>NW_028227269.1:14252500-16890000 GCF_978045245.1 Mus caroli
GATTTTTGTTTGGTTTTTGATTTTTGGTTTTTCGAGACAGGGTTTCTCTGTGTAGCCCTGGCTGTCCCGGAACTCACTCTGTAGACCAGGCTGGCCTTGAACACAGAAATCCACCTGCCTCTGCCTCCCAAGTGCTGGGATTAAAGGCATGCGCCACCACGCCCGGCTACAGCTAATTATATTAACAACAACAACAACAACAACAACAACAACAACCACCAGTCGCAGGCCGAGGATACAGCTCAGTTGGTAGAGATCTATGGATGAAGCCCAAAGTTTATGGCAGCGTTGTATAAACTGGGCATGGCGGCATAAGTCAGCAATCCCAGCACAGAGGAGGCGGAGACTGATGACCCGCAGTGCAAGGTGCAAGAACTCCACTGCAAAGGGAGTTTAAGGCTCGTCTGGAACACTCAAGATCTTGTTTCAAAAATTATACAAATAAAATAAAATAACACTTTAACATACTTCGTGTTAGAAGCGTTCACTAGTATTTCTCACTGAAGTGTTCTAGCTGCTTTGTGAAGCTCAGATGGTTACGTATGCATTTGGGGCAGACTCTCTGGGTCAGAAGCCCACAACCTATCTTGGTACCCCAGGCAAGAAGAAGGCTGTTGCTGGTCCACACCTCTTCGGCCTGGTCTACGATGAGGAAGAGCACCCTGAAGTTTTGCTTTAGTTTTCAGAAATAACTGAGGATATTCAAGCATTGGAAAAAATTCTGGATTGCCATCTTCATTTTCTTTATTTAGTTTCTCCCCAAATTATGTTTCTGATGGTGGTTGCAATGCATACTTTGGGCATCAGGGGGCGCCCAGTAGCTTTTTCTTGTGGCTTTGAAGTATGTTTTTTTTTGTTTTTGTTTTTTTTTTTTGTTTGTTTTTGTTTTTTCTCATTTCACGGTGGCTGACTGTGGCCATCCTTTTTTTTCTTATCATTTTGTTTTGTTTTGTTTTGTTTTCTACACAGGGGTTTTCTGTGTAGCTCCAGCTGTCCGGGAATTTGCTCTGTAGACCAGGCTGGCCTTGAACTCAGAGAGCCACCTGCCTCTGCCTCTACCTCCTGATGGCTGGAATTAAAGGGATGTGCCATCAGACAGTGGCCATTTCTGATCCAAGACAGAAAACAGATTTAATGATCAGAGGAGGTGTCTGGGAAAGACTGGACTCATGGAGCCAGCAGTGAACCTGAAGGGACAAAGGGACTGCCTTCACCATCAGTAAGGTGATTCTAAACATTTGTTGGCAGGTATGTCTGACCACAACCCTGAAGGGATACTGGAGCCTCCTGTGCTGTGTGAGGAGGGCTTGGGAGTTTGGGCTGGGTGGCAGCTGTCCAACAGTTGGACGGGTGTCAAGATTTTAACACCTGAATGGATGCTTGCAGGCCAAACGCACGCAGTCTGGGTGAGTGCTGTGGGTACCTTAACTGGCTGCTGTCAGGGTCCCTTTTAGTTCACATTCTGGCGTCCAGTGGCTCATGGTATTGCTGATGCAAATGTGTGGGCTTGGCCCTGCCCATTATTCTCACCTGTAGCTATTTAAGTCATGGCCCAAGTCCCAGGAAGAAGAATCCATCCCAGCTTGCTCCTCGATGCTTGCTCCCTGCCTAGGCCAGGCTTAACAGCTGGGGGAGTTTGACCTAAGCTCCAGTCAAAGCCCAGTTTGCTCACTAGCTGGGGTAATTCAGGGGTCTTGCCTGGGTGCTCCAGTGGGGGCTACACTGCCTCACAGTGTCAGGGTAGCCATGCTGGGTAAGGACATAAAATTGCCTGGGGCCTTCCCACTCTGAGGTGCATGCAGCTCATGTCCACACTGAGCCTGTCATGATATAGACAAGAGCTGGACACCAACCTTCTCGAGCTTCCAGATCACTGGCCCTGGGTCTGGGCGGCGTCTCAGTCTCCATGGCCACCGAGTCCTTATTGCCCCCTCCTGAATCCTGAGCCCAGGATATCCTCCTTGCTGGGGACACATCATGATCTCTAGCAGGTTTGGGGCAGTTCTCTGCCGGTGTGATCTCCTAGTGAAGTGCTGAGCTGTGCTTCTGGAAGCAAGAGGAGCCAGTGCCCAAGAGCCACCATGAACAACGTCACCTCTAAGAAAGAAGAATGGGAATTGGAGGAGCTCAAAAAAGGGACACTTGATTTTCACAGTTGCCATAGCTCTGGGGACACAAGCTGAATTCTCAGGTTCTGGGAACAGGGAGGTGGGGTTGGAAGGCCCTTTCCAACCACATGCATGCTGAGGCTGTGCTGTGCTGGGGGATTTTATACCTCAGTTCAGTGGTACTTCATTGTGACCTATGGGGGTACATGCTATCATACCCCTGTTTTACAGATGGAGAAAATGGCTCAGAACGCAGGGGCATCAAGTCTAAAACCTTAAGGAGACAGTTGTGCCACTTGGACTCATGTCCACGTCAGGGTTGGAGGGCTGGTGTCTTCTCCCATGCTTTATTCTCTTTCAGAAGGTGGAGTCTCTCTTCTTCCCTAACTACGGAAATGGAGGTCGGGAAGGAAGCCTCGATGTCCAGGCAAGTTTTATGTCAACAAGACAGAAACTGAAGTCATCTGAAAGGAGGGAGGGGTCTCAGTTCTCCATAAGGTCCTGCTGTAGGGTATTTTCTTAATTAGTGATTGTATTAGTCAGGGTTCTCCAGAACAACAGAACTCATAGAGTGTCTCTATCTATTAAGGGAATTTATTGTAATGACTTACAGTCTGTTGTCCAATTAACCCAACAATGGGCAGCTGTGAATGGAAAGTTCAAGAGTCTGGGAGTGGCTCTGTCACACGAGGGTAGTCGTTTCAGCTGGTCTTCAGGATAAGCTGGGATCCTGAAGAAGTGGGTTCTAACATATGTGCTGGCAGGCAAGTGCAAGCGGACAAAAAAGAGCGAGTCTTTCTTCTTCCAATGTCCTTATGTGGGCCTCTAGCAGAGGGTTTGGCTCAGATTAAAAATGTGTATCACCAAGCTTGGATTTGGAACTTGCTCTGTCTGGGGCTGGCCTTGAACTCAGAGATCTGCTTGCCTCACTCTCCTGGGATTAAAGGTTCGTACTACCTTGCCTGGTCCTAAGCTTTTCATGGTCACTATGCCTCAAAATCTCCACATTAAGATCTAGGTCAGAAGCCTGTGTCTTCCAGCCTCATGATCAGGATCACAGGTGAGCCCTCCATTTCTGGATTGTAGTTCATTTCGGATGTAGTCAAGTTGACAACCAGGAATAGCCATCACAGTGGTTGATGGGGGAGAGCCCAGCTCATTGTGGGTGGAGCCATCCCTGGACTGATGATCTTGGATTCTCTAAAACAGCAGGCTGAGCAAGCCAGCAAACAGCAGCCCTCCATGGTCTCTGCATCAGCACTTACCACCAAGTTCTTGCCCTGACTTCCTTTGGTGATGAAGTGTTCTATGGAACTGTGGGTGAGATAAACTCCTTCCTCCTCAAGTTGCTTTTGGTCATGGTGTTTCATCACATCAAAAGAATTCTAAGACACGTTAGTACCAGGATTGTGGGGTGTTGCTGTGACAGACCCAACCATGTCTTTTTGGAAGAACTTTGAAACTTTGGGATCACAAAGCCATTGAGTGTTGAAAACTCAGGAGCTGGGCAGTGGTGGCACCTACCTTTAATCCCAGCACTTGGGAGGCAGAGGCAGGCAGATTTCCGAATTTGAGGCCAGCCTGGTCTACAGAGTGAGTTCCAGGATAGCCAGGACTATACAGAGAAACCCTGTCTCAAAAACAAAAACAAATAAACAAACAAAAAACAAAAACAAACCAAAACCCAAAACCCAAAACCGAAACCGAAACCGAAACCGAAACCGAAACCGAAACCAAACCAAACCAAAACAAAACAAAAGAGTGCTGAGAGCTCACTGGGCTGTTCTGTAGGAGCTTGGGAGATACTATTTGGTTGTGGTGTTTCATCACAGCAATGGAAACCTAACTAAGACACTGATTTTTGAGGAAAGTATGGGTTTGGGAACAAATTACAGGAGAACAGGATACAAAAGAGCATGGGGGGACTACGAGCCCAGATAGGATGGGGAAAATCCTTCCTTTACTGATGGAGCTGCCACAGCCACACTTGTTCCAGTGCCAGTGTTTGCCTTGCTTTGATTCCCTCCAGGGTCATCCATTGACGTTTCCTTGGATATATGTTGGTTCTACAAACCAGTGGGGAGCCTGTCAATCAGGAAAGGGTCCCCTGAGACTCCACAAACAAGACTAGCCCTCCTCTTAGGCTGTTGGTGCTCATCTGAGGGAAGAGTGTTGCTCTAGAGTTCTCTACTAATCAGGCTTTCATTATGAGTCCCTGATCACATGGCAGTCATTTTGCTCAGTGGGAATGAGCATGTGTTTGTATTTTAGGTGTGTGTGTGTGTCCCATCAATTTTTCTGGGCACATTCTTTTTGCATCCTGTGTTTGGGGCTTAAATCCCCTCAGTGGGGAGCTGTGCAGAGAAAATATGGTATATAAGAGCAAGCAGTGTTTGGGGGAGGTCAGGCCTGAATGGCGGCAGGGGTGGGGTGGAGGTGGAGGTGGCAGCGGCGGGGGGGGGGGGGTGGTGCGGGGGGTGCTCCCTCCTCTCCTTAGCGCTCAACACACAGAATATGGTTTTGCAGGCCAGATAAGCAACTGTAGTTGGCTTTGTCAGGATGTGGGCAGTTTGGGAGTCCCAGCTTCACTGTGGAGTGGATCTTGTAGGAACCTCATCCGGTCCCTCAGAGGTTCCACCATGAAGAGCTGGACACTGGCTGCTAACCTCCAAAAGTCTGTGGCAAAAAAGAAGCATGTTAGATTACATGTGATGCTCTTTGTGGAGTGTGTGGCATCTCACAGGATCAACACTGGCGAAACCTGTGGAGTGTGTGCAGATGCAAACACTAGCAGATGCCCCAGCACTGGGGGTACCTGGTCTGCTGCTCCTGGGGAGGTAAACCTCTTCCCAAGGACTTTGGGACAGAGCTGTCACAGAGCTGGAGAATCTCAGGAGGGAGTCCCAGTCACTTCTGTGACTACAGTGTAAGTTTCTGGGAGATTCTTTGCTTTATTTACAGTTTTGCTATCTTCTATGTGGTCCATTGGAAGCCCTGCTGTCATATTGGCCTGCATGGTGGCAAATTAGCATTTCTCAACTCTCTGCAGTTCTTAGCTGTTATGTTAGTCACTTTCTTGGTTGTGATGATCAAATACAAGACAAGAAGGAATTTGGGGAGAAATGAATTATTTTGGGCTCACAGTTTTAGGGGACACAGTTAAGCATGGCAGAGAAGGCTTGGTGGCAGGATGTGAGACTGCTGGTTACACTGTGTTAGCGGTGGGGGGTCAAGAAGCACAGGACGGGAGCTAGGCTGTAAACCTCACAGTCAGTCCCCTAGGCCCACCATCTAGAAGTCCCACCACCTCCCCAATCACCACCACCAACAGAGGCCAAGTCTCCAAAGACGCAAGCCCACGAGAGATGTTTTACATTTGAACTAACCATAGCCGTCAAAGTCCAGGGCATCATATATTATTATTTAAAAAGACTTTCTAAAAATTATGTTTGAGGGCAGTGTGTCTGACAGGACCTAGGTGTCGGGTCCCCTGGAGGTGGAGTTACTGGCTGCTGTGAGTTGCCTGTGGTGTGTGCTGGGACTGGAACTTGGGTCCTCTGCAAGAGCATCTCTCAGTGCAAGGCTGATTTGTAGAGTGTGTAGGGCTGATTGAGTGACAAGATTCCCTGCTAGAGTAAAAAACCGACATGCCTGAGGAAGCAGCTACATATCCTTGATGTAATCAAAGCAAGGCAAACACTGGCAAGTTGACAGCTGAGCCATCTCTCCAGCCTTTATTGTTGTCATTGTAGTTGAAAATACGCTTTTTACTGTGGTAGGAGAATTTAGTGTAACTCCTGACCTTTACGGAAGCTTTTAAGGTTTAGATTTGTTTTGAGACAAAGTCTCTGTTTGTGGCTGTGGCTGTCCTGGAACTATGGCAGCTCACAACCATCTCTAACTTCAGTTTCAGGGATCCCACATCTCCTAGCTTCTTCAGGTATGAGCCATGCCCATGGTTCACAGACATACATGCAAGCAAAATACTCACACACATGAAAAAAAATCATAAAATAATAATAACAACAACAACAACAGCAGCAACAACAACCACAACTCATGCTGGCACTTTTCTCAAAATGGGTCAAATCTTGGCAATTTGTTTCTAGAACTTACCTATCTCACTCTCCGAAACGGAAGCAACATTTCCTGTCTTCATATTTACCTTTTCTGATATCTCCATGTCTTCTGGGTTCCTCTTTTTTAAAGACTTGCTTTTATTTTTAAATATGTGTGTGTGTGGGTGGGTGTGCATGGAGAACTGCAGGTGCTCTTGGAGACCAGACATGGTATAACCCCCTGGAGCTGCAGTTACATGAACTGTGAGTCGCCGGGCATGGGTTCCGGGAACTGAACTCTGGTCCTCTCCATGCTCCTAACTCTTGAGCCACCTCTTCAGTCCTTCTTCTGTGCAGCAAACCCCTTGGCTCCCTTCACTGGCCTTACCACTCTAAGTTGTTTGGCTCTGAGAATGTAAAATTAGAGGAAGTATCCTTCTCTTGTTAGGAGATTTTGATTCCTGTGATGTGAGGAAGCCTGACGGTGGAATTTATAGCTCAAAGAAGCAATATCAGCGGAGTATCCCCATCAGCTGTTGAAGGCAGAGAACTGATCTAGTTTTAAAAATAGGCCTTCTGTGTGGAGTCATGTAGAGCCAGGTAAAGACTCCATGGCAGGGTTGTGGGCAGGGGGGTTCTAACAGTGGTTTAACTCTCTCTTTCTCTCAGCCACCCAAAGAATCAGACGTTGTTCCATGGCCTATAAGGGAAGGGAGAGAAGTCTCCAAATAGCCCTGAATTTAATTATAATTAATTTGATATTCATATACATGAACATCAAACTTTTAAAACAGGTTTACTTTTGATTCCTTGTTTATGACGTGTCTCTGTGTGTATGCACACATGTGAGTGCAGTTTCTCGTGCAGTCCAGAAGGCAGCGTTTGATTCTCTAGACCTCGAGTTACAGGTGGTTGTGTGCCACCTGATGCAGATGCTGGGACCTTGGGCTTAGCCACTGAGCCATCACTCCAGCCTCTGGCATCTGTCTTTTCAAAGCATTTGGTATATTTGTTTGATGCTGCATGCAAAGGACCTGTCCCATGTGGTATAATTTTGTCATCTGTAAATAAAGCAAAGGGCTGGACTAGATGACACCTTAGGGGCCTTATACTTCTGAGTTATTACAATCCCTGCTACAGAAACGGTCAACACCCAAGACTACCTATGAAGGACCAAGGTCAGCAGGTCCTTCTTGCCCTATGTGAGGTCTCCTTAGAGGTAGTTAGTCAGGGATGACTCCTGATGGTCCCTACTGGAGTCTCAAAGTTGAGGCTCACACCCACCTTTTCAAGTTTAGCCTAGATGTGATTTTATGATGCTGAACGCTGAAGACAGGAACTTCTGGACTGACTAACGCAGCAGCGGCTGCTGCTATATAAAATCAGGATGGCTGCCCCAACTGTGGGGCATGGAGATCCGTGTGCTCACAGATCAGAACTAGGAGAGCCTGGAAGGTTACACACAGGGTTGTTCCTTCAAAGGAAGAAATTTGGCTCCTGTTATCTGACCAGAAGGCTGAAAATGGATGTGCATTCTTGCCTGGTGACCTTTGCGACATGTGTGGTCAGAAACCATGCCGGACCCTCCCCTTACTCTAATCATGAGCTTGTTTCTCTCAGTCAGTCTATAGAAGCCATCTTTATGGAAGGCGTTGCCTGTACTTTAAAAGGATTTTACTGTAGTCACGTTCTATCTTTATTTAGCTTACTTTGTTCCTTGAAGAGATTTATGTATGCTTTGTTGTGCACACAGGATTGAGATAATCATTACTAGAATTAGTTTTCATCAAATTGTGCTGTACTTAAATGTCTAAAATAAACTACGTGGGGTCAGACTCCCAAAGTTTGAGCAGACACCAGCTATTTAGTCATGTTGAACCAAACTGCCTTTTTCTGGAGGTTCATCACTTTGCTGGCTGTGGATGTTGCAGAGATTCCCCTCTCCCCTCCGCCTCCCTCCCTCACACCACACCGCCCAACACGCCCATCCAGTCCTGTTTCTCCTTTCTGTGCTCATTTGCTTTCCAGGGAGCTCAGATGCCAGTCACAAACACACAGCAAAATGCTGGCAGTGCAGAGACCGATTGAAACACACAAATATTTCTTTTAATATTTTCGTTGGGAAAGCAGACAGCGTGAGAGGCTCTGGTGCCGAATTCCAACTGTGAGTGACGTGCCTGAGAATCTGTAGTTGCTGTTGGGCAGCAAAGTGCCTTTACTTTTCTTAGGATGGCTCTTTGGCAAGGGGCTTGTGTAGGGAAGCCATGCAAGACCTGAGAATGTCTCTTTAAGGCATTGTGGTTCTTCGGGAAGCTTCCTGGGGTTCTTGCAGTGCCTTGCTTGCTGTGCAGGAATAATAGGTGGCCCAAGGTCTGTCTGCAAACATGAGTGTGCTTTGGGCATACATCTCCTTGGTCTCCGCTCATAGTGATGCGAGTCCTCTCCGTGCCAATCTGAGGACAGCAAGCAGTGTCCCACATTCCCCGAAGGGTACAGTTCCCCTGCTGCACTGAAGTACTGGTACCCTCTCTTGTGGTCTTTTTTTACTGCATCTCCATCTGCTGGGTTTGAAAGTTTCCCCCAAATCTCATGTCCCAACATTACCCTCAGTGTGAAAGTGCCAGCTGGCAGGAGCTGCAAGAGGTGGTTAGGCCACCGGGGTCCGGTCCTCATGAGTTTATTGGTGGTGTTATTCTGAGAGCGGGCTTGTTGTAGAGTGAGTTTGCCTCTGTCCTGTTCCCTTGTGTGCTCTCACCTCCGGTCACATTATAGACGTGACAAGAAGCTGCCCCCTCACCTTGACCTTCATGACCTCCATAACTGGCAGCCAAGTAAACGTCTATTGCTTAAAAGTTTCCCAGAATTCACCGCTCTGTATGCCCTGTGCTCCAGTCACAAAGAACTGCTTGTCCTTGCCTATCACCAGGAACAACTGCTGTATGCTCTTCTGAACACTGATGCCTTCCTTCACTGACTCTGAAATGTTTTCCTGCCCACCATCTTGGTTTGACACCATGACCAAGGCAACTCTTATAAAAGGACATATATTTGGGGCTGGATTACAGGTTCAAAGGTTCAGTCCAGTTTCATCAAGGCAGGAGGAATGACAGCGTCCAGATGGACATGGTGCTGGAGAAGGAGCTGAGAGTTCCACCTCTTTTCTGAAGGCAAACAGAAGAAAGACTGGCTTCCAGGCAGCTAGGATGAAGGTCTTAAAGCCCATGCTCACTGTGACACACTTCCTCCAACAAGACCACACCTCCTCATAGTGCTGCTTCCTGGGTCAAGCATATTCAAACCACCACAAGGCTGCTCTCTCTTTCATATTTACATGCTTCTGGGGTTGGAACTCAGGTCGCTAGGTTTGCATGACAGACAAGCAGTTTACTGCTGTCTCACCTGTTCATTCTTCCTTTTCTTTAGGATTTTGTCACAGCAAAGAGAAAAGAAATTAATACAGTGTCACTGGATGCAGGCTTTATCAGGAAGGGGGACAGTTATAGGTTAAATTATACTCCTGCAAAAGGATGTGGTCAAGTCTTTTAGTATATCTTTTATGTTTATGAACATTTACCTGCATGTACTTATGTGCAATGCCCACAGAGGCCAGAAGAGGGCGTAGGGTCCCCTGGAATTGGGGTTATGGATGGTTATCTGTCTTGTGGCTGCTGGGAATTATACCAGGGTCCTCTAGGAGAACAGTCAGTGCTCTTAACCACTGAGCCATCTCTCCAGCCCCGTGAGTTCAAGTCTTAACACATGGTACCTGTGAAAGAAGCAGCTGTGGGACGCAACACTGAGATCTTGTTTTTGCAAGGGTGGCAATTGCTTTCAGAGCCTCAGCTTCTCGGGGCTTGCAGAGACAGCATGGAACAGTTATGTAGCTCCACATCATCTGACAAAATGCATTGAGACACGCCTACTTACTTGTAGGTCCTTCAGATACAATTAGAGGACACAGAGGAATCAGATTGTTTAGGTCAGAAGGGATTTGAGGCGTTTGCTGAAAGACCACACACTGGTGCCTGCTGGAAGCCCATGTCCCAAGTCAGGTACAGGATGACAAAGACACAGCAAGGTGGCCTCTGCCCCAGGGCTGGGAAAGTCCCAGCTGGCTGTGGAAGCCATGGGACTTGGTTGTGGTTGTTCATCTCCATTCTCTCTCTTAAACTCATCTTTATACCTTTTAATTATATGTAGGTGTGTGTGCCTTCATGTGTGAATGTGCACGTGAGTGTAGGTGCCCTTGGAGGCCAGAAGAGGGCATCAAGTCCCTTGGGGCTGGAGTTGCTGATCACTGTGAGCTGCTTGCTATGCATGCTGGGAACTGACCTCAGATCCTCTAGGAGAGCAGCAACCATGCTTAGTGATGGAGCCACCATTTCTGCTCCATGCCCATCACCTTCGTAAGCGGAGGCACAGGGAACCTCTGATGGATGCCTGGCCTAAGTTCATACTGTTTACCAGAGTAGCTTGCCTTAGCAACTAATTGCTACCTGTGCAGTGGCCTGGTCCTCGCCCCTATTTGTGACGTAACCATCCAGTGCTCAAGTTCTTTGGCTCAACGCAGACAGAAATTGTGAGAAAGCAAGGAGTAGCTCTCCCAGTGCTGGTGGGTCTAGGCTAATGGATGGACTGGCAAATTTGGAGGCTTGTAGTTCTTTGTGTGTATTTTAATATAAATATGTATGTGTCTATATTTTATATATATATATATATATATATACATACACACATATATATGTATATGTATATGTATATATATATATATAATACACACACATATATTACAGGTACATTGTTTATTTTATATGTACGATTGTTTTGCCTGCATGTGCATCATGTGTGTGCCTGGTGCCTGTGGAAGAGGGTAGTGGATCCCCTGCAATTGCAGCTACAAATGGTTGTGAGCCACCATTTAGGTTCTAGAAACTGAACCCAGTTCACTGCAAAGTAGAAAGTGCTCTTAACTGCTAAGCCATCTCTCCAGCCCTGGTTTGTAGTCCTGAGTCCTGAGAACTAGGTCCTTTGGCTCCAGGCTCTAGGGCCAGGGACTCATGGCTCTAGGTCTCACACATAGGCTTATTACCCAGTAGCTAGGGTAATCCCCAGCTCTTGGCAGTAGCCAAGTTGGTGGTAGCAGCAGACAGCACCAGCTAGTATCCTGGTCTGGGGTGTTGAGACTCCGCCCTTAGAGTGATTAGCATCATAGATCTTAGGCCTCCGGCAGCCCTTGGTAGCTCTTTGGAACTCTAGTGGTGACTGAGGCTTCAGTTTCTCCTTGTCAGTTCTTCACAGCCTTCTTTGCACCTCCACTGTCCTTGTCCTTTCCAGTGCCTTCACCTGCTGGCAATTCCGCGCCTCTTGCCACTCTGGGGAAATCCACTGAGCTCCCGCCGCTGCCGCTGCCTCTGCCGTTGCCGCTTCCCCTGCTCCAGAGCCATCGTTCTCCGGCATCATCACATCTTTGTATTCCTAGGCCAACCCACACTACCTACCATAAAAATCGGAAGCAGGCTAAGCAAATGGCCAATTAGGGGAGGCTTTTTATTGGGCCTAGAATTGCAGCAGCAGAGGTGACACAGGATGGTGACTCCCTGCTGACTTAAAAAAAAAAAAAAACAAAAAACAAAAAACAAAAAACGAGCCAGTATGTCCTAGGTGTTTGCACCAGTCACTACAGTCACGAAGGTCTATGTTTACACCACCTCCAGCCTTCTTCCTTGATGAGAACTGGCTGCTTGAGTTCACCAAGGTTTGCGATGTCAAAAGCTCTGTGTGTCCCGGTCGTGGCAGGAGTAGTGCCTCTCAGAGCTGGAGCCAGAGCTGTGCTTTGGCAGTGGCAGCTGTGGTTGCAGTACAGTTTCTTCAAGGTATCTGTGGAGTGTTCGAAGCAACTGGGCTCCCACGAAGACAGTCAGTTGCCCGAGAGAAGCTGCTTAGCTGGCAGCCCTCCGTTCAAGTCAGCACCAGGGAGCATCAAAGCAGCACCAGGCACGTGGGGGGTTCATAGCAGGGAATCAAATCACCTCATTCCCAATGTCCTAGCTGATGTGAAGGCAAAGTAAACATTAAACCATTAAAAGGGATGCTCTCAACAGGGGCTGACATCACTGTTCTCAGCACTGCTTAACAGTTCTCAGTTCTTCACCAGACATCCTCATAGGCACTTAGGCCACCGTTTACTCTTCTGCAAGATCTTCCATGCAGCTCTGAATTTCCCAGCTGCTCGGTGCGCTGCCCTAATCTGTGGGCTTCCATAACCACCTTACATTCAACATTCTCCAGAGTACATGCAATCTGGGCTCACCCGTGTGGTCAGGGGTGCCCTCACATACCCCGGAGAGATGAAGGGATGCATATTATTATCATCACTGGTAGCAAAGGGGTCAGTGTCTACCTGTCGGAACCATGGCCTCCCAGTGCCCGCCACACTTGCTCAGCATAGGCATGGAGGGCTGGGGAAGAGGCAGACTGCTTGCCCTCTCTTTCAGGGAGCAGAGCAAGTGTCCCTGTAGCTTAGTCTATGTATTAGTTTCTTTTTTTGTTGTGTCGACAAAATATCTAACAAAACCAACTTAAAGGAGGAGGGAAGAAAGGAAGAAGGAAGGAAGGAAAGAGGAGAGGGAAAGGAGTTACGAAGGAGGGTGAGAGGAAGGAAGGAAGGAGGGAGGAAGAGGGAGAGAAGAAGAAGGAAGGAAAAAGGAAAGTGGAAGGAGGAAAAAAGGAAGAAGGAAGGGAAGGAGGAAGGAAGGGCTCCCCCCCCCCCAGTTTACCACTGAAGTTACAGTCCATCATGGTGGGAAGCCATGACACTAAGGGTGTGGAATGACTGGTCACATTGCATCCAGAGTAAGGAAGGAGACAGATGAATATTCACGTTTACCAGGACTCCATCCCATGTCCCACACTTAGGCTGGATCCTCCCACTTTGATGAACCAGTGTAGACAGTCCTTCACAGACATGCCCAGGGCTTGTCTGCTGTGTCACTCTGGATCCATTAGGTTGACAATCACACTAACCATCACACCGTGGTTCTTCTGTCTGATCCTTGTCTCTTCAGCATCCTGCTCATGGACATGTCCTACCCTTGGTCCCTAGAGCTATTTTCTCTGTAAAGGACCTCAGAGAGCATGTTCTTTGCTTTCCTTTCTTCCTTCTGCAGACTGTGAAGTCAGAGATGGGTTTTAATAGAGGGGGAGGGGATAACTGCACTATGGGGCCAGTTGCTTGGATTCCCTATCCCAGTTGAATGTCTGCACAACATACTCTGTCTGTCTGTGGATCTATGTCTGTCTGTCTGCCTGCCTTCCTGTCTCTCTCTCTCTCTTTCACACACACACACACACACACACACACACACACACACACACACACACACACACACCAGGGTCTATCTGTGTAACCCTAGCTATTCTGGGATTACCTATGGAGACAATTCATAGACACCCACTTATCTCTTGCCTTTGAGTGTTGGAGTTAGAGAAGCACACTGCCAGGCTCACCTTGGATGACGTAGTCTCTTGGTGAAGGTACAGATTCCCTGTTCTCCTGCATACCTGGAGATTGGCAGGGGGAAGAGCCCTGGTCTCCAAGTCCTTGATGGTCCTAGGTGCTAGAGGCTGAGAGCTTGGGTCTCCTCCTTTCTGCCTCAGGTGTCTGGAGTTTGTGGTAGAAGTTGTAACTTTTGTCATGTGTGGTTTGGAGAACCCTGCCATCCATTTTGGCCAGTGTCCTGGCTGCTGTGTAGGTGTCCTGATATATGGGTGGCACTTGCATTGGTCCCTAGCTCGACAGACCTCATGGGTAGTGCTATTGGAAAAGGTGCCCATGTTAAGCTTTCCACTGCTCCTTGTTCCTGGCTCCACCTAGGGACACCTCCATGTCCTGTGGAGCACATCGGGTTCTAAGGACCAGTCACTGACCCAGCGTGTTTCCCAAGCACCATGGTCCTAGTGGTGATGGAGAGCCAGGCTATGGAGATGGGGTGGGAAGGGCAGACGGCCTTTTCCAAGAGCCTCAAATAAGAATCAGGACAGGTTCTTGCCTCAGCTTTCAACTTTATAAACTTGGTGGACCACAAAGGATGTGGTTGCCATGGCTCCCTGCATGTACTGCCTGCCTCTCTACCCTTCTTCCCTTCCCTTCGAGGGTACCCCTCCTAACCTTTCACTCTTTAAGGCTGTGTTTCCTCTGGCCCATTCTGCATCCCCAGGAGTCCCTTGAGGACACAGCCTGTTATCTATTCATCTACCACTGGTGCCAGGGAGTTCACCCCAGAAGCACAGGCCTGAAAATGAAAGTCATCCTCTGGTCACTGGGTCACCAAGAGGCGGCTCTTTCTCCAGCGTCAAAGGGAAACACGCTTTGACTCTCTCCTAGAAAATTCTAGACACACCAACACGGCACCTACGGGAGCCTTGGGAAGCATATTGAGAAACGCTGTTCTGGATATTTTTGTGACACTCCAAATAACTTCAGTTTTCTCTCTCATCTTAAAGATAAAGGCTCTTCTAACAACAAAAAAACCTCTTGCGTTGAGGACTTCCTCCCCAGCAGGTGGCGCTATTGAGCGGTGAATGAATCCTGAGCACCAGCAATCTATCCATTCCTGAGTTCATACTGCATAGGCTACAGAGAGACCTGGGGCAGGGCTGGAGAAAGGATCTGTTTGGCCCTTTCCTTGGGGATGTGCCTTTGGAGGATATATCTTGTCCCTGAGCGTGCCCTGTCCTCTCTGTGCCTCTCTCTGTGTGTGTGTGTGTGTATATAATATATAGGTATATATTATTCTCTTTTACATTCCCCATTCCTGTTGTGATGGTCTACCTCTCCGTAGAAGCAACAGAGACAAGTGACCATGGATCGAAATCCTGAAGTCACAAGCCAGACTAAACCCTTCCTACTTTAATGTGTTTCTCTCAGTTATTTTGCGATGGCTAATGGAAAGGCAGAAGGTCACAAGTTTACTGTTATGATTGTGACAAGCCAGATAATTTGGGTATAAAATTCAAGTGGGGACAAAATGTGGGCATCAGTCCAGACCTTTCTTCACAGTTGGTCGATGCTCACGTTTGCCTATGGATGCTCCTGTTGGGGCTAGGGCAAGGCATTCTTTGGGAAGAACCCTGTGTGTGAGGGAGATTACAGATAGAGGGAGCGAGTGGGAAGGTAAAGGCTCAAGCCATTCATGTTTCCAGAATGGCACAGTGGTTGTGAGCAGATCCCAGTTCTGTAGGCCATGGGGAGTCCCATCCTCCTGTACCCTGGGACTGATAACCAGCTCACAAAAGAGGTACCTTGAGTCCCCTGGCCACAGTGAAACGGCTCGTCTAGGGTCAACACCTGGCTAGGGGCTGCTCCCTTTCTGTGCTTTTGTGCAGGAACCTTCCCTGTAGGGTGTGGACTGGCCCGGTACATTCTGTGTGTCTCCCATGGTCCTGGCTATGCACATTCACTGTAACATGATGACGTAATTATAGAAACAGAGGACACCCTTCATTTCCTCACTCTCCTGCGCTGATCAGCAGCAGCAGACCCAGAATATACTGGAGAAAACTTGGATGCACCAACTCCTCATTACAAGCTGAGGCTAGCAATGAACAAAATAAATATGCATTGGAGACTGAATGCTATAATTAACGTTCCCATGTGGCTAAAGAAAACGAGAGACATTTTAATTCCGGGCCTCTGGTTGCATGTTAAGTTGCTGCAAAAGGAATGGTCCTTGGGGGTTAACCTGTGAGGGACAGGCAGAGTCTTAAGATCCTTGGTGTAGGTGGGATTCAAATGGAGCGGCTATGCCATTAGATAGCCCAGGGCTGAGCTTACTTCCTAGAGCCCAGTGAATTCTCCCAATTGTAAGAGAGGCTGGCGTCGTCCCCTGGCACCCATGGTCTGGGTGAATCTATTCATTTAATAAATAATTAGCATTAGCATATCTGTTGTTCCTGGTGATGTCAGAAAGTACCTTTTCGTACTGTCTTCCAAGTTCACATCTAGACGCATGATGCTTTGACCTGCTACCTCCTTTAACTCAGTGCTGGGGACAATCTCAAAGCATTGTCCTGCTCTGCCTTTGGGGTAGCTAGCAAGCCTGAGGATTTTGTGCTTTTTTGATAACATAACTGGAGAAACTGGCATGTCTGAAAGCGAACAGGCCACATGGTCCTGAGCTCTTCTGCCCAGGGGGTGATAGAACTCTGTGTATCCCTACTGGGGGATACATAGGGATTTGAGGTGACAGATAGGCAATCTGGGGGAATCCCCAGCATGGAGCCCAGGAGAATCAACGAGGAGATACCCTGGCTCTCCTGGCTTCCGTGTTCCAAGGCACCAGCGAGTGCTTGTTGTAACACCATGTTCTCAGGCCTCAGTGACTACAAGAGTTGTAAAACAGGCTGTAGGCTGTAGCTTCACCCAGGGCACAGTGGCCACAATTAGCAACTGGAGGGGTGCAGTGTTGATCTCACAGGCATGAGGTGACTTATCCCATCTCACCTAAGAAGATTGTTCACACTGAGAGCTTTTTAAACCCCAGTTTAGAGAGAGCTGAAGAATTCTCTCTGCCATTCAAGACCATCTTCAACAGAAAGCACACCGGAAGGGTGGTCCTGAAACACCCGTGTGACAGGCAGAGATCTGGAGTACCCTGAGACTTCAACTACCAGCCCTGTGCTCTGTGGATGGACAGCGCCCCCTGCAGGACAGAACCTCCAGATATAGATGTGTTAGACATGCTTATGTCCTGAAAGCCTTTTATTTTGTGAGATCTGGGTGGGGCTGGGTATTCATCCTGGAATTTCCAGAAGTTTTTCTTCTTAACTCCCAGAGAAATTTTATTTTGAAACAGAGTCTCACATAGCCCAGGCTGGCCTTGAACTCTCCATGTAGGTGAAGATGAACTTGAACTTACCTTCCTGCCTCTACCTCTACCTGTGCTGGGATTACAGTCAAGGAGGACCGACCCCCCCCCCCCACACACACACACCTTGTGGCTGTATCATAAATAGTGCTAGGAATTGCCAAAGCCACAGTAGCACCTGGAGGTGACCTGCTGATGGATGCCATGCTAGGCTCAATGTGACAGACTGGGAAAGTCTAAAGTCCTGAATCCTGGAGCCAGGAACTGTTTCCAGCCTCACATCCTGATGTCCTGGTGACACAGGGACAAACTGTCCTCACACCCGGGCTCCACTTATGCATCCTGTTCTCCTGCTGAGAGGGGTGCCACTCTGGGCTGCTGGTGCTCAGGCCTAGGGGCATGCTTTGTGCAGACACTTTGGGGAACTTTCTCCCTCTGTGCTCTCTAGGGAGGCTTTTGGAACCACATCTTAGAGTACAAAGCTGGGAAGCTTGGCCACAGACTCCAGCATGGTCAATTGGTCCTCAGTGGGATGCCTGTGGATTGGCTTCATCCCTGACTTGACATCTAATCCAACCCACCCATGCATTCCGGAGGTGGCTGGCACTCCTTCTCACTCGGGGGCCAGGTTGGCTATGACAAGGGTATAATATACCTGTCCTTTCTGTCTCGATTTGTGACTGGCAAGGGGTATTTAAGCATCAGTCCTGAGGGGGAGAGTTACTTCTTGACAATGACCCATGCACTTGCCTATGTTTGCCTGCTTGGGATTCCTGTGTACCTCAGCCTGTGGGAAGCCTCTTTATTGGACCCTAGGGCGATGAATATTGAGTGGATGGATGAGGAAACACGGTGTCTGGTGCTTAGCATGCAATTAACAACTGCTAATTGATTCAGATGGCTAACCCAGGAAGCAGCGAGTGGACTAAAAACTCCATGAAAACGAATTGACTATATCAGGATTAATAATAATAATAACAATAATAATAAATAATATCACAGGGATGACTGGTTTCAGAATGGCCTTTCACTATCGGGCTCCTTTTAGGGGTGGTCTCTTCTAAGCACAGCCCAAGCAGGATGCAGTCAACTGTGGCTTCCTTAGGGCTTGGTCAGGAAACCTTTCGTTACACAGGGTGTGACACTCCACATGCCTGACAGTTCCCCTGTAAGCTGTATCCTCTGTCTCCGACTCCTGTGACATACTGTCACCTGCTGGATTGCTACAGTTCGCTGTCATCTCTCTGCGTTTCATCCTTTCTCCCAGACTCAGTTTAGAGATGGTGTGGTCCTCGTTCACCTGCAGCTTGAAGCACACTATAATCACATTCTTCTTCCTCTGGGCTACACTCCACTGTGGGAGATTCCAAGTCTAGCCACACAGGCTTCAAGGGAAAAGAGAGCCATAATATGTGAGCCACAGACCTACCCATAAGAACTGTGGTTGGCGGGAGATTTATAAAGCCAGTGACCAGCACTGCTGTTTAACTTCAGAGCGAAAGGAACACTGTGCTATTTAGCAGTCACTCCTCATTCTGTCGCTGAGCGAGACCCACTGAGGATGACCCTGAACTTCAGATCATCCTCCTTCCCCTTCTCAAGCCTTGGTATTACCCGCATGTGCTACCATACCTTCCTCAGACATACCTTTTTAATTTTGGAGGGTGAATTCTTAGACCCTGTGATGACATCATGCCAGTGCTTTGAAAACGCCGATCAAGCTCTGCTTCCCTGGTCTGAAGCTCTAAACCCTCCTGCATTCTACACTAGCAGGTTTCCCATGGCAACGATCCCACGTCTTGGCACCAATGTCCCGTGTTAGCTACCTTTCTCATGGCTGTGATGTGTTTCTGGTAGAGACAACTTGGGAAGGACTCCCAGTGGTTTGCAGCTGGAAAGGACACAGCCCCACGTGGCAGGGAAGGGGCAGCACCAGGAGCCCCATAGCCCCGCGTGGCAGGGAAGGGGCAGCACCAGGAGCCCCACAGCCCCGCGTGGCAGGGAAGGGGCAGCACCAGGAGCCCCACAGCCCCGCGTGGCAGGGAAGGGGCAGCACCAGGAGCCCCACAGCCCCGCGTGGCAGGGAAGGGGCAGCACCAGGAGTCCCACAGCCCCGCGTGGCAGGGAAGGGGCAGCACCAGGAGTCCCACAGCCCCGCGTGGCAGGGAAGGGGCAGCACCAGGAGTCCCACAGCCCCGCGTGGCAGGGAAGGGGCAGCACCAGGAGTCCCACAGCCCCGCGTGGCAGGGAAGGGGCAGCACCAGGAGTCCCACAGCCCCGCGTGGCAGGGAAGGGGCAGCACCAGGAGCCCACTTCCTCACATCTTGGCTGAGCAAATAATGGTGAGAAATGAATACAGGTGGTGGTCCTCAAGCTTTCTAGTAAAAATAATTCATTTACTTTTATGGTTATGGGTATTTTACTTGCAAGTATGTTTGTGTGCTGCATACCTGCCAGGTACCCCAGGAAGCCAGGAAAGAATATAGGATTCTCTGGGACTACAGAACAGAGAGTTCTGAGCTGCCATGTGGTTGCTGAGAATTGAACTTAGGTCCTTTTAACCAGTGCTCTTAACCACTGAGCCCCATCCACCCGTTTAACCTTCTATCCAATCTGGCCCTCAGCCTGTAGGATGGGGCTACTCACATTTAGCGCAGGTCATCCTTCTATCGTTAAGCCTCTCTAGAAGCACTCTAGCAGACACACCCAGAGGTGTATCTCCAGGTGTGTGTACCTGTATGCTTACACTAATGTAGACATATGTGGGTATTGTGCAAGCATGCATGCACACATGTGCATGTGCACACAGACACACACCCTCCCCACAAGACTGGCAAAAAGCAGACGTTCTACTGAACTTGATGGAATTTACAGAATTCTTCATTTTGTTTTAATTTGACCAGACAGTAACATATTTTTATTTGGGGAGAGGTAGGAAGGGAGTCGTGGTCAGATCTTGCTTTCTGGTGATTTCTGGTGTGAGGATGGGAACCTGTCTCCTGGGCTTAGTTGTCAGGTACAGTGTTGCGATATTTTCCTAAGCGAGAGGTTCTGGCATAGGGTTGGTGATGGCACTCAAAAGCCTGTTATCACAAAATAATTCTCTCTCGCTTCCCTAAAATCAGCATCTCACTCTCTCCAGCGTGCCCAGCTGTGCTGGAGATGCTGCGGCCATTGGGCAGCAGCCCCCCTCCCCCATCCCCCGTGCAGCTCTAGAGAGAGTGTTTGAAAATTGGATTCATTTTTGTGCTCATGGTTGAAATGATGCCCTGGGAATGTTGAACGTATTATAGTGATTGCTTATTCTCCCACAGATGTGGAAGTCCATTACTGAAAAAAACATACATGTTTTTAATTCCCTTCATTGCCTGTCTGAGGGCTTCTTCCTTGTCTGGACAGTTTGTTTAAAGAGAAATTGTGTTGGGGCGATAATGAGAGACAGGATGGACAAGGCTAGGGAATTCTAACAATCCAAAGAAGAGCTGGAGAGGTAATACAGGAGAAATAAAACAAACCTGGTGCCAGCATTAGTCTGACAGCTGCATCTATAGATCCCATTTCAGGGGTACATCATGTAAGGGGAGGTACCATTTTTTAAGGTATGGAGCCTGACATAGTGACTCAAACTTGTAATTCCAGCCCTGGGTAGCTAAAGGCCAGGAGGATCACATGAGTTCTAGGCTAGCCTGGATTACACAAGTTGGCTATATGCTAGCCTGAGATACAAGTGTGAGAACCTCTCACAAAGTCAAGGCAATGTCAGTGAGATGGCTCAACAGGTAAAGACCCTTGTGCAAGACTGGTAACCTGAATGGAACCCCCAGGATCCACACAGATGTGGGAGGAGAGAACTCACTCCGTAGAGCTGTCCTATGACCTCTGACCCTGTGATGTGGTACACATACCTGCACACACATACAAATAAATAAATAAAATAATAAAATAAATGTAACTCAGAAAACCTATAACTTCTTTAGAACAAAAGGAAAAAATAGAGATCTTTCAACACACCACTTCCCATCCTTTGAATACTTTATGTAAGCCGCACAGAGCAAGCAATAGCCTTAACTCACACTTAATATTCTATCCCTTCTTTGTAGTTGCTGAGAACTTTCTTCTGTACAAAGTTCTGGGTTCTGGGTAGGCTAACTGCAGTCGAGGTTAAGATATTTTCGACTTCATTAAGAGATATGAAGAGTATCTTCAGAAAAGGAGTTTAAACTTGCAGTTAGACAATATCCTCAGGCTAGACATGACTCAGCAGAGCTGGGATTCCTTGGGGGAAATGCTTTGAGCTTAAACAAGCTCCAACTTCCATCTGAGAGTTTGAATTTAGCAAAGATGACCCAAGAGTCCAAAGACATTATTCACTGTAAGTGTGGACACAAGCCAACAAGATACAGCAGTCTCTTGCCACACGTGTGACATCTTAACTGACAGCCACAAAAAATCTAGATTCACAGACCCATCAGCTCTTCTGAAAATGCATCTCTCGCTTCTTAACATAGAGCTGTTCTGTTATTTTGGTGGACATCTCTATTGGCTTCAGCCTGGAGACACACACACATACACACACACACACACACACACAGAGAGAGAGACAGAGACAGAGAGAGACAGAGACAGAGAGACAGAGACAGAAAGGAGAGAAAAAGGTATGCTTAGATGACCAAGCTATAAAGCCCAGGACAGTTTTACTTCCTAAAGTTTCTATAACCTCTCCAAACAGTGCCACCAACTGGGGATCAATTGTTCAAACATATAAGCCTGTGAGAAGCATCTATCACTCAAACCACAACATACAAGTATGTTTTCAGTCATATAAACTGGCTTTCCATTGTCTCTCTTGGGATTGGTATGTTTGGGTTCTTGCTAGCAGTAACTACAAGGGTCTTAGGTCTACCAAGTGGGAGCCAGACTCTGGCACCTGGCTCTGAGATTGGTGGTACCAAGATGCCTGCTCTGTGTTCTGCTCATATTAGGACATCACTCTCTTCATGTGGCTCTGTCTTAGGCTGCATTACCGACTAATGCTCTATGATGTACAACATATAACAATTCTTTTTTCTTCTAGGAGTAAGTATCTGAATGCTAAGTCTTCAAAAGTTTCCTGTTAAAAAGCTCCTGGCTGGTCCCAACTTCGGAGATGTCTGAGTTTCTCTGTTTCTTCTCCATTAGCCAGCCTAGAGAGTTCTTTTCCCTTCAAGGGCATGCAATCTTGAACAATGTAGGTAGAGTTAGTTGGTAGCAGGAAGAGGCCCTGTTTGAAGGCGACTTCTAATTGAGGGATAAACAAAGTGATGACTCAGAGAAAGATTTGATGGAATGAGTCAGAGACAGGATACACCCAACTCCCATGAGAACAGACAGGAAAGAGAGCAGGCAGGGGGGAGGAGGCAGTTTTTTACTGGGACAGTTTTACAGACAGGTTGCAGAGAGAACAAGCTAGACACAGGGAAAGCAGAATGAGCAGAGAATAAGGATCCAGGAGGTTAGGACAGATTGCCAAAGTTAGTTTGAGGCCAAGCAGAATAATTCCTTGAGAAGCTGAGAAGTCAGATTGAATTCGCTAGCTTGGAGACCTGCACTTTTTCCATCATAAAATGTAATGTCCACGAATCCTGGGAACTACGATTGATTTTGAGTGAGTCAGGGTAGGGTGTTGTTTTAGATGCTCTTCTACATGTCTGTAAAACTTAGATTTGTCCATGAAAATGTAGGCAGGGTCAGAAAAAGTGCAGGGAAGGTAATGGAGACTTTGTGTTTTGAGAAGTTATGAAGGTCAGCTTTCTTTGTATTTATTTAATATTTATTCTTATTTATGCATACATGCATATGTGTGTATGTGTGTACCTGCAGATGCCAGAAGAGGTTGTTTGAACCCCTGGAACTAAAAATACTGAACTCCTTACATGGGTGCTGGGATCAAACTTAAGTCTTGCGGAAGAGCTATTCATGCCTTTAACCACTGAGCCATCTCTCCAGCCCCTGATGTTCATTTTTGTCAGTTTGACACAACCTAGAATCATTGGGAAGAGAGTCTTAGTGAGAAATTGTCACATTGGATTGGCCTGTAGGAATGTCTGTAGGGGAATGACTTAATTAAGTTAATTGATGTAGAAAGACTCAGCCTACAGGGGTTGCTAAACTGTGTCAGCGTGGATGAATTGTCTGTGTGCATGCAAGCAAGTTAGCAGGTACCTGTTGGGTTCTCTCTCTGCTCTTGACTGTGGATATAATGTGACCAGCTGCTTCAAGCTCCTGTTGGGTTGACTTCACTGCAGTGATGGACTTTTAAAAACCTGGAATTTTAAATGAAAGTAAACTGTTTCTTCCTGGTATTTTATCAGTAACAGGAGTGAAATCTGGACAGAAGGGCTTTTTATCACATTGCCTAGGCTGATTTCAGATTCCCAGGTGTGACTGAGCCTCCTGCCTTGTCCTCTTGAGTTGCAGGTGTGCACTGTGAGGCCCGGTGATGGGAAATATTGTCACAAATGCAATGTGACAGTACTGAGGATGACAGCTGGAGGAGCCCGACTTTACAGTGAGGCTATGTGCAAACATTGCCAGCCACCAGCTCTAGGCTCTCAGGCAATTACTTTACAAACTTCTAAGTCTTTCTTTATTAGCCAAGATACTGGCTAATATTTTTATTAGCTTTATTAGTGGCAAGGTAGCTCCATCAAGCCAGGTATGGTAGCACATGCTCCATCCCCAGCACCCACCCACCCACCCACATACAAGATGGATATAACACACTATGCCCAGAACCTCAGGGCTTGGGAGCAGGGCAGACAGGGAGCTCATGGGAGCTCCATGTCCAGTTAGTAAATCAGTGAGAGACCCTGTCTCAAAGAATAAGGTGGAGAATGATTGTTGATGACCGGGCATTGCCCTCTGGCTTCCATGTGCACATCTGCAAATGTGTACACACGTGAATGTGTATCCACACACATACACGCAGTTTAAAATGTGTGCTGCTTATGGCTGCTAGGAGGAACCAGAGGTTCTAATGTCCTTTTCTGTCCTTGGCAGGCACCAAGTGCTCATGGGATACACAGACACTGTTTTAAAATGTTTGAAGGCTGCCAGTCTAGAGTGAGTGTGCGTGCTGGGGCCATTTAAGAGCCCTGATGACGGTGATGCTTGTGATGAGGGTGATGAGCTCTTGACCTTGTCCAACTTTCTGCACATGATTTGTTTGGAAGGACTGAAGTTTGAAGAGGCATGTCAAAGGCTGCCAGTCGCTCCACAAGCAGCTTTCCAGCCCTGCAGTCTTGAGAGGGGAGCACATCTGGAGATTTCCATTTGCTGCTGCCCCTATGCCTTGGTAGTCATTCTTCTCTTGTGTCTTTGCTTCTGCCCCTGGAGCGCTGAAGGGTCAGGATGACACACACACAGCTGTTGGCATTGTTCATGTTCACACCTAGGCTTCTGTGTAAAATCAACACTCAAGTGCATGAGTGGGTTTACATGTAGCTCACTCATCACTGAGCTGGGTTCTCCCTAACCCAGAGTGCTCCCCGCCCCCCGTGAGTCAAGTTTACTTTAGGCAGGAAGATGCCTGTCTACCCTCCACCCAGGGGCTTCTCACTAGAGGTCACTGGCTGTACTACTTTGTGATGTAGACTGTTAAGTCACTCTCTTAATTCTGTTCCCAAGATGGTCCTATGCCCTGCTAGAAGCAGATGGTTTGTGTATGTGCTAAAGAGAGAGAAGGGGAGAGGGGCTGCCATGCTTGTTAAAGGAAGCTACACCCCAACCCCGACTTGGAAAGCCCCACCTCTGTTAGACCTCCACCCCCTGCTGTGGCTAAATGAAGGGTAGTGATGGATGAAGGGCAGGGTGGGGATGAAGAGAGCCAGAGGTTTGGAAATGCAGAAGACAGCCTGCCTGAGGCTGTTAGGCAGAGGGAGGGAGCTACTGGTTCCCACCATGACAGGGGTGCAAGATAGCAATTGTTCTACAAACTCTCTTGCCTCCTCCTTTGCCTCCTCAGTACCCAAAGGCCTCTCTCAGGAGCGTTTAAAGCAGAATGCACAGACTAGAGTGTGGAAGGTGGCACTAGGTCATGGTTGGGGAGTATGCAAGGTAGGAAGGGGAGGAGAGATCTGATATAGGAGGTGATCTATAAGGTTTATAAGATGCTGACCTGGTGTGGGGCTGAGTTTTAAAGGCTAACAGAGATTCATCTCCAACACTGTGAGTAGTGATTAACTCTACCCTTTGTCTCTCCATCCAGCGCATCATTTGTGCAGGCTGGCCCCCTCTGTGGTGTGGCTGCATGACTCGCTGGACCTGATACTCCAACATCGGTTCCTCACAGTAGTGAGCTTGCTTAGAGGTAGACCCCTACTGGCAATTGTGAATGAGGAGCAAAGGAGATATTGTTCATAAAAAGAGATATCTGATGTGGTGCTTGGGATGAGAGAGTCCCATGGGCTCATGTATTTAAATATTTGCTCCCCAGTTGGTGGAACTGTATGGGAAGGATTAAGAGGTATGTATGCCTTTGTTGACAAATTGTGTCGCTGGGGGTTTTGAGGTTTCAAAAGCCAATAGCATTTCCAGTTAGTTCTCTCTGCCTCATACTTATAAACCAAGATGTAAGCCTGCTTGCGGCCATGCTTCATGATGGTCATGAGCTCTATCTAGGCTGTGAAACTGTAAGCTCCCACATGAAGCACTTTGCTTTATACATTGCTTTGGCCATAGTGTCTTAATCACAGCAATAGATGAGGCATCACTAGGATGCCTGGGAAGGCAGACACTTGTTGACCTTGCTTTTGATGTCACTCCTACTTAAGAAGCCAGACTGTAGCAACCACCTTTTCTCTAGGGAAAAGCCGTGCCCACACTGTAGCCAAACCGAGCAAGGGAAAGGGGAGAGGAAGACCCTTGGCTCTCCATGTCCTAGGCTAGTCACCCCAAGTAAGCCTCCTTTGAGCTGATTGATGCACTGGGTAATAGATCCTGTTCCCCCTGGAACCAGTTGAGTCAGAGTTTTCCGACAATTGAGTCAAAGCTTCCTGGTGTGTGTTCTAAAGAGTGCATGATACGAACTGTCATGGAAATCAAGAGTGAACATATGTCAGAGATCTCCCGTAACTCATCAAATAATCAGGAGGCTGCTGAGATGTAGGAACAGAGTGAAAGAAAACCCAGAACCAAGCACACTGTGGGGAATAGGGCATGCGGTGAGGGATGGTATGAGCCAGGGATGGAGCCCAGCTGGCAGAGTCCTTGCTTAACAGGCATTAAGCTCTGAGTTTGGTTCACCAGTACCTAATAAAACTGGGCACAGTGGCAAAGGGATACAGATATTTAATGTGTGTGTCTCTAGGTCATGGTTGAGATAGAGGCAAAGGGATCAAATATTTAAAGCCATAGCTACATAATGGGTTTGAGGCCAGCTTGGGCTAGATGAGACCCTGAAGAAATAAATGAATGAATAATAAATCAGTCACAAGCAGATCAAGCTTGTCCTTGTACATGGAAAGAGAGGAAGGGACGCATCCTTCCCTGGGAGGTCTCTTTTGCACATCTGTGGCCAGGTCCATTTGTATTGCTAGGGATGGGTACGCCTTGCAGAGCTGTGAATGAAATGGCAGGTGTAGACTCCATGGAATAAGAACACTCTGGATTAATGTCTGGGTTTTCTCAGAAGATGTCAAGTAATCATTTGGGCCTATCTATGATGGCTGATTTTGATTTTCAGTTTGATTAAGAAATGTCTAGGCCACACTTTTGGGTTCCATTGAGTCAGAGAACTGGCTCCTGACACCATTAAGCCCACTAGAGAATTCCATCCTTACAGTTCTGCTTGGCACCACTGCTGAGACATAGGGGAGGGCAGAGGTGGCTCACTAGCCCTGCAGGGAAGAGGCCCAGGCAAGGGCACAGGAGGCTAGACTGTGCCCTGCCAACGGCAAAGGAGGAAAGGACCCAGCAGGTTCTTAAGAATCTGAGCAGGCTGGAGCTTTATAGCCCCTTTCACAGGCATTTTATAAGTTGTCTTTAGTAAAGATGCTGACTGTCGTGTGTGTATGGTCACTCTTCTTGTTGCTGTGACAAAGAGTATCTGACAGTGCAACTTGAAAGACTTGTTTTGGCTCATAGCTGGAGCACACAGTCAACCATGGCAGAGATGGCACAGAGGGAGGAACATGGTCACATTGCATCTGCAGTCAGGAAGCAGAGAGAGGAGTCCTGGTTCTCAGTTCAGGTCATCCATTTATAACCCAGGCTGGCCTTGAACTCCTGATCCTCCACCTCAACTCCCTCGTCATATCTTGTGGGGATGTGACACCACACCTGGATCACTTTTTCCTTTGGACTTGGCTCAGGACTAAAGTTCATGGGATTATGCCACACACATTTAGAGGGGGTCTTTCCTTCTCAGTTAAATCTTTTCCTGAAACCCTCCTACACACACTCACACTTCCAAGATAATTCTAAATCCTATCAGGTTGACCATCAAGATTGACCATCACATTGAGCTTGTTTTGTAAAGGCTTAGGGGGCCACAGAATACATGTGAGGGTCCGCAAAATGATACTAACTCCTTTTTTGAGTATTTAGGACGTATTAATGTGGGTGTCCAGATAATTGAGTGCACAGAATCAATATAGGATATAACTGAAGAAATGGAGAGGGTAGGGATGAGGGAATGAGAGAGAAAGGGGAGACAGGAGGAGGGAGGGAAGGGGGAGAGAGAGGAGAAAGGAGGGAAGGAGGGAGAAGGGAGAGAGAGGAGGAGGGAGAAAGGAGGGAGGGGGAGAGAGAGGAAGGGGGAGGGAGAGAGGGAGGGAGGGGAAGAGAGAGGAGGAGGGAGGGAGGGAGAGAGAGAACATACACACAGGCAGCTGTCACGGTGGCATTTGGTACACAATAGTCACTATACTGTGACTTGTCCAGGTGACAGTGTTACTCACTCTCTTAGAACACATCCTTAAGAAGGAATGCACCGTCTGGAAGGTGCTGAATTGGTTGCCATGTCATGCTCCTTGCTTTAGAACCCTAGGAAAGTGGTCTGTGGGGTTTTGGGTCAGCCTAGGCCTAGGGCACAGGCTCTCCATGTACCCTTCATTGTTGTTGGCCTGAAATAGTCTCTATCGCCCACCCAGACCTTCTAATGCCTTGTAAGCAGGCCCCTTGAGGGCAGCAGAATTGTCATGCTTAGTCCCTGAACCAAGACCTCAGGCTCTCCACACATACTCTGGTTTCTTTATCGACTGCCTCAGGTTACAGAGATGAATGGAGGCCCACACAGATCTGTATTAGGTGGAATGTCACAAACCTGTTGATGGAAATACAGAGACACAATTCTGCTATGGGTATATGCTTTCTGCAAGGAAAGGGACAAGGTGGCTTCAGGTAGCATATGTATGTGTGCGTATGAATATATATGTCTGTGTATATATGTGTGAGTGTGTGTGTGAGTATATATGTGTGTGTGTATGTGTACATGTGTGAGTATGTACAATTGTACAGTCATGTGTCTAGGTCAGAGGTTGATCTTGGATATCATTCCTCAGGTACCCTGTACTTGGCTTGTTCAGACAGGGTCTCTCACTGGCACGGAGCTTGCTAAACTCTGGTAGGCAATCCTCAGTGATCGACTTGCCCCTGTCTCCCTGGTGCTGGTATTATAAGCACATGCTACCATGCCTGGCTCTGAGGAATCAAACACAGCAACTCAAGTTTATAAGTTCTGCTGGTTAGTTTTATGTCAACTTGACACAAGCCAGAGTCATCTGTGAGGCCAGAACCTCAATTGAGAAAATGTCTCTGTAAGATCAAGTTGTAGGTAAACCTGTAGGGCATTTTTGTACTTAGAGATTACATAAGAGGGCTCAGCCCATTGTGGATGGGGACACCCCTGGTCTGGAGATCCTGGGTTCTATGAGAAAGCAGGCTGAGCAAGCCATGGAGAGGAAGCCAGTAAGCAGCATTCCTCCATGGCCTCTGCATCAGTTTCTGCATCCGGGTTACTGCCCTGCTTGAGGTCCCATCCTGACTTCCTTGGATGATGAATAGTGATGTGGAAGCTAAATTACCATACCCTCCCCCAGTTGCTTAGGTCATGGTGTTTCATCACAACAATAAAACCCTAATTAAAACATAAGGTGAGCAAGCGCTTCGTCAACTGAGCTGTCTCCCCACCTCGTACAAGATGGAGAGCTGGGCACAACAGCGGACATGTCTTGTGTATCTGTGTGTTGGAGATGGTGTAGTGACTGATGCAACCCGGACACGTGGCTTATCAGAGGATAGTGAGAGCATCAGCTGTCTTTTCTGCCTGCTGTGGCAGTCTGGAGGCTGCTGCAGGTGGAGCTGAGCCATGTGCCCCCTCCGGTATTAATTGCCTAATGAGGTGACAGATTGCATCCATCCCAGCTGTCTCGTCAATGAGGAAGCCAAGTCATTAAGTGTTAAAATTGTATTGCTTCACTGCCCCAAGCTGTGCTTGCTTCATGTAAATTGAATGACGATAAGAGGTCCCATGGTGGCTTTATAAGTGGCCTGTCACCTCCCATGGAGAGGAAACTCTGTGGTCCACAAGACCTGCTGCACTTCAAATGTCCAAGATGACAAATGGACCATGCCTTCCTCCTTAATAATAGTGATCTATCTCTGCTGATGGCAGAGGAACAGGCTGGGGCTGTTTATCTGTCTGCTCTGCTGAAGACAGCTCCATAATGGGAGCAAGGGGCTCAAAGTGGTTCCAGGGACCCCTGAGGTCAGCATGGGCAAACAGCAGATCCCAGTTGGGCGGTTTCTCCATGGGTCCCCATCAACCCAGCATCACCCCCACCCCAGCTCTTTTTGTTCCTGGTGGTATGATCAGCAACACCTTCTTGTGAAGCTTCCTAGACTATGGGCTGTTCTTTTATTTGGGGACTAACAATTATGGCCCCTATGCTGGTGAGATGGCTCAGCTGATAAAGGTGCTTGCTGCTAAACCTGACAACTGGAGTTTGATCACTAGGACCCACATGGTGGAAGGAGAGAACTGACTCATCCATGTTATCCTCTGACTTCCACATGTATGTTGTGGTCATGTGTGTACCCCACACAGGTCTATACATGTAGATACGTAAATATAATAAATATATAACATAATTGTTGTAGAATGTTGTCCTTTGACATAGTTTTAGCCATCAGGGGAGCTATGGTTGCCTATGGGGGACACTTGCAAGATCTGGCACACTAGTGGTCTCAGGTAGAAGGAGTCAGGAATGTCAGCCCACCTGAGATTCCAGCTCATGCTTTCTCTGTCCCCAACCCTGCTTGCATCTATTTATACCCAGGCTGTTAGTACCAGGACATTCTAAACCTAGGCGCTAACAATGTGACCCATGACCTGCATTGCATAAGCCAATGACCCTCATATCCCAGAACCCACTTGGCTCACCTCCCACCCTTACTTGTGTTACGTCACTTTCCATATAAATTAGGAGATCACCCCCTCCTCACTCTCTTCTCTCCCCTTCCACTCGCCCTGCTGCTCCTTTGGTCTCTCCCTCACAATAAACCTCTCTCACGTGGAACCCTCCTTGGCCTGGCATGCTGTTTAGGTCTATCTGCGGTTATTATTAATACATCACAGGCTGCTCATGGTCTTACAGGGTGCTAGAGGATATAGAGAGTCAAAGGGTGTGTGAAGGAGGGGTGCTCCATCTCTGCAGCTCTGGGGAAGTCGTCCATCCTCCAGGGTAGGGTGAGAGTTTTTGGTGACGCACGTGACACACGTGTTCACCCACGCTCCTGTAAAGAAGCACAACAAACTCACTCATCCACCCGCCAAGCTGGATTTGGGTGGAATGATCTTTGCTTGCTATCAGGATATGGGCTGTCATGTCTCCCCAGGGAAAGACATGCAACACTAATCTTTATCATTGCAGTCTCTCATGAACATAAGCTTCAGTGGCACTAAGGACATCCACAGTGTCACCTACTATCCCTACTGTCTGGACCTGAGGGCTCTCCACCATTTTTCAACTTTAACTCTACACGCATTCCACAGTAAACCCCTCCGCTGGGGTCATCCATCTTTCTTTCTACCTCTGTGGACTTTCCTGCTTTCATGATGGCATGTAGCATCCGCTGGTACTTGCTTCACAAGCAGTTAGAGTTCTAACGACCATCATATTGCAGCATATATTAAGATTGTACTCTTTTTCAGACTGTGTGATATTTCGCGGTCTGTACATTCCACCAAGCTAGGTTTAAGGACACCAAGCAGCTACTGTTGGCTGATACCCCAGAGCAGGTGGAAGCTGAGGTCTTTGCTACAGAAGTGTCTCAGTAGCAGGTTTCATTGCTCTCTGTCCACTTTGACCCCTTCGTTGCCAGCCCAGGGCATGCTAAAAGAATCACAGAGCAAGGCTCTGGGCAACACAGGAAAGCAAAAGCAAGCTGGCCCTGTGCTGGAGAAATGCCAGGCAAGCGCTTGACGAGATGAGGAGAAGGCTGCTGTTATATACAGAGAAGCACCTAAGTCTGTTGCCATGGGGACCACGGAGGGGACAGCTCAGCTAATCAAGATCTCCAGTAGCATATGGGGCTGAGAATCACCCTGAGTGCTTGCTTCCCTCTGTGCACTTGAGCTTGGGGCTGAGTGATAGGCCACTTGTCATGGCTCTTGCCATGCAACCAGGCCTATGAAATCACTCAACATTGATCCTCAGAGGAACCCAAGTCCCCTTGTCTTGACAAATGAGGAAACTGAGGCTCAGGAAGCAGTGGATGTGCTGGTGTCTCTTGGTTGTTGATTGCTTATTCTCATCCTGGCTCCTAGCTTCTTCCATCCTCATAGAATGGCATGTTCTATGTCTGAATTGACAAGTAACTGGGAAGGCCACCCCAATGAGGGGACATAGAGAGATGGCAATGACTGGTGTGTATGTGTACATGCATGTGTGTGTGTGTGCATGTTTGTGTGTGTATGCATACGTTGCATGAGTGTGTGTGCACATGTGTGTATGTATGTGTATGCATGAGCATGTGTGCATGTGTATATGTGCATGTGTGCATGAACATATGTTCATGCATGTGTGTGCTTGAGTGTGAGTGTGTGTTCATGAGAGTATGTGCAGACATGACCTTTCACTGGCCTGGAACTCACACATTCAGGTAGGCTAGCTGGCCAGTGAACCCCAGGGACCCACTTATCTCTGTCTCCCCAATGTCACCATGCATGGCTTCTTTACATGTGTTCTGGGGTTGAACTCAGGTCCTGTAAGCACACTTTATCAGCTGAGCTGTCTCCCCAGCACAGCGGCTGTAGTTTTGTAGACACATCACTAATGTTACACCTTTTAGAATCCTCTTCTGTCTGCTTGGGGCTAAATCCAGAGGAGCTAATCCAAAGGCTCACGGATATCCTTTCTGCCTGTGTGTCAGGCAGGGCTTTGATGCCTTCATGATAACTCGCTGTTCTTCTGTGGATGCTGAGCTCGAGGTGTAGTTTCTTGAGAGGAGGGAGCATGCGCTGAATCTGTGAGTAGGGAAGGGGGAGCCTAGGGGCAAAACAGAGGTGGATGCTCCTCCCACCAGAGTCCTGGTTGGGGAAGGGTTGGCCTTGTACCCACTAAGCCTCTTGTACCTTCACAGGTGGATCCATGGGTGGAGGATACTGGAGGGAGGGGTCACCTATCATATCTTCAGCAAAGGACTCATAGATGGGTCTCAAGAGATGCGGACAGGGCACTCTGGCTGTGGGCTACAGATGTCAGAGGGATACCCAGAAGTCAAGCAGGACTCCCTGCTCCTGTGACATAGACTCTGCTCTTGGATGCTGAGCCAGAGAATGCCCTTGGATGCTGGGCAGCCAGAGATTGCCTTTGGATGCTGCCCTTGGACACTGCCCTGGGATGCTAAGCCAGTTTCCCTGGCCACCAACAGTCACTCATCCTTAGGGCCACTTGGGGTTTTATCTGTACTGACCTTCCCAGGGGATGGGGAAGAGCTGGCACTGCTCAGAGCCAGCAGAACAGCCACAAGCATGAGCCTGTGCAGAGCCCAAGAAGCACAAGGGACCTGCCACATCCGTGCGTGGGTGACCAGAGCCTTTCCTGCTCTGTATCTCCTGTGTTCTTCCTGCTTGAGGGAAGTGAGGAGGTGGGTTGAACAGTGCAGTGGCACTTGGCACCATCAATGCCATGAAACTAGACTCCACTGTCTCCTTCCTCTGTCAGACTCAACCCTGAAACTGCCTACAGGATTTTGGTGCAATAGCAAAAAAATTGTTTAGTTTTTAATTTTCTCTTTCTGGACACAAACATGACTGTTCCCTGATGGATATGTTTCTACTGAGCACTGGCTTGTTCAGACTCTGGGTCCTATACTAGCAACTTGTCTCACGGCAGTGACCAAAGTACCTGAAAAAAAAAAGCAGGAAGGAAGGAGGAAGAGGAGCAGAAGGCAGCTGGTCACAGTGTACCCATAATCAGGAGAGGGAGGGAGGGAGGGAGGGAGGGAGGGAGGGGGAGAGAGAGAGAGAGACAGACAGACAGACAGACAGACAGACATAGCCAGAGGGAGGAGGGAGGGAGGGAGGAAGGGGAAGAGAGAGAGACACAGGGACACAGAGACAGACAGGGGAGGGAGGGAGGAAAGGAGGGAGGAAGAGACACAGAGAGACAGACAGGGTGGAGGGAGGGAGGAAGGGAAAGAGAGAGATGAGACAGACAGGGAGGGAGAGGAAGAAAGACACAGAGAAACAGAGAGACAGACAGGGGATGGGAGGCAGGGAGGGAGGAAGGGAGGAAGGGAGGAAAGGAGAGAGGGAAAGGGGGAGGGGGAGGGGGAGGAGGAGGGGTAGGGGGAGGGGGAGGGGGAGAGAATGAATAGGCAGCGGCATTGAATGAAAAACTCGAACAAGCCTCTTCCGGTCAGAACAGCACCGGGGTAGCTAGGGCGCAGGGTCGGCTGACACTCGCCAACTACCCATAACACCCGCCACAGGATCTTAAGACTTCTGGTGAGTGGAACACAGCTTCTGCTCGAATCCAATTGCGCGCGGGACCTGAGACTGCATTAGTTAGGGAAGCAGAAAACCGGCCTGAGTAGGGCCACAGGCCTCTTCCGGCCTGACCAGCACCGGGGTAGCTAGAGCGCAGGGTCGGCTGACACCCGCCAGCTACCCACGACCCCCGCCACAGGATTTTGAGACTTCTGGTGAGTGGAACACAGCTTCTGCTCCAGTCCAATCACGCGGGACCTGAGACTGCTTTGGTTGGGGAGGCAGAAATCCGGCCTGAGTAGGGCTACAAGCCTCTTCCGGTCAGAACAGCACCGGGGTAGCTAGGGCGCAGGGTCGGTTGACACTCGCCAACTACCCATAACACCTGCCACAGGATCTTAAGACTTCTGGTGAGTGGAACACAGCTTCTGCTCGAATCCAATTGCGCGCAGGACCTGAGACTGCATTAGTTAGGGAAGCAGAAAACCGGCCTGAGTAGGGCCACAGGCCTCTTCCGGCCGGACCAGCACTGGGGTAGCTAGAGCACAGGGTCGGCTGACACCCGCCAGCTACCCACGACACCCGCCACAGGATCTTGAGACTTCTGGTGAGTGGAACACAGCTTCTGCTCCAGTCCAATCACGTGGGACCTGAGACTGCTTTGGTTGGGGAGGCAGAAATCCAGCCTGAGTAGGGCCACAAGCCTCATCCAGTCGGACCAGCACCGGTGTAGCTAGAGCACAGGGTTGGCTGACACCCGCCAGCTACCCACGACACCCACCACAGGATTTTGAGACTTCGGGTGAGTGGAACACAGAGTCTGCTCCAATCTTTAAACAGTGACAACGATAACAACTAACCCCAGAGATTACCAGATGGCGAAAGGTAAACGTAAGAATCTTACTAACAGAAACCAAGACCACTCACCATCATCAGAACCCAGCACTCCCACTTCGCCCAGTCCAGGGCACCCCAACACACCGGAAAAGCTAGACACGGACCTAAAAGCATATCTCATGATGATGGTAGAGGACATCAAGAAGGACTTTAATAACTCACTTAAAGAATTACAGGAGAACATGGCTAAAGAGTTACAAGTCCTTAAAGAAAAACAGGATAACACAATCAAACAGGTAGAAGTCCTTAAAGAAAAACAGGAAAACACATCCAAACAGATGATGGAAATGAACAAAACCATACTAGACCTAAAAAGGGAAGTAAACACAATAAAGAAAACCCAAAATGAGGCAACACTGGAGATAGAAACCCTAGGAAAGAAATCTGGAACCATAGATACGAGCATCAGCAACAGAATACAAGAGATGGAAGAGAGAATCTCAGGTGCAGAAGATTCCATAGAGAACATCGGCACAACAATCAAGGAAAATGTAAAACGCAAAAAGATCCTAACTCAAAACATCCAAGAAATACAGGACACAATGAGAAGACCAAACCTATGGATAATAGGAGTGGATGAGAATGAAGATTTTCAACTCAAAGGACCAGCAAACATTTTCAACAAAATTATAGAAGAAAACTTCCAAAATCTAAAGAAAGAGATGCCCATGAACATACAAGAAGCCTACAGAAATCCAAATAGACTGGACCAGAAAAGAAATACCTCCCGACACATAATAATCAGAACAACAAATGCTCTAAATAAAGATAGAATACTAAAAGCAGTAAGAGAAAAAGGCCAAGTAACATATAAAGGCAAGCCTATCAGAATTACACCAGATTTTTCACCAGAGACTATGAAAGCCAGAAGATCCTGGACAGATGTTATACAGACACTAAAAGAACACAAATTCCAGCCCAGGCTACTATACCCAGCCAAACTCTCAATTACCATAGATGGAGAAACCAAAGTATTCCACAACAAAACCAAATCCACACATTATCTCTCCACGAATCCAGCCCTTCAAAGGATAATAACAGGAAAAAACCAATACAAGGACAGGAACCACGCCCTAGAAACAACAAGAAGGTAATCCCTCAACAAACCTAAAAGAAGACAGCCACGAGAACAGAATGCCAACTTTAACAACAAAAATAACAGGAAACAACAATTACTTTTCCTTAATATCTCTTAATATCAATGGACTCAACTCCCCGATAAAAAGACATAGACTAACAAACTGGCTACACAAACAAGACCCAACATTTTGCTGCTTACAGGAAACTCATCTCAGAGAAAAAGATAGACACTACCTCAGAATGAAAGGCTGGAAAACAATTTTCCAAGCAAATGGTATGAAGAAACAAGCTGGAGTAGCCATTCTAATATCTGATAAGATTAACTTCCAACCCAAAGTCATCAAAAAAGACAGGGAGGGACACTTCATACTCATCAAAGGTAAAATCCTCCAAGAGGAACTATCAATCCTGAATATCTATGCTCCGAATACAAAGGCAGCCACATTCATTAAAGAAACTTTAGTAAATCTCAAAGCACACATTGCACCTCATACAATAATAGTGGGAGACTTCAACACACCACTTTCACAAATGGACAGATCATGGAAACAGAAACTAAACAGGGACACAGTGAAACTAACAGAAATTATGAATCAAATGGATCTGGCAGATATCTACAGAACATTCTATCCTAAAACAAAAGGATATACCTTCTTCTCAGCACCTCATGGTACCTTCTCCAGAATTAACCACATAATTGGTCACAAAACAGGCCTCAACAGATACAAAAATATTGAAATTGTCCCATGCATCCATTCAGATCACCATTGACTAAGGCTGATCTTCAATAACAAAATAAATAATAGAAAGCCAACATTCACGTGGAAACTGAACAACACTCTTCTCAATGATACCTTTGTCAAGGAAGGAATAAAGAAAGAAATTAAGGACTTTTTAGAGTTCAATGAAAATGAAGCCACAATATACCCAAACTTATGGGACACAATGAAAGCATTTCTAAGAGGAAAACTCATAGCTCTGAGTGCCGCCAAAAAGAAACTAGAGAGAGCACACATTAGCAGCTTGACAACACACCTAAAAGCACTAGAACAAAAGGAAGCAAATTCACCCAAGAGGAGTAGACAGCAGGAAATAATCAAACTCAGGGGCGAAATCAACCAAGTGGAAACAAGAAGAACTATTCAAAGAATCAACCAATCAAGGAGCTGGTTCTTTGAGAAAATCAACAAGATAGATAAACCATTAGCCAGACTCACTAGAGGGCACAGGGAAAGCATCCTAATTAACAAAATCAGAAATGAAAAAGGAGACATAACAACAGATCCTGAAGACATCCAAAACACCATCAGATCCTTCTACCAAAGGCTATACTCAACAAAACTGGAGAACCTGGATGAAATGGAGAAGTTCCTAGACAGATACCAGGTACCAAAGTTGAATCAAGATCAGGTTAATGATCTAAACAGCCCTATATCCCCCAAAGAAATAGAAGCAGTCATTAATAGTCTCCCAACCAAAAAAAGCCCAGGACCAGATGGGTTTAGTGCAGAGTTCTATCAGACCTTCAGAGAAGATCTAATCCCAGTTCTTCACAAACTATTCCACAAAATAGAAACAGAAGGTACTCTACCCAACTCATTCTATGAAGCCACAATTACTCTGATACCTAAACCACAAAAAGACCCAACAAAGATAGAAAACTTCAGACCAATATCCCTTATGAATATTGATGCAAAAATCCTCACTAAAGTTCTTGCTAACCGAATCCAAGAACACATCAAAACAATCATCCATCCTGACCAAGTAGGTTTCATCCCAGGGATGCAGGGATGGTTCAATACACGGAAATCCATCAACGTAATCCAGTATATAAACAAACTCAAAGACAAAAACCACATGGTCATCTCGTTAGATGCGGAAAAAGCATTTGACAAGATCCAACACCCATTCATGATAAAAGTCTTGGAAAGATCAGGAATTCAAGGCCCATACCTAAACATGATAAAAGCAATCTACAGCAAACCAGTAGCCAACATCAAAGTAAATGGTGAGAAGCTTGAAGCAATCCCTCTAAAATCAAGGACTAGACAAGGCTGTCCACTTTCTCCATACTTATTCAACGTTGTACTTGAAGTCCTAGCCAGAGCAATTCGACAACAAAAGGAGATCAAAGGGATACAAATTGGAAAAGATGAAGTCAAAATATCACTTTTTGCAGATGATATGATAGTATATATAAGTGACCCTAAAAATTCCACCAGAGAACTCCTAAACCTGATAAACCGCTTCGGTGAAGTAGCTGGATATAAAATTAACTCAAACAAATCAATGGCCTTTCTCTACACAAAGAATAAACAGGCTGAGAAAGAAATCAGGGAAACAACACCCTTCTCAATAGCCACAAATAATATAAAATATCTTGGCGTGACTCTAACTAAGGAAGTGAAAGATCTGTATAATAAAAACTTCAAGTCTCTGAAGAAAGAAATTATAGAAGATCTCAGAAGATGGAAAGATCTCCCATGCTCATGGATTGGCAGGATCAACATTGTAAAAATGGCTATCTTGCCAAAAGCAATCTACAGATTCAATGCAATCCCCATCAAAATTCCAACTCAATTCTTCAACGAATTAGAAAGTGCAATCTGCAAAATCATCTGGAATAACAAAAAACCTAGGATAGCAAAAACTCTTCTCAAGGATAAAAGAACCTCTGGTGGAATCACCATGCTGGACCTAAAGCTTTACTACAGAGCAATTGTGATAAAAACTGCGTGGTACTGGTATAGTGACAGACAAGTAGACCAATGGAATAGAATTGAAGACCCAGAAATGAACCCACACACCTATGGTCACTTGATCTTCGACAAGGGAGCTAAAACCATCCAGTGGAAGAAAGACAGCATTTTCAACAAATGGTGCTGGCACAACTGGTTGTTATCATGTAGAAGAATGCGAATTGATCCATCCCTATCTCCTTGTACTAAGGTCAAGTCTAAGTGGATCAAGGAACTTCACATAAAACCAGAGACACTGAAACTTATAGAGGAGAAAGTGGGGAAAAGCCTTGAAGATATGGGCACAGGGGAAAAATTCTTGAATAGAACAGTAATGGCTTGTGCTGTAAGATCGAGAATTGACAAGTGGGACCTCATGAAACTGCAAAGCTTCTGCAAGGCAAAAGACACCATCAATTAAGACAAAAAAACCACCAACAGATTGGGCAAGGATCTTTACCTATCCTAAATCAGATAAGGGACTAATATCCAATATATATAAAGAACTCAAGTAGGTGGACTCCAGAAAGTCAAATAACCCCATTAAAAAATGGGGCTCAGAACTGAACAAAGAATTCTCACCTGAGGAATACCGAATGGCAGAGAAGCACCTGAAAAAATGTTCAACATCCTTAATCATCAGGGAAATGCAAATCAAAACAACCCTGAGATTCCACCTCACACCAGTCAGAATGGCTATGATCAAAAGTTCAGGTGACAGCAGATGCTGGCGAGGATGTGGAGAAAGAGGAACACTCCTCCATTGTTGGTGTGATTGCAAGCTTGTACAACCACTCTGGAAATCAGTCTGGCGGTTCCTCAGAAAATTGGACATAGTACTATCGGAGGATCCAGCAATACCTCTCCTGGGCATATATCCAGAAGATGTCCCAACCGGTAAGAAGGACACATGCTCCACTATGTTCATAGCAGCTCTATTTATAATAGCCAGAAGCTGGAAAGAACCCAGATGTCCCTCAACAGAGGAATGGATACAGAAATTATGGTACATTTACACAATGGAGTACTACTCAGCTATTAAAAAGAATGAATTTATGAAACTCCTAGCCAAATGGATGGACCTGGAGGGCATCATCTTGAGTGAGGTAACACAATCACAAAGGAACTCACACAATATGTATTCACTGATAAGTGGATATTAGCCCAAAACTTAGGATACCCAAGATATAAGATACAATTTGCTAAATGCATGAAACTCAAGAAGAATGAAGACCAAAGTGTGGACACTGTGCCCTTCTTAGAATTGGGAACAAAACACCCATGGAAGGAGTTACAGAGACAAAGTTTGGAGCTGTGATGAAAGGATGGACCATCCAGAGGCTGCCGTATCCAGGGATCCATCCCATAATCAGCTTCTAAACGCTGACACCATTGCATACACTAGCAAGATTTTGCTGAAAGGACCCAAATATAGCTGTCTCTTGTGAGACGATGCCGGGACCTAGCAAACAGGATGGATGCTCACAGTCAGCTATTGGATGTATCACAGGGCTCCCAATGGAGAAGCTAGAGAAAGTACCCAAGGAGCTAAAGGAATCTACAACCCTATAGTTGGAACAACATGATGTACTAACCAGTACCCCGGAGCTCTTGTCTCTAGCTGCATATGTATCGAAAGATGGCCTAGTCGGCCATCACTGGAAAGAGAGGCCCATTGGACTTGCAAACTTTATATGCCCCAATATAGGTGAATGCCAGGGCCAAAAGAATGGGAATGGGTGGGTAGGGAAGTGGGGGGCGCTATGGGGGACTTTTGGGATAGCATTGGAAATGTAATTGAGGAAAATATGTAATAAAAAATATTAAAAATTAAAAAAAATAAAAACTTCCAAATACCAGTGACCAGCTTTCTCTAGAACTCCCCTTCCTAAAAGCCACACAGCTTTCTCGACCAGTGCCACCAGCTGGGGACCAAGTGTTCAAATACACAAGTCTGTGAGGGACATTTTACATTCAATCTGCAACAGATCCTACTCTAGCAGAACCTCTGCTGATGTCCACAGCCAACACAGATCCCATGTCCAGACCCTGGGAGTGTCTGCTTATTGTCCTTTGTGTGGTGTGCAGTCACCCGGGTGAATAGCTGCCAGCTCCTCTGGGAAGGGCAGGGCAGAGGCGAGGATGACGTTGATACTGGCCAATGCCACCGTGGAGTCCTTTTCTTTCTCTAGGGACCTGGCCACTCTTTTAGTTGCCATTTATCTTTTTCCTGCAGATCTGAGGATTGAGGATGGAGCTGGGACTTCTCACATGCTAGGAGGCGTCTACCACTGACCTACATCTCTAGCCCTCCTTTTACCTTTTATTGTGAGACGTCGTCTCCCTAGATCGTCTAAACTGATCACTGCTAGAAATAACAGGAAGGTTGAGAAAGGGAAGCTAAAACTAAGTTTCTGGGCTGAAGTTAAAGTGAGGCTTATAGACTGTTTTAAGGCATTGTATACTTACATCAGAAAGAGAAAATGACAGGAAGCAATAGTGCAAGCCTTAGGGATTAGAAAGAGACCGCAGTAAATTCAAGCTTATGGATGAAACAAGTGAAGACATCAGTACAAATCAATGAAGATAATGGGGTAAACTTAGTGAGGCCCAAAGCGGAGGCTTTGGATGGATCCGTAGGACTGATACTCTCCTAGCCACGCTCACCAGTATATAAAAAAAATGAAAGAGATGTACAGCTTAACCTAGTGATTATAGCTAGTAGCAATGAAATCAGTCAGAAATTATATTCTTGATGTTTTTGCTGAGAAAGAGGGGAAGCACGTAAAACAATGAAAACATTTCTTACCTGGGTTTAGACAATTCCATAAAGTATGCACAGGGAAGAGCACTGGACACCATACATGTTGTATTCTTATCAGTTAAAATATTTTAAGATATGCAAAATTCTAAAAACTAGTAATGGAAGCGATGGGTATAACTACAGACCCTACAGCTATTCAGGGATTCCAAGGCCTGTGACTCTGACAACTTATATAAAATCGACCAATTCGTTGGAAGACAAAACCCATCAAAAGTTATTTACAAGGACCAGAGAGATGGTTCAGTGGTTAAGGACACTGGTTGTTCTTCCAGAGAATCTGGATTGATTTCCAGAACCCACGATTTAACATCTGGAACATCAGCTCCAGGGATCCAGCGTCCTCTTCTGGCTTCTGTGGGCACTGCACATATGTGGTACACAGACATAACCACACATGAAAAATAGATAACTCTTTAAAAAAAAACTATTCAAGAAGAAATAAGCTCCTTGCATATACTCTGAGTACTTACATTTATTAAAGAAATTGATTTTATAGTTAGAGTTAAAGGATCAGATGGCTTTATTGACAAATTCTAGCAAACATTAGACATAACAAAAAAGTCAATTCTATTTTATCTCTCACAGACACGTGACAGGGAGGAACATCCTCCATTTGTTTTATGAGGCCAGCTTTACCGTGATATTGAAACCAGACAAAGCCATTCAGTGAAAACAAGCCTGCAGATGAGCATCATTGCCAACATACGAAGCTATCAACAAGACACGAGCAAACCAAACTCAGTGATACGTTAATAGGATAATACAGCATGGGTCTAGGAGACTTCTCCCAGGAAGGAGAAGCTGACTGAACATTTAAAAGAAATGAGAATAAGTCACTGTACTAACGAACTAAAGGAGACAAAGCTATAGGTTGATCTCTAAAGGTGAGGAAGAAGAATCTACAAAATCCAACAATCACTTTGTATAAGTGCTCTTAGATAAGGTATCCAGGAGAAGTATCTTAGCATCCCACTTGATGCTAAGTGTTACTGAGTCCCCACCTCCAGTCTTCAAGCTTGGCAGTAGTCATCTTTACCCTCTGAGCCACTTTTCTAGTCCTGGAAATAATTTTTAACTTACTCTTTCCTCTGCCAAATCATAACTTAAAATATTAATTCTGTAGCAATTTCATACACACACACACACACACACACACACACACACACACACACACACACACACACACACAAGTACTTCTATCATATTCCCCCTTCTTCTCAGCACACCTTTCCTACTTTCTACACCCCCTTTTAATGACCCTCTGAGTTTAATGGCTGCTTGCCCATGTAAGGATTTGGAGCTAGATGCTAGAGTTTGCGTAACTTACCAGCTGGAGAAATATGACTCCAGCAGCAGTCACCCACCTACAACTCCTCACGGGAGGTGGAGCCTGGTGAGCCACTCCCCTGTCTGTGCTGGAGTTTTGACTGGCTTGGACTTGTGTAGGTCTTGGGCAGGTAGCCAGAGCTGCTGTGTGATTGTGAGTGTGGCCTCCATGACACATCGTGGAGACCGCTTTCCCTGGCACTCTTCCCATCCTGTCGTCCAGGATGCTCCCTGAGCTTCAGAGACCATCTTCTATTTACCTGTGTCCTCTGAATATATCATACTCTTTTGCTGTGTATGTCTTGTGATGGTTTTGGCTTGAGTCTTATAGTGGGTGACACTTAGGAACATCAGAGTTATTTCTTCCTGGGAAATTAAAAATTAAAAATCAAGCCCGGTGGTGGTGACACGTGCCTTTAATCCCACACTCGGGAGGCAGAGGCAGTAACTCTCTTGAGTTTGAGGCCAGCCTGGTCTACAAAGAGAGTTCCAGGATAACCAGGGCTATACACAGAGAAACCTGTCTTGAAGAACAAACAAACAAACAAACAAACAAACAAAAACAAAAAGAAAGTAAGAAAATAAATCCCAAAGTATGTGTATGTGTGTGTACATATATATAGGCATGTACATGTGAATGCTGGTGCCATCAGAGGCCAGAGATAACAAATCCCTGGAGCCGGGAGTCATAGGTGGCTGTGGACCACCATGTGGATTCTGGGAACTGAACTTGGGTCCTTAGAAAAGAAAAGCAACTGTTCTTAACTGCTGAGCCACCTCTGCAGCTCCACAGACTTAATTTTACTTTTCTGTCTCTGTGCTAAGGATCAGCTCTTTCCCTGCAAAGGACAGGGTCCCTCTGTCTACCCTGGCTCCTGTGGGTGTTGTACAGAGCACTCGGGGGCCTGTCCTCCCTTGCCTACATGGTATATGGTGGTTGTTTTGAACCAAGAGCTGAACTTGATTATTATGAACCATGCTTACCTTCCAAGCCATCCCCCGAAAGCTCAGCTTTATGGGACAAACTCTGCAGGGGCAATCACTGTGTAGGTGGGAGACATATTCCAATGTCTCCCACACAGCCAGCCTTTCAGTTGTTTGGGTTTTTGTTGTTGTTTTGTTTTTTTGTTTTTCTTTACCACCATTATAATCTTCTGGCTCAAACCTATCTGATGCACACTAAGCCTTTGAAATTAGGAGTCACATTGATGTTCAAACTCATCACTGGCCAATAGGTCACTTTTCAGGCTCACGCTGCGGTACTGTTCTCCCTGGCCCCAGTTTTCCCTGATAACTTCCGGGCCTCTGGAATGGCAAGACGCTCCATCCTGCCTGGAAACCACTCTCTAAGGATTCCTGACTCACAAAGATAGGAATTAGTACTTAGGACCACAATCTTGTGCTGGGTGCTTATTACTCCGGGATTAGTCATTGTTTTCAGTGGGAAGAGCTAGCAAATTACAGACCTGCACAGTTTTTGTTAAACTCGTGGATCTTACATCTGCCCCTCCTCATTCTATTCCAAAGAACTCAAGATCTACTGACTCCCTGTTAACCATACCCCACCCTTATCCTGCAAAACCCCACACGGGTTCCATAATAGTTCGAGAACTGTACTTACTGCCAACAATATGAAAAGCAAAAGGTTTACACTTATTTTTTTTCTTTCAAAGAGGGCAGCTAGCTCCTTTGTTCAGAGGTTCTACCCCACTAGGTGGGTGGCTAAGACTGCTTTTTAAAACAGGATGGGTTACTGCCTGGCCCAAGGAGAGGCCACACCCCAGGAACAGTGAAATTTGTAGGTTCCATTCTCCTGTTGATGTGAAAGGTATGCTCTTTGAAGCCTAGTGCTACTTTAAAAGATGTAAAATATTGATATCAAAGCTATAAAACAGCCACCTTCAAGGACTTCTAACTTTGTTTTCACTCCCCCTCAGCTCTCCTGTAAGTAACAATAGTTAATATTTTATTACTTTCCTTTAATTTGAAAAAAAATGTAAGTACAGGATGCTGGAGAGATGGCTGCGGTCATGAATGCTTGCTGCTAAATTGTGCGCCTTGGATAGGAGCACTCACATCACGTGGTTCACAAACGCCTGTAACCCTGCTCCACAGAGTCAGACTCAGGCATCCACACACACGATGTGCGTCCATACCCGCAGATTCACAGGCACGAGCACACACCCATCATTAAATGAATGAATTAATGAATGAGCACCCGCTTTCCTTTCTTAGATCAGCCGTCTCCTTGCTTATTAACAATAAATGCCCACATGTGGGGTACAGAGCCCATACTAAGGCATGTCACAGCTCAGCAGCAGTTTGTGCTCTTTCTGAAACTGCCACCCATTTTATTAGATCAGGGTTTGAGTCTCTTCCACTATGGCAGGGCTGCGGTGGTGATATTGGGAGTTTGTCTTGCCTTTAAGGGAAAACCTATCCCTCAGATTTATTTACAAATTTTGTTTGTTTATGTACGTGTTTGCTTAATTACTTTAGACAGGGTCTCAAGAAACCCAGGCTGGCTTTGAACTTTCTACATAGATGAGTCAAACTTTGAACTCCAGTTTCTCCTACCTCCATCTCTCCAGTTCTGGCCTCACGGGCCTGAGGCACCACACCTACCTGACTTTTCTACTTTTTCGTGTGTAAATGTAAACGTACTTGAGTTAATCTTTCATTCATTTTTTTTTCTGTTGCGTCTGGATTTTGAGCTACTGCTTTTCTGTTGTTTGTGCGATGGTTTGAGTGAGAAATGTTGCCCACAGGCTCAGATATTTGAACACTTGGTCCCAAACTGGTTATCCTCTTTGGGGAGGTTTAGGCGGTGCGGCGTTACTGGAGGAAGTGCGTCACCAGGGGCGGGCTTTGGGAGTTTAAATCTCAGGGCACATCCTGTTCTTTTTCTCTGGTTTGTGTTTGTAGTTCAAGACAATTTCTCTGAGCTTCCACTTCCTTGTGCCACACCCACTGTTTGCTGCCACCTCTCTTCCATACGTTGCCCAGGTCATGGATTTATCACAACAGCAGAAGCACAATTGGCATTTTGTGATTTTCTTTCCGACAAGCTCGCACTATATAGCCCAGGCTACTCTTGACTCTAACTACACTGCCTCAGCCTCTCAACTGCAGGGATTATGGGTGTGCGCACCTCACAAGGCTGAGGCATTGTTAAGAAAGCTTCCAGGTTTGGACTTTACCCATTATTGTTCTATGAAGACTTTTGTGTGTATATATATTTTGGAGAAGTGGACCCAGTCTTGTATTAGTCTAATGTTTATGCATATATAATCATTTCATTTATTAAAAAGCTGTTCTTGGCACTGGAGAGGTGGCTCTGTGGTTAAGAGCACTTGCTGTTCTTGTAAAGGTCCTGGCTTCAATTCCCAGCATCCACATGGCCATTTACAACCACCGGTAACAACTTATTCCTGGGATTTTACTTTGTCTTTTGGGTTCTGTAGGAACTAAGAATGCATGCACACAGGAGAACACTCATAAGCATATATATTTTTAAAAGTTGATCTTACATGTTTGGGAGTGTCAGATGGAGTGGAGACGGGAAGGTGAGGGATGGATACTATCAAGATTCATTGTTTACATCTACAAAATTGTCAAAGTACAAAGGGATATTATTTTAAAAGAAGCTGACCTTTTCACTAGAGATTTCAAATGCTGGCTTTATTTTCTACTACACATGGGTGTCTAGTTTAATTCCTCTGGTTCAGGCCTGGGTCTGTGATTTCGTGCACTAACACAAGCTGGAATCGGATTCTAGGATCCTGTCATCATGTTCCTCTCCAGCCTGTGAAGAGTTAGTATCTCATCACTGTGGAGGAACACATGACAGACTACTATTTGTTCAAAATTTTGTCTGTTCTCTCCAGAGTGATTTTCTTTTTCTTTTTTTTTTTTCTCTTACATTTTGGACATTGTAGCTGACACAGACATATGCTGCTCAGACTGCCTTTCAAGAAGGGTCTGACAGCTGAGGAGATGGCTCTGTTAATAAAGTGCCTGTTACATTAGTATGAGAGTCTGAGTCTGGAACCCTAGCTCCCATGTAAAAGCCCGACACTGTGAGGTGCATGTGTAACCCCAGTGCAGGGGTGGGGTGGGGTGGGGTGGTGGCGGCAATGGAGACAGACTCTCCAGAGCTGGAGTCTGAACTAGCCATGACTACATAGTCAGCCTTTGTCCAAAAAAAAAAAAAAACCCCAACCAATCAAAACAAGACAAAAGAAGGTCCTGGCGGCTTGGGAGCATAGTTAACCCTGTATGCATGCATGTGTAGTCGTTCACACACAACCCGAGGGGGGAGGGAGGAGGACAATTTGCAAGAAAAGGTTCTCTCCATCACTTGGGTTTGGGGATCGAACTCAGGTTGTCAAGCTTGGTGTCAAGTGCCCTTATCAGTTAAGCTATTTCCCTATTCCCCCCAACCCCATCTCTTCTTAAAAATGTAAGTTAGCATATGAAATACTGGATTTCATTAATACACACACACACACACACATACATATATATATATATATATATATATATATATATATATATATATGCCTTTTTACTTTGTTCTTACTTGTCTCCATTAGTGATGGAGAGCTGTTTTGGGTGCTTATCAGGAAGGGTGATGAGATTTGCAGGGTGATGAGTCCTGCACCCCATTCCTGCCTCTCCCCTCCCCCTCCAGCCAGGCAGGACCCCAGGTCTCTTAAGGCTTTAGCATTTGGGAGCAGATGAGACAAGAAAGAAGATGAGCGATTCTGAGTTCTTTCCACCAGAAACAGAGGCCATTTAGGGGGTGGATCATAGCGATCTCCACAGCAGATTTCATTTCTAAAGTTGTCTTTGAACAGACGGTCTTCGTGTACCAGTTTTCTTGAAGAAACTACGGAAAACAAGCAGATGCAGTTATATCTAAAGAATTAATGGTTAAAAAAAAGTCTTTGGGGACTGTTGGGAGGCTGAACACTTGGTGGGGGATTCTTTTTTTCAAAGGCAGAACCTGCGTGTTTGCTCAGAAGCTGTAAAAGCTTTTTATGACCCTGCATTAAGCAGCCTGCTGTTAATGGAGCAGAGCAGTTTTTCCTTTGATAATTGCTTATTATTACTCAGAAACTAGCATCTTTAGAAATGCCTCGGGCTTTCTCTGTCAGCCCCATCCCACAGCTGATGGGGCACCTGAGTCTCTCTGCACACTCAGCAGCATTTATAGGGACTGTGGCAACTGCACAGGCACTCAACTGACCCCTACACACCGAGTGCTCTGAAGAGCAGGCTGAGCCAAGCCCTCTGTGCATAGAAACGTTGCTCCAGTCGGTCTGGCAGGGGCTCCATTAGGCTTAAGAGCCAGATGTCCCCAATTTAGCTTCATATGCCCCATCAACACTTGAATAAGTCACCCACCTTCTTGTATCCAACTTTCTCATCTACTAGAAAGCACATATCATCCTATCTCACAGCATAGCCAGCAGGGTAGCAGAGAAAATCACATATAAAAGCACTCAGCAAGAGACGGGCGTGTAGTGATTGCCTACCAAGTTGAAATCTGTGCCCATCTGTGGTTTGGGATACCCCAGTCCTCCCCCCAGTGGTTCCCACTGTCTCTTAGCATCACCTGGAAATGAGAGCAACAACAGCTTGGGATTCTAACAGACACAAAGCCTTGTGCCTGCCCTGGCCCCGTGCTTAGGAGGTACACTCAATAAAGATGGCCAATCACTTCGTCTCCATTGCTCTGTGAGGAGGCAGGCACTCCTTGGATCTTATTAACAAGCATCCCATTATCGTTTGGGAAAGAGAAATACCAGTGCTATGAGGAGCCAATTTTCAAACAGAACTTGTTTATGTAGCCTGGTGTAGTGGCACATGCCAGTAATTCCAGCACTTAGCAGGCAGAGAAATACCAGGACTCCAAGTTTAAAGACGGCTGTAGCTACATGGCAGAGACCCAGTCAAAAGCTGGGGAGAAAATAATAATAATACAGCAGATATTATATCAAACAGATGCTGGACTGGAAGGCACCCCACTGTCTATGGGACTTTGCAGCCCTGGAGATGGTTACCAAAGAGCTTTCTGTAAGGGGTATGTCTGTTCTGGGAAATGTCTCCACGACCTTCACTAAACCCTCTCCAAAAGCCAAGTTCAGATGGAGCATCGCAGGATGGGTTACACCAGAGCTGTCCAGGCCTTGGATGCGTGGGATGTGCCACAAGCAAGCACAAGACCATCTGCCTTCATGAAGAACGGTTCCAGCCAATCCCACAAACTGCTAACCGACCCATGCTCCTTCTGCCTGAACAGGAGGCCTTAGGGGACAGGTTCGATTTTAGATTCTTAGGTACTTTGGGGCTTTCTGTGAAAAGGTGGCCACGCCATGCCTGCAGGTCCTAGCCTCCACCAGAACCCAGAGGAGAGGTGGCCATGCCATGTCTGCAGGTCCCTGCTTCCATTGGACCTAGGGGAAAGGTGGCCATGCCATGCCTGTCTCCACTGGACTCCAGGGGAAAGGTGGCCAAACGATGCCCGAAGGTCCCTGACTTCGCTGGAACCTGGGCCTGTTTGATGCTCCTTTTACAGAATGAGTGACCTGTACCTGCCAGGTCACCCCTTGCATGTGCCTCCTTGGGCACACATTAGCCCTTTTAAGGGTGGTCCCTTTTAAGAGGTGGAGCTGGGGACAGACCATCACACATTAAGTACTTGCGGCTGCTAAGCAGCAAGTGTGGGTAGGATGAGATTTAGGAAGGATGAGGCCGGGGGAAGCCAGTGATTTGTGAGGTGTGGTCCAGAAATGGGGGCGGGGCGCATGCATGTCTCCTAGATCTGTGTTAATCCCTCTAGCCCCACCCCACCCATAAGGGACATGATCTGGAACCCAGGGCAGTATGTAAGGGCAAAGCTGACCATATGGTAGTGTCAGCACCCATGGCATGGTATCTGCTCACAGACTTCTTCATACAGGCAAAGGGAGTGCGCTGGAGGCTTATAGATTCTACAGGTGTGCTGTGTTTGGAGGAGGGCTTCAGTGGGGAGGGAAGTGGGCCATGCAGAGAGGAGTGACGGTGACCATTTAGGATGGAGGGGAAATGACTGCAGAGGGGGAACAGAGAAGAGGCAGTGAGGCACAGCTGGCCTTGGTGTGGGTAGGATGAGACTTAGGAAGGATGAAGCCGCAGGAAGCCAGACCCAGCACCTGTCATTTGTGAGCATCAGGGGTAGGATCTGAAAGCAGTTCCCAAAGATTACAATCTAGGGTCCAAATAGGAGTGGCCAGTGCCCCAGGCTCAGGCACGTGTGCATATATAAAGTGTTGTTCCCTAGTGACACTTACTATGCAAAGTGCAGGAGACAGGATCGATCCTACTCTGGCACAGAAACAGAACCTTCTCTGCGATTTTATTTATAGCTTAAAATAAAATAAAATAAAATACAAACCACCGAAACAACCTACTGGATTGCAAAGAAATCCACTCTCTGTGGAATTCTGTTTTGAAGAGTTCTGTTTATTAGCTGGTTTTTTGTAGCACCGGGAGCTTTGCAAGCTGTGATGTTGTTCCAGATAAATCAATTCAGGTTCTGCCCTGGGATATGAAGGACAAATAGCCCAGAAATCTTCCCCCACTTTCGTTTTCATTTATATTATGCCGACAAGCTCCTCGGAGGGAATGAAGCAGAGCAGCTGAGCCCCCCCTGGGGGGGTGAGATGGACGTTTTGAATATGATTTTCCCACCCAATGAAGCAGAGTGGGATTTCAGTCTGGTATAATCAGCTCCACAGGACATGCCTGTTGTCATGGAGCAGCTGACAGCCTTTGTGACAACTGTGCTCTTTGCATCCGAGCCCTAGTTTTTAGTGATGGAAAATGAAATGGTGTAGTGGGACGACAAGGGTTGCCTGGGCTGGGGAGACAGCTTAGTAAAGAACCTGGCTAACGAGCACAAGGACCTGAGTTTGAGCCCCAGAACACACACTTTAAAAACCTGGGCAAGGTGGTGTGTGCTCATCATCCTAGGATTGGGATGGAACTCCAAGTTCCTAGGAGGAACTGGAGGCTCAGCAGTCAGAGAGTCTTGATGAATTGAGGGTAAGCTAAGTCAGTGAAGAGTCCCCGTCTCAAACAAATAAACAAAACCAAAACAAAGGTGGATATTGAGGAATCACAGCTGAGGCTGACTTTGGGCTTCTCTTTGTGTGCAAACACACACACACACACACACACACACACACACACACACACACACACACACACATCTTCCCCATGCATAAGCACACACACACACACACACACACACACACATCTTCCCCATGCATAAGAACACACATACACACATACACACACAAGCTCTTCATGGTAGAGTAGTCTGATAGTCAGAGCACTGGGCTGAGAGTCCACAGGTAGACTTCTTGGTTCTGTGACACTGGGTGAGCTGGTGAAGACATGTTGCTGTCTTTGGGCCTCATTCTTCCTGTTTGCAGACACTGAGGTTACCCTGGTATCATCCCTGACTCTCCCAGTTGGCGGCCCTAGCTCCTTTCACCCTACTAGTGCCATCCTGGGTGATTCTTGCATTGCCTGCCATCTGTCCCAGGAAAACGAATTCTCTTATTTATGTGGCAATGGAGGGGGCTGGCCTAGCCCCTGGGACCTGGGCTAACCCTCCATTTCTAATCTGTTATTTAGGAGCTCGAGGAAGTGTTCACATAAACAGGGCTGAAAAGTGTGTGAGTCCATAGGATGGTGTCCATGAAGTCACCATGGAAACCACAGGTGCATGCAGAGTGGTGTCTGAGTTCTGTGGGTGTTTGTGTGTGTGTGTGTGTGTGTGTGTGTGTGTGTGTATGTGCATACATTGTAGCAGTGACTTAGAGCTATACACATGTGTGACTTGACACATGTCACAGTCATTTGAGAGGAGGTAGACTCAACTGAGAAACTGCCTCCATAAAGTTCTAGGCAAGCCTGTAGGGCATTTTCTTAATTAGTGATTGTGGGAGGGGCCATCCCTGGGCTGGTGGTCCTGGGTTCTATAAGAAAGAAGGCCAATCATGCCATGGGGAACAAGTCAGTAAGCAGCACCCCTCCATGGGCTCTGCATTAGCCCCTGCCTCCAGGTTCCTGCTATGATTGAGTTCCTGTCCTGATTTTCAATGATGAACAGTAAGTGTAAGCCAAATAAACCCCTTTCCCTGAAAATTGTTTTGGTTATGGTGTTTCACCACAGTGATAGTAACCCAAACTAGTACAAACAGAAACTGGTACCAGGATCACGGGATGCTGCTGTGCCCAACCTGACTGTGTTGTTTTGGGGAGCATTGTGGAAGGACTTTGGAGCTTTAGGCTGGAAAAGCCACTAAGTGTTCAGACTTTAGTGAGATGCTGTGTGGGAGCTTAGAACACACGAATGTTGAGAGACATGCAGATATGGAGGCCTGGCTTGTGAAATCCCAGAGGGAAGTTTGAGAGTCACTTAAAGACTGTCAGGGTCAATTGCCATTTTGAGTTGAGAATTTGTGTTGGTCAGCTGGGGGTGCAGAATCAGCTGTAATTAACAAGAGTCCAGAACCACCAAAGCAAAGCCTTTGCTTTACTGGGGCAATTCATGCTAGTCATCTGGGGCTAAGAAATTCATGGTGATCAAGAAGAGACCAGCGTCACTGAGATGAAATCTTCAGGGAAGTATTTTCTCAGGTCAGCACATGGAAGCTGTGTTCCAGAGGTAGCCAAGGTTGAACCTTGGGCTGACGGCCAGACTTGGTAGTTTAAGAGTCCCCCAGTGTTGCTGGTTTTGAAGGCACAAAGGAGTCATGGAGAACAGCTGAGGTTTGGCACTGTGAGTGGCCAGGAGAGGCCATTGGTGAAGGTGCAGCCCCAGTGGCAGTTAGAGGCCACTGGATTAAAGGAATTAGGCAGAGAAGTTGAGGCTTGGCATCATGAGGAGAGCCCAGGAGAGGCTACTGGTAAAAGTGCAGCCTAGTTGCAGCAGAAGACCTCAGCCTGAGGCAGAGGCAGGCTGGCTCTGGGATTTCTGTGTGCAGCCTGTTTAAGAGTTAAATACACATACGTGGAGTTGACCATTGTGGGGCGAACTGTAAGTATTCATGACCAGTTATTGGCTCTGGAGATCTAGAATGAGTCTGGTGGTCCTAGTGGGCCCTCACCGTGGGCCCACTCCTGCGCTCTGCCCACCAGCCATGTTGATCCATCTTTCTTAGTTTTAAGTAGTCTCACACCTTCCTGCCTCAGCACAGCCGTGTGGGATGTGGTCCTTCCCTGGCCCTCTCTTCCCCGTTTCACCCACACCATGATAGTTAGTTGTCCCTATGTTTGAGAGCTCAGAAGGAAATCGAGCTACTTAATAATTTATTGGGAATTTATAACAAGCAAAGCCTAGGGCCAGGAACTGTGAAGCCTCGGTAGCAGCCCCACCCCAGCATAGACCCAACCTAGTCTTTCCTCTCACTGAGTTCACCAGTTTGCAAAGCCACATTTGTGATTGCTGAATGTCTGCGTCTGTCAGCATCCTGTGGACAGAGCCCTGGCTAGCAGGCAGGGCTGTCAGAGCAGAAGTCCGTGCCTGGTGATAAGGACTTGGTCAATAAGCTTTGAATGAGTGACTGGAGAAGCGGAGAGATTCTGCTGTCATCTAGCCAACCTCCAGGACATGGGCTTGTCTTTCCATGTCACTCGAGGTGACTAGAGGGCTTGAGTGGGTGTTGGATGCTAGGGAGAGCCTTTGGTCTGAAACACCAAGGATTTTGTATATTTTAAACTCCCATTTCTTCTGTTTCACTCAGTATTTTGACCTTAACAAAAGCATGTGCAAAAATGTCAGGCTTCTGTTTGTTGGGGAGAGGGTAGGTGTCGGAGTCTTAGAATGGGTCTGTGTATTCTCTGCATGGGGGAGGAGGTGTGGTTGGCTTTGTTCTTGGGTAAATTGTTCTGAAACCGGTGGAGATGGGAAGCATTCCACAGAAGTCATCGCAGGAAAGGATGAGTGAAGCATGGGAATATATATATATATATATATATATATATATATATATATATATATATATGTGTGTGTGTGTGTGTGTGTGTGTGTGTGTGTATGTGTGTGTGTGTGTGTGTGTGTGTGTGTGTATGTATGTGTATGTGTATATGTATATGTATGTGTATGTGTATATGTATATGTATATTGCTTGCTTGAGTGAAGTGGCCAGAGTGTCTGGGAGTAGGTAGCAATAAGCTATCAGGTATTGGGGAAGAGTGGAACTTTAAAAGTTAATTACTATGTATTGACAGACTTCATAGGCAAAAGCTCACTCTGGAGACTCTGGATTCTGTTTCTGTTTTACAGGAATAGGTGTATCTTTCTGTGGCTCTGTCTTTTCTCTATACGCACAGTGGGGAAGACAATAGTCACCAGAAGTAGATGGAACATACACAGTAGATGGGATGGCAGCATGAGGAGGAGTCAGGGAAATGGCATCAAAAGAGGCAATCCTGGGATTACTCATCCAAGAGAGGGGTCTGGAAAATGCCCATCAGGGAGAAAAATGTTAGGAACATAGAACTAGAGAGATAGGGCCTGGGGCTATGCCATCAGATAGGGATTCTGGGGTTGGGATGTAGTTGAATGGGAAGGGCTTATACAAAGTCCTGGGTTCAAATTTTGGCATGAACACACACACACACACACGTGGAGAATCTATGTCACACATTCTATGTAATATGTACATGTATAGAATATACCCTTTTTTGGGGGTTTCCATTGTTGCGAAGAGAGACCATGATCACTCTTACAAAAGAAAACATTTGATTGGTCCTGGCTTAAAGTTTCAGAGGTTTAGTCCATTTTCATGGTGGGAAGCATGGTAACATGCAGGCAGACATGATGCTAGGGGAGCGGAGAGTTCTACATCTTGATCCACAGGCAGCAAGTTGACTTATATCCACACCAAACATAGTGCCACTCCCTATGGCCAAACATTTAAACACCTGAGTCTATGGGGGGTGGCAAACCTATTCAAACCATCAAAGCCCTAGAGAGAGAGGAGTCTTGAGAATATGCTATCCAAGATGCTGGTAATACACCTGAGAGGGATTAAGACTGCTCATCCAGGGATGCTCATTAGAGAGAGGAATGCTGGGAATGCTCCTTCTCTCCACCTCCTCTTCCTCCCCATCCTGCCTACCTCCTCCCCTCCCTCTCCTCTTCCTTTTCCTGCCAGTGTCTTTGTTAATTGCTTCTTGAGTTCTCATTTAGGAATTTAAGATTTTGAGATCTTTAAGACACTAAACAGTACAATGTGTTACTCATTTTCTGATAAATTTAAGTGATAGATGGTTCACTATTACACATTTAATCAAAGCGCTTACTCTTTGATAGCCTGGGAGACTATTATGCCACTTCATCTAAATCTCCAATGCACAGTGTGGAACCTCCCCAGTACACAGTAAACCGCCTGCCTTCCAGGACCTCAGCAAATACCAAATTCATTTGCCCAGGAATAAACCCCACCATGCCCATGGAGCTGGGTGTGTATCTGACCATCATATAGTGGGGTTGGGGAAGGCACCTGCTGGCACCTTTAATGTTTTTTGTTTGTTTGTTAAGATACCTCTAACCAGTCAGGGGCAACTGGATTTCCAAATTGGGGACAATCTAATGGAATTAAACATTTTAGAAATGATGTCTTCGTGGTGGTTGAAGCAATGGGGTCTGGTTGGGACTGGACAGCTGGTGACTGCGTGCTTACTTCTATGCTAATGTAATGGGCTCCTCCGTCATCATTTCTTCTTGTCTAAGACTTGTGCTTGGAGTCTGTCTGCTCCTACCCACTGCCTCATGAGGAGTCTGCCAAGCTCTGGGCCCGGCTGCCTTTCTGATAGCAACAGGTAAGATTCTCCACACAGACAGGTGCTCTGCAAGCGTGCCGTGAGCAAAGCCGTTGAGAGAAAGTGTGGGAACAGGAAGCATTCACACGCAGCTCATCAGGAGGGAACTGGCGTAGAGTTGGATTCAGATCGCAGTGACCAGGTAAGTGGCTTTGGGGAAGTCACCAAAACCTCCCTGGGTGTGTTTCCTCAGCTACAGATGGCAAATACTGTGCCTTTGTGGGGTGGGGTGGGGTGTGAATCTGAACATTTCCTATCCCCAGGCTCATGAGGCAATGAAACTGTAGATGGTGGTGTCCACAGATGCTGTTTTAAAGATTCTCTTTTTAAGCATCTGTATCCCCACTTCCCGCTCTTCCCTTTCTGTCCCACTGTCAATAACATTCACTCAGCAAAGCTAGACTCTATGCAAAACTGTGTGAGCCAGATGCCCCTGGAGAGATGAAAAGATACAGCTGCACTCCAAGGCCCAGGGGGCAGGAGACAGGAGTGGTACTCACTGGCAGGAGGCGGAGAGCAGACTTCGGGTGGACACCTGTGTCCCTGGCACCCTGCACAGAAGGTCCTGCACATGGAGGGGGGGCAGCCAGGAAGCATCACCAGGCCTTCCACCCACTGAACACATTTCTATGGTTATTCTAGAAATGAACCCTCTCATTAGCCTTGAATCTTGATTCGGGGCCAGCTCCTGGCAGGGAAACACACCCGTGCGCATGTGTCAGTGCTGAGATCTTTCTCCCGCCACCTCAGCTTTCTCCTTTGCACAATAGCAACTTAGCATATAAATCTGTCACACTCCAGCAAAGCCTGCCTGTGTAGCAGATGCCGGCCTACGAGTCACTTCAATTATATTTAGGCTTGCCATCCCTCTCTGGTGACAGAAACTTAAATTTGGTCACCTTGGGGTCCCCCTCTCTCTCCCTGATTAGTATTTAGGCTCTGGAATATTTATGCCACACCAAGACACAGGGAAGAACCGGTGCTCCATTCCTTGTGCCTACATTAATGTCGTTGGCCTTCTACCTGCAGCTTATCCTGCCTGGAAGGCTCTAGAAGCCAGGATCTCTTTACTTATCTCATCCTGTGCTTGGGCCATGCCTCCCTTGTCACTTCCTCAGACAGACTGGGACCTTTGCATCCTGCACTACAGGTGCGGCTGATGGTGGATGGCTGATCTTCTGCCTCCTGGACGTGTGTGGAAAGCCAGTCTGGAAATCCCACACATCTGCCTTTTGGATTATATTGGGTTATACTTTAGGGTGTCACCTGACTTGGGACAAAACCACACCCTATCTCCACTCCATAAAGCCACACCAAAAATCACCTTGGGGACAAAAATGCAGAGAGCACATGTCTATTCTAGGTCAGCAGGTATACTCCACCACCACACAGTGGACCTGCTTAGAGAACAGGTCCTGCCAAGGGTGAGGTTCTTTGTGGGGGAAAAAAGCAGAGAATCAGCAGATCCCATAGACCCTTTAGGTCTAAAGCAGTGCACAGCCGCCTACACACATCCAGCTACTTACTGCACCCCACCTATTTGTGTGTGTGTGTGTGTGTGTATGCATGTGTGCATGCCATGCTTGTATGTTAAAGTTAGATCACAGCTTTCAGGATACAGTTCTTTCCCCCTCCATGGGGTCCAAGGATCAAAGTCAGTCCTTTAGGGATACTCAGTAAGCAGTGTCACCTGACAAGCCATCTCACTAGCCCTTTTAAAGGTCTGTTAAAATATTGGTGGGTAACTGTTTTTAAGATGGAAACACAATCTTGACAGGACATGGGACTGTAAGGCATTAGATGACACACTGTTGGGACACATTTGGGAGGGCGTGTATCCTTTCCATCACTCCATCCTCCTCCATGGTGGAGGTGGGGCCTTCTAGGGCTGAGTTTCAGCATTACCCTTGACCATGAGACTATCTATGCCAGCTCTGACCGCTGGTGTTATAAACAGACAATGCTGATGTTTATGGTTCTGGGAGGCTGGAATTCTAAGGCCAAGGTGCAGGCAGGTGCCTTTTTACTCTTTCTTAGCCCCTCCCTAGTATCCACATTCTGAAACAAGAGAGAGACCCATCTCACCCTCTCTGTACCTCAATGGTTCTCAACCAATCGGCCACAATCCTTTTGGGAGTCCCATATCAGATACCCTGAATATCAGATATTTACATTATGATGTATGGCAGTAGCAAAATCAGTTATGAAGTAACAAAGACATGATTTTATGGTGTGGGGGGTGTCACCACAACATGAGAAAGGGTATTAAAGGGTTGCTGCTTTAGGAAGGTTGAGAGCCACTTCTCTAGACGCTTCTTATAAGGCCACCAATGCAGCTCAGATTGTTTTCCTGTCATAGACAGACCTCTGAAGCCTCAATTCTCAGAGCTGTCTGCTATGGTCAGGCACAGGAAACAGTGAATGCCGAGCTACTGTGATCAGGCATGCTAACACTGTTAGCATATTTGGACAGGTGGCCTTCGGGCCTGAAGTTATACCTGCTGGGAGACATGGCTAGCAGAAGGACAGAGCTTCCTGTCTGGGAAACAGGATGGCCAGTAACAAAGCCAGACTGGAGTATTGAGTGGAGTGTGGAAAGATTGCTGTGTGGAAGGAGTGATGCTCAGATTCAAATCCCAAATAGTAACTGCTTGGTGATTGTCCTTGTAGACAATGAACCAGAGAGCTGGTGTCATGTCCAAAGGTCATGAGGTATGCAGCCTTGGCATGGCAGCTCAGGTGGGAAAAATGTACTGGGCTTAGTATGCAGAGAACCTGTGCTCATGAAGCGTGGGGCTCAGCATTGCTGTTTGCACGCCTAGCATCTTCTGCTGGATGAGGCTGAGGCAGATGGTGCTGCCAGTATGGGGATCAGAGCAGGGAGCTGAGGTGCTAGACCACTGGTGTGCAAGCTTCTTCCTCTCTCATAGTTAGAGGTGGCGCCCTTGCTGTCTAAAGAACATCAGAATGTAAGGCAAATAGAAGACAACACGCGCACGCACACGCGCACGCGCACGCGCACGCACACATGCACACACACACTCAACATGGAAGGCAGGTAGTTGGGAGATACATTTGTTACAGGAATTAGTAAATTTGGATTTCTATATAGCTAAGTCAACAATAATGACAGTTTGTTCAAAAAGCCCTGGGAAGTTTCTGCTGCAATTTTTATTTAGTGTTTCTTGTTGTGTTCCTTGAGACCATGCCTTCATTTTCTAAGTCTAGGCAGAGGACACTTGATATTTAGAGCCCTTTTCTTGGCCTGGAAAACAGCTTCCAACTCCAGAGAGGAATGCAGTCCCCGGCAAGGTTAATGCTCAGGTGACATAGCATTGACTCTACGGCGATTATTTCTTAGCTGGGCTGGCTGGAGCTTGTGGGGAGAGCCTACTGTGGGATAGAGATAAGAAAACAATCAATTTTCCATAATTGAAAGTATTCCCTACTCAGTGTTCAAATGAGGAAAAGAGAGGGAGTTTGTCCAATATTTTTTCCTCCGATCCACTCTTAAAATCCAAGTGTAATATTAACATTGATTCGTTTGTTCAGTCGTTTAATGGTATTTTTCAGAGAGCCATCTACACACTGTTGTCTCTCAGCTGTTCTGTGTCATGGTCTCTGCTGTGTCGTGTCAGGAAGAACTGGGTTCCAGTCTTCAAAGACTGACATTGTCCCAACACAGGGTGAATACTGCCAAGATGTAGGGGGAGTGGGATGGGGCACAAAATGGGGAGCCCTAAAATTCTGTCTCTGAATCACTAGACTAGATCTTAGGACTGAGCTCTGGTTCAGAACAATGGGTGGGTTGTGTGTACTAACCGAAGTCTCCATGGGGGTGAGATCCAGGAATGCAAAATATGGAATGTCTGGGGCTGGGGCGCAGCTGGCCTAGCGTGCTTCAGGCCTTGGGTTCAATCCTCAGCCGACACATTTGAGAGGATCAGGTTAAGGTCAGCCTGGGATACATGAGATCCTGGGTTGGGGATGAGAGGAGGGTGGAGAGAAAGATGATACTGTAGATAATTATTATGAGGTAAAAGATTTTCATGGATTTCAAGCAAATGGGTAGCAGACAGGCAGAACAGAGTTGAAATGACTGCTGTTACTTCTTGCCTTCCAAAGTGGGGAAAGAAAAAGGGAGGTGTGTGGTCCATACAGTGATGATGCCCAGTCACCATGTTGACTGAATTAGAAGCTAAGGACCCCACTAGAATGTTGTTGTAACCTGGGTTCCATTACAAATTGGAAGCTCCAGGGTAGGGCACTGTTTAAGTTATGGCTTCTCACTGTAGACTCAAAGACTGTCCACATGCATTGGCCCAATGGTTGTCCATCCAGTTCCCCAGGCACCCATTGGAAGCAGAGCCATGTAGAAGAGGAGACATTAATGTAATGTTTTACGTAGCTCAGCCGACTTGTTTTTTAAAATGTAAAACAAACAAACAAACAAAAAACCAACCAACCAACCAACCAAAAAAACAAAAAAAGCCACTTGAAGTGGAAACTTAAGGGCTCTTTAGGTCAGTTGTGTCTGATGGTGTTTTGCTAGGGCAAACAGATGAAGGAGTGTTTTCCTGAAGTGGACACGAGTGAAAGGGTGTTTTGTTAAAGCAGACACGTGGAAGAACTGAAGGAATGGTTTGCTGGAGCAGACACGGGTGAAAGGATGTTCTGCTAAAGCAAGCACGAGAAAGGACGTGTGATGAAGGGGTCTTCACTAATGACATGCATGCGTTGGTCCGATGTACCTGCATTGTTGAGCTCCATTTGTTTCACTCCATAGAGAGAAACACACCAAAAATCTTCTGGTGTTGTGCTGCGGCTTCTTGCCACTTCTGCAGATTTGGGCGGATCGGCAGAGATGTCTGCTGATACAGGACCATGGGGAGTTTTGCTAGGACAGACTCAGCTGCTGAGGCAAGACCCATGGAGGACATGTGATGTTTGGAGGGAGTATAAGTAGAACTCACCGGACTGTGAAAGGGGCTTCCTTGTAGAGCTACCTTTGCAGTGCTTCTTGGTCTTGCGTCTTTGCTGATCTTCGTTTCATAGAGAGAGGCACAGCAGAGAACTTCTCCTGTCATCCCTGGTGGTCCTGGTCCCTCCTGCTGACTTGTGCTGATTTAGCGGAGGCCTGTCTGTTCCTGCTAGGTCATGGTACCACTGCTGCCATCCCAACACTTCTGAACTGGACTGCTGGTATATCTGTGAAGTGTTTGTGAGTGAATTGAGCTGCCCCTGTTGATCTGTGAACTGAACTGCTAACTTCCTGACAAGGTAAATAGGATTTGCTCCAAAGAACAATTTCTAAAGAGGTCCACTTCTCCCGTATCCTAATGACCTTTCTTTTCCACTACCTCTGGGGGTTGGGGGGCTAAAAGAGAGGTTAAAGTATTTAAGAACCATCATTAAAAGTAGGGTTTGAGCCGGGCGTGGTGGTGCACGCCTTTAATCCCAGCACTTGGGAGGCAGAGACAGGCGGATTTCTGAGTTCGAGGCCAGCCTGGTCTACAAAGTGAGTTCCAGGACAGCCAGGGCTACACAAAGAAACCCTGTCTTGAAAAATCAAAAAAAAAAAAAAAAAAAAAGTTGGGTTTGAAGAATTAAAGACTGTAGTCACCATAAGAAAACCTACAGAATCAACTAACCTGGTCCCATAGGGGCTCACAGAGACTGAACCTCCAACCAAAGAGCCAAAGGATGGACCTAGGCCCCTTATACATATATAACAGATATACAGCTTGGTTTTCCCTAACAACTGGAGCAGGGTCTGTCTCTGACTCTGCTGTATGCCTTTGGACCCCTTCCCCCTAACTGGGCTGCTTTGTCTAGGCTCAATAGGAGAAGATGCGCATAGTCCCACAGCATCTTGCTTTGCTAAGGTGGGTTGACATCCATGGGAGGCTTTTCCTTCTCTGAGGAGAGAGGGAGAGGAAGTGAGGGGGAGGGGCTGGAAGGACAGGAGGAAGGGAAGTTGTGGTGGAGATATACAGTAAATTAATTAATAAAAAATGTGAAAGGGCAACTAGATCTCAGCACACACTCAGAAAGCAAATGGCCACATGGTAACAGGAAATAGAGGTGATCAGGGATCACTTGGGGGAAGCACAATTGTCATCCCAGTGTGATTAACAAAACTACCCAGAGGCCATGAAGAAGAACAAAGGAGAGTCCAGCTTCTGGGGGAGTCCCAGTCATGGCAGTTGTTTATCTTCTCTGGGAGAAAATTCTGGAAGAAAGTGCAGGTCAGGTCAGATTATATCAGTTTACCCAAAGGTTATGGTCTGGGTTGGCTTAACCCTGGCAACACAAGGGCTGCACTCTGAAAACGGATTTCATTTTTAATTGAGGTCTGACAGATTTACGCTTTCTTCATTTAAGTTTTCAACTCAATATCTGTGAGTGTGTTTGTTAGTAAGGACACACCACCAAACATGTTCTTTGACCGTAAGAGAAACTTTCCATCCCACCCCACCCCTGCCATGATGATGATCTTTTATTTGTTCATCTCTCCTCCATGACAACTGTTGACTAACGACCTGTCTCTGTGGATTTGCCTGTCCTGAACAGTTCATGTAAATGGAGTCCTACAGTGTGTTCTTTTGTGTCTGCCATTTTTACATGACATGTTGTAAGATTAAGGGAGAACATGAATGTGTACATTGATTTTATGGCTGAGTCTATTCTATGGATGTAGCCTTTTCTTTCTTTCTTTCTTTCTTTCTTTCTTTCTTTCTTTCTTTCTTTCTTTCTTTCTTTCTTTCTTTCTTTCTTCCTTTCTTCCTTTCTTTCTTCCTTTCTTCCTTTCTTTCTTCCTTTCTTCCTTTCTTCCTTTTTTATATACTAGCTAATGGGATTTAGTTTTTCCTTTTTTTTTTGGGCTATCATAAATTGCTGCAAACATTTGTGTAGAAGTTTTTATACAGCATGTGTTTTCATGAGTATTTATAGACCTGGGACTGGACTCGCTGGGTCATATGGTGAGTTCATGTTTACTGTTAACAGAAGTGCTTTCCCATCGACATCCCCAGTCAGCAGTGTCTGAGGGTCCTGTGTTCTGCACAGCTTTGCCAGCACTTCCCATCACAGCCATCCCAGTGAACGCAAGGTGGCATCTCGGGGTGCTTCCCTTGCCTAATTCTGTTGGCCATATTCCTCATTCCCCCAATCTCCACCATGCAGATTCGAACTCTTATTATTCCTGTGTACACTGGCCATCAAGGTCCGCAACTGGTGAGAACCCATGACCTCTTTAGGTGTTTCCTGGACATGAGGTACTTTCCCCCATGGGTGAGCTATTCATTCTAGATTTCACAGAACTGTGGAGTTTTACCACGCCCCTGCAGACAGCTCAGCTTCTCTTTTTAAGTGTCTTGGCCAGTTCCTTACTAAGCTAGCTGGTGTCCCTGTGAAGAGCAGCACCTGATGAGTGCTTTAAACAGGGGTGCCCAGTTGCTAGTCTCCTGATGAGTGCTGTAGACAGGGGTACCCAGTTAGATGCTAGTCCCCTGATGAGTGCTGCAGACAGGGATGCCCAGTTAGATACTAGTCCCCTGATGAGTGCTGCAGACAGGGGTGCCCAGTTAGATGCTAGTCCCCTGATGAGTGCTGTAGACAGGGATGCCCAGTTAGATGCTAGTCCCCTGAGTTTGCAGTTCTTCCACCATTGAGCCTCTTCCTCCACACTCTTATAAACAGTGGCTTAGTTTCCAGAATTCCAAGATATTGGGGGATATTTTGGAGCCATCGATCTGATAAAAGGAGGAGACATTTGAGGTCCTGACTCTGACATTTCTGCTGATGTCATCCTGGAATTTCATATTCTTGACCTTCTGGCCAAGGCATAGAAGAATTTATTGTCAATCCAAGTGGTCAACACTTAGTGTTTAAATAGTAAATTTGATCAAAATCTATAAGAACCTGAGATTCTCTCTTCTTAGTACCATAGGCTATCATGGGTTCAGGACTGAGTTCCTGCCAGACCCACACATTTTGAGCAATGTCTTCATTTCTTTGTCAGGGAAGGGGTGCTACCATCCGGCTATTATGGGGTTGTCCACATGACCTGACATACTCTGACATAGAATTGTTCCTTAGTGTCCTCAGGGGATGAGTTCCAGGATCCTCTGGTCAAATCAAAGTCTACAGGTGCTGGACTTATATAAAACATGTCGGTTTGTGCAGAAACGAATGTCTCTCGATTACTTATGACACTCATCACAATGTAAATGCTATGTTCGCAGTCATTGCACTGTATTATTTAGGGTACAATAACCAAAAACATGTGTATGCTTGGTATTTATGGTTGGTTGAATTCACAGAAGCACAAGCTGAGTTACACTTGTCCTCTAGGCTGAAAAGCAGTCCATTTAGCCAGTGAAACCTGGGATCTAAGCAAAATGGTTCTGATGACAGGATATATCTTAATTTAAAAAAAAAAAAACACTTTGATTTTTTTTTTTTTTTTTTGGTTCCCTGAATGAAACACCATTAATGTAATCGAGCACACTAGCAAAAGGAAAGAATACAGGAAGCTCAGAAGATGTGCTCCGAGCTTTTGATAAAGTTTAACATTCACTTAATGATGTCTTAAAAAAGAAAAATAGCACACAGAACTATAAGCAAACTTATTTAATGTAATAAAGAATGTCTTTCAAATTTACAGATGTCATTGTACTTAATGGCGAAGCATTAAATTAATTTCTATTAAAACTCAGAAAAAAAGTAATGGTCCCATGTTCGCAATATAATTTAGTGTGGAACAGAAAGTTTTACCCAGGGGAGTAAAAATAGCAAATAGAACTTTTATGGATTGGGAAATACGGAATAAAGGTATCATTTTTTTTCCAGATAAGATGATTTATCTAGAAAATTCAAGAGATGAGGAAAACTACTAACACTAGTAAGACATCAGCAAAAAGGCTGGTTTTTAAATTATAATTGTATTCTTGGATACTATTCATTAGCTATTGTCTTAATCAGGGTTTCTATTCCTGCACAAACATCATGACCAAGAAGCAGGTTGGGGAGGAAAGGGTTTATTCAGCTTACACTTCCATGTTGCTGTTCATCACTAAAGGAAGGCAGGACTGGAACTCAAGCAGGGCAGGAAGCAGGAGCTGATGCAGAGGCCATGGAGGGATGTTCTTTACTGGCTTGCTTCCCCTGGCTTGCTCAGCCTGCTTTCTTATAGAACCCAATACTACCAGCTCAGGGATGGCACCACCCACAAAGGGACCTCCCCCTTTGATCACTAATTGAGAAAATGCCTCATAGCTGGATCTCATGAAGGCATCTCCCCAACTGAAGCTCCTTTCTCTGTGGTAACTCCAGCCTGTGTCAAGTTGACACACAAAACCAGCCAGTACAGCTATGAAATGGCATTTGGAATTACACATCATCCAGGCATGGTGCCTCATACCTGTAAGCCTGGCACTTAGGAGACTTTGAACAAGGCAGGGCCATTGCTGTATGTTCCAGGCTAGTTTGGGCTCCAGCGTTAGACTATGTTTCTTTTTTTTTTTTTTAATATTTTTTATTACATATTTTCCTCAATTACATTTCCAATGCTATCCCAAAAGTCCCCCATACCCCCCCTCCTTCCCTACCCACCCATTCCCATTCTTTTGGCCCTGGCATTCCCCTGTATTGGGGCATATAAAGTTTGCAAGTCCAATGGGCCTCTCTTTCCAGTGATGGCCGACTAGGCCATCTTTCGATACATATGAAGCTAGAGACAAGAGCTCTGGGGTACTGGTTAGTTCATCATGTTGTTCCCCCTATAGGGTTGCATATCCCTTTAACTCCTTGGGTACTTTCTCTAGCTTCTCCATTGGGAGCCCTGTGATACATCCAATAGCTGACTGTGAGCATCCACTTCTGTGTTTGCTAGGCCCCGGCATCGTCTCACAAGAGACAGCTATATCTGGGTCTTTTCAGAAAATCTTGCTAGTGTATGCAATGGTGTCAGTGTTTGGAAGCTGATTATGGGATGGATCCCTGGATATGGCAGTCTCTAGATGGTCCATCCTTTCATCACAGCTCCAAACTTTGTCTCTGTAACTCCTTCCATGGGTGTTTTGTTCCCAATTCTAAGAAGGGACACAGTGTCCACACTTTGGTCTTCATTCTTCTTGAGTTTCATGCGTTTAGCAAATTGTATCTTGTATCTTGGGTATCCTAAGTTTTGGGCTAATATCCACTTATCAGTGAATACATATTGTGTGAGTTCCTTTGTGATTGTGTTACCTCACTCAAGATGATGCCCTCCAGGTCCATCCATTTGGCTAGGAATTTCATAAATTCATTCTTTTTAATAGCTGAGTAGTACTCCATTGTGTAAATGTACCATAATTTCTGTATCCATTCCTCTGTTGAGGGGCATATGGGTTCTTTCCAGCTTCTGGCTATTATAAATAAGGCTGCTAGGAACATAGTGGAGCATGTGTCCTTCTTACCGGTTGGGACATCTTCTGGATATATGCCCAGGAGAGGTATTGCTGGATCCTCCGGTAGTACTATGTCCAATTTTCTGAGGAACCGCCAGACTGATTTCCAGAGTGGTTGTACAAGCTTGCAATCCCACCAACAATGGAGGAGTGTTTCTCTTTCTCCACATCCTCGCCAGCATCTGCTGTCCCCTGAATTTTTGATCTTAGCCATTCTGACTGGTGTGAGGTGGAATCTCAGGGTTGTTTTGATTTGCATTTCCCTGATGATTAAGGATGTTGAACATTTTTTCAGGTGCTTCTCTGCCATTTGGTATTCCTCAGGTGAGAATTCTTTGTTCAGTTCTGAGCCCCATTTTTTAATGGGGTTATTTGATTTTCTGGAGCCCACCTTCTTGAGTTCTTTATATATATTGGATATTAGTCCCTTATCTGATTTAGGATAAGTAAAGATCCTTGCCCAATCTGTTGGTGGTTTTTTTGTCTTATTGATGGTGTCTTTTGCCTTGCAGAAGCTTTGCAGTTTCATGAGGTCCCACTTGTCAATTCTCGATCTTACAGCACAAGCCATTGCTGTTCTATTGAAGAATTTTTCCCCTGTGCCCATATCTTCAAGGCTTTTCCCCACTTTCTCCTCTATAAGTTTCAGTGTCTCTGGTTTTATGTGAAGTTCCTTGATCCACTTAGACTTGACCTTAGTACAAGGAGATAGGGATGGATCAATTCGCATTCTTCTACATGATAACAACCAGTTGTGCCAGCACCATTTGTTGAAAATGCTGTCTTTCTTCCACTGGATGTTTTTAGCTCCCTTGTCGAAGATCAAGTGACCATAGGTGTGTGGGTTCATTTCTGGGTCTTCAATTCTATTCCATTGGTCTACTTGTCTGTCACTATACCAGTACCATGCAGTTTTTATCACAATTGCTCTGTAGTAAAGCTTTAGGTCCGGCATGGTGATTCCACCAGAGGTTCTTTTATCCTTGAGAAGAGTTTTTGCTATCCTAGGTTTTTTGTTATTCCAGATGAATTTGCAGATTGCACTTTCTAATTCGTTGAAGAATTGAGTTGGAATTTTGAAGGGGATTGCATTAAATCTGTAGATTGCTTTTGGCAAGATAGCCATTTTTACAATGTTGATCCTGCCAATCCATGAGCATGGGAGATCTTTCCATCTTCTGAGATCTTCTATAATTTCTTTCTTCAGAGACTTGAAGTTTTTATTATACAGATCTTTAACTTCCTTAGTTAGAGTCATGCCAAGATATTTTATATTATTTGTGGCTATTGAGAAGGGTGTTGTTTCCCTGATTTCTTTCTCAGCCTGTTTATTCTTTGTGTAGAGAAAGGCCATTGACTTGTTTGAGTTAATTTTATATCCAGCTACTTCACCGAAGCTGTTTATCAGGTTTAGGAGCTCTCTGGTGGAATTTTTAGGGTCACTTATATATACTATCATATCATCTGCAAAAAGTGATATTTTGACTTCATCTTTTCCAATTTGTATCCCTTTGATCTCCTTTTGTTGTCGAATTGCTCTGGCTAGGACTTCAAGTACGATGTTGAATAGGTATGGAGAAACTGGACAGCCTTGTCTAGTCCCTGATTTTAGAGGGATTGCTTCAAGCTTCTCACCATTTACTTTGATGTTGGCTACTGGTTTGCTGTAGATTGCTTTTATCATGTTTAGGTATGGGCCTTGAATTCCTGATCTTTCCAAGACTTTTATCATGAATGGGTGTTGGATCTTGTCATATGCTTTTTCCGCATCTAACGAGATGATCATGTGGTTTTTGTCTTTGAGTTTGTTTATATACTGGATTACGTTGATGGATTTTCGTATATTGAACCATCCCTGCATCCCTGGGATGAAACCTACTTGGTCAGGAGGGATGATTGTTTTGATGTGTTCTTGGATTCGGTTAGCAAGAACTTTAGTGAGGATTTTTGCATCAATATTCATAAGGGATATAGGTCTGAAGTTTTCTATCTTTGTTGGGTCTTTTTGTGGTTTAGGTATCAGAGTAATTGTGGCTTCATAGAATGAGTTGGGTAGAGTACCTTCTGTTTCTATTTTGTGGAATAGTTTGTGAAGAACTGGGATTAGATCTTCTCTGAAGGTCTGATAGAACTCTGCACTAAACCCATCTGGTCCTGGGCTTTTTTTGGTTGGGAAACTATTAATGACTGCTTCTATTTCTTTGGGGGATATAGGGCTGTTTAGATCATTAACCTGATCTTGATTCAACTTTGGTACCTGGTATCTGTCTAGAAACTTGTCCATTCCATCCAGGTTCTCCAGTTTTGTTGAGTATAGCTTTTTGTAGAAGGATCTGATGGTGTTTTGGATGTCTTCAGGATCTGTTGTTATGTCTCCTTTTTCATTTCTGATTTTGTTAATTAGAATGCTTTCCCTGTGCCCTCTAGTGAGTCTGGCTAAGGGTTTATCTATCTTGTTGATTTTCTCAAAGAACCAGCTCCTTGATTGGTTGATTCTTTGAATAGTTCTTCTTGTTTCCACTTGGTTGATTTCGCCCCTGAGTTTGATTATTTCCTGCCGTCTACTCCTCTTGGGTGAATTTGCTTCCTTTTGTTCTAGTGCTTTTAGGTGTGTTGTCAAGCTGCTAATGTGTGCTCTCTCTAGTTTCTTTTTGGAGGCACTCAGAGCTATGAGTTTTCCTCTTAGAAATGCTTTCATTGCGTCCCATAAGTTTGGGTATGTTGTGGCTTCATTTTCATTGAACTCTAAAAAGTCCTTAATTTCTTTCTTTATTCCTTCCTTGACCAAGGTATCATTGAGAAGAGTGTTGTTCAGTTTCCACGTGAATGTTGGCTTTCTATTATTTATTTTGTTATTGAAGATCAGCCTTAGTCCATGGTGATCTGATAGGATGCATGGGACAATTTCAATATTTTTGTATCTGTTGAGGCCTGTTTTGTGACCAATTATGTGGTTAATTTTGGAGAAGGTACCATGAGGTGCTGAGAAGAAGGTATATCCTTTTGTTTTAGGATAGAATGTTCTGTAGATATCTGCCAGATCCATTTGATTCATAATTTCTGTTAGTTTCACTGTGTCCCTGTTTAGTTTCTGTTTCCATGATCTGTCCATTGGTGAAAGTGGTGTGTTGAAGTCTCCCACTATTATTGTATGAGGTGCAATGTGTGCTTTGAGATTTACTAAAGTTTCTTTAATGAATGTGGCTGCCTTTGTATTTGGAGCATAGATATTCAGGATTGATAGTTCCTCTTGGAGGATTTTACCTTTGATGAGTATGAAGTGTCCCTCCCTGTCTTTTTTGATGACTTTGGGTTGGAAGTCAATCTTATCAGATATTAGAATGGCTACTCCAGCTTGTTTCTTCATACCATTTGCTTGGAAAATTGTTTTCCAGCCTTTCATTCTGAGGTAGTGTCTATCTTTTTCTCTGAGATGAGTTTCCTGTAAGCAGCAAAATGTTGGGTCTTGTTTGTGTAGCCAGTTTTTTGGTCTATGTCTTTTTATCGGGGAGTTGAGTCCATTGATATTAAGAGATATTAAGGAAAAGTAATTGTTGTTTCCTGTTATTTTTGTTGTTCAAGTTGGCATTCTGTTCTTGTGGCTGTCTTCTTTTAGGTTTGTTGAGGGATTACCTTCTTGTTGTTTCTAGGGCGTGGTTCCTGTCCTTGTATTGGTTTTTTCCTGTTATTATCCTTTGAAGGGCTGGATTTGTGGAGAGATAATGTGTGAATTTGGTTTTGTTGTGGAATACTTTGGTTTCTCCATCTATGTTAATTGAGAGTTTGGCTGGGTATAGTAGCCTGGGCTGGAATTTGTGTTCTTTTAGTGTCTGTATAACATCTGTCCAGGATCTTCTGGCTTTCATAGTCTCTGGTGAAAAATCTGGTGTAATTCTGATAGGCTTGCCTTTATATGTTATTTGGCCTTTTTCTCTTACTGCTTTTAGTATTCTATCTTTATTTAGTGCATTTGTTGTTCTGATTATTATGTGTCGGGAGGTATTTCTTTTCTGGTCCAGTCTATTTGGAGTTCTGTAGGCTTCTTGTATGTTCATGGGCATCTCTTTCTTTAGATTTGGGAAGTTTTCTTCTATAATTTTGTTGAAAATGTTTGCTGGTCCTTTGAGTTGAAAATCTTCATTCTCATCCACTCCTATTATCCATAGGTTTGTTCTTCTCATTGTGTCCTGTATTTCTTGGATGTTTTGAGTTAGGATCTTTTTGCGTTTTACATTTTCCTTGATTGTTGTGCCAATGTTCTCTATGGAATCTTCTGCACCTGAGATTCTTCTTCCATCTCTTGTATTCTGTTGCTGATGCTCGTATCTATGGTTCCAGATTTCTTTCCTAGGGTTTCTATCTCCAGTGTTGCCTCATTTTGGGTTTTCTTTATTGTGTCTACTTCCTTTTTTAGGTCTAGTATGGTTTTGTTCATTTCCATCATCTGTTTGGATGTGTTTTCCTGTTTTTCTTTAAGGACTTCTACCTGTTTGATTGTGTTATCCTGTTTTTCTTTAAGGACTTGTAACTCTTTAGCAATGTTCTCCTGTATTTCTTTAAGTGAGTTATTAAAGTCCTTCTTGATGTCCTCTACCATCATCATGAGATATGCTTTTAAATACAGGTCTAGCTTCTCAGGTGTTTTGGGGTGCCCTGGACTGGGCGAAGTGGGAGTGTTGGGTTCTGATGATGGTGAGTGGTCTTGGTTTCTGTTAGTAAGATTCTTACGTTTACCTTTTGCCATCTGGTAATCTGTGGAGTCGTTATAGTTGTCTCTGTTTAGAGATTGTTCTTCTGGTGATTCTGATTCCCGTCTATCAGCAGACCTGGGAGACAGGCTCTCCTCTGAGTTTCTGTAGAGCACTCTCTGCTGACCAGCTCTCCTCTTACAGGGAAGGTGCACAGATATCTGGTGTTTGGACCTCCTCCTGGCCGAAGAAGAAGGCCCAAAACAGGACCTTTCCCAGATGCTGTGTTGTTTTGGCAGGTCACAGAAGCTGTCAGCTTCTGTGGTGCACACTCTCACCTGTGCAGACTAAGTTCCTAAGTTCGGAGGAGTCCTGGATCCAAGATGGTGCTCCCTGCTCTTGAGGCAGAGGGCTCCCGTGCAGGGCGGGCCACTGTCCTCCAGCTGGGAGGGTGCCGGATGTCTGCGGCCCCAAAAGGGTGCTGCCTCAGCGGCTCTGTGGCTTCTGCCAGTCCCAGAAGCTGTCTGCCTCTGTGGTGCACACTCTCACCTGTGCAGACTAAGTTCCTAAGTTCGGCGGAGTCCCAGATCCAAGATGGCGCTCCCTGCTCTTGAGGCAGAGGGCTCCTGTGCAGGGCGGGCCACTGTCCTCTGGCTGGGAGGGTGCCGGATGTCTGCAGCCCCAAAAGGGTGCTGCCTCAGCGGCTCTGTGGCTCCTGCTTGTCCCAGAAGCTGTCTGCCTCTGTCTAGACTATGTTTCAAACAAACAAAAAGTTATCATGTATAACAGCTATTGAACAAGCAAAAATGAACTTAGCTACTTAGAAAAAAACCAATGTGTATAAGACTTTCATGTGGAAAATGGTGAAAAGTATAGATTAACATTTTAAAAGTCCTAGATGTATGTCCCATTTATGAATAGAAAGACTGTATCTTGAATAACTGGATTGGAGGGTGGGGCTGGCCCTCAGTTGGTAGAGGGCTTGCCTAACATGCACCAACTCCTGAGTTCCACCCCCAGCACCACAGAAACTGGGAGTTGTGGTACAAGCATGTAATCTTTGAACTGGGGAGGCAGAGGCAGGAGGATCGAAACTTCAAGGTCACTCTCAGCTACTTATTGTTCTGAAAACCAATCCTGGGTTACATGAGACTCCATCTAAAGGAAGCCAAAGGAAGCTAGCAGCTACAGAGGCAAACTAACAAACGATCCATGGGCTTTGTGTGATTCCAATTTTATAATTTTATAAATGGCAGGAGGATTTTTTTTTCCCACTACACTCAACAAAATGATTCTAAACTTAGCGTATGGGAGAATGTAGTCTCAGAATAGCCCCGGGTGTGGTGGTGGTAATGGTAGATCTCAGAGCATCTCACACAAAGCTTTTGGTTTGTGCTGCCCATGATATACAAGCTGAGCTTGGGGAACCACTGAGGGGCTTCCCAAAGCCTATGCACATGTGGGAACAGTAAAGTCAGAGCTGTTTCTCTTAGCTAAGTCAGTGTCAAACAGATAAACATCTTAAAGTTGAGACTGGGAGAAGACAATTTGGAGGAATGGCTTCATGGTCTCAGAGCAAGTGGGATCACTAGATTCCTGATGGAGAAGACTATTCATACAAACATAAGGGCATTTGGAAGACAAGTCACAGGGCTGGGGAGATTGCTCAGTCAGTAAAGTTCTTGCTATGCAAGCGAGAGGGTGAGTTTATGTAAACATCTGGATGTGCTGGCATGTGCTTGCCCAGCTCTGGGATGATTGATAGGTGGATCCCTGGGCTTCACTAGCCAGCCAGCCCAGCTGAATCAGCCCCAGGCCAATGTAAGACCCGGTCGAAAAACAGGTGGATGACTGCTGGGGGTGACACTTGAGGTTGTTCTCTGGCCTTCATATCCAAGCATGCTCATGACAAGCATCACATACAAGTATGCGCATGCGTAGACACACAAACATACGTGCACACTTGCACAGAAAGGCAAGTCACATGCTGAAGAGAGCATCTTAAATCCTAAGCTGACACAAGATCTAAAAAATAATCCTAAAAGTACAAAAATAAACTCCTGGACCAAATTACAAATACAGAAGGCAAGTCATAGGAAAATTGAAGGCTTATTTAATTTATGGAGAGGGAAGTGCAACCATATTAGCAAATAAAAGGATGCAAAGTTGGTCCTTCATGGGGCAGCACTTCACCTTCACTCACTCACTGCAAGTGAAAGTCTGGGGAGATGCAGAGTCAGTGAGGGTGTGGACCTGGTAGATGGCTCGTCTAGACACCAGTGGGACTGAGGATAACTGGCTTAGAGAAAATCAGTACTATTTCATCAGCTACAAGATTCAGCTAGTCTACCCAAAGGAAAAAGATCTTATACATGAACACTGTAAAACAGTGATGGAGTGTGATTATAAAAATTATGGAGAAAACCCCTCTGAAGTTCACTGATAAGAGGATGGGTAAATGGGGCTATATTTATGCAATTGGATGCTACATGCGCTGTACACTGTACATTTATGCAATGGGGCATCACATGCACCATGCCCTCAGTGAACATACTTAGCTGAATGGATTGGTCTAATCTGATTAAGAGTGTGTCACTCACAGGAGACACACAGCTGAGTGTCATTATTAGTTATAAACCTGCCAGGCCTGGTAGTGAAGTCTGTCATCCCAGTTACTCAGAAGGCTCCCACAGGACTTTTCACATTTGGGGCTAGCCTGGACTACAGAGTAAATTCATGGCCATTTTGAGCAATTGTCTCCAAAAGGAAAAAGAAATCTAAGTATGTGGAGTAAAGATAAAGTGTTTGTATAGTTTTTATGAGGCTCTCTCTTCACTTCCCAGCATTGCAAGGAGGGGGAAAAAGAAGACAATAATAAATATACAAATCTGGCCATTACAGAGCTATCATGGCTGAAGAAGGTTTGCATTGGGTAGCTGGCACGTGGACCAGTGTCTGGGCCCTAGTGTGTGGGTGTGAAATGTTGGCATGGGCCATCTGTATGCTGATCTGGACTGTGCATGCAATAGCCAAGGCCTGTGATCCATAGAAGAGGGTCAGTAGCTTCTGCCTCTCAATGGACTCTGAGACCAAGAGTCAGGACTGTTTTTTGTCTCCCTCAGGATTCCTCTGTAGGCTAGAACAGCTTCCTGGTAGGCTGCCTTGTCGCTGTGGTTCTGAGTCACTTCTGGATGCTAGGTCTCGAGTCTGGGTCTTCCTCCCTTCCAACAATGCTATAAGCCCACACAGTATATTTCCCTCTCATAAGTTGGGACACTGGTTCTTCATCTTTGGAATAGAATTGTGATAGAGACATGATCATGGCTTAGAGTCTCGTGACTCTGAGGTGAGACAGCACTGTACGGGGATGGAGTTAGAAGAGAGACAATCTGTTGACTAGTGTGCAAAATTGTCCTCTGAGAACATTTAACTGTGCCCCAATCTCTCATGCAGCTTCATTTCTGGACATGACTTCTTCCATGCTTCGCTTTACCAATCTAGGCCATGGGTATGACAGTCAATAGCATTCTACTGACTAGATGTATTATGAATGGAAACAAAAAGGGGGGTTAAAGGAATTTTATATAATGGATCACTCAGGAATCTCCCAACAGAAATCAGGAGTGAAGAAACAGGGATGATGGCTCAGTGGTAAAGTGATTGTGTAGAAGCAAGAGGCCAGGGTTTGATCCCCAGAACCCACATAAAACCAGGGTGTGATGGGTGCTCCCTTATAATCCTGGGTCTGGGGCTAAGGTGTGTTGAGACAGGCATATCCAGGGCTTCTCTGGTCAGCCAATAGAGCCTACGTAAAGAACTCAAGGCCAATGGGAGACCCTGTCTCAAAAAGAAAGTAGGGGAGGCCTAAGACACATTGGAGGTTGACTTCTGGCCTCTGTATGCACATATATGCATGTGCATCCCCCAAAACATGAATGTGTATACACTTCACACAGACACAGACACACACACACAGACACAGACACACACACACACATGCACGCACACACACACAGGAAAGCAGGAATTAGAGGAGGCAACAGAAACTACTTCAGAGGGTCTGAGAGCACAAAACTGGTCCCAGCATTGCATTTGACCACAGGATAAAACCCAGAACATCAAAACATGGCTTCCAGTCTTGAGAGGGTTCAGAACTCAACATGAGATTACCGGCTGCCATGACAGAGTAGTGTCTCTTTAAAACCTGATTCCCTCCTTGTAAGTTCCCTGATGCCTTTCAGAAGATGGATGGAGACTTCCCAGGTGACAGCAAACATGAAAGGTGGGATGGTAGAACCCCCAGCAGTGCCCCCCACTTGTTTAGGGGAAGCTGCTAATAACATGCAATTATGTGTTCTTCCCCATGGAGCAAATTGCAATGCTTTGCAGGAAAAGATACTTACATAATGATCATACAAACTCGATCGGCTTTCATTTTAAAAATTAATCTTCAGGCAATTAAGTTGTTAATTTGGGATTTAATTAATGTGAGTTCTAGATACAAAACAAAGTTGGGTGTTCTAAGACCTGACAAATGCAAAGTAATAAGGGGGCAGGGGGTGCGGGGGTGCGCAGGGGTGCGAGAAAGAGTTCACTTATCACGTATAATGAAAAACAGTTATTTTGTGTAGCCTATGAAGGCAAGAGTCAGAGACCTTTGAATTTTCAAAGATATAACATTAAGCAAGCACAAATGATTTGTAACTACAAAGTTCTAGAAAAGGAGGGAAGGAGATGGCAGGAGTTAGGTGTTGTGTTTTCTGGTGTCTGGGACTCAATAGCAGAGGAACAATGATAGATACACAGAGATTTTGGGGACCAAAGCTGGAGGACTGGAGAGGGAAGAGAAGTGGAGGGGGGTCATGGAATTCTAAAAATATCACTCTTGGTCTGGGTAGATTGTGGGTATGGTGTTTGCCCTGCAAGCACAAAGACCTGAGCTTGGATTCCCATAGCCCCGCCCCCTCCGAAAAGTCCAGAGTGGTGCCAGCCTGTAGTCCCAGCATTTGGTAGAGACTAGCAGATCCCTGGAGCTGGTCAGCCAGTCTAGGGGAATTGGTAAGCTCCAGGTTAAGTTAGAGACTCTGCAAAATAAAGGAAGCTAGAGAGCAATTGGAGACAGCTGACATCAACCATGGCTTGTGCACATGTGTGTGTACACACACACCAACACACATGTGCATACACACATGCCATATCCCCCTTGATTACCTATGCTTTGTAAATTTGTCCTTCCTTTGTCCATCCTACCCCACTTCCCTCCTTCTTCCCCTCACATATCCAACCTTTCATGGATGTTGGAAGAAGAAAAAAAAAGCAGCTGGTCCTATTCAAACCCAGGCCTCTTGAAGCTGAAGATGTGTGAACAGAGTGTGGCTGAGGGGATATGACAACACCAGGTGTGTAAGCCAAGGGCCCTTCAGATGGCTCTGTGATCCCAAAGCAGGTATCAAAATGTTCCCTCTGGTCCTGGTGACAGCTCATATGAAAATCCTGGGTCCAGAAATGTCTTCTACCTCTGTGGCTCTGTGCCCCACTTGCTGCATATGTTTTACCTCTTTAAGGACAGCACCCCAGCTTGGGGCTGCTGCCCAGCCACTTGTATGTAAGCATGTTTGCATCCTTGTGGTCTTTTCTGGAGTCATCTTCTCCATCGTCATCCCATAGAACAGTGGAGATGTGAAATATGGCATACATGCTGCTAAATACTGACAAAGCTCAGGGGAAGGTCCTCTGTGGTTCAGCAGGTTGTAAGCTTTGTTTAAGATAGATAGCCTGTCAGGCATAGGGGCACACATCTTTGGTCCTAGCACTCAGGAGGCAGAGGCAGAGGCAGAGGCAGAGGCAGAGGCAGAGGCAGAGGCAGAGGCAGAGGCAGAGGCAGAGGCAGAGGCAGAGGCAGAGGCAGAGGCAGAGGCAGAGGCAGAGGCAGAGGCAGAGGCAGAGGCAGAGGCAGAGGCAGAGGCAGAGGCAGAGGCAGAGGCAGAGGCAGAGGCAGAGGCAGAGGCAGAGGCAGAGGCAGAGGCAGAGGCAGAGGCAGAGGCAGAGGCAGAGGCAGAGGCAGGCTGATCTCTGAGTTCAAGGCCAGCCTGGTTTACACAGAGAGTTTCAGGACAGCTAGGACTACATAGAGAAACCCTGTCTCAAAACCATGCTGCTCCCCCTCAAACTCCTCTTCCCCCAAAGATAGATCAGCCTTGGACATTGATATAACCTTTCCATGGGTCTTTTTCTAAGTGGCCCCAGGTCATCTGTGAGGCTTTTGTGCTGTGGATCCCTGAGATGGGCTATAGGATGAAGGAGAGGGGCCAGGCCCACAGAGGACACCTTACAGGGACCAGGAGCTGGGATAAAGGGAGCCCCAGTGCCCAACTCCTGTTCCAGGGACAACACCCCAGGACTATGAAGCTTGGCAGGGTCCATGGAAGCAGAAGGTCAGGTTGCAAATGTTCTAGTGACCCAGCAGGAGATCACAAGGTAGACAGGGGTGCTGTGGTAGAAACAGGAAGTATCAACTCCCTTCCCAACTCCCTCCTGATCTCTGAACAATGCAGAGCACCACCAGAGTACCACCTCTCCTCTCCAGGACCCCTCAGGCGGCCCCATGAGTGGCATGGTGACAAGCTGTCTTGAATGGTCAGATGTTTTTGTGGACCTGTGACTGTCCTGGCAGATGGTGACAGGTGTCTTGTGGACAAGGCTGGAGTTCCAGGTTGCTCTGTTGGGGGGGGGGGGGTTGCTCTTTTTCTTGGCTCATTTCCTGCTCCATCAACTGAAGGTTTCAGAAGTTAAATTCAAAGTTGCTGGTGATTTTGAGTCACCTTTTTTTTTTTTTTTTTTTTCAATAGCGCCTCTTGAGTGAAGATTAGGCGGCTGTGTGGGCGGCTGTTAAGGGTGCCTCATTTCCACATTGAGAGCCTACCCACACAGCAGATTTTAGTGGTACTTGAAACGGGACCTGATTTTGCCTCTCAGCTGTTACATTAAAATAAAATGCCCTTCGTCTGATTATGAAGACAGCCAATTTAAATGTATAGATACCATTTCCCAGAGGGGAGGGATGTCTTTATTGATTCTGAGACCTCGTGTTGCTTCATGTGACATATCAGGTGCTTGGCACACTCACTTTCTAAGAGAGAATGACCCAGGACAGAGGAGGGGACGGTTGTTTGAGTCATGGTTCTGTGGCTGTCTTGCTGTGCAGCGCTAATGAGTCACCTCCCTGAGTCTTAGCCTCTGTCCACGTTGGGACAGTCAACCCTGCTTGTGCAATTGATCACAGCATCCTGAAGATGGAGGCTGAGGGATGGGAGGCTCTTAACACACTGGCTGTCCTGTGGCAGTCTCTGCCCTTGCTGTAGTTTGGGCAGTCATGACCTTAATGTTTGTCCTGCCCTTCCTTCTTGTTCTTCTCTTTCCTCTTTGGACAATTCTCCTGCTGTCACCTCCCCCTCTTTCTGCCTGTTACAGCAAATACCTTAAGTGTCTTCTCTCTCTTGCCCAAACTGCAGAGCACACAGGCCTGAGCAGGCTGCCCAGGGCTTAGCACAGGATGAGCTTGGTGTGTGGGTTGGTGCTTTGTTGATTTGATTCAAGCTAGAGTCATCTGGGAAGAGGAAGTGTCAGTTAAGGAATTGCCTCTACCAGATTGGTCTGTAGGCAACTCTGGGGGGCATTTCCTTGATAACTGATTGCTGTGGGAGGGAGGGCCCAGCCCACTGTGGGTGTGGTTGCCCTTGGGCAAGTGATGCTGGATGGTCTAAAAAAGCAGGCTGAACAAGCCATGGAGAGCAAGCCAGTAAGCAACACCCCTCCATGGCCTCTGCTTCAGTTCTACATCCAGGGTCCTATCTTGGCTTCCTCTCTCAATGGATATGTAAGCCAACATATGTAAACACACATATACCTGCCAAATCCCTTTGGGTCAGGGTGTTTTAACACAGTAATAGAAGCCTAGCAAGAACAGGAAAGTTCTGTGGCATTCACAGTGCTTTTCACCTGTCTGCGTTATTTCTCTTCTTCTGTGCTGAAGCTCTGTATTCTACTCAAGGCAGGAGAAATCCTGAGACTCTTGGGCTCCCCGTGTTACCAAGGTCCAAACCCTCTCTAGCTTCACTTGGTGCAATTTCACTGAAGGGGCCATATAGCTGGGTAATACATCATTAGTCTCCCAGAAGCTTTGCTGTGGGAATGCTTCCACTGGGTACATTTCGACTACAGTTGTCAAAGTTCCTTTCTGGGACTGTAAGGCCGCTTGACCTAGATGCCCCATGGGTGACTGGATGAACAGGCTTGGCATTACCTTCACTTTGTGTCAGTCTGTTAAATGAGGTAAGCCGCAGGTCAGAGTCTGCTGGGCCTGCATGCAGATTGGTGATTGTCTGCTGAAGCGGACATGTGTGCATGTGTGAAATCCATGTACGACACAGCCTGTATATGTGTTTGTGCATGGAGTGGGGGTCATGTGACAACTTGGGGAGTTGGCTGTCTTCTTTCCCTATGTGGGACCCAGGATGGAACTCAGGCTGCCAGGCTTAGTGGCTGGACTGGCAAGTGCCTTTACCTGACAAACCATCTCAAAGCCTTAATCTTAACCCTACCCTATCCATAAAGCAGCTTACACATTTAACGCTCTCCAGTCTGTCATAGGCCCATACTGAACCACACGTGACGATGTTTGCCCAGGATGATGGCACCAGCCACAGAGGCACTCAGAAGTTTCTGTGACAGGTTGGTCACAGGCCTGGGAAAGAAGGAAACCATCTTCTGACAATGAATTACCAACTTTTACCCTACCCCAGAGAATCAACAAAAACTGTGTCTGTCTACTTGTTTGGAGAGCAGCCTGGCTTCAGTTAGCCAGTGTCTCCTCTGATTGAGAGCTGAAACCTCACTGAAGGTTTGATTATAGGTTTGTGATGTTTTCTCTTATTATTTCCATGTCAAAAAGTTGTTCCCTGGTGTCTTAGGAAGGGTTACCTTGCTGTGATGAAACACCATGACCAAAGCAGCTTGGGAAAGAAAGGGTTTATTTGGCTTAAGTTTCCACATCACAGTTCATTATCAAAAGAAGTCAGGACAGGAACTCAAACAGGGCAGAAACTTGGAGGCAGGACCTGATTGAGAGACCACAGAGGAATGCTGCTTACTGGCTTGTTCTTCATGGCTTGTTCAGCCTGCTTTCTTTTTGTTTGTTTGTTTGTTTTTGTTTTTTTGTTTTTCGAGACAGGGTTTCTCTGTGTAGGCTGTCCTGGAACTCAGTCTGTAGAACAGGCTGGCCTCAAACTCAGAAATCCACCTGCCTCAGCCTGCTTTCTTATAGAACCAGGACCACCAGCCCAGGGGTGGCTCCACCCACAATGGGCTGGGCCCTCCCTTGTCAATCACTAATTAAGAAAATGTTCTACAGGCTTGTCTATAGCCCTATATATGGAACCATTTTCTTAACTGAGGTTCCCTCCTCTCAGCGACTTTAGCTCCTGTCCTGCATACCTAGAATTCCTGACCTCCTCTCCTCAGACAGCTCTGATTGTCTCCATCCACAGGAGGCTGAGAATGCCTTTCCTGCAGCAGCTAGTGATGATCCATCACTAGACCCCTCCTGGGCCCTCGGGACAGGAAGGTCTGTTGCATGAACACATGCCTGGACTCAAGCTGCCCATTTTGCTGGGAGTGTTTTGTCTGCAGGTCTTTGTAGATTTAGCTAGCTGGGGCTGCATCCTCTCAGAGATTTTTAGAACTCTCCAAAAAGGCTCACTTTCCCATTGAGTTAGGGTAGGATCTACCAAACCACAAGCCAGTGTTCACGCAACTGACGCTTCCATCCCATAGTCTCCTGTTAGCTTACTGGAGGTAGCTTTGATTTGGAGTCTTTTTCTCTCTAGATTCTGAGGTCAAATCATGGGCCTGGGGGTGGGGGAGGGGTCTGCCTCTCATAGAAGATGAGTCTATACCACACTCACAAAGGTAGGCTCCTGTGTTCTCTGTCAGTGTTGCAAGGCGAGGACCCTCTCGGAGATCCCGTGCTTTCCTCCCACTAGTCTTTGCCAGATCAGTAACTCTGTACCCCAAGAATGGGCCTGGCCTCCTTTCCAAAGTGGGAGGCAGAAGGCGGGGGTGTTAGGTTGTCTGAGGTTTCTGCATTACCAGTGACCTGGCCATCTGGGGGACAAAAAAATGGGGTCCCATGTCCGTCTGGGCCTAGGGCCGCTGGGTGAGGCAGAGACAGGGAGTTTGAGTGCTTGGATCCCAGGCTGCCGCCCCGGTGGGCACTGGACTGTGAGAAGTTGCGGATCCCGCTCCTGGGGCGAGGAAAGCGCAGTCTGGGGTACTCTCAGAATTGCAGGAGTCTGACTCTGACTCTCCACAGAGTAACGGATCAGGAGGCAACTGTGAGATGAACAGAGTAAGCCTTGCTGAGTGATAGAAGCAAGCATTATAAGGGACATTCAAAGGGGGCCCTCCCGCCAAGCCAGCCAACCTGAGGTGAAGGGAGTGAGGTGGCATGATGGCCCCACGGTGACACTACACAGCTATTCTTAGCAGGTCTGCTATTGACTTCGCTGGTCCCAGCCTAATTCTCTGAGGTTGTTTCCCACAGGTGGGAGCAGAAGAGCTGACTGGGCTGAGGCTAGCACTGTCCTCGGGTAGCCTGTATAGCTGTCACAAGTCTGGAGTTTGGAGAGAGCGAGGGTCCATAGATGAGGCTTAGGCCCTGCAGGGCTGGCCAGCAAGCTGCTTTTCGTGCAGTGTCCTCCTGACTCCCAGTGTGATAATGAGCTTGGGCAGTGTTATTAGTAGAAGAAACAGTAAATGGGGCACAGTGACACACACTTGTAATCCCTGAGAGGTTGAGGCAGGAAGATCACTTCAGCATAAAAAGCTTTGAAGCTAGCATGGAGTTATATAGCAAGACTCTGCCTAAGAAAGGAAGACAGGGAGGTGGCAACGCAGCTCAGTGGGTAGAGGTACTTGCCGCCAAACCCAATGACCTGAGTCTGCTCTCTGGAACTCACTTAGTAGAAGGAGAGAACTGATTCTTGAAATTTTTCCTCTGACCTGTGCATACGTGTGTGTGCCATCGCTCGCCACCCCTCCCCCCCCCAATTGTAGATAAATAAACAAGCAAACATGTTAAAAAGAGGGTGCGAGGAGAGAAAAGAAACTAAATAGTTCTTGGACGTATTGTCTATAATTTTTATTTATCACTACTGTGTGTGACATGATGCATGTGTGTACAGGGAGGCTATCTCCTTCCTCTCCACCAGTAAGCTCTAGGAATTGGACCCAGGTCATATAGTCCTTGGAGCCACACGAATCTTGCTGGTTGTGCTCTCCTACTGGCCCCTGGCAACGGCATTTTTTAAGTCCTCTAAAAATACATGTGAAGCTCCTGTCTGTGACAGGCCCTCACTGGGATCCTGGCTCGGCTGGGGAGACAGGTCGCACGGCTGCCTGGGGAGGGGATGGGAACAGGGTGAGCAGTGGGGTAAATGCGGTCCCTAGACAGCTGGACCACAGTCACGAAGTTCACTGCTTCAAGCTTTAATTACAACTCTTAAGGCAGAAAGTCGGCTTTTAAAAATAGTATGCATGGCAGCCAGTAGATGATATTTGCTTTGAAGTACCTCTTTCCCAGTATTCAGTTCTGTGTGCTGTCTACTGTGGATGCAGGGTAATTTTCAGAATCCCTGTTGGCCCCTCTCTTCTAAGTCACAGCTTTTTAATTCATGACGCACCTCTTGATTTTAATTTTGAACAGGGTGGCACTGAAAGGGAACCGGCCCAAGTCTCGCCCAATTCCCCTGTCCATGATGTGACCATGTGCCAGCAGGTCTGGCAGCCCTTCAGACTCTTGCTGTCTCCCTCGGTAAAGAGCACGGGCAGCTGTTTGTGCAGAGGCTGGGAGGCTCAGGGGGCACTGAAGCATCCGAAAGCACCGAAAGCTCCTTCATTCACAAGAACAGATTCCTGGTCTGTTGTCAGCTCACCACAAAGTAGAATCACCAGGAAGAGTCTCAACTAAGTAATTGTCCTTAGCAGGTTGGTCTAGTCATGTCCATAGGAGCTTGGCTCACTCAGTATTTATATATGAAGACCCCATCCACTCTGGGTGGTGCCATTCCTAGGGACGGGTTCCAGAACTCCTCGAGACAGGAGAAGCAAGCTGGTGAGAGCAAGTAGCAGGCAGCAGGGCTGCGTTCCTCTCTCTATGCTGTGGACTGTGGATGTGATTGTCTAGTTTCTTGCTCTTATTTCCCACCAGTGATGCACTGTAACATGGAACTGAGCCAAATAAATCCTTTCTTCCTCTAAGTTGCTTCTGGTCAGGGTGTTTCATCGTAGCAGCGGAAAGGAAGCTGGGACGCGCCTTAATGTCCTCTTGAATCCCAGCTTCCTTGTTCTGGACTGAGGCTGTGCTATCTGGGGGTTACATGTGCATCTCTCTCTCTCTCTCTCTCTCTCTCTCTCTCTCTCAAAAACAAAAACAAACAAACAAAACCCTTGACTGTCCTAATGCCCTTTCTGTCTGCCTTCTGATTGCAAGTTTCCCTTTCATCTCTCATTTGATGCTCAGCTTATTTGACACCCTCCCTCCCCAAGCCATTATTATTCCTCTTTAACAACCCTGTATCCCAAGCTGCTGCCTCCCAGACATATCTGAAGTAGTTCCTCATTTGAGGTCAGTCTTGTTCTGCTTCCTCCCACTTCCCATCATCCAGAATCGTTTCAAAGAACAGACAGGAATGGTCTCTTCGGGGGAAGGGCAGGCTGCAGAGCTCAGCAGAGCTCCTTCTTCTCAAAGGGTTTACAAAGTTGTTTTCCATCTTGACATTTGGCTTAGTGTGGGCGGTGGTGAGGTGGGACATGGGTGAAAGGCAATGTTTTAACTTCCTGAAAAGTACGAGCCGGAGGGAAAACTACTCAACAGCAGCAGGAGACACAGGTTCATGTTGAAGCTTGTGTGTGTGTGTGTGTGTGTGTGTGCATGTGTGCATATGTGTGTGTGTGTGTCTGTGTGTGTGTGCGTGTGTGTTTAAAGATCATTAGATTTCCTTTGGGATCTAGAGGCATATGTTTAGACATAGGATGCATCCAGAATCCATGTTGTGAGAACCATCTTAATTTTCTTCTAAATGATAGCGCGTCTTAACAATGCCATGTGTTGGCTCATCTGTCTTCTCCTCGTCGATCTGAAATATCGGCTCTGTGGGTTGCCAAGTCCATTGTCCATAGATCTGTTTCTGGGTCCTCTTTCCTGCCTCATCTCATTTCCTGTCTCCGTGCCAACACCACATGTTTTCTTGACTGGTGAAGAGCTGGTGTTTTTGAGCCAGGATGCTCACGGATCCAAGCAATCAGCTTTTTCTTTTTACAAGGGTAAAGGATGCTTGCAGAATCCGATGTTCCTGAAAGCCATCTGGCAACCTTCGATGCTTGGAAAAATAACGGAAAACAATCACTTAGATTCTACTTAATTGTTTTTAAAGATTAAATTTGAGTACTCTTCTAATAAGACAGCCTCAAGCTTTTGAAGCAAGGGAAAGAGTTCCAGGCTTTAATTGATGGGATGTTTGCTACCGAGAGATTTGTTTTCCAGTTTATTAACAGTTTATTCTCAAGTCTTGGGAAAACAAATCAGATTTGGGCATTTTTTCTGTTCTTGTTCCAGCATTGGTGAGTAGTTCACTCATGTGCCATGATATTTAGCTCTGAATTTGTGTGTGTGTATGTGAGTGTGTGTCTGTATTTTGAGTGTATTATGAGTGTGTGTGTTTGAGTATGTATATACACCTGTGTTTGAGTGTGTGAGTGTTTGAGTATGTGTGTGTTTGAGTATATATGTATGTGTGTGTGTATTGTGTTTGAGTGTGTGTGAGTTTATGTTTGAGTGTATTATGAGTGTGTGTGTTTGGGTGTGTGTGTGTATACCTGTGTTTGAGTATGTATGAGTGTTTGAGTATGTGTGTATATATACCTGTGTTTGAATGTGTGAGTGTTTGAGTGTGTGTGTGCACACATGTGTTGAGGTCAAAGCCAGCTTGTCACAAGGTTGCTGGCTGACATGAAGCTGGTCTCAGGTCACCAGCCATCCCCTCAGTTATAACTCACTGACACTTGGTAGTGAATCAAACACGAGAGGATTTTCTCAAGTATTGCTCATAAATCTAAACAAAGTTTCCCATAGTGCAGAGTGACCGTGGTGTGTGTCTACTTCAGGAGAGGGTCGTATCTATCAGGTCTGGCTTGCCCCTGTCATGGGATGCTTCTGGAAGTTACTTCACTTAATTCCTAGGACTGCAGAACAGATGAGCCAGGAATCATGCAGGTATCTGAGGCAGGAGAAGGAGAAAGGGGACATGACCAATACAACTCAAGATTCCAAGCCAGGTTCAGAGGCCATGGTCCACCCTTAGCTGGGCTTAGGTGACCCAGGAGAGTCCTAGAAGGTGTCTCCGTATCATTCCAGCCACAGTGTCGAAAGCTAGAGAAGTGTCCCCCTCACTCTCTTCTGGTCCCCACAGTGTCCCTGATGTCAGAATGCCCAGACTGTGGCCCCACAGGCAGGCTGTTTAGTATCAGCATCTAATTGGTGCTCCAGGCTTATCCACCTAACCAGAGTCAGCAATGAGCTCGGGTGCACACTGCCTGGTCATTCAATGCTCATCAGTTGGCAGATGGAGGAGTCCAAGTGCTTGCTGTTTTTTGGCTGTTTACGGCACATTTCACCAAGAAAGAGAGGGAAAGGTCCAGTAATGCTGAGGGATATGTGGTTAGGGCTTGGCTATCCACACATCCTCATTCATGGTAGAGCGTCCATGATAGAGGAGGCTGCCTTGTCTCCAAGAGCTTCATGGCCATTTCATTCCTTAGCCTTACAAAGAAGGGTGGGAACAGACTGTCCCCAGAGACGACTCAGAATCCCTCATTAGAAGCCACTGGCCTGGCTGACCGTGGATGAGCAACTGCCTGGGAGCTGGGCAGGGGTGAAACAAGGGCAAGGCACTGTGGGGTGGGACATGTCTGCCCTTGCTTGTGGCTGTGGTAGCCAGCAGGAACCTGTCAATCATACTACAGATGTCAAATGTTTTACAGAGTTGGTGATAACCACACCCAGATGCTGGCACTGCCTGGGGCTCTCGTTCCTGCTTCCTGCTGAACCATGCTGGGAAAAGACCCCAAGTAAAATTTAGAATATTCAGCTCTTTAAAGATATTGCAGTGCTTAAAACTTATATTTGCTTACAGATCGGGGAAAGGCTGGGGAGCCAAGGTTTGCTCAGCAGGACTATGCTTTCTCTCATTGTCTGATTTGACTCTCCTGTCCACTCCATGAGCAGTGACATTTGTTAGTGCCACATCTAGGCTGACACACTGGGCCTTACCACGTTACAAAATGTAGTCAGTGTCTGACAGACCCGTCCTTCTATGACTTGATAACACATATGTCCCATTGCTGGGCATGGTCGTGCAGGCACTGAAGTGGCAGAGACAGATTATGAGTCTGTCTATATAGCCTGGGCTACATAATGACTCGGAGTCCAGCTGAAGCTGTGCAGTAGGACTCTGTCTCTAAACAAAGAAGAACTAGTGAGACAGCTCAGTGGGTACTGGCACCAGCTGTCAAGTCTGCTGGCCTGAGTTTGATTCCCAAGACCCATGTACTAGACAGAGAGAATCAACTCCAGCACACATAAATTAAAATGTAACTAACAAAACAAAAAGCAAAAAAGGTGTGGGGAGAGGAACAGTCCCACCATCAAAACAAAATAGCAACAAAAGCCTGTCTGTCCTTCTAGCGCCTGGTTGTGGCTGCGCTGAGCCTGTTCAGAAGCTCACAACAGCCCTTCATTCCAACCGCCTTCCTGGCTTTCTGCTTCTGCGGGGCTCTCAGGATCCAGTCATTAGGATTCTGTATTCTGCTATCTTTACTTCCCCCTGTCTGTTGTGTATACACAAATCACACTACACCTCTCTCTCTCTCTCTCTGTCTCTCTCTCTCTCTGTCTCTCTCTCTCTGTCTCTCTCTGTCTCTCTCTGTCTCTCTGTCTCTGTCTCTGTCTCTCTCTCTCTCTCTCTCTCTCTCTCTCTCTCTCTCTCTCAGCATCTTTGGAGCATAGAGACATGCCTTGTAGCAATTTGGTTCCATAGAAACTTTTTTTTACTTAATCCTATTGTTAGGCTTACAGGCTGCCCCAGTGTTTCGCTACTGTAGATTGTGTGGCTGCCACTTTATTCTGCCCAAAATAGTAGATGTGAAAAATTGCATCGCTGCCCAGACACTGTGACTTTAGGCAGGCCAATTGACCTCTCTGTGCCTCCTTAACATGTAGAGGCAATAATGGTGCCTTTCTCAAAGGAACTAGGTCCTTAGATCAGGGAGGCCTGTCTCTGGTGTCTCAGGGTCCTTTGGTTTCCCATTTCATGCAGTATTCTCTCTCTCTCTCTCTCTCTCTCTCTCTCTCTCTCTCTCTCTCTCTCTCTCTCCCTCTCTCTCTTCTATTAATTGACAGGGTTTGGGATATTCTATTTCTAAGTGTGGCACCTTGGCAGGTTGACTATTTCAAGCTGAAGGAATTTGTGAAGTAGCAGATCTAAGAAGGCTATTTCTGAAACAGACCTCAGGCCCTAGCTAAGAGGTGATCTCCCCATAGAGGGATGGAGCTCCTTGTTTCTGTGATGCAGAGACAGGGAAGAGCAGGCCCTTAGCCTTGTCATCATTTTGGATTTCCCCACAGATCTCTTTGAACCATTGAGAGCAGCACAAACACCTAGATTTAAATGCTTATGTGGGTCTTAACTCCCTTCCTTAAGGCACTCGTATCCATGAAGCACACAGCATGCATTTGTTGGCTTGTCTCTTGTCAAGGATGTTGAAGAATAGATCAATGTGTCGCCTCTCTTATGAGGCTGTGGCTCTCCTTTGAGTCAGGAAATGACACTCTGCTGTATGACAGAGTGCACACACTCAGTGGCTCTGAGCCCCCAAACTTAACATCACTCAGACCCCATGGACAGCAGCATTATGGGCTGAAATCCAGGCCTGTGCTTTCTGGGAACCGTCCTATTCTCACACAGATGCCTGTCTGTTGCTAAAGGACTGACAGCCTGCCTTTCTTAGTTTGGTTTGGTTTGGTTTTTTGTTGTTTTGGGTTTTTTTTTTTTTTTTTTTTGACAAGGTCTCTTTATGTAGCCCTGGCTAGTCTGGTGTCGAACTCAGAGATCTGCCTGCCTCTGCCTCCTGAGTGTTAGGATTAAGGGTGTATATCACCATGCCTGTCTCCCTGCCTTTTTTTCTTAAGGACAAGTTCTCATGTAGCCCAGGCTAGCCTCAAATTCTGTAGATAACAAAGGATAATCTTAAATGTCGGATTCTCCTTCTTCTACCTCCTGGGTGTTAAGATGACAGACATGGACTATTCTGCCTGGTTTTATGCAGCCCTGAGGATGAACCAGAGCTTTCTGCACATTGAGTGAGGCGATACTCTCCAAACTGAGCTCTGATCGCAGCCTCCTTTAAAGACACTGGTCTCCATGGAACCCTGGGCAACATCCTGTTTTAAAGTCCGATGACTAGACTGCAATCTTGTCTCCTTTGCCACACATCCCAGCACATGCAGTCTAGGGACTAAGGGTGGGTATATTTTTGAGGGGCTCAGTATTCTGCACTAGGCACTATTGGGGCTGGAAACCCGCACATTATCCAGTACCTCATGTTCCTATGCTCCTAGCAGCCAGGCGTTTGCATTGCTTCCACTCTGCAGCCCCAATAGCAGCAGCTGTCTTAGGGACTGTTCTATTGCTGTGATGAGACACCATGACCAAAGCAACTAAGAGGAAGCATTTTCGTGGGGGCTTGCTTACAGTTTCAGAGGGTGAGTCCATTAACATTAAGGCAAAGAACACAGCAGCAGGCAGGCAGGTAAGGTGCTATAGCAGGAGCTGAGAGCTCACATCCTTCTCTAAGTTGCAGTCAGAGAGAGAGACAGAGACAGAGAGACAGAGAGAAACATGGGCTTTGGAAACCTCAATGCCCACCCCCCAGTGACACACTTCCTCCAGTATGGCCACAGCTCTTAATCCTTCCCAAACAGTTCTAGTGTGGGGCCAAGTATTCAAATATATGAACCTATAGAGGCCATTCTCATTCAGACCACCACATCAGCTGAGACTCCAGCAGAACCTGGCTTGCCTGGGCTATGACCCTAGCCATGTACTGGTAGCTCCCTTATCTCTGTGTAGCCCTCAGTCCCTGTCAACTTTGCAGCTTTGATATGATGACCGATTCCCAACCCCGCTCACTGCACTTCTTCCCTTCCACCATGGTCTCTCAGCTTCCTGCAGGTGTATTGTGCACATGTTCCGTGTCCCTCCAGCCCATCCCAGAAGTGGTGGTGAGAGTGCTGGGTACAGTCCTGGAATACCACCAGAGCACTCGGTGCCACCTCTGGATCTCTCCATTTAATCCCTTCTCTCTTCTTCTTCTTATTTTTTTTTTAATTTTTATTTTATTTATTTATTTATTTTGGTTTTTCGAGATAGGGTTTCTCTGTATAGCCCTGGCTGTCTTGGAACTCACTCTGTAGACCAGGCTGGTCTCGAATTCAGAAATCCGCCTGCCTCTGCTTCCCAAATGCTAGGATTAAAGACGAGCACCACCACTGCTCGGCCTCTCTTCTTATTTTTAAGACACTCAGACATGGCCCAGGTCACCAGCTGGTAGGGGACTGAGCTGAGTCTAGATCCTGCAGGTGCCTGATGGCTAGAACTTTGCCACCTGCCCAGGGACTAACCAGGACTCAGCTTGGGGCCCTGGAAAATCTGCTGGGGGAAGGGTTTCCTGCCCTGAACTCAGCCCCTTGGGGTGGTCTCTTGCTTTAGGATATTGGTCCTCTCCAGGACACCTCCGCTGCAGCCTACTAAGACATTTGTCTTTCAAGGGAACCATCAGTCAGCTGTGCACCACTCCTTTTCCTTGCCTTGGAGAGTTTCTAATTTATCTGAATAAACTCACCACATGCTGCAGATATCTTGCTGCTGTCATGGCCTTTTCTGCTCGAATGGAGAAGGGCAATCTCAGGTCAAACTGACCCAGGGAACACTTTGCAAATAGGCATAAGGCATCTAGGCCTGTTAAAATCCAGGGGAAGCCAAGGTCCCTGAAGGCTGCCTGGGGATGGCCAAAGTAGCATGTATGTCTGTATGTACCTGCTGCTTAACGAATGCAGGCATGTCTAATGCATCATAGTTGTATGGAATTTAACAGCTTAGGGCTGCTCAGCTGTGCTGATTTAAAAGCCACTGAGGTAAGTACAGGAGGGGCCTCAGAGTGGGGAAAGCACTTGTCACTCAAGTGAGAGGAGCAGACCTCAGCTCTGCAGCACCCATGGGAATGGCCAGTCAGCATGGAGCCAGCCTCACATTTCTGCACTTGTGAAGCAGAGACAGGGGACCCCAGAACAAGCTGGTTAGCTGCAGTAGGGAACCCATGACCCCCTCATGTAAACGAGAGACCCCGCCTCAAAGTATAAGATAGAGAGCAGTCGAGAAAGACATATGACACCCACCCCAGACCTCCATATGCCTGTGACCACGCACATGCAAACACAGGAACACACACAAGCACCATATCTCCAAAAATAAAAATAAAAAAGATCCAATGTAACAGTCAAATAAATGTTGGTTTCCTCTGAAATGTCTTCTGTTGATTACATTTTGAAGAAGCTAGCCTCTCTCTGAAGTTGGAAGAAATATTCAAATCTATTTTTAACAAGCTCCCCTCTCAGAGAGTTATTTAACTCCTTCGAGCATCTGGAATCTATTTGGGGGGTGCCTGGTATTAGATGTGAGACTAAGGCAGTTCTCACCTCAGACACACAGCGCCCCCCCCCCCCAGTGTTTGGCTGCTTATTTTAGTGTATATTAGGTTTTAATACGCAATGGAATCTATTATGGGCTGCGAGGGAGTGATCCACGTAGCCATGTAAGGACATCATGCGGGTCCCAGCACGTCATTCTGTAACCACGGATGTGAGTGACAGCTTGTTTGGGTAACATATTCTCAAGCGCCTCCTCTTCTGCGGAGCTAGGTCCTGTACGTGCGTTTCCTTTGTCATCAGGAAGTCAGGTTATTAGAGGAATCAAAGGCAGCTATGATTCACACCTTTCATTGTAACCCGCCTCCTCCCGCTCCGTGCTCCATGAATCCCCTGTTCCTTGTGGCAGAGAGTTTATGTGATGCTGTCTCGGTGAACAGCCTTTGCTTATAAATTTTACCCCAGCATCTGTGAACCTATCTTTGTGTCAAGCCTGGGTCCCATCTGGCTTTCCAATGCCAGTCTCTGTGGCATCCTGACTTCTTCCTTTGTGTTGATTATTCTTGTTTTGTTTTTAATTTTTAATTAAATGTAAAAAATTTATTTATACTGAATTCATTTTTAAAAATTTAAAATACAGAAGAGAGTGAGTTTATTTAGTCTATTGTGATTTGCAGGATGGCTTCTATTTTTATTTCATGTTTATGAGTGTTTTGCTCACATGTATACATACACTTCATGTTCCTTCCTGGTGCCCACAGAAGTCAGAAGAGGGCAACAGATCCCCTGGAACTGGAGTTACAGACAGTTGTGAACAGCCATGTGTGTGTGCTGTGAGCTAAAGTTAGGATCTCTGGAGCGGCAGCCAATGTTCTTGATTGCTGAGCCATCTCTCCAGTGCCTGAGGCTTTCTTTTTAATTTTCTCCCTCCCTCTTCCTTACTTTTTCTTTTTTTTCTAGTCTTGGGGATTAAACATGAATGCTAGGAGATATTCTACCCCTAAGCTATATCCCCAGCCCTCTCTTCCATTCCTGGCATTTAAATAGTCTAAACTGGCTTTCAACTTACTCTGTTAACTCAAACAAGGTTTGAATTTACAATTCTCCTGCTTCAGCTCTTCAAGGAGCTGACATGATAGACCTGCACTAGTAAGCCCAGCTATGGCTTTCTTTAACATACAGACACAGACACAGACACACAGACACAGACACAGACACAGACACACACACACACACACACACACACACCCTGTAATCCTATCTCTTTTCTTTGAGAAGTGATATCAGCCACTCCACACTTCTGCCCTGTATCTGTTGGCCCTGTGATATATTGATCTTAGGTGGATGTTCCAGTGACTGTCTGCCTCCCTGCTGTGTGGAGCACACAGGCTTTGGTCCCCATGCTACATGTATGTGTGCCTCAGACCTTATGTAAAGCCAGGCATGGGTTAACAGATTCTACTTACATTTTATTACCAAACACATCTCTGTTTCCTGGGATTGCAGTAACGAAGTATCACAGATTCAGTGGATAACAGCAATACAAATGTGTTGTCTCACGTGTTGGAAACCAGAGGTACAAGTCAAAGTGTTATCAGGATCATGTGCCCCTTGAAGTCTCTAGAAGAACTTTTCCTGGCCTCTTCTAACCTCTGCTGGCATTCCTTGGCTTGTGAGCTCCTCACTGGCCTTGCCTTTCTTCACCTGGCACATTAGTCACTTTTCTTACTGTTATCATTAAATACCAGACTGAAGCAACTTAAGGGAGGAAGCCTTTATTCAGGTTTTGGTTTAAGGGGATACACTTCATCATGGCAGAGAAAATGAGGTGTTGGTCCCTCTGCATCACAGTCAGGAAGCAGAGACATGAAGACTGCTGCTCAACTTTCTCCTTCTCATGCAGTTCAGAATCTCAGCCTAGGGGATGGTACTGCCCATGCTTAGGATGGATCCTCCCACCTCAACTGACCCAATCCAGAAGCCTCCTCACATGCATTTCCAAAGGCTCTTCTCTTGGTGATTCTTGAGCCATCACACATGGCACCTCTAAAGTATTTGGTTCCAGTGTCCTCTCTTAAGAACATCAGTCATATTGGGTAAGGGCCCACCTACTCCCATGCCACTTCCCATTAACTGATAATATTTAAAGTGACTGACCCTGTTTCTATTATTTCATAGTATTGGGAATTAAGACTTACATGTGTTTTGGAGAAAGTAGTCCAGTCATGGTTACCATGTCACATAGTTATTCCTAGCTGCAAGGGAGTCTAGAAGATGGGAGATGAAATCTACATCTACTCATGATTGGATACTGTCATAAAATAGAATATGCTGGCAGCCAACTACTTTCCATGGTGGCCTAACCAAGCTACAGCTACTCACCCCAGCTGGGGTGCTCAGTCCTAAGTTATCTGCTCACCCCAAACTGAAATTTCTCTGATGCTAGATGGGGCTCAGAAAATCTCCATGTGAGTCAACCTGTAGTGTCTAGGTGTTCCCTCAAATAGCCTCCCTGGCCCCCACTGCAAGACTACTTTGTTTTCATGTCCCTCTTCCCCTGCCCCATGTGTGGAGATCAAAGGACAACTTCTGAGGGCCAGTTTTCTTCTTTCACTGTAGTTTTTGGGGATTGAACTCAGGTTGTCAGACTTGAGTTATCTGAATGGTCCTATGGCAAGTTCTTTTCAGATTTATTTTATTCATGACTTGCCACGCACTCCGGTCGAGTCAGCTTGACAGGCCGAGAGGCCTGGAAACCACTCACGAGGCAGAGAATTTCACGGAAACTCACCTCCTGGAGTCTGGCGTTCTCTTCAACCCATATACTCATATTCTATTCCCGAGTTAGTCTGGTGTATGGATCCACGTGCTCTCTTTTAGTATTATCTTATTATAAGTGCCTTTTAAGATTGAATTCTGACATAGCTAAGCCTTCACCAGTGTTCGAACGTCCTAGAAAATCCTTGAGCTGACCATGGGCTTGGAATTCAGGAAGAATGTTGCCTGTTCAGTGACATTCAGAATTGCCTCTGGTATTACACTATCACTTAGAATAAAAGCCAAGTTGCTCCCATATACAGGAATTTACAATGGTTTAGGAAGTAGAACGGGCTGTGGTTTTAGAGTATTGCATTATTCATGAGATGGTTAGCTAGAACGGAACTCCCTAATTAGAACCATGACTTGGGTGTGAAAGCTCTTGCCCTAGGAATGTAAAGACCTCACACCTGGATTCGAAGACTATAGCTGACCTTAGATAGGGCTGACTTTGTCTCAGTTATTTTATTGCCCAGTTCCTGCCAGTCTTTGTGTTTACATTCCTCTGTCTTGTGTAAGAGTCATTAAGCATCCAGTAACCTCATTTGTACCTTGCCGATGTGTCACCCAACTTCCCTATTTTCTTCTGTATAAAAAGTTTGATGCTCGATTTGACAAATTACATTCAGATTCTACACAACTTCTCCTGTGTGCATCTGTCTGTCATTCCATCTGACACTTTGCCCACCTGCCCCAGAGACCGGCTCCACGCAAACAAAGGGGCCCAGAGGGTCTGCAGCAATGACTATTTGTGTCTGTGTGTGCGCACACACACATGTACAAATGCCTGTGTTGATCAGAGGTGTTGGATTCAGCTTGGAACTAGAGTTACAGGAAAGTTGTCAGGCATCTGACATAGATACTGGGAACTGTGCTTGGGTCCTCTGTGAGAATAGTTTGTACTCTTAAGTCACGGAACCATTTCTCCAGCCCAAGTTCTTAAAGTTCCAGACTGTGAGGGTTCATGATGTGCAACCCTTTCTCCCATGATCCCTTCCTTGACTCCATGTTCTTCCATAGGTCTCCCTGCTGTTCATGACCTCACCAAGGCACCCCAGCACAGGCCCTTCCCCTCTCCCTTCAGTTGCATTCACAGAGGAAGGATGGTGTTGATGATGCCACCCCCCTCCCCGCCTTGTGATGCCACAAGTCACTGGGATGCTCTGGCACTCCCCAAGCTCATGCACTCATGAAATTAATGAGCAAATTAACCAGGAACTGACTATTCCAAAAATAAATCACAGCCCCAGCTTCTCTTCTTTCTTTTGGTGTCAGCCTTTGAAGTCCCACAACTTCTCCTGATGGGGATGAAATGAGATATTTGCCATTTTAACTTTTAAATCAAGCTACAAAAGAAAAAACAAGAGTTATCAACAAGATCAAAGGAAACAGGGAACTCACAAAAAAGAGGGAAAGATGTCATTTGCCATGGTGTCTGCAGATTGGAAAGGCAGAGGAGATAGATATCTCATGGCAGTGGCTCTTACAGTGCTGTGAACAAAACATTTGGCAGAAACAAGGAAGGAGAAATTAATATTGTCTCATAGTTTCTGTAGGATTCAATCCATTATGTCAGGGAAGGTAAGGGATGGGAACTGAATTCACAGGAGCAGGAGTATATGGTGGAGGTTGTCCACTGTGTGGCAGACTGATCAGGGGTGGGCTACAGCCTTCAACAGTCTACCTTTAAGGGTCTACTTCCTTTGCCAGCCAGACCTTATCTGCTGAAGATTCTACAGCCTTCCTAAATAATACTACTGTCTGGGGACTAAACATTCCAAATATAAGCCCCTGAGACATTTCAAATCACACCATGTGGTGTCTCAGGACAGCAGAGAGCTGGCTCCTGGTTATAGATGATGTAGGTCAGGAGTTCTATGGAGTCCAGTGAAGGACATATTGACTGCAGGAAAAAGGTAGGGGAGGTAGCTCACCTGTCAGCTGGGGGCAGGTGCTGAACCTGAAACTCTCCTCTCCAGGGTGAATCTATGGGCTCCGTCCTCTTCCCCAGGGTCCTTTTTATTCACCTTCATGTTCTTGTTGGCTTTCCAGAAGAAAGAGAGTCCTAGAATCCCATGAGGATCCCCAGACCACTCTATTTCACATTTCCTGTTTTCTCTCCATTCACTGCCTCCTTTCCTTTCTGTGTGAGGAAGGAAAAGCCCCCTGCAGGAACAAAGTCCAAGGTGAAGAGAGGAGAAGGAAGTTCTGTGGAAAAAGGTGTCTAGGAAAGACACCCTCATGCAAAGAGCGCTAGCAGAACCCTGAGACCACCTTGAGAGCAGCCTCTAACTGCCACTGTGTATAGACATCCATGACCCTGGCTTAGTGCTCAGTAGGACTGCAGGTTTGGGGGAGTCCTGTAGAGGACTAAGATCCTGTAGAGCAATGCTAAAGGTAGACATTTCAGAAGAAGAGAGCCCCCCTTGCTTCCCTTCCTCCCTCCCCATCTGAGGGGGTTTCATTGATAATGGTCCCCACAGGCGCATGGATTTGAGTACTTGGTCCCCAGTTGGTAGCACTATTTGGGGAAGATTTAGGAGGTGTGGCCTTGCTGGAGGAAATATGTCACTGGGGGCTGGCTTTGAGAGCTTAAGGCCCCACCCTACGCCTAGCTTGCTCTTTTTCTGCTTTGTGTTTGTGGTTGGGAATGTGAGCTCTTAGTTTCCTGCTTTGGTTGCTATGCTATCCCTGCCCTTATGGACCCTAACGCTCTAGGCTGTGCTGAGACCAAATAAACTCTTCTCTGTAAGTTGACTTGGTTATTATGTTTTATCACAGCAACAGGAAAGTCATTGATATATCTATTATAGCCTTTTCTTCCTCCCTCCCTCCTCTTTCCCTCCCTTTTTCCCTTCCTCCCCTTTCATCATTCCTTCCTTCTCCCTATCCATCTTTCCTATCTCCTTCCCCTATCCTTTTCCATGTATCATCCATCTCTTTCTACAAAGCAAATAGCCTAACAAATACTCAATAATACCACACAAGTTTGCAAAGTTATTATATGAAAAGAGCAGAGAGAGGTGAAATGATGAGAAAGTCAGCCAATCCAGGCAGTGCAGTGTCCCACAGAACACTTTCTCTGGGGCTCTGGCATCTACTTAGGAAGGGAAACCCAGCCCCAAGTTCTCCCGCAGCCAACAGAATGGAAGCATGCTAACATATTCGGCACCCTTGACTCCCAGCATTGTAAGGTAAAAATAAACCCGTTGCCAAGGAAAAGTGTGGCTCTGCATGATTCCAACATTAGGGAGAGCTCCCCGGGCTTTTATGGAAGTTGGAACTGGAGGTGTTATGAGAAACAGGCTGTGGGATCTTGTTTTTGGCTAAGTAAGATCAGAACAACCAGAGGATACCATGATTGGCTGGACTCTGAAAGGCTGCGGGCAGTCAAAAGGTGAATGATTAAGTTATATATTCATTTTTTTCCTCTCAATGTGGTGATTTGCACTTATAAAGAATATAAACCAGGGGAAGAGTTGGGAAGAGCTGGGGGGAGGGGTGGAAGGAAAGAAAGAGAGAAGTCTGGAGGTCTCAAGACACGGGTGGTATCTAAGTGAAGACACCGTGGCTAAGAGGGAGCCACTGAGTAAATATTTCGGAGAATGGAGTCATAACTCTAATCATGTAAGTATCCTAAGTTTAACTCTCACACATAAATCTCTCTACAAGTTAACTTGACATGTTTAGTTGAGGTGATACCAGAGCACTCAAATCTGAGTGACAGGGTCACTCCTTGGACAGAATGGCCAGCCTTCACCCTGGGGGAAGTCGGGGGCAGGAGGTTCCTGCCCACCATCTGCTTGGGGTCTTTCTTCTATCAGGATTCTCTGGTCCAAGCTGAGGCTGGAGCTCTCTTCTGACTCCACATTTATGATGACAAGTCAGCAGAAGCAGCTGGAACCCCATGAGTCCAGCATGGCCCAGCTTCAACAGGCAGCAAATCTGCCTCTGTCCTCACTTGGTATGACTCCCCAGAATATACGAGCAGGGGGGTGACTGTCCTTACCCTCCAGCTCTGATCTCTGTACAGTGTCTGAGTTGGAGAACTTGCTATGCCCATCAGAAGAGCCACCATCCATTAGATTCATCGGGAGAGTATGGGTGACCCCTATGGCACAGGTGTGACATTCCCCAAAGTCCGTTGGTTTTATGCATGGAATATGCTGCCATTTCTCTCTGATTACACAAGTGACTGAGCAGGCAATATTGCTCAAAGAGTGAACCTCTCCTTCAAGAGGGCGCGGACAGTCCCTGCTTGAAAATAGAATATGGGAAAAAAGTTGTCAAATTCAGAGAATTCAGGTAAAACAAAGACAGGAACTTGTACAAGGTTTACACCAATTGACCCCTTCTTGAGAGGAACAGAGCAGAGGCTGAGTAGAGTGGGCCAACATCTGAGGTGGCCTTGAGGCCAACCCGCTGGGTCATGAGCTGCTCCCTACAGCTTTCTGGGGTACCAGGACATGGAGAGAACTTTGCAAGGCAATCATGCAAAGTTGGACAGCTGTGTCCAACAGGAAGTCCCAATACCTATGAAGGGTTGATGCCTCTGGAGGGAGGACATAGATGCCTGCCCCATGAGGTGACAGTCCCTCGGGTCTGTGGCACCTCAGCCCCTCCGGACAGAGCACTGGATGAGTCTGGATGAGTCTATAGTTGTTTTACTGGCTCTTCTTCCTGATGCACCTGGCTGGGTGGACACTGCTGTCCTGGTGTTTTTGTGGGCTGGGGTGGGTAAGACAGATTAGCTACTAAGCTTGTGCATTTCCCAGGGGGTTAGGTCCACTGGTACAGGGTGAACAGAAGACACAAAAAGGATGTGGCCCTCTGTAGAACAGGCTGCTATGGTGAATGCTTCAAGCAGAACATCACAGTAGCGGGTAGAGAACACAGCAAGTCTTTCCAGCAGCTGGAGTTCCACCAGGGCTCACCTCAGAGCCTCATCACCCAGGAGCCTTCCACACTGGACACATTACCCTTCCCTTGCACAACTTCCCCTGTGGGAGAACAGTAGATCCTTTCCTAGATCTTGGGGTAGGTAGGGGTGGGGGTCATGAATCTCAATAGGCCACTTTCTCATGGCCACCAAGGTGTCCCATGTTGGAGGTAAGGGCACACCAGTCATCCAGGCCCACAGCCCTGGCATCTGTTAGGGCAGTGGGTGAGCATTCCAGAAAATGGCAGACCTCTCAGCACTGGGCTGTGCTGTGCGGGGCTGGGCTGTAGGAAGGCCACAGAGGGACTCACCTGGATTTCCCAAGGCTTTGTTCACACTGGTTCCAGCTCCCAGACTCTCTTGTGCTGTTGGGTCTCCTGCCCTGTAAGACCTCTTTCAGTGTCTCTTCCACACAAAGCACAGGTTTTCCTGTATGTGCTCCTGAGGGCTCTCCCGCAGGGTAGCCTGTGGAAGGCTTTGGACAAGGACCGTGGTCTTCCCCCTCCTCCAAACAAACTGATGTGGCTCCTCCCTCCTGAGAGAGGGAAGTCATCTAGCAGGGTCATATGGATGCTCCCAACATACACACACCCTCCTCTGACTCCACTCATTACAAAAACAGAAACCTGTTCATTATTCACTGATTTCTAAAGCTAAAAAGATACACACCCCCCAAAATCAAAGTTCATTATTAAAGCTCAGTCTTTAGTCTTGAAAAATGAGAGGGAACTTTTAAAAAAGCATGATTTATGACAGAGCAAAGTAGGTCAACCAGGGATGGCTCAGAAAAATCTTTACTCCATCTCCATAGTGGAAATTTTCTGGTTGAAGATCAAGTTATTTGTACGGGAATACCACCATCAAAATGATGGACGAGATCTTGCTTCTAGACAGAGGCAGGTTTCCCTGTCCCTCCCCTCTCTCAGGCCAAGACTCCACACAACTCAGAACAAGACAACGGGGGCAGTAAGGAAGGCAGCCTGGAACAGTTTTGGGCGAGGAGACTCATGACCTCAGCAATATGGTGGAAGGTGCACTGGGATTTCTTGACTCCAGACCCCCAGATTCGATGCAGAAGAACTTGAAACAAATGAGCACAGATGATCAAAGTCCAAGCACAAAAGCCTGCAGAGTGTTGGGAAGTGGCTGCCACCCCAGTGGGAACTGCAGGACCGTGGCTGCCATGAGAGAGGGAAACACAGGGTGTTGCACTCTGAGTGTGACTCATTCTGGACGCCTGCTCTTCCTCCCAAGGGTTTAGTCAGCCTCACGTCTAAGAGAGCACCTGGTCCTCAGAACACTGCCCTTGGAAGGGTTTAGTGCTGGACTGAGCTCCTATGCCCTGGATTTGCCCCAAGATTTCATTTTTCCTGTCCACACAGATACCTCTCATATGTGTGTCCTGCTGCTTTGGGTCAGGGATAGCAACGCTGTTGGAAGAGTCTTTGGTGAACTGTGGCTGCAGTCTGGAGGAAGTGGTGGTATTCTGGAAACTTCATCTCCATCATAGGGGTTCTCCATTGAGTTCATATGCAAATACAATTGCCCAAATCCTCTCCCACACAGCCACAGGCTCCAAGGTCATCTCTCACGTCACAACCTTATTACACTAGCTCCCTAATCTTTAGCTTGTCTACTTACTTGCTTTATGGGGGACATGATTTTTCTGTTTTCTCAGCCTACAGATGAGGCCTCAATCCCTTCACGAATGTAGACACCCATAATCATCTGGTGGCTATTTATGGCAGATGCTACCAAAGACAGAGAAGACTGCAAATAGGGACTTCAAATCATACAGAGACACTTCTGTGCCATGAAGTGGTGGGGTCTTCCTTCACTGGCTTGGATCTAGAGTTAGATCCTGGGTCTCTATGCCTTCCTCCACCCCACCCCACAGTTTTTTCATCCAGAGTCCAACTCTCCTCTCTGGTTTATAAGACGCTCAGCAGATACTGTCTGCAGCCTTCCTCGGTCTGGCATGTTCTAATTGCTTCTGTTACAGCCCAAAGATCCTGCTGATCTTTCCAGTAGGGAGAGACACCTCTGGAAGATGCTGTACTAGGAAGAGCTGGCAGCTGCCTCCTTCCCATCTTTATCAGCACATTTTCTTCTTCAACATTCATTGAATAAACTGCACTGCCAGAGACTTGTTAGAAAAAAAATGCCAAGAAGAAACCTCTAGAACTTTCTAGACAGAATTTGGCTCGTAGACCTCAGGAAACAAAAGAGAAGGAACCATGACAGACAGCTGGAAGGGGATGGTCTTAGCTTGCCTTCTATTGCTGTGATAAAGATGATGACCAAAAACAACTTTGGGAAGAAAGGATTTATTTCACTTTGTAGGCCATAGCCCTTCACTGAGGGACATTAAGGTGGGAACCTATAGGGGGAGCTGAAGCAAAGGTCACGGAGGTGTGCTGCTTAATGGCTTGCTTCTCTTGGCTAGCTCAGCTTGTGCATATCTATATCTATATCTATATCTCTATCTCTATCTCTATCTCTATCTCTATCTCTATCTCTATCTCTATCTCTATCTCTATCTCTATCTCTATCTCTATCTCTATCTCTATCTCTATCTCTATCTCTATCTATATCTATATCTATATCTATATCTATATCTATATCTATATATAAAAGCCAGGACCACCTCCCTGGGAATGGCACTTCCCACAATGAGCTAGGCCCTAGCACATCAATCTTAGTCAAGAAAATGCCCTCTAGACTTACCTATGGGCCAGTATGATGGACGCATTTTCTCAACTGAGGTTGACCTCCTAGATGACTCTAATTTGTGTTGGGTTGACAAAAAACCAGGAATGGACAGAGTTGATGCAGTGTATAGACTGTTGTGCTGAGAGACCCCAGGAACCTTGGGCACCATTGTGCAAGACTGACCCTTCAGCAGGAAGGTAGGGACCTAGGAGACTTTGTTGGGAAGGGCAAGTCTCAGGTTGGAACAGAACCACTCCCACTCAGGAAAGACACTCTGGAAATGGAAAGCCCCAAAATCTGGCATGTCTGTCCCCACCCCCCACCTGCAGCCTGAGCAGTGCTCTCACCCATACCTCCCTCCCTCTGTAGCTCTCCTGGGCCCAGGATACCTCGAAGATAGTGATGGAGATTTGTTGAGGGTTATTTTTCCCCAAAGGGAGGTCAGAAGGGAGCTGAGCCACCATTGAGGGTTGCTATGGGCACCTCAGCATTGCAGCTGGCCTCTCTGCGACCCACTGTTTGGAACTAGACAGCAGCAAGCATGCAGGTGTGAGCTGGTAGCCAGCCCCAGGACACTCTAAGGATGCCCATCATCAAAGATGCTTTGCTGGGCTTTGTTTTATTTTCTTTGTTTGCTTTCAAATAACAGAACGTATCAACAGATGCACCAGGCAGACGATGCCTGCTAACATTTTACTAAACACCAGCAGCCTCAGATGCCTGCCTGACAGATTCCAGCCTTCTCAGGCAGTCTGTGGCAATGTAATGGGATTCCTTGGAAGAACTAAGTAGTTTATCTTCTCTCCACCAGGGGCCACAGAGTGGAGCTGGAAGCCATCTAACTTAGTCTCTACCCAAACCTTGTTATGACCCCCAGAGACTCCATAGCTTCATCATGTAGTCAGCTGTGCAAAGAGAAATGTCTCTGAGCATCTCTGACTCTTCTTGTTGCCAATAAAGGCCTTTAGAGCAGTGGCTCTCAGCCTTCCTAATGCTGTGACTCTCTAATACACTTCCTCATGTTGTGGTGACTCCCAACCATAAAGTTATTTTTTGTTACTTCATAACTATAATTTTGAATTGCAATGTAAACATCTGATATTCAGGGTAGCTCATATATGCCCTCTATGAGGGTCACAACCCATAAGTTGAAAACTACTGTTTCAGAGAGTATGCTGCCAATTATGGTGTGTGTGTGCTTTACTGATATATAATATACAAAAGCATCAAAAGCACTGAGCAGCCAGGACGATGACCTACACCTGTCTCTAGTACAGCGTCATTGGTGACTTGGTTAACTCATGCTTACTGCTACAGTTTACAGGTGAGGTTTCAGACCGAGATCTTACTGTTGGTGATGCTTGAATGGTAACAGTTAATGCAAAAGAGAACTCCAGATACTTGGCAAGTCTGTCTGTCATTTTTCAATGTCCAGGTTCCCTCTCTTGTTTGTTAAGATCTATGAGCCAAATTCTTTCTAGAGAGTCCAGGGGGTTTCTTCTAAAACTTCTGTTTAACAAGAACTTTTAAAGACTTCTAACCATAAAACAGGCTAGTGGCATGCACATGTTCAACAGTTTGGTGCCAACTGTTAACAGCACAGCGGGCTGGGGGAGGGGCTTTCCTACTGCAGCATCCAAAGCCAGGGAAGGCAGCGTGGTATCTAGAAACTCAGCCTGACCTGGACCAGAACTGTTTGGTTAGCTGCCAGGGATGGAGGGAATGGGAAGAATCTGTGCCTGCTTGGCTCACCATCTTTGGAGTAGTTAGTAAGTAGGTGTATCATTGATTTCTAACTCAAAAACTTGGGAAAGATGTTCCACTCTGGAATGGGAGATTGCTGGTGACTGTCTGCGCCTGGGTCAGAGCTGACTGATACCTCCATTCAGACCTTCTGGCCTCTTGGGTTCAAGATGAACACAGTGAGTGGGTCTTTATTTTAATTAATTAATTGCTTGTCCTCTTCTCTGGCATGTCCCCTCAGTCCTAAGAGTAGTCAGGGCAGAAGCCACCCTGAGTCTGCTAGCCAGGGATACAGATGCCCACTCCTCAGATACAGGGTAACCCACTGATGCTATTCAGATTTACCCGAGGCTGTCAAGCACTCCTGGCATAGACAGTGTGAAGCTGAAATCCCTAGCTTGTTATCCAAAGGCCTCTGTGGCACACATGGTGACTGGTCTCACCAAAGTTATCTACTTCCTTTGTGTTTGTTTTGTTTGCAGTCTTTTTTTTGTATACGTCTTGAAAAGCTAGCTGTTTGGTTTTTCTAGATGCCCTTCTACTCAGTGTGGGATTTGATTCCATTGCATTCAGTGAGAACTCCAGAGGGGAGTGCTCCTGTTCCCTTTATATATTTAATCTCTGTATTTATTACAATAGTAATATGTATTAATATTACTGTGTCTGTGAATGTGTGATGTATGTGTGAGCTCACATGCAATGTATGTGTGTGTGTGTATGTGTGTGTGTGTGGTGTGTGGTCAGAGAACTTCTGGAGTCTTTTTTCCTCTTGTACCTTTGTGTAAATTCCAGGAATTGAGCTCAGGTCAGTAGGCTTTGCAGCAAGAACCTTTACCCACTAAGCCCACTTGCCTGCCCTTCCTTTCTGTAATGTTTATTTGGAGACTGGGTCTAAGTTGCCAGATTGGTCTTGAACTTGAGATGTTCCTGCCCCACCCTCCCTAGTATATGCAATTACAAGTCTATGTCACATGGCTCAATAACCCTTCTATCTTAACTCCCTTGCTCTACCCTGAGGAGCCATGGCCAGGTCCTCACAGCTCCATGCTTTCCAGATGCTCTTGCTGAGACTGGCTGAGCTGTAAACCTTCTTGCAGGTAGGAGCAAGGTCCCCTATTATGCCTACCTCCCTCATGGCCTTCCTCCTTGGGTCCCACATCTCAATACTTGAGGCCTGTGGATGCTGCTTCAGGTGCCCCACAATCTTTCTATACCCTTGCATCCCTAGCTCCATCACCCTAGACTCTCTTTCAGCCATCGAGAACTCTGCAACTTCTAGGTTGGCAGCCTTGTGTCCTTGTGTCCTGTGGATAGACATGAAGCTATGAGATTTCCTCCATAGTGCATTACATATTTAAATCATTGTGTGCTAGCATTTAGAAGCCAGGCTTTTTCATATACATATTCTAATTTCCAGAGTCTCTGGAAGAGTCCAAGGCTCTACTAATGATGATATTGACTTCAGTCTCCCTTTTTCCTAAGAGGACTGCAGGAGCCATCTTGTCCTGTCTGAGCCCTATGATCCCAGGCCCACCATGGCCTACAAGTCTGTTCTGGAAGATTCCAGAGTTATATAAACTTTGCTTTAGATTCTACTAGAACATTTTAATGTGACCAGCTGACAGACAGGCCACTTTAACAAGTGGTCTAGTGGTCACTGCTAAGGCTCTAGTGGTCACTGCCAGCCTTACCCAGATGTCACAGAGATGTGACATCATGTGTGTGTGTGTGTGTGTGTGTGTGTGTGTTTCTATGAGTACACCAGAGGTCAACCTTAGGTATTAGTGCTTGAGACAATCTTTTAATGAACCTGGAGCTCACCAGTTCATCTAGATTGACTGTCCAGTCAGCCTTAGGGATTCTCCTGTCTCCAGCTCTCCATAGATAAGGAAGTTCAGCCCAGCTGACAAACATAGGGCCTGTGGTTTCCTTCCTGTTAGTGGATGGAAGCATAACGGTAGGGCTATTATAGTGGACTGTTCTATGTTTAACCAAACACATCCATGCAGGAAAGCCACTAGTGCTGCTCTGTTACAGCTTTGGATGATAACTAGGTGAGAGGGAGAAGTGAGGTCCTGTCTGGATTCTGAGAGTGACTAAGGCTTTGACATTAGCATTATCCTCAATACCTTCTATGAACTTGGCCAGCCCTGTTAAGGATGGCCTGTGACATTCTTTCCTTTACTAGGGACAAACCTTGAGAAGTCACCAGCACACTGGGGTCTCCCTGTTTTGGTGCCGATGGGCTTGCTGTTCTCTCTCCAATAGCCATCCAGACAGTATGGATTGGGAGAAGTGGTCCAGGTCCTTGGGTCAAGCAGATAACACAGAGATGGCGTCCTCTGCCCAGTGTGAATACCTAGGTAGACAGCTCAGCAAGGTATCTGCCAGGAAGTCTCCTAGTCAGTAAGTGCTCTTCTTGGGATGCTTCAGGGTTGGGGAGGGACAGGCTGATCTGGAACAAATGGCTCTGGCTAGTCTTTCCTCCAGACTACAGGCCACAGCCTTATAGAACTGGAAGTACGCTCAGAGAACATTCCCTCTGTCCCTGTCTTGGATGGAGAAAACATCTCAGGTGGGAGACATTGCCAATCGTCAGCCAGAACCAAGTGAGAAGCTGTGGGGGAGTCTAGGACCCCAGAACAGAGTGCTGGTGGGTGGGTGTGGGTGAAAAACATTGCAGCAAAGGAGGAGTCTGCAGATGAGGCTTTGGCATGAGACCCCACTGCAAAGTGCAGCAGGGCAGAATGCAAGGCCAAGCAATCCTGGTCTGTGTTTAAGGGGGGGGGGGTGTTCCTGTGTCCTAGGTCACACTGCAGGAAGATCCCGAGACAGGATTTGGAATGGAGTTTAGACTGTGTGATGTAGCCTAAGCTCTAGATCCTTTTGGGACTTAATGAAAAGTCCTGTGTTGTTTGCAGCTGATTTTCATTCTAGTGACTGTGAAGATGAGATCTCTATCCATGACTTATCATTGTCTATATTAGTGAGGAGGGGGGAGGAATTTCTCAGCCTATGGGTCACGACCCTTTTAGGGGTTGAACAACCTTTTCACAGGGGTTGCCTAAGACCACTGAAAAACACAGATGTTTGCTTTATAATTAATAACAGTGCAATTGTGAAGTAGCAACAAAAATAATATTATGGTTGGGAGTTACCAAAACCTGAGGAACAATATTAAAGCATTAGGAAGACTGAGAACCACTGCTATAGAGGATAAGAACTGATAGAACAAATATGTGGATGCTTATATGTATGTATATATGTGTGTGTATGTATGCATGCATGTATGTATGTATGTATGTATGTATGCATGTATGTATGGGACTTATTAGAGTGGCTTGCAGCCTGTGATTCAGCTTGTCCAATGATGGCTACCTCCCAATAGGAAGTTAGAGAATCTGATAGTTGTTCAATCCATGAGGCTGGTCTTCAATCTACATTGGAATCCAGAAGTCGGTTTAAAACCAGTGTGGGAATGCCCCAGCAACAGAATAAATGAACTTGTTATCAAGAGTGAGAACAAGAAGGAAAAAAGGAAAAAACTTCCTCCTTCTATGTCCTTTCAAGTGTGCAGCCACCACAAGGTTGGGCTTAGATTTAGGGTGAGCCTTCTTGCCTCAAATGATCCGACCAAGAAACAAACCACCTCATGGATGTGACCATCTGCTTGGGTTTTAGTGGGATTCCAGATTTGGTCAAGTTGACAAGATTAGCCATCACACTGCAGAGAAACCTTGTATAAAAGTACAATAAAATCAATAAAATCTATGCAGGTGCCATAGAATGCCATCCCTCCCCAGCCTGTACTTAGGCAAGCACATGAGACTTTTAGTTTGTTGTCCATATTATTTGAACCATAATTTGGTGCTGGCTTGTAACTCAAAGAGAAAGCACATTTGCAGGTCAGGGAAGAAGTCTCCAGAAGGAAACCTAGTACTTCCCTATTTGTGAAGGCAGGGAGGGAGCTATCCTGAGGTTCCTTCTGAAGACTGGGTCCTGAGATACTGAGCTCCACCCTCGGGGAAGGGTTCCTTAAGGCCAAAGACCGTGTGTAGGTCCAGACTCTAGTTGGTGAATTGGCCCCGTAGCCCAACCACAGGAGGATAACTGAGAACTCCACCCACTGCCTCCTCTGGGCGAATGACTGAGGTTCTAATTCTGGTACCCAGACTGTGCTGCAGTCTATGCATGGGCTTACATCTTCAACTTGGAGCATGACAGCTCCAGGAGTAGGACCTGGAGGTGCTTTGGGAGCTGGAGAGCCTGGTAACCTACTCTACCTTCAGTACTAGGGTCAGTTATCTTTGAATGGTAGCTGCTAGCCTTAGCCCAATGTCACAGAATCCATTTGTGTGCTTGTGTGTGTGTGTGTGTGTGTGTGTTCCTGTGCACACATGTAGATGTCAGAGGTTGACTATGGCTCCCATCTCTACCTCCTCAATGCTAGCATTGCAGGTGTGTGCTGCTGTGTCCAGCTGGAGATCTGAACTCAGGTCCTCATGACTGCACAGGCAAGCAGTCTACTGACTGAGACACACATCAGCCCAGCATTCACATTTTGATGTCACAGCTAAATTCAGATCTTGGCACTTGCATCTGTCTGCTATATCAACTTCGCCCTGAACTGTTTCTTGGTGTTATCTCTTTGGGCTCCAAGTTTTTCATGTATAAAATGGGACTGGTGTAGGTGGGACCTGGAATAGTGTAGGGCAGATGCTGGAGAGCCCTGGAGGACAATCTGTAACAGGAAGCATCATTCTGTGCCCTCAGTTCCTGCAGCCTGGGGCCTGGTCACCAAGAGAAGTGATACTTGGTGCTCTTTGGTACCTAGAGTTCTAGGAAAGTATGCTGGATGCAGACCATGTAACAGAGCTGTCTGCCCTGAGGACTTATTCTCGGTATCTTGTCTGTACAGGGACTTATGGCTAGTTGATCTGATAGGCTCTTCATGCTCCCATTTAATACTAACCTTAGATGCTTCCTGCTACCAGGCCTGACAGATGATTCTAGCTGTCAGAATGCTGCATGGAGCCATTGTACAGGAAACTGGAGCGTCTGCAGCAGATGTGACTTCTTGATCAACAGACAGTGTCAGGTGGAACCCAGGGAGGAGTGGAGGAGGGGTTATGGAGATAGGTTATTGAATTGGTCAGAGAGATGCCATCCAAGTAATGAGAGGCTCTTCATCTTAGCTGAATGTTTGGAATCTCCCGGAAGACTTCAAAAACGACAACCACAGGATGTCACACCCTCAGGATGGTGGCTAATTCTGTGTTTATTTTTATTTGCGTGTGTTTGTGTATGTGAGCATGCTCGTGTGTGGAGAAGGACATCAATTGTGGGTGTTATCCTTCAGGAGCTGTCTGCCTTGTTTTGGGAGGCAGAAACTCTCACCAGGACCTGGAGTTTGCCAATTAAGCTAGGCTGTGGGCCAGCAAGCCCAATCGTCACTTCCTATCACCTCCTATCACTGGGATTACAAGTGTGTGCCAGCACACCTGGCTTTTCTCAAGGACTCTCTGGCATTTAGACTCAGAGCCCCAAGTTTGCAGCACTAGCACTTTACTGAGCCAACTCACCAGCCTCTCAGGGTGGTGTGGCCCGAGGTTTGCAGGCAGCGGGAGGTGTGGAGGAGATCAACAGCATCCACCATCACTGACTGCTGGACCAGCCACCGGTGCACAAGGCAACTGGACTGGTTTTCTCACTGGGAGCAAGACTCCAGCCAGACAAGGCAAGTCAGAGACCATCCCCAGGAGCCAAAGGTCTCCAAGCACCTGTCAGAGCACAGGATGTTGTTATCTGAGTCTCTGTCTCTCTAGACTATAGAACAATCTAGAAGGTGTGATCACCTCTCTTATTTGAGTCCAAGCACCCACAACTGTAAGCACCACATCTGGCCCAGAGCAGATCCTTGGTCCCTGTGCAAAGAAGCAAGCAGTCCCTGCCAAGGGTGGCTGGTCTGGTCCTACTCAGAAACATTGGAGTCTCCTCTGACTTGGTCCTAGGGCTGGGGTGTCTGTGAGTCTGTCTCATGAATGTGTGATTTCAACCTGGAGAAGAAGAGCCTAGGGCCTAACAGAATCAATGTTCTCTCTGATTACTTGCTTAAATGAAGACTTTATTTAATTAAGCCATGACTTCTATTTGCCCCGAGCTACTACATTTTATAGAACAATTTTAAAATCTGGTTTAATTTTTTTTTTTTTCGGGCTTCTGCTCACACACCATTAATGACTGCACTGGAAGCCGGGGTTGAGGGAAGTGATGTTAGCACTGTTCATTCAGGAGGGGAGGTGGTAGTCACAAAAGCTGCTTTTTCCGAGCAAGAGTTTAGTCTGTCAGCTCTGACCTTTCCCTTCCAGCTTACTGCTACTCAACAAAATGCTTTGACATTTAAAAAGCCAGTCACATCCGGGCCCACATCTTTATCTCGAAGGGCCGACCACTTTTCAGATCCTTCTCTCTGCAGAGCAACAGCCAAAATAATCCCTGGGCATCTCCATGCCTCCTATCCGGTCCCTCAATTTCTGCACCATGAAGAGAGGCAGATGGCAGAGGGAGATATGGGAGCTGCGTGCTCTGATACCTGCCTGTCAGCTTAGACGGGCCTGTGTTTGCTGGTGGGTGGCTGTGTGTCTGAGCACAGCTCTATTTTGCTTTGAAAAGGGCAGGACCGCAGGTGTCAGGAAGCAATCTGAGACAGGTGGAGACCCACTTCAGCATGTCTATTTTTAGGTCGGATTCTATTTAAGTGGAAGTGATAGCTTCAAGGTAACTGGCAAGAGAAGAGGAGTCTGTTTGCACTGTAATTGTGTTGCCCATAAAAGGAGTGAGCACCCCTTGAGTAATCCAAGGGCTGAGAGTAAGAACATATCAGGGCAGGTGACTCTGAGAGGAAGCTCCACAGGGAGCCTGGACTACAGAGATGACCCACTCATCTGCTGCCATGGGCCAGTCACCCACTGCTGCCCTGTCTTCCAGGCTCCTTGGCAGTTTAGGAGTCCTCTGTCCCAGCCAGAACAGGAGTCCCTGTTATGGAGGCTGGGCAATGCAGGGGACTTCTTGGTGTCTGGAAATCCTGAAGCAGGACCCACTGCTTAGCCACAGCCTCTAACTCTCTAGATCCTTCCATATGGGTGCTTTTCAGCTCTTAGATTCATGAACTATCTTCTAGACCTTTCTGACCTTCTAACCCCCTTCTCTCCCTGGCGAGGACGCCACTGCCATCTCTCAACTACATTCATGCCAAGATCTCAACCTGCTTGTTTCCAGTTGAAGACCCACTTCTCCTTCCTGCTAGAATCTCTCTACTGTGACACTCTGCCCACGTGTCCCTCCCCCCTACCCCATGAAGGAGCAGGGATCTTATTGCATCCGTCTCCTTTCTTCATTGGCCTGGCCCAGTAAGTATGTACTGAGGGCCTGCCACCCCAGACATGTGAAGTGGCCATGGGGCAGAATTCCAAGCTCTACTGCCCTGTGGCTGTTTGCACCTGAGATGGGATAATACTCAGTTTATTGTCCCATAAGACTCTTAGGTACCACATGGAAGGACTTCCTCGTCCAAGGCTGAGCTACTGACCTGCAATCTAGGCTAAATCTGCCAGAAATGCTACAAAGGATACCCTTATTATCTGGGGAATAGCATAGTACACCAATTGTAGTAAGCAAAGGGTATGTTCAAGGATGTTTGGGAAAGGTGTCTAATTAGTGTGTAGATAGTGTGCACAGCAGTGGGCATGATAATACCAGAGTCATTCAGGAATCATATACTCTGATCATATTTATCCCATTACCCTCTCCCAGCTGTCTCCCTCCTTTTTCAAAATAGCAAATAGACCTCCTCTTGGTTTTTTTATTTGTGTGTGTGTGTGGGGGGGGTTGTGTGGTTTTGTGTGTGTGAAAATTTGCTAACTACTTTTCATGTTGCTGTGAGAAAAGCAACCTAAGGAAGGAAGGGGTTTATTTTGGCTCCGTGATGGGACCGTGAGACAGCTGTCACATTACATGTGCAGTCAGGAATCAGAGGGAGACGAAGGTGCTCAGTTCACCCTTCGTTGTTTGATTCAGTCTCAGATCCCTGGCCTAGGGGATGGTGCTGCCCATGTTGAGGCTGGGTCTTCTCGTTTTTGATTCATCTAGATAATCCCTCAGACATGCCCAGAGGCTTATCTCCCAGGCCAGTCTAGATCCTGTTGTGTTGGCAGTCAACATTACCCCTCAGGCTAGGAGAGTAAACACTCGATTCTATCTTTCTGAGTCTGCCTTATATTGCTTACTTCAATGACCCCCAATTCTGAATTAAGGCAAAATGAGGAGGGCTGTACTGGTATTTGCAATGATAATCCTTGGCCGTAGGCATGAATGATGAGAGAGAGTGCCTTTCCTCTGAGGCTGAACAGACACCTGTGGGGCAGATGTTCGTACAGAAATATTTGTGTGAGGTAGAGTTGGTACCTTGCAGACTCTTCTATAACCATTCCTAGCATGAGGTAGTATGCAGAAACCCTTTCCTTAGAGCCTCCTGGCTTGACTTACCTTTTTGTGAGGGTGGACACCAGGAATTCCATTTTGATTCTGACAACATTCACATCTCTTTCACAGCCCTCAAGAATGGCATGAATGGGTAGTCACCATTGCCATGAGCTCACATGAGTCGCTCCGCAACCTAAGACTTCTTTGGGTTCTGAAGAGGTTCTCCAGGGCCAGATAGAGTAAATGGCCCAGGACAAACAGAGAATCTTCACATTCATATTTTTTTCTTGTTAAGACAAAAAAAATGACAAGGGGTCACCGTGAAGATTGCTTTCGACTCTGACATCAGATGACTGTAGTCTCATGAAGCAGAGGCACAGTGAGAACTTTTACTGAGAGTTAGAATAAACTAGCTTCCTGGCCCTATTGGAAAGGAATCTTTCCCATGTCTGAGGTAGAGGGCCCCACATCCTCTCTGTGCACCTTCTGGGATTATTGATGAGTGGAAAAAGGGAATTAGGAGTTCCTGCATCCTGCCAAGCAAGATGCCGCCCATGTTTCTGCTTGGATCTTTCACTCCAGCAGACACAGGTGTTCCCGTCCATCACCCATTTGAAAAGAAGACACATCATGTGAGTCTTTTGTGATTGGCTTACCTCACTCAGGATGATGCCCTCCAGGTCCATCCATTTGCCTAGGAATTTCATAAATTCATTCTTTTTAATAGCTGAGTAGTACTCCATTGTGTAAATGTACCACATTTTCTGTATCCATTCCTCTGCTGAGGGGCATCTGGGTTCTTTCCAGCTTCTGGCTATTATAAATAAGGCTGCTATGAACATAGTGGACCATGTGTCCTGTGGACCATGTGTCCTTCTTACCGGTTGGAACATCTTCTGGATATATGCCCAACAGAGGTATTGCGGGATCCTCCGGTAATACTATGTCCAATTTTCTGAGGAATCACCAGACTGATTTCCAGAGTGATTGTACAAGTTTGTAATCCCACCAACAATGGAGGAGTGTTCCTCTTTCTCCACATCCTCACCAGCATCTGCTGTCCCCTGAATTTTTGATCTTAGCCATTCTGACTGGTGTGAGGTGGAATCTCAGGGTTGTTTTGATTTGCATTTCTCTGATGATTAAGGATGTTGAACATTTTTTCAGGTGCTTCTCTGCCCTTCGGTATTCCTCAGGTGAGAATTCTTTGTTTAGCTCTGAGCCCCATTTTTTAATGGGGTTATTTGATTTTCTGGAGTCCACCTTCTTGAGTTTTTTATATATATGTTGGATATAAGTCCTCTATCTGATTTAGGATAGGTAAAGATCCTTTCCCAATCTGTTGGTAGCCTTTTTGTCTTTTTGACGGTGTCTTTTGCCTTGCAGAAGCTTTGCAATTTTATGAGGTCCCATTTGTCGATTCTCGATCTTACAGCACAAGCCATTGCTGTTCTATTCAGGAATTGTTCCCCTGTGCCCATATCTTCGAGGCTTTTCCCCACTTTCTCCTCTATAAGTTTCACTCTCTCTGGTTTTATGTGGAGTTCCTTGATCCACTTAGATTTGACCTTAGTACAAGGAGATAGGAATGAATCAATTTGCATTCTTCTACATGATAACTGCCAGTTGTGCCAGCACCATTTGTTGAAAATGCTGTCTTTTTTCCACTAGATGATTTTAGCTCCCTTGTCGAAGATCAAGTGACCATAGGTATGTGGGTTCATTTCTGGGTCTTCAATTCTATTCCATTGGTCTACTTGTCTGTCACTATACCAGTACCATGCAGTTTTTATCACAATTGCTCTGTAGTACAGCTTTAGGTCAGGCATGGTGATTCCACCAGAGGTTCTTTATCCTTGAGAAGAGTTTTTGCTATCTTAGGTTTTTTGTTATTCCAGATGAATTTGCAGATTGCTGTTTCTAATTCGTTGAAGAATTGAGTTGGAATTTTGATGGGGATTGCATTGAATCTGTAAATTGCTTTTGGCAAGATAGCCATCACATGATATGTACTCACTGATAAGTGGATATTAGTCCAGATACTTAGAATACCCAAGATATAAGATACAATTTGTGAAACACATGAAACTCAAGAAGAACGAAGACCAAAGTGTAGACACTTTGCCCCTTCTTAGAATTGGGAACAAAACACCCATGGAAGGAGATACAGAGACAAAGTTTGGAGCTGAGACGAAAGGATGGACCATCTAGAGACTGCCATATCAGGGGATCCATCCCAAAGTCAGCCTCCAAACGCTGACACCATTGCATACACTAGCAAGATTTTGCTGAAAGGACCCTGATATAGCTGTCTCTTGTGAGACTATGCTGGGGCCTAGCAAACACAGAAGTGAATGCTCACAGTCAGCTATTGGATGGATCACAGGGCCCCCAATGGAGGAGCTAGAGAAATTACCCAAGGAGCTAAAGGGATCTGCAACCCTATAGGTGGAACAACAATATGAACTAACCAGTACTCCCCGGAGCTCGTGTCTCTAGCTGCATATGTATCAAAAGATGGCCTAGTAGGCCATCAGTGGAAAGAGAGACACTTAGTCATGCAAATTTTATATGCATCTGTACAGGGGAACGCCAGGGCCAAGAAGTGGGAGTGGGGGGGAGGGCATGGGGGACTTTTGGGATAGCACTGGAAATGTAAATGAAGAAAATACCTAATTAAAAAAAATAAAAAAAATATTTACAAAAAAAAAGAAAGAAAGAAAGAAAGAAAAAAAGAAAAAAAGAAAGAAAGAGAAAGAAAGAAAGAGAGAAAAGAAGACTAAACACAAGAGTGACGACCAGCAGGTTGCAAAGTTGTCACAAGAATTAAGCTGTTGACACACGCACAGTGTTTTGAAGGCGCTGTCCTTGAGCTTGAGGAAGGTGGCGTCACTGTTCCCAGCTTCTTTCCTGCTGCTTAACCTTCCTTTTCTGTCCCTCTGACAAAAGTCTCCTAGGGGGGATTGTTTCCCGCCTTTTCTGGTGCAAAGTGGCTGCCTTCATTTTGCTTTCAATTCTGTTCACTTTGAGAAATTATTTACTAATCTTGCTACTCTTTCTCTCCCTTTGAAAATGTGCCCTCCCCCTAAAAACATTGCAATCTTGGCAGCCATATCACATTCCAAAACAAAACAACAATAATACCAACAAAACTGGAAGGAAAAGAAAAGTCTTTGAAATGGATGGCAACTGTCAGGAAAGGTGAGACTTACTCGCTTCAAAGCAGACTTCCTACCTATGGTGAAGGCCTGCACTGAGGGAGGACTGGGGCAGTGTCTGAAGAGAGGCATGGACTCTCAACAATGTTCCCCCTCCCTGCAGTGCCTGTGGATATAATTAGGAAGTCCTTTATCTTTGGAGAAAAAAAATCACTGGAAAATCCTCTATATCTTTTAAGTTCAAAGCTGTAACGGCTTTGGGATAGCACATTCTACTTCCAAATGAATGCTATTTATTTATTTATTTATTTATTTATTTATTTATTTATTTATTTATTTATTTTGAGGTGCTTGGTAGCTCACACCACTTGTTCCTCAGCACATGTTCCAGAGGGACATACAAGTGCATTAACAGAACAGAAGTCCTTGGATACATTAGGTCACTGCCTACTTCGGCTCCCTGTCTCTCAGAGTTGAATGGCCAAGTCCTCACTGTGGCATCCACAACCTCTGTGATCTGCTGCCATCCCATACCTCTGCCCTCACCATCTCCTGCTCCTCTCACCTCTGAACTGACTGGTCCTCAAAATTGCCAGACACCCCCTTGCCTTGGGGCCTCTGCATTTGCTGCCCTATTTGCAATGTTCTTCCTGTCCCCAACCACAACACCAGATTCCCATGCCTCTGTGTACTTTTAAGATTTTGCCTTTAAAAGCCCACCCCCAAACCCCATCTCAATCCCCCGGATGTACATCCTTAGATCTTCATGGCAGGAAGATCTGCATTCCAATCCTTATTTCTGACCAAGTTCCTTATCTCTGGAGTATCCTTCCTCTCTTTTGAGCTTATCACACCCAGTTTTTTTCCAAATCCACATTAAAAAACCAGGAAACTAGGAGGTGGGTACAGGCCATCTAGTGGAGCCACTAAGGGCAGCTCCTCTCCATGGTATTCCCCTGAAACTATATAGACCTTTAGTTCCTGTAGGGACCCCATAGATCTACTGCCATATGTTGATGTATCATATGTATATCTGTGTTTTACTCATACAGTAAAGTGTCTGCACCCCAGAACCAATTTTTGTCCTATTGGGTATAATATAGTTCTTATTAAAGACATCTGAGTTAGAGGCTGCAGGAATGATTCAGCTGCTGCTAAAGACCCAACCACATTGGGCAGCCTACAGCCACTTGTAACTCCAGCTCCAGAGGATACACGATCACCTGTGATCACGTGCACATAGCCCCACACAGATACATACACATGCACATATGTAGAAATAAAAAAGCACTCTAAAACTGATGCCTGAGTTAGCAAACAGGATATTTTGGAATACTTTAAAGGAACTATAACTGAGGCTTCACAAAAGATACTTGGAAGTCTCAAGGTAAAATGGAAAGTTAATGATATGGGGACAGATCTGAGCTGTGTCACCGACCCTGCTTTCTCAATATGCCACTGGCTCCAGCTGGCAGTGAAGGTCCAGCCGACAGTGGTCAGCAGAAGTGTTGCTGAAATCAAGGTTGTGAGCATTTGCAGCAAAGTCCAGCACCAGCATTGGCTCAGCCCATTCTTTGCACACCACTAAACACATAGGGACCAGGAGCCAGAGAGCCCAGGCAAACAGGGGTGGTTCACAAGGACACTGTGTTTAGCTGCCTCAGTGCACAGATATGAGAAGGAGAAACCCCCCTCCTACCAGATGCTCTGTAGCCTTTCTTCCCTAAGCTTCACTGGTGCCCCAGCTACAGGCAATATATCCAGACCCCAGCAACTGGTAGTCTCTGGCCTCGGCGTCCATCATCGTCACCACTGCTTCATAAAATTGGACTCCTTAGTGATCTTACATTTCCTGGACTCACGGAGTTCCCTTCCACCTCTGAATGAGGCAGGACTGTGGGGGTCGCCATCTTCCTCCAGGACCAGGAGCTAATTACCTACGTAGAGAAGAAAAGAATGCTTGTTCTTGGAGACTCAAGTGTCTCAGTATTAGGAATACTGGGCCACCTGATTATTGGGGGTGGAGGTAACAGTTACACCCAGCAATGTGCTAGCCATTCCTGAGGCCTGCAGGAGCAATGCAGCAATAGTGGGAACAACGGATGCAGATTTCTGTCCGTAAAGCTTCATTAAGCTAGCAGATGATATCTTACCATCAGGATGGAGGATGTTAGAAACTGCCAGAGAAACAGAAAATAGCTGGAACTCAGGGTCAAATTGAGCTGTTCAAAGCAAGTTTCCATGCTTCCATTTCAAAGCAAGAAGTGTAGGAATGGAAAGTTCGAAGAAGACATGTGGATACAACCATCAATGTAAGCTCTCCAGAAGACGAGAGGGAGAAAGCAGACAGTGGCACCCCAGTGACAGCAATTCTGCCCTGGAAGGAAAAGGCCCTGTCTTCTAGGTGGGCTCCCTGTAACCATGGCAGGGGGGCATGCTTCTGTCTTCTGGCCAGAATGGGGGATAGAGGGTGAACACCTCCCCAGGTTGGGCCACTAACAATATGTCTTAGACAGGGTTTCTATTCCTGCACAAACATCATGACCAAGAAACAGGTTGGGGAGGAAAGGGTTTATTCAGCTTATACTTCCATACTGTTGTTCATCACCAAGGAAGTCAGGACTGGAACTCAAACAGGTCAGAAAGCAGGAGCTGATGCAGAGGCCATGGAGGGATGTTCTTTACTGGCTTGCTTCCTCTGGCTTGCTCAGCCTGCTTTCTTATAGAACCCAAGACTACCAGGGATGATCCCACCCACAAGGGGCCTTTCCCCCTTGATCAATAATTGAGAAAATGCCTTACAGCTGGATCTCGTGGAGGCACTTGCCCAACTGAAGCTCCTTTCTCTGTGATAACTCCAGCCTGTGTCAAGTTGACACAAAACCAGCCAGTACACAATATCAGCAATGAGCAACAATATCAACATAGTTAATTGATTGGTCCAACATAGTTAATTGATTGAATGTCAAGAAAAATGTCAAGCTGGGCATGGTGGTGCATGCCTTTAATCCCAGCACTTGGGAGGCAGAGACAAGTGGATTTCTGCATTTGAGTCCAGTCTGGTCTACAGAGTGAGTTCCAGGACAGCCAGGGCTACACAGAGAAGCCCTGTCTCAAAAAAAAAAAAAAAAAGGAAGAAAAAAAATGTCAAACTTTGAAATGGTCATGTATTAAATATGTTAACATATATGCACATATATTATACATGTAAACATGTATGTGAAGACATATATTTAAGCATATATGATGTATAAATATACATGTATACACATGCACATACATAAAGGTGCATACATAATATATGTTAACATGCAAGCACACACAACGTATATTCAAAGTAGATAGCTAGCTTTAGCTTGCTCAGATTCCCTGGGGTTATTTGATTATACAGATGTCTCTCTTTCATTATCTCTCATGATTATTCCACATTTTAAAGATTAAAGTTATCCATGGAGACATGATGATGAACATAGCTCTTTTTCACAGAAATAAAAAAATATCCAAATTACAAGTGATTCCCCCCCCAGGGGGAGAAGTCAGGTTTGCATTCAATTCAATTCAGCTTCATTTCCATTTTCTGATTGCATACAGCTATGTGTGACATCTGGGCCCCTCTTTGAACTGTTTTTCCCTTCCTTCTGGTTCTCTACTTAACTGTTTAGTGAAAGAGATAGATCAAATCTTTACCTTATACCATTGTATAGTTCTATCTGAGTCAATATTGTATTCATCAAAAAACAACAAAATCTGACCAAACAACAACAAGAATAAAAAGCGATGTCTTAATAGGCTTGAGAAGAACCAACCAGAACGTGGGGGTGTTGGTTGGCATGCTTGTCTGTGAGCAGAAGTCTGCACTTATAAGAAAATGAACTGGACATTTCCGACGGCAGGGAGAGAGACAGACACACTGAGGCAGAGAGAGAAGGAATATCCTGGAGTCCCTTAGTGTTGCTGAGGTCTGGAGGTATCCTCTGATTTTCATACATTGGAACAACCATCAATATGACAGTGTTGACAGATAAGGCCATTGGGAGATGACTAAGCCACCATCATTATCATCACCAGAGGGCCTCATGTTCTTGTGAGGTCACAGAAAGGAGTTCCTAGCCCTTCCTCCCTCCACCTTTCCTCCATGCTGAGGGTGTAGTAACCTGGACTTTGATCAGAAGCAGAGAAAACTCACTGTAGACATTGCCTGCAGGGTTGTTGATCTTGATGTGACAAGTCTGCTTTGAGTGTCTGCTGCTTATAGATAAGGTCTATATCCTACCTGCTTAGATACAGGTCTAAGTATTTTGTTACAGCAGCAGGCGTGGGCAAGGACATCAATGTGCTGCCTGGATGAGACTCACAGTAAAGTGACTTTTCCAGGTGCCACTGAAGCTTGGCTTTATCTGCTATAACCAGGGGCCACCATAGGGCCCTTGCGCTGTGGACAGACAGACAAAGAAGCAGGGGACTTGTCTAAATCTCAGCAGGTCTTCTGGGGAGCAGTAGGCAACAGAGAGTAGCTGATACACAGCCACGTGGAAGGAGGTAGCAGGGGGAGACATGCCCTATGGCACAGCAGGGTGGACATTACTGAGATTGGGGGATTCATAGCAAGATGACAACCAGGCTTGAAGAAGAAGCTCAGAGCCACTGGCAAGCTAGTCACATCCTTAGAGGAGTACCCTTAATGTCTCCAGAGTGGAAGTGTCCTCAAGACGACTTTCTAACTGTACCAGGCACCATAGAGGACCATATCCTCCCCTGGGGACTGGCCATCACAAGCATGACTTTGCTTTGCCTGTGTTATAGGGCAGCCAGCCTCTCTTCCCTTAATAAAGCATCCATGGGGGCCTATGACAATGTGTCATTTGCACCCCAACGTCTAAGTATAAAACAAAAGATGGGCAGAAGCTACCATGGGAAGAGGAAAAGGAGCATTGTCAGGCCGTTGACAGCCCTGGTTATCCTTAGAGTCGCAGAGAATGTTTGAGGGGGGTGCATTTTATTTCCTTATTAAAAAAAATTACCTAGTGATTACTGAGACGAGGAAGTGGTAGCTTGGTCTTCCCTGGATACTTTGAACAAATGACATTAAGCCTGATTGATGCATGTTACCTGAGGCTGACTACAGCACAGACCCGTGAGAAGACTAGACCCGAGTCGGTGAAGCATGGGTCTGTAACCTGGTTTGTCTGTGGGTTAGTCATGTGACCTCAGGCGAGCACCTTATTACCCCTGGGCCTCAGTTTTTCAACCGCAAAATAGGGTGCACCTGTCATCTTTCAAGGCTGGTGGCTCTTGTGTTGAAGGACTGGTCTCTAGGTTATGGGTGCTATTATGAAGCAGTAGTATTGGGAATCGGGGCTTGGTGGAAGGGAGTTGGTCATTGAGGCTGTATCTTGAAATACAGGCAGCTGCTTCTCTTCACTGGTTCTTTTTTTTTTTTTTTTCCTTTCCATTCTTGCTCCTTTTTTCCTCTTTCACTTTGGTGCAGTTTGTGATTTCCAAGAGAAGCTGACCCATTTGCTGGTGTATAAGCTGCAGTGGGAACTGACATTCTCATATTGAGTGATGCTGTCAGAAAAAGTCTCTTCACTGGTTCTTAACCACCCTTAGAGGAACAGCTTCCTTCTCCCACCCACCCCGAACCTTGATGTTCTGTCTCAGCACAGACCCAAAACCATGGGTTCGAGCTACCGTAATGGAAACTGTGAATCAGAAGAAAGCTTGCTTCTCAGTTGATTTCCTTGAGTATTTTGTCATAGCATTGGAAAGCTGACTAACACACCGTTCGATGGTGAGAACTGCACATGGTGTGTGACAGACACCCTGACAGTACAGGGTGACAACTGAGGCCTTGCAAGGACGTGGGTTCCTCACATTTAGTCCATCCTCAACAGTCCCTGCTCACTCTCCCTTCCAAGAAGAGGCAGGCAGTGCAAGAGCCGTATCTTTTCCAATATTCTAATTTGATTTAAATTGACTTTCACGCAGAATGAGGCCAGCTGGGAATCTATATAGAGGGCTGGTCGGTCCCACGCAACTGACAAAACAGCCCAAAGTGGGCATCTTTGCCGAGTTTTACTAGCCCTCTCTCTCCCTACTGCCTTTAGAATTCCACCTTTAGAGCGTCAATCCTCCATTCTAAAATGTTTTATGTAGCAGTCCTGTCTGTGCTTGTGTGCTGAACCCCTGAAACTACAGCAGCCAAATGCACTGTTTTTCACTTCCCAGCTCTGCCTGGAAGCAGCTGCAAGGAGGTGATGATCATCAAGGGGTTGAGAACTTTTGCCCAGACTCCTCCCACTCAAATTCCTCCCACTCAAATTCCTCCCACTCACTCAAACTCCTCTTAAGCATGGTTGCTTATCTCTATTGTTATTAGTTAGGTACCTTTCCCTGTCTGCTCAGTTTGTCAGAACTAAAGCTGAGGGCACCAGTTCTCTGGGTGATGAGAGATCTGATGGAGATGCTGTGACAGGAAGCGGGACCTGGAGCATGGCAACTGGGCTTCGGATGAGAGCGGCCTTGTTGTGGCTGCCCTCAGCACTATAGATGACTCCCACACTGAGCGTTTTCTATCAAGTGCTTGGAGGTCATGATATCTGGCAGGCAAATGCCAATATGCTATCCTCCAGTAGGCTGCCCTACCCATAGATTCTCCTACTTACTCGTCTAGATCCTGCCAGTGGGAGCTAAGCTGTGTATTCTTGAATGGCTTAAAAATGAGTCCAGTTTCTATAAAACCCATAAATATATGCTAGTTAAAAATGAAAACAGACAAACAAAAACAAAACATTAAAAACAGACTGAGTCATGGAATGAGCCTTCACCATCATTCTATTTCAGAATAGTTTGTGTTCATATAGAGTAGATTTTCATGACTGGGATGGCATTCATAACCCCCATAGGTGAGTGTCTATCACCAGAATCAGGGGCCCTTCTACTATCAGGGACACCCACTCTCCTAGTTGACTGTGCAGAGAATCATCTGCATACCGACTGGGGTCATGATAGAGAATGGTAGCTTTGGGTACTGTAGTGAACCTGAGACCTGCAAAGACCTACATGTGCCCCACTGGTCTTTCTCAACCAGTCATGAGCCTCCCCATCCCCCTGCCACCCCAAGCAAAGTGAGGAGTCCTACAGATATGTCACTGCAAAAGTCAGGCACAGAGCAAGCACCAGCGAATGGAAGTCTCTATCCCTCCCTCCCTTCTTCTTACCAAGCAATGGGCAGGCACAAAGCTGCTGAATGGATAAACATTGAACAGCTAAAAGGAGCCGGTTTCAGTTCCAAACGGTCCCACGTGGAGGCGGCCTACACACTTGTGTAGAGTTGGAGAGGGCTATCCAAATCCTGTTCTTTGGCCGTGAGCTGCATGGCCTGATGTGAGTATTCAGTACCATCCTGTGTGGAATGGGGTAGAAGCCATCTACCTGGTGCTCTAGTGAGGATTTAGAGAGAGACTGTACAGTGTCTTAGCCTTTTTGAGGGGAGATTAGGACACATGGTCAGTCTGTCAGAACCACCACTTCGCAGAGAAGCCAATGCAGGAGGCTGGAGCAACAATTCCTGGGACTTTCCTCCCAGAGCCAAGGTCTCTCCCTTAGAAGCATCGCTGTGGTGGCAGTGCAAGAGGATGACATACCTGTCATCATCCCAGAAGGCCTTACAGAGAGGGGTGGCCTCGATGACAGAGGGCAAGACCACCAATTTTGGAAGTTGATAAACTGAGGATGACAAGCTCAGACATGTTTGTGGTCTCTGAGCAACCAAGAAGGCATCTAAAGAAGTGCCCTGGCTCAGAAGGTCACCACGTTTCGACTCCACCCCATGGCAAATATGAGGACTGAAAAAATTGAGGTAAACAGTGCTGGGATGTAGACCTTACCCTGGCACATTCGAGTCAAGGGACCTGTATAAAATGATGTCCACACCCTTGGAGATGAGTTAACCACTGAGAACAGAGTGAGCCTGGACAAACAAATCCCAGGACGGGAAGGACTGTGGACACCTTTGTCTTTTTGCTCCTTCTGTGTAAATGAAGCCCTCCCCCAAGTGCCACAGACAGTTGAGGGGGTTTCCTGAGCTGCTCGGGTCTCCTCTAGGCTAATTAGAGACATGTAGTGGCTGCCCTATATGGTCACGCAAATTCCTCCTGAATGCCCTAGATGATTGGCATGGTCCAGGAGCAAGAGGCACGAGAGAGATCATTTTAGGAGTGGAACCCTAGTGGCACCTAAGGCTAGAGTGAGGTGGGCACTGTGCCCAGTAGTGGGTCAACTGAGACTGTGGTGATAAGTCAGGGCACTACAGTAAGAGAGGACCAACTGCCAGAAGATGCAGGGAGGGATTCTATGTACATTTTAAGCCTCTGGGTGTCCACATCTAGCCACATGACAACTCAGGTGAGTCCTCCACTGTGTGACCCAGCACATACATGGACTCACCTCTGCATTCTTTCTGCCCTGTAATAATATCTAGAAATTCTGCCCAGACATCTCAAAGGGCGTGCCCTGACTTCTGCTCCTCCCATTTCCACATCCTGGGCCCCCGTGTGCATGTTTCTGATCTTAGAACACAGTGTACAGCTCCATCAGCCCCTGAACCTTGAGACAGAGTCTCCTGAATAATTCTGAATTTCCCTGGTTACATCATTCTGCTTTCCTTTAGATAATTAAATACCTGAGAGTGTGTACTTAATAGCAATGTATGTTTCTGGAAGCTGCAGGTACCAGGTTGGCATCTAGTGATGATGTTGCTGACACAGTCCTAAGGTATCACATAGTAATAGATGGGTGGTGTGGGGTGTGTGTGTGTGTGTGTGTGTGTGTGTGTGTGTGTATGCGTCTTCTGGTCAGTAATCTCTAATCTCTCTGTCTCTCTCTCTCTCTCTCTCTCTCATTCTCCTTCTCTCTGTCTGTCTCTGTCTGTCTCTCTCCTTCTCCTTCATCTGTGTAGAGAACACCCATGTGAAGCCAGAGGATGATATTTGATATTTTACTCTATCAACCTCTGTAGTGTCTCTTTGAAACAGGGTCTCTCACTGAACCCAAAGCTCATTGTTCTTTGGCTAGGTTAGCTGTCCATCAGATTCTAGGGGCCCACCTACCTCATTGTTCTTTGGCTAGGTTAGCTGTCCATCAAGCTGTAGGGGCTCACCTACCTCAGTCCTGAGGTTACAAGTGCACATGGCCATAACCAGCTTGTTTTGTTTTTATGTAGGAGCTAGGGATCTAGATACAAGTCTCCATGCTTGCTCCACAAGTGCTCTTTCCCACTGGTCGTCTCCCCAGCCCTCGTTCTGACAAACCACCACGATTCAGCAATGAACAGTCTACACTGATGACTTCCTTCAGCAGTCACAGTGAGACCCTACATAGTCACTACCCCACAGTGGTAATTAACCTTTAGTAGGAGAGGCTTTGAGAGATATTCTAGCCACAGCCAAACTGTAGCTGGTGTTTGCACAGTGTACAGGGTCCCCTCTGTCTTGTCCTGTTCTGGACTTGGGCTGCCAGAGTGTACACCCTACTTTGCCACCTCTTGGTTCAATAATGTCACACCATTTCACTATTTTCTCCTCAGTCAAATGACACCAATTGCTAGCACTCACCTCACAGGTCTGTGGGAGATGGATTGGTTTAAAGAGCATTAAGCTCTGAGAACATAACTGTTGGTAATGATGATTCTTGTCTGGGGCTTCCCCAAGACCCAGTGACCCACTCTCTCCCCTGAACTTCATGGCCTGTGAGTTCCTTTTCACCCTCAGCACCATTTGTCTGGCTTCCAGCCACCTATGATTCCCTCAAACTCAGCTGCTGTCGAAGATCACAGTTTACTCTGGGGGTTGTAGTGAGCAAGAATAGGTTTATATCCTGCAGTCCCTGGGCTGAGGGTGATGGCCTCAGTGTCTGGGTCAGCTTAAAGCAGATAGATGTCAGGTGACCCTGGGGCCAAATGATACCAGCATATGGGACCCCAGCCCAGCACCCTCCCCCAAGTAAGGCACACAACATTTCTTTCCTTACCTGGCTGCATTCACTAGCATGATGTGGGAAGGTTTTCTCTATTTACTTTTTTTGAAGGCCATCAGATTCACCATTAAGACCAAAAGATCTGAGGATGCCATGTTGGGCTCCCCGGGTACACACAGTGAGTGGTGAGGATGATCAAACAGCAACCAAAGGAGTTCCTGAAAAGCAGGTTGCAGGGAGCCTGAGCGCAGGGTCACAGGAGGTCACCCCATCCTGTGACAGACCTATGAGTCAGTAGGAGCAAGTCATAAGAGGCAGGTTTCATCTCTGCCTTTGTCTGTGATCCCCAGAGGAAAATCATGACACAGAGGCCAATCTAAATACATAACTTACTAAATTGTTAGGAAAGAGGTCCCCAGGTGAGTGAGAGGAGAAAGGAAGACAGACCTCCCTTGGGATGCCACCAAAAGTCACTACCTTAGTTAGGGTTGCCATTGCTGTGAAGAGACACCATGACCAAGGCAGCTCTTTTAAAGGACAGCAGTTAATTGGGACTGGCATACAGCTTCTGAGGTTCTGTCTATTATCATCTCGACCGGAAGTATGGCGGCATGCAGACAGGCATGGTGCTGGATAGAGAAGCTGAGAGTTCTACATCTTGAGCTGACTACAGCCAGGAGAGACTGACTCTTCCGTACTGGGTGGAGTTTCAAAGCCCATCCCCACAGTGCCACAGTTCCTCCAACAAGGCCACACCTCCTAACAGTACCACTCCCTATGGGCCAAGCGTATTCAAACCACCACAGCACCCGCAGAAGTCACAACTGTTGTTGAAACTCATCCTTTAAGAAAAGACTGAGCCTTTTAGAACACTTAAGATTTCTCACTCAGCAGTAAACAACCTGGGTCCCAAACCAATTTCTGCCTGGGACTTTGGTGTTTAATCCTGCCTAGAATGTGACTGTTTTTGTTTGTTTGTTTGTTTGTTTTTGATCTTACTACCTACACAGCTGAAGACTACTTACTTTACATTAACAAAAAGACATAAAGAACTTTCCAGTGTCATAGGTTCCATGTGGACGTGGAACGTGCCTGTGAAAAGGTCAGCTGAGGAACTTTGGGAAGGTCATGAAACAGTTGCCCCTCTGGAATGGAGAGGCTAATCATCATTTCTCAGACCACAAGGTGGGAACGGACCTGTGGGTGGGGACACATTCCTAGGACTGACTGTTGCCTACCTTCAGACAAGGGAAGTCCTTGTCACCTCATTCCCTAAAGACCAATCAGTTTAAAGGGTGCACTGTTCCACCAATCATATTGTGCCTAGTTGCTGATGCTCTATTCTGCCCCTTGGAAACCATATAAAAACTCGCCGAACGGGTCTCTCCTTCAGGTCTGGAATGACCCCAGTGCACTGGAACAATAAATTCTTCTTGCCTTTTGCATCAATCTTGGCTCCACGTGATTCACTCAGGGGTCCCTGGTAAGCTAAGGCTCCCCAGAGTCTTAGTCTTATACCTAGGCCCTTGAGAGTCTTAGTCTTATACCTAGGCCCTTGAGAGTCTTAGTCTTATATCTAGGCCCTTGAGTTGGACCAGGCTGGGGGTTTCTCTCTCTCTCTCTCTCTCTCTCTCTCTCTCTCTCTCTCTCTCTCTCTCTCTCTCTCTCTCTCTCTCGTACCTTCATGCTCTGAGTTGAACTGACCAACCTGCAGTGCTCCACTACTGTCAATCATATATTTTTATGCTTGCCAGGAATATCACACGGGCTAGACCAGTTTTACTCTTTTTTAGGAATGCTAGAACTCTCCAAAGTGTAAAATGTGTTGTGTTAGTTAGACTCAGGAAGAAAAAGACGTTTGCTTGTTTGTGATCTGTGTCCTGCTTACTTCCAGAACTCTGCCTCCCATGGGAGGAGGCAGACCATGACCCTTGATGATGACTTCGTTAATGAAGCCATGGCTGAGTGAAACAAGTACTCCTTCCTTCCAAATGGAGAAACTGTCTCAGAGTTATGCTAATTGTTTAAGGCTTAATGGATGCATTAAGAATAGTCCTAGATAGTCAGTGAGCCCTGGCAGTGTCACACAAAGGAGGGGACAGTTACACAGATGATTGGTTTGGACTGTAGACTTGATTGGATTAAGAAACACCCAGATGTCCATTCGTGGAGTATGCTTTTGAGTGTGTCTGTGAGAGTGTTTCCAGTCAGGTCAACTGAGAAGACCCTGTGAACAGCACCATCCAGAGGTTGACTTCCTAGGCTGAATAAAATGGTAAAAGGAGAAAAACAGTTGATTATTAGCATTCCCCATTCATGAAACCACTTCCACTGCCACACCTTCCCCACCATGACAAACTACAGGTCACTGAATCCTGGGCCCCAAACAGCCTTTCTTCCTTTATGTTGCTTTGTACCAAGCATTTGGTCATAGCCACAAGTGACATCAGCACGTTTACCTAAGCTGAGCATCTAAATGAGAAGCTGGCTCCTCTGCAGGAGGCTGGAAGAAAGTGCGGTTGGTAAAAGGTTTAATGTCTTTTTTTTCTTTTTTTTTTGAGGGGTGTGGGGGTTCAAGACAGGGTTTCTCTGTAGCCCTGGCTGTCCTGGAACTCACTTTGTAGACCAGGCTGGCCTCGAACTCAGAAATCCGCCTGCCTCTGCCTCCCAAGTGTTGGAATCAACACTGGGTGCCATCACGCCCAGCCTGTCTATATTTTTCTAAATGCAGAAAAGAAGTCTTATTCATGCTGCCCAAGGTCATGAAATAAAGGAGGTGGAAACTTGTGGAAACCTGAGACAACCCAATTTTTGAAAATGAGCAAAAGGGTTGGAGGATGGCTTAGAAGTTAGCCTATATTGCTGTTGTAGAGGACCCAGGTTCAGCTTCCAGCACCGATGGCACACAGCTCACAACCACCTATACCTCTGGCTCCAGGAGATCCAACACTTTCTTCTGGACTCAGAGGGTACCTGCACATACATGTACTCATGCACACACACATACATACACATATGTGTGTGTACAGACATATACACACATGTATACACATACATACACACAATTTAAAAACTAAGTATTTTTAAAATGGAAGAAAGTTTTAAATAGACAGTCTCCCAAAGAGACTGCCCAACCAACCAAATTCCCAACCAACAAGCTGAAGAAAAGATAATATTAGCCTTTAGAGAATTGCAAAGTCAAACCACAGTGAGCAGCCACTTCACACCCATGAGGTCTGAGGATGACTTCCGTCAAAACAAAACAACACAGGCACTGGCAACGACGGGGAAAAACTGGGCCCTTCACACACTGCTGGTGGGCATGGACCATGATTCAGTCACTGTGGAGAAATGGTTTGGCAAGTCCTACAAGATATAAACATAGACTCACTAGCTGACCGGGCAATTCCAGTCCTAGGAGAGATGGGAGCATCTCCACATAGTTTTCATATATGTGTGTGTGTGTGTGTGTGTGTGTGTGTGTATAATTGGTTCACAGCAGTATTACTCACAATAGCAAAAAACCAAAATAAAACAAAGACCACAAAACGCGCACGTGAGTGCGCACACACACACCAAAGCCAGGAGCAATCCACATGTCCATAAACTGCTGCAGGGCTCAACATCATGAGGCTTAGTCACCAATGGGATGTTTATTAGTCATAAAAATGGATGAATATTAATATATGCTACAGCCTGAATGAACATCAAAAGCATTATGCTAAAAATAAACCAAGCACAAAAGGTCCCATATTGTCTGTTTCTATTTATATGAAATGTCTAGACTAGACGAATCCCTAGACTAGGTGAATCCCTAAAGACAGTGAACAGAGCAGGTTTTCAGGGGCCATGGGGGAATGACTTGATAATGGAAGATTCTGTGGGTGATAAAAAATGTCTTGGAATTAGATAGTGATCACAACTGCACAGTATGCCTGTACCAAAAGCTCTTGTGTTGTAAACTTCCAAGTGGTGAATTTTGCTGTAATAATAAAAGTATTCAAACAGAAGCTGTAGTCAGCTATAACTTGTGGGGCTTCCTATTCAAAAGCCCTGATCAGAAGTTCTCATGAATATCAGAATGGTGGCTACAGAGCATCCATGCAAGGGATGGCACAAAGCAGGAGCAATGAAGACACTGAGGTCTCCTTCTGGGGCCTCCACAGCAAGAGCAGGGACCTCAGCTCCCCATGACAAGCCTGCCACTCTCAGGGGTTCAGCATAGCTCTGCCTTGGCTTGAGCTGTCTCCTCAGCTCCTTGTAACATCATTTCCAACTGGCGCTCAGAGCCCTGATGGTTCTACACCCACACTCCTGGCAGAGGACCTGCGGTAGCTGGCTTCAGGCTCTGGAGATGTTTCCCATTTTCTGAAAAAAGCTGGTGGATACCTACACATGCCTTCCATGGATGGGGTGAGGACACTGAGGGCCACAGCCTGGGAATCCTTCAGTGGATAGGGAGATGGGGTCACTCCGAGTGAATCTCCACCAATGCTGTATAATGCTTCATAGGAGAACAAAGGGGACAGGGCAGGATAACCCTGAGGTCTCTTCCTTAGTTCCCATCCTCCCTCATCGTGTTCTCTGAAAGCAGACTGTATTGCTGACCCTAGTGACTCGGTGAAACAGGAATGACATGTTCCCATCTCCTATAATGAGTGCTGAGCCCACTGACCAAGTAGCCTGGGACAGACTCCTGAAAGTGCTCACAGAGGGCTAGTGCTAGGCACTGGGAATTAGGAGCTGGGTGTTGGGGAGGAGGAGGGGAAGGGAAGGTGAGGCTGTCTGTCACACTAAGAGGTGTGATAAGCTGGTTAACATGGAAACCTGAGACAGGAAAGCAGATCCGACCTCTGGGATCAGAAATTTCATGTCTGTGATAGTGTAAGATATAAAATCTGCAAATTTTTATATACAAATGAACTACTTTGTAGTTGGCCCAACTACAAATGTAGCAGGAAGCAGTGTCTCCCTAAGGGATGGCAGTCTGCTGAGTTAGCCACCTCCACCCAACAGCCAACTGGTTTAGCTACAGCTGCCCCACACCTGTGAAAGTTTAGAGAAGAAAATCAGGGACAACGGAACTTGTTGAACAGCCTGCAGATGTGGCAAAGTCATGTGCCTGATCAGCTTTAAGATAAACAGGATGTAAAGGGCAGAAATGCACTCTTGCGTGGCAAAGGGAACAAGCAGACCAAGATGGTGTGTGTAGGATTGCTTTCTCTTCATTGGCCAACAAGAGAGGAGAGACAGGGAGGGCTTGTTGAGTTAGACCAGTGGTTCTCAAGCTTCCTAACTTTGAGCCTCATGTTGTGGGACCCCCAACCGTAACATTATTTCACTGCTACTTTATAGCTGTAATGATGCTACTGTTATGAATTGTAATGTAAGTATCTGATATGCAGGATAATTGATATGGATCCTTGATGGGATCTGGACCCACAGGTTGAGAACCATTGGGTTCAGGATATTTTTAAAACTCTGTGCTCAAATCAACATACCTGCAGCTTCAGGCCGGCATTCTGCCTTTCAGGGTTGTGAAATAAACTGCCTCCCTTTCACTACCAAGTCCCTGGTGCTCTTGTTAAGAAGCTGTTTCTTGAAGCAGTGCCAAGGACCAGCCTCAGCTTGGAGAAGTGTTTGAGAGCAGCAATAGAATCGACTCAAAGTCAAATTGTGGGGTACAAGCTGATAGCCTATGTTCTGCTTAAGACAGCTTTCTCTTGAAAAAAAAAAAAAGTCTAAAAACTCTCTGGATAGCTTATCTCTTGCAGACGAAAAGCTCAGTCTCTTATTTACCTATCAATTCAGTCATTTACTCCAGGCTCCCTTTTGGCTATCCCACAAATCAGCATTCCTTGACCCCAGCACCTCAATTCTTAGAAGGAGACAGCCGGCACATTTTTGTAAAGATTGCAAATGAATTCAGAAATCTGCCTGCCTTTGTAAGCACAGATAATAGGCTAGCTGGATCCCATCCTGAGATTACCATTCCCAAACTAGCTTTGTCCCAGGCTGACCTTAAACTCAGGAATCTGTCTGTCTTTGTGAGTACAAACAATAAATTTAGCTGAGTGGGATCTTGCCTTGTGATCACCAGTCCCTAAATCTCTATCTCCTTCCTTAATATCTTTCTGACAAGCTGGCTCATAGTGCAGCTGCCTCTGCTCTTTCAGGTTTGTGAAGCTTCTCATACAATTCATATTGCATTCTTATATTTTGCATAGTTGAGAAATTATATATATATATATATATATATATACATATATATATATATATATATATATAAATTTTTCCCCAAGACAGGGTTTCTCTGTGTAGCCCTGGCTGTCCTGGAACTCACTCTATAGACCAGGCTAGCCTCGAACTCAGAAATCCACCTGCCTCTGCCCCCCCAAGCGCTGAGAAATTATATAATTTTGAGCTCATGTTTTTAGAGTTCTTTCTCACCGCCTTAAGGGCTGTCCAGGAGGTCTCAGCATTTAGCACTTTGCTGAGACATAGACACACCCTCAACTCCTGGACTCACACTGTTTCTAATTATCATGGTGTCATTAACCTTGACAGGAAGAGCATTCCCAACAACCTTGGCAGGGAGGATACTTCCTGAAGAAGGATCATGATGTTACAGATATGCATCTGCTCGCCCTGCTGCTGGCTATGTTCCAGGGGCAAGAACCATGTCACACTGTCCCTTCTCAACCAAGCAGGACTCAGCAAAACAGGACATGTAGGCTGGATTTTGAAAAGGATGATGTTAAGTCTGTTGGTGAAAAACACTCCCAGCAAAGGGAAGGGGATGACCAGGAGTGTGAAGCATTCTCAGGGCATAGCTAACCCTCTGGGTCAGACAGACACACTTGGTCAAGCAGACAGACACAGGAGAGAAGTGAGATTTGCAAAGCCAGGGGGCCAGGTAGATGCTGTCTTGGGTGGTATCTGGCATTCTTAAGAGGATTATATTCTCAGCACAAAGGAGATTTATTTGCCTCAGGGGAACAAAGGCCAGGGAATATGAGACAAAGACAGGACATAGAGAATTAGGGAGAATGGGCGGGAAATAAAGGAGAGAGGGAAGGAATATTTGCCACAGAGGTACGAAGGACTGACACTGGATAGACAGGCGACAGACATGGCCTATAGGAAAATGGAAGTTTATAAAGGTACAAGCCCTGTCCCCCCCCCCGTACCCCCCCCCCAGGGGTTGGTTAATTTTGGTTGGGCATGTTAATTTAGATGGCCACAAGGGGGCTTTTGATTGCTGGACTTCAAAACTGATAGCTAGCTCTTGATAGTCAGCCTCAGAGTGAGGAAGAGGCCAGATAAAGGAACAGACCTTGGTGGCTAGCTTTAGGACTGTAATCCAATGGTTTTTAGTAAGGCAGAGGGAATGGGGAGAAAGGCCAGGCCTGCCAGAGCCATGCTTACTACACTCAGTCCTACTAGAGTCCCTTCAGCTCCTCCAGTCTTTCTCTTCACATATGTGGTCATCATGGCCCCTGGTTCTACTTAGAGCCAGAGACATCTGGCATAGTGAGACCCACCAGCCAGATCAGGTGTGACACTCCTGTTGAGTCTTACCCCTCTTCAGAGCAGGGTCTTACTTCTTGGACTCCGGCTACCCTCCACAGTACTCCAGGTCTGAAACCCCATAGGTCCCTGGTAGAAGGCAGGAAGGTTTATCTCTAAACCACTTCTTTGAACCTGGGGATCCATATCCTGTTCCTCTGCTCACCTTTTCCCTCCAGATCTCTATTCAGCATCTCATTGTGGATCCCAGGTTCTGGAAGCTATTGTCTTAAGAAGGGAGTGTGGTGTAATGGGAAGGAGGCCGAGCCATGCCCTGGGGTGGCAGTGATAGCCCAAGTTGTCTCCTTCATTTCCTCCTCAGGACAGTACTCACTTTCCTGGACCTGATGCTATTCTCTCTCATCACCAACCAGAGCTTGCAAGCTCCCATCCGACTGTCCAAACACTCTCTCTGGCCACCAGACATTTTACTCGGTGACTGTCCACCCAGACCTGTCCACAGCTGCCAGAGACACCCTGGTGAAGGCTACGGACAGCCAAGGTGAGACTTCGAGGAGCTTGACCTTGGTGAAATGCATCTGTTTGGCTCAGCTTTCTGTAGGCAGAGACTTCCTTCCTAGGGCTAGACTCTGTCTTTCCGAAGGTTCACTTTCTACCTCAATCCCACACTGGCATCTTAGCTCTCCCCTTTTCCAACCTGCATTCAAGAGGCAACCTCAGGACAAGAGTGAGCAGCCACCAAAGTGGAGCAAGCTCTTCTTTACATCAAATTTTCCTAAAATAAAATTTTGTGTCTTATTGCAAAGCAATACATATTCATTTTAGAGAAAAGCAGAAAATATTGAAAAGCAAATAGTAGAGAAAAAATTCCTTTGTGATTACTGTGCACACACACATGCACACACATGCACACATGCATACACACACATACTCATGTGTGCGCCTACATACATTTGCAAGTGCGTATATGTATATATGCTGGACTTATTTCTGCTTATTTAAAAGTTAAACTAACAGTGATTATGCTACTAATTTAAAACCCACATTTTTCAACAATACCCAGTAAACTTCTGTGCTGCTATTAAGCACCTCCCACTGTTAGACCTAGTGGGGAAACCCCCACCCAATACATCACAGAGGACCATCTCTTGATGTAATTACATGAGGACATTTAATGACGGAGCTCCGGACTGACATGCATCCCACACAGGAGATAACGGATGTCGGCCACGAGGCTCGAAAGCTAGGGGTTTTTATGGGGTAAGGGGCTTAGGGGTGTGAAATTCAGCATAGCGACATAGTTCCTGTGGGCTGGGGGCTTATCTTTGTTCACATAGCAACCAGTTGATGTATGTATGACTTTACCTGGCATCAAGGGGCAGTAGACAGAGGGGAGGTTCAGGCCAGGTGGTGTTGACCCAGACAAGATAGCCTTGCTTGTACAATCAAGCTGTTCTTAGGAATGTCTTAACAACAGCCCTGTCTGTTCTGCTTTGTTCTCAGCCCCAGGCCTTGATGCCTTTTTTTTTTTTTTTTTGTCTTTCTCCCTTTGTGTCTCTGCCTGCCTGTCTGTCTCTCTGTTATGGTAATTTGGTAATTACATTTCTTATCAATTGCCTTTGTTCTTGGTGCTGAGGATCAAACCTCACACACAGTAAGTAAGAGCCCTACCACTTAGCTATATCCCTGGCTCTTCTCTTCTCTTCTCTTCTCTTCTCTTCTCTTCTCTTCTCTTCTCTTCTCTTCTCTTCTCTTCTCTTCTCTTCTCTTCTCTTCTCTTTCCTCTTCTTTTCTTTTTTCTTTTCTTTTGAAGTAGGAACTCATTTAGTTGCCAGGCTCTACAACCAGGATGCCATTGGACGATTTCTATACCCAGGCTGACCTTGGACCCACTATGTGCCCAGGCTGCCTTTGGATCCACTATGTGCCCAGGCTGCCATTGGACTCATTTCATAGCTGCTTTCTGGTTTTAGTTGGCATCTTCTGATCTCTCTGTGTGGTAGACACAGAGAATTCCAATCTCTTTTCATCTTACAAAGGCAACAGTGCCATCCTGAGACCTCCACTCTCACAACCTCACCTAACACTAGTCACCTGCTAAAGGCCCCTTCTCCAAATATCTTCCCATGGAACCTTAGTGCTGATGAGTAGGAACTGAGGACTGCAAACATTCAGACTCCTGCCAGGAACCCCCCAGCTCCGTAAACAAACACAGGTAAAGGGTCCCAAAACACAGAGATGGGGCCCTCTGAGGATAGAAATGTCATGCTGAAGACACACTTATTATCAGTCCAGTCTTTCCCAGGCAAAGGAGGAAGATGTCTATAGATTCTGCGGTAGCCTGTGGCAGTGAGAAGTGGGGTTGCAGCAAGAAGAGAAGCCATCTGCTTATGGTTTCCCATCTACTCGTTTCCCTGGAGCCAGGACGTTCCTGCATCCACTCTGAGACTGTGGCATTTTAAGCCAAGGACACTTTACTAAAATCAAATGTTTGCAGTCTCCCCCGAGGGCTTGGGCGTTGGCCACTTTCATGACCTATAGTGGCTTTGCAGTGATGTGTGTTGAGGGACAAATGAGAACTTGAGCACAGTGTAGAGGTAGAGAGACATAGAGGGGGGCAGTGCAGGGCATCAACAGGTGGGGTACAGTCAAGTCCCAAGCATCCCCAAAAGATCCCACAAGGCCCTCTCAGCAGGTCAATCAGCAACGAGGACATCAGGGGCAATTGTATGTGTAAGCAGAGGTGCTCTCTGGTGGAGGAAGAGTACCCAAAGCCCCGGCACTAGCCTAGAACGACACCCACAGTCAGGAACGATACTCGAGAGGTAGCTGTGAGGGCTACCTTAGAATGTTTTGGGCTTGGCTGAGGAAAACGGGCAGGTGTGGCCAGCAGAAAGCCTCAGGATGAACAAAGGAGATGGAAACCCTGAGGAAGCCAGGCCTGTGACCCCAGTGACCTCACTGTGGCCCTCTAGCTTCTGATGGTTTTCCTCAGTACCCCACTGAAATGGTTCCATCTCCCATCCAGAAGAAGAAGTGACTTGGTGAGAGGTTTTATGGTCACTCATTGGCTTGGTTCCCAGCTACCCTGTTCCTCCATCCTTCTGAAACTCCTGTGTGTCACAAGCTCCCCAGGTGGGAATACTGCTCCTTGTTCTGCACCCAGTGATACATATATGCATCCACGCATGCAAGCACATACACACGTGTGTGTGTGTGTGTGTGTGTGTGTGTGTGTGTGTGTGTGTGTGATAGAGGTATGTGTGGTGGTTGATCCCTCTCAGATTGCTCTCACAAGGTGGGCACTAGAGTAAAAGCAGACACACAGTGGACCTTCAAGAAGTTTCTAGGCCACATGAGAAGGTGGCTGCAAACAGAAATGAGCATCTGGGAAGAATATATGAAACATGGCTGGACCAGCAGAGGGGACAGTGTTGAGGTCACTGGCCATGAGCTGATCACATGAGGGACACCCAGCCCTAGTGCTATGGGGATGGAAGCAGTAGCACGCAGCACAAGGAAGCTTGGGAGGAGATGCTCATGTCCTCAGGGCCAAGCCTGAGCAGGACAGCAGTGTCCCCAGGGGCCATGTTTGCCATCCTATTGGCAGTGACCCTACAGCATAGAAGACAGGAAAGGAATAGGTCCAGGGAAACTGAGGCCCAGAACAGAACATGTTCATGAGCTATAGCTGGGTGGGTGGGTGGGCAGGGGTTGCTAAGATGGAGAGGGTGAAAGGCATCTAGGTGAGTTTTATCAGAGTAGCAGGTGGTAAGGGTGCAGGACAGAACTGTGGAAATAGTACCCAGAGGGACAGAGAGAGGGACAGGCAACTCTGCAGCTGGAGCCAGGAGCCCAGCGTCTCCCTTCCTTTTGGTAGGAGAAAAGAAGCATCATTAATGGGAGCTCTCTGGACATGACAGGGGGCTGAAGAGAAAAGGGACCATAGCCATCTCTGCTCTAAGGACTGAGAGACATCTGTAAGTGAGTCTTCAGGGCCAGATGCCCAGAACAATTGAACTTGAAAGCCAGAGATGCTGGTTGGCATCAGGTAAGGGAGAGGTGGAAAGACAGACAGTGAGCAGTTTTATCCAGCCTTCCCTCACTTGGTCACGACCTAGGTCCCAGCTTCCAGGACCTTCTTGGTATCATCTCGACTGGTGATGACAGAAATGTCTCAGCCATGGGTCCTTGGGTTAATGAAGAGGCTTTGCTCTTGGTCACATCCCTTCTGCTATTCCAAGGCCTCAATGACTCCACCATTCTGCCTCACAGAGGGGTCACCAGCAGGGTCACTAAGGCACCAAGACTTAGTCAGGGTTTTCCAAGAGGAAAACCTGGAAGCAGAGAGCTAAATGGAACGTACTGTAGAAATCAGAAGCAAAACAGAGAACACAGCAGAGCCAGGACAGGGCATGCCCACCAGCTTGGACCTACCTGCATAGGATACATGGACCTCTACCTGCTGGAGAAGTCCCACAAGCACCTCCAAAGTCGAAGGGCTCAAACCTCTGGGGCCTGAAGATCTTCCTAAGTAGGGCTTGACTCTTGTCACCTTCTTATCTCATCGCTACTAAGTCTCCAACCACAGTCTAGCACCCTCCTATCAACTACACAGCAACCGTCTCAGGTCCTCAGCGTCCATATGAAGTCAGTATTCCCTCATGCCCTTGTTAGCTGGCCTTCTGTCATCTGCTTTTGCCCTCTTCTGCATCCCCCACCCAGGGCTATTGTCACTGTGTCTTGGGAGTTTTCTTTTTAAGCTTACCTGTGGGGACAACAGTTTCCAGTGGCTTCCAAACTAAGCTCACACGCTGGCACAATCTCCCAGCCCTTCATGACGTACTCCATGGATGAGGTTCTCTCTTCAGACATGCCTTCTCACTCCCCTAATTGACTGGCCCATGTGGTTCACCCCCAGTTCCCTGACATCAAAGCTCTCTGTGCGCCCAGCCAGTCTATAGCCAGTCCCAAGGCTGCACAGCTGCTTCGATGTACAGCCGTGCAGGTGACATTGTTATTGCTATTTAGCAGATGAGGGAAATGAGTCTCCACGAGGGTGGCAGCTGGGTCACACTGTGAGTGGGGGCGCGAAGCCCCGGGTTTTCAGCTCCAGGATTTAGAATGTTGCCAAGATTCGCAGTTGTGGGTGTTTACATGTGCAGAAATAGCTGAAAGGCTGGTCATGGTGACTGCTATTGCCTCTGCTCTCTGAAGGCTGCTATCTTTAGCAAACTAATTACTAATAATGTTTGTTCAACAGCCGGGGTATGCACAAGAGAAAATGATCTTTAGGGATTTATTCTTCCCAAGTGGAGGTTTGGTGTCATAGCTGCAGCTGTGAGAGGCTCTATTCTGTGACATAGGGTGGGGGACCCACTGTAGGACACCCAAGGCCTGTTAATACACTTGGGACCTAAAAGGCCAGTTCCTGCCACAAACTCCTCCTCAGGGGGACCTAAGTGGGAAGAGAGGGGCAGGCTATGGGGTGCCAATTGCCAGTCTGCCACTTTCTCTCCTCAAATATCAGTTTCTTTCCCTATGGGTCAGAGCTGCGGGGATCCCCATAACAGCACCCAGTATGTAGAATGTCAATTTTGCATGGAAACTCCCCAAGTCTAGGCTATAGGAAAAGACCTTAAACTTGTCTATGGTCAGCATCCTGTCTTTAGCCAGGCCTTTTGCAGGCAGTGAGGACACTCAGAGGTGGATGCTCTGGTTCAAGGTCACCTCCTGACCTTTGCTTCTTGCCTAGGAAGCATCTGGACTTGGAGTAGCAGTGTTTCTTCTGCCCATCTCTTGCTCCACACACAGTTAAAGGAAGCAGGCCTTCCACCTGGCCTCAGAACACCCTAATGCCCAGACTATCAGGTATGCCCAATCTCTGGCATTGGGAAATGTTATCCTTTCCAAAGATCATTGACAAGAACTACAAAATTATATTACAAAAAAAGATATAAAAATTCTTTTTATGATTTAAATAAGCTTACAGTTTTGTGTTGGGTTGTGTTCATAGCTATGGTAGGCTCCCAGGCCACAAGTTAAATATTCCTGCTTAGAGCCAATCACACCTTGAACAAGCATTGCGGGTGGATGTAGCTTCTGGGAGCTCAGGTCTGTGGCTCTTCCCTGCACCGCTGCTAGGCCACCCTTCCTGGTGGCATGTAAAGGGGTTCCCTTCCACTTCCTGCCATCGGAACCCATTCTGAAATTCTATCTTGAGCCCCATTTCTCTACATAGAGGAGACTGTTAGTTAGCAGATAGACACCTCTGCTTCTTCCTGCCTTCCTCTAGAAGCCAAGATAAGGTAAGCAGTACTTGACAGCTGGTGGCTATCCTCCCCTGGGACAGGAAACCCAGTGGCTCAAATGGCTGAGGCTTCAAGACATCAGGATCCAATGTGACTAAGATGTTTACACTTAGTGTGTTCAGGGGCTGGGGACAGAGACAGTCTGTCCATCTGCCTGTTCCCTTGTCAGTCTCACTGAGTCCCAGGGACAATGGGGGAGGGATGGTTTTCTGAAATGTCCAAATAAATGCATGGGCTGGACTCTGAGCTACAGGCAGAGTGACCAGTGTGATGTCTTGCCCAAGCCTGGTGGCGTTAGCAGTTGTGCCAGAGCAAAGGTGTAAATGGGGGCAGTAGGAGCAAGCTGGGCATAGGTTCATCCATGGAAGAAGCTAAAGACTGTGGTGCAACTTTCCCCCTTCGTCTTTTGTAGCCCCTCCCTCTACCCCATGTTGTCAGGAGACCAAATGGACCCTGACCTTTCTGCCACATTAGGTTAGAGCATCACGAGAAACCCAGCTTTGGAGCTAGCCAGTCTTAGGTTTGCACTCTGGGCAAGTGGCTTGATTCTATGAGCCACTTCTCCTCTGTGAAATAAGAACTGGCCCCACCCAGACGTGGTAAAGAGCAAATGAAAGGACATGCAGAAAGGACATCGTGTTATACTTGGAGCTCAGCAGGCATGTGTGGGCATCAGACTTGTGGGATTGGCTTTCTCCTTCTACCATTCGGGTTCCAGGCACTGACCTTGGGTCATCAGACTTGATGGCAATCACCTTTATCTGCTGAGCCATCTTGCCAGCTCAGAATATAGACCTTATTTTGTGTAATTCTCAGAACTTATGGGCTCTTTGCTCTGGTCACCTCTTCATCCCTGACCCAGTGGAGACCAGAACTTGCAATTTCAAGACCATAACAATTTGTCAGTAACTGTCCCAGCTTGCCCCAGCCCCTGGAGGTCAGCAAAACATTCATTACTATTGTATTGTATTGTATTGTATTGTGTTGTGTTGTGTTGTGTTGTGTTGTGTTGTGTTGTATTGTATTACATTGCAACAGAGTCTCCACATTAGCTCAGGCTGGCTTGACAATCACAATGTAGCTTAGGTTGTATTAGGTTGCAACAGAGTCTCCACATTAGCTCAGGCTGGCTTTGAGTTTGAAGTGATCTCCTGCTTTGACCTCCTATGTCCTAGGATTTGAGATGCTCCTATCTATCTTCCCCCTTCCTTCCTTTCTTCTGAAACACTTCCTCATGCCTTGGGGTCTGGCTGTATGCTGTGCGGAGGGATTTTCAGAGGAACAAGACCCAGACCCTTTTCCCTAAGCCTGCTAGGGATGGGCATGGTGTACAGACTACTGATGTGGATCACAAAGAACCCTGGCTGAGGTGGTGTGGCTTCTAGTCCAGGTACCCACAGATCCAAGAGGTGGAAGATCAGTGAGTCACCCCTGGTGGGCAGGAGGGGAATTGATAGTTAAGCAGGTTGTGCCCAGGCCAAGCTGGCCCAGGCAGGGAGGTCAAGAGTTCATCTGTGGACTAAGAAGAGAATAGAGAGTAAGAGAAAGTGGGTGAAACAGCTGAGCGAATGGATGTCAGAGGATGCTCTGACATTTGCTCACACCTTTATAACTGCTGGGGAAGTCACTGCCTCCACAGTCCTTGCTCCCAGAAGTGACACTGGCCTCTCACTTGAGCACCTGCTGAGCTCGGTTTTTCCGTGAGTCCTTTTGCATGTCATTTTATCCTGATTTCACAGAGGACAAGGTGATGCAGAAAAATCAAGCAACTTGCTCAGGTAAAGTCACAATTAAAACCCAAGTCTTGCTGACAAAAAGTCAGGCATTTTACATTGTTCTAGCCTGGCACAGAAGGGCACATGGACACACACACACACACACACACACACACACACACAGAGGAAATTAAACTGTCTTAGGATTTTATTGCTGTGAAGAGACATCATGACCAAGGCAACTCTTGTAAAGGAAACCATTTAATTGGGTCTGACTTACTGTTTCAGAGGTTCAATCCATTATCATCATGGCAGGACACATGGCAGCATCCAGGCAGACATGGTGCAGGAGAAGGGCTGAAAGTTCTAACATCTTGATTCACAGGCAGCAGCAGACTGTGTGCCACACCGGGTATCCCTTGAGCATAGGAGACCTCAAAGCCCTCCCATACAGTGACATACTTCTTCCAACAAGGCCACACCCACTCCAGCAAGGCCACACCTCCTAATAATAGTTCCACTCCCTATGGGCCAATCATTAAAACACAGGAAACTGTGGGAGCCATTCTTATTCAAACCACCATGCAAACCAACTTAATATTTTAGCATAAGCAAGCACTTGCTGCTGTAGGAACCCCACCCCTCACAGAAGCAAGTTCACATAGCCTAGTGTGCACTTTCAATTGTCCTCCCATGTCTCAGAAACCTTAGAACAGACTGATCAGAAAGAAGCTGTTGGGCAAGGGACAAAGGAAGGTGACAGACCCATATCAGGTCTTATGCGTTCAGAAAGAAAACCACAAATCCCCTGCTCCAGTGGATGAGGAGGCTCTCCCTGGATCCTTGGGGTGAGCATCCTGCTTGGGGTGGAGGGGCGCTTAGCAGGAGAGAAGGGTTTGGTTGCCATGGTTTTCTCGTGGCTGTCATTGGCTCACAGCAAGGCTTGCTTGTTTCAGCTGTATATTCTGAGTCATGCCGGATCTGAGCTTCGGGAAGCTCCGCGTTACTCAGGAAACTGTGAGGAGGAGAGGGCTGTGACCTGTCCTGTGAGGTGATGGGTTGTTTGCATGTATGTTTGTGCACTCCTGCCTCCAATGTGCATTGTTGCCCTGACTCAGCACCTCCATATGTTTAATCACTCACACACTCAGGTGGCCACTCCCAGGGGCAATGAAGTATCCCTCATTCCTTGTTCATTCATGAATTCATTCTGCTTTGAGTACTTGCTGTAGACCAAGCCCCAGGCCCTGTCCCAAAGCAAAGCGCTGAACACAGCCTCGTGCATGCCCATGAACAGCGGGTAGAGTTAATAAACATTTACTTCCTGAAAGTTAACATGGGGAATATGAAGGTGGCCTGGGAGCTTGGAGCACAAGGGGGCTTTTGTGGCCTGAGGACTCAGGAGGGGAGGGAGGCTTCCATCCTTCTGAATGGGAGTCGACCTGCAGTGGACGATGGTAATGGGTAGTCTAGCATGGTTAACGTATTACAGGTGAGGAATAAACAATTAGCAACAGGGCAGCCAGAGGAGGGACAAAATGCTCTTGGATGTCTAAAGTGTGCACAGGGATGTGGGGGTCCTGGAGGACTGGCTTCTGTAAGTGTCACCCTTGAATACAAATCTGAATGTCCCTTGGCTTTTCTTGACCCTGGTTCTACCTGGGAAGTAGCTGTCTGTCCTGCTTCAGTGGCCACTGTGCCCTGGCCACTGGGTAGTCCCCACCGTTCCAGAAATTATGAGTTGTAGGAGAAATGAGTGTTCATCCCCAAATATTCACTCAGGCCACCCCAGCCACATCCTTGCATTAGGGGTTGGTAAGGGTAGGGGTCAGGTAGCCTCCCTGGGTGCAGGTCCTGGGAGCTTGTACTTCACTACTTCTCAAGCCCAGGAGACTGAAGCAGAGGGGCTCCCCACTTCCTGCCCATACTCTGCAAGTATTTTCTTTGTAACCCTCTTCAATTCCCTACTTCACATAAGCCATCTCTTATCTACCTGACCCTGACTAAGGCTCTGCTCCAGGCAGCAGCTGCTGGGAGGAATTCTACAAATCAAGGGGACTGCGGCTCAGGGTCCTACAAGTCAGGGGCTTCAACAGCCTGAGGAGCCCTCAAGCCCTTGCTGCAAGTGGAGGAAACCATTTAGCCCAGGTAGAGGCCACCTGGATGGACAGAATGCCTGGGAGTGGGGGTGGGGTGGATTTCCTCAAGTTTTGCTTCACCATAGGGCAGAGAGCCTGGTAGGCTATTTCTATGATTCAGAGATGGCAACAAGTACCAGAGAAGGAGACCATAGGTGGAGAATGGTGGCAGCGGGCTGGAATGTACTGGGTACTCTGTCTCGGGCTCCAGAAAGGATGTGTGGGGAACTGATAGTCCCTAGGACTTTTGATCTCACTCCTGACTGAAAACCTCAGTCTCCCATCACTGAGGCTGCAGACTCCTGCCTGTTCCCTCCTTGGACTTCAAGGGACATGGAAAGCCAGGCCTCCCCAGCACTGGGATACTGAGGTGGAGCAAGTGCTGACAGACACTGTGATGATGAGATCGAGCTCACTGCTCAGTTCTCTCTTCCCCTCAGCATCCCTAGACCCTGTGTGGGTCCAATGTTGGAAGAAGCAGCAACTGGAACAGCTCTGTCTTAGTTAGGGTTTTGTTGCTATGAAGACCATGGCAACTCTTGCTAAGGAAAACATTTAATTGGGGCTGGCTTACGGTTTTAGAGGTTTAGTCCATTAACATCATGGTGGGAAGCAAGGCAGCATGCAGGCAGTACAGTTCTGGAGAGTGTCTCAGAGTTCTATATCCAGATCCACAGGCAGAAGACAGAAAGAGCCATGAGGCCTGGCTTGGGCTTTTGAACCTCAAAGCCCGCACCCAGTAACACACTTCTTTTAAGACCACACCTACTCCAACAAGGCCACACCTCTTAATCCTTTGTAATAGTACCTCTTCTTGATGACCATGTATTCAAATCTATGAGCCTCTGGAGGGCTGGGGGGAGGGGGGAGGAGTGTCATTCTCATTTAATCCCTACAGGCTCCGTTCCATCCCTTTCAGTCAGGGTGTGGGGGTCACCTTTTCCCCCATAGGATGACCAATATCTTTGAGAGGCACAGTGGGGACCAATGGACAGAAAGATCAGGTTTCCCCCACAAGGCTACATGGTTCGCATAGGCAAAAGGGGCCCACACTCTATACCAGGTATCAGCACTGGTTTTCAGTTTCCCAGAGGCAGCAGCTGAAACACAGCAGGGCAAGGGCTCGGCTGTTAACTGGTGTAAACCAGTGTGAGACCGAAGGATCTTCTCAGTGAGTTGTCTCGGAGAGAGTCCCCAGACCGGTGAGGCCCATTCCGTTGCCAGGTGAACAGGTAAGCAAATGTGCTACATCCATAAGATGGAGTAATAGTCGACCAGGAAACTGAACTGACTGCCAACACATGCCGAAATGTGGACGAGCTACCAAAACATGATGCTAAGTAAAAGCCAGACACCAAAGGTCACATACTACAGAACTCCATTTACAGGAAGCTTCTGGAACAGGTAAGTTCTCAGACTACAATAGCTGGGGTCTAGAATATCACCCAGAGGACCTGTGTTAAAGTGTGGTCCCATCTGGAACTATGAGAAGGTAGTGGTACCTTGAAAAGGTAGAGCCTCACAGACTCCCCTAGGTCACTGGGGGTGTGGTCTCAACAGGATAATGGGGCTCATCTTCTCCTTCCTCTCTCTGTTGCATCCAAGCTGTGAGGAGAATGGGTTTTCAGCCATGATGTGCCACCATAAATCTAAAAGCAACAAAGCCAACCAATCACAGGCTGGATGCTCCCAAACTGTGGGCTAAAATAAACCATCTCTCCTTGTAAGATGATGATCTCAGATGGTTGTCATGGTAACAGGAAGCTGACCAACAAGTAGACAGAAAGCAGACTGTCAATTGCTGGGGCTTTGGTAGGTAGACCGGACAGTGCCTGCTCCATGTGAAGGTATTTCCTTGGGGATTATCAAAATGTCTTAAACACAGACACATGTATTGAGCAACACTGTGAATGTGCTAAACGTCACTGGATTTACTTAGAATATGGTCAAGGCTTGTTTTACACACTAAGTGAATTTAATTACAATCTTTCTAGAAGGTCCTGGGATCTTTGTCCTGTTCTGGAGTAGGCCAGGAAACCCTAGCAAGGAATGCCCATTAGTGAGTGGCAGTTCAGAATCACCTACAAGTTGATTTAGCAAAAACAGATTCTGGAAGGTGATTCTGTGTATGCAAAGCAAGGCCCATCATTCACAGAGAAAAGCCTGAGTGGGGAGGAGTGGTGAGCTCCATGGGTTATAGGGGCACCCCGAGACAAAGGACTGCCCCATCATGAGCAGGGAATTTGAGGGCTCTTGAGAAACTAGTGAGTCTTGGTCATTTCCATCCAAATGTTAAGGGGGAAAAGCCGGGGTGTGAGGGCGATAGCCTACAGCCCCTCAGCCTCCTCCACTCCTCTGTTCTACTCCTCCCCAGGACAGATATGGACACATGGTGCTCCCGAGCCTGGAAGTAGTAAGAGTGTCCCTCTAACAAGCATTCCAGCCAGCTCCTGTCTCCTGGAGAGAGCATAGCAGGAACTTTGGCTAGTCCCTCCAGCCCAGCGTGGCACCAGATAGAAGGAAACAGGACCTGTGCTGGCTAATAGGGAGAGTCAATTTAAATGAATCTGGAACCAAGAGTCACACTCTAGATAGGTCTGCGAGTGCATCTACCTTGTTGTTGCTGCCTCCCACTGCTGCCACCACCACTTGCCACCACTGCTGCATCCGAATGCAACATCTTCATACTTGCAGTATGGACTGAAGGCCAGTGGTTCTCTAGCACTCCAGTAGGTCTTCAGGCCTACCTGGGGACAGAGGCATCCAACCCTGTGAGGTGAACAGTTCTCAGCCTCTCCATTGTGCAGATAGGCATTGTTGCACTACCCAGCCTTATAGCAAAGCCAATCTAATAAATCTCCTGTATAGTATATAGTCATATGGGAGCAGACACAGTCCTGTGTAAATGTGTATTGTTGACATGAGCAATGCCCTGTCAAGGATCATAATGCCTGTACTCATGGGAATGGAAAGACTTCCCCCTAGTCTGAGTACAGAAGCTAACAGTATGTGCAGAATGTATTAACCACACCTTCCTCCTCCAGGACGACTGCAGCGGAGACTTGCTCCCCTACAAAGACCCACTAGCACAATTAGCAAACTTGTCTCCTAGGTCAGCTGCATACGATAAACTTGCCTCCTCGTTCTGCTGTATTTAATAAATGTGTCATTTTCAGAATGCTGGAGTGTCTCCATCCAAACACATGGTCCAACCCATCCCAGTTCTACATGTGTCTGTCCTTTTTCCATTCTCCTTTGTCCCAGTCAGATCATCCCCAAAGCTGTGCATGTCAAAGTAATCCATTCTATCAATTCTGTTCCTCTGGAATGTGCACGCGTGTCAGCAGTAACATCTGCAGAGCCAGATCTGCAGCATCTGAGAGACTGCTCTCCAGAGCCCTCTTGGAGCTCTGCCGTCTTGAGGTGTTAGACTGAAGCAGATTCCTCCCCCCCCCACCCCCCCACCCCCAGAGCTCGACTCTTCATCTGCAGCAGTGAGGTGGTAATGTCTACTCTCAGAATGGCCGCCCACTAGAGGATTGTGAGATGCAGCCAGGACAAGTCTCAGGGTCCCTGAATTTAGCATAGGGTGCAACCTGGAACAGAACAGCTCCCTGACCAAGAGTGAAGCAAAGCCATGGCTTGAAGGCTTTCCCCTGGAACATATGTGTTGCAGACGCAGTCCCCAATTGTTAATTGTATTGGGAAGCAATTAGGATTCATTAACATTCTACTGAAGATCCCTTGATGACTTAAGTGATTTTATAAGAAGAGGAAGAGGAGCCAAACTAGTGTGCTCATCTGTCTCTTCCACCCACATATGATGTCATCCACCATGTTGTGATGAAACAGGAAGCCCCTGAACTGATGCTGAATGGATACCAGTGCTAAGTTCACGCATGTCCAGAATTGTGAAGTAAATACACCTACTCTATATAAATTTCCCTAACTCAAGGACTTGGCTATGGTAAGACCAGACTAACATATGAAATAATTCATTTAGTGATTGTATGGTATAAAATGTTCTCAATGGGTCTGAACTTGCTCCAGGGATGACTAAGAGCTGCATACAATAGTAGCATGGGGGAGACCTAGAGAGTCTATGGTCTGGCACTCTGTTCAGATTTGAAGCTTGGTCACACCTACCCCAGAGACCTGGAGCTGACCCGGTAAGCTCTCCAGGGCAGCTGGTCTATGTGAGCTCCACTGCCAACAGTAAACACGGGCTGTGAGGAGCAGCAAGTGCTGATGTGCTCCTCAGAGACTCCCAACTCCAGCCCTTCACCCAGGCATATGCCTAGTACAGTGGCACTCTATCAAGGTTAGCACCACCCGCCACTCCTGCCATTCTGTCATCCCAGAGGTGGGCCAGTGACACAGGTAATCCCAGGTATTGGGGAAGCTAAGACAAGGGAATGCAAGTTCAAGGTAACCTTGGACGACTTAGAGAAACTGTCTCAAATTAAGATATAAGACCAGGCATGATGGTGCATACCTTTAATCCCAGCATCTGGAGGCAGAGGCATGTCATGTGAATCTCTGTGAATCTGTGGCTAGCCTGATCTCCACACCAAGTTTTACTCCAGCCAGGGCTACATAGCTACATAATGAAGGGCAGGTAGCTCAGTGGTAGAGTGCTTATCTCATATAAGTCATGGGTTTGATTCCCAGCACCACAAAAGAAAGCAAGAAAGAAAAAAGATGGATCTGATTTTGATAGTCTGTTCCATAGCCACTCCTGGAGAACCACTCACTCCCAGGTAACCACTTTCAAGGTGGACTTGACACAGGGTCTACCATGATAGCCTTCTTCCCAGGTCCTGCTTACATGGGTGACTCTGAGTCCCTATAAGGAAGGAACAACATTCCCCAAGGAACTCAGGAGGAAGAAAGGCATGGGCTACCCAACTCTTCCAGCTAGGAACTGATGCAGAAGAGATACAAACCTGAAGTGTTTCTTAGTAATCTCTAATCCCCATCTCTTCCTATACCACTCAGGAGAGACTGTTGTGTGTCTGTCTGCCATGGCAGGATACACACCACCTAAACCATAAGTATCACTGGACGCAATGCCCACCATAGCACACTCAAGTTCCTGGCTATGCTCTCTTGACTCAAGGTCTCTATAGAAAGGAATATGTAAAGAGAAGAAAGCTAGAAGAATGCCAGAGGCTCCCCAGCCCTGCCAGTCAAGCCTCTATTAGGCCAGGACCAGAGGTTTGTTGGGTTTATTGCCCATCCTTCTTTGGCCCACCAGGCTGTGGGGGCCATTGAGGAGACCCATGTAGACGCACATCCTTTGGTAACATAGCTATATTAAGATCAATTCCATTGTGCAACAAACATTTGAATCACTCACTGAGCCCTAAGTGCTTGGATTTGAATATTCATGAGAAGCTGCCCAGATATGACTAAAATACACGCATACATGGGTATATATAGTCAGAAAGCAAGACGGCCCGGGGGTGACGAATAACAAAAGGCAATTTGCCACTCTGGTGTGAGGGTGCAGTAAGTGTGAGGCTTTGTACAGGATTCATTGAAGACGACTCATTCATTCACTACTGATGTGCAAAGCCAGGGCCACCAGCAGCTCTACCCACACCATCCTCACAGTCTACCACAGCCAGGCCCAACAGAAGCTCTGTCCACGCCATTCCCACAATCTGCACCACAAACTTAAAGGTGTTTCTCTCTCCCTGCCCCTCCCCCTCCCTCTCCCTCCCTTCCTTCAAATATATATATATCTCAGACTCTAGAACTCACCCCGTCCGTGTTGACCTTCCAGGCTCAGACTTCAGAACCTGACCAATGCAGAACTGGAGGTTCTCAGTCAGGAAAGTGCTGAGAATACAAGAGTGAACATTTGACTTTAGTTCTTAGCACCCACGTGAAGAGCTGCGTACGGTGGAGCGGGTTTGTAGTCCTAGCACTGGGGAGGCAAAGACAAGAGTATCTCAGAGTTCCTGGGACTCAAGCTGCCTCTGAGACCTTGAGATCCTGATGTGGCCAAGCTCCTGGGATCCTAAGATCCTGGGTGTGCTAGAGTGCCTGGGAGTGGTACCTCCTCTGGGGCCTGTGTGACTGTCTGCTGAGTTCGCACCCAGGTAGACCTGTGCCGACCGGCAGGAACTCGAGCCACTGGTCAGGTTGGGTTCCTGCATCCCTGGATCCTGCTGGTCCCAGTCATTTCTGGTGGTGTTGGAACAGACACTGTGTTCTACTCACCAGTGATCCTAATATCCTGGGCATGCTAGAGCACCTGGGAATGGGTCCTCTGGGGACCATGGGACTGTCTGCCGAGTTTGCGCCCAAGGTAGACTGGCACCAACCTGAGGACAAGAGGATCTCTAGGGCTTGCTGGCTGATCAACCTAGCCAATGGATGATCAATCTAGCCAATGGATGATCAACCTAGCCAATGGATGATCAACCTAGCCAATGGCTAATCAACCTAACCAATGGCTGATCAACCTAGTCAATGGCTGATCAACCTAGCCAAATTGGCAAATTCAAGGTCCCAGTGACAGACCCCATCTCAAAACAGTACAGCAACAGTGAAAAGCCAGATGGTGCCTGAGGATACCAAAGTTATCCTCTGAGCTCCACACATGTGTACCTGTGGACACATGAACACACACAGAGGTACATGCAGAGGCACACACACATACAGACAGACACACACAGTTATATACAGATACATACAAAGACAGACACACATGCACATGCAATCGCACATGCATGCACACCATTGCTTCTGCTCCCTGGAACTCTACAGGACAGCCCTGATGGAAGCATGAGTCAGCATGAATAAAGAGCAATCAGAAATGAATAAAAAGACTTCCTGGAGGCTAGGGGTCATAGCTCCAGAACAAATCAGACAGTTAAAGAAAGGATAAAATGGACAGAGTCAAACTCCGACAATAAAGATGATAAAGTCTCCATGGACACAGAGCAGAAGGAGAAAACCACACACAAAAATCTCAAAGGCACATGCGAAGTTAGTATGCTCATACAGTGGATCTTTGGCATTTAGTAAGACTCCTTGAATTAAAAACAAGAACAGGAAGAAGAGAAAAACGAAGGAAGCAGTCACAAGAACCAACCTCACTTGCTAAAGAAAGACTTACATGTTCAAAGTCCCTTCCAAACAGGGAATGGCAAAGGCTTACTTTCTAAGTAGAATTTCATGTTCAGAATGAATTGCCAACTTCTAAAGATACAGAGAATTCTAAGACACCCCAGGAGTGAAACATCAGAAGATTTTGTGAACCGTCTCCCATAAGCTCCTGTGTTTGAACCCCTGGTCTCCACCTGGCTGTAGTATTTTGGAAGACTGTGGCCTACATAGTGGAAATGGGCCACTCAAGGCTTGGTCCTGAGGGTGATAGGAGCTCTGGGTCCAAACTCTCTGCTTCCTGTCTGCCAGGATGTGGATGAGCTGTGCTGCAAGCTCCAGCCACTGTAGAACAAGTCACTCTGGCCACCATGGCTTTCCCTCATGATGGACTGTGCCCTCAAACCATAGCCAAAAAAACCCAAAAAACCAAAAAACCAAAAAACCCATCTCTACCTAGAAGTTGCTTCTGTGAGGTATCTGGTCACAGTATTGAGAAAAATTGTTCCTCCCATGCAGAGGAACAAGACGTCGATCAGATAACCTTGCCAACTGGGTCCTATGACATAAACATGGGGACTGGATGTCTGTGTGCAGAGGCCTGCCCTGAGAGACACACTCAAGGATAGGTCTCCAGCAAAATGAGCAATAATCCAAGAAAGAATCAAGGAAGACAGACTAGCCGGGGGAACTAAAAACCTACCCACCACAGCCAAGCACAGGAGGAAAAGCTCTAGCCCTTGAGAACACAGGGTGCAAATCCAGGCAGGAATCTAGAAGAAGAAAAACAAACACAAAAACAAACCATCTTCTGGAGGAAAAGCGCATCATGTTTAACAATCACTATAGTAACTGGTTATTCCTGGTGGCAAGGAGCGGGCTTGCCAAACCCCTGCCACACTCAATGTCAAAGGCTGTGTCTTTCCTATGTCTGAGATGAGGGATGGTTGTATAATCAAAAGATTTCAAATGCTGGTTTTTCGCTTAAATTTGTTTGGTCACAGCACATGTATAACTATAGGCCCAGAGTTTTATAACTTGGCATAGCTAGGAGGGGCAGAGGGGCCTCTAATCTGGCTTCCCAGCAGTGAAAGACAAGAGGTAGTGTGGAGAATTTATGTGTGGGAAAACAGAAGTTTAAGCATGTTATATAAAGTAACAGAGGAATTGGAGAGGTAAAATGTTAAATGCGCTTGTCAGAGCCCGGGGCTGCAGGAAATCTTTATTAGTATAGCATGCTGACGTGCCTCCCTTCCCAGTGAGGGAAAAGGCTCTCATCCACTCTCTACCTTCTTACAGAGACTATGTGACAGACACTGGGCAGTGTGCTCAGGATCCAACGGTAAACAAAACCCTGGCCCCTGTCCTCGAAGAGCTGGCAGCCTGCTGTGTGAGAGAGGTGCTCACTGCCCAAGTTAGAAATCATATAAACTAAAACCAAGCTGTAGGTGTGACAAGTATAGATGGAGAGACATGGAGTCCAACAATGGCAGAAGTTAGAAGCCAACTTAGTTGGAGATCAGGGAAAGAGGGATCTGGCTGAAAGCAAAGACCAAAGAGATAAAGAAAACCTCTCATCCAAGGAAGGAACAGGAACGCTCTGTGGTAGAAAGAGGCCAAGCAGTAGGATGGGAGCAGAGAAACAGAAAGCCAAGGTCCTGGAAGATAGAGTACAATGGACTAAGCAGTAGAAATGGCTGAGGGGAAATAGAAAGCCAAGGTCCTGGAAGATAGAGTACAAGGGACCAAACAGCAGAGATGGGACCTGGGAAGTAGATACACAAGCCATAGAGGAGGGGGGACAATTTCAGTCTAAAAGCATGGGCGTCATGGTGGCCTTCTACATGAATGGATGGAATGAAGTGAAGGTCCCCAGCTCACTCCATGAGTCTGGCACAACCCTGACACCAGCTCCAGGAAACATGACACTGCTAACCAAGAAAACCAGAATTAGCCAGTCTCACTTGTCAATGTCTGGGAAACAATATTAAATTAAAAAAACATGTTTTATTAGCAAGGGGAGTCTAGGAATGGATTAAAAGAAAATAACATCTTATGACCACACAGGTTTCAGTCCCAAAGTGCAAGGACACATAAACATTAGAAGGGCATTTAATCATTATATCTCTGAAGAGACACATTAAAGAAACAGAAGCGTATGATTTTTGAAGGAACTCCGGCCAGCTTGAGTGTTACAAACATGGCACTGGCAGGTTTTGCCCTTCTTCCTCTGCCTTGCTAAAAACTGTTAGGTTACATTCCTAAAGCTGGCCACCAAGGTCTATGCCCTTATTTGGCCACTTCCTCCTCCTGAGGCTGAGGTCCAGTTATCAAAGTATTGAAGCTCAGCAATCAAAAGACCCCACACACCTTAGTTCACCTAATTAACATTCCCAATGAAAATTAAACATCTCATTATAACATGGGGTTTCCCCTTTTACCTTTATAAATTGCCATTTTCCTATGTGCCATGTCTGTCACTACCCAGAAGAAGTCATTTGTCCCCCTCCGGAACAAAGATCCCTTCCCCTCCCGTTTGTTCCCTTCCCTTCTCCCCGTCCTCTATTTCCTGTCTTTGTCTCTTACTCCCTGCCCTTTGTCCCTTTGGGACAAATACATCTCCTCTGTGCTGAGAACTTGGTCTTGGGAGTCCTGAGCCAATACTTCTCCTTACAGTTTTGATGAGGTTTATGATGCCGAAATAGCATTCACAAAATGTAAATGCTTAGCTCTTCTTTTAAACTACTAGGAAGCCAGCAAGAGAATGCAAGGTTCTTGTCTCGATGAAGACTTATCTACCAACCAGCTCTCTGGCTCACCAGGGAAAGGCAGGGAGGACCATATAGGATCCAAGGTGCCCACCTACACCATGGCAAGGCAAAGTGGGGCTTAATTACAAAAGCAAGGAGGAGGAGGAGGAGGAGGAGGAGGAGGAGGAGGAGATGGAGGAGGAGGAAGAGAGAGAGAGAGAGAGAAAAGAAAGAGAAAAAGAAAGAAAGAAAGAAAGAAAGAAAGAAAGAAAGAAAGAAAGAAAGAAAGAGAGAGAGAGAGAGAAAGAGAAAGAAAGAAAGAAAGAAAGAAAGAAAGAAAGAAAGAAAGAAAGAAAGAAAGAAAGAAAGAAAGAAAGAAAGAAAGAAAGAAAGAAAGGAAGGAAGGAAGGAAGGAAGGAAGGAAGGAAGGAAGGAAGGAAGGAAGGAAGGAAACTCTTTTTGAAATCACTAGGGGAAAGAAAAGCAACTAAAGAATCGTGAACACTACGATGGGTCCAGCAGGGCTCTGGTTCCCAGTGTCAACCACAGCAGCCACAGCACCACCAGGTCCTGCTACTAACAGCTGTGTCTCAGGCTGTTCCAGGCCCCCTTGTCTGGCTGTGGAAGAGAATGGAACATTGACATAGGGTGATGGTTAATATTGTCAGCATGACAGGGTCTAGAGTTTCCCAGGAGACAAGACAAGCCTCTGGCTGTAATTGGTTAACTGAGGTAGGAAGACCCACCAGCATACCTCTTCTCTCTCTCTCTCTCTCTCTCTCTCTCTCTCTCTCTCTCTCTCTCTCTCTCTCTCTCTCCTCTCTCTCTCTCTGCTTCCTGGCTGCGGATGCAAAGTGATCAGCTGCCTCAAACCCCTGCCCCCACAATGTGCAGGTGAGATGGTTCACTCGGTAAGAGCACTTACCCTGATCCCAAAAGGATTTGAATTCAAGCCCCATCCCTGCACCAATGTAACAGCCAGTCATGGTGGAGCATGCCTGTAGCTGCAGAGTCAGGGAGAGGAGACACACAGGAAGGAGTCTGGAAACTGTGTGGTTTTAATTTCTAAGGGACTTTAAGGTTGTCATCCTTGGATAGAGCATGAGGACGAACATCACTGGCTGCCACAATCAAAGGCCAGAATGCTAGCCACTGGACCATGCAGAGTGGCCCATGGTAAAGAACTATCAGGCTCAAAGTGTTCACGCTACCGATGCCGAGGACCTGAATTCCAAGAACCACATGGTAGTGAGCGTGTATAGGGCTGGAGAGGAGGCTGTGTAGACAGACGATGTATTCTGAGACATATTCTAAAGAGCTAAGAGGTTCCCCCAGAGCAAGTGAGAGCCTTGGAAAGCTTTGCATTCTGATGGGGCTTCCTGGCATCAGAATGGGCAAGCAAGAAATAAGGTTTCTCTGTTGGGGTTCTGCAGGTTCTGGGGTGACAGAGAACTCCAACCAGAAGAGACACTGGTTCTTCTCTACTGAGTCCCAGAAAGACTGACAGGGCAGAGACAATGTCTGGTCCACACTTTCAGGAGCTTCTCCCATCCCCTGATTGCACTGGTCTTGCAGGAGGCAGCCTGGTATGTGGACCACACATCAACAGTCAGAGCTGCTGGAAGCCCATTTCCTGTCCCCTGGGCCTCAGAGCTGTTGGACTGGGATGATCCAGAAGTGGTGGCCTCCATGGAGCTCCTTTCTCTGGCCATCAGCTCTGTCCTTCTCATGAAACCATAGCTCACCATAGGCTTAATGTTTCACTCACTCAACAAGCACTCAGCCCCAGGCAGTGGGTTTAGGGTTTCTTTCAGTCCATCCCATGCATGCATGGGGCATTAGTTACCTCCCTGCTTGCCAGATGGCTACTTATTGTGCTGGTTTGAATATGAATGGTCCCCATAGGCTCATCTATTTGAATGCTTACTCATCAGGGACTACTTGACACAACTTGAGAAAGTTTAGGAGGTGTGGCCTTGTTAGAGGAAGGGGGTGAGCTTTGGGATTTCAAAAGCTCAAGCCAGACCCAGTGCCTCTGTCTCTCTTCCTGCTGCCTGCAGCTCTTGATATAGAACTCTCAGCCCCTTCTCCAGTGCTGTATGTGCCTTCCTGTGTGCCGCCGTGCTTTCCACCATGACAATGGACTAAGTCTCTGAACTGTAAGCCAGCCCCAGTTAAATGCTTTATTTCATAACAGTTGTAGTCATGATGTCTCTTCACAACAATAAAACACTAAGTAAGTGTTGATTACTTGGTAGTTGTTTTTGTTTGTTTGTTGGTTGGTTGGTTGGTTGGTTGGTTGGTAAGGGGTAGAGTTAGACAATAATAAGTCAATGAAACAGGTGCTTGAGAGGTTATGACAGCTTCCTGGGGGAGGTGACACAGCGTCTGTACCTGAAACCATAACCAGGTGAGGGTAGAGCATCTACCACCTTTGTGCTCCTGAGAGGTGCATGGCAAGATGAGTGGAGGCAGCTGCTTCCTCCATAGTTCTCTGTGACACCAGCATCCTCCTTGCTGTATCCTCTGCTCCTGCAGCAACTGCCCTAGGAGCCTGGGCCTGCTTCACAAAGGACACAGGTATGAAGTGTTGTAGCCTGTAGTGACAGTGGGTATCTGCTGGGGACAAATTCTTAACTAAAATTCATGTCTCCCTCCCTCCCTCCCTCCCTCCCTCTCTCCATCCCTCCCTCCATCTCTTTCTATCTCCCTCCCTCACTGTCCCTCTCTGTCCCTCTATCTCTGCCCCCCTGCCACTATCTCCATATCACTCACTCCCCCTACCCTCTTCTCCCACTCTCCATCCCTTTCTTCCAGGCCATGAGGTAAGTGGGTTTGCTTCTGTTTGATATATCAGTAACCACAGACCAAGGCAATAAGGCTAATCAACCATGGGCATCTCTAAAACTGAGAGCCCAAAATAAATCTTTTCTATTGATATATTTGGGCTTTTGCCATGATGATAGAAAACTGATGACAGTATCTACTAACAAAGGCTATGAAACTGGAAGAAGCCTGCTGAGTAGTGAGGGGAGAGGTGTCAGTCTTAGAAGCCAGTGACCTAACCCATCTGATGGCAATCTGACAGCCATGGGGGTGCTCCTCTCAAAAGCAGGCTGAGGAGGGACCCTTGAAGCCATAGGGGAGGACAACCATCAGGGAGGGTTCCCAGAGGATGGATCAGGATCAGCAGAGACAGTAGACAGGGGACATTTTACTCAACAGCAGCAGTGAAAGCTACTTGGCCATTTTTCCCAATAGCCCTTCCTGACAGGGGACATAGGAAGAGCCCCAGACCAGGGATGATTTGACTGGATGTTTTCTAAATGTGAGCTCTTAATTGTTCTTTCTCTTAAAGACACAAGGAGCCGGGCGTGGTGGTGCACACCTTTAATCCCAGCACTTGGGAGGCAGAGGCTGGCAGATTTCTGAGTTTGAGGCCAGCCTGGTCTACAGAGTGAGTTCCAGGACAGCCAGGGTTATACAGAGAAACCCTGTCTCGAGAAAACCAAAAAAAAAAAAAAAAAAAAAAGGTACACAAGGGGCATGTGGGTTAGTGGGTCACCAATCTATGAGCTCAGATTTCAGACATGAGTTTAGAGGCCATTCATGGGGACTTTCACTAGACTTGGTGTCTGACACACAGAGAAATAAAATGAATGCTATAATGAACACTCAAATGCCCACAAACTGGATGTGACAGTTCCTAGCATTTACTGTTCCTTGCTAGACCTTTGAGACAGTAAGTGTCAGAAGTGCAAGTCAGGCAGTGGTGGTGCACGCCTTTGTAAGTGTCAGAAGTGCAAGTCAGGCAGTGGTGGTGCATGCCTTTAATCTCAGCACTTGGGAGGCAGAGGCAGGCAGATTTCTGAGTTTGAGGCCAGACTGGTCTACAGAGTGAGTTCTAGGACAGCCAGGGATACACAGAGAAATCCTGTCTTGAAAAACCAGAAGGAGAAGGAGGAGGAGGAGGAGGAGGAGGAGGAGGAGGAGGAGGAGGAGGAGGAAGAGGAGGAAGAGGAGAGCATACATACCTGAATTCCTCTTGAAGATTTCAACACTGCTCTTCAAAAATAAAGTGAGAGGCTCTTCATAGGTGTTCTGGGATTTTGGTACCTAACAGTGTCTTTGGGGCACCAAGCCTGTCCTAGGTCCTTCCCTACTCCCACTGTAGGACTAGGCACTGATCAGCGATGTGTTCACATATGGTCATGCTCTTGACAAGGCCCCAGGAGCTCCATGACATGTCTGTCCATCATTGTCAATCATCTGACCTGGTTGCTCCCTGATGCTTTGTGGAGAGGGATGCCAACTCCCACCCCAACACAGACATGAGAGTCAGACTATGAGGCTGTTCAAATGCCTTTGCCTGGGCAGAGGGGTCCACACTGGGCAGAGGAGGGGACTCCACAGCCTAACCCCAGCTTCTGACAACATTGCTGCTGCTGTTTCTGTTTCTCAGGGACTTTGCTTCAGAGTGAGGGGAGTCACTCAGAGAAGGGAGCACAATGTAACACATCTGGGAGACAGGAAGGGACATTAACCTTTCAGATCCTTCTCTGTAGCCCTTTCTCATTTCTCTGGGAGTTCAATTCCTTCCATGGAAATGTTTTGAAACAAGAGAATAGAGGGTAACTTCCTACCCCTTGCACAAGGTCAGGTCAGTAACCTCAGAAACAGAAAAGGTTGAGTCAACAGGGCAACCGGGGGTCCTAGCCTCACCCTATGTAGCCTGGATCACCCTAGAGCCCAGTCACTGTCCTCTGCCTCAAGTCTCAGCCCTCAGGCTCAATGTTGGGGTCCCTACCTGCATGCAACACTCCTGTGCTCCAGTTGGTCTGCATGTCTCAAGTCTTCCTGTCCTCAAGTTCAATGGCCTCTGGTCTCAGGAACAGAATGCTGTGGTCACTTCTCAGGATGGAGGACAGGCCTGCCTGTGGCCCTGTACTAGAAGCCAAATTCTCTGGAAGAGGAGAGAACCAGAAGTGGAGGCAGTTGCTTCAGGATACAGTGGACTTCCTCTTTTCTTTCTGTGGGAAGGAACATACATGCACACACACACAGGCATGAACATGGACACACAAACACACATGGGGGGGGGGAGACAAACAGATACACACAGAAATTTACATACACAAAGACATACAGAGGTATACAAAGAGACACAGACACACAGACACACACAAAGAAGCACAAATATGCCCAGACACACATACACATATGGACACAGACACACACATATATGGACATAGAGATACAGACACATACACAGAGATGTATACACACACACACATACATACACACACACATGCACAAACAGATACACATGTATAGACACACTTGCACAAAAACACAAAGATACACTGAGATAAACATACACACCAAGACATACAAAGACACATAAATACACACAGAGGGGGGGGGAGGGTGAGGGAGAGGGAGAGGGAGAGGGAGAGGGAGAGGGAGAGGGAGAGGGAGAGGGAGAGGGAGAGGGAGAGGGAGAGGGAGAGGGAGAGGGAGAGGGAGAGGGAGAGGGAGTATTATATACTTAGCATGTGCTCTTTGGTAAGGTGTATTCCTCACACTGGCTATGAACATTAGGGTCCAAAAGGCCAAGAGGTCTCTGTGGAGGTTGGAAATGACCCAGCCACTGTGTATGAAGTGCTGTGTGAATGGCCAACTGGTGCTGAGCTTCATCACACTGTGGGAAGCTGTTAGAGGGGCTGCATTCTCAGGTATATTTCCAGAACCTCTGTCTCACATGTTGAGGCCCCTATCAGCGACCATCAGTGGGTGGGGTGGGGTCAGGATGGGCTGAGTCATAAGTGAACGTAGAGACCGAATTCAGAGTGGATCAGTTCCCACAGCTACCATAGCTTTGAGGTGCCAAGAGCTACACTACATTCCCACATACTGTCTCCTTCATGTGGAGAGACGTGGGTGAACCCTAGAGTTTCCACAGCATGAATTCTGTTCCACTCCACCAGGAGGGCACACGGGGCAGTGGTACCTCTGGGACAGGAAGGTGGCCAGCAGGGAGTGAAAACAAAGATAGAAATCTGATTGGTGGATAGGGACAGACTTCTGAGGAGCAGGAGGGTGCTGAGGACAACAGGGACCTCTGGTGCACAGGGGTGGGTGACAAGCCATGCACAGGGGTAGGTGAAAAGCCATAGGCCTAGTGTAGTAGAGAGAGAAAGAGATGAGGATGAGATGTACTGTGCAGCCATGCCACAGAGAGAACAATGGTAGGCTCAGCAGCTCCTCTTCACCTTGTAGTTAGGGAGACACCAAAGAGCAGCAACGGGAACTGGCTTGCACCCCCATTCTCACACAAGAGCAGAATGGGCAGCAGTTAGCATCCTCAAGGGTCCAGTTTACTCAAAGCCCCATTGCCAGGGTCTCTGGCTGGCCCTCTTCTGGGTCCTATGGTTCAATACCAGGATGCACGCACACGGCTATTATGCACGCACACGGCTAAGCCCGACGAGGAATCAGACAGCCAGGGAGCTGCATGGAGAATGGTGCTCCTGGTGACTGAGCGGCAGTGCACTAGCAGAAGCTGGGTGTCAGTGAAATCTTCACTCTGATGGTAAAAATGTGCCGCCAGGCACACCATGCATAGAGCTGTCTTCCCACAGGCGACAGGTGGGAGGCCTCAGTGTTTCTCATTTCCCCAGAGGAAACCTGCGACATCAAATCATTCTGGCGGGGAGGGGGCAGGCAGCCTTTCCCACAGAGTGAGGGAAATTGAGAGCTGGTTCTTGCAAGCAGAGAGGTTTGTGAACTGGTGGCTGTCACAAGGCCATTGCTAGTGTTTTACCTGCCTCAACAGCTCTCCCTAGGGAACAAATATCTCAGATTACTCTACTTATTTTATGAGATACATCCAGACTGAGGCTGTAGCTCCTTGTGTGTGGTCAGGACAGACCCTGAATGCCACATGGTCACATATCTGCCCAGAGCAGCTTACCAAAGGATATATACTGACCTTTTTTCTTACCTTATAAAACACCACCACTTACAAAGTGAAGCTTTCCAGAGACTGGATGACAACATCCTTCACCTTATTAGGAAGCTGGGCCAGCCCTGAGGTGGGGCCCTGAGGCCCTGGGCTCTGGTCAAAGCTGCTATGTGGGGGTAGAATAGAGGGTGGGGGGAGTGGCTGACCCATGTTCAGATGAGTGAGTCAGCTGAAGTTTTTATCTAGTTCCCACCACTGTCACCAGTCTATGGCTTCAGTTTTCTGGGCCTCAGTTTCCCTACCTATAAGCCAGACTGACCAGTTTACTTGCTGTGCTATTTACAGACCAAATAAAGCATTTTGTATGTTACTACATGTCCTTCCCTTGGGGAAAGCACATAGAAATTAATTTGTATTTGCACACATATACAATTCCTCTCCAAATGGCACAACTATGTACTGTCAATGTTAACAGAAGTGGAACAAAAGTATCCCTGTGACTTGCTCACGAGTGGCTCAAAGATGTCAATTCAGGGCCACAGTTCCTACATATGGAAATACTCAACAATACTTTGTTTTTCTCTGTTAATATAGATGTTCTGTAACCTCTGAAACATTTCCTTGATTTTAATGGATGTGAGTAATGAGTGATGCCCACACAGAAAAAGAAGCAAGTCAGACAACTTGCTCAGAAGAGAGATGTGAACTGACAGTGGCTAGGAATCAGGAAGATGGAGGACAGGGGCAAGCCTGAAGTGCAAGGATCAGGCTGAAAGATAAGCCAGGCAGAGAATTTTCAGGAGGAAAGGAAATGGGAAGCTGAAAGCCTGTGACACAATAAGGACCCAGATAAAATGGCCTCTTTCCTGCAATTTCTACCCTACACTCCTTCCCTGGAGCCATCAGCACCCAGGTATCCCTCCCACAAATCCCAGCTCCTAGGGAATTCTTGGTTATTCTTCTGGAAGGGTTCTTGGGCAGCCCTGGAGGCTACCTTAGATGTCTCTCCCAGCCCACGGTGTGACAAACTTCCTCTGTAAGGGCCAGAAAGGAAGTCACTCAGGTTCTGTGGGACATCTGGTCTACCTCAACTCCTTAGCGTGTCTTATACCTCCTTAGCCATCACTAACAATCTCAAAATACACAAGCAGGCAGGTTAGTTCCAATAACACTTTATTTATGGACAACAAATTTTGAATGTAAAGTACTATTCACGATTCACAAAATGTTATTCCTTTGAGTTTTTTTTCTTCAACCATTTAAAAATATAAAACCTATTCTAAAGTCATGGGTTGTGCAAAAACAGATGGTCCACCAGGTCTGGCTACGGTTTACAGGTTTATTCTGATAGTTCAAAGCCATTCTGTGGACTAGCAGCCCCAGGCTCCAGCTGTACCTGGAAGCTTGTTGAGAAAGAACACCTTTTTTCAGCTCTACAGATGCAAACCCTGGATTTAACCCAATCACCATGACTCATGTGTACTTTAAGTTATAAAAATACTGACACTGAAGGGTCATCTCAGACATTCTAATTTCACAGCGATGGGGTGTAGCCTGGACACCAAGCTTTCAAAACTCCACACTCAACCCCTGTTGGTTCTAAGGTACAAGTTTTCAAGTACTTGAAACCCAGATATTTCCTAGGGACTGTCCTGGCTCTCAGAACATCTGGACCACTCCTCTGTGACAAAGCATATCACTGTGTAAGGATCACTATCAGTCACTCAGTCCCCCTGGGACCAGTGGATCCTAGACTGTGGGGATCTCACAGATGGCTCACTTCTCTGGGCTTGTTCTTCTATTCCTGAACAAGCAGCAAAAAGATACTTTGGATCTCTGAGTATTCTTCCCTGTAATTCCCCACCTCCATCTCCAGTGCCACTACCTCAGAAGGCAGGGAACAGGAAGATAGCCTTCTGTCCCAAGGTCACTCAGCTCTCTGTAAACCTTGGGCTTCTCCTACTCTCTGGGGCTATGAGGATGGTACCCCATATTCTAGCTTCCCAAGGATTCTGCATAGAGGGGACAAACAAAGACAAGCCAACCTTTTGGCAAATCTCCTGAGCCCCAAGAACTCACAATACCCTGGTAGTCCCTGTCCTCCCTTATCTAGAGTCTCTACTTCCTCAGACCCCAACTTCTTCCTCTGCCTTTAATATCTCCAGGACCTGGTGTCAGCCTGGAGAAATGGGAAGAGGAGGCATACGTTTGGAGGAACCAGTGCCTTAGCCAGCTAGAAATGCTAAAGACCTTCAGGTTCCTAAGTGAGAGGGCTGGACAGACATGGGACAATCCTTGTGTCCCCTAGGATGGCCATTGTTGTTGCTGCTACACGGGCCATCTACCCCAGGTCTGAGTATCTTAACAATGAAGCCATGAAGTAAGCCTGCACCCTGAAGATAGAGCCTCGACTCTTAAGACTTCTCCCTCCAAATGACAACCTCCTACCTCATAGAAACACTGCCATAAGAATCAGAAGCTCAAACCTTGGAAATTCTGGAGAGGCAGACTTAGAAGGTGCCCTGAAAAATAAGCCCTCCTCATACTTCTGGGAAAATCTGTGCTCAGGGAAGAGAAAAGAGCCAACCAGAGTGGAGGCAGATGGAAGATACCTCTATCCCTCCCTTTTTACCCTCTACCTCCTACTCCACCACAGCGTTCCTTCCTTGGTGCCCCCACAGCTGGGGTAGGGTGCTGGGGTGAAGAACAAGGCTCTACGGCCCCTAGAAGGTAGAAAACCATAAAGGGTTAGGCCCACGGCCCCAGCTTAGCCTTTGGCCAAGAGCAGCACTATAGTGTCGTGCCTGTCCTTTAACTGGCCCCGTGCCCAGCCAGCCCAGACCAGCAGAGACCCCAGTGGGCAGGTGTGCAACTCACTGCTTCCCCTTCAATAAATGACTAAGCCATCCTAATGACAGGAGCTGAACTAAGAACTGTGATTCTCTGAGGTCCCCCTGATACACAAATATCTGAGGAATTTGGACCCTCCCTTGTAAGATTCCCAAAAGGCCTCTGCCCCAATACAGCCTGTTGTTGGAGAGACCACATGGGGACAATCCAAACCAGAGTTGAATTTCTCCTCTGTTGTGACCCTGAGCCTCAGTTTTTTTACCTGTAAAATGGGGATGCCAGTCTATCAGAGTAGCTGGAAAGGAAAAAGGGGATGTGGAAAGGGCTACTCCACAGATGACAACTGTGAGTTAGCTGTCCCACCAATGGGCTCTGTCACTTCTCCTTCCTCCCCAAACCTCAGGGAGCCAGCTTTCCCACAGAAGGAAGCAGGAGAGTGTCTCCTGGAATGTGGCAAGGCGCCTTGGAGCTGAACCTTGCCTTGCAGCCCTTCTTTAATTAGCTCTCAACTAAAAATAGCTACCCCCCACTCCCTCTGGAGCTGCACACCTCCTTCCTGGCCTGGCACTAGGGTGTGCAGTAGTCACTCCTGGGGTAACCAGCCTGAGACAACCCACAGCACGGAGGGTATGCTGAACAGGAGGTTTTATTGAGGGGGACACAAAAGCAGATGTGAGCTCATGCCAGGCCATCTGATAGCCCAAAGTGGCCCTGTGGCTCCTGCACTCCCCAGGTCCCCTGTACCTGGACAGCTGGCACCCAAGTAGTCTTACCCAGTCTTGGCAAAGGTCTGCTCAGGGGAGGGCTGGAAGACACAAGCAGCTCCTCTGAAACCACAGACAGCCTACTGACATGTCTACCCAATGGTTTGTCCATCCACAGCCCAGTCCGTCCCTGCCAGGGAGCCCAGCTCTCACTTGCAGCTCTGTAGGCGGGTCCTATGATGCTTCTCCTCTGTCAGCAGGGGAATGAAGGTATCGCTGTGTGAGAGCTTCAGCCGGCTACCCCAGCTTGGCCCCTCCCTGGCAGCAGGCTCTGGGGGCAGGGTGTCCAGGTCGCTGCGAGAACCCCCGGGCTTGCCTTCTGCACTGCTGGAGTTGAGCTCCATCAGCTCCAGCTCATGCTTGGCTGCCGTCTCCAGGACACGTTGTTTGTTGTAGTACCTGACAAAGTTGTTAATGATGGGGTGAATGGGCAGGGCAATGGCAATTACCCCACACAAGAAGCTGATGGCCGCGTTGAGCTTGCCCAGAGTGGTCTTCGGGTAGATGTCACCATAGCCCACTGTGGTCATGGTGATGATAGCCCACCAGAAGGACTGGGGGATGCTCTTGAACAGAGTTTCAGGATGACTCTGCTCCATGGTGTAGCCCAGTGCGGAAAAGACGAAGATGCCCACGGCCAGATACATAAGCAATAGCCCCAGTTCCTTGAAACTGCGCTTGAGAGCGTAGGTGAGGGTCTGCAGGCCGGAGGAGTGGCGGGCCAGCTTGAAGATGCGTGCGATGCGCATGATCCTCAGGGCCTGCACTGCCTGCTGCACGTTGGTCAGCTCCATCATTCTTGCGCCCAGGTGCGTGAGTGTGAGGCTCACATAGAAGGGGAGAATGGCCAGCACATCCACGATGTTCATGAAGGACAGGGCAAAGTGAAGCTTGTTGGGCGATGAGAAGAGGCGCAGCAGGTACTCCAGAGTGAACCAGCCGATGCAAGCCGTCTCTACGTTCTCCAGCGTTGGGTGTTCCACGCGGTTGCCTTCGGAGTCCACCACTTGCAGCTCGGGTATGGTACCCATGCACATGACCACGGAGGAGACAAGGATGAGCAGGAAGGATAGAACCGCCACCACCCGCGCAGGGCACGAAGACTCCGGCTTCTCTAGGAACTTCCAGACACACTTCTGGCAGCGGCGCCAGCGGCCCTCAGCAGCGTCTACACCCAGGTCGTCCAAGATGAGCTGCACCCTGCGCGCGATCTCCTCCAGCTCCTCGCGCTTCTCGCTCAGATGGCTCTTGCAACAGTCATCCAGGAATTTGAGGTCCACCTTCCAGAAGTCCATCTCGTTCTTGAAGCAGATGGGGCAAATGCCCTTCTTCATGTGGACCTCCCCGAAATAGTATACCTCAATGACACACTTGAACGCGTCTGGGTCCCGGTCAAAGTAGAATTCGCGCTTGCCCGGATCGTAATCGTCGCACAGAGAGAAGATGGTGTCGTAGCCCCCCGCCAAACAGTTGATGAGCTCTGCCAACCGGGTCTCGGGGTACTGGCTGAGCAGGTCTCCGTAGAGCACCTGCCGCACGCCCCCCACATTTACCACGATCTCAATGTCTTCGCCTGCCACGGAGTCCTGGCTGCCTGGCTCCGGGAGGCTTTGCTCGGCAGATGCGTCCATGCTCCCCGCGGGTTCGCTTGCAAGTCCCGGTTCCATGAGCCCTGCCGCAGCCGCTGCCAATGCGAGGCCCTAGGGGACAACAACCACCTGCCGGAAAAGGCACTCACAGCGGGCGGAGGCAGGCTGGGGCGCGCCGCAAGGGAGCCATGCACCCAGTGGCGGGGCTGCACGAGAGCATCCAGGAGCGCTGGCGGGGGACTCTGCGGCCAGTGGCCTCCGGTGTTGGGGACACTCACCCACGGGCTCCTTCAGCTCGGTCTGGGACAGGACTTGGTTCTTCTCGTAGGCAGCGTCCTCCTTCCCCGGGTGAGCGGCAGAGGTGGGTCAGCCCCAGAGCTGCGTGATCCGGGCTGTATAGAGAGCTAACTTGGACTGGCTTTGCCTGAGCGGGTCCGAAACACAATAGGAATTCCAGCCTGACGTCAAACGCTTTGCTACTGTACCCTCTTCTGGTGAGATTTCGCACCGCACGCGCTGCAGCTGCCCAGGAATGAGTTAACCCTTGGGCAGACCTGCACAGCTGCCGCCGGCCGTGCCACCGGCGCCACCCGCTGAGTCTGAGGGCTCAGAGGTTAGGATCGAGAGCTTTAAGGCCAGCCCGGCTCAGGCTGCCAAATCCCTCCTGCGCAGTTAGGTGAGAGAGGAAAGAGGACCTCTGTTGCTCACCAAGTCCCTCAAGGGGCAGCCGCGCACTCCTTGGGCACACTCCTTCTGTCCTAGGCTTCGGTAGGCCCTGGATAAGTCCCTGACACTCCTAAGCACTGCCCTGCTGCTGGTGGTATGACCTTGTCCCACAACTTGTCCCAGTTAAGAGGACAATAAAGAGGAAATTGCTTCAGGTCAGAAGATGAAAAGGGAGGAAAGCTTAGCCATCCCTTTACTCAGGGTTTTCCTGCTAGCCTAGCTGCTAGCTTCCAGCAGGACAACATCATCACCATTGGCTCCCAGAGCCTTGGATTCCTATGACCCCTGTACCCATAGCCCCCTCTACTTTGAGAGAAATCAGTTCTTCCAGTTGGATGCCCCTATACTCCCTCTCATCTTTCCTGAGGCAGAGAGCATCTCTGGTTCAAATCCAGGTTCTTGACCATCAGGGTTATTAACCATGGATCTAGCTATGGCCTGGAATTGGATTTAAAAACATAAGCTGGGCTGAGATGTAGCTCAGTTGGTAGAGTCCTTTGCCTAGCATGCATAAGGCCCTGTGTTTGTTCTCCTGTACCACATAAACTGGGCTTGGGATGCGGGGGGTGGGGGTGAGGTGCTTGCCTATGATCCAAGCTTTCCCTCACTTAGGAAAGGAAGGCAAGAAGGTCAGAAGTTCAAGGTTATCCTCTAGAGGTGGAAGCTATCCTAGGCTAGGGATTCTCTCATACACACACACACACACTCACACACACACACACTCACACACACACAGAGTTGGAGAGATGAACAGGAAGAGCCAGTAAGAGGGGTGAATAGGACAATTAAGCTATTCTGTTTGATTGTGTGGTGGCAAACATGTCATTCACACTTGTCAAAACCCACAGTATACACAAAAGCAAGAGGGGGTCCTAAAGGACACTGTGGCCATGCCGGTGATGACAGATGCTCCGTTCCTGGAATTTCCTCCACTGTGACAAGCATTTCACTCCTACAGGGATGTTGACAGTAGAGGGAGGGGGTGTTGATTGTGGGGGAAACTGTAGGGACAAGGGTCTGGGAAACTGCATTTTTTTCTGTACAAATTTTCTGTGACTCTAAAACTGCTTGTTGAAAAAGACCATTAAAATGTATTCTGTAAGCTGGATTTCTTAGCTGCTCAAGACCATGCCTGTTTACGAATCATGAAACTGGTATACTGGGCCACTAGCAGTATTTTCTTTAATGGGGTAATATAAAAGTCAGATGCAGTAGAATACAGTACACAAATTATTACTAGGGAAATATTTTAACAATTTTGACTTTATTTCCATTTAGCACCTGTCTATGCTATGGTGTGTTACTCTGAATAGGAAATTGAGGATGAGAAAGGTCAGATGGCAATAACAGTGAACACTAATATAAGACCACTGTACACCTAGCACTCTGGGTGCCGTGTTTGTGTGTGTAAATATATATACATTATATGTGTGTGTATATGTGTGTATATGTATATATACACATATGTATATATGTGTGTGTTTATATGTTTGTGTGCATATATACATATACATATATATATATATTACTCAGTTACCAGCTGCTCTCTGAGAAAATAAGGTATCAAGTAACTGCCACTGCACTTGGGATTTAGTCTGCTAGGCTCCAAGGCCCACCATCTCCACACCCTTGGGTCCATATTGTCTGTGCTAGTGCTCCTCAGCCCTGTCCTGTTCCTCTACATACCAGCAGAGTCCAGTGCAAAAAGCATCTAAGTCTGTGCTTTATGGGCTTAAAAAAGCCATCCTTGCTCACATGTTCAAATATGAGGTTCTGTGCATGTATACACGCCACACCCACCCTAGGTAAGCATAGAATTCATAATCTACTGGAGAGATGATAGATAGATATGTATATTTATATATACATATATATAATACATACACATATATAATACACATAGATATATATCTACATATACATATAGATAGATATATAACAAGTATAGTTAGGGCATAACAAGAAAGGGAAGAATTATGGGGTGATGCTTCCTGAATTCCCCCAAAAATAATGCATAAAAATTGGATATGGTAGAGACAGGAGGATTAGGGGTTCAAGGCTATCCTTGGCTGCATAGTGAAATTGAAGCTGGCCTGGGGTACAATGCACCTTGTCTCAAAAACAAAGCTGACAGTGTCCACAGTGTTCCCGTGGTTTGATATCACAGTGCTGATGGAACCTCAGCCACCACCCTAGGTACCATCACTGTGTGGGGGTGTTTTAAGCATGTAAGATCTGTAGACACCTCTCCAGCACAGAAGAGGTTAGGTGTTAAAATTATTCTCCAGGTTTAATGTACTGAGTCATTGTGTTCTACAAACCCCAAGAAAAGAGCACAGGCAGGACAACTACAGGCTTGACCAGACAGGGCTGGGAACAAGAAGAAAGTAGGAGCCTTCCCTGGGGTCTCCAGAGGGAAATCTAGGCATGGCAGAAGCAAGAACTTAGGCCTAGAAAGCTGGAGTCCTGACGGGCTCTGTTTAAGGGTGGTCTCCATTGTTTTGGTATCTGGGGCTGGGATGATCTAGGGCAGGGGAAATACCTGTCCTATGCCAATTTGGCCAAATATGCCAATGCTGTGAGGATTTACTTAGGGGGAGGGTAGGTTAGAGCCTGGGACTGAATTGGCCATCCCCACTGGAAAGAATCTAAGAGTGCACTAGCCCTGCAGGGACAAGTCTCTTCTCAGGCTTTGTGGTCACAGATGCCATAGCAGAGGCCATGGAAGAATGCTGCTCAATGGCTTGCTCTCCATGGCTTCCTCAGGTTTCTTTTTATGCAACCCACAGTGGACTGGGCCCTTCTACACTAATAATGATTAATAATAAAAAAAAAAGTCCCTGCAGACTTGCCTACAGGTTAACCTGGTGGAGACATTTTCTCAGTTGAGGTCCCTTCTTCCCCGATGATCCTGGCTTGTAGAGTCAACAATAACAATAACAATAACAATAGCCTGCATGGTGGATAAAGTGGCTCTCCTTGCAGCACTTGCTCAGCCTGAAGTGCAAGGTTCAGTCTTATCAGGAATAGGCGGGTCTGGGCATTGTGCCAGATTTGGTGGGCTGTGGCTGCCTGGCCAGCCTTCAACTGCCCACTGAAACTCAGGTGGGGCTGACAGTTTCCCCTCCTAGGACCCAAACAGAAGTCACTGGCCACCTGGCTTCTGAGCATTTTGAAATGTGGCTAGTGCCAGGGAGGAGCTAAGTGTTTTAGCACTTTTTGATCTTAACAGCTTTATTAAGAAATAACTCATAATACATACAACTGCTCCTGTGTATATGTGTCCATGTATATGTACATGGGATACGTGTGTGTGAGAGCACACACACATGTTTGCACATGCATGTGGAGGTCAGATGTCAGCCCTGGGTAGTATTGCTCTAGGAACTGGACCCATCTCTCTCTCTCTCCCTCTCTCCCTCTCTCTCTCTCTCTCCCTCTCTCTCCCTCTCTCCCTCTCTCCCTCTCTCTCTCTCTCTCCCTCTCTCCCTCTCTCTTCCCCCCCCTCTCTCCCTCTCTCTCCCTCTCTCCTTCTCTCTCCCTCTCTCTTCCTCTCTCTCTCCCTCTCTCTCTCTCCCTCTCTCTCTCTCCCTCTCTCTCTCTCCCTCTCTCCCTCTCTCCCTCTCTCTTCCTCTCTCTCCCTCTCTCTCTCTCTCTCTCCCTCTCCCTCTCTCTCCCTCTCTCTCCCTCTCTCTCCCTCTCTCCCTCTCTCCCTCTCTCCCTCTCTCCCTCTCTCCCTCTCTCCCTCTCTCCCTCTCTCCCTCTCTCCCTCTCTGCAACAATGTCTCTCACTGCCTTGACTCACTGATTAGGATAGATTGGCTGGTCATGGAGTCCCAGGCTTCTGCTTGTCTCGGCCTCCCTGGAACTAAGATCACAGGCATACACCACCATAGTAGGAATTTTGTCAAGGGTTTTGGGATTGAACTCAGATCCTCAAGATTGTGAAGCAAGCACTTTACTGACTAAGTCATCCCATCCCACCTCTACCACCCCATCCCACCACCACCACCACATCCCACCCCCACAGCCCACCTTCCTTCTTTTAAGTGGACAATGGCTTTTAGAATAGTCATCAGTTTGTGCACCATCTCCACCAGGGAGTTTCACCTCGTTTTTTTGGTTTTGGTTTGTTTTGGTTTTGAGAGAGGATCTCTCACTATGTAGCACTGGCTGTCCTGGAACTCTATATAGACCAGGCCGGCCTTAAACTCATAGAGATGCCTGCCTCTGCCTCCTGAGTGCTGGGATTAAAGGCGTGCACCACCACACCCATCTCAGCTCATTTTTGTCATTTCAAGAAACAGCCCTGGGGCAGGGCTAGAGAGATGGCTCACTGCTTAAGAGGTCTGGGTAATCTCCCAGAGGACCGAAGTTCAATTCCTAGCACCCACATGGCAGCTCACAACTGCCCCTAACTCCAGTTCCAGGAGACCTGGCACTACCCCCCCCCCTACCTCCCACCCCACACACAGGCTAAGTGCAGGCAAAACACCAATGCACATAAAAATAAATAAATAGAATTGAATTAAATAAATTAAATTGAATAAATTAATCGTATAAGATATAGTTTTTTGTAACAGGTTGACTCTTCTCACTACAGAGGGCTGCTTTTTCTGGCCTCAGTGAGAGAGGATGCGCTTAATCATACAGAGACTTAATGCATCAGGGTGGGGGGATACCTGGGGTTGGGGGGCACCCTTTCTGAGATAAAGGGAAGGGAGGATGAGGGGAGACACCCTGTGAGTGGGAACCTGGAGGGGACAGCATTTGGGATATAAATAAATAAATTGATTAATAAAAAGAATATGCAAAGACATTTATCAGTTCTCCATTCTTTTTATGGCTGAATATTGATCATTATACTGATAAATCACACCTTATTTCCAGCTCTTTGTGGCCAGTAGGCACTATATTAAGCAGGCCAAGTCAAAGTGGGTACCAGTAAACAGACTGACAGCAATCCAGACAGGAGGGACCCCAGCCTGGGTCCTGGACCAAACATGCACTTCACACACCTGAGTCCTGTACTACAGTGATGCCCACCTTGCCCTGGGCTTATTATGTCCCATCCTTCGAAGCTCCGTCCTCAGGGTGCCTGCCTCTGACAGAAGATCTCCTAGGACTATGCTGCTTTCCCATAGTGCCCAGTGATGACAGCCCCTTCTCTGCACACTCACAGAACCATCTACTGTCCCATAGCACAGGGCCAAGACATCTAGGGGCTAGGTATGTGCAGGCAGGGCAGGCAGAAGAGGTTACTTTACTATATACAGATTCTTTCTATACCATTTGGAAGACTAGGAGGGTGTCTGTGTCTGTGATGGGCTCTCATTTGCTCGGCTATCCTTCAAAGTGGAATCGGCAGTCTCTGAGGCATGTTAATGAGAGAGGCTTGTCCTCTGAATATGCCTTAGAACTGTGGTAAGCCTTACTGATAGGCAAAAGACACCTGGATGCTGAGTGGAGTGGGGCCACAGCTGGAGGAGGGGCTGCTGGGAGGTTACAGCTGGTGGAGGGGCTACCATGGGGTCACAGCTGGTGGAGGGGCTGCCATGGGGCCACAATGGTGGAGGGGCTGCCATGGGGTTACAGCTGGTGGAGGGGCTGCCATGGGGCCACAATGGTGGAGGGGCTGCCATGGGGTCACAGCTGGTGGAGGGGCTGCCATGGGGTCACAGCTGGTAGAGGGGCTGCCATGGGGTCACAGCTGGTAGAGGGGCTGCTGTGAACCACAGCTGGTGGAGGGGCTGCTGTGGACCACAACTGGTGGAAGGGGGCTGCATCACAGCTCATGGAGGAGCTGCTGGGGGGCCACAGGATAGACTTCTTTCTAAAAACAGAATATAGGCATTTTCCTTCAAATCTGGAAGAGGCCAGCATAAAACCAAACCAGAATGTACCTTGATCTTGGGCATCCTGCCCTAGAACAGCAAAACAATGGCTGGCTGCTGGAGTCCAGGTGCTTAGTCATGTCTTCCTTCTTCCCTGAGACTCCCTCCTTAAATTCCCTTCTGATCATCAGCCTATTGAGGAGGCTTGAATAAGGTTCTATGGCTTTCAAAAAGGCTCACGTGTTGCAACCTCATTGAAAGTCACTGTTGCACAGAAAATTCAGTGCAGTCTGTATCCCTTTAGAATTTCCCAAAGGGTTAAGCAAGACAGAAAATCCCCAGCTTTTGGCTAAAAACAGAAAGTCCCTTGCTGTGGTACGTTTGGTCCTATATTTGATTATAATGGGAATATCGTACATTTCACGGCACCATGCAGGGGACTGCGGCAAGTGAGGGAATAGCCCAAATATTCTATTAGACACCAGCAAACTCATTGGCTGTCCATTTAAATTGGAATGAAAAAAAAAAAAACGCCATCGAGTTATGAGTTTTGGAAAGCAATTGTTTGAGCTACACCTTCCTTTATTAACTGTGTCTTTTAAAATAAAAAGTTATTGAACAATAGCATCTGGGGGCTACAGAGTGTTCCATTTTTGTGACATTAATTAAAACCAGCACATGTATACCTCAGTGATTATCTAGATAGGGGAGGATGCAAGCTATAATCTGTTCCCCCTTTATGAACTAATCAGCTCTGCTCAGTGACGGTTTCTTTGTGTCTTGCTCAATCTAATAGCACCTCTCTTTTGTTACGCCTTGGCTCCGTGTGACTAAAAACTTACATTTCATTATTTGCTGGGCACCCTTCAGCACTGGCATGAGCTGACCCAGTATTCAAATGCTCCTGAGCCCAGGCCCCTACTCAGAACTCACTGACAGAAGGCTCAGCCCATCGACTGCTCTTAGGAGGTCAAGGGCAGGAAGCAAGCTGGGTGGCGGTGATGCTGGATAGAAAATGGGAAGAAAGATGTAAGCCAGGATCACAAGCAAACTTCAGCTTCCACTGAAAACACCCAAGCTGCTGTTTTCTTTCTAACACCTTAGTTTTCCCATCTGCAAAGTGGAGCCTCTGATACCGCTCCCCCCCTTTTTTCCCTTGAGTGCAAGATTTTATAGACACAACTAAAATACTGTGTGGGTTCTGTAAAATGGTCACATGCTTGATGCATATAGGCAGGCAGGTGGAACGGAGGAAGGGCCGAAGTCAAACTGGCCTCCTGGCTCCCATCTCAGCTGCCAGGCAAGGTCCGCAGATGCTCCACAGCCCCTCCCTGCTTCCGCCTCTGCTTAGCCTCAGTGGTGACTCATGGCTTGGGATTGTGGGAGGGATAACTATGCTGATGTTGGCGCTGAAGATCTAAAGAAAGAAGTTTGAGCCTCTGTACTACGTACATTGTAGGTTCACTGGGGTTGGGAGAGAGGAAGCCTGGGCTGCTCCAACTCTCAAAGAGAAAGAAGAATGGAGTTAGGGAACAAAACTAAAGCTGCTGCTTCCAGCTGCCACTGTGGACAGAAGGGAGCTCTGGACAGAATAGAACTGGAGTGGGTGGAGCTGCGGGGTGAGGTGGTGCTGGAGTGGGCGGAGTTGTGGGTTGGGCCAAGACCCCTAGAGTCTGTTTGTTCTCATACTCCCCTCCCCCACCTCACGCAGAGGCTAGAGAAGTATGCTGGGTGCCTTCCTTTATTGCTCTCCACCTTAGTTTTGAGCCAGAGTCTTCCACTGAAGCTGGATCCTGCCATTTTGGCCAAGCTGGAACACTTCGCTTGAATGACAGGCATGAGTGACCATGTTCAGCTTCACGTAAGGTGCTGGGGGTTTGAACTTAGACCTCTTGCTTTCACAACAAGTGCTCTAACCCACTGAGCTGTCTCCCCAGCCCAAAGAACTCTCCTTAAAAAAGAAAAGAAAAAGAGGCAGGCAGATTTCTGAGTTCGAGGCCAGCCTGCTCTTTGTCCTGGAACAAAGTGAGTTCCAGGACAGCCAGGGCTATACAGAGAAACCCTGTCTCGAAAAACCAAAAACCAAACCAAACCAAACAAACAAACAAACAAACCAGCCAGTGTTTGATTGGGAGAGACATTCATGAGGCCCCACCAGTTCCCGAGAGGCTACAGGCAGTTGGGGGTTGGGGAAGGAGAGACATTTTCTTCAGTGCCCACGTTCCTGCAAGTAACCCCTCAGCCACGTTCTTACAGGTAACTCCAGTTAAACTCTTCGGTTGATACAAGCCGAGAGGAAAATGGCATTAGTGAAGAGGAAAAAGAGAGGAAGGGTGCATGAGTGAGTGATTAATATAGCCAAAGCAGGTTGTATGCGTGTATGACAATGCCATGGGGCCCAGTGCTATGTAGATTCATATATGCTGTCTTGATTTGGTTTTTTGTTGCTGTTGGTTTTTTTGTTTGTTTGTTTGCTTGCTTGCTTTTGAGACAGGGTTCCTCTGTTCCTTTCTCTGGCTATCTAACAACCCAGCTATATGGTTGATTAACTCACACCATTTCTTTTCATATGTGTGTGTGTGTGTGTGTGTGGTGTGAACATGTGCCTACATATACATGTTTACATGTGTGTGGGTATACATGGATACAGCTATGTGTGTACATGTCTGTGAACCTGAGGTTGATGCAGGTTGTGTCTCCACATCTTCTTTTCCTACTGTAATAAATTATTCTGAGAGAAGCAACTTGCAGTAGGAAGGGCTTACTACAGCTCACAGTTCTCCGTTACAGTCCGTTATGGTGGGAAAGCCCAGGAGCATAGGGGGCTTGGAGCGTCGGCCCACATTACACCCACAGTTCCTAGAAGACAGCAGTGAAGGCAGTTACCTGTCCACTTACTTCTTCTACTCTTTAACAGTCCCTAATCCCCTGCCTAGGTGAAATAAAAAAATATTATTAAAATTCCTGGTGTGGCATTTCTACCTGCCTTTGACCGTTTATATTCTTGGATGAAAGATACTTACAGCCTTTATATTTTTTAAATATGTCTGAGACAGCACAATAGCTGGGCAACTTCCTACCTTCCATGTTGTTAGAATTTACTTTCCTATCCATACCTCAAGTTATTATTTACTATGTTTTATTTGGGCTGTTCTTAGTTCTAATTGGCCAGTCCACATGGCCACATTTTTATGGCTTAGCTAAGCCATGGCAGCTTCTCCTCTCTTGTATGTTCTTCTATTTCATGGTGGCTTCGCTCTGTGTGTGTGTGTGTGTCTCTGTCTCTGTGTGTGTGTGTGTGTCTGTATGTGTGTCTCTCTCTGTGTCTCTGTCTCTGTCTCTCTCCCTTTCTCTTGTACTCATTGTCTTCTCTCTCTAAGCCCATGAAAATCTCCACCCCACCTATGTCTCTTCTCTCCAGCTATTGACTGTAGGCATCCTTATTTACCAATCAGAATTAACTTGAGGGCAGGGTCCCCGGTTTTGAGGGCCTGCACTCAGTGTTACAATAGACAGTAAAAGACAAAACCTCAACACCTAGAGATTGATGCCACCCATGGTTCTCAGGTCTTCCTACCTCAATTAATATAATCAAGATAATCTCAGATATTCACATATAGTTCACAGATATGCTCACAGATCAAGCTAATCTAAACAACTCCTCATTGAGACTCTCTTCCACCGTGACTCTAGATTCTGTCAAGTTGAGTGACAACTAACACTATCCATCACAGGGCATCTTCCTCAACCCCCCTCTATTTACTGGGGCTCAGTGTCTCTCTGAACCCAGAGTTTGCCATTTTGGATAGTTGGGCTAGCAAGCTTATTCTGGGGAATCCTGCCTCTGCCTCATAAGTTCTAGCATACAGACAGGCTAAGATGCTTGCCCACAGTGTATTTGGAAGCAGGGAATCTTGTAAAGTAAGTACGTTACCCACTGAGCCATCTCCCCAGCCAAGTAATAGCTCCTTAAACTGTGGGTCATGAACCTATATAGGGTTGTATAATTGCATGTCAGAGGTCTAACCTCCAACACGCATGCACGCACACATACACACACACACATACACACACATACCACCAAAAGAATGGTAATACTAAAAGGTTTCCTAACACAAAAACCAAAAGTTAATTTAACAATCACAGGTGTGACAGATCAGTGGTGTTCCCGGAAGTGGTCTCATTTATGTGTCATGTGACCTCCCTGCAACTATGGCTCTAAACATACACATATACACTATGCACCATTTGTGCCATGAAGCCATACCTCAACACAGCCTGGAACACGTGGGCTCCGATGCCAGACTGTTGCAAGCTATGCGTTGTAGTGTTTTCAAGGCACATCTGAAGCTTTCTACTCTTAATGGAAACATAATAGCTTAGTTACAGAAAACAAAGACAGAATGTCCCCTACCATCATTCCTTAGCAGGAAACACATTGCTACATCTTTGGGGTGTATCATGATAGGATGCTTGATTTTCAAAATTGCTGTTTGAGTAACTGACTTAAAATTCATTTTTTAAGGAATTACTAAATGGTTTTTGGCTTGGAATTAAGACAGAATTTCCAACAGTTCTTGTTATGGCCTAAACATACTTGAGCCATTTTGTATTCTGTATTTATGTGAAGCAGTATTGTCAGCATTGACAATTATAAAATCAAAATATTGATCAACACAGAAAAACACTGAAGGTGCTCAGCATCCTATAACATCGAACATGCAGTCAAGACTTAATTCTTTATGTAAAACTAAACAAGCTTACCCTCCTCATTAGTGTGCAAATTTGCTTTCATCTTTAGTAAATGGTAAAATTGTATATATACCAAGGAATTGTTTTAAAATAAAATCCCTTGTGATTTATTGTCAGTGAATGTTTAATCTGCGTACCTATTTGTATATACCTGCATTCCTGGGATTGTACAGTAATCTCTTGTGTAAAAAGGGAGTCACTAGTGGAACCCAACTTAGACATCTCACATTAGTCTTGTCGGGGTTTCCAGGTTTAGAGGTAAGGAAAAGGCCCATCCAGGTTCTCATTCTCTGCTGTCATAGGCTTTTGGTCACAGCTGGGTCTCATCTGGGCTCAGGGTCCTCCTTGATGCTCATAAGGCAGAGTCTATTTCCTTGAAGCTACAAAACCTACCAAAGTCTGATACTTCTTTTAGACCAGCATTGGCATTGTCTCTGAACTCAAGTTTGAGTTCAAGTTTTCTCTTAAGTACACTTGACTGTGGCAGGACCGTACAGGAGATTTTCTCACTTTTGATTAGCTCAGACTCATGCTAATAAAAGGTCATAATTGTGTTCTCAAGATGACTTCACTTTTGCCACGTAAGCCAGTCAGAAGTCTAACATCTGTCTTGTTCACAGTCCTGCTAACACTCAAGGACATGGCAGTAGAGACATGAGGCATGGGCCAGCTTGGAATTATATTTCATAAATTATCTTGTATTTCTAGTTCTGATAGATAGATAGATAGATAGATAGATAGATAGATAGATAGAGTCATAGTCAGGGTTTCTATTCCTGTACAAACATTATGACTGAGAAGCAAGTTGGGGAGGAAAGGGTTTATTCAGCTTACACTTTCCACATTGCTGTTGGAATGAAAGTCAGGACCAGAACTCAACCAGGGTAGGAAGCAGGAACAGATGCAGAGGCCCTGGAGGGATGTTCCTTACTGGCTTGCTCAGCCTGCTCTCTTATAGAACCCAAGACCACCAGCCTAGGGATGGTCCCACCCACAAGGGGCCCTTCCCCCTTGATCACTAATTGGGAAAATGCCTTACAGTTGGATCTCATGGAGGCTTTTCCTCAACTGAAGCTTCTTTGTCTGTGATAACTCCAGCTGTGTCAAGTTGACACAAAACCAGCCAGGATAGATAGATAGATAGATAGATAGATAGATAGATAGATAGATAGATAGACAGATGAAAAAGGAAAGAGGGATGGAAAATTTTTTATTTAGTAATGACACACAAGTATTCCATAATAGCATTCATGGAATATTTTTACCTACTCCTCTGTTTCTGCATATTAAGTTTCTTTCCAATCCTTATGAAAAGAATGATGTAACAAATCTACTTGTAGCTGCAAGTAGAGGGGAAGGGCCACTAACCCACAGTCAAAATTCCTGACCCAGAATTGTTCATGTCTAAAAGAACTGCAGGGACAAAAATGGAGAAGAGGCTGAAGGAAAAGTGGGATCCATCTTATTGGGGGAGGGGGAGGGCCTGCACCAAGGCCTGTCACTATAACCGATGCTATGATGTGCTTACAGATGGGAGCCTAGCATGGCTGTCCTCTGAGAGGCCCAACCAACAGCTGACTGAGACAGACACAGATATTTACACCCAACCACTGAGCTGAAGTTCATGACCCCTATGGTTGAATTAGAGGAAGGATTGAAGAAGCTGAAAAGGAGAGTGACCCTGTAGGAAGACTAGCAGTCTCAACAAACCCAGACCCCAGGGAGCTCCCAGAGACTGAGCCACCAACCAGGAGCATACACGGACTGCTCTGAGGCCCCTGGCACATATATAGCAGAGGTCCACCTGGTCTAGCCTCAGTAGGAGAAGATATGCTTAATCCTCGAGAGACTTGAGACCCCAGAGAAGGGGGAGGCCTGATGAGAGGGAAGCACCCTCTCAGAGGCAAGGGGTAGGAGGAATGGAATGCAGAACTGTGGAAGGGATGACTGAGGGCTGGGCAGCAAAAGAAGAAGGAGGAGGAGGAGGAGAAGGAGGAGGAGAAGGAGGAGGAGGAGGAGGAGAAGGAGGAGGAGGAGGAGGAGAAGGAGAAGAAGGAGAAGAAGAAGAAGAAGAAGAAGAAGAAGAAGAAGAAGAAGAAGAAGAAGAAGAAGAAGAAGAAGAAGAAGAAGAAGAAGAAGAAGAAGAAATCCACTTGTTTGTTCCTCATGCTCTTGGGTCTCTGCAGGGTAGATGCTACTGCAGACTTGTTATGCCAAAGCGCTGGCATTTTAAATTTTAACAAAACGGCTCAAATACCTTGCAAACCAAGACCCTTAGTGACAGTTGCCTGCTCTAAGACTTCATGATTTCTGCATAAGATGTAAATTTGCTTTTAAAATGTGGTTTCCGGCAGAGTAGAAATGAGATCTCGTTTCCATTTGAGTGGACCGTTTGTCATCTGACTGTCAATGGAGCTCTCCTCCCATTGGCTTGTTTTAGTCACTTTTATTCCTCATTGAAGCTTGGCCCTCCCTGACTGTATTGGACAACGGCATTAGACATTCACCCATGATGCTTTTACAGAGTCCGATCAGCAAAGCCAGCTATGTGCGCCCCTCTTTCAGACACACCCCACCATCTCTCATTCCATATGCGTTCTGGACTCTGGGCCAAGAATGGGAAATAAAGATATGAAAATAGAATTGTTCGTGCTACCAAGTCTATCTACCCTAAAGAGCTTTATTTGTGTAGCAAAGCCTAGTTTAAGTGATATAAACAGGACAGACAGCCGGATCAACCCTACCACCACCAATGCCCAGAGAATATTGTGAAGAAGTGCCAGATGTGGAGGAGTGCCCTGAAATGCTTCTTCTGCATTTGACAGGGCTGTTGGACAAATGAACTCACAGAAACTGTGATTACCTGTGTAATAATCAAGCCAGCAAAAGCCAGCCAAAGCCAGCTGACATTCCAGCATAGATAGAGAAGAAGATCCCTGGCCCCACCCCTTACTGAGATGATAGGCAGGTAATAGCCTCTGAGAGAAAGGGACTCCTCTTTCCAGGGGAATGTGGACACTGATGGATTCCCACGCTCCTGTGAATGCCCCCTACCCATGCACATATGGACAACACAACTGAACTTAATGGGTTATTAACAATAATAACAATAAGGATGGAATTAGAAGAACAGTTGAGAGGATGTGGGGAAATGGGGTTACATGTGCTTATATTTCATCGCATACCTGTACTCAATTTACAGGTAAATACCATTAATTCTCAAATTTTTTCAAAGTTATTAACCATCAAACATCACTCAAAAAGAACACAGACATCGTGAATAACCACATGTCTATTAATCAAACGGGAGTTATTTCTATGTCCTTTCTAAGTCCAGGACTATGTGCTTCTCTGAGGCATTTGAGATGGTGTGACATGGGCACAGGAGACACGCAGACCACTAGGGTGGAATGAGAGCCCAAGAGTAAATCCTCAAATTTATGGTCACTTGATTCTCTCTGCATCACATAGACTATGAAGCCACTAAACCCAGTGACTCTGGATGCAGTTTGCACAAAAGAATAAAAAGTTCCAAGTCTCAATCAGTTTCTACAGAATGTATTGTTGCATTAGCATGGCTGACCTGTCAGAGGACAAATATCTGATTTCAAGACTTACTACAAAGGCCCAACAACCAAGCCAGGATGGAACCAGGAAACAAACCGACAAGTAGGTCAAGGTAACTGATTTGAGAGCACAGAAATAGACTCACCAAAATAAGGTCAACAGAGAATCAAAGGCAGTACATTAGATCAAGATCACCTTTCAGCAAATGGTATTGGAATAGCCAGGCATCCATTTATAAAAGAAATGAATCTAGAAAGAGTGTACACACTTGGTATAAACTTTCAAACTGAACCATAAAGCTGGGTGTAGCAAGCAGTAGGCGCCTGTTATGCTAGCAATCAAGCAACTGAGGCAGAAAGATCTTGAGTCTGAAGCCAGCCTAAGCTACATTGTAAGGCTTTGTTTCAGAAAGAAAGAGAAGGGATGGGGGGGAGGGGAGGAGAGCAGGACGGATGGAGGAGGGGGGAGGGGAGGAGAGCAGGACGGATGGAGGAGGGGGAGGAATGAAGGAGGGAGAGGGAGGGAAAAAGGGAGGAGGGAGGAAGGATAGAAGGAAGGAAGGGGGAGGGGAGGGAAGAAAAGGAAGGGAAGGAAGGAAGGAAGAGACAGAGGAGGAAGAAGAGGAGGAGGAAGAGAGGAGGAGGAAGAGAAAGAGGTTATAGAAATACCCATGAACCTATAAAGTACCTAGAAGACATCACTAGGGGGAATTTAGGTGACTTTGGGTATGATGAGGACTTTTGTCAGAACTGACACCAGAGGTACAATCCACAGAAGGAAAATAGTGATGTTGGTTTTCATTAAATTTAAATTCCTGCCCTGATGAGGGCAATTTAAGAGAATAAGAAGGGGCTGGAAAGATGGCTCAGCAATTAAGAGCACTTGCTATTCTTACAAAGGACCTGCATCCATATCAGGTGGCTCCCAACTGCCTGTAACTCCTGCTTTGGAGTATCTGGCTCCCTCTTCTGGCATCCTCATGCATCGACACCCACATGCACATACACACCTGACCCACCCCAACTATCACCTATCCACATAACTAAAAATAAAATGATACTGATACTATATACACACACACACACACACACATGTGCTTACAAAATATACATTGGGTATTTAACATACACTAAGTGTAACAATGGCAGAACAAGCAACAGGATGAAAAGATCATTAATATGCCTGGATAGACACCTCACCAAAATGTGTATCCAGGTGACAAAGAAGCCTATGAAAAGATGCTCAACATCACATGACAACAGAGACATGCAAATTAAAACAACAATGGATATCACCAACTAAATAGGTTTCTCAACTGAGAAAATGAACCAATTCAAGCCAAACTGAAAATATAAAGGCAGGTTTATTGAGAGACAGCTCTCGGGCAAGTTCGCTGATCTCACAGGTGGAGGTCAGTGAAGTCACGCACCTGAACTAAACCAAGGGAGTTTTATGGGTTTTAAACCTTGGGTGATAATGTGTGAGCTAGGAGCTAAGATGCCCATATAAGATTTTTAAAAAGCTGAGCCCCTGGGCAGGCATTTGTGGGTAGGTAACTGGAAATTTGGAGATAGGGAGAGATGGTGTGTTAGCTCAGAATTTTCTCCTTGCCGGCAGGGTTGGGGGAAGAAGATCAAACGGGGCTTCTTGGCTTGTGCAGGGCATGAGCTGGGGTTTCAAGCAAACACCAACTATCTTTCAGTGTGTTCCAGAATTCAAAAATTGACAACACCAAGTCCTGGCGAGGACATGGAGCAACAGTAACCCTCTCTGTTCAGAGTGCAGAGTGATCCCTCCATTTTGGAGACTGTTTGGGGGCTCTTCACAAGACCAAACATCCTCTGACCCTGTGGCCCATAATCATGCTCTTCGTAAGTTAATCAGCCGAGTGAAATATGCCCGCACAAAGATAGAATGTACATGTTTACTGACGTTCTGTGTAATTGTAAAGAGTCCGAAGCTTCCAAGGCATCTTCCAGTGGGTAAGTAAATGGATGGCAGTACCCTTGGGTGGTGGAATTTGTGCAGGGCAAAAAGAAGTAAACCTTCAAGTCATGGAAAGAGACGGAAGAAATTTAAGTGTGTGTTGCCAAGCTAAAGGAGCTAGTCTGTAAGAGCTATGTTCTCTAATTTACCTGTGCCATTCAGGGAAAGGCAAATCTGTGGAAAATATGTAAGGATTAGTGTTTACAAGATTAGGATGCAGAGATGGAGCATGAAAGATTTTTTAGGACAGTAAAACTATTGGTGTGTGTGCATGTGTGCATATGAATGCGTACATGTGTGTGTGCATGTGTATGTATGTATGTCTGCATGTGTGTGTATGCATGTGTGCATGTGCGTATATATATATATATATATAAAACATGGCATTATTGTGGAAGTCAGAGGACAGCTTTTTCCTAGATAGTTCTTTCCCTCTGTCTTGCTTTGAGACACACTGTTTCTCTGGTGTTTGCTGACTCCAGGTTAGCTTAGCCCTTGAGCTTCTGGCTTTTTCTCCTATCTCTAATTCCCATCTCTATATAAAGGTGTGCTGGGATTACAGACGCACACCTCTGTATCTGATTTAAAATGGGGAGGGGTCCTGTGGTCCAAACTCAGGTTGTCAAGCGTATGTGACATCTTTCACCTGCTGAGTCATCTCCCAGCCCCATACAAAAGGAAAGTTTTGTAACTGTTATTATATGGTGGATCCATATCCACCATTATGTATTTGTCAGTATAATATATGCACCAAGCATGAAGCCTTTTAGTGGACTCTGGACTTTGGGTGATGATGTGCTGATGAATCTTTGTCAACTGTAAGAAAGGTACTGGTGCCATGGGGGCGCTGTATGACGAGGGGAAGTTGGAGGAGGCAGGGAGTATGTGGGCCTTCTGTGTTCCTTCTGTGCAATGTGTCTGTGGAACTAAAAATGCCACAAAAATAATTTATTATGTTTTGTTTGGTTTTTGTTTTAATTGGCAAAGACTCACGCATACTTATTGGCTACAGTGTTGTTTAGATCCCTTTATGCACTATGAAATGATCAAATTAGGCTAATTAGCATATTCACCACCTTAAATATTTATCATTTCTGTGTGGTGGGAACATTTAAAACCCACTGTCCTAGTTAGCTTTAAATGTCAACTTCTCAACACAGCCCAGAGTCATCTGAAAATCCTTAAAGTCAGGCACGCCCAACACTTTACCTGAACAATAGCTACCAAGTAGGAACCACGGTCCCCAGCAGGCAACCATTACAGTGAGTAGGAGACCTGAGGTGGCAATAAAATTCATGGAATTTGGGAAGGGTCTGGAATGAGGTTTGGGAGACAACCCTGTTCTTGGGAGTCCTACCCTGGGAACCACTGGACAAAAGAGTGTTTTGTACTGTTCCCAGCTCCATCTCCACTCCCAGAAGGAGGGCATAAGATGGCCACAGCAGAGGAGACCGAGTCAAAAGAAAAGAAGGAAGGGATGTGTGGTAAGGGGGAAGTAGTGTGGGCTGGAAGGGAACCAAGAGCAGAGTGGGAGGTGATCGAGTGGGGCAGCAGGAAGGTGGAATGGAGGAGAGGAGAGGAGAGGAGAGGAGAGGAGAGGAGAGGAGAGGAGAGGAGAGGAGAGGAGAGGAGAGGAGAGGAGAGGAGAGGAGAGGAGAGGAGAGGAGAGGAGAGGAGAGGAGAGGAGAGGAGAGAACTCTGAAACATCTTGCAGCCTTCGGAAGAAAATGCCACATTGGGCAGGACTTGTTAATTACTGTCATCTGTAGGATGTTTGAGTCCACAAGAACCAAATAATTATGATGTCATGAACCTTCTAATGCAGTCCTCCAAGTGAGCATACAGTCATCAGAGGTAGTGGTTTGTGTGTCCTCAGGGGCAGATTGTGCCTTAGTCACAGCACAGACTTCATGGCAGCCCTCCAGGGAACAGAAAGAAGATATCTTGTGTGGGTACAAGAATCAAACAGGACTGTGCATGTACAGAGATGGGCCTGTGGGGAAGCTTGGTCTCCAGAGAGTCTGGACCATGCAAGTTGAACTTCCATTCAGAGCAGTCTCTGCTACTGTAACCCTTCCAGCAGACCTCAGCTTCAGCTTGGATGCCTCCGGTTACACAAAGTTCCTGACAGCAGCATAAGAGGCAAATATCTAATGATGACACTCACTTTGGGGTACTGCCTCTGCTGAATACCAGCTGCATGACCTTAAATGAGCCATTTTGTCTCTTTGAGTCTCTGTTACTTTCTGTTCCTGTTTGATTTCTATTGCTATAATAAAATGCCCTGACCAAAAACAATTTTAGGGAGGAAAGGGTTTATTTCATCTCGCAAACTATAGTTCATCATTGAGGGAAGTCAGTGCAGGAGCTCAAACAGAAAATTAAAGCAAAAACTATGGAGGAATACTGCTTGCTGGCTTGCTCACATACTTATATGTTCATCTAGATTTCAAATGTTGGGATGGGTGCCTGGGACCACCTGCCCAGGGAATGATGCTGCCCACAGTGGACTGGGCCCTCCTACATCAATTAACAACCAAGACAATCCCATACAGATGCCCACAGGCCTATTTGATCTAGACAGTTCTTCATGGTGACTCCCCATTCAGGTGGCTCTAGTCTATTTGAAGTTAACAGTTGAAGCTAACTAGAATACCTTCTATGTAGAATATAGATAACTGTCACTACACCTGTATCAGATGGTCCCCTTGAGTGACTGAAAAGGTGCACTGTGAGTGATGGGTGGACATCTATCATTATACCTATTTGTCATAACATTGGGATAGGAAGGGACCTAAAAAAGAAAATCAGAAACAAACTTCTTTGTGTCCCTGTCAACAATATTTACACAAGTTTTAACATCCTTGTCTATAAAACTAAGCCAATAGTCATAAAGAACAAAGTAGACAAGCTTGGGTCTGGTGAGACTGATGCTCACATTTTGTCACATCTTACAGTGGTACCCATTCTAACACAGCTTGGCTCACTGCACTGGTCTCTTCAGCCTCCATTGCCTCTTCCCCATCCCCAAGGACTAGTGAGTATGGACTATGACTAAGCTTGTCCCCATCTCCTATTCCACCTAGATGGGTCCTGATCAGTCTAAGCCACTCCCATCATCCTGTCCCACCCATCTCCATTATCATTTTGTAGAAAGCTGAGTGTCCCCTTCCCAAACCACCCAAAGTATTCCACTGGCCATGAAGATGAGGAATGGCCAGAACTCACACTGTTCCAGCCACAAACATAGCAAAAGATATTGTTATGGTGAGAAAAACTCTCCTCCCTTCTGCATGTGGAGCCAACCTTTCAAATGAAGCATACATGCTCAGAGGCAGTGGGGAAGGACTCTGGGAGATACTGTCCTTTTATTGCTGAAACATTAGGTCAAGGCAATGCTGAAGCTTGAGCTGTATCTGAGCTTTCTATTGAGAGAGCCAATCTACCTGTCAATTACTTAAACCACTTTGGGTCACTTTCAGCAATCCCCATTTTTAAACTGTGTACAAGGAAATATGAGCATGGAACTAGAACTTTAACCTTGAGATTAGTTAAATGCCAAATAGCCAAGGTACCAAGTTGGTGTGTCCACATTTACTTAGCAGCCATAAAACAGGTGTGTAATGGCCAGGTGTGGATCCTTGGTAGAACAAACATACTTGAACATTGAAGAAAATAGGAATGTTGGGATGGGTGGCGGCTTCTGTCAGCCTCTGTTGTGGTCCTACAGAGGAAGACTAGAGCACAAGGAGACCCTTCAAAGGCAGAAATCAAGAGAGTTTTTATGAAGTGCTGGGAGCAGAAGCCGAGCCAGAAATCTTAGCAGGTGCCCAGATGAGTCTATGTTTCTTTTCTTGGGCTCATTGGCAGTAGCCAAGGACAAAGGAAGTGTCAAGACATGGCCACCAGGCACTTTCGAGTCTGACAGCCACCTGCTGTGTCTCCTGAACATGCTCTTGGCTTTTTAAATGGCTGACTTTGGAGCAGTGTAGCCAGAAGTGAAGGAGGAGAGGGAGGGCTGGATGGGAATGAGCTGAGGTCTGGGATAGAAAAGAACAGAAAGAAAAATGCTTACCTGAATGACAGGGAGTTAAGAAAGATCCTAAAGTACTGAAATCCAGAGTGGGGAATAATACAGCCTTGACCAGTTTGCCCCACAATGCCTAGGTTATCTTCAAACTATTGTTCTTTCTCACTAGGAGGTAGGCTGTTCATGGGAGCCTGAGCTCTAGGTGGGGCCTTCAATATAGGCACTATGCCCAAATCATTCAAGACCCCCACCCAAAGCCACGTGCAGGAAGGAGAACTCAACTGGGCTGTGAAGAGCAGGGTAGAGATGAATGATAATTGGAAAGAGTGGGATATGGCTAAAAGCAGGAAAAACAACCATGTAGGTGGGAAGAGGAAGGTGAAAAAGACAAGAAGGAATGAGGGCAGAAGTCAAGGTTAGCAAAGGTCAGGTAAAAATCATGCCCAATAGAAGGGTACTCCTGCTTTAGGACCAAGTCAGGATAGCTTCCACAGGGCTGGCTAGTTTCCTCTGGGGTTTGTAGAATGCCAGGTCTGTGCTGTGGCACAGATTTGTATAGATTTGGCAGACATTGCCTATGCTAAACAGGATGCAGGCCTCAGGACTGGGTATTTATTTTTCCAAGATCTACGCAGAAGGCACTCCTGGTCAAAGAGTGTGCATGTTAGCTTAGTACTTTCCTAAAACCTCAATCAACAGCACTCATTCACAGGCCAGCATTGGAGAGGTGGGGACCTCCTGAATGAATGTGGAACAGTGTCCAGATCTCCAGTTGTCACTCAATCAGTCTCAATCAGCCCTCAAGGCTTGTCCACCTACAGATCTAGCTACTTATAGAACTACAACCAGAACACACACCTGCTTTGGGGACAGGTGGCCACCTGTAATGCTCAGCTTGCCCAGCCTGAGCCAAGTGGCTCTCACACTGCTGGTCTGGACCATGCTTTTCTGACTTGACTGTAGTTCAGCGGCTGCCTGAGCCCACAGTGGGAGCTGTAGGGAACCTTTGCAGCCACTTGTGGTTGGCCCCTCCTTTGTGAGCTCAGATGGGTCATAGTGCATGTGTGGGTTTCCTAGTGGCTGTTCTGAGGGACTCAGTAACACAACCCAACTGATGGAGGGGTGAGCTTCATGGGTGAACTTTAGGCAGGAAGAAAAACTGGAGATTAGAAGGGAAGGCTAGACTCCTTTGCCGTTCCTAGCATTCCTCCATGTAGATGTGACTGGAACCAGCTGTAGTGTTCTTAGGTTGTACTGACCTACCTATTTATCCATCAGTCTGTCTTCCCTCCTCTTCTGGCCTCACTGCCCTTGGGCTTCACCCTTGCTTCTCGGGAATTTCAACTCCCCCATCCTTCATAACTCTTCCCTGGGCTCAGTTTTCTAGAGTAGTGTGCTAAGACAGAGCCATTTGCAGAGAAAGCCACTACCCTCAACCCCTAAGCACCCACAGCCCAAACACAGAAACCCAATCACCCATGGCATCTTCACAGCATCCTGCCTTTTATGATACAGTCTGAGACAGCACAGGCTTCCACATCCTTTGGTCACATTGTAATTATTATACCTGACAGCTCGACAGCTTCCAGGACCATGGTGGCCTCCCCCATCTCATTATTCAAGTTACACATTTCATCACAGGGCTCCCACCTCAAGATGCACGCTCAAGTTTTACCCTAATTGGGCAGCGTCTTCATGAGTATTCTAGTTTTGTTTCTGTTGGTCTGATAAAAAACTCTGACCATTCACACCCCCCGCCCCAAAAACAACCTTATGAGAGGGGCTGGAGAGCTTATCAGTTAAGAGCACCAATTGCTCTTCCAGAAGACCCAGGTTCAATTCCCAGTACCCACACAGCAGCTCACAACTGTCTATAACTCCAGGATCCGACACCTTCACACAGACATATGTGCAGGTAAAACACCAATCCACATGAAATGATAACAAAATTTTAAAAAACGAATAGAAGAGTTTATTTCATTACAGTTTCAGGTTACTGTCCATCATTGTGGGAAAGTCAAGACAGGAACTTCAAGCAGCTAGCCACATCGCATGCAGTCAAGAACAAAGAGACATTAATGCATGTGTGCTCACTTGCTTACTTATGCTCAGCTCCATTTCTCTGCTCTTACATAGTTAAGCACCCTCTACCAAAGGAATGGTGCTACCCACAGGAGGCTGGGTCTTCTCACATCAGTGAACGTAATTAAGACAACTCACAGAGTTAGAGATATGGTTCCGTGGGTAAGAGTACTCACCGCTCTTCCAGAAGACCTGGCTTTGGTTCCCGCACCTACGTAGCAGCTCGCAAACCTATTTTAGTCCCAGAGATCCAATGCTCCCTGCTGGTCTCTCAAGAATTGCACACATGTAAGGCACTTGCAAACACCAATACACATTAAATAAAAATCTTGTGTGTGTGTGTGTGTGTGTGTGTGTGAGAGAGAGAGAGAGACAGAGACAGAGACAGAGAGAGACAGAGACAGAGACAGAGACAGACAGAGACAGAGAGACAGAGAGAGGCAGAGACAGAGACAGAGAGAAAATCCCCTACAGACATGTCCACAAAACAACCCAATGAAGATGATACCTGAGACTCTCTTTCTAGGTAGCTCTAGGCTATGTCAACTTAATAATTAAACCAACCACCCAACAGGTATTAGCATCAAGTTAAGATGACTTATGAGGGGTCTGGAGAGATGGCTCAGTGGTTAAGAGCACAGACTGCTCTTCCAAAGGTCCTGAGTTCAAATCCCAGCAACCACATGGTAGCTCACAACCATCCATAATGAGATCTGATGCCCTCTTCTGGTGCATCTGAAGACAGCTACAGTGTACTTAGATATAATAATAAATCTAAAAAAAAAAGATGACTTATGAACTATGGTAGACTCTGATCCCATACTGACCTGTGACTATATATGGCTTTTGTTCCCACCTAAACCTCCTAAGATAGAAGAATGCAGATTCATCTCTGGTAAGGTGGGTATCTTTAATGATGGTTCCTCATATCCAAGTTGTCCCCCAACTATAAGTCTTTATGGAAACCTGAAAACTGGATATATGATAGGGATAGAAACCAAATCATAGCCATGTTGTGGTGTGCAAATTCTTCAAAATGTAAGATCCATGGCAGTACTGCTCCTCCTGCAACTGCTGCAGCCAGGCAACCTGTGTGGATGAGCAACATGGCCCTCTTCCCAGATGGAACGGGAAAATTAAGAAAACAACTCCGGTGACACGTGTGGCTGTGATTTCATCAGACCAGGCTTGTCACTGCATGGTTGTAATCCCAGGACCCAGGAGGTAGAGGTAGGAGGACCTGGAGTCCAAGGCTAACCTAGACTGCCTGAGGCCCTGCCTCAAAATTCTAAACATTAAGTCACTAGCTGGAGCAAAGCCTAGCATGTATAGAAGGCCTAGGCTCAATTCCCAGTATACACCCTCCTTCCCCCATTAAAGAAAAGACCACAGTCTTCCCAGCAAGTCATTTACCCTGGATATTTAATGAATTGCAGAGTGCCTGAAAATCATCTGTCATAACAGGCTGTGAGGCTCTCTTCTCCTTGATTTACTTTCTATGAACTAAGCAAAGTCAAGAGCAGCCATTAGCAACCAGTCCCCTTTCACCCACAGAAGATCCTCTGGGGTCAGGGGAATGTCCTTTAACTGTCATCTTGACACAGTCTAAAGTCACCTGATAGAATCTCAATTGAGGAACTGCCCAAATGAGATTGGTCTGTCTGTGAGGGACTGCCCCCTTTGGGTGGTCTCACCCCTATATACAGGTGCTCCTGAACTGAGAGGGCAAGCTGAGTGTGAACCTGTTTGCAAGACAAACAAAAGTATCAGCCTCAGAGGTTTTTGCTGCACTTCCTTGGTTGAGTGAGTTCCTTGGTCAAAGACAACCCTACATGAAATAGCAAGCAGGCCTGGCTTCAAGTTCTCGCTCACCCTGACTTCTCTCAGTAATGGACTATAATCTGTGAGCTGACATAAAACCTTCTCTCTCGTAAGTAGCTTTTGGTAATGGTATTTGTCACAGCAACAGAATGAAAACTGAGCAGGAAGCAAATTAAAACACCATCCCAGATTTGGTACTAACGTGCAGTGTGGGACTGTGGCCCATCATTGAGTCTATGTCCCTAAGCCTGCTGAAATCAAACAAGTAAACTCAGAGGAGCGTGGGCCCAGATAAACACCACCTGCCTCTGTTTTACAAGCTTGCTGTTTAATCTCTCCAATCCAGAAATGCTTCCTCCACACTGAAGACTTTCTGAGGCTTTGTCAGGGAAGGGGGACCCAGTTCCAGCCCCAGCCATCTATGTGGTGGGTGCTAATTAGCCTTGTGATCCCAAGCCAACATCTGTACTCTTCATCTTAGAAGGTAGGCAATTTGCAGCTCAGTGGATGGCGGATGGGGTGGGATGGCGGAGATCTTACAGGACCATACATGGAACAGAGGCAGGAGAGATCCCTGAGAGTGGCTCCCTGCCTTGGCAAGCAGACGGGCTCCACGGCAAGAGCTCTCACACTGGGTGATTTCCCCTCTCAGGAATAATAGATTATTTTTCCCTCTGTGGTGTCTTGAATGAGAAGTCCCGCCATGGGCTGAAATGTTTGAATGCTTGGTCCTCATTGGTGGAATTGTTTGGGGGTATCTAAGAGATGTGGCTTTAGTGGAGGAGAGGTTTAGTCGGAGGGTCTGAAGCTCAGTAAAACACAATGAAGAAAACTAGCAATTGCCTTTTCAATATAAAGACTCTGAGCCAGGCATGATGGTACACATTTGTCATCTCAGCACCCAAGAGTCTGTGTGGTGAGGGCTGCTGCAAGCCCTAAGCTAGTCTAGTTTATCTAACGAGTCCCAGTTTAGCTGAGGCTACATAGTGAGATCTACTTTCAAAGTTGAGGAGAACCTTCAAAAGGAATCTGTACTCACTGGATAGAAGAAAAATAAAATTAAAACTCAAGGAAAGTTAGGGTGGGGGGCAGAGCTTAGTTAGTAAAGCATTTGCACACATGTGGGAACCTGAGTTCGGTCACCTAGCAGTCACATAAAAAGCGAGGCATGGTGGCGTGTGTTTTGCCACCCCTGCTCTGGGGAGGTAGAGACAGACGGACCAATTCAGCTGGCCAGCCAGCCAGCCTAATCCATGAGCACCAGGCCCCAGTGAGAAAACCTGTCTCAAGAAACAAGGTAGACAGTTCCCGAGGAGTGGCAGCTGAAGTTGACCTCTGACCTCTGCAGGAACAGAAACATGAATGTGCACTGCCAGGACTGACTGTAGGAACTGCCTCCCAGCAGGCCAGAGAGCCAAGAGGGTAGGCAGCGAGAGTGACACCGAGTATCACGGTGTATCAGCCTAGACCCCAGGTCTGGCGTCCTTGGCTCTCCCCGAAGTTAAGAAATAGGTTCTCAGCTAATACAACAAAGATAGGAAGCCTGGCATTAGAGGAGTATGTCAACAGTGAGCCCACATTTGCACCCCACACTGCTGGCCTGGTTAACTTTCTCTCTGGTGTGTTTGTTTGTTTGTTTGTTTGTAAGTAACAGCCTTGTATTTTCTGTCCTTGAGTCTGTACAGGAAGGAACAATCACCCTCCCATGCAGTCAGGCACCCGAATCCCTCAGGGCCATCACAGTTAGAATCTTGAATTTGGAGGTGAGAAGAAAACGCCACCTGAGCCAATCCCCTGAAAGTTTCCTCATTGGAAAAAAGTCCTTTCAGTGATAATTGCTGACTTTGTCCCGTTATCAACACACACACACACACACACACACACACATACACGATCGCCAAACAACCAGTCTTCCAAACTGTCTAGGCCTGCCTGCCTGCCTGCCAGGTGGTTCACTCCTTAACTCTTCCATCTCCTACTACATTTTACGTGTGGGAATGCTCACACACGCACCCTAAGACCACAGACATTTTGAACTTGATGAGCAGGACGCTAATCAGACTTGTGGGAGCCTAAGTCATGGCTCCTGTCCCCAAGCTGGACCATCCTGATGGAAGAATATGTTAGGAGAGATGAGTTGACAGCCAAGAGTTGCATCTTAGCATGGGTGGGGCAAGAGGCACCTTCTGAATCTGCAAGGGTTCCGCCACCCCAACAAGCCCGTGGGGACCTCACACAGCTCCCTTGTGACCCAAGCAAAGGCTATGCTGTACAGGGCAGAGGGGGTGAAACCACTGAAGACAGACAGGCCCCTCAAAGCCGCTGGCTGAATGCACAGCAAACCAAGCTCAAGCTTCCGCTCATTTGCCGCCTTCGGCAGCTCGCCTGTATCAAATAAACAGCTGAACAAAGAGGCTTTGATTTTGATGGTTTTAAAATGGGAGCAGGCTGATTTCACTCTGTGTTCGACTTCTGAAAAAAAAAAGTGCCATTTGGGCTTCTGAGCACTCTGTCCCCATCCCCTGGGGGTAAATGGGCTTTTAAGTGGACAGACCTATATCCCGAATCAGGACAGGAGCTGAAATGTGCTCCTCCCCCACCCCCCTAAGCCCTGTCAGCATCTGAGGGACTTTTTGTGCTGACTCCCAGTGCATAGATCTGACCTTTCCCAACCTCACAGGAAAAGCATATGTGATCTGGGACCCCGGAGAACAGAGTCACAGCTGAGCAGAGCACAGACAGGGGTGACTCCTGGCGGCATGAGAGGAGTCACACAAGAAAGCCTTATGCAGTCCCTCTGTCCTCTTCCTCTCTGTGTCTTATATGAGGGCACAAAGCCCAGGCACTAAGAACACTGGGGACTTATGGGAGGGAGCAAAGCCATCAGAGCAGGCTGTTAGCAGGATCCATTGTTTCTTCGCTCATTCACTCATCTACCCTCCTTCAGCACTGCCCAAGCACTGGGGATCCACCACCCCTCCCCGACCCCCAAGCATACATGTCTGATGCTACTGAAAGGATGAGGCTTGACAGGGATAATGCCATTTGGGTCACCATACTCCTCTGTCCTCAGGTGATCACAAACATCAAACCCTCAGTCCTACAGAGATAGTCATTGAGAGTCTCTGAGCAGATTGTGACCACGATGTTTCTGAGATGTCGGTAGATGTGATGGGTGCTTGTTAATGGTCTCTGAGAAAGGCTGAGCACCTGTGGTTGGCTCTGGTCTACCTCTTCATATTTGGGCTCAGTGGCCCTCCCGCCTTTGCTGCCATAAACCAGTCTTGGATCCATGCAATGCTGGAGCCATCAGTCCCTTTGGTCTGTGGGCACCTCTGCCTTCAGGCAGCTGGTTCTCATATACCAGGATATGGTTTTTCTAAAATAGCTACTCCGTCTGAACGAATCTGATAAGGCTCCTAGCATCAAGTCCCACCCCAACTTGGTCAGTGAGGTTTCATTCAATATACTTCTCTCAGCATGTCCTCCCACAGAGCTACTTTGCATCCTGTATTGTCCAGTTGTCCTTTCAACTGGAAATTGGCTTGCCTACTATATGAGTATGCCCTTACACACACACACACACACACACACACACACACACACGCTATAAACTCTTGCCATAGAGCTAACTGAGGGAAGGTAGTGGGTCTCTTCATTTCTTCAAGGTCTGTGCTACAGTGTCTAATTTAATCCTCTATTGATTTAGGAAGGGATAGCAATTATTCTAGTTCTGCAGAAAAAAAATTAAGTTTGGAGAACTGACAAGACAGCAGATCACATAGAGCAGCATTCCTCCTCAGTCCCACAGCCTCTTTGTCCTACAGTACAGGCTGCAAGCAGAAGACCTTAGAGTCACTAGAGTGGCTCTAAATCCAACATGTATCCTTATACAAAAAAGAAAGCGGGACATGGGGATAGAAGACACAATAGAAGGTGTGTAGAAGGTGCCACAGGAGGATGGATGGTTGGTGTCCTGGTGGAAGAAAGTGGACACTTGTCCTGCAAAACATGAACTGAGCACCACTGGGGACCCAGAACAGGTCTGACATTTAGTGGTATGCTGATAACTAAGGCAAAGGATAATTTGCAGGGGAAGGTTATCCTTTTCAACAAATGTGACTAGATGTCTGTATGAAAATGAAATAAATCCTACCTTCATGCCTTATACTACATGCAAATATTAAATTATAGCATAGACCTAAATATAAAATCTAGGACTATAAGCCTAAGGCCAAAACATAAGGAGGGATCTGTTTATCCAGGACTTTAGCAAAGACTTTTTAAGTGGGACACAAGACGCCATGATCTAAGGTAGAAAATAAAGGGGAATGCTGAATTCATAAATATTAAATTTTGATCTTTGAAAGATACCTGTGAAAATAAGAAACAAACCAGAGGCTGCAAAAAAATATTTGCCAAACATTTGTCTGATGAAAAGATTATGCCCAAATAGTGAAGTGGTAAATGTTGACCCACTCTAAACTCTGGACAGGTGCACACACCTCCTCTACACCTGCCCAAGTGTTTTGGATTCACAAATGAAAGACACACACACCAGCTATTATTTTTAAGATTTATTTATTTGGTTTATGTATATAAATACACTGTAGCTGTCTTCAGATATCAGAAGAGAGCATCAGATCCCATTAGTACAGACGGTTGTGAGCCACCATGCTGTTGCTGGGAATTGAACTCAGGACCTCTGGAAGAGCTGTCAGTGCTCTTAACCACTGAGCCATCTCTCTAGCCCAGGCCAACTATTTTTAATATGCCTTAACTAGCTCAATGGCTGAGTCACTTCAGAACCTCCATGTGGCTAACACACTCCCCTCCAATATTCCTGATATTACTAAATCTATATTTTATCCTTGCTCCCCTGAACTCTTCTGGGCAGCCCTCCTGGGGCCACTTTCCCCTTTGCACCTACATTTCAGCTGTCTCTCCCTTCTGCACCTTCCCAGCTTACATGGTCCATCTCCTATGACCTTGTTACACAGCTGGAGTTATCATAGAGAAAGGAGTTTCAGTTGAGGAAATGCCTCCACGAGATCCAACTGTAAGGCATTTTCTCAATTATTGATCAAGGGGGAAAGGCCCCTTGTGGGTGGGACCATCTCTGGGCTGGTAATCTTGGTTCTATAAGAGAGCAGGCTGAGCAAGCCAGAGCATCCCTCCATGGCCTCTGCATCAGCTTCTGCTTTCTGACCTGCTTGAGTTCCAGTCCTAACTTCCTTGGTGATGAACAGCAATGTGGAAGAGTAAGCTGAATAAACCCTTTCCTCTCCAACTTGCTTCTTGGTCATGATGTTTGTGCAGGAATAGAAACCCTGACTAAGACAACAGTTATGTAAACTAAAAGTGTGCTATAATCTAATAACGTCCAGCCCATCAATTTTGTCAATTTAAGTGCATTAGTGTAACATCTATCCTAACTTAAAGAGCTTACAATTTTATGTCTGAATTATATTTTAATTTCAATTTGCATTACCATCTGAAAACCATCGTTTCAAATCTACATCATCTTCCTCAATGCTAAACAACTTAAGTTTGATTATGAGACTTCAACCCCTGTCAAAGATCTGAGAATGAATTAAATATTACCTAAATATATAGGAAGCACAAAATCATAGCTTCCAAAATTTAACCAATTTGCCGAGACAGCTGACTACCTGGACAGTCCCCTAATTTCTTATAACGTTGGAGCATCTGTCTTCAGCCTTCTGGCCCAGAACTATCTGACATCCCTTAAGTGAGGCAGGAATTATGAAAGACTAGCTTACCCTGACTTGGCAGAGCTAAACAGTCAACTATCCTACATCTGTTTGTCCTTTTGGGACAGTATTTTTGGTCTGCAGATGAATTAGAGCAATTCTTGCCCAGTGGCTATTTTGCCACAATCAAAGTAACTCCACATGGGGCTAATGATGCTCAGTATCTTCCTTGAGGGGGAACAGGATACTGTCGGGAGTAGATATGTCTCCTAGTCAAAATTTCTATTAATGATAATATGTGGGTGCAAAGGGGAAAGCAGCCCCAGGAGGGCTGCCCAGAAGGGTTCAGGGCAGCAAAGATAAAATATGGGTTTAGTAAGTATTAACTCAGGAATATTAGAAGGGAGTGTGTTAGCTACATGGAGGTTTAAAAGTGGTCCAGCCATTGAGCTAGTTAAGGCATATTAAAAATAGCTGGCATGTGTATCTTTCATTTGTGAATTTAAAACACTTGGACCAGTGTAGAGGAGGTGAGTGTACAGGTTGGGATTTTAGAGAGGATTAACATTTACTGCTTCAAAATAATCTTTAATTTCAACATTTTTTAAAGTTTGTTTAATTTAAATTTAACTTAATCACTCACATATTTGGAGTGTTAGGGACCAAACCTGGGACCCAGCATATGAAAGGCAAGTGTTCTGTCACTGAGTCACATTCAGTGTCGCAAACAAATGGAATTTATTTTTAAGTTTGGCATTTGGTTGACCCTTCAGTTCAATGAAGAAGAGATCTGAGTGGTAAATAAATATATGAAAAATGTCTAATGCCATTCAGCACTGGAAAATACAGGCTAGAGCCACAGTGAGAGGTCACTATGCCCATGGAGGGATGGCCACATTTAAATGGAGTATTGGACGAGGAAGTGGTCAGAACAATGCAGGATAGCTGGAACTCTTATGCAACCAACCAGCAGCCATCTTGGAAAACAACTGGTCAGTTTGTTAAAAGTAAGGGCTAGGGGAAAGCTAAGTCAGTAGTGAAATTTGATCCTGGTGCCCACATAAAAGTCTGATTATTAAACCCTTTAGATCCCATTGAGAGACCTGGTCTCAAAAAATAAGGTAAATGAGATCCTAAGGAATAATATCAGAGGTTAACCTCTAGTTCCATATCTCAATCGTGTGTGTGTGTACACACACACACAAACACCTAGATATGCACAGATACTCAGATGCACACATATACACTCACACAAAGTAAAAAGATACTAGTACCCCATGATCTGGTAATTTTGCTCTTAGAGCAGTAAGAACATATACCCATATGAGGACCTGTATGTAAATTCCCAAAACTGCATTTATAATAGTTCCAAACTGGAAACCATCCACATGTGCTTCAACAAGAGAATGAACAAGCCCGTGCTGCTTATGGCTCAGAGTGCTGCACAGCGATGAAAGGCAAGAAGCTGTGCACACACTCAACATTGTGGGTGCAGCTTCAAAACACGATGCCAAGGCAGAAGAAGCCAGACATAAAAGGCTACTGGGTTTTTTAAAAGATTTAATTTTTATATATGCACTGTGAGGGGGACATTTGAGCGCAGGTACTAACTAGAGTTAGAGGCAGTTGGGAGCCCCCTGATAGCCCCCTGATATGGTTACTGGGAATTGAACTCTGATCCTCTAGAAGAGCAACATACAAGCTTAACCACTGAGCCATCTCTATAGGTCCCAATACTGGACTTTTAAAAGTTCTCTTTTTGTGTATGTGTGTGTGTCTGAGAGAGAGGATGTGAGTGTGTGTATTTGTAATATGTGTGCACTGCATACATGTACTCTGGCACCATCAGAAAAAGGCATGAGATACCTAAAACTAGAGATATAAGTAATTGTGAGCTACCCAACATAGGTGCAAGGAACTGAATCTGGGTCTTCTATAAGATCAGTGCACACTCTTAACTGTGAGCTATCTCTCTAGCTCTGAAAATATTTTTAACATATCATTTAAACAAAACCACTAAGGGCAGATATCCAATTGATGGCTTCCCCAAGCTGGATGGCATGAGAGATTGCCTTCAAGAGAGAACTGTGAGATATTGTGTGTGCATGCAAGAGATGAGGACAATTATGCATGGCCAGTCTCAGTAAACTATGCCTGGAGTTTTCAGTGTGTGAAGTACATCTGGATAACTCTAATTTTAACACTTTGTAAGTATTACCACCATCCTATTCAGAACTTACTTGCTTCTTGTTCTAGCAGAAGTTTATTGTTAGATGAAAGGAAAGAGGGCATTATTTATTTCACTCTCCTCTGATTAATACATGACTAAATACCATATTTTGTATAGCAGGAGCTATAAATACCGAGACTCTAACACAGCCACATAGAGCACAGTACACATCGTACCTGACAAGAGCTTTTAGAATCTCGCTTCTATAATAATCCCTGGGACAGAACAAAGGTGAGAAAAGTAGCAGTTATGTCTATTATTATTCTGTTCCTTACATGCATCTTTAACCACAGCCACGGGAGTGGGCAGGGCCAGAATTATTATCTCCGTGTTATATGTATATATACAGAAGCTAAAGAACATGCCACAGAAGCTGGAGATCGCTCAGGGGTTAAGAGCGCTGGCTGCTCTTGCAGAGGACCCCTGCACTGTTCCCAGCACCCACATGGCAGCTCATGGCCAACCATAACTCCAGCACCCCCATTTGACCTCCATGAGCAATACACAGAGAGAGAGAGAGAGAGAGAGAGAGAGAGAGAGAGAGAGAGAGAGCATCTACATATATGTAATACACGCAGGCAGAATACTCATAGACACAAAATAAATAATAATTTAAAAGAAAAGAAACTTTCTACAGACATTAGTGAGACAGCTCAGCAGGTAACGGCACCAGCATCCAAGCTTGACAACTTCAATCTATAAGAGCCACATGGTAGGAGAGACGTGAATCTAAGTTATCCTCTGGCCTTTATACCTGCAAACCATCACACACAGAGAGAGAGAGAGAGAGAGAGAGAGAGAGAGAGCGAGCAAATGAACTTTAAAATAATTAAAGGACCTGCTACATCTCCCACAGTGAGTTGTTGGTAATCCCTGAACTTGAATCCTTGTCTTTTTTACCACAGAGAACATTTAAGTTTTTCTTGCTCTTTCTCTCCAAAAGCAAAGGCTGGGCCTTGGCCAGAGTGAGCCGAAGCAAAGCCCAGCTGAGAAAACTGATGGGCAGGAGGGAAACTTGTTTTCAAGCCTGTGATCTTTTTTCAGTGTTTTGAAACTTGAAAAGGCCTGGAAATAAATCTGAAAGGGCTGTCTATCCCTTGGAGCTAGGAGGTGGAGAAGGGTGTGGGTTCAGATGTGACAGGAACCAGGACATGACCTCCATGTGCCTACGAGGTAGATAGAGTCCTTTGAAGCCAAATGCCCAGAACACAAATCCAGCCCTGTCTGGCCCATAGAGGCTTCCATCAAGTCAGGCAGGAGGCCTGAAGCCCAGGACAACATGGAAGGGAGGGGCCCTCAGGTAGAAGCTCTCACCCCTACAGACTTGAGAAGGCAGCATTCTGTGGAAACACTGCCTTCCCCCGTCACAGGAGTACAGACTCCTCTTTGTACCACACCCTCCCTCCTACCCGAGACTTTTCCTCTCTGGCCATTCCTGTGTTTGACTCTATCTTGATCATTCAGTGGGTCACCTTGAGGCCTAGCATGCTGCAGGGTGTATGGTCAGCCCTTTCTGGTAGCCCTGGAGTACTGTCTCTAGCAGCGACTTTGACAGTTCTCGGCCTGTCCCCTGTGCCACCACCTAGGTCTTCATCATTGCTCACAACCTGCAAGGCAAAGAACCCAAGTAGCTGAGTCCTGAGAGATGTGTGCACACAGAGGTCTGTTCAAGCATTCCCATACAGGCTATTAGGAGGACAGAGAGCATTTCCAAGTTCAGGTGTTCGTGTCATTTGTTGAAGCAAATCATTTAGATGATTTAGAACCAGACCCCACTTAGAAGAAGTGCCTGCAAGCCCAGTTAGTTGAAAAGCTGAAAGGTCCTGCCCTTGGTGTGGCCACCCATGGAAACATGCACTCTGAGACCAGGCACAGAGCAGCTTCCCCACGGGCTCTGCAGAGGGTTGAGACTTAAATAAAAACAGAAAGCCCCTACAGATTACAGGTGACAGACACCTGTAATCCCAGCACTTGGGAGGCTGAAGTGGGAAGGTCCCTGAGAGGTCAGCCTGGGTTAGAGTGAGACCCTGTCTCAAGAGAACCTAAAATCAGACCCCTCCCTCATACCAAAAAAACCTTACAATTAAGTACAAGATAAATGGTTAGAACAAGAATGTTCCTACACATGATGGACGTTTGTTTTTCTCTTATGTAAACAGTTCAGAAGCAACTCAATTCCACAAAGTCATTCAGGGAACCCTGCTACTTCTTTATGGTATACCCATTATTCCATACAATTACACCGTAAAATGCAGAACGGTGACAGGCCAGTTCTGGCTAGGATTCTGTCCATCCATCATCCACTTCCCTTTCTCTCCTCCCCCCTCCCATTCCTGCCTCTCCTTCATTGTAACTAGATCAACACCCCGAACCTTCTCCTCAGCCCTCTGTCCCTGTCTTAGCGGTTTTCATGTTCATACCCAGTCTTCCTGCCCTAACATCATTGCCTCCACGTTCAAGTCTATAAGAGAGCAGGGAGAAGACACGTGATTATCTCAACAGAGATGCCTGGAGGCTGTGCACTGGTTCATTCCATGTGGCAACTCTTAGTCACGTGACCATGTGGGCTGCAGGATATCAGGGAAAATCCTTCTAACAACAGGGCATCACATGTATCTGAAAAACTCATGAGGCTCAATTATAAGAGAAATGGGGTGAGAATAAAACCCAGGACTGCAGAGCAAGTGAAGTCAGTTCCCAGCATCACACCAGTGAGCCCACAGTCACCTGCAGCTCCAGCTGCAGAGGACCTGTCTTAGTCAGGGTTTCTATTCCTGGACAAAACATCATGACCAAGAAGCAAGTTGGGGAGGAAAGGGTTTATTCAGCTTAATTTCCACATTGCTGTTCATCACCAAAGGAAGTCAGGACTGGAACTCAAGCAGGTCAGAAAGCAGGAGCTGATGCAGAGGCCATGGAGGGATGTTTTGTACTGGCTTGCTTGCTCTGGCTTGCTCAGCCTGCTCTCTTATAGAACCAAGACTACCAGCCCAGAGATGGTCCCACCCACAAGGGACCTTTCCCCCTTGATCACTAATTGAGGAAATGCCTTACAGTTGGATCTCATGGAGGCATGTCCCCAACTGAAGCTCCTTTCTCTGTGATAACTCCAGCTGTGTCAAGTTGACACAAAACTAGCCAGTACAATTGACCCCTTGTCAACTTGACACACAAACACATCACTAGTAAGCCTCAACCCTTACATTCTTATTCATCCCTAAGATCTAAATAACTTTAAACATCCCAAAGTCTTTACATATTCTTAAAATTTCAATCTCTTTAAAATATCGATCTCTTTTAAAATCCAAAGTCTTTTTACAATTAAGTCTCTTAACTGTAGGTTCCACTAAAAAACTTCCTTCAAGAGGGAAAAATATCAGGGCACAGTCACAATCAAAAGCAAAAATCAATCTCCAACCGTCCAATGTCTGGGATCTAACTCATGATCTTCTGGGCTCCTCCAAGGGCTTGGGTCACTTCTCCAGCCATGCCCTTTGTAGCACACGCATCGTCCTTTAGGATCCAGATGCCTGTACCCCACTGCTGCTGCTCTTGGTGGTCATCTCATGGTATTGGCATCTCCAAAACACTGCATGATCCATTCAGTCCTGAGGCTGCACCTTCACCAATGGCCTTCCATGGCCTCTCACAGTGCTGAGCCTCAGCTGCTCTGTGTGACCCCTTCATGCCTTCAAAACCAGTACCACCTAGGTGACCCTTACACATTACCAAGTCCCGCTGCAGCAGGAGTACATCCTTGGCTATCTCTAGAGCACAGCCTCTTTGTGCTTTCAGAAAACACTTCCCAGAAGATGTCACCTCAACGATGTTGGTCTCCTCTTAATCACCGCTAATTTCTTAGCTCCAGCTAACCAGCATCAATAGTCCCAGTAATGCAAAGTTTTTTGCTTTAGTAGTTCTGGTGTCTTGTTAATCACAGCTGATTCTTCAGCCCCAGCTAACCAGAACTACAGAATCTTTACAATCAAAACAGCAATGGCTCTAAAAAGAGTCTTTAATTTTCCCTCTGAAATTTCTCAAGCCAGGCCTCCATCTTCTGCACTGTTCTCAACATTATCTTCCAAGTTCCTACACAATATCTGACAGAGCTCTTAACAACGAATGGATCTTCAAGCCCAAAGTTCCAAAGTCCTTCCACAGTCCTCCCCAAAACATGGTCAGGTTGTCACAGGAATACCCCACTATGCTGGTACCAATTTGTCTTAGTCAGGGTTTCTATTCCTGGACAAAACATCATGACCAAGAAGCAAGTTGGGGAGGAAAGGGTTTATTCGGCTTATACTTTCACATTGCTGTTCATCACTGAAGGAAGTCAGGACTGGAACTCAGGCAAGTCAGGAAGTAGGAGCTGATATAGAGGCCATGGAGGGATGTTCTTTACTGGCTTGCTTGCTCTGGCTTGCTCAGCCTGCTCTCTTATAGAACCAAGACTACCAGCCCAGAGATGGTCCCACCCACAAGGGGCCCTTCCCCCTTGATCACTAATTGAGAAAATGCCTTACAGCTGGATCTCGTGGAGGCATTTCCTCAACTGAAACTCCTTTCTCTATGATAACTCCAGCTGTGTAAAGTTGACACAAAACTAGCCAGTACAGGACCTGACACCAACATTTTGAGTACCACACACATGTGGCACATACATCAGCATGAGTACTAAAACAAACAATTCTTAAAAAAAAGTTTTATATGTTGCTAAATTTCAACTACTCATCAAGAAGAGGTAAAGCTCAGAACGTAAGAGATTTAGTAAGCTATCCAGGAAGCATGTTTACATTTCTACTCCCTTAAGCCCAAGTGCAGTGTCAGTCCCAATAATTCACCAAGGGGAGGGCACATTGAGAATCCCTCTTGTAACTTCCTTCCTGAAGGTGACAGAATACCAATGAGGCCCACTTGGGTTGGGCCTTATTCTGAAAGAGTTATGGTTTCTTCAGAGATGTTTTATTCTAAATGACTCCTTTATTCATTCAGTGAACACTTTCTGAGCATCCACTCTGCCTGAATAAGTGCCAAGGGTGCCACAGTGATCAGAAACAAAGTGAAAATCTTGCTGCCAAAGAGAGCACTTAGTGGCATTTACATGCAAGTGAAGGGGGCAGACACTGTCCTAGCTTCATTTCTGGTCCTGTGACTCTGTGTGTGTGTGTGTGTGTGTGTGTGTATTCCCCTGAGAAAAAAACAACTTCTAGAGAAAAAGGGTTGGGAGACTGGAGAAATGGCTCAGTGATTAAGTGTAGAAGTTAGGCCTGGTTCTACCTCCCTACCTCATGGTCCTCAAACTCAAAGTATATTTACAAATAGCTTGGTCATATAGGCTCTACTCTGACTAGATCATAACTTAGATAACCCATCTATTTTAACCTACATTCTGCCACATGACTGACTACCTGTGCTCAGGTTCCATGTGTTCATCTCCTCAAATCTTCCTGGGCAGATCTCCCCACGCCTGGCTCTATCTCAGAAATCTCTCTCCTACCAAATGTCCCACCTCCTATTTCCTGCCTAAGCCATAGGCCATCAGATTTATTATTTATTGACAGGTGCTGCAACCATACAGACATAAGAAATTCTCCCTACAGTTAAGAGCACTTGCTGCCCTTGCAGAGTACTGAATTCAGTTCCCAGCACCCACATGGTCACTTACAACTAACAATAACTCAGGTTCCAATGGATCCAGTGACCTCTTCTGACATATTCAGGAAGGCAGTACATACATGTGTACAAATACATACACTCAGGCAAAACACTCATGCACATAAAATAAAATAAATCTTTAGGAGAGAGGAGGGGTTGGGACTGAAGAGATGGCTAGTGGTTAAGAGCAAGTACTGCCCTTTTGGAGGACTTGAACTTTCCAGCACCCAGGTCTGGTGGTGTAAGACTCTGCTGAGCCAGCCAGGCGGTGGTGGCTCATGCCTTTAATCCCAGCACTTGGGAGGAAGAGGCAGGCGGATTTCTGAGTTCGAGGCCAGCCTGGTCCCCAAAGTGAGTTCCAGGACAGCCAGGGCTACACAGAGAAACCCTGTCAAAAAAAAAAAAAAAAACCAAAACAAAAACAAAAACAACAACAACAACAAAAACAGACTCTGCTGAGCCTTAGATACCAGGGACTCCCCCCCCCCCACCCCAGTGGACCACACAGATCTACAGATTGATGTAAAAGCAAGAGGAGTTTATTGTTCCAGCACGCTGGGGCCGTCCTACACCCAAAGGAGAGGTGATGACTCCAGGCTGCCCCTTCAGCCAGTTTTTATACAGTTTTCAGGGGTAGAATGGAGCAATAGCAACTAGGCACAATATGATTGGTGGAACAGTATGACTTTTAAACTGATTGGTCCTGCAGGTAGCCAATGGCTGGCTGTTCTACCCTTCGGTCTTTCTGAGGAATATAATCAGCCTTTCCTTTCTGAGAAGGGAGGGGTGCTGATGTGCTCCATTGACCTCTCTCTCCTAGGAAGGGAGGGTACCTAAGCTATTTTGAGGCCTGGTGGAATTTTCCAACAGTCTTTAGTTAGTTGACCTCTTCAGTGGTTCACAACCACCTGTAACTCAAAAATCTAGGGGTACATGACACCTCTAGCCACCATAGGTACCTATGGGCTGGAATGATGGCTCAGCAGTTAAGGGCACTTGCTGGTCTTCCAGAGGACCTGAGTTCAATTCCCACCAAGCACGTGGTGGCTCACAACCATCTGTAAAGGGATCCGATGATCTTTTCTGGTATGTCTGAAGACAGTGACAGTATACATATACATATACATATATATATATATATATATATATATATATATATATTATTTAAAAATGAGAGATAACGAAGGTCTTAAAATCTCAAATTATGACCCACCATCTCAGGTAAGACAAGGCATAAACTTTAAGCAGCTAGTTATGGCCATAGGGCAAAGAGCAGATGGATGTGTTCATGTGTACTCATGCTTAGCCTCAGTTCCACACTTATATAGTCCAAGATCTCCTTTCTAGGGATCCACAGTGGGTTGGGTCTTATTATGTCAGGTAACCCTAGTAGTCAAGACAACCCCCCACATACATGCTCCCAAGCCAACCTGATCTAAACAGTCCCTTGTCGAGTTTCTATTCTCAGATGAGTCTAAATTATATCAAGTTGACAACTAAAACCAATATTAGTGATATTAATCAAAGACTCATACAAATCTGTGGCTTCTTGTTCTGAAGGAAAAAAACCTTTTGCCTAGGGAGCAAGACAGACAGCTGGAAGTAGGCAGCGATCGACGAGGCCTCTCTGGGGACTATCAAGTAGGCTGAGGAAGGATGTGCTGCTGTCTGTGCAGAAGAGGGTCATGGTCATTGTGCATGCTTTCCCTCCTCCCCTGGCGGAAACAGTCAAGGCCAGCTACCTCACCCACTGGCCAGCAGCAGGAACTAAATGGAGAGAGCTCAACAAGGGACAGAGATATGCATAAAAGTTTGCTATTCTAGGGAACAGAGAGAAGCTACATTAAGTAAGGGACTCTTCTATCAGATTCTGCAAACCAAGGGACAATCAAGACCCACAAATACAATCTTTATGGTTTGGCTGAGACACGGCCTTCTTCAGGCAGCCTCTGAGCCTTGCATAGAAGAAAGGGACTTCCAATGCTCCTGACTCCAGATCACTGCGATCCTGAGGATATGGGGCACTTTCAGCCTGTGTCATGGGTGACTTATTTATTCTTCTCCCCTATCTGAAGTAGTGCTACCAACATTTAACCAAAGGAAGGTCAGAGAACTGGGCTGGGACACTGGGGTAGTAAGTAATGAGCCAAACTCTATCTAGATGATCCCAGGGTCCAAGCCCCTGGTAGTTCATCTTTAGATCAACAGAAAGTCTCACGGGGGTGGGAGGGAACATGACCTCTTCTTTTAAATATCATATAAGGACTGGTGAGATGGCTCGGTGGATAGGGGGACCTGTCACCAAGCCTGACCTGAGTTCAATCCCATGACTCACAGAAGGAGAGAAGCAACTTCTTTAAGTTGTCCTCTGATCTCCGTACATGCATACTATGACATGTACATGCCCACACATGTGCACACAACATGAATAAAATATTTTTAATGCCACACAAGTTCCAAGTCCTCATACTGCCTGAAAAATCTATGTGGAATCCTCAACTCCTTAAACATCAAAAAGTTATTGAAAAACTACTTGCACATATATCCATGCACTCTATATATATGCATCTATATGACTCATATCACATCTATATCTAGAATACTTAAGCTATCGGCATAAGCAGTAACATCTTCAAGTTCTGTAGCTGAGGGATTCAGGGACAATTAAAGCCTTAAATAAGAGTTTCTAAAAGAAAGTTCCACTCTTGAGTGAGACCCTGCAAGGAATGAGGAGACCGGCTGCCCTGTGATACTGGTGAAATTAGGTTTTTAAAAAAAGAATGTTTATCCCAGCACTCAGGTAGCTGAGGCAGGAGAAAAGAGTTTGATGTCAGCCGAGGCTATATAATGAAAGAAACACCATCTCAAAAAAAAAAAAAAAAAAAAAAAAACAGTTTAAGGCCAGGTGGTGGCAACACACATCATTAGTCCCAGCACTCAGGAGACAGAGGCAGGTGGAACTCTGTGAGTTCGAGGCCAGTCTGGTCTACAAACCAAGTTCCAGGACAGCCAGGCCTACAGAGAAATCCTGTGAAGGGAAAAAAAAAAAAAAAAGGTTAGAGTCCTTGGAAACAATCCTAAAGGCACTGATCAAATAAAGAGACATTTAAGAAAATCTATAGAATTCAGCAAGAGGAGTGAGAATTTGTGACATTTGAACCCAAGGCCCGTGCCCTTGGTCCATCTTAGCTGGAGGTTGTTGTGATTCTACTCCAGACAAAGACTCAGTGCTCTGGCCACGCCCTTTCCTTCAGTGTGGACAGCCCCCAGGCCATAGTATCTTCCTAGCCTAGGTATTCTGAAAGAACCAGGGAGATACAGGGTTAAGGAGTCAGAACAAATCTTAAGCATGGGCTTCAGAAACTTAATGAAATCTATCACTAAACTGATTTCAGGGTAAAGTGAAAAGCCAGGCAGTGATTTGTGAACCCTTATGTGTGGCTGTGGTCAAGGAAAGAGATAGTTAAAGGATACTGCCAAGCATGCACCAACCCCAGGGTGCTACATTCTCACAAGGCTTGTGCTGAGCAACTGATGGTGGGGAGACCCACCGAAATAGTACAGGTAGCTTCGACATAAATACATCATTGAGGACCAATACCCAGATCAGACGCAATGCTGTATGATCTAAAATGTCTAATTACCAGATCTGACCAGAAACCATCCTCCCTGGGGATAAACTTTCATAAATCCAAAAGGTACTTCACAAGCCACCAAAGGGGACTGTCCATGAAGAGATGGACATTTCAAAACGATTCCACTTTATGACTTTAAGAGCATATATTGGAGGGAAATCTGGGTTATAAAGTGAGGCTCAACAGTAGATTTCACTTGGCAAAAGAACTGCCAAACTTCAGGGCTGGGGAAACAGAGCCCTTGTTTGCTTCCATGCGCAAACAAAATCAACTTGAAGATACATAACAGAGATTATGCAACTTGAAGAGAGAGAAACATGACAGCCTTAAAATCAGCAGCAGAGCAGAGAAAACCTCAGAGGGGGACCTCAGTGTGACTTCTTATTAGAAAAAATGGAGACTAGGGCACAATAGGACAATACTGAAGGCACTTAAATTCTTAAATTAAACAACTGCACCCCTTACACTCACACACACACACACACACACACACACACACACACACTACTTCAATCAGCAAAGTTATCTTCCAAACAGAAATCCAAAGATATCAGCACATACATGAAACAGAATGCCTGGCTTACAAGAAGGATCAAGCCAGTCCTTCACACTACAAGAGAGTAACCCAAGGAGGTGATTCGACTCTGTGTGAGAAATTAAGAACCTGGGTGGAGATAGTCCAGTCAGCATGGGAGACACTGTAAAGTGCTTTTCTCTGTCCCACTCACTGCACTAGCTTGCGTCTTTCTAGCTACACCATGCATAAGTTAAACGTTCTCAACAGCAGTGCAAGGGAGCAAATGAGAACAAAGGCAGACTAAGCTAGGAAAGCAGCTTTGTGTGGCAACACAATTAACAGGAACAAATGAAGAGAACCAGAACCAGGGACTATGGAACTTAATATAATGAAGGCTATAAACATATTTACTTGCTCTCCTTTCTTCTCTCAGATTCTTTAAAAGACATTAAATTATATAACATAATACTATAACAACATATTATTGGGTTTGTAATGCATGTAGGTGTAACACTGTTGAACAGTAATACTAGGGAAGAAGGAGAAGTAGAATTATATTAAATGAAATTCCTAAATCTGTCACCAGAGCTGTCTAATAGATTCTGATCAAATCTCTCTCTCTCTCTCTCTCTCTCTCTCTCTCTCTCTCTCTCTCTCTCTCTCTCACTCACTCACAGAGACATATATACGCACTCACACACAGAGACATATATACACACTCACATACACACTCATACACACTCACACACACACAGACATACACTCACACATAGACACAAACACAGACACACTCACACACACAGACAAACAACACATAGACACACACATAGACACACAGAGACACACACAGTCAGGCATACACAGACACACAACACATAGGCACATACCCACACACACACAGAGACACACACAGAGACACACATACAGACACACACTAGCACACAAACACACACATCCCAAACCATGACTGCTAAGTAAATTACTTTAAGAGCATATATTGGAGGAAATCATAAATTAGCGCTGCTCTCACCTTGGTTAGAGGAGCTCCTTTTGCAGTGGGCAGCAGTCAGTGCCAAGACTTATAACTGGTCAAAGTGCTAAGAATAAGTGATTGCTGAGTTCTCAACCCTGAATGGTTGATCTACATCACCCCTCAGAAAAGGGGGCTCTAGATGACCCCTCAGAGGAAGGAGTGAAAAGAATGTAAGGTGGGGAGGAGAGCTATGAAATGCTGATCCCTAGACATGACGAGACTACTGCATGGGTGATGTCTAGACATGACATGGCCACTGCATGCGTGATCTCTGGACATGACAGGACTGCTGCATGCGTGAACTCACAACACCTCCAGTTACCTGTGCATAAGACAAAGCCAAATGATAATTCCAGCATGGGAGGGGAAGGTCACACAAGGCTCTAATCATAGTGGAGGAGTCATTGGCACCTGATTGGCTGGAGGAAAGGGTGGGTCATTTTTCTTCAGGGGTATGGCCACTGGGTGGTTGTGCATGCTTACATGGCCAGCACTAATTAAATCCAATGGGTCATTAAAAAATAGATTTGGCAGATGAGGTTGAGAAAGCAGCACTCCATTAAAAAATAGATTTGGCAGATGAGGTTGAGAAAGCAGCACTCGCTTGGTTCCGGGACTCCACCGAAAAGTAGTCTGCACAGGTGAGAGTGTGCACACAGAAGCAGACAGCTTCTGAGACAGGCGGGAGCCACAGAGCTTCTGAAGCAGCGCCCTTTTCGGGCTCCAGACATCCGACCACCTCCCCGGCCAGAGGACAGGTGTCCACCTGGCCTGGAAGGCTTTTGCCTCAGGAACGGCGGGAGCAATCTTAGTTCCGGGACTCCACCGAAAAGTAGTCTGCACAGGTGAGAGTGTGCACACAGAAGCTAACAGCTTCTGTGACAGGCCAAAGCAACACAGCTTCTGGGAAAGGTTCTGTTTGGGCCTTCATCTTAGGCCAGAAGAGAGGTCTGAATGCCAGATATCTGTGCACCTTCCCTGTAAGAGGAGAGCTTGCCTGCAGAGAGTGCACTGACCACTGAAACTCAGAGGAGAGAGCTTATCTCCCAGGTCTGCTGATAGAGGGTAACAGAATCACCAGAGGAACAATCTCTAAACAGAGACAACTATAAGAACTAACTCCAGAGATTACCAGATGGTGAAAGGTAAACGTAAGAATCTTACTAACAGAAACCAAGACCACTCACCATCATCAGAACCCAGCACTCCCACTTCGCCCATTCCAGGGCACCCCAACACACCTGAAAAGCTAAACCTGGATTTAAAAGCATATCTCATGATGATGGTAGAGGACATGAAGAAGAACCTTAATAACTCACTTAAAGAAATACAGGACAACAGTGCTAAACATGTAGAAGACATTAAAGAGGAGGCACAAAAATCCCTTAAAGAATTGCAGGAAAACACAACCAAACAGGTGATGGAATTGAATAAAATCATCCAAGACCTAAAAAGGGAAGTAGACACAATAAAGAAAACCCAAAGTGAGGCAATGCTGGAGATAGAAACCCTAGGAAAGAAATCTGGAACCATAAATGTGAGCATCAGCAACAGAATACAAGAGATGGAAGAGAGAATCTCGGGTGCAGAAGATTCCATAGAGAACATTGGCACAACAATCAAAGAAAATGGAAAATGCAAAAAGATCCTAACTCAAAACATCCAGGTAATCCAGGACACAGTGAGAAGACCAAATTTACGGATAATAGGAGTAGATGAGAATGAAGATTTTCAACTCAAAGGACCGGCAAATATCTTCAACAAAATTATAGAAGAAAACTTCCCGAACCCAAAGAAAGAGATGCCCATGAACATACAAGAAGCCTACAGAATTCCAAATAGACTGGACCAGAAAAGAAATTCCTCCCAACACATAATAATCAAAACAACAAATGCACTAAATAAAGATAGAATACTAAAAGCAGTAAGGAAAAAAGGTCAAGTAACATATAAAGGCAAGCCTATTAGAATTACACCAGATTTTTCACCAGAGACTATGAAAGCCAGAAGAGCCTGGACAGATGTTATACAGACACTAAGAGAACACAAATTCCAGCCCAGGCTACTATACCCAGCCAAACTCTCAATTACCATAGATGGAGAAACCAAAGTATTCCACGACAAAACCAAATTCACACATTATCTTTCCACGATTCCAGCCCTTCAAAGGATAATAACAGAAAAAAACCAATAAAAGGACAGAAACCACATCCTAGAAAAAGCAAGAAGGTAATCCCTCAACAAACTTAAAAGAAGACAGCCACAAGGGAAAAAAAAAAAAAAAACGCCAACTTTAACAACAAAATAACAGGAAGCAACAATTACCTTTCCTTAATATCTCTTAATATCAATGGGCTCAGCTTCCCAATAAAAAGACATAGACTAACAGACTGGCTACACAAACAGGACCCAACATTTTTCTGCTTACAGGAAACTCATCTCAGAGAAAAAGATAGACATTACCTCAGAATGAAAGGCTGGAAAACAATGATCCAAGCAAATGGTAGGAAGAAACAAGCTGGAGTAGCCATTCTAATATCTAATAAAATCGACTTCCAACCCAAAGTCATCAAAAAAGACAAGAAGGGGCACTTCATACTCATCAAAGGTTCCTCCAAGAGGAACTATCAATTCTGAATATCTATGCTCCAAATACAAGAGCAGCCACATTCATTAAAGAAACTTTAGTAAAGCTCAAAGCACACATTGCACCTCACACAATAATAGTGGGAGACTTCAACACACCACTTTCACTAATGGACAGATCATGGAAACAGAAACTAAATAGGGACACAGTGAAACTAACAGAAGTTTGAAACAAATGGATCTGACAGATATCTACAGAACATTTTACCCTAAAACAAAAGGATATACCTTCTCCAAAATTGACCACATAATTGGTCACAAAACAGGCCTCAACAGATACAAAAATATTGAAATTGTCCCATGCATCCTATCAGATCACCATGGACAAAGGCTGATCTTCAATAACAAAATAAATAATAGAAAGCCAACATTCACAATAACAAAATAAATAATAGAAAGCCAACATTCACGTGGAAACTGAACAACACACTTCTCAATGATACCTTGGTCAAGGAAGGAATAAAGAAAGAAATTAAGGACTTTTTGGAGTTTAATGAAAATGAAGCCACAACATACCCAAATTTATGGGACACAATGAAAGCATTTCTAAGAGGAAAACTCATAGCTCTGAGTGCCTCCAAAAAGAAACTAGAGAGAGCACACATTAGCAGCTTGACAACACACCTAAAAGCTCTAGAACAAAAGGAAGCAAATTCACCCAAGAGGAGTAGACAGCAGGAAATAATCAAACTCAGGGGCGAAATCAACCAAGTGGAAACAAGAAGAACTATTCAAAGAATCAACCAACCGAGGAGCTGGTTCTTTGAGAAAATCAACAAGATAGATAAACCCTTAGCCAGACTCACTAAAGGGCACAGGGAAAGCATTCTAATTAACAAAATCAGAAATGAAAAGGGAGACATAACAACAGATCCTGAAGAAATCCAAAACACCATCAGATCCTTCTACAAAAGGCTATACTCAACAAAACTGGAGAACCTGGATGGAATGGACAAGTTTCTAGACAGATACCAGGTACCAAAGTTAAATCAAGATCAGGTTAATGATCTAAACAGTCCTATATTTCCTAAAGAAATAGAAGCAGTCATTAATAGTCTCCCAGCCAAAAAAAGCCCAGGACCAGATGGGTTTAGTGCAGAGTTCTATCAGACCTTCAAAGAAGATCTAATCCCAGTTCTTCACAAACTATTCCACAAAATAGAAAACAGAAGGTACCCTACCCAACTCATTCTATGAAGCCACAATTACTCTGATACCTAAACCACAAAAAGACCTAACAAAGATAGAGAACTTCAGACCAATTTCCCTTATGAATATCGATGCAAAAATCCTCAATAAAGTTCTTGCTAACCGAATCCAAGAACACATCAAAACAATCATCCATCCTGACCAAGTAGGTTTCATCCCAGGGATGCAGGGATGGTTCAATATATGGAAATCCATCAATGTAATCCAGTATATAAACAAACTCAAAGACAAAAACCATATGATCATCTCGTTAGAGGCAGAGAAAGCCTTTGACAAAATCCAACACCCATTCATGATAAAAGTCTTGGAAAGATCAGGAATTCAAGGCCCATACCTAACCATGATAAAAGCAATCTACAGCAAACCAGTAGCCAACATCAAAGTAAATGGTGAGAAGCTGGAAGAAATCCCACTAAAATCAGGGACTAGACAAGGCTGTCCACTCTCTCCCTATCTATTCAACATTGTACTTGAAGTCCTAGCCAGAGCAATTCGACAACAAAAGGAGATCAAGGGGATACAAATTGGAAAAGGAGAAGTCAAAATATCACTTTTTGCAGACAATATGATAGTATATTCAGGTGATCCTAAAAATTCCACCAGAGAACTCCTAAACCTGATAAACAGCTTCGGTGAAGTAGCTGGATATAAAATTAACTCAAACAAGTCAATGGCCTTTCTCTACACAAAGGATAAACAGGCTGAGAAAGAAATTAGGGAAACAACATCCTTCTCAATAGTCACAAATAATATAAAATACGTTGGCGTGACTCTAAGGAAGTTTAAGATCTGTATGACAAGAACTTCAAGTCTCTGAAGAAAGAAATTAAAGAAGATCTCAGAAGATGGAAAGATCTCCCATGCTCATGGATTGGCAGGATCAACATTGTAAAAATGGCTATCATGCCAAAATCAATCTACAGATTCAGTGCAATCCCCATCAAAATTCCAACTCAATTCTTCAAGGAATTAGAAAGGGCAATCTGCAAATTCATCTGGAATAACAAAAAACCTAGGATAGCAAAAACTCTTCTCAAGGATAAAAGAATCTCTGGTGGAATCACCATGCCTGACCTAAAGCTGTACTACAGAGCAATTGTGATAAAAACTGCATGGTACTGGTATAGCAACAGACAAGTAGACCAATGGAACAGAATTGAAGACCCAGAGATGAACCCACACACCTATGGTCATTTGATCTTTGTCAAGGGAGCTAAAACCATCCAGTGGAAAAAAGACAGCATTTTCACAACTGGCTGTTATCATGTAGAAGAATGCGAATTGATCCATTCCTATCTCCTTGTACTAAGGTCAAATCTAAGTGGATTAAGGAACTCCACATAAAACCAGAGACACTGAAACTTATAGAGGAGAAAGTAGGGAAAAGCCTCGAAGATATGGGTACAGGGGAAAAGTTCCTGAATAGAACAGCAATGGCTTGTGCAGTAAGATCGAGAATGGATAAATGGGACCTCATAAAGTTGCAAAGCTTCTGCAAGGCAAAAGACACCGTCAACAAGACAAAAAAACCACCAACAGACTGGGAAAGGATCTTTACCTATCCTAAACCAGATAGGGGACTAATATCCAATATATATAAAGAACTCAAGAAGGTGGGCTCCAGAAAATCAAATAACCCCATTAAAAAATGGGGCTCAGAGCTGAACACAGAATTCTCACCTGAGGAATACCAAATGGCAGAGAAGCACCTGAAAAAATGTTCAACATCCTTAATCATCAGGGAAATGCAAATCAAAACAACCCTAAGATTCCACCTCACACCAGTCAGAATGGCTAAGATCAAAAATTCAGGTGACAGCAGATGCTGGTGAGGATGTGGAGAAAGAGGAACACTCCTTCATTGTTGGTGGGATTGCAAGCTTGTACAACCACTCTGGAAATCAGTCTGGTGGTTCCTCAGAAAATTGGACATTGTAATACCAGAGGATCCCGCAATACCTCTCCTGGGCATATATCCAGAAGATGTCCCAACCGGTAAGAAGGACACATGCTCCACCATGTTCATAGCAGCCTTATTTATAATAGCCAGAAGCTGGAAAGAACCCAGATGCCCCTCAACAGAGGAATGGATACAGAAAATGTGGTACATTTACACAATGGAGTACTACTCAGCTATTAAAAAGAATGAATTTATAAAATTCCTAGGCAAATGGATGGACCTGGAGGGCATCATCCTGAGTGAGGTAACCCAATCACAAAGGAACTCACACAATATGTACTCAATGATAAGTAGATATTAGCCCAGAAACTTAGGATACCCAAGATATAAGATACAATTTGCTAAGCGCATGAAACTCAAGAAGAACAAAGACCAAAGTGTGGACACTTTGCCCCGTCTTAGAATTGGGAACAAAACACCCATGGAAGGAGTTACAGAGACAATGTTTGGAGCTGTGACGAAAGGATGGACCATCTAGAGACTGCCATATCTGGGGATCCATCCCATAATCAGCTTCCAAACGCTGGCACCATTGCACACACTAGCAAGATTTTGCTGAAAGGACCCAGATATCCCTGTCTCTTGTGAGACTATGCCGGGGCCTAGCAAACACAGAAGTGGATTCTCACAGTCAGCTATTGGATGGATCACAGGGCCCCCAATGGAGGAGCTAGAGAAAGTACCCAAGGAGCTAAAGGGATCTGCAACCCTATAGGTGGAACAACATTATGAACTAACCAGTACCCCTGAGCTCTTGACTCTCGCTGCATATGTATCAAAAGATGGCCTAGTCGGCCATCACTGGAAAGAGAGGTCCATTGGACTTGCAAACTTTATATGCCCTAGTACAGGGGAATGCCAGGGCCAAAAAGTGGGAGTGGGTGGGTAGGGGAGTGGGGGGAGGGTATGGGGGACTTTTGGGATAGCATTGGAAATGTAAATGAGGAAAATACCTAATAAAAATAAATAAATAAAAATAGATTTAAAACAAAGAGCATGGAGGTGGGAGGCCCATTTTAGGGGGGTCCAGGAGAATTAAAGGAGGGGGTTGGGATGATATAACCTGTATTCTATATACGTGACTATATGTATGAAATTGTCAACAGATTAAATTCAAATCTTTTAAATATAGGGGCAAGTAATTAAACTGCCAGATTGAGAAATATTCACTGAATCTCAATGAAAGAGATACAGGAATAATTGAGCAGGAAAAACCTGAGGCAAATAGAAAACCAAAAGTACAATGTCAGAGGGGAGGCTGACAACCTTCACCCCATCCAGAACAGATGAAAACACCACTGATCCTGTCAGATCACAGTGGAGATGACAATGGCCTTCTTCCTGGTAATGTCACAGCCACTGTGTCATTGTAAAGTGACACGTTCTTCTTGTGTTTGGGGCAATGCTGGTGTAAGCAGACCTATGGTGCTTCATCTTCTAGAAGCCCACAGTGTATTCAATAACATGTTCACAATACTCGATAAGACACAGCCGTGTTTCTGACTGTGCAGTAACTGTAATATATGTCACATGACTGGTGGGTATGTTTGTGAGTGCTCTCCCCACCCCCCGTCTCTGTCTCTCTCTCTCTCTCTCTGCCTCTCTCCTCTCTCTGCCTCTCTCTTCCCTCTGTCTCCCTCATATGCACACTTGTGTGTGAATACAGGTGCATGTCATAGACTGTCAAACTTTTAACAGTGTCAAGAGGGCTAGTCATTTGCCTGTGCCACCTAGTAAGTTCCCAGCAAAGCTGGGACCAGATGACTTTCCCATCCCCTCAGTGCAAAGCACCTTCAGCCACAATGCCAGATGTATCAACAAAGGAGGCTCCTTGGTTCCTGTGAGCATGTTTGTTACAAATGGAATGCTGTGCTCTGGGCCGAGGCTTAGGAAGTGGCTCTGTGACTCATGGAGACCTGAACAGGCTGCCTCGAGGACACCAAAACAGGAGATGCTCTCAGAGATGCATAGCTAGAAGTTGAGCTGGCATTTGATGAGATGCCAGGGACTTAGGCAAGAATTCCTGCACATCCAATCTGGGGCACCCCTCCCAGAGGGATGGACTGGCAGGCGCCAGCAGAGCCCAGTGATGTATACTTCAGTGCAACAGCAAAATCTGCAGGGGTCCTAGGCAGATGTGAGCCCAGTGTCCTGGGGAAAGCCCCCGCCCTCATTCCCACAGGACCAGAGGCCAGGGTCTCTGGGGAACAAGTGAGACCCTGGAGCCCCCAGGTACCTGTCAGTTTGTGTGGCTGAGCATATCCCCTTCTTACAGATGGTGATCAAGGCTCCTTCCCAGGTTTTTGGATATGAACAAAATGAAATCACACATAAAAGCCCAAGTAGGATGCTGGGCACAGCTGACTACTTCAGGGACCTCAAGCACACAGCGTCCCCAAAACCCAGAGACAGGCACTTGACTAGGTCCATCCAAGACCACAGCTTCCAAGGCTGGCTTAGAGGGAGCCAAAGACAGAACACCCAGAACTTTTGGCTTTTCCTAGATCAAGAGCAAGATAGAGAACCTGGGAAGTAATCTGCCCCTGGTCTGAGAGTCTGGGAAACACTCCTTTTTCTGGTAAACACAGTGTGGCTCTGGGAAACACTCCCTTTTTCTGGTGAACACAGCATGGCTCAAGCTCCGCCACATGTAATAATTTCCGAGCCCTCATAAAGCCTTTGTCTTATTTTAAAATCCTCTTTTTTATCTTTTTCTTCCTAATTACTCAAAATTATTCTATTTTGAATTCAAAATTACCCTTCATAATTATCTACTAACATGTCCTTTCTTCCCTAATTCAAAGTCCCTTTTAAAAATAAATAGGGACTGTGGGACCAGAGAGAGATACTTAGGGGTTAAGAACAAGTATTGTTCAGTTCCCAGCACCCACATGGCAGCTCACAACCATCTATAATTCCAGTCCCAGGTAGTCTAGTGCCCAATTCTGCCCTCCACAGCCACCATGCATGCACATGGTACACATTCATATATGCAAATAGTCACACACATAGAATAAAACCTTTTTGTTAGAGTAGACACTATCCCTGTCGAATCCTCTGCTGTATTCCCAATGCCTGGCACACGGCAGGGTTCGGTGAATCTTTGCTGACCCACATCTTCCCAAGCCTGCTTCCTTCCCTGTAGCTGTGGACATAGTACAAGAACCTGGACTGAGTAGTATGCCCCAGAAGGACCAGTATTTCCACATGGTGTTTCTTTGTCATCTTAATGAGCTTTAGAGCTAGGGACACCCACTAGAGACAGAGACCATTACGCTATGGCCTCATAAACACTGAGTCCCAACACGGAGGAGCAAATGTGGAACCTGAGACTGCCACTTTGAGCCTGTCCAGGACTAACAGAAAGCTGTTCAGCAGCAAAGGGGGTGGGGGCAGTGCTGCCCCCTGTAGGTGAATAGGTGTAATGTCAGCTCCTGTTAATTCTAATACTCTTAAGATGGTGAGTCTCCTCTTAGGATCAGAAAAATAAACATGTTGTTCCAAGCATCCCAACTATAGGCAGCAGGGAAGGCTTTGAACACAGTTTTCGAAGCACTCGAATCCTAGACTCCAGCTCCATCCACCTTTGCAGTCCTGACACTATATCTGCTCTGGGAGGGATAGCGTACCCAAATCCTTATTATGAAGCTGAAGTATCTTCTACCTTCAGATTGAACCTGTAATCCCAGCACTGGAGCAGCAGAAACAAGAGGATCCCCATGGCTCGCTAGCCAGTAAATCTAGAGCAGTGGCTCTCAATCTTCCTAATGCTGTGACACTTTAATACCGTTTCTCACATTGTGCTCACACACACACACGCACACGCACACGCACACGCACACACACACACTGTATTCTCTCTGTCCATAGTGTGAACACACATTAAGAAGGTGGCATCTGGGATCCAGAAGGAGTCTTCATCAGAATCCAGACACATTAGTACCCTGGTCTCAAACTTCCAACTAGCATGTAAACCTCTCATATTATTATGACAGCCTAGGCACAAAAAACATTCCAAAAACCAAATAGTTCGGTGTTGCGTGAACAAGCTCTCTACCCAGATGGAAACCCCCTCCCTACTCCTCAGTCTTTTAGAAAGAGAGAGAAAAAGAAGCCTTAATGTCTCCCAAGGACATCATAGAGTTTACAAAGAACTGGGACCTGGGGCCATTGGTTTAACTGCCTCATAAAGAATTAACAAGGCACTAGTGCTCCCAGGAGCTGTGAGAAACCCTTAAAGCCATTCTTCCAGTCTGATGACTCTGCCTTTACCAATGCCTAGGCCCCCTTCAGCCCTGTCCCCCAGAGGCTACTTTCGTGTCTTCTCTGGATACACCCACTCTGTAAAGAATTCCCTCACATCTTCCCAGGTAGTGTAGAATGACTGTGGTCTATACCATCACACTGAGTCGGAGGAGGGAGGCTCATCTTCCCCTTTTTCACAGTCAGGAAGCTGGGCCCCGGGGTCACCTGACTTGCTGTTCATCATCTGTCTTTGATCTCCATCCACCCCTGCCTCCAGTTTCCATATCAGCCCAACAGTAAGCAGTACAATTGCACAGTGTAAACATGTACATTTGAGTAAATTATGTTAAATAAATGAATCCATTTATGGGCAAACAATTATCGGCAAAATGACAACTAAGTAATTAGAGCTATTTGAACAACAGCCAGAAACAGTAATAATCCAAAAATAAGGGGAAAAGTGAGAGAGAGGGAGCAAGAAGAGGGAAATAAAAGGGGGGAAAGAAGGGGAAAAAAATTGCTTTTCCCTATTCACAGGGAGGCTCCTGGTGGCCATCGATCAATTCTACTCTTCTTGCAATCATTGACAGTGGACCGATAGACACGCACGGGGCTACTGCTAAGTCTCAAAGACGAGTTGGCCAAAGTCTCTGGAAGACTCACACTTTATGGCAATTCCATTAAGCTGTGCTAACTATCTAGGCAGAACCTGGGAATGGGAACCTGAGAGTGGGAAGGAAGGCACAGCTGCCAGAAAGACAGGGGTGCAGGGAACCACTCTGTCACCACATATGTGGACTGAACGCAGAGCTCCCCAACATTCTCATCCTAACAACCTCAGAGCACATGAGGAGTACCCAGAGTGTGTGCAGCATGCTTCATCATGTTCAAAGGGCTTCTGCAATCCTTGGCATGTGGTTGCCTCAACTCACGCTTGAGAAGGTGGGGCAGTGTGGTAGTCAGTGTTCACTGTCAGCCTCACAGAACCGAGAATCACTTGGCAGACCGGGTCACAGGCAGGCCTGAGAGGGTTGTCTTGACCACTTTGATTGATGTGGGAACATGCTCACCTTAATTATGGATAGGACCTGGGCTGTGGATAAACAGAAAAGCACTAACTGCATCCATTGTTGTCCCCTGATTCTGACAATGGGTTTGGTGTTGCCTGCTCCCTCAAGTTCCCACCACTGTGGCCTCCTTGGTAGGGTAGATTGTAACTGGGAACTGTGAGCTGACAGAAACCTTTTCTCCCTTGATGCTTCTGTCTGCATCCTATCACATCACAGGGGAAAAAAAGCTAGGACATATGGTACCCAGCTCTGCTGTGCAGAAGGGGGCCATAATAGTGAATCTTCATTGTCCACTTGGCTGGATTTAGAGTCACCCAGGAGATTGGTGAGGTGCACTTCTGGGTGTTTCTGTTTCTAGACAAAAATCAGCTGAGTGAGAAATACTTACGTTGAGTGTAGGATACACCACCCCAAGGGCTGGCCATCCATACTCTGCATCCTCTCCACCCTGAACTGATGAGAACCACCTTGCTCCACCATGCTATCCCTGCCATGATTGCCTGAACTCTCTGAGCAAAATAAGCAAAGTAATACTTCTCTTAGCTGTTTGTCAGGCGTCTCGGTCACGGAAAGTAAAAGCTAGCTAATGGGGACAGTATGTCGCCCAGATATCAAGGAACTTGTCCAAGGTCACATAGCTAGTAAGTTACCCAGCAAAGGCCTGAATTGTCATCTTCCTGATTCTTTCCAAATGGCTCCTGAGTTTCCTGGCAGAGACTTCATCTGTCCATGGATACATATGTCCAGCCTGGCACATCATCTGGGCAAATTTGGATCTAGAATCCTCTCACATTCACCCCGGAACTGTGAGCAATTTGTGTCCTTTGAAGGAAACTATTTGCACCTGTCACCGCAGGCCATGTGAAACTGGCAAATGCCTGTGATGAGCCCTGAAATCTGCTGAGCCACTCAAACATGGGCCACTGCCAAGGGCAAGATCACTCTGTGCCTGCTGACCAGCAGGAAATCTGTGCACAGAGTCATGGAACAAGACCCTGCGGGGGGTCTCTCCAGACGCTACCCAGTGAGTCTCCATCCTGTCCTTGCTGTGTCCTCAACATAACGGAAAGCCTCTGCTTCTCTCTCAGCATAGCGATAACGTATCCTATGCTTCTCAGCAGAGGACAGAGTGGTGTCCCAGCCCCTTGTCAGGTGCCAGCCCTATGGCAGCATTATCCACTTCTCCAAATCAAAAACTGTTTTTAACCTTCTACATAAACATGAACGCAGCCATCGAGTTGCAGAGCTGCATTCTGGGGTGTTTCTGAAGGCTGTATGATAGAAGCAGAAACACTCTTGCTGCTCCCCAAAATGCACAAACAGCCTTTTCATGAGACCTGAGGAGTCTGGCGTTTAGAGGAACATGGTGTGAGGGATAGCACCGAGGTTTACATGGGACCCACTTACAAATGTTTCTTCCCCAATATCTAATTATCCCATTCAAACCCCAGTACATTGTCTTCTAAATTTCTAAGTGGTTTAATAATAGAATTGCTTCATTAACTCTGATGTGTGCTTGGGAATCAGGCAAAGAAATTTAAAAACAGCTAGAAAAACAAGCAACTGCAGACACGTGCATTTGTGAATTTCAAACATTTATGAACTTGGCAGTGGGATTATTATTATTCTAAGAATAAGTTGAGGTTTTGACCCAGGACACTTCCCTGTTCCCCCTAAACCAGGTCTTGCTTCCTCACAGAAATGAGCTGCAGAGGGGCTGGGGGGAAGGGAGGGTACTGTAAGGAAGAAGCTGGGCATCCCCCAGAGCCATTTGGGGAGCAGGGAGAAAAAAAGCTAGTGGAGAAAACCTTATTTCTAGCCCTTGGCTGGTCTTCTGATGGATGGGAGCTGGTCACACCTTAATTCCTGCTCTCTGGGCTGGGCTGAGTTTTGTTTGGTTTGAAGACAAGTTCTCTTATAGCCTAGGTTGGTCTCAAACTTGCTATGTAACCAATGCTGCCCTTGACCTACTGATCCTCCTGCCTCTATTTCCCAAGTGTTGGGATTACAGGGATGTACCACCCCCACACAGCACCAGCACGCCACAGACCCTGCAAACTCCCTCAAACCACTTACTTCCTCAGAGCTCCTGACATCCCACCATTCCACCTGAACTCAGCATCTTCTTCATCACTCCAAGCCAAACGTGAGTCTAACTTCTCCCCTAATGGCCAGGCACTTAGGGTCCAGACTCACTCAGATGCCTCTTGGTATCACTCGGTGATGCTTCTACACACCTACCTCCTGCCTCCTCCAGTCTCAGAGCATCCATCAGCACTTGCTCCTGATCGATGGCCATCCCTTCCCCTACATCACAGTTCCAGATCCCCCTGATGTGTTTTTCTGTCACTGAGGGTCCCTCTGTGGTATGTACCACGCTGTTGGGCTCAGGGTGCAGAGAGCTAGCAGCCACATCACAGCTACTTACCTGGCCTTTGATCCCAAAGCTTAACAAACACACTTGTAGATGTCAGTGTAAAAGAAGCAAGACTCCTGTATGAAGCAAGAACTCCCTTCATACATCCTTCCATACCACTGCTGGAATTATTTCCACATTGCAAAGGGGTTTCATATGGAAGAACTCCCAATGCAAGCCCAGCCCTGAAGATGTGATATGAAGGATGCTGTCATACTTCTGCAAAGCGGAATACTGGGAACTTCCCAACAAACATTGAGTCCCTTGCGATGGGGTCCAGAGGCCTCCCACTGCTAAGCATTTGGAGAACCAGCCTGACTCTCAGTGACCTTTCCATGCCCCCTAGACTAGGGGAAGAGTGTGAGGAACATACAGCCAGCACCAACAGGCTTGTGGCCCAAGGCAAAGTGAAGGACACACTGGATAGAACTCTGGTGCATTGCAGGAGGCCACAAGTGCAACAGCAGGGACCCAACAATACGGTTAGAGGAAGGAAACCTGACTTCAAAGCCATCTCCACCTTCATTTAGCACGACCAGCAGTGCTCCTCCTCGTGACCATCACATAGGTGACATCACTCACAAAAGGAATCCTTGCCAGGGTAGGAAGTTGCTCTTGGTGATGCCTTTTTACAGAGAAATGCCAGGTCCTCAAAGATCAGCTCCCACCTCCTTTGGCTGGGGCCAGTCACCTGTGTACTAGCCAGAGGGGAGGATTTATCATTATAACAAGTCCGTCTTCACCCCTGGGCTAGGGAAGGTCCTAAAAGTCATCCACCCCTCTACATCTGTAAACCTTCAGCTTTCGAGTCTAGAAGATGGAGATGGTACCCACTGACAAGAAGAGTCTGAAGGTTGGGATGGTACCGACAAGCCAGACTTCAATATAGCCCACCCTAGCCACAGGGTTGACTAGATTCAGCACTTCCTCCACCTGTGACTAAAAAGACAGACAGAGCTGGGAGAAGGCAGCATTCTGGCCAGTGATCTCAGAGGGTCTGGTGTTTTGAGTTTGTTGTTGTTGTTGCTGTGGTGGTGGTGGTGGTGGTGGTTGTAGCTGCTGCTGCCATTTCACTTCTGAGACCTGCCAATCACCTGAGCAAGTCCTTTCTCTCTCCCTGAGCTTATGCTGGTCTCCTGGGGTGGAGGCTGTAATCCTTCACCTGCTCAAACTCAGATGAGGAAGGGCAGCATCCATATTGTATAACCTTAAGCGATATAAAGGGGCCCTTTGCCCTTCTCTCCTCAAAACATGTAAAAATGATTGTGTTGTGGATACAGATCCCTGGCTGGCACCAATGGAGGCTATTTTGGGAGGCGTGGTTACTAAGAAACAGTAGGCTCTGGTTGCCTTGGCAACCATGGGTAAGATGGAAGCATGGTACACCAGCCTTCTGTATTCTATCCTTGTCTCTTCACAAAGTGGGCTGTCTGGTGATTCATATATGAGCAAAAGTGTCTCCCAGCAGGGCATTAGCCTGGCTAGCCTGCTCCTGGCCAAAGGGTCCAGATGGGCTCTAGAAGAACATAGTTCCTCAATCCTACAGTCACCGTGAGAAAGTCCAAGACAGCCTCCCAGGGAGGCTGCTTTCTGCTTCCCTCCTTGGGATGGCCCTGATATAATGATGCAAATACCATATGCAGAAATAAGGGCTAGCTGATAGAGCAGTGGCTCTAGTGCTCCCTAATGCTGCGGGCCTTTAATACAGCTCTTCATGTTGTGGGAACCCCAACCATAAAATTATTTCACTGTTACCTCATAAGTGTAACTTTGATAGTTATGGATTGTAGTATAAATATCTGATATGCAGGATATCTGAGATGCAATCCCCAAAATGCCAAAACCCACAGGTTGAGAACCACAGCAATAGATCAAGTAGGAACAGTTACATGAGGTGGACCAAGGACCCCTAATGGCAATGTGGCCTTCCAAATTCAAGTGATTGAACCTCCATTTGCATTGAGTAGATGGAAATGATATTAATAGGTATACATAGCAGGTATGGCTACACACCTGGCAATGTCTGTCTGTCTCATGGGTCTGTTGTAAAGGCTAATGGGAGATTATACACTATTCCCACCAAAACAGGAAAATAGATTTCTCTAAAGGAATGATAGTTAAAACTAAGATTTCTCCTTCTCTTCTCGCTCTATACAAATGCACACTCATGTGCCCGTGCACTAAGGCTAAGACAAAGCTTTTGAGTTTCAGATCAGCTTGTGGAAGGCCCTGTCCCAAAGAAAAATGGGGGCGATCAACAACAGACAGACTCGGGCACAAATGGCAGTTCTATTCTTTGTCTCCAGTGAGTCTTCTTGCACGTGCCCACTTAGGAGCCTGCATCCTGATATTATAAAGAAAGCCTCTTTTGTCCTACAAGGAGCACTCTTCAGACAGGATATGAGGGAGCTAAGGGAGCTGGCTGAGAGAGCTCAGAGTCTAGGATGGAGAAGAGGTAGTTCTGGGGAGCTATTACCCAGCCCAATGCTACATGCTGCCTGAGACATCTTGGCCAGAGTGCTGTCCCTCAGACAAGGCCTTCTGGACATGAAGTTCTCAGCTTCTCTGCCCACTTCCTTTTAACTAGAACCACATAAACGTTTCCCTTGTAAAAACTTGGTCACAGTCAAGCAGGTCCTTCCTGCTGAGTGGGGCCCCAAATTCTCTTCTTAGGGACAGTGGCAGAAGCTGAGCTTTTCCATAGTCCTGTCTCACACTGATCTACCTCCACTGCAGTAATTCCTATATTAGAAATATCTCTGCTTCTATTTTAAAAGAGTATTCTATATTCTATATTATGGGATCAGCTAGGTAAGAAAGGGCATCTCAAGGTTTTAACACACAGGCTTTGCTGATCTTAATCGATCCACTTTATAATCAAGTGAACAATAGCAGCACACATCATTTTGTTAATCCTACTACAAAATAGATGCCAGCACTTGAGGGACTAAGACAGAAAGATGTCACAAGTTGGAAGACAGCCTGGGCTACATAATGAGCACCAGGCCCATTATGTAGGCTATAAAGTGAGATCTCGTCTTAAACAAAAGGTGGGTTTGTAAATATGGCTTGATGGTTAGAGCATTTACTGCTCTTCCAGGGGACAAGAGCTTGATTTCCAGAATATACTTCAAACTTCTATATGCGCGAGAGCACATACACACACACACACACACACACAGAGAGAGACAGAGAGAGACAGAGAGAGACAGAGGGGGAGAGGGAGAGAGACAGAGACAGAGAGAGAGCATATTTAGACAAACACATACACATAAATAAAAATAAATATTTTAAAGGAAGGTATGAAACAAAGGAAGGAAGGGAGGGAGGGAGGGAGGGAGGGAGGAAGGAAGGAAGGAAGGAAGGAAGGAAGGAAGGAAGGAAGGAAGGAAGGAAGGAAGGAAGGAAGGAAGGGAAGATAACAGACATGGACCAGAGCCTGGACGGTACCCACTGAATTGTCAAGGTTCTTGTATACCAGAAAAAAAAAGCTCTGGACTAGAGACACATGGATAATGATGGATCTTAAAGGTTAACTAAAAAAGAGAAATACTACACACACATTTGTATGAAATATATATATATGCGCACACGCACACGTGCATAGGCACACACAGATTTTTTTAAAAAGAGATAAAGAGAAATAAACTGGAAGTGGAAGTGGGCCAGAGGGCTGGGAAAGGCCTGAGGCTCACAGGCCTGGGCCATGGGAGCCATGGGTCTTTGTCCTTTCAGGACATTCCCGATGACACCAGCCATTATTCTTCATGTGCTGTTTGGTTATATGGAGCCCATGGTCAGAAGAGTCCCCCACTGTCCTCTGACACTAGGACACTTTCCACTGGTCCTCTGACTGTGTTGCTCTTGATGCCTCTCTCATACATCAAATGGAAAGGAAGTGGAGAGAGGAAGGGGAGGCAGAGGAGGGAACGGAGAGGATGTTCCAGCCAGACTTGCACTGGAGGAAAGTAGGCACCAGAAGGTTGCAAGCCTTGGTTGGCAAGGCCTGTGGTAATGAACATGGCCAGGACATGAGCCAAGCTCTTTAGCCACAAATCCTCACTGCCCTCTTCTTCTGCTGGCTCTACCCCAGGGTCAGGGCGGCAGCAGTGACTCAGACTTTAGCAGGAGGGATATTGCGGATGCTATCATAGCCTGTAATTACAAGCTGGAACAGCTATGACTTCAATACCATATTTAATTTTTTGTGCAAATACTTGGCTTTTTCATTGCATCTGAATAAAAATGCCCATTACCCTAACCAGATACCTAGAATTAGAAAATAAGACATTTTTTTAAAGACTTGAAACATCTACCGGTGTATAATTACTCACTGCCTACAGACTATACTTTTAAAAATAGTCGCAAGGAGCATGAATAATTGAGCTGGCACAAGTGCTCCTACATTAGAGCAGCATTGTGTCTCAGTCCCACAATTAACAAATTCCCTTCTTGACTGAGGCTGGAATGCCCATAGAGAGTAGCTGGATCCCAGGGTCCACCACAGAACAAGGTAAATGGAAGCAGGGTTTGATTCAATAGCATGCAGGGGATGGCAGCATAAAAGCACTGTCCTGGACCATCCACAAGGTAGAGTGTGAGTTAGGGGAAGCACACTGAAGGATGCAGGCAGTCATCTCCTTGAAGCAACATGAGAAATTTCAAGGAAAGAGAAACCCTAGGACCAAAACAAACAGCAAGAGTGAAGCAGAGGCTGCCTCCGGTGGCATCTGAAGCTGTGTCTCAGGCAGCCAAGAAGACAAAGTTAGCCCGTTCCCACAGCCCAGAACACTCCTAACACTGGACAGGGGCTCAGACCAAAGGCGTGACCAGAATGGAGTGGGACTAGGAATGTGGCTCAGTTAAAGTGCTGCCATCCAAGCCTGAGGACTTAAATTTGGTGTGGTGGCACACATTGTAATCCGACCCGACCGGGGGGGGGGGGGAGGAAAGACAGGCAGATCCCTGGGGTTTGCATGCCAAACTGCCTAACTTAACCGCTGAACACCAGGCCAGTAGGAGATCCTGAGGACCTCTGACACACACATACACACACACACAGGTGCACATGTACCTACACATGCATATACACAAACATATACACCTGTGTACACACACACACACACACACAGAAGATTAACTGATTTAAGTTGGGTCTTTCACATATGGAAAACACAATACGCATTAAGTAACAGCCACAGCAGCCACAGCTGATAGAAACATCAAAGTAAGGTCTCTGCAGGCAGAGAATTCAGACAGCCCACTGGTGTTTTCCATTAAACAGTCCACCAACTGTTCCTTCTGAAAATCTTGGGGAGACCCATCATATCTGTGCTGGGGAGTCTGGAAAATAAAACTACGTAAATGACAGGAGAGCAACACCAAGGTGTGTTACGATGAAGGCTGATGGTGGTTTCAACTCTGATGTTGGGGTAACGGACTAGGATGCTACAGTCTAAAGGATAACCAATGAGAAACAGCAAAGAGGGACAGAAAAGAATGCTCTCGTGCTCTCTCTCTCTCTCTCTCTCTCTCTCTCTCCTTTCTTTCTTTCTTTTTTTTTTTTTTCTTTTTTGGTTTTCAAGACAGGGTTTCTCTGTACAGCCCTCGCTGTCCTGGAACTCACTTTGTAGACCAGGCTGGCCTCGAACTCAGAAATCCTCTGCCTCCCGAGTGCTGGGATTAAAGGTGTGCACCACCACACTCGACTTCCTCATTTATTTTTATTTTATGTGTGTGGGTGTTTTGGCTGCATGCTCATGTAGTGGCCACAGAGGCTGGAAGAGGGCACTAGATCATATGGATCTGTAGTTAAAGACATTTGATAGCCAGCGTTTAGGCACTAGGAATCAAACCCAGGTTCTCTAGAAGAGCAAGGAGTGCTTTTAACCACTGAGCCACCTCTCCTGTCCAAGGGAAAAGGAGTCTCTTAATTCCTGTCTCTTGCTTCTATGAACCTTTGTTCAGTCAGGCTGCTGCGTCTAGATTCTGAAATGATAGCAAAGAAAAGCAGGGACCTTTCTGGAATCCAACAAAAACAGGTGATGACAGAAACCCCCCCCTTAACACACACACACACACACACACATGCATATACCCCAAGGTGTACTGAATTCTGAAGGGATGGCTGTCCCAAGTTTTCTCTTCCCTGAGGGGGTCAGTGGAACAGCCTTTATCAGAGCAGGCATCATGCAGGAAGATGGCACACAGGAAAGGCCCCCCTAGTCCAGTCTCATCTGGGTGCTCTCTCTATAGCACTCTCTGACCAGCAAAGGCCCCACCCTGGACTCTTCCTACCAACCTGAGCTGCCCTTACATAGAATAACCGGCATCCTTACAGAGCCTGAGATCACAGGTCAAAGCAACCAGAGTTCCAAAGAGGATAACTTCCAAACCAAGAGAGCCTGTGGACATTACTCACTGGTGAAGCAGATGTGTTGGAAGACCACATGTAGCCAAGAAGATGAAGCCAGGTGTGGGACTGTCCTCTTGTAAGCCCAGCCTTAGGAGTCTAGTGCAGGAAGAGAGTGACTAGAAACCCAACCTGGGGTTCAGTATGAGGCTCTACCTTGCCGCAGACCCTCTGGGTCCCTGTGTCTGCGTGGAACGGGGTCTCTCGTCGCAGGTGGGCAAAGCGTGGATGAGCGAGTGACAAACAGACACACACAGGAGAGTTCGTGTGTAGAATCTGAATGTAATTTTACAATTCGAGCTTCAGACTTTTTATACAGAAGACAATAAAGAAGTTGGGTGACATACCCGCAAGGTACAAATGAGGTAACCGGATGCTTAATGACTCTTACACAGAACAGAGGAATGAAAACACAAAGATCGGAAGGAACTGGGCAGTAAAATAACTGAGACAAAGTCAGCTCTATCTAAGGTCAGCTATAGTCATAGAAGCCAGGTGTGAGAACTTTTCACTCCTAGGGCAAGGGCTTTCACACCCAAGTCATGGTTCTAACTAGGGAGTTCCGTTCTAGCTAACCATCTCATGAATAATGCAATACTCTAAAACCACAGCCCGATCTGTTTCCTAAACCATAGTAAATTCCTGTAAATAGGTGTAACTCAGCTATAATACTAAGCATCTATTCTGGTTTCCCCTACAGTCAGAAACTTCTTTCTTCCTAGGTGATGGTAGATTCCTGTGAAGGGCAGGGACCTAACTTTTACTCAAAGAGATAGTGTAATACCAGGGGCAGTACTGAAATCCAAGCCCAAGGTCTTGCTAAGGACGAACTAGGACTGTTGGAACACTGGTTTAGCTATGTCAGAATTCAATCTTAAAAGGCACGTATGATAGGAAAATATTGAGAGAGAGCATGTGGATCCATACACTAGACTAACTCGGGAATGGAACTCAGGAATGAAAAATTAGGGAACGCTAGACTCCAGGAGGAGAGCTTCCTTGAAGCCCTTTTGCCTCATGAGTGACTTTTAAGCCTCTCGGCTTGTCCAGTTGACTCGACCGGGGCATAGCACTACCTCAAAACTGAAAACGGGTTAATCAATGCCAAACTCTCAGTCCTGAAAACACACCCAAACAACATTATAGATGCAGAACAGGTTATATTTAAGAATACATCTGTATAGACATATATGTACATGCAAAACTCAATGAAAAAGAGACCATGAATTTGATGGCAAGCAAGGAAGGTTAATATGTAAGCACTTAGAGGAAGGAAGTGGGAAAAAGAGAGAGATGTTGTAATCATATTATTAATATAATTATTATTGTAGTTATTAAATAATTAATTGTTAATTATATACTCAAAATAAAGATAAAATACTGGGGAAAATGATAATGCATAAAAACAAGGAAGAATTAACAAGAATTATTTGTGAGAGTATGAAAATTCCTTATTCTTATTAGTATGAGTGTGTATGTGTGTGTGAGTGTGTGTGTGTGTGTGTGTGTGTGAGTGAGTGTGGGTATATGAGTGTATGTGTGTGTATGTATGAGTGTGTGAGTGAGTGTGTATATGTGTGTGAGTATGCGTGAGTGAGTGTGTATGCGTGAGTGTGTGTGTATGTGTGCGTATGCAAGAGTGAGTGAGTGTGTGTGAGTGAGTGCATGTGTGAGTGTGTGTATGTATGTGAGTGTGTGTGTGCGTGTGAGTGTGTGAGTGAGTGTGTGCGTGTGAGTGTGTGAGTGAGCGAGTGTGTGTGTGTTTGTGAGTGAGTGTGGGTATATGAGTGTATGTGTGTGTATGTATGAGTGTGTGAGTGAGTGTGTATATGTGTGTGAGTATGCGTGAGTGAGTGTGTATGCGTGAGTGTGTGTGTATGTGTGCGTATGCAAGAGTGAGTGAGTGTGTGTGAGTGAGTGCATGTGTGAGTGTGTGTATGTATGTGAGTGTGTGTATGAGTGTGTATGTGTGAGTGTGTGTGTGTGAGTGAGTGTGTGCGTGTGAGTGTGTGAGTGAGTGAGCGAGTGTGTGTGTGTGTGTGTGTGTGTGTGTGTGTGTGTGTGTGTGTGATATGTATGCATTCCCGGGTGCACACTTGGACATCAGAGGACAAGTTTCAGGGTTCGGTTCTTTCCTTTCACCGTGAGCTCATCAGGCTCCTCAGGGCTGAAACCCAAGTCATCAGGCTTGCTCAGCCTCCCTCACTGAGCCCTCACCAGTCCATGTTTGTTTTGTTATTTTAAATGGGGGGAGAGCATCAAGAGAGCTCGCATGTAAAGTGCTTGCCATGCAGGCCTGATCATTAGAATTCAATTCCCAGAACTCACTTAAAGATGGAAGGAGAGAGGCAACCCCATAAAGTTGTCCTCTGATCTCCAACACACCTGCCCATGCTCCCACGCCATACAGACAGACAGAGTAACAATTAAAATGTATATTTAAAATTAACAAAACACATCCCTAATCTAATGAAGCAAATGAAAGGCTAAGGACTTCAACCGACATTCTCTTCTCTGAAGCAGGTGCACAACTGTGGCCAATGAGTGTAAAGAAAGGTGCTCACCTTCAGTGTCATTAGGGAAAAGCAATTTAAAGCCACAACTACAGGGCTGGAGAGATGGCTTGGCAGTTAAGAGCACTGGCTGCTCTTGCAGAGGACCTAGGTTTGGTCACCCACCTGGTGACCCAGAGCTGCCTCTAACTCCAGTCCCAAAGAATCTGATGCCCTCTTCTGGCATTTGGAAGCACCAGGCACACCTGAAGTATGTATGCGTGTTGCAGATCTACACACATACAGATTTAAGAAAAACTTTAGATGTCATTACACACCCCGTAAGTTGGTGGTTACTTTTAAAAACTGAAAGAGCAAGTGTTGGTGAGGATGTGGAGAAGTTAGAAACCTTCGTCCTTTGCTGGTGTTGCCATCATGATACGACTACTATGGAAAACAATCCTTCAAACCCTGAAAAAAGTGTAATATAAAATTACCACCAGATGGTGGTGGTGCACACCTTTAATCCCAGCACTCCAGAGGCAGAGGCAGGTGCATCTCAAATTCAAGGCCACCCTGATCTACAGATCAAGTTCCAAGACAGCCAGAGCTACTCAGAAAAACTCTGTCTCGAAAAACAAAAGAAAACTGAAAGATGATCATGTGATCCAGCAGTCCCGTGTGTAAGCAGGCAACTAAAAGAAACAGAAACCATCCCATTCCTCTCCTCACCTCCTCTCCTACCCAGTTCCCCCTCTCCATCCATCTCCAATGACTATCTAGTTTCCCCTTTTGAGTGAGATCCAAGCATCTTCCCTTGAGACCTCCTTATTAGTCAGTCCTTTCAGGTCTGTGGATTGTAGCATGCTTGTCCTGCACTGTATAGCAGTCCATTACAGTGGGGGGAGAGACTGGTCTTAACACTGCATGCATACGAATGCTGTGTGTGTGTGTGTGTCCCTTGGAGATTTTGTTTCTGCTAGGATTCAAAGTGACTCAAGAGACAAGATTAAGGACATCACTTATCTCTGAGCCTTCTGCCAAAATACAGACACAAAGGGAAGGCAGAGACGGGCAGCCTTCATCCTGCTTTAATTACCTTGTGGGTTCGAGTTAGGGGTCAAGGCTTTTTGCAAAAGTGGCTTTTAAGTGCATGTCCAAGCTATAGTGAGCGAGTGTCTAAATGGAATCGAATGGTTGTGCTCCCAGCTAGTGCCTAGAGAACGGGAGGACTGGTTGTTGATGTGGAAGACAGCACCACCCCCACCCCCATTTGATGTCATTAGTATTTTGTGTAAAGAGAGACCCTGGTGTGAGGTTGACTAGGTTTCAGAGTTTTACATGCCGCATTGTGTTTTCTTACGCATCTGCTGATGGACCCAGGTTATTTCTACATTTGGTTACTGTGAGTAATGGTGACATGAACATAGATGTATGAATAGCTGTTAATTCCTGGCTTCTGTTTCTTTCCCTTTTTTTATTCACTTTACATCAGAATCACAGTCCTCATTTCTCCCACACTTACAAGTCCCTCCTCCCATCACCTCCTCCCCTTCACTCACATCAGAGAAGGGAAGCCCCCCTTGGGTACAACCCCACCCAGGGACATCTAGTCCCAGCAGGACTAGGCACATCCTCTCCCACTGAAGCCCAACCAGACAGTTTAGGTAGGGGAAAGGGGATCCAACAGCAGGGATCAGAGTCCGAGACAACCCTGCTCTACTTGTTAGGGGTCCCATGTGAAGACCAAGCTGCACATTTGCTACAGATGTGTAGGGGATCTAGGTCCAGCTCCTGATGCTCCCTGGTTCTGTAAGCCCCAACAGTTCTAGGTTAGTTGCCTCTGTGGGTCTTTTTTGTGGTGTTCTTGATCCCTCTGACTTGTTCACTTCTATCCCCAACTCTTCCACAAGATTCCCCAGGCTCCTCCTGATGTATAGCTGAGGGTCTCTGCATCTGCCGCCATATACTGCTTCCCAGGAATCAGTTATACTAGGCTCTTATCTGTAAGCAGAGCAGAGCATCATTAACAGTGTCAGGGGTTGGCTCTCTCACATCTGATGGGTCTCAAGTTGGGGCAGTCATTGGTTGGCTGTTCCCCCAGTCTCTGCTCTATCTTTAGCCCTGTCTTGTAGGTCACTCCACGGCTAGAAGCGGTACAGGATAACACTGCACTGGACGCTGCGCTGGATGCTGCAGGCAGCTGCAGCACAGCAGTGCTGGTACACATTAGTATCTACACACAGAAAAGGCACAGTAAGAACACTCAGCAAGGGTCTGGAGATGCCACTCAGTTGGCTTAGCATATATGAAGCCCTTGGATCGATCCTTGGAACCTTGCAAAGCAAGTATGGTGCTGCATACCTCTAACCCCAGCGCTGGAGGTAGATGCAGAGGGATCGGTAGTTCAAAGTCATCTCCCACTACAGAAGGGGTTTGAGGCCAGCCTAAGCTTCGCAGAATACTGTCTCAATTTTATAAAATATAGAAATTCAGCCAGGTGGGATGTAGTAGTGCACGCCTTTAATCCCAGCACTTAGGAAGCAGAGGCAGGAGGATCTCTGAGTTTTAGGCCATCGTGGTCTTCATAGAGAGTTCCAGGACAGCCAGATTTACATGAGATCTTGTTTTGGAGACAAAAACGAGAGAGAGAGAGAGAGAGAGAGAGAGAGAGAGAGAGAGAGAGAGAGAGAGAGAGAGAGAGAGAGATCAGTCAGGCATGATGATGCATGCCTCAATCCTAGCACTTGAGAAGCAAAAGCAAGCAGATCTCTATTAGTTTGAGGGCAGCCTGGTCTACATAGAGAGCTTCAAGCCAGCCTGGGCTACACAATGGCCTGTCTCAAAATAATTAAGTCATTAATTAGTTGAAATAATCTTTTGAAGACGAATACTAAGTGGTGGTTAAGCTCTCTCCTGGTCCCTCACAGATGCAAATCCCATGCAGTACATGCCTATGCATTTGCTGAGTTCTGTCTCTACCCTCATGAGAATTCAGGGCAGCCTTGAGGTCTTAACCACTTCCATATGGGGATTGTGGGGAACCAGGACAGACAGGACTTATTCAAGATCACACAGGCTGGACAGCTGGGCCAGGACCTGAGCCCAAGCTCCTCTCTGGAACCTTTTTCACCTAGCAATGTCACCAGGCAACATGGTCCTAGGACCTCCCCCAACAGCAGAACTTCTGCCTCCACAGAGCCCAGTGATCCACTTCTAATGAAGTTCACAGAAAAACTTCCTGCAGGGAAATTCTAACCCAGTGATTAGCAGCCCTGATTGGCGTTAATTGCCTGTTAGTTACCATGGTTATGCCTAACTTTGTTCCCCCTTGAGGCCCAAACAGGAACAAACCCCAACTATTCTCTCCACCCCCACCCCCACCTCCGCTGGTTCAGTGAGAAGAAAACAGCCCAGCAGACACAGTCCCTGAGCTGTCGGTAGAGCTTGTCCAGTATCTACATTTCCGAGAAGGCTCTCACACAGAAATAGAATCCATAATGCCTAAGGAACACTTTCCTAGTATCCTGAGCCACAAGCCACGTGTGTGCAGGGGCCAGCAACAGGCCAGCTTGCTCTCTGCTAATGTTTCCCGGAGAGCCTGATGTACTGTCTTGTATTGAACATTATGTCTCAAATATCTCGAATTAAACTGTTTTTATTTCTGCTCAAAATAGGTTAACTGGGCCTAGTGGTGCATGCCTGTAATCCCAGCTACTCAGCAGGCTGAGGCAGGGGAACAGAGAGTTCCAGGTCAGCCTGGGCCACCTAGTTTCAAGCTTGCCTATGCTATATGGTGGGATTCTTATCTCAAACAAAACAAAACACCCGACCTCACTTAACTGCAGTTTTCTCATCTGAAATTTCCCTCAATCTCAGTCATCTAGACCCAGAGGACAGTCTCCAGCCAAAAGTCCCAGAGTCTTCCTCAAGTCTGCCATGAAATCGCCTTCAAATACAGATCTTCACTGTTCACTTAAACTCAAACCCCTGAGTTCATAACCCAGGTTAGTGTATCTTCTTGGAGCCAAATCACTGAGTCTTTTGGTATTTCAGTTTATACATACATATATATATATATATATATATATATATATATATATATATATATATATGTAGAGAGAGAGGGAAGGCTGACCTGAAGGTCAGTATTAACTGTTCTCTCTCTCTCTCTCTCTCTCTCTCTCTCTCTCTCTCTCTCTCTCTCTCTCTCTGTGTGTGTGTGTGTGTGTGTGTGTGTTTGTGTGTGTGTGTGTGTGTGTGTGTGTGTGCTCACAATGCATGCATCAGTGATTACCATCCCAGAACTGAAGAGTCAAGCTTGCTCACTTTAGCACACACTCATATGCATACATAAGAACCCCTTGGCCACTAGCTCCTTTAAATGTGCCATCAAGAGCTGGAGATTCTTTGACCACAATGGGATAACCCTCTTGGGTCAGTGCTGATGCCTCCCAGGATGGGCTCTCAGAGTTAGGAGCACCATCACAGTGTATGCACCTAGAACACACACATCCCTGGCTGGTGAAGTCTCTGGATCCAGCTTCACATCTCCTGCCCTAACTACCTTCCTGAGCTCACTTCCTGTACCCCATCTAAAACTGGAGCTGTCCTTCATCCCTATACACCAGTTGAGTGCCCCACCCCTAGTAATTCTTGTTCTCTTACAGCAGACCTCAGTAGTCCATTATGTCCAGGATAGCTGAAAATGGTTCCATTTTCTTCCAAAACAACTACAGTTCAATTTCCTATTTCATGAGACAGAATATTCAAATCCTATCTTCCTAGGGTAGCAAAAAAAACATGGTTTCTAGAGATAGTTTCATATTAAAATAGATTGAACATTTTTGTCTTGCTATTACTTTTTTTTGAGCACCTACTGTGTGTATGCTTGTAGGCACTCAGCCCAGCCTCTCTCCCCTACAACTATCACACACACACACACACACACACACACACACACACACACAATCCAGCCCTTGTTCCTAGGTAGCACCCTCTGCTGACCTAGGGTTCCAGCAAGTTTGTTGGCAGTGTACCAACTGGAATGCCCGCCCAGACAAGCAAAAAGAGATGCAGACATGTTCATGATTCTAAGACCATCCTGAGGGTATCACGCCTTGTGACTAGGTAGAAGTTGTACTAGAAAAAAGTGGGTGTTGTTCAAGGAAATCAGAAGGGGAGAAGACACCAGGATAGTTCAGAGACAGCTGGAACTTGGGGACTACTTTAGGTGGGACCAAGGGGCGAGCTATGAAGACACAGATGAAGAACTAGCTTGAAGACACCCTGACACGCAGGAATCAACTAGCACTGTCTAGAACAGTGGCTTTCAACCTTCCTAATGCTGTGACCATTTAATATAGTTCCTTATGTTGTGGTGACCTCCAACCATAAAATTCTTTTGTTGCTACTTCATAACTATAATTTGCTAGTTTTGAACTGCAATATAAACATCTGACATGTGACCCCAAGGGAGTTGAGAACCACAGGTTGACAACTACTGGCCTGGAGGCCTTGAGTTACAGGCACAGCATCTGGACATGGGTCAAAGGGGACTGAGCCTTCCCACTGAACTAAACACAGCTCAGGCACTGGTGTGCCAGATACTCTCTGTGATGCCCAAGAGATGTGTGGAAAAGTCTTGGGAAACAGAAGGACAACACAGGCGAAAGAGGTAAATTAGAACTCTCTGGGTTTTTTGGAACATCAGAAAATGAACTTGGATTAAATCTACCACGAGTGGGGAGGACTCCAGGGGGGAGAGAAAGGTGTGTATTGTCAATGTTCTCCAGAGAACAGACAGTCCTCAGGGATTTGGGTGAACAGTGGATGACACTGTATAAAAGGTTCAGATGTATAGATGTTCAACTGGGCTCATTTTGTTTTAGCCTGTCCACCTGGCCTGACTTTGATAACAGCAAAGCCCTTAAAGTCTATTACCGCTATGTGAGCCTGCTACCGACTACCTGGAAATGTAAGAGGAGAGAGGGTAATGGGTAATTTCACTTCATCTCCTGAGTAAGAGGGGCCAGCTGACTTGCACAGGCATTCTAGAACACTGTGTTCCTGTATAATTTGATGCTGCATCTAGAACGTTTACCCTGTTGTGAGCACACTGCTGCTAGGAGACAGCCAATGAGCAAACACCCTGACTTTCTATTATTGTTTCATCGTGGCATAGACCATCTGAGTCTTGATGGCTATAAAGCCGCCAGTGTTATACCAGCATGATACCTGCATTAAACCAGTTGCGCGCTCCCACCCTCAGGTGCCAACTAACGGTCACTAGTTAGCCCAACTAAAATGTTCTGGGCTTACACTGACAGCAACATCTTCTTTCTAGGCACTCTCAGCCCGTTTCCCAAATTCAGGGCTGAACCCAACATCCACCACCACCAAAGCTGGGATAGGGTGGGGTAAAGCAGGCTCCAGGCAGCAGCAAGGAGACACCTCACTCCAGGTCTATTTGGGGCCTCAGATTAAGTATCCAAGTTCAGACCTCATGTTGAGGTACTGCCCCCTTGTGTCCTGTGTCCCACACCCCAAAACCCCTGGCTTGTCCCAGCCCAGTCTTAGCCCTGCCCCCTTCCTAACTTTCCTAGGCTACCCAACAGATCTCAAGGCTGCACCCTCCAGACCCACTACAGGGCTTCACTAGCTTGTGTCTGCAGCCCACAACCACTCCACAGTGCCAATCCCTGACTTTTGGATCCCTCCACCTGGTTCACCTCTTGGGTACCATCCTTGTCACCCCCTCAACCCTACCTATATCCTACTCCACTCTCCCAAGCACCCCTCACAACTGATGTATCATTCATCACTCTGCCCAAATTCCCATAATCGCCATAGTCAAACATAGTGGCACATGCTAGAATCCCAGCATCTGCAGTGGGAGGTAGGAGGATCTGTAGTTCAAGGCCATCCTCAACTACATAGCAAGGTTGAGGCCAGTCTGGGCTATGTGAGAGCCTGTCTCAAAACCAATAAAACTTATAGGCCCTTCCACTCAGCAATGCCATTTCAGGAGGTCCAGTCCACACACACATTCCTATGCATATAGGTGTCAATTGTGCCATTATTGCCATAGCAAGAGATTAAAACCACCTCAATGACCATAGATAGGGAAGGTGGTAGGTACAATATGCTGGATCCATGGAGCATTTTGTGAACAATAAAAAGATTGAGGCTGCTCTAGAACTCACCAATATAGAAGACTTATGGGGCCCACAAATAAAAAGCAGAGTACAGAGAAGGCAAGAGATACAAAATTAGAAATCAGATATATGTGAGCTCTTGTGTTCAGACTGGTCCAGGATTTAAACTTGTGATAATGATTGCTTCTAAGAAGGGGACATTGGCTTCCTCCATCAGGGGAACTGGCTAGCCTGTGTGTGCTTCCCTACCAACCCAGCTCTCTGTGTGGAGCACATGTCATTTTTTCATATAAAGATGCACTTGAAGAGCTTGTCCTTAGTTAGGGATTCTCTTGCTGTGATAAAACACCATGGCCAAAAAATAAGTTGAGGAGGAAAGGGTTTATTTGGCTTATGCTTCCATATCATAGTCCATCACTGAAGGAAGTCAGGACAGGAACTCAAACAGGACTGGAACCTGGAGGCAGGAGCTGATGTAGAAGCCACAGAAGGGTGTAGCATACTGGCTTGCTCAGCCTGCTTTCCGACAGAACCCCGGACCACCAGCTCAGGGATGGCACTACCCATAATGTGCTGGGCCTTCCTCTGTCAACATCTAGTTGAGAAAATGCCCTACAGGTTAACCTACAGCCCAGTCTCATGGAGGCATTTTCTTAATCGAGGTTCCCTCCTCTCAGATGGCTTTATGTTGTGTCAAGTTGATATAAAATTATCCAGCACAACTGATCTCTTGTCAACTCGAACACAAACATATCACTGTTGAGCCACATCCTTCCTTTCTCATTCATCCCCCAAGAATTCACATTAAAACTTAAAAAACCCCAGTCTTTACAAATCCAAACACTTTTAAAGTTCAGTCTCTTTACAATAGAACATCTCTTTTAAAATCCAAAGTCTATTACAATCCAAAGTCTCTCAACTGTGGGCTCCTCTAAAATCAAAACAATTAAATACTTTCTTACTTCAAGAGGGGAAGAACCAGGGCCTGGTCACAATCAAAGCAAAACCAAACTCCAACAGTGTAAACAACCCAACACCCAGTGTCTGGGGCTCACTCACCATCCCCTGGGCTCCTCCAAGGGGCTTGGGTCACTTCGCCAGCTCTGCCCCCTGCAGCACACACAGCTTGTCTCCTAGGTTCTTGCTGACTCCACTCCATAGCTGCTACTGTTCTTGGTGCTCATCCCATGGTACTGGCATCTTCCTAATGCTGGTGTCTTCTGTTGCAACTGGGCTGCACATTCACCAGTAGCCTCTCAGAGGCTCTCTTCATGGTGCCAAGCCTCAGTTTCTCTGCATGATCCCTGTAGTCCTGGACCTTCAACTGCCACTGAGGCTACACCTTTACCAATGGCCTCTCCTAGCCTCTCAGTGCCGAGCCTCAGTTGCTCTTCATGCCTTCAAAACCAGCACCGCCTGGGTGACTCTTATACTACCGAGAGGCTGCCAGCACGAGATACAACCTTGGCTACCTCCAGAACACAGCTTGTGTGTGCTGACCCCAGGGATGTGCTTCCCAGAAGATTTCACCTCCTTAACCTTGGTCTCTTCTTAATCAACTTAATCAGCTCCAGCTGGCAGGCATCAAGTATCCTAGCAAAGCAAAGGTGGTTTGCTCTAACTCTTTAGTGGTTAATCGCAGTTGATTCTTCAGCCCCAGGTAGCCAGAAACACGAACTCCTATTCAAAATAACAAATGGACCCATAGGGGTTTTAAACTTCTCTCTGAAACGTCACAAGCCAGGCCTCTAGCATCTGCATTGCTCTCGACATTCCTACTCTCCAAGCTCCTACAGAAACGGCTCACCAAGCATTAAACACTCAATGGCTTTTCTTGCACAAAGTTCCAAAGTCCTTCCACCATCCTTCTGAAAACAACATGGTCAGGTCTGTCGCAATCCTGGTACCAACTTGCCTTAGGGTTCTATTGCTACAATGAAACACCATGAGCAAAACACAAACTGAGGAGGAAAGGGTCTATTTGACTTACACTTCTACACTGTGGTCCATCACTGAAGGGAGTCAGGGCAGGAATCCAACAGAGCAGGGATTAGAGGCAGGAGCTGATGATCATGGAGGGGTGCTGCTTACTGGCTTGTTCATAATGGCTTGCTCAGTCTGCTTTTATAGAACCAAAGACCCCCAGCCCGGGGATGGTATCATAGTGGGCTGGACCCTGCCCCCCAAATCACCAAGAAAATGCCTTACAGGTTTGCCTAAAACCCAATCTTATGGAGTCATTTTCTTAACTGAGGTTCTGTCCTCTTAGATGACTTTGGCTTGAATCAAGTTGATGTTAAACAGGGCTTTTTTTTTTTTTAAGGGGGAAGGGGGGAAGAGAAAAAAAGGCACTTCCCTCCAGATCTTACAGCCTGAGTTCAATGCCCAGCCTGGAAAGAGAAAATGTAAATTCCAGTCTTGCACTATAAGCAGCAACCTTAGAGAGTAAATCCCCTCCTGACACTCCCCTGCTTTACCTCCCCAGGGACTCTACATAAGGAGGTCTCAGGGGGGGCCACAGTTTATATAGCTGTCAGAGCAATTAATACCTGTTAATTATTTTTTAGCACCTTCTTACTTCAAACGTAGCCTGGTAAGAGCAATTAATTTTATTTCTACTCTCTTGTGGCCATACAGATAAAATCCACCCACCTTACCATGGACGGACCATGTCCCGTCCACCATCAGACTCACCTTATCCTGGCCCTGGCCAGCTCTGCTAACCCCAGGCACACTAACCTAGGGGCTTGCCTGAACACAGTCTATTTTTGACCCTTCAGCCTTTCCTCACTCTATACCTTCCTCTTGGAATGCCTGGCATGCCTACCCAGCCCCAGCTCAGGGAACAGCCTGCCACAAGCCGTTCAGAACACAGATATTAACTTGACACCTATACCTGCCCTGCTCAGAAACCCCCCCACCAACACCACACACACACAGCCCTAACACAACCAGCACACCTCTTACAGAGGTGTCACACACCCATTTTCTCCCCTCCTGTTCAAGTCCTTGCTTGAAATGGAAGGAAATGATATATTGAATTGGACCAGCCTGGAGGTCAGGGCACTCAGCTTTCCATCCTGCATCTGCCACTTACTCTCTGTGCAAACTCAAGCCAGTTCCTTAATCTCCCTGAGCCATCCTTTCTGCTTGTCTTAGCTGTTTTCCTGCCACCATGATAGAACACCCTGGCGTAAGCAACTTCAGGAAGGGAGTCTTATTTTGACTCATAGTTTGAGGGTGCAGTCCATCGTAGCAGGAATTCGTGGCAGCCAGAGTGAGAGGCAGCTGGTCACGTGACATCTACAGCTGGGCAATAAAGAGGGAGGTGTATACCGGTGCTCAGTGCTTGGCTTGCCTTCTCTCCTTCAGCCCAGGACCTTTATGGTGGGTTCTAGCTAATGGAGAAAATCCCTCTCAGGTGCACCCAGAGACTCCACCCTACATGTTTCTAGGTCCTGTCAGGTTGACAATCAATCCAGATCGTCACACTGCAACTCTCTAATTTTATGTTACTAATGCATAGCTGTTGTCGTTCTTTTGTTCTATGAATGTGTGTGCACCCGGGAGGGGTTGGTTTGTTTTGCTCAGCAATAACAAACCTGACTTTCCAGGGTGCTGGCTGTTCTCCTTCTCAGGGACTCCCATCCTGACAGGTCACTGCGCGTCCACATCTCCCCTTTCTACAGGCATCTTCATCCGACTCCGGTGTGTTTTCTTCTCTCCCATCTGCTTTTCTTCTCTTTCTTTTCACTGTGTTGTCTCACATGCTTTGGGGTGAGGCAGGGCTGACATAAGCAAGCAAATACTACCAAACAGCAGTGAAACCGTCCAAGATGATGGCGCAGACAAAGACTGAGCATCACAGGGGACGTCTGGAACCTTTTCCCTTGTAATGGTTTTGTGTGTGTGTGTGTGTGTGTGTGTGTGTTGAGAGTTTTTTTTTTTCAATTTTTGGTGTCTTGTTTTATTTTAGTTTTGAAATGTCTCACTGTGTTACCCAGGCTTAGCTAAAGCAATCCTCCTGTCTCAGACCCTCACATCCTATGCAGCTAGGCCTGACTGCTTAGTGATTATCCAACTTCCTCAGCTTCCTCACGTTGAAACACAGATACCAGCCATGCCAGCACCATAAAGCTGTTGTGATTAAATAGCTCAGGAAGGCCAGCCCCTAGCAGGTGCAATACCGAGCAGCAAACATGGTGATGACTGGGGAACTGGAAGGTTCTTAAAGGTCTCCAAGATGAGACTGGCTCCACTGAACTCAGGGTCCAGGCAGCAGAAGGAATGTCCCCCAAAGGGTACAGCTGCAACCTTGTCTCCTGAAGCAATCGAATCTCACACAGGCTCTCTCCACAGAGGGCTGGATCCCTCCAGAAGGCTCAACTCTCCTGCCCAGAGGATGGGAAGTCTGACCCAAGGCTCTCGGCCAGATCCTTCCGTACTTAGGACAAGTCCATCTAACTTTTCGGGCCTTTTCCTAGCTGCTGACAAGGAGCCAAATAGACCATGTCCTTCAGGACAGGATACTTGGGGATGCCTCCAACTACCTACTGAGGAGACACCCTTCCATTATAAGTGAACACCCTTATTAGTAATCATGAGAAGTGAACCGGACTCACCTAGAGATGAGCCGTGGCTCCCATCCCTGTGAGTCTGAGCCTGAGCCTGAGCCCTCAGAGCTTGTGGCAGGCTCTGCTCTCTCTAGCACTGTGCCTGGGGGTGGGCCTGGAAGGCAGGCTTTGGGGATCCCCTCACCTCCTCAGCCACTGACGCCCCTGAGCCTGAGGCGGGGAGGTCAGTGTCCCCAGTGGCTAGGCCCCACATGGGCAGCAGAGAGGGCCATGCCGCAACAGAGGATAAAGTGAAGGCCACAGGAAGTTCTCAAGATAGAGTACCAGGCTTGGTCCTCCATGACAGTGAGACATCAGGGGGCAGCAGAAAGGACAAAGTCTCCAAAGCAGAGAGCAGCACCTGAGGAACAGCATGACTTTGAGCACACCGTTCAACGCCTCCGTGCCTCTCTTCACTCACCCGTGCTGCATGGATAACAGTGACCCTACGGGGGTGGGGGTGGGGGGGACAGCCCAGGAGACACACAGTGGGACTAAGTACTGTGAAGTTCATCTTACCATGTTTACGTGTGCGCAGCCATGAGAATGGCATATTCCCGCCTCTCTTGTCACCTCTGCCAGTTGTCAGTTTACTAAGTCTTCAAATCTACCTTTCTTCACCTGCTGTAGGATGCTGGAGTTGGGCCCATGGAACCTTCTTCCCCTTTGTCAGCTGGTGCAATGCTACATTTTGTCAGTAGAGGGCAGTGAAGAGACCACTAGGTCTTGGAGGAGGGGTGGGCTGCTCTTCCCGGTGCCTGGTAGGGAGGGTCACCATTTCTCCCCAGCACAGCTGCTAGCAGGATGATGTTGGAGCGCTAGCAAATCTGGCAAGTCACTCCATCCTCCTGGCAACCCTACAGATGGGGACCGTTACCGTCTCCACAGGACGGACCACAAGGTCTAGGCACAGAAAAGTCACAAAAGCTGCCAGGGGCTTCCTGATCTTGAGTGACAGAATTCAGGGCAACTCCTGGTCTTGATTGCAGGCTCTAGAGTTCACCTGACCTGCAGAAAGCCCACATGCGCTTTCTGGAAGCTCTATTACCTGAGGGAACTCACCATCCAAGCCTCGTATCTGGGAGGCTACCTGAGGTGGACCCATGTGGCCCAGCAGAATACACACAAGCGCATTAGAATTGGCAATGCTCCTTGCTGTTCCCCCACGGGGTGAGTTCACATTATAATCAAACAGTGTAAATTTAAATTTAATTCCCTTATGTCTTCTAGAGTCTGCTGTGCAGGAGGAAATTTTTTTTTTTTAAGACAACCGTATGATGAGGGAGCATTGTCTATCATCCAGTGAGCCAGAATTTGCATGGTCCATGGCCAGCATTTGGGAGCTGAGGAAGGCTTGACTTCTCAGAGCCCCAGTCTGAAGGAATGAGAGATGAGGTGATGGGGTCAATGTCTACCAGTGATCTGTTACAGAATTGGGGGGGGCACAGTGGAGGACCCAGCCCCAGAGAAGGAGGGGGAAAGCCTCTTAGAGGAGGAGGGCACACAAATCCAGAAAGCTCCAGAATGTTCTCTGTCCATAGAGTATGTTTCTCTCTGGAGCCCAGTGCTGAGGGCAGCAGTGACCCCGGCTCACACAGAGTGCGTGCCTTTGGTCTCGAAGGAGAGACTTTACATTTTAAATCACAGATCACAGAGTGGAGCCCAAAAGGCCCCAGGAGGAGCTGGTTGCCTGGTTTTGAAAGCCTGCGGCCTGAGGCTGCCAGACACAGACCATTCACGGGGAACGTTCCTCCCAGATCTGTGATGTGCTCACTGTATAAGCTGCTGGGACTTGAGAGAGCAGGTGTTTCTACGAGTATAGAGACCCAGGTGTGACAACCAGGTCCTGACAGCCCGAGTCCCACTTTCAGACGCCTGGTGGTATCGATCCTTGGAGATATAACTTCACCGTTCCAGCCTTGATTCCCACATCTTTTATTTCATGTGTCTCCTGGACTATGTTGTGTGCCAGGCATTCACCTAGGGACACACGTGAGCCTGAGTGTTCATCTTACCTTCCTGAGCACTGATCCATCCATTCATGTGAGAAGGGTGTGTCTACACTCATGGGTGCAGGTGCACCAGCAGTCTTGAAATTTCTAAGAGACTGAAACAAAGCCAAGATGGTGGTAACCTTGATCTCGCTACCTGGCAGAATTAGAAGAGCAAGCCGCCTGGGTTCCTGCAGTGAGCAACTAACACACAGACACACACAGAGAGAGAGAGAGAGAGAGAGAGAGAGAGAGAGAGAGAGAGAGACAGAGACACAGAGAGACACAGAGAGAGAGCAGCTAAAGATGAGCCTGGCTTCATTCTAGGGGGAGGTAGCTGTGGTAAACAGGGCATGAGACTGTGGAAGGAGAATGTTGCTTCTGAGTCCTGGGTTTGGTCCAGGTTGATGTCTGTCCCTCTATGAAGCTGGCCTGATCACGGGCTGGGTGTGTAGGGCTGTAGCCTCAGCTGTCCTGAACATACAGCCAGGGTCTGCATCTGACCTTGCCCCAAGAGAGATGTTTAGGAGTTCTGTGCCCCAGGAGAGTGAGGACTCGTGGCTTCTCTCCATGCCCCCAAACTACCCATGCCCTCACTCTCCTGCCGTATCCCTCCCCCTCCCACAATCTTATAAGGAAAAGCGACCCAGAGAGCTGGAAGCCCCGAGGATTCTGATCCCCATGTCACTGGGTTTCTGTAGCTAAAGGGGGGGCCTGGGTCCCAAAGATGGCCGTGGACATCCCAGTTTCCCCTTATAGCTCCTTTCTCTATCCCTAACCTTTCCAGCCACCCTCGCTTCTCAACAGAATACCTCATCTCCCCCCACCCACCCACCCAGCTTCCAGACCCTGCTACACCCAAGAAGATGCCGACAGTGGGAATCAGCCAAGCCAGGACGCTGAGGTTGGGACCACACTGTGTAGCATAGGTGGTTTGAAATCTCTACCACAGCATCTATTTTTAATGACATAAACATTTTATTGAAGCCTGGCACACAAAGAAAACTGCACAAATCATGGGCAGACAATTCAGTTTCCACAGCTCAGACTGAGTAACAGAGCGGGCAGAAGTGCCTCCTGGTGGTCTGTCCCTGTTATTACTCCCTCTGGGGTGCCTGCTTCAACTTCCCAGTCCATTTCTGCTGGTTGTTTTGAGCACATGATTTGATAATATTTCGCTGTCTATCTGCTACTTGCTAGTTGTTCTTTTACCCTGGGCTTGCTATATACTTAGTAAACTCACTCATTCAAAACAGGAAGTATGGCTATTGTCAATCATTCTCTGGATTAAACAGAACACCCCCACTTCCAAGAAGGTGCCCATATGGGAAGGAAGCCCTCTCTGAATGAAAAGAGGCTGTGTAGGGAAGGTCAAAGGCATTCCATTGTTAAAAGCTCTGAGTGGCTTCATGGCCAGAAGAGACAGTTGCCCAGCGGGTCAGGTGGCTCACAAGGGCCTGCTTGCCTGCCAGCCTTGATGAAATGGTGCACTCCAGGCAGACAGGAGGCAGAGGACACTGGAGGTTAATTCCCCAGACTCCAAATCCACACACACCAATACACATGTGCCTGCATTAAGAAGAAGGGGGTGTGACAGTGAGATAGCTCAGGGGGTAAGGGTGCTTGCTGTCAAGCCCTGAGTTCTATCCCCAAAACCACACGGTAGGAGAGAATCAACCCCCAAAATCCAAAAGTTGTGCTTCAGCCTCCACGCAAGCTCTCTGGCCCACATGTACACACACACACACACACACACACACACACACACACACGCACGCACGCACGCAAGCAAACAAACAAGCAAGCAAGCAAACAAACAAACTATTTTTTAAAGGAAAGAAAAGGAAAGTCAACTACTGCTCTTCCTGACGATGCTCCCAGGGCTCTGCAAATGGTATGGCGTGAAACTTTCCAGCATAGGGCACTTGGCGCCACCTAGTGGTATTTATGATTATACCTCTAGTGCGATACCTCCCCCTGACCCGTTCCTCCCCTCTTCCTTTAAGAAGGGGGAGCGCCCCACCCCACTCCCACCAGGTATCACCTCCTCACCCCCAGCCTTCCATTCCCCCAACCCCACCCCCCACCTCCGGCTCATCAGGCCGCTGCAGAACTAGGAAAATCCTCTCCCACTGAGGTCAAACAAGGCAGTCCTTTTAGAGAAACGGGCTCCACAGAGGATTCAGGGAGAAGCTACACTTCTGGAGACCAAACTGTGCATGGGGTCTAGGTCCAGCCCGTGCTCGCTCTTTGGTTGGTGATTCAGGAACAGGGACGCTTCCTAGAAAGGGCAACAGGTTAACATCTGGGCTTAGATTTAAAAGATTAATGAAAGTCAGCCAAGAGCAACAAGGGGGCAAGCAGCTAGGTTGGGACAGACAAAGAGGGCTTCCTACCAGACCTCAGAAGAACCCTTGGCTGAAGCTAGCAGCTTTCCCTCAGTGAAGCCACCAAGGCACAGAAAATGGTGTGTGCCCTTCCAGATGACCCATTTAGCCAGGCTTCTCATCTTCAAAAGACTCCAAGGTTCATCTGTTCCAAGTGAGATCGTGGAAACACAAGGACAAACTGGCAGAGTGGAAAAAGGCCAGTTGCCTATGCTCCCGCGGATTGCTGTCCTGTGGCACATCACCTGCTTTGCTTTCTGCAACTGTCTTTTTCTTTTTGGACTGGACATTCAGATTTAAAAAAAAAAAAAAGCGGGAGAGGGGGGCATCTCTTTCATGTAAAGAACTGATTCTGCTCAAAATAAACACAGCATCTAGCACAGGGCTGGGGATAGCTCAGCTCTTGTCCTGGGTTTAATCCTCAGAGCACAAAATAAAACAGGCACAGCCTTTACCATACTTTGATATATTTTTATTGATTAGAATCTTTTTTTAAAAAAATAGAACAAGGGTAGGGCAGGGCCTCTCTCGGTCTCCAGAAAGTTCTGGGGAAGTTAGAAGGGGAAGGAACAGAAATGGAAGAGGGAGCCATTGCACTGCCAAGGCCAGAGATGTCAAAGCCTGAGGATTTAGGCGGTTTGTGGATTTGGTTTTTGTTGTTGTTGTTTAGAGGTTCTTTTTAATCACATGTGTGTGTGTGTGTTTGTGTATATATGTATGTGTATGTGTCTGTATATGTATATATGTGCATGTATGTATATGTATGTATGTATATGTCTATGTGTGTGTATGTGAATATGTACATATATGTGTATGTATCTATGTGTTTTGTATGTATGTGTCTGCATATATGTATATGCATGTAGGGGTGTGTGTCTGTGTTGTGCATGTCTGTGTTTTTCTGTGTGTCTATGTGTGTATGTATGTGTATGTGCGTGTACATGTACATGTGTATGTATGTATGTGTATGTGCATGTGTGTGTATGTATGTGCATGTACGTGTGTGTGCACGTGTGTGTGTGTGTGTGTGTGTGTATGAGAAAGAGAGAGAGAGAGAGAGAGAGAGAGGGAGAGAGAGAGAGAGAGAACCTCTGGAGGCCTGAAGATAGCTTTCAGGAGTTCTTTCTCTCCACCCTTCCTGAAAGCCCCAGAAACTGAACTCAGGTGCACAGCCTTTCAGAAAATACTTTTATCCTTTGTGGGTCCCTGTTGTTTAGTTTGTTATTTTTGGTTTTTGAGACAGGGCCTACCTATATAGTCCTGGCTGTCCAGGAACTGAATATATAGACCAGGCTGGCCTCTGCCTCTACCTTCCAAGCTAGGATTAAGGGTGTACACCAGTATGCCTGACTCAGTTTTTGTGTTTTGTTTTGTTTTGACAGGATCACATGTAGCCAGGCTAGCGTCCAACTTACTAGGTAGCCAAGAATGACCTTGGGTTCCTGGTCCTCCTGCCTTCACCTTCTGAGTGCTAGGATTACAGCACTGTAATGTGTATGTGTATGTATATGTGTCACCCTGCCTCGTTTTGTGCGGTGCTGGTGGTCCAACCCTGGCCTGCCTGCCTGCTAGGCAAGCACTCTGGCAACTGAAGGGGGATTTGTACGCACAGGAAGGAGAAAGATCTGCTAATGTCCCAGCTCTGTGGATGGGGAGGAAAATGATTGGTAATGTACTGTGTCTCTGACAACAGTAGATTCTGGTGGAGTAGGATCTTTTGTTTGCAAAGCCCAAAGCTAACATCCTTGTTGTTGTGGCTTTTGGCAAAGATCCAGGCCATAGCAGAGAAACAGGTGTGTATGCGTGCTCAGAGAACTGGGTTCTGGCTGCTTGGCCAAGGGGCACCATGAGGCACGGTAGAAGAGCCACTGTCTTTGCTGCCCTGCAGAAGAGTGTGTGTTGATTATTTTACTTGGTGCTGTGACAAGAGCAACTGGATAAAGGACGGTTTATTTTGGCTCACAGTTTGAGGGCACAGTCCATGGGACTCAGGCATAACTCAGGCATGACAGCAGGTGTGTGCAGCAACTGGCTGCGCTGCAGCTGCAGTTGGGAGTCGAGAGAGTGGGTGCAGGTGCTCAGCTTGATTTCTGGACTTTATCCCAAGCCCAGGGGATGATGCTGCCCATATCGAGGGTCGATCATCTCCACTCATGTAACCCAATCTAGAAACTCCCTCACAGACATGCCCAGACATGTGTCCATGGTGACTCAAGATCTGACAATTAACAATATTAGCCAGCACACAGAGAGAGAGAGAGAGAGATTTTTAAAAGAAAAATAACACATAACTACAAACTACAAACTAAAAACAAAACAAAACAAACAAAAAACAAATAAACAAAACATACCAAGTCAAACCAGATAGCTTATACTTGTAATCCTAGACTTAGAGAGCATGAGGCAGGGGAATCACCAATTTAATTTGAGAACAGCGTAGGCGTCCTAGCAAGACCCTATCTCAAAATACTGAACGGAAGAAAGAAAAGGAGAGAGAAGAAAATGGTGTGAGTGAGGGATACCAGTGCAAAAATTCCATTATAAACAAAATCTTTGTTTAAAGGCAGATTTTTTTTTCATAAAAAACAAGGCCAAGAGGCTGGGGAAATGGCTCACAGGGTAAGAGCATTAGCTGTGAAAGCATGAGAACCTGAGGTCTGACATCAGCACTCTTATGAGAAGCTGAGCACAGCTGGATGCACCTGTAACCCCAGTGATGGGGAAGAGACATGGTCAGAGCCAGGAGGATCACTGCTACTGGTATGCTCTGGACAGCCAGCATAGATGGAAATACTGTGAGCTCCAGGGCTAGTGAGAGATTCTATCTCAAGGAGACCATATGGAGAGCAAAAGAGGAAGGCACTTGACAGCCTGCTTCCCTGTGGGTATCTTACACAGGAGAACATGCACACACACCCGGGGTGGGCCCCCATGGATTCATGTGTTTGAGTGCTTGGCCATAGGGAGTGACACTATTAGGAGGTGTGGCCTTATTGGAGGAGGTGTGGCCTTATTGGAGGAGGTGTGGCCTAGTTGGAAGAACTGTGTCTCTGTGTAGGTGGGGTTTTAGGTCTCCTGTGTTCAGGCTCTGCCCAGTGCAGAAGAAAATCTCCTTCTTGCTGCATGAGGATCAACATGTAGAACTCTTGGCTCTTCCAGCATCATGTCTACCTGAATGCTGCCATGCTTCCCACTGTGGTGATAATGGACTGAACCTTTTGAACTGTGAGCCAGCCCCAGTTAAGTGTTATCATTTATAAGAGTTGCCTTGGTCATGCTCCATTGCCTTCACAGCAATGGAAACCCTAACAGAGACACATGCACACAACCTTTAAAAAGATTATTGCATTTTCCCCCTTTTGGCTCAGACTCTGCTATTGATCCAGAGGGCATTGCAATGAGGCTTGGTCCACAGACCATTCCAAGCTTGTTAACAGCCTCACAGATTAGATGCAATGATTACAGTAGTTATTTGGCAGCTATGGAAACTGAGGCCTAGAAAGTCTACAGTCCATAGGGACACTGCCGACAAGGAGCAGAGTCATCACTGGAAGCAGGCAGTCTAACAGCAGGACCTAGCTGAGCTCTTTTCCTGTCAGGTCCCTGGATGAGTTCACTCACCCCCCAGAGAGGAAGGCTGTCTTGCCTGTCTCATGCCTCCATAGAAGCCATCATCAGCTTCAGAGTCCGCTTGCCAGGAAGAGCGAGAAGATCAAGGCCAATGAGCCCTGTGCTTTCTATAGGGCCAGAGGGAATGGAGGCCCTGGACACAGGAAAAGAGTAGAGTCTTGAGGTGGTGGCCTGTCTCATGTCTCATCCCCTTCAAGGGCTTTCCATGGTGTAAGTGTTCTTTGTTGTGAAGAGACACCATGACAATAGTGACTCTTCTAAAGGAAACCATTTAACTGTGGCTGGCTTGCACACACAGAGGTTTAGTCCATTATCATCATGGCAGGAAGCAAGGGCAACACACAGGCAGACATGATGCTGGAGAACTAGCGGAGAGTTCTACATCCCGATCTGCAGAAAGCAGGAAAAGAGAATGGCACTGAGCTTGGCTTGGGCTTTTGAAACATCAAAGTGCACTCCAAGTGACACACTTCCTCCAACAAGGCCATACCTCCTAGTCCCTTCAAATAAGGCTATTCCCTGGTGACCAGGTATTCAAATACGTAAGACTATAGTGGCCATTCTTATTCAAACCACCACAGTTGTCAGCAAACTCAGTAGCTCAAAGGTTCGCACTCTTTGTGTCTCTGCTGATGGGCACTTGGCTTCCCTAACCTATCAGCAGGCTGGCAGAGCTCAGTGGCAAAAGGCCCAGACACACAGTCCTCCTGCCCATCCATGGACCATTAGCAAAGAGATATATCATGTATGACTGACTGTTTGCATTCCAGCTTAAGAGACCCAGCTCTGCCAATACCTCCCAAACACTCACAGTGTAGGAAAACATGTACAAATCCTCAGCCTGGGGCCATCGATGAGTGACTGTCTTTGTTAGGGTTTCCATTGCTGTGAAAAGACACCATGACCAAAGCAACTTTTATAAAGGAAATTTCATTGGGGCTGCCTTGCTGGTTCTGAGGTTCAGTCTACTATCATCAAGGCAGAAGCATGGCAGTGTCCAGGCAGATATGGGGCTGGAGGACCCAAAAATTCTGCATCTTGATCCAAAGACAGATAGGAGAAGACTGTCTCCCATGTGAGTAGGAGGAGACTCTCAAAGCCCACCTACACAGTGACACACTTCCTCAAAAAAGGTCACACCTACTCCAACAAAGCCACACCTCCTAATAGAGCCACTCCCTGGGCCAAGCATATTCAAACCACCACAGTGCCTATCACAGCAAAGGGCTTACATTAAATTATGACAGAAGTGGCTGGATCATAGAAGGAGACACATTGGTTATTCTGTAACAGGTATGGATCTAGATGCTATTGGAAACATGAAAGAAATCAAAAGTTTCTACTAGCCAGGCATGGTGGCGCACACCTTTAATCCCAGCACTCAGGAGGCAGAGGCAGGTGGATTTCTGAGTTCGAGGCCAGCCTGGTCTACAGAGTGAGTTCCAGGACAGCCACAGCTATACAGAGAAACCCTGTCTCAAACAAACAAACAAACAAACAAACAAACAAAACCAAAGTTTCTACTAACACTTGGCTGTAATCTAGAATGATTAGGTTCTTCTTAAACAAAGCTTTTGCATAGGAAAGTTTAAATATAAAAGAGGCTTTGACTACAGATACAAAAAAAAAAAAATCCCCTGGGAAGAGAGTCTCAGTGAGGTATTGTCTGGATCAAAGTGGTCTGAGGACATATCTGGGGGAATTATCTTGATTATGTTCTTTAAGGAAAACATGCCCACTTTGGGTGGCACCATTCCCTATATAGGAAATCCTATACTGTATATAAATAAAGTTGAGTGCAGGCGTAAGTGTATTGACTCTGACAGTATTGAGCAGTACAAGAAGTACCACATGAAGAAAGAGTGAAATTCTTTTAACAGAAATCTTTAACAGAAAGGATTAAGTCTCTTTCTCCAACTGACCCAGACAATAAACAGTACTACAAACATCATTATTTATCAACCGATATCCATAAATGAATTTTCACAATAGAAAATGGCTTTTGAACGTTTCATGCTATTTATTCAGTTCCGGAGTTCAAACCCAGGACCTCCTAGCAAGTTACGAAAGCACTCCATCATCTGAGCTACATCTCCATTTGTCTTATTGGTAAAGTCCATGAAGCCACGTACATGGTGCAGAGCACAGTTGTGGTGCACAGTAGGCACTCAGGAAATCTGTGCCTAGTGAAAGAATCAATTCTAGTGGGAAGGAATGACCACATCTCTTAGACTTAAAAAAAAAAAAGAAGAAGAAGAAGAAGAAGAAGAAGAATGGGAGGGAAAAATGTATCTGGCATCCCAGAGCCTCAGAGCTCAGATGCAACAATAGTCAGGATGGACTGGGGTTTGCTGCAGTAAGTACAGAGCCAAACTTTGGTGGCTTATTTCAATGAGAGGCTGTTTCTTTCCCATTTACTGTGCCTGTCATAGCCCAGCTTCCACTCAGCTCCACAGGGCATCGTGGAACCTGAGGATGGAGTAGTCCCTCAGAGCACTGCAGATCTCATGGCAGCGAGGAAGGACAGCAGCCCACTCCCACACTGGCTCTCAATCTGTGTAGAGGCCACACACCTGACTTTTACTCACAATGGTGCAATTAAGCAGGACGCAAATTTTAAGTTGCCAGCAGCAGTATCAAGTGTGGCCATTCCTACGAAAAACATTGTAACAATGCCTCTAACATAAATCACAGAATTACCACAGGAGCAGGCAATTGTATTCCTAGTTATAGTCCCTAAGAACTGAAGATACTTGACCATCAGTGACTATAGGAATATTAACAATGAAAGGGAAAAAGCCCCCAACTGTCTATCAACAGAGGAATGGGTAAAGAAAACATGATGCATCGCTGCACTGGAAATCAAATCAACCTTAGAAAGAAATGAGATTCTAATACATGCTACCATATGGAGAGACTTTGAAAACATGTTTGGCAACATTCATATGACATGTTGAATATAGAGAATAGGCTAGACTCTGAAAGGACAGAATTGATCCAGCCTGTATGAAGCATTTACATTAGGCAAAATTCTAAAAACGGAAAGTATGATGACCAGGGATGAGGGGGAAAGATCAAGTTCTTGTAGGCAGAATCTTGTTTGGAAAAATAAAAACTCTGAATGTGGATACTGATGGTGGCTGCAGAACATTGTGAGTGGGGGCTGGGGGTGTGACCCCAAGGCAGAGGGCTTGCTAGCATGTGTAAGGGTCTGATCCTCAGCACTGTGAAAAAAATCCAAAGCAGCGAATTGTATATACATTTTATCACAGTGAGGAAGCAAACAAAAAAGAGGTTAATCTTGGGTTCCGTGGTACCAGGGTCTTCACTGAATCAGAACCCAAGGAACACAGCAATATAGTGTGCCTTTGTCTCCTTAGCCTCTGTGTGGGCGGTGTGCTCCCTGGCAGGGGCTGTGCCTCCATCAGGACCTGGCACAGTTAGGCTGTGCCTTAGGGTGGTTTTGTTTGTTTGCTTGTTGTTGGTTTTTTTTCCTGTTCTGATAAAACACTGACCAAAAGCAACTTGTAAGGAAAAGTTTCATTTGGGTTACTGGTTACAGGTCCATGCTCAAGCGACACAAAGGCAGGACGCCGAAAACAAGAACTGAATCAGAGAACACAAAGGAACTCTGCCTCCTGGCTTGCTTCCTTGCTCCTGTTCAGTCACCTTTCTTATACAACCTAGGACCGCTTGTCCATGGAAGGCTGGTCCCTCCTCCATGTATTAGCAGTTAAAAAGGAAAAAGAGATGCTTGCACAGACATACCCACTGGCCACACTGATAGAAGCAAATTTTTAATTGAGATTCCCTCTTCCCAGGTAACTCTAGCTGGTGTTGAGCTGACAAAAGCTGACCAGCATAGACTGTTAATATCCTCTTTGCTTTTAATAAAAGGGAATGGTTCCTGCTTATCCTGGTACACATTTGCAAGCCAGTCTCTTTGTACAGTAGGCTTCATGGAAAGGTCCACATTTGCCTTACTCTGCAACAGATTGAATGGGGACCTCATGAGTCATGAAATGGACCAGAACTATTACCTCTATCAGGACTGGTTTTGAGTTAGGACTATGGTGTTGTTCACATAGCAGGCCTAAAGAGGTAGAGTCAGCTGGTCGCTTCAGAATGCACGCCCCTTTTTGACATGTGGCAGCTTGATGGTTCATGTGAGGAGGAGGAGGCTGGGTTAAGGAATAAGAAATGAGGGGATTCCCTGCAGGTGATCAGAATTAAATTCCTACGTCTGGATGAAAACAGGATTTCATTCCCAGTCCTTACGCCTCAAGGGAAAGGATCTCACTGGAATTCCGTTTTCTACAGCTGCATATTTCAGGGGGAAACACAGAAAGCTGAGGCAAGCCTCAGAAGAGCAAGTAGTATTTCACCTCAGGGCCTTCCAGGAGAACACACTGGCCCAACTATGTCTCTCCGCAGACCTCACACACCTCTGCTCTGACTCCACACACAGCTCTGTGATCACTGGCAGGCGCTCTCCAAGCACCTTCCTGCAAAGGTGGAGCTAACCAAGGTTCCAGAGGGACTTCCTGTCCCAAAATAAGCAGTGTGCCTGCTGTGGACAGGAAAGCTTGCCAATGGCTTACAAGAGTCAGCCTTGTGGTTCTGGTGCTCCTTGGAGCCTCATTTGCCTCCCAGTCTCTCCAAAGGTAGTCCTAGGGCTCCACCTTCCAACAGGGCACCACCTCTCCTGGAGCCCGTTGCCCAAGAGAGCTCTGGCCAGGGTCAGCGTTGTTTTGTCATTCAGTAAAAGGAAGCTATTATTGTTGTTAAAATTTTTATTAGCATTTAAAGAATTTAGACAGGATCTCATGTAGTCCAGGCTAGCCACAAACTCACTGTGTCGCCAAAGCTGGCCTTGAACCCCTAATTCTCTTGCTTCCTTTTCTTTAGCGCTGGCACTACAGGTGTGTTACTGTCTTAGTTAGGGTTACTGTAGTTGTGATGAAACACCATGACCAAAGCAACTTGGGGAGGAAAGGGTGTATTTGGTTTATCCTTCCATGTTGATTATTCAAGAAAGTCAGGGCAGGAAGGCAAACAGGGTGGGAACCCGGAGGCAGAAGCTGAAGTAGAGGCCATGGAGAGATGTGGCTTACTGACGCTGCTCAGGACTTACCCTCAACCTGCTTTCTTATAGAACCTAGGACCACGAGTCCGGGGACCGCACCACTCACAATGGGCTGGGCCCTTTCAATCACTAATTGAGAAAATGTCCTACTGTTGGATCTTATAGAAGCTTTTTTTTTTTTTTTTTTTTTTTTGAGGTTTCCTCTAGCTTGAGTCAAGTTGCCATAAAACTAGCCACCAAAGTCACCATGCTGTGTTTCTGTGATGCCAGGGATCCTAGCCAGGGCTTCATGCATGTTACTCAAGCACACCAACAGAAAGGCATCCCCTGCCATTATTTTTCTATTGTGTCTCACTCTGTTAGCCTTAAACACCTTTGTAAATATTGCAAAGCAAAACATTTTAGCCCTCACCCCCAGAGCCAAGAAGGATAAACCCCGCAATTTATACTCTGAGGGTCTAGGGGACATGAGTGAACAAGGCTTTGCAATCAATTTAACAAAATAAAGTTTGGAATGATACTATATACAGAATAAGTTTGGCAAATGGTTTTCACTGAATGCTGAGTCCGCGTACAAAAGAATAAATAGGATCTCAAACACACTGAAGTCTTAGGACTATTCTCGCGACATAAAGGGACAGGTCAAGGAATGAGAGCTGGAAGGGGCCAGAGAGAGGCAAAGAAGAAAGAGAATGAAGGCCAGGAAGAAATGAAGACCCCTTAGTCCTGGGTTTTTTGTTTTGTTTCAGTTAACTCAGAAAAAAATCAGGGGAACAAGGGGTACCCGGCAGGAACAGGGCCAGAGGTCCCCTGACTCCGCCCCTTCATTCCCCGCCCATCCTCGCCCTACCCCGCCCCACTCCGCTACTCCGCTCGCCCCCACCCCCAAGGAAAAAAAACAAACCGGTAACCTCTACCCGGCCGCTTTCAATTGGCCACGCACATGAGCGAAGTCCACAGAGACCAATGAAAGGCGGCCACGGCGTGGCGAGCCCTTCCGGCCCGCCTCCGCGCGCCGGCGCACCGCCCGCTAGAAGCTGAGGGCGGGACGTGGGCGCGGCAGAGCTGAGGCAGCGGCGGCACGGACAGAATGCGGGTGATCGGCATGGCTCGCCTGGTGCTCGGTAAGTGCCGGCCTGTGGTGGGAAGCCGGTCAGAGGCAGCCTGAAGGGCCGGGGCCGCGAACAGGGCCGAGTGGAGGGACGGGTTGCCGGGCCTGCCTGGGGACTTCGGGGCGAGCTGGGTGGGAGAGGCCAGGTCGGGCCCACTACGGGAGGCCCGGGGGAGTCGGAGACTTGCAGCCTCTGCTCCCCACGAGTGCGGTCCGCCTCCCGTCCAGCTCAGCCTTCACTTTTATAGACAGATAGCAGAGGCCTGTCCCGAAGGTGTCTTAGAAGTGGGCAGTGCTCACTGAGGAGGGCCTCACAACTCCTGAGCACTTAAAATGCTCCTTGGACGTCCACCCAGGTGTCCGGGAATGATGTTTAGCGACTCGGTGGGCGAATCTGAGGGTCCCCATCTCCCGGCTGTCCTTGTAAACGGGCCTATAGTTTTTGACATTAGTTAACTCAGCTGATCCTGGCTAGAAAGTAGGAGAGGGAGGTGGATCCCTACTCTTCCTCTCCCTCCATTTACTAGTTGAGACCCGGAGCATATTTTCTCACTGCTATGCCAGCTTTTTTCAACCGTGTTCACCCCGTGAGCTATAGTACATATTTAAAGAGAGTAATCAAGAAAAATACTGCTTTCTGCGTTACTGTAGAGAGCAGATGAGAGGGAAAGATTTAATCTTTGGTTTTCCAATGAGTGCCTTTGAAAAAGTGATTCTATCAATTAACTCATTATTTTAATAAGGTAGTCAGCCTTTTTTGGCTATCCTGCTGCCAGCGGCTGCCAGGCAGAAATGTTACTGGTGTGAATATATAACACCCTTAACTGCTACAGAGATTGAATGGGAAGCCACAGATGGCAAAACCATCTGCACGCATAGATTGTGGACCCTGGGAGTTCTTTTTTCCCGGTGGTGCTCATTATCACTGTGTAGAGTGGCCATGTGAATTTTAGAAGCAGGATTTGATGGGTCAGCATTGACCTATTCAGCCATAGTAACACACCCCCCCAACCCCCGCCAGTGAGGGTGGGGTGGGGCTGTTGCTTGGAGAGCAAGTGCAAGGAACAGTGTATTTGATTCTTCCTAACCCTTTTAGGTTATCTTAGAGCCATCAGTTGGTAGACTGAGGCAGAACTGGATGGTTCTGCTTCTCTTGGCCATTAGGGCATCAGGGGAGCATACATGTTCTCTGCAGGCACCTACAGGGATGGAGGCTCCATGCCACAGGAAGGCATTCCTCTTCCATGGTTGATATAGTATCTGTCTTTACTCTTTGCCTAGTTCCTTGAGAGCTTCTCTTAACAGATGGCGACCCAATAAAAACACCCTATCTAAGACCTAAGCACCTTAAAAGTTAGGCTGGCCATCAGTGAGAAGTAGATTACAACAAGGTTACAATGGGAGGCGATTGATAGTCCGTAATGACTTTACCTTCCAAGTGTCTATTACTTTAGACTTTTTTTTTTCTACCTTTCAATTTTCACAAGACTCACTGTATCAAACAAATATGAATTTATGACAATTTTTTTTTTTTTGAGACAGGGTTTCTCTGTGTAGCCCTGGCTGTCCTAGAGCTCACTCTGTAGACCAGGCTGGCCTCGAACTCAGACATCCTCCTGCCTCTGCCTCCCAAGGGCTGGGATTAAAGGCATGCGCCACCACTGCCCGGCTTCATGACAATTTCATAAACAAGATAAACTTACTGAGCATAGTAGCCCGTGTCTTTAATCCCAACGCTCTGGAGGCAAGCACTACTATTCCTTTCAGCGAGCATTACCATCCAATAGAAATACAATGCAAACTGTGTGTAATATCCTAAGTTTTCTAGGAGCCACAAATAAAAAGGCATAGCAGAACAGCTAACAGTGCTTTGAACTAAGTTTACATAATAACTGCATTTACGATGGCAACCCCACTGGATTATATCCCCCTAATGATGAGCTAGCTGTCCCTGTTTGTGGCTTTGACCTGGTGGTGAGATAGTCTCCATGCGTGCTTCACAGTGCACATCCTGTCTTTAAGCCACACTCATGTGGACTTAACCCGTCATGATTCCAGCACATAACCAGTGAGAGAATATTAATAGAAATTTGTTTCTGTTTTTCTTCAAGTCTTTGGAACCAATATGCTTCCTTACCATTGGAGAAGCTTTCAGTTTGGGGTAACCACATGTGGCTGGTGGCTTTCAGAGGGGATAATAGTTTGAGGGAACAGTCCCACTGGCTGAGCCAGCATCGAAACATACTCATCCTGCCCCACTTAGTGAAAGTACTGGAAGCCTTGCAGAGCTTCTGATTCAGGGCATCTTGTTCAGACCCTCAGGGTCCTCGGCCTCTCCTACTATGTGCACATATCCACGCAGACCACTCGCATCTCTAGGGGAGATGCTTCCCTCCACCCCACATGGCTCTTGCTCTTCCTAGGTAGGTCTTCATAATGAAACTCATTTAAACAGTTATCTGTGTTCTCTGGACTTACTCCCTCCGCTTGTCCAATCCTCTGTCCTCTGCTGCTGGTTCTTTTCACTATCACAGTAGCCCAGGTGCTCACAGACAACAGTGTCATTAAACGCAGTAGCAGCTTCAGCCCTCCCTGCTCTGCCTTCTGGTTGTGTGTTAGTTGTTAAATTCAAATGCAGTGTACTTCTTAGACATTTAGATTGCATACACTCACAGTACAGAGAGCAGCTATCGCATGACATTTTCATGCATGTACGTAGTGTACTTTGACTTTACTCACTACACACAACACATTACCCACTGTTGTTCCCTCTTTCTCGGGTCCCATTCCCCTTTCTCGATAGTCCCTTCTGTGATATCTTTGTATTTGTGTGTGATGTGGGCATATTTGGCACATTCTCTTGAGTGTAAAGGTGTCTGAACCTGCAGAGGCCAAAGGGACATGTTGAGTGTCTTCCTCTATCTACCTATTCCCTTGAGAGAGGGTCTGTAACTGAACTAAAAGCTCTCTTTTCAGCTGGCCAGCAAGCTTTCAGGATCCTCCTACTTCTGCCCTCTCCTCCTCCACAATGGTGTTACAGACATATAAAACCATGCTCAGTTCTTTATATGGCCACTAAGGACACATGGATGGTTACGCTTGCCTAGCAAGTGTTCTTATTCACTGAGCCATCACATCTGCTTTCACATCTTTAAAAACAAACAAACAAACAAACAAACTAGGGGCTGGAGAGATGGCTCAGCGGTTAAGAGCACTGACTGCTCTTCCAGGGGTTCTGAGTTCAATTCCCAGCAACCACATGGTGACTTACAACCATCTGTTATGGGATCCGATGCCCTCTTCTGGTGTGTCTGAAGACAACTACAGTATACTTATATATAATAATAAATAAGTCTTTTTTAAAAATTAACTGGATTCCATCAGATACAATGTTCTTAAATAATGTATCTGTTTATTCATGCCAAGACTTACTGGATCAATAACTTGGAAACAGGAGTTAGAGAGCTACTCTGATATATTTGCATTGAATATACATGGTCCTTTTCTTCTTGTGGTTGCTTATTTTTAAAAAAATGAAGATTCCTAGATTCTGACTAGCTGTGAAGACTCAAGTGGTTGCACTCAGAGTTAGAAGCAGCAGCTGTAATGGTTGTGAGTTCTATGCCCTTCATACTCAGTATTGCAGCGAGAGGAAGGAAAGAGCCGGAGGGAGGCAGGCCTGGCCACCCTCTTCTGCAGGGGCTTTGGGTGGGGGAGAGCCTCGTGCTGGGGACTGTGCTGACACTGCTGTGTTTTTGTCATCTGTTCAGGTCTGGTGAGCTGCACCTTCTTTCTAGCAGTCAGCGGTCTGTATTCTTCTAGTGATGATGTCATCGAGTTGACGCCGTCAAACTTCAACAGAGAAGTTATTCAGAGTGACGGCCTGTGGCTTGTAGAATTTTATGCACCATGGTACGTATTATAAAATAGTTATACTTTTTAAAGACTTACTTGGTTTTTGTTGTTCGTTTGTTTGAGACAGGATCATTAGCCGTGGCTGACCTGGAACTCACTCTGTAGACAAGGCTGGCCTTGAACTTGTTGAGATCTGCCTACCTCTGCCTCCAGAGTTCTAGGATTAAAGGCATGTACCACCAGGCCTGCACATGAGTGCAGGTTTTCTGTGTGGTCTAGGTTGGTCTGGAACTTCCACTATGTGGCCTAGACTGGCTGAGAACTGAGATTACAGATCAGTACCACTATGTCCAAACAGTTGTAGAAATGGAGACTAGGAGACTGGCTTGCACATGTCAGGTCTCTTGAAAGTCATGGTGGCTGAATCAGTTGTGGGGTGGTCTGACAAGGTGTCTGAGTCAAGTGCTGCCATGCTTGGTGGCCTGAGTTTAATCCTCAGGACCCACGTGGTGGAAGGAGACCAGGGGCTTTTGTACATCACAGTCTGTAATCATACATAGTAAACAGTGCTGCATTGTTTACTAGTTACAGCGTTTGATGATGAGTGGAGAGTATGTGAAATGTGTCAGGGCTGTAGTGGTAAAGCAGCAGACTGTAAGACCCTGAGAGAAGTTAGTCTGCAAACCACATGCCTCTGAAAATGAGCCAACACCAGGGGTTGAACTCTCAACCGTGAACAGCATCTTGTAAGCTTTGGAAATGGATGTTCTTAAGTTACTTTTATTGCTGTGGTAAAACACCGTGACCACGCAGCTTTAAAAAAAGGAATTTATGTAGACTTACAGCTCCAGAGGGTTAGAGGCAGCAGACAAAAGGCATGGTTCAAAAGGCAACAGAGAGAGCCAACTAGAAATGGTATGAGTCTAAACTCTCAAAGCCTGCCCCAGTGATGTACTTCCTCGAGGCTGCACCTGCTAAGCCTGTCCAAACAGCGCCACCCACTGGGGACTGAGTATTTCAGTGTCTGAAACTAGGGAAGGGGAATCTCACTTGAGTCACCACAGGATATAACATGAGTTTTATTTAATTTTAAGGCAGATTCTTACCAGGTTGTCTAGGCTGGCCTTGAACTCATTTCCAAATTTCAGGGAAGCCTTTCCCTCAACCTCCCAAATTGCTGGCATCACAGACCTGTGCTACATGACCTGGGCTCACGTGAAAGTCTTACCATCGAATTCTGAGACCCTAAGTGGATGTATTTTTGGGTGTTCCTGATAAAGGTCCTTTGGTGGATTCTGAAATAGTTCTAGAAACTTAGCACTGCTTCTCAGCAGATTTAAGGGCCAGCGTAGAAAGTGGAGGTGTGGTGTCAACCTTCATGCCAATGTGAACCTGGCTCTTTTTAATGCTTTGACTATCTTATAAAGGTACTTACGGTTTTAAATCCAGTTGCTGGTTTCTGTGGTTAGCCCATCAAATAACTACTTGTACAGGTTGTTAATAATTAGCTCTGTGAGACGTTTTTCACATTCAGCTTCTTACCTCTTGTGTTGTGGGTAGTTGATTTGTTTCTGATAGCTTCAGTGCAGTTTCCCTGTGAAACTTTACCCGATGGTGTGATTTTGAAGGCGGGTTCTAGGTGTGGTGGGTAATGACTATGCTGGCAGGCTTATGAATGTTATTCTAAGTAAGACATGTCTAGTTAGAACAGTCCCTTGAGCCTTGGATTCCTTCATACAGTAAAGGCTTTAGATGTTGAGCAGAGCATAGAGTCAGGCACATGCCATCGGTTCTAGCACCCCAGAAGCTGAGGTGGGAGCGCTGTGAGTAGTTCCAGGGCTGCATAGCAAACAAAGCCTTTTCTTAAATAAGAAATAACAAAACACTTGAGGGGTTTGGGCAAGGGGATCAGAAGTTCAGCATCAACCTCTGGACTATATGAGACTTGAAAAATAATAAAAGAATAGAGAGCTATAGCGTGAGAGAGAGTACAGACGGATGTCTCCTCCAGAGTGCTTGGGGATGGGGGGAGGGGGTTGGAGTTTCTCAGAGTTTGAAATATTTACACAGATTTTAATTGTTGAACAACTCTAAAATTCAAAACCCCAAACTGGGTGTCACAAAGTGCTCAGAAGGGCTCGTGCTTGAGTGGTTTTGCTGGATTTTACTCTTTGCAGTGCCAGGAGTGAAACCAAGGCTTTGCTCACACTAGGTCCTGAGCTACATCAGGAATTAAAATTTCAGCATTATGGACACTTCACTTGTACTTCTTTTCTAGAGTAGCAGATACCATGAGGCGTCAGTAAGCCTAACAACTATGTAGCACTAATGTAGTTGTGGACATAATGATGTTAGAATGTCTGCAGCAGTTGTATGTTCATTTATAATAAGAATAGCTGTGGTTTTTATTCATGGCAGCCTTTAGTAATTTCATCAATTGTGGGATGTTTGCATTTATTCTAGAAAGAACTCCTATGTTTTCTATTACAGCTTAGCAAAAATGAATTCATTTTTATGGGGTCTGTGCATAGTGCCTAACATCAGACTGAAGGGGTTTGTGCTCTTAACAGTGTGAGTCCTCCCTTCTTAGATAACTGAAACCTAAGCCTTGTGAAAATTTGACCTCTGGATTGTGTCTCACCTAAACAACAAAGCATGTACAAGTATGTCAAAGCACCAACTCAAGGGATCGCTTAAAAATAATCTCGCTTAAAATGTTGGGACTGAGTTCAGATCCCTCTAGAGTATTATTGATCACATGACATAGTGTTTATGTGGGAACACGATGGGGCAGTGGCTCAATTCAGAAAGGTGGTGGACATAGTCTGGCCAGCATTGGAATCAATTCATTTGCCTGTCTATTTTATCATTTGTAGAGTGAAGATAGTGAAGGCTTGTCCTCAGCTTTCCATAGGTCCAGCGACATCCTTTGTGAAAGTGAAGGTGGGTCTTTAGAGACCCGGGTAGAAGAGACTAATAAAACCTTTTTAGAATATGAACCATATTGCCTATAGGTAAACTATACTGTCTGCATCCAGAGGGCATTGTACAGCAGTGAGAATGAACAGTGCAGTTGCCCATGGCCTTATTGGACAATAGAAATGGGTTTCTGTCTCTGTCATGTAGTATGCTTGGCCTTGACGAGGTCCTCCTGCCTCTGCCACTCATATGCCAGCATGACTGGTGTGCTGCCCTGCCTGACTTACTGAGTTCTGTTTGAGTTGTTTTACAGTCTTAGTGCCTGCAAGACAAAGGCCTTTCCCCTTGTGTTCTAATAGGCCTGTTCCAGGCAGTGGGCAAGAGCTGGAGCTTGTTTAATGAGGGTGGTGTACTAGAGCTTTCATCAGGTTGAGGACAAGCCAGTGTCCTATGTAGAGTCATTGGGTGGCTTGGTACTTGTCTTCCTTGCAGGCTCCCAGGCCCAAGGCATCCTCCTGGGGAGACAGTGGTAGCTATTTTATGAGCTGAAGGTCAAAGGGTTTAACTGTCACCATATTTGTTTTGTCTCTCTGAAGGTGTGGTCACTGCCAGAGGTTAACACCAGAATGGAAGAAAGCAGCAACTGCTTTGAAAGTGAGTCTCAGAGGGTCTCCTTCACTTGTGTGCTTAAATTGTATGTTTAAATTTGGAGATGACTTAGTTTACCCTGGGGAGGCAATTTGCATAATAAAGCCCCGCATGCTGGTTGTGTTGCTGGGGAAGGGCGTGGGGCTTTCTGTTTCCAAGCTAAATTATGTAATGATCTTAGCCAGGCTGGTTCTCCACAGTTCCTCTCCTGACTAGACTTGCCCTTCACACAATGTACAACTCCTCTCCTGGTTTTCAAGGCTGAAGTCTGAGGTGGTCCTTACAACTGCACTCAGCCTTTACCTGTGTACTTGAGTGATGAGGTTGTAGTAGTAGGAAAAAGAGGTAATCCTTCTGCATTTCCTCAGGATGTTGTTAAAGTCGGGGCCGTCAATGCAGATAAACATCAGTCCCTGGGAGGTCAGTATGGTGTCCAGGGATTTCCTACCATCAAGATATTTGGAGCTAACAAAAACAAGCCAGAAGATTATCAGGGTAAGGATTCTTCCTGCTCCATTCCCCTGTAGGCATTCCCTTCTCAAACAGTTAGCTGGCTCCTGCAGTATTTTAACGTTGTTTTCTGTAATGGCTTAGAGCACTTAATATCTCCTCCACGTTTCGAGCATTAGCTTGTAGGTAAAGGCGTATGTGCTTGAATTATTTAGGGTAGTGAAGACCCACATCTTTTTACCTCCCTGCCTTTTTCATTATAGCTGTTTAATATTTGATAAAGATCTGTTTGCCTCCCTTGACCGTAAGACTAGGGTCTGGCGAAACATGCATGGTTTGGCTCATAATCTTTATGCCTTGTGTACATACGCAGTTGGCTATGAAACTGTTGTTAGTGTCATAAACTATTGGCAATAGGTACTCCAAATTCTCCCAGTTCTAGAGATGCAAAACTTGTGAAAGTCTGTTAGGAGTCACAGAGACAGCTAGAGGAGAGTTCTGGCCCTGAACTCTAGGGAATTAATGTTGTCTTAGTCACGCTGCTCTTCTTAAAGCATAGCGGGCTGTGGTGGCTGAGTGGTGAGCTTATTATGCTCAGCGCGTGCACATGCAGGGTCCTCCATCAGTCGTTAGCCACATACACACAAACAGTATCTAACCAGAATTGTTGAATTGGGACAGATTATGGTCCTAATTAAAGTGCTGAATATAATCTTTACAGCAAATCTGGCTGATGGTTGCTTAGGTGAACAGAAGTGCCTGTGGGCTGAGAGGAGAATCACAGTTAAACACAGGATGGGGAGGGCCAAGATTATGAAGTCTGAAGTAAGCTCAAGGCAGCAGACTCCCATGACTGCCCTCCGTCTCATGCTCAGGCCTCACACAGCACTTAACTGCTCTGCTCTGCCTTGCTTCTTTTCTCTGTAAACAGTGTGGTAAAGCCTGCTTCAGGCTACCAGAAATGTAGTTAAAATAGTATGTTTAAAGGATAGATGACACATACCCGGTAACAGGTACCAGTCTGCTTGGTAAATCTCCATACTTGGGAGGTCAGAATCCTTAGAGATCAAGCCTTGGATGCATCATTTCTTCTTGATATCCCAAACTGCAAAGATCTGTGAAATGATGAACGTTGCTTTCCAGAGTAAACATCCTGTCTGTTTTCTTTGGAATGATAATTGGTTATAGTTTTGCTGTTTGACAAAAGTGGAATGCTTAGAGCATTCTTCTGCTGCCATATTTACTTGTAAACAAGGTGGGTTTTTTATTGCATGTATTTATTGGTGGCATATATGGACTTCAAAGCTCACATGAAGGCCATAGGACCAGTTTCAGGAGTTCTCACCTTCTACCATGTGGGTCTCAGAAATTAAACTCAGATTGTCAGACTTGGAGCTATCTCACCTGTCCTGGATAGGGTGTTTGGGACCCGGCTGCATCTGTAGCTTTGTGGATTGGCAAGACTGCTTTTGCACCCAACAGCAGGGCTGGGTGGCAGCAGGAGGCAGTATAGCCTCAAAGCTGGAGAGTACTTGCATGCATATGGCCTGTTACAAGAAGATCAGGTCAACACTGGTTCACAGTGGGAAACCCTCTTTCCCTAGATGAGCTCTGCTTGAGTATATTCTGTACAAAAGGTGGGACAAGGACTGGCTCGTACATAGAGCTGTTTGCAGAAAGAGTGCAAGGCTGCTCTCATACTGAGTCTGGCCCTTCAGTTAGAAGAGCACTTCCTGAGAAGTGCTCCCGCCTTACACTTGGTCTAAGACTTCGAGTAGATGCCTGACCATAAACAGTCAGTGTAGACTTTTCCTACCCATAAATTAGGCAGTTGGAGATTACCAGCAGCAGCAGTAAATAGAGCAGTAGGTCACTGACTGTGGTCTGAAAGAGTTAAGACAAAGCATACTCTTGGACTGAGGTTAAGTAGACCATAGAAGATGGGAGCAGTGGGTCAGGGTGGCTCCTGTACTGTTGTCCTTCTAATGTGATAGTGGAAAGTCCATTAGACCTTGGCCTTTGAAGATGGCTTCAAGACATGTATTATCCCTGCTCCTCTGGGCCAGTTTCTAGCCCCGCCTGGGGTCTTAAGTCTATAGTTTTGGATAGACTTCCATACTTACTGCGCTCTTGTATGGTTGAGGTTTTGTTTTCCTGAGCTAGGGTCCCATGCAGCCCTGGCTGCTTTCAGAGTTGTAATGAGGTTGTCACTTAGGACTGAGTTGCTCTTAACAGCTAAACCGGAAGCAAAAAAGAAGAGAGCCCTTGAAAGTTTTCTCATGACTTGGCTTCAGAGATGTCTCATGTTCTACTCTTCCCACACATTTCTGTCTATTCTTCATCTTAGAAAAGGGGTTGTCGCCTTTTCCTCCATGTATTTGGGGATTTTTTTTCCCCCTGTTTTCCTGACTAGAAATTAAGCTGCTCTTCTGTGTCTATGTTGTCCATACAGTAAACGTGGCATTTTCTTATCAGGAGATGTTATTTTCCAGACAGAACAGAAAGATTTCGTTCACATTAGTAACAATAAACTAAAGAAAGAGAATGTGCAGCAGTGAGTGCATGGGACACTTAATTGCCACCAGTTGCCTCTGACATGGATAGTTTCGAGTCCTCCCGAGCCTCCCAGAGGCACTCATACAGACACCAGCCTGAGATGGCCTGCCTTCATCTGCCCGTCCTTTGTTGTCCCACAGGTGGCAGAACGGGAGAAGCCATTGTAGATGCCGCCCTCAGTGCCTTGCGCCAGCTCGTCAAGGATCGCCTTGGTGGACGGAGTGGTGGGTACAGTTCTGGAAAGCAGGTAAGGCTGTTATTTCAGTGTGTCTTGCTTTCTCCTGGATGTGTGTTGTGTAACCTAGGCTAGCCTTGGATGACCTGAAACTCCTAATCCTCCTACTTTTACCTCCCAAATTCTGGAATTACAGGAGTGAACGAACAATTCCTGTACAGTTCCCCCTGATATTATAAATTGGTAAAATTTCTCTTAAAGTATTATTAAAAGTGGTTCATCAGATCTCAGAGAAGAAAATCAGCTACCCAGCTTGTTCATTGCCATCTTAGAGTTACAGGGTGATACCTAGTGAGCCCCAGAACACCTTGCCACAGTCTGAGAATGAGGTTCCCAAATAGGTGTCTTGGGCCCTGGGCTGGAATGGAGAATTGGAACCACAGAGAGTGAAGAAGCTCTGTGCCAAGGGCAGCAAGCACTGAGATTTCATGACCCTCCCAGTTCCAAGAGGAGAGTCATGGACTCTGCATGAGCTCTGGGCTGTGTCTGTGGCAGTGAGTCTGAAACACGTGGCAAGTTCTGTAGGATAAAGAGGAAGAGGCAGAAAGTCATGCTGTAGGGATGGCTGTTGCCATGCTTGTGTATAAAGCGTGAAGCTTGATAGATGTTGAAGCACCCTTAGAAATGAAGTGTTGAAGTTCTTTATAACATGGCTCTCCACCCCCTCAAGAGGCCATAGTCTCAGCACCATCCGTGTGGTGACCCTGTTGTCTTGCTCCTGCCAAGACAGTTAGCCAGGTGACAGATGACACAGCACAGCAGAGAGAACATTATGTAAATTCGGCTGAAGAGAATTCAGGCCTGAGGGTGTAGGTTCGTTGCAGAGTGTTTGCCTGTCACGTACACAGCCTGGGAAAGGAGATGAAACAAATGTTTAAGCTATCTCGAATGATCTGGATTTCAGATATGAAAATGAGAAACAGTTATGTTTACACAGAATGCTCTGTCAGAGTCTGCATTCATCCCTGCTGTGGGGTACTTGAGAGCTTCATAAAATATAGTAGGTATAGATCATATGTTGTTTAAATGTAGCAGGAATTGTTTAAGACTGTTACCAAGCTTCCAGTGCAGTCCGAGTGAATAATGATTTTCATTTGTTTGCTGGTGAACAAGTAAAAAATTTGATTGCCTTGTGAAATGATTGTTTTGTCGGTATATGTAGTAGAAGTGGCGTTCATATTTGTCATGTTGCTCTGACAGGGGAGAGGTGATAGTTCAAGTAAGAAAGACGTGGTAGAGCTGACGGATGACACATTTGATAAGAATGTCCTTGACAGTGAAGACGTTTGGATGGTTGAGTTTTATGCTCCGTGGTGTGGACACTGCAAAAAGTAAGTGCCTTCAACCGAGCGTGTACTCGGTCACGACACTTCCAGTGTGCTCATGCAGCTCGTTCAGTAGGAGCTGTACTGTTTCCAGATATAACAGAAGACTGGCTAGTGTCCAGGCTTGGAGTAATGATAGCATCCTTGGGATCGTTGCAAAGGCTAGCATCATCCCTTTGGTGAAGCTACCATGGTGTGTTTGAGTTGTGACATAAGACAGGGATTAGGCTGTGTAGCTCAGTGTAAGAACCTGTGCTATGAGGTCACTGTTTCTACAGCCTGGAGCCAGAATGGGCTGCTGCGGCTACAGAAGTAAAGGAGCAAACAAAGGGAAAAGTGAAACTGGCAGCTGTGGATGCCACTGTGAATCAGGTTCTGGCCAGCCGATACGGGGTGAGTGTGTCTACAGTCATTTACTTTGAGGAATACTCAAGATTTTCAGTAGCCATTTGGCTCCTGACCTCCCTTTAAAGTAGGTAGGGAGATGTTTGTTTTGAAGGTGAAGAGGTGGTGTCCCTCACTGTCAAGTCTAGAACCCAGGACTTGTGGGTTCATTCATCAGCACTCACCTGGCTTTTGAAAGTTGATCTTCTTGCTCTGCAGTATACACATTGTATTATTAAATACCCAGAGCCTGAACAGGGTTTGCCTGAATGCCACAATTCATGAACCTCTGTCTGCGCTTCCAGCTGGGATGTTTTCCCCATCTTGGTGATTTAAGCCAGGACTGACATACGCTAGGCAAGTGATCTACCACTGAGCTATGGTCCCTACTCTTACATACTTGTTTTTGAGGGAGTGTTTCATTGCCCAGAGTTGCCTCCAACTTGTGGGCCTTGCTTCAGCCTCCCAAATAACTGGAATTACAGATGTTACCATGCTTGGCTGGAGCATACTTTTGTGATAGTGAAATGTCTACGAAGTGGTTTTAGAAACCATAAAGATTTTGGGGCTTGGGTTTTGGGGTTTTTTTGAGTTTATCCAAGTTTTCATTTTAAATATTCTGATTGTTGTACTTTGATAGATTAAAGGATTCCCTACAATCAAGATATTTCAGAAAGGCGAGTCTCCTGTGGACTATGATGGTGGTCGGACGAGATCTGACATAGTGTCAAGGGCCCTCGATTTGTTCTCTGATAATGCCCCACCTCCAGAGCTGCTTGAGGTAAAGTACTTACCCCAGAAGTGAGGAAGCTTCCGGTCAGCTGATGGCACTACCCCTTGTTCACATGAAGTCTTTGCTTTTTACACAGTTTGACTATGTAGCCCAGGCGAGCCTTGACTTCACAGCAGTCTTCCTGCTTCTGCCCCACAAAGCCTGAGATTACAGCATGCATCCCCAGTAATTGACTCCATTCCTCCTTTTTGAATTGACTGCTTTTCATAACTTTCTGGCATTAAAATACTTACACTGTGATCTAAAGCTCACTAAGCTGCTTAAAAGTGAAGAGTGGATTCAGTCACACGTGGACTGTCGGGTCACCTGGCATGGCCGCGGCTCTGCCCTGGTGTTTATGCAGGCATTTTCAGGTCTTACAGCCCCACCAAAGGGGAACGTCATTCTCGTCTTTGTAGACTTCTGGAGAAGCAGACAGCCAAGAGCCTCACACTGTGTAAATGGCCATGCACAGATGTGTGTTCAGCCGTGGCAAGCCAGGCTGGGTCAGGGCACTGTAATTACAGATGCTGGGTGGCTTGGGAATGAGCGGTGGCACTTTGTTCCAGCCGTTTCTTGATGGCTTGTCTGTACTAGGCGGCATTGTATGGAAGGAGTCTCTTGAGTATTACATATTGAGTATTACATCAGCTTTCCCACTGCCCTGTCTTCCGTGCAGATAATCAACGAAGACATAGCCAAGAAGACATGTGAGGAGCACCAGCTCTGTGTGGTGGCTGTACTGCCTCACATCCTGGACACTGGTGAGCACAGGCTGTTTCTCATTGCTGTCACTGCTGGCTGCTTAAAGCACTTCCTAAGTGAACTGATGTTATTTCACCTTCAAAATATTTTACTGTAAACCAGGAGCTGCAGGCAGAAACTCTTACTTGGAAGTTCTTCTGAAACTGGCTGACAAGTACAAGAAGAAGATGTGGGGGTGAGTTCTGAAGCCCCGCTCACCTCTGAGAGATCGAGGCATGCCTGGTGACTGCTGTGAGTGCTGTCTGTAGCACGTGCCTGTGTTTGTCTGCCCCTTGCTTACCAGCTCTGAGACTCAGGGTGTGCAAGTGTGACACGGGAAGGAAAACACAAGTGGACACTCTGGTGGGATCTGAGCACACCCCGTGCAACGCTCCTTTCTGAAGGTTTAAATGTAGTTTTAGTCTAGTACAAAAAGCATCCTTACCCTAAAACCAGTCTGCTTTTCCAGGTGGCTGTGGACAGAAGCTGGAGCCCAGTATGAACTGGAGAACGCATTAGGGATTGGAGGGTTCGGGTACCCTGCCATGGCAGCCATCAATGCACGCAAGATGAAATTTGCTCTTCTCAAGGGGTCTTTCAGTGAACAAGGCATCAATGAGTTTCTCAGGTAATTGTTTTCTTAGTTGTTTGTTTGATCTGTTGGGTTTTGTTTTTAATATTCTATGTAAGCCAAGAAGGATGTTTGTAAAATTGAACTTTTAAATCATTACTCTTTCCTGCGGCAGTAACTGTTCATGTGCAGGGTGAGGCTGTTTGTCATATTGCACATTATCCTGGCCCATTGTAACTCTCACAGAGTCTTAGACATGCTTAGGGCAATCATGTCTCACCCATTCCCACCCTTACCGTGTACTTGGTATTTGTATGTGATCCTCCGGCTGTGGGCTAACATGCTTGGTTCTTAATTCAAAAGCCAGTTTGCAGAGCTAGCTCTCCAGCCTGCCCTCTGTTCACCTTTTCCTCAGACTCATTCCATGAGTTCTTGGGCAAATACAAGGCATTGACCTAAAAGGCTGGGTTTCTCCATCCCTGCTTTCTTCTGTGTTCATTTCTCAGCGGCCATGGGGAAGGCACCTGGCACAAAGGATACTTGAGAGTTCTGAACTTCCTCTTTGATACAAAAGTTTAGGGCTGCCTCTGTACATAAACCCACTGTCCTATAAGTGCCTGGATCAGGGGCCATACTGAGGCTGTTGTTTTTAAGACCAAGTAAATTGTAAGTGACACTGCACCATGATTACCAACACTTTGAGGGATGTTACATCAAGAACTTTCCTGTAAGTCCTCTAACTTCAGTAAAACATGAAATGAGTGTATATTTTCCTCAAACATGGTAATAAATGGAACCCAAAGTAATGTTTTAGGGTTTTGTGTGGTTTTTGTTTTGTTTTGCTAGCTGTCTTCAGACATACTAGAGGGCATCGGATCCCATTACAGATGATTGTGAGCCACCATGTGGTTGCTGGGAATTGAACTCAGGACCTCTGGAAGAGCAGTCAGTGCTCTTAAACACTGAGCCATCTCTCCAGCCCCTAGTTTTGTTTTGGGGGGTTTGTTGTTGGTTAGTTGGTTGGTTTGCTTGATTGTTTTGTTTTGTTTGGAGACAGGGTTTTTCTGTGTAGCCCTGGCTATCCTGGAACTCACTGGAAGACCAGGCTGGCCTGGAACTCAGATCTGCTTGCCTCTGGAGTGCTGGGACCAAAGGCGTGCACCACCACCCAGCACATTTTTTTTTTTTTTTACTGGTTTTCTTTTTTAACCTGTTGCCTGGATACTTAGGAGGTGAACGCAGTAGGATCAGCCTGGGCTACAGTAGTCTCAGAACACCATCACGAACAAAAATACTTACTCTACAAGCAAGCTTTCAGGAACACAATTAGAGCTGGAAATTGTGGTGCCTATAAGCTAGCAGTCGGTAGAGAGGCCAGAAGATCAGCCTGAGCTATTTAAGACTCTATTAAAAAAACAAGAAAAGAAACAAACTACCTCCCTACAGTCACTGCACCATTAGAAGACAAATGACTTCCTCCTTCCCCAGTCGTGCTGTGTTAGTGGTAATGAAGTTAATGAGCTAATCTTGAGGATCTGATGATCGGGAGTTTCTGCATACAGAATAATCTCACTCGAGTTTTGGTTTTGTCCTGGACAGTTGATGCCACATCAATTCATGGCTTCCTCTCTTGCCTGTCACCTTGTACTTTTTTGTGGATTAGACAGCCTGTGTATTCTTACAGTATCTTTTGTTTTCGAGTAGCCAGATAAGTCTTTTTTACGGATAGACGTTTGGGTCTCACTGCTAAGCTGCTCTGTCCACCAGCATTCTCCTAGCACCAGGCTGGGATGGTTGAAACCATTCACCTCACTAGTGATTTGCTCTTCAAGTTCATAGGCTTAGCAGACAAGGGTCATAGGCAGCCTTTCTTCAGAGTGAACTTGGATAATATGCTCTCATCTCATTTTAAAACACTTTCATAGTTTAGGTATTTTGGCTTTAAACTTAGTAGTAGTGCTAGCTTTATCAGTGAGAGGCCTGGAAAGCATCACTCCTGACTACGGTATTACCAATGGTTGAAAGGGCTTTTTAGGCAGTGCCTCCACAGCTCCATGTCTGTGTACTAGGCAGCATTCCTCTGTTCATTAAAGATGCATTTCCTTTGGACAGTTGGCTCATTCATTGTTTATATCTAAATGTGTGTTTGGTATTTCTTCCCAAGGGAACTGTCTTTCGGGCGTGGCTCCACAGCACCTGTTGGGGGTGGTTCCTTTCCTACCATCACTCCCAGGGAGCCCTGGGATGGCAAGGATGGTGAGGTGAGTAGATCGAGGGGCTTTCTGCCCACTTTGTGCATCTCTGGAAACCAAGTCCCCATCAGACAGTGTTCCTACTGTCCTGCCTGGGGCATTAGCAGCATGCTCCTCACCTGGCTGGCTTTCACTTTTTTTTTTTTTTAAGATAGGATTCTTTTTAAAGATTTTATTTATTATTTATTATATGTAAGTACACTGTAGCTGTCTTCAGACACTCCAGAAGAGGGCGCCAGATCTCGTTGCAGATGGTTGTGAGCCACCATGTGGTTGCTGGGATTTGAACTCTGGACCTTCGGAAGAGCAGTCGGGTGCTCTTACCCACTGAGCCATCTCACCAGCCCTGGCTTTCACTTTTAGAGAAAGAATGTTCAACTAAAATCACAATTTAGAACTGGAGAGGTGGCTCAGCAGTTAAGAACCCTGGCTACGGTTTCAATAGAACCAGAGTTCAATTCCCAGCACCTTCATAATGGCTTAAAACAATGTGTAACTTGAGACCTGGTAGGGCACACAGACATAACATGCTTGCAAAACATTCATACACATACATTTTTTAAGAAATCACAGTTTAAAGGTCAAGTGTGCTTGGTTTCATGTCTATAATTGAACATATGCCACTTGAAAGGCTGAGGCAGAAGGATGGACATAAGTTTGAGACCAGACTAAACTGAGCTAAAGAATGAAGTGCTATTTTAAACAGAAAACCTAGGTGAGGTGCAGTCAGCTGTGGGAGTCAGGTGGTTGGATCTTGGAATTTCTGTGGGGTTATAATTGGTGTAAGAGCCAGGCTGGAATGTGGAATCCGGCTGGAATTTGCTTTTCTGTTGAGACCTCTAGTCTTCTGAGGCTCTAACTGCTGCTCTGTGCCCCAGCTCCCTGTGGAGGACGACATTGACCTCAGTGACGTGGAGCTGGATGACCTGGAGAAGGATGAGTTGTGAGCCACGGCCCAGCCTTCCTTGGGCTTTCCTTGGGAGCGAGCAGTTTTCCAGCAGTGAAAGTTCTTCCGGGCAGCTGTCTGCCGCTGGCCTTTCCAAGCAACACATGCGGCCACTGGAAACTGCCAACAGTGAACCTCAGCGTCTCAAGAAAACACTGACGAATTCTATGAATTGTAGCAGTGAATTGGATTGTATTCTCTGGCATACTTTGAAGAAAACTGGGCTATTGAAACATTTTTCCCTCCTGACTGCTGCTTGAATGTTCCTGGAGGCTGTTTCTTATGTATAGGGTTTTTAAAATGTGATTCCTTTGTTTGAATATTAATGGCTTTTTCCATTAAAGAATAAAATGATATTTTGGACAATGCTGATAAATGTATGAAATTAGTAGCACATCATAAAACCAGAGTCTGAGGTTTAGCCCAAAATCTACTAGCACTGCGACCTGATGGCTACATCTCCACCTTCCTGTAGAAGTGGCTGTAAGTGGAAAAGCAGACCTTTTGGTAAGGATGTGGTTCTGTGTAGAAAACTTGGTACTAAGCGAGAACAGCATTTCATGTCCCGAAGTCTGTCTGCGGCTTCACTATTAGGCTCAGGTATTCAGGGTGTTCTCATTAATCTCCCATTAAAAACCCCAGTGGGTTGCCAAGTTACAGGCAACCCCGTAACTTCACGGAAAACTCTTGAGAGAAAGTTTGGAGTTAACATTAGAACACAAGGAAAGACTCAGAACTGAGCACTTTATTGTAACTTAAAAAAATAAATACACTCTAACTAACGTCTGTGAGTATCTTCTGAGTCAGAATCCTGCAGGACTCGGTTGTCTGGCAAGGTCTGAGGCTGCAGTGAAACAGGCTGGCCACCTAGTCAAGAAGGCTGAGGTCGATATGGAAGTACACATAGGGGAAATAGTCCTGGTTGCTGAGCTGCAGTCCAGGAATCTCCACGGATGCCTGCAGAGCAATGGCAAAGAAAGGCTCTTGACAAAGAGAACTCTCTGGGTTGTGGGCACTCATTCTGTCCTGAGCAGTTGCCCTGCCACCACACACATCCCCTTGCTTAAAAGTGACAGCATGCAACTTGTGGTGTTGCATCTGAGTCCCTGTGATACCTACATCCAGTATGCTTGCTGCAGCAACTTCATCCAGGTGCCGGAAGACAGAATTGAGCACCTCTCTCAGGCGTTTGGTGGCTGACTTTTTATGGGGCTGCAGGAGCACAGCCTGGAAGTTCACTGGAAGTCCATACCTGCTCAGACAAGGTGGGTCAGTTGAGTGCTTAGTGTAAATACCAGCCAAGAGGGTCTGGCCAAAGTAGAGAAGCAACAAGTGACTGGGTGGAGAGATGGCTCAGTGGCTAAGCACTTGTTCTACAGGGCTCCAACTCAGTTCCCAGTACCCATGTCAGGTGGCTCACAACTGCCTATAACGCCAGCTCCAAGGGATCCTATAACCTCTGGCCTCTTTGGGCGCTTGTGTATGTGTTACACATGCATAAAAGTAAACCCTAAAAAAAAAAAAAAAAAATGAATGGCTGTAACTGACACAACTTGGAAAAGCAAAACTATAAAAAAAAGGTAACAGGTCCTTGGGTGCTTTTTCTAGCTTCTCCATTGAGGGCCCTGTGTTCCATTTTATAGATGATTGTGAGCATCCACTTCTGTATTTGCCAGCCACTGGCATAGCTTCATATAAGACAGCTATAACAGGGTCCCTTCAGCAAAATCTTTCTGGCATATGCAATAGTGTCTGGGTTTGGTGGCTGATTATGGGATGTATCCCCGGCTGGGGAATTCTCTGGATAGTCCATCCTTTCATCTTAGCTCCAAACTTTGTCTCTGTAACTCCTTTCATGGGTATTTTGTTCCCTATTCTAAGGAGGAATGAAGTATCCACCCATTGGTCTTCCCTCTTCTTGATTTTCTTGTGTCTTGCAAATTGTATCTTGGGTGTTCTATGTTTCTGGGCTAATATCCACTAACTCTATAGGTGGAACAACAATATGAACTAATCAGTACTCCCAGAGCTCGTACCTCTAGCTGCATGTGTAGCAGAAGATGGCCTAGTTGGCCATCACTGGGAGGAGAGGCCTCTTGGTATTGCAAACTTTATATGCCCCAGTACAGGGAAACGCCAGGGCCAAGAAGCGGGAGTGGGTGGGTAGGAGAGCAGGGTGGAGGGAGGTTATAGAGAACTTTCGGGATAGCATTTGAAATGTATATAAAGAAAATATCTAATAAAAATAAATGGAAAAAAAAAGAAAATATCCAATAAAAGAAAAAAAAAAGACAATTCAAAAAAAAATAAATAAATAACAGGGCCAGGTAACCAAAGGCTAAAAAATGATACTAAGTCTCTGAGCTGTACTAACCATTTCTGAAGGTCACAGCTATGACAAGAACCAAGAGCTCATGGCTCCAGCCGCCTGTACTTGAGTTGCTCAAGCAGCGGATCTGAACTTTACAGGTCTCCATTCAGCTGTTACTTGTGCCCACTAAAGGAGAACAGCAGAAGTCCTCTCAAGGTATATTCTTCTTGCTCAGCTTTTGGGTGCATAGCAAAGAGCTTCAATCTGACCAATCATTTCCTCAAGAATCACTGTGCCTGGGGTGTCCATTATTCCAGAGCAGCATTCAAATGCATCAGTGAGCCAAGGTTCCACTTCCATGCCTGGCCAGTGTGGCTGTACTAGTCAGTCTGTGCCCCAGAGGAGTGTCCTCCATGCCCATTCTTACCTAGCACAGAATTTCCTAACTAGTGTCTGTGCTGTGGAAATGAGTCGGGGGAATCTGTGGATACCACCAGCATGTCCACGAATTCCTCCCTGGCCCCTAAACCTTCCCAGACTTCATTGTGGGCAAAGTATTCCTGGAGTACAGCCCTGCCCTTCCCACTATGTCTGCAGGGGCCACTGGTGCCTCTGCTTTTGTTGGCCAAAGAGGACCCCTTGTACTGACTGTCCTTCCTCAAGACAAGAGCTATACTGGCTAACCAAGTGATCATAACTCATAGGCAAATCCCAGGTGTACTGACAGCTTAGTTGATCGTTGGCCAGAAACTCTAAGTGATCTTCTTGCCTTGGCCAATTACAGCATGAATACAACATGTGGCTTCAGGGCCATCTCATCCTCCTAAGTCCTTGAGGTCTCTTGGCTTCTCTGTCAGTGACATCCAACCTCCTAACCTTCCTGTGACAGTTAAGATGAACATCATCCCACCAGAGTATGATTTCAGCGGGGTTGGCAGGTTCTCGCACTGCCTCAAGGCCATACCCCAGCATGCTCCCTAAACTCAGTAGAGAAGCTGCCTCCTCTCTGGTGAGGTTAGCAAGAGATGGCATCTTGCTGTCTCTGGATGCAGGCTTCCCCATCCCACTGTGATTGGCCTACTGTCCCTTGAGAGTCAAGTCTTCACACCCAGTGTCCTGTGTCATTCATTCTTCATCCACTGCCTGCCTTTGGAAAACCCTGGCTGTGTGATTCCCTTTCCATGAAAACATTGAGAATGATGTTTTTGCTCAGGATGTGTTTGCTCTTAAAACAACATGTGCTTGGTTTGCTCTATGACACCGGTGACTGAATTCTGGGCTTCATGCATGCCAGGCTGATGCTCTCAATCACCGAGTACACACCATCCCTGACAGGTGATTTGGATTCACGCCTGAATTAACCTATGGTTTCCACATTTTCCACAGTGACTGTCTTCCTTTTATTTTAAAATGATAGAAATTAAGATGAAATCATTTTTCAGGTGTAGCTTTTCTACCCTTGGAGGGTGGAGAAATAAGACAGCCTGGGAAAGTCTTCTAGGTACCACTGGGGCCGAGCAATAGCAGAGGGTCTGTGTGGGTTACACAGGTGAGTGAGGCAGGCAGAGCAGGGCACACATGGCCAACAGATTCCTTTGACGGAATGGAAAAGATTGCTAAGATGTAGCCACAGAAAGCAAAGGGCAGGAGGGCAAGAGAGAGAGATGCTGCCCAGCCCAGCATCCCTGCCACGCACCTGAGCACAGACTCCACAAACACTCTCAGGGCCTTAATGTGGATCCAGGCAATAAAGGCCTCGCTGAAGTTCACCTTGAGCCAGCGCAGCAGAGGTCCCTGCAGAGATGGGAAAACTACGTGAGCCTCTGGACACTTCAACTAATAAATACCAAGAAAGGGGCTTGCTATATACAGAGCATGCCCTGAGATGAGAAGAAAGGCCCAGGAACCAGCAGAAGCAGAGATAATTGGAAGAACCTAGGGAGGCTCATGACCACTGCATGCAGGCACCTGACACTGGGAAAGCTCTAGGGGCAGCCACCGGCACATGCAAGAGGCCACCTCAGACCAGCGGTAGGAAGCTGGGCAGCTCTTGACCTCAAGTCTGTCACTGGCATCTCAAGGCTCTTGTCTGACACTGAACAGTCAAGAAGCCCACCTCATCGGAAGGTACTGCCCTCAGAGTCCAGCCCAACCATCCACAAGTTGACCTGACAGGGCTCTTAAAGCCCCATCTAGGCCATATCTGTTGCTGCCGCAGAGCCTGATGTGGTTGTTCCTTAGGGACAGCCTCCACCTGACATTTTAAACTGCTGGCCAAGGCCAGAGATGGCCCAGCCAGGACAGTCAGGGAGGAATGCTGAGCGATCAAACCACCCACCCTCCAGCCAGAGCCCTGCCCATCACCAGTCACCAGCTCCAGCCACCTTCAGCCAGGGCACAGGCATCCCTTCCAGATGACAAGCCCCATTCCCTGCCTAGAGAGTCAGCTCCAGAAAGTCCATGAAGGTTAGGACAGCAGGATTCTAGGCTCCAGTTTCAGCCCTCACAAGCAAGAGCAAACAACACCGATTGCATAGATTTGATCCTTAGAAGAGCCTCAGCTGGGAGAGAATTGAGCCAGGAACCCCCAGGGTTCCCAGGGGTGCTTACCTCACCCTCGCCCTCACTCTCTCTGTCTCTGTCGGTCTGCCCCGCAGCAGGCCTAGCAGGGTTACCTAGCGGGGTTACCTTAACCTTGTGGTCACGGTAGGTGGCTGATCCCTTTTTTAGAGCAACACAGGAAGTTTGCTAAAGGTACAGAAATGATTTATTAATCTTTCAGCAAGTATGTATCATGAACACAAATAATTCTCATGGCCTGGGAAACAATATGCAAGCAAGATCTGGAATCCCTGCTCACAGAAAGGTGTGGCAAGGGTTCAAGGTCTATGGTTTTGGATACTAGGGAAAAGAGCCAAGTCTATGTGCCTGCTTGGGTCAGGCCCCCAGCAGCAGCAGACAAAGACAGCTCCCAGCTGTATTATTAAACTCTTCTCACCTAGGGAGCTCATTTACACTCAGGAGCAGCTTCCTCCTTGTCATTCATAGGACCTATATCACATACAGGACACTAGAAAAGCACACAGCCAGGCCACTTCACCCTTTATCACCTGTCTGTAAAAGAGTAGAAAACACAGGGCAACTCAACCCTGTGTTCACAGAGTAAGCCAGCCCCAGTAACTAAAGGATAGGGAATGCTTGGCTTTATCCACTCTCAATCAGACCAATTGAGAGAGATTCTCAGTGCTGGGGTGGGTGGGGGTTCTCACTGACCGTCCCGGAAGCTCCATTCACCAGCACAGTTCCTGAGTGTCTCCCAGGAGCTCTGTTTCCCATACACATGGGAAACCCTAGCAGGTTCTCTGGGGCAGCTGGGGTCACAGAAGTCTATGGGTAAAGATACCACCAGCTAGCAATCTAAGCCCCAAGGTGCAGGTAGCAGGCTCATTTGTGTCATTCAAACACACAGGATGGGCAACAAATGTCCTACTTCACCTACAGGCAGAGTCTTTATGATCTGGCCCCATCTAGGGACATTGCAGGGACTCAGTCAGGAGAGCAACAACCAAGGAAAATCTCCACCTAAGGGAAGGCTAGGCATTTGTGATGGACAGGATCCCAGGAAGCTGAGGTCAGGGAAGGCAGCACTGGCTTCTGTGGCTTCTGTTCTTGTTGGTGATAGCCATTCCTGCCAGAATGTGCCATGTCTATGGCATTGCTCCAAGAAGCTGAGCACCCTCAGAAGCTCAGGGGCCAGGCCTTGGCTAGGATCCAGTTGACTTTGGATCTGGGCACTGTGGGTGCGGGCTCAAGTCATACACATGACTTGTGTGTGTGTGTGTGTGTGTGTGTGTGTGTGTGTGTGTGTGTATCCACATGGGCTAGAAAATGAAGGTGTCACACTTGCCTATCATGTACAATACCCTAGGTTCCATCCCCAGAGCACAAATTGAGCATTGTAGCACACACCTATAATCTCAGTACTTTGTAGGTAGAAGCAGGAAAAACAGAAGTTCAAAGCCATCCTCAGTTACATATCAAGTTAGAGGCCATCCTGTGTCACATGAGACCCTCTCTCAAAAACAAACGAAAAACAACATTAAGTCCCCAACTCTGTGAACTACCATCAGCTGCAGTTTCCATCTGCGAAGGGAAGAGCAGGCAGGTAGGGCTCTAAGAACAATTTTGGGGGGACTCAGAAAAGCCTCTCACTCAGCCAGGTCATCCTGGATGTGCTCATGCTAGCTGCAGAATGTGTGAGGAGGCCTGGGGCACATACTGAGCCCCTTGTGAAAGAAGCACTGTACCGACACTGCAGCCCCGCCTCTCCCTACATGGACCTATAGCTGTGGCTCACACTGCAGCCCCGCCTCTCCCTACATGGACCTATAGCTGTGGCACACACTGCAGCCCCGCCTCTCCCTACATGGACCTATAGCTGTGGCACACACTGCAGCCCCGCCTCTCCCTACATGGATCTATAGCTGTGGCACACACTGCAGCCCCGCCTCTCCCTACATGGACCTATAGCTGTGGCTCACACTGCAGCCCCCGCCTCTCCCTACATGGACCTATAGCTGTGGCACACACTGGCTTTCCTGAGGCTCAAGGACACTCTGCTTACTCTCCACCTACCACTGAAGTGCTACCAGAATGTACTCGGATGAAGCCTTCCTCTGCAGAGGCTTAGAAGAAGGAACTGGAAAACGTGCACCTAGGCAAGTGCCTTGAGAGTGCGGAACTGAGCCAGGTGCTGCCATCACAGGACACCAGAGCCTGGAACACACTTTTGCAGAGCACTGGCCTGATGGTCCCAGACCTACAGATTCCAGTTCAACACCAAGTTCTCAGTTTTGCCCCAGTGACAGAGGCTGACCTTTCCACGAAGTGTCTGTGGCCGGGCTCCTAAGAGGACAGGGGTGCCAGGGGCAGCCTGAAATCTACAGTCAGCATAAGGACACTGGTGGCTGTGTAATCTCTGAGGCAGTGGCACTATCCACTCTGGGCACAGATGCTTCCTCCTGGTGCCCCCTGCTTTGGCTGATCTGTGGCAAGTCCACAGTGATCCCCTGGCCAGGCTACACTTGAGCATCTCAACTACTGTGGAACAGACAAGCTCTTCCAGGACAGTGATCCAGGACAGGGTGGTGAGCTGCGTCAGGGAGTGGCGCTCAGTACATACACCATCTGAACTCACCTGTGCCCAGCATGAGCTCAGGAGATGGGAAAGTGAGACTGACCCACAGAATATTAGGGAGTGCGTGTCAGCTGTCTAGAGCCCTCCCGCAGCCCGGTACTCACATACTGTTGTTTCTTATCAGACAGCAGCCTCGTCATCTCCTCCCTTTCTCTTTTAATTTCTTTTTCATCGTAGTAAAATTCCCGGACAATGAACCTTTAAAAAAGCAACTAGACTTGTAACTGGGCAGAATCTAGACAAGGCTGGTACCGCCCAGGGATTCACACCAAACCTGGTGGAACCTATGACCCATACCCTTACTTGTTTTCTTTGGCTTTGACTTTGAAATCTTCAATCACTTTCTGGAAGAGAGTCACCGTGAAGAGGCCACCTTCGTTGTCCTCGGCGATCAATCTAGGGAGAAGCATTTGCTAGCTGGATGATCTAGGATCACTCCCCTGGGCTCTGAGCTGGAGCTGGGCTCAGAGGGGCTCCTCATCAGCCTCAGGAGGCCATCCCCACTGGCAGTCAGGCTCCATGGGCCTGGTGGCATATGCTTCAGCCCTTGGCTGGGACCAGGACCTGGGAACCAAGGGTGTCCTGATAACTTCCCACTACCCACCCCTCCAGGATCAGCCCGCAAGCTCCAGCAGAGACTCTGGTTGGGAGCAGCAACTTGTTTCGTCTTGTGCTCCTCAAATGGCTGACTGATATCATCAGCTCCCCACAGGGTCGCAGACACTGTTGCTGGCTATGCAAGTTCCAGTGAAGCAAGTGGCAGAAGCCATTCCACAAGGGCCACTCCACTTCCGATATCATGAAGCCCTAACTGGACACGTCATTGCCAGCATGTAGCACAGGCTGCTGGAGTCACTGTCCCCAGCAACTCGTAGACAGTGGTCAAAACAAGAAGTCTTGAGGGCCTAGGCATGCCTGGTTGGCAGGTCCCCTCACTTGTGTCTCAGAGTCTGTACCCATAGGAACTTTCCCTAAGCTTCAGACCTTTCCAGAATTGGTTGGTACAGACTTAAGTACTCTTTTAATCATGAAAGGCCTAAGGTCTCTGCTCTGTGGCCCAGCACCCTGCCGAGCTGACCTTCCTCTAGAGGCAAGCCTCAAGAACAGAAGACCTCTCTGCCTACCAGGCAGCTCCTGTCTGGTGCTACCTGCCCAAAAAGAGATGTGCCTCTTCAAGCTCTGTCTCTCCCAAGACCTTAGACTGTGACTAATCTGTTCTTTGCAAAGCCACAATTTAGCTCCTGGTGGTTGTGTTTTGGGAGTAAGTGGTATGCTCCCCAAGGCCAAGATCTCAGGAATGAACAGGTTGCAATAGGAAGGGGGTTGGGGTAGAATGGGGTTGGGGACTGAGTAAGACAGGATGGAAGGGTACGATGTGTTGGGAAAGGGTGGGGTGGATGAAGGTGGGGTGGGATGTAATAGGATGGGTAGGATGTAAATGGATGGTGGGGGGATGAGATGAATAGGGGAGGTGGGATGAGGTGGGGGGATGGGGTGGGACCGGATGAGGTTGGGGGGGGTGTGAAGTGGGCAGCTCTGGGTGCAGTGTGATGGGGCAGATAATTGAGCTCATGTTATTTATGGCTCATTATTAAATTTCCTTTATGGCATACATAAAGGTGTATGGTTTGAGATCACAAATAAGTTCCACATGGTTAAGAGTCTCCTAGCTCTGCCCGATTAACTAGGCTGGAGACCCCTAATCTCATGACCCCGCGGGTGGTTTTTCTTGTCTCCACGGTCCCCATGACTCTGCTTGAATTTTGGCCCAGGCACCGAGACATTCTTGTCACATGTTTTTTGCATTTATATAAATGACATGGTTGTGTGTATCCCTGCTGTGGTAATGAGGATGGCCCCCAGGGCTCGTATTATGTGAATGCTTAGTTACCATTGAGTGGTACTATTTGAGAAGGATTAGGAGACACAACCTTGTCAGGGTCTGTGTAACCTGTTGACGTGTGTCACTGGGGAGGGGGGGCTTTGAGGTTTCAAAATCCCATGTCAGGCCCGGTGTGCATGTGTTCATATTCTCCCCCTCCCTCTGTGTGTGTGTGTGTCTGCCTGCCTGCCTGCCTGCCTGCCTCTCTGCCTATGAATCAGGACATAGCTCTCTGCTATTGCTTCAGCATTATGCTCCCTGCCATGATTTAAAAAAAAAAAAATGGACTAAGCCTCTGAAAGCCTAAGTGAGCCCCAGTTAAATGCTTTCTCTTATAAGAGTTGCCCTGGTCATGGTGTCTCTTCACAGCAGTAAAACACTGACTAAGACACCTGTCAACAATTAACATTTTGCCCATTCTCAAAGTGAGCTCTGATGTGTACAGCTGAGTTGCTGGTTTCCCATGGTTTTCCTCGGCCTACACAGGTTCAACCCAGTCCTACCCTTCATTATTGCTGTGCCCTCCTAATGTTCCTTTTCTGAGCCCAACTGGCCACACACTGAGACTGTTCTCCCTGCTCAGACTGTTGCCAGCCCCTGGGCTGCTGCTCTATCCAGGCATTTGCTGAACAATCTCTGCACCCATCTGCTTAGGCAGAGCAGAATGGATGTTAAGAAGAGAATACAGAGAAGACAGGCAGAAAACACATGGAGAGTCTCTGCTGAACGCAGCCAGAACAGCCTTCGCAGAGTAGGGACAGGGACATGGAGCTTTGAAAGACAACAGTGGACAGGAATCTGCCAAGGTGACAAGAAGGAATTCCTGGCCACACGGACTCAATGAACAGGTTTGGTGCTATGAGGTGTCCCTCCCTGGCACATGTCTGGTGCCCCATGAACACCTACACACTCCTTTCTGGGGACATAGAGGAAGCAAGGTCTCACTCACTTGGTTGACCGAGGGACCACCATGTCCGATAGGGACTCATATGTCTTCTGCCACTGTGCAAAGCTTGACCTGTAGAGACACAGACTGTGGGGTGCTTTGGGAAGACAGGGCTTCTACTGTCTCAGTAAACTATTTGCCCCTTCTCCTGAAGACTGAAAGTCATGAGATAGAACCAGGGAGTGTTCCCAACATCCCAAAAGGTCCTGCTGTGGCCAGGTGCCATGCTGAGCCCACTGCAAGGGCCTGAGGACTTCCCAGAAGGTTCCTATGTGAAGATCCTAGGTATTGGTATGTTTTGAAGGTCACTAATAATTTTCTGGGCCCAGGTGAATGGCCTTCTAGCTCCAGGTGAAAGGAACAGTAGAGCTCAAAGTTCTTCTTATGGGCACAACACAGGAAGTACTGCAATTGCTACCATCTCCTACTTCTGTGGAGCCGCTGGCCCGCCGCAGGCCCTGTGCAGGAATGTCACAAGGGGCCCACCTCACTCTTGACAAGATCCAGGCACCCCACAGCCTTTCTATCTACATACTTGGGGACAATGACCAGGAGGGTTATGAGATATTCAGAATCAAGTACGAAGTCTTCCTTGCTGACAATATCGCTCAGTGTCCGAGTGAAGAGGTTCCCCCTGGAAGGTGGAGGGACAACAGATAAGACTATTAGAGAGAGAATTGCCAATTCCATGTGTCCTATAGCATCCAGACAAACAATGGGAAATGGAGCAGGCTCACGGGAGATTCTGAGCCCCGTCTGCCAGAGCCAGGTACAGCCAAATGGTAAGCGAGCTAGTACTTCTTCCCTCAGGGGCAGGGAGGCTGGCAAAGCCTCTGCAGCTATCACCTGTCCCTCAAGGGGGTGCTGAATTCAACACTTCAGTGACCTGCACTCTCCCCAAAAGCCAACCCAAGTGCTGGGAGGGGAACTCAGGTGGCAGGAGCTAAAGTTATTCAAGTATCAAGACAGCAGCCAGGTCTCCGAGTTGCAGAGGACAGATAGAGCTAGATAGAGCTAGCTCCGTGTCACTTTACACTGTTTGGTCTAGCAGCTGGGGACACTCACCTGAAATAGCTTTGTCTATGCCACCAGTCCTGGCTAGGATGAAAAGCATGGATGGTACTCTTACTACGCTGTAGCATGGACAGATGTGCCTACCAAGACATGGTGACTATCCAGACTGCAGAGTCCTAGCCAGAGAGCCCAGAGAGCATGAGGGCTGCAGTATTAGCCCACAGCTTCCCACTTCCCAGGCAGAGCCAAGGGCAAAGCTTCAAAGGCAAGAGAAAAATTCTATCCCCCAAGGGCCTCTCCTCTCCTGCCTGAACCAACACCACACAACTGTGTGGTCATGGACAAATGCCGGTGGATCCCCTCCAGAGTCACCCTGGGCACAGCCACCTCTCACCATAGCATACACATTAGCCTTCTAGGAGACCTGTTGAATGAGTACTGTGACTTTTCAAGAGTAGAAACTGTTTCTGCATGTTTGGTGAAGGAGGAGGAATCGGAGACTGTATGAGAGAAGAGAACACGGAGCAGTCATCTGCTAAGATCCCAATTCTCTGTTTTCCTCTTTGGTTTTCTGAGACAGGTTCTCTTTGTGTAACCCTGGCTGCCCTCACTCTATAGACCAGGCTGGCCTCAAACTCACAGAGATCTGCCTGCCTCTGCCTGAGTGCTGGGACTAAAGGCATGGGTCACCATCACCAGGCTTCCCAATTCTCTTTCTAATTACACTTTTTATTTATTTACTGTGTGTGTGTGCTATAGAACATGTGTAGATGACAGAAGACAACTTGCAGAAGTCAGTTCTCTCCCTCTATCAGAGGGAGAGATTGAACTTAGATCATCATGCAGGTGGCAGGCACCTTAACCCACTGATCCATCTTGCCAGCTGCCAAGCTGTCTATGACTTGGTGGTGAAGTGAGTGGGTAGCCTACCATGTTCTGGACTCCAGGCTCGAGAAGGACCAACCTATCCTGAGCTCAAGGCAACTCGTGCCCACCTTATGACTAGTATCCACCTTTGCTCATGTCCCGTTACCTTGGGGCAACTGAACCCGACTTTCTCACCGCAGATGGACAGCAGCTTCAGCATCCTTTCAGTTTGGACTTGGGGTTGTTTTGGACATGTGAATGTTTTATTAGAACAATGAGCTCTCTTGCAGGCAGGAGGTAGTTTAAAGCAGAAACCCACTGGCTTCGTACAGTACTCACACAATAGCTCCAGGCATGCTTACATGGCAGTTTCAGTCTTTGTGTGGTGGCCATGGCCAGAGCCATGAGGTCAGGTACAGAACTTTTCATTTAAAGAATCATAATGATGCTTAAAACTTTCCCCCCAGCTGGGCGTGGTGGTGCACGCCTTTAATCCCAGCACTTGGGAGGCAGAGGCAGGCAGATTTCTGAGTTCGAGGCCAGCCTGGTCTACAGAGTGAGTTCCAGGACAGCCAGGGCTATACAGAGAAACTCTGTCTCGAAAAACCAAAAAAAAAAAAAAAAAAAAACCCAAAAAAACAAAACAAAAAAACAAAAACAAAAAAAACCTTTCTCCCCTTTTTGGGAGCATTTTTCATTTTGAATTTTCAGATTAGGAATGGTCAACTTTTGTTTCTTTTGTGACTAGCAAATCTAGCCTAGGGACCCTAAAGAGGGAAACATAACTGGCAGTACCAAGGGAAGCTCTGAGCTCCTGGGCTGTTCGGCTTTTCTGACCTCAGATTCAGGATCTAGAGGCAAGGGATGGGCACTACTTCATGCTAATTGGCCCTATTCATCCTTCCCTCTCACACAGGAGCAGGTCCAGGTTTGTATGTAACTATTTCTTCCTGGGTGCTTACTGTCACCCCCAAGATAGTCTCTGATGGCCCTGGGCTTGCTTTTCTACTGATTTCACCACACTGGAGCCTGGTCTGTCAGGAGCCTGAACAATACATTGTCCTTATAAGGCCAGCAGACAGTTTTGTGGCTGAGTCCCTGCATCTGTCCACCCTGGGTGGCTGCTGATCCTATCTGCCCCTAGAAGACAGTTGGGGTCTAACATCCCACCCTACCTGCTCCCCTTGGAGAGGAGATGGAGTGAGAGGCCTGGGCAGACTCCCCAGAGCCACATAAACTGAGTGAGGAGTGGGGAGGAAGGAAAGAAGGAACGAGCAGGAGAAACGCCATGCTCCTCTGTGTTCACAGGCAGGGCAGCCACCCTACCTGGCTCTGTTCTCTCTTCATCTACTCCAGGTTCCTAGTGTGTGGCTCCATCTGTCCACCTGGCTCGGGAGCCACAGCCATGGGGATCTTCCCCACACTAACCCACGACATACATGCACAGAGAAGGCAGCAAGCATGGTACGCACGTGGATCTCTTCTCCAAGTTCTCCAGGTTGGCCTTCAGAACGCTGTAGGCGGCTGTCCGGGACTTCAGGTCTGTCTCGATTTGTGCCAGTTGCTGGGAGGGAGGGGGGAGAGACTCTCCTGGTGACCTTGAGGAGTTAGTGACACTCTTCAAACATCTCACCAAGCATCCATGGACACTTAACAACAGTGACCAAGCCAGCCATGGGCGCTCATTGCTGTAAGTCCAGCACTTGGGAGGCAGAGACAGGAAGATCAGTTTCAGATCATCCTCCGCTATACAACTACACAGGAAACCCTGTCTCAGGGTAAAGAAAGAAGAAACAAAAGAAAAACAAAAAGAAAAGAAAACCAGCAACCTACTGACTCACCAGGGTGGCTTTACCTGTCTCCCTCCTGAGTCTTCCAACTCTCAAGCATCCGGCCCGCTTAGTTTCCACATGGGGAAGCAGAAGGGACAAGACCTCACTTTATAGGTGCTGAGGTACGAGCCACACAGCTTGCCCAGTGAACACTAGCTTGGGCTTCTTCCTAGCAAGCAATGGCAGACTGGGGAGGCCCACATCAGCCTGCCTTGGCCCTGTTAGAGGGCAGCCAGTGAAGTATCCTGTCTTCCATGGTGACCTTCCATGTTCAGCCTCTCAGGCATCCACCTCGCCAGGCTTGACTGCAGCCTCCTCCCGAGCTGCAGGACACAATGACTGAGCACCTCTGTTCCCTGTGTTAGGCTCCACATCTACCCAGAGGAGGAATGCCACCTTTAGAAGAGCCCCAAGAACAGTTAGCCACAGTGAAGAGCAGTTGTTGACGGCTACGGTAACTAAGCGGAGGCCAGAAAGCAACAAGTGACTCAAAGCCACAGGCTGAGCTCTGTGCTAATTTAAAGAAAGTTCTGCTCCCCCAAGGGCTCACAGAGATCTGGCCCTGCAAAGACACAGCATGACAGTAAACCATGCCCTGTAGCCATAACTACAAATAGGTGGGTGTGTATTTGATATGCATGGATGCATGTCAGCTAACAGGCAGTGGTGGATACTTCACAACTGTGCATGTAGCCCAGTGGCTCTCAGCCTGTGGATTGTGACCCCTTTGGGAGTTGAATGACCCTTTCATAAGGGTCACATATCAGATATCCTGTATATCAGACATTTACAATTCATAACATTAGCAAAATTACAGATATGAAGCAACAGTGAAGATAATGTTATGATAGAGGGTGAGGGGTCACCACAACATGAAGAACTGTATTAGAGGGTAGCAACATTAGGAAGGTTGAAAACCACTGCAGCCTTTACACACAAGCCATCTGACCATCTCCTTGCTAATGTTTGGCAGTGGGCGGTGGTAAGAGTGCTTGGTCCAGCAATGTGTGTTTATGATCTAGGGTACAATGCTGATGGAGGAGATGTTGAGATCATGAGATGAAACCCACGGCACTGTGGAAGCTCTGAGTTTAAATACTCAGAACAGACATCCAAAAAAGGCGGTCCTCTCTGAACCTTCAGCGCCCATCACTGAGAGAGGGAAAGGGAACCGGATCTCAAGCAGTAGCGGATTTTCAATGTCCTGTCTTTGCATTGATTATGGGGATGAGATTTATCTTTTCCTTACATTTTAAAAACATTTTTCAGAACGGTAATATATTCCCAGGGCATTACAAAAATGCTTCGCAGAGATCTATGTGCCGTGTGGGGTTTTCTTCACTGATGGCATCCTACTGCGTCTGCACACTAGGCTACAAGGGTTGCACAGCTACACTATACACTCGGATCATACCACACGCCACACTCAAGGGGCGGCCACACCATCTGACTACATGAAAAACTGCTATACAAACAGTAAAAAGCCTTACCACCACCTCAGAAGAACCAAGTGAGGCTGGGGCTGAGACACATGCTCTTGTGGCAACAAGGACTGAAGACCCAGTCTCCCACAACCTCTGGCCTGCTGGCCTGCAGGTTGCCTGTGCTGGAGAGTGGAGCCATGCACACAGCACAGCTTGTGGGATTTGCTTTCCTACCCACATCCTCTCCCAGTTTGATGCTTCAACAGTTGTGCATTTGGGAACCCTGGACTAGAGAGGAGCCAGTTCTCCTCTATAATTCTACTACTCTCTGACTCCCCCAAAGCCATGTCTAGTGTCTCTGGGACTCAAAATCCCAAGTTGGGGTGCCCAATCTCATAAAAATGTATTCTCTAGCTCAGTGGGACAGGTGTGAGGCTCTCCTGAAAGCCACGCTTGGCACAATGCCCAGGCTGCCCCTGTAGAAATACCTTTAAGAGCCTCTGCCTGATTGTCTTGGAAAGGGATGTAAACCCAAGGAGCCACACCTAGATTCCCAAGAAATCTGAAGAAGAAAAGATTCAAAGCCACCCTTCCTGTCCTGACCTGCCTACTGCCCTCAGGGGAGCTCAGCTACTCACTTAGAGAACAGGGCAGCTTTGTTCAGTGTAGAGCTGGGATCTCCCCAGCCATCAGGCCAGCCAGAGACATGACATAAATGGGGTTCTGTATGCATCAGCAACAGGGCAGGACAGTCAGCTTTTACCCATGGTGAAAGCATATAGAAGCTGCCTTGGTTATGGGATGCCCACAATGTCCATGCAGACCCCTCTGCTATGGTGCTTGTACACAGTGTGAGCAAGCTGGAGACCATGGCTTTAAAGATGGCACCCTGTCATGGGACTAGCTTGTTGTTATCACAAGACACTTGGCACAGTGTGACTGAGAGGTGGGGCTCCTCAGCCAAACTATCTTCTAAAACGATTAGGTTTCTTCCCGAGGGAGCCAGGCTTGGTACCCAAGGCCTGTAATTGCAGCTACTAGGGAGGCTGATGCAGAAGGGTCATGAGTTTAAGTCCAGCTTGAGTTACAAAGCTGGTTCAAGACCAGCTTGGTCAACTTAGTGAGACCCATTCTCAAAATCAAAATTAAAAGGGGGCTGTGGTATAATGCTTCATATGTGAAAGATTCTGAGTTCCATATCCAGTACCACAAAATCAATCATCCAAGGGGCACTGGGTTCCCCTGTGCACACTGAGGGAGGAAAGATCAAGCTTCTTCCCATCATCATTTTTGAAAAGAAGTAGGGGAGTGAACTGAATTGGTGTCTAGGTCTGAGGTCAAAAGTCAAAGGCCTCAGGCCCATCCAGGGGACTGCCCTGTGAGACTATGGCCAGTTCTCTGGGTGACAGGTTCAGGAGAAGAGTACGTACAGGTCTCTCCTGGGTTCTAATGTTACCCAGAGCATGGTGAGAGGAGACCTACCTAGGGTCACTCAGGGGCTAGCATCCCAACCCTTCACCCTCCACCTTGTCAGAGTCCCAACCCCGTGCCTGTCATCTTGGATGATCAGGTGCCTGCAAGCAGACTCTCCTCACCTTGGCCAGTGTGTCCACCACGCTCACCAGTGGCTGCTTGGCGGGATATTTGGCCATGTCCCACTCGAAGTGCGTCACGAAGGATGTCAGGTCAACTGGAAGAGCAAAGACAGCTTGACAAGTGAACACAGCCTTCCTGCCTCCCAGGACTAAGACTGGAACCCAGAACCAAGCCAAGCTGAGACAAACTGAGCTTGCTCCTCACACCGAAGAAGCAGTCAGAGAGAAGCTGAAAAATAGGCATGGGCTCTGTAAGTGCAGATGCTCCATGAGGGAGCAGTTCAAAAACAATGGGAGCCACCAGCTTGCCATCAAAACACTCCAAAGCTGAGGGAAGGACACTGAAGCAGGTGATCTCTGAGTCCCATGGTCTCCCTTGGCAGTTTCTGCCTGGAGTTTGCTATGAAGCCTGCTCTCCCTAGAGGTTGAAACCAAGAAGGTAACATTCTGTGGCCACTGGCAACTTCACCTTCAATAGTTGTTTGGCTTACCCTCCCTAACTGGGTTGATGCTGTTTTAGGGCATCCCAAGGGCACTCTAGAAAGCATCATATCAGCCCCCAAACTGCACAGCCATGGCCTGTCATAGGTGCCAGCTGCTTGGGGGGATAGTCTCCCTGATTCTTGAGCCTCAACAGAGCAAGACAATGTTAGCCCACGTCATCCACTTTCAGGAAGACCTCTTACAGCCCAGCCACACACTGGAGCTTGCTTGTGACTGGCTTTTTCCGCCTGGAGCCATAGGCGCCATCCAGCGCATACCTGTTGCATTTTCATTAAAACCAAACAAATCCCACTGTAAAGAAGGATGTTCCTGACTACCCTAGCCAGCTGCGCAGTAGAGGAATGGGAGGAGCTGATGAATTTTAGTCCACGAAGTCTGGCTGATTATGATATTTAGGGGTGTTTTTTTTTTACATGTTTGAGTGTTTGAGACAGTCTCACTGTGTATCTCTGGCTGTCCTGGAACTCACTATGTAGAGCAGGCTGGCCTTGAACTCAAAGATTTGCCTGTCTTTGTTTCTCAGTGAGCCACCATGCTCATCTGTGATACTTAGTTTTAACTGTTAACTAACCCAATCTAGAATCACATGGGAAGAGAATCAGTGAGGGACTGTCTGGATCAGGCTGGCCTGTGGGCTTGCATGTAGATCATCTTGATTAAGTCATTGATGTGGGAAGACCCAGTCCACTGTGGGCAGTGCCATTCCCTTGGTTGGGGTTCTGGACTGTAGAAGTGCAGAGAGGGAATTAAACCTAAGAAGTACATATGAATTATTTTCTCTCTATTCTTGCCTGAGGCTATGACTAGCTGATACAAGTTCCTGCCTTGACTTTCCTTCAGGGATGCACTGTGACCTTTGTCAGGAAAGTAAACCCTTTCTTTACTATCACAAATGGAACTAGGACACTGGTTTAAGCCCCAGACCCCAAGCAAGAGAGAAACTGAGTCACTGTTCCTCCCTGAGAAAGTGGTCAGACCACTCACCTCTTATCAGCTTGTTTGTTTTGTTTTGAGACAATGTCTCACTATACAGTGCCAGCTAGTCTGGGACTCACTCTGTAGACCAGGCTGTAATCAAACTTCCAGGCATCCACCTGCCTCTGCCTTCTAAATGGTGAGATTAAAGGCATGCACCCCCACATTTGGCCTAAGGGATTAATTATTATACTCTCAGATCCAGAGAGAGCTATGGGACCTTATAACTTCTCCTTCCCCTTCCTGTTTTGTTCTCTCTCTCTCTCTCTCTCTCTCTCTCTCTCTCTCTCTCTCTCTCTCTCTCTCTCTCTTTCCTCTCTCTCTCTGAATTCTTTGTGTGGCCCACTCTGGCCTGAACTCCTGGGTTCAAGCCATCCTCCTGCCCCCAGTCTCCCAAGTAACTGGAATGACAGGTACACAATACCACCCTTTCCTGGGGTGAGGGGATTCCCATACAGGGTCCATACATGCCAGCCCTTCCCTATGTGTGCTTGTCCTTAAACACATGGAGAGAACCTGCCATCACCCTCTGAACTTGTGTGGAGTCTAGCTCCCTGCTCTTGGGAATTCAGGGCAGACAACCTTCCCTCGCACCCCCAAGTGCTCATATGTGTGCAGAGGCAGTTACGTAAGCAATGGTGGCAATGGTGAGAGACAATATCATGTTCCCAGAGAAGCCACCATGGCTACAATTGGACAGGGACCCTGAAGAAGCTGACAGAGGCTGCCGTGTGCAGCTGTGATAGGGTCAAGGGTCAAGGGTCAGAATGACCATGGTGGGCACTTGGGAGGGTAACGTTAGGAGTCTGGATGAAGCTCCTGGAGTGGGGAGGAGGGCAGGAGCTAGTCAGGAAGACAGATGAGGTATGAGGTCATCTCTGTGCCTTCCTTCCTGGAGCTGACATGGAGAAGTAGGGCAGGACTATACACAGTGGGAGAGTCCACACTGGAAGTGGACGGAAGCCAATGGGGGTGTGGGAGAGGAGAAAACCGAGAGGGGCCGGAGAAGCTCTGGGGGTAGAAAGGAGGGGACCTACTCAACAGGATGTAGGGCCAATGACACACGGGCCATTAAGTAAAGTGATACCCACATTCCTAGGCTGGGTGGCTAGGTGCAGGGAGGGACACTAATTTACCTGGGAACCATAGAGCAGTGGAAGGAATAGGACAGAGAGGCTGGATTCAGTTTGGGGGAAGCCCAACTTTGAAGATGGAAACCAAATGAGATTCAAGTGGGAAGTGGCCCTGGTACTCAACAGGCAGGAATGCCTTAAAATAACGAAGACGTTGGTGCTGACCAATAAGGAGATGTGGACTGAGGCTTACCTTGGGCCCAGATACATGAATCATCTCATCTCATTTACTCTTCAGCCCTATTGAGGAATGTCATTGTCTCCATGGGGAAACTCTAGCCCACAGGAAGATATACAATGCTCCATTACAGCAGGAAGAAAGGAAACAGTGCACCCAACACCCTGTCCATTACGAAGGAAAGCCCTTGGTTCCTCCCCCCATCATGTCCAACTCCCCACCTTTGCTGTCACCTCCAGCATCAGGGTATAGCTAAGCTGCAGTGGGAAGAAGGCTATCTCCTCACTGGTCCCTGCACAAGATCCACACTCTTGATTTTTTTTCCCAGAGTGGTTGGACTTGGCAGAGGCTGTGGAGAGAATCTCTATGTGTAATCACACTGCAACCATGCAGTAACCGCACTGGTGTTAGAATTTACAGAAAATCTCTAAGATGCTGGGGAGTAGAACACCTGATGAGATTCATGTTCTTGAAGAGGGGACATCTGAGAGCTCTGCCCATGCTCACTGTCTCCCAACATGCAGCCAAGGAAAGACTATGAGGATATAAGACAGTGGCCTCCCATAACCAGGCAGGGTCCTCATTAGAAGCTGAACCACCTGGCCAGGTATAATGGGGCATGGCCATAATCTCAACTCTCAGAAGGTTAAGGCAGGAGGATTGCTTTGAATGTGAGCCTAGCCTGAACTACATGGTGAGTTCTAGGCCAGCCTGGACCACAGAGTTCGAGTGTGCTGTGGAAGCCTCCCACTGTGTGGAATTTGGGGATGGTGGTCTAACTAGACTGACAGATATTAATCCAGGTTTTAGCATTAGGACAAGTTTTGTCCTTACCATGACCCAAAAACTAAACACGGTCACAGGAAGCCTCCCAGAGATAGCATTGCTAATTGTGAGAGAGCATTGGGCAAGAGAAAGACCTCCCACTGGTGATCTTAAGCCCTTCCTGAAAGTGAGGAACCAGCAGCCAGAACAGATGTCACAGTGATGTGTTTTTAGGGCCACACCCTCCCCACCCTCGCTGTCACCTCCAGCCATGTCACCCTTCCACCCAGGTCATGTAGTAGCCTACCCCGTCTGCCAGCTGCTCTAATGAGTCAATGCTAAGGTTGGATCTGCTGTACTAACTGACCCCTTCCCTCAGTGTCTCCAGAGCCCATCACAGGGCCCCACAGAACCCAGTGCTCCACAGAATGCTCAAGACAGCGACAGCCATGCTCATCACACCCAAGATAGCCATGGGAATGTACACCCTACAGGCTGCTTAGCAGAGACGCTTCAGAGCAAGCTCTGTTCTTTATGCTTTGCCACCAAGTCCAAGGGCTCTGTGGCTTTCACATTCTACCTCAGATGCCGAGCACCGTGGGTCTCTTTCCCACCACCTGTGAACTCCCAGGGACACTCTGGAGGATGACAATGATCTGCAGGAGCTCAGTGGGCCTCTGGGTTGGTGGCTATACTCTCTTTATCCTGGATCCTCTCCCATGTCTCCCACGTCAGTGCTAGCTCTGGACACTAACCTTTGCTCCAGATACAACCTGAAAGTCCTTCCTGTCTATACCTTGGGCAGGAATATTGTCCCAGAGTGGCCTTTGCCATCCCAGTCTTCCTTCCCTTTCAAAACATACTCCCCAAAGGCGGCTGCCTCTTAAGCAACAATGACTTCATCTGAAAACCGGGCCAAGGCCTTGCCAGCATACAGAATTCTAACTACACAGGCGGCAGGCCAATTCCTGGCTAGCCCAACAGGTCTTCTGCGGTCCAAGCCAGACACGTGCATGTCTGCTCTGCTTCTTCTGGATTCACATGGGTCTAGGTCTTACCATGTTCCACCCTCAGATGGTAGCAAAGACAAACAAAAGTAAAGGCTAAAATTCTAGAATGTGACTGTTATTAAGTCCATTGCATGTGAGAAAAGTAAGCCCCCAGAGAGCTGCCCGGCCAAGGTCAGGATGGACAACAAGGCATGACCAGGTCTGACCACTTCAGGCCTTCATGATATCAATCCCCTAAATTCCCCAAATGGCATGGGATTAAAATCCCACTTGCAGAACAACTAAGAACTCTAGGAAATTCTATCCCCAGTTTCCTGCAGAAAGAAAGGGTGCCCTGCAGAAGAAAGGGCTTCTGGAAGATTTTGGGTTGAGTGAAGTTTAAAAGGTCTCTTGACCCTAGCTGGACTTTTTGGGAGGCACTGATGCTCAGATGTATGGTCAGGCACTGCCTCATGGTGCTGGTAGGCCTTTGGCAGTGTTGGTTCACAGAGCATGCTCAGAAATAGCTTTGGACGTGACTGGGACTAACACACAGAGGCCTTGCAGGAGGCCCAGAGATAATGATACATGCTAACCAAGCAACAAAGACCAAGTTCCCTGTTTCTTAGTGTGCAGTCTCTTAGAAACAGTGCACCCAGACAGGGTAGGTCCCACACAGAACAGTTGAGTGGTGAGAGCTAAGTGTATGCGTTTGTTTGCTTCCCATGGTTTCTTTGGTTTAGTGCCCTATTAGGGTGGAACTCAGGGTCTGGCACTTTGCTAGGCAAACACAGCCGGTGATCCCTATCCCGGCCCTGGACCGTGTGAGCATTTTGATCAACATTTGAGCGTATGCTTAAATCCTCATTCTTCCTTCTTTCTCACTCAGAAGACCTGTTGAGATTTTAATGCAGAAAAGAACCCTCCTCAGCCTCTCAGTCTGAGGCCCTTCAGGTCACCTGCTAGGAAACAGGATCAGTTGGTGAACTTCTTAGAGTCTTTTGTTCTTAGGATTTTTGTTCATTCTGAAATGACTTGCTTAGCCTGAGGATGTAGCCCAATGTAGGCTGGCACGTACAAAGACCAGGGTTTCATCTCCAGCACCACATGAACCATAAGCCAGGTGTAGTGGGCCACACCTGTCAATCCTAGCACTTGGGGAGTGGAAACACACTGATCACCCGAGCTACATAGTGCACTTGAGACCAGCTTTGGCCATGTGACATTGTCTCAAAAAGTAAAATGAAATAATATTGTCTGCTCTTTCATTCTACCAGTTACAGCAGACGAGAAAAAAAAATACAAAGCCAGCAGTCCCTTCTGTCATACCAGGAGGAGCCTATTCTAGAAGACTCACGATGTGTACAAACCTCATCCAGGCCACAAGAGCAAGGCCTGGCAACTAAGCCGACATCCTTAGAGAGGGTGAGGTACCAGACTTTAAGACTAGGAAGATAACAAGCAAAAGGATGCTGAGGTTTACCCGAACCCCACGATGTCGATGCAGCCCAGTTTCCAGGTAGCATGCAGGTTGCTCAGGAGAGGCAGAGAGGGACGGGAGGGAAAGGAAGACAGGAATGAAACAACTTTGAGCTGCATCATCTGGGTATGGTGATCAAGCTCTAAAAGTTGTTGCTTGAGAAACTGCTGAGCCCTGATCACTGTACCCAACAACCAGCCTGAGGCCCCGCCCTCCCAAGGGCATGCAGCAGCACACTGAGCACGTGCACAGCAAAAAGACACAACCTACTCTTTAAACATTTCATCTTTTCCTTCAGACCTGAAACATAATATAAGATGGGGTTATTAACCACAAAGACATGTGAATCCAGAATGAGGGGAATGAGTGTTCCCATTTACTGCCTTAGGCCAGTAAATGCAGAAGCCTTTTAACGTTAACAGGGGCATGTGTGCATGTGTGTGATACTTATCCCAAATGATATAATTGTAAATATGCTCTCATTTTCATGTAGAGAGTTACAGTTAATTTCCTCTACAGATAGCTAAATATTTAATTCTAGAGTTTTCAAAGTGTCCAGGGTTTGGTGTGTGTGTGTGTTATTTTTATATACATTCTAAGTTAGAGTCTTAAATAGCTTGGTCTGTCCTGGAACCCACTAAGTATCTCAGGATGACCCTGACAGCCTGATCTTCCTGCCTACACTTCCCCAGGGGTGGGATTATATGTGTACACCACCACAACTGGACTCCAAAGTCTCCAAGTTATTGCTACACATTGAAAAATACAGCCCAAATGGCATGTGCACACTTAACAGCCAAAACAACACTGGATGGCATCGGATTATGTGTCTATCAGCACAATTTTGGACTGGGAAGTGTTTAGATGCAGCCCCGTGCTCTCTGGCTGGAGGCATTACTTGGCACTTCGGTGGGTAAAATAAAAATGGTAAGTGGGTGGAAATGTGGGACAGTAAGGGTTAACAGAGCTGGGTGTTCAGAGCTTCCTCTGTGGCCATGGTGAGGGAAATGGCCCCTGAGAAAGAGAACTGTGGTGGACCTACCTCCGTTAGCCAGGAGGGTCTCGTGTGCTTTCCCCTTGGAATCTTCCATGACCTCCACCACACTCTGCGCCATTCTCTTTATGAGGCTTTGAGGAGAGAAGAAAGAGCCAGTGAGGTGAGGAGCTGCTGGCAGGCCCACTCCACCCATCCTGCTGGCAGAGAAAGGAGCCTCTGGGGGCAGCAATTTAGCAATCTGTAAAGAGAGACTTAAAACACTAAGAACCTTTGAACCAGTCATTCCACTTCTGGGAAACCATCTTGAGGAAACAGGAAAAATAATAGAGAAAAGCTTTCTGAATAAAAATATGTTCTTTGCGGCACAGTTGCTGACAATAAGAAATTGGAAGCAACCTGGAGGTTCAACAATAGAGAATTGTTTGAGGATGGTCTATCCAGCAGAGGGATTATTAGGCAGACATTGAAAATAAGATTTACAAAGAATTTTAAATACCGTGGAACAAGGCATGTATTATAATGTTCGATGGAAAAACACAAGACAGACACTTAGACAGTAAGACGCTCACTGGCTGGGCAATGGCAAATGTTTCTACTTGATACTTTTTAAAATTATAATCTGGTAGTCATTTTATCAAAAAGCCAAACCGTGGGCCTCCAGTAAACATACTAAAAGACCTCAAACCATATACAGATCACAGATGGGGGATACAATACATTCTCTTTCATTCTCTCTCCCCCTCACTCTCTCCCTTGCTCTCTTTCTCTCTCACCATACTCCAATTGATACAATGTCTCCTATACCCCAGGATATCCCCAAGGTTACTATGTAGTTAAAAATGACCTTGAACTTCTGATCCTCCTGTCCTCACCTCCCCAGTGCTGGGAATGCAGTCATATATCCCTATGCCTAGTTTTTGTGGTGCTGGGGATTGAACTCAGGACCTTGTACTCTACCAACTGAGTTATGTCCCCAGCTCCAAGTCTTCCATTATTGGCAGGCACAAGTCCCACTGACCACTCATAGTGTGGACCCTCGGGCCTGCCATAGAAACTGAGGCAGAAGAACACCTTGAAGGACTCTGTTGTTGAGAGCAAGAAATGGAAAGAAGGTAGGTATGTTCCCTTCACCAAAGTAATAGAACTGATAGCTGACAGAAACTAGAAGACACAAGTATAAAATGGACAACCACAGAACCTGCCTAACATGTGTGAGGCCCTGGGTTTGATCCTCAGCACTGCTTAAACTATATAAACAAGCAAGCAAGCAAACAAATGAACAGGGCTAAAGATATAGCTCAAGGACTTGCCTAGCAGATACAAAGCTCTGGTTCAATTTCTAGCATCTTAAAGAATATGCAATGCCAGCACTCTGGATGGGAGTGGAGGCAGGAGGATCAAAAGTTCAAAGTCATCCCTGGCTACTTAGTGAAGTTGAGGCCAGCCTGAGATACATAAGACCAGGTCTCAAAAATAAGTAAACTTAGGCATGGTGGTGTACCCTTTAATCCCAGCATTTGCGAATCGGAGGCAGGGGAATTCTCAATTTGAGGCCTGCCTAGTCTGCATAACAAGTTCCAGGCCAGCCAGGGCTACATAGTGAGACACATGTACACATTCTTCCAGAGTCTACCTCCCACGTGGGTCACGTGCTCAATGCTTCTCTTGATATGAACTCTTATCTATAGATGTCAACAGGTGTCAACTTTCCAATTTTCCTGTGATCATTGATTTAGCCTTGAAAGGCTTCTGGGAAGTTGAGTATTATCTCACCTCTTAGATGAGGAAACTGAAACAATTTGTTCCCCCCTCAAGAGTCTGCAAGTGTGGCTTCAAAGACAAGGCTCTTGGCCACTATCTCATGCTGCACAGTAGACACTGTGGCCTGCCCTGCATTTCAACGCCCACCAGTGTCCCTGCATCTCTTTACTTAGAGGTTAACAGTCTCACTTTGGACAGCACTGGCCACGAACCTAGCTAAGCTGTTTTCTGGGCCTTAGACTGGGGTGGTACCAACAGTGTCAAAGGTTCTTTCCAGAGAAAAGGATGCAGTCCCAGGTGTTGCCATGAGAGACCTAGAGATGTGCTCTGGGCACCTGGCTGACTGGTCTGGGTTCTCTGCCCTCTGGCTTCCAAGTGGGTTCATCAGATCAAAGGGAGACCTAATGTCTAGCCTGGTTCCCTCCAGCAGAGCTCTCAACTCTTGCAGCCTCAGGGTTGTCTCAGCCCAGGTCCCTTCATTGTTTGGTAAGATTCGCTATAGTCCCACATAACCCTGGGCCTCTTTGTCACAAGAAGACCTCCTCCAAGCCGGACGTGGTGGTGCACACCTTTAATCCCAGCCACTTGGGAGGCAGAGGCAAGCAGATTTCTGAGTTCGAGGCCAGCCTGGTCTACAAGGTGAGTTCCAGGTCAGCCAGGGCTACACAGAGAAACCCTGTCTCGAAAAAAAGAAGAAGAAGAAGAAGAAGAAGAAGAAGAAGAAGAAGAAGAAGAAGAAGAAGAAGAAGAAGAAGAAGAAGAAGAAGGAGACCTCCTCCAGTTACCCTAAAATGGGTGTGCCACCTGTCATCTGCTGGGACTCCAATTCAGTAAGAGATTTTATATATATACTAACTAATCAGCTACTATGCACCTAGCACTCTGTAGGTGCTGACTAAGCAAAGCCCCTGTTGCCACAGAACTTCAGTTTCAGTGCTACTGAAAGTTCCTTTTCTTTTTTACAAATCACCATAGCAACACATGCAAGTTGATCCTATTATTGTGACCACTGCAGCCTATTCAGTAATGACCTATTTACATGAAGGCGGTAAGACTCTGATGGCTACCATATCATATCACCTGGCTCAGCAGTTGCTCAGCAATGTCTGTTGGATGAATAAACAAAACCAGCACATCACAGCCTCTCACCCGGCCGTGATTTTCTACTGGTCTCCATCCAAGCCCCTTTGAAGTGTACCGCTGCAGCAAATGTGGTCCCTTGGCACGTACCTGGGTTCTGGAACATCTCAGAATAACATGCTCCGATGAAGCTCAATGGCTAGAAAAGTCTCTTGTTCCACAGAACAAAAGCAACTTGCTGTGATCAGAAACTGCAGTCCCCAGAGAATTACCATGTCACCTAACCAGAACATTGTTTTTCTCAGCAAAAGGAATGTAAGGGTCTCGTGCCATTTTCAGATTTCCTTTTCACCCTTTTCACTACGTGTGTATATATCCCTTTCGTGTCAGAAGCGAGCAGCTTCTGCATCTACAGTGTAGAATCCCATCGCCCTGCCCGGCCACGGCAGCATTCCATAGCACTAGGTTGCTTCTTGTTTGAATTGATGTTGCAGTGATCCATACATTTTACCCTTTGTACAGGTGTGCGTGTGCGTATGTGCGTATGTGCGTGTGTGTGTGTGTGTGGCATGTGCGAGAGAGAGAAAGAGAGAGAGACAGACAGACAGACAGACAGACAGACAGAGAGAAATGGGGTTCTACAAGACAGAAACTACTGGGATTAAAATAAAGGTCATTTATAATGGCAAGTAAAGCCAAAGTCACCTCTAAATACAGCAAGCTAGTGTTCATTCCCCTAGCGACACAGAAGCCTGCCTGTGCCCTAACCCTCACCAACACCAGCCTAATGAATCCTTATAAATCCTTTTAGTCCCTGCCCATCTGACACTGGAAACCTACTCCACACTGTCATCCTGATTTGCATATTTGGGATCATCAGGGAGGCTGCATGTCCCTCTCTCAGGTCTGCTGAATACAGAAGACTGCTTTCCTCTGTGAATCACAAGTTCAAATCCATCCCAAGCTCTTGTTTTGTTTTCCTCTCTTGCTTCCTTCACTGATTTATATGAGCCTCCATGTTTTGGAAACTTAATTCTGGTGAATTCTACACACACACACTATAAAATGTAATTAATTTTTTTTAAAAAATGTAATGAGTGCTAGCCCACAGATCATATTTTTACTGAAAATCAACTGCAAAAAACATGTAATGATATTACTTGGTCACATGAATAGACATATTTGTGAAAACTCACCAATCTGTTTACTGAACATGTACATATTTCACTGTATATAACCCCTCTCTCTTTTTTATGTGTGTGTGTGTGTGCATGTATGTGTGTGTGCATGTGCATGCATGTGAGCTGGCATGTGTATGTGTATACGTGTAAATGTTGTACATGGGTGTATGCCTGTGTGTGTGCACACATATGTACATGAGGGTGCATGTTTGTGAGCAGGCATATGTGAACATCTGGCCACATGTGTAAAGGACAGAGGTCAACCTTGGGTATCTTCCTCAATCACTCTACATCTTACTTTTTAAGACAGTGCTTCTCATTAACCTTGGAGCTTAACTATTCAGCAAGACTGGTTGACCAGTAAGCCAAGGTCCTCCAGTTCTGTGCCACCCCTTGAAGTGTGACTACAGGTTGAACCACTTACCCAGCCTGTGTGAGCAAAAGAAAAACCAAAATAATGGACAGCACTGGGGGAGGTGGGCCTGTAGCCTCCACATGCACAGGCACATAGACACGGGATCCTGCCCCCACACATGCACCCACAAACACACACACACATACATACAAAGCTGCAAACATTTTTTAAAAAGGTACAAATCTATTGAAAAGGAAAAGGAAAGGTTGACTGTTTTCATATCATAAGACAGATTTTAAAGCCATGTGTAATGCAGTTTTCTATAATTTTCATTTCAATATTTATTTGATCTTTATTCAAGTATTTGTATGGGTATATATGCCTGTGAGTGAAGATGCCCACAGAATCTAGAAGGGAAGGTCAGATCCCCTAAAGTGGAAAATACAGAGTTGTAGTTGTGAGCTACCTATGTGGGTTCTGGAAATTGAACTCGGGTTCTCTGGAAGAGCAGGAAGTACTCTTAACTACTGATCCATCTCCCCAGACCTGGTTTAATTATTGTTTTGTTTTTTGAGACAGGGTTTCTCTGTGCAACCCTGGTTGTCCTGGAACTCACTCTGTAGACCAGGCTGGCCTCAAACTCAGAAATCCACCTGCCTCTCCAGTGCTAGGATTAAGGGTGTTTGCCACCACTCTAGTTTATTTTAATATTCTCATTTGAACTGTATCATACACATTTACTGATTTGTAACAGAATATTTGTTTAATTGTTGAATGATAATTCTACCAATAAGAGTATACACACACACATACACACACACACACACACACACACACACAATCATGGCCCCCAAAGAAGCTTCCCTGGGGTTCAAGCATGGAACTGCAGCACAGATGAGCCCCCCCGGTGAGAGAAATCACAGATCCCTAGCTTCTGTAACTACAAGCTAGGAAATTCCTGCTGCGCAGAGACCCCGGGGGCCCTCCCAGGTCTGTCAGTAGGTAGGAGGGCAGAGGCTGCGGAACTGGATGGATCTGAAAGGGAAGGCTCACTCCTCCTCAGTCACCTGAGTCACAGTTCCCAAGACCCAAGCACAGAGCAGATTCTTCCTAAGTGGCCTTAAGACACAGTGGCCCCAAGGGATCTCTCTGTGCATATTTTACAGCAAAGTCCCAGTGTCTGAGCAGCTCTGCCAGACAAGCTGTCATCTGGAACCCCGCCTTCCCCAGAAGCTGCAGCCCAGTCCTCCAGCCTTCAGTTAGGAAGTGTTAGCCTGCTGCATCTCTCAGCTCTCAGCTTGGCAGATGCCAAGCTCCTGAGGGCAAATCTGAATTGCAAAGGCCAGGCTTTGGAACTCCTGACAGGGCTCAACTGGTCAGGTGCTTGCCTCAGAGATTCCCCAGAATTCATGCTAAACATAAAATAAACCCGTGTGACAGTGCATGCTTATAATCAGTGCTGGGGAAGCAGAGGTAGACAGGGTCCTCAGACTTCCTGGCCAACCAGCATAAGTGACTCCGTGAGACAGACCCAGGTCCCAGTGAAAAGCTCTGACTCAAAAGAAAAAATGTCTGTATCCTGTAGCCCTTCACCACCTGATGTTGCACACACACACACACACACACACACACACACACACACAGAGAGAGAGAGAGACAGACAGAGAGACAGAGAGAGAGAGATCCTCTCTGACTCCCTCACTCATTTTGGAGAATTTCAGCAAAGCAGGATAGAGTTGGTCTGCATTACCCAGATGCCTGGAGAAGAGAAAACAGGTTATAGGACCCGAAGCTTCTCAGGGCTTGAAGCACAAAGAACAAGTTCCACCTTGGGAGCCTTCTTTGGTCTGCCAAAGGGACTCCTCAGAGCATCACCTGAATCCTCACTGAACAAGACAAAGTCTGAGAGCTGAGAAAACTGAGGCAGAGAATCAGGAAAACTGACCCCAAGTCGCACCCCCTGTCCTAAGCTCCATGTGTCTATCACAGAGACAGGTCTCCCTCTGCTACAGGTGCTGACATGTCTCCAGGGCAACCAAAAGCTCCAAAGTTACCCTGTGTCCCACTGTTTCCAATGTGTCCAGATGGGAAATACCATCCAGGAGAAGTGCCTGGCCCAAGAAGTGATCCTAGAAGCTTCCAAAGAGGGTGGGATATGTGACTCACTCCATTCTATGTCACTCTGCTTCCACCTCAGCCAAAGGACAATGGCATGCAGTCAATTGCAAAGCCATCAGGAAGAGGTAGCAAAGAATTTCTTCATGTAAAAACAAAGGTCAAATGAAGCTTCTAGAGGTGTCTAGAGGTTCTCCGCTGCAGGAAGACTCACCTTGCTTTAAATCCAACCAACTTCCACAGACACTGGAAGTTTAAGAAGCTGACTTTGGAGGGGCATGCCTGTGATCCTGGCTACTCAAGAGGCTTGGAGTAAAAGGATGGAAAATTCAAGGTCTGCCTGGACTGCAGAGTGAGTTGAAGGGCAGGAAGCCTGGACAACTTTGTGAGATTTTGTTTGGGAGCAATGGGGGGTTAAGGGAGGAAGAAAAAGTCTGTGGACAGACTTCAGTGTTTGCCTGGTAAGCAAGCATGAAGCTGCAAGTTCAATTCCAGTTCACACACACAAAAAAAGTCTTTTCAGAGACCCCACCCCCAATCCCCTACACTGTAGAGCCACTCAACAAAATTCCCTTTGCCATGCAAAACAGTTTTTGGTTTTGGTTTTGTTTTGTTTTTGGCATTCTAGAACTTGGACACTATGGCCCAGCAGCAGAGTAGGCTCGCCAGAGGTGGAGGAAGGAAGATCAAGAGTTTAAGGTCATCTTCGGCTGTATAACAAGTTCAATGACAACCTGGGCTACATGAAACCCTTGTCTCAAAAAACTAAAGACAACAGAAAGCCAAAGCACCCTAAGCTATTGTTTGCTTGCTCCCCAGAGGAGACACAGGTAAGGAAGGCTGCTAGATCTGAACTCAGCTCCCAGAAGACTGTCAAGAAATGTTCTAAGGTCCCAAGGCCTTTTAAGATGAGTTTAGCACCCCCTAAGCATCGAGAAAGTAAAGGGTCATTACATAGACATTTATATTTTGAACACCAACCAGCATGACCATTGTGCCCTGACGCAGGGTCCTGTTCCCCTAGAGCTGGGCTCCAGGACACACAAAGTGAAGGGCACCCTGGGGAGGTGCCCAGGGGCTGCATGAACAAACACAGGGAACAGGTAAAGTAAGAGAGCGGAACTACAGGTGGCTAATAGGCACTTGAAAGTGTTTAGTCTGGCTAGGAGTCCAAGAATACGCACAAAAACAATCACACAGCCTCCTCCTTCTGCCAGGTAAACGCGCCTTCTCTCAAGGACACTTAGCTGATGGGGTGAGGAAAGGGCCTCTTGCCACACTACAGGAACAGTTTAGCAATGTGTACAAACAGCTTAAATATTCCATGTGTGTGGGGGGTGGGTGGTGGGTGTGTGAGTGTGTGTGTGAGCATGCTACTGGGAATCAAACCCAAGGAGAACCTATAATTGCAATCTGAGGGTATAATTTTAGGGTAATCAAAAATACAGAATTGGGCTAGTGAGATGGCTCAACGGGTAAGAGCACTGACTGCTCTTCCGAAGGTCATGAGTTCAAATCCCAGTAACCATATGGTGGCTTACAACCATCCATAACGAGATCTGACACCCTTTTCTGGAGTGTCTGAAGTCAGCTACAGTGTACTTTACATATAATAAATAAATAAAATCTTTAAAAAAACTACACAGAATTACATTAATGATGAAGGCAAACCCTAAAAGCACAAAGATGGTTAACAAATTCAATGTGTTAATTATAATAGAATGGAATATGTATTCTATGACCATGAGAGAAAGGAAGGAAGGAAGGAAGGAAGGAAGGAAGGAAGGAAGGAAGGAAGGAAGGAAGGAAAAAGTGAGGGAGGGAGGGAGGGAATGCTTAGTGGTACAAACCTATATAATCCTAGTAGTACTCGGTGGGGTTGAAAGAGTAAGACTAGGAGAGTTCAAAGCTAATCTGGGCTACATTATAAGGGAGGCTCTGTCTTATAAAGCAAAAATAGAGGATGGAGGATGGCTCAGCAGTTAAAAAGGCTTGCTTCTCTCACAGAAGACTCAAGTGTGTTCCCCAGAACCCCTGTCAGGCGGCTTACAACTGCCTGTAACTCCAGCTCCCGGGAATCTGATGTCCTCTTCTGGCATACACAGTCATTGAGCACACATGTACGTACACACACACACACACGTAAAAATCTTTAAAAAAGAGTCAGCAGTGGGTCAGGTAATGAAGAAAATTTCAGAATCTCAAAGGTAGATGATCTGGCTCCTGATTCATTCTTTAACAACACAGCCATAGAATTAAAAAAAGAAAAGAAAGCAGAAATAACAATTTTTAAAAATAAACCTTCCAAAAATATAAGGATTAAAAACTGTAGAATACCTAAATTAAAAATAAGACAGCATTGCCAGGAATGGTGGTCCACACAATTAATCCCAGCACTCAAGAGGCAGGGGTAGGCCAGCCTGGTCTATAGAGAGAGTCCCAGGACAGCCAGGGCTACACAGAGAAACCCATCTTAGAAATCTGAAGGAAGGAAAAAAAAAGACAACACAGCACATTACAATTGAAAGCAGATAATATACAGAGGCAAATTTCATTGCTTTTGGCATTTCAAAAAAGAACAAAATGAACAAAGTCTGGTGTGATGGCTCAGTGGTTAATCCAGGCAAACTAAGTTCCATCCCTGGGGCCCACATGGTGGAAAGAAAGAAAATGGCTCCCATAAGTTGTCCTTTGACCCATTTGTGCACACACAACAAACAAACAAAAATGTAATAAAAAATTTAAACTAAACAAGCATTCAGTGTGCTTTCTTGGGAAAAGAAAATAAAAGCACCCAAATAAAGCAAGAGGGAACAAGATTATATGCAATGTTAGAAGTCACAGGTCACACCAGCAGAGAAGGGAGCCTAGAGAACTCTTTAGGAATCTGCCCACACCCGTTAGGTTCAGTGTCCTCATGAGAACTCTCTGGCATTGCTGCACAGACGTCCACCCTCAAGTATGGAATCTTTCATCAGTCAACTCTGAGACAGCTTCATGGAATCACTCGGGAAAAGAAAAGCCACCAGTTACTCCACATGACAGGTGACGCACCCAAGGGCAAGTGGCAGGCAACAACATGTCAGAGGAGCCCATGATGCACAGCTGAGTGGCCACATGCCTGTGAAATGCAGTGTATCAACAGCACCACAGAACAGGCCGAGGGGCTGTGAAGGACTCAACTCTTTAGAAGGAGAGGGGAGGCCTTTTAAAGGTAAAATCATTGGATTTCTTAAATTAATTTTTTAAATGATTTACAGAGTAAACTAACATGGGCATCATGAAGGAATAAACTTTTCTAAAAGCCGAATGCTCTCATAAGCGCAAGCCTTGCAGCTACATGGAAAAACACTCTTGTGCCCAAGTAAATAAATAATAAAAGGATATGGAAACAATACACCTTGAAAACTGTCCCTTCTCTGTTCCCCTGGGCAGAGGCAGTGCTGACAGGTTCCTGCTGCATGGCTTACAGGCCCCGCAAGCATTTATTTATCTAGTAACACTTGAGTACCATTCAAAGAATTAGGGAGGCCATTCCAAAGGACTGAAGGACTTATGAGGCCATTCTTTCTGCCCTAAGCTCTAGTACAGACTCCTAAATACAGCCTTGGTTGAGACTGTACTTGGGGGTGCTCACAGCACACAACTGTCCTCCTTCCCTGCAGGAAAGTGCCTGGGAACACACACACACACACACACACACACACACACACGGAAACTGAAAACAATGCATGGTGCATATAAACTTTCATTCTGACTACACCTTACGCCTGCTTTTAAAGATAGTTTTATGGCATCTGTGTTTCCCAGTGACAACCCTCATCCTGCTCACACGTGAGTGTTTCTAAAGCACATGCTGCACTACCATTAGGGGAGACTTGCATAATCAAAAGGCAGAGGACAAAATATGAATGCCTATTAGTGGGAAATAGCATGCAAACAAAAAAGTAACCCGAGATCCAGAATCATCCTGCAGCACAGCTTTAGCACTGTCTGGACTTCAGGAGGGAGGGAGGGAGGCACTAAGGTGTGTTCCGAGGGGCAGCTAAAGATCTCATGGTCTAGAAAAAGGAACTGCTGAGCAGCTGCCATTTGTGCAGGCCATCGGGAAACAGCCCGCGCCTCCTAAGGCAGCTGTACATGGCAGCACACACTACAGCCTGCACAGAGACAGAAAACTGAAAGCCCGAGGCAGTCTACTGCAGGGGGCTGCTCTCAGGTTCTTTGCTTCTGTGCAGATCACCTGTTTTGACTGACTAGGACCTAGCCTTCCAGCTAGACATGGGTTATCTGAGGCTGGTCAGGTTTGAGTGTGGTCGAAGCAGCCTCTAAAGGAAGTTGACACAGGGGACTCTGCTCCTTTTTCCTGGATGACTGACATGCTTTCACAGGTTGAAGACTGGCATTTCACCTGTCCCATTCTCTCAGCCACGGTGGCAGAGCAGTGGCCACAGATATCTCAGCTGTCTTCATGGCTCATGTGGTCTCCTGGCTTTGCAGACTACAGTGGTGAGGGCTGCCTCTACCTATATGAAACCAACCTTCCACAAAGGGCAAAAAGACTAATCAAGGTTCAGAAAACCCAATTTTCTTGTTTGTTTTTTTGAGACAGTGTAGCCCTGGTTATCCTGGAACTTGCTCTATAGACCAGGCTGGGAACTCAGAGAGCCTCCTGACAGCACTGAGATTAAAGGCGTGTGCCACCACTGCCCGGCAGAAAGCACAATTCTTTGGCATGATCTTCACACATTTTGATGAGAGTATAAGTGGGATCGACAGTTCTTCTAGGGGTAACAGGGGCATACCTACAATTGTATGTGCATAGACTCTGAACTCATATCTCTATTTTCATCTCTTTAAATGTACACCAAGAAGACAGGCACTGTTGGCAAAGGGCCAAAGACTAGAAGATGTAAGTGTCCAGCAATAAAGAGACAAGCAAGTTGGAGTACAGCTGCTCACAGTAACACATCCAGAAACAAACAAACAATCAATCAGGCAGCCAGCCATGAGCTAACATGAAACTTTCATTGAGGTATATTATTAAGCAAAAGGAAAGAAAAAGCAAGATACATAGTATATGCTATCATTTACATAAGATTATTCTCAGGCTATCCAGTTTTTTTGTACAGTCTCTTGCGATGGTCTCAAGCATCCCAGGCTGACCTTGCTATGCAAAGCAGATGACCTTGAGTTATGGACCCTCTTGCTTCTGCCTCACGTGTTGAGATTTTAGGCAAGTGCCATCACATCCAGCATACTTTGTTATTGAACTCTTGCTATTTTGGGCTGAGTGTAGTGGCACATGCCTTTAATCCCATCACTAGGGAGGGAGGCAGGCAGATCTCTGTGAGTTCAAGGCCAGCTAGATCTACAACAAGAGTTTCAGGACAGCCAGGGCTGTTGCACAGAGAAATCTTGTCTCAAAAAACAAAAACAAACACACAAACAAAACAAGAAAAGAAGGCCAGACCAGTGATTGTGCAGGCCTTCAATCCCAGGACTCTACAAAGTGAGTTCCAGGACAGCCAAGACTATACAGAGAAACACTATCTTAAACTAAGTAAAACAAACAAACAAACAAAAAACAAACAACAACATAAAACCAAATCAAGAAAGAAAAAAATAAAGGAAAAAAGAAAATGAAAAAAATTTTTGCTATGTTGACATAGCTGGTTTTGAACTCATGGACTCAAGTAATCCTCTGACCTCAGACTCCTGAGTGCTGGGCTTCGGGCATGTGTCATTGTACCCAGAAGACTATATATATATATTGACTTGTACTTTCATAAGCTACCTCTGGAAGCCTCATCTAGTAAGTTATGATAACAAAGCTTCAAGAGAGATAATGAGGAGATGAGGGAACATGGAGGAAGCAAACAGACCCAAAGAAAACTTAATTTCACTCTGTTGTCTTGTTTTGGAATTTTTTCTTATGTGTACACATTACCAAAAAAAACTAAAAACAAACAAAACAAAATAAAACAAAACAAAAACTGTAGGCAGACATGTTGCCTTGGCTAGCACTTAGCATGCTGAAGAAGTTTAAAGGTAGCCAGGGCTGCTAACAGTTGAAGACCAACCTAGGCAACTTACAGTACAGAGACTCAGAACAAAAGGAAGGGAGAAAAGAAAGAAAGGAAGGGAGGGAAGGGGAGAGGGAGGGAAGGAAGGGGGAGGGAGGGAAGAAAGGAAGGAAAGAAGTGGTCTCCAAAACTCAAAGCCACAAGGGACCCAGAGGACCCAGCACTATTGACACAACATGCCCAAGTGACCCCATGGGTTCTTTCTTCTGGCTTCTGAGACCAGGTTTAGACAAGTCATACTTTGGTTTGGCCAAAGCAAGAACACTGTGTCCTCTGACAACAATGTCAAATTCTTACTTGTGTGTAGTAAATAAGAAATAGTTTACCTTTCTGCAAAGGTATCGAGTTTCCCCAACTCATCAGAGAGGCCAACAAGGGAATCCAAAGTCCCCACCTAGAAAAAATCCATAAAGGAGTTATGCTCATGTACTTTCCGGCCAATGAGTGTAAGGCGTTCTTGAGACGACTGCACAAGGGACTCTCACTTCACATTGAGCTGGCTCTTTTTAGCCAACGACCAGACTAAAAAGTGGAAAAACACTTTGGGGAAACATATAGACTGAGAGCTATATATTTTTATTTTATTACATGTCAGTATGTGTGTATGCATGTATGTGCAGACACTTATACCTGTGGAGGTCAGAGGTCAACATACGGTGCCTTCCTCCCTTTCTTTCTATCTTGTTTTTTGGTACAGAGTCTCCCACTGGACCATGGAGCTCCTCAGGTCAGCTAGATCAGCTGACCATGGACCTCTGCCTCTGTCTTCCCCATGCTTCGATTAAAGGTGCACACCAGTGAACCTGATACGGATGCTAGGGATGCAAACTTAGCTTCTTGCAGTTGTACATAGAGCAGTTTACTACATAAACCTATGGGACAGAATGACAACAGAGTAAGCTGACACATCTCTCTCATAAGAGGGACTATCATGTTGGTGACCTGACCTCAGTCCAATTTATAGAGGCCCTTTTTGGATTATTTAAGGTCTGTTTCTTAGTATAAAACTAAATGAAATGTCCAAAGACCTTCAGAGAGATGGGAAGTACATGTCTGCCTCCTCAGAGCAGGGTTACAGGTAGGTCACATCCAGCTTTTTACCTGGGTGCTGAGGCTTGAACTCAGGTCCTCAACTGATTGTAGCCCAAGCTTCCTCCCTCGCTCTCCCCTAACCCTTCTCTCTGAAATAGGGTCTCACAATTCAGTCCTGGAACTCCTTTTGTAGAGCAGGCTGGCCTGGAATTGATAGCAACCCTCTCGTCTGCCTCCCGAGTGCAGGGTTTGTGGCTGTGAGCCTCGAGGCCTGGCCTGGCCTGGCCGAGTCTTTTTAAAAAAAGATCATTCCTGAGGATGGCTCAGTAGTTAAGAGCACAGACCGCTCTTCCAGAGGACCCAGGTTCCACTCCCAGCACCCACATGGCAGCTCACAACTGTTTGTAGCTCTAGTTCTAAGATTGCTAATGCCCACAGGCACCAGGCACACACATGGTACACAAACATACATCCATGCAAGCAAAAACTGATACAAACAAAATAATATATTTTTTTAAAAGATGGTTCCTATTTCCTCATCTTTAACATTTATTTCATCTGAGCTTCCCTGTCTACAAGAGCCCTCTCAGATCTTGAAACTCCCACTGTGTCTGACCCCCACAACAGAATCAGAAAGACCTAGACTTCCTGGACTACCTACCTCTAGGCCAAGAAAAGCATCAAAGCTCCTACAGTACACATTCAGCTATGCAGTGGGTCTGTTTAGATGCAGCAGACCCTGAGGACCACTCCGAAGGATCAGAGTGTGCATACACAGTGCCCTTCCACTTCCCACCTACATTCCATCCATGTGGCCTGTCCTGTCCATGCTTATCTATGGCTTCAGGTCTAGAAGGGCCACAGTTAACCTGGGGGTATGGCATAAAGTCCCACTGACACCTCTGTCATCTTCTAGCTCAGGCTTATTTTTCGTCACTGTTCTACATTTGTGTTAAGTCCTTATCCCTGACTTCTGAGAAGCCACCTCAAGCTCAGAAATCCCTGCCCTCCTCCAATCCATAGCCTCCTCCCTCCTCTTGGGATATCTTACCTTGAAGTCTGGGATGGCAAACTTGGTGTTGTGGGACAAGTTAGACTTTGAAGTTACGTTGTTCATCCTTTCCAGAGCCTGTAAATTTTCCTTATCGCCAGGGGCCGAAATAAGCCAAAACTCAGACATGTTTGCAAGTCTTCCGGTTATCTAGTTACCGACAGGTACCAAGACTAATGCACACAAACAGAAACAGGAGCAGAGATGTGTCTGGTGTCTACTTCACTTTTCCTTACCTCAGAACTAATCCTCTCTGGGCCCTGCCACTCTTTCCATTTGTCACGCCTGGCTTCCTTGACCTTCTAGTTCATTTTCAGCAGCTTTAAGGACATTTAAGGACACACATTTGCCACCAAGCAATATGTCTGTGCCCCAGGGAAGCCCCCGCCATAGGGAAACCTCTCACCTACCCTCCCTAGGGGGCTTTGATTGGCCCACACTGGTTCCTTGCACTCCCCAGCTTCAGTGTCCAGCAGCTCTAAGATGGGCAGACAGAAAGCTAAGCATAGAAGGCTTCTGGAGGATATTTTCTCATCTTGGCTTGTTGTACTTTATGGCATCCAGGAAGACGTGGATGATGGTGGGAGACGAGGGATTTTCCACAGTATAACATCAGGTCAAGACCAGATCTCAGCTTGATCTGATGTTATACTGTGGAAAATCCCTCGTCTCCCACCGTCATCCACGTCTTCCTGGATGCCATAAAGTACAACAAGCCAATCTTAAGCCAGGAATTAGCTTTAGAAACAAACTTCAAAGAAGTGTCTCAAAGGGCTGCTAGAGTCTTCTGCACATTCAAATATGTGCACACCTGCACCTTTCCCCTCTGTGCCTGTCGTCTCCCTAGTACATCCCATCCTGAGACATCTGCAGAAAACTGGAGAATCGCCGCGGGATAACGGGTACCCCCACTGAGTCCTTTTCTTCTCTCCTCCCATCTCACCATCTCATAGGGACCTGAGACCCTGCCTATCCCTGTCCCTGCTAACCTTGCACAAACCAAATGCTGTTCTTTCCGACCTGAGTGAATATCGCCTGGGGACAAACTGGCCAGTGAGCAGCTACTGGGGAGCTGCCACCTGCCAAGCCAGGGAGAGTGCGGTGTGGGCGCCGGTTTCCCATGTTCCCATTGAGAAAGTGCACACCCGGACCACAAGGACCCACGGAAGTACGGATTCGACCGAGGGAATGCGTGTTCGCCCCTTGCTCGTTGCGGCCTCGACAGCTCGCTCCCCATCCCTGATCCTTGTCGCAGCTAGGCTTCTTGAGTCCTTACCAGGAGCGACGGTAGACTGAGCTGTAGAAGACACGCGGGGACACCGTGCGGGAGGCTCCGCGGGAGCGCACGGCCGGCTCCCGGGAGGCAGCGGCTTCTATGGTCCGGTGCGCGCCCCGCCCCGCCTTTTATCCCAGCGGGAGGGGCAACCCTGGGCCCCTCTGATATTTGCATACGGGCTGCCCGCCTCCCTTGATGTCCGTGTTGGTGTGGCGCTGCTGTGGACCCAAGCTCAAGCTCCGGAAAGACACTATGCAGGCAGGGTACAGAGGGGATACTAGTAGATGCAGGGGGGCCCTGATCCCTTCTGCGCGTGGATTTAGCTGGGAGCCTGACCCGATCTCCATCCGCAGAACAGAAAAGCCGGGTGCTAGTAGAGCCACCTCCGTGAGGCAGCAACAAGACAGGATTCTCAAAAGGAGGGTCCCCCAGCTGCAGCTTTTGCCTCCCATTCCCACTCCACCGCAGCCCGGCCCTGTCTCCAAGGATTCACCTGCTCCAGGGAGTATCCGAAGTCCATGCATGAGAGACCGGGTTGACCCACGGAAAGCAGCGCAACAGGTTCACAGATGTTTTCCAACACACAAACACACACACCTGCAGGGAGGAGAGGCTTCTCTACAGTCTGCGTGGGTGCCAGCTTGCCCCTGGTTGCCCAGGAAACACCCATCTCTCCCCACCCACACAGAGGGGATTTAAAGCTGCTGAAGTCGTGCTGAGGGACATAATTGAGGTGGACTGCGTGCCTAGCAGGTGCAAGGCCCTGGGTTCCGGCCCTAGGACAGAAAAAAATAATATGGAAAAAAGTTGCATAGGCGTTCAGTGTGACTAATGAGCTCTTACTAGCCCAGCCCAACGTTCATTTTGGTTCCCAGCAAAATAAGACAGACAGATGGGTAGGTAAGTAGGTAGGTAGGTAGATAGGTAGGCAGGCAGATAGATAGATAGGTGATAGGTAGGTGGATGGATGAATAGACAGGTAGGTAGGCAGATAGATAGACGATGTAGACAGACAGACAGACTGACTGACAGATTAATATAGGTTCTACTAAGACCAAGCTTAAGTACATATTTTATCTGTAATCAGAAAGTGAAGTCATGAGATAAAAAAAGTGCTTGCTACCAAACCTGACAATCTGAATTTGATCCCAGGACCCCACATAGTGGAAAGAGAGAACTGACTCACAAAAGTTATCCTTTGATTTCTACAGAGGTGCCCTGGGGGGGGGGGGCTGCACATCACACACACACACCCGCACACCAGACAGATTGATAGATCTCTTTAACTCCAGCACTTGGAAGGCAGAGGCAGGTGGATCTCTGAGTTCAAGATCAGGTCTACAGAGTGAGTTCCAGGACAGCCAGAACTACACTGAGAAACCTTGTCTCAAAAAAAACTAAAACAGAAAAGAAGAGAAGAGAAAAGGAAAGGAAAGAAAAGAAAGGAAAGGAAGGGAGGGAGGGAGGAAAGAATACTTGAAACTAAAAAGGGAATTAACTTGTGAATGTAAAAACAAGACAAGAGTCAGATACGGTGGCACAAACCTTTAATCCCAGCACTGGAAGACAGAGGCAAGCAGACCTCTGTGAGTTTGAGGCCAAACTAAACTACATATCAAGTTGCAGACCAGACAGACATATATAGCAAGACCCTGTCTGATACATACATTCATACATACATACATACATACATACAGACAGACAGACAGACACGTTTATGCATGCATACATTAAAAAACAAGGCAAAAATAAACACACCCAAGAATCCATTTTCTAGGCCCTAAAAGAAGAAACTCAGCTTGTCCTTCTCTGTAAACAATGGAAGAGATGATGCCAAAGGGGTTGTTGAAGAAGTCATCGGTTGCTGCCTGAGAAAGGATTCTTCTCTCTGCTCTATCACACTAGTCATATGAACCCATTCATGTCGGGAAAGAACTTGATGTATGTGACTTGCTGTGACACGTGGTGGGTGGGAAGCCAGATCCAGGACACTTGTGGTTTGAGGTCAAGGTGATCCCACTGCCATGCTTTGTAGCTGGAGCTCCTAGCACCTGCACTGCACATCACAGTGTTGAGACACTACTGTGCATTAGTCAGTCCTTGCAACATGTCCTGAGGGAGGACACCTGAAACCGAGGGATGAGGAAACACTGTGTGCACAAGGAGTCTGAGTGCCTATTCCAGAAAAGGAGTGGCTTGGTGAACATTTGTTGGGGTGGTCTCAATCTTAGACTTCAAATCATTCCATTTTTTCCAGGCCAGGGAAACCAATATGATAGACCTGGGACCAGATCACTGACAAAGGGGAGGGAAGCCCAGGGAGTTAGATGAATAGCTCCATTAATGGAATAACTACAAATGGACTTTGTACTGGTGGTCTGAGAAGTGTGTCTTCACACTTGCCAGCAAGCCCACAGGACTGTGACATCGCTTGAACCCATGAAATCCTTTACGGTCAACATTTTTCTACTCAGTATTGCTAAAAGCCACTGACCTAGCTTCCTCAAGACTGGTGGAATATTAAGAGTGTCTTTGACTTTTTGATACCATTCATTCTTCCTATAAATCTGAGTTTGCTGTGATTTAAAGGTCAAGACATTAGCCAGGCGTGGTGGTGCACGCTTTTAATCCCAGCACTCGGGAGGCAGAGGCAGGCAAATTTCTGAGTTCGAGGCCAGCCTGGTCTACAAAGTGAGTTCCAGGACAGCCAGGGCTATACAGAGAAACCCTGTCTGGAAAAACCAAACCAAAAAAAAAAAAAAAAGAGTCAAGACATGGCTGGGATGTTGTGCAGTGTAGAACACTTTCATGGTATGTCTGAGGCCCTGGTTTAATTATCAGCGCTTCGAAATAAATAAACCAGTAAGTAACTCAAACTGGTCATGGTACTACACACTTCTGTCTGGGATGCTGAGACAGGAGGATTTTGAATTCCAAGCGTGCCTGAACTTCACAGTGAATCCTTATCTTAGGCACACACACATATGCACACATGGATCAATATGATTTCAAAGTCAAATAACTCTGGGAAATCTGAAGGAGAAACCAATAAAGAACTACTGAGCTGTGTTTTCTACCACATCTTTCTCCTGAAAATCTGAACTCCTAGCCTTTTATTGCCAATTTCTTTTTTTAAAGATGTACTTGTTTTTGTTTTATATGTATGGATGCTTTCCTTGCATGCATATCTGTACCGCTTACATGTAGTGCCCTTGGGTATCATAGATGATGGTTAACCCATATGGTACTGGGGATTGAGCCTGAGTCTTCTGGAAGAGTGGCCAATGCTTTTCACCCCAGGTCCATTTCTCCAGCCCTATTATCAATGTCTTGTTCAACATCTACATTTACAATGGAGACAATTGCTGTGTGCGATGGCAGCTTGACTTTCTCCAAGTAACCTTTCTTCAGTTTTCTGTTTACAAAGACACTTCAGGGCTTATTATAAAGAATCTGGAAATTGGGCAAAGTGGTGTCTGTCTGTAATATTACTCCCAAGGTTCAGGCAACAGGATAGCAAACTCCAGGTCAGCCTGGGCTGTGTAACATAACCCTGTCTCCAAATACTGAAACAAAAATGTTAAAAAGTAGAGAAAATATACTCTGTAATTCTGAGATGTGAGAATCATCACTGTTAACATGTAAATTCTGTAATTTTAATACATATTCATATATGCAAATACAGACAGGTTTGTATGCTATACTTAAACTTCAAATCTTGCTATTAAGTGTGTGTGTGTGTGTAAAAGAAATGTTCTCTCACTCACAGAGGCCAGAGATCAACTTGTGATGTTGCCTTCAGGTGACATCCTTTTGGTTTTTGAAACAGACTTATCCCTGATTCTGCTAAGCTACTGGGCCAGGGAACCCTCAGGATCCTTCCATCTCCATCTGCCTAGTGCTGAGATTACAAAAGTATGCCACCACAACAGGCTTCTTCATTTTTTAAATGCATGTTCTGGGAATTAAGCTCAGGTCCTCAGGTTTGCAAGACAGGCAGTTCACAGACTGAGCTACTGCATGAGCCCCGATACTGCTTTTTAAAGCCTAAAAACTATCATTTGTATCTTATCAGTGAAGGATAATCAGTCCCATCCACACTTATCGCAGCTCAGAGACTTGTAATGGGGGAGGGGGTCTTGCAGCTTTGACTTGTCAGAGAACTTAGGATGGGATGGGGTGGGAGTGAGTCTTGCTCAAGAGGCTTTGACTTGTGGTTCTCAAGGGCAAACATGTCTATATCCATTAGTTTCCCTATCACTTTAACAGAGAAATAAGTCAGCTGTGGGTCTTGCCTCCTTGTTACATGAAGAGCTTGTTCTTCGAGTCTCTGGTCCCCAGCAGCCTTTCTGCTCTATAAGCAAAGTGTTTCTCTTCTATGCCTGCAATGGCCCTTTTCCTCTCCCCTTCCCCACATGTCTCTTGAGTATCTGAAATCTATTACTAAATCATGGTCACTGCTCTTACAACACTCTCCAGGATGCAAACAGTGAAGAGCACAGACAGGGCTTATGAAAACCATGGCTTCCTACTTGTTCCCAGGGCATTTCAATGTGTTAGCCAGAGTCACCCACCTTGATCATCTCCAGCCTGCTACTTTGTGAGATATTCCTGAAACGTTGGCAAGGATCGTGTACTGAGCCAGCTAAAGTCTGTGCAAGATCGAACAGTCCCTTCAGGTTTGGGAACCAGAAGGACAAGGCTGGCCTATTTAGTCTGTTGTTCTCTGGCCACTCCCAGATGACAGGCTTGGGGACTTCTTTATTTCCTCATACAGATCTAAGGATGTATTTTATAAACTCACAGAGACAGCACTGAGCCTCGGTAGGCTTATGGACTTTTCTAGAAAGTTTTTTCTTGCCCTCTCTTTGCTGGGGGAAATGGAGGGATGGACCCACAAGAGCAGATCTGGTGAAAGAGCTTAGGCTTTGGAATCAGACAAGATAAACTACTTACCCATGCTGTGGTTCAGATTTCCCACTCAAAAAAGGAATTCGGTTACACCCACATTTTCTGCCTATCATGGGGACTGTAAGAGAGAGCTTATTTCTGACAAGAACACCTGCGGCTCAGTCCCCACACTGATCGCTCTTCTACACCCTTATAAGCTCAGCAGTGTGTTATAAGCTTCGTGTGACACACTGTGGTTACAATAGAAGAAGTACAGGACTCGGGTTTGGTCTGAGGTCTCTCAGTCAAAACCCCTCTTGGCTCTGGAGCTGCCTGCCGTGTTTGCTGAGAGTGGTGTTGTTTCACTTTGTTCTTCTGGGACAGCGACTCCTTATGTAGCTCCAGGTGGCTTTGAACTCACTATGTACACCAGGCTGCCTCAATAATCACAGAAAGCTCCCTGCCTCTGCCTCTTCAGTGCTAGAATCAAAGGCGTGTGCTGCCATGCCTGGTGTCTCCTCAACTTCTCCTCCAGTACTGGGACTGAACCCAGGGATTCATTTTTGCCAGGCAACACTCTACCACTGAGCCATATCCCCAGTCCCAGTGCCACTTTTTGTTGGATAAAATAAAGCCTGGAGAGTCTTGTGATTTCTTCTCCCGAGTATCATAGGACTCCTCTCTTCAGATCCTCTTCTAACATGATTTCCTCCCTCACATCTGAGGCATGCAAAAATAGCCCACCTTCCAGACTACAGCAGAGCAAAGCAGGCATGCTAACAACAGAGTAATGGGCAGCCCCAGCTCTCTAAGGTATGAACACTGAACACAAAGTAGAAAGTGATACCTGCATAAAAATGAGGTATAAATATTTGAGAAATGTCGTGATCCTCATTTCACAGATGAGGAAACAGGCTCAAGGAGATTAAGGGCTCTCTCAGATCTGGAGCACGGATGGTGGTTCACATGGGACCTGAAATTTATCCTTTTACCTCCTAGTTCCTGTTGTTCTACAAGAGCCAAGGGTGGCGCACACCTTTAATGCCAGCACTTGAGAGGCAGAGACAAGTGGATCTCTGAGTTCAAGGCCAGCCTGGTCTACAGATAGAGTTCTAAGATAGCCAAAGCTGCACGGAGAAACCCTGTCTGGAAAAAACAAATGAACAAATGAATGAACGAACGAACGAACTAACAACAAAAGAGCTAAAATACCCCCTCTCTGGCCCTGTCCAAAGACCCAGTTATTTGCCCCTATCTACAGTTATGTGCCAGTTCTTCCACATGCTCACCATTCTCTTGACTTCAGTGGACTTTTGCAGTGGGTTCTAAAACATGGAAGATTATAAACACAGGTCTATCGTTTTTTAAAAAGATGTTTTATTTATGTGTGTGTGTACATGTCTCATTTGGATATGTGCACATGAATGCAGATGCCTGCGGAGTCTGAAAGAGGATACAGGGCCCCTGGAGCTGCAGTGTCAGGAGGTCATAAGCCAACCAACACAGGTGCTCAGAACTGAATTCAGGACGTTTGCAAAAGTGGTGCATGCTTTGTTTGTTTGTTTTGTTTGTGAGACAGGGTCTCTCTATAAAGCCCCGATTCTTCTGGAATTTACATCCACAGTTTAGCAGTATAAGGTTTTAACCACTGAGCAATCTCCAGACCCTGATCTTTATTCTTAACTGTCAGTTTGATTGGATTTGAGATGCCCAGGGCATTAGTGAAGCACACCACTAGGTATGTCTGTGGTGAAGTTCCTAGAGACAAGTAGACATAATGGATTAATCCTGCATGGATTCATAATTCAATGGCATTGTTGGGACGTGATGAAAAGAAGGAAGTAGAGCCTAGTTGGAGGTGTAGGTCCCTCCTGGGCACGCACACCCTTGGGGGGTATATAATCTTGCTCAGACCCCTTCTGTATTTTCCCTTTCCACTAACTGGCCACCATGGTGTGAGTGATTCTGCTGCCATGCCTTCCCTACCATGATGGACTGAGACTTCTGAAATTAACAAACAAAATAAACAACTCCTTTTACATTGTTCTCACTACTCCAGTGACAGATATGCAAAAATAAGTAATTAAAGAAAATCAATAGCCAGAGTGGTAGCTGTGACTAAACCTACCCATGTGCTTCTTGAGCCTTTGGAGCTGGTATGAAGGGAGAACTTGTAAGTGTTAGGAGATGTTTGCTAGAGAAGTCCTGAAATACTGTACACACATAAGTGGTTGGTGGCTCAGAAGATAAAGGTACCTACAGGAAAGGCAAGCTGATGAAGGTTCCTGCAGACTGCTCCATTAGGAATAGACTAGAGTCTGCTTCAGGTTACATTCTAACAAAGATTTGAGTTACATTTAATCTGTGTCTGGAGGCTTTGTAAGGCTGAATTTCCAAGTAAAACCACTGGGAATGCAGCTCTGCCTAGCATGCAGGAAGCCTGGGCTTCAGTCTCTAGCACCGTATATATGAGAGTGTGGTTAGATGTATGATGACAACTTCAGCACTCAGAAAGTGAAACAGGGGCGGGGGTCGGGTTGGGGAGGTCATTAGTAAAAGATCATCCTTGGCTATAGAGTGTATTTGAGACCCCCAAAAGACAGAAGAGGGCATCTGATCACCTAGAGTTGGAGTTACAGCAGTTGTGAACTACCAGACATGTGCAGTGCTTTACTGAAATATCTCTCCAACCCGAAAACAGAAAGGATTTTTTAAATTGCAGTTTGAAGCTGGCAGGATGGCTCATTGGGTAAAGGTGCTTGCTGTCAAGCCTACTGACAGGATTGAGTAATCCTCAGGACGACATGGAAGGAGAGACTATAGTCCCACATGTCATCCTCTGACCTCCATACACACACAGTGAGACACTCACATCCGTACCCATGGGCATGTACACTCAAACTAAAAAACTAAATACTTTTAAAACATTTAAGATTTGTTTTTTATTTTTTGTTTTATGTATTTGTTTTATCTGTGAGTGCTTTACTGCATGTTCACCTGCCTGTCAGAAGAGAGCATCAGATCCGTTTATAGATAGTCTTGAACCACCATGTAGATGCTGGGAATTGAACTCAGCATCTCTGATAGAAGAGCCAGTGCTCTTAACCATTGAGCCATTTCTCCAGCCCCACAGATAAATATTTTAAAAACGATCAGTTTGGTCAAAAAAGGATGAAGTTATAGACAGTAAGGGCATGCTTGTGAAAGAAATTAGGGCCTTAAAAAAAGAAACCAACGAATTTGCATTGAGGCAATAAAAAAGATAACTTGAGGGCATCTCATTAGAGCCCACCTTCAGCAGGCTCCTGGGTATCAGAGCAGAGAGATCCGCTGGACCCTGCTTTTGTCAAGGTTTAGCCATTCAGGGACTCAGAGGCAACTCCAGTCAAGGTCCAAAGGAAGACTGGCAGACTATTGTGTCATCCATACAATGCTTGTTGTGCAGACATGCGAAATTCATGAGTTATGAGGTTACGGAGGCTTTTACCTCTATTTCAGAGGAAGGCCTGGAGGTCAGGCAGCGAGTGACAGAGTCAAGATTTTAGAGGCAGTCCCCAAGAGAAGCTGTAAAGCTGCGGATGTGAAGCCTTAGCTAAAATGGAGACTTGGAGATGCTGGGGTGTCAGGAACAGAGGACAATGTATGGCCAAGAAAACCAGAAGATGGGTGGATCCTGTCTCAAAGGAAGGGCACATGTAGTGTAAGTGGCACGACGGCACGCATGGCTGGAATGAGAAGTCACATCATGATGCCATGTGGTCCAGGGCCAGACATGGAGCTGCAGGATTTAACATTTGTTTTTCAAGTTTTGTTCTTTCTTTAAAAGAAAGGCTTTTCTTCTTTTTAAAAAGGCTTTCTTTCTGTGTCCCCATTCTTCTCAGTTTTGATGGGAACATTTTTGCTACCTTATTGTATATTGGGCTATGTAAATTTTTTTATCTTTTGTACAAAGGCTTAAAGCCAATGCTACCTTTAGTCTTAGAGGAGACTTTGGACTTCATTTAGTTGGTTTTGTTTTGTTCCTTTTTCCATTTTATTTATCTTATGTGTTTGTATGAGCGTGGACATTCAGGGACCATGATGTGTGTGGAAGTCAGAGAACAGCTCTTCCTTCTACCACGTGGGTTCTGGGGGTCAAACTCCAGTTGTCAGGCTTGGAGTCACTCCAACTATCTTTGATGGCTGTCACTTGAAGGTTAACTAGACCTTTCAGGACCATAGTGAAGATGGGAGGCCCCTCAGGTCTGAGTCCTGAGGTACAAAAGGCCATACCTCATCTTAAAAATATCAATCAGTAAAAATTTTTAAAAGGCATGGAAAAAGACAGACAGACAGACAGACAGACAAAGTGGGTGAGGTTATCAAGGGCCATTTTTGTGGGCAATGATGTTTGGAAAGCCAGGTCTGAACTATTGGAACATTCATGTTACAGCTAAATATTTGCTCCTACATTCTCAGCAAGTAGAGCTGTTTACCTGTTGACTCTCCTGCTCCCCACCCTCCAGCCCACAGCTTTTTCTTTACTCTTTCTCTCTCTCTCCCCCTTCCCCCCCAGTGTGTGTGTGTGTGTGTGTGTGTGTGTGTGTGTGTGTAGTGCATGTGAATGTTGCATATGCACACAGAACCAAGGCAGGACGCTGAATGCCTTCCTCTGTCATTCTCCAGATTATGGCCTTGATATGATCTCCCACTGAATCAAAAGGACACTGTGTCTGTTAGGCTGGCTGGCCTGGACCTCACTGAGATCTGCCTATCTCTATTCCCCTAGGGTTACCAGGATACATAGTCATGCTTTGTGTTTCACACAGGTGCTGAGCATTCAAGCTCAAGCCCTCATGTGTGTGAGCAAGCACCCCCACCCATTGTTGGCTTCCCTCTCCACCTTGAGGTCCATCACAGGAAGCCATGACACTATGTCCAGTACCAACCATCACAGACCCAGTAGGACCTGAATTTATCCTCCATACACAGTCACCCAGAACATGCCGTCATTTCTTGGTCTTCCCAAGCATGTTATCCTAATTTGCTTTGTTTCATAGTTTACTTCATGGGCAAATAGCCAGCCCCGAGGAAACCTGCCCATTGCCTGTCTCACACTGCTATCAAGCTGCCTGTGGCTAGGGACCACAACTCTATACTCACCCAGTCTCCTTCAAGCTTTTGATTTGGGATTATGTCCAGCCTTTGATACAGTTCATAGACAAGTTATACAGAATTTCTCTGATCCATTCTATTTCTGCCCTCTGAAGCCCCTCTCCTCTCCTTTCCCTCTCCTCTCCCCCCCTCCCCTTCCCCTCTCCCCCTCTCTCCTCCCCCACCCCCTCTCCCTCTCCTCTCCTTCCTTTCCCTCTTCTCTTCTCTTCTCTTCTCTTCTCTTCTCTTCTCTTCTCTTCTCTTCTCTTCTCTTCTCTTCTCTTCTCTTCTCTTCTCTTCTCTTCTCTTCTCTTCTCTTCTCTTCTCTTCTCTCCCCTCCCCTCCCCTCATCTTCTCATGTACACCACACCTCTTCTCCATCTCCATCTTTAGTAGAGGACTTTGATTACCAACTCTAAGTCACAGTAGACCCTTTCACCATAATCATCATAGGTTGAATTGTTAGAGAACAACAATAAAACTCTTACAAAAGTTATAGAAATAAATATTTGTGACTTTGAATTAGGAAATCGTCTCAATATGATGCCAGCATTCACAAACAACAGAATAAAGATAAAAAGGACTTCACTCAAAAATGTTTGTTGGGGGATGAGGCTTGGTGGCCGCATAAGCATGAGGACCGGAGTTCAAATCTCCAGTGCCCATGTAGAAAGCTAGGAGTGGCTGCACATCTGTGACCCCAGTGCTGAGGGTGCACAGGAAAATCGTCTGGGGCTTGTTAATTTAGCTCGAGGTTCAGTGAGAGACCCTGCCTCAAGGAAATAAGGTAGCGTGTGAATACAATGAGAACCACATGGCCACTGATCTTGCATCACTGATCTCAGTCTTGCCTAGTTAGGTCATTACCATGCCTGGCACAAAGCTGGTAAGCAGTATACGTTTGCTTAATGATTAAATTATTGTGCTGATTTTGATGAACAGTGTAATACTGAATGATTTAATAACTATATAAATTAATCAATTGATAAGTCCATATTACTCACCACTCTAATGATATATCTTTAATTTACCATGGCTGACTGTGTTGGTTGGCTAGAGTCATCTGAAAGGAGGGAACCTCAATTGAGAAAAATGCTTCCGTAAGAGTGAGCTGTAGGGCATTTTCTTAATTAGATGGGGGAGAGCCCAGCCCATGGTGGGTGGTGTCACCTCTGGTTTGGTGGTCTGGGTTCTAGAAGAGAGCAGGCTAAGCAAACCAGTAAGCATCAGCTCCTGCCTTTATGTTCTGCTCTGCTTGATGGACTATGATATGGAAATATAAGCTAAGTGTGGTGGTTTGAATAGGTTTAGCCCCCATGAATTCATGTGTTAAAATGCTTGGCCATAGGGAGTGGCACTAATAGGAGGTGTGGCCTTATTAAAGTAGGTGTGGCTTTGTTGGAGGAAGTGTGTCACTGTGCAAGTGAGCTTTGAGGCTATGCTCAGGCTTCGCCCAGTGTGGAACAGAGCCTCCTCCTGGCTGCCTTCGGATCAAGATGTAGAACTTCCAGTTCCTTCTCCAGCACCGTGCCTGCCTGTAGGCTGCCATGTTTCCTGCCATGCTGATAACAGACTAAGCCTCTGAAACTGTAAGCCAGCCCCAATTAAATGTTGTCCTTTATAAGAGTTGCTTTGGCCATGGTGCCTCTTCACAGCAATAGAAACCCCAAGACACCAACTAAAGCCCTTTCCTCCCCAATATGTTTTGGTCATGGTGTTTCATTGCAGTAACAGGAGCCCTAACTAAGACACTAACAAACACTGCTGGAGCCAAGATTCTGGGAACCAACAGAGATTAATAACTGCAGAGGTCAGGGATATTATATTCTCCAAATAGATGGCCAACATTTCTAGAGAGCAGATGGTCAGCACGAAGGTGCTGAAGTAGCTAAACCTGGACACTGGGAACCTCCAGTTCCCTTCCTAGTTTCCTCCCTGCAGCCAGCATCCATTGATGGCCACACAGCTCCTTCCAATCCTATTTCTGAATTGTCCCTGTGCCTTGGTATTGGCACAGCATCTCATGTGGAGCAGGCTCTCCAGAAAGGTCCACACGATGGGTTGTTCCACCTGGCCTAATGGAAGAAAACATCTACTTGGCCAAAGTCCAATGGGAGGAAATCTATGGACACAGGCCAAGACCATGGGAGGGGAAGAGGTGGCAGGTCCTGTCATCCTTGTCCTTCTATTCCACTGAGGGGTAGGTCACACCCCCTCACCCCAGCACCTTGGGAGGACAACTCAGGCAGTTCCTTAGGGTGCCAGATAAGATTCTTCCTTGCTCATATGTGGCATACATTTGTGTGGAAATCAGAGGTCATTGTCAGGTGTCCTCCTGGATTGCTCCTGATTACCCTTGAGATAATCTTGAAATCTGGAGCTGGCCAACGTAGCTGTACTGACTGTCTATGGTGCCCAGAATCCTGCCATCTGCCTTCCCAGTGCCGGGATTACAGGCACGTGCTGCAGAGCAGCTTTAAGATGAAGAACAAGCACTATGGACAGAACCGTATCTCCAGCTCCCTCACTATTTTCTTAAAGAAGTTTCCAAAATCCCCTTTAGAACTGCTGGAATCACATGTGAGCTTCTATCTAAGGTGAGAAACTTCTCCTCTCTGTTAATTCACTTAGAGTGACAACCTGGTACATAGGTGCTGTGGACTGCAGCTTCTCTCCCTTTTCAGAGTAACCTTTCAGAAGACGAAAACTGGTAACTGAACTTTAGATACAGAGGTTAGAAAGAAACTCACATATAACTGTAATCCCAGCACTCAGGAGGCTAAGGTAGGACGGTTGTGTAGAGTTCAAGGCCAGCCAGAGATACATGGGAAAACCTTGTTTCAAAAACAAACAAAAATCCCACAAAACAAAAAGCAAATCCCTAAAATTCTTATGAGAGCTGGGGATATAGCTCTGTGGCAGAATGCTCTTGCCTAGAACACATTGAAGTTCTTGTTTTGATTGATTGATTGATTGAGAGAGAGAGAGAGAGAGAGAGAGAGAGAGAGAGAGAGAGATATGTCATGAAACAACAACTGCTTTTTATTTATTTATTTATTTATTTATTTATTTATTTATTTTGGTTTTTGGTTTTGGTTTTTCGCGACAGGGTTTCTCTGTGTAGCTCTGGCTGTCCTGGAACTCGCTCTGTAGACCAGGCTGGCCTCGAACACAGAAATCCGCCTGCCTCTGCCTCCCGAGTGCTGGGATTAAAGGCGTACGCCACCACACCTGGCCAGCAACTGTTTTTTAATTTTCTGCAGTGGGTATGGGCTTGTCTTCAGCTCCAAAGGCATGGAGCATGTTTGGGGATGTCCTGTTCCCTAGACCTGTCCAGTCCCTTGGTTTCCAGTCATCCCCACCTTTGCCCCACTCATTCTTCCCAGGGTGCTATCCCAAGACCAGGGTTCTAAGGACCAACTTCCAAAGCAGGTAGACTCCACTTTATCTCCCACCTGACTCTGCTTCCTGGTGAGGCATTGCCTAAGCACTGTGGGGACAGCACATTCTGACCCCATCTCACCTCCTAACCAGAACACCATTATTCCTTCCATGCTTGCACAGAAGGCCCTGCTTGGCAAGAATCCTGCCATCTCCTTACCCACTCTGTTCCTGCTAGGAAGGGTTGAGAGAAAGCCAGTGTGTCTCTATGAAGACACGTGCATAGGGAACTTACACAGAATAGATCCCAGGCTGCCTGGGTCACTATGGGCTGATGTTAATAAACAATGCATGTTTTCTGGATGAAGAAATGGTTACTGAATGAAGGAATCATTTCATCCAGTCACTCACTCAGTTCACTGTAGACTCAGATATCTGACATTAATCAATTACTTCTCTCCAGCCAAAGAAAGGGAGACTGTGTGCTCCCACAAAAAACACTTGGCCCCTCTGCATTTGAGCTACGCTCTCCAAGACCTTTTCCTCCTGTCATTTCAGCTGCCCACTCCTTATGGCCACACCCTGTGCCTCATCAGCAGCTGAAACTGCTCCACCTCTGAAATCTTGAATTCCAGTATCCCACTCTCTCACCACAACCTGCTGCTCCTCCCACCCTCTGCTTACCTGACTGCACCTCCCCTTATCCTGCATACACAGTCTGCATTCTGTCATCTTCTGCTTGTCTCTTCCAGCTGAGCCATGACCCAGTACCCTCAGTATGTGGATTCCATGCATCCACAGTCTCTGCTAGTCACCCTGCCTTGGTTCAGTAAGGGCCTCTTATTTAGAGTTCTCCTCCTCCATCTCAGTCATGCTGAAATGGGTCACACTGCTGGGCCAACTGGCCCTGCTATTGGCACAGGACCTTTCTCTGGCTGTCCCTTTCCTTTGGCTACTTGGCCATTCATGCATTCAGCAAATACATGTTGCACACTTGCTTTGGGTCAGTACTGAAACTGTGGGAACACAGTTATTGTCAACACAGGCCCTGATCTTGGCACTGACCTCTTAATGGGAGAGGCAGTAAATAGATGCATAATCACGATCAAGGGGCAGAATTAAGGGATGTGGTCAGTGGTTATCATACATAAGAAAAAGGTTGAAAAGAACTTTAAAAAGGAGAGAAGAGCTTACAGTTTCAGAGATTTAGTCTATCATAGTGAGGAAGGCATGGGGGCATGCCTGGGTAGTAGTGGGGGGTCTGTGGTGGAGGCTTCTTATTTCTTTTTACAATTATTTTTATTTTATTTTTTAAATGTGTTTGGGTGCTTTGCCTACATTGATATCAGTAAAGCACATGCATGCAGTGCCTGAGAAGACCAGAAGAGGGTGGTGTATCCCCTGGAACTGGAGTCACAAATGGTTGTGGGCTATCATTATGGATGCTGGCAAACAAATGTGGTCCTCTGCAAGGGCTACAAGTGCTCTTAACCACCCAGCCATCTCTCCAGGCCCCCAGGTTTCTTTCTTGTTGAGGACCAGGAAGCCTAATGAGCTGACTAGCACCAGGAACAGATCCCAATCAGAGCAAGGACAACTTTCAAAGCCCAGGCTGCAGTGACCTACACCTGCCAGCCAGTCTATACGCCCTTAAGGCTGCAAAACTAATACCACAAGCTAGGGACTATGGTCAAACCACGAGCCTATCAGGGGGGACATTTTGGATTTGAACATAACAATTTCTAGAACTCATGACCTTCTTGCCCCCATTTACTAAATACTGGGATTACAGGCATGAGTCACCAGGCCCCAGGTTTGATCTCATCATGACAACAGAGCAGTCGTCTCCTGCAACTGGAGGTTTGGGGTTTTGTTTCTTTGTTCATTTGTTTTTTTGTTTTTGTTTTTGTTTTTTTTATTTTTCAAGACAGGGTTTCTCAGTGTAGCTCTGGCTGTCCCGGAACTTGCTCTGTAGAACACGCTTGCCTCGAACTAAGAGATCTGCCTGCCTCCTGAGCACTAGGCTTGAAGGCTTGTACCACCACCACCTGTCTGGGTTTATTTTTTTTTTTTTAACTGGCTTATGTTTTTATGAGCATGAGTCTCCTGCCTACATGCACATATGCATATTGCATGCCTGGTGTCCAAGGAGGCCAAAAGAAGGGTCTGGAAATCTTGGATTGGAGTTAAGGACAATTAGAAGCCTCTGCTGAGTGCTGAGAACCTAACCTGGGTCCTTTACTGGAACAGCAAGTGCTCTTAACTACTAAGCCATCTCTCCTCTCCAGACCTGTTTTGTTTGGGACAGGGTCTAAGGTAGACCAGGCTGGCCTTTAAAGTGTTACACAGCAGATAATGACCTTGAATTCCTAATCTTCTTGCCTCAGTTTTCTAAGTGCTGATATTATAGACATCAGCTATCATGTCAGGCCAAAGCCCTGGACTTGATCCCTAGCACTGCAACAAACAACAGTGGCTTCCTAGAACTAAAAACATTTAATTTAATGTTATTGCTGTTGTGTATATGTAATGTGTTCATGTTTTATGTGTGTGAGGTAGGCCATACATGACATTGTCATGTGGAAGTTAGAGGGCAAATCTGTGGAATCAGTCCATTTTCTACTTTTGTGAGGGTTCTAGGGATTAAATCTAGGTGGTGACCCTGACAGCAATACCTTTACCCACTGAGCCATTTCACTGGCCCAGAAATTTTTTATTTTAAACAACCAGATATTTATGTACATTGTTTGGTCCTACTTTCCTGATGACTACTCATGTAGCCAACATCCACATGCTTTTATTGGTCATAAAAATACTATCATATATTTTATTAGATCCCTTTATCTTTATTGAGTACCAGGAGTTCTGTTTGGTTTTGATTAGAAGTTATATTTGTTTCCTTTACAATCTTGGAGATTGAGCGCAAGATCTCATATACTAGGCAAGTGTTCTACCAACAACTACAGTCATCTTTATTTTATATTTTTCAGTTTTGAGGCAGTATCTCCTTAAGTTACCTAGGCTGGCCTTGAACTATATATACGAGAGTGGCTTCAAACCTGCAATTTTCTTGCTCCAGCTTCCACTTTCCTGAGTTGTTGGGGTTATGGGGGGGGGGTGTCTGTGGTCAAGGCTGGCTTTTGTTTTTTTAATTAAAAAAAATTTATTCCCCCCACAGGCCCACCTATACACACACACACCTTGAGACAGGATTTCTGTGTATCCCTGGCTGTTCTAGAACTCACTCTGTAGACGAGGCTGGCCTCAAACTCAGAAATCTGCTTGCCTCTGCATCCTGAGTGTTGGGATTAAAGGTATGTATTATCATGCCCAGCTAATTTATTTTAAATTTTTGTATGTTTGTGTGTCTGTGTAGAAGAAATGTGTGCCTAAGTTGCCCTTAGAGGCCAGAAGAGGCCATCGGATCCCCTGGAGCTGGAGTTCCAGTTGTCAACTGCCACATGTGGTTGTTGGGAACAGAGGAGCAGCAGAATTGTTTCTCCAGCCTTCCCTGGTGACCTAAATTAGCCACGGACTCAGAATCTTCTCTCTTTAGCCTCCCCATGGCTGGGATTACATGGGTATACCACCATGCCTGGCTAAGGGCTCTTCACAGACCCCAGACACTAGTCTGTTAAATGTGTATTTTGTAAATATTTTTCCCAGTCTAAATACATTTTCCCAATTTATTTTCATTTATTTACATATGTGTATATCTGTGTGAATGCATATGTACCTATTTGTGCAGGTGGGCTTGTCTGTGAGTGCGCAGGTATCAGGAGAAGGCACTGGATCCCTTGGAACCACAGTTACAGGTCTTTACAGGATACGAGGATGAGGTTTATTGTGCCGGTGCTGAGATAGAAACTCTGGTCCTCATGGGTGTGCTGTTAGTGTTCTTAACTGCTGAGCCATCTCTTGAGCCTCAGTCTTGATATATCTTATTCGTTTTCTTAAACAAGTCTTTTAATGACCACTGGCTATCATCTCTCATTTCAGCAACAGTGATGGGAAAGTGCTAAGCCATGTGTAGTAGGCCCTTGTTATCATCTCTGCCTGACTAAATCATCTACAAAAGGAGCTGTGTTCTTGAACTTCTGTGTATTTTGTCTTTTGTCATAGCCTGTTCACTATGATTAGTCTGGTTAACTTAAACATTCACAGTACTGTGGCTCAGTTACTCAGGTCTGACCACCAGAGTTAAATGGTGAGCATGTACCAGTGTTGTGCACATTACACTGTTAAACTGCCAACTGCTGTTTACATTTATTGAAAGTTCACCCCGGGAGCAAAACTTGTCTCCTCCAAAACTTGGTGGCCTGGGTCAGGCTGATGATCACCTGACTCTGTAAGGGGGTAGAAGAGGAGAAAAATAAGCATCTAAGAGAATTTAAAGCATCTTGTCAGGCTGGAAAGAGGATTCAGCCATGAAGAGTACAAACTGCTGCTGCAGAGAACCTGGGATTGGGCCCAAGCACCCACACTGGGCAGCTTACAACTGCCTGTAACTCCAGTCTTGCAAGATCCAACACCTCTACCCTTCACTAACATTCACATACCTAAATACAGACACAACCATAACTAAAAACTAATAAAATAGTTTAAGGAATTTGTATAGTTGAGAACAGCTACAAGGTAAAGTATTTCTAACAGATGTTACTGTTGTTTAGCTTATCTATAGTGGGAAAAGGGGCCCAGAGCTCACCCGTGGTGAGTTCAGTGGAGAACTCCAGCTGACTCCCTTACCCTTCTTAGTTGGCTTCTGTTGGATGTTTATAAGTGCACAAACATGGTGGGGATCTTGATAATGGGACACATTGTTCTCCCAACTGGGCCATTCCAGTCATCTCGGTGTTTTTAACACCCGATTTGATGTCTTCTTGTTTATCTGGTCTTCTGTCGGCTACCTGCTATTTGTTGTTTTTACTTTTGCTTACTTTATATTTAATAAGCTCACTCATTCAAACCCCAAAGTATGGCTATTAGAGGTCATCTCCAGGGCTGTGCAGAACAGGCAGTGACCCGCTGTGCAAGTTTTGAGGGAATGAATTCAAACATGGTCACAATGTCAGGCATCAATTTCATCATAAGGACAGGGGTGAGGATTGGGGAAAGCACATGTAGTTTTGTGGCCAGATTGTAGTTCACAGATGAAATTAGTTAGCTTGCTCTTGTTCTCAGGGAATATCTGACACTCTTTAGCCAAAGGATTCTTTTAAATACATATTAAAGCATTTTAGGATAAAGAAATGGGAAGACAGATATGTGGGGTCAGAGGATACTTTATTGGACTCAGTTTATTCCTCCCACCTGGGGATCAAACTTAGGGTTGCTAGGCTTAGCGGCAAGCACATTTACCCTATGAGCTACTTCTATGGCCCTCTGTCAAAGGATTCTACAATTAAACAGCTCATGGCGGCACATGCTTTTAATCGCAGTCTTCAGGAATCTGAGGTAGATGGATGTCTGAGTCCAAGGCCAGCCTGGTCTGAGTGGCAGACACTCTGAAATCAGTGATTTGGGACATTTTACTCTCATAACAGCCAGCTGCAGTATGAACCAGAGGCAGGGGGCTAACTCTCACTATGCAGCAGCACATGTTAGAGCTAGCAGTGAAGCCCAAGCAGTCTAGCTCAGAAGTCTGTGTTCCACAGCCCCTCATCAAAGTTCACTGCCCCCCCCCCCCCACACACACACGGGGGCGACTGGGTGCCTTGTTAGACAAGATGTCAAAAGCACTGGAGCAGCCACTCTCTGAATCCAGCTCCTTCCTCAGCAGCTGTCTGCTGGGCAAGGTAGGGCAGACCTGTGGGGTTGAGTGCACAGAGACTTTTTGCTCATGTTGAAACAAAGCCTGTGTTCTCTTCTGTGCAGTTGCTGACTATCAATTGTGCTGTTTCTGTTGGAGAGACAAGTGGATGTGTTTGAAATAAAAACCATCTTTGTGGAGCTATGTGGTATCAACAAGGGCTAAAGCGTATGAAACGCTGAAGGCCTTTGGGTCAGGATGACTTCTCCCCCTTCTTTCTATGTGTGTGTGCGTGCGCTGGGATCACACCCACAGCCTTGAGCTTGCAGGCAAGTACTGACCCACTGAACTAAATTCCCAGCAAAGAGTGCTATGTTCTGTATGCATCTCTTCCCTCAGATTTGAATGTTGAAATCCTCAAGGGGATGGTTAGAGGAAGGGAAATGGTATTAGAGGAAGGGGTCTGAGGAATGGGGTGGTTGCCAGTCAGCTTTCTGAAGCTGTGACTAAACACCTAAGAAAGCAACTTGAAAAGAGGACAGGTTTACACTGGCTCTCATTCTCAGAGGTGTGGGTCCCATGGCTTTGAGGCTCCATGGTGGCAGGAACATGTAGCCCAGGAGGGGATATGTGCCTCAAGCTGTCAGGAAGAGTGAGATTAAAAAAAAAAAAAAAAAAAAAAAAGGAGAAAAAGAAGGTAGAGAAAGAGGAAAAAGAGGGGGAGAGAGCTTCCATAGGCATGCCCCCAGTGAACCACTCCTCCAAGCTGGCCCCAACTTAAAATTTTAAAAAATTCTTTACATTATTTACTTTGCATGGGGGTGGGTGCACATGTGTTTGGGGGCCACAGAACAACTTGCCAGAATTATCTATCTCTCTCCTTCACTATACGGGTGCTGGGAATCAATATTAGATCACCAGGTTGGGTACAAGGGCTATTACTTGTTGAGCCCAGGCCCCAACTCTTAAGAGCCTATTCAGGTATCTGTTGATCGAGTTGGAGTTGTTATAATCCAATCACTTCTCAATATTACCATCAGCTGGGGATCAGTGTTCAACACATGAACAATATTAGGGAGTGTAACAGTTCATATTCAAACTATAGTGGGGGATGATAGGGTTAAGGGTGGAGTTCTTATAAATATGATTGGTGGGTTTGTTGTTGTTGTTTTGTTTGTTTTTAAGACAGGGTTTCTCTGAGTAGCCCTGGCTGTCCTGGAACTCACTATGTAGACCAGGCTGGCCTCAAACTCATAGAGACCTGACTGCCACTGCCTCCCAAATGCTAGAATTAAAGGCGTGTGCCACCACTGCTAGGCTGTAACTGGAGTTCTTATAAAGTAGGTTTTAGGAAGCTCAAGGTCTTTTCTACCATGTGTCTTTCTTAGCAGTGAGAAAATGCCCATGAAGGAAGTCAGCCCTGACCAGAGCTGAGGGTACCCTGAACTTTGACTTACTTGCCTTCAGAATTCCGAGAATTTTCTGTTGTTTATAAGCTACCCAGTCTGAGGTGTTTTGTTACAGCAGCCAGAGCCAATGGTTTCATCTTATCAACAAGTATTTACTGAGAGGGTCCTACACACCTGTACTGGCTCAGGCAGGGACCATACCGATGTCACTGACTGAGGATGAGGGAGGTGCTCAGAGAACTACAATCCTTGATGCTAATCATAGGTTTGCTTCAAAGTACCCAAAAATCCAAGGATGCTGAGGTCCCTAGTGGATTGTTGAGGCTGGGCAACATATAGAGGTTCTAATATATTATTTAATATTTAGTGACAAATACATAAAAGTAGACCCATCCTAGGATGAGTAAAGACTTGTAGGTTCTTTTAAAAGGACAATTTTTGGAGTTGGGAGAAATGGCTCAATGGTTAAGAGCATTTACTGCTCTTCCAGAGGACACAACTTTGGTCCCCAGCACCCTGACAACCACCTGTAACTTCAGCTCCATGGGATCCAATGTCTTTAGATGTAGATACCTGCACATCTGTGCAAATACATACACACACACACAATTTAAAATAATAAAAACAAAATAAAATGAATTCCATTAACTTCAAATGGACTGCCATCTTAAGGGAACTATAGTTCCATAGAAACCATAGAAAAAAGCCAACTTTAGAAACAACAGCATTACACTTAGTTCAATACTATCAAAGTTGCAGGATATTTTAAATAATTGCACATTTTGCTCATAAAAACAAACCAGTCAGAGAAAAACCCCCAAATCTGTTATTAATGACATTCATACAGAACAGAAAAATGAGCAATGTATCTAACAGATGAGTCTTGATAAACAGGTAGAACTTGGGTATAAGGGTATGGGAGGTATTCTGAAGTCCAGCACAGCAAAGCTTCAGATACGACACCAAGTGCTCAAACATCTAGGTGCTACAGGAGACAGTACTGAGCTGAAACAAAATGGCCTAGGATCTTTAACCACATTAGAAACAGAACACATCAACAAACTGTCCAATGTTCTTGCTTCCATTTTTCTTTTAAAATGTTTATGTATTTATTTGTCTATGGACATGAACATGCCACTGAGGGTATATGGAGGCCGGAGAATAATTGGCAGAAGCCTGTTCTCTACTTCTGTCATGTGGGTTCCAAGGACTCAGGTCATCAAGCATGGTGGCAAGCACCTTTACCTACTGAGCCTTCTGCCCAGGGTGGCCTTGAATTCACTATATAGGTATTATCTTCAACACCTCATCCTTTTGCCTTCTCTGAAGTGCTGAGACTGGATGCACACCACCACCATGCCCAGCTCTTTTCATTCTTCCTTTTTTAATACTACAGAGATGTCAAGGTTTAGATCTTCAATATGGGAACCAGAAGCAGAAACGGGCTACTCTACAGATTTAGCCAAGGTGACTATGAAGACAGCATTGAGCTAATAAAAAGTGCATGATGGGACAGTGAATTAAGGAAGCTGGTTTTAGATGTAGGAAGTCATGGTGCTGACAAGCAATTGTGGTGATAAGTAGATCACAACTAAGGTCTACAGGCCAGAGAATTTTCTAGTTTTGAAGACACAAAATAACTTTTGATTGAGTTGAGATATTACATGCTAAGTTTTGGGATTCTAACCTCTTTATACATTTATTTATTTATTTATTTATTTATTTTTGTTGAGACTGTAATCCAGGCCTTGGTAATTCTCCAGTCTCAGTCTTTTAGACACTAGAATTTTAGGTGGGGGTCACTGTGCCTCGCTTGGGAATTGGCAATTCCTCAGTCTAATTTGGAAGAATACGAGCACAAGAAGGTACTGTCTCAATCACCTAAGTCAAAAATTCTTGAGCACATCTATGGGTGATCCCAGAGGAAAGATCAGTCGTCCCAGAAAGGAGTTGAAGCAGCTGTTTGAACTATAAGGGGCTGACAGGGACCTGCAACTCAGCACAAGGTGGTCTGAATGGTGTCTACATGGCACTATCTTAAGAACTGGGAGTCCAGGGACTGTGCCAACACTACTTTGATAGAGAAACAGCACAGAAAAGTTCTGTAGCAGATCGCTTTGCTCAGAAAGAAAAGGCTTCCACGAGAGTACAGCCAGCAGGAACTAGTGAGCCACGGCCCAGGGGCAAATGAAGATGAAAGCACCCGACCATAGTTGCCGAGAGGGCTTGAGGGGACCCTGACTATGAGAGCGTTTAAGTGCCTACCAAAGAGTCGACTGGAGCCAGGGTTTGATAGTGGTTTCACATGACTTTGGAGAAAGCATTACTTAACCATTCTCTCTTTCCCAGACTCGTCTTTTCATAATGTGTTTGGAAGAGGATATAGAGAAAGAAGGCGAGGGTCCTCTGCTGTTAGAAAGTCATCCCAAGTCCTCTGATGTGAACAACAGAGACAGCCTGTCCTGAAAGAGCAGTACAATTTACGAACTTCCTAAAAACGGTAAGTGGTTATAACTGTCACATTCTAGTCTCAAACGATATCAGGTTCAAACTCACTTCCCCATCTCATGCTTTCTCGTACGATTTTTCTTTTCATTTTCGCTTTTTCCAACCCCAGAGCGACTGCGTGTCTCTCCGGACCCGCTCTGCTCGCCTCTAGTGCCTCCGCCCTGGGGCAGCCTAGGGAGCGCGCACTTCCGGAGCCAGGAAGTGCGTCATCAGCTCGCGCCAGTTCTCGCACATTGTGCCGGTTCTCCTAGGGTTTGGATGCTGGAGAATTCGGGTGGGCCGGCGTTCTGTGACTGCGTGCCGGGCTCCGGCTGCTCCGCGCTGCGATGCAGGTCTCCAGCCTCAACGAAGTGAAGATTTACAGCCTCAGCTGCGGCAAGTCTCTTCCCGAGGTGAGTTCTCGCCCCCTCGCCGACGCCGCTCCTCTCATCGCCCTGGGAGCTTGTATCTCTAACTTACCACCGGCTGACCGTGGTGGCTGGTTTTATGTCAACTTGACACAAGCTAGAGTTAACTGGAAGGGGGGAATCTCAATTGAGAAAATACCCCATAAGAGCTAGCTGTAGGGCACTTTCTTAATGATTGATGGGGAAGGGCTCAGCCCATGGTGGGTGGTGCCATTCCTGGGCTATGGCTCTGGGTTCTATAAGAAAGCAGGACCAGCGAGCCAGTAAACAGTACTGCTTCATGGCTTTTGCATAAACACCTGCCTCCAGGTTCTTGCCCTGTTTGAGTTTCTGTCTTGAGTTTCTTCAGTGATGGACCGTGATGTAGAAGTGTGGCTGAAATAAACTCTTTCCAAGATGCGTTTGGTCATGGTATTTTATCACAGCATAAAACCCTAAGACAAGACTGTTGTTTTGCCTGTATTGGGTTCACGTGTAAGAACGTGCTGACTGTTTAGAAACTACTCTCACGTGCTTTAATTAAAAACATTATTGCCTGAAAACAGTCAGAGCAATACAGTCACAGACTGCAGAGAGGAGGACGACTGTGGCTCACCCTTAGTTTGTTTAAAGTATCATCCTGTTCCAAATGCAGACTGCCTTGGTGTATACTTAGGGTCTAGGGAGGTGAGTTCACATGTTTAGAGATTATTTTGCCATGACTAGTAAGAATAGTACATTGACTTTTCCCTTTTAGAAAGGATTTTTTTTTTCTATTGGGGGGCATTTAACCTCAAATTTATTGACGTTTTAAGCTGGACAAGTCTTGTTGCTAGTGTTGTGTTATATAATGTTTGCCAGCATCCCTGGTCCATACCTACAAGATCCAATTGTGATGACAGACTAAAATGTAAAGACTTGCCATAAGCCATCTGGGAAGCAAAATTGTCCCGGTAGAGACCCAGCCACTCAGTGTCACGGTAACTGACAAGTGCTTTGGTTGCTGTTCATTCAACTGCTGCCTGTAGAAGAAAATCAGCTTCCAGTGAATGTGCTGGTAAAAACCACTTCTTATCCAGGGTTGTCTATTAGGCCAGTCATAGGTCTGTTCCTATTCTTTGTAAGAAATACATTTGGCTGGCAAAGAGACACATTTATAATCCCAGTGCTTAGGGTGCTGAGACAGGACATTTGTGAGCTTGTGTTCAGCCTGGGCGACAGAGCTTACGTTGTGTGACTATCTTAACATAGGAATATGCACACACATTGGGGGCACTCACTCCATATAGAAATTAAAACCCATCATTTCAAGAGTTTGCATTATCTTAGCTTAGATTGATTAATTTTATGCTTTTATAATTCTTTGTAAAACAGATGCTTTAAAATTGTTTAGTATATGTAAATATATTTTTTAGAAAGTCCAGAATATGAGGGCTGGAGAGATGGCTCAGCACTTAGAGTACTGACTGCTCTTCCAGAGGTCCTGAGTTCAATTCCTAGCAACCACATGGTGGCTCGAAACAGTCTCTGATAAGATCTGATGCTTCTGGTGTGTCTGAAGACAACAACAATGTGCTTACATATATAAAATAAATTAGTCTTTAAAAAAAAAAAAAGCTGGGAAGTGGTTAAGAGCACTTTCTCTTCTTCCAGAGATCCTGAGTTCAATTCCCAGCAACCACATGGTGGGTCGAAATATTTTATTCTGGGATCTGATGCCCTCTTCTGGTATGCAGGCATACATGCAGACAGAGCACTTTCATACATTTAAAAAAAAAGTGAAAATCCAGAATATATGTTATCATGGAGTTAAGATTATAGGATAGTCCTACTTTTCATTTTATTATTTCCTGTAAGCATACATTTTCTCAAAGGAACATTATTTTGCATGTGGAAGATAATTTAGGTGTGTTTTAAAGCACACTGTCTGCTTTCTCGTAGTGGCTTTCTGACAGGAAGAAGAGAGCACTGCAGAAGAAGAATGTCGGTGAGTATGCAGGGTGTTCCAGCTTGTCATCTGCCTGTGGGCAGTGCCCTCAGTTCTCTGGCTCTCAGGTGTGGGCTGTGGGAAATAAGCTTTTTGCCTTCTCTCTTTGACATTGTTGGCCACTGTTCTCCTGGTGGTGTGGTGTCTCCCTTTCAGGTTAACAAGGTAGCCTCTCCCTCTCTTATGGATGGCAGCGAGGCTCCTGGGTTAGAGACACAAACTTCAGGACGCATGACTGGCAAGATGGCAGGAATTTCAGCATGTTTATCCCAGTTGCCCCTTGAGTCCCTTGGGATGGCTTCAGCATGGCTTGGATGAGGCCTGTATACTAAGTCTATTGTTTCACAGAGGAGCCCAGAGGTGGGAAGCCCACTGTTTTGGTAGCAGGCAGAAAACAGGCCTGCCCTTCTATGACCTCCTTTGTCAAATTCCTCAGTTGCCAACAGCCCTGAGACATGGCTCAAGTGAAAGTGGTCAGACTCTTGCAGAACTGCCACACTCAGCAAAGTGGCCCAAGGAGGACTGTCGTTCAAAACAGTTCTGTAACTGCTTTGTTCCTAATGTGTCAGAAGTTTTATCTGTTAGTTGAATCTCTGTGTTTTGCAATAGACAGACAGTAAAAATTTTCTCTAAACAGAAGAACTTTGTGTGTAAAATGTCTGGATGTACACAATGAGACCCATTTATAACTCACAGTTTATTCCCATTAAACATTTTCCAGCTCAGGTTGCCACGAAAGGAGGCTTACCTTCCTGAAGATTTCAGATTTTAGCCGAATCTCAAAAAATGGAGAGCTAGGAGGGTTTCAGCATGAGATTGAGATCTTTTGGCAAACTTCTTGGGAAAAACGGGCTCTGTATAGTACTAAAGTCGGGTAGGAAGTGAGATTTTTAACTTGGAGGAAACAAATGCTGCCCGGAGCTTACAGACTGGGACTTTATCTGCTCCCCTTCCAGGGTGCTCACGTGTAACAAAATGGATTCAGGTTATTTATGGGAAGAAACTGTTTTCTGGCCTGCGCAGGACTAATAGGTGTCTAGCAATTCAACTTGTTCAGTATTTGATTTTTTTTTTTGTTCCTTGTGATGCCAGGGATTGCACCCAGGGCCTCACACATGCTAAGCGTGCTATTTAGCACTAAGGCACACCCACAGGCCTTCCTCTAATCTTAATATCTGGGCTTTATACGCAAGGCATAAATATGTCATAGATAAGCTGTGTTCACAGTAGTGACCAGTCAGAATTCTTTTTTTTTTTTTTGGTTTTCCGAGACAGGGTTTCTCTGTATAGCCCTGGCTGTCCTGGAACTCACTTTATAGACCAGGCTGGCCTCGAACTCAGAAATCTGCCTGCCTCTGCCTCCCGAGTGCTGGGATTAAAGGCGTGCGCCACCACGCCCAGCTCAAGTCAGAATTCTTAACCCTGGTAGAAAAAAATAGAGTTTTTTGAGAGTAGGTCTTAGTGCTGTGGTCCACAGAGGCTGCACTAGGTCTTCCTCTAGCCTGGGCCCCCTTGGCCACAGAGAGGCAGAGCTAACAGGCAAGCATCAGCTCTATGCTAATTTCTTTGATAAGCCTAAGATTTTGGAGGCTATGCCTAGATATGTTTAGTGGAAACGCTGTATTTTGTTGCAGCAGTGACTGATGATGTGTTAGTGTTCCTCCTTGACTGAGGTCTTTAAACTCTTTCTGATTATCATTGTGGACTTTTTCTTTTCAGTTATGGAAGATGTTCTTTCTTTTTAAAGCATGAGGAAAAAAGTCAGTTTTCCATTACGGTAGCAGAATACCTGAGGTAACTCAAAGGAGGAACGCTTTGTTTTGCTTCATGGTTTTGGAGGTTTTTGTCTGTACAAGTTGTTTTGTTGCTTTCAGGCCTGTGGTGAGGCAGCACGTGGTGGTGGGAACTCGTGGAAGGGGCTGTTCACTGTTTAAAATCTAGGAAACAAGAGGAGCTGGAGCCAGTGAATATCCTATAGTTAGTCTCCTTTGAGGGCGTGACTTCAGTGACTAAGACCTCACTATGCCTCCCCCAAAAGTTTTACTACCTCCCAGTTAAAACATGAGCCTAGGGGCCAGACCTTTGGACAGTTGGGTCCCTGGGGGTTTCAGATCCAAACTATTACCTGGTAGGAGCGAAGCAGAAAGCTGGGTGGGCTGCTGGGGTCGTTCTCAGGGCTGGGAGCCATTGGATTGAATCCTGCTGCCTGCGGTAGCTGTGCCTGTCCCGAGTGCCCTGTGCTCCTTCCCTGATGCACGTGTGGAACAAGTTTCCATCCTTCCCCCTTCTCTCTTGGCAGATGTTCGTAGGAGAATTGAACTTATTCAGGACTTCGAAATGCCTACTGTGTGTACTACTATCAAGGTGTCAAAAGATGGACAGTATATTTTAGCAACTGGTAAGCATCATCTCGGTGGTTCCGATTCATCTGTGTTCCTAACAGGAAGTGCTCTAGTAGGAAAAGGTCACCCCTTTGTTTACCTCAGTGTTTCATTATATACCTTTTCAGACATAAGAAATACTCAGAAGAGTTTAATGAGAACTCATTTATCTGTGACCTAGATTCTGCACTGAATAGTTGACTGTGTTTATTTATTAATCCATATCTTTTTAAAATGAATTTTCGGAGTAGGTCACAGATAACAGCTTTTTCATTTTATTTTTAACTTTTGCCCTCATTATATATCCTAGACTGGCCTCACAGTCTTCCTGCCTCCACGTCCAGGTGCTGAGATTGCAGGCATGTGCATCCATTCCAGGTTTTGCCCATTCCATTTTAATGGCTTCATGTATACCCAGCCAATCCCTTTGTGCTGTATTGATGGCTGGCTCAGTACCAATACTGTCCATATCTGTAACCCTGTGGGTTGGGTTTGTTTTAGGGTTTATTATTTTTATTTGTTGTTTTTATTTTATATATAGCAGTAGCATGTAAGTTTAATGTGTGTGTGCCTTATGCCCAGAAAGCCAAAAGAGCTTTGGATCCCAGGAACTGGACTTACATACAGTTGTAGGCATCATGTGGGTGCTGGGAACCAAACCCTGGTCCTTTGGAAGAGCAGCCAGTCTCTTAACAGCGAGACCTTCAGCCTCTGTGTTTATTTTGAGAAAGAGAGTTGAGAAGACCTGAGATGTTTGGACATAGTTACTGAGAGCTGGAAGGAACTTAGACCTTTAATTCAGGTCTTCTAGATCCAGAGATACTGAAAGATGGGCCCAGTGCTCTTTGGGGTAGGTCAAGTGGGAGGGTTTTGTTACTATTTGATGTAAACAGGTTTACACTATGCAGCTCTGGCTGTCCTAGACCTGGCTGTCCTAGAACAGATTGGCCTCAAACTCACAGAGATGCAGTTGCCTCCCAAGTGCTGAGATTAAAAAATGTATCACCATGCCTAGCAAGAGAGGCTTAATGTTAAATTACACTTTCTTTTATGGACTCATTCTCTGCTCCTGACAACATTAATTGCTTTCTTAGAATCCTCGTTTTACTTTTTTATTGTTGATTTTTGTTTTTTCGAAGCAGGGTTTCTCTGTGTACCCTGGCTGTCCAGGAACCCGCTCTATAGACCAGGCTGGCCCCAAATTCAGTGATTTACCAGCCTCTGCCTCCCGAGTGCTGGGATTAAAGGCATGCACCACCACCACCAGCTAGGTTTACTTTTAACTTAAAGAGACTTTTCATCAATAATATATAAACATTGATAGTCTCAGAACCGAACTTTTGATTGTAATTGCTTTTAATTTAAATATCTCTGTACAGCTAGTGACTGTTATGGGACAGTGTGGTTGGGTGTAGGGTCCTCTTGTTTACCTCCACTCTGGCCCTTTCCTTGGAGATAGAAGTGGATTTAGGGATCCACTGCTGTCTGCTTAGGGTGGTAGAGCTAGGCCTTTCATCTCTGGCTTCTGCCACTGCCTCCATCTTTGTCACTGCTCTAGGACTTGTGGCTAAAAATAAGTTGGATAAAATTTGTTCCTGGAGATGTTTCAGTCAAGATAGGACATTTACTATCCACAGGAATCAGACCAGGGCATGTGCAAGCTGTGATCGGTCACAGCGCTAAGCAGCCTCTTGGCTTCTTTTGGAAGCATTCAGTTTAGAGTCAGGCCAGATTCACACGTGCTCCTTTCCTCCTCTTCAGTGCTGGGGACCAAACCCTGTGCTTTGAGAGTGCCATGCAAGTGCTTTAGTGAACGAGCACCGTCTCAGCAGCAAATCTGTCCTCAGTGACCTCGTTAGACTTTACTGATACACAGGGATGGAAATAGAAACAGACACTGATACTATCCAAATGTATGTTTTTGCCACATTTCTTTTTCCCAAGAATCAAGATAATGCAAGTGAACCTTGTGGACAATGCAGAAATAAATGGAAAAAGAAACTGGAATTCAAAGCAAAGGACCTGTATATCTTAGTAGTTTTTCCTAAGGCCCATCAAACAGTATCATCCAGCGGTGACTAAAAGTCTGCATGCTTTTCTGCTCTGGGAGGACTTGCTGTCCGGTTGCTTTGGGAAGCAGGATGCCCTTCTCTAGCCTGAGCTCATGTGCCGTCTGCCTCAACCTTCTAGTGCTGGGGTTATAGGCATGCATTACCATGCTAGGGAGAATTTTTAGGTTTTTAAACTTTACTTTTTTAAAATGAAATCCTGGGTTTTGATTCATGCTAGGAAAACTATTTCCTTTTGGTTGGTTTTTTATAATGTCATTTGGTTTTTTAAAAAATGATCTTTCACCGGTTAGTGGTAAGCATGGTACATTTATATGGCATGCAAACATTATAGAAGAATGTGGCATAAGATGTGAGCATCCCCAGACAGTTGCTGTGTCTACACTTTCTCTACTCACCATCTCTATGCCGCTGCCTTTAGCTTCACAGAATTGGGATCATATGCACTGTGTTGCAGTCTTCGAACTCACTTCTGTTATTATTTGGGAGCTGCTGAGGTGGCTCAGCCAGTAAGGGTGCTGGCTGAGGAGCCTGAGTTCGATCCCTGGACTCCACATGGTGGAAAGAGAACCAACTGCACAGCACACATTGGGAGTCTGTTATTGGTGCTACAGCTCTGCTCATCCTTGTGTGCACCATGTTTCCTGGTGGGGGTTACCACCGTTTATTTAAGCAGGGCCCTATCAGTGGAGCCTGTTTGCTTTTTTTTTTTTTTTTTTTTTTTTTTGGTTTTTCGAGACAGGGTTTCTCTGTGTAGCCCTGGCTGTCCTGGCACTCACTTTGTAGACCAGGCTGGCCTCGAACTCAGAAATCCGCCTGCCTCTGCCTCCCAAGTGCTGGGATTAAAGGCGTGCGCCACCACGCCCGGCTGCCTGTTTGCTTTTAATCTTTGGCCATGTGTGACACAAGGTGCAGTGACATTCTTCCTGTAGCTGTTATGCTTGTAGCTGGTTTTCTGTAGTCCCAGTGTTGTAAAATGAAATACAGTTTCAAGGTGAATTTCTGTCACGTGCCTTACATGTATTGGACATTATCAGGGAAGTTGACTGACACAAATATTAAGCATCTTTTTTGTCTTGTCAAGCTGTTTGATTGTTTCTGTCTTCTTCACTGGATTACTGTGAATCTTCTAAGGTATTTTTAATTCATTCTCTGTGGTTCTTTGATTTGGGGATAATTATCTTACCTCAGGACAGAAAGAACACAAAGCAGTTGTATAAGGTGTGGCTATGCAACTTTGGTTTTGCATCATGCTAATTTTTTTTATAGGAACATATAAGCCTCGGGTCCGGTGTTATGACACATATCAGTTATCCCTGAAGTTTGAAAGGTGCTTGGATTCTGAAGGTAAGATGCCAACTCTGAGCTCATAAATAGCTTTTCATAATTGTCTATTGTACTGCTCTTTAAAATGGGAGTGAGTTGTGTGGTATGATTTGGTTGCTGTAGATTAAGTAGTTTAATATGATGCTGCACTTAATAGACTGCAACCTGCACTGGCCATGCTCTGGGCTGCGCACAGGGCTGCTCTCAGGGGGTCAGCCAGGTGGGCTCTTACCTTTAAGGCTGGTCTAGAGTAGGCTTCTAGCCTCACAAAGGTTATGGCTATGGGACTGGAAGGTAGTGTCTCCCTTCTTGCTGGGTCTCAGCTGGACTCCATTTGCTTTTTTATAAGGCTGCCAGCATTTTTTTTTTAATCTTATGTGTATGGATTTATTTGCCTGCATATCTGTACACTATGCACGTGCCTGATACCACAGTAGGCCAGAAGAGGGCATCTGATCCATATAGACTGGAGTTACAGATGTGGTCCATGTGGGTGCTGGGACTAGCTCGAACCTGGGTGTTCTGGAAGAACAACAAATGCTTTTAACCACCGAGTCCTATCTCCAGCCCCGAGAGACCTCTTCTTTTAAGAGATTCATGTGATTAAACAGATCTTCCCCTTGGTCATACTGTATAATGGAATCTCAGGGAGCAGTGCATCTACTCACAGCAGGGGCCTGGTGCCCTGTAAAGGTCACAGGGGTCATTTCCAGAATTCTGTCTAATATAGACAGCAAGTTAAAATGGCAAGGATCAGCTATTACCAGTTACCCCAGAGTTTTAGGAACAATGGGAGAGAAGTAAATGGGATACAGTGCTGTGTAGAATTGCCAGCATACCCTCCTAGTCTCACCCTTGCTGCTAGAGAACATAGCAACTTTGTATGCTAGTAATAGCAGATCTTTTACAATGCTTTTGTGTAGAGGTAAACTTGGTATAGGCGAAGAGTTACTGTTGCCTTCTCTCTCTCTCTCTTTCTTCTTTCTTTCTTTCTTTCTTTCTTTCTTTCTTTCTTTCTTTCTTTCTTTCTTTCTTTTTTCCTTCCTTCCTTCCTTCCTTCCTTCCTTCCTTCCTTCCTTCCTTCCTTCCTTTCTTTCTTTTTGTTTGAGACAGGATTTCTCTTTGCAGTCATGGCAGGTTCAGAACTCATTATCTAGACCAGACTGGCCTCAGACTCGCAGAGGTCTTCCTTTCTCTCTCCCAAGTGCTAGGAGTAAAGCCCTGCACCACCACAGGAACACCCTGCCTGGGCCCCATTTTAAAGGCTGCTGTTTAGATTATATTTGAAAATCTTAAAAACTACTAAGAACATCTCAGCAAAACTATGGCAAAAATTTTTAGGATCATCCTAAATTTACTTTAGTTCTGTAAAAAAAAAAATCTAGATGTAATAACTTTCCATCTAGTATTAGTGGGAATGTTCTTCCTGTTGCATGGAGAGGTAGGACAAACACAGCAATTGTATATAATTATTCACCAGTTAGAACCAGTTAAGAGGGCTGGGGATCTGACTTGGTGATTAAGAGCACTGATTGCTCTTCCAGTGGTCCTGAGTTCAATTCCCAGCAACCACATGGGTGCACAAAACCATCTGTCTGATGCCCTCTTCAGCAATGGTGAATACATTTAAAACAAAAACAATTAGAATCCTCACCTGAAGTTTGTGGTTTTGTTTGAACACTGGTTGATAATTGTGGGTTTTTTTTCCTATTTTTCAGTTGTCACCTTTGAGATTTTATCAGATGACTATTCAAAGGTATGTTTTATAGCACATTTATTTTTTATTTTTATTTATATGCATGTGTGTGTCTTTGACAGTGAACGCTGTGCATGTGCAGTTGCCCTTGGAGGCCAGAGGGGGCATCAGATCCCCAGGGGATTGTGAGCTGCTGATCTGATCCTAGGTTCTCTGAAAGAACAGCAAGTGCTCTTAACTGCTGAACTGTCTCTCCGGCTCTGGAACTTATTTTTGTAGTAAATATTTTTATGATAATTCCCAGCATTAAAAAAATCACTGTGAAATAATAGGTAATATATCATTTCCTGTCACTTTTTGGCCAAGTACATGTATGATGTACAGTATCTTTAAAAAAAGAAAAGAAAACACTGGGAGTGAACTTTTGCTCACCCTAACGTCAAGTTGGTTGTCAGTGTCTCCAGGCCTCACCTTTATTCTAAGGGACTGGTAGCAGTCACCCTTTGTTAGGTACCTTATGGTCTCGATCTGTGGTTCTGATTACTGATGTTAGCCTAGGCATGTTTGCCTTCGTCTCCTTATTTATACAAGATAAGGAAGCCAACAGTTTGTTCAGTTCTTGTAATTCATCGAGAGGTTGTAGCGTGCTGTGGTGCAGGTCTGAGCACAACTGAATAGACTTCTTTTCCTAATACCACCAGTCCATCTTTAACTTTTCATGGTCATCTTCAGTAGTTTTCAATTCTTAGGGAAGCCCTTTCTCAATTTCAAATGGAAATGAATGATGGGAAGTACATGGAACCCTTAAGTATTCACCAGTTAAAAGGATTTCAACAAACAATTTAATGTCACATGCATCCTAAACAAAGTTGAATTTGGTAGCTAACGTGGCTTCCCTTCTGGCTTCAGTTCCTCCAACTATGAGGCACAGATTGTCTTTTTAGCTGTCGAAGCTGTTTATCTAGGATTTTGGTATGGTGATTTTTATAACTTACTTTTTCTAGTATTGATAGATATGCATTTAAATGCTATGTTAGCTTTTCATGCACACCTCTGTCAAATGTGCACATGTGCACACACATCTTTATATTTGTACAGAGTGAGCAGGGGGAGAGATGAGAGTTCTTCTTGCTTGGGTTGTTTTAGTGATGATGAAAGTTAAACAAACAAACCTTGATTTTTTTTTTTTTCCTTTTCAGATTGTCTTCTTACATAATGACAGATATATTGAATTTCACTCACAATCAGGCTTTTACTACAAAACCAGAATTCCCAAGTTCGGCCGAGACTTCTCTTACCACTATCCATCCTGTGACTTGTACTTCGTAGGGGCAAGGTACTGATCAGATTATTTTTGCTTTCTCTTTTCCACCTCTTACACAGGTAGCTGGCTTCTCTTCTTAGATTGCTTGTAGACTTTATCTACTTAAGTGTCCTTAATAGAGAAAGTGATGTGTCATTACTGTGAAAGGGAATCAATCTTAGAAAAAGAGATTAACACTATATATATATAAATATATATATACACACACACATATGTACATATATATAATAGCCTATGTGTTGATATGTAGTTTCTTTTTTTTTTTAAAGAATTATTTGTTTATTTTATATGAGTACACTATACTCATATATGAGGGCATCCGATCCCATTGCAGATGGTTGTGAGCCACCATGTGGTTGCTGGGAATTGAACTCAGGATCTTTGGAAGAGCAGTCAGTGCTCTTAACTGCTGAGCCATCTCTCCAGCCCGATAGGTGGAATTATAATTTTTTTGTCTTGTTTAGTATCAATGATTAAGTTCTCTGTGGACCATTTTGTCACTAATGGCATATGTAGTTGTAGAGTTGGGTTAAAACTTACTTAGAGGGCTGGGAATGTGGCTCAATGCTCAAATTCTTTGTCTGCAAGCATGAGGACCTGAGTTACGATCCTCAGCATGGCAGTGCAGGCCAGTGACGCCACTGCTGGACTGTGCAAGGAGATCCCTTGGAGCTGGGGTTACAGATGGTTGTGAGCAGTCTGAGAGGTGCTGAGAACTGAACTTGGGTTCCTGTAAGAATCTCAGATCTTAACCACCAAGATGTGGCAAATTCTGAGCATAGTGTATGCCTGTGAGTGAGTGCTGTCGTGAGCTTCTGAAGTTTATACTTAGTCACAGGAAATGCTTGTAGTTCACGAGATCCTTTGTCCTTTGCAGCTCTGAAGTTTATAGATTAAACTTAGAACAAGGGCGGTACCTGAATCCTCTCCAGACGGATGCTGCGTGAGTACTCCAGTTCTATTGCTGCACGAATTTTCCCCATGAGATGGAGCCAGAGGCTCGTGTTGTTATCAAATGACCTAATTGCATTAAACCAGCATCCTGGGTCATCATTTAAAAGCATATCATTAACTATGCTCTTAATCAGAGCTGAAGGTGTTGTTCCGTTTCTTTCCTTTTCCTAAGACCACTACCACCTGACCCTATGATTTCTTAAAAGTTTAAGTTCTTATATAAAAAGACTTGTAATTTGATTCTAGCACAAAGGAGGCAAAATTGGGTGGATCTTTTGAGTTCAAGACCAACCTGGTCTACATAGCAAGTTTCAGGCCAGCTGGGGCTATAGAGAGAGACCAGGCCAGCCAGGATTTTATACAGAGACCCTGTCTTAAAACTGCAACAACAAAACTTCTAAAAACTTTTAAAAACTCAGTTTATTATTTTCACTTTTATTACTGTTTCCATCCATGATTTGTTTTGTGTTACTCTTTTTTTTTGTGAATTCCTTTTTTAAGACAGGGTCTGTTACCTTATAGCTCTGGCTGTCCTATATAACTCACTATGTAAACTAGCTTGGTCTTGAATGCCAAGAGATCTGTCTGAGTCTCCCTCTCAAGTGCTGGGCTTAAAGTTACGCACTGTCACACTCAATTTGCGGAAATCTTTAACATTTTATTCTTGATTAGTAGATATTTAAATTTTTAGTTGCTTTTTTTTTTCTTTTGCTACATATTCTAAGCTACCTTTTCCTTTAAAAAAGTTTTTTGGTAATTTTATTGTTTTATACTCACTCTTTTGCATTTATTTTGCTTTCTGTTTCCTTTTGAGACAGTGTTTCCATGTACCCTGTGTGGTCTGGCATTTAATATAGATCGACTGGCCACCATCTTGTGGCAATCCTCCTGTCTCCCTCTCCACAGAGCTGAGATGGCAGACATTGCCACCATGCTCAGTTACACTTTTATTCAAAAAGACATTCTTTAGGAGTGACCCTACTGTCTACCTCCTTATAATGATGAGTAGCAGATGTGCAGAAGAGTGGACACACTCCCCATGCCGAGTGTCATGCAGCCCTCTACCTGTATCAGCTAACAGTGACAGCAGGGTCTGGTAGGGCCCGCCCTGTCTCCGTTCACAGAGGGCAGCTGCACTGGGGTAGGCGGCTTGCCCAGGGCCCTGCAGCTAGGCAGGTGTGGAAGCTGGACTGCTGCCCATCTGTACATGCAGAGCTTACTACCTATGCCTTATCTCTATGAGAGCTTTCTGAAAGAACATGGAGTGGTAAAAATCACGAGCTGGAAAAATGGTTTGCTTCTCTCCTGGTTTAAAATACTTTTGTTTAAAAACTTGTAACTTCCACCCAGCTCTGCCTCCTGAGTGCTGGGATTAAATTACAAGTCTTTTTATACAGAAACTTAAACTTTTAAGAAATACATTATTATGTAATGAAAAATTACCTGCTCTTCAGCTGCTTAATTTCCTGTTCATAACCTCTGTTATTTATTACATATCCTTTATACTCTGGAGCATTTTGTTCTGTGATTTAATCCTCACAGTAACCCATTGAGGAAGGTCAAAATTCACTCCAGCGAGTAAGAAAATGAGGTTTTGTTTGCCCATCCAGGTCTTGAGGTTGCCATAGTGATGGCCTGTGTCCTTAAGAAAGCTGCCTTGCCTTGGAAGAAAATAGAAGGACCTTTCTTCTCATGGTGGGATAGTATTTCAGAAGGAGGGCCTCTCTTGTCTGGCATCTAGCAGGTAGTGTCCCCCTGGGTATCGGGGCTCTGGTGACTGTGAGCCATGCTGTTACTCACCCATGCCTCGGTGCATTTCATTTGTGGATGAGAGTCTGCATATTTCTGTCCACAGGCTTTGGATGCGCTACAGACTTAGAGCCTTCATTGAGTGCCTCTCTCTTCCCCTGAGCTCGATGCTCCCTAATACTTTCTCCTGTGTTTGCGTTGCTGTTTAGGGAGAACAATGTTTGTGACATAAATGCAGTGCATGGCTTGTTCGCCACAGGAACAATAGAGGTTAGTGCGTGTTCACACTGAAACAAATATGTTTCATTTGTTCACAGTTTCAGTTTGTGTGCATTCCACACTTGCCACTGTGCCTATAGAGAGATAAGAAGACAACTTACTGTAGTTGGTTCCGTTCTTCTGTGTGAGTCATTGATCTCAGATGGTCAGGCTTGGCAGCAAGTCCCCTTACCCACTGAACTGTTTTTTATTTCAAGAAAGATTTTCTGGGGTCTGGAGAGATGACTCAGCAGTTACAAGTGTACTGTTGCTCTTATAGAGGACCTGAATTTGGTGTCCACCACCCAGGTAGAGCAGCTCACAACAGCCTATGACTTGACCTCTGGGGATCTGAGATCATCTTGCCCTTTGGGCACATGCACCCACAGACTCATACCTATAGAGAGACATACAAATATATCTAATTAAAAATAGAGACCTGCCTAACATTGTGGGACCTAGGTTTGGTCCCTAGTGGTGTCTAAATCTGTGAGACAATCAGATAGTCAGTCAAACCAATTAATTAATCAATCTTTAGCTTTTAATGTATTTAAGAAAATTACATCTTTAGACATGTTGAAAACAGTTCAGTGATAGCATCCCACACATTCCTTTTTAAAATAAAAATGTCATTTTCTAAAAGGTTTTCTGAGCCATTTGAAAGTAAATTATGAACATTAGGACACTTCGTGCCTAAATATTTGAAATGCAATTTTTAAAAACAAGGACTCAAGCTGAGGATGGTAGACCATACCATCCTCATAGATGTTAGAGAATTAGAAGCTGAAGGCTAGCCTTGTCTATACAGTGAGTGCAAGCTGATCTTGGCTATAAAAGTCTTTGTCTCAAAAAGCCAAAAAATAAGGTAGGCATGGTGGCGCACGCCTTTAATCCCATTTTGGGAGGCAGAGGCAGGCAGATCTCTTGAGTTGGAGGCCAGCCTGCTGTACAGGATTGAGTTCCAGGACAGCCAGGGCCACACAGAGAAACTCTGTCTACAAACAACCAACCTCCCAAAGCTAAAAAAAGTAAAAAGTAATTCAGATTAAAGAAAAGACCTATCCGATGACATTAACTACTCCGGAGACTAACAGAGGAGGATCACTTAAGCCCAGGAAGTCAACACTAGCCTGGATGACAGTGAGGCTATTACTCAAACAAAGCCGTAAAGACCTTTTTCATAAAATAGAAATGTCTTCCTCCTGTGGAGCCAACTCAAGCAAGGGTCATATGTCTAGTTGGGACTTTTTCATTTTTCTTAGTTATGAAGTAAATCACCTTGTGGTGAAATACCCGACACTGCCGGGGTTACAGGTTAAAAGCTAAGCTTTGATTCTGCATGCTGGTAAATCTTATTTTTGGTAAATGTTCAAAAGTTTTCTAGTTACACTTTTACTTAAAATGTTTTTTTCCTCTGTTCAGGGTCGAGTGGAATGCTGGGATCCAAGAGTAAGAAAAAGGGTTGGCGTGTTAGACTGTGCATTGAATAGTGTCACAGCAGATTCAGAGTAAGTAGCAGTCAATCTGCAGTATAACTGGCAGTCAACCTTCTGATTTAAGTCAGCATGTCAGTGTGAAATTAATTGCCAAAGGATGAACTCTTTCTTCTTTCTGACTCACATCTGAGACTGGTGTCGGGGATTGTTGTCCTATAAAGCTGTGGGTAAGCCAGGGAGATTCCTTCTCTCCAGTACTTCTCAGAGCAGCGTGGTTTTTAGTTTTCATTCCCCCAGGATTGGTGACTGGGCAGGTGAGAAGGTGTGCTTTGAATGCTATGTTGAAGGAAGCAAAGGGTGACTTTTCCTTTTTTTTTTCTTGTTCTTATTGGTCTACACGTAAAACATTTAGAGAGTAATGCATACTTGGAGAGGAAAAACATGCAACACAGGTAGCAGCTTAAATCAAGTAAGAACGAGTCTTTGTCATCCACTCACCAGCATGGGCTGGCACAGGTTGGCACCCCTGCCCAGGTGCTGGCTGTAGGCAGACCACCCTCAGGCAGGTCTTTGCTCCAGGCTTATCTGTTCAGAAAAGCCTTTCTCTGGGCACTGCTTCTCCAGCACATCCACGTTTACTTCAGGGAGACTTTATATACTGTCCCTTGATGTCATGTTGGAGGGTAAAGCGTCTGATGGTGACAGGCTGCAATGACACTAAGGACCCTTTAAATTAGTGCATGATTTCCTTTACGGTAGGAACTCATAACTCCTTTGAAAAGATGTTTACATGGAGCATCTTTGATTAAAAATAATAAAGAATGGCTCAGCTGATGCAGCTCAGTAGGAGAGTACCTGTGGAGTATGCAAGGCTGCAGGGTCAATCTTCCGTATCACAGGAGCAGCAATCTAGTGTATAACGAACTAATGACACAGTTAGAAAGATACCTCTTTCTAATACGTAAATGTTAACTCTGTGTTAAGAAGTAAACTTGTGTGTTTGTTTTAAACTGCTACATTTAAAGTGACAATAGAAACATTCATTTTTCTTGATTGCTTTTGGGGTTTATTTTAAAATGATAATCAGCTTCACTAATCAAGGCATGGTGTAGAGGATATTAAGAAACTTTAAGCCAGGAAGTTCACATCCACATAGAATAAACTAATGCAAAAGGTGCATATTAAGGGTTTTTTTTGTTTTTGTATAAGGTGTGTGCCTGTGCATGGGTGCAGGTGCCTAAAAAGGCCAGAGGGGGGCACTGTATCCCCTAGAAGCAGAGCTTGAGTTACAGGCAGTTGTGAGCAGCCTGTGTGGGTGCTGGGAACCTAATTCTGCTCCCCTCAGAGCAGTTTGTGCTTTCCTTCAGAGCCAGCTCCTCAGTTGCCACATTGTTTTAACCCATCAGTGTTTAAAAAAAGAAATCAGGAAATATACTAATACTAAGGACATAATACTAAATTTACTCATTCTAATTTTCTCTCACTGTTAAGCATTGATTTGTCTTTGAATTATGTCGAGATGTGTGCTCTGAGTTCCGTGTGCCCTTAGCATCACAGCCTGACTTTGTTTCTCTTTGTTGTTGTTGTTGTTTCTTGTTTTTCTCTTATGAAATAGTCTCACTCCAGCCCTGCCTGGCATAGAACTCTGTATACACTGTGCTGGCCTCACATCACAGAGACCCACCTCCCTCTGCCTCCTGACGGCTTGGATCAGAGTTGTGTGCCTGATGACTTGAGTTCAGTCTCTGGGTCCCCAGAGGTGGAAAGGAGGAGCCAGTGTCACAGAGTTGTCCTCTGACCTCTGGGGACATTCCTGCGTGTGTTCACTCAATTCTCCTTTTGTTTTTTGTTTTGTTTTGTTTTTTAGATTTATTTACTTAATGTATGTGAGTACACTGTGGCTATCTTCAGCCACACCAGAAGAGGGCATCAGATCCCATTACAGATGTTTGTGAGCCATCATGTGGTTGCTGGGAATTGAATCAGGACCTCTGGAAGAGCAGTCTGTGCTCTTAACTGCTGAACCATCTCTCCAGCCCGCTTTGTTTTGTTTTAAAACAAACAGATGTGTAGTAGTCACTGATAATACATCTCAAGGCTATTTCCAGCATAAGTGCAGTAACTAGAGGAGATGGGATACTACACGGTCTCAGGACAAGGATGGAAAAAGGCCGTCTTCACTTTGGTCTTTAGAAGTAATGGGAGTACTTTTTTTCTGTTTATGATTTTTTTGAGACAGTGTTTCTGTGTATCCCTGGCTGTCCTTGAACTCACTGTGTAGACCAGACTGGCCTTGAGCTGGGAGATTGCCCTCTTCTGCCTGCCAAGTGCTGGGATTAAAGATGTGCACCACATATGTATATGGTTGAAATATTGGAATTTGTTTGTTTGTTTTTTGATGAAAATTAATTCACATTTTGTACTGATTTTTTGTTCTTTAGAGGTAAGGAATTTTCAGCTGTTGTGATAAAATATTTTGAAAATAATTATATATAATATAACAAAAGACACTAAGCAGTATCCGAAACAGAAAGAATAGCAGAGACCCACCTGCTGTGTAGCAGAATTTGGCCAACCAGAGCCTCCAGGAGCCATATCCAATGTTTGCAGTTCAGTGGTTATTTCCCAAGCATCTAGAACTGAGTTTCTTGGGTTCCTGCTAAATTGTTTTACAGAAAACCTCATATAAATGTAAGCATCTACCACCTTATTGAGTGGGCACTGTCTCCCTATCCTCAGCTGAGGCTCCTCCCCAGCAGGTCCTCACCATTCTTTCCTTTTCCTCCTCCTCCTCCCCCGCCTCCTCCTTTTCTTCTTCCTCTTCTTCTTCCTCCTCCTCTCCCTCCTCTTCCTTTCTTTTCAGTTAATTACATTTGTTTGATTGACTGATTTTGCACGGGCAGGGCACACCCATGCATGTAGAGGTCAGAGCACAGCTTTGAAAAGAGTCTTCTCTCCCTCTCCCTGTGGGTCCAGTTGTCAGGCTTGGGAGCAGGTGCCCAATGGTTGGCTTCACTGAGCCCTCTGTCTAGCTACTGTTAGTTCTTGAGCTAGGCTCTCCCCTATCCACGTGGGCTGTTAACTCCTGGGTCTAAGGAAGTCTCCTGAGTATCTGGTATATAGTAGACACACAGACACCTCTCCCAATTTATTGTTATTAGAAAGAACAGAGGTAGCAGTTAACTAAATCTACCTGACTGCTTAGTAGTGATTTTTTTTTCTTTTTTTATATTAAAACATAAGTGTCAGGCTGCCTTCAAACTTACTGAATGGCTGAGAATGGCCTTGAACTCCTAATGCTTTTCCTCCCAATTGCTTTTCCTCCCAAATGCTGGGATTACACCACCCTATCCCACCTTAGTACTTGATATTTATTTACCAGAGACTTTGGTGAGTTCTGTATGTACAGAAAGTGACGTCTTGTTAGGTACTTTAATTTTATGTGTTTTATGAAAGAACACTCTCCATCAATGACATACTCATTGTTCAGCTTTTGAGAATTATGTTTCAGAACATATGTTAGTGTAGGGAAGAGTATATAAATACCCATTTTTAGATATATACCTTTCAGTGAGAAAGAAAAATATACATTTGTCATAGAGTTTTATTAAATTCTTATAACATTTTTATAAAAGGACAATGACCATGACCACATGTGTTTATTGTCATCGGAAGAACATCCAGAGGCATACGAAAATGTTAAAGATTGCTGGTTTTTCTTTTGCTGATTGTTTCAAGTGATCTTATTGTATTGTATTTTTTAAAGATTTATTTATTTTTAATTACATATGTCTGTTTGTATCTGCACATAAGTACAGTACCCATGAAACCCAGAAGAGCTTGTTGGGTCCTCGGGAACTGGAGTTATGGATGGGTTCTGAGAATCAAACCCTGGTCCTCTAAAGAGCAGCCAGTGTTCTTAACCTCTTAGCCATCTCCCTAGCCCCTGTATTTTTCTTTTTAATTTAGCTTTATGCTTTTCCTACAAACCTTGTAGCTTGTCACTTGTGTTATTTAGTAAATTCTAGAAGGTAGAGAAGTTAGAAGTACTGGATAGAGCAGACTGTCTTTCTTTTCCATGATTGACTGTCTGCCTGAGGAAGTCAGCAGACTTGCCTGGAAGCCAGGCAGAATTAACAGGAGAGTTACAGAAGCTGGTTAGGAAATGAATGTACGGAAGTCAGTGACTTTGGTATCTTAGCAGTTCCCCAGGAGGAGGAGGAGGCGGCAGCAGAAAAGTTCTCATAACATAAACTACAATTATTGAAGGATTCATTTCCCTGTCTGAAGAAAGTGATAAAATTGCCTTATGAAATAAGCCTGGGAGGAGTAGGAAGATAATTCTGTATGAACAGTTATTCTGAAGTTCATTTTGAAGAGTAGGTGTTGGAGTCTGAGGAGCAGCAGCCTCCTCCAGCCGCTGCTCAGTGCAGCTCCAGGCTAAGGCTGTAGGTGGCAGGAGAGGCTTGCTAGTGCTCCAGGCATGGTCTGGCCTTGAAGGGCTGGATGCAGACCTGGTTTCTACTTGTTGTTGTGGGACATGATCTCACTGTGTAGTGTACCTCAGCCTCCTGAGTGCTGGGATTGCAGGCAGGCATCAGCACAGCCAGCTCTGGTCTACTTCTGACCTAATCTCTTTTTTCTTCCTTAATGTTTTGGCGCTCGTGTCTGTAGCTGGTGCATGAGAAGCACGTCTAGAATTATAGCCGTACCTTTTGTCCTTTAGTACCATTGAGATTTAGGTCTTAGGCTTTTATTTTAGATGAATGAAGTTGATCTATTTTATTTTTAAAACAATTTTAAATTATGAATATGTGTTTGCGTCCATGAGTGCAGGTGCCTGCAGAGCGCAAAGGTGTCAGATCTCCTGAGCTGGAGTTATAGGTAGTTGTGAGACACCTGACTTGGATGCTGGAATTCAAATTTGAGTTCATTGCAGAAGCACTGCATGTTGTTAACCACTGAGCTATCTCTTCTGCCTTGGTGAAGTTGGTTTTACATCAGAAGTAAGCATACCCACCCATATCCCAAGATACATTGTTTCTCTGAGTAATGACAGGGATGTTTGGAGTAATGATAGGGATCTGGGAAGATGGCTCATTCAATAAAGTGCTAGCTGTGAAAGACATGACTTAGTTTAGATCCCCAGCATCCATGTAAACCAGTCACTAATCTCAGATCTGGAGAGATGGAGTCAGGAAAGTCCCTGGGAGTCCCTGACCAGCAAACTCCAGAATCACTGAACATTCTATTCCAAAGCACACATGGATTGCAGATATCTGATGTTGACCCCTGGTGCCCCTGCACACACATGCACATGTAAACACACACACACACACACACACACACACACGATATATCTATCTATCTGTCTATCTATCTATCTGTCTGTCTATCCTAGAGAAGTTTCTGTAAACAGTGTTCTATTATCTGAATAGAATGGAAGATGAGGTGGGTTATGGGATTACATTTGTGTGGGAAATGTCTTTTTTATTATGAAAGTTTGGATAGAGTTATAAACAAATAGCTGGTAATGTGATTTTCCTTGTTAGATTTGAAGTGAGGACAAACACTTGCTTTTCAGGATAAACAGCTTACCCACCATCTCTGCACTGAAGTTTAATGGAGCCTTGAGCATGGCAGTTGGAACATCCACAGGGCAGGTAAATGTCACATGTGAGCATGTGAGCCAGTATTTTGGATGTGTATTGGAAGGCACTTGGATAGTGGGTGCTCCAGACTACTAGGTCCTTTTAGCACCTCGGAAGATCGGTCTAGTCCTTTGGTGTCAGAGTTGAGTCGAGGTAGTCCTCAGACATTCCTGATAGGGCTTTGGAACAGTAGTTTTTACAGTGTGGCCCAAATTTGGAATTCTAACAGCTTTCTACTCTTGGAGAGTCACAGTGGATTTAAGTACATATTTTGAAGACCCTGGGAATCCTGCAAGTAAGAATTGTGTTCACTAAATATTTCCAAGATGTGTGCATGTAAAGAGCCTTTTTTTTTTCTCTTTCTTTTGAGATGGTCTTGACATACAATGCTAGCTGGCCTAGAATTCTGTGTAGAAGAGGTTGGCCTTGAACTCACAGAGCTCTGCCTGTCTCTGCCTCCCAAAGGCATGTGCCACAATGCTCACTCAAGGTCACTTGTTGCAGCAGCACCTGCTGTGTCCTAGGCCACAGATTTGCTAATTAGCAAGCAAAACATTCTTATGAATATCCGTCCCTTTCTTAGTATAGATCAGTAATTATCAAATTAGTGGATCTAAAAACTACTCCCAGGGTTAAAGTCATAAAACTTCCAAGAGCTGACTTTAGTGTTAGGCTCTGACTAAGTGTGTTTGTCATGTTCATAGAAGGTTATGAAATAGGTGGCAGTCATTATTCCAACTTTTTTGTTTTTTTGTTTTTCTTCATGTGTATGTCTGTGTATGAGGAGGGGAGGGGTCTCTTATACCCCATGATGGCTTCATACTTGATATGTAGCCAAGAATGACTTTGAATTCCTGATTTTCTTGCCTCCATATCCCAAGTGCTGAGACTACTGGCATGTACCACCATGGCTGGTTTTGCTGGGCTGGGGAATGAACTTGGGGCTTTGTGGGTACTGGGTCAGTACTCTAGTAGCTGAGCTGCCTCCCCAGCTCCCATTACTCTGAATATTAAATGTGTAGTTTGGAAATGGCTTGTTTGACTAGAATTAACTTTTCTCTTCCAGGTGTTGTTATATGATCTTCGCTCGGATAAGCCGTTGCTAGTTAAGGATCACCAGTATGGGCTGCCGATTAAGTCAGTTCATTTCCAGGATTCACTAGATTTGGTTTTGTCTGCAGACTCTAGAATTGTCAAAATGTGGAACAAGGACTCCGTACGTACTTTCTGTTGCAATTGCTCTCTGTTTTCCTTGCCTGTTCCCAGTGCTGCTTTTTTTTTTTTTTTTTTTTTTTTCTGTGTGCTTTGGCAGCTTCTGTGGGTCCTTGAGAAGGGGGTGCTGAGTAGCCATCTGGGACCCAGCATATCAGTCACTTTAGGTCAGGGTATGTCTGTGTTTGGGCAAAGCTGACATGCGCTGTCTTCAGTTACGGAGCATCCTGACTTATGTGCACTTGTGCATGAGGAGGGCTTGGACTCAGGTCATCAGGCTGGTGGTTAGGGCTTTTATCCCCTGTTAGATGGAGAGGAAGTCACTGTGAAATAGAATCTGCCTCTGAAGAGCCCTTTGGTCCTGCCCCTACCGTCTTGATTTTATTTTATTACTGCTGCCTGTGAGAATGGCTATGTGCTATAATGCACATGGAGGTCAGAGGACAACTTGGATATATTACTCTTCCACCATGGGTTCCAGGGTTGAATTCAGGTGGCACAGCAAACACTTTGACCTGCTGAGCAAGCTTGCTGGCTCCATCCTGAGACCTTTCACTCACTGACTACCCCAGCAGAGTTCTGCGAGCTGCTGATTTTCTTCCATTCTAGAGTCAGTGCATGTCCCAGATTCATACCCTGTCCCCATCTCAAACAAGCAGGGTCTAGAAATAGTAAGGACATAGTAATTTTGTGTATTGGTCAGTCTGTCTGTCTGCCTTTCTCTGGTGGTAATTCTAGGGATTGAACCCAGGTCCTTGTGTGTGCTTAGCCAGTGCTGTACCACTGGGTTACATCCTTAATGGTTTTTGTACTTTTTATTTCAAGAGAGGGCTTCAGTCAGTTACCCAAGTTGACCTTGAACTCACCCTACCCTAGGCAGACCTTTAGCTTGTGATCCTCCTGCCTCAGTCTCCCTAGTTGGTAGTATTACATGCCTGTGCTTCAAGGCCTGGCTAACTTTGTTTCATTTTTTTTCAAATAGTGTTTTCTTAAGAATATTTTAGTGTTTCCTCTCAACTACAAATGTTATTTTAAAAGTAACACTGTTTTGGATTGCTGATTTTAATCTGCCTTCTGCTTTCACTTAATATATGTAAAGTTTTTTTTTTTTTTTTTTTAAGATTTATTTATTTATTTGCTTTCTTTATATGAGTACACTGTAGCTGTCTACAGACACACCAGAAGAGGGATCCCATTACAGATGGTTGTGAGCCACCATGTGGTTGCTAGGAATTAAACTCAGGACCTTTGGAAGAGCAATAAGTGCTTTTAACTGCCGAGCCATCTCTTTAGCCTTACAGACTCTTAATAATTTTGCTTTCAATATACATATTAATTCTAAAGGCTAAAGAGTGAAGGTAAAAACAGTCCTGAGAAGACGCTGAGCAGAAGGCCTATTCCCTCCTCACTCACTGCCTGGAGTGGATACCGGGTTCTAGAGGCACCTGTTGTGTTTGGTGTGGATAATGGTAGGTCAGGCACAATCCAGCCACCTGTCACTTTGGCTTTTCTAGTCAGTACTTTTGAGTTTTTTAAATTTTGCATTTTGGGGCTAGAGAGATGGCTCAGTGGTTGAGAGCATTGACTGCTCTTGCAGGACCCAGGTTCAATTCTCAGCATCCACATGACAGCTCACAACTTTTTGTAACTTCACTCTCAGAGGCGCAGACACCTTCTTCTGGACTTTCCAGGCACTGCATGCACAGTTTGCATAGGCTAACAACTCAGGCTAACACTAATACACATAAAATAAAAATAAGTTCTCAAGATTTTATTTCTGCCGGGCGTGGTGGCGCATGCCTTTAATCCCAGCACTCGGGAGGCAGAGGCAGGCGGATTTCTGAGTTCGAGGCCAGCTTGGTCTACAAAGGGAGTTCCAGGACAGCCAGGGCTACACAGAGAAACCCTGTCTCGAAAAACCAAAAAAAAAAAAAAAAAAAAGAAAAAAAAGATTTTATTTCTAAGTATTGCAGTTTAATCTCCAGAAGTGGTGACCTTACTTTATTCCTCTGGCTCTGTCTTGAGATGTATCCATTCTAGTTACTGTTTAACTTAGCAGCAGATGACCAGCTCAAGGCTTTCCTGAGTTCTTGGAAACACTACCCTGATGCTTGCAGGGGTTAAGCATTCTGCTTGGTAGGCTTTGAGTTTGAGGGTTTTGAGGGCTCCTGGGAGACTTTTCATATCTTAGATCAATAATTTTTCAGCAACCCTAACTAATTGATAGAAAAACACTATTTCCCTATGCAGAGTGTACTTGCACACTTCCACACTTAAGAGGCTGACTGAGGCAGGAGAACCAAGAGTTTGAGGCCAGCTTGGACTATGCAGTGAGACTCTGGATCAAAATAATAATAACAACAACACCACTAATCAGTTGTCTTACTGTTTTTCATTGTATAAGTACATACATGGTGTGTGTTTAGAGATAGTTTGACTATGTAGATAAGGCTTACCTGGAACTCAGTATGGAACCCACACAAGCCTCAAACTCACCATCCTACCTCTACTTTCTGAATGTTGGGATTATATTTGTGTGCTACCGTACTAGCTCGTATTTCCAAGAACTCCCAAGATAGTATAAAGGTGTTCGTTTGACCTGGCTCCCATCCTACCTAAGCCTAGCAGTAGCTCCATTTGGATGTGTCCTTCAAGACCCCTTTTGACTGTGTTTCCCGTGCCCCGGGTTTCTGGGACCAATGACCCCTTTGCCTCTGTTGACCCATGCTGTCGTAGTTCTTGTTCTCTTCCTCTTTTCTTTGCCCTCTCCTTCCCACTTCAGTGGGAGCTGGCTAGGCGAGCTTCACTGTTGAACAAGAACTTGGCTACCTATTTTCACCAACCTCGAAATAACCATCCTGCCTGGTCTCCAGCTCCACCCACTTCTGCCCTGGGTGCACCACATCCTGGTGTCTTCTGGTAATGACTTATCGCTGCAAGAGCTGGCAGAACTTGTCAGCATCCCCATTTGAAGACATCACACTGTAATTACAGCAATCAATTTTATTTTGGTACTTTTTGTTTCTTAAGACTAAGTGCTTCCTCTTGACTAACAGATTACCTGGCTTTGTGTGACCTGCTTTCCTTGTTTCTCTTTTTTCTTGTCTTTTTCCACTCTTGCCTACTTCTGGGCCTTCTTCTTAGTTTTCAATAGTACAGTAGATGTTTCCCCACACTTAAAGTGGAATGTTGGAGCCTTCACCATATAGTGACTGATGCTCCGGCCTCACGGGATTCTGGGTTGTACTTGGTTGTCTCTGGGGTTTGGTGGCACTGCTACGTAGCTTCCCTTTAACCCTAATGTCTTCTACTGTGCCCTGGCCCCTCTGAGACTTTGAGTCTTCTTCTGTTTTGTTTTGAACAGGTCAATTCATTTCTAAAACAAGACCGTCTGATATGCTGATAAGACAGAGAAGATTTTTGAGTCTGAGTCCTTTCCATTAGCTTCTTTCTTTTATGTGGCACTATCTGGGTTGTGTCTCCATTTTATTTTCTCTATGTGCCATTGCTAAAAGCTGTCTTTGATGATTTCAGTAATTTACTTTTTGCTTACTGTTTTAGGGGAAAATATTTACTTCATTGGAGCCAGAACATGATCTTAATGATGTTTGCCTCTATCCCAGCTCAGGTAGGCTCACGCTCCTGCGCTTGAGTTTTAAACTGTGTTTGCGTCCTAAGATCACACTTGGATTGCTCAGGATAGTTCTTGAGTTTTTCATCTACTTGGAAGAAGAAAGGACAGGAAGTGGTATGGATGATTCAGAAAGGGCGCTCATGACTCAGTGCTCAGCCCGCCTAGCTATTAGTAGAAACTAGTAACAAATGTAGGCAGGTGGCAGGTGAAATGCTATTTTGGTGTATTCTTTTATGTGATTAGTAATGGCATGTGGAAATTGAGGTTAGAGATTTGAAGGAGGATGGTAATAAAGGTTTGGAGATATTCTGCATCAGGTACTGTTCAGCAAATTATATGATAGGTTTCGAAATTCAGCAGTACCTTCAGGGCAGGTCTCAAATGGGGTCTGAGAAAAGAATGAGAGAACCCTCCCACTCTCAAGCCCTGTCCTCTGTTGACGGGGTAGAGAGGAAAGCCTGATGTGTCCCACTGCACACATGCGGACAGTACTGTGCCAGCATGTCACAGGGAGTCGTGAGCCAGAGTTGGGGGTGGGGTGGAGGAGCAGGGGAGGCTTTCAGGGTCTTATGTGGAGGGCAGTCATGGAATGGGATTAGAGTGGCTTGGTGGGTAAGGTGATTCACCAAGAAGACAATGTCAGAAGAGTAACAGGGTCGTAGGAGGGCTGAAGGGAAAGGACAGGTGGGTGCAGGTGGTCACCTGACCAGCTGGGCTCCATCTGTCACCAGAGGGCCCACACAGATAAAGAGTGGGCTGCCTTAGAGCTGCAGTACCCATGAAATAGTGTCCTGAGTTGAGCAAGCCAGCATGTGTGTTTCTGGCATTTATGTATTAGGCATTGACAACGAGGGGTGGTGATAGTTTGCCACTGTTCAACACCTGGTACACCGTAACGTATATGTCTAGGTTAGCAGGTAAGAATGTTCTTAAGTAAGTACAGATTGATCATTGAAGAAGCCAGAGTGGGTATGAAGACCCAAGGGGACATATGAGACTTGAAATAGCAGAAGCCATTCCATTTCGAGCAATGGGGAGAAGAGTGAATGGAGACTCTTCACAGGCTTGGATACAGCAGCATCAAAGAACCATGCATTACTGATGCGCAGGTCGAGCCTGAGACAGAGCCTGTGGCTTGTAGCTGGGGCCTGGAGGAAAGAGCAGACTACTCACAGCTTTGAGTATGAGTGAGAAATACAAGTCTATCACTTATCGTATTATAATCCTGTGTAATCAGTGGCCCAGAATTTGTTCTTTCTATCTGGCTTTTGGGTTTGTTTATTTATTGCTTGCTTGCTTGTTTATTTTTGTTTTATTGAGATTCTCCCTATATATTTCAGCAGCTTCCCTGAAGCAGTTTCTTGCCCAACCAGGCTTCAAACTCATGATCCTCTGCCTCAGCCTTCTGCGTACTGCAGTTGTGGGCTGGTGACATCATATCCAGCCCTCTGTCTTGCACCACAAGTGGTCATAGAAGTAGGGTAGTTTACCAGGGTTAGTTACCTGCCTGGTATAGGGCAAGGCCTTGGTTAGAACCTTCTGAAGTGGACTCTAGTTACATGCTCCTAGTGGGGAGGGGCAGGCGGTGGAGGGCCTTGTCATTTCATTTGTGAGAGTTGCTGGATCTTATGCTGATGGGTGTGGTCACTTCTGCAAAGTTGAGGGACTCATTGAGGGGAAGGTGCTGAGGTATTAAAATGCCCTCACGTGGATTCTGGGCTACACAGAAGCTCAGTGAGCTCAGTGAAGTAGTAGATGGAAAAGGGGGAGGAGAAAGATTGGTAGGTGAGGGAGAAGCAGTCTGAAAGGGCGGCAGAGAGTAATAAGGGGACTTCACTCTGGAATATACCCCCCTCCCCCCAGCACAAACACACATTTCCTCTTCCTCATCGTGTTAACTTTTATAAGGTCAGACTTAGTCTGGTAGAGTGTATGTCTCTTGAATATATGTGGTTGTTCCTCCCGGTGTCACTTAGCTTGTTTTCTATCCCGTGCTGAACCTAAAGTAGCATTGAAGGGTTGATTGAATTTAGTAGTGAGGTCCCCCAACTTGATAGAATTCAGTTAGGTCTACCTGCTTGATGAAATGTGTTTAGGTTAAGGATTATGGACAAGCCAGGTGTGGCCTGTACCTTTAATCCCAGCACTTGGGGGGCAGAGGCATGTAGCAGAATGTGTGATCACACTGTGAACCCTGAGAGTGTGATATTTACTGAAAACCCTTTTTCTACTTGTCATGTGGCTCAGCTCTTTAGCACACACCTTTAATCCTCTTGGCTGGAATACAGACATGCCTTAGTACACACCTTTAATCCTAAACAATGAAGGTAAAGTTAGTTTGTAGAAGGAAGCACCCCCAGTTATAAGTGATGTCTTATTGATTGGCAGACAAAGTGATGAACCAGAGAAAGATTTGATAGAATAGAATATGCCCAACTCTCATGAGAAGAGGGAGGAAAGGGAAGCTACTTAAGAGAGCGCAGAGAGAGAAGGCAGGCAGTTTTACCAGGACAGTAATAAAGAGATAGACTGCAGAGAGAATCAGAAGATTAGAACATATGGACAAAGTGAGGGCAATTTTTTAAGAAACTGAGAGAAGCTAGCTTGAATCAGTCAGCTTGAAGAGGAGTGAGCCAGAACAGCTGAATAGGACCAGCCAGCCAGAGATCAGAAGGAACTAGCAAGGGTGAGCTTATTCAGCAGTAAGTCTCAGAGGCTGAAACATTCTAGGTCTAGATTAGAAGCTTCCAGGACTAGGCCTAGGTTAGCACATGGAGGCAGTCAGCCTCCAAGATGACAATTACACCAGGAAAATAAAAATTACTTTTACAGAGGTCAGTAAATGTCTTGAATTTGAGGCCAGCCTGGTCTACAGACCTAGTTCTAGGACAGCCATGGCTACACAGAGAAACCTTGTATTTTGGGGAAAAAATCATGAAGGCACCTCAAGGCAAGCTGCAGGCTCTGCATGCCAAGTATCATTCCAGCAGATCATCCTTGTGGGGAGGGTAAAGTTGGTTCAGTGTGTTCAGGACTCTTTTACCATGTGTAGTTTGGACAAGGAAGGGCTTTTTCTGTCAAATGACTTAGAGAAGTACGCCAGGCAGGCCAATAATTGTTTCACAAGACAGTGTGTGCTGGCCTCGCAGGTTGGCTTGGGCTCCTTGCTGTGCTCAGAGGTTGTGCTCTGCACTGGCTTTACCGTACCTATCTTCCCTCCACTCTGTGCTTTGTCTTCATCACTGTGTGCTTAACCATAGTTTAGAGAAGGTAAAACCTCATTCTTTTCCACACATTCATTTTTGGAATAATTCAGACCTAATCATGGCACATGTTTAGTAATAGTTTGTTTGTACTTGCAAGGCAGCTCAGAATATTGAAATGATTTTGCCTTCCTGGCCCTTACATGACTGCTCACACGGCTCTTTGCAGTTTCTTACATGGAGCAGCCAGCCATTCTGCAGGTCAGGGCACTGTCAGAGGCAGCACAGCTCTGGGACCCAGTGTGCATGGTGTGACGACACAGGAAGCATGTAAAGATGACACATGTGTGAGTCCCACCCCAGCCTGTTAAAGCAGGGCCAAAGGTCCAGAGCCATTGGCAGAAGGGAAGAAGGTGGGCTTTGGACTTAAGAAAGACCTGCTTCAGGCTTAATTATGCCCATTATGACCCTCAGCTTTCTCACCCACCACAGAGAGAGCTGCAGGAGACAAGCAGGACTGTGGAAAATGTCATAGCTCTTGTCCCCGTCAGCATCCTCCTACAGGGTGGCATGAGGAACAACCATGGGGCATTTGCACATAGCACTGACAAAGTGGAGTCTTCATATGTCAGTGAGAAGCTGAAGATGACACGTGTCCCTGCTGCCCCTCTTCCCAGAATGTCTGCCTTGAGCCATTGAGAGTGCTATTGAAGCTGTGTGTTTTAGTGTGGTGCTTTTCAAACATGGTTAGCCAGCCACCTGCCTATTGCCTTCCTTTTCATCCCTGCGCTTTTTAGCCTTCTAATCCTTTGCAGATTGACTCTTTTGTACATTACAGTCAAGATGAATACCTAGTGAAGTGTAACGCTGCCTGTGGTTTTGTTCTGTCCTTTCTTGACACTGCTGTGTTGAGCTGCTGCCTACAAGCTTTAAGTTCCTTTCTTTCTGTGCTTTTATCTCCCAGCTTGGTAGCGGATTGCAGATGGCTCAGGGAGCTCTCCCCCTCCCCCCAGCAGACCTGCCATAAACACTGTTTCTGGTTTTGTGTTGTGAGTGTTGGTGAGCCTTTCCATGACATACACCCAGATGAGTTCTGATGCGGGCATGTGTCCAAGGAGGGCACTGCTTTATCAGATCTGTCACCATTGACACTGGAGGAGAGTGCCTTGGACTCTAGTTGCTGGGCTGTTTTCCTTCTCTGAAAAGTTTTCTCTTAGGAACAATAAGCAGTAGCATCTTGAGAAACTTAGTAGAAATGCTGTTCGTAATGCTGCCAGTTTCCTCAAAAACCACTACTGCTTATTAGAGAAAATGCCTACGTTAACTCCATGGTCTTAAGTGTTAAGTGACCTTTGTGCTGTTCTTGGAATCACCTTTGCTATTTGTTTGACATTATGTTAGAAGCAGCAAGAAGGTGAGCCAGTACATGTAGATGGTGGAATTCTTTTTTCATTTTGTTGGGTGGTATTTAGACTACTTAATGGTTTATTTGATAACATAAGAAGCCTTTTCTGTTTTGAGTGGAGTTTTTATTCTCCAAATTATATGGGGCTGGTGAATTTATTTTGAAGGGTGCCATGCTTGCTGAGATCACATACAAGCTTATAAGGGATCCTGCATTACCTTGTAAAGGGTTGAGGAGATGTCAACTGATTTTGTGTGTAGTTATGAGAGGGTTAGCTGTAGAATATCTTGCCACCTTGAAGGTGCTTCAGAAAACTTTAGAAAACTAAATTTAACTAAAATTAATTTCTCTAGTGGTTCATTCTTTTAAAACTCCCTAAAATGATCATGGCACTCTAAGGGCTGTTTAGTGACATATGGGTCTTAAAAATATTTTATGTGTGTGAATGTTTTGCCAAAATGTATCTATGTGCACAACATGTACAGAACCATTGTGAACCATCAAGTGTGTGCCAGGAACTGAACCTGGCTCCTCACAAAAGCAATAAGTGCTTTTAGCCACTGAACCATCTCTTTGACCCTGACATGTGGGTCTTTTGAGGTAAGTTCTATATTACACTCCTATAATCATTTCAGTCTGCAGTCTGCTATGAAGTTTAATGAAGAAATTCTGATGCTGGACCTTTTGGTTCCTTGACTCCTGATTCCAGGAGGGGAGCCTTTCTCTTCATTATTATTCTCATATTGTACACCTTACATATGAAGCTGGAAACTCCCCAGACCTAGTATGGAGCTGAGTGCCTCTCCAGAGCCTGCTCATGGCTTTAGCTCATCAAGCCTGGGTAGTTCACAGACAGGGACTCAGCAGCTCCCACAACTGAGGTCTCTTGCCTAAAAGGCAAGACTGGCTAAAGGGCAACTCAAGCATTTTACATTTTGTAGAAATGAGTACTTCTCATCACTTGTTTAATTTGTTCATTGTATTTATTTTTAGGAATGCTTCTTACTGCCAATGAATCCCCCAAGATGGGCATTTACTACATTCCGGTAAGAGCACAGCAAGTTTTTGTTTTTGAACTGGTAGTGTTGACAGCCCTTGGGCTCTGTGTAGCTTTGCTGCACTGTAGATTCACTGTGGATATAGTGTGCTCTGTGGCCCAGTAGAGTAATGTCTCAGTATTCTGTTGGCCAGTTGTTTGTGCTGTTTAGCATAGGCTTGAAATCTAGTAATCTTCAGATATGCTTTGTTGCTTGTTTTGCTGGGAAATATTTCAGAATCTAGAACTTGAAACTATCGACTAAGCAGAAATCTAAATCAAAACTAAGAGTCTAGAACAATGATTCTCAACCTTCCTAATGCTGTGACCCTTTAATACAGTTCCTCATGTTGTGATCCCCAACCATAAAACTATTTTTGTTACTACTTCATAACTATAATTTTGCTACTGTTATCGTAATACAAATATCTGATATTTATGTAATGTAAATATCTGATATGCGACCCCTGTGAAAAGGTTGTTCAACTCCCAAAGGAGCTGAGACCCACAGGTTAAGAGCTTGCTGGCTTAGTGTTCTTCTAGTTAACTCACTATAGTTTGCATGTTTTAGAAATAAGTTGCACACTCAAGAAGCCGGATCATCAGGATTATCAGCAATGACATGTAGTTTAGATTATCATATTGTCATTCTTAAAGAATTGTTCTTCTACACCAGGAGCTTCCGTGCTTTACCTTTTGGTCTATAGAAGGAGAGAAATGGGGATGTGTTCTCTTAGTCAGTAAGGCAGCCTTCATGTAGAGCTGGCACAAGTGACGGGTGTTACCAGTAGGGAGACTTGAGAGCAGTGTGGGCTCTCACTGCTGCCAGCCTCCCATCATGGAAGTCTTGGTTGGAGTAGTTCGGTTGTCTGTGGATTGTTTTTCACCAGCCTCCACCTGCTACTGAGTTTCTGTTGTCTCAGGAGGCTGATGCTGCAGCACTCTGTAGTGTTTGTTCTGAGTGATAGTAAAGTGAAGGCTGTTCAAACAGGAAGCTGCTGTTCTCCTCTATTGTCGAATGCTCCTCTTCCCAGCCTCACACATGCCGTTTTACCCATCTTCCCACATTTCTGTGGCTTTATAGGTATTTGTTTGTTGCATCAGCTGTGTGCCAGGCACCGTGCTAGACGCTGCAGCACACAATACATAATATATTAGCATTGCTTCATCCTCAGGGTTAAAACGGGAAGAAAGGTGGTTTCAGGTCTGCACCATGAGCTGTAGGAGGAGGACTCTTTGAGAGTGCCTGGGAGGAGAGACCCTTCCCCCAGAGTGGGCTAGGTGCCTGTGAGAAATTTAGTAAACTACCCAGAGTGACTTCGGGGAGAGACTGGAGCTTGAGTCTGTAGACTAGGTGGAAGGATGGGGTGAGCCACAGAATGGGAGTAGCATCGCAGCCGCAGGAGAGTGCCTGTTGAGAGCGCAGGGAGAGGGTCTCATGGAGCAGAGCAAGTGCCAATTGGGAAGGGTCTGGAAGTGTGTGCTAGGGAGGCGTGAGAACCTGGCCCATCATGAGCAGCAGAGTGAGGAAGCCAGGGCTGCCCTTTGGAAAGGTTGTTGTCTCTACAAAGAGAATGGCATGGGATCTAAGTTGGAAACAGCTAGAACAGGCTGTGGCAGTCCCCACGAGGGAAGGCAGTGCTAGGCTATGCTTTTCAGCATCAGGACTTCGGTAGGTCCTAGGACTGTTCAGTAAAGAAGCAGATCTGAGTCAGAGTTAATGTCCACCTGTGAAGACGCAGGTGGACTGTAAGAAAATGCTCCTCTTGCTCGCGCCTTCCTGTCAAGGGGAGTCTCTTCCTTCTCCCCAGGGCATACTTATGGTACTTTTGAGCAGCCAGTGCCACATCGAGAGGGAGGCTCCAGAGTGCAGGGTGGTATCAGAGCGGACAGTACAGGCCAAGAGCCCGTGTGCCACGTGGCACAGAGGAGGCAGGTGTGGGTAGGAAGATAGACTTGGTAATAAGTTTAAATATGGGTTGTGAGGAAGAGGAAAGAAACAAGGGTGACTGCAGGTTCTGCCAGGGCACATGTGTGCATGCTGATGTCATTTCTGTCCAGGAAGAAGTGGGTGAATAATAAAAATATTTTCCTTTTGATGTTTTTTACATTGTGAAATGACCTTTTGCAGAAATGGCACAAATGTTTTAATTACACAAATATATATCCATGTTCTTATTTTCAGTATTTTACAAAGTATAAGGGGAAAAATACATACTCTGCCCCCATAGATGCTATTCATATTTGGAAACACTGTCTTTCCTGTTACATTGTTAAATATGTGGATTTGATTTGATTTTTTTAATTTTCAGTTTTGCCTTTGTGTGTGTGTGGCTGGGTCTCTTGCAGCCCAGGCTGGCCAGGGATCTGCTGTGTAGCCAAGGATGACCTAGAGCTCTCCTGATCTTGGCTTTGCCTCCAAGGTGGTGACATAACAAGTGTGCTTGACTGTGAATGGGGACGTGGTGTTCTATAAGTAAATTGTATCCGGTCCTATAGAATCGATCTTAGGTATAATAACTCCAACATAGTAAGTCACCTAAAGCTAGTATTCACAGGCACTGGGTACATTACCTAACACTGGAAGGAAAAAAAATCACCTAAAATTGTCAGACACATTGGGTATACCCACGACTACAGAATTCGGGGGCAGAGGCAGTAAGACAGCCTTGGCTACATAGCAGTCATTTCCACTATATTGCTTCTTTTTTTCTTTTCCTAGATGGGATCTCACTGCCTGACCAGGTTGGTCTAGAACTTGAGCTATGTAGCCTGTGCTGCCTCAAGCTCTTAGTCTTCCTGTCTCAACCTCCTCTCCTTTCCTTTCCTTTCCTTTCCTTTCCTTTCCTTTCCTTTCCTTTCTCCCCTCCTTTCTTTCTTACTTTCTTTTGGGGGGTGGTGGTGGTAGTTTTAAGACAGGGTTTCACCGAGTGTAACCTTGGCTGTCCTGGAACTTGCACTGGCCTTGAATTCACAGAGATCTGCCTGCCTCTGCCTCTGCTGCCCCCACCCCACCCCACCCCCACCCCAATGCTGGGATTAAAGGTGTGAGTCACCACCACCACCACCACCTGCCTCTCCCTAGGCCTTGTATAGTAAGTAGGCTTGCAGGGGTGTGTGCCACCTTGCTTGGTTTCTCTGTTGTATTTTATTGTTGGGCGTGTGTGGGCTATTTTACAATTGAGGAGACCTCTTACCCATGTCATTCTTTGGTTCTGTTTTGAGGCTGCATGCTCCTTTCCTGCCCTTTCTTGCATTGGGCATCACACCAGGGCTTTGCACCTCGTGCTGGCCAAGCACTTTGCCCCCAAACTGTACTCCAGCCGACAGAAGAGGTTTGCTATCGTTCCAAGGAATGAGGACTGTGGACAGCAAGATCAAGAGGAGCTATGGTGGCTAGATGATAGGAAGGTGCTCTTGACTCACAAGCCTGCCTCACAAGGCCCCTGAGTTCCAGCTTAGTAGCTGAGATTTGACAGGCAGATATGAAATGGGCCCAAATTACTCTCCCAGGTGCCTGCACATCAGGGACCAGTGTGCACAGGCTTGCTAGGCCAAGTGCTGAGCTGCAGCTTGGCCTCTGCTCTCCTTCCTGACCCCATGGTCTGCCTGCCACTCTTGCACCAAATCATTCCGCAGCACCGTTTGTCTTCACTTGGCACCTGCTCTTTTTACTGCTCCTTCAAAGCAAAGAGCAAGCCCCAGGGCTGAAAGCTTGCCATTTACCGGAAGATTAATATCAAACTTAAGGAGCTGCATTTAGCTTGTTTGAGACCTATAGAGCTAAAGAACTGTGTGTTTAATACGTGGCTTGTGCCAAGTTTAGGAGGTCTGACCTGTGATTTGTACGAATATCTTATAAATCAGTACAGGTGTCCCACACATCCCTGCAGGCTGTGCTACAGAAAAGGCAGTGTGTTGTTCTCTTAGCTTGTTCGTGGTTGCCCTTCTAGCCGATACCATCTTTCCTGAATACTTGGACTCTCTGGAGACTAACACAGTTCCTGACTTTAGTGCCCCGCCCCTTACATAAGCTAGGGAGACCAAGTGAGTGTCCCCTCATCCTCATCCCTCTTTCCCAGTCCTGTCCTTTGTTCTCTCTCAGGGGAGTTGCATTTGTTTCCTCACTTGCTTCAGTATCTAATTGATCAGTAGATTAGTAATACAGGGCAAGAACAGCTCTGACTCAGTTTCAGGTTCGTTCTGCATAGTGAACACCTTTGACAACTGCAGACTCCTGAGGGAATCCAGCCATGAAATTGATACTCCAATGGGAATGCTCCGGATGTTCAAGGCTCTGTGTATAGCAAGTTCCTATAAGTTCCTAGGCTCCACAGCCAGGAGCCCCTGCATCCAGAGTTGCCTGCACCATAATGGATGTGCATGCTTATCAGAGGAAAATGTATTATTGTTTTGAAAGCTGTTTGATTTAGAAAACAAAATAACTGAGTTACTTAGAGGTATATATTTTCAATTTTGTTTGAAATGTAAATTTAAGCTGCTATAAAGATTATATGAAATGTCATTTAACATACCTCAATCCTGGCAGTTATTTTATTTCAAAATAGTTTATTAGAAAAAAATTCTATATTCTCTGTATTTTGATTGCTTATTATAAATCATCAAAATATACTGATAAAATATTTTAACATCTACTATTTAATTTAAAAATTGGAAGGTATTTTTGGAATACTTTGACCCTACAAATAGGGCAGATTAAAAGCATGAAGGATGGTGTAGGGGTGCAAGGGAGATGATTCGGTTGGCAGATGCTTGCTGTGTAAGTCGGAGGGCCAAAATTCGGATCCTTAGCATCCATATAAATGCCAGGTGCTGTGGTGAGTCCCTATAATCCCAGTGCTGGATGCCGAGACAGGCAGGTTCTAAGAACCTGCGACCAGCCAGTCCAGCCAGAAACTAAAGCTCCAGGTTCAGTGAGAGACTCAAAAAGCACTGTGGAAAGCAACAAGTGCATACCTGCACTGCCCTCTGTCCTTTATATGGCTGTGCACTCACACACATGCGCACGCACACATACAATCACTAGTAGTAAGAAAGCACGCAACTCTTAAAAACAAACCGAACCCAAAGACTGCTGTCTAACCTGCACTAGTGCTTCTGCTGAGAAATGACATTTGAACTCGCGTGAAACTGATTTGGTGCATAGAGGAGACAGGATGCTCAGCAGCAGAGCCTTGTCTCAGTCTCTGCCATACTTGGATATTAACCCTGTCCCTCTTACAGGTAGTATGCAAATACTTTAAAAGCAGCATCTCCACTTTCAACTTTTGAAGGCCCGAGGCTCGACTTTGTCTGTGATCACAGCACAAACCTGGGTCTGTATCGTAAATGCCTGGAAACATAACAGTAGCAGGGTAAGGGTGGCCAGGGTCCAGGCTCTGCTCTTCCTGGACAGCGGGTGTACAGGCAGTCAAATTCCCTCGCCTTTGATGTGCATGTCATGTGCATATCAGTTGTCTTCCATGGTGACTGTGACTCCCTGCAGCTTTATGTTATATGTAACACTACATTCCCGTTTGGCCCTTTCATTCTCTGCTGTCTCTTCTCTCCCATTGATGTATCCCAGGGCCCGGGTTTGGCTCTATTCTCTCCCTCTAAATAAAGGCTTGCAGAGCCTGCCTTTCTGTCTGAATTCACTCCCTGGCAGCTCATTGTCCCATGCTTTCTGACCAGCTACCAGATTCCTCTCCAGCCTTCTCCTCACCTGATGTATGTCTCCTCTGGTCTTCTCAGCTCTTCCACTTGGATGTCTCAACTGCATGTCCTGTGTCCTGTGTCCATGAGGGCTACCTCAGCAGTAGCTCTTTGCCAGCCTGATCTTGGCTCCCAGGCTTGCCTTGACCTCTTAACCCAGGTTTCTCCTTTTACTTTTGTCCACCTTGCTGTCTGCCTTTTGTGTTGTTGTTGGGTTGGGTTTTGTTGTTGTTGTTGGTTTGGTTTGTTTGTTTGTTTAGCTAGGGTCTTCCTATGTGATCCAGGCAGTTGTTACTACCTTGGCCTCCAGTGTTCTGGGATCATATTGCGCGTTCCCATAGCTGGCTTTGCAGTCTGTTTTTCTTACAACATCTAGATTGACTTAAACAGTAAAAATGCAAACAGAACAAGTATAAATCCTGTAATCTTCTGCTTAAAACTGGTTACTAGTCCAGTAACCAACCTATCCATTGGCCCAGAATAATGTCCTAACTGCTCGCACAGTTAAAGATGTTCTTTAAGGTAGACCTGAACAAAGGTGCTGTGTCACATCAAGCTGCTCTGTGCTCCAGAGCAAAGGAGCCTAGGCTGAGCAGACCACAGGAACAGGCCCTACTTCTGTATTTTAATATGGTAGCAGAAGAAAACTGCAAAATGTCAATCTGGCCTAAAGATGACTATTGCACTGCAAACCATCCTTGTCAAAATATATATCCACTGACTAGCGCTCCCAACATCTGATCATCACATGTCTCACATGTATTTGTTCACTGATTTTCAACACAGATGGATCTAAAGTGAGACAAAACTGCTTTGGGTGCTGGGGAAAAGCAACAACTTCCCTTCAACCCATGATTTATGCAGGGGGGAGGGGGAGGAATACACAGGGATGCAGGAAGCAAGCACAGCAGGGTGAGAGGGCTCTCAGCTATCTCTGCAGCACAGCTACATCAGTGAGTATGCTGGAGCCTACTGCTTTCTAATAAAACCTTGCTTACAAAACAGGTAGCTGGTCCTCACCAGGCCCCTGGTCTACATACAGTACAGCATCAAGACTGTCTGACTCTGGTGTGATGAGATCTGACACAGGTAGCCAGGAGCTGCCCAAAACGAATGCCAAAAGCTGTCTGGTGGTCAGTTAGCCCCGCACACTTCTGAAAAAGCTTCCTCTGTGCATCTCCACTCAATGTAACTTTATTCCATGTGAACTTCTACCTTTCTATACTTCTCTTAGGATCTGGTTATGTAATACGCCTCCTTCCCTTGCTTAATTAATAGGTTGTTAAATTTTCCAAAAAAAAAAAAAACCACAATTTTATTTGGTACTATGTGCAAGAGTCAAACTCACAGATTTTTTAAAAAGTTATCCTTTAACAGTTTTGGAGGTCTCTTGCCCCCCCAGACAGACATGAATAGACTTTCCTTGTCCAGGCTTCATGGGGCCTGGCTCCCACAGGTGAAGCCAAGAAGCAGCAGAATTCTGCTCTTTTGTTTTAACCTTTGTTTTTCTGTTTAGACAGCTGGGAATGGCAGAGTGCTTGGCTAGCATGCACAGGCCCTAGGGATAATCCCCAGGTGTCCTGGTTTGCTTTCTAATGCTGTGATAAACACTGAAAGCAAGTTGGGGAGAAAGGGATTCATTGGGCTTACACGTCCCAAGCACAGTCCACCGCTGAGTGAAGTTAGGGCAGGACTCAAGCAGAATAGGGGGCGGGGGTGGGGGGTGGGGGGGAGGAACCATTGGAGAACTGCTGTTTACTGACTTGTTCCTCATGGCTTGCTCATCTTACCTTCTTCCTTTCTTCACACCCTGCCCTCATCTTTCCTTCCTCCTTTCCTTTGGGGCAGGGTTTCACTATGTATCACTGGGTAGTTTAAAACTCAACAAGATTAGCTTTGACAGGTTTCTACAGCTAGGACTTTATTCCAAAGACCTGGTGGTGATTCTGAGTGTAGAACTGATTGGTTTCATCCTTGTCCTGGAAAACTCGAGGAGAGACGAAAGCCAAGGATACGGAGCTTTTGCTGTATGTTTATCGACATTTCTGCAAAAGTTGCTTTGCGTGTAAGGCACGATTGCTGCTGTGGCACATGTGTGAAAGGCCAGACAGGGTCTTTGCTTTTCTTCATGTGTGGACCTGTGCTATTCACAGGAGTTTCTGGAAATTCTGTTGAGTCCCCTCCTGGACAAGCCCTGTGAAGTTGCTTCAGTGCAAGGCTCATCTTAAGCACTAACTTGATACTCCAGAGAGCTCCCTAGCTGAGCTATCTATTGGCACAGTACCATGTGCTGAGTTGTTGTTACTGTAGTGTGCACGTAAATTTTGGAAATGATTGATGCCATTTTCCTTTAAAAGGCTGATTGAATCTGAGAACTGTTGGATACAGTAACAAGTAGTTGTGTTAGAAATCTCTATTTTTATAGGACTAGTAGCAACATATTTCTTTGGGGGAAGTAGTGCTATAGGCCAAAAAAGGAAAAAAAAAAAAGAGAAAGAAAAGGAAAGGAAAAAAAAAAAAAACAGCCCTATCCCCGAGGGACTCTGCCAGCAAGCAGAGGATATACAAGACAGAACACAAGCAAGACAAGTTTCTGCTGAATGCCCTCCTTACTACAGGCATGTTGGGTGTGCTTTGAAGGGAGGAGGAAGCTTTTGAAGCCCAGAACAGAGAGCAGGAAGGAATCTTTGAGGTCGGCTAAGCCATCACCTTGATTTATAGCTGAGGCATAGGATTATTTGTTCAAGGTCAGATAACCGTTCGTTAGCAAAGCTGGATCTAGGGTTTCTTTCCTTACTCTGTCTGTCTCGCCCAAGGGAAGGAAGGAGCTTAGGTTTCGGAGTAGGTAGAACTGAGTGAGTACTGGCCTCACCACTCACTCACTGTCTTCCCAAATCCGCCTCCTGATCAGGGTGAGAGCGGGGATCCCACCAGAGCATGTGCACACCGTGTGAGCACTTTCAGTTAGGGCTTGTCTTTTGCTGCTCTCCGGGCACCTGTCTTGGACTAATCTTGAACTGGGAGAGCTTTTTCAGCAGAGAGTGGTGACTTCTTCTTTCCTTCAGCTTTGATTGCCAGGTCCCTTCCCTTCTGCATCTAGGATAGAGCTAGTGATGCGTTGTTCTTGGGAGCTTGTAGGAGCAGCCATGCAGTTCTTTCTGTGGTGCTCTGTGGTTGATGAGCAGCAGCCCCAGGACAAATGCTGTTGTTTCCCCACATTTTCACAGTGACAGCACATTGGGAGGGCTTTTGGGCATGGCTCATCATTGGGTGCACAACACCTGCTTGTGTAGTGTTGCACCAACTGAGGGAATGCTCCAAAGGGTTTTTAAGGTTTGATTTGGTTTGGTTGTAGGACTGGGGATGGATGCTGGGCTCTTATGCATGCCCAGGAGCCTGCTACCTCTAAGCTGCAGCCCCAGTCCTTTTCACACTTCATTTTGAGATAAATTCCTATTAAGTGTCCAGTTTAGCTCTGCAGTCTAGCAATCAGGCTTGCTCTGTGGTTCAGGCTGGGCTTAATCTCAAGATTCTTCCTGCCTCAGTCAGCCAAGTGGCTGGCACAATAGTGTTGCTGGTCTTTGCTACTTTGTAGGTTCTTCTTTTTTCTCACTCTTTATCTCCCCTCCCCATTTCACCTCCTATCACTAGATAGGAGCGAAAGAAGGATACCGGGAAGAGAGAAAGATAGAGATCTTTAAATCTAATTTCTATTTTCTTGTTTCTTCTTTGCTTATAGCTGGTCTTTGCTACTTTGTAGGTTCTTCTTTTTCCCACCCTTTATTCCCCCCCCCCCTTGGTTTTACCCCCTATCACTGGATAGGAGAGAAAGGATAGAGAGACATAGTGAGAGAGCAAGTCATAGCTGCTATAAAGTAGCCTTCTATCCTCACTCCTGGGATTTAAAGAAAGCATTCTTACTATATTTCTGTGGGTTTTTTTTTTTGTTTTTGTTTTTTAAGAAACCAAAATTCTAGAGTTCTCATTACACATAGGTTTGTGCTTCCAGATTTTTCTTTGTGAGACAGGGTCTTACCATACATCATAGCTCTAGAGCCTCCTGCCTCCACCTTCATCTTCCAAGTGTTGAGAGTACAGGCATATGCTACCACATTGCCCATGACATTTTAAGTTAATTTTCTGTTCCATTTGATTATATTCACTTGAATTTAAAACCTGCTGTCTATGAAAGAGTTTAAAACAATGAAATTGAAGCTAAAAAACATATAATGACCAAAATACAAAAAGGAGGGAAATTTATAAGATAGAAATTTTAGAATGGGCAAGGAAGACCACATCTATAAAAAACAGCAGAAGACTTTGTTCAGATGATGAAGTCCAAGAGCCTTTGAGACACCCGTGTACATGGGATATATGACAGAGGGGACAGTGAGGGGCTCTCCTGAAAGTCTTTGTATTCATTGAGAAGTTTTTCTGGTAGTTATGGATTGGTGAAATTTAGAAGTTCAGGAATTATCAGGTATAACCATTCACAGAAAGCATGTTTTCATGATGTAAGGAAAAGTGAGATCTTAAAGGCAGAGTGCGTAAGGCGAGGCAGCACTAACAAACTGGACTAAAGCAAAGATCTTCCATCATTGAGTGTGTAGGAAGAGCTCTCGGGTGTGAGGACAGACACATCGAAGCTGCCAGAGCAAAGAGAAGTGGGATTTGAGTGAAAACATGGTGTGCTCTGATTAAATTCAGATTTGAGTTTAGAGACAGGTAGTTTGCAGATGTCCTCAAAGGATGCTGCTTAATGTTCACCTCCAGGAAGGGTGGAGAAGGAAGCTGGGGGGGGGGGGGTTGGAAGGATGGGGATCCTGTAGATGCTAACTTAAGGGGGCGAATGTGAGGCTAATGAGCAACACACTTCAAGTGAAGGAGTTGGAATCCAAGTTCTGAATGTTTTCACTAACTTTTCAACTAACAAAAGAAAGGAGTGGTCTTCAGATTTCTTGTTTATTTCTTTGTTTACTAACCCAAGCTCACTGCATTTCTTCGTAAATGAATTGTATCTGTAAATAAGTGTAAGTGTGAGCTTGCTATCCAAGGCAATGCTCTCGTTTGGTACTGTTGTTCATTTATGTTTATATCTATGAAGTGAGAGGAAACACACAGTGTTAGATGGCAATGTGTGCTGTTTTCAACTTTCCAAAGAGGAAATGAGAGCTTCCTATTCTAATCTAAACACTCTTGGGCAGTAACAGTATCTGTGATATTTTTCTTAACAGAGGAAACCCTCTCCACTTCCCATCACAATTATTGGGCAACAAAAATAACAGACATACCTAAGGCATTAATGTGTATAAATCAGGAAGTAATTTTCTGAGCATCCTGCCACATTTTCAAACATTGATTTCAGTTCTGATTGGTTTAAAAATATGTAATTTACATGTGGAACTATTTGATACACATATGGCATATGTTACATTATGTTAATGTATCAAATGATTCTTGTTTTTTCTTAAGTGAGCACATGTCTACTGTTCATTCTTGAAATGAATGACTTCCTGTCTGACAGTAGTTTGAGTCTGGTGATGACCCAAGCCTTACCTACGAGCTCTGTTCTCCCATCTTGGGGCTTTCCTGGCTGATCCCTTTGAAAGCGAGCCTATAAGCCAGTTTCCTGTGAGTGACGTCATTCAGATGGCAGCAAGAGAGCACAGTGTTTGCACAGTGGCTGGAACTGCCTGAGGATGTCAGACTGAAGTCAAAACGTAGTCTCTTTTATTCATATCCCCAGTAGCTGTATTTTCTTTTCTTAAAAATAGAAGGCAAAAGGCCAGACATGTAGCTGAAAGGTGAAGATATTCGGGCTTACACAGAGCAAAGGGAGACAGCAATCGGATGTGTACTGTCTTGTCTTCCCATTGGCTGTGCTCCTGCAAATCTGACTTCTAGGCCCCTTAACACAGAATTATCCCCAGTGAGGGAGAAGCTGTGTGTGGCTTTGCTTTTTTATGTTTATTTATTTGTTTGTTTGTTTGTTTAAAATTTATTTATTTAATTTTTTAAAGGCAGAGGGTCTTGCTATGTAAGCTGACTGACATTGAACCCCCTGGCCACTTACTTTCTTTAACATAAGGCCTCAGTTGTGTTGCCTAGGGTGATCTCAAACTCCAGCTCTAAAGCAATCCTCCTGTGTCAGCCTCCTCTGTATCTGTGACTAGAGGTACACGCCCAGCTTAGTATGTTGTCACCTTCTTATGGAACACAGTGGTATTCTTGGGTGGGAATCAAGTGACAGTTTGGAAGTGAAGGAAAGGTCGGCGTGCCTGTCTGTTCCTTGCATGGCTGCCCATAACCATATGCCATCATTCATCTGCTCCTCACTACAGTTTCTGGACGGCTTTCTAGCTCACAACAGACCAGTGAGAAGGACATTCTCATGCCTGCCTGCCTTCCTATCAGTAATCTGTACAGGGTGGCATATCTCTACACTGCTGAAGCCACGCTGACTTAACAGCATCAGCCTGAGTCTACAACTTGCATTAGTTGGCTACTCAAGGTGTTGTGCATTGGTGAACAGTTTCACAGATGACTGTGCCACTATATACCAGGATGGTGTCCTATCAAAACCTGTTCCAGCCGGGCATGGTGGGGCACGCCTTTAGTCCCAGCTCGGGAGGCAGAGGCAGGTGAATTTCTGAGTTCGAGGCCAGCCTGGTGTATAGAGTGAGTTCCAGGACAGCCACAGCTACACAGAGAAACCCTGTCTCGAAAATCAAAAACAAAAACAAAACAAAACAAAAAAACCCTATTCCTCCCTCTCTCAGCCTTGCAGGCCTCAGTAGATCCTGACCTCCTACTTGTCTTATAGGCTTGCCTTTTTTCTAGAATACACAGCGCTATCTATCCACTGCATAGTCATTTCAGACTGACTTTTCCTATAGTAATCTGATTCAGGTTCCCGTATCCTGACTTCTTGCAGCCTACTTACTAGATTATTTCTATCTGTTATGTCAAGACTGACTGTGTAGATGTGCAACAGTTTATTATACCTGCTGACAAATTCCTTATTTACCCATTGCTGTGACAATAGGCTGGTCACATTGTGTCCATAGTCAAGGAGCAGATTGGGGTCTGCCCTGATCCTTACTATACCCAGGGTTACCTGGGATGTGACCAGGATGCCTAAAGGACTGAGTTTTTCAGTTTTGTTCCATGTTAATTTTTCTTTAAATAGCCATATGTGGCTAGCAGTGACATGCTGGAATGCTGCACAGTGCATCTTAAATACCCCAGAGTCAGTCTTAGCTGTTAAGTCATGTAACTGAGACCACTCAGCTTCAGTCTTCATAAATGACAGCTCAAGGCAGATAAAGCTTTTGTAAACCTCGCTTAAAGGGCACTGTACATTCTGAAAGGCCCCGCTGGCCCTGTGAGAGTCTGCCTCAGTCCCATTTCAGAAGTGGGGTTCGCCTCCTACTGGTCCTCTTTCTTTGCTTTGGTTGCTAAGCACTGGGGGCTAAATCTTTGCTTCACCCAGAACAGCTGCTTCCTAACAGATTGCATGGTTCTTCCCTGCCCAAGAGCTCTCTCCCTCTCCGCTTTTCCTCTCCCACCTTCCTTCCCAGCACCCTCCTTTCTTTCCTCCTTCCACTTCCTCTCCTTTCTTTTTATTCTGAGATTATTTATTTATTTTTATGTAAAGCTTTCTTCAGAGCCATGATAATGGTTAGGTTTTTTGCATGGTGCTTGGACTCTATCTTGACATCACTAAAAAAGATTATTAGGACACACACTCTTCCCTTTTCACAGCTTTGCACACACATTTACTATCTTCAGATCCTTGATATGGTCAGTGTGAGAGTCTTCGTTGACCTCAGAGAGAAACGTGAGCATTAAAGTCTCTCTAGCACCTTTGAAGTTGACATTTTATCTGATTGAATCCAGATTGGTGGGTTTTGTTTTAGTTTGGAGGATTTTGTTTGTTTGTTTTCTATTTCTCCTTTGACTGTATTTGGGGATGTAGGAAGTCTTTTGCTGGGTTTGAAATGTCTCCTTCAGGATTTCCTAGTCCCCATGCATGCCCCCCTGGAGGCAACGAGGTAAGAGAGTTTTTGACCTTCCTAGGATAGCACTGTTAAAATGTACAACTTTGAGAAAATGTCATAAAACTTCTTAATAGTCTTATTCTTCCTTTGTTTGTGTGATGTTTCCTTCCCTGGGTGTTTTGTATGTTACAGTACCGTTGGTTTTACATAAACTTCAGAATTGATTCTGAAAGCACAGAGGGTGTACAGAAGACTTACTAGCATATCCTTTGCTAGCAGGAAGTCAAGTAGAACGGAAGCAACTGGTGTGCTGACAACCAAGGACAACATCCTAAGCCATCTGTGATTCTTGGCAGGCTAAACCGGCAAAGCAAGGTTGTAGGAGTGCTCGCTTCCAGGTGCTTGATCAAAGAGAGAACTCCATTCTCTGGTGTCAAGTCGGCCTGGTGCCTCTCATGTCTGTGGGGCCTGTGAGGTTGAATTTAGCAGTTAGGAAGGTATAAGAGGAAAAGGCTTTAAGCATACAACATCACTCAGCATCTTGTTACTGCAGTCTTTGGGCACAAACCTAGGAAATACTCTGGAATTCAAGTGCAGTATGATAGACATCAAATTGTAGTCTGTAGCTGAGATGCAAGGCCAGGTTCCCTGGGAAAGAGTAGATGGGAGACCTTTAAAAACACGTGCTTCTCATTTAGCCGACAGAAAATGAAACTGTGGTAACATTGCTCTCCTTGTTTTGTTTTGTTTTGTTTCAATCAGTGCTGAAGGAAAATGAAAGCTGAGGAGTTTTTATGTCATTTAATATGCCATTTGTGGGGCTGCAGAGGTGGCTTGGCAATTAAAAACCATACTGTTCTTCCAGAGGGCCTGAGTTTGATTTCCAGCACCCATGCAACGCAGTCATGACCACCTGTAACTCAACCCTAGGGGCTCTGATTCTCCCTTCTTGCCTCGAAATGAATATGCCATTCATATTTTTTAATGTAAAACAAACAGATATGTTTCATTTTTACTTCATGAGTTAGGTTTAAACTATCTCTCTCTCTTTCTGTGTGTGTCTCTCTCTCTTTCTCTCCTCATTTTGTTTTTTGAGACAGGGGTCTATTTAGTAGGCAGTCTTCTCAGGTGTGGGGTGTGACCTTGACAGTACTCTGGTCTTTCTGACCCCTGTGGCTCAGCTTTGCAGGAATGGCTTCTGCAAGTTGGCTCCCAGAACCAACTTGTTACCTCCAACTCAATACCAAAATTTGGAAACAAATGAAAAGATATAAAGATTGATAAAAATATAAGTTCCATGAAGCTGAGCACCTAATGCAGAAAGTGTTTCCGTGATAATCTTGGCACACGCTCCCTAAGACTCCTGCCAGAAATGTTAACTGGATCTCATGAGGAGCAACAGTCTGTATGGTCAACCTCATTATGAGGAGCACACTTCAGGATGGGAGTCTGGACAGTCCAGCTGGCCCCAGCCCCCAGAGAATGTCCCCACCTGGAAGGCAGGAATGGTAGAGTCAAGTCTTCTAGATAAGTGCATCATGTGAGCCTTAATTCAATGTTTAAAAAACAACTTTGTCAGAAACTCTGTCCTTTAAAGGATATAATCCAGTGGCTTCTCGTGTATCCAGAATCATGTTGTCACCACCGTCTAACTCTCAGGTCCTTCACACCAAAAGGAAACTCCCTGCCTGCTGCCTCTCTCCTCGTACCGCCAGCCACTGTAGCACTGTAGGGCTGCTTCTGAGCATTGCATGTAAGTGGAATGCTCTGATAGCTGCTTCGGGGTTTCCCCGTGCTCAGGGTCCGTCTCTGCTCTGCTCTCTTTCCCTTTGTACTGAGTGGTAGGTTTAGTTCATTCTGTGTGTACAGCACCCTTCCCCCATTGTCAGCTGCTAAGCATCTTTATGACTGCATGCAGGAAGCTGTGCCTAAGGCAGGTTCTATTAGTCCATCCCCAGCACATACAAGGTGTTCCTTACCCCATGTGCCCCTCTCCCCCATGTGCCCCTCACCCCCATGTGCTTCGTCACCCCCGTGTGCCCCTCACCTCCATTTTTGTTGTTGAAAGCTAGAAACTTTAAAGATAATGTGGAAATTATTGAACTCCGCTCCCCACATGCAGTTTGTTGTTTATGTAGTATGGCTTCTGGACTAACTATAAAGTCTGATTTCTTTGTTAAAGGAGCCACAGAAATCTGGGTTTGCCTTGCTTAGTTGTCAGTTAATGACTGAACAGAGTTTCTTTAAATCCCTGGAATCAGCAAGTCTCCTAGCCTGTATCAGAGTGATCTTGTAAATGCAAGTCAGATCGTGTCAACCCTATGCCACAGCCCTCTGATGGATGGCCTCTGTTTCACTCAGTACAAGAGATGTGAGCAGCCTGTAAGATGGCCCCTTTTGGCTTTGCTGGGCAGGTCTTTTTACGGACCTCACGCAGTTCTGAGTACACTGCCTTTGCAGTTGGCAGATGTGCTCCTCAGTCTCTCCCTGTTGGGCCTCTGTCCAGTTGCATTTCTCCTCCTGCCTTGCCCACAATGCCTGTTCACAGTAGAATCTTTTCCTCATGGTTCCTGGAGGGCAGGGTTTCTTCTTAGCTTTACTCACTTTCTCTACAGTGGAAGGTATCCTTGAATGATGGTCTTGGTTGGATAAGGGCACCTTTGGCAGTCCGTTCTTGCTTAAGAATGAGGCAGTGGAGGCTGCCTATAAATCCTCTGTAAGAGTGGAGCAATGTGTTCCTGAGGACTCTGTGACCATGAACAGGGGCTGCTCCTGGGTTCCCTGTGTGAGAGTGAGGCAGTGGACTGCTGCCTGGGAATCCCTTTGCACCTTGTCTTGTCCCCTGGACGTTTTCCTTTTGATCCTTTGAGCCACTGTTTCCAGATACCAGTGCCTCAGGACCTTTGGTTTTCTTCAGAGACTACTTCCTGGGTTCTTCCTGAGGTACAAGCACAGCAGTGCCTGCTTGGCCTCTGGTATTTAAGGGACCGGGACAAAGGATCTCAGGATCCGACATTTGGACAGTTGTCATTTTAGCCCCACAGCTTGAGTCATTTCCACTTTTGCTCTTTCAGCCCCAAAGCCATGCAGTGCAGCTTGGGTTTACCAGAGATCTGTGTCTTCTGTTTCCCTAGAGATGGTGGGAATTAGGTGTCCCCAGCCCTGTCACCCCCTTTCTCGTGCCATGCCTCCTCCTGTCTGCCCAGGCGCACCGTGAGGGACCATCTCAGTCTTCCCGCTCTTGCTGCTGGCCTTCTGTCTGTGCGCTTGCTGACGAGGTGTGCTCCCTGAGCCACTGTGCCTCCTCTGTCCTAAAGTCCTTTTCATACTGTCATTTTAACAAGGCTTGGGGGTAGGAACTGCTGTTAGTGACTGACAGCTACTTGTAATTCTTACTATTGGCTTTACTTTTGTATTTAACTGTTTGCTTGGGATGTCCAGTCTTCCTTGGCTCTTAAATGTAGACATGCTGTCTGCTCATTTGTACTGTCAGAGCCTTGCATAGACCAGCTGACAGGGAGAGAACACCATAAACAGGGTCTGTTTTATTTAGCCTTGTTTTTCCTATTTTTAGTATATAAACTATGTTTCTAAAGATTTATTTATTTATTTAATTTATATGAGTACACTGTAGCTGTACATATGGTTGTGAGCCTTCATCTGGTTGTTGGGAATTGAAATTTTTTTTTTTAGGACCTTTGTTTGCTCCAGTCGGCCCACTCGCTCCAGTCAACCCCTATCGCTCAGTCCCTGCTTGCTCTGTCCCAAAGATTTATTTATTATTATACATAAGTACACTGTAGCTGTCTTCGGATGTACCAGAGGGCGTCAGGTCTCATTATGGGTGGTTGTGAACCACCATGTGGTTGCTGGGATTTGAACTCAGAACCTTTGGAAGAGTAGTCAGTGCTCTTACTGGTTGAGCCGTCTCTCCATCCCCCAAAATATGTTTCTAAACTAAATCAAAAGTAAATCATGGCAGATAATTTTTCTCCTTTTCAAAAGTAAACACTGCTGCATTATAGCTCATGCCTATGGTCCCAGCACTTGAAAGACAGAGGTAGAAAGATGAGCAGTTCAAGGCCATTCTGAACATAGTGAATCGAGACCAGCCTGGGCTCAGATTGTTCCCCAAAATAAAATAAAGCATAAGCACTGAGATTAAATTATAGTAGTGTTAATCTGAGTTTTGGGAACAGAGGACAAAGGGCTACTGCAGAGCAGTGCACCTTTGGATGACTCATAGTACTCAGGCTAATGCCTGTAAACTTGGATGTGCAATTAGGCAGCTCATCATGCTGCAAATGCAATTACATGCTCAAAGACAGCTCCTCCCTTTGGCTCACCCAGTCTGTGATCGCTCATTATAAAGCCTCAGCTGTCAAATTGGGAAACACAAGTGGTGCTGGTGGGTCTTACAGCCAACATGGAGTAAGCTATAGAAGGAAATCTTTATATTATAGCTTAGCTAAGTTTGATATTTATTTGCTACAGGAAACAATAGTGTGTGTGTGTGTGTGTGTGTGTGTGTGTGTGTATTATAGTACAGAACCATCATCTCTTTCTTACCTGTAATTTTTATTTTTAAAAAACTGTTTTCTTTTTTAAAACTGACCTGATTCCTTAGGACTCAAGTTTTACCTGGATTGACATTAATGAGGCTTTCTTATCTTCATTTTGTCTTGTCTTAACACAGTGATATGAATATATATGATTCTGTTATAGACATTCTTAATGTGTTTAACAATGGGACACTAACCCAGATAGCACCTGACATTTCATATAACCTATGTTATATTTGCTCTATTACTATTTTTTAAGATGCCAAATGTTCAGTGCTGTAAAGCCTGGGCCCAGTTATTTCTGATGAAGGTGATAGCTTCATGGGGAGAATGGCAGTTTACTGTTTGGACCTAGGTTTAAGCCCCAGGAGTCTGACTTTATCCCTTCGAGTGGTCTCTAGTGTGGTCACTGAGGTCACAACAGTGTGCACTTGGCCTCTGGCATTCAAGGAACTAGGAATGGTGGTGTTTTATTGCTTGAATCCCAGAATTTATATTTCTGTCTGGTTTTTTTTTATTTCTGTCTGGTTTTAAAATGCCCTGAAAACAATTAAAATAACTTAATATTTAACTTGAGTGGCTGCCAAGTGATAAGATTATTCTGTAGTCTGCATCAGCATTGCTGAAAGTCAGCAACTATAGTTCTGTTTTTTTTTTTTTTTTTTGGACTTGCTTACTTATTTGTGTATTGTATATGTATGTGGCCACACACATGTTGTGGTCAGAGGACAACTTTTTACACCATGTGGGTCCCAAGGATAGAACTTAGGCTGCCAGGCTAGGCAGTGGGCACCAGACTAGACAGTGGGCACCTTTACCAATTGAGCCATCTCATCCTCTCAGGATCTGGAATGTGTTAAGTGAATTCTCTGAGCTACAGCTCCTAGCTCAGAAAGCATGACATGGTTGATGGAAAGTTAACAGGCCATCAGATGTTAAAAAAAAGTTTTCCTCAAGTTATAAAAGCAAAACTTAGTAATTAGTGTGTCTAAGGATTATCTGACATGTAACATTATACCTTGGAAGACAGCAAGGGACTTTGATACGTTAATATGCAGTCATTGTAAATATAACAAACCCATGACCGTGGTTTTTCAACTTACTCATAGGTCTGTGAGGAAAGCCCTCGTGTGGAGAAGTGCAGAGTTAATGCTTTTAGTAAGCTCCACTTCCTAACGGTGGCTGTGAGGTCTGTCTGGAAAGGAAGTGGGAAATGTGCTCAATAAAGTCACAGATAGGTTTAATCCTGGACTTGGTGGAAATTTTAGTGGCCACAAATCTGTTTGTAGAGATTATTTATCATAAGTAGGCCTGTCTCCTGAGAAACAAATTAAAATAATTCCATGAAAATCCAGGTAAGTAATCAAAAGGAAAGTCACAAGACATTATAAAAGAAGCCTGGGACCCTGTGAGGTGGCTCAGCAGGTAAACGTGTCTCCCACTAAGCCTCATAACTTGAGTCCCTGTGACACACATTGTGAGGAAGAGGGCCATTCCCTGACAGTTGTCCTCTGACCTCTGTAGGACACCCCCCCCATATACTAATAAATAAATGTAATAGTAATTTTTTTAAGGAGGCTATGGAAAACTAGATTTGCATCTGGTCTGACATTGTTATTCCTATCACCATCCCTAAGAGAAATCAGAGCATGAAATCCATAAATCCATTCTTGGTCCTTCAAGTTCATGCTTATAGCTGCCTCGATGCTAAGATTCCACCTAGCCTCATCTGTGCTTCCCTCACCTGCAGCCAGTGGGCTACAGATTGAAAATACTTGCAAAATATGATCTACATGCTGAGTATATACAGACTTAGTGTCGTGTGGCAAAACTTTCTGGGAAGATACAACACACGTCTACTCACCCAAATAGGCATCCTATAACAAACTGAAGTACGAACACCACCAAAGTCCAACTTGGTGAGCCACGAGTTTTATTGGGATTACTTACAGGAAAAGAAATGACTCAAAAGACAGCTGCATCACCAAAGCCCACCCCAGAAACTCACAAAAACTGGGAACCTAGAGCACAGTACACAGCTGGAGGCAGCTCAACAGGTTGAAGAATGTCTTCCTAGGTGTCTCAGCTCAAGTGGTCTAAACCTCTTCTGGGCAGCTGGTCTGGTCTCAGTCTTCTTTGCAGCTTGTCTGAGAGTCTTCTTTGTAGCTCAGCTTGTTTAAGAGGGACTCTCAGCTTCTATTGCTTATTCTGGTAGGGAAGGCCTAGTGAATCTGGTCAGTTTCAGGGACTTCCTGATGCTATTTTGACTTGTAGAACTTCTCTGCAGGGTGAAATGTTTAAATCCTGGAGGAAACTGTTTTACAACACTTGGGTTTTGGGTTTTTAGATTCCAGGGCTTTGAAGGTCACTTTGCCCTAAGCAATATAGTGTACTAGTTCTTTACAAAGCACTAGATTAGCTTTTTAAAAAACTTGTTTTTAAATGTGTGTGTGTATGTGTGTGTGTGTGTGTGCACACGCGCGCGTGTGTGCACCTCTGCATGAGTTTAAGTATACCATGTTCACGCAGGAGCAAAAGACTAGAAGAAAGTTGGGTTCCCTAGAACTGGAATTACAGGCAATTGAGAGCCATCTGATGTTAACTGAACCCAAATCCTCTGCAAGAGCAATAAGTACTCTAGCCTTACCCCAACCCCCAAAATTAAAAAAAAAAGTAAAGTACTTTGTAAATAATCTAGAGATGGTGTTTTTCAGTGATGGGGATTAAACCTAGGCCCACCCATCTGCTCAGCCAGTCTTGCACTGTGATTTAAACTACATAGAAGAGCTTGTCTCGTTTACAAACAAAAGCTGTGCTGTTTTCATCAGCACCTGCACATTTTGGTATAGGCATGAGTCTTAGGGATTGGCAGTCTCCTGGTGATACCCAGGGCACCACTCTGTGTTGTTTTGCTGTCCTGTGCATGACAGTCCCTTGCATTGGAGTCAAACTACATCTGATGTCCACCCAAAAGTGATCTTATAGCTGATAGTTTTATAAGCTGCATAGACATTTTTTTTTTATCTGAATAAGGAAAAGAGACCATTTGGAAATAGTTTTGCCAGAGACATTTTAAACTGTAATGTCCATGTGTGTAAAACCTGAACATGCTTCTTAAAACTTGGAAGACTGTCCTAGGTGCCATGATTTCAGCATTAGCAAAACTGATGAAGGTCTCGAGTCTTGATATCTGAGGCCTCGTGTTGTAGAAAAGCAGCAGTGAAGTACTTCTCTTGTGTCTAAAAGAAAGATGGCCTCGCTGGGAAAGCTTTTCTCCTTCAGGTTTCCAAGGGACCTCGAGCTTTCTGACTTGTCACTGTGTTTATTTCAGCTGAAGTCACTTTAGATTTGGTTCATTGCTTTTGTTTCATGTGACGTGTGTGTGTGTGTGTGTGTGTGTGTGTGTACACTTACATGCACACACCATCCATGCCTTTTCTCTAGGTGTAGTTTCAACTTTAAAGGGATCATGGCCAAGAAGTACTTTATGTATTGTAATGTTGAGTATAGGTACCTGTTGATTTTAAGCTGCTACCCCACAATTACCTAAAACCACAGCAGTTCCTTTAAGAGGGTCCTTCATGAATTTTTTTAGGTGCCTTGCATTTTTATTTTGAAAGTTAATCTGTGTTTGAAATGAAAGCATTTCACTTATCATTTAACACAGCATAAGTAGTAGTACTGGGAAACTGGTCTATAAGGCTCCTCTATGCTCAGTAAGACTTGTTTTCATGTAGCCTCTTCAGTAGTGCATTGGCTGCCCCTGCCCCCATCGTCCCCCTTTGATTGAAGAGGTGTTAACACAGGCTATTTTCCTTTGCTATGCCTCTTCCTCCTACCTTCTCAAAAAAGGTTAAACTTAATTTCATAACTTTCACTATGATTTGGTTGCCCTCCACCCCCCATAATTACTGCTGAAGTAAACAAGTAGGTTATCTTTGGAAGTTCCATTGTGCTGACCTTGGGTTCTCTTGTCTGTAGTATCCTCTAGGAATGAGCAAATTTCCTTTGAATAAGCACTGACTTCAATGGGTGTGGCACAGTGCAGAGAAAGATACTGTTAACAATAAAAAGCTATCCAGAAATTGCAAGCTAACTGTATGTTAGAGCATATTTATGATACTAAATGTGTGCTATAGAATTCTAGTACTATTTTGAGTGAGGGACATGATAAATAAATGGATAGAAGTTACTATAAGTATCTGACTTGCTTGTCTCTATTTTGATAGTTGTGATGTAACAGCTTAGTACCTTTGTATCTTTCCCCTTTCCAGCCTAAATTCTTCTACTTTGTTTATTCCCTTTCCATTGTATTCTCTGCCATGCTTACACATATTGTAGCTCTTTCCTCTGGTTGAATGGAATACTTGCAACCATTGTTAAAGAACTTTGGCTGCAAAGTGAGTTGTATTTGACCTTTTAATGTCTCCTCCCAGGTTTTGGGTCCTGCTCCCAGGTGGTGTTCCTTCCTGGACAACTTGACAGAAGAATTAGAAGAGAATCCAGAGAGCACAGTGTATGATGATTACAAATTTGTCACCAAGAAAGACCTTGAAAATTTAGGTAAAATGTGATAAAATGTTTATGAAATTGTCTTATTTTCACATTTGTGGGTTTTGAACATTAGAATCAACTGAGCCATTTTTATCTGATCTTTCCAAATGTCCCATTTCTGCCAAATTAGATATCAAAATGTTCTAAATGATCAACCTTATAATCTCTGCTCAGAAAAGCTTTGGTAAAATCAATTGGCTGAAGCCTTTTATGCTTTAATTGGGAGAGACTCCCTTTTAGCAACCGACATCCTGTCCTGAGAGTGGTGTCTCTCGGAGTGATGGGAGTCAAATGTGGCTTTGAGAGTGTGATGAATGTAAATAAATATGACACCTTGAAACTCTCTCAGACTGTAAGCATATGGTTCTTAGATTTATTCATAAAAGATCTAATCCAAAACTTGGGATTCAAACCTTGAAATAGAAAAGACTCTTAATGCAGGCTGGATATTCCAGCCTGAAGTCTGAAGTGCTCCAAAGTTCAGAACTTTTTGAGTCCTGAGTTGCCACTCAAAAGTTTCAGGGTTTTGAGTCTGGATTTTAAAATTAGGGATATGCAGCTTTCCATCACTGTAGCAAATACCTGACTTAGTTTTCCAAGAGATTTTAGATCAAGATATGTAGATTTTGCAGTCTGTGACTGAGCGCACACATGGTTTTAGACCTGCAGTGGGGCCCAGCACTAAAGAGTAAGACCCTCAGTTCCCTAAAGACCTTCAGATGACATCATTAACAAAGAGTTTATGTTGGGTAGTTAATCAGACCACATCCTCTGAGAAAATGCTGGGTGCTAAGTCCATGCAGACATATGAATAAATTGTGCGTTAACTCTATTGTAACTAATAGAAGAACATCCTAAGTTTAATTTTTCCCTTCTGTTGTTGTATGCATACTACTTTAAACTATGTGATCTATTTTCAGTATAATTTTTAGGTCTAAATATGTAAGTCAATATTGAACAATAGCGAAATAGCCTGTGGCCTATTGTCTCATTCACCCAAAAAACTGAGGTAGTTCAAAGCTTGTCTGGGATGCTTAGTGAGACCATATCTCAGAATAAGAAGTAAAAGGCTGGCAAGAGGTGTGTCTCATGGCTAGAAAGCTTACCTACCAAGCACAAGACTCTTCTTAGTTCAGGTACCACCAAGGAAGGAAATGACTTGGTACTATACCAAAGCTGTATTTCACACATGGTTCCTTTGAGGATAAATTGTCTCATGACAGCCATGGTGTGTTTTCTCTCTCTCCCTCTCCCTCTCTCCCTCCCTCCCTCCCTCCCCCCTCCCTCCTTCCTCTTCCCTCAATATTTGCACCTAAATAATTTCTAGGGAATGGAGAGATGGCTCAGCAGTTAAGAGCACCTACTACTCTTACAGAGAACCTGAGCTGGGTTTGGAGCACCCACATCAGGCAGCTCACAGACACCTATAACTCAAGCTACAGGGGATCCAACAGCTTCTTCTGGACAACATAGGCACCTACACTCACACATGTATAAACACATACATGCATAAAAACATGTTTTTTAAAAAGCAACTTTCTGTGACATAGCAGAGAGTTCATATGTGTTCCCTAAATGTGTCTACACTTAATGTGTTCCTAGTCTAAATTTTTGTTTTTGTTTTTGTTTTTGATTTTTCGAGACAGGGTTTCTCTGTGTAGCCCTGGCTGTCCTGGAACTCACTCTGTAGACCAGGCTGGCCTCGAACTCAGAAATCCGCCTGCCTCTGCCTCCCAAGTGCTGGGATTAAAGGCATGCGCCACCACTGCCCGGCTAAATTTTTTGTTTTATTCCTACACGTGTGTGTGTGTGTAATGTGCTTGTGTGGCATGCATGTGGGCGACAGACTGACAGCTTTACAGAGTTGGTTCTGTCCTTCTGCCTTTATGTGGGTTCCAGGGATGGAACTCAGGTTATCAGGCTTGCATGGCAGATGCTTTACCTGTTGATCCTCTTCCTAGCTAGCCCTTGGATTCCTATTCTAAATGTAATCATAAGGAAAATCTACGGAAGAGAAAATTCCCGAACATAAACTAATAATGAACTCCAGTTGTGTACTGGCAGCAATGTAGATGTTTGTGATGCTGAAACTGTGCGTGCTATACAAGTATTCCATCTGACCTGTACCCCCAGCCAGGAATGGTCCTAATATGCATGAGCATGTGTGTATGTGAGTCAAGTTTGTCAGCTGTTTGTGCTTGGAGGACCATGCTATCACATTGTCCTTTGTTTCTGGAAATGTTGACAACTCTGCCCCAGTTTTTGCTTTCACCATTCCTACCTAACAGTATATACCTGGGAACCACCTTGGGGGTGGGTACAGGGGGAGTGGATCTCTATGAGTTGGAGTAAGATTAGCAGTCCTTAATTATGTTACTTTAAAGGGAAACCGTATCATAATTAAAATGTTGTTTAAGAAAAGCTTAAATTGTAAAGACTGGAGAGAGCTCCATGATTAAAAGCCCTGTCTGCTCTTCTAGGTTCAATCCGCAGCACCCATGTGGCTGCTCACGACTTCCTGTAATTCCAGTTGCAGGGGTCCAGCACCCTCTTCTGGACACCACAAGCACTGTATACATGTGGTGCACAGACATACAGACAGACAAAACACCCATACACATAAAATAACCACTAATAAAGAAGGAAAGAAAAACTTTTAATGTCTTTTAATAAAGACATCATAGAGATTTATCCTCTTCTGCTTAACTTTGGCAGGGCTCACACATCTCATTGGATCACCTTTCCTCCGAGCATATATGCATGGTTTTTTCATGGATATCAGACTCTACCACAAGGTAAGTACTGCTATGGATATTTCAGGTGATAGTAAGCCATCCACAGCTGCCTCTACCTACTTTTGCCTTCACAAAGTATACTTCTGCATTGTGAGGGATCTACTTTCTTTGGTATAATAGTCATGGTATGTATATGATACTAAATACTGATTCTGATTAATTTCATTCTTTGTTTTGAAAAGGTGAAATTGATGGTCAATCCATTTGCTTATGAAGAATATAGGAAAGAGAAAATTCGACAGAAGATAGAAGAAACACGTGCACAGAGAGTCCAATTAAAGGTAAAGATCTAGTCAGCATTGCGATTATCAGGGGAAAATAGTTAATCTTCATTTTGTGTGTTACTCTGAAGAAGTCTGCTATCATATCCATGAATTTCCATCTTTTAGCTCACATCTTTTGCTTTCTTGGTGTATTTTGTCATGAGGGTGGGTGGTTAGGTGTTTGGGTAATAATATGTACTTGATAATAACCAAAAGGCCAAGACACACTAGGCTATGGAGTTTTGATCTACAGAGCTGCTGCGGGCCACACTGAAAACACCTGATAACAGTTCCAGCTGCTTTCAGTTTGACAGATGTTAGCAATCTGCTTATCTCCATCTCCTGCAAGTGTGCTTGGTTCTCAGTTTCTGTGCATCCCAGGATGCAGAGATGTAGACAGAGTAAGGAAACAGCCAACACCAGTTGTATTGATGGAGAGAATTTAGTGTCTGGAAGGCATTTGAGCTCCCAAAAGACAGAAACACTGAGGTAGGAGAAGAGGAATGGTAACTTAGATCCAGGCGGCAAGAAAGGTATGGGCGCGCGCAGGAGGACCCAGGCTCCTAAGGGACTGGCAGGCTGGTGCTCTTGGCATTTGAGGGTGATCCTAGGTGTGTTGAGAACTGCAGACGGGTGAATACCACTGCTGCCAGAGCTACCTGCTAGCCCCCTGGTATAAAGAACTGCTGTTGGTTATTTCAGTCAGACCATGAGCAGACAGGGTGGAGCTTCCTGTCTGAATGTTCCTGCCTTCCTGCCTCTCTGGCATCCCATCCATTAAGTCAGATCACTGCGTGATAAAATCTTTATAACTGAACATTGGTTTAAAATATGGATGTAATATACACACTCTCACCTACAAAAGACTAGTTACTTTCCTGAGATGACCTCAGTGCTCGTTCCATTTTCCACAGTTACTCAGAGTTTATAACAGCAGTGATTGTGAGTATGCATGAGTTTTAGCAGAAGGGGGCTGTGTACCTGCCAGAGCTACATTTTACTTAGTACAATAGGTGAGCATGATGTGAAAGAAGGCAGTAGGTAGCCCACCACTTATCTGAGAGTCCTTACGCTCCCATCTAGACCCTAGGAATTCACCTTTTACAGAGCGCTCCAGGAAGCATTTCAGAGGTTCCCACAACTGCAGCAGAGAGCAGGGCAGGTGGCTGCAATTCCAAGGGTCCTAGGCCCTCTGTGGCCAGCTTTCTAGGGAGCTGGGAAGGCAGTATGCTCCCATTACAGGCCATGCTCACCGTTCTGCGCCATTTGGCCCACCTGCTGCTCTTCCTTGGGTAATTCTTTTCCTACCATGGACGGTCAACTAAGAAGTAGGAGTGAGCTTCCCTTTGTGAATTTACACTACTCACAGCCCCGCTGACCTTTAATGTTAAGTGTATTTATCTCAGTGTATCTCATTTCCACCTCTTTACCAGAAACTGCCAAAAGTTAACAAAGAACTGGCACTTAAATTAATTGAAGAGGAAGAGGAGAAACAAAAGTCTACACTGAAAAAGAAAGTTAAGGTAAGATGTCCTAAGGCACAGAAAGTATCAGTAAGTTGATTTACAGTCCATGGGTAGTAATGTATATCTTTTTATTATTGGGGTTTCCCCACCCTCCATACTTGCTCAGTATGGAAAGTTTGAAAAATTGAAAAAAGTTAAAAGCCACCTCCACCTCCCACACCTATAGAGGAAAAGCATTAGTATTGGGCCGATTCCTCCACATCAGTCCTCTTAAAGGTATACACTGTATTAGCAGTTTCACATTTGTTAAATTCTCTGTATGTTAAGTGGCTATATATTCTGTGTTAAAATTTACTTAATCCTTTGCTGCTAAATTGCTGTTGATTTTTTTTTTTTGTACTGACTAGGTTTATTGGCTCATAATTTACTTTTATTTGCATTTATTTTATGCTGAACTGAATTTCTGTGCTCAGGAACAGTTTACTTCTTTTGGTGAGGATCATGTGCATATGGCCGGGATAGCTGGCATTAGAGTTGACCCACTGTGAGCTCTGGATGTTCAGTGGTGCATCGGTTAGCTCACAGTGTGGACAGTGACTAGATAATCATTACTCTCTGAACCCAGCACTGTTTGTACCACAGATCTGTGTCCAGCCCACTGTGACCTGGGCAGACCTCATTCTGCACCATTATGTCGTGGACCATTACACATTGCTTCCTTAAAGTGATACCTTTCAGACACATGGTGGCTTTTCAGATACTTACACCCTTAATGGCCTGAGCAATTTCATGGATTTTCTGAAAATGAACATGAAAATTTGAGCTTCTTGATTTGCATGATTTTAAAGGTCAAGAGTTTTTTAATTGTAGAAGTAACTGCTTTTTGTTTTTGACATGGCATTACGGGAAGGTATGTGCTTCCATGTAGCTGCTACCTGCCTGCCTTTTCTGAGGTAACAGTAGACAGGGAGCAGCCATAAAATACTAACGTTAGCACAGTATTAGTATTGTCCCGAGTTGGGAAGATGTACCTAGTTTTTCCAGATTTATGAAGAGTCGGGGGTCCTCCCCTGCCCTGTTCCTTCATCTGCTGAGAGCAGTGTAGTATCCACTGCCCCAAACCCTTGCCCACCAGAAGAGCATGCAGGACCTGGAGTAAGGGCCTAACCTTGTGGCCTTGGGCCATGCAGGCTCCTTGTCTGGTAGCTTATTCTTTGCTCTCCAACCAGGTAGGTGAATGTAAGCTATAGTTGTATGAGCCCTACTGTGCTCTTTGGTTCCTCTGCCTTCCTCAGAAGCCAGGCTCTTATTTGAGGCTGGCTGGGCACTGGTTGTGATGCTAGCCGGCTCCTCAGCTACACTTTCACCTGTAACCCAGGACAGGTAGGGGTCATCTTACTGCTGTCACTTCTGTGGTGTTCCGACCAGAAGCTTCACTCTGCTGCCTTCTCTCTCTTCTCTTCGGTAGCCTCTCCCAATAGCCTTTCATCCTGGCCTATTACATTCTTTAAGTAAATTATTTAAATCTTTGGAAGCCCCTTTAAAGTAAAATACATGGATGGTTTTATGTTTCCCTGTCCTCTGCATGAATAATAAACCAATACTGAGCAAGCTTACTCATTTAAATTCACATTTTTTTACTGTAGCTATGTGTGCCAGTGTGTGACCAAGTGTGTGCACCCTGAGTGCGTGTACCTACAGGGTGGAAATAGTGGCTTCCGGCTTTGCTGACGTCCTCCCCGAGCATTCCCATTGGTCTCGTTAGCTGAGTGAGGATGATTAGCCCTGACTTTTTAGCTTTATAAAGCTGTCATTTTACAAGCCGCGTGGAAGTGATCATTGTATCGTCTTCCTGAAGCTCCTACAAAAAGAGTGGAGCAGATTCAGACTATAGATGTGTGCACTTCAGGGATGCTTTGTGCTCAGAGTCCTTGGCACAACCCTGCTATAGGGTACTTGGACTAAACTCAGTTTCGCTGTTTTGAGCAGCATGGTGTATGGCAGAGCCTTCTTACAGGTCGTGGTGATGAAGATGCAGAAGTTGGTACATTCCCTTTGGGAGACTCTGTGTGTTGGGGAAAGGGTCTTTGTGTGTGTTCATGCACTGAATGTTCTTGCAGTCCTCAGGTGCTGCTACACTGGGTTTTGAGACACTCCCTGGTGCCTGGGATTAGGCTCGGCTAGATGGCCAGTGAGTCCTGGAAAATCAGAAGATTTTCTCTCCCTCCCCAGTGCTGAGATTATAGGGACACACTCCCATACCCAGATTTTCAGGTTGGTTCTGGGCACATATTTAACTAACTGAGCCACCCCTTTCGAAAAGCCCTTCCTCTGGGAGGCTTTTGTTGAGGTTGGATGGAGGCGGGGTAGTATGGGATGGTAGAAATGACCTAGAAAGCTGGAAGCACACAGCAGTGCTCATTTTAGTGAAGAATTACATTGCTCCTCCTCTGACGGTTTTCCCAGAACTTTAGGAACTCTCTCCTGGTCTAGGGAAATGAAAATAGGCAACTGAAGCCTTTTAAATATACTGTTAATTAAAACAGTAGAAAATATCCTAGTATTTCACTTTTTAACTTATTTTGTAAAAACTGTCAAGAATATTTTGAACGATGCTTGCTGTTTTCTCTTCCCACACTTTCAATGTGGACCCATTGTTTTTCTTTGCCCTAGTAAATTGTTGCTTTTCAAAGTTTCATCCAAGGCCCTGTTTATATCATTAACTCCAAGAGCAAGTTCATTTCTGCAGTGCTGGGATTATCCCAGGGTCCCATGTGTGCCAGAAAAGCTCTGTGCCACTCAGCCCCATCCTAGCTGTTTTGAAAGTTCCTTTAATATGACAGCCTTTGCTGGTGTCATTGCAAGTGACATGTTTACCTTCTGTTACTACTGCTTTCTAATTTATTTTGAGACATTCGCTTCACACTGTTTCTCAAATTGTATCTATAAAGTCCTACCCAGTGGCAGTGTCCCATTTCCCACTCCCAGCTTCTTCCTCTGTACTTCCTCTCCTCCTTCCTTCCTCCTTCCCTCCTCTCCTCTCTCCCTCCTCCCCTTCCTTTCTCCCTCCTCCCCTTCCTCCCTCTGGAACATTTTCATCTTTTTCTTCTTTAATTACCAACTTTGTGAAGAACGTTTAACATGGGATGCAAGTTCCAGCAATGCTGTGCTCCTGTGCTGTGTAAACTGCTGGCCATAGGGGAGCATCACTCACTGAGAGCATTGAAAGATACACCATGGTGGCTGGTGCTCGTGAGCCTGCCTCCTGTTCACATCAGAGTGCTGGGAGTTTACACTTCATGCTGATACCACAGTTGAGTAACTTCAGAAGTCTGAAATTTGAATCGTGGTGTTAAGGACATGCTGGTGTTTAACTTAATCTGGGCTCTGACTCTCTGGATGGTACTTCCAGGCAAGCATTTACTCTTGCTTGCACCTGTTGTGTACTTCATAACCAAGACAGCATGCATTTCCTTCAGCATCTATCTTAGGGGGATAGTTATTGGGTTGGTACTGTTTGTGCTAGATTCAGAGAAGACAAAGCCTACATTCTTCTGTCAACTGCTGTGTCTTCTTCTTGGCTCTTTATAACCAGTTGTGTCTTTATAGCCACATCACCTGATCACCAGATTCTTCTAGGAAGCTTTGTTAATGAAATGGGCCCTGATTTGCTTTTTATTGACTTAATCTAAATCAGGTCCTATTATTAGAGTTCAGTCTTACTCTTGAAATACAGATATAATGTATGGTCTTTTAAAACTCTGTTCTTGGAGTTGTATAATTCATCATCTAATACTTTAATCTTCAAACCAAATTGTTTGTTCATAAATTAAAGAAAGCTCCCCTTATCAGGAAGATTTTAAAGAGTTGCAAACTACAGCAGGCCATCAGTTCCACCCATGAGCAGGGCACGTCAGAGCCTCCGAGTGTCAATGCTGCCTCCTGACCCTAAGTAAGCTCTGCCTGGACTGATCCCGGAGCTGTTCCCAGTTACTGTTCCCACTGATAACGTCATGGAGTCTAATAAGCTGTATACTCTACAGTTGATGTTGAGTCTACAACAGGAAGTGACCTACCATGTAGACTACCATGCAGACCATCAGTGAGCACTGTCTGGCTGCTGAAGGAACTTAGAACTTGGTGGTGTTAATTAGATTACCTTTCAACAAATGCAAATTGAGCTTCCCGTATGCTCAAGCATCTTTGAGATGCATAGGCACCTGTACCCCATTTGGCTTGTAAGAGTCCATCCAAGTGGGTGGGACCATTTCCCCCACAGCGCATGTTCTATATGCCAGCCCTTTTTGCTCAGTTTCTCTCTGTTGCTGTGGTCTGTGTTGAGTGCATTGTTCCTGGGTTCTGTGTGAGAGAGGCTGACTGGACTGGGACTAGAAAGCCACAGAAGCAGTGTCTTCGTCTCAGGAATCAGTAAATGCCATTAACACTTTATAGTAAAGTAATAATTCATCGCTTTGGGGAACAAATGTGATTATGTGCAAACATACTGAGTTAGATCAGATAGTTTTAACATTAGAATTTTGTCATTTAAAGTTTTTTTTTTATTGCAAATTACAATTACAATGATATGAACACTCAAAACTCGGTGTTTTCACAGGGGCTCCAGGGAGGGTTGAACATCACACCTCTTATTCCCTTATCTTCCCTCCCTGCCTTGCTTGTGCTTCTGTGGGAACCCACTCTCCCCTCTTTAGCTGGCCATTGTGGTATAAAACTCTCTCCTGCTGTTGCCCGTGGTGCTGCGTCTTGACTTTTCCTTCCCGCTAGAGCGAGATGGTAATTTTGGTGAAGTCAATATTGGGCTTTACAATGTTGTAACTATGTAAATGCTATTTGTAGCCAAGTCACCTCACATGACTTTGATTTCCCCTGGAGTAAGTTTCTGTGTCATTATCACCAATCAGCCCCTTGTTCTGTACCATAAGTCTGGACCTTGTGGCAAGAATCTGTGTAACTCAGATGTATTTGTTTGTACATTCCTGAAGAACTCATTTCTAAGTCTTTGTGGATTGATCACCTTCAAATCCTGGGGTCTCCCTGAACTGTTTCATGTAATGTTCTCTGCATTGGACAAAGAATTGGAAGAACTCTGGGTCTCTGAAGGAATGCAGTTTCTACCCAGATACTTTGCATTCACCACCTGAGTGCCCAGTGAGGGCTCATGAAGGTAAATACAAGACACAGCAGCATCACACTGCACCCTCCACACAGCACTGAGAGGGCTTACTCCTGAAATAGGAGAGGCACTATCCTGGCAAAGCTCTCTTGACCACCGTGCCATGCTAGGTGCCTTCCAGGCTGTACTCTGGCCCAGATGGATCACTAGCTGCTTGCTGAGCCACTCAGCCTAGAAACCTAGGTCTTTAGAGGGAATTCTCTTGGAAGAAAAAATTATTATTTCCTGCCATGATCTTGATACTTTGTTCATAGTCAGGGTGGGGACCTAGAGAGCTGCATGAAAATTCAGAGGAGGGGACAGGCTAGGATATTTGGGGGAGTACCCACCGGCAGCACTCTGAGGATTGTCACTTGCAGGCTGGGAGAGCACCTGCTGTGTGCCTGCCAGCCTTCATTTCCTCCTGTTACTGTTCACTTCCCTCTCACAACCCGCCCAGCCCCGCTAGACCTCCTCCTCTCCCTCCTTCCTTAGGCTAGAGGTGGGACTAGAGAATCAGGGTTTTAAGTAGCAGGTAGTCTTTGTATGTTTCTATATTGGGACAAGATAATAATACGTGTCTGCTCGGAGCTACAGAAGTGATTCTTTGAGGTAGTGCTGAAGGTGGTATTCACATATTTTCCAAACACCAAAGCAAGTGTTGAGCATGTGTATGTGTGTGTATTTGTAAGACAGATCACTAGCCAGACACTTGTAAATTACTTCAAGAACATCACTATCTTATTCTTTTTTCTTTTAAGACAGCTGTGAAAATAAGCAATTAGACAAGCAGAAGTCCTTAGGGGAAAAACCTTTACAACTGGGTCAAAGGAGTTTTTATTTTATAATCATTCATCTAAAGCATACTTGTCTTTAAGCAGGATAGTTTGTTTGTTGTAAACTAACGGGGAGAAAAATCTTTAAAATACCAACAACATACTCTATTTAACAGTCTCTGTTATTTTAAATATGATAATTTTGACAAATACATCAAGATATTAATTTTTTCCTTCTTTGTTTTTTAACCTAATAGGCACATGGCTTTTGATATGAAATATTGGTTGATTGCCAATATCAGCTTTCTCACATTTATAAGTGACTCCAAAATTTACCTGGCAGCCCCTTCCTCTCTCCTGAGTCCTTGTATGAATGACTGCTCCCAAGACACCTATTGGTGTCGGTCAGACTGTGGATTATGTCTGTGACACACTTAAGTCTTAAATGAACATCATCTCCCGCCCTTCGCTCTAGCCTGCACCTTTTACCCTGATGCTCTAATGATGGCTCCAAGCTCATCATTCCAGCGTCTGCCCACACAGACCAAGCAGCTGAGAGCTGTTTCCAACCCCATGGTTCATCTTTAGCTCTCTCCTCTCATCTAGCTGCTGCTACTCTAGTTCCATAGAAGTGTGTTTCACAGGGATTGCTCCCTGGCTGGAGTCAGTCCCATCCTTTGATTTCCATCACCTTAGTGCAGGCCCTGCCTCTTCATCACTTCCTAGGATACCTCTGAACCTTATAATGATTCTAGTCTCTTCTTAGCCCTGTGCCATGCACCATGCTGCTGCCACCTCTTAGAGCAGTTTGTCACCGTGTCCTCCTCTCTCCTGACTTTCTCTGAATAGTGGCTCTCCCCAAGTCTTCAAAGAACAGTCAGAGTAATGAAAGTGTTTATAGTCTGCCTTGGTTGTTTTTAATTTTTGTCTTTTAGGATGTCTTTTCCAAATTCCATACTTGTCAGATAATTCACTACTCCTTAGTCAGTTGATATGCTGTCTTCGTATTTCTTTTTTTTTTTTTTTAATTTTATGTATATGAACACGTTGTAGCTGTATAGATGGTTGTGAGCCTTCATGTGGTTGTTGGGAATTTAATTTTAGTACCTCTGTTCCCTCCTGTCAGCACTGCTTTCTCCAGTTGGCCCCATTCGCTCAGTCCCTGCTCACTCCGGCCCAAAGATTTATTTATTATTATATATAAGTACACTGTAGCTGTCTTCAGGACGCACCAGAAGAGGGCATCAGATCTCATTACGGGTCGTTGTAAGCCACCATGTGGTTGCTGGGTTTGAACTCAGGACCTTTGGAAGAACAGTCAATGCTCTTACCCGCTGAACCATATTGCCAGCCCCGTACCATATTTCTTTTTTTTTTTTTAATTAAAAAAATATATATACTGTGTGTATGAGTGTAGGCTTGAGTATGTGTGTACATGTGCGCACACACACACAATATATATATATATATATATATATATATATATATATATATATATACACACACACACACACACGCACTCATACAAGTACCCACAGAGGCTGGAAGATGTGGATCCTCTGGAACTGGAGTTATAGATGGTTAGTTGGGAGCTGCCTAGTGTAAGCACTGGGAACAGAACCTAGATCTCTGCTAGAGTAGGAAGTTCTCCTAACTGCTGATCATCCAGCCCTTCTTTTCCAATCTCTACTTGTTGAAACCTATTTGGTTTTAGGTCTCCTCAATGCCGTGTCCCCAGGATACTCTCTTGGATATAGTTCTATTAAATTACTTTTTTTCCCTCTGAGTACCTTCACACTCTTGAACATCCTTCATACATTCTGAATGCCCTTTATACATTCTGAACATTTTTTTCATACAGAACTTTGCAGCAAACACTTTGCGGTTTTTTTCTTCCCTCTGAAGTTGGAGTCAGACACTAGGTCTTTTCCTTCCTTGGTCTATTTTAGAAATGATATTTACTCAAGGGTGACTTTTGAACTTGTATCTCTTCGAGTTTTAGTTAAGGGATTATAGTTTATAGTTTCATACAAGTAATAAGGGGGCCATACTTTGCCGTTGATTTGCTGTGTTTTTCTGTAGCTCTGCTACACAGATGCGGCATTCAGGACTGAATTCAGAAGTGGAGCATCAGCCAGTTTGGTGAAGCGAGAGCCGTCACAAGTAGGCTGGCGCTTCCCAGCTCAGTTCTAGGCTGGCGCTCTGATTTATAATCATTCCTGGGTGGCTGCTTTCCACTGGCTTCCAGGCCCTGAGTGTGAAATGACCATCATCTGAGTCAATGAGCAAATGTGTTTCTTATACATGTGTCTTAGTCAGGGTTTCTATTCCTGCACAAACATCATGACCAAGAAGCAAGTTGGGGAGGAAAGGGTTTATTTGGCTTACATTTCCATACTGCTGTTCATCACCGAAGGAAGTCAGGACTGGAACTCAAGCAGGTCAGAAAGCAGGAGCTGATGCAGAGGCCATGGAGGGATGTTACTTACTGGGTTGCTTCCCCTTGCTTCCCCAGCCCAGAGATGGTCCCACCCACAAGGGGCCTTTCCCCCTTGATCACTAATTGAGAAAATGCCCCACAGCTGGATCTCATGGAGGCATTTCCTCACCTGAAACTCCTTTCTCTGTGATAATTCCAGCTGTGTCAAGTTGACACAAAACTAGCCAGTATAACATGTTAGGAAGCTTGCTACATAAAACAGTACAAATAAAAAGGAATTTAATGCCAGTTCTGAACGATGCAAAGGAATCTGAATAGCCAAAGCTTTGTTATGTAGAGACTGTACCTTGTCTGTTAAGAGTAATCCATGGTCCAAGGAATAAAACCAATGGAGTTATCCTTATAATGCATGGAAGTGTTCCAGCTTCATAGTTGGGAATTTCATAGTTCCTGTGTTGGAGACAGTAAAGTACTACTGCCAGCTACACCACCACACTGACTGACAGCTTAAACTCCTTCCATTGTGGACTGTGACATTGGAAAGCTTTCATATTTTACTTTAATATGATAGCTATACTTTAGAAGCCATATCCTGTCCTGGTAGTGGTGGCACACACCTTTAGTCCTCATACTTGGGAGGCAGAGGCTGGAAGATCTCGGTGAGTTGGAGGCCAGCCTGGTCTACAGAGAGTTCCAGGAAAGCCAGAGCTGCGACACAGAGAAACCCTGACTCAAACAAATAAAGCCGTATCTTAAAATTTGGAGAAAATTCTTTCCTATATAGTAAGCATAATATTAACGTAAAGATTCATTTTTAGATCATTATGTATAACAGCCAAGAATTATTAATCAGCTGTTAAATTTATGAATAGAATTTGTTTTGTTGTTGGAAAGTAAAACCTACAATCAATCAGAAAGTTCTAGAAATTGTTTCTAAAGAAATTTTGAACATTTTATAATGTTAATAGTCTATACCTTATGGACTAAGTGTTGTAAAACCATTTTCTGGTGGTTTGTTTTGTTTTGTTTTTTTAAATTCAGACACTGACTGGTCCCTGTCTCTCTTGCAGAGCCTCCCTAATATCCTCACGGATGATCGATTTAAAGTTATGTTTGAGAATCCCGACTTCCAGGTGGACGAGGACAGTGAAGAGTTCAGGCTTCTCAACCCCCTCGTCTCGAGGATTAGTGAGAAGAGGAAGAAGCAGCTGAGGCTCTTGGAGCAGCAGGAGCTCAAGGATGTAAGGCATAGCTGTCCTCAGTTAGCTGGGGATGGCTGCTGCTTGTTGCTTGCCTGTTTTAAAGACCTTTTGTTCTGCAGTATACATGGCCCTGTGTTGCATAAGGACACTTTGACCCGGTCTACTGTGTCCCCCTCACCCTTCTCCTCCTGTTAGTCCTGTTGTTCCACTGAACGGTCGAACTTCTTCTCTCATGTTATTCATGCACACGAGTCTGTTTGCACATGTATATTCTATATAAAATCTCAGAGCCTCAAGTGAGAGAAATCATGACATTTCATAAAGACAGATACTGTGTGTTTACAGCTTCTTACAGCTTTCTTAACTCACAGCCTCTGATTATACATGAGAGGTAATTAGTTGTATACTAATTGCTTGACATTCAGCCTGGAATGTATCTTATTAATTAAAGGCATTTCTTGTGATGCTCCATGGAGCAGCTGTCACGTACTCTGATGGGCTAATGTCTCTAATGGTCCATGTTTGGCCGGGGGAAGAGCTCGTCCTGCTATTTTTGATTTCAGGAAGAGGAGGAAGAACCGGAAGGAAAACCCAGTGATGCAGAAAGTTCAGAGAGCTCAGATGATGAGAAAGGTTGGGTTGAAGAAGTCAGGAAGCAGCGCAGACTCCTGCAGCAGGAAGAAAGAGTGAAGCGGCAGGAGCAACTGAAGGAGGACCAGCAGACAGTCCTGAAGCCCCAGTTCTACGAGATCAAAGCAGGCGAAGAGTTCAGGAGCTTCAAAGAGTCTGCCACCAAGCAGAGACTGATGAAGTGAGTAGCCTGTGGAGTCCAGCCATGCTCCTTCCTCACACACCTCCCTGTGCTCTCACACACCTGTTCTCTCTGGGTGGTGGATGCAACCCAGCAGGAAAGTCACCAGCAGAGCCACTGGGCCCTCACTGCCCTTTAAAGTCTTCATATATTAACATATGTTAGAACACTTTTAATCTCTAAAAGCCTCACTCTTGTCCCCTTGTTTTCCATTGGGTTGCCCAAGCCTTTAGGTACTTGCTGTGTCCACATCCTTCGGGTCAGACAGCATAGCAAAGGCCTCTTAACAAAAGTGATGTTTAATTAATTTGTTTGTTTTGAGAAAGTTTTGTTAGGAAGCCCAGGATGCTTCAAGCTCTTTCTCCTTCCTTGCATCACTTTTGAGGCTTACAGAACCTCTGGTTAACACCCAGACCAAGGGCTGGGGGATTCAATTTTGGTAAAGTGTTTGCTGTTCCAGTGTGAGGGCCTGAATTTGATTCCCAGCACCCATGCAAAAGAGCTAGATGCAGTTGTTCATGCCTGGAACAGACTGATCCCGGAACTTGGCCAGTGAGTCTAGCCAAATCTGCAGAAACCAAGATCAGTAGGGAATCATGTCTCAAGAAAAAAGGAGAATCTGGGTGTAGTGGCATACACCTTCAATCCCAGCACTCAGGCGGCAAAGGCAGGAAAATTACAAGTTCAAGGCCAACCTAAACTCCTAGCAAATCCCAGGGCTGTACAGAAAGACCCTGTCTCAGAAGTAATTTATTAATTAATTAATTTTAAAAATGGAGAGTAATTGAAAAAGGTACTCAATTTTGGCCACCAGCCTCTGCATACATGTGCACACACACATACACAGAGAGAGAGAGACAAACATAGCAAACCTTACCTAGCTCAGTTACCTGATTATTGGAAATTTACTCAGAATTTTGCTTGAAATATTAAGTCCTTTCCAACTGAATGGAGAGATAGAAGATCAGTAGAGTAGTCAAATGCAGGGAGATAGGAAGAGTGGTGGCTGCCAGGCCCTTAGACACAGGAGAGAGGAGCTCCTTTTAGTGCGTGCCAAGCTTCCGTGGGATGCCAAGCATGCCCTGGAGATGCTGTGCAGCATGTGATATGCGTGCTGCTCCCAGGCTGTCCACCTTACATGCTGTATGTGGCTCTGTTCTAAATGTTCACCAGCATGAAAGAGCATCAGCCCTCAGAAAAGTCGTCCTGTTTTGAACTATTTTCAGTTGTCAAGTATCAAAGTGCATCTTCCCTCTGAGACTCCGTAAGCAGAGCATTGAGATAACACTGGGTACTCTGAGTGGTCTCTGAGAGAAGAGTTGGGATGCCCTTGGGAGCAGCTGGTTGGGCCAGAGACATTCGGCAGAGCCAATACTACTGTGCCTCTTGAGCTTCCTTCTCCAGCACTCGGTTTTCCATTCAGGAAAAGGGATTTTTACAAAGTCCAGGGGGAGAAAGGTGGGGTGGGAAAGGCATCAGTGTTGCTTCTGGAGTTCAGACATGTCTTTTCTCATCTTCACACTTCTGTCGCTTATCTAACACAGTGATGGTAGGCCACTCCTTCCCCTTAGAACCAAGGAGCACATGTGTTCCAGTTAACAAAAGGTGTGCTATAAAGAAGCTAGTGGCATACACACACACACAGAGAGAGAGAGAGACAGACAGACAGACATGGATAGAGTTTTTTCCGAGGCAGCCGTTTGGTTAGTTTTGGTTTTAGAGACAAGAGTCACTCTACAGAGAGCCCAAGCTGGCTTAACCATAGCTCAGGCTGGAATGTGTTTTTACCTACGTGAGTGGAATTGCAGTCATGTTGCTGCTCTGTCCTTAGCCTTTTGAGAAACTGCTAAATAGCTTTGCAGGGTGGGCACACCATAACTGTGCAACTTGCTTTGTTCAGGGTTACTCTCAGACCACTGCTGCAGACTGCTTTTATTGTTTATTTTCTGTTGCATTTGTCTTGCTTCATGCACTCCCAGCTAGTGCTTGGAATGGAATAGACACTGGAAGGACAGCCTGTCAGCTGCTGCCCCTCAGGTCTTCTCAAGAAAACTTCATGTCCTGGTAAACCCTGGTAGGAAACGGCAGTGATTGTGTTCGGTGTAGCCATAGGAATTAGGCCACTTTGGGGGTGGAGGATGACTGAGCTTGAGATCATTCTCCTGTGGGCTGGAGCTGGATAGTCACGTGACAAACAAGCAGGAGAAAAGTTTGTAGTTAGGGGCTAAAGAGATGGCTCAGAAGTTAAGAGCATGTGTTGGTTTTTTTGTTTTTTTGTTGCTTTCAACAAATAGGGTTCAGTTCCCAGCACCAACATGGTAGTTCACAAACGTCTGAAACACCAGTTCCAGGGGATCTGATGCCCTCTTCTGACTCCACAGAACCAGGCCCACACATGATACATATATATGAAGATGAAACACTCATAAAACACAATTTTAAAATATTTTTAGGGTTTTTAAAAATTCTTATTTAATAGAGCAGAAGAAATGGCTCCATGGTGGAGCGTGCTTGCTGTTCTTTCAAAGAACCTGCGTTTACTTCCAGCACTGACATCAGAAGGCTCACAACCATGTGTAAGTCCAGTTCCCAGGGAACCTGACTCCCTCTTCCAGCTTCACTCTCATACAGCACACACTCATGCAGATTGTACCGGTAACTTTTAAATTTTAAGAGTAAACATCAGGTCTAGCAAGGTGCCTGAATGGGTAAAGACACTTGCTGGCAACCTAAGTCTAGTCCTAGGTCCCTCATGGTGGAATGAAAGAGCTGCCTACTAGAAGCTGTCTGACTACCACACATGCTCCTTCTCTGCACTAAATAAATAAGATGCAGGAAGCAAGAATAAACAGCAGCTGAGGGAATCCCTGCAGCAAAGCACAGTCGGTGGGTAAAACAGTCGCTATGAGAAGAGCTGGGGAGGTTACTTAGCTTGCTTCTTAAAGGGCTAACCCAGTGGGGCTGGCTAGCACTGGCAAAAGCAGTTTACTGAGTGCTAGTCTTGACTGGGTTATTGTGGTAAATCCTGGGCTTGCAGATTTTAATACAGCTTAGTAAAGCATTGAACCATTATCCTTTAGAGAACTGAAATAACTCCTTATGTTTATCCCATGAGTCACCACAAGGCAGTCCAGGAAAGACAGCAACAAAATGGGATGTATTGTGTTTAAATATTCACTCAGACTTGCCCAGCTTGAAAATTATTTTTGTAGCAGAGAAAGTAAACAGTCAATAGTCAGCAGGTTTTAGATAAATACACATGTCCATCAACACAAATTTTTATGCTTTACACATTGCTAACTGTGTTTGTGAGTTATTTACCCACTTATCAGCTTCCCCACCCCCTATCCATTCATCAAACATCCAAGGAATGCCTGGTATGAATGAGCTAAGACCCTCCTAGACTCTGAGGACAGGAAGGACACATGTCTGTTACTCCTATCCTAGCAGATATCCTCTGAGTCAGAGAGGTGTAGAAGAGAGAAAAGAAAGAAAGGGGCTTGATTTAGGGAAAACTCAGGAAACCGTTTGTGAGAGTCCTGTTGGAACTGGTCTTTTGAAAGGTGTTTCAGTGCTGAGCATTCAGTGGGGTGTGGACAAGTCCCAGCAGACCCCTGGAAAGCCATGGAGAACTGTCCAGCTGAGATTAGCATTGTCAGACCTGTCCTCAGCAGTCCCTCCCTCAGTAACACAAACAGCTTGTGTAACAATACTGCATGTTCATCGGAGAATTAAGTCATAGAAGCAGAAGAGGCCCCTGTTCAGAAACCCATGGTCAAGTCTCTCAGCTTTAGAGCAATGGTATGAGAGAGACTGTACTTCCAAGGAGCCACTCAGACTGTCAGAGAGTCTGAGAAGAGATAGAGCTGTCCCCTGTACCCAAAAAGGTCCATGTGCCTAGACCCTACCCAAGGCCAGGGGCAAGAGGAGCTTGCAGACTCAGAGCCAAGTTATCACCCAAAAGGCTGTGTGAAGGTAGGGGAGGCAGACACCAACTCTAACACTGGCTACTGATTTAAACCCCGAAGCAGAATGGAACAGTTGAGGTAGCGCTGAAATGTCCAGCGTGTTCCCTGTGAGGTGAAGCAAGTCTGACATTCAGAGCATAGAGCTGGGGTTGCAGCTTGTGTTCATGAGGGCACATGGAGACCTAAGGCTGGGCTTGTGCTATGTGGCCATTGGAGAGATGCTAGCCCTTTTGTATGATGTGCAAGGTTACAGAATACTGAGGATATGTTTAGTAAGAAATAGAATCCCAGGGAAAACATGTTTGTTGAGTCAGATAAATGCCATACATCTGTTTAGTTGAGTGTGCTGAGAGATTGAAGTATCACATTTTTGACTGCTTAAATTGATCACCCTCACTGGAGCTTATGAAGCACCACTTGGAAACTAGCAATATTGAGAGTATTTGAAAACTTTTATAGGAAAAGCAAAGTTTTGTCAGTTATTTAAAAGATGCACTTATTTAGTGTGCATGTATATGCACTTACCTAAGTTTATGTGCATGATGTAAGTGCAGATACCCTGGAGTTTTAGACAGATGTGGTCTCTGATGTGTGCTGGGAATCAGACTGGGTCCTCAGCAAGGACAGAGATGTTCCTTTTTTTTTTTTTTTTTTTTGGTTTTTTTCGAGACAGGGTTTCTCTGTGTAGCCCTGGCTGTTGTGGAACTCACTCTGTAGACCAGGCTGGCCTTGAACTCAGAAATCCTCCTGCCTCCGCCTCCCGAGTGCTGGGATTAAAGGCGTGCGCCACCACGTCCGGCTTTTTTCCGGTTTGTTTGTTTGTTTTGTTTTGACAGAGATGTTCTTAACCAGTGAGCCCCCACCATTGGTGAGTTAGGAGTACCTAATATTAAAACTTGAAACACTAAGCACTGTTTGTATTTTATGTTTGGATTCTGTTTACCATGTGACTAGAATCTGTTCTGAGGAACACTGAGGTAGGTTGCCTTCTGCTTTTTAGCTTGCTTTCCCCTGCAGAGGGATTAAAAAACTGGTTGAAGAGTGATTTTTTTTAATTAAATGTTGCTAATTAAAGAAATTATAACGTATGTGTGTATTTTAAGCCTCAAAGAAGTAAGTCGTTCTCCTTTCCTGGGGCAGCTAATAAATAACTCATTTGATTTTTTTTTTCCCCCTTGTAGTTTATGCCCGTTTTCTTTTTTATATTAAGGTATCCTTACTAATCATTTAGGCTCTTCCCTTTATGTTCTACCCTGGATAGCTGGATGTTTCAGCTTCTAATCTTAATTCCTGTGTCTTCTCTTTGTAATCAGCATAATGTTTTTATTAACTTGTCCTGCTTATATTTTTTTTTTTCCTGAAATACGTAATTGTACCAACTAGAAAGTGTCTGAAGTGACCTGAAGCCTGGGCTCAGGGGGATAAGGAGGGCCTGAAGTAAAGGAAGCCAGTCCATCCCCTACCTGCCTGCTTCCCTGCATCCTGTCCCATGTGCTGCTGCACAGTGTCTGTCCTGCATCTTCTCTCTGACCAGTCACACTCAGCAGCAGACGATGACCAGCCGGGTAGCAGCCACACACTGATGTTCAAAGGGAGGGGAGGGGAGCTTGCTTTAATGTAGAAGTCTGCACACCATCCGAGCTGTCTCTGATCTTCTGCCATGGCTCGTCCTAACACTCAGCTTGCCTCTCTCAGCAGCCTAGACAGAACAAGTTTTTACAGGTACAGGAGGAGAGAACATTGGGAGAAAGGCAGTTATGTGCCCTAGTGTGGAGGAAGTCGGGGTGTTCTTAAAGAGTAGTAATTTCCCACAATTGACTTGAAAAGTCTTTTACTCCCCAAATTAAGGTGCTCTGTGGCCCACTTTGTCTCAGTGGCTCCATAGTTCAGAATTCCTGCTAACTTTGAAGCTCGACGTTTCGAGCTGTAAAAAGAGCAGCCGTGACCAGGCTGAGGAGTCTGCCTAGATGGACAGCCTGCTGCACCAGTCAGCTCGTGCCTCACTTTTGAGTTTTTTAAAAAATTGCAACTGGATTTTCATTCCTTCCAGTTTGTCATGTGGAAGCTTGTCACTGGGAACACTTGATGGACATGTCTCCTGAAGAGATGTGTATAAATCTGTGGTCTCACACACACCTGAAAAGCAAACTCCCTCCTGGAACCCTGGCTTTAGACTTGATCCACATACAGCCTGGGGCAAGTCATTTAACATTTACCTCCCTTTTGCCATCTATAAAGGATAAATACTTCTGTCTCAGGGATGTTGAAAGGATTAATTAGTTAGTCTGTAAAGAACTTTGAAGATGAAAAGTGTTTTAAAAGTGCTTCTTAATAACGTGATCGCCTAGAAAAGAGTGCCACTTTTCTGCTAACCACTCCTGCCTCAGACTGTGTAACGAAGGTGTGCTTAGCACGCTACAGGTAGCTATAGAGTGCGGTGAACTTCTCATGGTGTGAACATCAAACCTTGGCTTCAAATTCTCAAAGGAACTTGATTGTGTGGTAGCTCCCTCAAGAGCAGGGATCCACTCGTAATGAGTCACAGAGATCATTCCAGGGGACAGAGGATGTCTCTCACAAACTGCCCTGCTCCTTGTTCTATCAGGTTTTTAGTAGGGACTTTAAGAGGTCCTTAGTGGGGTCCCTCAAGGGAAGGTGGGAGATGGAAGGGGCCTTGAGCTTTTATTTTATTCTTGTGCACTCACTTGGTTTGAAGAGGAAGAAAGAGAGCTACAAGGGAAACAGCACTCTTCCTTTCTGGTTCCCTCTGCTGTGCTCTGGAGCAGGCAGACTAGGGAGGCTAAAGCAGATTGCCTAGAATTCAAGACCAGCTTGCACTATAAAGAAAAAAGGTTTTGTCTTAGTATAAGTGCAGCGCGCGCGCGCACGCACGCACATACACACACACACACACACACACACACACACACACACACACGCTCGCGCTCTCCCCAGCATTGGAAGCACATAAGGATTTTTCAGTATAAAGAAGAAAATTACAGATCAACCAACAGTTATGGAGATAGCCATTGTATAAAGAGACTAGAATAGTTTAGAAAACCTCATCAAGAAGTGAATTGAGATTCAATTCTGGAACAGGGTGTCAAAACCTTAAGATACCAGCAGACATCTCAATGGAAAGAAATCAGGTAGAATTTACCCAACATGTAAATTGTTTCTGTTCCCTGTCAGTGTGAACAGAGGAATTTGTGTTCGGTTGTCCATGGGGATTGACTAAGGTTGATGAAGAAAAACTAAAGGTGTCAGAGACCCCCTGTGACTGGAAACTCAACTTGCACCCAGTTCCTTGTAGGTGAACAAGGGCCTACATGGCCATCCACCTCGCTGGTTTAACTATAGAGTGACCTAGAATCACCATCGCTGCAAACTACCCCAGGAGACACAGGCCAGAAACATTGCTCCTTGCATTTTAGCTCCAGAATTTTAGTCCAGTGAACTAAGTGGCAGCCATTGAGGTTGAGGTCCTCAACTATTGAATTAGTTAGTGTTTTTGTCAGCCACTGTTTTTACAGTGTGCTTATGGAAAATGACAGTTTGAGGGCAGCCAACTCTGGGCTCTGCTAGACAAGTGTTACTGTTTATCATGTGCATGAAAGACTTGTTCATATGATCAGTCCTAATTAAACTTTATTCCAAATAGTCAATCAAAGCATGTTAATGAATATGTTGTTCTTTTAACCTCCTACAGCAAAACTCTGGAAGATCGTTTGAAACTTGAAGCAAAACATGGGACATTGAATGTATCGGACACCACTGTTGGCAGCAAGCAGTTGACATTTACTCTCAAGAGGGTGAGTAGTTCCATGACTTTATTTTTAATTCACACAGAAAAGCTCTAGGTATGTGTATGGCTTTGGGACCTCTCTCCCAAGCTCTTCTCATTGAGAAAGCTGTGTTCCCTACTCCAGTGTTTCCTATAGCCAGAGCCCCAGCTGGGTGACAGCTACAGAAAAACAGTCATGGGGGAAAAGCCTCATGCTGGAGGTAGCCCTGCTATGTTCCTCTGGGTCTCTCTGGCCCATCGTGCAACCTAGCTACACAAGAGCTCTGTCTGAGGGAGCAAGGAAGGGGATAGACACACCCAGTACTTACCTAGAAAGGACTACCAAGGGACTTGCCCAGATAAAGTCATTTCCCAGGGTGATTTCTTAGTCAGTGATAATCTGTTTTAAATTGTCTTGAAGATCCTTTTCCTTCTCTTCTCTTCTCTTCTCTTCTCTTCTCTTCTCTTCTCTTCTCTTCTCTTCTCTTCTCTTCCTCTCTCTCTCTCTCTCTCTCTCTCTCTCTCTCTCTCTCTCTCTCTCTCTCTCTCTCTCTGTCTTTTAGATTTTTGGTTTTTGAAGGTGGGGTTTCTCTGTGTATCTCTGGCTGTCCTGTAACTCACTCCGTAGACCAGACTGGCCTCAAACTGAGAGACCCACCTGCCTCTGCCTCCCGAGAGCTGGGATTACAGGTGTGCACCACCACTGCCCAGCAAAGATCCATTTCTTATGCGCGCTGTAGTGCTAATGCCTTTTGCACATTGTGGGAGGGACTAAGTTGCTGAAGTATCTGCCATTAACTAACAACTAAAACAACAGGTGTCTTTTCTCAAAAAGATAATTTTCTCTTTCTCAGTCAGATTCCTCAACAAAGTCATCAAGTAAAAAAAGGGTGTCTGCAAAAGTGATTGCCATTCCCTATGGCTGCTTCTCTAAACTGACATGCCACTTACGTGCTATAAAATCCCCGAGGTTTTCTTTTTCTCAATATACACAGGAGGAGCTCTGGATTTCACACAAGAACACACACTTAGCAGTTGGTTCTTGCAGTGTTCCAAAACTCTGTCAGTCTGTAATGTATTCTTTTAAATAGATAAGAATTTTAAGCTAAAACCACTTGATATATTAGCCTTTTTCTCCTGAAATCAAATGAGCAGAGTATGACTTGTCAACACAAGGCTTATTGTGTAACAGAGCTTATTGTTAGCTTTATTGTCTGTAATCTATAAGGGGCAAGTTTGTGTCACCTTTGAAACAGGATCCATCTCTAGGACCAGATCCACAGTTTCTCTGTGTGGCTCTGCCCAGCAGACTGCAGGGCGGCACTGCTTCTATTCCATAATCATAGCCCCTTGTAGCCCCGGTGAGACTGGCACAAGCCTGAGCTGTCTGAGCTGCTCACTGGTCAGTTCTTTCCGTGAAGTTGGAAAACTCGACAGAAAAGGGCTACTCCCTCATGCTCTCTTTTCTTTTTCTCTCCTACTGCTTACTAGCGGTTCCCCAGGTCCATGCACATGCAGGTAACACTACAGCCGAACTCCATCCCCACACTCAACAAGCCAGTCAGTGCTTTCTAGTATGTTCAGTAGATCTGTAACCGTCCCACTCGAAGCTTTTGTCTCAGAGCTGGGAGATAGCTCAGTGGGAGGATGCTGGTCACAGGCCTGGCTCTGGCAGTGAGAAGACAGAGTCATTTCCACGCCACAGAACTTTCAAGTCAAAATGTACAAAGTTGAATGTCATTTTGTAGATTTGTAGTAAAATGAAAAGATGGGGAGATACCCTGAGACTTGCTTGAAGTGACATCAGAGCTGAATCAGCTGTAGGCTTCAGAACCCTTTGGGAGAATATGCTATGTCAATTAATGTTTGATTTATGAGTTTTGTTACTTGATTGGCATGTTCTTAACTATTTAGTATATCACTGTTAAATATATATTTAGAAACATATTTGTGTATTTGTTTATAGACGTTTCCCTTTGTTCTATGTTTATTGTATATGATACACTGAGGCAAAATCATGGAGTTGCCCAGTATGTCTATAGGTGCTTTCTACAGTGCCCGTAGAACTCACGGGGAGGCTGTGTGTACTAATGCTGGAATCAGAGCTGCTGCATATGTCTCCACAGCTAGCGTCTGTCCTCTCCCCTGCCCCACGAGGGCTGTAGGCTGCAGCTGCACAGGAACAAGGAGAAAGAGGAAAGCTGACTTGGAAAAGAGCTAATTGCCCTGTAAATCTTGATGAGTGGGTGACACAGTGGCATGGTCTCCCGGCGCAGCCTTGGGGAGAGAGGCTAATGATAGACCTTGTGTGTGGGGAGCTTTGTCTACAGAACAATGGAGGCCTCTTCCCAGCTCCTCTGGCAGCTCTTGGCCTGGAGAAGGCTGAGAAGCTGTCCAGAGCTGCCCACAGTCCTGCTTCATACTGTAACAACAGGGCCACACACCAGAAATCCTTAGAGCTCCCAGCATCCTGTCTATCTGCATTCAGCACATCTAAAGACATGCATTTTAGCTGGGCAGTGGTGGCACATGCCTTTAATCCCAGCACTTGGGAGGCAGAGACAGGTGGATCTCTGAGTTTGAGGCCAGCCTGGTCTACAGAGTGAGTTCCAGGACAGCCAGGGCTACACAGAGAAACCCTGTCTTGAAAAACAAAACAAACAAAAAACAAGACATGCATTTTATAAGCCAGACATGGTAGTGCATACCCACAACCCTAATCTGCTCTTGGGGCTGAAGCAGGAAGATGATGAGTGTGAAGGCAGTCTGGCTACGCAGACACTATTGAGGGTGGGGAGGAGTGAGGGGAACTTATTAATATGTAGGGCAGAATATTCTCCCCTTCTTCTGCCCCTGCCCCTGCCGAGTTCTCACTGAAACAAACCCAGAGCCTTATTCGTCAGAATTAAATAGTTGTGCTAATAACTCTGTGAGGGTCTTGATGATGTGCAGTTTAGTCTCCAGGGCAGGTGCAGTCCCTAGGTTCCAGAGTCTCCCTGTTAACACAGGAAACCAGTGCAGTGCTCTGACTGGCTGCAAGGCTCAGCCCATTCTCTCTGCTAAGGAAATAGGGCAAATGACACATTTACCAAATTAGCCCAAAGTAAGTGCTCTGGTGGAGGAAGTGCCTGTGAGCTCATGGCAAAGAGTCTAAGCAGTGTGTTAGGAAGCAGAGGCCTAACTGACACAGTATTTTCTATATATTTTATTTGTGTGTGTACGTGCATGGGTGCCGTGTCATGCATGTGGAGGTCAGAGGGCAACTTGAGTTAGTTATTTCTCTCTTCTACCATTTGGCCCCCCAGGTGATCAATTTCAGGTCACCAGGCTTGGTGGCAGATACCTTCACCTACTGAGCCACCTCACCAGCCTGACATAATGTTGACCATAGGAGTGAACCAGGAAAATGTGGTTACATCTCCATCCCCTACTCCACCCAGTGAGAAAGGGACCCTTGAATTGCAGAGGGAGGCTTCCACCGGAATTGGAAGGGCATACTGGGCAGGGTTTATTTTGAAAATGCACAGGATATATTGGTTATCAGAAATGGACCTGGAGTAATATAGGAACCCAAGCTACCAGAATGCGGAGATGGGCCCTTTGTGGGCTCACCATATCACCCCACACCCACTCTTTAAACTCAGATGTTTTTTTCAAGAGGGAAACACTGGTGAATATCTATCTGCATTTTATCCAAGTGTGCTAAAGCTCCAAGTGCCAACAGCAAGTATTGGTATGGATTTCAGACTCCTTAGCTCCTCTATTCAGTAGGTTCTGCACTGATTGTCTGCTGAGAGTGGGGGTGCCACTGGAAAGAAAGTGGGATCTGGGAGCATTGCCACCTCTCAAGCAAATGAAGATAGAAAACTCATGTGGAAACCATCCCTGCCAGACTGCCAGGGGTTAATAATAGCAAGTCTGTTCTTTCCAGGGAGGCTTGATCCACCATCCACCCTCCCTCTTTCCCTTTCTCTTTCCCTCTTTCTCTCCCTTCCTCTTCCCCTCTTTCTCTCTCTCTCCCTCCCTAGCACCCAAAAGCTCTTTGGAGCCAGCCCTAATGAGTTATCTAATCAGGTGTAGGTCATAATGCACTTTAATATGTGTGTAATAAAAATACACATTTGATATGTATTTGATAAAATGCAACATTTTTATTTGTCTTTAAGTCTATGTGAATGAATTCAGAGTTTCAGTGTGCAAGCAGAAGTAGGCATGAGTCCTCTTAGAGCATCCCAGGGGCTCCTACTTTGTGGTTAGGCTGGTGTGTGGATACTTCTTTTTGCCCAGGGATTCAGAATTTCTCCTTTGACAGTGAAAATTGTTCTTCGTCTAACTCCTGCCGCCACCAGGACGTGATGCTGAGCTGCACAGTGTTGGTTGCAGGACTGTGTGACTGGCAGCCTTTGCTCCTCCCTGAGGGTTATAGCAGACCCTTTCCTCTACTCACCTCACTTTCTTTTAGTCTGAACAGCAAAAGAAGCAACAGGAGGCTGAGAAACTGCATCGTCAGGAGAGGAAAAAGCTGCGTAGGTCGGCCAGCCATCTGAGGTCCAGACCCAGAAGAGGCCGGCCCTTTCACTGACCAAAGAAATGTGCCTACGAGCAACTAGGAAGCTGTGCTTCTCCCCATGGATTCTCACAAGGACATCATAACCAGGCTCCGTGTAGATGTGTATGCATGGTGGTGGTGGTCTGACTGGCCCACTACCCACCTGGAGAAGTCCCTGGCCCTGGGTGCTTTTTCCAAGTGGCTGCCCCTTTCTCTCCCCACCCCCACCCCACCCCGCCCTTAAATCTTGTCTTCTCCCCTGCTGATGATCAGGAGAAGCAGGCATCATTTCAGATATGGAAAGGCCTCCATGAAGTGAAAAGTTGATCCTCTACTGGAACAAGACATTATCATGTTGTAAGAATGGCTTGGGTCAGCCGGGCGTGGTGGCACACGCCTTTGATCCCAGCACTTGGGAGGCAGAGACAGGTGGATTTCTGAGTTCGAGGCCAGCTTGGTCTACAGAGTGAATTCCAGGACAGCCAGGGCTATACAGAGAAACCCTGTCTCAAAAAACCAAAAAAAAAAAAAAAGAATGGTTTGGGTTTTTTTGTCATTTGTTTGTTTGAGACTTGAGTCAGGGTTTCTCCTGTAGCTCTGGGTGTCCTGGAATTCAATCTGTGGCCTTGAACTCATAGAGATCCACTTGCCTCTGCCTCCTGAGTGCTGAAGTTAAAGGGATGCACCACCAGGCCCAGCCAGAGTGTCTGTTCCCACTGTCTTCTGCCCCTCAGGACTGAGTCACCTGATGACTGCTGGGTGGCCCTGCCTATGTGCATGAGTATGTTGGCAGGCTGACTGACTTGCTTATATTCCTTTGTATAGTTTTTAAACTATTTTTATATCAAGAGTATAAATTAATAAATAATAAGTGAATGCTACTGGCTATTTGTTTTAGCTTGTCACAAAATTACCTAGTTTTTTCCTGATGAAGTACTATTTGATACAGGCAGCGCCTATGAAAGTAGATGCTTTTCTTTGGACAGTTTCTCTGAGGAAGACTCCTGCCTGTGGAAATTTAAAATTCACTTTAGCTTCCATACTTTGGAGATTCTCATGTAAACAAATAGAATGAGAGGTCGTTAGGCTGTACCTATGGTGAGTCCACAAGGCAGGACACATTAGTTAGCAGTCAGTGTTGTGGACCCTTGTCTCTTTAGCCTGTGATGTGTACTCAAGAACTTTCTGACTGTTGGTACATGAATCTGCACACGCGCACGCACGCACACACACACTCCTACCTCCCTACCTCTTTATTAACTATTAAGCAGATCCCTCCTAGGGCTGTGAGCCCCTGGTGCCCTCTCTTCCCTTTCTCAAAGTTTCCCATTTTAAAATTGTTGTGCATGCTGGTATCCTACTCTGTCATTTTTCTGTGTTTATATCAGTTGCTTTTGTACAGCTATCACCAAAATACTCAATATGGACTTAAGGGATTCATCTTGGCTCTTAGTTTCAGAGGGTGTCAGGGTGTGCAGAGGCTGTTCACATCACTACAGGCCAGGAAATGGAAACCCAGCCATGGCCTTAAAGGGCTTGTCTGAGCAACCTGTGGTTGACCTCTGCCAGCTAGCCTCCACCTCAAAGAACCCCCCCACACACACCTCCTAACTCCTATCTGGGGACAGATGTTTAAGTGAGAGGCCTGTGGGAGACATTGCAGGCTCAACCCTAACCTGTGATTGTTCGTTACCAGCACGAGGATGTGGCTTTGTCCAGTCCTGCCAGCAGCTGTCCTTCCTGGTGAGACTTGGGAGCTAGTGTGAGAAGTGTAGCACCAAAGCTGGGCACCAGGCCCTGGGGGACTGGGCTTCCTGAGGGATGTGTGCTCTTCTGCTCCAGATCCCTCTCAAAGCTTCAGTATCCCAGTCCCGATGCCTAAATCTTCTGTTTCAAGTATTTTCATCAGTAACCTTTGAAGGAAGCAGGCATGCTGGGAGGGGCAGGATTAACACAGGGCAGACAGCAGAAAAGACAGGCCCAGGGGTGCGGGACTTAGAAGGGCTTCTGGGAAGAAGATTGAGTTTAGATCCTTTCCTCAGAATCCTCCCCTGGTTCTCTTCTCATTCAGTAACATCCTGAGTCCCTAAAGGACCCTGCCTGGCACAGACTCCTTTGTTTGCTGTCACCACACCGACCTTCCTCTTTCTAGAACATTCCAGGCATTCCCTCAGCTCCCCACACTCCCCCAGGCCTCTCGGGTTACTTTCTCTCCTGTCTGGTCAATTCTGCCCCATTTACATTGTCACATCCCAGTGCCAGCATGCGTTTATAAATGCTACTCCATTTAATATGCTTTCAAAACGTCACCACGGGGGGGGGGGGGGGACCACAGAGTCTTCTTGAGTGGAAGAAGGAAACCGAATACGGTAAATCATGGCTGACCTATGCATGCTCATACATTCACGCACACACACAAGTAAGTATACCGTAAATTTAGAACCTTACTATGGAAAGTGTCGGGTACACTCAAGAATGGGCCAGCATGCCCCAGCAGCGTGCAACGTGCCCACGGTGAGTTCTCAGCTAGCTTGTCCAGTGTCAGCTCCTGTTTCCAGAATGCCAACTCAATATGGACTAGGGGGAATGTTTTAATCAGTATGTTTTGTTTGTGGCTGTGTATCTAATCTCTCGAACAATGCCTACCACATCACGCAATGTTTACTTAAGCCGTTATGGGGTGCCCACCAGAGAAAACCACTCAGACGTAGTTCATAGCTGAACGAAAGTCTTTTCCCAGCCAGTGGTGACTGCACTCAGGTATTTGAGGCCCAGTACAGCACCAAGCTTTTAGCATAAGGGGTTTTTAAGGCAAAACCACATCCTGGTATCTCACTTGGCAACTGCAGGGAAAGATCTGTACAAGCAAGCAGTGTAACAGAAGCCAAGATAAATTAGCTGGAGCATCTTGACCTCTTAGAGTTGGGTAATTATTTCCCACAGGATTCTCCATCGAGGAGATCAAATTCTAGTTAAACCTAAAGTGGCCTCAGCAAGAATACAAGGTGGAGGAACGCTGTGTTCTCTTGCCCTGTCACAAATGACTGAGTTGGATGGAACTGAACATTCAACTTAATGTCAGACCTTTATGCCTGAGGAGTGATTCCCACCTGAGCTTTCAGAGATGGGATGCAAAAAGATGAAATTGCAAAGGTTGGCAGGGAAAAGGAAGTTGAAAATATCCATTATAAATAAATAACCCTTAGGGGAAAGTTTAACATAAGGAAACAGAAATGGGACTTATATGGTCAAGAGGACATGAGAGAAGGGTCAGTGTGTGGGTGAGGGACTGGCTGGTGAGATGTCTCCATAGGTGAAGGTGCTTGCTGCCAAGCCTGATGACCTGGGTTCAGGCTCTGAAATCCACATGGGAGAAAGAATTGACTCCCGTAAGATGTATTTGTGTGAGTGTGTGTGTGTGTGTGTGTGCTTCCACATGTGCACACAACTCAAGTAAATGTTTTAGTAAAAACTTTTTGTAAAAAAGAAAACATGGCATTAGAGAAGTCGGTTCCTGATCTGGTGTCTGTAAATGGATGGCGTGCCGCATACTTTGCAGTCAACTAAACACAACTAGGGTCATTTTCAAAGAGAGAACCTCAGTTGAGAAAGCGTCCAGCAGTGTCCAGTGAGTGGGCTTCCATAGAGGCTTGGCAGCCTGGAATGGGAGTTGCAGGAAGGTGGAGGCCTGCTGTGCTCCTGGGCTTCCTGACTAGTGAGATGCCCCCAACACCTCCTGCCCCAACACACACACATCAGATGGAAGAGGAAGTTCTCATCCTTTGATGATCCTTGCTCCCAGCCCAACCCAATAGGACTTCAAAGCTGACAGGTGGGAAAGAGTCCAGCTATATACTTGAAGTAGCCTTGAGTTTCTTTTAGATGTAGGCCAGAATGATGAATCCTAGACTCGGGAGTTGAGGGCGTTTCGAGTCCAGCTGGCCGGAACACCTCCCCAGTTAGATTTCCCCATCCGGCCTCCCTCAGTTCACTGCCCAGTTTCTGCTCACACACCTGACTGACCTGGGGGCAGCTTTCTCTTCCTCTTGAGTTCCTTCTTGAGTTCTGCAGAATGGGTGGAATGTTGGAATCTCTCCTCAGGGCCCCACTCTGCTCCTCTGTTGGAGCTCCACTGTGTCCCTCCAGTCTTGCCAAGCTTCCCTTGCCTGGCCGGTGGTTGCCTCTTAATGAGACTTTTCCTTCTGGACTTAGTGCTACACCCTCCTATACCCCCCTCCCCCCAGTTTCCCTTTCACTACACTTAGGCTCTGGGGTCCTTCCCTGGCTCCCCCTCCTCCTCTCGTCCTCCTCTCTGTATTATGGTCCTCTTGTCACTCAGAATAAAATTCATCACTGCCCCTCCTTCACTGCCCCACCCCATGTTATCTTTATTTCCTCCTCAGGCCCAACAGCAAAGCCATGGTTTGTTCAGTTGATTCATTGACTGCTCCTTGCAAGTAACTAAATAGATGGATGTCCTGCTCTGGTGCAGTTTCTGTCTTCACCGGAAAGCAGAAGAGTCACAAGAATGCAGGCAATATAGACAGGCAGTGGTGTCAGCATCGGGAAGCAAAGGCAGGAGGAGCCCTAAGTTCAAGGACAGCCTGTTCTACAAAGTGAGTTCCAGGACAGCCAGGGCTACACAGAGAAACCAAATGAAGCAAACAAAACAGTTTAGGGCTGGTGAGGTGAGATAACTCAGATGGTTAAGAACACTTGCTCTTGCAGGAGTCCAAGGTTCTACTCCCAGCATCCACGAAAGCAGGAGGAGGAGGAAGACATGACAGGCAATACAATGAGTAGTGTGGAATAAGGATGAATGAAATCAGAATAGGCCCCAGAGCATACAGCAGACGCCCCAGGAAGACCTGTAAAACAGTTCTGAAGCCGCAGAGCCTTACCCGGGAATCCAAGAGCTCCAGCACAGGCTCAAAGGGCAACTTTGCTGTGGTGCTCAGGGAGGACAGAGCCTTGGCCAGTGGGACTGGCACAGGACAGAGGACTTAGACTAGAACAGGAATGGCTTGATGTCAGCATTGTGGACCCTAGGACATCAGGATGGCTGATGCTCCAGTCTTAGGTCATGTCACCCTCACGGGTGGGTGGCTGCAGATCTTCCCATTTTTGTGGTCCCATGGCCACAAACCCTGCTCACCATTTTTCCTCTGCATCACATCAGTGTTTGTACATAGATGGCAGAGTCAGGGATCCCCAGACCAGGCTGTGAGAAACTAATCCTTTAATGATGGAGGGCTTTCCAAAGCTAGCATGGAGTCTGTTAGAGAAGACAACAGAGGAAACAAGAGGAGACCTGGGTCTCGTCTAGACTTGCTCAAGGCTAAGTTGCCAGTTAGTGGCACAGCCACTTAAGACTGCTATTCCTTGGTGTGTGCATCTGTAAAGTGGGTTTAATAGTATCTGTCCCCTGAAGACTTCAGAGAGTGTTTGTGGAGCTTAATGAGTGAGGTCCATTAAAGCCCTCAAAAGAAAGGTGGAGCTAAATACAAAGCAGTATTGTAATTACCCTGCATGTTCTCTGAGCCAGGTCACATCTTGTTTTAAGAGGGTTACCATGACGATGGGTTTGCTTTAAAAACTTGAGTTTCAAAGACATAGCTGTAAGTCTCTAGTAAGGAGTGAGTTTCATTTCATTATTTTTTGTTATGGGGTGGGACAGAATCTCACAGCTATTTAGGGACTGCCATGGTGTGACAGCTACTGTTGCTGCTGAGTGGCAAAGACCTTGTTACCCCTCCTGAGCCCCTGGCGCTTCTTAATGAAGGTTATTCCGTCAGTAAATCCCCAGCACACCCAACACGCCACACACAGGCTGAGGGTGGCTGTTGGCCACATGGGGGTGACACATGTTTTGCTAGAAACAGAATTTGCTAGAAAGTTGTTACATGGAGTTCTGAGAGGCTGAGGACCCTCCATGGTCTGCAGTTGGCAAGCTGAGATCCAGGACAGCTAATCATGATAGACGTTGCGGTTTACTGGCCACGGCTGCAGGCCTATGAAGAGCTGATGTTTCAGACCCACTCTGCCTACAACAAGGGCCAGTGCTGTCCCAGCTGGAGGGCATTCAGCAACACCCCTCAATCCACTCAGGCCCTCAATGGGTTGGGTGAGAGGAAGTCACAGGTCATAGACATCTCTATCCAGTGTGTGGATGGGGCCCCGTCAAGCTGACATAGACTTCCTATCACACTGACGTGTGCCAAATCCAGTAACATGACAGGCCTGGAGCTAAATGGTTTCCATGCCATCTTGTCTGATGCTGCTCATTGATCTGAGGCTAAGTTCTTTCCTGTCTGGACCCCCATATCCTCACCTGTAGGATGGGACAAGTCACACTCGGTCAAGGTGTCAACAGCAAGCCAGCTCACCACCCTTGTGTGTCACAGGAGGTCCAGACCCTTGCCCAAGGCCTGTTTCTCCTCCACAAATCAGGATCCACAGGCCCCTCTAAGACCCTATTGGATTATCTCTGCAGTAGTCACCTAAGGGTCTGGGTCATCTAAGGCCAGATGAGTTGCCCTGCCTTTTCAAATACTGCAGCAGCATCCCTACTGTCACTGCTATGGTAACTACGGTAACAAAGACTGGGATGAAGGGTGGAGCAGTGAGCACACAGCTGGTGGGGCTGTAGGTGGCCCAGCAGCCTGCACAGTTGGTGTTAATGGAATGTGGGTGTATGGAAATCAGAGACTGGAGGTGTGGCTCAACCCTGTTTGATTCCTAATATCTAAATATACTAAAATAAAATGAAAGTAAGGAATTTGGGGAAAATTTGGCCAGGCAAAAGCAGCTGGTGTGAGTTTGGTGGACAGTTACCACCCGTCAGGTACCACACCCGTCAGTGGAGGAGGCAGTTAAGAGTCCTCCCAGCCTACCCCTAAGAGTCCTCCCAGCCTATCCCCATGTTTTAGGCCAAGACTGAAAATATATGAAAGCAAACAAACTCTAGGTGTCATTTGCCTTCTCTGAGCATTGTTTTCCTCGAATCAAACCTGAGGTGACAGTCCTATATCAGAGGCTATCTGAGTGGCCTGCTTATCCTGAGCAGCAAGATGTCAGCCCCCTTCTCCACCTTCCCTCAGGACCCAGGGGTGAGTGTCATGCAGTAAGTTCTTCCTCTACTGAGGCTCATAGAGCCTGTCTATGGATCAGCGAGCATTTGGCCCTGAGGAGCCTGCCCTCTGGCTTCAGCAGTTACCAGTGCAGTGTTTTGGTGAATCAGTGAAGAAGGTTTGGAAACCAGCTGTAAGACTCAGGAATCAACACTGAATTTAGAAATGAAATTTCAGATTAGAGAGCAGTCCTCTGAGCCGGGCAGTGGTGGCACACGCCTTTAATCCCAGCACTTGGGAGGCAGAGACAGGCAGATTTCTGAGTTCGAGGCCAGCCTGGTCTACAGAGTGAGTTCCAGGACAGCCAAGGCTATACAGAGAAACCCTGTCTAAAAAACAAACAAACAAACAAACAAACAACAACAACAAAAATGAGAGAGAGGAGAGAGAGAGAGCAGCCCTCTTAATTCGTGACACTGATGACGATGGTGAGGTCAGGATCAGAGATAAGCAAGGGCTGCTCCTCCCCACGCAGCTCCTGGTGTGGTGTGTAGTGAGATTTTCTTACCTTGTTGCTAGGGAATGGATTCTGTGTACCTGAACTTAATGGTGCCGCATAGAGTCCTCCCAAGTCTTAAAAGCTAGAGCCTTGACCCCAAGCCAGTCTGGAGCACTCACTATAAGTAGAGCACTCACCACAGCAGAGCACTCACCACAGCAGAGCACTCACCACAGCAGAGCACTCACCACAAGCAGGTTTGCTGCTCTGAGCTCACGAAGCACCCAGAGAGGCTGCTTACCGTGGCTGTAGGACTATGCAAACAGCAGTGGGGCTTGGGCTCATGTGTGTGGAACTTGGCCACATCTGCTATGCTCACTGAAAGGGCGTAGAGCACCCCAGTATGTCTGTGCCTACAGCACTCCAAGGGACACGGATCAGTGAGTAAAGGTCCCCACTGCACCTTGGGAAGATCTAAGTGACACAAAGTGTTGGAGATTCAGAAACTCAGGCTTCACAGGTAAAACAGAGAGACAGAGTAGATAGAGCTGGAGCCCAGTTGACTGAGATGCTGCCTGGCACATCTGTGAGGTGGCTGAATTCTGATGGGGGACAAAGAAATAATTGGCAGGCCAGGCATGGTGGCGCACGCCTTTAATCCCAGCACTCGGGAGGCAGAGGCAGGCGGATTTCTGAGTTCGAGGCCAGCCTGGTCTACAAAGTGAGTTCCAGGGCAGCCAGGGCTATACAGAGGAACCCTGTCTCGAAAAAAAAAAAAAAAAAAAAAGAAAAGAAAAGAAAGAAAGAAGGAAGGAAGGAAGGAAGGAAGGAAGGAAGGAAGGAAGGAAGGAAGGAAGGAAGAAGAAAGGAAGGAAGGAAGGAAGAAAGAAAGAAAGAAAGAAAGAAAGAAAGAAAGAAAGAAAGAAAGAAAGAAAGAAAGAAAGAAAGAATTGGCAGATAAATGACAAAGCCGGGATTTGAAAGCAGTGAGGCTAATTGGCAAGTCCTGAGGACTGGACAGAGCAATGGCAGTAAAGTCCCTTGTGTGGCTAGGACCCCCAGAGGAAGTATGCTTCAGAGAGAACTAGCTGAGGCCAGCACAGAACACTGGGGCTCCCTAACAGAACATCCTGCAGAGGGGAGAAATAGAAGCAGTAGCAGGAGGCCTGACCCGGGTGGGACTTCACTGGGGAGATCAGATGTGGGGAGAGCCCCCTTTATTGGGGCACTAGCTGGTGAAGAGTCTCAAGCCTGGATTGTTCCAGTCCTGTGAGCTTCTCACCATGAAGGGAATGAGAATAAGACACTTTTTGAAGAGTCACTGAAGACATTTCTGCTGAAAAAATGTGATTTCCCCTCAGGGGTTGGCTTCACAAGTGAAGAGCCATTGCCTTTTTTTTTTTTTTTAAATATGGAACGCTTCACGAATTTGCGTGTCATCCTTGCGCAGGGGCCATGCTAATCTTCTCTATATTGTTCCAATTTTAGTATATGTGCTGCCGAGCACAGAGCCATTGCCTTTAATGTAACTAAGCAGAGCTCCCTGTTAAAAGAGGTAGGGAGAGGGGCGGGGAATGTGTGTACCATGAGACTGCTATGGTTTGTACCTACATCTCCTCTGAGTGCCCACAGCCTGGGAGTTCTCATGGCCACATTCAGTGCATAGGGCACCATCCTAGAGTGGTCCACCCCACCCCACTCTTACTCTTTAAAATCTCAGCTCCCCTCTTGACAGGCCTGGCTCTTGACTTAACCCTCACTATAGCCACCCCCAGCAATGGCAGGTTCCCAGAACACTGTGTGTGTTTGGATCCTGGCCAGGTGATACTAGGTGACCACGGTGATAATGGGCAAAGGCCAGGAACAGAACATGTCCCCTTTCTGGGGAGCAGAAGCCATCAACCTGTCTGAGTTAGGTGAGGGCTACCAACTATTCAGGCAAGGGTTCCCAGTAACCATAGCGATCCCATTGGAAACACTGCCATCCCATCCTGTGCCCTCACCCATGGAACCCCAAGGACCGTGATGACCACACACACTCTAGGGCAATGAGCAGGTTTATACCAGGGTTTGCGTTTAACTGAGGGGGACAGAGGTAGCAGTGGGGTATATTGGAGGAAACGAGACGGGATGCCCATCTGGATATTATTCTCATCCTTCCCGGCCAGGGTCCCAGTCAGGCAATGACATCGGTGGACTGGGAAATGCTGATAGAGAACGGAGCTGAGGAAGCGGGGCAGTGAGAACACTCCACAGGGCTTGGGGCAGAAGCTGTTGCTCCTGGTAGGCCTTCAGAGCTAAAGGCACATGCAGGGGAATCCCGTGGGTGGATCTGTGGGTTTCTAGGCACTTGGGAAGAGAAAGAGGAGGCTGAAGCCCAAGCAAACACAACAGGATCCTCCGGGGGTCTTGATTTCACTGGGAGCAAGGGGAGTGAGCACCCTTTGGGGACTGAGTGGCCTCCAATCTGCTCTATTCTGGTACCTTTTATTTTAATTAATTATTAATTAATTGCCCAGGAAGCAAGCTAGGGGACCCCAGGCTTCCTGCCAGCTGCAGCCTTTTCCTGTAGAAGCCCTGGAGGCACTGGGCCCCAGATCTGGAGTGTGGCCGGCTCCTCCCGGATGTATTTGTAGAAGTGCTTGCCAGCACGCCCCATTTGGAAATGTCTTAAGATAGGAAATACAGTTGTCCCCGAAGAGCAGGATAGGTGACAGGGGAGGCTGCAAAACAAAATCATTTCCTCTGAGGATGCCAAGTTGGGGGAGGGGAGGGGTCCTGCCGGTACGGCCTTTGCACATCCTGCAGTAATGACTCAACTTGAATTTCCCTCCTGGCTCTTAAGTGGTTTCCATGCAAAAGGCCAGTGCCTGAAGGAGTCACATCTGCAGGTCCAGGGAGAGCCAGGCAGCATAGCCAGCCTCCCGCTCCACTGCCATACCCCTCCATTTGGCACCTGGGCCCAGCTCTGCTTCCCACGGTGAATCATGATGAAAACTTGAGAAAGGGTTTATTGGGGTCACTGTTAGGGAGGTCAGTGCATCGTGGAGGGGTACTCCCGAGGCACCAGATCCCATTGCATTTGCAGTCAAGCAGAGAGGTGGATGCTAGCACTCAGCTCTCCTTGTCCTTTTGATTCAGTGCAGGACCCCAGCCAGGGAATAGTGCTGCCCACAGTGTGGGTGCATCTTCCCACCTCAACAATCCCATCTAGAAACTCTCTCTCAGGCATACTCACACAGAAGTCTCTCTCCTACATTCTAGACTCTGTCAAATTGACAAAATAACCACCATTTGGGGTATGTGTCATATGACCTTTTAAACATTTTTTTAAAAGATTTTTTAAATGTTATATGTATGGGACTGGAGAGATGGCCCATCACTTAGAGCACTGGTTGCTCTTCCAGAGGACCCAGGTTCTATTATCAGCAGCCACATGGCAGCTCACAACTGTCTGTAACTCCAGTTCCAGAGAATCCGACACCATCATGCAGACATAAAGACATATATGTACAAAACCCCAATGCACATGAAATGGAAATAAATCTAAATTTCTGTGTGTGTGTGTGCGCGTGTGTGCGCGTGTGTGTGCGTGTGTGTGCATGTGTGCACGCGTGTGTGTGCGCGCATGTGTGCGTGTGTGTGTGTGTGTGTGTGTGTGCGTGTGTGTGCGTGTGTGTGTGTGTGTGTGTGTGCAGGTCCCTGGGGAGGCTAGAAGAGGGTTACTTGCAGTAACTGTGAGCTGCCCCATGTGGGTAATGAGAACTGAACTTGGGTCCTTCTGGAACACAAGCTCCTTTCACTGCAAAGCCATTGTCTCTAGCCCCTACTTGAACCCTCTTTTAAACATGAAATTCAGTGGCACTAAGTATGTGCCACTGTGTGGCATCTCCACTGTACTGCTCCAAAGCTTCGTTACTGCTCTGCTGACACCCTGTGCCCCTTGACTGCTAATCTGGACAGCTGCTGGCGACCTTTGCTCTAGTTGCTGACTGTGAAGTTGCCTCATCCCATGGGCTTGTCCAGTCCTGACCTTTTGTGTCTAGCTCATTTCACTTACCATGTGGTGTTCAAGGTTGATCTCCCAGGTAGCATGCTAGCATGCCCCTCTTTCTTGTGGCTGAGTAATAATCCGGTTTGCTCGAACACACCACATTCTGCCCATCTGTCCCTTTGATACTGCAGACACTGGCTCGCTCCCTGCTGTTTAGCATGCATTATGCAGTTGTGAACACTGTTCGACTATGTAAGGAGTTACAATGCCTCCCCCATCATTGTAAACAAATATTTATTTAGTGTGCATGTCTGTGTGTCCATATATAGGTCAGAAGACATCTCCAAGGAGTTGATTCTCTTTTTTCACCTTAGGGATCCTGAGGATCGAACTCAAGACACACTTGACAGCAAGCCCCTTTACCCACTGAGTCACCTTGTAGGCCCCTCCTGTATCTTTGATTTGCATTTCCCTGTTGCTGCTCCACCTCTTTCTGGGTGTGAAGGGACCATCAGCAGCCACTCTCCAAGACCTTACCTGCTTTCCAGTTGGGTCCTATTATTTATTTACTTACTTACTTACTTGTGTGTTTCTTTTGTTTTTTCAAGACAGGGTTTCTCTGTCTAGCCCTAGCTGTCCTGGAACTCACGCTATAGACCAGGCTGGCCTAAAATTCAGAGATCCTCTTGCCTCTGCCTCTCCAGTGACAAGATTAAAGATGTGTGAGCCATCACTTCCCAGTGGTCCATATTTTCATTATTGTTGTTGCCTTATGGAAGTTGTTAGCATTCCTTCTAGGCTCCACCCCACAGTTACCTGGCAACAGTCAGGTATGCCTGACAGCATAAAGGGGCTGCTTGCCCCCTCCTCACTCCTACTCTTTTACGTCTTTGTTCCTTCTCTTCCCTTTCTCTCCACGTGTTCATGGCTAGACTCTACTCCTCTAGACCTTTCTCTCTCTCTCTCTCTCTCTCTCTCTCTCTCTCTCTCTGCCTTTCTCTGTCTCTACTCCCTTCTCAACCCCCCCCCACCTAAATAAACTCTATTCCATAGTATACCTTTCATATACCTGGGGGGGGGAGGGATGGCTCAGCATGGGCCCACTGAGGCACTCCTTTCCACCTCACCATACCAACCTTCTACCAAACATATTCCTTGTTCTTTTTTTTTTTTTTTAATAAAACACATCAGAAGTTATTTACATACTCTGGACACTGTCCCCTGTTCTGGTATTTAATTTGTACCTGCACATGCATTTATAGCTGCAACAGGAAGTCAGATTTTTGGGGAGTGGACTAGAAGGCTTCTTAGCCCCTTTCTGTTTCTAGTGTTACTTGAGGGACCCCCCAGGGTATCTCACAATCAGTGTTCAGGTTCTTTGTATTTCAGGCAAACCAACAAGAACAGAGTAGAATCTAAAATGCAGATTTATTAGAGGTGGGCATAGAATCAGAGAACGCAGTCCACAGAATGAGAGTGGACTCGAGTGGACAAGTGACTCAAGAGCCCCAGTCTGGGGTCCGGAGTCTGAAGGGTGGACCCTTCTTTGGCTGTTGGAGGTGATGGATTTTCATTGTTTCCGGGAGGAGGGTATTTAATCATTGTAGTGGCCTAGGGTAGTCTGAGTGACAGGTCGTTTGGGAGTCATTGAGTTAACTTTTTTTTTTTCGAGACAGGGTTTCTCTGTATAGCCTTGGCTGTCCTGGAACTCACTTTGTAGACCAGGCTGGCCTCGAACTCAGAAATCTGCCTGCCTCTGTCTCCCAAGTGCTGGGATCAAAGACATGCACCACCACCACCCGGCTTTGAGTTAACATTTTTATGCCTCATAGCCATGTGTTGCTAGTTCTCTCTTCCTGCCTCACAGGGAAGATAAATTCCCTCAATTAATGGGGTGGCTTGAAGACTAACCTGGGAATAGAAGGGGCAATGTCAGAGTCAAGCCCACCCAACTCTTCTGCATCTATAGTGAGCAATGTCTGCAGTGCAGTATCTGGATGGATTGGTCCTGGTCGGTTGTATGTAAATCTGAATTCTTCTCTATCATATATCATGCTAACAGCAACTGGACCTTTACAGAGACAGTCAAATCAAGATTCTGTGATTAAGATGAACTACAACCCCATGTGCCTGGTATCACAAAGGAAGTAAAATTTGAATCCAGATACACACACACACACACACACACACACACACACACGGAGGATACCATATAGATGGTAGCAGAAACCAGAACAAGTAATCCATAAGCTTGAGTCATCGCATCACACCCGGAGAGAGCTGGGACAGACCCTTCCTGCTGGTCCCATATAGATGGTAGCAGAAACCAGAACAAGAAATCCATAAGCTTGAGTCATCACATCACACCCGGAGAGAGCTGGAGCAGATCCTTCCTGCTGGTCCGAGAAAGTGCCTGCCCTGCCACATCAGAGTCTGGCTTCTAGCACCATAATAAGCTGGTGTCCAAGCCATCCATTGTTAGAGACCCATTACAGCAGTGACAGTGAGCCCACCAGCATTCTAGAGACCCTAATCAGAGCACTCTACCCTGTCCACACCCTTACAGGTTCCTGTGGCATTTGTTGCTGCCCCGCTTTGATCCCTCAAGGGTCAAGGGCAAAGAAAGGACTGGTCCTGTGAAGCTGAAGTTCCACCCTGTAAATCGGGCTGAAAAAGAATGTTCTAGAGAGGAGAAATCCAAGGGAGCGAGGCTGTGGGAGCCCAAAGGCCCCTGAGGAGTCCAACAAGACTTACTTGCTGGTTCATAGAAGGGTTGTATCCCGAGGGACTCAGTGTTCATGGTTTGCAGACGTGGCCTGCTGCCTGCCATGCCTCTCTTTCAGGGCCTGAAAGCGAGGTGGGATTATTGCTTCCTTGATGGCAAGGGTTAGGTTTCCTTCCTGTGACCAGCTCCCCTGGCCTAGGGGCTCCCTCCCTGGAAAAAAAGCTTCAGACACGTGTATCCTGGCCATCTGGGGCGAGCGTATTTCCTCTTGATTGTTTAAAGGAAAGTTCACGGGTAAATATGGAAAAAGCCAGCAGAGCCTGGGCAGGTCACCTGAAAGTGGAGCCCACCTGAGAGTCTGATGGCCCTGCTGCATCCCTAGCAGGCCCCAGCCCTTCATGCTTGGGGGCAACCTCATAGCAGTGACTAGAGTTTCTAGTTTCCACACCCCACCTTTGCAGCAGGAGAGTCCAGAGAGCTATGGGGTCTGGTAGGACAAAAGGGAGTTTTCATTCCAGGTATGGCGCCTGAAACAATGTGTGCTTTTGTGTGCCTCCAGGGTTATGAGCGTTGTAGAACCGACAGGGCCAGAATGGGACCTATGCAGAGTGGAGCTCCCATGGAGAAATGACCTATGACTTGGTGTTTAAGAGCAGTGACCTGCCGGGCAGTGGTGGCACATGCCTTTAATCCCAGCACTTGGGAAACAGAGGCAGGCGGATCTCTGAGTTCGAGGCCAGCCTGGTCTACAGAGTGAGTTCCAGGACAGCCACGGACATACAGAGAAACCCTGTCTCAAGGAGACAAGCCTTGAGCTGTTCCTGATGGCATCAGCCACCCTTCCACTGCCCCCTCACAGCCTCACCTTCTCTATGGGTTTCTGTCCTTCAAGGTCCAACACGTGAACACCTTGGAGATCACAAAGGCCTATTTGCCAACTGTCACTATCCCTTGGACTTAGAGTGACACTGGAATGGGAAACCACTCCTTAGGTCTTTCGGCTCCTTCCAGCCGAGCACGAAGCAGGCTGTGTCTTGTGACCGTGAAGGAGTCTTAAGAGCACCCTGGAGACCAAGCTGAAGAACTAGCAAGACTGGGATATACAGGTGACAAGAGCCTATGCACAGATCTCCTCAAACAGCAGGTTTGGGGACAGAGGCCCTCACGGGTGGAGATTCTGAGAGTCATGTGATAGAGCCTCACAGGCTAGTCTGCATTAGGACAGACAGTCAGCTTCTGCCAGCTGCCTGCCATACACCCGTGCTTCCTTGTGTGTCCTATGTCACAAAGCTTACACCCTGGCTCTCCTCCCATCTGCCAACACACCCTGAGCAAAGACTGCCTCCAATCTTTGTTGTGTTCAAGGAGACCTGAGCCAAAATGAACCATCCCACATCTGGAAGCTGGTATTCCTAAAGAAGTGAGCATCCTGCCAGACACTGGCGGTGCACGCCTTTGACCCTAGCACTCAGGAGGCAGAAGCAAGAGGATCTCTGTGAGTTCAAGGCCAGCCTGGTCTACAGAGCTAGTTTCTGGACAGCCAGGGCTACACAGAGAAACCCTGTGTACATGTGAGCTACCCACATGGCAGGTCACAACCATCTGAAACTCCAGTTGTAGGGGGACCCTAAGGACCCCTTCTGTCTTCCATGAGCACCATGCACTCACATGGTCCGTAGACATACATGCCAGCAGAACACCCCTACATATAAAATAAATCTTTAGTAGGATATAAAGATCCTTTCTGATATCTCCTTTCTTCCCAATGATTGAAACTTCAAGATCATGGGTCAAGGTCATAGATAGTGCCAGCAGCTGTACTGGGGCAGGACAAGAGCTGGGGGAGTACAGCCAGAACTGAGAGGCTATAGACTAAATAGCCGCCTCCTCTTCCCTCCTTCCTTCACTGTATGGCAAGGTCTCCTTGGCTCTGGGCTAGATTTGAACTTGCTATAGAGCTAAGAATGACCTTGAACTTCTGTCGCTCCTGCCTTCACATCTTTTTTTTGGGAGGGGGGGTTTGTTTGTTTGTTTTCTTTTCTTTTTTGTTGTTGTTTTTTTTTGTTTTTTTTGTTTGTTTTGTTTTTTTGAGACAGGGTTTCTCTGTATAGCCCTGGCTGTCCTGGAACTCACTCTGTAGACCAGGCTGGCCTCGAACTCAGAGATCCACCTGCCTCTGCCTCCCGAGTGCTGGGATTAAAGGCATGCACCACCACTGCCTGGCATTGCCTTCACATCTTAAGAGCTGCAAAATAAGTCTTCTGCCATCATGCCTGTTTTTTATTTATTTATTTATTTATTTATTTATTTATTTTGTATGTGGTGCTGAGAGTTAAACCCAGCTTCAGGCTTGCTACACAAGCCCTCTACCAACTGAACTATATCCCTCAACCCAGTCCTAATCTCTCTCTCTGTCTCTCTCTCTCTCTCTCTCTCTCTCTGTCTCTCTCTCTCGGTTTTTTGAGACAGGGTTTCTCTGTATAGCCCTGGCTGTCCTGGAACTCACTTTGTAGACCAGGCTGGCCTCAAACTCAGAAATCCACCTGCCTCTGCCTCCCGAGTGCTGGGATAATCTCTTGAACACAAGATGACACTACTCGGTGATTTTCTGCCTGGAGACAGCCAGACCTAACCACTGTGGCTGGTTTTCTTTGGAGACAGTGCCTAGTGTTTCCTTTCCCTCCCTGTAGCATATAGCATATAGTCAGGGCTTTGGTTTGATTTAATGTATGCTTGTAAAATCTGAAGCATGACACAATTTGCATGACTTCCTGCTATCTCCAACAATCCTTCCTTTTTCCTCCTGAAAATTGCCTTGAGACAGACAGTTCCTGACAGAGTCCCTTGGAGGGATGCAGAGCTCATTTCTGACCTAGTCCCTGCTGGTCAGGCTAAGCCCAAATGACCTCACTTCTTAGATCTAATCTTCCAGATGGAAAGGCCTGAGTGGGGGAGAGGGGCTGCATGGAGCACTGGCTACGTGTCGAAGGATCATTTGAGTGAGGCCCACACGTCAGGCTGGAGAGGGGGCAAAGAAAGGCTTCCTGGAAGGAAGGGCTGAGGTCAAGACAGAAGCACAGCCCACAGTGGACTGAACCTCCACACATGGGGTGACTGCAGCATACGGTCCTGAAGTCCCTGAAGGCTGGAGGATGCCTGGGGCAGCCGACACTTGCTCTTGTGCAAGGCATTTACAGTGACAGGAATAAACAGGCCACTATCTATCAGGGCCATAGGGTCTAATCTAGAGGTGAAATACCTGGAGGATGTTTTTTTCCACTAGCTAGAATCCCACCCTGGCTGGAGCTCTTTCTCCGGATGCTGGCGAGAGGTGAGGAAGTTGGGATGCTATGGATTTTTCTATGTACATATCAGTATTGATCATATTTTTTATTATTTTTTATATGACTATACTGAGCTGACTTCAGACACACCAGAAGACGGCATCAAATCCCATTACAGATGGTTGTGAACCACCCTGTGGTTGCTGGGAATTGAACTCAGGACCTCTGCAAGTCTAGTCAAATGCTCTTAACTGCTGAGCCAGCTCTCTTGTTCATATTTTTTATAAGTTTATTTGCTATTCCTTCCACTTAGAATCGTGTAGACTTTCCAGTAACAAGGAAAATGTGACTCCTAGAGCCCATCCACTGTCTTCTCTGAGAATGGGACTTGACAACCTTGTGGTTCATCAGACAAAATATTACTGGAAAGAAAGTCCAGTCACTTCAGGTCACTAGAGCAAAATGTTCCCATCAAAACAGGCGTGAGATGGCTCTTTCCTTTGAACACAAGACTGTCCCAGCTCCCAACATGTCCCCCTTGTCATGTGACCAGGAGCCAAGCTCACTCCTGGTTTTCTTTCTTATGAAACTGAGACCAAGTGGTAGGGTGTGGGCTTGGGAATTGGGTGATGGTGGCAGCCCATGAAGACCCATCGGTGCCTGGGAGAAGCAGTGGGGGGTGGGGGAGTTGTGAGGGCAGGGCTGGAGATGATCTTACTTCTCTGAGTTTCTCTTATAGCTCCCTCATAAGAAGAGCCTCAGAGCTCTGGGGTTACTTCCTGGTGAGGAAGATCCAGATCCAGGTTTAGGTGGGGAGGGGAGTGTACCTTCTGCCATGCCATGAATCTTGGGGACTTGACTTCAGCAAACAGGTTCCCCAGGCAAAGCACACCAGTGGAATGTATGAACACATTCAGAAAGAAGGTAACCATTAAACAAGCTGGTTTGTGATTAGAGAGGGCAAGAGGTCCCAACATTCATATAAGGCCAGGGGTCTGGGTTTACCTACCAGGCATTGGCTGTGTAAAGTCTCATAGCTCAGCTGAGGTGAGCAAGAAGTGACACCAAGTTTTCATCCCAGGAGCTGGCATGTGACTGGGAAACAAACACATATGGAAGACGTACAGAGGCCCCAAGAGACAGAGAAAGCCACTCCAGGGACACAACTGTCGTAGAGGGAATACTTCCTGCAGGGAACTGGGCCTGAGCTGAGCTGTAACACACAAGCAGGGCTTGAGAAGGTGGAGAACATTCCAGAGGGGAATAGTGGAATAAGCAAAGCTCAGAGGCAGGCATTTGCAAGGCATGTTGGGAGGAGGGGGAGATGGCCAGGAGTAGCCTGCCCAGAGCAGAAAAGCTTGTTGCACAGCCTGGAGGGAGATCTGTGGAACACAAAATTAAATACAGTTTAGCCTTTAAAAAGATGGAGATTCAGACACATACCATGGCTTCCCTTTGAAGACATTAGGCAAGGTGAAATAAGGTACACAAAAGGACAAAGAGGTACCTGAGGTCTCTAGAGTGGCCAGATGCATAAAGCCAGGAAGCTAAGTAGCAGTTGTCAGGGGTGGTGGGAGGAGGGATGAGGAATTGGTATTGAATAGGTTTAGAGTGTGAGATGAGGAGAGAAAGTTCTGGAAATGGGTGTTGACCATGGCTGCATGACAATGAACTACACACTCACACACAGTGGGGGCCATATAGGCTGTGATTGAAGCAGAGGGGCCATGGGTTTGAGGCCCTGTAGTGATAAGTTTCATGTGGCACATATATTTGCTGAAAGGCTAAGTGCCACATACTGAGGACTTTGCACAGCAGGCCTTCTCAACATCTAATGTTTCCCAATAGCTGCTGTTTCATCAGCCACAGCTTTGCAGGTCTAGGAATCTGGGCAGGGCTCAGCAGGGATTCTTTGGTGCCAAGTGTTGTTGGCTTGTGTCCTGGCTGGTTTTTACCTCAACTTGATACAAGCCAGAGTCATCAAAGAGGAAGTCCTCTTAATTGAGAAAATGCCTCCGTAAGGTAGTAGACAGCTGTAGGGCATTTTCTTCATTAGTGATGGGGCAGTCAGGGCCCAGCTCATTTCGGGTGATTCCATCCCTGGGTTGGTGGTCCTGGGTTCTATAAGAATGCAGGCTGAGTAAGCCGTGGGAAGCAAGCCAGTAAGCAGCACGCCTCTATGGCCTCTGCATCAGCTCCTGCCTCCGGGGTCCTACCCTGTGCGAGCTCCTGCATCACTGCTTTTGATGATTAACTCTGATGTGGAAGTGGAAGCTGAATAAACCCTTTCCTCCCCAAGTTGCTTTGGTCATGGTGTTTCATCACAGCGATGGTAACCCTGACTAAGACAGGTGGGGTTGCTATCATATGTAGCCTGGGGCACCCAAGATGCTCTGCTCACGGAAACTCAGATTGCAGGGGTGTACAAAGACTAGCACCTGTCTCTGCTAACTGGCTGGCTGGATCCAAGAATGAATTCCCCCTAGTGACTAATGCAGACCTCGACTATCTCAGAGCCAGATTTTTATAATACCATATAATATTAGCCCACCGCCTTCTACTACTCCACACAACCTCGGGTTCAAAGTGAAGTGAGAAACTACCCCCTAAGGAGAGAGGTCAAATCAGTTTGCCAAAAAAAAAAAAAAAAAAAAAAAAAAAAAAAAAAAAAGCAGATGTGGAGAGAAGGCCCAGGCCTGGGTTTGGTTCCCAGAGCCCACATGGATGGTTCACAACTGCCTGGAACTCCAGTTCCAGGAAATCTCACTTCCTCTTCTGAGCTCTGTAGATACTGCACATGTGTGCGCACTTATGTACAATCAGACACACTCACTAAATTAATTTTTTTTAAAGTAAGGGAAATAGAGATTATTATGGGTCAGAAAACAATGTTCTTGGAGCAATATTTATGTGTGTTTCTTTATTGCAAACTATGCACACAAGTTCTTTTTCTCATGTCTGTTTATGAAATTCACACCAAATGGGGAGACATGTAAGGGTGAGTAGTAATACCTTGTAATCATTCCAGTGTGTGTCTTCATTAATGGCACAAAACGTTCACCCTCAGACACCAACAGTGATGTGTTAGTGGCGGGACACTACCACAGGGGACATTACCTTCCTTAGAGAGACACCCCACCTTGGTGTTGCTTAAAGAGCTGAAGGTAAGCTTTTAAGTTGTTGATTTACTTCAGATTTGGTTTGGAAAATACCTAGCCAAAGATACAGACAAGGGAAGTGGCAAGGGCTTGGTTGTTCACCGGGTTGAACTTCTTTTTAAATCCATCAGTTGTTTTCCTCTAAAAACTTGATGAGTTAACTTTCCATTGGCCTCATTATGAGTCTTTTCACTTTTGCAAATTGACCAGGGAGGTTTGGGTCTCTGCCTCTGTCTGTCTCTGTGTCTCTCTGATTCTCTCTGTCTCTCTGCTGTCTCTCTGTCTTTCTGCCTCTCTCTTTCGTGTGTGTGTGTGTGTGTGTGTGTGTGTGTGTGTGTGTGTTGAAGCAAAGTCTCTCTCTAGAGCCAATGGCTGTCCTGGAACTCACTATATAGACCAGGCTGGCCTTATCTTCACAGAGATTTCTCTGCCTCTGCCTCCCAAGAGCTACAATAGAAGATGTGTGCCACCATACCCAGCTTCTGTTTTTATACTTTTAATAGCTGTGTTGTAAACCCACCTTCTGAGGGCTCGTGACTATGCGCAGCAGGCTGGAGCAACCGCCTGCTGGGTGCAAACCCTTTGCGCCCTGACTCTGTCCAACGACTATAAAGAGGGCAGGCCATCCTCTAAGCATCACCACGACTTCAACGGCCTGATTACCTTCTCGTCACTTACTCCGTAGCTCCAGCTTCACCAGATCTCCGAATGGACCCCAACTGCTCCTGCTCCACCGGCGGCTCCTGCAATTGCTCCAGCTCCTGCGCCTGCAAGAACTGCAAGTGCACCTCCTGCAAGAAGAGCTGCTGCTCCTGCTGTCCTGTGGGCTGCTCCACATGTGCCCAGGGCTGTGTCTGCAAAGGTGCCATGGACAAGTGCACGTGCTGTGCCTGATGTGACGAACAGCGCTGCCACCACGTGTAAATAGTATCGGGCCAACCCAGAGTCTTCCCATACAGTTCCACCCTGTTTACTAAACCCCGTTTTCTACCGAGTATGTGAATAATAAAAGCCTGTTTGAGTCTAAAAAAAAAAAAAAAAGAAAGAAAAGAAAACCCACCTGCTCTCTTCATTGGAATAGATTCTAAATCAGAGAACTGTGCTTCCCAGTTTGCCATCATTGTTGATCTCAAGTGTTTTAGGTGCACAGACGTGAATTTTTCTTACTGTACACTAATTGCTAATTGTTAACATAGTCTGGCCGGGCGTGGTGGCGCACGCCTTTAATCCCAGCACTTGGGAGGCAGAGGCAGGCGGATTTCTGAGTTCGAGGCCAGCCTGGTCTACAGAGTGAGTTCCAGGACAGCCACGACTACACAGAGAAACCCTGTCTCGAAAAACCAAAAAAAAAAAAAAAAAAGAAACATAGTCTGGTAATATTTCTTAACAGATTTTTCAAACTGTTCAGTTGTACAAATAAAGCAGTTGCTTTCCTCTACTTAAAATGTTTTATGGTGCTGGACATTGAACCCAGGGTTGAATTGTATCTTTATCCCAATGATTCCCTTCTTAGAATGAGACTATCACTTTTCCCTGAGGACACTTCTGTGCATGTGTGTGTGTGTGTGTGTGCCTCTGTGCCTGCCTGTGTGTGTAAGTGCAAGCATGCTCATGTATGTGTATGTTTGTACAGGTGTGTACTTGTGTGAATGTGCGTATACATGTGTATGCATGCCCATGTATGTGTGGGCAAGCACATATGGCTGTGTGTTTTCAGACTCTAGGGAGCTACCCACACCAACTAACACGAAGGAAAGGTCAGTGGGTCCACAAGGCCAGTCTTTGTTTGTTTTAAATTCACTGGATCTTTTTAATGTTCTGTCCTGTGATCATCTGTGACTCTTTGGAACAAAAGATTCTACTCCCTCTTTCCCTCATTTCAAAGCGTTGGAAAAATCCACGTCTGCTTTAAGTTCCTGTTTGTACCATAGGGACAGTCCCACGGCGTACATGTCCTCCCCTTCCCCCTGCCTGAGGGACAAGGCCATGAATTCCTGTCCTATCTCTGTAATTGGAACCTGATTTTTTTTTTTTTCTTTTTAAATTCCAGGTCAAATGCCATTTCAGTGGCTCTGAGTATTTCAACAACACATTGTTTTTACCTGGAGAGGTCAGGTACAGTTGAGAAAATACTTTGTCTCCCTGTCTGACTGGAAACAAAAGCAAACCTTGCCAGCTCCAATTGCATTTCCAGCACAGCAAAGTGCCCACTGAGTACTTTTGTGACTGTTCCCTTTGCCAATAGTGGGTTGTTGTTTCTTTTCAAAAGAGGGTCTCATGTAGCTCATGTTGGCCTCAAACTCCCTGTGTAGCTAAGGATGACCCTTGAACTCCTGGTCTTTCTGTCTCCATCTCCGGAGTATTGGGGCTTCAGGCATGTGCTCCCATAGCCAGTTTTAACCAGTTTTATGTGGTTCTGGGGACCAAACCCAGGGCTTGGTACACATTAGGCAAATACTCTACGAACTGAGCTACATCTCTAGCCCTCAATAGTAGCTTATTTGCTAATTTTTTAATTAATTAAATTTTTACGTACTGTATGGACTCACCGGTGCCAGCAAGTATGGAGGCCAGAGGCTGGAGTAGGAGGCCATTCCTCAGCTGTACTGGACCTTACTCTTTGAGACAGTCTCTGACTAAACCTGAAGCGTGCCAGTCCAGCTAGACTGGCTGGCCGGCAAGCCCCCTGGATCTATAGACCCTGTCCTTCAACACTGGGATTACTGAGTCATACAGCCCTGCCTGGCTCCTAATGTAGGTTCTGGGGAATCTGAACACGGGCCCTCATGTTTGCAGTGTGCTGGTTAGTTTTATGTCAACTTAACACAGGCTAAAGTCATCTGAAAGGAGGTAACCTCAATTAAGAAAGTGCCACCTTACGATCGGGCTACAGACAAGCCTGCCATTTAGAGCATGTTAAGCACTTGCCTGCTGTTATTGTCTCTTAGACATTTTCTACTAAAGTGAAACAAAGCCGAAAACTAACCAAACAAATTTCTTAACAATTTTTGTTAAGTGCTTAAGAGTTTATGAAGAGCTTCAGGCATCAGCAGCCACGCTGAGGTTTGTCACGGATTCAGATGCTCCAGTCTCTTAATAGAAGTGGCTCCACGAGTTTTCATCCTGAGCACGGCACCTACTGAGAGCCAGGCAACTCCTTAACAAGCTGAGCAGCTATGAAGCCATATTCGACATAGAGGTCGAGTCCGCTTTACTCTGCACGGTCTCTGTGAGTCACAGCTCAGCTTACCTACTCCCCTGAGTTGTGTCTGTTCTCACCAACAATCAATTCTTGACACCAATTTAATGTCAGGCAATTTAATCCAATCCTGACACTATCTGCCTGCAGTTGGCCCCAGACTTCAGAAATGGAAGGCCTCACTCCAACAATGACTACCCTCTCAGGTCACTTGCCAGCCATACATGGGGTCACCAGAGTCAGCTCTCCTACCCAGCTGACAGCACCTATGGCCCCAGTCCCCACCCCTCAGCTGTGGTGGGCTCTCGGGACTCTCGGGGCTCAGGGAAGCATTGCTTCCTGTCACGTCACCATTTATCACAGAGGATGCTGAAGCACAACCAGATGAGGAGGTTCATCAGCGAGGTCAGAGGGTTCCCCCGAGCTAGAACATCTTTTCTGGCATGTGAATGTGTTAGTCAACTTGAAAGCACTCTGAACTTCGTCTTTTACATTTAAATTTACCAGCTAGTCATCTTGCTTTATTTTTAGAAACATTTTGCGTGGAGTGTGTGTGTGTATGTGTGTGTATATTTGTAAGTGTGTATGTCTGTGTGTGTGTGAAAGTGTGTGTCTGTAAGTGTGCCTCTGTAAGACAATGTGTGCGTGTGTATCTGTGTGTGAGAGTGTGTCTGTGTATATGTGTGTCTATGTGTATGTGTGTCTGTATGTATGTCTGTCTGTGTATGTGTGTATGTCTACATGTGTCTGTGTGTGTGAGAGTGTGTGTGTGTGTGTATGAGTGTGTGTGTCTGTGAGTGTGTGTGAGAGTGTGTGTCTGTGAGTGTGTCTCTGTAAGAGTGTGTGTGTGTGTGTCTGTGTGTGTATGTCTGTGTGTGTGTGTTTGTGAGTGTGTTTCTGTGTGTGAGAGAGTGTGTGTGTATGTGAGAGAATGTGTATATCTGTGTGTGTCTCTGTAAGAGAATGTGTGTCTGTATGTGTGAGAGAGTGTGTGTATCTGTGTGTCTGTGAGTGTATGTGTCTCTGTGTATGAAGATCCCCATATGCACCAGGTGCCATGCCATGCCATCTTTTTAGAGGTTCTGAGACAACCTGTAGGGAGTTGGCTCTCTCCTTTGACCTTGTGCATCCTGGGGATTGATAGCAGGTACCTTTATCCCAGAGCCAACTCTCAGCCAGGGCTGTCCTCTTCTCTATTTTAATTGCTTTGGTTACAATGAGCTAATATAATCTAATATCCCCATAGTGAATCTTCTTCACAGGACACAGGTGATGATAAATGTCACATGATGAATCAAAGGGACAGGTGTGGGTGGGAGTCTGTGTCTTCTTCGTGCGATGTTAACTTGACCTATGTCCCAGAGGGTACTGGCAATAATCCATGTGATAAACATTTGTAAATCTTACTTTGTTAAGAAAGAAACTGAATCATGGAGGATCCTTAAGAGAGGATGACTCATGGGTCCGTCCACTTCTTGAACGTGTCCGGGTGAAATCACAAGGTTGGATGATAGCACCCTTGCCCTTGAGAAGCCCACAGTTCAGCCATCTAAGGGCAAACAAAAATTCCATCACTGGATACAAGAATAGTTGGGGGTTGGAGGAGCTGGGGCAAGGGAAGTGACTTTAGGTTGGTCCTGACTCATAGGGAAAGGGTTAAAGATAAACTTCCTGGAGGAAGTGAAGCCTGTTGCTAAATTTTGAAGGTCAAAGTGGAGCTAGGACCTATGTTGTATCAATCAACAAGGTTCAGGAAACTACCAGCAAAGAGTGGAGTCAAGGCTGAGGTGGCCTGGAGGAAGAGAAAGGTCAGAGGGCAGCTCTTCTTGCGCAGAGCAGTTTTGACTTTACCCAGAGGGTAACAGGAGTTATTCAGAGGAGGCCAGGAGTACCAGGCTCTGTGAGTGTTAAGACAATTTCTCTCTCAATAGGTGGAAAAAATATAGCAAGGAAGAGCCAGGAGGCATGAGACCAATGAGAGAGGTCAGCATTGTTTCGGAGTGAGGCAAAGAGGAGGCCTCCAGAGAGGAGGTGCTACCTAGAGTCAGTCAACCCCAAAGCTAAGGATAGACCGCACAGGGTCAGCCATGGCCTTAGTTCCACACCAGAGGTCTCAGGCCATGTCACTTTAGTCCAGCTGACTAATTGTAAAAGTCTCCACAGACTCCCTCAGTTTCTATAATCCCTTAGAATGATTCACAGAACTCAGGAAAGCACTGTTATCCTGAAGGGTTAGTTTAACTTTAGTTATTGTGGTGATGTAGGATGTGGGTGTGTGGGTACATGCTACTGTGTGCAAGTGGAGGTCAGAAAACCACCTCCTGGGACTGGTCCTCTCCCTCCACCATTACCCTTTCCAGAGACTAATCTCGGTGGTTGGGCTTGCAAGGCCACTCCTTTACCTACTAAGTCACCTCCTGGCCTTGTTTGTTCTCCCTACCCCCCCTTGGGTTGGTTTTAGTTTTGTATCAAATGGGTACAAATTAGAACTGATCAAGGAAAGAGACTGGGGAGGAACGAGTAGGCTCCCAAAGGGAAGCTTCTGTCCTCAGGGCCTCATTAAACTAAAGAATGAGATGTGCAAAGACGATTGTTACTCAAGGATGCTTGAACCTCTGGCCAGAGCCTCGATGTCTGGGTTTTACAGAGATTCCATTACATACTCACAGGTATTGTTGAACTCAGCTACCAACCTTACCTCACATTCCAAATTGGTTTGACCTCTTATGGCTCAAACACCAAAAAAAAACCTTCTAATGACACACTGGCTTCTGGTGTCACCAGTTCTCTCCCTGAGTTCCCAGTTAGCTTAATTTTCTAAGAAAATTACCTCGTTAGTAACTGTTAGCTGTGGTCCCAAGAGCCCACCATGAATGACACTCTTTAACCCAAGGAATCTGTAGGGTTTAGAGGCTCACTCCCCCGGGCACTGGCCAGTGAGATGCCTCCCGTGCTGGGGTGAGAATGCAGAGCGACAGACATGAGGAATGCAGAATTGTATAAGTTGGGTAAGATGGATCCTGGGATATGGAGGTTTTGAGTATTGATGGTGGGTGCGTTGCTGAGGTGAGAGCTGCCAGGAAGTGGAGCCTGTCATTTTAAAAAAAGATTTATTTATTATTATACATAAGAATAATGTAGCTGACTTCAGACACACCAGAAGAAGGTGTCAGGTCTCATTACGGGTGGTTGTGAGCCACCATGTGGTTGCTGGAACTTGAACTCAGGACCTTTGGAAGAGCAGTCAGTGCTCTTACCCACTGAGCCATCTCTTCAGCCCTGAGCCTGTCATTCTTTTTTCTTTCTTTCTTTCTTTCTTTCTTTCTTTCTTTCTTTCTTTCTTTCTTTCTTTCTTTCTTTCTTTCTTTCTTTCTTTCTTTCTTTCTTTTCTTTTCTTTTTTGTTTCTTTTTTGGTTTTTTTGAGACACAGTTTCTCTGTGTAGCCTTGGCTGTCCTGGAACTCACTCTGTAGACCAGGCTGGCTTCAAACTCAGAAATCCGCCTGCCTCTGCCTTCTGAGTGCTGGGATTAAAGGCGTGCATCACCACGCCCGACTGAGCCTGTCATTCTTAATGTCCTCATTGGTTGTGGAGTTCTTGCTGTAGTGGCTCAGCTAGACACAATTAGGCAAATGCAGCTTGTACCTGATCAGGCAGGTTCCACCTCTCTTCCTTTTTCTTTGTCTTTTCCATTTCTCTGACTTCAAGCTTGCCCATGTAGTGAGTCACTGCCATCTGAGCCCAAAGAGTCAAGAGGATGGAGCCTTCTGTCTACAGAGTAGGTGGATGTCTGCATGCCTGCAAGAGGCCTGTCCTGACCTTGACGCCTCTGAATGACCGTTTGGCTGTTTATGAGGATGGCAGGGATGGAGAGGCCATATTCATATCCTTAATCAGAAAGGCACTTGCATTCCATAATGTAAAAAAGGAATCACTGCAGACCTGCTACTGCCAGCAGGCAATGGTTTGTTTGCTCTGAGTTAACCCCTCCCGGTCCACATGCCCCTGGAGGACTGTAAGGTTGACAGCTGCGTACGGACTTGACTCAGCCTTTCAAGAAGTGTTTGAGAGGGGCTGGAGAGAAGGCTCCATGATTAAGAGCACTGGTCGCTCTTACAGGGAGGGGGCCTGGGTTCCACTCCCAGCACTCACATGGCAGCTCACAATCTTCTATGACTCTAGTATCTTGGGAGATCTGACACCATTTTCTGGCCTCTGAGAGTAACCAGGTGCACAGGTGGTACACAGACACACACAAAAGTTCAACAACATACACATAAAAGTAAAGTTTCTATTTATTTATTTTGGTGTGTTGGGAGGGGCTTTTTGAGACGGTGTTTCTCTACATAGACCTGGCTATCCTAGTACTCACTGTATAGATCAGGCTGGCCTCAAACTCGAAAAGATTCATCTGCCTCTACTTCCTGTGTGCTGGGCTTAAAGGCATACACCATCACACCTAATTTTTTTTTTTCTTAAAGAAGAGGAGGAAGAAGGGGAGGAAGAAGAGGAAGAAGACATGGTGTTTGAGGGACTGGAAGGATGGCTCATTAGTTAACAGTGGGTGGTTACCCTTGCAGTAGACCTGCATTTGGTTCCCAGCACCCATGTCAGGTGGTCCACAATCACTTGTAACTCTAGTTCCAGGAGATCTGACTCTTTCTTCTGAACTACATGGGTACCTGCATGTGCATGGTGCACAGACACACAATGGAACACATACATAAAAATAAAGACATGCCCAACCCCAGACATCGCAGAATGAAAGAGGATAAGGAGCAATGCAGGCATCCCAGGTCTCAGAACCACGCTGACCGCCTGCCAGACGGAATTGTCTTAGCTCCAGAACGATTGACCTCAGTCCCCACCCTCTCCTACTCCCTGTGTAATGTGCTGGCTGGAAATGAGATGAGAGACAGATATTTAGGATGCTTAACCCACTGTCTTCTTATATCTCAGACTCTAGGATTCCATCCCTGTCTCTGTTTACTGATCATCTTTTGTCCTCTGGACACAAGCTAGGATCATCCAGGAAGAGGGAACCTCAACTGAGAAAATACCTCTATCACATTACTCTATGGGCAAGTCTATGGGACATTGTTTTGGGGGTTGTTTGTTTTTTTAATTAATAATTGATGTGGGAAGGTCTAGCCTATTCTGGGCTGTGCCACACCTGAGCTGTTGATGGTCCTGAGGTGTTTAAGAAAGCAAGCCAGAAGGAACAAGCCAGTAAGCAGCATTCCCCTGTGGTCTTTGCATCAGCGTTTGCCTCCAGAATCCTGCCTTGGCTTCCTTCTGTGACGGACAGAGATTCAGATGTGTTACACACATAAACCCTCTCTTCTCCAAATTGCTTTTGGTCGTGGTCTTTATCACAGCAGTAGAAAGAAAATGGAGACTGCATCTGTAAGTGAAGGCAACAATAAATTGTGGTGTCCCACTCCCATATTCCCCTGGGACTACCCCTGCCTGCATACGTGACAGACTGCACATTTACCTCACTTTATCTGTCCCCCAGGCAATGGCTTTGTTTTTGCCCTTGGCACCTTTTTTTGCAGGTGTTGTATGCTGGCCTGCAGCTTACAAGGACCAGGTACATCAGGGAGGCAGGCTGGGGCTGAAAGAGACTTAGACGGCAAGAGGTTAATGGAGCCAAGACATGATTCTGTTCAAGGCTCTCCAGTTTACTATGAGAGTCTACTTATAAAAGGGAAAGGCCCATCCCCCGCCAGTCCATTCTTGGTGTTGGGAGCCAGCCTGTAGGTGATGTGCAGAATAGGATGTTCCTCTGGAATGTATCAAGTGCTTCTCAGCAGGTAGCAGTGTCTTGGAGAGAGCAGTGGCAGGTGGCAGAACAAAAGAGCTATCTAGGTTGGAAGGCTCCACCTTAGGTAATTTCTTTCTCCGTGGTAGCAAGGTCAAAGTCTGGATCAGCCTACTTCAGAGCTGAGGGAAGCTACAATTCCTCCCTGATTATATAATAAAAATAGCCAGACCGAGGCATAAAATTTATTTATGCTCCATAGTCCTGCCTGGGAATTATGGTGGCTGGCTGCCGTGCCTGCCTTAGGATCTCAGATCTTCTCAAACCATCCAGTTTCGTCATAGGAGGCTATGTGCAGCTAGTTTGTGTAATATTTCACACAAACATGGCTCTGTGGTGTATTATCAACAGCCACGACCTTTTGCATGTACCCCTATCTTAGATTGGCATGATTTCGGATCTGGTTGCCCGTCATTGACTAACTGGCCCTCATAGCACGCCTTATTCCCAAATCAGACCAAAGCCACAATATGTACTTCGATTTCTTCTTGATGAAAATTAATAACTGCCACCTGCCTGTTGGAGGCGAGGTTTTACATCTGCTGTAGTCAGGCTGAATGGAGTGGCTGACCTGCTTGCGGAAATAAAGGTGGGGCAGTGAAAAGCAACAATATAAAAGCTTCTTGGTGGAAGCTCAGGTACTTTATTCAGTTGCAAATTAGCAACAATCTAGCTCAGGCTCTAGCCTCCAGGTGTGGGGGAGCTGGCTTTTAGAATTAGCAAAAAGGCCAGAGATTCTCTGGAAATGGAGGCTGTATTCCAAATTAACTTTTTCGGGTAAAAAGGAATTTCAGCCATCAAGGAGGTTAAAATCATACTTACTAGAAGATTCAGGATCTGTGTCCACTTGACAAACCAGTCTTTAAGGCAGACATCATACTCCGTCTTCTTTTTGTGAAAAAACACATACAGAACCTCTTCCCCAGATTAAAACGGGGTCTGGACCATTCCACATATTAGTTAATGGGTCCCGCCATTTAACCATGGCATAAGAACTGGAAGTAACAGGATGCCAGTGGCGATCTGCTGCAGACTGACTTTTAACATCAGTTTGCAGGAAATTTAAAACAAGACAAAAGCAAGATGTGCTTTTGGTGACCTTGGGGGGTATAACTGCCCCTGTTTCATTTTTAAAAGCCAGTTTTTCAGAGTGCCATGAGCACGTTCGACAATTCCTTGTCCCATGGGGTTATAAGGAATTCCAGTTTTATGTTTGATACCAAATTCTTTACAAAATGAAGTAAAATTGTTGCTATTATAGGATGGCTCATTATCTGTCTTAATGAGTTTAGGCAATCCCATAGCATTAAAGGCTTGCAAAAAATGATCAATTACATTTCTAGAGGCCTCTCCCATATGTAGAGAAGCAAAAAGAAATCCTGAACAGGTGTTAATACTAACATGTATGTATTTTAATTTTCCAACTTCTGCATAATGAGTTACATCCATTTGCCAAATATGATTAGGCATAAAACCTCATGGATTAACTCCTAAATGTGGCACTGGAGAAAATGTAATACATTTAGAACATTGTTTTACAATCATTCTTGCCTGCTCTTTAGTGATATTGTGTCTGAGCCTTAAGGTATGGCTAGAGAGATGAAACTTATCACGGTCACGTCTAGCCAAAGCAACAGGATCTGAAATTAAAGCCTCTGCTACCAGAGCCCTGTCGATGTAATCATTGCCTGCAGCTAAAGGTCCAGGAAGACCAGAATGAGCTCATATATGACCAATATAAAACGAATGTTTTCGGGCAAGAATGATGTTTTGCAATTGTGCAAACAGAGATCCTGCTGGCATATTAAAAGTTAAATGTACCACAAGTCTGCAATAAGGGAATTGATTGTGCAACATATAAACTATCAGTAAAAATATTAAAAGCACCACTTACAGATTCAAAGACATTCAGTACTGCTGTCAGTTCTGCTAACTGAGCTGAGAGGCCAGGAGTCTCTATGACTATTTGTTGACAAAACATCTCAAATACTTGACTGTTATAGTCAGTTTTAATGTAACATGGGCAGTGACTAATAGCACTTTCAATTGTTTCTCTTGAAGAGCGGTTGTAACTAGAAAGCTTGAAAAGTTATTAATAGTCACATGAGTATAATTTATTTATTAAATCAGAAATAAGAGCATTTATTTGTAGCAATTTATTAAGTATAAGTCCTCAAGAATTAACACTATTATGTGGAAACAAGTAGTAACTGAGGACACTAATAGCAAAGAATTTTTTATAATTTGATATGCACAATTTCTAGGAATATTAAAATATTATCTTAAACCATAACTGTTTTGAGTATATTAAGAATGAGATTATATATCCAATCTATCTTATATGTAGGACCTACAGACTGTCTGAGATATAAATCCAGCATGGCATTGCTTTAAGATGTCTAGGTAATCTAAAACAATTTATTAAATGTCTAAAAACAGCCTTCTTAAAAGGACAGATTTATTTTCTTATGAGTTGTATATGCATAAGCAATCGCAAATTTGAGAATTAATAGCATCTGAGGGATGCTTAATTAATCTTAAGCAATTGTGAGCTCTGAGATATAACATTGACTATTAATATACAAATTAAGGTTTGATTGTTCAGCATTTTAAAACACCATCTACAGCACACAACTAAATTATCTGTGCTGAAGCAGGGGGAAGCTCAAAAGAATTGGGGTGTGATCTAATTCACATCTACTTATTTCCCATAGAGGGGTTGTTTTTAAACACAATAATTGGGATGCATGCATGCATGAACTTATAGAAGAAACAAAAGCATGCATAAAAACAATTTTTTAACTTATCTTTGGGATATTGATTGTCAATTTTATTTTAAATGATGGTATGCAATAGATCAATTATTAATATTCTGTAATAACCAATTTGATTGCTGTTTGGAACAAGAAACAGACACTTAGTCAGGTTTTTAAGACACGATTTTTGTTATAGTTCCCCAAACTATATGAATTTATCTTATAATTCTGTTAGCACCACAGCGGCTTAATAGGATGCTGAAACTATGCTTTGAGGTGAACGCCACCTCAGCCTCGCCCTTGAGAGGCATTAGTGAATAAGATACTTTTCACTTAGGAAACAATATACACTGAAAGATTCAAACTCTTAGCTTCTTGTATATAAGCAGAAATGATAAACATTTTTCTTATATAGTGTAAAGCTGTGTTAGCCATACCTACAGCAATATTTTCCAGTGATTACCAGTGATTCCAGTTCATTAGCAGCAAAATTCTTTACAATTATCAGAATGTAAAGGAAAAAAACAAACTCTTAAATCTACAATAACTTTACATGAAGTAGGCAAGTCAAATCACAATATCCTGATAAATTCTACAGCCTGATTGACCCTTTTTATAAACTTAGAATTTAAACTTTATTAGAATAACATCTGGGTAGATCTGCAATAGTGTTCTTTCAGCTAAAAGAAATTTCCCCTGGAGGCAAGTTTCCAGAGCTTCCCTAGGCACCATTTGCAAGACAAAAGAAAGTCACACAAACCAAGCAGAAGCTGCACTGAGCTTAGTTCCTCTTGCCATGAGGACCGATTTTAGAATTACTAAGTTTCTTTTACAATATTAGACCATAACTACAACTTTGGGAAAGCAAAACCCAATTTCAAAACAATTTATCACCTTTAGAATCAATATTAGAAGCCTTACTATCATGTTAGGAAGTTTGGCTATCAATTTATACCTATGAATGCATGACAGTGCAAGCTTTAATGCTTCATTAAAGAGATATTGCTTTAAAAATTATCTTCAAATTTACTTTCTAGGATAAGAATCACATTAAATATTATCTCAACTAGAAGTATCCTTAGAGGCCTAGTTTTTTGGCCTGCTTTATGCCACGGGTTTGAAAGACTCCAAACCTGATTACCAATTTAAAGCCAACTTTCTAGTAACCAGTGTTACGCCTTTTTGATCATAACTTATAAGCTAATACTCTACGATGAAGACACGAAGAGCATATTACACCTCTAAGACCAGTAAAAAGCCAAACGAAACAGCTACACTTAGACCAATCAGAGAATTTTAATTTTTCTAGCTATAATTATAAGATAAAAAGTACTTTGTCATTTGCTAAACACATTTATCACGATTGCAGAGAATTTTCTTAGGAAAAAAATTATCTATCATCTTTTTCGCCCCAAAACCAAGAGGCTGCAAACTCCTTTTGTAAAAAACAGTTTTTCCAGCAGGAGCCCTCCTGCTGTGCCTGATCCTCTGCCAGACAATCAAAGCCACTCTTGGCTTTGTCTATACCAGCCATCTTTTATTTTTCAACACCAAACACTGAACCTTCAGTCATTCAGACGACTAGACATGAACACACATGAATTGAACAGGTAGACGGACCAGTGCACCAGACATTAGACAACACAAAGAGGGCAGAGAACTTCTGCTGTAGAGCCAGAGAGAATAAAGCAGGGCGTCCCCCGAATTCTCTCTGCCTCTGGGACAGTTTCAAAATCCATTTTCCTCTATATATTTTATTCCATCATTTTAAGCCCTATTCCTCTAGCCTGATACAGTTCTCGACTGCGGACAACCGCCTGTTTCATCATTTTAAACCCTATTCCTCTCGCCTGAAACAGCTTTTAAAAGCTGCGGACAACCGTGTGATTCACAGTTTCTAGTCCCACACATATTTTGCTGTCAAATCCTAAGTGGAAAAAGCCCCGGGTTAGCACTATTCCAAACTTAGCCCGTATCCTTCCGCACCTCCAGCAACCCTTTTTTAAAAAAATGAAGTTTAAAGCTAGCGCTAGCATAAATACCTGTTGCTCACCGTGCCCGATATGATCTGATTCTTTCCTTCCCTTGGAGCTCCGTACAAGACAGTGATTCCCTCAGTGTTTTCCCTCCGTTCCCATGGTCCCTGGCCCAGGCACCAATCTGTTGTATGCTGGCCTGCAGCTTACAAGGACCAGGTACATCAGGGAGGCAGGCTGGGGCTGAAAGAGACCTAGATGGCAAGAGGTTAATGGAGCCAAGACATGATTCTGTTCAAGGCTCTCCAGTTTACTACGAGAGTCTACTTACAAAAGGGGAAGGCCCATCCCCCGCCAGTCCATTCTTGGTGTTGGGAGCCAGTCTGTAGGTGATGTGCAGAATAGGATGTTCCTCTGGAATGTATCAGATGCTTTTCAGCAGGTAGCAGTGTCTTGGAGAGAACAGTGGCAGGTGGCAGAACAAAAGAGCCATCTAGGTTGGAAGGCTCCACCTTAGGTAATTTCCTTCTCAGTGGCAGCAAGGTCATAGTCTGGATCAGCCTGCTTCAGGGCTGAGGGAGGCTACATGCAGGTACTACAGGTATGTAAGCATAACTTCACAGAGGAAAAAACACCTTTCCTCTGTCAGTCATCTGATTATCTCTACCTGGAGCCGTGCAAAGGAGCCTGTCAGAGCAGGCAACGAGAAAAAGACAAACAAGCTTACAAGCAGGTTCACACATCTGTTTTCAGAAGAAGCTCACAGGGGTAGGCAGATGGCTTATACACTTAATCCTGGTTTGGGTGATAAATGTCCCCACAGTCTGTGGGGTTTGAGTGTTTGGTTCCCAATTGGGGCTTCTGTTTGTGGAGGCTTGGGAAGTGTGACCTTGCTGGGGGAAGGATGCTAGGGCCTAGGCATTGAGGTTTCTGCCATTTCTGTCAGATCTCAAAGAAACCCTGGAAAAAATGGCTAGCTATGGTGCCTATTAGCATACCGAAGCACACAATGGCCACCGGCTCAGTACCTTTGGCTCTTCTCCCCTCTCCTGACCCTCCACCCTAAACCTCTTAAGCCCAGGAGCTTCCCTCCCCATCCTAACCCCCAGCTTCTCTTTCTTATATAACCCTGCCATTTCTTGATTCCCTTGGCACTCTCTTGGTCCTCTTGGCTTTCTCTCATCTTTCTTCTCTTCCTTGCTTCCTTTCTTGCTTCCCCCTCCCACCCCACCCCCAACCCCAATAGCTCAGTTCACTCAAATGGTCATTTCTAGTCTACTGTCTTCTCTTCCTGCTCTGAACTCTTCCAGATGCCTCGGGCTGTCCTCTCCCCCACATATACAATAAAATCCTTCTCAACCTAAGACTTGCCATGTCCTCCTCTTCGTTCTATTCCCGGTGTGCACGTCCTGCTTTCTGCTTATGGTTTAGGATGTGAGGTCTGAACAGCTCCAGCCACCATGCCTAGCCTACTGCCCTGCTTCTTCCCCACCATGTTGGTGATGGACTCTTGTCCCTTTGGAACCATAAGCCCAATTGACTCTTCCTTCGATAAGTTAACTTGGTCATGGTGATCTACCAATAGAAAAGTAACCATTACACATCAATCATCCCAGCTAAGCCACAGGGAAGGAGCTTGGGCGACAGGAAGGGAAGAACCAGCCTACCTCCATCTTAGGCTTAAAAGCCATCTTAGAGTAAAAACAAATTAGGTTCATTCCTGTTTATGGTTATTCTGTTTCTCAAAGACTGAGCTATGCCCTACCTGTAACCTTAACTACTGCCTGTGCCAGGGATGGAACTTTGCATGACCTTGAATTCCAAGTCATCCCATTCGGGGTGATTCTGGTCCCTTGGATATCCTTTTCCAGGAATCTATGTCCTTCCAGATGACATACAGGGCTGTGATGATAGTTCTAGATATAGTGAGGACCTCCACCCCCAACCCAGTCTAGTTAGCACCAGCTATAGAACTTGAAAGTCCATTACAAAATAAAAGACAGGACCTTGGGTCAATGACATTCACAAATTTCAGAGTGTAGACAGCAGAGTTCCTATGGCTGTGTCAGCTGTATCCTGAGGGCTGGGAAGGAAACACTAGGCACCCCTGCCTCTGCTCTACATCTCCAGCCTATTTCTAGATGTCACTGTTGTCTGTGGGGAAAGGTGCTGATTTTTATGACTCATCTTGTGTGTGTGTGAGGGATGGATTTTAGTTTCTAAGGCCATCCTCAAGGTAGAATGGGGGAATGAGAGACTGGAGGGGAAGAGGAGGTCAGAGGCATCCGGGGCTGAGGTTTCCAGAAGGCCTGCCAGAGGTACTGTGTTCTTTCCACGTTCAAGGTGAGGGGTTTGTCTGGTGATTGGCAAGCTCATATACCTGGCATTCCAGACATAACTTAATAGATTCTTGAATGCCTTTATTTACCGATATAGATAACAATTATCAACTCATATAGATAGCAATTATCAACTCACGCCTCCTGGCACCTGGCAAGTGTGATGGATTTATTAAAGAAGATGTTGAGTCATTCTTTCTTGAAACTTACACTCTAAACGGAGTAACTGGGGCCACTGCTGTTGCTCTAGGAGAGAGAGAGAGAGGAATGTAAGGCAAGGCTGAGTACAACCTGAGAGCCACTGATACACGTGGAACAGAACTCAGCCCTGCCAGTTCCCCCAAACCAGCACATTTCTACTTCCTTCTGGCTGTCTTGTGCCACTTCCTGAACACCCATAATCAAAGTCTCTCAGGTTTGTGACTTACACAGCAGCAGGCTTTTTTTTTTTTTTTTTCTGGCACAGACCTCCTGACATTTGGAGTTTCAGTGGTCCAGCAAAGCCAGTGATGGTGCCAAGAAGGCTCTGGAGGCCTGAGGCCAACCCCCTGGAAAGGAGGAACCACGGGTGCTAAGAGGGACTGAGCAAAGTCATGCACTCATCAGAGAACACCTATCTACATTTGAAAGATGTATCCATGGCTGGATGTCAGCTGTGGGGAGCCCAAGAATAACAGTGTTCCCTGAATGTGAGCCCCTCACAGAGCTGACAGTGACAGGAGTGAGGGAGCTACAGACACTGGCTACTCCCTGGGAAGGGGAAAGCTGGGCTAGAGAGGCACTGAGGTCCTAGGTGATTTGAACGAGCAAGAGGCTCACACTCCCTAGATCTAAACCTGTATCCCAAAGAAGGTCACAATAGCCACTTGTATATTAGCTTTCTGGGGGCTTCCAGAACAAAGTGCCATAGTCCGATGACTTAAATGACAAAATGCATTGTCTTTCAGCTGTGGACGATGGAGGTACCACTGTGTGGCAGGGCCATATTCCCTTGGAAATCTATGTGTGCTCTTGCGTGCATGTTCTTCCTGTGTCTTCTAGTTCCTGCTGGCACCAGAGATATTTGGTGTGTTTCAGTGTCCCCTGAGACTTCTGCTCCTTCACTCAAGGCCTCTCGTGTGCTTGGCTCTCCTTCCTTCCTACACAGATCATACTGGATTAGGGCTCTGGTATGTTCCAGGTAGTCTGTAATGACTTCATTTACAGACAAGGTTGCATTCCAAGGTGTTAAGGGGTCACGACTTCAGCTGGTCTTTGGGTGGGATACATGTGTATACTGGGGAGAAATCTAGACCTGGTTTAAGGATGATTCTAAATGACCAGCTGATGTGACACCTGCCACTGTGGCCTCTTCATAGAGCCCTTAAGCCCAGTTCTGAGGGTGGCAAGCAGCCCGCCTGTCGATCCACATCCACGACGAGACTAGAAAGCATCCATCCAGATTTGCTCTTTCACCTTCTGGAAATCAGACACTTTGCAAGAAATATCTTCCTCTGTCAAATATCAAGAGAGTGAATAACAAGGTGGGAGGGAATAACACGGTGTACCTTGTGTAGCTGCAAACAGCAGCTTGGAGGGAGGGGGCTCCTGTGTCACTTAAGGGATAGATAAAGGAGAAGCTAAATGGAGTGTGACCCTGGGCTGTGTGTGTGTGTGTGTGTGTGTGTGTGTGTGTGTGTGTGTGTGTGTGTGTGGTTTCATCTAAAGCTTCTATTAGGGCTGCTGTAGGGGGAGGGGAGAAAAAGCAAGGTTAGGGGATTGTGGCCTTGAGGACAACAGGAGATAGAAACTGGTCCAGTAGGCCAAGGGACCCTAAAGCAGCAGCTCTGGAATGTCCTTGCTAGAGGCCAGGATGCAGAGAGAACTGGTTCCTTGTTATCTCACATCCCTGCCTGGAAGCTACAGCGAAAGCCTGAGGAATCCTGACAGGAAGCAGCTGGACAGCTCATGGATGAGCCAGCGGCACGGACCCCTCCCCATGCTTCACCCCAGTTTCTGCCATCAGTCCCACAGACAGACCCAGACTACTAGCATCTTGAGGGCACCCTGTATGTGGGGACCAAAAATTTTCAAAACACTTTTTCTGTGGTCTGTAAATTTCATTCACTGGCTCTGGGCAGCTTTAGCGGCTGTTGAATTTTCTGGGACTCACCCCTGCTCCAGGCTCATCAAGAGTCAAGAAAGGCTCCTTTGAATTCAAATATTCCCCAGAATATCCTGTATCATCCTAGGCTCTGACTCCCACATTTGGCTTCTTAGCAGGAACACTGAACACCGGACACCAGTCTCAGGAACTGCTTTGTGACAGATGCTAGGAACAGGAGACAGGGTGGATCCAGGTTTTCTGGTCCTGAGGTTTATTCTGTTTCCAAAGCCCAGTTTTAAACATACATACACACACACACACACACACACACACACAAAATTATGAACACAAAATTACTATCTCCACTAGGTTCCTAGAATAGCTGTGTCCAATGGGGTCAGGGTCTATTGGGAGAAGCCTCATCAGGACCCAGTGAAGGAGCCTGAGTGAGGCCTGCTGATGCTGTAGCTCAGAGGGCCCTCAGGGACTTGAGAAGAAAGGAGACAGAAAGACTCCTGGGAGCCTGTGTGGGGAGTCATCCTGTGATTACAGGAGAGCGGGAGTCTCGGGAGCAGTTGAGTAAATTAGAGGCCTGCTGAGAAGGGTGCCTGGAAGACAAGGCAGGCAGTGTCCAATAAGGGGGCAGGCTGCTTCAGGACCGGGGAGGCAGGGTCTGCCCAAGGCTCCGAGCTGCAAGGCCCAGATCAGGGAGGAGAACAGAGTCCCACCCCAGGAGGAAGATGGGGGAAATTGTGAACCAGAGCATCTTTTAACAGAGGTGGGGGAATAGGGGGGGGCAGGAAGAAGAGAGCAAAGAAAGGGGAGGAAGAGGCAGGAGGTTCATGCCTGTAATCCCAGTACCTGAGAAGCTGAGGAGGGAGGACTGCTGTGAGTTTCAGGCCAGCCTGGGCTACAGAGGAGACCCTGACTCAAAAAACCATGGAGAAGAAGAAAAGGAGTAGGAGGGGAGATGACTGAGTGCCTAGCTTCTCTCCTGCAACCTTTCCCACCAGCTTGCCCACTCCCAACCCTTCACCTCCTCAACCAGAGGCCAACTCACTCACACACACACACACACACACACACACACACACCACAAGTTTGCCCCTTCCATAGCTCAATGGTAAAGACTCTAGGTATGCAGAATTGGGGCAAGATTGGCTACCAGTACATTTGAAAGGAGACAGTAACTGTTCTGATTAAAGGAAGGTCTCCCCAGAATGAACCTGGCCTGGAGGGTCAGTGGATTTGTGTGCTGAGTAGACAACCTTTGCACTTCTAGCCTAAGAGCTCTGAGATCCAACTCTCCATTGACCGTTTAGAAAGACTGAAACCGGAAGCTGGGACCAGAACCTAGCCCTCCTGCCCTTTACCCTCTGCCTAGCTACCTTTTCTGAGCTCTGTCTTCCCCTGGGACGATAACACCCTCACCCACATCCACCCCAAGCCAATGGAGAGAGGAAAGCAGAGCTCTGAGGAGGAACTGTTCAGTGTCACAGGGTCACATCCAGCCTGCTGTGGCTCATTTAGACCATTTCCTCCTTAGCTCAGGGGACCTGGCAGCCCACATTCTCCAGGCCTCCCAGGATCTACAGCTGTGATCTTCATTTTCTGCCTGACTCAAACTTAAAAGCGAGCCTGGGGTGAAGAAGTGTAGGTTTCCAGGCTCAGCCCACCTGCCTCACCATGTGCTGGGCCTATGCACGTGGGATCTTTACAATTTGTATTGTTTGTTATGACTGTGGAAGGATCGGGGCTCCTGAGAAACGCAGAAACCAAAGGTGAGAGGAAGGAGACAAAGATTCCCGATGATCACTCAGGGAAGGAACCAGGGTAGATGTCCATCTTCAGAGTCTTCACAGCACGTGGAAGCAACTACAGGGTCAGGCCTGAATCCTTTAATCCTAGTACTCAGGAGGCAGAGGCAGGAGGCTCACTGTGAGTTTAAGGCCAGCCTGGTCTTTATGACAGTTCCAGGCCAGCCAGGGTTACATAGTAAGACCTAGTCTAAAACAAACAAACAAACAAAGTAACAACAAAATTGCCATAGTGGGTCACCTACTGCTTTGTGTATTGACTTCCTTAAAAAGAAAGCTGATAATTATGATGAAATTGCTCCACATCAACAAACATTATCCAAAAGCAAAGCTGCTAGTTCTTTCTTTCTTTCTTTCTTTCTTTCTTTCTTTCTTTCTTTCTTTCTTTCTTTCTTTCTTTCTTTCTTTCTTTCTTTCTTTCTTTCTCTCTCTCTCTCTCTTTCTTTCTTTCCTTCTTTCTCTCTCTCTCTCTCTCTCTCTCTCTCTCTCTCTCTCTCTCTCTTTCTCTCTCTCTTTCTTTCTTCTTTGGTTTTTCGAGACAAGGGTTTCTCTGTGTAGCCTTGGCTGTCCTGGAACTCACTTTGTAGACCAGGCTGACCTCGCACTCAGAAATCTGCCTGCCTCTGCCTCCCAAGTGCTGGGATTAAAGGTGTGTGCCACCACTGCCCAGTTTTTTTTATTTTTTAATTTAAATGTTAAGTGGTTAAAAACCTGGCTGGCTCAAGCAAGGCAAAACCAAGAGATTTGGAAGCACCGAGGCTCATAGGAAGGAACTCTTTGGAAGACAGGCCTGCCTAGGATAGAGGGGTTGAAGTCTGGCTGAGCGCTTTGAGGATTGGGTGCTCTGAGGGATTCCATGCCTGTTGTCCCATCCACCCACGTGTCAGTCTGTCACATGGGCCACTGGGGCCAAGGCAGCCTGCTTTCCCCCAGCGATAGTCTCTTCCTCAGAAAGAAGATCGCAAGCGTAACTGGTCATGTGGCTCCTGGAATAGACACCACACTCCTCAGAGTGCCTCGATACTTCAGAAGAGCACGTGGCCGACTCAATCCAAAGCTTTGCAGGACAGCACATGTCTAACTTCGGAACATCCCTTCAGAGAGAATTGGAAAGCCCCACCACACACCTTACTCCTTCCTGCTGGCTGCAAATAGGATGTGGTTGCTGGAGATTTGCAGTCACAGGAGACCTTGAGGTGGCAGCTTCCTGCTGATCTTGGCAGAATGGCATGTATGGAGAGTCCTGGGTCCCCAGCAGATTGTGCACACACAGCAGGAGCTCTGGTGTGTTTACCTCTAGGCTTTTATAGGCAAGAGACAAAAAAAAAAAAAAAAAAAAAAAAAAAAACTGGGTCAGCGAGATGAGGCAGCAGGTAAAGGCACCTGCCACCAAGCCTGGTGACCTGAGGTTGATTTCTGGTTCCACTTGGTGGAAGGAGGGAACCAAGTGTCACAAGTTGTCCTCTGACTTCTACACTCAAGTTCTCTGTCTCTGTTTCTGTTTCTGTCTCTGTCTCTGTCTCTGTCTCTGTCTCTGTCTCTGTCTCTGTCTCTGTCTCTCTCTCTCTCTCTCTCTCTCTGTCTCTCTGTGTGTCTCTCTCTCTCTCTCTCTCTCTCTCTCAGACACACACACATGCATACACACCCTCTACAGTGAGCATTTAAAGCCCTGGGCTCTTTCCACAGAACATCCCTGCTATTAGGGAAGGCTGCTAATATTTATGGATTGTCTCCGGCTTGCCAGACATGTACACATACTTTAATTAAACTTAATGTAATGTAGCTTCATTTAATTTTCCTACAAACCCCGAAGCGTTAGTATTATTATCCCCATTCTATGGATGAAGAAGCCAAGGCTCCCAGGGGCTGAGTAGCAAGTACACACAGTGAGTGCTGGTCTGGTGGCCCCCATATCTGCTCTTCCCAAGTTTGCCCAGCGTCTTCTGCCTCCTGATCCACCAGCTTCGCTTTGGAAGATAAGCGTCTCACTCGATTTATTTGTTTCATTTCTCACCAGCCTTCGTCTTGAGAAGGAACCCAGAACCTGAGCCATTTCTCAGGGGTTTGAATGAAAACTTAAATCAGGCTTTAATATCAGTAAATTCTTTTCTTTCTCAAGGAAAAAAAAAAGCCCATAGTCAGCTATAATAAATCCGCTCATTACCTTTATTACAGTGATTACCGCTCCCGCCACTATAATTGGCTTCTCCGAGGTTTTAGGAGGAACTGTGTCTTCAAAGGTCTGTGCTTGGAGCTGAACTTGGCTTTTGTGGCCAAATTAGGAGCCTGGGTCCTGGGAGAAGTGGGGGGTGAGGGAGGAAGACCCCACAGCTCAGGAACCTGTGGCTACTACAGCAGCTGTGTCCGTAACATCCATCCCAATTGCACACTGTCTACGGTACACAATGGTGTCTTCTTGGACAGGCCTCAGCTTGTCAAACAGAGAAGGCTTCTGACGGGTCTGTGTACTTTGCAAAGCCCATCCCAAGATGACCAGGACTCTGCAGGTGCTCAGGCTGGTTATGGGATACAAGGGAAGAGGTGGGACAAAGAATCCGAAGACCTACCTATGTTACAGTGCTTGCTCCTCAATGACCTTGGGCAAAGACATTTCCTTTTGTCAAAGGGATGAATGCATGTACTCGGGAGCTTAATGGTAGATGAGGCTAAATGATGAGATGCTGAAAAAAATAAGAGTCTTTGTAGGATGCTGGGGAATCTCCCATGGAAAATTTAGACAGGTTGGTGTTCTTGTCCTGTGGGCACAGACTCCTGTCCGTTCTGCCACTTGGATTGTTACTGACCCATGCGATCGCCTGTGCCTCAGTCACACTAGCTCATGAGTGACAGAGAGAGAGGCACCCTCCTTGGGATCCTGACACTCTATGTGATTCTGGGTCAGGCCCAGCTCCCCACAGTTCAAAGGCCCAGATCCCCACAGTTCACAGTCGTTGTAAGTGTGAGCCACTGGCACTTCAGACAGGCCAGCAACCTGTTCCTATCAGCATGGAGCAAGCACCTCACAAGATTCAGAGAAACCATAGCATGGAGGGTAAGAAGCTAGCTAGCAGCTTGACTGTCTAGTATTTTGTGAGCCCCAGTTGAGTGCTATGAAGGAAAAACAACTGCTGTCCCATGCAGAACAGACCTTAAAGTGGCTATTTACCTGGCACCCCCTGCTTGGGGCCGCCGCTTGGGGCCACTTGCCTGGTATCCTCCTGGACCTTCCAATCTCACCTTTGTAGGACCTGCCTACTGCATCCCATTGGTCACCCCACCATCATTGGAGGACCATTTAGTGCCTCACTTTCTGGAATTGGAATAAGACAGAGCTGGCCTCAATCATTGTGTTTGCAGACTGAGGGTAAAGGGGTGGCCCAAGCCAATATCTAGGACCATTTCCTTCTTTGTAGCCAAGATTTGGGATGGCTCCTGGGAATGGTGGAAATGGGAGCCACAAACTTAGCTTTTGCCCCTTAGGAATCACTCTCTCTCTCCCTCTCCCCTTCCCCCTCCTCCTCTCCCCCTCCCCCTCCCTCTCTCTCTCCTCCTCCCCCTCCCTCTCTCTCTCTCACACACAAGCCAATGATGCTCTTCTAACAAGGTTGTGGTTCACAAAAGACTGTGTGTACAGAAGGCTGCACAGTGTCAGGCATGCAGCAGGTACTCATAAAAAGGGCAAAAGCAAAAGCTCTAATAATCAATAGACTGTGGTGACCATGGTGACCCAACTAATGTCACTCTTGGATAGGCCTGAGCTTCCTAAACCTTGTCCAAAGACAAGGCACGGGCTGGATTCAGCCTTGCACCTCACCTACCCAACTCACCTCCTGTCAGTTTCCCCACCAAGGTCACACCTACTTGCCTCTGTCCTTAGCTACTCTTCCCTTTCTAGCATCTTTAGTGTCCGCACACCCAGGTTCACAGTTCAGTGTCTACCCATCCTGTGCCCTGCACAGCTTAGTGGCCCCTGCCTCATGATGGCTCCCAAGCCCTAAGCCCACAGTCTCCTCAGCCCCAACCACGGGGTCTTTCATCTGGCAGGAGGACCCCTCCTGAAGCTGCTCTACCTCAGGTTCTCTATGCTCAGGACCACACTTCTCCCTCCTGTCCCTGCATGGGATATGGCTTCTCCTGAGCCTAGATGTGGTGTCGTTGCTACCTCTGTCCCTCATGCGCCGCAGCCCAGTGTGAGCTGTTCCTCCCAGTCTCACCTTTTTGGTTTGAAGGGATCTTTCTGCAGCTTGTCCTCCCTGGCCTCCTGCCTCCATTTCTTCCTCCACATATCTGCTCAGCCCACATCAGAATCCATCAGCTCTGAGGGTGGTGGCACACAACTGTAATCTCAGCTGAAGCATGAGAACTGGCTGACCTGAGCTACACGGCAAGAATGAAGCTCAACGAAACAAAACAGAACAGAGATCCACTAACATCCACTCTGGCTTGAATACCCCATTCCCCCAGTGCTCCAGACCGACAGAATTCTGTTTCCATCCTTTGCAAGGCCTCTAGCCCGAGGACTTTGCATTGGCTGCCTCCCATCCCACTATGCCTCGGGCCTGGCCCTCCCTCAGATCAAACCCTCTGCCTGCCTGGCCCCACCTGCTCATCTGTCATCCCCAGTCTATAGAGCGCTCCTTTCTGGGAACCTGCTCAAGCTTAAGCACCCTGTTGGGGTTTCCCTGTCACAAAGGCAGAGAGCTTTAGTGACTTCCACTATCTGGGTCCTGCTGTGATTAGAGATGACTAGTTAAGTGTGTGTAAAATATGTGTACATGGTGTACAGTGTACCTGTGTGTGCAGGCACATGTACCTATCCACATATGTACAGAGGCCAGAGGATGCCCAGAGATGTCTGGCTCTATTGGTGTCCCACAAATTCTTTAGGGTCAGGGTCTTTCACTGAAACCAGAGCTGGGCTGGCAGCCAGCAGACCCCAGCCTCTCTCCTCTCCACCTTCTCTAGGGCTGTGGTTGCAGGTACCCGTGACCACGACCAAGGCTTCACCAGCACTGGAATCAGAACTCAAGTCCTGGCACTCGTGAACTCACAAATTACTTTTGCCCACTGAACCTTTTCTCCAGCGCCAATTAGGAGGAAGGATTTAAATATTAAACTCTTGTAGTTAATTCGTAATAATTATGGATAGTGTCCTGATGTGTCCTTCCTTTTTTCCCAGTATTTTCCTGTGTGTGAAGTTTTTATTCTAGAATTTTCTCATTTGCATTTATAATTTGTGCCCCTCCTTCACTTATTTATGTGTATTTCTTTTTTTAAAATTCCTATTGATTTGATTTGTTTTTGTTACACTGTGTGTGTGTGTGTATGTGTGTGTGTGTGTGTGTGTCTGTGACTCTCTCTGTGCCTATATGTCTGTATGTGTCTCTCTGTGTGTATACATCTGTGTGTATGTATGTCTCCATGTGTATGTCTGTGTATGTATATCTGTATCCATGTGGCAGAGGACAACTTGTGGGAATGGGTTCTTTCTTTCCACAGGCTGTGGGGATGGACCACAGATCCTCCAGTTTGTTGAGTGCACTTAACGATAAGTACCTTTACCTGCTGAGCCATCATCTTACTGGTCCGACATCTCTTTCATCTGTTTATTTTATAGCATGAGCCTTTTCCTAGGCTGTGAGCTCCTCTCCCATTCAGTGGACTTGGTTTTTTTAATCCCTCCATTTGTTTAACACATATGTGTCTGAGGCTCCTGTGGGCATGCCGTGTTGCTCTACACACTGACCAGGACAGGTTTAGTTCCAGCCCTGGTGTGGGTTACAACCTAATAGGAAAGCTGGATCATCAGTACGGACAGGGTGCTTCAGATGTATCCAGAGTGCATGCTCAGAAGAGCCCACAAAAGATTGATGTCCACAGAGATTAGAAGCCTTCACAGAAGAACGCAAGCCAGGTCATGCCTCATGTGGATGCGAGGTAACCTTTTAGGTAGAGTTGTAGCTTCACTGAAGAAAATGGATGTTTTCTCTGCCAGCAGGTATCAATGAAAAACAGCATCTTGGTTTGGAGTGGGAGCCCCTCATTGGTGGGACCCTATCTGCCTTGAATTTCTACAGGTTCGTGTGTGTGCTGCCACAGTCTCTGTGAGTGCGTATGTCCATCACTGTTGTGTCTAGAAGACAGTTTCCTTGGAGTCAGCCACAAGCTCTGGATCTTACCCTCTTTCCACCTCCTCTTCAGTATAGATTCCTGAGCCTTGACCAGAGGGGTTTGGCAAAAACATTCTATTTATGGCTGGAGTCTCTCACTCTCTGCACATTGTCTAATTGTGGATCTCAGTGTTAATTTCCATCTAGTGCAAGAAGAAACTTCTCCAATGAGGGTTGCCTAAATGCACCAATCTATGCAATGGTATAGCAATGTGATTGGGAATATTTTATTGCTATGTTTCTTTAGGTGAACAATAGCAGTAGGTTTCCCCTAGGTCTGTGACCTATCAAGTCTCAGGTTCTTGTCCACTTTATCAGTGTTAGGTATGGGTTCCTTTTTATACAGTGGGCCTTAAATACCATCAGAAAGTGATTGGTTACTCCCATAACATTTGAACCACTTTGCACCAGTATATACTTGCAGACAGGTCAGTGTTGTAGGCTACAGGGTTTGTTACTGGTATACACACACACACACACACACACACACACACACACACACACGTGTATATTTATCACATATATCACATATATACCATATATCACACCACACATATATATCATATAGATATCTATCACATATATACCATGTGTGTGCATGCGTGTGCATGCGTGTGCATGCGTGTGCATACATATATATCTATTAGGAAGCGTCTATACTATTAAGTTTCCACATGGCCTATAGTGTTAGTTGTTCCTCCCCACATCACCTCCTTTACTCTTCTCTCCCATCCTCTCCTCATTTAATCCTCCTATTCTAGTTTCCCCTTTGTCTCACCATAACAACATATTTCATTTCTCCTTCCTTGGGAGATACTCTCCTCCCCTGGTCCCTTACTAGGTACCTAACCTTTGTGGATGGTTGAATTTTAACATGCATGTCAAAAATTTAAAAGCAAAAATCCACACCAGGCAGTGATGGCGCACACCTTTAGTCCCAACACTTGGAAGGCAGAGGCAGGCAAATCTCTATGAGTTCAAGGCCAGCCTGATCTACAGAGCGAGTTCTAGGACTGCCAATGCTGCACAGAGAAATCGTCTCAAACCAAACCAAACCAAACAAAACCAAGCTAATATCTGAATATAAGAGGAAACATGAAGTATTTATCTTTTTTTAGTCTGAGCCACCTTATTCAGGATAAGTTTTTTTAACTCCATCCATTTATGTGTAAATTCCATGATTTTCTTTTCCTTCCTTCCTTCCTTCCTTCCTTCCTTCCTTCCTTCCTTCCTTCCTTCCTTCCTTCCTTTCTTCCTTTCTCTCTCTCTCTCTCTTTCTTTCTTTCTTTCTTTAAAGATTTATTTATTATATGTAAGTACACTGTAACTGTCTTCAGACATCCCAGAAGAGGACATCAGATCTTATTACAGATTGTTGTGAGCCACCATGTGGTTGCTGGGATGTGAACTCAGCACCTTCAATAGAGCAGTCTTAACCACTGAGCCAACTCTTCAGCCCCTGATTTTGTTTTTCTTAATAGCTGAATAATATCCCCTTGTGTAATGTACCACATTCTCTTTATCCACTCACCAGCTTATGGATATCTAGGCTGTTGTGCAGAGCAGCAATGAACACAGATGAGCAAGTGTCTCTGTGGTAGTCCTTTGGCTGTGTGCCTCAGAGTGATATAGCTGGATCTTAAGGTAGATCGATTCTCAGATTCCTGAGGAACTGCCAAAATGACTTTGGTAGTGACAGCCATTAATCCTGAAGAAGACAGGCCAAGCACTTTCTCTACCTGGAAGGAAGGGTAAGACCGTACAGTACCTACCAGAATTCATCATCGAAGTAGGGCAGGTGCGTCCGCTTGGACCCAGCCCCATCTGATGCTCCTAGTGGAGCACAGGTGTCATGGGTGTGATCCTGCCCACAGGGTGGAACCTCCTCTCACTCCAGTATCACCGACGACGCCTCTCTCTGGCACCGAGAGAGGAAAAGCTGATGGTTTCATCACCCAGAAGTTTGGCCTGGGAACTTCATGCTGTGTTTGCCTACATGCTTTCATCTGCATCCAAGAAGAAGCCTTTTTAGACAATCTCCTTTGACAGACGGGGGAGAGGGAGGGAGAATTGAGAGGAGCTCTGCAAGCTAAGAAGAGTCAGCTGACTCGGTGCTGCGTTGCTGGGGGCTAAGGTGGGCTCAGTCAGCTTCCAACTGTGTCCTCTTGGTGGTTTCCCTTTCCAGCAGAATCCTGACTGCTGCAGTAGAGTAGGAGTGTGCCCAGTGCAGATTAACTCTGAGTTGAGTCTACATTCAGTGTGAATCCACCTTTCAAAGGTATTTTTATTTCTTCGGGATTCCATATAACCTGGCCAGTCACACATTCAAATCTTGGACAATAAGACTCTTTAAAACGGTTTGCTACTGGGGGACATCTGTGTAAGACAAAGGTGACTAGTACTTCTAGGTCCTGCGTTAGACTTGGATGTGGTGTCTGGAGTACACAGTGGCCATTCGTAACTGTGAGATGGAAAGTGCAGTGGTGGTAAGACACATTTAAAATGACCCAGACACTGGGCATGATGTCACATGCCTGTGTATTCCAGCCCTTGGAAGATGGAGGCAGGAGGATCAGCAATCAAGAACAGCCTTGAGTTGGAAGCCAGCCTAGGCTACATGATACCCACCTCTCAACCCCAATAAACAAACAAACAAAAAAAAAAAAAAACAAGAAAGAATCCCAAACCCCAGCCTCTTCCCAAGGACATGCTGAGCATCTGTCCCAACATTCCTGACTTTTACCTCTGAGTTCCCTGCTATTTTGCACTATATTTTATTTATCTCTGTATCTGTGTATGTGTGTGCACACACGTGTCACAGTGTACTCGTGGAGGTCAGAGGACAACCTTAAGCAGTCGGTTCTCTCCACCTTCAGCCCACAGGCATCGTGCTGGCTCCAGACTTCTTTTTAATGTCACGCTAAGTTCCTGTTTAGATGCTTTTCTACTCAGAGGGGCATCTCTAACCACTTCATTCTGTGCCTCCAAATGTTGGCTTGAAGCTTTTCTGGTTCTGCGGTATTTAATCCAAGAGAGCATCATTCATGTCTGATGGTTCTAGCAGAGTGTCATGCATCTCATTTCAAGGAGCTTTCAGGGTTTGTGCACTGGCAGTACATTTATCTCATGCTCAGATGAAGAAAACTAACCCTGGAGCCATTGACTAGAAAGTCATTGGCTAGAAGGCCTTCTGGCCATTATGGCAGAATGCTGCTGGGTTAGTGGGAGCCAGATGCAAATCTTCCTAATCTTTTTGTCCCCAAGGAATAATAATAAGAAGAAAAATCTTTACAGGAATATGTTCACAGCACTGTCCCCTGTGCAGACTGGCATCTCAGCTCACTTTACCTGAATGTCCCACACACGTCAAGCTTACATTAAGGAGATCCTAGAGTGGAGTCAGTCCCAAGATCACAGTGGGAGCAAGTGCTTTCCTGTTCTGGCAGGTGTCATGGTCACCCTGGCCTCAAAGACAGCCCTGTTACACACTCTCCACAGTAAGCAGAGCTCAGCCATAAAATAAATATGCGCACGGGATAGAGAGGTGGAAAGAGTATTGAGGCAGAAGCAACAAACTGAGCCCCAGATATTTCACACAATAGAATCAGAAATAACAAAAGCTAAAATTGTTATGTTAAAAGACAGAATACAACCTTTTCTCTTTTCCTATCTTCCTCTTTTTGTTTTTGTTGTTGTTTGCTTGTTTTGTTTTGTTTTGTTTTGTTTTGTTTTGTTTCAGACAAGGTTTTTCTGTGTAGCCCTGGCTGTCGTGGAACTTGATCTGTAGACCAGGCTGGCCTGAAACTGAGAGCTCTACTTGCCTCTGCCCCCCAAGTGCTGGGATTAAAGACACGCACCACAGAACACAAACTTTAAAGTGTATCCAGGTAACAGAAAGTTAACAAAAACTGATCTTAAAAAAAATAATAAGATGGGCGGTGGTGACTCACACTTTTGAAAAACCCTGTCTCAAAAAACCAATAATAATAATAATAATAATAATAATAATAATAAAATAGAGCTGTTTTTGTTTTGTTTAGTTTTGTTTGAACATGATCTTACTATGAGTCCAGGCTAGCCTCGAACTCAAGACCTTCCTCAGTCTCTTGACTGTTGGGATCACAGATCTGTGCCTTCACACCCACCTGAGATCATGTAGAAAAATAAATATAAGTATAGTTACTGAACACTGAATTTAATAGATGAGTTTAATAGCTGATTAGATACAGACAAAGAAAAAATCAGTGAACTGGAAGATAGGCCAGAAGAAATTAGTCAAACAACAGTGTAGGAAGTCCAAAAGAAAGTCATCAGAGTATCTGAGAGAAAAAAAAAAAGAGAGAGTAAATAGTCTAAACACACCTAACTGACATTCTGGAAAAAGAAGCAAGAGAGAAGACAGCAAATGTGCTGTGAGAAGACAATGTCGATGAGAATTTTTCAGAACAGATGGGAGATGCTGATGTCCACGTAAGAACCCTAGTAAATGCCACAGACTCGAAATAAAAAGGTCTTGTTGAGCCTTTCTGACATAAGGGATGGATCCAAGGACCTACTAGAACTTGACCAACCTCAGGACATGCTCTCCTGTTGACGATGAGCCAAGCAAGAATGTGTGCAACACCCAGTGGTGAAGACTACTCCTGGTCTGGCCAAGTCAGTGAATGTGAAGGTCAGAATGACATTGGTGCATTTTGAGCCTTCAGTTTGTCATTTATAGCACAAAAATAATGGAGGAAATGATGGGAACTCCATTCCCACCCTCCCGTGGGCTAGATGATTTTATTTGTAAGAAGTCTAGCAGAAATCTGTTGTTTCTCCCTCCCTACTACATTATCTTAAAATAAGTCTGCTTGAGAATTTAGTCTCTATGTCCACCTTTGACTTTGATGGAAAACATCAAATTTCCCATCTCTGGAGCTCTTGTCTAGACTCTGAGAAACATTAACATTATAAATTGTTTACAGGCCGACGCCTAGGTTTTATATAGTCCATTTCACTGAAGATGGAAGAACTAAGGTCAGAGAAGATGGGGAACACAAATGGTGTCTTCAGTCAAGCCAGGCCTACTGAGGGGTCTCCTGGGTCTAAGCTGGGCCTTCGTCCACCATCCAGATGCTCATTTCCTGGAGATGGATGGAGCACGTTGTTTTGTTCTCAAAGGGAAGATATTTCAACAACTGTTTGTTACCATGGACCAAGTTATGTAAGACACAGCGTCTCCGAAGCATCACCGAGGTGACATAGAAAAGGAGATAGAGACACCCCAACAGATCAAAACAGCCCCAGTTACATAACCAAGACAGCACTCGGTGAATCACTGCCGTGTAATGGGAAAATCAGATTGGTCACTAGGAAAAGTAAAAGGATCTATGGTGAGTCACGGGCCCACCCTCCGGTGGAGCCTCTGAAGGGCAGACACCTGCCGGTTGATTCAGAGTCTGCCCTTTGTCTTCCTCTCTTCCACATCGGAGTCTTGGTGTTTCACAATGGAGCGTCGCTAGGGGTGTAAATTTCCAAAGAGGGCTAGGTTTGGAAGGGAAGCCCCAAGTTCTGTCTCTCAGCTTTTTTGGAAGGTGGGCTCTGCGTTAGTCAGTTCCCATTAATTACCAGAGCCATGGCATCAATAGGGAATTCCTGCCTTTCCAAAGAGACCTGGCCTCTTCCTGATGGGTCCTTGTGACAACTCAATGCACTAAGTGTCATCCGCTTGATGGAGAATAGCGGCCACAAAAGGTTCTGATGCTGAACGGAATCTCAGAGTTAGGAGAAGATGGTGGTTGGATCCCCTAGGCAAAGCCGCGTGAGGGCCCACCTTCTTCTAACTTGGCTGGGAGGCCTCCTTTCGGACTTTTGGATATCTTTGAGCATAGTGCGGTTGTCCCAGAGAAGAATGAGTCTGTGGAGAAACATGTGCTGGAGCCCACCCTCACGGCGCAGCCACTGCCAAAGCGGGCAGTTCTCTATCGTAGTGGAACCGGAAGGTTGACATGGAAACCAAACATCGATTTTGGAGGAGACATGACCCCTTTAAAAATTTAGTGGTAAGCACGGCTTGAATCTACCTGCTACTCTTATTTTTATTAACTTTTTGAAATCCTATGGACAGTTCTGGAAGACAGTCCTATACTCAACACCACTGTAGGGAGATCTAGGGAGATCTCCCACAATCCTTTTCTCTGGTTTGTGGTGTATGGTGGAAACTCACCTGGCATTTTAAAGACTCTTGTTCCCCTGGTGGGAGAAACACCACGCCTTTGGGCCAGTTGTCCCCCATTTCCTTACTGACTGGTTTTGTAGCAACTTCGAAGGTTGTCATTAGAGGACTAGGAGAGTCTCACATGGTCCATTACTTTTACTACCAGCTCAGGCAATAGCCCTCGGGTCTGGCATTGTCTCTTCAGGGTACAGAAAAGAATGTGGGGCCTCTATCTGCATTTGCTCAGCATGACTGAGCCCCTACTCTATGCCTTCTCTCTCTGCTGTATGGGAGACCAAGAACACCTGCTACAAATCCTCTGAGTTTTCCAGGTCCCAGACTTTCACATCCAGGCAGATGCCAGGTCAACAGGCCTGTGCCCTGAGGAGATACTAGCAGTCACTTCAGGCCAAGTCCCCCCAGAACTGGAGTTGTAAGTGGTTGTGAGCAGCTATGTGGGTACTGGGAATCAAACCCCAGTCCTCTACAAGAGCAGCAAGTACTCTAACTGCTGAGCCATTTCTCCAGCCCTCACTGCATACCTTCAGGTGGCCAAGTTCAAACCTGTGCTGGACAAAGCTGGAGGAGAGGTTAACGATGGAGAAGCTAGTGGCTTAGCGGGGAGTACCAAGGGAGCACGTGGAGTGTTCTGGTTCTGACTTCTTTTTTTTTTTTGTTTTCGAGACTAGGGTTTCTCTGTATAGCCCTGGCTGTCCTGGAACTCACTTTGTAGACCAGGCCGGCCTCGAACTCAGAAATCCGCCTGCCTCTGCCTCCCAAGTGCTGGGATTACAGGCGTGCGCCACCACGCCCGGCTGGTTCTAACTTCTGAGCTGTTTTGTTTTTGGGTTTTTTTTTTTGTTTGTTTGCTTGTTTGTTTGAGGGGTTTGTGTGTCTGTGTGTTTGTTTTGTTTTGATTTGATTTTTCAAGACAAGAGTTTCCCTGATAGCCCTGGCTGTTCTCACTCACTCTGTAGACCAGTCTGGCCTCCAACTCACAGAGAGTTGTGTGTCTGCCTCCTGAGAGCTGGGATTAAAGGCATAAACAATCACTAGTCTGTGAGCTGGGTTCTATGAAAATGTATTGAGCTGTCCCTGACACATGCTCCTTGATGACCTGTCATGACAGAGATACTTTGCTGGGCCAAACTTTAGCCAAGATCTAAAAGCCTTTTTCTAGGCCCAACTCTGCATGTCTTTGTAAAATCCAGTATTAGTAAAGAGCTTCGATGAGTTGCTGTGCTGACACTCCCTAACCTTGACCTCCAAACATTCTTGATATCTGATGGGATCCTCATTCTGGACCATATCCACAGAGGTAGTCTGGTCACCTAGGCCCACCTTTGATGGGAATCTGGTTAGGTTAGTTTAATCAGGAACCCTCAATGTCTGACACATTTCTGCTGTGGCTCTATATGCCCATATGCCTCAGCAGCTTCCTAGCCCACCAGAGGACTCCCTGCAGCGGCTCCGGGGCCTGCAGAACAGAATGGAGTAAAAGCCCCAACAGTGTGTCTTAACAGTTGTCACTGCACAGCCTAATTATTTCTTTAATAGCTACAATCAACATAATATTAGGACAGAGTCTAGCTATGTGGCCCAGACTGTCTTTGAACTCGTAATCCTCCTGCCTCAGATTCCCTAAAGCTGAGGTTACAGGCATGCACCGTCGTGCCAGGTTTACACTATCTGTTTAAAACATATTTTTAAAAAAGGAGTCAAGGCCTCTCTCTTTACTTCTAAGGTTCCTCTCACTGTTTATAAGTTTACCAGCTGTCCCCATCTCTGCCGGTGACGCAGTAATTTTGCAGTGCAAGAGATATTTTTGGGGACAGATGTCTGTTACTCTTCCGCCTCCGCCGAGGCCAGAGAGGCCAGTGGGGGGAGGGAGTGATGGGCTTTGCTTTTCCTGTTGGAGACACATCCTGTTGGAAACTTGGCTATTACAGCCTCTCAACCAAAGCAAACAAACAAACAAGCCATACCTCACCTGCATCCTGCTACACAAACATATGCGTACACACAAATGCATTCATACACACACATGCATCAATACATACACATGTGCACACACACATGCGTACACACACGATACATACACTCACACACGAGCACACATATTCATACACACACTACCGTAAGTCTGATGATTTGTATTACTGCTTTCCATTGCTATGATAAAATATCCCAGATAATTAATTTATAAAGGGAAAAAGATACTTTGGGCCTACAACTCCTTGGCCTTGACTGCTTTGAGGATTTGAGGTTGTCATGGCAGGAGCTGGGAGATGGAAAAGAGGTCACAGTCAGACTGGGATTCCTCAGCCTTTGAGCCCATAGCCCTGAATCTAAAGCCTCCACTGGGCCCCACCAACTCTTAAAGCTGCCCTTGTCACTTGATACATAGAGCTAAGGACTAAGTGTGTAGCCTGCAGGCCACTGGGGACACTTGAGACCCAATCTGTGGCCATAGTTAAGAATGGCAGATCTACTCCAGAACAGGCAGAAACTATAGAAAAGAGAAAGAAAGAAAAAAAAAAGATACCATTTGTGACCTCATTGCCCAAACTGAACAGAGGTTTTCATTCTGACACTATTTTAGTATATATACATATACACATATAATTTATACACACATATCTACATACATGTATATATGCATATATATACATACATAAATATATAGATTTAAAACAGTGTTATTGAAGTAAAATTCCCATGACATAAAATCCACCTGTCTTAAGTTGTTATTGTAGTGATCAGGGAAACTCTAAGCTCTGTGCAAGCATCACCACTGTCCAGTTCTAGAGCATCCCTGTCACCTCCTCACACTCACTCCAGTCCATCCCAAGTCACATTCCCAGCCTCAGGGTGCTGCTGACCCAATGGGTTTGCCTTTCGGGCTTGTTTTGAAGTAGAGACCAATTGTAGGATCAGAGAGACCTTGGTCCTTGCAGCGCTCACTAGGTCGACCAGGTGGGCCTCTAGTTCCCCAGGGACACTCTTCTGTACAATGGCCTCTAGTTCTTGAGTCCATGTGTTTATAGTTAGGAAATATGTTTTTCCTCTGGTATTTGTGTGTGAGTGTGATATGTTGGCATGTATGTGAGTGCACATGTGTAGCTACCTGGAATTGATGTTGAGAGTTGGTTTTGTTTGTTTGTTTGTTTTATTGCTTTTCAAGCTTCTGCAAGACTTTGACTCTCAAGGCAGGATCAGACTGACCTCAAACTCTCTCTACAGCAGAGGGTAGCCTTGAACTTCTGATCTCCAGCTTCCACCTTCCCAGTACTGGGTTTCTAGTCATATGCTGCCATACCTGGTTTTAAGTGGTTCTTGGGCTCAAACCCAGGGCTCTGTGAATGATAAGCAAATGCTCTACTAACTCAGCCACTGTCCAGTGACTGCTTCTGAAGCCTTATACTGTCATTTAACTAAAAGCATGTGGGCTGGAGAGATGGCTCAGTGGTTAAGAGCACCAACTGCTCTTCTGGAGGTCATGAGTTCAAATCCCAGCAACCACATGGTGGTTCACAACCCTCTGTAATGAGAAACAAGTAATAAAGAATCTATGGGCCTGAGCAAGAGGGAGAAAGGGAAGTGGGGTGGGGAGAAAGGGCTCTGCATACCCAAGTGTTACTTAAGGGTTAAGTTTTTGGAGCTCCAACAGACATTTAGAATTGCAAATCTTTAAAATCACTGTCACCCTCCCCAGTGTGGAGTTGTCACTGCAGCAGGGGTTTAATTTGCATTTCTCCCATGACTAATGGTGCTGAGGATCTATTATGCATGTGAAGCCACTTGTCTGTGAATTTATGTTCAAATATTTTGCCTATTTTAAGAGTCTCTGCTGACTGAGCTAAGCAGCGTGATTTCGCCTCTTTTCTAATTGGTTGTCTGCCTTCTGCCATTACATTGTAAAGCTCTTGGAGTAGGTTGAGCGTTTGCTGATCCTGTCTACCAGTTTCTGTTTTGTCTTCTCACCTTTCTCATTGTGTCTCCTGAAGCACCGAGGGGGTTTATTCTGACCGAGTTCAATTTCTTTCCGGGGCTGGGTTGTTCTGTATCTAAGAACTCTTCCTCTCAGCTCACAAAGGTTTTGTTGATGCTTGTGTTTTGTGTTGTTTTGAGACAGGATCCTATTAGGCAGCCCTGCCTGGCCTGGGACCTACTTTACTGGCTGGGCTAGCCTTGACTACGTTCAATCCCCAGAAGGACTGACTCTAGAGAATTGGCCTCTGATCTCCACGTGTTTGCTGTAGTGTGAGTGCTCAGAATTACACACACACACACACACACACAAAATAAAAGGGGAAAATGAAATCAGAAAGCATGAAGGCGTTCTGGATTTTCTTCTTTTCCAGATCGGTTTGGTTATAGGAATTTTGCATTTCCACATACACCTTAGAATTAATTCGCCAATTTCTGGGGGTGGGGGGTGTTATTGTCTCCTGGGACAGGGATAAGGATAGAGTTGAGCGTGCAGTCCACTCTCAGGGGAACAGCTCTGTCAGTCGGTGAGCACACTGACTGCCAATCCGTGGGCAGGGACTGCTCCCATTTGTTTCATCCCTAGCTTCTCTCTTGAGTGATCTGTATAGTCCGTGGTGAGCAGGCTTGGACGGCTTCTGATAAATGGATTCCTGAATATACCAACTGCCATAAGTAAGACAGCTCTCTTTTTCCCATATTCATCTTACTTACTGATTACAAAAGGGAAACACTGACTTACCTCTGTGGCCCTGATCAGCTTGTTTAAGCTTCTAAGAATGCAAACATGCATGTGGGTGTGTTTTAGGCCCTTTTACATATGAGATTATATGAGATCATACTGTATCTAAGAAAGACAGTTCTACTTCTGGGCCTTACATCATTTCCCTCCCTCCCTCCCTCCCTCCCTCCCTCCCTCCCTCCCTCCCCCCTCCCTCCCCCCTCTCTTTTTTTTTTTTGCTGGCTTTCACGGGCCATAACCTCCAATACGATGCTAGGTGGATGTCTATGGCCATGTCACCCTGAATGCACTTAAATTGTTGCTATTTGGGAAGCCAGCCTCCGTTCATACTTAAGTGGGAGAAAAGCTGAATGAGACTGTGAGCATGAATAGGTTTTCCTTGTAATAACTCTGAGTTGTTCCTAGCATATAACTTTCTCATACTGTTACATTAAGTCAGTTGGGTGCTTTTTTTTTTTTTTTTTTTTTTACAGAGTCTTACTTCCCATGGCTTGCTCAGCCTGCTTTCTTATAGAACCCACGACCACCACCCCAAGGATGGCCACATCCACCATGGGCTGGGCCCTCCCCTATCAATCACTAATTAAGAAAATGCCTTACAGCTGGATCTTACGAAGGCATTTTTCTCCATAAGGTTTCCTCCTTTCAGATGACTTTAGGGTCAAGTTCACATAAAAGTATTCAGCACAGAGGCCGTCCTGGGCTGTATAAACGAACACGCAAATATATGTACAAAGGCTAAGATTGCTGTGTGAGCTGAGCCATCAATTTTAGGACATATTAATGCTGCCTGAGGAGTCATGGAGCCCTGATGGCCCCACCCAGTGGGCTTCCTGGGAAGCATTCCCCAAGAGCAAGCTCCCCCTCCCCCCATATGCTAGAAACACTGAATAACTGGTACTGACCAGAAAGGAAGCTAGCAGGCCAGGCCAGGATTCTGGCCATCTCTGTCTTAATTCAAGATTCATGCTGACTGCATGTGAGGTCAGAGACTATATCAGTCTCTGGCCCAAAGTGTCCCTTTTACAGAGATAATAGACTAATAAAGTACAAAGTTCCAAGAAGATCAACTGAGTAGACCTGGGACTCCAGGCTCACAATCCAGGGAATTGTGTCTTGTCTGCCATTGCCAAGTAAGGACAGAGAGTCAAGACTTCACTGTGGTTCTCAGCCCCATCTGTCTTTTCTTAAACTGTATGTAGCCAGATTCTTCAAGAATGTTCTTGTGTTCAGGTGGAGCCCTGGGTAGGAAGTTGTGAAAGGGCCTTTGGCAGCCTCTCAGGCCCTCAGCTCAGGTAAGGTTGTCTATACTGGGGCTACATACTTCTGCTCCACACAGGCTAGAGGCTTCACAGGAGCGCCCAGGTTGGGATTTTCAACTGCTTTCTGTGAGCAGAGCTGAGGCTACAGCCTCACAACCCCAAGTGGGGCCTGGGGTTTGACTCTTGCCTTCCAACTGTACAGCCAAACTCTGGAACACAAGGAAGACATTGGAGACACGGCATCAGTATTGGAGCCTGGGGAACGAGACACCCCAGCAACTTGTCTGTATCATTTTCCATGTGCTTCTGAGTCTCCTTTGCATTTCTTAACCTTGGTTCTGTGAGGGGGAAATTAGGGTCTCCTGGTGGGAGCATCTGGGCTCACCTCACTCTAAAGATGAGGTAGGATTGAAGCCTGACTCCCTCCACAGTACCTCTTCCCACTACCTCCCATGGTACTTCGTGGGCAAGATAGGGGATTGGGGTGGGGGGTGTTGTAGAGAGATGTAGAACCCAGAGCTTTGAGTACCTTCAATTTCATGTGCAGATGAAACCTGAGTCCAGGGCACAGCCACACATAGGCACTAAAGCTCCAAGCAGCCTGCCAGTCTCAGAGCCTTCCCTAGACAGTGACTGCGTCCCTCAGTCCCACCACCTCACAGTCTACCTGCTGTCTGACTGTCTACATGTGCCTCTGTGACTAAGAGCTAGGCCTCTGTCTGAAGTAGCTGAGGAGAAAGGAAACAGAGCCCCCCACCAAGGCCCCCCCAACAAAATACTGCCATTTGGGGCCCCCAGCCTTTTTAAAATCCCAAAATATCACCTTATAATTGCTTCATTTTCTGTGTTCATTCATTTTATTCAAACCAGCCTGGGGCTCTCCAGCCTGGCATATTAGGGAACTGCTTACTTTTTAATAATAATACTTAATGTTTATATAGCGTGTTTCATGTTCAAAGTACTTTGACAGAGTTCACTAATTAATTGGAACGCTAACTGCTGCCCTGGGCAGGTTTGACCACGTTCTCAGGCTCCTAATTGTGAGAGGTAGAATTCTTTCTGCTGTCTGACCTCTTGCTCTTTCTCTCTGGACACCCGTTTTCATCCATAGCCTAGATTCTGGGTCAGCAGCCTTAGCTTGCCTCTGTGTGATAGATACATGGCCATTGCTAGCCCAGGAGCCCTTAGAACAGGGTGCGTCTGATGTCTGGGTATGGAGGAGCAGAGGCTGATGGGAACACAGACAGGTTCATGCTCACTGGCCTTATGGGGCAGGACTGTGGAGAAAAGGGGTCTGAGGGATGAAAATGAGGTGTCAGGACAGGAAAGACACCCTGAGAAGGCGCTGGCTGTGCACAGTGGAGTTTCAAGGGTAGGAAACCAGGGTCCAGTGTCCAGGGTCCAGGGTAGGGCTTAGGGTCAAGCAATAGGCTTTTGGAGCATGCTACATAGTTAAGATCATTCTATAGGGAGCATGGGTCTGAATCTAGGACAGCATGAAGTGAGGCCTGAACTAGGATAGATGAAAAGCAAGCCAAACCCAAGGCAGATGTGCAAGGTGACAGGATGGGCAACCAATCCAGTATGAAGGGTCAGGGTGGCAGTGGGGTAGCCTGAAAGTCCCAGCATAGTAGTGAATGAAGGTCCCTAGAAGATCCCTCCTGGTATAAAGACAACCTGAATGATGGTTCTGGGACCTTAGAGATCAGTTGATATTTGGAGATAAGATCTAGAAAGAGCCAGACTTGAAGTCACCTGGGTTTCGTGATGAAGTCTGGGAATGTCTGTGTGTCTCTGTCTGTCTCTGTCTCTCTGTATGTGTCTCTCCCTATGTATCTCTCTGTCTCTGTGTATCTCTTTCTGTCTCTGTTTTTCTCTCCATCAATTTTAAAAGGATTTACTTAGCCGGGCATGGTGGCGCACACCTTTAATCCCAGCACTCGAGAGGCAGAGGCAGGCAGATTTCTGAGTTTGAGGCCAGCCTGGTCTACAGAGTGAGTTCCAGGACAGCCAGGGCTATACAGAGAAACCCTGTCTCAAAAAACCAAAACAAACAAAAAGGATTTACTTTAGTTTTATTTACACGTGTCCCTGTGCTCTGTGTCCATGAACACATGTGTGTAGGAACCCAAGGAGGCCAGAAGAGGGTGTCAGATCCCTTGAAGCTACAGTTACAGGTGACTGTGAGGTGCCATGTGGGTGCCAGGAACCCAACTCAGGTCCTCTGCAAGAGAAGCAAGTGCGCTTAACACTACGCCATCTCTCCATCCCTATCCATCAATTTCTAAGGGGGTAAGTTTGGGTCAGGGACTGGCACAAGTGGCTGAGTGAGGTGACTTTGAGATTGAGGCAAGGAGAGGTCAGGCAGACAGACTGTAGAGGTCTGGCCTAGGTCCTCTGCATATATGTTATAGTTGGGTAACTTGGTGTTTCTGTGGGACTCCTAAACATGGCGTGGAGGCCTGTCCCAATTCCTTTGCCTACTTGTGGGGCCCTTTTCTCCTGCTGATTTGTCCTGTCCAGCTTTGATATGATGGTATGTGTCTGGTCTTATTGTAGCTTGTTATGCTGTGTTTAACTGATGTCTCTGGGGAGCCTGCTCTTCTCTGAGGTGGGGAAGGGGAAGGAGGTGAAAGGAGGGAGAAAGGAGTGGAGGGAGGGGGAAAAAAGATTAAATCAAGGTCACCATAGGGCCATCGTTCAAGGCAGAGATTCTGAAGTGGGAGGGAATTCAACACAAGAACTGAATGACAAAGTTGGACACTGAGGCCTGGCCAGAGCTGGAACACACTTGTCTGAGGTGGACTGAGGGCATTAGAAGGCTTTGACAGTCAGTGAGAATCCACTGGCATGTGTGGTACAAATGTTCTAAGACAGATGTTGGGCAATGGCTGGGAAGAAAAGAAGCTGCCTGTTGACATCTGTGGCAGAGGGCTTAGTCCTTTGTGTGCAGAACCCAGCAGCCAGCAGTGGGTGGGAACTCTGCCCCAGCCTATGCACTGGGAAGAGCAGGGGGTCATCAAAGATGGCAGACAGATTTGGGGTCTTAAAGGCTTGCTGTGCCAGTAGAAGGCCCCAAGCTTCATCCCAAAGCCACCAGGAGAGTCCTGCTGGTCCAGCTGTGGCTATCCTTCCTATAGGCACCGACCTTCCTGCCAGCCATGGCTCAGCTGCCTGGCTGAGGAAGGGACCCTAGCCATCCTGAGAGCCCTTCCACCCTAGCCATCCTGAGAGCAGAGCAGTTGGCCTGCCTGACTCATTACCCCCATTTCATTCTCTGGTTTATCATCATCCAGTGAAAGCCAAAAGAAGCCAGGGGCCTGAAGGGAGCATCCACATGCAGAGTCGTCTGTCTCCACTTGCTGCACAGACCCAACCTGGAGTCTCTTGTTCCAGGACAGAAGGACAGTGGAGACATGAAAGAGGAGACAGAAGTGTGGAGGGTCAGAGGACCCCGTTCCCCACTGCCCTGGGCATCTTCTGTGTGCCAGGGCTGAGGTGGTCCTCTTTGCCGAGAACCCATCAAAAGCAGAGTGGAACAGATATTGGATCTGAGAAGATCAGGATCCCAGGGAGGGAAAGAGGAAGGGAGGGAGGGAGGGAGGCAGGGCAGGTGCCCCTCCCATCTGTGATTGTCACAGACACAACAGGACAGCTGGGCAAGAAGGAGGCAGGTTGTCAAGGTAGGGCAGAGGCAGAGCTGGGGCCGTGCCAGCTGTGTGGGGACTCTGGACGTTGCTGCCCTGGAGGGAGGGAAGAGACACTCAGGTTTGGAGTCTCCACTCCGGCCTCTGACTAATGGAGTGCTCACCTTCCAGGCCAGGCAGCCTCCCAGCTGGTAAGTCCCCAGGGCTGGGGAGGAGAGAAAAGTTAATTGAACATCTAATCGGGAACAGGCCCTGTGCCAAATAATAATAATTAATTTTTATTGAGCACTGTGCTTGGCACTCCCCTAAACTGTTCACAGAGATTATCTCATTTAAGGTTCACCACAGCCCCATGAGAGAGGTGAGTTGAGTGTTGCCTCCACATTACAACTGGGGAAACCGAGGCACGGTGCAGTTAAGGGTGAGTCAGAGGACTCAGTGTCAGGATTTTAGCTCGGGAGGCCACTCTCCACAGGTGCACGAGGGACTTGGAACCCGAGGACACCCAGGAGATGTCTCCAGTGTCTTATCGTTAGTAAACAGTGCTGAAACATGCCTAGCCACACCTTCCAGAACTCCACCTCTACCTTGCACATCAGCATGGCCAGGAAGAGACTGGGTAGGCAGAAATCGATGTCTGCCCTCACCTCAAACACCTGTCCTCATCAAATGCCATGAGGGGGTACCATATAGCAAACAGGTGGCTCTCTCAGTGACCATCAGAAAGACCTTCCTACCCTGATCTGAGATCTGTGGTCTGTTTATCTGCCCATCTGTCTGTAGAATCTTGAAGATAAGGTGCCATCAGCTCTGCCCACAGGTGATTTTTTTTCTTTCAACATCTGTGTGGTGTGTGTGTGTGTGTGTGTGTGTGTGTGTGTGTGTTGTGTTGAGGTGTTGGGGGTGAGGTGGGGTTGGGAGGTTGTCAGCCACAATGCATATGCAGAGGTCAGAGGACAGCTTGCAAGATTTCCACCATGTGGGTCCCAAGGACCTAACTCCCACGGCCCTTGGCAGCAAGCGCTTTAGCCACTAAGCTGTCATGCCAGCCCCAGAAGTGCCTCTTACTGTACAGCTGGGGGCAGAAATTGAACATGTAATCAGGAGCAGGCCTTGTGCCAAAATACTGATGGTTAACTCTTCTTGAGCACTGTGCTTGGCCCTTCCTAAGCTGTTTACAGGAACTCTCTCAGCACTGTGAGAGAGGTGCCATGGAGTGTTGTCTCCGTACCAGCATAACTGGCTGCTGCCTCCCAGTCTCCCCCCATCCCCCCAACCCCACCCCCACCCCCGCCTCAGAGAGAACCACCCAGACTTCAGTGAGACACACCCCAGCTGCCCCAGGACCCTCAGAGAGAACCACCCAGGCTTCAGTGAGACACACCCCAGCTGCCCCAGGACCCTCAGAGAGAACCACTGGCCTTCTTTCAGAGTCCACCAAGGACTGACAGCCGAACTCATGCAGGCCAGTCAAAGCAGCAGCCTCCACGGGCATAGGTGCTTGCCCATCCTCCCCTTTGGCAGTACAAGCCCAGGGTCTATCTCTATCCTATCTTGTTAGTGGGGCCCTGGACCCAGTTCGCACCTCTCCTGAATTCTTGGTGTGGTTGCTGCTTCTTAAACGTCTCCTTTAGGGGCTGGAGAGATGGCTCGCTGGTTAAAAACACTCAAGACCCAAGTTCAGTCCCTAGCATCCAAGTAGGGTAGCTCATAACATCCTCTGACTATAGCTCCAGGCGATCTGATGCTCCCTTCTAGATCCCTCAGGCACACAGACACTCTATATGCACACACATGAGTATACATATACACAGCACACACATGCACTATGCTTTTTAAACTCTTCTTTAGGGTCTGGGAAGATAGCTTTGTGGTTAAGAGCACTGTCTGCTTTCCCAGCACCTACGTGGCAGCTCATGACTATCTGTAACTCCCGCCCCTGGCAATCTGATGCCCTCCTCTGCTCTGTGCATACCAGGCACACCTGTGGTGCATAGACAGACCTACAGCCGAAACACCCCCACACTTAAAATACACTAAAAATAAATAAGTTCTCATTTAAAGACTATTAACTTTTATTTTAGTTCACAGAACTAAGAAGCCACAAAGATGACCTGGCTCCCCAGCACCTTGCTAACAGCACCTTGGGGTAGCAGAGAGTACAGGACCAGGTTCCTGAAAGCCAGGCTGTACCTGCCACAGGCCATGTGATTGTAGGGGCAGGGTTGGAGAGGCCAAATGAAGGACATTAAACTGGGTGGCTTTGTTCCCTGATGGGCTCTGCAGCCTCCTGAAAGCCTGCCTTCTGACCGCAAAGAAAACTCAGGGGCTGGATCCTATTATGGGGAAGTCACAGGCTCAGCTTCCTCACCTCTAAAGCCACTGTGGCAGCTGGGAGATGCTCACAAATTTTTGAATGAATGAACGAGTAATGGTGATATTATATTATTATTGGTTATTTTATTTATTTACATTTCAAATGTTATCTCCGTCCCCAATTTCCCCTCCACAATCTCCCCTCCTCTCCCCCCTCCTCCTAAGGGTAATGGTGTTAATCTATTAGATAACAACGAGGGTTCAGTGAGATAATACGAGGCATACATAGCACTTGGATCCAGCTGTGACACAGTCACTGGTCACTTTCTCATGCCCCCTCCTTACCTTCATGGCTCAGGCATGGAAACTGCTCCCGGGGGAGGAGTCACTTTATTTCGTGGTGTGGCCATTGGTCAGTTGTTGAGCTCCAGGGAATGAACGTCCCTATGTACCTGTAAACAGCACTAATTAAGCTCAGTGGGTCACACACATTAAAAACAAAACAAAACAAAAACCCAAAAACCATAAAAATAAAAGGGAGACTTGTTTGGGAAAAAAAAAAAAAAAGGATTCCAGAGAAAGGGAAGAGGCTAGAGAAGGAAGGTACCGAGGGCCAATGTGACCCAATACATTCATTTATATGCATGTGTGAAATGGTGGAAGAGAAACTTTAAAATCCTGACAGCTTCATTTCTACTTGCATGCCCTGTACGCACAGGGAAGAAAGAATGGAGGGAGGGAAGGATCAGGGAGGGGGAGCCTTGCTTCCTTTCCTTTTCTTTGACTGGTCTGGGTCACATTTCTTTCTTTCTGCACAGAGCTCTCTGTCTGCCAGTCCACCTGATCCAAGGTCGAGGTGAACAGCACTGCCACTTGGTAGTGGGCAGGAGGAGGGTCATGCTACCTCCTGCCTCCTTCTGCAGAGAGCTGCTGGCACAAGCAGTTGCTCTGTTGCCCTGCTGCCCAGCAGACCTGTTACATCACAGCACACACAGACACACAGACACACAGACACACAGACACACAGACACACACACACTCTCTCTCTCCTTCTCTCTCTCTCCTCTCTCTTCCTCCTCCCCCTTCCCTTCTCCCTCCCCCTCCCTCCCCCTTCTGCCTCCCCCCTCCCCCCACTCTCTGCCTGTCACCAGTCCAACAACACCCTGGCCCTGGCCCAGCACATCTATGATGAATGGCAAGTGTGACTGTAACTCCATGGGTCTCTTCCAAACAGGTGGCGGGCCCCGTCTTGCTCTGGCACCTCTGGCTTCTGTTCTTCCCATGTCATTACTGCAGTGCTGTGTGCAGCCTCACTGTCTCCAAAGGAGAGCGGCTCTTAGCGCCTGGCCCCGGGGCTCCAGAGGCCTGTGCTTCCCTCACTGTTGAGCTCTGCTGGCCAGAGGCCAGAGTACTTCAGGATCTGCTTCAGACTGCCATTGGTTAAATGATGCCCAGGGGCTGTGCAGGAATAGGTGCCAAGACTCTTGGAGATTGGGGGCATGGTTCCTACGGTCTCTAGCATCTGTGAAATGGGAATAGTAAGAATTGCAAGCAAAATGATGTCCTGCCTGTGACATTCTCAGCACCATGTGCTTGGTGAAGAATAACAGCTAATGGGCTTTAAATAAAACCCGTTCTTCTGTTCTTTGCTAGTGGTCACAAAGCTGAGCGCAAATGCACTGTTGTTTGGTTGGTTTTCTTGAGACAGGAACTCAGTCTGTAGCCCAGGCTACCCGTGAGCTGGAGGTCATCCTATCTCAGCCTTCTGAGTGCCTAGGACAACAAGTGTATTACTCAATGGAACACACAGCAAGAAAAAGACAGCATCACCTTGCATCATCTAGGTCTTGTAAGAAGCACAACGTTGGGTACAACGAGAGGCTTGAGAAGACAAAACAAAATGGAAAAGGTGGGGAGCTAGGGCAGGGTGGTGGGGACTGTTTACTCTTGGCCTAATGCTCTCTGTGCACTTTCTCACAATAAAATTACCTGAGAAGATTCAGAGAGCCACATCCTTGCTGCATCATCACGAGGCCCCGAGTTCAGATCCCCAGCATGCATGTAAAAGGCCAGGCATGGTGGGGCACATCTGTAATCTCAGTATTAGGGAGCAGAGACAGCAAGGTTCTTGGGGCTTGCTGGCCGGCTAGTCTAGCTAGTCAGTGAGCCAGATTCAGTGAATCCCTGTCTCCAAAAGCAAGGTGGAGGTGTTTTAAAAGGAGGACATTCAAAGTTGACTTCTGGCCTCCACACAGGAACACACAGGAGTGCACATCTGCACATATCAGGCCTCGTAGCAAGCGCCTTACCCACTGCAGCATCTCTCCAGGCCTAGAACTGTTTTAATGGGGGACTTAGTCTATGTCTGGATGGAGGAGTGAAGCAGAAACCTCCCCATAAATGCAGCCAATCTATTGGAAGGGGGGCACATAAATAGATTATGCATTGCTTGTGAGACCCAGACAGGGTTTTATATGGGCTCAGGGGACACCTGCTACCTAGTTAGAATTCTGAAGCCAAATTCAGAGCAGGCAAGCATGTTCATGAGGGAGCCTTGTCAGTGGGACATCCCAGCTGCTGGACACACAGTGCTGGACAAAGATACTTGGATGATTCACACCAGTCAGAATGGCTAAGATCAAAAATTTAGGTGGCAGCAGATGCTGGCAAGGATGTGGAGAAAGAGGAGCACTCCTCCATTGCTGGTAGGATTGCAAGCTTGTACAACCACTCTGGAAATCAGTCTGGCGGTTCCTCAGAAAATTGGACATAGTACTACCGGAGGATCCAGCAATACCTCTCCTGGGCATATATCCAGAAGATGTTCCAACTGGTAATAAGGACACATGTTCCACTATGTTCATAGCAGCCTTATTTATAATAGCCAGAAGATGGAAAGAACCCAGATGTCCCTCAACAGAGGAATGGATACAGAAAATGTGGTACATTTACACAATGGAGTACTACTCAGCTATTAAAAACAATGAATTTATGAAATTCCTAGGCAAATGGATGGATCTGGAGGGTATCAGCCTGAGTGAGGTAACCCAATCATAAAAGAACTCAAATGATATGTACTCACTGATAAGTGGACATTAGCCCCGAAACTTAGAACACCCAAGATATAACTTGCAAAATACATGAAACTCAAGAAGAACAAAGACCAAAGTGTGGACACTTTGCCCCTTCTTAGAATTGGGAACAAAACACCCATGGAAGGAGTTACAAAGTTTAGAGCTGAGACGAAAGGATGGACCATCTAGAGACTGCCATATCTGGGGATCCATCCCATAATCAGCCTCCAAACGCAGACACCATTGCATACTCCGGCAAGATTTTGCTGAAAGGATCCTGATATAGCTGTCTCTTGTGAGGCTTTGCTGGTGCCTGGCAAACACAGAAGTGGATGCTTACAGTTAGGTATTGGATGGAACTCAGGGCCCTCAATGGAGGAGCTAGAGAAAGTACCCAAGGAGCTAAAGGGGTCTGCAATCCTATAGGTGGAACAACAATATAAACTAACCAGTAACCCCAGAGCTCGTGTCTCTAGCTGCATATGTAGCAGAAGATGGCCTAGTTGGCCATCATTGGGAAGAAAGGCCCCTTGGTCTTGCAAACTTTATATGCCCCAGTACAGGGGAACATCAGGGCCAAGAAGTGGGAGTGGATGGGTAGGAGAGGGGTGGAGGGTATGGGGGACTTTTGGGATAGCATTTGAAATGTAAATGAAGAAAGTACCTAATAAAAAATTGGGAAAAAAAAAAAGATACTTGGATGACAAAACCCTGTAGGTGTCAGGAGGTCGTGAACATCACCCTGCACAGCTGGGTGTTTTCTGGAAAGCCGAGAAAGAGCACTAAAGGCTCCCGAAGGTGGACATTCATGGTTCAGAAAGTCTGTCTTTTGTCTGAAGAGAATGGAGAGCCCAGAAGCCAAGCACTACACTGCACCATGGGCCAAGGCTTGAATCAGGGCTGGTGTTAGCGCACAGTGATGTAAGGAATGTATCAGGACTGGAGTGGGTAGATAATGATAGACCTTCCCTTGACTCCTGGTTAGAATGGTTTGCAGGAACTGAATGGGGAATAAAGATACTTCACACCTGGGTATGTGCCCAAGATGAAGGACAGCTTTGTCCATGTGAAGACTTACATGCTGAATGCTCCCAGCAGCTTTCTCTGTAACAGACTACACTAGAAAGAACCCAGGTGTCCACAAGGTATCCAAATGAATGGATAAATACACTGTACCAAAGCTCTCTAAAAGGACCATGCTTAGGAAAGAAAGAAAGAAAGAAAGATGGAAGGGCCAGGAAGTGGGAAGGCAGGAAGAAAGAGAAGGTGGTAGAGAAAGGAAACGTAAATGAGTCTGCCCAATAAGGATGAATCTCAATATCATCATGCTGACTGACAGCTGCCTTGCACAGTAGATGGCCATGTGGTCCCACTTTTACAAAGTTCTTAAAAGCCGAGCTAACCTAAGGCAAGAGGAAGTACATCTGTGGTTACCTAGGGCCCAGGGTAGCTCCAGGCAGGGTAAAACAAGAAAAGTTTCAGAGGCAGCTAGGAAAGTAGGACGGTATCAGTGTCTTCAGTGGGTGGTGGCTTCAGGGCATGCAAATCTGCAGAGTGCAGGTGTGAGGAACGTGCAGTGTGAGCCCAGGACCTCCCCTGCTCCACTCACTGAGGTGAGACGACTCTCCCCACCTCTAATGGAGCCTCTGCATCTGAGGGCTGCTTGGGACATCTCAGAAGCTGCTTCCTGGTTCTTTTCTCAGCTCTGTGTTCCAAAGTCCAAGATCAGTCGATTCCTTTGTTAATCACTGCCGAGGGTGTGTGGTCTGTGCCTTTAGATCTCAGCATGCCAGCTGGCAGGGAAAGACACAGCTGTCCCTGTGTCTGACAGGACCAGTGGCCACATTGTCCCTATCTCTGCTCCCTACAGCCACATCCAAGTCAGGTGACCAAGGCTGATTAGAGGAAGAAGGGTGTGGGCAGGGAGATATTTTGCTGGTGGCTATCATACACATGCTGTCTCCTACAGCAAGACTGATCTTGGGGCACACACATGGAAGCTCCACCTTACTCTGTGCTTAGAATGGAAGTAGGGAAGGATGCAGAAGCAAAGCTCATCTGTCTTTTAGTGTCCAGCATGCAGTGTGCACTGGGACCCTTGTTGCACAGCAGTAGCTGTCGAGATGCATATGGAATCAAAGTGGGTGCCAGTGTCACTGTTCCTGGGTACAGTGTCACCCCCCCCACTTCCTGTCCTGTAGCCCATCTGAAATATTTATGAACCTGCTGTGGCCCCTAACCTGGCTGGTCTCATCCTTGGAGTTGCTTTTCCATCTAGGGTCTGAGTTGGACTCATCTAGACCCAGTCCTGACTTCCCAAAGAGGCTTTGGCTTCCATTTCTATGACTTGCCATTTAGGGGCAGAGTTTATTCATTGGGGTTCTACCCAGAGGCTGGACTAGAGCAGGTCCTGACCATCTGCCACTAGCCCACCCTTCTCCAGGAATACCAACCAGTTTGTCCTGTCCAGAGACAAGCTACCTGGGGTCTAATGTCAGTCCCATTATCCCTGAGTTAATGTATTTGAAGAAGGCATCTAACCTCTGAAAGCCTCAGCTTCCCCATCAGTGAAATGGACGAAGCACATTTGGACTCCTTTCTTGGGAGTGATTGTCTATCCTCTAGGGAAATCTTGTGTGCCAAAGGTCAACTTCCATGACTCTGATGATAACAGTCTGTAATTTGTGAAGCCTGGAATGATCTTTGTTGGGTCACAGCTTGTCACTGACTCACGGGCTTCCCCTAGGATGGGCAGAGTTCCACGTATTGCTGGAGCACATACTGCAAAAGCAAACACAGCTCGCTCAGCCTGGCTGGCTCCCCGGACAGTTTCAGTGAATCAAAGGGACAGTTTATAAATCCTCTTAAGTAATCAGCATCTGCCTTGGGGTTTTCCCCTTTTTCCAGGATGTGACTTGAAAGCCTGCTGCTTCCGATGAGACCAGTCCCGGCCCCAGCGTCACCCCTCAGGTTGCGTCAATCGCTGGCCAGTGGGGAATGAAGGGCTGAGCTGCTGAGGCAGGTGCTTCAGGAGGTGACGCAGGAAGAATAGATGGTCCCGAAAGTGTGACTGGGGATTTCCACCCAGGGCCAGTTCTTGTTCTTTAGCTGTCACTTGAGTATGGCCTTGTCTTCCCAGGACAGAAGTTCTGTGACCCACAGTCATTTCCTGGGATGAGATGCCTTCTTCCTGTGGCTAAAGGGATCAGCACACAGAAGACAACCCAAGACTCGGGGCTTGTGGGGAATGTTTGACTGGCCGGATCAGTGAGGACTTGGCAGAGCCCCTGCCTGCTTACTGTGCACCCAGAGAGGGTCTTGGTTCCAGTCCTAAGCTGGTAGCTTAGGGGATGCAAAGGGTTCTCTCTGATCATCTGGGTTGAGTCTGCCCTCGGTCTCAGGTCTCCTGGGCAGATGCTCGGCTCCTGCTTTGTTAAGCACTCAAGTGCTCTGGAATTCACACTGAGTAGACAGCACTCTTGTGGAAGATGCTCACGTGAGGAGAATTCTAAGGAGGTTCCATTACCTACCAGGCTTGCCAGATACCTGCAGATCCACAAGGCTGGCAGCTAACTTCTGGCTTGTAAACATATGAACACAAGCCCACAGCTACATTTTCCCCTGCTTTTTAAAAAAACGATTTATGTATTTTTTTGCTGAATAGTGATGGCACTTAGAGGCAGGTAAATATCTAAGCTTGGTCTACATAGTGAGTTCCAGGACAACCTGGGCTACCCAGAGAAATGCTGTCTCGAAACACCAAAAAGAAAAAAAAGAAAAAAGAAAAGAAAAGAAAAAGAAAAAAGAATAGAAAGAATAGGTTTATTTTATTTTCAGCTGTATGAGCACATGCATCTCTGTGCGTGAGTTGCGGCCCCTGTGAGCGCAGGTGCCTCTGAGACTGGAAGAAGACTGGGATCCCCTGGAGGTGGAGTTACAGCTGTGAGCTGCCCAATGTGGATGTGGGGAGTCAAACTTGGGTCTCATGAGGAACAGTAATGTTCTTAAGTGTTGTGCTGTCTCTTCGACCCCATCTTTCCTGTTTTTAATTGAGATAGAGTTCACAGTCCACGAAAGCACTCCTTCAGTATGTCATTCCTGTGGGCTCTAGTGCCTGCAGCCATCACTGGGCTCTAGCTTCCAAGGGTTTTCATCCGCTCACAAAGCAACACCACCCCCAGTACTGTCACTCCCCACTTGTCATCCCAAGTCACTCCCACCCATGTGCCTCATTCATGTCTCTGTAGATTTTCTGATTCTGCATATCTCATTTAATTTGGGTTCATATAGTATATGGACTAGCCTTGGTCCACCCTTGGTCACTGTCCTAGTTGCAAGGCACATCCCTGTTGCAGTGAATACCAGGACGATATTCCTTTTGATTGGCGGGTAGTACGCCATGGTATGAACGTTGGATTGCCTTCACCTGTTGTCTGTTATGAGTCATGCAGCCACGGATGTTTGTGAAGATTTTTGTGTGGACACAGGCTGTTCATTCATTTGGTAACATACCTAAGGACGGAACTGCTTGGGTCCTAAGATAACTATTTTTTGAGCCCTTCAATTTTTCTTATTTCTTTTCTTTCCTTTCCTTTTCTTTTCTTTTTGTTTTGTTGTTGTCTTTCTTTTTTCTTTCTTTCTTTCTTTCTTTCTTTCTTTCTTTCTTTCTTTCTTTCTTCCTTCCTTCCTTCCTTCCTTCCTTCCTTCCTTCCTTCCTTTCTTTCTTTCTTTCTTTCTTTCTTTCTTTCTTTCTTTCTTTCTTTCTTTCTTTCTTTCTTTCTTTTCGAGACAGGGTTTCTCTGTAGCCCTGGCTGTCCTGGAACTCACTCTATAGACCAGGCTGGCATCGATCTCAGAAATCTGCCTGCCTCTGCCTCCCGAGTGCTGGGATTAAAGGCATGTGCCACCCTGCCTGGCTTTTTTTCTTATTTTAAACTTTAAAATTATTTTAAAATTTCTATTAATTAATTTTTTTTATGTTATGGGTGTTTTGCCTGTATGTAATGTCTGTGCACCACATGTGGAGGGCAGAAGAAAGCATTGTATCCCCTAGAACTGGAGTTATAGACAGTTATAAGCAATTATTCCCTTAATTTTTTTTTTTTTATGGATTTTGGTGCTGGTGGCTGAGATGAGAATACTTCCCAGTCCAAGCCTAACCCATCAGGGTTTTGCTTCTGAAGATGCTATAGAAGGAGGTGGTTTCCCAGGTGACAGAAACCAAACCACTCGGAGTGGAAGACATAAGAGCCCTGTGGTAAGACAGACTGTGAGCCTGAAGGAAGGGGACCTATCTGGATGCTAGCTCTCTGGGTCCTCTAGTTCTGCAGGCCCTTATGCTGGGGTGTGTTGCTGAAGCATTGAGAAAAATTGCGGGTGGTGCACGCCTTTAATCCCAGAACTTGGCAGAAGCAAGAAGATCTCTGAGTTCAAAGCCAGCCTAATCTACAGAGAGAGAGTGCCAGGGCTACATAGAGAAATGAAATCCTGTCTCAAAAAAAAAAAAAAAAATCATAAAAGAAAGAGAGGGGGGAAGAAAGGGGAGAGAGAGAAAGAGAGAGAGACTTCTTCCTGTTCTGTGTTAAATGCAGATGCTACAGATGTAGCTAAGGGGACACTCCTGGTGGGACCTGCGCCTAAGTGCTCCTGTCTAGCAGCCAGCTGGACCCACTGAGGAGCAAGGATCCCTGAGGTGAAGCTGGAACTGAATGCAGAAGATGGAAAAGGAAAGGCTGGCTACTGAATTGATGCTCCCTGGGGAGCAAGGGGTTGCCAGAAGAGGTGGTTAAGGGGAGACAAGGCCTGAGGGGCCATGGAAGAGAGGGACCTTCGGGAGGGGGGGGCAGATCTATGTTTTGTGGGAGCCAAGCACTTTAACTGTGCAAAGTCCCAGCTTCATGGTGTCCCCCTATGGAGCAGAGCCCAAGGCTGCGTGACGAATTCCCAACCGCTCTGCACCGGATATGACAAGCCTGGGGGCAGGGTACTGCCCAAGGCTCAATCTTTGCCTCACGAGAGGAGAGAAGACGCCAGGGCCTTTTTTCAAACTCCGTGTTCATTTTGATCACTTGAGTCAGAGACTGCAGGCGGGAGAGGCTTCCCAGCGGGTGTGGGGGGAAGCGGAGTGATGTAACAGCTCCCTGCGTTGGCCTTGAAAGTGAGTAGGACTCAGTAATTGTTACTTGATGGGCTCCGGTGAATAACAATTGTTTTGCAATTGGGTTGCTCGGAGTGCCAGGCTCCGAGAGGTAAAAATTGCTAGGGTTGGGCCCTGATAGAGAGGTTCCTCAAGCAGCCTTACGCTCTTAGCCGTCTGTCCACACAACTAAGTGGGTGAAGAGAACTGGTGAAATTCTCTCCATCTGGAGGGAGGAGGTTAAGAACCAGAGAAGCCCAGCCTTGCCCAAGGCCATCCACTAGGTAGTGAATAAAGACAGTGAATAAACCCCTCCAATGACTAAGATATGAGACCCTCCTTTTGGGTGGCACTGCCTTGAGTTGGAGAACAGCTATAGTTTCCCATGCACACCAGAGTGAGGCCTGGTCCCCTGTCCCTGGTCCCTAGTCTCTGGTCCATGGTCTCTGGTCCCTGGTCCCTGTGTGTGTGAAGTCTCTGAGCCAAGCCTTGCTGTACTTCAGCAGGCCAGGAAGAAAACCCCCCAAGTCCTGTCTACTGTCATAAAGAAAAATAGGACTGATATATATAGAGAGATATATCTATATCTATATCTATATCTATATCTATATCTATATCTATATCTATATCTATATCTATTTCTATATCTATATCTATATCTATATCTATTTCTATTTCTATTTCTATTTCTATTTCTATTTCTATTTCTATATCTATATCTATATCTATATCTATTTCTATATCTATATCTATTTCTATATCTATGTCTATAAATATATAGTGTGTGTATATATACATATATAATATTTTTAATTGAAGCAGTCTTACTATTTAGCCCAAGTTGGCCTGGAATGCAGGATGTAGGCTAGGCTAGCCTCTGACTCACAAGATCTGCTTGCCTCTGTCTCTGCCTCTGCCTCACAGAGATCTGCTTGTCTCACCCCTGCCCCTGCCCCTGCTTCACAGAGATCTGCTTGTCTCTGCCTCTGCCACTGACTCAGAGAGATCTGCTTGCCTCTGCCTCTGCCTGCTAAATGCAGGGATTGAAGTCATGTGCCACCACACCCAGTCAGTCACCTTTGAGATTTTAAAGTGAGTGTGGTTTTCCTCCTGACGATAGATCTTACCACAAGTCTGTTGCAGGAATTTTAAAAAGCAATAAAGCACAGAAAACTATGAGAAATAGTATAAAAAATAAGAACCTGTTATGGTGGTTGATATCAACTGTCAATTTGCCAGGATCTAGAGTGACCTCGATAACAAAGGTCTGGCAGGTCTGCAAGGGAGTGTTAAGGTTAAGCACATTGAGACAGAAAGAAGCCATTCTGAATGTGGGCAGCTCTATGCTATGGGCTCAGGTCCCTGTCTGAATAAAAGGGAAATGGGCAGACCGCAGGCCATCTCTCTCTGTTCCTGACTGAGGGTGGAGAGGGACCCTTGGCTCTGTGACCTCTCAACCATGATGGGCCGTATTCCCTGAAACTGTGAGCCAACGCAAGCTCTTTTTCCCTTTTTCTAGTCAGGTGTCCCACACAACAGCAGGAGAAGTAACTAACATTCCGATATCTCGGTTACCTCTGTGAATCTCCTGTTTTAGAAAATGTATGGGTGTTGGGGCTGGAGAGATGGCTCAGCAGTTAAGAGCACTGGCTGCTCTTCCAGAGGACCTGGGCTTCAATTCCTAGTGCCCAATGACTGTTCACAGCTGGCTGTACTACCAATTCCAGAAGATCTGATACCTTCACAATCATACATGCAGGCAAAACAACAATGAACATAAAATAAAAACAAATAAATCTTTAAAAAAATGAATGGACACTCCTTTTTAGTTTTCTCAGACAGAGCTTCTCCATGTATCCCAGGCTATCCTGGGACTCACTATAAAGACAAGGCTAGCCTCAAATTTAGAGATCCACCTGCCTCTGCCTCCCAAGTGCTGGGATTAAAAGTACATCCCACCATGCCTGACAGGGTACTTTTTTTTTTAAAGACTAGGTTCATGAAACATTTGGCTGTACACCCTGGACTTTTTTTTTATTGTTTGTTTGATTTTCCTACTTATTTCTCCATTCTCTTCCCATGACATTAGTCTTGTAAGTTTTTTTTTTCCTTCGGTTTTTGTTTTTTAAAGATAATCATTGGAGGCTAGAGAAATTGGCTCAGCAGTTAAGAGCACTTTCTGCTCTTCCAGAAGATGCAGGTTCAGCATCCAGCATCCACAGAGCGGATCACAGCCATCCATAGCTACAGTCCAGGGACCTGAGACTGTCTTCTGACTATACATATAAAATAATAAATCTAAATAATGTTTTAATCCAGATGTTATTTTGTGCTACAGCAAATGACTCCACAGCATATTAGTGCTGGCTGCTCTTCCTGAATTCCATCCCTAGCACCCACATTGAGGTGTCTCACAATCATCTGTAATTCCAGGCAATCTGACACCTTGTTCTGGCCTCTACAGGAACCTGTATGTACATGCACAGAAATAGACCAAACATAAACAAAATAAATCTTTAAGAAAAATAAAATAGTGTGTGTTTTTGTGCATGTTTTGAAAAACAAAATCACTAACAAATGTGTAAGTAAGGTAAGTGCTTCTCTGACGTCATAAAAGTCATGCAAGTGAGGAGGTGCGCCTTCATTTACTGGGTTAGAAAAGAGCCCTCTGGACCCATGGCTCCAGCCGCATATGTAGCGAGGAGAGGCCCTTGGTTCTGTGAATGCCCCAGTGTAGGGGAATGCCAGAACTGGGAAGCAGGAGTGGGTGAGTTGGTGAGCGGGGGAGGAGGTTTTGGGAGGGGAAACCAGGAAAGGAGATAACATTTGAAATGTAAATAAAGAAAATATCTCATTAAAAAAAAAGAAAAGAAAAGAAAAGAAAGGAGCCCCCCACCACCACCACCACCACCACCATCACATACTCCCTGCCACATGGAAGGAGCTCACGCCCATAGTATTTAAGTAACTACTTCTGTTTGGTGAGTAGATTTCCATCCCTTCAAGCTAGAGTGACTTGACTAAATGTATCAAGAACACTTGATGAATATCAAGTCTTGCTCTTTCTCCACTTAGTGAACACTAAACGATACAGTTCTAGCCATTGTACTTGGCAGCATGCTTAACACACATTTGTGGTGCACATTTCAAAGGGAAAGACAAGTCTGAGGGTCCCTCTCCAAAAGAAATAGTCTTGTGGTGTTTTGAATATGCTTGGCCCAGGGAGTGGCACTATTAGGAGGTGTGGTCTTGTTGGAGGAAGTTTGGCCTGGTTGGAGGAAATGTGTCACTGTGGGGGTGGGCAATGAGACCCTCCTCCTCAGCACGTGGGTGCCAGTCCTCTCCCAGCAGCCTTCAGATGAAGATGTAGAACTCCCAGCTCCTCCTGCATCATGCCTGCCTGAACACTGCCATGCTACTGCCTTGATAATGGACAGAACCTCTGAACCCGTAAGCCAGCCTCAGTCTCCTTCTGGCTGTCCTCAGGGCCACAGTGTTTTCACTTGTGGGATGTTTTGCTTTTTACATTTCTCCCTCTTACAGACCCAGGGAGGACACTTGACATAGCGTGTTTGAGTCTGAGGCAAGGGGGTGTTTTGTAGTAGCCAGTCTGTTTTCCATAAGTTTAAACAGTTTGTGACAACTTACCAAAACAACTCACAGTGCCAAGAGCATATACCCCAGGGATCTAAAGTGTCCACCGCTTAAGAGTTTTACACACACACACACACACACACACACACACACACACACACACACACACACACCATAGCACCACCAGATGACTCAAATTTTAGCACGTGACCTTTAGGGGACATTTAAGACACAAACTACAGCAACAACATATGGGTTAGGGTTGCCCGGCTCTGTCACAGATTGGTGATTTACAAACTCTGTCAGGACAGCTGGTGATGGTGGCAACACCTCCCCTGATCTGCACTCTGTGAAGTGTCTCCAGAACCCAGGGGTTTGTCACTCCCTAACAATGTCCAGTTGATTCCAGCACCACTGGCCTGAGTTTGTTTATCTCTGTTCCCCAGTTACCTGCACGGGTATGGATGGGCCTTAAGCCACTTTCTATCACTAGAGGACAATAAAAAAAATAGTGGATATGTATGTCACTTGGCAAATTAAAACAAAAGAGGCAATCAGTGTTTTCAGATGGGATTTTCTATGAAGGCTAGACCAAGCAGGCTCAAACCACTAACTAGTTCATGTTTTGTGTTTGTTGTATCTATTTGTTGTGGGCTGTGTCTGCATCTATTTGTGTGTGCATATGCCTATATGCACATGTGTGCTTGTGCATGTAGAGTCCAGACGTCAACATTAGCTGTCTTCTTCAATCACTCTCCACCTTAGTTTTTGAGACAGGATCTTCCACTGAACCTGGAACTCTCCCGTTTGGCTAGGCTGGCTGGCTATGAGCTCTAGGGATCTGCCTATGTGGAGTAACAGACTCATAATGCCATTCCTAGCTTCTCCCTGGGTACAGAAATCTAATCTGAAATCCTCAGGCTTTACAATAAGCACCTTTCAGACTTAGCTATCTCTGCAGTACCCAGATCATAACTTACTTTTTTTCCTTCCTTCCTTCCTTCCTTCCTTCCTTCCTTCCTTCCTTCCTTCCTTCCTTCCTTCCTTCCTTCCTTCCTTCCTTCCTTCTTTCCTTCCTTTCTTTCTTTCTTTCTTTCTTTCTTTCTTTCTTTCTTTCTTTCTTTCTTTCTTTCTTTCTTTCTTTCTTTCCTTTCCCCCCCCCTCTCTCTCTCTCTCTCTCTCCCCCCTTCTTTCCTTCCTTCCTTCCTTCCTTCCTTCCTTCCTTCCTTCCTTCCTTCCTTCCTTCCTTCCTTTCTGTTTTTTGTTTGTTTGTTGAGACAGGGTTTCTCTATGTGTAGCCTTGGCTGTCCTGGAACTTGCTCTGTAGACCAGTCTGGTCTCAAACTTTGAGATCTGCCTACTTCTACCTCCCAAGTCCTGGAATTAAAGGGGGTGCACCACCACTGCCTGGTGATTATAACTGTCCTTATTCCAAAATTCAAATGTCAACTTTAACTAAGAGGTGACAGAAATTCACAGGAAGAGATATATATGGCCATTGCTATTCACTCAAAACTTCTTCCCCATATACAGAGATTTGCTTCTGCTACTCTGAGAAGAGAGTTTCCATTTCCCTGTCCATAAAAACTGTAGGTTATTCACGTTGAAACTCACAGGAAAATGCTCTAATCCTCTAAATAGTGGCAGCTTGTGTTCCCTTTCTCTTGGGGCGGGGGGTTGGGGATAGGGCAGACCCTCTGGAGAACGTCATCCTCTCCCTCTTTGTGGCTCCAGCTCTCCTTATTTTTTTCTGCCATTACAAAGCTGGACTAACACCTATCTGGAGAAGACAAGACAGAAGCTTTCTCAGGTGAGACAACATTATAGACTTTGGTGGGGTTGATGTGTAGGGTACACACACACACACACACACTACAGACACACACACAACACACACACACTGCCATGCAGACTTGTTCGCACAAAATGAGTCATTGATGATAGGGAAAAAGTATCAATTTATTTGATTGGATACCTATCAGTGTTGTTCTTGGAGACAGAATTCCAGAACCGAACCTAGAACCAGACACCACCAACCATCAGCTGAGAGGTACTTCTGCGTCTCCTCCGTCTCTCCCACAAAGTCCTGCCTGGTTCGCTGATACCTCCTCACTCAGCTTCTCTCCTCCCAACACTGCATCCTTCCTCCCATCTCTTCTTCTCTCCTCCCTCCTCCCATTCCTTCATTCCTCTTGCTTTTTCCCATCCCTCTTTCCATCTATCTACTATTCCCCCTTCTCCCATTTCTTTCTCCCTCCTTCCATCCCTCCATTCATCCATCCATCTCTCCTCCCCTCCCTTTTTCCCTCCATCCCTTCCTTCCTTCCTTTGGGTATACATGCATTGTCTTCAGTGTTATAGGGATGTACATGTTATATCCAGTGCTCTGGCATCTCAGTGGTCAGACAGGACACCAGGCCAGCCTGGGAACAAGCAGGGCTTCCTGGGTGAGTTGAAAATGCCATTGGACCTGGTAAGATTAGATCTCTCTGAAGTACTATGTGGAGACTGAGTAGAGGCTCCAAGATTAAGAGCACTGGCTGGACCTGCATTCAGTTCTCAGTACCTGCTTTGGGCAGCTCACAACAGCCTGAAGCTCTTGTCCCAGTGTCCCCAGTACACCCTCAGGCTTCCTAGAGCAACAGCACACACCTGGCATGTGTACAGACGTAAATAAAACAAGGGACTGGGGAAATGGCTTTGCAATTAAAAGCTCTTCTATGCTCTTCTAGACGATCCAAGTTTATCTCCCAGCTTGCATGTCATGTGGCTCACAACTGCCTGTAACTCCAGCTCCAGGGGATACAAAATCCCTCTGGGCTCTGCAGGCACCCATACACATGGCACACGCTCACACATACACAACTAAACATTATGAAAACTAAAGCATATCTTTTTAAAAAGTAAAACAACAACAGTGAAGATGTAATAGGTACAGTTGTTCACAGGAGAAATGAGTGAGATAGGTTTAGAGATCCTCTAGCAAGAGACAGATGAGGCTCATGGGATCTGGCTCATTACTCCACTGGCCAAGCCGTACCAAGACTGATTGATGATCTGTACATCCTGCCATGTTGGGCAAAAGTGGTTTCTCATTTAGCAGTGATGTCCTCAGCCTCCAGCAATGATTATACCACTCAGAGAATGGGGAGGACTCAAACAATGGCTACCACACAGCTGACCCCACTGTGGCCACTATTCTGTACCAAATGTAACTGGCCTTGGTATTCTGTCTTCTTTGATGGAGTCTAGGATTTGGGATTCAGTCTTCAGGGTTCCAGGTATGATGCTATCTGAAATTCCCGGGCCCTCCTCCTCCTCCTCCTCCTCCTCCTCCTCCTCCTCCTCCTCCTCCTCCTTCTTCTTCTTCTTCTTCTTCTTCTTTTTTTGGTTTTTCGAGACAGGGTTTCTCTGTGTAGCCCTGGCTGCCTTGGAACTCACTCTGTAGACTAGGCTGGCCTTGAACTCAGAAATCTGCCTGCCTCTGCCTCCCGAGTGCTGGGATTAAAGGCGTTGCGCCACCACACCCGGCTCCTCCTTCTTAAATATTTTATTTATCTGTGTACACGCGTGTATTTGTATCTGTGTGTGTGTGTCTGTCTGTCTGTCTGTCTGTCTCTGTGTGTGTGTGTCTCTGTATGTGTGTGTCTCTGTGTGTGTGTGTGTGTATCTGTGTGTGTGTCTGTGTGTGTGTCTGTGTGTGTGTCTGTGTGTGTGTCTATCTGTGTGTGTGTCTGTGTGTGTTGAGGTGCCTACAGGGGCCAGAAGGGAGTGTCAGATTACCCTGGAGCTAGGGTTACAGGCAACTGTGAACTGACCTGTGTGGGTACTGGGAACCAGACTTAGGTACTCTTCAAGAGCAGCAAGTGGACCCTCCTTATCTCTGCACTAAGCCTTAGAAACTGACCAAGTGCAACCATTCTGACAATGTTGAAAATGGAGTCGCTAAAGCCAATGCCAAGGTCATCTTCCAAACAGGATGTGCAGCCTCCTTCTGGTCCATAAATGAGTGTCATAGCTAGACACACAGTAGAACATCACACCCTTTGGGGGAAAAAATTCTTTGATCAAAGAGCAATGTTTGGTAAACTTGCCCAGAGTTAAACTAATTGGTTCAGGAGCAGATACAATCTCCCCAAGGTGTTGTGTTACTAAATTAGCATTGGTCAAGATGTTTGAAGTTCAGAGGAAAGTAGATTCTCAGAGAAGCCCATTTGAATAATTGGCATCCCAGGCTGTTCCCAGCTCTGGCTCCCGCATCACATCGAACCTGCCTGAGGAGATGAAAGAGTTTCCTTGATCAGTCTGGCGGTGCTGTCGATGGAGGACTTCTGGACATCCTCAGGAATGGAACAGGTGACTGTGACCTTCTCTCAGAGATGAGGTGTGCTGGGGAAGCTATTTGGGGTAACACCCAGGCAAAAGAAAAGAGGGTTTGACCCTGTAGGTCCAACAACATTATGAACTAACCAGTACCCCGGAGCTCTTGACTCTAGCTGCATATGTATCAAAAGATGGCCTAGTTGGCCATCACTGGAAAGAGAGGCCCATTGGATACGCAAACTTTATATGCCCCAGTACAGGGGAACGCCAGGGTCAAAAAATGGGAATGGGTGGGTAGGGAAGTGGGGGGGAGGGTATGGGGGACTTTTGGGATAGCATTGGAAATGTAATTGAGGAAAATACGTAAAAAAAAAAAAAAAAAAAAAAGAAAGAAAGAAAAGAGGGTTTGGGGAGCAGCTTCCTGTGAGGCCCAGGTGGCAGGCAGCAGGTTTCTCAGCCCCTGCACTGTGTTGGGCTTGGTCATTTGTTGTGGGGGTGTTCTGGCATTGTGTCATGTGGCAGGATACCTGGCTTCCACCCACTCATGCCCAGGCCACCTGCCCAATGTGGTGACAGCCAAAAATATCTTCAAATGTTGCTCACTCTCTTGGGAGCCCAAAAATCCCTGATGAGGAACCACTGGGCTCTCTAGCACCTCTGACTGAGCACATTGCGGTACCCATAACTTCCATTTACTGGTCGCCTTTGTCAAAGAAAGCACTTTTCTAGGTTCTTATATTTTTAGTGGAGACTTGACTTTCTGTCTTCAGGGACTGATCTGCAAGATTGCCTGGACTTGGAATGTGGTCTGTCATTTGTGAGACCTCAGTGGAGTCTTGTCGTGACATGGAGCCTCAAGGTCCCTGCAAGGTGGTGTGGGGAATGCCTACCCTAGCCTCCTTGTGGAGTGAAGCTGAGCCCCACATGGTGACTACTGGTGTTGTGTCTGCTCTTCTCTCCTTAGAGTCTGCATCTGGGTCATCATCAGAGCCCAAGTAGCCACTTGCTACCACATCTTTTTGCTGTCATGGAACTGATTGAAGCCTTACAAAAAGCTAGAAAAATGCTCTCTATGATATGTACCAGGGTTCATGGAATGTTGTGGGCCTTAGGGCCAGTCAAGCCAGAACCATCCTTAGCCCCACCATTGTCCAGCAGAACTGCCCAATCAATATCTTTCTTTTTTTTTTTTAATTTATTTATTATATGTAAGTACACTGTAGCTATACTTCAGACACTCCAGAAGAGGTCGCCAGACCTCGTTACGGATGGTTGTGAGCCACCATGTGGTTGCTGGGATTTGAACTCTGGACCTTCGGAAGAGCAGTCGGGTGCTCTTACCCACTGAGCCATCTCACCAGCCCCATCAATATCTTTCCAATGTAGTAAAACTGTCTACTCTGACAAGCCAGCCTCTGACAGTGGACTCAGAAAAGACACAGTGCCTCCCACAGAGCAGCCTGTGTGTGGTCAGCACCAGAGCTGCTGCGCCCTTCCTGTGGTTCTTGCCAGGTGTAACAACAGACAAAACTGGGGGGAGCTTGGCTCACAGGTCACCCATCTGTGTTTACCCCACCCCAGTTTCAGAATGGTTACATGCCACAATGCAGGGATACACAGGGCCCCCCTTGCTGAATACTCCACACAGCAGTCCATTTGAAAGAAGGCTGAGCTCTTCTAAGCCAAATTATAAACAGCCCCAAGACTTTGAACTGGAACCTCTGGGGAGGTCACAGGTGTTTGCTTGGGGGTCTCTTCTCAAGGATCCTGAGTGGTTCAGAGGTTCTAGGGGACCCAGCACCCTCACACAGATCCCCTGGAACTGGAGTTAAAGATGGTTGTGAGTTGCCATGTGGGTACTGGAATTAAACTCGGGTCCTCTGGGAGAGCAGCAAGTGCTCTTAACCACTGAGCCACCACCAAGATCTGTTATTTATTTATTTATTTATTTATTTACTTACTTACTTACTTACTATGCTTATTGAGACAGGATTTCTCTGTTTAGTACCGGCTGTCCTAGAACCTTCTCTGTTCCTACCTCTGCCTCATGAGTGCTGGGATTAAAGGTGTGCACCATCACCTCCCGGCTCATTAGTCATTTCTTAAATTATGTAAAAATGTATGTGAGTGTTCCAAAATCGCAACAATAAAGGCAAACCTGTTCAGAAAGGTCTGGGGTCCTGCCGGGCGTGGTGCACATGCCTTTAATCCCAGCACTCGGGAGGCAGAGGCAGGTGGATTTCTGAGTTCCAGGCCAGCCTGGTCTACAGAGTGAGTTTCAAGACAGCCAAGGCTACACAGAGAATCCCTGTCTCGGAAAAAAAAAAAAAAAAAAAAAAAAAGGTCTGGGGTCCTCCACATTCCCACCCTTTCTGCTACCCCACCCTGCACCCACGCCCTCCCCTCCTCCTGTGACTACCCCAACTAACGTCGCTGTTTGCTTCTCCCTCCCGCTGTTTCCTTGTCAAAGATGAGAGAATACATGGTCTGGGATTATTCTTATTTTTTTACATGCATTTATTTATTGGGTATATGCATGCCATAGTATACATGTGGGGGTTAGAGAATAGATTTTAGGAATCACTTCTCCCCACACATGGTGACATGTCTCTCAAGAATCAAATTCAGGTCATCAGGCTTTGCACGGCGAGTGCCTGTGTCCGCTGTATGCCATCTTGCCAGCCCCAACATTTGATTTCTTAATGTGTGAGAGTATACATATTAAATGTGTACCTTAACAAGAGATAACTCTATCCATTCCGTTTCCTGTTGTGTTGACTAAATAAATACCTAGTAAGTAGCAACTTAAGGGAGGAAGGGTTTATTCTGGCTTGTGGTGCAGTGGGTAAAGCCCATCGTGGCAGGGAAAGCATGGCTGCAGGAGTGTAAGCCGGCTGGCATCCATGTTCAGGAAGCAGAGAGCAAACGGCGTGGGGTGAGACTGTAAATCTCAAGGCCCACTCCCAGTGACCCACTTCCTTCAGTGAGACTCCACCTCCAAAAGGTTCTACAACCTTCCAAAACAGCTCCACCAACCTGGGACCAAGTTCTCAAATACTTGACCCTGTCAGAGACATTTCACATTCAAACCACCACGCTCGTATACAATGTTTCTTTCCCTCCCTGCAGGGAGCTCTCCTCCATAGGGAAATATAGAACTTTCCTTGGTCCTGATATCATGTATCAAGTGGCACAAGAAAGAGCCCCTTTTCTGTGACAGCTAAAAAAGCATTGTGTTTCAGATAGTCAAATGGGGCTAAACAGCCCCTCCAGGTTGCCTGCCATGGTACACAGAGAGACTTGTGTCTACAGTCCCTCTGAGACCGTGACATTTGCATGGGTGCCTTGGAGGCATACAACCTTGTCTCAGATCCAAGGAGAGAAGTCAGAGGGTCAGAGTCTCATTCAGACTCCAAGGATCCTGAAAATAGGACTAGAAGTGATGAAGTTATCCCTAAATATATAAGGATCTGCTCCAGACAAGCATCTTGAGATAAAACATACAGCACGATTGTCCTTTCCTCAGTACCAAGAAGTAGAGTCATCAAGTCTCCAGGGTCTGCTATTGGGTGGGGAAGCAGGGCTCTTTCCTGAGGACCTGTGGAGGCTGGGCTAGAAACGAGGAAAAGAAGAGAAGTGGGAGCAGCCAGATGCCTTATTTATGTATTGCCTTAGGCAAGGCACTCTGAGCCTCTGGGTTTCTCCCTAAAGGCCAAAGAACCTGTTCTGCAGAGCTCTTGCAGAGGGTCCTTTGCAACCTGGACAGGAGTGTCCCCTAAAAACAGCAACCTTTATCCCCTAACAGAACACATTTAGAACATAGCAGCATAAGACTGAACCTCAGTCAAAGGGTGACACTCACTAGAGGGGGAGACTACCTTCCTTACAGGTCCCCAATCCTCAGGTGACCCTGTCCAAGGAAGGTGCTGAGGTTCACCTTCACCAAAGGACATGAAAGATGACCCAGCTTTGCTCTCTGCCACTTCCTCCCTCAGGGGACCCTTAAGTGCAGAGCCAGAGGGCCTCCTCTGTCCTCTGGAGTCTCTGCTATACCCCACCCCACAGCGAGCACTTCCTGTGTGCTCCCATTTCCCAAATGGCTGCCCAGCCAGAATTCCTAGACCCATGACCCTCCATTCTTCTCCTTGGTTCTGGTTTGGCAGATGAGAGTTCCAGGTTCAAACTTCAAGCCAGGGGCAAGGCAGGTGGGGGTAGAAGTGGCACAAGAAAGAGCCCCATCCTTCTACTCCTAGAAGCCAGCACATTTTCTCCTTTGTACAATTGTAAGAAAGTTTGGTCTTTTCAAGGCTCAGGCTTTCCTCTTCCATATTGTTTAGCCATCTCAGGAGCTCCTAACGATACTAAGATTTGGCCATGGAAACCCTCACCTCCCAAGAGCAGCCAGATGTCTTTCCTCTTGTGCATTGTGTTGGCCCCTGTAAGGAACACCATGTCCCCACTGGATGCTCATGTGTCACGGGGGTTCTTGGCCTTGTGGCCTGTTCTACAAGATGCTGTCTCTCCCAGTGCTAGGTTATCAGCCCAGGAATGTAGCACCCATGGACTATCACAGAGTAACCCAGCCTCATCTTTCTAGAGGAGCCTTACTGGATAGATCGAGAATACCTGAAGGGCAGCTTCATGGCAGCCTTTTGTCCCTGTTGTAGTCTTGGTCTTTCTCCCTTCCCATGAAAGGAGCAGTGGGAAGGCTTTTCCTGAAAGGGGAAAGCCTGGTAAGATCTGGACACTAGCCTTCCTAGGCCTCCCTGGGGATCTAGGAAATAAATGGAAAAGCAAGGTAAGATGCTGGCCAGGGGTAGGAAATGTAAGTCCTCCCAGAGAGTCTGCTGGTTATGTGCTGACTCATGAAGTCTCCATGACCCCCAAATAAGGAAATTCCCTAAGAAGTGAAAATGCCACCAAGATCACAGTGAGCAAGCAACCCGAAGCTGAGAGTCCAGAGGAAAAGATAACTAGAAATTCTTTCTTGTTCTGGTTTTGAGGCCCGAGGAAGCTGCTGGGCTGAGAGTCCATCATCTGCTTCAGGAGTCATGGCTGAGGACCTACTGTCAGGTTTGTTCTCTGTGCTTCCAGACCTCCTGTTAGACACACACAGATGTAAACAAACCACACACACACACACATAGATCATACATATACACAGAGACATAGAGATTGCACATGGTACACATTGGTATTATACACATACAAATTACACATACACACAGACATACATGTATATATGTATGTATATACACATATATGTATATACATACATACACATATATATGTATACACACACCACCACCACCACCACCACCACCACCACCAACAACAACAACACCAGGATCAAGGTTCTTACATGCTCTGACCTAAGACCTTGGAGTGTTTACCCCAAATCCACAGCCTGAGCCAGGACTTCTCCAGTGGCAAGGCCTGGTCATCTCCCTTGGCCTCTCAGTCCCTCCTTTAGAGAACTATCTTAATGGCATGGGTGTGTTCTGACTGGCACCCCCAAGCCTCCCAAGCCTAGGACTTAATTAAACCTGCATGCAAGCTTCCAGGTGAGATGAAAGAGACTGGCGATCCCAAACTTTCTATATATAGACTTCTCATGTCTAAAGTTCTATCTATTTATTATCTATTAATTGCATTGGAAAGAAGGTAATTTGCTCCGCAGGCAGGTGGAAACTATGCTTCCGTTTTGCTTATGAAGAAAGGAGCCTAGGGTGTGGGGTGGGTGGCTTTCTTGGAATGCTGTGTGTTTGGACACAAACTAGACCACAGGGCAAAGCTCATTTCCTCTGCAGACAATACCACCTAGGCCTCCGCCTCAGGGAAGTATCAGATGTGCTCCGCGATGCCCTGCCCTGGGGGACTGCTGAGTCCCAAAGCATTCCTGAGAATGCAAGGACTGCAGAGTTTAGGCAGATTCTTCTCTCCTTGCTGAACTGAGGAGGGGTGACCATAGGTCACTGTGGGATTTCAACATAACTTACCTGGCATTACATGGAGACATTTGGTGTCATTTGCTGGCTAATGCCTAAAAACTGTAATTATCCATATTGCATTGATTATTGGTAGGGAGAAGACATGTTATAATTTTTAAAAATTACATAAATTATCTTCTAGACTTAAAAAAAAGCTTTCTATGACTATATCTGCCTTTGTTTCTGCTTGTATAGAAATTAAAATTTTTGCCTTTTCCTGCAAAATTATCTTTTATAGCCGACAGGAGTATGATAATAATCCTTTGTGCTCTTGCAGGGCCTTTCATCCGGGGATCTCAAAGCGCTTCATAAACTTTAATTAATTCTTGCAACAAGCCCCGTGAGGTAGGTAAGTATTATTATCCCCATTTCACAGATAAGGGGACGGAGAAGTTAAGTAATTTGCCGAAGGCCCCGAAGCAGTTAGAAGCTGAGTCTGAACAAGAGCACAAAGTGCCCCGCTCAGGCCTGGGTTGGCCCACTGGGGCCGCCCTGCTGGTCTCCCCAGTCCCAGGGCATGACTGAAGGGGATCCCTGGATCAATTGCACGGCCTGTGTTAAATACATGTTATATTTAGCTTCCGGGCATCATGAGGAATTATTTAGGCTGACTCATAGGCTTCAGCCCTGGGTATTGGACTATCTTCACCAGAGCTGAGCAGAGCCTGAAAACCCTCTTCCCATGTCTGAATGCTCCTGCTGCATAGCTGTCTCTCCGAGGCAAACTCCCTCTCCCTCATACTTGAACTGGATCAGCTCGCAGTTTGAACATAGTGTGTGGCTTTGGGTTTGTGACTTGTCAAACACACTTTTATTAAAAATAAAATACAGAGTGTCACATGTAGCCAGGCTGGCCTTGAATTCAATATATACCCAACATACCCAAGGGAGGTTGATCTTGTACTCCCGTCTTCCTGCATTTACCTGCCAAATGCTAGGATTACAGGTGTATGAATGCTAGGCAAACATGCTAACAATTGGGCTACACTCTCAGGGCCTCAAAATAAATCCAATCTCATTCTTTCTCCCCACCCACCCATCTCCCAACCCCTCCCTCCTCTCAACACTAGCCAGAGATCAACCTCAGCTGTTATTCTTCAGGGCTTTCTACCTTGATCCAGGTCTCTCAGTGGGATCTTATAGACTACATGAAGCTGACTGACTAGTAAGCCCCAGCAGTCCATCCACCTGCCTCTGCTTCTCAGCTCTGGAATTAAGAAAGCATATCAGCACACCCAGCGGCTTATTACCTGGGTGCTGTGATTGAACCAGACCTCCTGCTTGTCTAACAAATACTCTTACTGACTGAGCCATTTTCCCCAAGCCCTCAACCTACATTCTAATGGCAAGTCTCTGAGTGACTAGCATCTCCACTCCACGGATAAAGGAAACAGCAGCCCTGAAAGCGAAGTGGCATAGCCCATGTCACAGCAAATCCCAGATCCTGGCAAGCCCGCTGAGACTCAAAGGTGACTCCACCAATCCTCAGGCCCTGTGAGCTGTCACACAGGGTCAGGAACAGCTCTTGGCTTGAAATTGTATTGCAAGAAGGGGTATGGATCCTGTGGTGACATTTTCAAGGACAAGAGAGGTTTGTCATTGCTGTGAACTGGGCTGAGCTGGAAGTGTCTGCTGCAGGTGACAAATTAAAAGTACCCTTTTCCCAGCAAGTCTGGTGGTATAAGTGTTCAACTTCAGCTGTGCAGTGGGAGTGAGGTAGAGGCAGGCAGATCTCTGAGTATGAGGCCATCCTGGTCTACAGAGTGAGTTCTAGGATAGCCAGAACTCCACAGAAAAACCCTGTCCCTGGGGTGGGGAGTGGGGTGGGGGGTGGGGTGGGGTGGGGGTTGGGAGGAAGGTGTTCAGTTTCAGAAAGGAGTAAGTTCCTTATGCCCTGTGGGGTGTCCAAGGAAGGGCTTTTCTTGTCTGCCACATCTGTGACCCCTTACATGTGCAGCATAACTCTTGAAGGCGTAAGGGGTGGAGACACTGACCTGGCTCAGGCTGCTCCATCTGCCTTTCTCCAGCATCACTGTTCAAGTCCAACAAGCCTGGATTTGAATTCAGGCTCTGTACTCACATGTGGTAAATCCCAGGCAAGTCTCGACCTCTCCCTGCCTTAAGTAGGATGAGATAGGTTTGTATGCACCAATGCCCATAGCCCAGCCTGGCCTATGGACCGCGCTCTGTGGTCGGTGTCTGCTGCCCCCTCTTCCTCGGGCAGCTGCCCATGTTCTAATCTAACAGGAGTGACCCACCTAGGCCCTCAAGATCAGTTCTTTATGGTTTTTATCAAAACCATGGCCCAGACTCCACATCCCTTTCCAGGTCCTCCTAGCTCACAACCTGCCAATGACAACTGCTCTGGATCCCAGGTGACAGCTCACAGGGCCAGACTGTTGCTAATGTCAAAGTCAGAGTCCAGGCCCTGGCAGCAGGGAGTACCTAGACTCAGCACCTGCCCTAAGTAGGCCAGTTAATGAAACAAAATACCCGTGGGGAACTGCAGAAGAGATACGTAGTCAGTGTGACTGTGCTGGGGGAAGAGGTCCTGGGGCTTGATAGCCAGAGGCAGGGGTGGGGATGGGGAAGCTTGAGCATCCATAGTATCTTCATCCCTAGCAGGATGAGGACAAGAGGGTGGGAGTGGCCGTCGTGTTAGTCACTTTCGTCACGTTAGTCACTTTCGTCATGTTAGTCACTTTCGTCGTGTTAGTCACTTTCAGATCCTGCGACAGGTCCCAACTCTCTATAAACTAAGACAGAGTGGGATCCAGCATGCTCCAGGCCTCCAGGCCTGCAACCCTGGGGTTCCCAGAAGTTCAGACCCTACGAGGCTGGCAGTGCTGGAATTGTCCCCCAGGGTGACGGGCAGGCACTTTGTACCCCACGAATCTAGGAGGTGCCAGCAGACTTCTCTGCTAAGTTCTCTCAGTCAACCCCCAAATATAAATGGATTTTTAAGAATTGTATAAAAAGTGAAAATGGGAGGGTCTGAGGTCTAGCTCAGCTGATAGAGTGCTTGCCTAGCACACACACAAGACCCTGGATTCAATCCCCAGAATTGAATAAACCAGATTTGGTCTCAGGAAAACTTTTGTGCTACAACCACACCCTTAGCTGAGACAATCAGATCTCTGGTCTACACACAAAGTTCTAGTCAGCCAAAGCTACACGGTAAGACACTTTCAAAAAGAAAAGAAAAGAAATAACCTTTTTAACCCAGCATGGAACCTTCTGACAAGCTCTACAGTCCAGCCCCTGATGTGCAGGCTCACCTTTGTACCTCTGCCCTTCCCTGTCCACCTCTTATAGACATGTCTGGGGTTGCCCTAAGTCTGGGTCAGAGGCGTTCAGGCACGGCTCTACCTCCTGGCAAACCCACACGCTCCCATTGCCTGTGGTCAGGCAGGTGTCTCCAGCCTGGTGGATAGGATGGGCTTCAGCACTCCCCCACTCCCAGTAACTTCTTTTTTTTTTTTTTTTTTTTTTTTGGTTTTTCGAGACAGGGTTTCTCTGTATATCTCTGGCTGTCCTGGAACTCACTTTGTAGACCAGGCTGGCCTCGAACTCAGAAATCCGCCTGCCTCTGCCTCCCAAGGGCTGGGATTAAAGGCGTGCAACACCACGCCCGGCTTCCAGTAACTTCTTAACATCAGCAGGTAGTTGGCTCAAGACAGTCATTCTGAGTTCAATCCCCAATGCCACATAAAAATAAGCTGTGGTGTGACACACCTGAAATCCCAGCCCTCAGAAGGTAGAGGCAGGAGGATCAACTCTCTGGGCCTAGTCCTAGATAACTCCACCCAAGTCTGGCCTCATGGCCCATCTTCCCCCTTCCAAGAGATTCCTACCTCCTAGACATTCCTTACCTACATAAAATAGATTACATACACAGTTGCCTAGACAACCTAGGGACTGCCACTGTCAGAGTAGGAAATGTTGTCACTGGAGGAAATTAGGCTTTTTCACTACCTGTGGGTCCTTCTAGAAGCTTCGGTACTATTAGAGTGTGCTCAGTAATGAGGATTCTCTCTCTCTCTCTCTCTGTGTCTGTCTGTCTGTCTCTGTCTGTCTCTGTGAGCGTGCACGTGTCTCTATGCAGCCTGTGGGCTCAGTGTGAAGCACTGCACGCAGGCACAGTCCACAGTGCTCAGCCCTGTGATGCTCTCACCTCCCAGTGAGTGCAGGACCAGCTTCAAACCTCTCTGGGATTCACACTTAGCACTTGTGATCAGAAGAGTTAAAACTTGCTAAGTTCTGGTGCCACACTCAGCAGGTGGAGTTCAGTCCCCGACCTCATAAAAACCAGGCATGGGGGCACACACCTGTAATCCCAGTATCCCAGCTGAAGGATAAAATGTTCAAGGTTACCACAGCTGGTCAGAAAGTATCCTCTGAGGATCCTAAGAGATTTCAGCCTGTGAAGGTTCTGTAACTTATTTATACCCCACTGTTGGCCTTTTGGGAAGAGTCATGAAGAACAGAGCTGAACCCTCTGTATCCTCTGAAAAGCTGGCCCTGGGCTGCCACCCTCCCAGGAGCCTCGTTGGGATTTCTTGGCTCCATTGGGTAGGCTAGGCTCTGAGGTAGGAGCTAGAGACAGCACCACACTGCTGCCTGCAGAGGTCTGAGGATTCCCTTTGGAATCTTCTACATAAGTAAAGCCAGATTCTTGGCTTCACTGCCAAAATGAACTTCAGGATGCTCAGGTCATCTTCAGCCATGGAGTTTAAGACCAGGCTAGGATCCGTGAGTAGGACCAAGCATGTAGGTTAACAGAGAGGTTCTAGGGGAAGGGGTTAGACACACCCAGGCATGGGTGTGGATGTGCCAAGGGAGTCCTCTTAATTGTATTTGCCATAGCAAAATACACAATTTTGCTGGCTTCTGGCATTTCCTCCTCAAATGGTTGCTAAGGAGTTTAAATGAGATGCTAGGGTGGTTCTTTGGGTGCGCTGGATGGGATTATAGCTGATGAAGTAAAATTTTGCAGGAAAAATTAAGATTTTGTTTAAAGATGAAGGAGAAGGAGAAAGAAGTCTCAAAAAAGTTTATAATTTTGTTTGTGATTTTTTTTTTCTGGAAATTTTTAGGTTTCCAGAAAACCTAAATTGGGAACAGAATGAGGTTTACCTATGCTTGGACCTCAGATACAGCTCACTGCTATCTAACATTCTTATTTGAAATATCTGTATATAAAAGAAATTATGCTGTCTCTTATGCACAATCTTTATAGTAAGTTTTATTAATCATGCTGATTTTTTTTTTTTTACTGTCCCACTGAGAGGCTTTCTCCAGACTACAAAGTGAGGGACCTTATTTCCTTTCCATGGGTTAATCTTGATATTTACCAGAAAAACAAAAACTCCACTATTTTGAGCCAAATTTAAAGCAAGTTTTACTAAATAGTAAATAGTGACCAAGAGATGTACTTTGGTCAGGACCATTCTCTGGAATTTCTCAGCTGGGATGGCCTCAAGCCATGTGTCGCAGGGGCTTATTAGCTTTTAAACCACCTGTTGCTGCGGGCTCTTCCTTGTCCGATGAGACCTGCCACATCTCTCTAGGAGGCCTGTGCCATAGGTTCCCCCTTGGCAAGACTGCCACAGCAGCTGAGACCTCCAGTCGTCCAAGGACTTTGAGGAAGCCTTGTGGGTGTGTGAGGACTCTTTCCTAGTAGACCAAACCTTGAGGCCTCTCAGCTGATTGGGCTACCTGGGCCTGGGAGTTGGAAGGGGAAGGAGATGTTAATCCCACAGGGAAAAATAAGACCACTACCACAATTTTTGAGTCAAATATGCCGCAAGCTTTTGTTAAATCCTGGCCAGGATCATGGCTTCTGACCAGTCTGTACCCAGGACGCCCAGGGTATGGCGCTGAATTACATTAGTCAGGGGCTTATAAAGGCAAAACCCACAAGGCTACATACTTCTGACCTTCGTCCAATCAGGGGCTAGCAAAATGCTGCCATACTTTCTGCTTCCGTACTGCCTGCCTCCTTGTGATCAAGCAAACATCCTCTGCAGTTGGTGCAACCAGGTTTGCTTCCAGAAGTGGAAAACACTCAGCTTGTTATCTTACATGACCAGCACCCAGAATTTCAGGAACTTAACTGTCCTTGGGCAAGTGGGGCTTACAGGTTAGAGGCATTTTGTTTTACAGATCTCTTACGCACGGTAATTTAACTGTAAAACACAGTGTTGACCATCACAGAGAGATGGTGGAGCCAATAACGACCTCTTTTCAATTCTCTACAGCAGACCAGCATAGATCTGAAAGCTGACTGACACACCTTGAAGGTCAGTTAGGCATCGCTCCCCTGCAGTCAGGCAAGCATTCCCTTCAGTGCCTGCTCATTTCACCCATGAGTGAAAGGACCCAGTGAACTCCTTTATTTTCACCTTGGCTTGCTCATTTGTGTGTGGATATTTTTGGCCCACTGGTTATGTGCCTGCTCTGTAAACTAGGGTTAAAGAGTAGACTTACTTGCCCTTGTCTAGTGTCAGAAGGGTTGAACTCGCAGTTTGCAGGAAGCACAAAACATCCTGAGCTTTCTTCTCCTTATCTTTGAACTAGTTCTTGCTTTGCTGGGTCACACCATGAAGAGAGCTCACCATGAAAGCTTTTCCCTTTCAGCCCAGATAGTGCTAGGAAATGTCAGACCACTAAGTAAACACAGAAAGTGTGGCCAGGTGACTTTGGGGCACAGGTTCTTCCAGGGTTTCCCCCACCCCGGGGTTTTATTGTTGTTTTCTCTGTGATAAAATTAATGCCAGTTTGTACAAATGCTTAAACCTACAGCCGTCACAGAAGAGCACCCTGTCCTGTGCAAGCAGTGTGGAGAATTCAGCAGAAAGAGTCAAATGATGCCAAAATAAGACAAGTCCACTCTGTCCGAGAAGACTCTGTCTTGCTCCTGGCTCAGTTTGTGGCAGTGGCTCACAAAACTGATGTTTGCAAAGCACTCAAAGCACTGCTCTGCCCTCAAGCTACAGGCTAGACCCCAGGTCTCCTAACTCACAGAATGCTCTCCTGCAGTACACACACATACACACACACACACACATACACACTCACTCACTCATCACTGCTCTGGTCGTTGTAATTCTCACTTCCTCAGACTAGGTGCATGTGGCAATGGGGTCTCAAGGCACCTCTACTTGCAGGACAGTGGGCCACAGGCTGGTCTGTGTGTGGAGGCCTTGGTGATGCCACTGGGAGTTGTCCACTGGTGACTTCACAGCAATGTAAGTGTCACATGAACCTCCCCTTTGCCTTTAGCTCCGAAGCTCAGCAACTTTTCCAGGGCCTACGCAGGTCAGCGTGTGCTTTCCAAAAGCTAATGGCAGCCAAGAGTCAATGCAGTGTAATAAGGGGTTTGGTTTTACGAGAAGGAAAAATTACCTTTGTCCATGAAAAGGTGGTTTTCAAGTTAAAATTATGTCATCGGTGGCTGGCTAAGGCAGCTCAGTCAGTCAATAGGTTCTCTGGGGCAGGAGCAAGGATTAAAAAGAAAAAAGACCTGGGCAGTGGTGGTGCACACCTTTAGTCCCAGCACTTGGGAGGCAGGGGCAGGAAGATTTCTGAGTTTGAGAACCAACCCGGTCTACAGAGTGAGTTCCAGGATAGTCAGGGCTATACAGAGAAACCCTGTCTCAAAAAAACAAAGAAAGAAAGAAAGAAAGAAAGAGAGAGAGAGAGAGAGAGAGAGAGAGAGAGAGAGAAAGAAAGAAAGAAAGAAAGAAAGAAAGAAAGAAAGAAAGAAAGAAAGAAAGAAAGAGAGGAAAAAAGGAAAAAAGAAAGAAAGGAAAAAAAGATAGAAAGGAAAAAAGGAAATGAAAAAGACAATTAGACAACACTGCTTTTATCCCATTTTAATTACATGCGAGTAATAAGGTCAGTTCTAGGTTAAGGAACAAGCAAGGCAATAAACAAAATCCTGTGATCCTGTTTCTAGGGGCTTTATCAGGATGACCAAGATATCTGTGCCTACTTCCCTGACAAAGCCCAAAGTCATATTCTTGCCTCAGGCCTTCTTTTTTGTTCTAGCCCCAAATCAGATTTCTGCCTGAGCTTACATCCATGTCCTGGCCCAATGTCAAATTTCTGCCAAGTTTCTAGAAGCAACCCCCAAAGCTCTCTGCAGATGGCTTAGAGGCTGACCATGAATCATGGCTCTAGAGGTAGTTTCTTCCTGAGGAGGCCATAGAACAGGTGCACCACTGTGGCAGCAAACAGTTCCCACTTGCTCCTGAAGTGCTGAGCCAACAGACTTCCTAAAGAATATCTGGTCCCAGCCCAGAGTCCTGTCCTGAGAACATAGTTCTTGAAGGGTAGAATGGAAAGGTCTCACAGTCTCCATGAACCTCCATTGTACTAAAAATGCAAGTCTCTTTGGATAGGTTGCTCTGTGCGAGGCTGGTGGCAGTGTTTATAGTTTGGTTGGAACTTGTACTCTCCAACACAGCACTCGCCAGCTGGGCATGGCTACAGATGTACATTTTATAAATTATAAATAAATTGTTTTCAAATGTCTTTACATTTATTTATTTCTTTTGTCAGGAAGGAAGGGCAAGTCCATGCCATGGTACACCATGGAGGTCAGGGGACAAGTTGTAGGAGGTCAGGGGACAAGCTGTAGGAGGTCAGGGGACAAGTTGTAGGAGGTCAGGGGACAAGTTGTAGGAGGTCAGGGGACAAGTTGTAGAAGTCAGTCCGTGCCTTCACATGTGTGTCTTGGGTATTAAACTTTGATGGTCAGGTTGACATGTCTGCCTACATGCAGATACATGGGTGTGCAAGCGTGTGTGCATATATATACACAAACATACACACTAAAATATAAACACACAGAGAGTGCTTGTTTAACACCAATAGAGCTCTAGGTTCAATCCCCAGGCCCAAATAAAACTGGGCATCCCTATGACCCCAGCGCTGGAGGGGAGTTGTAAAGCCGGGAGAAGTAAGGTCAGCCTCAGGTAGTTGGCGGCTAGCCTGGGATGCACTAGACTTTATTTCAAAAGCAAACAGGAAAAAAAAAACTAAAACAAACAACAACAACAAAAAACCCCTCAAATCACAACGCACCTAAAATGGCCATTATGTTATTTATTTTAAGCTTCTAAAGACATTTACTAACAATCTTGGCTGCAGCCACACAGCAATTAAAGGAACGTTTTTTGCTTCAGAGAAGCAGAAAAGTAAACAAGTAACAATTTTAAGTGTGTGCAAAGAGGCGCTAAAGATAGGAAGGAAGCACTCGTTTCCTTGTAGCAATGAACTATCAAAATTCACCCTGAGGTCTGGAGGAGGCCCTTCTTCAGTTACTTTGAAAATAAAATAAAGATGGCACCTATCCCAGGGTGGGTATTTAGTATCAACACTCAGAAGATAGTTAGTGGAAGGTGGATATCTGTGAATTTGAGGCCAGCTTGCTCTGTATAGAGTTCTAGGCTATCCAGGGCTGCGTAGTAAGACCTTGTCTTAACAAGAAGAAGAAGAAGAAGAAGAAGAAGAAGAAGAAGAAGAAGAAGAAGAAGAAGAAGAAGAAGAAGAAGAAGAAGAAGAAGAAGGAGAAGGAGGAGAGGGAGGGGGGAGAGGGAGGAGGAGGAGGGGGGAGGAGGAGGAGGAGGAGGAGGAAGAAGAAGAAGAAGAAGAAGAAGAAGAAGAAGAAGAAGAAGAAGAAGAAGAAGAAGAAAAGAAGAAGAAGAAGAAGGAGACAACTAAATAAAGCAGGGCATGGTGACATGTGTTTGAAATGTCATATGAGAAGAGGCTAGAATAGAGGGATCACTACAAGTTCCAGATGATCCACAATATGTAAGCAAGACCTCATTACTATCCCTCTACCCCCACCCCAACACACACCAGCACACACCAGATACCACCTCTGTCCCTGGCTATAGAATCATTTGCTCATGTCATTCTTGTTGGTTATTTGAAGTATTCCTGATGTCTGATTATTATAAACCATATCTTCAAACAAATCATTTTATGTGTCTTTCATAAAATTTCATGTCTTTCAGGCCAGATATGGTGGTGTACACCTGTAATCCCTATAATTGGGAGGTAGAGGCAGAAGATAAGAATTAGAGTCTGGGCTACATAGTAATTCCTTATCTCCAAAATTTAAAAGCAACAAAACCTTGGGGGTATCCTTTAGGGCAGAGGCCTAAAGTAAGCTTGAGCTAGCAAGAGGACTTAAGACTTCAAAAGTGCTTTTCATACAAACATCTTAAAAAGCAGGGTCACCAGAAGGGAGGACTGGCATCTTTTGGTTTTTGATACCTTGTCCAGATTATATTCATTAAACAACCTCTCCTGGACATAACTGAGAAAGTCACTATCATAGCCCAACAACCTGAGCAAATAAATGCATTTTAAAATTTATTAATTGATTTTTTTTTGTTTTGATTTTTGAAGTAGGGTCTCAGTAGGTAGCTCTTGCTATATAGATCCTCCTAGCTCTGCCTCCCAAGTGCTGGGACTGAAGTTGTGTGCCATCACATATGGCTTCATTCATTTTTAAAATTAAGGGTATGCATGTGTGACTGTAGATGGGTATGTGTTTGTGAGTGCAGGTACCCATGGAGGCTGGAAGAGGGTGTTGGATCCATTGGAACTGGAGTTACAGATAATGGTGAGCCGCCTGATTTGAATGCTGCTGAACCAAACACAAGTCCTTTGCAAAGGACCTAAGCTGATTCTCCAGCTCCAAGCAAATATATTTTAAAGGGCCTGAACCATTCATGCTCCCCGTCCACATACACAGACACACACTCCTTTCCTGTGCTCTGTGCCTGGCCAGAAGCATCTCTGAATATTTCTGGCTTTCGTTGGGATTAAAGCCATGGGACTCATACTTGCTCCATGTAACACTGGCAGCTGGCCTTCCAGAACCACTGAGGTTGGTGTGCAGCTCAAGCCTGGGTTCAGGCAGGTATGTCCTGGAAAGAAACACATGGGTGATAGGGTGCAAACAAGGGGATGGAGGTCAGGAGATGGAAGAGGAAGGTATCCTGAGACTTGTCAGCCAACCCAGGAGAGTGTAAGCTTTGTATTGGGATCTATACCACACTTAAATGTCATCAGGGACTTAGTTCTACCCTTGGTCATTCTTATAGAATGGGATGTGAAGTATGAAGGTGTGCATCTCTGCGTATTTTCCCAAGAGCTTGGTGGGTGCAGGGAAGAGAGAACATTACCATCCAAGAATAGTGCTATCATCTCACCCCATGAATTGATGGCAGTACACCCACCTACATGCTAAGACTCCAACTTATCAGAGAAGCAGAGACCAGGCAATGGTCTTGGGCATGGTTAAGAGCATGAGATCCCAAGGAAGACAGAGACAGAGATTCTGGGGCTCTATGCCGTTGATAAAAGGCCTATGTCAACCCTTAGAGACCTAAGGGCAAGGTATTCCAACTGTAGCACCCTGTAGGTAGAGAAGCAGGTACAGGAAAGGGAGGGGACAGATAGGAGTTGAGATTCTACCTGGGGCAAAGCTTGAGCTTGGCACTCTGAAGTTCAGCCAAGTCCCATCAACAACCCCACAAGATAATAGTGAGGCCCCAGACTCAGAGAGGTGCAGAGACTTCCCTAAGCTGCACCACAAACTATGCCAAACTTACCTTGGTGCTTCCTGGGCACCAGCCCTGGGCCAGGAGCCGTGGTTCAGGAAGGGCGGGACGGTGGATGCTACCTGCAATAAGGAAGGGCATTGTCTGTAGATCACAAGCTGGACTCAGAGTTCCCTGCTTGTTATTATCATCATGCCTGTCAACCCTAAACAATGGCGCTGATAAAATAGCCCTCCTTGAGAGAACACTTCTTTGTTCTACACAATGCCTGTGGTTATGAGGGAGTTTTAAAGGTGTGCATGGAACCTTACGTTTGTATGACTTGAGCCTTCATAAAGGATTCTGCACCAAAATTATTGTTGAGGTCTCCTGGTTCCACAGCCAGGCCCTGATCTCCAGGCTTTGCCCTGGGTATCTTCTGGGCTGTAGTCTTTCAGCAGCTGACCAGCTCACCCAGGCTCATCCAGGATTTTTCTAGTTTAGCACTGACAGTCTCTAAGTGTTGGCCACTCCACCTTGGAGTTCAGCCCGTGGACAATCCATGGCTTCATTGGTATATGTATATGGTATATGTGTGTATACACCATGGCTGATATATGTACATGGTATAATATGTATGCCTGGTACCCAGAAGAGAATATCAGATCCTCTGGAACTGGAGTTACAGATTTTTTAGAAAAAGATTTATTATTTTAATTTTGTGAGTACACTGTCTCTGTCTTCAGACACACCAGAAGAGGGCATCAGATCCCATTACAGATGGTTGTGAGCCACCATGTGGTTGCTGGGAATTGAACTCAGGACCCCTGGAAGAGCAGCCAGAGATCTTAACCACTGAGCCATCTCTCTAGCGCCCAAGTTATAGATGGTTATGAGCCACCAGGCAAGGTCTGGGAACCAAGCCTGAGTCCTTGGTGAGAGCAAATAGTAGTATTGACTGCTTAACTACTAAATTATCTGCGGTGGCTTGAATAAGAATGGAACCCATAGGCTCATATATTTAAATTCTTAGTCACCAGAGAGTGGAACACTTTGATAAGGTTAGAAGAATTAATGGGTGTGGTCTTTTTTTTAGGAAGTGTGTCACTAGGGGTGGGCTCTGAGGTTTTAAAAGCCCATATCAGGCTGGGGGACTATGCCTACTGCCATGCTTAGTAGAAATATATGCTTAGCAGGTGAATGGCCCTAGGTTTGATCTCCAGCACCACATTTAAAAAATTTGTAAATAGGTGTATATAGTGGACAGTGTATAGCTCTGTATGATGTGTTTATGAAAAGATAAAGAGAGAGGGGGTTATGTTCTATGGAGGTGTGGTAAGGTATGGGGAGGGGGAGGTTTTGTCTCCGTGGGCCCATGCCAAAGCATCCCTTCCCCCTGAGGGGCCAGCCACATGGATGGTATATATAGACTAGAGTTTTATTCAGGGAATGGGGAGGGGAGTCAAGAAGATAGTAGAGGCAGAGAGAGTAGAGAAGTAGAGGAGTAGAGGCCAGCCATGAGCGTGGGGGTGGGGGCTATGGGACAGAGGGAGTAAGAAGGCAAGAGACAAAGGAGGGGGCAAGCAGTCCCTTTTATAGTGGGTCAGGCCTACGTGGCTGTTGCCAGGTAACTCTGTGTGTGTTGGGGGGGGTGTGTGTGGGGGGAGCCAGGTAACTGTGGAGTGGAGCTTAGACAGAATGTTAACACTATATAAGCCATTTTATGTGGTCCTCATTGACTATCCCGGGTTACTTCCCCTTTAGAGATAATGAAATTGAGCTTGGGGGCAGTTGATAGGGAAGGCAGGATGTCTTTCATCCCAGCTCTGTTCAGAGAGACAGAGGCAGCTTGACCTCGGAGTTTGAGGCCAGTCTGGTCTACATAACCAATTTTCAGGACCAGCTAGAGCTATATGGAGAAACTCTGTCTCAAAACAAAAAACAAAACAAAGCAAAACAGGTCCAAGTTGGGCAGTGGTGGCTCACACCTTTAATCCCAGCACTTGGGAGGCAGAGGCAGGTGGACTTCTGAGTTCAAGGCCAGCCTGGTCTACAGAGTGAGTTCCAGGCGAGCCTGGGCTACACAGAGAAACCCTGTCTCAAAAAACCAAAAACAAACAAACAAACAAAACCAAACAGGTCCAAGTTGCTTCCTTCAGTTGCATAGCTGTGTAACAAATTTCTCCAGAGCTCACTTGGGGCAAACAGCCATGCGCATATGGTTGGATTTGGAGAATCAGGATACCTGGGGGAAGACCTGGTGCCCACTGTAAGTGATTTGCTGGCATAGGGTTATTTACTTGAGGTGTCCCACTCATTTGTTAGATGGTTAGACTTGGGGTGGCAGCTCGCTGTGAGCAGGACACCTGGGTAGCCTGACATCAAATGAGGAGACCAAGGGTTTCATCCATCAGTGTCCCTGCACATGGTGAAAACTGCATCGCCTGGTGCAATGAGGTCTCTCATGGCCTTTGACAGGGTCTCTAGTGTCCAAGAGAGTCAGGAGCCTGCACAGGAGGAGGGAAGCCTTCACTTCCTGATGGAGCTGGCCAGGCGGCCCAAAGCCACCAAGCAGGACCCATTCCCCTATGCTGCTTGCCTTTCCTGGTCTTGCCTCCATTTTCAGCTGTAGTCTGGGCTCTTCCTGCTGCAGGACATGGCCTATCGCAAGCCTGTCAGGCAGTCCCAACCCAGTTTGATATTGAGGTATAGCCATGAGAGAGGCACAGATAAGAGGAGAACTTTGATATTAGGGTGTGCACCCAGTCTTGAGACATTACAAATGGTCGCTCACTGAGGAGTTGTAGCTGATTCTGCCCCATCCTCTCCCGTCCAGTCCTCCATAAAGGTCTTGCCTGGTTACCTCTCACCTGCAGACTCCTAGGTACTGCCAAAAAGAACTGGAAGACCACTTGCCTGCAGATGCCTGTTGTCTGTGAAGAGTGGAGGGTTGTGCTGGAAGGGAGTCTGTGGGACAAGTTGGGACAGCACACTGAGTAGGAACAGGGGATCATTATTCTTGGCAGGAAAGAAAGCTGTAGGGGAGGGGTGGGACTGGAGACAGCAGTGGGTCTTCTTTTTTCTCTACTTTTTCTTCTTAAAGGAATTATCTTTTACCTCTATGGATACGTGTGCCTGCATGAGTTTATATGCAGTATGTATGTGGAGATGCTTGTGTAGGCCAGAGGACATTAGATCCCCTGAAACTAATGTGGTGGTGGGAGGTAGGTGGGAGCCTCCATGTGGGTGCTCAGAACTGAATATGGGTCATCTGCTGGAGCAGTATAAGCTTTCAACTGCTGCTCCATCTCTCCAGCCCCTAAGCAGTGAGTTTTCCATGATATAAAAAAGACCCCTCCTCCTCACCTTTCAGTGTTTGAGAAGGAAATGAGAGACAACCAGGCTTTGTTTGAGTTTTCATATGGCTCGAGCCAATATGGAAAGTCCTCAGGGGCTCATCGAAACTCTTACAAAGTACAGGGAAATAAATGGCTAGCAAGATTTGGATGTGCCTTTGGGAAAGGAGAGAGCCCATCCTTAGTCTGGCAGCTCTCACGCTCCCCTTACCCTCCAGCTCTATTCTGTCCCTGGATTCTCCCCTTCTCCCCAAGGAAGTTCTAGCGCCCTCAACGGAGGCTGTGAACCCAATTCCCACCTGTGAGCCCAGGGAGATACAGCCCCATGGGGAGTCCCTCTTATCACCTGCCCAGGGGCTAACCTTTATCTGCAACCATATGGTTTCCTGTTCACCCCTCCACCAAACTGTCTTCTTGGACCCTGGGTAATCCAGGCATAAAACACTAGAAGGAAAGATTTTGTGGCTTCATCTAGTTAGTGGGTCTCTTGCCTTCCACACTCTCTAGGCCTGACGAAGCTGAGGCCATGAGAAAGGAGGCTAGAGTGGGAGCTGCTGCTCACGTACCCACAGCCTCAACCCTCTCCCTAAGGAGAGTTCGTAAGGCCAGGTCTTTGTGCTCAAATGGCTTGGTTTTGCCCTGGACCCTTTCAACTCATCCCAGCTTTGTTTAAATGCCTCTAAGCCCAGCACATCTTCTCTTTGTTATTTCTGATGTCTCTGCCTTTGGGTCCCTATAGCCACTGTCCCTGGTGACTTACACAACAAAGCGAAAGCCCTAAGCTAGACCTCCCTTCTGAACATGAACTACTCAAGAATGGGGATTTCTGGAGTTGGTAAAATGGCTCAATGGGTAGAGGTGCATGTCACCCAAAATGACAGCCTGAGTTTGATCCCTGGGACCCATATGGTAGAAAGAGTAACCCCATTGCTGCAGGTTGTCCTCTGACCTCCACATGCGCACTGTAGCTCACACACGTGCACACCCAACAACAACGACGACAATGACAACAACAACAACAATAGATGAAATTAAATTTGAAAAAAGAATGGACTGTCTTGGCTCCTCTCTTTCTCCTTGGGGCCTGACAGGGCCTGGCATAGAAGTATAAACAGATAGAGGTCCTGCTTAGACTCTCCTTGTCCAGTCACGCAGTGCAGCCCCTCCCTGCGCTGATACATTCGCTCATGGATTCCCTTCCTAGAAGCCCCTCAAGGTGTTCTTGACCACAACTTGCCAGGAAATTGACAGGCATACAGTCTCCAGGAAAAGTGCTTACCTTCCTGAAGCCTTCATTGTGCAAGGGCCAGCCAGGCACTGTTCCCTACGACAAAAGGAGGAGGGAAGCTTGTCAGCGCTGGGGCTTCCCAGAGGTGGGGCCCACAAAGGTGTGGCTCCAGCCAAAAAAAAAAAAAAGTGACAAGAGCAAAACCCAGCAGAAATGTGCTTTGTGACTATCACCAGGCACTTGGGAGGAATAAAAAAAAAAAAAAAAAAGAGCAACTATACCATTTTCTTTAAGAATCAGAAGCTGATCCTTCTAGTGGTCCTTGGCAGACCCTCAGGAACCTGGTCCTACCAGTGTTGTCTCTTATATACAGGAACTCGACAGACATGCAGAATGAGCACACCACCCAAAGATAAATACTCGGATTCTTGTGTCTCCAATTCCAGAAAATACACAATAAGGAGGGAGCTCTTAGCAGAAACCACAGATGCCACTAAAATGAACCTCAGGACAGGGGTTACTTCACTGCCACGTCCTGTGTGGCCACTGACCTGCCCCTGAGCCTGCTGGGCTTGGGAAAGTCCTGTCCCAGTTTCCACTACTGGGTTTGCTGTCTGGTCCCATCCCAGTAAGCTCTACCAGGGCTGGGTAAGGTAGGGTCATGATGTAACTTCACTCTTCATAATAAAAATACCGAGACTTGTACACATGGGTGTCTTGATGCTTAGAAGAGATCCTCTGGAGCAATGCCATCACTTCTGATGATGCCACCATTGCTCAGAACAACCTGGAAGCTGCCTTCCCTGCCTTGGGCACATTATTTGGATTATCAGTGGAGGTGGCACACTTTCTGCCTTGGAGGGAGGGTTAGCTCTTTGGAGACACTCAACACAATTTCAGGGCAAGTCTAGCATTGGTGAGTTACAGCAGTAGAACACTATTTTGGGTCAGATATCCAGATGTGACTTGTCTGGTGACTGCTCTCCATTGCCCAGGTATCTTGAGTTGTGCACCTTTAGCAAGGCAGGTGCTAATTTCCTTATGTGACCTAATATTAGGAATCTCACTTTAGTCTGCTCTTTTCCTTCCTTCCTTCCTTCCTTCCTTCCTTCCTTCCTTCCTTCCTTCCTTCCTTCCTTCCTTCCTTCCTTCCTTCCTTCCTTTTTCTTTCTTCCTTTCTCTTTCTTTCTTTCTTTCTTTCTTTCTTTCTTTCTTTCTTTCTTTCTTTCTTTCTTTCTTTCTTTCTTTCTTCCTTCCTTCCTTCCTTCCTTCCTTCCTTCCTTCCTTCCTTCCTTTCTTTCTTTCTTTCTTTCTTTCTTTCTTTCTTTCTTTCTTTCTTTCTTTCTTTCTTTCTGCAAGACAGGGTTTCTCAGTGTGAGCAGTCCTGGCTATACAAAGCCCAGCTTTGTAGACCAGGTCAGCCTTGAACCTGCCTCTGCCTCCCAAGCACTAGGATTAAAGGTGTGTGCTACCATGGCTAGTCTGTTCTTTTTCTAGAAGACAGATATGACTTTGGATACAGATTCCTCCTCCTCTCTTCCTCTTTTAAGAGTCTATCTTGAAGCCAAGTGTGATGGCCCATGCTTTCAATACCCTCTGAGGCATACTGATCTCTGTGAGTTCCAGGTAGCCTATCTATATAGCAAATTCCTGGCCAGCCAGACATACAACAGTGAGACCTTATCTAAAACAAGCAAGCAAGAAAGCAAACAAACAAATAAACAATGCTTCAGGCTGCACATTTCTGATGGGTCACGACAGCTAATCTCATCCTTGGGGAAAAAAAGGAGTTGTTAGGAGGGGATGAACCAATGGATGAACGAAAGCCCTTTCTTGACTTTGCCAATACGAAATAAATGGATTTGTATACAATTGCTAGTTATTCCTTTATGCGATTTAATTCTTTTCCAATAAGGGGCCCTCTTTACATTTGTAACTACCACATGTACTTGGGAGATGGAGGCAGTAGCCGTTCAAGGCTCTGCTCTGCTACACAGGGACCTGAGCTACATGAGATGCTGTCTTAAAAAATAAAATTAGAGCCGGGCGTGGTGGCGCACGCCTTTAATCCCAGCACTCGGGAGGCAGAGGCAGGCGGATTTCTGAGTTCGAGGCCAGCCTGGTCTACAAAGTGAGTTCCAGGACAGCCAGAGCTATACAGAGAAACCCTGTCTCGAAAAACCAAAAAAAAAAAAAAAAAAAAAAAAAAAATAAATAAATAAAATAAAATTAGAGCTCTTAGAACTTGGCCCAATCATCACTACTTGTAGACATTGAGCTTGTACCTCCAAGGAGGGGAGTGAGATTCAGGGTTTTACCATGGGCAAGTGCTGAGAGTCCATAAGAAAGTTAGAGACAGCCCCAGAATATAAGACAGTAACTGAGAAGACCATTAATAGCAGCATCTACACTGATTTCATCCATCCTTCAGTGCCTCTGCACCAATCTAGCACAAACACCTCACTGCATGTCGGGATAACATTCAGGACATTGGCATTTTATAAGGTCTCATCGCTTTACTTTGGAGAGGCAATGGCAATGGAACTTGGGGCCTCAAATTGCCCCTAGGAAGAAAGGGGCAAGCACTCTTGTGTTGAGTGGTAGCCTAGCCTTTGTTGATTTTCTCTTAAGGAAGATGGGTAGGGAAAGGGAGGAACCGGTGAAAATAATATCAGTAATGCCACTCGTTTGACTAAGCCTGGGTTTAGTCACCACTGGTCTGTCTTCTTGAATGCAGGTTAGTAGTTGAGTCTTATGACTCAAGCTCAGCTGCTTTCAGACCGGCTTTGGGGACCTCTCCATGCTGGAGCCTGTCTACCACCAGCTAGCAGGGCCACTACCCCAGGAAATGGGCCCCTCCTTCCCTACCTTCTGTCCCCACCCTGACAGTCAGCTGGATCATGTACAAGACACCACCTCCCCAGGGTTTGGGCAGGAATTGGAATGTGGGTGGGTTGGTGCCATACATACATAGGCAGTTGTGATAGAGCCAGAGTAGTTTATAATTTGGAATGGTCTCCTGGTCTTCCTGACCAAGACCTGCGCTCTTCTTCCCAGGTAAGGTTTCCAAAACTAAAACACTATGATTATCTCCCATCACAGAGATAAAGACGCTAATTGAACGCTTGGGGCTGTATGTTCTTTGATGGGTCATAACAGCTAATCTGGTCCTTGGGGAAGAAAAGAGTTGTTAGGAGGGGATCCCATACCCTTCTCCTGCTCTGCGTGGCACCTTGTGACTGCTCCAGGATTATATAAAACTAAGGAAAAGCAGGGTGCCCAAGAGAAGAGTGTAATGCCCATCCCATCGTTGTATGGACAGTTTGCTTGATGCTTTTGTGGTTCTTGTTTCTTTCTGCAGAAGCCATGGTTCAGGGAGAAATGAATCACTCGTTCTTTCATTCACTCATTCAACAAATATCTATGGACTATGACTGTAGGCTTGGAAGTGTGTACTAAGGTTTTTCCTCCCAGGACTTTGTGGTTGGTTGTAAAAGACCCTTGGGTACCTGAGACCAAGGCTTGCACAAAACTGCACAAAGTTTGGGAGTGGAGCTGGATTGTGGATTTTCTCTAGGGACCTCTGGAGAAAAGCCAGTGGGGTTTGTTTGTTTGACTTTGTTTTGTGATAGGGTCTCACTATGTAGCCGTGGTTGGTCTGGAACTCTTTGTAGACTATGTTGGTCTCAAACTTAAGAGATCTAGCTGGTCAGAGAAGGAACATACCTTTAATCTCAGCATTCTTGAGGCAGAGGCAGGTAGAGTTCCACTACAGCCAAGGCTAAACAGAGAAGCCAGGTCTCAAAAACAACCCAAACCAAACAAAAAACAAATAAACAAAAGCCTGCCTCTGCCTGGGTACTGGGATTAAAGGTGTGGGTTATCTGGCCCTGCTCAGGCCCTTGAAAAGCTTCAAGTTTTTTCCTTTGCTGTGATTCAAGTTAGTTTTTTGGTACTGCTCTGGTATCCCAACGTCTGGGCTGGGAGAGGGGTTTTAACTTAGAATTAACAAACCATTTACATCGTATACATAGTAACAAATTGTAGTGTTCGTGTGTCTTTCCAATACTGAATATGTAAGTCAGTCCCACTTGTTCTTTAACAATGTAACTTTGGTGGATACAAATTTACTGCCCAGACTGTTTGCATCCAGGCTTCTCAAAGTTGTAGTTACCCTGAAAGACAGAATAAGAGACAGCCGATGGCTGTCCACAACCTCTTACCTTGTCCCTAACACGCCTTTCAATACGACCCTTGCTTAGATAGAAGGCATACTTAGCATGCAACTGATGCCTAACATCTAGTTGGAAGCCACCAACATAACACCGAGTGGCCTGTCAGCCTCCGCGGGCTTGTCTCTCAGCAAGCTTTCAGGCTTAGGCGTACAGGGTCGTGATGCAGGGTCAGTCTGCGCCACCAAGTTTAGTCTACGTGGCCGGCACACAGCTCACGGCCCATCCATCCTCCCCTTGCATCTGCGATCCCGCCTGCCCCGCTAGGGAATACCACCCCCTGAATGTAAAACCGAGGAAGCATTTTGCTAGTCTTCCAGGTCTGGGTTCAGCCGTTAGGACCTGGAGAGGGGGAAGAGGTTGTGTTCGTAGGCGGAGAGGTAGGGGGCGAGAGACTGGCGACCAGGTACATGTGCGCATGCACCAGCCGACTCCCGCCCGCTGCCCATAGGGCCCTGCGGCTAGCTGGCAGCCAGGACTGGTGGTGTGGTGCGCGTGCGCGGGCCTGCCGCAGGGCGTGTCCGACACGAGGCCGGGCGGTGAGCGCAGGGCGGATGGGCGGGTGGGTGGGCACGCGCTGCGCCCCGCCCCACTGACGCGCGGGGCCCGCGCCCCCCGCCTCCGGCGCCCGGACCCGGGTTGGCCGCCACGGAGTCCCCGCCCCTCCCCCGCGCCTCCCGGCCGGAACCGATCGCGGCTGGTTTGAGCTGGTGCGTCTCCATGACGACGTGCTCGTCGTATAAGTAGCGGCGCGTCGCACCGTCGGGCTTTGTCAGTCCCTGCAGCCGCCACCGCCGGCCGCCCTCAGCCAGCAGCTCGGCGCCACCTCCGGTCGGCGTCTGCGGCGGGCTCGACGAGGCGGCTGACGGGGCGGCGGCGGGCGGGTGGACGGACGGACGGACGGACGGGCGCTCCTCGGAGTTTGGCGGCGGCGCCTCCATGGGTCAGGCCAGCCGCGCCACCGTGCTGTGAGGTGAGCGGGACGCGGGAGAGATGTGCGGCCACGTGTCGCGAGGCCGGGACTGCGGCCGCCGGCAGGGGACACGTGGCCCGGGCCCGGTGACCTTGCGAGCCGCCGCCCTGAAGGCAGCTGCTCCTGGACCTCGGCTGCAAGCCCTCGGATCCCCCATGGGAGCCCGCATCGCGTCAGCCGGACTCAGCGCTCCACTTGCCCGAGCGATGATGGAGGGCAAGCCCGCGGCAGGTGCAGGGGAGCGCGGCCGCGAGCAGCGGTCCTGCAGTTAGTTTCCTGCTGCTTTCTTTAGTTTCGCTACGTGTACAGAGCAGAGCCGATGACCCGAAGTGGAAGTTGGTAGACCTAATTTAGTCTGGGAGTCACTGCTAGTGAATACCCACCAGCTGTGACTTGGAATTAGAACTCCTTGAATGACTTAGTGGTTTAGGGGAAAACGGGTTCCTGGCTGTCCCGGAAACCCTACTCAGAATTCTCAAAAACTGGAAAAAGTGTGGGGGGCAGAGCCTGTCAGGAATGTCTGGGAGAGGACAAAGAATGTAGTGGTTTGTTTTATTCAAACTTAAGATCGGGCAGACTTTGATTGATGGAATTCTTTTTTGTTTTAATTGGCTTGTATCTTCCAGATTTACCTTCTTGTGCTAATTGTCTGACACGATTTAGCTACTTCCATACCAAAATGTGTTAGTAACACTTTTCTTTCAGATCTTATGTATTATATTATTTAAGCAAAGCTACAGAAAGGCAAAACAGTATCTCAAAGCTTTTCGTGTTTAAACCGGAAGGTTGCCTGGAAAATACTTAAGACCTAAAATTACAAAGTTACTGCCAAAGCCCATTCATCAGTTGTAAATGATATACAACGAGTTGGCTGGCTCTCTTCTCAAGTCTTAGGAGAGGTTTAGGCAGCTAACGGAAGTTGACAGTGCCAAAAGTCTCGTTAAATTAAAGCTTAAAGCATGTTTAACCATGCATGGATTTGGATTTATGGCAGGCTCGTCCCCGTGGGCCTCTCATAGTGTCCCATGCTAGAGCAAACTGTGGCTCCTAACCATTGCCCGGCCTCTGTAGGCTGCAGGCACTGAAGTGGGTCACACAGTGGAAAAAAACGAGTTTTGGCCACTTGCTGTTGTCCATTTCATAAGGCCCAGACAGAAGCTTTTATTAAGAGTGGTGACCTTGCTTATTTTTGTTAGTCATAAAGTTGGCCAAAAATTCCTTCCATATGGTTATTGTCCATAACTAAGTGGATATTAGAAGGCATTTGAGGACAGTCAGAATCCCAGAAGTGCTCATTTTGTTAGGCAATATAGGCTTTGGAATACTGGTGTCTCATAACAGTAACAATATCTTGTTGATTTGAAGGGTTTGGGTTTTTTTGTTTGTTTTTGTCTTTTTTTTTTTTTTTTTTAATGCTAGTACTGCATGAAAGTTCCTTATGGAAAATTTTGATGGATCCGTTCACTGAGTTTGAGTGCTCTAGATAGATGATAATGACTATTCACTTAGATCATTCAGCATAACAAAGTGGGAAGGAATACGACATTTTCAGGGCTGCATGTAGTTACTGTAATGCCATTTGAAGTTTCTGAAGAGCTGGAATGGCTCAGAAATGAAGCCATGTAATACACTAATATTGCCAGAGTTAATGGGCTGTATGCAGATATGCTTCTGAGACACATTCTGTTTTGGAGAGATGTCCCATGTGTATAGAGTTGTGGCATTCAGTTTTGAACAGTGGAACCTGTTTGGGGGTGGCGTATAGTCACCTAGGTGCTGGGATTCCCACCCACAATTCTTCCTGTACCGGCTACTTTATTTCACCTGCTTACTCTGGTGCACGGTTGTAGCTTGTAACCTTTAATGGTAAGATTCCAAGGGAGATCACATCTTGTGTTTCTATTTACTAGTGTTTCCACCACTCCGAGGAGACAGCATTCAGAGTTCTTGGCTAAGTCGGCCTTGTGAGGAGCAGGCGATAATTTGATTCCATTTCCAGGTTTTCTGTGTAAGTATCGGTTTACTTGTGGATTTGTGCTGGAGCATTGCTACGACTTTGAGTGTGTTCCCGCTCACTTGCGGCTTCCTTGGTTTCAGAAGCACATGAGAACCATGAGCAGCTTTACTAAGGACGAGTTTGACTGCCACATCCTTGATGAAGGCTTTACTGCTAAGGACATTCTGGACCAAAAAATCAATGAAGTCTCTTCCTCTGTAAGTACGGGAAACCCAAGGAAGGCCGCAACTCTGCCGAGAGCTCCTAGCACCATACGTGAGCGTGTCTTGTCAGAATCTAGAATGTAACTGTGGACTGTCTAGTGGTTGGTTATGCCATGTCAGTGACTGCTAACAGGGATAGGATTTGATTAAGGAAGGGAGGGAAAAGGGTTTTCTGTGTGGCCAGATGCTGGACAGCTAATGAGGTCCCTGAACCTGTTCTCATTCCAGGACGATAAGGATGCGTTCTATGTTGCGGACCTCGGAGACATTCTAAAGAAGCACCTGAGGTGGCTAAAAGCTCTTCCCCGCGTTACTCCCTTCTACGCAGTCAAGTGTAACGATAGCAGAGCCATAGTGAGCACCCTAGCTGCCATTGGGACAGGATTTGACTGTGCAAGCAAGGTAAGACTGCTCACCCCACCCCAAGGGGGCATCAGTTGTGTTAATAACTGTAATAAGCTGAGGTGCACATGACAACTTCATGTGCTTTTGTTTGTCAGACTCGGTCTGTATACAGCCCAACACTGCTCTTCTCTTTCAGACTGAAATACAGTTGGTACAGGGGCTTGGGGTGCCTCCAGAGAGGATTATCTATGCAAATCCTTGTAAACAAGTCTCTCAAATCAAGTATGCAGCCAGTAATGGAGTCCAGATGATGACTTTTGACAGTGAAATTGAATTGATGAAAGTCGCCAGAGCACATCCAAAGGCAAAGTGAGTCTTCTGATAGAGCACAAAAGGCTGGGCCTTGTTGGGCAGACTCAGATCTTGGTTCATTTATTCCTATACATAGTAGAAGTAGGCTAAACCCTTCGTCAGACAAGCAGCAGCAGCTGCACATAGGCTCCTGAGTGGATGAGCATTACAGAGCACTTACATGGTGTACTTCCTCCTAGGTTGGTTCTGCGGATTGCCACTGATGATTCCAAAGCCGTTTGCCGCCTCAGTGTTAAGTTTGGTGCCACACTCAAAACCAGCAGGCTTCTCTTGGAACGGGCAAAAGAGCTAAATATTGATGTCATTGGTGTGAGGTAAGATCTCAGTGATGTCATTACAGGCTGAGACATGAAATTTTAAGGCCCTTTCTCTTCCTGAGAACTAGTCAAAGATCAGCTTCCCGTTTGTATTTCAGCTTCCATGTGGGCAGTGGATGTACTGACCCCGAGACCTTCGTGCAGGCAGTGTCGGATGCCCGCTGTGTGTTTGACATGGCAGTGAGTACACGGGACTTGTTCAAAGGGAGGGAGGGGAGGGAGGGGTTGTCTGAGATAATTAGAGTCTAGACTTTGTCTCTTGGGGAAGCCTTCTGCATGACAGATTTTAAACCCATCTGTTGTGTGCATTTAAACTCGTGAGTCTGGCAATTGACTTGAATTTTCTTGGTTCTAGACAGAAGTTGGTTTCAGCATGTATCTGCTTGATATTGGTGGTGGCTTTCCTGGATCTGAAGATACAAAGCTTAAATTTGAAGAGGTAATTACAGCATTCATTATTAATTAATTACCTACAGAGGGTATTTTATATCTAGTAAGTTCCATTTTGGTGTTTTTACTGATATTAAAAGGTGCCAAACAAACAAGTGGCCTGGCGCTGCATTCCCGGGTGTACAGTAGCCCAGGCTGGCCCTGAACTTCAGTTCTGTCTCAGTTTGTACTGTCATCCCTGTCTCCCATATATTTTTAATGTCTCCTAGGAAATGAAGCCATTGTTTAATGCTTGTGTTATATTTGTACAATTATGTGAGCTAGGCAGGGTGGAAGGTTTATTATTGGCATGTATTATTTGTTAACAGAATTATTTCAGCATTTGTCCCTCTTTTGTAATTTATTTTGTGCTGTTTAATAGAAATATTCATAATGTGTTGGAACAATTGAGAGGGGGAATGGGCAATGGTGTGCAGACTGGTTTCCAGGGAGAGGGGTGTTTGTTGGTGCTGCTTCTGTTGCCTGATGACAGACCTGCTGGGTCATGTCCTTTTCCTTACACACTGCATAACATGGCTGCTCCCTTCTCTCCCTCTTAGATCACCAGTGTAATCAACCCAGCTCTGGACAAGTACTTCCCATCAGACTCTGGAGTGAGAATCATAGCTGAGCCAGGCAGATACTATGTCGCGTCAGCTTTCACGCTTGCAGTCAACATCATTGCCAAAAAAACTGTGTGGAAGGAGCAGCCCGGCTCTGACGGTATGTGGTGGCAGGGTGAGTCATGTAGGGTAACTGGAAGTTGATATGCTGGGTGGTAATTAGGGTGATCTGTTTTTCTAGATGAAGATGAGTCAAATGAGCAAACCTTCATGTATTATGTGAATGATGGAGTATATGGATCATTTAACTGCATTCTCTATGATCATGCCCATGTGAAGGCCCTGCTGCAGAAGGTAAGTTCTGAGCATGCTCTTTAGCAGTGAGAATGGCGGACAGGATTCGGGGATATTAAAGCACAATGTCTTCTTCATACAGAGACCCAAGCCAGATGAGAAGTATTACTCATCCAGCATCTGGGGGCCAACATGTGATGGCCTTGATCGGATCGTGGAGCGCTGTAACCTGCCTGAAATGCATGTGGGTGATTGGATGCTGTTTGAGAACATGGGTGCATACACTGTTGCTGCTGCTTCTACTTTCAATGGGTTCCAGAGGCCAAACATCTACTATGTAATGTCACGGCCAATGTGGTGAGTGAGATTGATTGTGCTTGCTTGTTTTCTTTCTTTTGGTTGCTTGGTGGTGGGATATTTGCCAACCAGGAGCCAGAAGCTATCCCTGGGTTCTATCCCTGGTGCACACATATGGGAAAACAATGTATGCTGAGGGGGAGGGATCACTTGAGTGAGGGCCTTGATAGAATAATCAATAACTTGCTTGCCTGTCTCAAGAAAAAGACTGACCTTGTACTTGGTTTTTGTCTTTTTTGATATAAGAAATTGTTTTTGTACCTTGATCTAAATACAGATAAATGGAAGGGAGTTCTCCAATAATGCTGTTTGTTTACAGATTTTTATACTAGGAAAGGTCTTAGAACTAAAAGCAATTAGATTCTTTGCAACTAAAATGTTAATTAATGTAACTAAAGTATTCAGCTAGCATGTGTGACCTGTGGTGCATTGGATTGTTTCCTGGTGATGTAGTGACAAAGGGTGAGATGTCAAGAGATCTCTTGGGAGGCTGCCCAAATGTGGAGACACTTGGGTTTTGAATATATATACCTCTTTGTTTTCAGGCAACTCATGAAACAGATCCAGAGCCATGGCTTCCCGCCGGAGGTGGAGGAGCAGGATGATGGCACGCTGCCCATGTCTTGTGCCCAGGAGAGCGGGATGGAGCGTCACCCTGCAGCCTGTGCTGCTAGGATCAATGTGTAGATGCCATTCTTGTAGCTCTTGCCTGCAAGTTTAGCTTGAATTAAGGCATTTGGGGGGACCATTTAACTTAATTACTGCTAGTTTGGGATGTCTTTGTGAGAGTAGGGTTGGCACCAATGCAGTATGGAAGGCTAGGAGATGGGGGTCACACTTACTGTGTTCCTATGGAAACTTTGAATATTTGTTTTATATGGATTTTTATTCACTTTTCAGACATGATACTAACGTGTGCCCCTCAGCTGCTGAGCAAGCGTTTGTAGCTTGTACATTGGCAGAATGGGCCAGAAGCTTATGTTGTGACCCATTGTGAAAATAAAGTATCTTGAAATAACTGGGCATCAGGGAATGTTTGCAAGTATCCTTAAAGAAGGCACCAACATCCGCACAGGCTGCTGTGTCATGGAGAGACCCACTGCTTGTGGATCTGAAGGTTGAGCTAGCCCCACACAGCACAGAGGAGAGGTGGATGGCACAAGGCTGTGCCCTCTCTGTACAGCATCAGTCTGCTTAGCTCATCCCAAGTGTGTGCAGTTGGCTGAGAACTTTGGTGCCCAGAGTCTGTTGGTGAGGAATGTCATCTGCCTAGTGACCGGTTGGCATGGCCACTTCCTAGGGAGGTCATCTGAGGTTCTTTGAATCTTGCCTGCAGAAACCCTGACTGTTCCCTCAACCCTTGACTTCATCTGCATCACCACCTAGTAACAGTTGGGAGTATCATACAGCATTTGGCAGTCAACTTCCTGTAATAAATTCAACAACAGCAACTACTGTGTTGTAAATCTTTACCCTGACCTTTTAGATTATAGTTTACACACACACCTGTTACCTCCCCAAAGTATGCCAGGCTCTTAAACTAGTTAGCATTGAAAACCTGGTCAGGAGGAGGGCCAGTCATATCCTGTGATCCCAGCACTGGGAGACACCAGTGTGGGTTACATAGAGGCTCTACTTCAAGCAAAAGTGGCTGAGTAAAACTGCTAACCTGTCATGGAGAGAGAGACTCACTGCCTGTGGATCTGAAGGTTGAGCTACCTGTACCTCAACAGCTGCTTCCTCTCCAGGGTCTCCTTTCCCAGGCACAGGGCTTTATTTGCTAAGAACTTTCTTGGGAGCCACAAATAGTGGCTGGAGTTGGAAGATCTGAAGTGAAGCTGCTGTGTCCTATGCTGTGCCAGTAGGCTCAGGTGGAAATGTTACTAGGGTTGAAGGCCCCCACCCCAGGCCTTGGTTATTGGTGGTTTGTATAGCGGTGGGACTAAGGTCAGCTCCTGGCAGCAATACATTTTCCTATAGATAAAGGTTTTAAAGCTAGTGTGCCATATGGTCACTGGAAATACTTAACTATGAAGGTGATGGACAGATGGAAGAGGACACATTTTCTAAAGACTAAGTTCCAATCTAAAGGCTCAAACTGAAATGGCTAGAAGCCAGCATGGGATTCACAGGAAAGTACAACTTAGTTTTTGCTATTTTGAAGTAGGGCCCCAATATGCTGGCCTATTTGTTTTGTAGATCATGCTGCCCTCAAATTGATGCGTGTCTACATGTGTATATGTACCATGTGGGTTTTGCCTGAGGAGCCCAGAGAGGACATCAGATTGGGAGGGGAGTTCCAGAACATGGGTCCCTCACAAGAGCAGCCAGTACACTTAACCACTGGAGCCATCTCTCCAGCCCCCAAATAGTTTGTTTCTTTTTTAAACATAAAAGTTTTTGACCTGAAGAAACCGTTCTTTTTCATCTGTCTGACTGGCAAAGGCAGAGTTCCTCAGCCCTGATGGAGTGGTTGCCTAGCAGACTAAAGGCTGTGGGTTTTTTGCCATGAAAGGAGTTGAGTTCTGGAAGACAGGCATGCTCAGACAGGTCAGGAAGGCTGCTTTGACTTAGTTCTCAAAAACTAAGTTCTAAAGAAAGTCAGCAGGATCCAGCTCTGACCTTGAGTTTATCATCCTCCCGCTGCCTCAGTCTCATTGAGTGTTAAGATCTCACCCAGTGGCAGTATTTTTGGCATATGTATATATGTGTATGCTTGTATGGGTGCTTCTACGTATGTGTGTGGAAGCCAGAGACTGATCTCTGATCTCTTCCTTGAATACCTCCAGTTTATGTATATGTGATATGTCAGGAGAGGGGTGGGCAGTGCCAGAGGAGAATATCAGATGTCCTGTGTGTCATTTGAAGTCCCTTGAAAGAAGTTGAACCTGGAGCTAGGCTGGCAGCCCACAAGCCCCGTGATTTACCTCAAACACACTGGTGGCCAGCAAGCTAGAGATCCTCTGTCTCCTCCAGAGGCCACCCCTTTACAGTCCCCTGCCACCTGGTTTGTATGTGTGTGCTGAGATCAAACTTGAGACCTCATGCTTACAAGGCAAGCACTTTTCTCACTGGACCATCTCACTAGCCCCTGAAACTTTGTCCTTCTCTGGTTCATTCCCTGCCCAAATAGCAGCAGGCAGGGGCAGCCCAGAGCACTTGCCCTGAAACAGTCCTGGATTGAGAGCCTGGAGCTGGACAGACCCAGCTGGCACAGAGTACCTCTCGCTGCCTTATCTACAGTAGGAGTGAGTCAGAGTACCTCTAGGACTTGCCCATAGGCGGGGATTGCAGAGCCCATTAAGTGGAGGCACACATTTTACATATCAAAGCAGACCTGACCTCCAGGGTCCTACCTGGCATACCCTGCCCCCAACCCTGAACTTTCCAGCCCAGGGGCTGGGCTGCCCTTCCCCCAGAGAGGCTCTTCTCTCTCTCTCTCTCTCTCTCTCTCTCTCTCTCTCTCTCTCTCTCTCTTTCTCTCTCTCTCTCCTCTCCCCTTCTCTTCCCCCTCTGAGAGTGGTTTCCAATAAACCTGCCTTTAATATAATTGACTCTGGTCTGAATTAGCACATTTCACGGGGGCGGGGGGCAGCAGAGAATCCATCAGTGGTCTATAAGGCAGGCAAACCTTGCCCCTCTCAAGTTGCTTTTGGCCAGTGTTCTGTCACAGCTACAGAAAAATGAATAGCTAGGATATCCCTAGCCACACACCTAAAACATCGCTGCTGGTTTTGAGAGAAGGATTTTATGTAGGCCAGGCTGACCTCAAATTCAGATCCACCTGCCCCTACCTCCCTAGTGCTGGCATTAAAGGTGTCCACCACCACTGCCCAGCTGACCTAAAGTGTTTCTTAGGTGAAACCCGCTGGGCCGCCATGCTTGACACCCCGTTGGGAGAAGGCCTAGGAAGCTGGGCTGAGAGTATCTGGGCAGGAGTGTGCCTCTACTAGGTAGCTGGGATGCTAAAGCCGGGGCTGCCTGTGATGTGGCCTGTTCCCTCCTGTTTCCAACCTGCCTTGGCAGCTGTGCATGTTCAGCTCTTTGATTTATAGGCAGAGAGGCCACATTTGGCAAGTAAGTTTTAAGATATTACCTGGAACCTATTAAGAAACATTATTTGTGGTTTATCTCATTTAACTCGGCAGCTTGACAGGGTTTCTGAGTCTTAAGCACCAGGATCCTGGCCCTGGCTTCCTTGGGCCTCAGCATCCTTATGAGTCAAGGGGCATGGGTGACAGAAAGCCAGGCTCTTAAGACTACTTCTTAGCTGCGCAGCCTGGGACGGTGCTGGTCACGGCCACCAGGGGGCAGCAGCATCTAGTGTTTAAGGTGTGGCTCGTTGGCTAGGGGCCCAGCTCCACTCTGAAAGACGACTCCAAGCAGACTTGGTCCCTCTCCAGATTCCCCCAACCCTCATCCCTGTCTCAGTAGGACTTCCAGGGATCTCCAGTGGGTCGTCTTCAGCCTCTGTTTCGCTGTCTCTCTGCCTGTCCCTTCAGTGGGTAAAGCCTGCAGCCATGGCTTCCTGAAGTATCCCAGGCCTACTCCTGTGCCCACATTATATTTGTATATGCAGATCTGGCCTACCTGTGCCCTGAGAATAGGGTCCAGCGATTGTGTGTCTCCACGTAGCTGTCTCTGCTAATTGGCTCTGAGCCAGAAGCAGAGCCCACCTAGGCTTTCCTCTGCATGGTCCCGCCCACACCAACCATCCACTCCCATCCCCATTACCTGACCCTGACCCTCTCCTTACATCCACATCCCTGCAGAAGCCAGAACCTCGTGGTACCCAGGGCATCACTCTGGGCTGTTCAGAACCCAGCTTTCTGGACAAACAGCTCCCACGGAGGACAGAGGCCTGGCCTGAGTCATGTGACTCGTTCACAGCCCATCAAACTTGCACCTGAGTCTCACAGAAAACTGAAGATCTTGTTTGTAGTCCGGTGCTTTTGAGTCAGGGCACAAGAAGCCTTGCTTGGAAAGGTAAACTACAGGCCAATCTATAACATAAAGGACACCGTGCAACCACTAGAACTGTATCCTTCCCCAGGGGCCTGCATAGGACAGCAGAGGTTCTGGGATTCCAGAGGCAAGAGAGCAGGACCAAGAGGCTCTTAGGAGGCTCCTTCCTCCCATCTCCCTTTCCTTCTCGTCTTCCTCTCCTCCTCCTCTCCTCCTCTCCCCCCCGCCCCCCCTTCACAAGAGCCTGTCAGGAGCCTCAGCTGTATAGGTGAGAGTGTTCATTCTGGGGTCCTTTCCTCTATTGTGAGCTGTGTTTCCTGGAATGCAGCCATCATCTTTGGGGCACTCCCCTCCCCTTTCTCCTAGGCACAAGTAGACTGAGGAACCACACAGACTTAGTGAGTTCCTGACAGTGAGTTCCTGACAGGGTCTGCTAGGACCCTCAGATCCATGTCTTAATCTGTTTTCCTTCTTAATTTTTTCTTTAGATTGCTTGTTGTTGAAAGGGTGGTTTTTTTTTTTTTTGTTGTTGTTTTGTTTTTTGTATTCCTGTGTAGCTCACTCTGTAGAGCAGGCTAGCCTCACACTCAGAGATCCGCCTGCCTTGGCCTCCTGAGTGCTGGGATTAAAGGCATGTGCTGCCACCACTGCCACTGCCTGGCTCCAGGTAGATCTTATTCATGGAGTAACTCAGGAAGTACACAGTAGCCCTGGCTGGCCTGGTACTTATATGGCCAGCCTGGGCCTCAAACTTCTAACAATCCTCCTGCCTCAGGTTCCTGAATACTGGAATAAGACAAATCACTACACTGGTGCACATGGTGTGTGTGTGTGTGTGTGTTTAGAATTTGCCCATTATCTTGAGATGAACACTAGCCTTCACTTGCCTTAAGGCTTGTTTGTACTGGAATCACTGTTGGCTCTGGGTCTCTGAATTACCGAGCTGAAGATCTTAGGGTTCTCTAGGCTTCACCTGTACTGATTCTACTCCACACAATCAGTTAGTGAATCAACAGATTAACACTCCTACTCATCTCTCCCATCCTCCATTCACTTTGTCATCTGTCATATTCATTGTGCTGGTTAGTTTTCTGCCCCACCCCCCCGACACAAGCTGTGGTCATCAACAGAAAATGCCTTCATCAGATTGGCTACTGGCCACGTCTGTGTGGCATTTTCTAGATTAATGATTGATACAGGAGGGCCCAACCCAATGTGTGTGGTACCACTCCAGCAAAGGTGGTCCTGCAAGGTGACAAAAACATGAGGCATAAGCCAGTAAGCAGACTTCCTTAGGTGCTCAGCCTTCAGGTTCCTCGTCTCAATCCTCTACATGATGGATTATAAACTGTAAGAAGAAATAAACCCTTTCCTCCCTGAGTTGCTTTTGGTCATGGTGTTTATCACAGCAACAGAAAGCAAACTAGAGCAGAATTCTGCAGCACAGAGTGAGGTATTGCTATGACAGATCTGACCACGTTGTTGGGGGGGGGGGGCGTGCAGAGAGATTGTGGAATTGTTTGGAACTTTGGGCTGCAAAACACATTGAATACTGGAAGCTATCACTTACAGCTTTATCCCTTTGAAATAGGATTTCTCAATGAATCTACAGCTAGGCAGGCAGCTAACCAGCCCCACAGATCCTCCAGCCTCTGCCCTCCACAATGCTGGGTGTTATCAGGATATTCGAGGCAATGTTTTCCGTGAGTGCTGAGTTCTGAACGCAGGCCATCATGCTTACACAGCTAACTTTAGCCAAGAAGACATCAGTGAAGGCTGTCTTACTGGCTAGAAAAGAAACCAAAAACAAACAAACAAACAAACAACCAGATTTATTTATATTTACGTGCGTTGCTTGCATCTGTCTGTGCACCACATGCATGCATTACCTGCAGTGGCCAGAAGGGGTCGTTGAATCCCCTGCAAGTGAGCGTACAGACACCATGTGAGCGCTGAGGAGAAATCAAGCTTGGACCCTCTGGTAGAGCAACCCGTGCTCTTAACGTCTGAGCCAACGCTCCATCCTCTTTCTTGGCTTTTGCTTCCCCCCAACCTCTGGTAACATTCTAGGGCTCAAATTCTGGTCTTTGTGTTTGCAAGTGTTTCTTCACTGTCTCTACCCAAACTACAGCCTTCCTTGTCCGCAGCTTCCAGACGATGGGGTGTACCCAGAAATTTAGCAGGGAAGCTGTCCCTCTTAGCCTGGCTAGAAGTCCCTACTTTCTCCTGACTGAGAAAATGGGGCATATAAGATGCATCATTAGACAGGGCAAGAAGCACATTCAGAGAGACTGGGATTTCAGGCAGGCTCATCCCGAACCTGAACGTTTTACCCAGGGCATCTTCCTCTCTGGGCCACTGAACTTACTGCCTCTCTCCACCATCAGCTCCTGTCTGGGTGTTCTAGATGGCAGCCTTTGGAGAGGGGACTCTGGGATGCTGCATGCCACATCCCAAGAGACAGTTTGGTCTCTGCCTGGCTGGCTGTTCTAAAAATACCTTCTGCTAATGAAGGGAGGGCTGGGGTCTGGCTGGAGTGGGGTGCTGGGCCCCATTCTCCTGTGAGCAGGCCCTGTCCTGAGCTCATCAGCTAAGCAGGTAATTATGCGTGTGCTTTGTTCACCGCACAAAGGGGCTCTCAGCGAACTTCCGAGAGGCGCCGCTTCCTGGCTGATTTGATTTTTTTTTTTTTTTTTTTTTCCAGAGCTGGAGTGTGAAAGTCAAGCTGAACCTGCCTAATTGTGCCTGCGAAGGCAATTCAGAGAAGCTGCTCTTGGAAGGGAATCAGGACAATTAGCTCTGGGCTGTGTGGAGAAGGGACAAGAGAGCTCACCATGGTGAATGTCAGCCTGTCCCTGGGGGAAGCAAAGGGCAGCATTGAGTGAGAGTGAAGAGGTGGGTATCTTCTCCTGAGGCTGGGTGTGAGTGGTGGGGGTACAGGCATGGGAGCTAGGACCAGTCAGGAGAAGAAGAAATTAGCCCAGTCAGGGTAGGATACCAGTGGTCTTGGGCCACTAACACACCCCTGGAGCCTCAGTTTCCCTGAGTCTCCAAATGAGCAACACACACACACACTAGATGGACCAGATGGAGCACGCACGTTCATCCCAGGCAGCGGTAGGCGCAAGGCCAGGGCAGATGGTGCCAACAGGGCCCGCAGCAAACAATCCACAGCAGCTGTAAGCCTGGCCCTTCCGTGCCCAAGGGCCTGGCCGTGCAAGCCAACTGCTCTTCTCCCTACCTCCTGCACTGTGCCTGGACCAGGGGAAAATGTTACTAGTTCCTGTGACTCTTGGGGCTTCCAAGTCCATCCGAGAGCTGGGCATTCAAATCTCAGAGAGGTTGAGTCTGCAGCTTCTGGATTGGTTTCCTCCCTTGATTCAGGGCTCCATCTGGCACCAAGTAGGTGACAAATGCTTATCCTTCCTATAGCATCAGGAAACTCAGGTCTATAAGTTCAGCTCCCATTCAATAAAGTACCTGTGTGTGTGTGCTTTGTTATATTTCATTGTGTGTGTGAATATGAACATGTGTGTGCCTTGGCACATATGTGTATCAGAGGGCAACCTCAGGTATTGGCCCTCACTTTCTACCTTGAAATAGTTCCTTTTGCTGTTGTTTGCAGCTCAGATTCTCGTCCCATCTCCTTGTAGGAGCACAGGAACTATAGATGCTCATACTACTGTGTCCAGTTTTTAATGTGGGGCCGGAGACTTGAATTCGGGTCCTCACACTTGCACCACAGTCTCTTTTTCCCACTGGGCCATCTTCCCAGCCCTGTGTGTCTGTTTTAGATTTATTTATGTGTGTGGATGTTTTGCCTGTATGTATATGTATGCACCATGTAAGTTCCCAGTTCCCACAGAGACCAGCAGAGGCATCAAACCCCTAGAGCTGGAGTTAGGTGGTTGTGAGATGCCAGGTGCATGCTGGGAATCAAACTCTGGGCCTCTCTCTGGAAAGACAGCAAATGATCTGAATCATTGAACCATCTATGTGTGTCTATTGTAGAGAGAAATTTCTAGAGAGAGTATGACTACCTGCTTTAAAAAGAGACCAAGGTATATACAATTGGTTTTATTCGTTTTGTTTTATTTTTTAAATGATTTCTTTTAGTTCTCTCTCTCTCTCTTTCTTTTTTTGGTTTGGTTTTTTCGAAATAGGGTTTTTCTGTGTAGCCTTGGCTGTCCTGGAACTCACTCTGTAGACCAGGCTGGCCTCGGACTCAGAAATCCGTCTGCCTCTGCCTCCCAAGTGCTGGGATTAAAGGCGTGCACCACCACACCCGGCAATGTGTAGCCCAGGCTGGCCTCGAACTCGTGATCCTACTGCCTCTGCCTCCTTCAGTAAATCCTACTGGCGTGTGCCACCACTACCGGCTCTTTTAGTTTTCAAGATTATAATCTGACCAGGAGAAACAGTCTTCCCCAGGAAAAAGTACACCAATTGGTTATCCAATACTAAGTGGTCAGCCCTGAAAACATTCATACCGGTAACCTTATACAGACCGAGAAGGCTGTACTTGTGCACATTATACTCATCTTAAAGGGACGTGGCTAGCTCTGTCTGTCAGGACAAGCCTATGGTGTAGAGTGCCCACGTCTACACACAGGGTATGACAATCACATTTCTTGGCTGTGCTTTGTGGGTTAGACTCATATATCTAGAGGAATCAGAAAAGGCCTGGCCTTTGGCTCCTGCTCCGTGAGTTTTAACATCCCTGCTGTGGCCATCATTGGATGGCTCAGGCTCCGACTGTAAAACCCAGATAAACTGGCAGGTGGGATGGGATGACTCCTTCTATGTGGCTGGAATGAGAGCATCAGGGCTCGGTATGTCAGTGTCCTCCAGCAAGGGGCATGCTGGTGTTCATCTGATTGGTCTATGTTTGAGCCATGCTAGTTAAATAGGTGTGTGTGTGTGTGGAGGGGTTGTTTCCTTGTTTGTTGTTTGTAACTCATGTATCTTAGGCTTTCCTCAAGTTCACTGTTCAACCATGCTTCCTCTTAACTTTGTAATCTTCTGCCTCTTTAAGTCCTGAGTGCCAGGATCACTGGGAATATACCACCATGCCCAGTTTATATAGTGCTGTGAATTAAGGGCTTTGTGAATGCCAGACAAATATGCTACCAATGGATCCACCTCATAAGCCTCCAGCTAAGTGGTTTATGTTTACTCTTTGAATGTTTCTATTTATTCTTTGATCATGTGGTGGCTGGTTTTATGTCAGCTTGACACAAACTAGAGTCATCCAAAAGGAGGGAATCTCAATTGAGAAAATGCCTCCATAAGATCTAGCTATAGGGCATTTTTTAAATTAGTGATTGATGGGGAAGGTCCCAGCCCATTGTGGGTGGTGCCTTCCCTAGGCTGGTGGTTCTGGGTTCTATAAGAAAGCAACCTGAGCAAGCCAGTAAGTTGCATCCCTCCATGGCCTCTGCATCAGTTCCTGCCTCCAGGTTTCAGCCTGCTTGAGTTCCCATGCTGACTTCCTTTGATGATGAACATTGATCTGGAAGTGTAAGCTGAATACACCCTTTCCTCCCCAACTTTCTTTTTTGTCATGGTGTTTCTTCTCAGCAATATTTGAATCATTGATGAAGACTAAGACAGAGGCTATTGGTGAAGGTGCAGCCTGGTAAAGCAAGGAACTCCAACACGTTGGAGATGGCAGTAGTGTGGGATGACCACCAAGAACAACAGCTGGAGTTGGAGTGGAGCTGAGCCTGGAAGACAAGCTGTGTGTGCTATAGGGGGCAGAGCTGGAAAAGTGTCCCCAGCCGTTTGGAGGAGCCCAGAAAATTATGAGTGTATCTCAGATAATTGGACTCAGTTACTTACACTACTGGAGATTGGTTTTGGTTTGTTCAGATTATAACAGTCTCCTGGTTCTTCCTTCTTGAAGAAAGAAAGCATTTAATTTATCCTTTATTTTTTAGAAGCCCACAGTTAAGAAACTTTTAATTTTAAAGAGTTTTGGATTTTAAAGAGAATGTATTTTTAAAGATTGGAACATTCAAAGCTTGAAATGTTTATATTAAGATGTTGATATTAAAGTGTCATTTTAGCTGGGCGTGGTGGTGCACGCCTTTAATCCCAGCACTCGGGAGGCAGAGGCAGTTGGATTTCTGAGTTCGAGGCCAGCCTGGTCTACAAAGTGAGTTCCAGGACAGCCAGGGCTACACAGAGAAACCCTGTCTCGAAAAACCAAATAAAATGAAATATAATAAAAATAATAAAGTGTCATCTTAGGGAAGAACACGAAAGAAAATGTTATGGCTTAATGGTGCGTTGTGTTTCAAGTTTACAAGGGATCTTTTGGGCTGGCTGGTTTTATTCCAACTTAAGGCAGCTAGAGTCACCTGAGAGGAAGGAAACTGAATGGAGAAAATGCCTTCATAAGAGCTGGCTGAAAGACATTTTCTTAATTAGTAATTTATGGGGGAGGGCCCAGCTTTTTGTGGGTGGGGCCACCCCTGGGCTGGTGGTCTTGGGTTCTATAAGAAAGCAGGCTGAGCAAACCATGAGGAGCAAGCCAGTAAGCAGCCTCTGCATCAGCTCCTGCCATCCATGAGTTTCTGTCTTTGTTCTTGGATGATGAACACTGATGGGGAACCATAAGTGGAATAAACCCTTTCCTCTCCAACTGCTGTCCACTGCAAAAGGAAACTTCTCTGACCAATGCTGAGAACAGCACTTATCAATGAGTTTGAACAACCATTGAGAAGACAGTTTGACAACACATTCATTTAACAAAGCAACACTTGTGTGTGTGTGTATGTGTGTGTATCATACAAGGCCTATAGCTGGGTAGCACCAGAGATATCTTTTCTTCTTCTCCAGGGGCCTACATGAACCTTGGGGCACTATGAAATCCAGCCCTTCCTCTAGGGAGTAAAATTTCAGGGCAGTCCCCAGCTTGCTTTCTCCCTGTTTGCAGTCAATATGTGTTGTCTTTAGCAATAGGGCCTTACCATCCAGTTCTGGTAGGCAAGCAATGGCAATAGCTTGTGTTGTTTTGGGGCCTCTGGGGGCTTCCCTGACCAATAACTCATAGGGAGGCAGCCCACACTTGGCACTGATTATTTTGTTTAATGACCCATGTCTTCTAGGGAAAACATTGTCCACCCATGCATAGTACCTGTGTTCAAACTTTTAAAAAATATGTTTTCAAAATGAGCTTGCAATGTAGTGGGTTTCCATTAGGGTTTTTCACATAGGCTTAGTTTTGATTAATCCATCCTACCTCCTCTTCCTCCCCAGTTAGATGATTGAGATACTCACGGACAAAGAACCCTCAAGGCTGCTTGTGAACATAGGGTGTGGGCTGCTGTGAGTGGGGCCAGAAAATGTAGGCCTGGAGACAAACTATCCTAGTTGGCTCTTCTGTTGCTGTGATAAAACACTGAACCAACTGGGGAGGAAAGGGTTTATCTTATAAATCTACAATCCGTTATCATGGGAAGTCAGTGCGTAAGCTCAAGGCAGGAGCCATGAAGGAATGATGACTACTGGCTTGCTTGTTCCCTGTGGCTTCCTTGGCTGGCTTTCTTAATTCAGCCCAGGTCCATCTGCCTAGGAGTTGGAGAGGGGAGGGGGGCACTCCTTTACATTAACCATTAGAAATGCCCACAGGCTAATCCAATGGAGGCAATTCCTCAACTGAGGTTCCCTCTTTTCAGGTGACTCTAATTCGTGTCAAATCACAATACAAAACAAAAGCACACAGCCTTTTGCATCTGAGGAGACAGAGCTCCAAGGGAGATCCCCCAAATAGAAGCCCCCACCCCGACCCCTGCCAGCCACTTCTGTGTCCAGCTGTCCACTGGATGTGAAGCCAGGCCATGTTCCGCTTTTTCAGCCAGCACACAGGAACAGCTGCACCCCATCACCGATGGCACAGGGAGGAAGTCTCAGCATGCTTTATGGTAGGATTTTGTGGCTCCTGAAACAGGTTGCAAGTTCTGCCCACGTGTGGCTGGCCACTGTCGGTTCTTGACTACCTTAATGGCATCTTTTGCAGAGCTACAGTGCTCCAGCAAAAACAGCCCCTGATGTGGAGTGCTCTCACTGAATTCTGTGTGGTGGGATGAGGGTCCAAGAGTTTCACATGGGGGCTTCTGTAGTCCTGGACCTGTGCTTAGTTGCTCAAACCTGATGGCTCTTTTAGGGAGAGGAGGACAAACCAAAGTGATAGATAGATAAGGCAGGTATGTTTCAGGGGCCATGTTTTAACTCAAGACCAGCTGTCTCTCAGACTCCATCCTGATATTCAGGCTCCATGCAGAGGAGCAGACCAACAACTTGATACTTATGCAAAACAATGTATCTTTGCTCTGCATGTCCTGTGTCTGCAGGTGTTGAGCATCATTGCTGATGCCATCTTCTGCTGGGTGGACCAGAGTGGTGATGGATGAAGAACAGAAGAGCCAAGGACTGCTGGAGCAATTGGGAGAGACCCTTCTCCAGGGAGACTGGATGCTGCCTCCAAAATCTCAAGAGCTCTTCTGGAAAAGGTGAGCCTGATTTCCTGGCTGAGCCCTGGGATTTGGAAAGTGGTGTTGCTACTTGTGTCCAGTGAGCCTACGGTATGTTAGGACTTGGTGCAGTTTCTCAGACCATCTTTCTATGCAGAGGGGCAAGAAGGAAGCTGCTTTGGACCCCAGGAAGGGAAGCCCTTACTGGAAACCCACTCTGAGGGAGGCAGGGAAAGGATTTGGGGCAGGCTGAGTGGCCTGGGGTAATTGGTTTCTCAACCACAGTTGGTAGCAATTTTCTTGGGTCCTCAAGGAGGCTCTGGAAGATTCTTTTGCCCCAACTGTGGCAAGAGTGGCTGAAGCAGACAGAGCTCTCTGAGACCACAGCCCACCTCTCACTGCCCACCTTCAAGAAGCTCATAGTTCCATCTTAAAAGCCTTTCCAATAAAGCCTTGGAGACGACAAGCCCCATTTCCTGAGCAGAGCTGAACGGTTATTTTACACTTCATCTAATTGATTAAAACGACTCTTCTGAATTAACTGGGCTTTCCAGAGCCGAGCGGGGGAGTGAAATCCATCGAGTGAGCTGGCTGTCAGGCTGGACATTGGCTTTTTGAGGGATGGTTCCTCTGGTCCCTGCTGTGTACAACTCTGCTTTCTGTCTCCCACATCCAGTGCCCTGATACCCTCCTGCAAAAGCTAAGGGCATCTTTGTGGGGTTTCAGACCTCAGAAATGGGATGGGGATGATACAGCTGCTGACTCCCTGCAAACCTCTAGCCTGCTGGAATTTGTGCATCATACTGTAGCCTCGACTCTCATACTACTCCAGAGAGTCACTGAGACACCGATTGACAGAACAGATATTAAGGCTTATAGGTGGCTTATTTACGAGGTGGCCAGGTTGGGGCTGAGGCCAACTTGTTGATGGGAAGCCAAATGTCCTGTTCACTCTCCAACCCCTGCCCTCAAGATATTGTCAAGGGAGTTCTCCTATGCTGTCACCTTATTTCATGACCCTGAGATTCATAGTGTCAATGCAATGGGTTTCAAGACTTCATACATGAGACCTTGTCCAGAATGACACCTGAGTCAGCAGGTCTCAGCTTGCTGGAGGTGATGTCAATGTCACATGAACTGTCCTATACCCACATGTGACACCTGTCAGGATATCTGTCATGATGTCCATGGTGACACATGCCTGTAACTCCAGCACTGGGGAATGGGAGCAGGCCAACCTCAGTTATATAGCACATTTAGGTCAGCCTGAGCTATGCGGTCCCTAAGTACCCCTAAAAGCGATCTGTTGTGAGGAAGAACATAAACACTCATAGTTAGTGTCATGGTTTGTATATTCTTGGACCAGGGAGTGGCACCATTTGGAGGTGTGGCCTTGTTGGAACAGGTGTGATCTGGTTGGAATAGGTGGGTGTGGGCTTAAGACCCTCACCCTAGTTGCCTGGAAGTCAGTCTTCCACTAGCAGCCTTTGGATGAAGATGTAGAACTCTCAGCTCTGCCTGTGCCATGACAGCCTGGATGCTGCCATGTTCCCACCTTGATGATAATGGACTGAACCTCTGAGCCTGTAAGCCAGCCCCAATTAAATGTTGTTTTTATAAGACTTGCCTTGGTCATGGTGTCTGTTCACAGTAGTAAAACCCTAACTAAGACAGTTAGTCTAATAAAAGTTATATTTTATTATGCTAGGGGTCATCACACAAAGTTCACACTCTAAATTCCTAAGGTCCTAAGCCAATCTTACTAAGACTGATCACCTGTATGACTTATCTCAGCTGAAGGTCAGATCCAGTTTCTAACAGAAGTATCTGGTTTGAGGGGGAGAGTCTCTAGCCTCAGGGCAGATCAAGGTGACACCTCTCCAGATGTGCAGAGCAGAGCATTGCTCTTGGTCTCTGCTTGTATACTGTCCAGTGGATGACACGGGGTTCTAGGCCTGCGTCTGGTTATCTTGAGTGAGTGACGTCACTGGTTATCAGGTGCAGCCTTTGGTGTAGTGGGGATCCTGACTAAGCTGTTTTTACTTATCTAAATGGAATTTTTTTTTCTATTCTAAGATCTGTCACAGTCTTTCTGTGTCACATCCATAACCCATGCATCCCCTCTTCTGTCTCCTCCCTGGGCCACCCAGCTGTTCTCTTTTGTGAGGTGTGGTTTTATAGCACTTGATTACTGTGTTATTGACATTGGCCCCCTTATCTTCTCCTCTTCCTCCTTTGAGACAAGGTCTCCCTATTTATCAATGGCTGCTCTGAGACTTGCTATGTAGACCAGGCTAGCCTTAAACTCACAGAGATCTGCCTACCTCTGCTTCCTGAGTTCAGAGACTAACAGTGGCATTTTGCCTTAGGTATCCTTGGGTCAGGTTCCATGATAAGTGCTTAAAGACCTGAGCTTAAAACTAGTAGACATTTGGACAGTTTTGCCTCCAAGGTTGCCCTTGCCACCATCATAGATGATGTTATGTTATGAGCCTGTCTTTGGGCCTGCAGGCTACAGGGGGACTCATGGACACCTCCTTCCAACCTAGCCCTTGGCTATGATCATGGCTGCCTGTTAGTGTCTATACTAGGGAGGGTATGGCATAGAGCTGGAAGGCAGGTGGCATGCTGTCTGGTGCATTTGTCAGTGTGCAGATGAGGTGGACCTAAGTCCTCTTCAGCATCCTGTAAATCGAGACTGCCCACAGTCCCCAGCCAGGTGCCCATGAGAAAGAAAACATCTTTGCCTTGTTGTCCTATACCTGTATTAGGTGGAAATGGAACAGTGATATTGGGACCAGTGTCCCTAGCCTGGCTGGCAGTGTCCTCAGGCTGTGGTTTCCTCCTGGTGAATATTTATGACCTGCCTATCCCCATTCTCCAAATTGAAGCTGATGGTGGCTCCTTTGATTTCTTTCCCACACACAGCCAAGCGGCTGGCTGCCTAGGAGCATTTAATAAGCCCTTAGGCCAAATGTCTGCTTGCCCCAAGGGAGTGTCTCCAGGGCTTTCTTGCAGGCAGCTCTCATGGCAACCTTGTAGGGAGGAGTTTTTTTTTTTTTCTTCCTGCTTGGGTTCAGTTTGGGAGCCTGCAAATCCAACTGAGGACAGAGGAGCAGGAGAGAAACCAAGGTGTGTCTCTATACCAATGGAGAGGTTCCCTGAAGAGCAAGAGTTGGGTTTATATTGCCTAATGTAGGAAAAGGCTTCTATTCGAAGATCAGACGAACAGGCTTTTAGAGGAGAAGTAACAGGAGATAAGACTGAGATTTTTCACACCAACCAAGCCCTCCCCATCTCTTTTCCAACCTCTCTGTTTCAGATTCCTTGTTTTGTGTTCAAATGGTCCAGAAGCTTTAGCAAGAATTCTGTAGAAATCAGGCATGGCGGCTCCTGCCCAGCAATTGGGAAGTTAAGGCAGGAGGATTGCCTTGAGCTATGTAGTGAGCTCTAGACCAGCCTGTGCTATGGACTACAACCTTGCCTTGAAACCAGTCAGGCCACCCCAGCCACAAGTTCCTTACCTGATTACCTGAGCTTATCTGATCCGGTCCTCCCCCCCACCCCCCAGAGGACATCTGATCTCATCTGCCTGCCAGCCTGCCTTCACAAGAGTCCTGTTAAGCCATTTTAGCCAGAAGCTCTCAATCCTGATGTTTCCCCTAGTAATTTTCCCTCACCGACCTTGCTGTCATCTTGGCTATAAATCCTTGCCTTTCTATTTATTTAAGTTTACCCTCCTCCCAATATGTGTGTGTGTGTGTGTGTGTGTGTGTGTGTAGGTAGGTACTATGGCCCTTAGAGGCAGGAAGAGGGTGTAAAATCTACCCAATGCTGCAAAGTCTATTGTTAAGCTGGATTTTTTAGTATTTGTGAGATGTGTCCCACGTGGGTGTTAGAAACTGACCTCAGGTCCTCTATAATCCTTACTACCTCTTACTCACTGAGCCAATTCTCCAGCCCCTCTTTTCTTTTTTTCTTCCATTTATGTATCTGTGTGTGTGTGCATGCAGCTTATGCAGTTGCTCACAGAGGTCAGAGGAGGGCGCTGGATCTCCTGGAGCTGGAGTTACAGGTGGATGTGACCTACCTAACATGGATGCTACGGAAACAAAATCCATTCTTCTGCAAGAACACAAAACACTTTTTTTTCTTTTTAAAGATTTATTTATTTTATGTATGTGAGTACACTGTAGCTGTACAGATGGTTGTTGGGAACTGAATTTTTAGGACCTCTGCTCACTCTGGTCTGCCCTGTTTGCTCAGTCCCTGCTTGCTCCGGCCCCAAAATTTATTTATTATTACACATAAGTACACTGTAGCTGTCTTCAGACACACCAGAAGGGGGCATCAGATCTCACCACCATGTGGTTGCTGGGATTTGAACTCAGGACCTTCGGAAGAGCAGTCAGTGCTCTTACCCACTGAGCCATCTCGCCAGCTCCCAGAAAACACTTTTTTAAAAAAGATTTACTTATTTTATGTATATGAGTACACTGTCACTGTCTTCAGATACACTATTAGAGGGCATCAGATCCCATTACAAATGGTTGTGAGCCACTGTGTAGTTGCTGGGAATTGAACTCAGGAAGAGCAACCAGTGCTCTTAACCATTGAACCACCTCTCCAGCCCCACAAAACACTCGTAAAACACTGAACCTCGGCCGGGCGTGGTGGCGCACGCCTTTAGTCCCAGCACTCGGGAGGCAGAGGCAGGCGGATTTCTGAGTTCGAGGCCAGCCTGGTCTACAAAGTGAGTTCCAGGACAGCCGGGGCTATACAGAGAAACCCTGTCTCGAAAAACCAAAAAAAAAAAAAAAAACAAAAAAAAAAAAAAACAAAACACTGAACCTCCTATCCAGCTCCAAATTCCTACTTTTCCTTGTCTTGTTCTGGACTAAGCCCACTCTACCCACTGCTACAAATTCTCATTACTGTGATCCCATGCCACGGACCACCCAGCCGGGTATGGGGGGTCCCTGGGATGTGGGTTCTCCAGGCCAGGTGGGTAGGATTTGGATGCTCTAAGTCACTTGAATCTTGTTCTCCAGCACACGGGGCATCTTCTACTGGGCTGCACCTGCTTTCAAGCTGATCTGAAAACATCTGATCAACATGCTTCCTCTCACTGCTCTGAGGTTCACGCTTCTTCAGTGGCGTCTTCTGTCTTAGAAGGTCCCCTGCAGCCCCGCCCTCAGGCATAACTTTGCTGGCAGACATAGGTGTTCCAAATCTTTGAGAATGACTTCACAAGCCTCTCGATTCTAGAAAACCCAGTGTCAGACACTATTTTGTCAACTTCCTTTGGTGTCTCTGGAGCTGCCGTGTGGGCTTGTGCTTCCTGCTGCAGCCTGTCTTTCATTGTGTTCTTTATGGCGTCAAGTCGACTCCTAGCTGCCACTCGTCATAGGAATAAAACCTTTATCATCTGTATTAAGGTGATTAATGGTAAATAAAGCATGGCTTAATAGTTGATGAGGTGAATAATAATGACCAGTAGATTTTAATCTCTGAAGTTGTACCTTAAGATTTTGATGAGTCCTGGCCGGGCAGTGGTGGCACACGCCTTTAATCCCAGCACTTGGGAGGCAGAGGCAGGTGGATTTCTGAGTTCGAGGCCAGCCTGGTCTACAGAGTGAGTTCCAGGACAGCCAGGACTACACAGAGAAACTCTGTCTCGAAAAACAAAAAACAAACAAACAAACAAACAAAACCGATTTTGATGAGTCCTTTCTATAGTAGCCTGACCTTGGGGGTTATATGGAATTCCTGTTGTATGTTCTATATCCCATTGAATGAAAAATTTTGCAAAAGCTTGAGAAGTATAAGATGGAACATTATCAGTTTTAATTCTTTTTGGCACACCTAAGGAGGAGAAGCATATAATAAGATGTTGTATGACATCTTTCACAGCCTCCCCAGTTCTAGCAGTGGTCATGACCACATGTGAGTAGGTATCTACAGTAACATGTACATAGGCCAATTTTCCAAATTTTGGGACATGAGTTATGTCCGTTTGCCACAGAACTTCAAGTTTAAGGCCCCTTAGGTTAACTTCCTTTTTTTCCCCCTGAGACAGGGTTTCTCTGTGTAGCCTTGGCCGTCCTGGAACTCACTTTTTAGACCAGGCTGGCCTCAAACTCAGAAATCCACCTGCCTCTGCCTCCCAAATGCTGGGATTAAAGGCGTGTGCCACCATCGCCCAGCTTAACTCCCATTTTTAATGAATGATATACATCGGGACAATGTTTGCAATTCTTCACAAATTGTCTAGCATGTTCTCGTGTCAAATTGAACATCCTTCTCAAGGACAATGCATTCTGATGATGTAAAGCACGACTTTCCAATGCTTGTCCAGCCATACTAGCAATCACCTGTTCCTTCGTTAATAAATATGCCACAGCATTTCCTGAAGCCAATGGACCTGGCAGGCCAGTATGTCCTCTGATATGTCCTATAAAAATTTGTCTTTTTCTTGATTGAATTATATTTTGCAACGGAAGCAAGAGTGATATAATTTTTGAACTCCCAGATATAAGAGCTATCTCTATATCAGGAAATAAATAAACTACATATTTTAAATTTGCATAAAGATTGAACTCTTCAGGTATGTGTTCAAGGGCAGTAATAACTGCAATAATGCCGGGCGTGGTGGCGCGTGCCTTTAATCTCAGCACTCGGGAGGCAGAGGCAGGCAGATTTCTGAGTTTGAGGCCAGCCTGATCTGCAAAGTGAGTTCCAGGACAGCCAGGGCTACACAGAGAAACCCTGTCTCAAAAAAGTCAAATAAATAAATAACTGCAATAATTTCTGCCTACTGTGCAGAAATTTCTTTTGCCCTTTTAATAGTTACAGGTCTATCTTTTATAGAGACAGCTGAGGTTCCATCGGATGATTCATCTGTAAATACCAAGAGGGCATCAGAAATAGGTTCCAATGCTATTTTAGAAGGAAAGATTATCTCTGTTTCTTCTACAAACTTTAATATAGGGTATTGAGGTACATGATAATTGATTTGTCCCATTTAATGAGCTAATGCTATTCCACAATCATCTGCATTGGAGTAAATACTCCAATTGTTCCTTATTATAAGGAATGATAATTTCTTGCATTTCTTTACCAAGTAATTCCCTAGATCTTAACCTCCCTTTAATAATTAATTGACTACACATAAAGGGATAAGATGATACCATTTTTGCTTGAATATGAGGTAGATAAATCTAATCTAATACTCTTTCTTGCCACAAACATACAGTAGGGGTGTAAGATGTTTTAAGTATAAGAAGAGACCATGGTTTTAAATAATTTATTTGTTTTATTTTTGTATCTTGCATCATTTGTTCTATCAATTCTAATTGTTCTAAGGCTTCTTTTGTAAGCTGTCTTTTAGATTTTGGATCAGGATCTCCTTTAAGAATGCCAAATAAATGATGCAACTGTCCAGTGGTAATTTTTAAATAAGGTCTAATCTAATTAATATTTTCCAACAATTTTTGAAAATCATCAAGTGTATGTATGTATGTATGTATGTATTTATTTTGGTTTTTCGAGACAGGGTTTCTCTGTATAGCCCTGGCTGTCCTGGAACTCACTTTCTAGACCAGGCTGGCCTCGAATTCAGAAATCCACCTGCCTCTGCCTCCTAAGTGCTGAGATTAAAGGCGTGCGCCACCACGCCTGGCGATTAACTGTCTTTAATTTATCAATCCTAAATTGAAATTTTTGAGATATGATATATTCACTACGAATTGTTTTTCCCAAATAATTTATGGGCTTATTATGTTGAATTTTATCATGAGTAATAATTAATCATACTGGGTCAATACCTCAATCATATTTTTCAAATTCAGTTAAATCCTTTGTTTTTTTTGGCTATAAGAATATCATCCATATAATGTAAAAGAAAAGCCTTTTTATACTTAGCCCTAATGGATCTTAAGGCTTGATCCATAAATTTCTGACAAAGAGTGGGACTATCTTTTATACCCTGGGGGAGAACCCTCCATTAATACCTTTGAAATGTCCTTTGAAAATTAACAGAGGGAATGCTGAAAGCAAATCTTTGTGTATCTTCTGGTTGTAATTTTATAGCAAAAAATATAAATAAATAAACCTAATCCTTTAAGTCTATAACTATAACATAATAATCCTCTGGGACAACTGTGGATGGGAGTCCTGGCTGTAAAGCTCCCGTATCGTGCATTGTCTTATTAACAGCCCTAAGATCTTGTAAAAGTCTCCATTTGCCTGATTTTTTTCTTAATGACAAACACAGAAGTATTCCATGGACTGTTAGATTCTTCAGTATGTCCTAATTGTAGTTGTTCTTCTACTAATTGTTCTAAAGCCTGTATTTACTAACTGCACTCTCTCATAAAGAGAGAGTTTATAATCTTTATTTACTGTAAGATCTAGTCTTGCACTCCTGGCGTTGCTCTGGGTAAGCTTAAGATATTAACTAAGGGGCTAGAGGATCCAGTTAACTCGTACTTCCTTTGTTTCCCCTTTTAGCCCTTTTTAAATTTCAGGGCAGGAGGGAGTGACCCTCACCCCATTTTTGTCTTATCTTTCAGAGGGGTTCCATCCTTATGAAATTTCGATTTACATTCATTCCTCCAATGCTTTCCATTCTTACACTGAGGACATAGCCCTGGAAATTGGTTTTTCTCATTTTTATTTTTTGACGTCTATTCTTCTTTATTATAGTTGAGGCTCATATATCCTTGCTGGCCACAAGAAAAGCATGAAACCTTTTGCTTTCTTCCTTCTTTTAAGTTCTGAACATAGGCACTGAAATGTTGCCCTTGCAAAATAGGCCATACCCTGGACCACTGCTGGTGAGACATATATACATGCTTTGATGTAATCTTGCACTGTCTCTGTTTTTCTGATTGGTCTAATTAGTTCCTGGCAGGGAGTATTGGCTTTTTCCCGTGTAAGTTGTTTTAATAATATATCCGAGCCCTCAAAGGGAGGAAGCATCCTGCCTAGTACTTCTTCCAATCTAGCAATAAAATCTAAAGTCAGACTTCCTTCCTCTGGGAACCATGGACTGACACTCAGTACAAAGTCATAAAATGCTGCCAAACTCTTCTTTGAGGTTTCAACACCTCTACTTTCTAACATAAGACTCAATACTGCCAGAAACATGCCTCTGTTTTTGGACTATAAATGCCCCATGATTCTTACCTTCTTGTCGTTTTAACTTGATGTGTCTCTATCGAGGAGTCTGCAGCACTCTCGTCCTATCTTTACCAGAAACTTTTTTTTTTAGAAAAAGAAAGGAGAGAGAAAGCTTATTTGCTTTGAGCCCAGTGTTGAAGCTCCAGCTGCCATGGACCATCCCAACTGGGTATGGGGGTCCCTGGGATGTGGGCTCTCAAGGCCAGGTGGGTAAGGATTTGGCTGTGACAAACAGAACCAAACAAAGAGGCAGTTTGAATCTGAGAGTATTTTGCAGCTCTTGAGCAAGAGTTTTTATGCATAGAGAAACAGGTGTTACAACTCTGAAAAGCTGTGTTCAGTGAAGCAGAACAATAGAAGGGACATTGATATAGCAAAATAAAAAGTACAAAATCATCCAAATATTACAACTTCGAAAAGGGTGTTTTCAATAAAACAGCCAGGTAGAACAGACATTATTATGATCATTTGGTACATCAAAATATAAAAGTCATCCAAGGCTAGTGGCAAATTCCCAAGAATAAACTAATGAATTTTTATGATCAGTTACTGTTTAACTTCTAGCTCCTGTTTTTCTATAAATCTTCAAAGCATAAATTTAAACTGTTTTAATTCTTTTTATTTAAGGCTTTCTTAAGCAATATACCAAAACCTATTTCCAATGACACATGTGTAGCCATATAAAATTTTATTGTTGGGAAAGTTTATATTTATCAATACTCTATTATATATTATTTATTAAGTGAAGCGCTGTCTTTCCTGGAGATGAGATCATATTTAGTGACTCCGCTTCAAGGGATGGTTTTGTAGCCATGATACTTGCTTAAGATCTTAGCCTAGGTTATCAGGAACATCTCGTATATAGAAAAAGGAATAGAAAACATAAAATAAATAAGTTGCCAAGAGAACTACGGCTCAATTTTTCTCCTGCGAAGAGTTCCACAACCAGTTCCAGGAGGCCTCCCCCTGTTGAGGTCTATGGCCTAAATCTGTGGAACTTGTCACACAGATCCTACTGGAGTTGATGTGGCAACCCCATACCAATGTCAATGGTTTTATTTATTTATTATGCACGGGTTTTCATGTCGCTCAGGTTGGCTTTGAACTGGCTACAACCATGGATTTCTGGTTCTCCTGCCTCCATCTGAAACCAGTGCTGGGATCACAGGTGTTCGCCGCTCTGTCTGGTTTATGTGCTGGGATTCAAACCCAAGCTCCATTCCTGTAGTCCCACCCTTAGACAGGACTGCTTTTTCTTCCCATCCATCCTTGTTACTTCTCATTGCTGTGTTAAAACGCCATGACCAAGTTTGTTTTGACTTATGGTTCTAGAGGGAGATTCCATAATGACAAGAAGGCAGGGCAGGAAGCTGAGAGACCACACCTGCAGCTACACACAGGAAGCAGAGTGACCAGGATGTGAGTGGGGCTATCTCAAGGCCTGCCCCTAGGGATCTACTTCCTCTGTCAAAGCCTCCTACAAGTTCCATAACATCCCCCAACAGCACCACCCACACCAAGGACTAAGTGTTCACATTCAAGGGCCATCTTGTTCAGACCACCACACCATCTTCAAGGGTGCCACTAGAATACAGTCTTTCCCCCACTTTTTCCCACAGCAGGTGCTAAGGGCCTGTTTACCATTTCTTGACTGAATTGTTTACCTCAGAGGAGGCTTATGAAGTTCTTTCTAGGCCTCCTTTCTAGGAGCAGCCAGGATGCTCTTTCTTCAGAGAAGGGGGCTTATGGACAGAAGATGCTCAAAACAAGCAAGCAAGCAAACAAACAAGCCAACAACAGTAACATGGTTACCACCAGCAACAAACCCCCTGCTTTCCATGTCTGTCAAATCTCAGATGTCTTTAGTTCAAAGACTTGTCAGGGCCAGCAAGATGACTCAGTGGGTAAAGGCACTGTCCTACAAGCTTAGCGCCCTGAGTAGAAGGGGAACATCCACAGTACAAGCTGCCCTCTGGTGTTCTCATATGTGCTGTGACACACAACAGTTGGAATCTTTGCACTAACTCTGGGCCTGAACATACATACCCCCACCCCAAGCCTCTAACTTATGGCACAAGCTGGCCCTGACCACCACTGCTCTTCCTGATCCATCCTCCCTCACGTCTCGTTTCCCACTCTCCATCAGTCCTTCTCACCTGTGTCTGTGCATTCTTCCAGCTAGCCTTTCCTTGGTATCCAAAACACATGGCTGTGTTAGTGCAGGCACTTGGCAATGGCCCTGTTTTACCTGCTATTTGACCAACAGCACCCTTCCAGATGTTGGCTGCTTGCCTCTTGGTACACTCTCAGCATCCTTTCAGGGTTCTATAGACATAGCAGATACTAAGTGTGGGGTTCAGAGCTGCCCTGGAGAAGGACCCCTCTTTGTTCTAGAAGGTATCTGGAGATCTGCAGTGGCAACTTTAGGGGAGCTGAGGTGTTCTGGATGCCCCTTAACATCTGGGAGTAGCAGAAAAAGACCCTCCCCCAGTGACTGGCCGAGCCAACAGTGAGCGTTCCAAGTCCAGCTGCAGGACTGGTCATTGGTTTTGTTTGGGGGGGACTAGAACTTGGGGTTATAGGAATCAGATGAGGCTCTTGCTCTGGGTTCTAGACCCACAAGAGCTAGGCGGTACCAACTCATCTCTCCTGTCTAGGTTCTAGTGTGGACTGACGTTCAAATGTAGTTGTTTCTAGGGCTCCTTCAGGTCCCAAGGGGCTTCTACCCTCCAGACAGCTCCAACCTTCCCATTCTGCTTCTAGCTCACAGAATCCAGTGTGGGACTCAGGGTTTCTCCAAGTTTGGCAATGAACAACCATAAGGACACCCAGGATTGCAGGGTCCTGGAGGGGACCCAAGGACGAGAGTTACCACACCAGCAAGTTTCAGAGGAGTACCAGGCCCCACCAGCCTTCCAGTGCCTTCTGCTGGTGCAGTGGCGTGAGGCCGGGGGTGCCTGTGTCACTGCTGGTCCCTAGCCTCTTCTGTCTTATTGGGCTTCCCATTGCTGCCCCTGCAGTAAGCATCAGAACTGGTCTCATGGACCCACTGCTGACTCTGCCTTAGTCTCCTGACTTGAGGGCTCAGAGCCCAGCATTACAGACTGATCCCTGTCCCAAGTGACAAACATACTGCAGGCCTGCCCAGCCTTGCACCTGGGACTGGAACTCTATCCTCTGGTTATGCCAGTCACTGCAAACAGCTTGGTTGGGGAGGAGGGACTTTTCTCTGCCATTCCCTGGTGTTAAGGGGCCCCTGGAACACCTCAAGTCCCCTAGCAGGGGACGCTTGCATCCTTTAGGACCTCTCTGTGACACTTGCTACCTTCCAGAATGGCCCATCTGCTGTTTTCTCAATTAGAGTGTTCATTTCCTCCTTGCCTGGAACCTGGAGTTTGTTTCCGAGGCTGAGCAGGTGGCTGGAGACCTGCACGTAAACAGATCATGATTTGGGAATTGACTTGCTTATCATGGAAATAAATGTTCCTCCTCTTGAGGAGGAGTTGCTTGGCCAGGTTTCTGAGTAATCCTTATATTAGCTTCAATCTTGCCCGATGAAAACCTGCAGCCTTTAGCTCCCTCTGGGAAATGAGACCCTCAGGGGGCCGGGAGGGGTGGGGGGAGGGGGAGGATTGTGAGTCACTGATTCTTCAGGAAAGGGTGAGGGAGTGAATCCGGTGTTGTCAGCCATGCTTGCCAGTGGGAGGGAAGGGCAGGAGGGAGAGAGGCAAGGAACTTGAGTAAACAGAGAACAGTGCCAAGGAGACATCTGGGCAGCTGATCAGCTCAGCTGCCCTCAGTTCCTGCAGTCTTCCGGGTCTGTGACAGGTCAGACAGACCCTGCTGGGAGGCGGCTGCTTCACGATCTGCCCTGCCTCTCACGTGTCCAGGGGACAGTAGGGAAGCTCCATGGGGACAAAACTCTTTGAAAGGCCCACAGGACTGATGCCTGGTTAGGAACCAGATGCAGAAAGGAGGCACATCTGTCTCTAAACCAGGAGCAGGCAAAGAGGTGCCCTTCACAAATAGAGCCTGAGGGAGGCTGGGGTTTGTATTGGACAGCAGGGCCCTCAGGGCCGCAGCCCCTCGGAGCCAGAGGGCCCAGCCTTTTGGAGGGAAGAGGCCACGCATGCAGAGCCTCATTACAGTGACACAGATCCTGAATGTAGCATGGGTACTTGAAGGCAGAACCCGGAGAGGATCATGGGGCAGGAAGTAGAGCTCCCTTGCTGGTTTGCAGCATCCTCACTGGTGAAAAGTCCTATCTGCCCCTGAACTGTAGAAAGGATGATGTGAGAATCACACACAACCACCCCATGCTAACAGTCACGTGGTGTCCAGGAAGATGGTGGGGAGGGGAGAGCAGAGCATGGCAGTCATCCAGACTGAGGAGCCATGGCTCTATGGGCACTGATGGCTGACCCTACCTAGTTCTTCTCACAGGATGCCTTGCTTCTGCTCCCACTCATAAGGAGGGGTCTGTCAAGTATGAGAAGCAGAGGCAGGGCAAACACTGTATGTCTCTCTCTCTCCCACCCTCCCTTCTGCCCTTCCTTCCTTCCTTCCTCCCTCCCTCCCTGTCTCTTCTCCTTTTCTGTCTCCCTTCCTCCCTTTTACAATGACAGGTCTGGAACCCAGAGCCTCTTATGCTAAGCAAGCTCTGAGCTCTATCCCAGCACAGCCAGTCTTTCTCAGTGTTACCACTAAGATGGAAGACATATTGAATGAAGCAAAGAAGAGACCGGCCGAATGCTGGGTTAAGATAGTCCACGTGTCTGCGATGCACCAGGGCCAGTCAAAGGACTCCAAACCTCCATCACCGTCCCTGGAGTAGCTTATCTCAAACAAAACTCAGCATTGGAGCCGGGTGCTGTTCTAGAAAGAAGGTCTAGGAGTAAAGAAACAAATTCCAACCCCTTGCAGAGCTTAAGGATGGGAAAGGAGGAACAGGGTGCCCTGAGGGTGTCCTCACCCCATCAGGGTCTGGAAGATTGCTGCTCAGAGAAGGTTGCTGTTTTGGTGGATGCTAAGGGTTTGGTGGGGAAATCCTGTAGACAGACCCAGAGGCAGGCTGTTCCAGGTCATGCCACCCTGTCTGTCAGAGCCCAAGGATGAAAGGAAGTGTGGTTTCTCTGAGGTTCACACAATCAACATGAATGTGCTGAGGGGGGTGTGTGTAACAGGGCCTGGAAATAGGGGCTAGACAAGCCTGGGGTGGATACCATCCCTCCCTGCCTCCCCATACTATGAGGGCATGGATGAGCGCATAACGTTTCTAAGGTTCTGAGTCAGAGGAGCCTGGGATGGGTCTTGGAGATAGTGGCTGGGAGGGGAAGGCACTGGGTGGTCATTGGTTCATGGTCATCTTATTCCCACTGGTGGCCCTGGTGGCCCCTCCACCATACATGGTTCTGGGAAGCCGGGTGGGGCTTCTTCTGCCCTCCTGTAATGTCCCCTCTCTGCTGGCTCTGATTTATGGGTGGCCAGCTCCACAGGGAGCCTGGGAAGACAGTGATGCCCGTTGTTTTTAGTTAAATTTGGTGAGCAGAATGCTCCTGGGGCCAATAGATTTCCTTAGTAATGAAATTGTAAAAGGAATTGAGTTTTCCCTTACCAGCTTAAAGGACAACCTGTGCCCTTTCCCCCAGTCCCAGGGCAGCACCAGCAAATGTTTGTCTCTTGGTCTTTTTGCCATTTGACATTCTCCTCTTCCTTCTAGAACAGAATCCCCACAAGGGAGTCAACTACCCTAACACATCTGTTCCCTAGAACTGGATGCATGATTTGCAAAATGGGGGCTGGGGAGCTCAGATCCATGTGTTGCACCTCGCTACATGGTTGTAGGCTACCCTAACTGGACAGCTTTCCTGAGCTCTGTGCAAAATGGAGGTTTCTCTTTTCTTAGCGGGGCTTCCTCTTCTCTGCCTGATCTGAGGAGTCTAACCCCCAATCTTCTGTCTGAAGAACATCATGTAATCCTTGGTGAAATTACACGTTTAACTTCTTGGAATGCCTCTCCATGCAAACGAGGTATCTCCAGAAACTTAAGCCTCAGCCAATGAAAATTCGCCCTCAGAAGAGCCCCTTCCCATTCTCCAAGATTCATATATATATATATATATATATATATATATATATATATTTACCTCTTGATTCATCCTGAATAATGTGTCTGCACACACACAATTTCATTGAATAGAGTCTAAGAGAGCTATAACACTAAAATCCTTGGAGAAGCACACCTCTCCCCCACTGCCTTCAATCCTGCCGACCCACCCAGTCTAGGCTCTGCCCCATCCTCAGCTGCTTGGTATGCAGCAGTGTCTGGACACCCTGAGGGAAGGATCAGGAAATGAGAACCACACCCATGGAGGGCCGGTGAGGATGACTCTGCTGGTCCTACACTCGATGCCTGACAGGAGAGACTAGTTTGTGAAACCATTTAGGAGGAGTCTAAGGCTTCCTGCCCCTCCCTGTTACCTCCAACCCAACTTTGTCCCTTTTGGTGTTTAGCATAGGAACTCCTGTCAGGTTCAGAACAGTTGTCCACCTAGACAGGTGCCTTGTACTGGGCTCATTTTTCTCATCTAAAAAAAGTGGGAAAGCCCCAGCCTCCAGCTCAGGGATGAGGGGGAACTGTGGACAGCACAGGATCCACAGGAGTCACCCTAGAGAGGTCTCTTCCCTACCTCACCCCACCCCCATTTTATTCTTTCATTTTCCTTTGGTTTCCTTTCTGACCTGACTGCATCCCCTGCATGCAAAGCATGTCCACCCTGATCTTGCTTCTGAATGCCTGTCTCCAGGGTCCACAAAGTACCTAGGAAGAAGGCGTGCCCCTTCCCCCTGGCACTCCCACACCCCTGGTCCCCATGCTCCTCTTGAAACTTCACTCTTCCATCTGTGTGACTCTCTCTGCTTCTCTCTGCCTACATATCAGGATGTAGCTCTCAGCTGCTACTCCAGAGTCTGCCTGCATGCAGCTATGCTCCCTGCCATGATGATAATGGACTAAACCTTTGAAATTGGTCATCAGTGATAGCTGCCCTAAAAGTGGCTCTGAAGACCAGGCTGGCCCTGCCTCTGCCTTCCAAGTGCTGGAATTAAAGGACTGCCACTTTAATTCCACCACTGATTGAATGGTACTTTTAAGAACCTATCCAGTGTTTGATAATCTAGTCATTAGTCTCTACAGCTGAAACACTGTAGCTAGAATTCCTTCAAAGTATAAGGAGAGAGAGAGAGCAAGTCAGGCCACTCCACCTGGGAGGGTTCTGTGGCTCCCAGAAGTCAAGGAGGCAAGTGAAAGATTAAAGTTACCTCCAGGATGTCCCTTCAGCTCAGAAATAGATGCTGTCCCTGGAAGAAAGCTAGCTCCAGGTGGTCATACCCTTACATTTCTTGTACAGGTGAGGAAACTAAGTCAGAAAAGAGTGGGACCTTGCTTGCTGCTTGCCTTTGCAAAGGAATAGGACTTGTGACTCTAGCCTGGAAAATCGGGTTTCAGGCCCATTTCCTCATTGAGCTGCAGCCTCATGAGAGGAATCTGTGTGCTGAGGTGCCCAAAGCCAATTTGTCAACAGACATAAGATTTAGTGGTTTCCCTGATCTATTTACACAATTTAAATTTTGTAGCAAATCCTGTAAGATCTGGTGGATTTGAGAGATATGGGAGACATTCTGTTTAACTAATGTTTTTTCCTTTGTGTCAGAGTTTTAACAAATGTTTTGGATTCCAACTAAGCAGCAACAGAACCCTGGGAGCCAAACCTGTTGACTTTTGACTCCCCGACTAGGCCTGGGGTCAGGGAGAGTGAGGGCTTCATCCAGTCTTTGTCCAGGGAAGGCTATAGCCAAAGCCTTCCGAAATACTCACAATGGTGCTTTGTTTGTTTGCTTGTTTGAGACAGGGTTTCTCTGTGTAGCCCTGGCTGTCCTGGAACTCACTCTGTAGACCAGGCTGGCCTCGAACTCAGAAATCTGCCTGCTTCTGCCTCTCAAGTGCTGGGATTAAAGGCCTGCACCACCACTGCCTGGTGACAATGTGCTTTTCATTTTATATTGGACATTTCATACACAGAGAGACTGTGTAACAAGCTGGTGTCCCAAACCTGACTTGCTCTCTCTCTCTCCTTATACTTTGAAGGAATCCTAGCTACAGTGTTTCAGCTGTAGAGACAAATGACTAGATTATCAAACACAGGATAGGTTCTTAAAAGTACCATTCAATCAGTGGTGGAATTAAAGTGGCAGTCCTTTAATTCCAGTACTTGGGAGGCAGAGGCAGGGCCAGCCTGGTCTACAGAGCTACTTTTAGGGCAGCTATCACTACACAGCGAAACCCTTGAAGTGGAAATTTAAGGGTTCTTTGGAAAGTCAGTTGTGTCTTACTACGGCAAACAGGTGAAGGAGTGTTTTCCTGAAGCAGACACAGGTGAAAGGATGTCCTGCTAAAGCAAGCACATGAAAAGACACGTGATGACAGAGTCTTCGCAAATGACACGCATGTATTGGTCCACCTTATGTTGGGTAGTTGAGCTCCATTTGCCTGGACTCCACAAAGAGAAATGCACCAAAAAAACTTCTGCAGTTTCTTGCCACTTCCAAGGACTTGGGCCGATTGGCAGAGTGAGGTCAGATGATACAGACCCACCTGCTCAGGCAAAACATAAGGTAAGGCAAGACCCATGGAGGTCACATGATGCTTGGAGGGAGTATAAATAGGACTCAACGGACTGTGAGAGGGGCTGCTGGTAGAGCTAGCTCTGCAACACTTCTTGGTCTTGCAAACATCTTCTCTGATCTCTGCTTCATTGAGAGAGGCACAGCTGAGAACTCCTGGCATCCCTGCTGGTCTGAATCCCACCTGCTGAGGGGATTTAGCTGAGGCCTGGCTGTTTCTAGCTAGCCACCACTGCTGCTACCCCATCACTACTGAACTGGACTGCTGGTAGATCCATAAAGTATTCAAGAGTGGATTGAGCTGCTGTTGCCGACCTGTGAACTGAACTGCTGATATCCTGACAATGCAGATAGGATCTGCTCCAAAGAACAATTCCTAAAGAGATCCACTTCCTTTCTTTCCCACTGCCTCTGGTGGCTGGTGGGCTAGAAGGGAGGTTAAAGCATTTAAGAACCATCATTAAAAGTAGGCTTTGGAAAAAATTGAAATTACAAACCCTGTTTCAAAAATACACCAAAACCGGGAGGCAGAGGCAGACGGGTTTCTGAGTTCGAGGCCAGCCTGGGCTACAAAGTGAGTTCCAGGACAGCTGGGTCTACACAAAGAAACCCTGTCTCGAAAAACAAAACAAAACAAAACAAAACAACAACAACAACAAAACCCACCAAAACCAAACCAAACCGAACAAAAACCAACTACACCCCAAAACAGCAGTTCTCAACTTTCCTAATGCTGCAACCCTTTAATATATGGTTCCTCATGTAGTGGTGACCCCAACTCTAAAATTACTTCATTGCTGCTTTTTGCTACTGTTATGATTTAAATATCTGCTAAACAGGATATCGAATATGCGACCTCCCAGGTTACAAACCACAGGCTGAGAACCATTGAATTAAATAGATTGAAGATGAGGGATTCTTACAAAGATGCTCTGGGTTTCTCCCCTTACATCTCAGTCTCCGTCCTCACACCCCTTAACCTGCCCTCGTTGTCCTTGCCAGACTCCTCTGTGACCTCTACTCTGACCCTCAGTTTCTTTTCTTGGGGGTTAGCAGCCCAGCTGTGCTGAACAACCCTTGTCTCTGGCCTTTCCTGCTCAGAGGTCTTTATTCTCTAAGTCTGTTTCTTTCAGCTGAAGTGGTGGGCAGCTGTTAAAGGAGACTCCAAAATGCTAGGAGCATCATTCCGATATCAAATGGAAAAGAATTTGTCTAAACTAGGCAAAAATATTTTTTTTGCTTTTGCCCCCCAAGTGCTGGGATTAAAGGTGTGTGCCACCACCACCTGCCCTGAATTGGCCTTTGATGTAGTGCTGTCAGAGCTATGTGATCTTAGAGGAGCCATTGCACTCCCACTGTCTCAGTTCTCTTGTCTGAGAAGCAGGAAGATTGACCCATCATAGTCACTCTTTTGTGTGTGTCTGTATCTATGTCTGTATGTATGCATGTGTGTACGCGCATGTATATGCATGAATATATGTACATGTGTATGCAGGTATTTAAGTATGTGTTTGTGTATTCACATATGTACATATATTTGCATGTACTTTATATACATGGGTATATCTTCTGCATGTATGTATGTGTGCCATGTGTATGTCTGGTTCCCACAGAGATCAGAGGAAGGTGTCTGATCCCCTGGAGCTGGAATTACAGATGGTTGTGAGTCACCATGTAAGCGCTGTGGAACTAAACCCAGGTCCCCTGCAGTCTGTGTTCATAAGCGCTGAGCCATCTCCACAGCATGAGCACGCAAGCATACACACACACACACACACACACACACACTTTGTTTTCTTATGGCACAGGGTCTCTTTACTGGCCTGAAATGTGGCAGTTAGACTAATCTGGCTGGCTATCAAGCACCAGGGATCTGCCTGTCTTTGCCTCTCTAGCCCTGGATGACAAGTCCTTCTGATCACACCCGGCTTCTTAGAACATGGGCTCTGGGGATGGAACCCAGGAAGGTGCTGGTGCCTGTCTGTCAAGCACTTTACCAATGGAGCCATCTCCCCATCTCCTTTGAGACAGCTGAGATCCCTTTCACCCACAGCTAAAGCCTAGTGAACTCACTGGGGCTTAGTTAAAATCCTAACAGAGCATAGAGGACTCACAAGAGCGAGCATGAGACCAGGCTCTCAGGCCCACCTCCTATGCTCTGGGCCTCAGTAGTGCATCTATAAATGGGTCTAAGAATAGTTAGGGGATAGCCTAGAGTGCTCCTGGGACCAAATGTATCCAGGGCCTGGCACATGCAGTAACCGCTCAATGAACAGCAGCATTGTGATTCTTACTGTGCTGCTCCTAAAGCAGGACGTACAGGCCATCCACTGGGTATTGGTCACGAGCTCATCTTCATCTGGAGCCAGCCCATCTCCACAAATGCCCCTGGGTTGGGAGACACTGGATCCTGTGCCCCACACACGTTATTGGTCCCAGTCTAAACCTACCCAGGGCTAAGACAAGAACCTTTGGTATCCAGGATTTTGTCTAGGGATGTGTTTGATGTGAGCATGGTGCTGGATTTCTGGGCTCCTAACAAGGTCCTGTGGGTTCTTTGCCTCCTCATATTCCCCCTCCCATCTCACACAGCGTTTTTCTCAGGAATCAGTGTCACTGAAAGCTCTCAGACAAGTGAGCCCAGACCAGACAGAACCAGCTTCCGCTGTCTGCCAGGCTAGGGGTGCATAGCCCCCTCCCTTCCCACCATGAGCCTCCTCCAACCCCATGCTGACGTTAGCTGCAATTATGGACAACCACAGTTTGGTTGCTATAGAAACTTGCATGGTGGGTTGGTTGCCATTTCCTTCTTAAGGCTCCTGTTTCAACAGGCCTCAAGGAGAGTCCAAAGGGTGGGTGGGGAGAAGTCTGCAGAATCCCACAACCCACAGGGTCACAGTTGCAGCAGAGAGTCCTCGATGATCCATGACTGATGACAGAGAAAGGCTTTGTGTCTCCTTTATCTGTTCCAGCAATGTCTAGGCTCAGATGGGCACATGCGACCACTCCCCTGTGTCCATGTCACAGCAGCAGGAATAGCCTGAGAAAAGGGACCTTGGCCTCATGGGGATCTGTGTGATCCTTGCTGTGAACTGAGTTTCCTCCTAGATCTCTCCAGGGCAGACACACCACAGAGGTAGAACAGATGTCAGTCAACTTCCTATGCCCTTGCTACCTGTCTTAGTTAGGGTTTCATTGCTGTGAAGAGACATGACTAAGGCAATTCTTATAAAGAAAATGTTTAATTAGTGCTGGCTTACAGTTTCAGAGGTTTAGTCCATTATGGCAGGAAGCATGTAACATGCAGGCAGACATGGTGCTGGAGAAAGAGCTGAGAGTTCTACATCTTGATCCAGAGGCAACCAGGATGAGACTCTCCTCTACACTGGGCAGAGCTTGAGCGTAGGACTTCAAAGCCCACCCTCACAGTGATGCACTGGCTCCAAGGCCACACCTACTCTAACAAGGCCACACCACCTAATGGTGCCACTTCCCATGGGTCAAGTGTATTAAAACCACCACACTACCCTCAGTGCCATAATGGCATTTAGGGGAGGGTAACCATCGAGGAGAGCGACTACTCCCTGCCCTGACTCCAACTATTTGACCACAGAGAGCTCTGATGCAGGCACTCATGAACAATGAAAATACTCTGGCCCACACTAGACTTACCAAGTCAGAACTTCCGGCACCTAGCTATGTGTGTCTAAGACATCAGACACCATCAGACAACAGGATGCCCTGTGCCTGCTTCCCTGAGGGAGGGCCCTGATTTCACTCTCAGCCCCCACTGAGGGCTCTCTTCCTAGTGTTCCCAAATACCTGTGGGGAGTGTGAGTTGCCTCCAGGTTGTAGAGATCACAATAGGCTGGGCTAGGGCTGCCTAGTGGTCCTGCCTGCTGTAGGAGCTTCACAGTGGCATCTTCTCCACTCAGTCTGCCATAGCAGGAAGTTCAGAGTAGCAAAGCACACCAGTTCTAGGCTTTCTAGGAGCTCAGACTCAGTTTCTAGCAAGGCCTCTTCCTGACCCACAGATGACCGACCACCTTTCACTATGTCCCAGCCTGGCTTCTGTCTGACTCTCCTTCTTTCTCTGAGGGTGGCAGACCTGTGTCATGAAGGACGGCTCCTTTTGACTTCAGTCTAGTTCCAGACTGTGGTAGGGGTTAGGACCTTAGTGTGTAGACTTGGGAGACAAGTCAGTCCATGCTACACAATCCTGGACTCTCCCCTCACAATGCCTTCTGGTGGTGTGAAGCGCTAACTCAGCCCCACAGTGATCTCTTAAGGGTCTGTCTGCAACACTCAGGACAGGCTTGTTAAGGAAGTACCAAGATCTCGACCTTACCCTGAGTCCTGACTCCCAAACACATGTTCTTGCTCTGTACAGCCCAGCTGGTTCAGCATCCACTTCAGGAAACAGAGTGGCCTCTCAGGGCGGTGCTTCTAACCTCCAGGTGGGTGCTCAGTCAGTGCTCCCCACTTCCATGACCAGTGGCTCTGCTCCCCAAGGTGTATCAGAATGATGGATTGCGAGACTGAAAAGGTCAGCCGGAAAACCAGATGGAGGGGGAGAGGATGCAGGGGGATTGTTGTCCTGCATGAGAGACATGACTCATGAGACTTAAACCAGAGCAGTTTGGAGACAGGAAAACAAAGGTGAAATGTCAGTCTGGGCAGAAAGAGACAATGACCACAGTAGATTTGTGGTATCCCAGGACTGAGCATTGGCTCAGCCTGGAATGGCCCTGTTTGCCCCAGCAGGCTGATCCTTGTTGATTGCTGTGGGCCTAGGGCTAGGATGAGTCTCTAGTACAGGTCTCATGGCACAGCCACTAGGGCATCCATGTGAGAAGGGCAATGCCTATCACAGTGACTTTGGGCAGGTCTGATTTTCCTTACTCATGTCAAAGGATGGCTATTAGATGATGTGCTTAAGACATGGGCATGGGCCATGGGGCATGGGAATTATAGATAATCTAGGGCATTGGTTCTTAAACTTCCTAATGCTGTGACCCTTTAATACAGTTCTTTATGTTGTGGTGACCTCCAACCATAAAATTATTTTTATTGCTACATTATAACTTGTAATTTGGTACTGTTATGAATCATAATGGTGGTTTGAATGCTTGGCCCAGGGAGTGGCACTATCAGGAGGTATGGCCTTGTTGAAGTAGATGTGGCCTTGTTAGAGGAAGTGTGTCACTGTGGGGTGGGCTTTGAGACCTCCCTCCTAGCTGCCTGAGAGACAAGTTCTCTCTCCTGGCTTCAGTTGGAACAAGATGTACAACTCTCAGCTCCTCCAGCGCCTTGCCTGCTTGGTTGCTGCCATGTTTTCCCACCTTGATGATATAGGACTGAACCTCCAAACTTGTGAGCCAGCCCCAATTAAATGTTGTCCTTTATAAGAGTTACCTTGGTCATGGTGTCTCTTCACAGCAAAGGAATCCTAAAAGAATAATATATTTTCAGAGATAGAGTTTTGCCAAAGGGGTCACGACCTACAGGTTAATCTAGGGCATCCTCCAGGCAGGACTTGCCTGGAGCTGGCAGATACTGGGCACTCAAGAAGTATAGATTCAGTATAGATTTACTTTCTTTTACAGTGCCAATAACAATAGCAAAGATGGTGTGATGGTGAATGACGTGATGGAGGCGATGGCAGTGATGGTGGTGGTGGTGGTGATGATATAGTAATGGTGATGGTGGTGGTAGTGGTAGTAGTGAAGGTGAAAGTGATGTTGGTGATAGTGATGGGTATAATCATAATGGTGACTGTGATGCTGATGCTGACAGTGTTGATGATGCTGATGATTGTGGTGGTGGTAAGAGGGATGAAGACAAGAGTGATTTTGGTGAATAATGACAATAATGATACTGTATAATTTCTTACTTTCTGTAAGACTGTATCTTACATGCTCTTGCCCAAGTTCCACAGTAGTCTACCTTATTCAGGACCATAAAGGCCACTTCTTGACATGAGGGGAAAAGTAATTCCAACTATGACATTTTCCTACAGTGAACAAACCACCAGAATTTTCTAGAACACACAAGGCCAGGACCAGTAACCCTGACCTTGCTCTCTAAGCTCTTTCTACACCATAGTCAAGAACAAGCAAGGGAGTAATACAGGTTACCTATTGCCCGCCGCTTTTGTTCCCCCTGGTAAGAACACACTCAGGGCAACCGGAATCTTCTGCGGCACAAGCTTTATTGCTTACCCCATCAGGAGCCAGTGGAGAAGAGAGCCAGAGAGAGAGCCAGAGAGAGAGAGAGAGAGATGGCGGAGCCCCCTCCCTTTTATGGAGAACTGTCCTCCGCCTCGGACGTGTCACTCCCTGATTGGCTGCAGCCCATCAGCCGGAGTTGTCGTCACGGGAAAGGCAGAGCACATGGCGTGGAAAGCTACCCCGGCACATGCGCAGCTTGCTTGTTTACTACTTAGAACACAGGTGCCAGTGCCATCAGCGCCATCTTGTAATGGCGAATGTGAAGGCGGCTCCTTACAGTTACCTTCAGTCAGTTCAGATATCACCCATGCCTGGTGCACCTGCCATGCCCATCACATCTGTGGGGTAGGCTCTCAACACAGCAATGAGTCTTTCATGGGCTGTGTGGTCTTGGTCAAAGCTGAATGCTGGGATCTGCCACTTATGATCTGTGTGACAGTGACATGCTTCTTAACTTCTCTGAACCCAGAATGCCACTATGAAAGATTAATGAGAGCATGTCTATGAGAGCTTGCAGTGCCAAAATAACTCAATGTCAGCGACTTAGTCGGTCCTATGGTCAGGGAGAGGCTGCTGGTGCTGAATTGATGGACCCAGGGTTGGGTCTCACTGGGAAGGAGGAGGGATGCTGTTAACTGGGTACATGAGTAGAATGTGAATTGGAATCAATTACAGTTGATCGTTATAGCTTAGAAGGGATGTGGGGGTCGGGGGAGTGCTAAGGGCACATGGCCCACGAAGAAACCAGTCCCACAATCTGTGTAGGAATACACAGACTATGTGAGTTGGGGGCAGGGGCATTTGGAAAACCAGGGCTCAGCATACTAGGACTCAGTGATGTTCTGGCACGGAGGCCCGGTAGTGCCTGCCTCATTTGCAGAGTCTGGTTTCTACTATGGCTGGGGTTTTGGCAGTAATGAATAGCAGGGGCAGATGGAGACATGTGTAAGGATGGCTCTGAAGCAGGATAGCAGGAGCCTGGGGAATGTCCTCTTGTGATTCTGTGACCCTTGAGGAGTTTGTGAGATATCTGGGATGAGGCCTACAGCCGCATGACCACGAGTCTCACAGCAGAGTGGGAGCACAGGATTTCAGAAGGCTGTAGGCCAGTGATCCTATGGAGTTCCCAAAAGTAGCAGAGGAAGAAAGAGGAGTTCAAGGCCAAGACTCTCAGCCTTGGGGCACCACATTTGTGTTCGTCTCATTTTGTGAATAACTCAAGGATATGGATGTCCCTGGCCCAGAGTGAGTGGGCAGCAGTGTGGGCTGGCTAGCTGCATCGATTTGATACAAGCTGGAGTCACTGGAGAAGAGAGAGTCTTGGCTAAGAAAATTTCTCCATGAGGCTGGGCTATAGGCAAGCCTGTAGAACATTTTCTTAATTTGTGATCGATGGGGGAGAACCCAGACCTATGGTGGGTTCCCTAGCACCCACAATGACAGTGATCCTCCTTAGTTCTACTGTTGCCTCCCTATTCCACCCTCTTCAGCCTTCATCTCTCACCAGACTTGGGGAAGACAGCCCTTGGCCTGGGGATGGTGATGTTTTCCATGCAGCTGGCCAACATGTATACCAGCAACCCTTTCATCACCTGGAGTCCTCCCACTCACTGTCCAGCACAGCCTCTGTATATCTCTTTCACCTGGAAGCTGATAGGCCCGAGGAAGTCCTATCTACCACTCAGAGCCAGAGGACTCCGAAGCCCCAAGAGTGCTGAAGCAAAGGGTCCTGAGTATTGGGGACATCTGTGCATGTGCAGGTCATGGACTTAACAAAGGCCTCCTTTCCCTTTTGTCCCAACTTTAAGGTGTCCAGGTTCTATGCCCTAGCTGGGCTGGAAAACAACCTACCTTTGGCATCAAGACTTCTTGGCAAAGCTAGTCTCCCTTCTTGCAGGAAGACAGGTCTAGCAAGAGCAAGTGTGAAAATACAGCATCCAAATCAAAGCCGTGTCTTAGGGTTTCATTGCTGTGAAGAGACACCATGGCCAAGGCAGCTCTTATAAAGAAAACATCTAATTAGAGCTGGCTTACATTTTCAGAGGTCAATCCATTATTGTCATGGCAGTGTCCAGGCAGACATGGTGCTGGAGAACTTTTACATGGAGCTGAGAGTTCTACATCTTGATCAGAAGGCAGCTAGAAGATTCCTTCACACTGGGCAGAGTCTGAGCATAGAGGCCTCAAAGACTGCCCCAAAAGTGACACACTTCCTCCAACAAGGCCACACCTCCTAATAGAGCCACTTCCCATGAGCCAAACATTCAAACACATGAGTCTATGGGGGCCAAACCTATTTAAACCACTACATTCCACTCCCTGGCACCCATAGGCTTGTAGCCAAAACAAAATGCAAGATGCATTTAGTCCAACTTCAAAAGTCCCTGTAGTCTATCACAGTCTTAAAATGTTTAAAAGTCTAAAGTTCAAAATCTCTTCTGAGATTCATATAATCTCTTAACTGTAATCCCCTATAAAATCAAAATAAAAAGTCAAATCACATACCTCCAACATCACTGGATATACATTACCATTCTAAAATATCATGGTGAGGAAATACTGGACCAAAGTAAGACCAAAAGCCTGGCAAACTCCAAACTCTGCATCTCCACATTTGATATCCAATTCCTTTCACCTTTGCTGACTGCAACAAATTTCTTTCCCCTGGGCTGGTTCCACTCCCTATTAGGAGTTTTCCCAAGCAGATGTCCCACAGTCTCTGGCATCTCTAACATCTTCAGGTCTCCAAGGCAACTTCAACTTTACAGCTTCTTGTTCCAATGTCTTGGATCTACATATGATCTTCTGGGCTTCTCAAAAGGACTTGGGTCACTTCTCCAGCTCTGCCCTCTGTAGCACTCTAGGCTCTGGTTGACTCCACTCCACTGCTGCTGCTGTTCTTGGTGGTTATCCTAGGGTACTGGCATCTCCAATTTGCTGGGGTCTTCTGCTGCAACTAGGCTGCACTTTCTCCAATAGCCTCTCATAGGCTCTCTATATGATGCTAAGCCTCAGCTTCTTTGCATGATCCCCGCAGTCCTGGACCTTCATCAGTAGCTTTTCCTGGCCTCTCACAGGGCCAGGCCTCAGCTGCTCTCCATGACCCCTTTATGCCTTAAAAACCACTCCACCTGGCTGATTCTTATACATTACCAAGTCTGGCTGCCAGCATGAGGTCTATTTCTGGAACATAGCTTCTTTGTGCTCTCAGAAAATACTTCCCAGAAGATTTCAAATCAGTGATGCTGCACACCACCCCCCTCTGTTTTGTTTTGTTTGTTGTTGTAGATATTTTTAATCTCAATCTGTAGTCTCTACTCCTCCTTGATTATTCATTTCTTGGATAAAAGACACACAACTTTTATTATTTACACTAAATCTTAATGAGCACTAGAGCTGAGCAGATATCTACACCCTATGTTATTAAAATCTATTTTTTATCGATAACCCTGAGTTATCTCTTACTATGTTTTATCTGGACTGTCCTTAACTTTAATTGGCCAGCCCCGAGGGCCTTTGTTTTTTTGACTTCTAACCCATAGTGACTTATTTTTTTTCTCCTCACTTCTTCTCTCTCTCTCCCATGGTTCTCCTCCAACCCCTCAAGCTCAGGAACCCTATAGCCCACGTATGTCTCTTCTGCCCAGGTATTGGCTGTTGGGATCTTTATTTACCAATCAGAAATAACTTGGTGTCAAGGTCACATAGCGTCACTTGGGTCTACAGGTGGACTCTGTCTTCTCTGGGACAACCAGGTCTTGAGGAGCCAGTATTAGCATTAGAATACAAGCAGCAGCAGGGCAACCCACTGTATTTCCCTCTTGCAGAATGGTAAAGATAGATGCTCCAGTGTTAGAGAGAATACTGGGGACTGTCCAGGCAGTCAGATGTCTCTGTCATTTCTATATTTATGGAAGCTGTGTCCTTGCACTTCCTGCATACTCAAGCAACATTTATTTCCTTCTCAGGCCTCTGATGGGGTTAAAGACTAAATAGTCATAGTCTCACTATAAGTTCTGTTGTTTAGGATTTAAAAGGATGTTTTTGGTTTAAAAAGGTAATTTTAGGAGCATAATACAAGTTAAGAAAAAAAATTGATTTAGATACAAAACTCTAAATTCATCAGGATAAGATAACAAAATACTTTCTCCTCAGTTGCTAAATAGAAACAGACTAGATGTTTTAAATATAACTTTTACTTAATAATGTTCATAAAAATTTTGTAATTGTTCCTACTGTATGTTATTTATTATTATTTCTTAAAAGAGCCTTTTTATTTAAACAAAGAGGAAAAATTGTTGAGGTTTGTTCTGTTGCTGTGTACTGTACTGCTAAATCCTATATCCAAAGGTCTAGGCCTATGGGTGACTTCTCGTGTTTACATGCTTTTGTTGTGCAAACCTTGTTCCTTGATTTGAAACTATTGGTTAAACAAAATTGGCTACAGCCAATTACTGGAGGAATTAGAGGCAGGTGCGTTTGGAGTGACCTGGTTGTGGGAAGAAGAGGAGAGGAGAGAGGGAACCAGCATGAAGGGAGATGGATGAACACGTGGCCAGAAGAAACAGTAAGTATCTGGGGTATACAGTTGTGGAGGTAGCCAGGCTACCAGTTAAAAGAGTAGATTAGGAGTTATCACCAAATAACTGTCAAAGCTAAATAAAATAACCATAGTCAGAGTCTCATTTATTTGCAAGCTAGTCAGGGATAAGCTTAAATTGGTTATACAATAGTTTGTTTTGTTTTGTTGAGACAGGATTTCTCAGTGTAAGCAGCCTGGGCTGTCCTGGATTTGCTTTTTAGACCAGGCTAGCCTTGAACTCAGAGATCCACCTGCCTCTTCCTCTGGAGTGCTGGGTTAAAGGAGTATGTCACGATGCCCAACTACAATGCTGGTCTCTTCTTAATCATTGCTCATTTCTTAGCTCCAGCTAACCAGCCTCAATTGTCCCAGTAACTCCTTCTATTTTTATCTCTAAAGCCAGAGCATGGCTGAAACTGCCCTTCTGATGATTGTTGGGGCTAGAACTTGACCCCCTGCTCTATTAGGTGACACTAGCTTTCTGTTTTCTGACTCCCTCACTGCCCAAGCTTGGCTGTCCTAGCACTTGCTCTGTAGACTGACTTTGAACTCAGAGATCTTCATGCCTCTGTCTTCTGAGTGCTGGGAGTAAAGGTGTTTGCCCCTATGCTTGGACCTAAGCTTTTCTTTACCTGGAACTTGCTCTGTACCAGGCTGGCCTTGAACTCAGAGATCTGCTTGCCTCTATCTACTGGAATTAAAGACGTGAACTGCCACACCTGGACCTAAGTTTTTAAAAATTCCTTTCACAAGATCTTTATAAGTTTTGGGTTGTATTTCATTCCAGATATAGTCAAGTTGACAAGAGTGGCCATCACAATCCCTCCCTTGTCAACTTGACACATAATCATATCTCATTGTGTCCAAATAAAAACAATCACCAGGTCATAATGACACCTAACATGATATAACTATCTGTATTGAACTGCAAATGCATAAACAATAAGCTTAGCTAAGTGGGATTTTGAGCTGAGGTCATCACTCCCTTAATTGAACTTAATATCCTTTTTAAAAATTAATTTATTTATTTTTATGTATATGAGTACACTGTAGCTGTACAGATGGTTGTGAGCCTTCATGTGGTTGCTGGGCATTGAATTTTTAGTATCTCTGCTTGCTCTGGTCAACCCTGCTCACTCAGTCCCTGCTTGCTTTGGCCCAAAGATTTATTTATTATTATACATAAGAACACTGTACCTGACTTCAGACGTGCCAGAAGAAGGTGTTAGATCTCATTACAAGTGGTTGTAAGCCATCATGTGGTTACTTGGATTTGAACTCAGGACCTTCAGAAGAGCAGTCAATGCTCTTACCCACTGAGCCATCTTGCCAGCCCCCACTTAATATCCTTAAACACAAGATTTATCTCCATTCCACTTCCTGTTGCCCTTTTAATCTTTGAACCAAACATTTTGTCCTTTTCTTTTCTTAGCTTGCTATAATTGATCAAAATGTTCTTTATGAAAGTGAACAACTAGACAGAGTCTATGCTAGGCTTTTTGGAGATTTCCTTTGTAAATGCAATTAATCTGAATTTCTTTACCTTAGCCTCAGGCAGACTCTTCAGACAAGAGCAAAAAGCAGCCACATTCTTCACTAAAATATCACAAGAATGAGCTCTAGGCAATATACTAAAATTCTTTTCTTCTGAAACCTCTTTTGTTTGTTTGTTTTTTTAAAGATTTATTTTAGTACACTGTAGCTGTCTTCAGACACACAGAAGAGGGCATCAGTTCTTATTACAGATGGTTGTAACTCACCAGGTGGTTTTGGGGAATTGAACTCAGGACCTTTGGAAGAGCAGTCAGTGCTCTTAACCACTGAGCCCCGTCTGAAACCTCTTGAGTCAAGCCCCCTACAGTTCAAATCATCCTTAGTACAACTGTCTTCGATGTTCCCACTGGGATGGCCTATCAAGCCACACTTAAAGCATTTCACTGCTTTCCTAAAGTCCTAAAATTCATATTCCTCTAAACAAAAGCATGGCCAGGCATATCACAGCAATATCCAAATCCCTGGTACCAACTTCTCTCTTAATTAGGGTTTCATTGCTGTGAAAAGATACCATGATCAAGGCAATTTTTGTAAAAGAAAACATTTACTTGGGGCTGGCTTACAGGTTCAGAAGTTCAGTTCATTATCATCATGGCAGGAAGCATGGCAGCATGCAGGCTGACAGTGGGTGCTGGAGAAGGAGCTGAGAGTTTTGTATCTTGATTGGAATAATTCCATCCCCTCATCATTTATTCCAGATGCCTCATGTCATTTTAGAGTTGCCTTTGAGAACAAAGGGAGATGGATGGTGACCAATAACTTGGGACAGTCACCAAAGTAGCTAGGACAGGTTATAGAGAGAGTTGCTGGTGTACTAGAGAGAGGAGGCCGTAGACAGCTTGGGGCTCAGACACCAGAGCATCCCCAAGGGAAGACCATGAGGGAGGTCAGCAGGCCTGCAGCCCACCTCCTGGCCTCCACCTTGCTAGACTATTCTTTGCCTATCAGTAGTCAGGGAGGACAGGGGTGACTACTGCTGCTCAGTTCACTCCCTCCTTTGTGTCTTGCTCGGTGCCTCCTACTTCATCTTTTCATTCAGCCTTTAACCCCAGTCCATACGTTCTTTACACATTAAGGATTTTCCCTCAGCTCAACCTCTGGAAGTATCTTTATAGACAGACCCGGAGGTATGTCTCCTAGGTATTTACATGAAGATTAATCTTTATAAGATCACAGCATGCTGATTTGACACACAGACAATCAATTTTAACCATAAAACTGTGGGAATCAAGACAGCTCATCCTCTGGGGTCAAGGTGTGAACTATTTGTCTTGCTTTATGGCTTTTCTGATGCCTGTGCCATTTTCCCAGCCAGTGAGGTTCTTATGGCTGGGGACCAGGGCTCTGCTAGCTCTCTGACTCTGCCCAGCATGGACTCTGATCCTAGTCAATGCTTATTCAAATGCAATCTCCCTCTTGGTCATCTCTGTCTGGTAATCAATGTGAAGTTTCCTCTAGCTGACTCAGCAGGGCTTTCTGCTTGGTGTCTGAACTGTCCAGCTTTTTGGCCATCCCCATTGCCCTTGTTCCTGTCTCCATGTCATTTGCCCCCCCCCCCCCACACACACACACCAATCAGTTGCCTCTTGCCTCCCTTCCTTTCTTCCTCCCTCCCTCCCTCCCTCCATCTTGGGAGAAACCAAAGTCCCCTCTGTGCCCTGTGCTTTCCTTTGGGTGAGTCACTTCTAACTTCATGGTTGTCAATGTCCAGTGGGGTATAGAGATTTTCTTGTTCTGGTACCAACCTCTATTTAGAGCTGATGTCTTTGGGGTCCACCAAGGCCCTCACATGGGGTCATTTCATGGCTCCTGTTTTTTTCTATACTGAATTCTGTTCCTTCTGCCTCTGAGGCCCATGTCTTCAACAGGGGTGAGGAGCTACTGAGATGACTTTAGTCTTGAACTCACTGGTAGTGATAGTGTATGCTGAGATACTGCCATGTGTGGGAGTGTTTGATGGGTGGGCTTGAAGGAGTAGGAGAACTGGAAAACCTGTGAGGGTAGAAGTGTTCTTCATGAAGGACACAGTGGACCCTAGATGGATCAGTGGAGCTTAGAAGCAGAGTTGGGTATAGTAGGAAGGGAGAGAATGGATGATCAAGGCTCAATGGGACATTTACGATCTCTGAAGTCACTGGATGTCATGGTCCTCTAACACAGGAGTGAGTGGCAGATGTACATCTTGGGATCAGTTGGTCCGAAGGGCAGATTTCTCTGTCCTAGATGATGGAAGTAAAGAGAGCACCCTGTGAGGAAGAGGCACTTTCTTCATCTAAGCCTGGGAGATGAAGAGGGTGGGGTGGTACTAAGCCTTAGGAGATAGAGTGGTTGGTGCAGGAGCCACATGCCTCTGTCCCTGATGCCTAGCAGCAATGCCTCTGAGCACAGGGGGAAATCCAGGTTTGTCTGAAGCTGTCACAACCCTGGGATTGGCTTGCAGATGAGGTTGTGACCTGTTAGGGAAGAAAATAGATTCTGGGGAAGAATTTTCCTGTTCAGCCAAAAATGGAGAATCACAGAAAAATCTCTGTTTCTGGTCGCTTTGCTAGTTTTTAACATCATCATGTCTTTCCCCCAGTAATGCTCCTTGAGCTGTCAAAGCCATCTTACAAGCCTGAGGGCAAGGCAGAAATGCCAACCTAGAGACCTGATGCCATTGGCTGCTGAGCCAACCATGGCTCTGCAGATTGTCATGTACTTCTGTTGTTAAATGTCTTCATTATTTATGCAATTAATCAAACTCTCTGCTTCTCACAGCAAATGCATCCCTAATTGATCCATTATACGAAGGCTTTTTATTTTTATCGTGGCACTATAGGAAATTATTAGATGGTTTGAACACTTGAAGAAGGCTAGTGTTATGAAATATAATGTGGTGAGGGGGGTATCTTTGGTGGGTCCATGCCAAGGTGTCCCCTGAGAAATTACACCATGTAACAAATCTGGTGCCAAAGAGATTCATTGGGGGAGGGAAGAAGAGTGAAGAGTGAAGACCCGGGGAAGGAATAGGGGCAGACAAGTGGGCATGTAGACAGAAGACAGACAGACAGACAGACAGACAGGGAGCAGAAAAAGAGCCATGAGGACAGAGAGAGGGGGCTGAGAAGAGGTGTGCAGAGAACAGAGAGAGGGAGAGGAACTCGAGAGAGAGAGAGAGAGAGAGAGAGAGAGAGAGAGAGAGAGAGAGAGAGAGAGAGAGCTGCAGTGGCTGTAGGTCCTTTTATCTGCTGCACACACCTGGTGGTCCACAGGTGATCGCAGCAGATGACAATACAAGCAATTGCTAGGTCCTTGAGAGCAGGCTAGTGGAACTGCCCACACACTAACAGCTAGAATATGATTATATCTGTTTTTTCCCTGTATTGTTCTGAAAATAAATGGATTTTATCATTTCAACAGACCAAAGAAGAGAATCAAATGATTACTATAATAGATGCAGAATCAACATTTGATACAATTCAATAATCAGTCTTTTTTTTTTTTTTTTAAAGATTTATTTATTTATTATATGTAAGTACACTGTAGCTGTCTTCAGACACTCCAGAAGAGGAGGCTAGATCTCGTTACGGATGGTTGTGAGCCACCATGTGGTTGCTGGGATTTGAACTCTGGACCTTTGGAAGAGCAGTCGGGTGCTCTTACCCACTGAGCCATCTCACCAGCCCCAATAATCAGTCTTGATAAGTACTCTGAGTGGTATGGGACACACACACATACACACACACACACAAACACACACACACAGACACACACACATACACAGAGAGAGAGAGAAAAAAAGAGAGAGAGAGAGAGAGAGAGAGAGAGAGAGAGAGAGAGAGAGAGAGAGAGAGAGAGAGAAAGCAGGGACGTTTTCTCTCAATGTTCTTGTTCAATACTGTCTTAGTTAGGGTTACTCTTGCTGTGATGAAACACCCTGACCAAAAGCAACTGGAGGAGGAAAGGGTTTATTTCACTCACACTCATCATCAGAAGCAGTGAGGGTAGGGACTCAAGCAGGACAGAAACCTGGAGGTAGGGGCTGATGCAGAACCCATGGAAGAGTGTACCAATGTCAGTTGCCCAGTTCTGGTATTATTCTGTATGTATACAGTATGCAACAATTAGGAGAAATTGTGCAATGAATAAAATTCAGAAGTACTTTGCAATTTTTTTTATGAATCACTAATTAATTAAAAAACTTTGCTGGACACAATGGTAAATGTCTTTAATTCCTGAATAAGGGAGATGGAGAGAGACTGGAGGACGACAACTTTAAAGCCATCCTTTGCTTTATAGTACATTTGATGCTGAGCTACTGACACAAGAGCCTATCTCAAAAGCACAAGAGCCTATCTCAAAAAATTCCTTTCTTTTTTTTTTCCCCCTGAAACAGTGTCTCACTATGTAGCTGTGGCTGTCCTGGAATTCACTATGTGGACCAAGCTAGACAAAGATCTGCCTGCCTTTACTTCCCAAGTGCTGGAACTAAAAGCATGCACCACTACACCAGGCTAAAATCCTTCAATTTTATATACTCATAAACGATAATTAAAGATGAATGAAACTCTAATAGTTTCTCCAAACATGAAATGCTTAGGTGTAAATGCTTAGGTAGCAGAAAACTATAAAATCCAGATAAAAAGACTGCTTACGGAAATGGAGTTGTGCTCTTGAGTTGGAAGTCAGTATTTCTAAAAGTGTTCTCCCTGATCTGCAGAGTCAAGAAAATCTCCCATCCATTCTGCTCCAGCTGGAGCCCCAGGACAGATGGGAGGGGCAGTAAAGATGGATAGAACAATCCAAGGGGAACCCAAGGTGAGCATGGGCTGGAATGGCTATGTTCAAGCTAGGAGAGCAGAAGCCATCCTACAATGTTACAAAGTAAGATCTTGGGTTAACTGTGCAGAGTGGACAGGACTATGTCTCTTTAACATGCCTTTCAGAAGATGAGGTTACTAGGCAAGGATAGTCAGAGGATGTGAGTGTGATAACCCCAGTCACAGCTATGGGGAGAAAACAGCACCAGGAAGGGATGAGAGAAAGAGCTCTGAGCAGAGCTGACAGGAGGTGGTATCTGCATTCAGATCTCACTATGTAGCTCTGGCTGTCTTGGAACTCACTATGTAGACCAGGCTGGCCTCAAACTGAAAAAGATCCACTTGCCTCTGCCTCTGCCTCCTGAGTGCATCCTTTAAAGATGTGCATCACCATATCCAGCTAGGTGTTGGTGCTCTTATCCATTCCCCATGCTGCAAATGTAACCAGGGGAGGACAGTTGCCCAGTTTAGCACTAACTGTTGACTTGGCAACATAGAATCACCTGAAAAAGGAGCACAAACTGAGTAACTATCTAAATCAGGTGGACCTTTGGATGTGTGTCTGTGCAGGATTGTCTTGACTGACAGGGAGGGGGCCTAGTCCATTGTGGGCAGTACTATTTCCTGGGAAGTATGATCCAGGACTGTATGAGAATGCTAGCTTGTGTGAGAGAGCCAGAGTGTGAGCAAGTGAGCAAGCAAGTAAGAGAGTGGGTCAGCAAGCAGTGCTATTCCATGGTTCCTGCCTCCAGGTTCCTTCCTCCAGGCCCCTGCCTCCAGGTCCCTGCCTCCAAGTCCCTGCCTTCAGGTTCCTGCCTCCAGGTCCCTGCCCCCAGGCCCCTGCCTCCAGTTCCCTGCCTCCAGGTCCCAGCCTCCAGGTCCCTGCCTCCAGGCCCCTGCCTTCAAGTCCCTGCCTCCAGGTTCCTGCCTCCAGGTTCCATTCTCCAAATCCCTGCCTCCAGGTTCCTGCCTCCAGGCCCCTGCCTCCAGGTTCCTGCCTCCAGGTTCCTTCCTCCAAGTCCCTGCCTCTAGGTTCCTGACTCCAGGCCCCTGCCTCCAGGTTCCTGCCTCTAGGTTCCTGCCTCCAGGCCCCTGCCTCCAAGTCCCTGCTCTGACTTCTCTTAACAGTAGATTGTAACCTGAAAGTATAAGCCAAATAGACTCCATCTTCCCTAAGTTGTTTTCAAAGTGTTTTTGTTTATTTGTTTGTTTGTTCTCAGCAACAGAATAAAACTAGACCAACAATCCCTTGGAATTTCAAGTCATTTTTAACCTTCCAAATTCTGTGAGAAAAACTCCTGGTATGGACAATCTCTTGAAGCTTGGTCTCTTACACTACACTATGTGATGCAAGACCCCGCAGAGCTCTGAATCTGTATCTTCACTGGATGCTCTCTTGGTTTGGAAGTACAGAAGTCTTGGTGGGGCTGAGAGCCCCTCAGGTGCTGGCTAGAGTATGGTGCCTGTAATCTCCTGCTTTCTGATATGGTCCAACTGGCTCTTTAGAAAGAACTTCCTTTATCCATCAGGGAGCAGCTGCACAGACCCAGGAAGTTCAGGCGCTCAGTGGGAAGGAGGGGCTTCCCACTGCCCCTTTCCATGCTCCCATTGGTTCTTGATGAAGATGACAAAGGAAGAACACAATGACTGCTCAGCCTGCAATTCTGCCACAAGGCCACCATTTGAGAAGTAATTACCTCAGCTATAACAGACATGTCAACCTTTCTGCACCTCAAGAAATATCACCCATCCTTCAGGAAGGAGGAAGGTACCCCCCACACCTTCCTCTGGAAGTAGGAATATCTGAGGGAAAGCCAGCCTCTCACTTGAACTGACTCATTTGCTAATTCATTCCTTCACTCATCCACAGCAGATGGGTTCATGCATGATTCTCCAAGGCAGTCTGGCCCAGGGAAAGGGCCGGGGGCCAGCATAATAGCTTTTTTTTCTTGGCTTCTGCCTACCAGCTCTGTGACCACATGCTAGTGGCTCAGGCTCCTCACAGTTCCACTCCCTCAACTTTAAAGTGAGGAATCACAATGGTATCCACACCTACCTTGTTGGTGAAGGTTTGATGGATGGATGGATGGATGGATCAACAGGTATGAGGACATTTCAGACATGGAGTCCTGCTCTACCCAGGGAATGGTGCATTGGGTAATGCCAGACCACTCAGGCTCCTCTCCAGGAAATCTGAGCCCTGGCTTAGTTGATGATGATACAAAGGCTCCAATTGGTGAATGAGCTTCCCTCCCTTTTATGTCCTAAGTGTTGGTAACAGGAACCAGCTTAGCAGATGGTCTCTGAACCCAATGATGTCACTCACAGGTGACAGGGATCCACCCATGTGTTGCCATGGCAATTGCCATACATTCCCAGAATCCACTTGGCTCACCTCCCACCTTTACCTGCAAGCAGTTATGTCACAACCCAAATAAAAGGCAGATCTTTCCTGACCTCCCCTCTCTCTCCCTTTTGTCTTTGTCACACCATCTTTGCCCTTTTCCCCACAATAAACCTCCCACATGGAACTAACTGTATTGGTCTGGTGTGGTCTGTCTAGACACGAGCCATGATTCTAACACAACACTAAGGACATCATTGGTTTCTGCTGCCTGGATTCCCAAAGCTGTCTGGCACTTGTGACCAGATCCAGCTGAGGCTGATTTCTTCATCCTGAGCATCTTCAGATTTCTAACACCCTTCCCCTAGAAGGAGCAAAAGTGGGCTCTGTTGCTCACACACCCACCCTACCTACCTGGAAGTTCTGTGGTCTCCCATTTGGAAGGTGGACTCCTTTCACCTGGGGCCAGGCCTTCTCCTCTGGTGACAGAGCCTTTAGTGGGGACTGGCTAGGAATGGACGGTAGCCTAGAGGGGACTTATGTAAAGCCAGAGTGGCTTCCTGGGGGAGGGGATGCCTGTAGGGTGAAATGCTTGGGTTACTTTAGATGAGGAAAGACAGTAAGCAGCCATTGAGACTTCAGCAAACAACTCAGGTGGAGAGGTGGGGTTTCCTCTCTGAGGAACAAGACCATTAGGGACAAGATGCTAATGGATCGCTCCCCATTGATTCTGCCCAGCTTTTGTGACCATGCTTGCAGTGACTAATGTGTTTAATTACCCATTGCTACAGTCTTTCCCAGCTGTCTGAGCAGATAAGCAGTCTATGGCTAGAAACCACACCCTCAAGGTCCCCTTCCATTCTTCAGGGCTGGTGGCATTGCTGATGAGAATACATGTGTTACGTCATGCAATTAACAATCATCATAAATGTGTAGATCTCAGAGTAGGCCCTATGGGCTCCTAGAGGAACCAGAGACGCAGATCTTAGTGAGCAGGATCCCATTCAAGGCAGGACATGAACAAGCCAGGCCCAGTGTTCAGAAGTAGGAGACCATTGACTTCCTACTAAAGCCTTCCCTGTGGCTTTGTCATCTGGCTCCCTCTTTTCCGTCTGTCTGATTTGCAAATCTTGGTTGTTGTCCTAAATTCAGGCTGGGGCCAGAGGTCAGAGGTCAGGAGAAGAACAAACAAGGAGGATGCATGGAGCAAGGGCTGAGGCCTGAACAATCAGGACAGGCTTGGTGTTACTGAGGTGAGTCAGGCAAAGGTAACTGGTGTGTAAATGTGAAATGGATTTGTTGTTGCTGGTCATGGTTCTCAATGTGGCCTGCCCATCTTCCCTTCTCAGCTCTGAACAGCAATTAAAGCAGAACTCTGAACTTGCCCCCCCCCAGCTCATTCATATACTTAAAAACTTCTATCCAATTCAACACCCCCACCCTCTACACTAGAGTTTAAAAGGGTTTTTAAAAAGTATGTGTGTGTGTGTGTGTGTGTGTGAGAGAGAGAGAGAGAGAGAGAGAGAGAGAGAGCACATGGGTGAGGTCAGAGGATAACTTTTGGAAATCCGTTCCTGCTTTCCACTTGGTTGGATCACCATCTCTAGACTAGCTGGCCTGAGAGCTTTCAGCTGATTCTTCATCCATTTCCAATTGTAGTGACAATTTTGGAGTTTTGGTTTCCTTAAAAGCACACGCACACACACACATACACACACACACAGACTATAATAATAAGTGTTTGTCTTAATCCCAAGTGTGAGATATGAGGCTACTTCAGACTGTCCACAGCAGCTGACTGATTTGCCTCATGCTCTCTAGCAGGGGTGTGACTTTGCCAGCTGCAGATAGTTTCTGCAATTGTTTGATGCTTGGAATTCTGGGGACTTTTCAAAGGGAATATAAATGCTAGGACCCCAAGAGGTGGGGAGTGTTATTGGTTGCTTGTTGCTGGCCACAATTTGTTAAGTAGTTGTATGCAAAAGAGAAACAACAACAAAATTAAATTAGATAGTTTTTTAAAAAGATTTATTTATTTATTATATGTAAGAACATTGTAGCTATCTTCAGACACCCCAGAAGAGGGCATCAGATCTCGTCACAGATTGTTGTGAGCCACCATGTGTTGCTGGGATTGAACTCAGGACCTTCGGAAGAGCAGACAGTGCTCTTGACTGCTGAGCCATCTCGCCAGCCCTAAATTAGATATTTTGATGGTGGAGATCAAACTTTTCCCAAGAAACTCTATGCTCTGATTACAGCAGGAAGTAGTCTAACAATAACATGGACCCCTTTCTGGCCCCTGACTTTATTCAGGGAATTCTTTCCTTTCCTCTCTATCCTTTCTCCCCCTGTCACTCCCTCCCCTGCACTGTTATCTAGTGCTAGGGGACTGAAAGCCTGGAAAAGGGTTGAGAAGGGTGAAAGAAAGAATAACCCACAAAATAGCCAAAGATAGCTATAAGCAGCACCCAATGTGAGGAGAGGTAGATTGGGGAAATTGATTTCAAATGTCATAGAGGAAACAGCAGGGAACAAAGGAATGGATATTTTTTCTCAAGAGAATAGCAAAAATTTATTGTGGCTGCTACCACTGGGATATCCCCTGCTCTGCTCCCAGAGATGATCTTTTCTTTTCTTTTCTGTTCTTTTCTTTTCTTTTCTTTTCTTTTCTTTTCTTTTCTTTTCTTTCTATATTCTGTTTTTAAAAAGGTTAGGAGAATGGCTGAGAGGTTAGGAAGTTTCCAGGTGAAAATGGAAGGGCTTGAGAAACAAAATAGGAAAAATTACAGGTGGAAGTGAAAGCAAGAGAGTGGAGGAGCATGGGAAAAGAGAACAAAATGGCTCAGTCCAGGTGACTGAGCAAGAGAGCAGGAGTTTCTCAGAGGAAAGAGGGGGAACTATGCTGGAGGGCAGTTGGGTCAGAGCAAAGCTGAAGAGGTGGGAGGACAATCTGATGAAACAACTTGTTTCAAAAGGAAGGCTTAATCTTGAACCAATTGTACGCCAGAGTGGGAGGAGGGGTGACCTGGGGTTACAAGATTATCATCAGCTTACCCAATAGTCATACAGCATAAGCCTGCTAATGGTGTGGAACAAGGTTATAAAGAAGAGATAGACTGGTGTCCTACAGAAATGATAGATCTAAGGTGGTTTAAAGAGGCTATGATTTCATATAGGACACACTCACCTTATGTGAAACAAATTCTAAATAACTGGGCTACTCAAAATGGAATTATTCCCCCAAGACTGAAAGAGATTGGTAACAGCTGTACTAGAAGCTGGTCCACACTAGCAGTGGTTAACATAGTGGAGGGAAGATGCTGAGAATATTGAACAGTAAAAATAGAGCAAGAGGAACGAATATAGTAAAAGATCGGTTGCTGGGTTTCTCAGGGTTTCCATTGCTGAGAAGACACACCATGGCCAAGGCAACTCTCATAAGGGACAGCAGCATTTAACTGGGGCTGGCTTACAGGTTCAGGGGTTCAGTCCATTATCATTATGGTCAGAAGCATGGCAGTATTCAGATAGACATGGTGGAGTAGCTGAGAGTTCTACATCTTGTTCTGAAGACAAACAGGAGAAACCTGGCATCCTTGGGCAGGAAGGAGGAAGTTCTCTCAAAGCCCACCCCCACAGTGACACACTTCCTTCAACAAAGTCACACTTCCTAATAGTGCCCTTCCCTAGACCAAGCATATTGAAACTACCACCCTGGGTGAAGGATGATACTCTGATATATAAGGACAGATTTAATTTGATGATCCTACTATGAGCAATGTTACTTAGCAGGTTTGAGCTTGAGACAAAGTTGAGGAGCCTGGGAAAGGGTCCACCTTGTTTACAAAAATTAAGCACAGCTCTGGAGATGTCTTCATTGACTTTTTACAAAGATTAGTCCCAGCTATAAACAAAGCCATATCAGACCCTGACACAGGTAGGTGTTGATAGAGATATTGGCATATGAAAATTTGAATACCAAATGTAAAAAAGTTATTAAACCATTAAAGTCTCAAGTAGTGGCTATGGATGAATGGATGTGGGATACAACTGATATTGGTTCTAATGTATACCATGCTAATATCATAAGTCATACCATAGCTAGAGGGCTCCAATATCAACATGCCTTGTGTTTCAATTGTGGGAAATTTGGTCATTTGCAACAAAATTGTGAATAAGGTATCTATAAGGGCAATGATTTTTTTAAATATAAACCAGAAAGAAGGTCTAGGTTTCCAGGAGTGTAGAGACGATGTGGTAAGGGTTGCAATAGGACCAATGAGTGTAGATATGAGAGAGATATTCAAGGTGATTTCTTACCATCAGGAAATGACTTTGGAAGTCTAGCTTGAGGCCCCACAGCAAAAATATGAGCTGTTTCAGCCAAGGAGTAACATGTAGACAGATAAACTCAACATTTGACAAGAGAGTCTCTAGGTCATAGAAAAATGTGGAATTATATTATAGGATAACAACTGATTATGAATCTCTTGTGATCTGGACAACAACTCCTTTCCTATTGTCTAACTAACTCCAATGAAGCTGAAAGATTAAAAAAAAAACAAGAAAAATGTGGAATTAAATCTGTCTAGGTACTATAAGGATTTATTAAGATCAGAAGGGAAGCCCAAGAAAGTTTTGCATTGGGGACATGGATTTGCTTATATTTCCACAGGAAATGAAAAATTGTGGATACCATCAAAACTAACAAAAATTAGAATTGAGCAGGAGAGGTCTCCTGAAAACCTTGGCCACTGATCTGAAAAGTACTTACTTCATTGAAAATGCCTCTGTTTATAACTTCCCACTACACACAACACAATGAATGGTACAAAACAGAAGTGGGGAAATGTAGTGACATTTTGTAGTTTAGGTTTCTTAAAAAGAACACACACACACACACAGAAATAATATATGTTTTTGTTTTGATCCCAGGTGTGAGATATAGGGCTTCTTCAGACTGTCCACAGCAGCTGACTATGATTTGCCTCATGCTCCAGCAGGGGTGTGATTTTTCCAGCTGTAGATGCCTTCTGCAGTTGTGTAATGTTTGGAATTCTGAGGACTTTTTAGAGGGTATATAAATGCTAGGGCCACAAAGGCAGGCGAGGTTGTTGATTGGTTGTTGGTCAGTGTTGGTCACAGTTAAGTAGTCTGTGGAAAGAAGAAACAAAAAGAAGAAGAAATTAGATGTCCTGACAGTGAAGATCAAACTTGTCCCAAGGAACTTGAAGCCCCACTCAGCAGGAAGTAGTCTAAGGATCTTTTTCCTTTTCTCTCTATCCTTTTCTTCTCTCCTATCTAGTGTTAGGGGCTTGAAGGGATAGGAAATGGGTGGAGAAGGATGGAAGAAAGAAGAACCCACAACGTAGTAAAAGACAACTACATCCCATTTTACTTTGGGAGCGCCAGAACTGCAGAAGCACATGACCGCATCCTTATATGGACTCTGAGTATGAACACCACCACACTGTTAGGTGGGTCTGGGAGAGACTGAACTCAGCTCATTGGGCTTTACCAGGGCAAGCTCTTTTATACACTGAGCGCTCTTCCTAGTTCCTCCATCCTCTCTGTCTCTTTGCTCAACAATGGACTTTGATCTGAAGGTGTGTGTTGGGGAAATTCTGGGTTTTTACTCCTTTAGCTCTAACTTCTCAGGGAGTAAAGAGGGAAGAAAGCAAGGAATGGGACTAAGACAAACCTTCACCCTTCAACTCTTTTATTTTTTAAGATTTATTTATTTATTATGTATACAATGTTCTGCTTGCATAACATTGCAGGCCAGAAGAGGGTACCAGATCTCATTATAGATGGTTATGAGCCACCATGTGGTTGCTGGGAACTGAACTCAGGATCTCTGGAGGAGTGGCCAGTACTCATAACCTCTGAGCATCTCTCCAGCCCCACCTGCCAACTCTCTAACCTCATGTTGCAGTAATACACACACATTTTGACTGCCTGGAAGACTTCAGCCAGAATTGCTAGATGCCATGCAGGCAATGGTCAAGGAGGATTTTATGAGGTTAAACATGTGTCTGACCTATGCCCCCAAAATTCTACTCCCAGATATGACTCATCAAGAAATGTAATGTGTCTCCATGTAAAAGGACTCAAGCAAATGATTAGATGGCTCAATGGGTAAAGTGCTTGCCTTTCAAACATGAGGACCTGGGTTTAGCCCCTAGCACCTGTCAGGGCTGCATTTGTGATCCCCATGGTTAAGCAATGAGGTGTAAGCAGATTGGCAGACGTTTCCACAGCTGCAGTGAGAGACCTGAGAGTGGTGGGAGAAAAGTCAGCCTGGAGTCTCATGCATCTGGGAAAACATCCTCCAAGGAGGGCAACAATAAAAGAAACACATTTTCAGAGAATCACAAGCAAAGAGCAGATTTTATGAAGAGACTCTTGCTCCAAAAGGTAACAACACACTTACAGAAGAAGGAAGACCCTGTTGGGGGCAGAGGGAAAGCTGTCCCAGCAGCCACCACGCTCAGTGTCTACCCTCACCTACCCTTGCCCTCATGGTCACCTGACCTGGAGCAGCATCCTCTGTGTGTAGTGACTATGAAGATACAGCCAAAAAGACAAAACGTATCTCCATGGCGCCTCCCTCAATGCCTGTGCCCATTTTCCCTGTCCCTCCATTCTGTCTTCTGAATTTCCGTCAAACCTGCCCAGCCTGACTCTCATGGTGATGGCGCTGCTGCTGGGATCTGAGAACTTGCTGCTGCTGGCCTCCCTGCATCCACACAGCCCTAGAGCCCTAAATGTAGCTTGCCTGCTTTCTTCAGAGTATAAATCTAACCCTAGGAAGTGGTACCCTGGTTGTTTTGGTGGGGGAAGGAGAAGGAAACAAAAAATCTGTAACTGAAAATCTCTTCACTTCTCCAGCTTAGCCTTCTGCTCTTTCCAGTCTTCCACTCTCAGCAGATTCTCTCAGTTCCACTCATGGGGCACCAGTTAGGGTCACATAGACTCTTGCCCACACAGTTTCACTCACGCCTTTCCCTTCTCTGTCTGGTGAAAGACTTTCTTCCTTTGGTTCATTGGACATTTCCTCCAGGAAGTCTGCTTTGGCTTTCCTGTCAGCTCTCTTCCACTGAATGCCCCTATAATATCATGGCTCCTTCCCAGTGACAGTTATCACAAGAGTAAAGCCACATTTAACTATCTATGGCCTGATTCTGCTGTTGTACTTTTAAGTTCCTATAGGGAACAACCTGACAATGTGTCTCTGGGACAAGTACGTTGCATAGGGAAGGCTAGCCCACTCCTGAGAGCCTGTCACTCCCATGATACAACGTTCTAGAATATGCAGATTTGTTTCCTTTTGCATCCTTGTGAGTTTGGGCTCTTGTGTGATTCACCGAGGCCAGTGTGACATGGCAAAGGTAGCTGAGGGGAATTGGGGGTGGAGAAAGGAGAAGAAAAGGAGGCTTGGCAGAGAGCAAGAGGACTGGCTTCCATGATGACCTTGGAGGGAGGGGCAGGGAGCTGGTGAAGACTGAGGGCAGAGGAGGGAGAGGTGATTAGTCTGAGGTACGGGAACAGAGCTGAGGACACCCAGCCTGACATGGGAAGAGCTGGGGAGAAGCCATGCCATGCTGCCACACAGATTAAATAAAGAATGACCGAGTCTTTCCCATCTTGAAAATGGGTGCTACTCTGTATCTCAGAGACTGTGACAAGACTGGGGAAGCTGGAATCAATAACTCTGACTTTAAAAAGATTTTTTTCATTTGTGTGCGTGTATGTGTGTGTAGGGGGTAGATGCGTGTACATGTGTGTGTGCTCAAGCACATATGTAGAAGTCAGTGGAGAACTTTTCGGTGTCTGTTTTCTTTCACTCTCTAGTGTGTAGGTCCTAGGGCTCAAACTCAGGTCACCAAGCTTGGAGGCAGATGTTTGACCCTTCTCACTGGTCCAGGTCCATGTCTCAACAAGTGACCAAATATCGGGAGGGACACAAAACATAGGCTTTCTATATGTTCACATGCAGAAGGCCTGACCCCAGGACAAGGGTCTGCCAGGGCAGGGACCACTGCCTGCAGCACTGTTCTGCCATACTTACCAGCTATCAACTCACATCTGTCTCATGAGTTGTTTCTCTATTTAATGTTGTTGAACAAAAATATTTTTATAAGGGTTTGCATGAGCTCACTGGCAACCTTCACCTCCCAGGCTGCAGAGTTACACCTGCAACTTCCTACTGGAGAAACTCCACTCTCCCTGAACCAGCCTCCCCATCCCCCATCTCCCTGTCCCCACCATGCGCCAGCTCAACACTTAGCACCATCCAGCCCCCTTGATGGCATCTACTGCTCTCACCAACAGATATCTGAACACTGTGACTTTTAACTCTTTAGTAGAGGCCTCCTCCCATCTACTGCGTTGAGCCAGGTCAGATCTCTCTGTCTTCTTTGGTCCAGTTGCCTAAATGCTCTTAAATCTTGTCTGGTTTGCTCTAGTCCCCCCACCCTTCCCCACAGACAGCAGAGAATACATTTCTAAAATTCACAGTTATGATGTGATTCCCTTTTCACATACTCCAGTATAACCCTATTGCCTTCCCTCTAACAGGCAGACACTGGTTTATCTGCCCAGCTTCTCTTCTTAAAAGAATATGTTTCTGAACTATTTTCTGGGAAGTATTCTCCTTTAGGCAGCTATCTTGCTTGTATTGGTAATTTTAACCTGTGTGTGTGCGTGTGTGTGTGTGTGTGTGTGTGTGTGTGTGTGTGTGTGTGTGTATGTTGACCCCTTTCCTCCAGAGAACCAATAACTATCATAACCTCTGCCCACAACTTCCTGCCCAGCCAGTCAGGGGCTGACATACAATCTGGGCTCAGTGGTATGAGTATATCTGCTGAGAGCTGATTCCCAGAGCAAGGGAGGAGGCATAGCATCTCTGCAGGTGGAGATACAGATGACATCATCCCACTTATGAGGGAGCTGTGCAGGTCAAACAGGAGCTCAGCCTACACAGCATCCTAGTTGTGCCTTTTGGGAATCTGTAGCAGCCCTTCCTTCATCCGACTCTCCCCTACAAAGAACACTATTCCCCTACCAGGAAAGGGGGACCCCCTTGGTGTCACACAGAGCCTAGTATTCTCTCACCACACTAGGGCTCTCCCCTTGCATCCTATTCCTCTTCTTCATCAGCCTCTGTGAAGGAGCTGGCAGGAGCTGGCCGTTGCCACCCTTTGTTGTCTAGTACCTCTGTTTGGTATATTTGGGGTTGGATGACTTTTGTTTCAACCCCTTAAATCTTTATGTTTTTCTCCTATGAGGTTTCAAAGGTTTTAGTCAATTCAAAACTCTGGTGATTTGAAAGACACAGAAGTCAGTGTGAAAGGACACTTGTTAAGAATAGAGGCAGAGATGGGGTTCACAGAAAGGAACCCCAGGTCCCTTCTGAGCAGAGGCTCATGGGATGTCCTAGAAACTACTGTTCATATGGGATGGATTTGTATGAGAGAACTCTCCACACAAATGTGCAAGGGGCCATTTCTTGGCTCCAATCGCCAATAAATTCTTTCATTCATAACACCATCACCCTACCAAGCAGGTGGGACCTCTATTTCCAGAGCTTAAGTTCTGTCTGTGACCTCTCAGGCAGCCACATAGGTGAAAGCATGAGACAGGATCTTCAGGAGGTGAGGGTGTCTTGGCAGTAGGGGTCCTGCAACAACACTGATGTTCTACCAAGAATGGGGAGAGACTGGTTGCTTTAATGATGTGAGTATGCAGCAGGAAGGGCTGTGTGTAACCCAGAATAAGCCTCTCCAGGTCCCCAGAAATCAAGTCTGATGCTTTCATGATTTGGCTCTTCAAGTCTCAAAACTCAGAGGAACAAATTCCTATTATTTAGGCTGCCCAGGATTCTGTTCTAATCGCTCGGGCTGCCTAAGACAGATGTCCACATATAAATGTGAATTTTGCTCCTCACTTCATATCGTACATAAGAGCCAATTCCACATGGACCCTAGATATAAATTTTCAAAGCAAAACAATAAAATTTCAGACAGAAACAGAAGAATATCTTCATGACCTTTGGGTAGGCAAATATCTCTTAGGACACAAAAAGCATAAGTCACGAAAGGGAGAATGGTAAGTTGGCCTACATTAAAATTAATAATGTTTGTTCAACCAAAACCAACACTGAGAGTGAAGAGGCAAACCGCAGGGGGATAGAGGAATTGGCCATGTGCACATTAGACTGCAGACTCAAAATCAGAATTCGGGATGAATGCCTTCAAGCCCAGAAGAGGAAGAGGAAAGACACAGCAGGTGAGGGAACAGAGAGGGCAGCTGGCTTGAAAAGCTGCTTCCCAAAGGAGGACATTCAAATGGAAACATGAACTAGTCTCTGGAGAGTAGGAGTTAAAGCCACAAATGGGGCCTCCTGGTGCAAGCCTGTCATCCCAGCTGCTTGGTGAGCAGGAGCAGAAGTTCAAAACCAGCCTGGGCTACAATAGGATGAATTCAAGTTCAGAATGGGCGATGATAGGATGAATTTAACCAGCCTGGGCGATGATAGGGTGAATTCAAGTTCAGACTGGGTGACTTAGTGAGACCCTGCCTCAAAGCATGGAAAAAGACTTGGACACACAGCTCAGTGTTTGTGTGTGAGCCCCCCTTTCAATCCCAGAAACATCAAAGCCAGGCAGGGTAGTGCCTATTTATAACCCAATCCCAGTGCTAGGGCCTGAGGTAGGATGATCAAGAGCTCAAGGCCAAGCTGGGCATGGGGGGAGGCAGAGGCAGGAGAATCTCTGTAGAGTTCAAGACCAGCCTAGTCTATCTATATAGTTAGTTCCAGGACACTCAGAGCTACACAGTGAAACCCTGGTGGAGAGGGTGGGGGCTCAAGGCCAGTCTGGGCTATATAGACAGACCTTGTTTCAGAAAACAAGAGAATTAAAAAAAGGGAAAAGCAGAGAAAAGAACTTAAAGCTATAGTGAGATAACAACACACACACACAAAAGAAAGTAAAAATGACCACAGGGATAAGTCTCAAGAAGGGCAGAGAATATCCACATTGCTGTGGGAGGGAGTCTCCATCAGGGTGTCATCAGCCAAGTGTGAGTTTTCCCCATGATGCAACAAGAGTAATCCTAGATGCCATTGGCTATGACTTTTAGCATATCGGCCTTGATGATGTGAGACTCAAACAGGAACAGATACCTCACAAGCTAATGGGAGACTGACCAAGCTCAGTCAGTCACCAGGGTCTCAAGGGAGGGAGTGGGCATTGGAAAAGAAGAAAAACAATTAGACAACATTATAACCTCACTCCAGCCAATGCTGAGGCTGCAGCAGCTGTAAGTCTTCTCTTTAGCCTGCTTTTATATCTATCAGTCTAGGTATATCCAAAAAACACAGTTCAAAGACAAAGTAATCAAGTGAAGTAGTTAACAAGGAGATCACACAAGATAGTAACTAAGTAAAGTAGTAAGCCGAAGGATCACACAAGGTAATAATTAAGCAAAGTGGTAAACAAAGCCCCATGGTCACTGTTTCTAATATTCTTATCTAAACCTTCTTCCTTGTCCCAGCCCAGCGACAAATGGCAAATTCCTAGAAGTGGCACCAAAAGCTCTCAACAGGAGACAAAACAGGAGAAATATAACTCGCAAGTTAAAAGTTCTGCTTGCAGATCACACAGCTGGCTGGGGGTGGGTGGTAGACGAAGAGTCATCTGCCACCCAGGACGTGGAGGCTATGATGATCAAATGAGATGGAGAAGTGGAAAACCAGGGTGGTGCATGTCCCATGGAGAGAGGTGGTAACAGGTGAGAGAGAGGGCTGAGGTCAACATGCTGTGACTACTCAGCAGGGTCCCGAGGCAGTGTGCAGCAGGTTTATGCAGACACAGACTCTTCTTCCCAACATGCTGCCTGGCTGTGCCCTGGCTCTGGGCAATGAGATGAGGAGAGGTTCACTTTCTGGATTGGACCTCCATTGTGGTCTATGATGCCACCAGAGGCCATGTTGTTGGCTGTGGTCCATGCTGCTGCCTGGGGCCGTGTCAAAGCCTGAGATCCACAGGGATGTGAGCAGTCATTGTCACTGACTGAGGATGGCTTGGTGATGTCCTCAAACTTTGCTGCCTTAGAGGGACATGTTGTTATAAGTGACACGTGCGTGTAGCCCCTTGAGGCCATGATGAGGTCTGGGCAGCCACTTTGGGCCATGAGTAGATAGGTGGTCCAGATACAGGCTGTGTTGATGTCTGTTGACGTGGTTTTACTACCAAAGGCCATGCAGGTGTCTGTAGTCTGGGCTGCTGCCTGAAGCCATGCTGATGTTGTGCCAGGGAAGTGTTATTGATTCCCAAAAAACACACACAGGAGCCAATCTGATGCAACTCACAGCAGGGTTTTTATTCTAGTCAAGCTAGCTCCTCCTCCCCCTGCCCCCCAAGGCACTATGGACACTAAGGATGGTTTTGGTGGTGGGGGAGCCCTGAATGTCTATGGGACAAGGCTTTATAGTAAGCAGCAAGCAGGAAATACACAAGCAAGCATCTAATTGGAAAGCTGCTGTGGCCTTTAACATAATTGGTGGTGCTGGGAGTCACATCATAAACTTAACTTCTGCTCCTCTCTGTATTGGTGGTTGTTAGGCAGGGGTTGGGTTTGTAACCTGGGGGTGCAAGTTTGTTGGGGGAATAACCAGGAGACACTGGTTTTGTTGGGGGTATAACCTGGAAACTCTGTTCTTGTTGGGGATTAGCCTAGAGACTGGAGCTAGACTCTGTTGGGGGGCAACTTGGAAACTAATGCTAGATACCAGCCCATTAGTCTACCTAAGTTTAAACTTAGGTCAGGTTCTCTAAAGTGGAGCCTGAATGTAAAAGCTTTGACACCTCATTGATATCCAAGGGCCTTGTTAAAGTGGCCCAATCCCTTTCAGATGTCACCCTTCAGTCCTCACTGCTGTGTGGGAGCATGGTGGCCCTGCAAAAGCCCAGGGCTGACCAATTCAGCTACCACCCAGACCCAGGTGAAGGGCTTTGAGTTGCTACACCCCAACATCTACCCCATCTATGAGCTACTATAGTGTATGTAGAGAACAGTCCTGTAGAATTGTAGTTACAGGATTTCCATGGCTGTGGACAACAGCAAGATATCTGAGAAGAGTCTTGGCAAGAGTCCGGCATTGATGGTGTATCGGAGAAGCCAGAGGCCATGAACCAGTCCAATGACTCATTGCAATGGATATTTACAAATAAAGCTGTTTGGGCAAAAGTATATTGTGCAGGACACACTGTAGCTTTCAGTGCCACTAACATGAGTGACTATGTGACAGAAAGGCAGGAAACACCGACATTGGAGTGATACACGAAAAATGGGAGATGAGACAGCTATGGCGGATGTGAGAGAAGGATGTAGTTGAAAGAGGATGGTGCAGGTTTGATGGGGTGGTACCCAAGCAGAGCCTTCTCCTCAGAGAAGGGGAGGGAGTAATGGGGAAGGGGCTTGTAAGGGTGGGATCAGGAGAAGGTGGGGGCTGCGATTGGGATGTAAAGAATACAAAAAGTTATGGAAAGAAAAAAAGAGGAGCAGGCCATTGCCTAGAGGGATCAATGAGATGTTTGCTGTTGTTTGGGCTTTTGTTGTCCTTTTGTTTTGTTTTTGGTGGTGGTTGGTTGGTTTTGTTTATTTTACTGTTGTTAATTTTTATTTGTAGTTTTAATTTTCTTTTGAGAGGAGGTTGCAAGAGTAGGGGCAGACATGGAAGGACTGGGAAACGAGTGGGATTGATGTGAAATTCCCAAAGAATCAATAAAAAATATTGCATTAAGAAAAAGTTCTGGGTTTTATTGACGGTGTCTTTTGCCTTGCAGAAGCTTTGCAACTTTATGAGGTCCCATTTATCGATTCTCGATCTTACAACAGATTGGGAAAGGATCTTTACCTATCCTAAATCAGATAGGGGACTAATATCCAATATATATAAAGAACTCAAGAAGGTGGACTCCAGAAAATCAAATAACCCCATTAAAAAATGGGGCTCAGAACTGAACAAAGAATTCTCACCTGAGGAATACTGAATGGCAGAGAAGCACCTGAAAAAATGTTCAACATCCTTAATCATCAGAGAAATGCAAATCAAAACAACCCTGAGATTCCACCTCACACCAGTCAGAATGGCTAAGATCAAAAATTCAGGTGACAGCAGATGCTGGCGAGGATGTGGAGAAAGAGGAACACTCCTTCATTGTTGGTGGGATTGCAAGCTGGTACAACCACTCTGGAAATCAGTTTGGCGGTTCCTCAGAAAATTGGACATAATACTACCAGAGGATCCAGCAATACCTCTCCTGGGCATATATCCAGAAGATGTCCCAACCGGTAAGAAGGACACATGCTCCACTATGTTCATAGCAGCCTTATTTATAATAGCCAGAAGCTGGAAAGAACCCAGATGTCCCTCAACAGAGGAATGGATACAGAAAATGTGGTACATTTACACAATGGAGTACTACTCAGCTATTAAAAGGAATGAATTTATGAAATTCCTAGGCAAATGGATGGATCTGGAGGGCATCATCCTGAGTGAGGTAACATATTCACAAAGGAACTCACACAATATGTACTCACTGATAAGTGGATATTAGCCCAAAAACTTAGGATACCCAAGATATAAGATACAATTTGTTAAACGCATGAAACTCAAGAAGAACGAAGACCAAAGTGTGGACACTGTGCCCCTTCTTGGAATTGGGAACAAAACACCCATGGAAAGAGTTACAGAGATAAAGTTTGGAGCTGTGAAGAAAGGATGGACCATCTAAAGACTGCCATATCCAGGGATCCATCCCATAATCAGCTTCCAAACGCTGACACCATTGCACACACTAGCAAGATTTTGCTGAAAGGACCCAGATATAGCTGTCTCTTGTGAGACAATGCCGGGGCCTAGCAAACACAGAAGTGGATGCTCACAGTCAGCTATTGGATGGATCACAGGGCCCCCAATGGAGGAGCTAGAGAAAGTACCCAAGGAGCTAAAGGGAACTGCAACCCCATAGGTGGAACATTATTATGAACTAACCAGTACCCCAGAGCTCTTGACTCTAGCTGCATTTGTATCAAAAGATGGCCTAGTCGGCCATCACTGGAAAGAGAGGCCCATTGGACTTGCCAACTTTATATGCCCCAGTATAGGGGAATGCCAGGGCCAAGGGGTGGGGGTGGGTGGGTGGGGGACTGCGGGGGGGGGGGGGAGGGGGAGTGTATTGGGGACTTTTTTGGATAGCATTGGAAATGTAATTGAGGAAAATACCTAATTAAAAAAAGAAGAAAAAGAAAAAGTTCTGGGGCCAGGTGTGGTGGCGCACACCTTTAATCCCATCACTTGGGAGGCAGACGCAGGTGGATTTCTGAGTTTGAGGCCAGCCTAGTCTACAAAGTGAGTTCCAGGACAGCCAAGGCTACACAGAGAAACCCTGTTTCGAAAAAACCAAAACAACAACAACAACCCCTCCCCCCCAAAAAAAGAAGAAGAAGAAGAAGAAGAAGGAGGAGGAGGAGGAGGAGGAGAAGGAGAAGGAGAAGGAGAAAGAAGAAGAAAGAAGAAGAAAGAAGGAGGAGAAGGAGGAGGAGAAGAAGGAGGAGGATGGGAGAGGAGGAGAAGGAGGAAGGGAGGAGGAGAAGGCGAAGGAGAAATAAGAAGAAAGAAGAAGAAAGAAGAAGGAGGAGAAGAAGAAGGAGGAGGAGGGGGGAGGAGGAGAAGGAGGAAGGGAGGAGGAGAAGGAGAAGGAGAAGGAGAAGAAGGAGAAAGAAGAAGAAAGAAGAAGAAAGAAGAAGGAGGAGAAGAAGGAGGAGGAGGGGGAGGAGGAGAAGGAGGAAGGGAGGAGGAGAAGGAGAAGGAGAAGGAGAAGGAGAAGAAGAAGAAGAAGTAGTAGTAGTAGTTCTGGTGCTAGAGAGACGGCTCAACAGTTACCAGTTACAAGCACTGTCTGCTCATCCAGGGGTCCTGAGTTCAATTCCCAGCAACCACACGGTGGCTCACAACCACCATGAGGGGAACCAATGCCCTTTTCTGGTGTGTCTGAAGACAGCTACAGTGTACTCACATACATGACATAAATAAATAATCTTAAAAAAAAAAAAAAAGAAAAAGAAAAAGTTCTGTTTGCAGCTAAGGCAGTTAAGGATAAGTTCTTGTTTGTCCTTGTGAGTTAAGGCTTCTAATTACAAGGGCACTGTGCTTGGCAGTTTGCTTTCTGTTAAATGGTTCTTAGCTTTAACATATAAAACATAGATTCCTGGTTGGATCCCATGGTTCTAGAGTTGCAGCCCCTTCTATTCTATTTCAGTGTTCGGCAAACCATCCTCATTCTGACTCCATATCCTTGGAGGAAGCTGAGGTTTGCCATGGACACCCAGTGTGGTGCTTTGAATATGCTTGGCCAAAGGAGTGGCACTATGAGGAGGTGTGGCCTTGAAGTAGGTGTGGCCTTATTGGAGTAAGTGTGTCATTGTAGGGGTAGGCAATTAAATGTCCTTTATAAGAGTTGCCTTGGTCATGCTGCCTCTTCACAGCAATGGAAACCCTAACTAAGACACCGAATTACCCATTCAGGCTGCAGAGGCATTCAGAGAAGGTAGGCAGGGAGTCCCCAGGCTTTGGGGATAGGAGGCAGGGCCTTTGGGAGGGTAGGTCTTTTAGCCCTACATGTCCAAGAGACTCAAAACTTTCTGAGTTTGATAATATGGTGGTTTGAATAGGCATGCCCCTGTAGACTTATGTATTTGAACACTTGGCCCATAGGAAGTGGCACTATTAGGCAGTATGGTCTTGTTGGAGGAAGTATGTCACTATGGGGCAGGCTTTGAGGTCTCCTATGCTCAAACTACACCCAGTGTGGCAAACAGTCCCCATCTGTTGCCTGTGGATCAAGACTTGGAACTCTTGGCTCCTCCAGTACCAAGTCTGCCTGCCTGCTGCCATGCTTCCTGCTATGACGATAATGGACTAAATCTCTGAAAGTGTAAGCCAGACACAAATTCAATGTTTTCCTTTACAAGAGCTGCTGTGGTCATGGTATCTTTTCACAGCATTGAAACCCTAACTAAGACAGATACCCAAGGAATAGACTGTCCAGCTGCCTGGGCCTGGGAGCCATTCTAGGGGTGTAGGTGATTCTACATCCTGTCTGGTTGATGGTGGAATTACTACATCACCTAGCCTCTTATCACATATCCCATGAAACTCAGAGCCTTGGCCTCCATGGCCTACTCCAGAATCACAAGGCATGAATGGTTCTCTGAGTCTGACTTGCTTTGGAGTCAGGAAAGCTATTTCCAAACCCTCTGGGCAAGAGAACATACTTTCCGCTTGGGTCCTGTGTCTGTTAGCTGTCCCTCACTCTAACACGCATCTGAGGCCGTCTATACGTACATGGAAGAAAGGTTGCTTTGGGCTCATAGTTTTGGCAGTGTAGCAGTGAGATCAGCTGGACCGATAGCTTGGCCTGGGGTCAGGGAGCACATCTTGGTGGGAATGTGGGGCAGGAACAAAATCCATCCACTTCAAAGTCAGGTTGTTGAGTTTTGAGAAGGAAAAAGAGTCTGAGGCCCCCAAGGCCACTGTCACCTACTAGGCTGTAAGGTCTACCACCTTCTCATAGTAACACACCTGAGAGCAAGTTTGCACCCCATGGGGCTCTGCATACACTGTCGTCAACGACAGTAGGGTCCACGTGAAAAGGGTACCTTCATTGTGCCCAAGAGACAGGAGGCCTTTCAGTGTGGGTAAGTCTTTCCCAAAGACGTTAGGAGTCTATGAGGAGAGGAACCTCACAGAAGACTGAAGAGAAGCCAATATGACAGATACATTTGTGTCACGTTGTCTGAGCCGGAGAACAATGTTGCACTGGTCTATGCAGTCTATGTTAAGCTGTATAAGATCCATGCTACCTGTGATGAGTGTCCCTTTCCCCTCTTGATAGACAAGCTGGTAAGCCTAGCAAGGGTCCCTGGGTCCTTGGGAAAGTCCTCTGCAGAAGACATAAATAGACATAACTACAAGGACAGGTGGCACACCCATTTTAGGGACAGGGTTTCTCTGTATAGCCCTGGCTGTCCTAGAACTCACTCTGTAGACCAGTCTGGCCTCGAACTCAGAAATCCGCTTGCCTCTGCCTCCCGAGTGCTGGGATTAAAGGCGTGCACCACCACACCCGGCTCCACAGCAACTCTTGTAAAGGAAAACATTGAATTCCAGTACAAAGTAAAGAACTTGCTCTTCCAAGCTTCTCGACTCCGTCCTTTATTTCCTCCCTTGCCCGCTTCCATCCTCCCTCCCTCAAGTGCTGGAAATGGAATCCAGGTCCTTGTACATACCAAGTAAGTGCTACTCCACTGAGCTACATACTAAGCCCTTGCTTTTTTGAGACAGGGCCGTTCTGTGTACCCAGGCTGGCCTTGAACCCATGACCCTGCTCCTCTGCTTCCCATAGGCATTTCTTTTATGATGCTCCTTTCCAAGAGCAAGCATGGACTCCAACAAGATAGTTAATTCAGGAACACAAACTGCTCTACTGGACCACCTCACAATGAAGGGCAGTGGTGACAGGAAGTGGTTCAGCGTGGGAGGCGGGCAATGGCCTCGCTAAGATCCAGCCTGTGAACTGTCTTGGGGAATCTTGAGGAGGAACTTGGGCTGGCAGGTGGGCTGCCTTGGAAGGGGCTCATTTTGCTGGTTAGCTCACTTGGAATGAGGTCCCAGCAGGGTGCCCTGAAGTGACAGGCTCCTCAGCCAGGGGGCCTGAAAACTGCAAATGAGACTTGGTTTGTGTCTCAGAGTTTCCTGGTTTTAGTTATAGTGTGTTTTGATCAATTGTTTTACTGTTTTGGAGAAGGCAATTTAAAGGCACTTGCACTGGAAAACATTTTAATTATTTAAACCTTTGCATGGAAGAGGATATGTTGTTGCAAATCAGAAGCACCCCAGGCATTAACACATGGTTTTCTGGACATCAGTCATTTCCCTGGGAGACCCTCTCTGAGGGAGAGGGAAAGAAAGAAGGGGAGGGAAAGAAGTAGGAGGGAGGGAAGAAGTGTGCGTGCGAGCACACACACACACACACACACAGCACAGAGAGACAGAGAGAGGAAGGGAGGGAGGGAGGGGGGAGAGAGAGAGAGAGAGAGAGAGAGAGAGAGAGAGAGAGAGAGAGAGAGAATACTTGTAAGAGACAGAGGAGGAAATGCCATGTATTTGGAGTCAGCCTGAGCTACATATAAAGTTCAAGGCCAGCCTGGACTACATAGAAAGACTCTGGTCTCAAAAGTATCAAGAGCAGGGAAGTGGGCTGATTTGGCCTTGGAGCCAAGCAGGGAAAGAGACAACAGGTGTGGACAATGGTTCCAGGCAAGGGTTTGTGGGAAACAGGGAGGCCTCTGCTCTAATGTTATCAGCAATGCTGAATGGCCTTTCTTTGTTGTTGTTGTTATTATTGTTTGTTTGTTTATTTTGAGACAGGGTTTCTCTGTGTAACCCTGACTGTCCTGGAACTCACTATGTAGACCAGGCTGGCCGCCTGGCCTCTGTCTCCCAAGTGCTGAGATTAAAGGAGTGTGCCACCACTGCCTGGCTTATTTTATTTTTTTAGTTTTTAAGATTTATTTATTATTATACATAAGAACAGGCCAGAAGAGGGAGTCAGATCTCATTATGGGTGGTTGTGAGCCACCATGTGGTTGCAGGGATTTGAACTCAGGACCTTCGGAAGAGCAGTCAGTGCTAAGCCATCTCACCAGCCAAGCTGAATGGCCTTTCTACATTCTGACACACTCGATCACTGAGTCCGAGTTTGTCCCAATATTATGAGAGTGCATGCTCAGGATAACTGTTCCAGCCACTGTCTCCCAGGAAGAGCAAGATCTCCCACTGTTGCTCACTCTCCTTTGAAGCCAGATGGACCCTCCTCCCTGGGCCTGGGCCCTCCAGGATCCCTGCATGGGGTGGGAATACAGATGACAGGAATCTGGAAATTCCCAGGCCTGTATGCTCAACAGGCAAATGGCAGGCCATCATCACCATGTAGCCCGCAGCGGCTTGAGAGCTGAGTGTCTGCATCCTGGGTCTCCATGGCAGCTGGAGCAGAAATTAAGCACTTCCCTGCAGAGCCCCTACTGCAGAGGGGTGAGCAGAGACCAGAACAATGCATTTGCACACTGCACTCCTCCTGTCCCACAGCTGCCCTGTGACGGTCCCTTTTGGGGGGTCAGTTCTCCCGAATGGATCCAAGCTTCCTTACTGTGCCCAAATCCAGTCTCCTGACTGGCTTCTTGTCTGTTATTCAGAGACCTGGATTCCTTAGCTCCAACAGCTGGCATCTGTGTAGGTTAGTTAGACCAGGCAGTTAGAGCTGGTTTTCACTTGGACCTTGCAGCTCAGCCAGGTGACTGGCCCATGGGCTTCTCCACAAGCTCCGGCTTCCACACTGTCTGGTCCTGAGGCTGATTTAAGTGTTGTGCCCTTATCAGCCTGTGGGTGGATCTCACCATGTCACCATCTCTTTGACTTTCATTTGTTTTTCTAGATAGGGTTTCTCTGTGTAGCCCTGACTGTTCTGGCACCTGCTCTGTAGACCAAACTGGCCTCAAATGTGAAGATCCATTTGCCTCTGCCTCCTGAGTGCTGAGATTAAAGGCATTGTTGCTTTGATTTTTTTCCTTCCTCCTGGGAATCTCATTCCCATTGCTAGCTAAATCTGTCCTCTGGATTATGGCATGCCTACCCTCCCCTCTTTGCCTTACAGATATCCAGCTGTGCTCCACTGTTCCTTTCCATCTGGGTCACCTCCTTGGTAGACCAGAACACCCTGAAGGGCATGCTAGTGTTACAGCTTCTCATTGCAGCTTCTCCTGCTTAAAGGCATCAGAACACTGAGTCTCAAGCCCAGGATCTCTCTCCATACACCAAAATCCAAGTTCTTCTCTGGCCCTGTTTAGCCTTCCTGGAGCTCTGTACCCAGGGCTGTTGGCCATTCTATACCAACTCCAACTAGAGCCTTTGTTTGGGGCTTGGCGGTACAGAGGTGCTCACATGGACAAGGGGTTGGCCTTAGTAACCTAACCTGGTACAAAAATTAAAATAAGAGGCCTTAGCCAGGCAGTGGTGGTACACTTAGGAGGCAGAGGCAGGCAGATCTCCCTGAGTTCAAAGCCAACCTGGTCTTCAGAGCAAGTTCTAGAACAGCTAGGGCTACACAGTGAAACTCTGTCTAAAACACACACACACACACACACACACACACCACACATCAGAGACTTTAAGCAGCTCATTCAAGGTCACAGAGCAAGGAAGTAGCAGGGGTGGGATTTGAACATGGTCTTTCTGGATGGGACTCCTATCACAGTCCTAACTGCCTTCCACTTTGCTGATCCTTGGGAACATCACTACATCACTGTTTAAGCAGGCCTCTGCTCCATCCACCTGATGAGTCTTGGCCACATGTAATGATGAACTGTGTTTTCCTTTGGGGGAAGCCAAGTCTGCACTCTGTGTCTTGGGTAGTCTCCTCCCTCCTTGCTGTGGGCTTAGGCCAAAGCAGGGATCAACAGAGAAGAGTAATTAAGGCCTCTGAGCCGCTGATGCTGATTTTCCCATTAAGCCATTGTTAGCAGCAAGGAGGCATGAGCCCGGGTAATGACTAGTTTTGCAGTTCAGTAGAGTGTGAAGGAGCTGCACTGTCGGTAAACAGTTTGGTGATTTGAAGAGCAAATTGTGGCTTAAGGGAGCAGTGGCGAGAAGCCTAGGTGGCCCCCACTTCTGGAAACTGGGGAAGGAGTTCTTTCAGGGAGAGGCCAGGGCTAGGGGAAAAGAGAGGAGGCTGACAGAGCAGAGGGTGTCCGTTGCAGGCCAACCCCCATGTCCACAAACTTCCAGCCCTTTGGCCAGTGCCCTGCAGGGTTGTGGCTGTTTGTTCTGGGTCTGTGGAGGGTAGCTGGGTGGGTTCAAGGGGTTTAGAATTTCAGCTTGGAAAAGATGAAGCCAATGGTTCCTATAACAACACAAATATACTTAATATAACAAAACACAACACTAACTGCAGTGAAGATGATCACTTTTGTGTTACGTGTTTGCATCACGTGTATTTTACTGACTACCGTACAGAACTGTTAAGGTGGGTCCGGGAGCCGTGTGGAAGCTTGGCTGTGAGGGTATCTGAAGAGGGGGTCAGCAATATCTGTCTACTAACGAATATCTGTGGTGAGGACTGGTCAGTTGGTCTCTAATCCAGATAGGGTTGACAGTAGCTATGAGACACCCACCTATCCCCACAGAGCACTTTCTGAAGACCCCAGAACATAGCCCCAGGCACAGGCAGTGTCTCCAGTAGATGCAGGCAAGATGGAAAGGAGGTGTCCCCCGGCTGAAGGCCAGCCATCACTCTAACCATCAGGGACTCAGCAGGGCTCCCTGTGGGGGACTTTTGCCTTTCCCATTAGGCCTCCAGCAGTAGCGAGAGTAATTTGGGGTTTGGCTGAGAAGAATGTGTTCAATCAGCCAGCGTCTATCATTTCTGTAATGATTGTGTTTTGCTCTCTCTGGGAGATGGCCTGAAGCCTTCCTTTTCTTGACTCCTCGGCTGCAGGGCTATGTGCACTCAACTCCCTGTTTCGGGGGTCAAGGTGCAGTCATTTCTCTACCCAGCAGGGGAATCAGCTCCCTGTGGAGGCCCAGTTCAGGTCACCTGCTCAATCTGTGGGAAGGAGGTCAACCAGGATGGTGACACGATGATGACTGTGACCCTTTGAGGTCCACAGCCCTTTACAGTTTATCTCATTTCCTCTCCAGAGCCATCCTGGAGGCTAGGGTTATCCTGATCTTGTTTGAGAGTCCCTAAGAGGATGAAGGAAGAGTCCCAAGTGGCTATCAGTGGGGAAAACACTCTGCATCTAGTAAGGCAGGTTCTAGGACAGAGTCTAGCTAACATGTGGGATGTAGGGAATTTGCTGATAGGCTTCTGGGTCTCCCTAAAACAGATGTGACCAAGTCTTTCCTCAATGGTCTAACAGACCGAATGAAAAGAATCAGCGAAGCAGTGGACGGGACATCACCGTGACTCCAGCCCTGAGCTCAGGAGTGGTGGGGCTGCCATGCCTGGGCCTGCAACTACAGTGGGGTGACAGTTGGAATAAGATACAAGCACAGAGCAAGAGCTTCCGGCTTAGGCAGTAGCACAAGTCTCACACAGAAGTAAAGGTTGCAGCTGGAGCTGGGCAGAGTTCACTGTGGAAAACAGAGGTAGTCCAAGAAGAGGCTAGATACAGCAAGCCCTAACAAGTGCACACATAGCCCCTCCCCCCCCCCCCCCCGTCTGCTGGGGTCAGCTGTGTGGGGTCAGATGGTCTCCTTTGTGCAGGCCACAGTGACTGGGAGGCACTTCACACATTCCTTAGCTTCCAGGAACTGAATTGAGGATTATTACATTTTGTATTTAATTTGAACCAAGGCTCAGGGTTGGGGGAGGGGGAGGGAAGTTGCTGAAGGCTCACAGATGATGTACCCAGAGCCATGGGCTTCTTACAAGACTCTTGCTTTCTTACTCACCCCTCACCCATTCATATGCTCTGTCCAGGATGCACCCACTGCCTTTGGCCTTGGCTAACTTGGGCACCTCTGATCTAAAGGTGTGGCCAGAGAGAGCTCCCATCCCCTGGGCTAGAAGTGGAGGGACCTGGACCAGAGAACCCTCCTTAGCTGAGGATGCTGGGGACAGGCAAGTGCTGGCAGTGGCATAAATGAAAAGCTGGAGAACCAGTGGCTGTCTCTGATGCTGTTGGGAGAGTCCCTTGACAAGGTGACCCTTAAGAAAGCATTGTTGGGGGCTGGTGAGATGGCTCAGTGGGTTAGAGCACCCGACTGCTCTCCCGAAGGTCCAGAGTTCAATTCCCAACAACCACATGGTGGCTCACAACCATCTGTAACGAGATCTGGCGCCCTCTTCTGGAGTGTCTGAAGACAGCTACAGTGTACTTACATATAATAAATAAATCTTAAAAAAAAAAAAAAAAAGAAAGAAAGAAAGCATTGTTAGGCATTTGTGTCCCTGGATCCAGCTGTGTCTGAATGTCATGCTCTACCCCCAACTTTGTAGTGTTATGAGCCAGTCAATTCCTTTTCTGCTTAAACTTTCAGGACTTACACACTCTAAATGTTCCAACCCCAACAAACAAACAAACAAACAAACAAACAAAACAAAACCAAAAAACTACTAGGTATTGTAACTTCTTTAAGCCTTGTTCTAAATTCTGTATTGCTCGTTTAAATGTAATCATTAGTGGTTGGTAATAATTTATCCTCAGGCCTTTTAATCAAATGTTCTGTTTAGCAGAAAATGCAATTTAATGAAGAGGCACTTAATAAAGGCCATTTTCATCTAACATGCTTTAGGAAGGCCTTGCTTCTAGATGTAGGTGCTTTCGCCAGACCTCTCTGCAGCCATCACTGCTGGAGAGCCTATCAGCGACGCACTATGCTTTAAGTGGCCAAAGCACACAGGTCCAGGATGGTGATAAAAGCCATGAGTGTGTTGAGACTGAGACAGACCATGAGGCCCATTGGTATGGAGAGTTTCCTCTTCAGGAGTGACAGGAACAATGCTGCCACCTTCCCCCAAAGGGGCACCATTGATATTGGTTCTTCAGGTTCACCAGGATATTTCCTGCTTAACATTCCTTTCCCTCAGAAGAGAGGCAAGGTTATACCATTCAGCTGCTGCACTCTTGATGTTGTAACCTCTCTGACTCTTCCAGTGTTCCCTTGTGGGTTAGAAGACATTTCTCCAGGATGGAGAGGTGGTTCACTGGTCAAGGGAGCTTGCTACATGGTCATCAAGATCAGAGTTTGGATCTCGGTGCTCACATAAGAAGACATGTCTCTGGTACGGACCTGTAACCTTAGCTCCAAGTGGGTCAATACAGAAGGATTGTTGGGCCATGCTGCCTGCAGCTTAGTTGAGAGAGCTCAAGATACAGGTTCAGGAAGATATGCTGCCTCAAGGGACAAGGTGGACAGTGAGAGAGAGGAAGAAGACACCTGATACCCTCTCCTGGATTCCATGTACAACATGCACACATGCACACATGCAAATGCACCTCTCCTAACAAGATATTCTCTGTGATCCTTACAGTGTTCCCAGGAGGGAAGAGAGACTTCTCACCTACAGATGGGCAAACTGAGGCCCCCACTCCCGGGTCTTAGGTGCTCAGTCTAGGGATTCAGGATGTCCCTGGAATCCAAGTCCTTCTAACCTTCTGTCATAGGTTGGGTTGGATCCCCTCAAGAGATTTCAGTGTCCTCGCTTTCTGTAACTTTACTTGGAAATGGGTCCCTTTGCAGCTGTAGCCAAGTTAGACGAGTTCCTACCACAGTAGGGGTAGCTCTAAGTCCAACGCGATTGGTGTCCTCATGGGAACAGGACAGAGGGTGAAAGCGCTTGCCGCACAACCCAAACAATTCAGATTCAGATTCCTGGAAGTCGTGTAGAAAGCTGGGAGTGCTGTAATCCCAGCATGTCTGTGATAAGATGGGAGGCAGAAACAGGGGAAGCCTTAGAAGCTTTGCTGGCCTCCTCGCCTGGAGTATCCAGCATAGGAACAAACAAGAGAGACCCTGCAAAGTGAAGGTAGGAAACAGACTCTTGGGTTCGTCCTCTGACATCCACATGTTCCTCATGGCATACTCATGCATGTGTGCACACAGAGAAAAACAACAAAGAAGGAAACAGAGAGACAGGGACGATACCATGCAAAGACAGGGGTTGGAACGAAGGAGGCAGTCAAGCCCAGGGGCACGAAGGCCATTTAGAAGCTGAAAGGAGCAACGAAGTGTTCCACAGAGAGTTGGGAGGGAGAGCGGCCCTGTCAATACCCTGATCTCGGAGCTCCAGCCTGCAAAACCAAGTGATAACGTACTCTTATATTAAGCCACTCAGTTTGTGGCTCTATATGAAGGCAGTCCTGGGGAGCTGGAATAGCCCAGAAGCCCTTCAAAACCTGGGCTCCTGGGAGGGAAATGTACCCAGGAGTACTGACTGCCAGATGAGTGAGGTGTAGGGGTGAGTAGGAAGCTTCTGTACTGGAGGAGAGAGGCCTGTCCTGCCCGGAGGCCCACACGCAGCAGAGTCTTTCTTGCTCAGCCCATTAAGGAAAGAATATTATTAACACAAGCCCAGCTCCGCTGCCCTTTCCCATTGCACAGGGCACTAATGACACTTTCCCTTTGAGTGGGAAACAATAGCTTCCCAGCTGCAGCCCATGGCTGCTTTCAGAGGATGGAGGTCCTGACCCCAAGCCATATTGTATTAGATAGTCTTTAAGCAGACTGCTGCACCTGGGCTGTCAGGGAGGGAGGCCCTGCCATTCAAGGCTGCTGAATAACCCAGACAGGCTGGCCCAGGCATTGGCCAGGAGATAGTTCTCCTATCTCCATGGAAGAAAGCTGAGGCATCCCTCTCACTTGGTGCTGTGAGAAATGCACACTCAGGGGCCTGCCCGCAGCTTTCTGAGTCAGATTCTTCAGATGTGTGTGCACAAACGTATGTGTGCATAAAGTCGTATACATGGATGCAGGAGAGTGTGATGGCCAAAGAACAACCTTGGGTACCATCCTTCAAGTGCCATTCCTGATATTTTGACAGGGTTTCTGGGTTGGAACTTGCCAAGTAGGCTGTTTGGCCAGTGAGTCTCAGAGCCACTGCCTACCTCCACCTCTTTAGCACAGGGATTATAAACATGTGCCACAATGCCCAATGTTCAAAATGTGGATTATAGGGATCAAACACAAGTCCTCATGCATGCAAGGCAAACACTTTACCAACTAAGCTATTACCTAACCCAAATTTTAAACATTAATTTGTTTTAAAAATTATGTGAGCCAGGTGGTGGTGGTGCATATGTTTAATCCCAGCACTCACGAGGCAGAGGCAGGCGGATCTCTGTGAGTTCGAGGACAGCCTAGTCTACTGAGCTAGTTTCAGGACAATCAGAATGCCACAAAGAAATCTTGTCTCAAAAAACAAGGATAAAAAATTGTGTGTGTGTGTGCACATGTGCGTGTGTGCGTGTGTGCGTGTGTGCGTGCGTGCGTGCGTGAGTGCTTGCGTGTGTCAGGGGTTAAGTGTGCAGGACTGTGGGGTGGGTGTCCTTAGAAGCCAGAGGTGGTGGGGCTCCTGGAACTTACTTATAGTAGTGTAAGCCACCCGATGTGGGTGCTAAGAACCAAATTCAGGCCCCACTGCAAGAGCATCACTCCAGCCTCCTACCCCTCACCCCCTTTGTTCAAGTGCAACTCCAATAGCATAAATGCCAGGTCCAAAAGCAGGAGATGATGGCCCTCTGGAGTTCTGGACTTCTCCCTGCTTCTCTATAGTAACTGACTCAGGACCACGGTACAGGAGCCACTGTGGAGCCACGGGGCTCAGGTCCTTTGCAAAGGGTTGGGACCACTAGCTCATTTAACCTGCAAACCACAGGAGCATACACCTCTACTCCCCATGCTACAGGGGAAAGAGGTGGGGCCAGGTTTAACTGAACAGAATAGCTGAGATTCAAACCCAGATCTGTCTTGATTCCAAAGCCCCGAGTCTGCAGGATGTTCCCTGGGAAACAACACACAGATACCTCCTCTGCTGTTCAGACAGGCCTGAAGGATGTCCTTCAAGTAGACCTGGTAGGAAGGGCCTGAAATGGGAAGTTTTAAAAGTGGCTTGGACCTGCCACAGCCTGCTGGCATCCTGGGTAAGGGGGAACAGAAATGACTGGGAACCCTCCCTGACAGTCCTAATCTCTCTTCTTTCTCTCTTTTTCTCTTCCTTTTATAACCTCCCCCACCCCCTTCCCCTGGGCATGTTGTCTGTGCTCAGCTCTGTGCCAAAATCCTAGTTTCAGAGGCAACTCTGAAAGGCCCAGGACAGGAGATGACCCCTTATCACTGTGGCTCCCAGTGTGGGATATGGGGATGACCTGTGGGATGCATGAGGGATTCTGGTGCACTGGAGGAACTCTGACCCTAAGCAGGCAAGGAATCCAGAACATCAAGTCGCTACAAACATCCTGTTAGGTGACATAAGCATTTGATCCCAAGATGGTTCCTTCTGCTTCAGAGGGAGGAATCTTCTCTAAGACTGGGTAAATGGCATTTAACATTCAGATTATGGTATGAATTAAAAAACTATTTTTCCTGGCTTTAAATTTCCAAAGCAGACACACACTGAGAGCTGAGTTTTCATCATGCCTCTTGAGCTATGGCTGTTCTTGAGTAGAAGCTGCCCCAAGCCAATTTATAAATCAACCAATTGTCTCCACAGAAGCAACTTGGGCCAATTTGAGCTTAACAGTGTCAAATGAGGAATAAGTCCAGATCTGTCTGACTCCAAAGTTCATTTCCTTCCTGCCCCTGCCCCCACACCCAGATGTTCCTGGCCCTGAGGCCTTTGGGCCATGTTAGGGCACCTAGCTGCAGTGGGAGTCCTCAATCAGAGGCCTGAGAGAGAATGAGGACACTTAGAATTTTCCATCATCAACTGAGATGCCCTGGGGGCCTGTCCAATTTTATTTCATTAAATTTCATTCTCTTCTGTTCATGGCACTACATTCTGAGAGTTTTTTAAAGTCAATTTTGCTGATTTTGAAGTGTGAGGGTTTGAACATGCATATTCTGGGAGAGTCCATATTCTTGACTTTATTCTCTGAACCTGGGAACTAAGGACTGACTTGTTTTCTGACATACACCCCCACCCCCATCTCTCCTCCACCCCATCGTCTCTCAAGGAGATGGCTGCAATTTCAACCCAAGGCTGAATCCTGTCTTTGTCCCTGCTGCTCTTTGACCCAGTGTTCTGGCATGATGTCTTGATCTCTTTGTTTTCAATGCTCTGACTTACGTCTTATATTTTGACTCCTAATGGGCACCTGTAGCTCTAGGGTCTTCCTGAGCCTCTGCATCCTGCAAGTACACAGAGGCACAAGGAGCTGGGCCCAGAGTTTCCTGTCTCTATCATCCACCAGGCATCCCTCATCCTCAAAGATCAAAAAGTGACTGTAGCCCAGGTGTGCTGCCCGGCACCTGAGTCCTGAAACTCTAGACGGCCCAGTAAGCAATGGTGACGATGTCTCTAAACTCTGCAGACCTTAGAAATAGCATTTCAAGCTGGGTAGTGGTGGCACAACATACACCTTAAATCCCAGCGCTTGGGAGGCAGAGGCAGAGTTCAGGGTCAGCCTGGTCTACAGAGGGAGTTCCAGGATAGCCAGGGTTACACAGAGAAACCCTGCCAGAGGGGGTAGAGAGAAAGAAAGGAAGAAAGGAAGGAAAGAAGGAAGGGAAAGAGGGAGAGAGAGAGAGAGAGTAAGAGAGAGAGAGAGAAAGAAAGAGAGAACATTTCAGCAGTGACCTGGAACCTTCTGAAATATTAAAACCTTATTAGTGCCCAGAGCTTCTTCAAGGCTGTGGCATCTAGTGATTTCCTTTAGTTTCACGAGTCAAATCCAGGCCATGGCTGTCTCCTCTCCTGTGGGCTGAGCCTGAATTGGAAGAGGATGCCAACCCTGCTCTCAAATCATGGGCCTTTGATGACAAATCCCCACTGCTCACCCAGTGAGGTCCCCAAATCCATTTCCAGAGGATCCTGGTAGCAGAAAGCAGAAGCTCTTCCCTCACTCTGGTGTCCCCAGGGGCATCCATCCTAGGTAGGGCTCCTAAGTGCCCTCTTTGCTCAGAGCCCCCTGGTTTGGGTTTCTTCCAGGGGTTCTCCAGGTTACAGCCAGTCCCCATTTCAGTGATTCATTGCTTAAATTACCACAAAATAGAGAGTAGCCACATTGCTCACCTAATGGTTTCTGTAGAGTCTCTGTGGCTGTACCCTGCCTGAGGGTTAAAACAGGCAGTTATAGAGTGTCCAAGTCCTGTGTCCTATCATCTTGGGGTCTCTCTGGGGTGTCTCTCCTTCTGGATTCATACCATGAGGGGTAGGTCAGTCAGTGGGCCTCACCCTTCCATAGGGAAGGTCTGATACTTTCTAACAATGGGCAAGGTCCGGACCAGAGAGCAAGCTTACTTCAGGTAGCTGTGAGTGGGTCAGCTGCCCTAGAAAGAAAAACAAAAATTACAAAGAAAAAAAAAAAAACCCTCCGGTGAGTGAAGTTACTGCAAGAGTGACCACGGCTACTGCAACAGACAGAAAAGACAGAGAGGGGGATCCTGAAGCTCTTTCAGCAGAATCATGCTTTCCCTGCCCCCATAGGTCTGAATACTCTTCTCCAATTGGTCCTATTTTTTCTCCCTATTTGCCTACTCACATTCAGCCACTCAGCTGTTACCCCTTAGCCTCTGAGAGTCCAGGCTTCAACTTTGGGTGGGGATTCGTTCCCATAGCCATTTCAGCCTCCAGACATCAGACCCCCTGCTTCAGGTACCTGACATTCTAGAAATATGAGCACTGTGACACTCTCTGTTAGCATTCGCTTCGATGAAGAGTTTAAAGCCATCCCAACTGAATTGTTCAACCCCACAATGGCAATCAGTGTTACCCAGATTAATCCCGAGTTAGTCGTAAAGTACCTCCCATTTGTACACTTTGCCATCCGCCCACTTCATTCTTGGCGTGGGCAAAACAAGAACCAGTTTGAGACAGAGGTGGTCTCTGCTGACCCTATCGCACTATGAATTTGCCCTCAAAGCTTCTATGTCTGCACACTCAGTCCCCAGCCAGTGATGCTGCTGGGAAGGCTGTGCCATCCTCTAGAGATGGACTTTTGCTGGGGGAATCGGATCACTAGTGGGCATGCCTTGCCCATTTCTACTTCCATCTCAATCTCTACTGTCCAAGTGGCCCCAGGTAACAAACACCATGTGGTGCCTGCCACCACCCCTCCCCCAGTGTGATGAACTGTATCCCCTTAAACCATGAGCCACAATCACTCTCTCCAAGCTTAGGTTTCTTATTGTGTGTTCTATCGCAGTGAAGTGGAAGATAACTAATATAATTTGTTTGGGCATGTTATGGCCTCAGGGAAGTAAGGCTGCTTGAAGGGTGGCTGGGGATTTTAAGAGCAAATGCTCCAGGAGGCAGAGCAGAAGTGGCTGAGGTGATAGTTGTAGAATTCTGTTGAGAAAGGGCCAACCTAGAGCTCAAGGGGGCTCTTCAAATAGGTCAGGCAGCCCCTGGCCTCTATACCTCTTGGATGGCCATTGATGAGTTTTCTGTAGTGGAAATGTATAGCCTCAAGGCCCTGGATTTCACTTTCTTAGAGGTCCCATGGGATGCTGAGGCATAGGCAGGGTAGTGGTTTGAATAGGCTTGGCTCAGGGAGTGGCACTATAAGGAATGTGACCTTGGTGGAGGAAGTGTGTCACTGTCGGGGTGGGTTTTGAGAGACCTTCTTAGCTGCCTAGAAGCCAGTCTTCTCCTTGTTTGGCTTTGGAATAAGATACAGAACCTTCAGCTCCTCCAGTGCCATGCCTGCTTGGATGCTGCCATGCTTTCCGCCTTGATGATAATGGACTGAACATCTGAACCTGTAAGCTATATAAATGTTGCCCTTTATAAGAGTTGCCTTGGGGGCTGGTGAGATGGCTCAGCGGGTAAGAGCACTGACTGCTCTTCTGAAGATCCTAAGTTCAAATCCCAGCAACCACATAGTGGCTCACAACCACCTCTAATGAGATCTGACGCCATCTTCTGGTACATCTGAAGACAGCTACAGTGTACTTATATATAACAATAAATAAATCTTTGGGCCACAGTGAGCAGGAATTGAGCAAGTGGGGTCAACTGGAGTGAGCGGGGCTGACCACTGGGGTGAGCAGAGGTCCTAAATTCAATTCCCAACAACTACATGAAGGCTCACAACCATCTGTACAGCTACAGTGTATTCATATACATAAAATAAACAAATTAATCTTTTTTTTTAAAAAAGAGTTGCTTTGGTCATAGGGTCTCTTTACAGCAATGAAACCGTAACTAAGGCAGGCAGCATGGGGCCAAGTTCATGGAGATGGAAAGCATGGAATACAGAGGGGGTCCTCTGTGTGTGTCCCTTGATTCTATGCAGCAATTCACTTTTCCTCGATCCCCAGACCTCTGGACACTCTTCAAATTCCTTAACCAAGGGTTTTATTTTTCATTTTATTGCATTTTAACCCTTTATATCCACATGTATAAAATACAGGAAAGTCCAGAGGCACTCCCTGGCTTCTCATGTGATGCACTATTTCTGCTGGAGTTGAAAGTTATAGGAAGCCACACTGGCTTCTCATGTGATGCACTGTTTCTGCTGGACTTGAAAGCTATAAGAAGCCACACTGGCTTCTCATGTGATGCACTGTTTCTGCTGGGGTTTAAAGCTGTAAGAAGCCACACTGGGTTCTTCCCACGTGTGATGGCTATTCTTGGTTGTCAACTTGACTACATCTGGAACTAACTAAAACCTAAGGGTCTGGGAACACATGTGAGAGAATTTTTTTCTTTTTTTAAAGACTTAAGACCATTCCTTCACTGGCATTAGAGCCTACTTCTTTGGGATTCTGGTGTATTCTAAAGAATAGCTGAGACATCCAACCTCCTGAACTGAAGAACTATTAGATTCTTAGAGCATCTATTGATAGACAGCCATTGTTGGACTAGCTGAACCACAGCCTGTAAGCTAATTTAATATCTCTCTCTCTCTCTCTCTCTCTCTCTCTCTCTCTCTCTCTCTCTCTCTCTCTCTCTCTCTCTCTCTCCCTCCCTCCCTCCCTCCCTCCCTCCCTCCCTCTCTCCTTCCCCCTCCCTCTCATATTCTGTAAGTTCCATTTCTCTGGCTAACACACCATGTGTGCATCTCTGCTGCCTGACTGTGTTCCCCACTATGTTTGTGGGCATCACTGTGTGAAACTGTGGCTCACATATACAGTATATCCCATATGTGGCTTTCTGCCTAGTGACTCCACTGTGGTCTCATTGTCTGTTCTACAGTTGTGCTAGGGGTGGGCATTCAAGACACTTCATTTTGGGGTTATTACAAATGATGCTATACTTTTTTGGGTCGTATTTTTGGGATGAAAAATGTACATTTACACTGGGTATAGTAGCATGGGGGGTTGCTATGTCCCCCTTTGCTTCTAAATATCTGCAGGGGCTTCTATGCCTACTTTAGCCCGTATAGCTCCTGAATAAGAGACACAGAGATCTGGTATGTTTATAAGAAGCTGCTGGCACGATACTGGGCAGGTTCTAGTCTATTCTAACCCAACTAGGCTGTTAATATCCAGATAAATGCCCTGTTACTTGCCAGTCTTGCTCTGGCTTGCTCTGTTCCATGTGTGTCCTCACGGCAAATCCTCCTGGTGTCTCCACATGGTCTGTCCACATCTCTTTCTGTTCTTTCTCTCTGGCTGGGACCCTCTCACTGGAGTCCAATGCCCCACCTCTACTGTCCTCTTCTGCCCAGTCATAGGCTGATCAGCTCTTTATTAACCAATCAGAGAAGATAGAAAACAATTTTTACATAACATTGAGACCAGAGATGCTGGACCATTCCATTGTTTGTACTGTAGTCAGACAGGTGAGCACACAAACAGCATCTGAATACACAGTGCACAAGACCAACCCCCAACAACTGGATATAAGCCTGGGAGCTTACTAGTTGGGGGTATAGGAGGAATATGTGTAGAAAGGCTCTCTTAGTACCCCAAAGGCTGATTCTGCACTGTTGGGGATGAGGTGGAAGCCCCAGCATTTGGGAGAACAAGCAGATCAGCAGGTTGAACTGGGTCCCCAGCTCACCCTCCACCTCCACCATAGAAGTTGCCAGAGACTCCTGTTATTCATCCCAGGGCCGGGCAGCTTCTGAGCACAAAGGCCCTAGACGCTGTCTTGCTGTCTCCTGGCTGGCCAGGTGTCAGCAAGTGGAAGATCTGATTGGAAATGAATAATTAACAATGATCGTGGTGGAAACAAAAGCCATAGGAGAGGCCAGCTGCCCATGGCTCAGCTTCTGTATTTTCCCAATGACTGCTACATGACCTTGCAGTTGGTGGGGGTTGGGATAGAGTTCCCCTTCCTGAGCCCAGGCTGAGTCCCAAGTGGAGCTACAAACTGGAGTCTCCTATGAGTAGCCTATGGTTTCAAATGCATTCACATGCTAGAATCTCCTAGATTGCTTTATTTATTTATTTTTTTTATTTTTAATATTTTTATTACATATTTTCCTCAATTACATTTCCAATGCTATCCCAAAAGTCCCCCATAGCGCCCCCCACTTCCCTACCCACCCATTCCCATTCTTTTGGGCCTGGCATTCCCCTATATTGGGGCATATAAAGTTTGCAAGTCCAATGGGCCTCTCTTTCCATTGATGGCCGACTAGGCCATCTTTCGATACATATGCAGCTAGAGACAAGAGCTCCGGGGTTCTGGTTAGTACATCATGTTGTTCCCCCTATAGGGTTGCAGATCCCTTTAGCTCCTTGGGTACTTTCTCTAGCTTCTCCATTGGGAGCCCTGTGATACATCCAATAGCTGACTGTGAACATCCACTCCTGTGTTTGCTAGGCCCCGGCATCGTCTCACAAGAGACAGCTATATTTGGGTCCTTTCAGCAAAATCTTGCTAGTGTATGCAATGGTGTCAGCGTTTAGAAGCTGATTATGGGATGGATTCCTGGATACGGCAGTCTCTAAATGGTCCATCCTTTCATCACAGCTACGAACTTTGTCTCTGTAACTCCTTCCCTGGGTGTTTTGTTCCCAATTCTAAGAAGGTGCACAGTGTCCACACTTTGGTCTTCATTCTTCTTGAGTTTCATGCGTTTAGCAAATTGTATCTTATATCTTGGGTATCCTAAGTTTTGGGCTAATATCCACTTATCAGTGAATACATATTGTGTGAGTTCTTTTGTGATTGTGTTACTTCACTCAAGATGATGCCCTCCAGGTCCATCCATTTGGCTAGGAATTTCATAAATTCATTCTTTTTAATAGCTGAGTAGTACTCCATTGTGTAAATGTACCATAATTTCTGTATCCATTCCTCTGTTGAGGGACATCTGGGTTCTTTCCAGCTTCTGGCTATTATAAATAGGGCTGCTATGAACATAGTGGAGCATGTGTCCTTTTTACCGGTTGGGACATCTTCTGGATATATGCCCAGGAGAGGTATTGCTGGATCCTCCGGTAGTACTATGTCCAATTTTCTGAGGAACCGCCAGACTGATTTCCAGAGTGGTTGTACAAGCTTGCAATCCCACCAACAATGGAGGAGTGTTCCTCTTTCTCCACATCCTCGCCAGCATCTGCTGTCACCTGAATTTTTGATCTTAGCCATTCTGACTGGTGTGAGGTGGAATCTCAGGGTTGTTTTGATTTGCATTTCCCTGATGATTAAGGATGTTGAACATTTTTTCAGGTGTTTCTCTGCCATTCGGTATTCCTCAGGTGAGAATTCTTTGTTCAGTTCTGAGCCCCATTTTTTAATGGGGTTATTTGACTTTCTGGAGTCCACCTTCTTGAGTTCTTTATATATATTGGATATTAGTCCCTTATCTGATTTAGGATAGGTGAAGATCCTTTCCCAATCTGTTGGTGGTTTTTTTGTCTTATTGATGGTGTCTTTAGCCTTGCAGAAGCTTTGTAGTTTCATGAGGTCCCACTTGTCAATTCTCGATCTTACAGCACAAGCCATTACTGTTCTATTCAGGAATTTTTCCCCTGTGCCCATATCTTCAAGGCTTTTCCCCACTTTCTCCTCTATAAGTTTCAGTGTCTCTGGTTTTATGTGAAGTTCCTTGATCCACTTAGACTTGACCTTAGTACAAGGAGATAGGAATGGATCGATTCGCATTCTTCTACATGTTAACAACCAGTTGTGCCAGCACCATTTGTTGAAAATGCTGTCTTTCTTCCACTGGATGTTTTTAGCTCCCTTGTCGAAGATCAAGTGACCATAGGTGTGTGGGTTCATTTCTGGGTCTTCAATTCTATTCCATTGGTCTATTTGTCTGTCACTATACCAGTACCATGCAGTTTTTATCACAATTGCTCTGTAGTAGAGCTTTAGGTCCGGCATGGTGATTCCACCAGAGGTTCTTTTATCCTTGAGAAGAGTTTTTGCTATCCTAGGTTTTTTGTTATTCCAGATGAATTTGCAGATTGCACTTTCTAATTCGTTGAAGAATTGATTTGGAATTTTGATGGGGATTGCATTGAATCTGTAGATTGCTTTTGGCAAGATAGCCATTTTTACAATGTTGATCCTGCCAATCCATGAGCATGGGAGATCTTTCCATCTTCTGAGATCTTCTATAATTTCTTTCTTCAGAGACTTGAAGTTTTTATTATACAGATCTTTCACTTCCTTAGTTAGAGTCACGCCAAGATAATTTATATTATTTGTGACTATTGAGAAGGGTGTTGTTTCCCTAATTTCTTTCTCAGCCTGTTCTAGATTGCTTTAAAATAAAAATAAAAATAAAAAGATAGCTGGGCCACCCTGGAAATGATGTGGCCTGGACTCAGACTTAATGAAAAGACCTTGGTATGTCAGTCAGAGGAATCAGACCAGCAGAATGATGTGTGCATGCAGTATGTGTGTGAGTGGGCAGTGTGCATACATAGTATGCAGTGTGTATATAGCACATCACAGGCAAGTACTACATTTACAAGGTACATGTAGGTACTGTGCACACGTATGCATGTAGTATACATGCTAATATTTTTAAATTTTATTTATTTATTTTATTTATTTTTGGTTTTTCGAGACAGGGTTTCTCTGTGTAGACCTGGCTGTGCTGGAATTTACTCTGTAGACCAGGCTGGCCTTGAACTCAGAAATCTACCTGCCTCTGCCTCCCAGTGCTGGGATTAAAGGTGTGCGCCACAACTGCCTGGCCATGCTGATATTTTTATAGGGCTTCGACTGTCTGTGATTCTGGAAACTGTGTAAACAGCCTCTGTGAAGCCACTACATATAAAGATAAAAAAAAAATCTTTTAACATTTATTTAGTGGGGTGTATGCACATGCCAAAACTCGAGTGTAGGGGTCAGAGCACAGTTTTCAGACATCAATTCTTTCCTTATACCATGTGAGCTCTGGGATTGTTCAGGTAGTTGAGCTTGGTTCCGGGTGGTTTTTTACCCACTGAGCCACCTGACCCGCCCAAGTATCGTCTTCTTTCTGTCTGGTGATGTTATCAGGACAGGTGGGTGCAGGGAGTCTAATATCAGGTAGGAGTAGTAAGAAGGATTTGGAGCCCTCAAGCAAGAGCCAACTAACAGAGGTGGACTGGGAATGTGCCCTTAATCTTATTACCCTGACCTCGGGGTGTGAGTATCCTGTGGAATCCTGGTCTTTGTCATGCTTGATTCAGGATCTGGGGGGGGGGGGGGACACAGATGACTAGGGCTCACCAAGCCTCACAGGAGAATCCCTCTTGGGAACACCAGGAAAAGTTCAGGCCACCAACTTCAATGGCCAAAGCAGCTTTCTTGACTGTGGGATGGGACCAGATACATCTGAGCATTCACTAGCCTCTGTGGCTCTGGATGATCCACAAGGCTAAAGGCATCAGGGTGTCCTCCAGTATTGACTTTTGCCTCCTAACATGCATCTCTTGTTACAGGATATTTGACCACAATGTGAACCCTAAGATTGTGTTATTTACAGAAAAACCCTGTTTCTAGTTGTGGTGTGGCTCAGCCTTAGCACATTTAATCCCTCTGACTGTAATACAGACATGCGCTTGGTACACACCTTTAATCCCAAACAATGAAGTTAAAGTTAGTTTGTAGAAGGAAGCATCTGTGTTTGAAAGCAATGTCTAAGTGAGTGGCAGACAAAGTGATGAATCAGAGAAAGATTTGACAGGATGGGATATACCCAACTCACATAAGATAAGAAAAGAAAGGAGAGGAAAGGGAAGCTACTTGTGGGACAGTGGGGAGGGAGAGAGGAGGGGAGAGAAGGAAGGAGGGAGGGAGGGAGGGAGGGAGGGAGGGAGGGAGAGAGAGAGAGAGAGAGAGAGAGAGAGAGAGAGAGGTTTACTGGGACAATTGTACAGACACAGGTTGCCAAGAAAGAACAAAGTAGACATACGTGAGGAAAGAATGAGTCAGAGAACCAGAAGGAGCCAGATGATTAGAACAGATTGCCAAAGTTAGTATGAGACCAAACAGAGCAACTCAGGAAACCTGAGACAGAATCCAGTACTGATTCAGTCAGCTTGAAGAAGAGTTTGAGCCAGAACAGCCGAGTTGACCATCCAGCCAGAGTTCAGCTTATTTAGCAGCAATCTCAGAGGTTGAAAATATTCAAGGCCTAGACAAGATTGTATGGAAGCTAGAAGCTTCCAAGACTAGGCTTGGGTTAGCAGATAGAGGCAATAAGCCTCAGAGACTACATTTACATCAGCCAAATGAAAGTTACTTTTATATTGTCTAAGACTTGCCCTCCTAACCTGCCCCTTGCTTGGCCTGAGTCCCACCCTGGTGCCCCTTGCAATGCAAGGCCTCACCATTGCTTTTGAGTTGAGTGCCTTTTACTCTGTGATGAGATGCTCTCATGCCACAGCGTGCTCCCCTCATGCCATGGTGTGCTCCCTTCACCTTCTGCTTCCAGGGAGCTTTGCCTTCTGTCTCCCTTCCCAGAGCATTGCTTGTTAATCAGATCTCAACTGCAGAGTGTGGGCTTTGTAGCCTTTTGTTTTGACAGCCTGGAAACTTCTTGCTGTGTTCCACTGAAGAGAGACTGCTAGTGCCCTGTGGGAATGAGGCCACGTGGCAAGAGCAGGCTCCATGGGCTCCCGAGGGTCTAGTGTTCAGCTCAGAGGCTGTTTGAACTGGTGCTTTAGAATGAGCAGGTTAAGAGTATTCACTCTGCTGAAAATGAAAAGCGTGGTCCTTTAGGTCCCCAACCCCATTTGATATCACCCGTTCCTGTTCTGGCTTCTGCTGGTGCTACCAAAGAGCATTTAAGTCAACAGGCTGGACCCCTCCACAAATCAATTAAACCTGTCTTTTAAAGTGGGATGGGCACGCCAGCAATCTTACTTCCCCTGGTGACTCCAATGCATGCCATGGTTGGTGCCAAGGTTGCAGACACACTTCTCATGAAAAAGACAGGGAAGGCGTGCCAGTCATTCAGAAACTGGTTTGGGCTTCCCACCAGCCTCTCAGTGGAGGTTTGGTTATTTACTCAAGGTTTAACTGAGTCTTTATCTCCCAGTTAATAAAAAGCACCGTGGAAAGTCTGACATCAGAGGCAGGTGGCAGATCACACCTTCCCTGGCAAGCACACATACAGTGTCTGTCAAGGTGCTCAGCTACCTTGGGCAAATCCCTGCCTTGCTTGGGTCTTTCAGGGAGGCTTTTGCCTAAGGGATGATGATACCCTTCCAGCTTTGGCACCTCAGCTTATTAGACCAGAGAGGGGAGGTGAACAGCAGAAGACCCCAGGCAGGGAGCAGGGCCGGACCTGGATAGGCCTTGTCTGGTGCTGTGTGCCTCCCTGCTGTGGGCTCTCTGCATTCACATCTCAGACTGCTTGCCTAGGAAGCCCTGAAACTTGGGTACTGGAGACCATGTGTCAACAGGTGGGAGAAATGGGTCTTTGGGGTGCTCTGAGTAGCTGGAGGGCTGGGGTAGAGCAATCCAGGAGCCCCCAGTTATATTAGAGTGTCTGCATTATTGTTTTGTTTTGTTTTTTAAGACAGGGTTTCTCTGTGTAGCCCTGGCTGTCCTGGAACTCACTCTGTAGACCAGGCTGGCCTCGAACTCAGAAATCCGCCTGCCTCTGCCTCTCGAGTTCTGGGATTAAAGGCATACGCGCTACCACGCCCACCAATACTTTTTTTTTTTTTTAAGACTAGGTTCATGAAACATTTGGCTATACACCCTGGACTTTTTTTTTTTTTTTATGTTTGTTTAGTATTCCAAACAGCAGCGCTCTGACTCTCCCACACCCATAATGCACTGTTCAGCATCAAGGGGGACCAACTCTGTCTCTGAAGTGACCTGACTTGTGGTAGAGAAGCACGGTGATCCTTAAGTTTGGCTCTCCATTCAGCCCCAGAGATGGCTGCATCTGTACTGAAATATTCCCGAAAGGCCCGTGGATGTAGTCAAGGCTTGCTCACCAGCCTGTGTTGTTGAGAAGTGTTACAACTCTGAACTTTCCAAGTTTTGGACCTGACAGGATATGGTGTAACCTTCAAGGAGGCAGGGCCTAATGGAAGGAAGTCTCCTGGTATGTGTCCTTGGAGGGAATATTGGAACTATAGCTCCTTCTTCTCTCTTTGCTTCCTGGCCACCATGAGTAAGTTTCTCCCAACACATACCCCCACCATAATGTAGCCCCTCATCACAGGCGCAAAGCAATAGGATCAAGTGACTATGGGTTGAAACTTGCAAAACCATGAGCCATGATAGACCTTTCTTCCTTGTAGGATGATTCTCACAGGCATTGTGTCACAGTCTCTGAAAGCTGCCAAGCACAAGCTGTAACTCAAAGCCCAGACCCTCCAGCATAGCTTCTCAGAGGTTGTTTCCCTCTGCCCCATGCTGCCATTTCAAGACTTAAATTCTGAATAAACACCACACATTGGGCTGTAGAAACTGAAACTCTGAGACTATTGTCTCCTAAATCCCAAGCTAGAAATTCTACTTATTCAAGGCCAGCCATATGGATAGTAGATCTTAGGTTGGGGACTCTTCACTTACCCTCCTTCTCCCATTAATTCATACACAGACCTCAGAGCCCCAACTTACTCAACTAGGTGTCACTAGGTGCCCTCTTCCTCTTCCCCTCCAGCTACACCCAACTAACTCACAGTCCCCACTCAGATCTAGGTGTGGAGAGAGAAGAAAAGAACCTCTTCATTTATATCCCAAGCCTTTGGAAGGAATGATGGATCATGGTACCCCATATGCCCTAGAGACTGGTCCTCCTGAGCCCAAAGAGAACAATGTCCGCAAAAAAAAAAAAAAAAAAAAGTGTCTTTCAAGATGGAAGCAGTGTGGCTGAGTTCAGTCGGATCAGCTGCTTTGGGTGTGGGGGAGTTAGAGCACTGCTGTGTAATAATCCAATGGGGTCACACCACTTCTGGAATTCTCTGGGAAAGCGAAAGGCTGCTGCTTTCAAGGCAGCATGAGACTGGCTCTCCTTAACATCGTTGGATGGGCTGCTACTGCTGCACATACTCTGAAAATGCCTCTGGTTGGCCACATTGATCAAGTTGAATGCTTTCTAGTCCCCAGGTACATAATACATTGTCTGTGTGGCTGGTGTTGCCACTCTACCCAATATAGGCAGTGGTGGTTCTGATTGGATAAGATATTCTGTGAGGTTGTGTGTGTGTGTGTGTGTGTGTGTGTGTGTGTGTGTGTTTGCAGTTGGGGGACACTTAGAAACTCATAAAGAGGGGATAGAGAGATGGCTCAGCAGTTAAGAGCACTGATTGCTCTTTCAAAGGCCTGAGTTCAAATCCTAGCAACCACATGGTGGCTCACAACCATCTGTAATGAGATCTGACTCCCTCTTCTGGTGTGTCTGAAGACAGCTACAGTGGACTTACATATAATAATAAATAAATCTTTGGGCCAGAGCGAGCAGGGCCGGAGTGAGCAGAGGTCCTGAGTTCAATTCCCAGCAACCACATGATGGCTCACAACCATCTGTAAAGCTACAGTGTACTCATATTCATTAAATAAATAAATAAATAAATAAATAAATCCTTTTTTAAAAAACGAAAGAAACTCACAAAGAGTAAAACAAGCCTGTGTGTTCTATGCCACCTTCTTGGCTTCTTGAGGTAGTCTGGAAAGTGATGCTAGACAGGCAAGAGAATCCTCACCCTGATGGTCTTATGCAAAGATCCTATGGGTACCTAGGCTATTTTCTCTGTAGCCTATTCCTGAGTCTTGGGCACTCAGGCCCAACCTTGTCTCTTGAATCAGTGTATATGGCTATGCAGCTGCCCCAATACCCAATGCTGTCCAGCCTTCTCAGCTGACAGGGTGTCTGCTATGTGCCAGCCACCAGCCTGCCCAAAGCCACAAAAGCAGAATGATCAGCTCTGTGTCTCACCCTGACTGTCCCTTTCCTCTTCCCACCTGTATTAATTTTCTACTACTGTGACCAAGCACCTGATATGAACAACTTACGGAGTAAGGATTTATTCTGGCTTATGTTCCTGAGCCAAAGCAGCAGCTCGGCCTATGTGCTTGGGCAGAGCATGCACCTGGAGGAGGGCTGTCTGCATCACAGCAGGCGGGAAGCAGAGAGGGGGCAGACTAGCATTCATTCCGCAGGTTTTCTCCCTTCCCTCCCTTTACTCTGCTTCCACTCCAGTCTGTGGTGGGTCTCACACCGTCTGTTAACCATCTCTGGAAAGACTCCCGCAGACACACCCAGAGGTGCACCTTGCCAGTCTAGGTGTTTCTAAATCTAGTCATGTCTAGACAATCAAGACTAAGCTTCATGTCACCTTTTTGAAGAAGAGTTGACAAAAAAAAAAAAAAAAAAGACGTGTGCCTGAGCCAGCTTGCTGCCCTCACAGGCTGTGGGTCCTATCCTCTAATGACCCAGGAAGAGGCTCAGGGGCTGATGCTCTGGGTTCTAAGGGGCTCTGTTGTAGGGCAGTTTCCTCTGAATTGGAATGTTCCTTTCAGATGGGAGGGGAAGGCTCCTGGGACTCTGGAGGTAAACAAAAGGTCTGAGAAAGTGGGATTGTGAAGGATTCTCCAAGTTCCCTCCCCAGCTTTATAGAGGCAATAGCAGACTACAGGGGGAGTACACAGACTGGTCAAGCTATCAAGAGGAGATCTTTCTGACCTGTCCAGCCAGCTGCCTGCAAATTGAGCTTCTGCAGCAAACTCCAGGGTTGCAGCTTTTGAGCGATCAGATCAGCTGTGTTGGGTGGGCTGTGCATCATCCCCTCACACATATTGCTGTTAGTAACCCCAATAAGTTTAGTGGGTTGCCAAACTGTACTTTGGTTCAACCATTAGCTTGGTCTATTGTGGGTTCCTTTTCTGGAGTGAGTAAATGTGTGTATGTCTCCCCAGGAAGAGTTTCTCAAACAGCAGGTCTCACACACCCAGGTTTTAAGGGTAAAGCTTCCTATAGCCACAAGTGGGGAACAATTATAGCCACAGTGGGGGACAATTCACTGGTTGTGGGGACTGGCTGATGAATCTTGGTTCCCCAAGTAAATTTTGCCTTTGGTCAGTTTCCACAAACCCTTAACATACCTTTGTCTCTGAAGGCTTTTCTCTGCAGGATCTTTAAGCAGCTCAGGAAACAATGGGCAGGGTCTCTCCAGAGGCCTGTGATGCTGGGTGGGGGTCAGGATGAGCCTGACCCTATGGGCTTTTACCCCACCCCCAATCCCTGGGGTCAGTGACACTTTCCATACCTATATATTCTCATTCAAGTTGAAGGGAAAAAAATAACATGAAGAATCCCAGAGGCTCTGAAAGGCTTTTACGGGCTCCTGGCAATGAGGAAAGCTGAGCTGAGGGAAGTGGAAGGAGCTCTGGGGGCAGGTTACTCCAGGAAGCAAAGTTGCAGGTAGAATTTTCCATGACACTTAACTCAGCTCATAGTGGGATGTGCCCATGGGAGGGGACAAGTTCTCTGAAGATGTCCCAGGGGTTTGGAGGTGATATATCCCCCAGAAGGGAAAAAGACTGGGTGCCCAGCTGCTGCTGATAATGTCCACTGTCTCGCAATGATTCTAAAGCTACTCACACAGGCCAGGGGAGCCCCCAACACAACAAGGAACTGTCTGCAAGCCCCACTCACTTCCTGGTTAGGTGGAGATGATTAACCACACACCCAACACTGCAGAGCCACGGAGGGGTTACTGTGTGCACTGTGCCAAATAGTCATAGGGGCTATGGAGGGGTGCATACCACATGCCTTGAAAGGTCTCCAACTTCCAGGGGTCAACTTCCATAGTCCTAAGGAGGCAACGACTTCACCTTTGGAGCCCCCTGCCTCTTCCCCAATGATGTCAGAGCACTGGATGTCACAATCTGATCTCTGGCTACAGGGACCCAGCATGGTGACCCACGATGACATCAATGTACACCTAACTTACATCCACTCTAAGTACACAACACAGTGGACAACAGGAGTCAGAGAGGACTGAGGCCTTCACAAAGTGCCTAAGGCTCAGGAGTACAGCAAGGCTGGTCACGTTGACCTCCTCAGGAAGTCTCATGAAGCTGGGTATGTGCCAGACTCTGGCGGCCTGGCTCTCAGAGGGCCTCATCCTTGTAGCAGCACATACCCTTGTGTACACACACACACACACACACACACACACACACATACACACACACACACCCCAGAGAAGCAGAGGTATAAGGCAGAGTCAAGGTTTTCCAAGGAACTTCAGGAAGAAAGGCAACTGAGAAAACCCAGGGTACCTTGGTTAGCATCTCCAGGGAGGAAACAGGACTAACAGATGTGTGAGGAGAGTTTCAAAGAATAGGGAGTTTGTTCTTTGTCCCTAGTTCCTAGAAAGGAGTGTGGCAGTCATGAAGTTGGAGGCCTCCTTTATAGACCAATTTCAGCTTGCCCCTGTTCTCTGAACTAACATGGAGCACCCAGTACATCTGAGTCCAGGCTACCAGCATCAGGTCTGGAGGCAATACTGAACAAACTCAGTGCTGGAGAACTCCAGCCCCCTGCCTATGATCTGGGTCTTTAGCCCCTTAGGTCTCCAGGATAGCACCCTGATTCCCAGTACCTGTGCTTCCCACAGGGCTGAGAGCCCAGAGCCTCCTCCACAGAGTGAGATCCTGGGACACAATCTTTTCCCAGTCTTTAGAGCAGCAAAGTTCTCACCTGAGGGTTGAGACCCCTTGGTGATCGCAGATCAGATATTTACATTATAATTCACAAGAGTAGCAGAATTACAGTTAGGAAGAAACAACTAAATAACATTATGGTTGGGGGGTCACCACACCATGAGGAACTGTACTAAAGGGCCACAGTTAATATTAGGAAGGTTGAGAACCATGGCTCTAGAACTAAGGCCAAGATATTCCGGGGCAATGATTTACAGATTAACTAGCATCAGCTAACACTGCGTCCCTCTCAGAGCACGGCAGCAAAGTCCCTGCTACTTATAGTCAGGAAGGAAGGAGTCCCGCCTGCAGTGGTGGACGGAGGCTGGCAGATGCAGGTGCTATCCACTCTGCTGATGAGGGTGGGGTAGGGGAATGTGGAACACTGATCTGTTGGCTCTAGCAGGCTGCTCAGGGCCACTAAAGGTGCTGTGGAACAGGGCCAGAGTTTGGATAAGGTCAGCTAGGAGACCAGAGTGGCTGGAAAAGACACACAGAGTTGAGTCTTCCTCAAGGCTGCTAGAGGTGAGAGCTGGGTGGGTTGCTTTGTAAAACTAGAGTTCTTTTTTTTTTTTGGTTTTTCGAGACAGGGTTTCTCTGTGTAGCCCTGGCTGTCCTGGCACTCACTTTGTAGACCAGGCTGGCCTCGAACTCAGAAATCCGCCTGCCTCTGCCTCCCAAGTGCTGGGATTAAAGGCGTGCGCCACCACGCCCGCCCGGCTTAAAACTAGAGTTCTTAATCCAGCTCCCCTCAGCCAAACCCCTAATCCTGTCACCCAGCCCCACCCCTTCCCTGCTCCCCTCAGCCAGACCCCTAATCCTGTCACCCAGCCCCACCCCTTCCCTGTTGCTTTGCTTCTCGTCAAAGGTTTCTTCCTTTTGGTACAAAAGGTTCCTTTAATTTTCTTTCGTCTTAAAATTTTATTTTCTCAGTATGGGTGGTTTGCCTTCATGTCTGTCTACACACCTTATGTATACCTGGTGCCCACAGAGGCCATAAGAGGGCACCAGACCTGCTAGAACTGGAGTTACAGATGATTGTGAGCCACCATGTGGGTGCTAGGAATCGAACCTGGACCCCGTGTAAACGCAGCAAATCCTTTTAAGCACAGGGCTTTCTTTTCATATCTGCCCCTCATCCCCGCATGCACACTGCTTTTGTTCAGTGTGTCTTACCACAGAGACAGAATGGAACTGGAACAAGTGAGCTCAGATGTTAGCTGGACCGTGGCCTGGTTATAGAGACTGCTCCCAGTGCCTCAGTATCCCCAAACATAAGTGAGAAGATTCCAACAGAGACAGCTAAGGCTGCTGTCAGCTCTGGATTCATCCCAGGGACCTTGATACCTCACTGATGGATGGCCAGACAGCAGGAAGAAGACAGGCCAACAGCCCCCAGTGACGATCCCTGGTGGCAGGTCAGCCAAGTCTTCCTTTCCCCACTAGGGGTTCCCACTCTCAGCCCCCACCCTAAACCAGGCATACCCCTTTCAGAAAAAACATTGGGATGCCCCTCTTCTCAGGAGGTGCATTAGAGAAAGCCAACTACACCCGAGAATGTGCATTTGACCTTCGCTAAAATTAGGTTCCAAGTCCCAAAGGGCAAAAGCGAAATGAGGAGGAAAATGAGAAAACAAATTGAGGGCGTTGAAGAATGTTAAAAATATGTGTCTGTAGTAATGTAGGCAAGGAAATGAGGACACCATAAGCCAGTGGAACCCCTGCGTGGCTGCCGTCACGTGAGCGTGGCTCAGCACTGCTCTGGACTCTCAGGGAAACTGAGGCCCACAGAGAGTCATAAAGCCCCAAGGCACAATCTGAAAACCAGTCATATGCATGGGCCATCTTCCCCAAGCATGAACACAAAATCCCCGTGGTCACAACTCTTGGCCTGGAAGGAACCCAGCTTCAGGGGCGCTCAGCTTCTTCTGGGCTGCTGCGAGATCCTGGGAAGTAATCATTGTCTTTATCGCGGTACCCGGCCTATCATAGCTGTGTGATAAGCCTCCGTTATTGTTTTCATTATTAATATTGATCACTGGTGTGGAGTGACGTGAGAACGGGGCTTGTAGAAAATTATGTCTCCCTTTCTTCCCTAGCAACAGAATCGGGAGAGAAGCATGGGGCTGTTTTGACTAGAAGCATTGGGGTCAGAGTAAAATGGGGGAGATATGAGGGAAGGGTCGGGCTGGGGACTAGAGAGGCAGACAAGTGCCACTATGCTGTGGTGGTTGAGCAGTACAAGCCTTTTTTGAGCACCTTAAGGGCCTGGCCCCGGGCAGATTTGCCACTCTCCCCAAGCCAGCCACCAGCCATGGCTGCTCAGAGGACTTACATTTTATGTATAGGACCTTTATTAGATTCACAATCTGCCTCCGCCTCTGATGGCCCGCCCTTGTGTAGCCCTCCTAATGAGTGTGTGGCATAGGCAGGGCAGAGAGGTTAGTTACAGATTACAGTCACTGGTCACTCAGGCTGTGCAGAGGAAGCAGAACCATAGCTGAAGCCCCACCCTAAAACACAGGCCCCACATCCAGCTCCCTTCACTGGCCCCTCCCACAGCCCATCACCAAGTGAGCTGCATGATTCTTTTTTTCCCCACATTTTTTATTAGATATTTTCTTCATTTACATTTCAAATGCTATCCCAAACGTCCCCTATACCCTCCCCCCGGAGCTGCCTGATTCTTAAGAGCTTGTGAGGAGGCTTCCTCAGGGAGTAGTATCTGCATGCGCTCAGTTAAAGAAGGGCCCTCAGCTGGTGAGGGTACACCTGAGCACACAGATTTGGGAAGGACACTTGTGGAGCAGTGACACAGAAGAGGACATCATAAAGCCCGCCAGGTCAGCTAATTAACCCTGGCAATCAGTAGAGTGGCAGATGTCATGGCCAGGTCACCCTTACGTCCTGAAATATCTTTTTAATATAATCTGTATACAATCCCTTTATTAGATGCAAGATGCAAGACTTGGGACTGTTTTATCCCCCATTTCATGAACTCTTTGCTTTCTTTTTCTTTCCTTCTTTCCTTCTCTCTCTCTCTCTTTCTCTCCTTCTTTTTCTGTTTAATGACAGGGTCTATATATGTAGCCCTGGCTATCCTGAAACTCACTATGTAGACCAGGAACTCACAGAGATCCTCCTGCCTCTGCTACTCAAGTGCTAGGATTCAAGGAGTGCCCCAGCATGCCCACTAGTCTTCACTTTCTTGATGGTACCCTCTGAAACACAAGTGAGAGCAGTTCTGCTGACTCCTAATGATGATTTTACTGTCATTTATGATTTGATAGACTATTGCCTAGCACAGGGGGCATGAGGGTTTATGCCCATTATTATTCTCTCTCTCTCTCTCTCTCTCTCTCTCTCTCTCTCTCTCTCTCTCTCTCTCTCTCTCTCTCTCATAGTGAGTAGTGAGCCCCTCAGGTACAATGCTGAGTGGAAGAGACAACCCAGGCATCCTTCTCTTGCTCCTAATTATAGGGGGAGAACTTCCCACTTTCTGCCATTAAGTATGGTACTGGCTATGAGTCCTCCACAAGCACCTTTGTCAGGTTGAGAAAGCACCTGTGTGTTCCTACTTTTTCTGAGTGCTTCATGAAGAAGCATTTAATCATATTAAGTGTTTATGTGTCTATGGAGACCATTTAGTACCTTTTGTCCTTTGTTCTATTACTGTGACATAGTACACTGAGTGGCTTCAGATGTTGAGCCCACCTTGTATTCCTGAGATAAGAGACCATTTTTTCATTGTGTCTAATCCCCTTTAATATATTCCTGGACTCTATCTGTGCTTTGGGGGTTTCGTATCCACATTCACAGGGAGATATTGGTCTACAGTTTACTTCTCTTGTGATGTCTCACGGGTGTGAAGGTAGCAAAGCCCAGATTCTCGGGGCTGACTGTGAGGTCTCTGTGTGCACTAGTGTGTGCATGTACAAGTACATGCATGAGGTGGTGAGAGGGGCTGCTTGCTGGTGTATCTGTGTCACAGACGGTCCATACATAGTTGGCCATTTGGATTTGCTTTCTGTGTGAGAACTCTCCTCATATATTATTTGGATGCATTTGGTTTGGGATGAATCCATCTTTGCAGGAAAGGTTCCTTAAATTTTTTTGCTTGTTCCGTTGCCAAGGAGAGGCTAGAGCAGGAAGAGTCATCTGCAGGTCTGGGTGAGACATTTGCTCAAACTCTTACACATTAGCCCTGTCTCTGCCGTGCCTGGAAGCTCCAATCCTGGAGGCTCTCAAAATCTCCAGTCAATAAGCCAGCTGTCACCTTCTGGAGCAATGTGAGGAGTACGTGGGAAGAGGCTTTGGGGATCAGGGCTGGCTGGATTCCAGGCAGGTGAGACGGCTTCGCTGGATAAAGGTGCTTTCTGTCAGGTTGTTCCCAAGAGCCACATGGTGAAAGAAGAGAACTGATTTCTGAAAGTTATCCCCTCCACATATGTGCCATGGTGCACACACACATGCTGATACACACACACACACACACACACACACACACACCCTCAGACCCACATAACAAATAAATAAACAAATGTAAAAACACTTTAAAATGCCTGCATTATAATTTCCTTCTGGAGCTGGAGAGATGGCTCAGCGGGTAAGAGCACTGACTGCTCTTCTGAAGGTCCTGGGTTCAAATCCCAACAACCATCCCATAATGAGATCTTCTTCTGATGCCCTCTTCTGGTGTGTCTGAAGTCAGCTACAGTGTACTTATGTATAATAATAAATAAATCTTTGGGCCTGAGCAAGCAGGGACTGAACAAGCAGGGCTGACCAGAGTGAGTGGGGTTGACGGAAGTGAGCAGAAGTCCTATCGGGTCTCCTGGTCCCTGCTCTGTCCTGTGCCCTCTGTGGGGCTCTGGACTTACAAGGTGTACCTTTTAACTTGTTGGTTGTTATTTTAATAGTGTTTAATGGAGGCAGAAGTATAAGCAGGGGTAGTTAACTGGACAGTTCTTGAGTGGTGTTTCTGTCTCAAAGTTGGGGAACCCACCCAGAGGGTAAGAGTGGAGCTCTTAGTGTGACTCTCCCACTCCTGCTGCCTCATTGCTCTCTGAGGTTCCAAGCAGGAGATAGAGGCTCTTCTGACCCATTTCTGATCCCCAGGGTTAGGGATGGAATCTAAACCATTCCTCATAGGCTTAGGGTTTTTCAGCTGGTATTGTTATTTTTTTTGGGGGGGTATGGAAACTTTAGGAGGTGGGATCTGACTGGTGAAATTGGGTGCCTAGAGGCAGGCCTTTGAAGGTTATGGCAGGCCTTTGAAGGTTATATCTTGTTTCTCTCTCTCTCTCTCTCTCTCTCTCTCTCTCTCTCTCTCTCTCTCTCTCCCTCCCTCTCTCCCTCCCTCTCTCTCTCCTTCCTTGTCAGTCATGATGTGAACACCTTCTGATGCTATGAATAGAACATTGTGGCCTTTATCACCATGATGATCAAAAGCCCGCCAAGACCCTGAGCTTTCTATTCTTTTTTTTTTTTTTTAAAGATTTATTTATTATATGTAAGTACACTGTAGCTGTTTTCAGACACACCAGAAGAGGGCATCTGATTTCATTACAGATGTTTGTGAGCCACCATGTGGTTGCTGGGATTTGAACTCAGGACTTCTGGAAGAGCAGACAGTGCTCTTAACCTCTGAGCTCTCCAGCCCAAACTTTCTATTCTTGCTTCCATCAGGTATTGTGGTCAGCAAGAGGCAAAGGGAACTAAATTCACTTGGAGGTGTAAATGTGTCTGTCACTAAGGACCCTCCCAGACCCCTGTCAGGAATTCTGACCAGAAGGCTTCATTGTGTTACTAAGAGATTGTGGGAGTGGGTAGTCCCCAACAAGTGGTTCTGATCTAATGATTGGTCTGTGGTCAATGGTAGAAGGCTGGCTACATAGGCACACTGGTCTAGAGCAACCCTGGGAGGTGAGTTCCCAAACAGACCTCAGAGAGCCAGAGGAGGTCTGGCTGCATATGCTTTGATGAGAGACTACCCTTCCCTTGGTGAGCGGTGTGAGGTGAGAAGAAAGGGATGCTGGGAATATGTACTCGGAGGTCCTTGTCCCCAGCACAGCCAGCCGTGCCCAAGCAGCCTCCAAGAGGAGATGCCCTGGCTGCAGGCCAGCTTCTGGCTTCTAATACCTTCCTTTCTGGATGTATTCCCATCATAGCCTTCAATGCAGCACACCTTAGGCCCATACTCCAAACAGGGACATCACTGGGGATAAGCCTCAGGGTTTGCTATAGGATCCATGTTTGTTGGACAATGGAACAGAACGCTGCCCTTAGACAGCACTGGCTCACAGACATGACATCCTCTGAGGATACAACTTTTCTTGATAGGTCGCTTGAACCAGGCAGGGTGTAAACATTCCTGTCCTCTCAGCTAGGCCACCAACACAGCACGCCACTGGGGACAGAGAGGAAAACCAGTGAGGCAGCTAGATGGCCCAGATTCCAGGACTCTTGATGAAACCTGAGGTCCAGGGAAACACCAAATGGCAGTTCAGTTCAGTGGGTGTCCTCAATGGAAGGGACTTCTCATCTTTAATTTCCCAACTCTGACAACCCTATATGAGGGAGTCTGGCCAGAGCATCAATTTTGAGTGGTTTTTGTGTGCCAAGTGCTTTGCTGAGTATATCCTCTTTGCTTTGTTAATAAGCCTTGTCAGGGCACCTGTTCCATACCAGGATCATTGCAGGGAGAGATGAAAGTCCAGCAGAAAGCAAACCGGACACCAGCCTGTCCTCTCAATACTCACACTCCAGTGCAGGGAGAAGATGGGGCGGGGAGGAGAGAGCTCACGAATAAATAAACAGCATAGTGGTGTGCACCTTTAATCCCAACACCCAGGAGGTAGAGGCAAGAGGATCTCTGTGAGTTCAAGGCCAGCTTGGTCTACCTAGCAAGTTCCAGGTCAGCCAATGCTACATAGTGAGACCCTGTCTTTTTTTTTTTTTTTTTTTTTTTTTTTTTTAGAACAAAGTAAATAAACAAATGATACTATAACATGCTAGGTGGTAAAGTGTTACATAGGAAATAATACCTGGGAGGGAGTCTCTTACCAGCCATGAGGTGGCTTTGGAAGGCAGTGCTCTAGGCAAAGGCAGGAGGCCTGTGAGGAGCTGGCCATGAACACTACTTGTGAAAGGCAAATGTGCTGCAGACACAGGCTGTGCAGAAGCCCTGGGGTTTTGTGGCACAGCAAAGTAAGGCCCTATGGGAGGGGTCTTTGTGGTGAATAGAGTCAGAGCAGGGACAGACCACATAGTGACGAGAGTGAGGTGAGATCCAAGCAAGTTCTATGATACAGGAGCAACACCTCTGTGTATGTGAGAAGGTTCACCCTCCATCCCTTGGTACTTGAGTCCTTGGTTCTTGCTACACTCCTGTCATATACACCACAGGTAACATATGTGCTCAAGAGATGGCTGACCTGTCCTCCCGTCTTGCTGGGCTCCAGAGACTGGTGAAGGGTGGAGTCACAGGATCTGGCCGTGCTGCTGACTCTCTCTGTATGTATGTGTGTCTGTCTGTCTGTCTGGACCGACAGCTTATCTGGAACTTTTTCTTTTGAATGACAAAATGGCACTGTCCACTCTACTAAGCACAGGGTGACCATCTGGACATAGAAGGACAGTCACCGAGTCAGGATCTGGACTCAGCCAGTTTATCCCACTCTCTCTTAGTGGTTATCGCTCTTCCTACCTGCCTCCCCAGCCCTGAGCACCATCAGCAGTGGATGAGTGAATTGACATTTGCCGTCCAGTGGGTCTGCAAGGGCTGCAGGAAACAGAGACTTAACACAAAGGCAGTCATTACTCATCACAGACATTCCCAATATGCAGAGTATTATAAAAGCTCAGACAAACATGGCGGTCCCTCAGAACGACCCAACACTTGACCTATATTACCTCAGAATCAGACAAGAGGCCCTCAAGGGGAAACCCCTGAGCCACACCTGGGAGTCCCTCTGCCACAGCCACCCTTCCTAAAGCTTTCCTGTTATCAATGGGGCAAGCACAGGAAAACTAAGAGGGTAGGGATTGCTGCTGGGTGGCTTTGGAGATGGTGCAGGTCATGGGGTATGACTTAGTGACTCCTGCCACTGTAGCTGTGATGAGATGTGGATCACGATCAAAGAAGGTGGGCCTGGGTATAGACTCCAGAGGGAGGCCCCGGCTACTACCACACTGCACATCCCCTACCTGGGCTGTGTAGATAGCCTGGCAGGGTCTAGCATTCATTCCGATCTAAGATGGCAGAGCCCACTCCAGCAGGCATGCATACACACACACATGCATGAATGCATGTGTGCATACATGTATATACTGTACACATATGCAGCACATGTAAATCAGACCATATGCATACAAACTACACTCCCCATATACAAACCATACACTCTCCATAACACACACACACACACACACATAGGTACATGTGCACATAAACCTCATACATATAAAACTATACCCTAACCCACATGTGCTTTTATATCATGTATGCCAATCTACCTTGCAAAGCTCAGAAATCCTTTATGGAGAGCAAGGGAGCAGACAGCTGCTCACATCTTTGCTATGCAGCCCCCAGCCCATCCTTCCAGTCCTTGGAGCTATAAAAAGTGGCTCATGCACACAGGGCTCTTCCCATCTGCCCTGGCTGTATCTCATCTGACAGAATGCGGCATTGGCACTACCTGTGATGTCAGAAGAGTCAATGCAATTGCCTGCAGAGGATTTTGGCCAACTTAGGGTCAGAGAGTAGGAGCCACTCTGGCTTCTGTCTATCCCTCCAGAAGACAACACACCCATGACAGTGGGTTTGGGAACAGTACCGGGCAGGAAGTACCTGGTGGGCAGGCCAAGTACTGAGATGAGAAAGCAGAATCTATAGTTACCTGCTTTTGGTCCAGGCCTGCCCTGAAGTCAGAGGAGACAAGTACTCTTGATTCTTTGGAGATTCTGGGACTATCCTATTTCTAATACCCTTGGCCCAGGCAAGGCTACAAATGAAGGAGCTCAGCCAAGATGCAGCACTGGTTTCTGTGTAGGAAAAGCAGTGGGGGCCTGGGCTCAGCTGTTACAAGAGAATATCTCCTCCAGAGTGTTCTAGCCCAGTGCTCATGCCCAGAAACCTCTGAGACTCCTAAACCTCAGGACTTGGGAGTGACCTGGTGCTCACCAGCAGCTGCTATGCCCGGGCTGTTCACATGGTCCCTTCTCAGCTGTACTGACCCCTGCACACTTATGTCCCTGTTTGCTCTGTCCCTGCTTCCTGGTTTTTGCCTCTCAGCTACCAGCAATATATGATCATCTCATTCGTGTGTCTGCGCCCTCCCGCAGAGTGTTCCAAATGTCACAGATTCTCAGAAAACATCTGTGAGAACAAACCAAACTGTGAGAGGCCTCTGGCCACCTGCCTGGGAGGGAGAAGTAGGAGGATCTGTCTGCTTCCTATCCTTACTACTGGGGGGGGGGGGCGTCTCTGCTGATAAGAAAAGAACCCCAGAGTCACAAGACTGGGAGAGGGCTGAGGGCAGACTTGGCAGCAATAACTGTCCTGTCCTAATGTTAGAAGCCCAAATGTGGTCTAGGTTCCCAGGAAGTGTCAACCTGTGACTCTAGGAGCTGGGGCTCAAGAGGGTGGGGTTGAGGTGAGTTCCCAAGTAGACAGGGGCATAGGTGACCCCAAAGTGCAGATAAATGTGCTAGCACCTGCTGAAACCACAGCAGGGGAGCTGGGCTAGCCTGGGATTGAGGAAGCTGAGAAACTGGATGGCGTTAGTGACCATGGCCCTAAAGCCTGCCTCACCTTCCCTGCCCTCCTCAAAGCAGAGTCTGTTGTTCTTTGCCCCTGTGGCATTTTCCCAGGCTTGCCACACCATCCCTGAGACCAAATGGCCCTGGTATGTGACCACACACTCTGAGAGCTGTATTCAGAGCTATTCAGACTTAACTCTGAGGATGGGCCCTCAGAGTCTTACAATGGAAATGTGCATCCAGCCAGCTCACCCAAACATCCTCTTCCAGATGGACTAATGAAGCTTCCCTTGCCAAGAAAGGCATCCCAGAGCCCAGCACAGCCACTGCCAGAGGGCAGCCACAGGAAATGAATGTAGGGCGTCTATAAATGCAGGGAAGGCTTTGTAATGTTGGGGCGGGGAAGGGGAGGGTACCAGGGCTGCCAAGAACCCTGAAAAGATCACTTCAGGTACCTGCTCTCCTACAGGCTTGTGTCCCCCTCCCCCACCCTGCACACCGCTGTGAACGCCAGGCTCAACATCGTCTGAAGCCATTTGCTTCCCATAGCAGCTGCTCTTCCTGGGGCTTTCTATGTAACCATCAGCAACATTGGGCAGGGAGTGTAGTTATTTTCATCACTGTGGTGGCTGAAGAGTACTTTATAAAAGCAACTTAAGGAAGGAAGGAGGGAGGGATGGGGGAGGGGAGGAAGGGGAGGAAGAATAAATCTGGCTCACAGTTTGAGGGTACAGTCTGTCACCTTGCCGGAAGGCATGGCAGCAGTAGTGAGAGGCAGCTGGAGGCAGCTGGTGACATTGTGTCTATTGTTCAGAAGCAAAGTGATGGATGCAGGTGCTCAACTCTTTTGTTCTCGGTCAGTCAGGTATCTCCAATTTATGGAATCATGCCAATAGTACCATTTAGAGTGGTTCTTCCCACCTCAATAACCCCAATCTAGATAATCCCCTACAGACATGCCGGAAGGTTTGTCTCTTAGATGATTCTTCAAGTTGACAGTCAACATTAGCCCTCACAGAGAAGGACCTAGGAATGCTGGAGGCTTCTGAGTGACAGAGTCTCTGTAGTTGGCTGTGAAGATTCATTAAGTCTGTAGCAGGCTTGTCGAAGTGGGTGACACCTGCAATGCTAAGAGCAGCTCCAGGTATGGCTCTATGCCCTGTGGGCACCACTCCATCACCTTCCCACTTTGGCACGGCCAACTCCCTCTCATGTGATACTTGCACCACCCCCAGGTCAGCTGCTAGCGATGCTCTGTTTGAACCTCCGTCACATTACATACAGCATTTTGGGAGTATAGCCGCAACCAAAAATACCCAGGTCAGAGTGGAAACACAATATCTTAGTGACTTACCACATACCTGAAGCCTTAATGTCACTCACTCTCATGAAGACACCACAGGATGGTTGGACAGACACAGAAGGAGGGGACAGAATGAACCTGTCAACTTGTGGTATGATGGCAGGGAGGTGGTGACATGGTCCCAGATGTCACCTCTCCCACATGTAACTTCTTACTCCCACCCAGCCAGGCCTTGGCACCAGCTTCCTCATGGCTGCTAGTGGACAGAGTCCATCAGTTGTAACAGACCCACTGACTCTCCACAGTCCACTAAAGAGTTTTAATATTCACTCAAGGATGGATTCCAATTAGTTTTGGCCTCATGCTAACTAGACCTGACTTCTCTGTGGACCAGAAACCACATCATGATGCTGATTGGGGAGGGTAGGACCACCACTAACCCTTGAGACCCAGCATGGCTGATGCTAGCAGCCACTGCCCCACCAGTTCACTGATTAAGTGACCCATCACAGTTTGCAGTGGGAAACAGTCTATGCAGAGAGAAGGGCTGGCTGTTCTGGGAATTCTTTTGGCTCCTAAAGTAGGAGTAGCTGCTGGGTTTTAAATTCTGGAAATCTCACGGTCAGTAAAGTGTTTGGGCTTTGCATTTGCAAGACCTAGGTTTTCCCATCCTCTGATACCTCTGGAGTCCCAAGGAGCTTCCATGCTACAGAAGGTACCCCTTCCTCTGAGACCGCTCTTCACTCACTAACCCTTTGACAAAATGCTTTAGAGAATAACTGAAGGATGTGTTCTTGCTTTTTAAAAGGGATCTACAGCTCCAGGGCTACATATGGGCATCCAAACACACACACACACACACACACACACACACACACACACACACACACACAAATAAATCTTTAAAATATAAAATAAGTGTTTGTGGTAAATAAGGAAAATCTGAAGTGAGCTGGTCTTTCTGGTCCCTGATGCTGGGCTGGGGAGTGAGGCACAGTAAGGTACTTTACAGCACACTCTTTTTGGGATGCTGATTTTTAGCATCCCTGATGGACAAGGCTGAGATTCAGCATGCCTGAGCTCTTTGACTGAGGTGACAGAGTCAGTGAAGTAGGAGGCAGGATTCAAATAGATTGTTCTTGTCTGAGGTTGAACCAAAATCATGGAGAGAGCTAGGCACGCTGGAGAAATCCCAAAAGGGTGATGAGAGAGATGGGGGTCTCTCAGAGCCACCCCCTTCTACCCAAGTACAGCAGCCCCTCTCAGTCCACTCATCCCAGGGACACCTGGGAATGATGGAAGTGAACCCTGAGAGCCGCAGGGCATAACTACTGGGAAGGATGGTTAATGGCCAGTTTTTTTCTGAGCACATTTTGACAGTCTGACACCCAGCGGTGGGGGAGGCAGTGTGGAGAGGGGTGTCATTAAAGCTGTTATTGCTCTATTAAATTTCTCTAGGAGCATAAAGAGCTTTCATCTGCCTTAAGTCCTGTGATCACAGTGGAACAAATTATCACCTTTTAAACTGGATCCGTTTCCGTGAAGCCCTGCGTAATATGTCCCTGTTGGTGAAGCACACCCACCTCTCTTCCATTTCCCGGATTCCCTGTCCCCTCTTCCTATAGTTCTTTTTGACATTTTCTTTTCACAGCCCTCCAATTGCCTGAAGACATTCTTGTTGATTTTGTAGTAAAATCTCTATGGCCTGCATTGCGCTGAGAATACAGACCTGGGGTTTATTGATCAAAACCTGCAGTGCTTCAAAAAGCAAATGCGATGGGAGGGAAACAGACCACTCGGGTCTGAGGCCAACACCCTCTTATTTCATTTTAGATTTTCCAAATAAAAATGTGCTTCGGTGGTAGGATTCTAAGACTTCTCTGGTAAAATCAGACAGTACTGGACATTTCTTTGTAAATGAACTTATTGTGGAAATCCCATATTTACGAAGCATTTACAGCTGGGTGAAAAAACCAAGACAACATGAGAGGGTCCTCTCAACTTGCCAGCAGGACTCCCCAGGTCCCAAGCCAGGAAGAAGAGAGCAGTGGATATATACCAGCCATCTCTCTTCTTTTTATGCAATCCAGGATCCTAGCCCAAGGAATGGTGCTGCCCACAGTAGGTATTCTCACCTCCATTAATCTAAACAAGATAATCCCCCATAGATTCCATGCCCAGAGATCCACCTCCCAGGTGATTCTAGATCTCATGAAGTTGACAGTTGAGATTAACAATCAAAGGTTGCTTTTTAAATTTTGTTTTATTGTTTTCTTAAAGTATTAAGGAGTGAACCCAGGGCTTTGTACATAATAGGCAAGCAAATCTACCATTGAGCCACATTCCTCTGCCTTTGTTTCTTGCATCTTGTGGTACTATCTATTTAAAAGGTATCTCCCAAGTTCACCCATCAGAAAGAAAAAGCTAGAAGGGATGGAGGAACAGGGGATGATGTTTATGGTATATAGTCATCGAAGAGCAATAAATACTCTGTCCAATTTTCCTAAGCTCCTTTGGTCTCAGGTCCACACTGAACTGCAAGGAAGCCTGGAAAATGTACTCCAGAGAGAAAGGTTAATGTTAATGGCTTTAGTAGTCAGCTTCCAGTTTGAGTCATATACTAGGTCTTGCTTTGAGAGAACCAAAGTGGGGAAAATTAAAAAAAAAATGAAGTCTGTGGAAGCAATGGATGAGTGTGGAAGAGATGAATGAGTCTGTGGAGGTGATGGATGAGTCTGTGGAGGTGATGGATATGTCTATGGTGGTGATGGGTGAAACTGTGGAGGTGATGGGTGAGTCTGTGGAGGTGATGGATAAGTCTATGGTGGTGATGGGTGAAACTGTGGAGGTGATGGGTGAGTCTGTGGAGGTGATGGATAACTCTATGGTGGTGATGGGTGAAACTATGGAGGTGATGGCTGAGTCTGTGGAGGTGATGGATGAGCCTGTGGAGGTGATGGATGAGCCTGTGGAGGTGATGGATAAGTCTATGGTGGTGATGGGTGAACTGTGGAGGTGATGGGTGAGTCTGTGGAGGAGATGAATGAGTCTGTGGAGGTGATGTATGAGACTGTGAAAGGAAATTAAAATTCAAGGTCCATGACTCATGTGGCTTGCTAGTTAGCAGGGCTTTTTGGACCTAGAGCAAAGAACAAAGGTTGTAAAGTCATCCCAGGAACCAACTAGCCATAAAGATAGGGAAGACATACAAGAATGTCCAGACTGGCCTGGCACCTCCCTATCTCCCGCCCTTCTGACATGAGTTAAATGTTAACCAGATGCTCTACTGTTACCTCGCTCTGAACTTACAGTTTGCTAATGTTTAAACTGTCCAATTGTGTGAAGCCACGCCAATTCTTCCCCTACCCCCACTCTTTTCCTATATAAACCCCTAGCTTCTGAGCCTCGGGGTTGACACCCCTGTCTCCTGCGTGAGATGTGTTGGCCCGCGGCTCTGTCATTAAACTACCTCGTGTGTTTGCATCAAGACGGTCTCTCATGATTCCTTTTGTGTGTGCCAACTTGGGACTCGAGTGGGGGTTTCCCCTCTAGGTTCTTTCAACTGTAGATGTGATGTCTTCATGAATCTGAAGCCAGAGAGGTTTGAGAACAATGTTAAAAAAAAAAAAAAAACCTATGTGAAGAGGCCCTCTTTGGAGCCTTGAACCAAGAACACAACCTCATTCTGGAGACTGAAAATCCATGTCCAAGGGTACAGGGATAAGAGGAGTGGCCTGAGTAGAGCTCCTTTAGCAGACCCCTCTCTGAGGCCACTGAAGCAATAAAACTCAAGGGCCTGGAAGTCTGGGCCAGGTTAAAGGCATGTCCCTGAGCCTAGGACATAGAAGGTGGGCAGCTGACATTTTTATCTTGAATGAAGGCTGTTCTGTCATTAAATCTATTTGTTCTTTCTTTGTTTGTGTGTGTTGGATATATACATGTTCACATGTATTCACATGCATGTGTCAGAGAGGAATTTGAGGTTAGGATTAGCTTTAATTGTAACTTTGCTTTAACTTAAATTAGCTTTAATTGTAAATTTAACAGTCAACAGTTGACCAGGAGAGCCTCAGTTGAGGAACTGCCTAGAGCAGATTGGCCTGTGGAGATTGATTACTAATTGGTGTAGGAGCCAGCCCACCAGCACCACGGGTGGTACCATCCCTAGGCAGGTAATGTTGGGTTGTATAAGAAAGCTACCTAAGCAGGAATCTGAGTTAGCCAGCAAGTAGTGTTCCTCCATAGTTTCTGCAACAGGTTCCTGACCTGACTTCCCTGTGACCTGGAAGTCAAAGATGAGATGAACTCTTCTGTCCCCAGCAGGAAGGAAACTAGGACAGGTGTTTTCCTCTATGGTCTCTCCATTTTAGTATCTTAAGACAAGTTCTATCACTAAACCTGGATCTCTCCAATTTGGCTACAATGACTGGCCAGTGAACCCCAGGGGTCCTCCTGCCTCTGCCTCCCCAGTGCTGGGATCCTGGGGTTGCAGGCATGCTCTCCCACAGCAGGCCTTTCACTTCCTTGCTGGGATCCAAACTTAGGCGCCCATTTGCCGCAAGCGCTTTACCCACTGAGCCACTTCCTCAAACCTATTTATGTTGTTTGTTTGAGAAAAGGCCTCACTGTATACGCCTCTGACTGACCTAGAATTTGCTATGTCAATCAGACTGGTCTTGAATTCACAGAGAACCACCTGCCTCTGCCTCCCAAGTGCTGGAATTGAAAGCCTCATGCTTACTTTTTGATTGAACAGGAAGCTGCTGGCAGGATTCACATTAGGCGTGAGCACCTCACATTAGAGCTGGGGAGGGCAGGGTTGGTCTGGACTCCAGTTCACCCGTGTTTTCTGTTTCCTGTTTCCTCACGCATTCTATCAAGCATGTGACTGCTGGTATTCAGCCCTTAGTAGGAAGGCCAAAAGCATCAAGAAATTACTCATCTAAGTGAGATCTAAACCACTCTGCCTTTTCATCATGTCGGCATTTGTTGTAAACATCCTCTACCTGCAGATTCTATTGTTTAAATGTTACAAACTATTTCAGAAAACAGGTTCCTCCTCCAAAAATATGGGTCTCATATATCTTCTTACGTTTGTGTTTGGCCTTGTTTAAACCTCTGGCTGGTTACTGAAGGACCACAATACTGGGGGAAAGGTTGGCAAGGAGGGGCTCTAACTCCAAGCCAGCTGAGGGAGGGTCCAGTTGCAGGTGGGTCTAATGTGGTTTTACTCAGGTTCCAGGGTCAGGCTAACCAGTGGCTTGAGGCTACCATCAAAGTGCTGTGGGATCAAGAGCCCTCGGGGGCATCAAGACACTGCTGGCCTTGAGTTCTGAGGAAGTGTAGGGAGGTACTCTTGTTTTCCAAAGGTTTGAGCTTTCTGTGGTCAGCAGGAAGGGAGGGGTGTGAGGGAATGACACCACTTGTGTTCAGCAGGGTTTTTTTTTGGGGGGGGGTGTCTCTAGGGCTAGGACATTACTCAGAAGGCTGACTGCTGTCACAGAACTTCAGAAGTGTCAGGATGTTGTACTCTCCAAATGAACAAGACCTTGCCCTCTCAGGCCCTGACATCCTGAACTCTGTGGTCGCAGGGGTCAACTGGCTTGCCTTTCATGGATCTTCAGTGGTTTCCTGCCTCCTGCCTCTCACCCATTTGTCTACTTTGCTGCCATGTTGCTGGGCTTGACATAGAGTCCTGCACAGGAACTTTGGGGATGCAGTTAATCATGGCAGGAGGCACCGGTGGTGCATTCGTTTCTATGGCTCTTGGCTCACAAGCTTCTCCTTCATTGACTCCAAAGCCCATGCGAGCATCTTCAAGCCTTCTCTCTGGTACAGTCTTCTTGTTCTCCCGCATGGGGGTACACACTCTGCCCACCCCGATAATCTCTCCATCACAGCATCCTTGATTTGGTCACCATGGCATAGGTTTTTTCCAAGTAAGGAACATTCACAGGCCTCAGAACTCTCCACACAGGTACCTTTGGTGTCAGTTATTCTTCTGTAGGGTGGGTAGGGATGCGACTGGGGTGGGGGTAGGGGAGTTGAGGGGTGATTTGGGGAAGTGGGAGGGAGATGGACTGTACAAAAAACTAATGAAGGGTCAGGAACCCAGATCCCCACCCTGAAGACAAAAACATCCTGCCCTTCCCTTCCCCTACCTACAGGCCTACTCCACTGCCTCAGGCCTCTGAGCTCTGGCAGCTGACTTTGGAGCCAGAGCTAAAGGTGGGAGGAGTTCAGTATAGTATAGTCATTGGCGGGTAGGCTGACCTCTTACAATTTTGAGAACTTACAGGATGGAGCCATATCTTCACATTAGCTGCAGTCTGTTCTTGGCCAGGTCCTGGGGGTTCTCGTCTGCCTGCACTTCAAAGAAAAGGTCTAGGTGGAGCTAGTAGGCTTAGTTCTAGCTGTGTTTCTTTAATGGGTATTGCATATGATGAGGCTGGACTCTTTATTACTACCATGAACAGCCAGTCCATCCACCCCTCTGCCTGGGTGTGACTGGGCGGGCTCAGAGCTTGATGGTGTGCTTGGCGCTGATCTTGAATGGCTTAATAAAATGCTTCTCTCATTTTCACTCAGCAGCCCTGGTGGCAGAGATTCCTGAATGGGGGGGGGCACTAAGGGGTTCCCTGTGACCTGCCTGACACCCACAAGTGTCCTTGCTCCCTGCTTTAGGCAAACACACTACACTATTTTTTGCATCCATTTGCACAAGGCATCCAGGTATGTTTGAACATAGAAATTATGCTTGTTCTTCATATCTGTTAGCAAAGGATGCTGGGAAAGAAACAATGTCTCTCTGGTGGCTGTAAGTGTTCTCTGTAGCCTGGGGCCCCTCTGCCTTGTTTCTCCATATGTAGTGTCATTTGTAAAATAGATTTTCACAGCAAATCATAGATAAAGGACTTTCAGAAACTATTTTGGGTAACAGTAGAAATCTCTCTCTTCCTTATCTCTCCCTCCCTCCCTCCATCCCTCTCTCCTCTGTGTTCATGCATGCATACAGTGTATTCCTGTGATTGTGGTCTTTCTATGCCGCATGTCACCTCTCCCCTTTACCCTTTACCCACCTGGGCCAGCCTGGGATGAAGTTCCCGGTCAGCAAATGGACCCTTTCTCTGTGGATTTGCTTAGTGATTTAGAATTATCAAGAAGATTGCCTGGGTATCTGGTCTTGATTTCCTTTGCCCTCTCTTGAAAACTCTGAACTTTCTAGAAGTTTCCAACTCATATCTGGCAACTTCATGAGGAAACCCTGTAGATGCCATAGGTTCTAGAAGACCCAGAGTTACCATAGACTTCGGAATCATTGACCTGTGAACATGACCTACTCTGACCAGGGCTGGTTCCTTGGGGTCCTTTCTCATGAAGGTCAGTTATCTTTGAAAATACCCTTTCTGGATTTCTGAGAATTCTGGGTATTCCAGCTACCTTAGCTATGTAATGTTAGTGTAACACCAATTGCAGGACTGGAGAGACAGCTCAATGATTAAGATCCGGGACTGTTCTTCCATAGGACCCAGGTTCAATTCCCAACACCCACATGGCAGCTCACAACTGTTTGTAACTTTAGTTCCAGGGGATCCAACACTCTTACACAGACATACATATAGGCAAAACATCAATGCACAATAAATAAATCTTTTTTAAAATTTGCAGAACTGTGCTCTGTCTGTATTGAAACCTTGCAGTTTCTCCTAACCTCTGTTTCCCTCCACATAAGATAGTGCACCCCTGTTGTCCCAGGCATTCAGGAGCCCAAGGACCTTATAAATCCAGGACCCTGAAGCCAGCTGGTCAGTATGGGACACCGTCTCACACCAAAATAACAAAACCACAATAGGCGTATGCAGTTGTGGCCAAGTGACTATAGTGATAGATTAGAAAATATATATATATAACAATAAAGCCAATAAAATACAATGGTGTCAATACATATATCCTTGTGTGTTCAGAACATTCAGTTCTGGGGGCTGGTGAGATGTCTCAGGGAGAAAACCTGTAATCCCTGGGACCCACATGATAGGAGAGAACTGACTCCCTCAAACTGTCCTCTGACCTACACACAGGCACTATGGCACATGCATGTACACTCAAGCTCATATGCACACTCATGCTAACACATACACACACACAATGTTAAAAAAAATGTCTATTCTGTCCAGATGTGGTGGGGTATGTTCTTAAGAGATAGAGGCAGAAGGATCAGGAGTTTAAGATCATTTTTGCTACATAGTGAGTTCAAGGTCAGCCTGAGCTACCTGAGACCCTGGGTTTTTGTTATATGTTTGTTTGTTTTGTGTGGTTGTTTTAATCACTCATAAAATACTCAGTTCCACAAACCCTATCTTGTGCTCAGTGCTATGCTGGGTACTGGGCCAGGTGTCCCAGAGGCAAGAACAAAAACCCTTCCCCCCTCAACTTAACCACAACCCAGCAGGGAGTGGGTCCCAGAGAGTGATAGGCCTGGACACCAATGGGCTTGTTCTCCCAGAGGCCTGGCTTTCCAGAAGCCACTCCTACAGGACCACCTCTTGTCTTCTAAGGCTGAGAAGCTGCCAAGGTTCTCTGTGTGTCAGGTTACACCCATGGCTGTGCCAAACAACAGCTGTCCTTCGAGAGGCTCTCCTGGTGCAATCCTCCACCTGCTGTGAGGTGACCTTCTGAAACTCAGGTTTCCTTAGCTGTCTCCAGATCCCACCGGCCTTTTCTGTCTGAGGGTTGGCATGTTGCCAGGCCTTAGCTTATAAGGATGGGCCTAAAACCCTCTCTCCCTGGAGAATCGTACAGCCAGGAGGAGAGGCAAAACTGCAAACAAACAGCGCAACAGCTTGTTCCCGAGAGCTCACAGGTCCTAGAAGGGGAAATGGAACCTGCTAACCAGAGGAGGAGGAGGGGGAGAGGGAGGGGGAGGGGGAGGAGGAGGCAGGGCAGGCTGACAAGAGGAGCTGATGAGCCACAGGTATAACTGGGAATGAGGGGGAGCCCTGCTCCTTGCAGGATGATGGCATTTGCCCCATGCTTGCCTCTGTTTGGGTTCTGGATCAATGTCCCAAGGACCCTTGGAAGGAATGCAGGAGAGCAGCCCCAAGAGTCTCCTGTCTGTGATTATTGTAATAGTGTCTGACTCTAAGATATTGAAAGATGGGTCAATCAGTGAGAACACGAGGGAGGGGCAATTTCAAATTACATTTAAAGTGGGGCTGGGGAGGTAACTCAGTATTTAAGAGCACACACTGCTCTTCCGGAGGACCTGCGTTCAGTTCCCAGCACCCACATGGTTCACAGCTGCCTGTAACCTCACCCCCAGGGGGTCCAACATCCTATTCTGACCTCTTTTGGCACTTGCATGCATGCCCGCAAATGGGCACACATACATAGAAACTAAAAAGATGCATCGAGATTTCACAAATACTGTGCTATGTCTTGGGCAGGGATGGGAGGATGCACCTTAGAGCCAGGGAGTCAGGGACTCACTTTGTAGGCAACACAAATATATCACGCAATTCCATACAACTGTTCTCCCAGTATAGCTCAGTAGCGCCTCTGGGGAATTCCTCTAAGACCACTTCGGGAAGTCTGCAAGCAAAAGCCATTACAAGGAGTGAAAGTTGGTTTGCTAGGGTGTTGGCTAGGCACACAGGAAGTCCTGGATTCCATCTCTTATATAAGACAGGTGTGCTGCTGTATACCCGTGACCCTAGTACTTGAGTGGGTCAAAAGGTCAAGGCCATTCTCCTCTACATAGTTAGTTAGAAGTCAGACTAGGGTACATGAGACCCTGTCGAAAAACAAAATGACTCTTTCTTATTAAAAATATGATTTATTTTTATTTTGTGCTCATTAATGGTTTGCATACTTCTGCGTCTGCGTGAGGGTGTTGGATCCCCTGGAACTGGAGTTATAAACAGTTGTAAGCTGCCAGTGGATGCTGAAAATTGAACTCAGGTCCTTTGGAAGAGTAGTCAGTGCTCTTAACTGCTGAGCTATCTCTCGACCTCCCCAAACCATTTCTGTAATACTGCTAAGGCCTTGTTAGTGTGGTATTCTCTTCTCACAGGTGCAGAAAGGCTTACTAGGCCTGTGCAGTAATCAAATGCAGAAGCGACCTAAAGCTCCTCCGTCAAGCCAGCTTTTGTAACTGTAAACCAGTGATATGCATCTCAGTAAACATGCTGTTTGAGGAAAAACACAGATGCTCTTTTTCCATCAAGACTGTTATTATAGTAATGTGTGACGGATTGAATGAAGGACTGTATAATATCAATTAAGAGCAATATAATAGCTGGACAGTGGTGGTACACATTTTAATCCTAGCACTTGGAAGGCAGAGGCAGGTGGATTTCTATGACTTTGAGGCCAGCCTAGTCTACAGAGTGAGTTCCAGGATAGCCAGGGCTACACAGAGAAACCCTATCTCAAAAAACAAACAAACAAAAAAAAAAAAAAAGAAAAAAAAGAAAAAGAAAACAGGAAAAATGAAAGAAAAAACAAAAAGCAATATAATAAGAAATACATTACTGCTGGGGAGAGGCAATAAATGGAGGCATACAGGGAGGTCCTGGGAAAAGCTTTAAAAGCTGGGGAACAGCATCATCTCACGCCACCCTGGTGGAGCAGAGGGCTGTTGAAAGCTCTTGTGGGAACATAAGAACCAGCCTTGAACTTGGAGCACCACAGGGGTTAGAATGGCTTCAGGCCAGTCTTTTAATCTCTGAGCCTCCATAGCCTCTTCTGCAGAGGGGAAGGAGGATCATGACTTCTGAGCCATTTTTTTTTTTTTTTTTTTTTTTTGTGGCAAACAGAATGAACTTCACTGGTTTCTGTTGGTATCAGGAGCCCAAAGGGAGCCACAGAGTAGACAGGCAGTGTTTTCTCCTGCTCCCTACTACCTGGACCTTGCCCTACCCCCAACACCTGTATCTATCTCCAACCCATACCTGAGCAGTCAAGGGGCTTCCTGACTCGGAAGAGTAGGACACATTGCCTTGGGGCACAGCACCTGGTGTGACGCTGGAAACAGTCCCGAGCACTCTGGCATACATAGGCACGGAAGGATGAACTCAGCCAGGAGCACAGGCTTGGAGCCTGAACCTGGTACAAGAAGCTCACAGGAGCCTTGGGCAGCCGGTGGGCATTAGCCATGGGCACATGTTTCCTTCCTCCTGAGCCTCCATCTGCCCAGATCCAGGATTCAGGCTTCCTGAGAGACCTCCCCTGGGTTCCCAAGACTTCTTTTAGGAAGGTGTGCATAAATGGAACCCAGCAGAGTTATTGGCTCCACCTGGAAAATAGGACAAGGGTGTTAACCAAGGCACCTGAGCTGTGCCAACTGGCACCATGTGGCCCTACCCCTCCTCCCCAGGCCAACACAGGAACCTTCTCTGGCAGTCCTACCTGAATTTTCCAAACCTGGCAAGTCAGGCTGTAAGTGTGAATGTGCAGCACGCACTTGGGTGCACACACACCGTGCCTGTGTTTATAGAGAACTCCTCACAGATGTCAGACATGAGGATGAGCCAAAGGCCTGCAGGCAGCTGGTTGGCTCCTGCCTCTGTGGCTCCTGTCTCTAAGAACCCTTGGGACAGTGGCAGAGGAAGAGGCTTCCAGAGCTCAGAGATGGGAATGCTGTCTAGAGCCCCAAGCGCCAGCCTGCATTGCGGAACTTGTTGCCAAGGGCTGTGGTTGGGCTCCATACTGGATGAGAGGCCTGGACTGTCCATCTTAGTGGGTGCATGTCATTCCTGCGCATATCCTATGCAAGCATGTCTGTAGTAAGTATTTGGTAAGTCATTTCCCAGCTTATATTTCCATAAGGGTGAGATCAAGTTATAAAACATAACTAGGATATAAGTTGCCAATAACGGATCATGCCCCACCTGCCACTCCCACTCCTGCCTAAATCTGCCTCCCACTACCTGGATTCACTCAGGCCTGCATTCTGTCCAGGGGCTCTCCTTAGAGTCAGGCTTAGAAGGGTTCACAGGGCTCAGCCTGGTGGCCCTATGGTGACCCTACTTCAGAAGTAGAAGACTGACACATGGCAAATACATGTCTGGATGAGGCCTGGCCAGCTTCTTCGGGTAACCACTTTCTGTTTGCTACTTGGATATCGGTGTCCTGTGTCCACTGTAAGGTTGTGCATGCCCATCGTGGCCTGTGAGTGTCTTTAGGGACAGAGACAGCTCAGACAGGAATAGGATTCCCTGAAGCAAAGCGAACACAAGGATTGTGATGGATGATAACAAAGTGAACACGAGAATTGTGATGGATGATAAAGGCCCTGGTGGCAAAGCTCTTTTAAACACCTCAGGTGAGGGCGGGCAGACAATTTCCAGCAAAGCACTTGCCACACAAGCAAGAGGCTCTAACTTCCTCCCCAGAACCCCTGTAAAAAGCTGATGTAGTGGGGCATGGTTATAATCTCAGTGCCAGGGAGACAGTGGGTCTTATGAACTCACTGCAGCCAGCCTAACCCCAGGTTCCCTCTGGTCCCAGTGAGAAACCTTGTCTCAAAATGAAACACAAAGATGGGGTCAGATGGTTCCATAGGTAAGGGCACTCGAGGCCAAGCTCAGTGACACGAGTTTAATCCCTGGGACTCACATAGCGAAAAGAGAGAACCAATTCTCCACAAGTTGTCCTCTGACTGCCACATGTGCTGCAGTGCATGTGCACAGGATAAACAAACAAGCAAGTAAGTGTAAATGGAATATTTTTTTCCCCCTAAAAACAGGTGGCTCCCAAGGAACAATACCTGAGGCTGACTTTTAGCTCCATGTGCACCCACATATAGGTGCACATAACCCCACCCCCAACGCACACATACCTACCCCCACACACACCCTCCCCTGCTGGTGCACTGCAGAGAAGAACACTACACACCCTGCCTTGTTCTCCTTCCCTCAGACTTTCTCTGCGACTCAGGTTTTCCAGTCACCCTCCCAGCTCCCCGTCCCTTTATCACTCCTGGGCTTGTGGTTGGGTTAATTTTTTTCTAACTTCCTTCTACTCTTTCCACTTCATTTAACTTTCCATGCTCCAGGCCAAATCACACACAGGCCACTCCCTCTCGGGCTTCTGCTGCGATTTTTCTTTATAGAGGTGGCACCTGCAGGAGACCCTGGGAAGGAGAGGCAGGCTGGGGGAGGGACCTGGAACAACATCTAGCCAGGCAGGGTTTCTCCTGCCTGTCCCATGAACTGAGGGCTGTGACCTTCCATCCTACACACACAGACAGAGCCCATTGCTCCACCCTTCCCTTGCTTTCCCAAGAAGCTCGTAGTTGGAGTGGGTGCCGCCACCTGACTGGCACAGGTGAATTATGCCCCCTCAAATTCACAGGCTGAAGTCAAGCCCTCAAAATCTCAGGGTGTGAATTGGAGACAGTGTCTGAAGGTCATGTGGGTAGGTCCCGGTCCAATAGGACCTGAGTCTTCATCAGTAGTAGATCAGGACACAGACACACCATTTGTGGACTGTGAAGATGCAGAGATGAGGGTACCACCCTCAAGTCAAGGAGAGAGGCCTCAGCAGAGAGCAATACTGATCTCACCTGGGCCTCACACTTCATGCCTCCAGAGCTCAGAGACCATAAGCTTACATTGCTTAAGAAAGGCACCTAGTCTGGGGCCTTTGACTACAATAGCCAACACAGATCTATCTGCTCTCTTGGGCTCAGCACCCTGCCTGTGCTGACATGTCAACCCCCTAGAGGGCCCCAGAGCCACATGAGGGTACACTGGGCTCCATCAAGCTGAGGTCCCACAGTCTCTGCTGAGGTCCTCGGTGTTTGCTGTTTTTGGCTGGGCCTTCCCACCTTGCCTGTGTACTTGGGCTGCCATGATCAACTGTGTCTCTTATTTTGCCAGCTGGTATTGCTCTCAAATCACCCATAAGAACTGTGTTTGTTAGTGAACCATGCACAAAATGGTCTATCTGCTCCATAAACATGAGTGCAGAAGTGGTCATCTCTATGAACGCTTAACTAAATGATCCAAAAGTTATTCCTGAACGGTGGATTGTCCCTCATATAAGCTATTGAGTTCCACATGGTGTGAAGTCTGGCTTCAAGATGGTGCCCATTTAGTCTTCCCCATCTTAGAAATCATGCTGTTTCATCGTTCTCCATTAGGCCAAATTGAGACTAGAGGGCAAGACTGTCTGGATAGGGACTGGGGGTGGAGTATGTGGCTCAGTTGGTAGAGTGCTTGTGGTGCATACCTAGGACCTGAGTTCTGATCCCCAGCACCCATACAAAAGGCCAATGTAGCAGTTTGTGCCTGTAATCTTAGCTCTGAGAAGCAAAACCAGGAGGATCCCCGGGACTTGCTGGCAAACCTGCCCAGTTGAACCACTGGTCTCCAGGCTCACTGATAGACCCTGCCTCGAAGCATGATTAATGAAGACATTTGACATTGACTCTGATTTCCACACAATCACACACATCTATGTATACATGCATATACACATGGTAGACTCTGATGTGAGTCTAGATCTTCAGTGGCTAGCCCATTGTGGACTGAGAGCTGCAGCTTGCTTCTTTTGGGCCATTTGCTCCAGAGGGCAGCTCTTTGTAGAGGCCTTATCAAGAAAAGCTCTGGGCCGGCAGTGGCAGCACACACCTTTAATCCCAGCACTCAGGAGGCAGAGGCAGGGAGATCTCTGTGAGTTTGAAGCAAATGTCATCTACAAAGGGAGATCCAGGACAACCAAGGCTACACAGAGAAATCTTGTCTTGGAAAAACAAAAGAAGAAGACGAGGAGGAAGAAAAGGAAGGGGGAGGAGGAGGAAGAGGAAGGTGAGAGGAAGAGCGGGAGGAGGAGGAAAAAGAGGAGGAAGAGGAGGGGAGGAGGGGAGGGGAGACAGAGGAGGTAGAAGAAGAGGAGGATGAAGAGGAGGAGGAGATGAGAGAGGAAGAAGAGGAGGGGGGGGCTAGGTGCTTTGCTGGCACCAGTGGAGTGATTAACCGGTTTGCCTGTGGATCCCTCTGGTCCAGTATCTCCCACCCCCGTCCTCTGGTAGGCTTGAAGGACATTGCCTGAACAGTCTCATTAGAAAAACTGAGCAGACCGGTAAGGTCCCGTTGCTCCCAAGTTCTTGACCACAGACACTAAAGGTGACTGCTGTGGGAGGGGCTAAATGAGATGTGATTTGTTATGAAGCAATTTACAACAGGTGCACACGGGAGCGACCACAGGAGAGTCAAGGTGAAAGAGGCTCTCAGCGGAAGTCATATCCAGGCTGTTTTATCAGTGTTTGTCAACTTTCACTGCCCCCCTCCCCCTGAAAAAACGAAAACTAGGGTGTGGTAGCACATGCCCTTAATCCCAGCACTCAGGAGGCAGAGGCAGGTGGATCTCTGTAGTCTAGCCTACAGTGAGTTTCAGGACAGCCAAGATTACACTGAGAAACCCTGTCTCAAAAAAGAAAGAAAGAACTGGAAACTAGAAGATATGGCACCATCCCAGCGAGTGCGCAGTCCCACCAGCACTTAATGTTGAGACTGTGTCACACCTAAATCAAACCTGGAGTGGTAAACAGACTTAATGAGTGTTTTATATTAAAAATGAGATTCTGGCTGGCTGGGTGTGGTGTGGCTGTGGGCACGGAGCCAGGGAGAGAGCTGTGAGTTTAAGACCAGCTTGGTCTATATGAGTTCCAGGCCAGTTACGGCTCGGCTACACGGGGAGACTCTATCTCAAAAGAGCTAATTGTATATTAAAGCCATTTTTGTTAAACAAAACTAACATTGGCTCAAAAATCGTTGCAAAAGAGTGGGATTTTAGAATTACCAGTAGATGACCTTTTGTCCAGGAATCCGGAAAGATTATATCAATCAAGCTTCGTAACACGTGAGTGATGCCCTGTTAAGTGGCTTTACCCAGAGAGGCTATCACGAAGCCCTAACTTAAGCATGAAACAAAAAGGCATTGTCCATTAAGTGTCCGTCATAGTAAACAGGGCCAGGTGAGAAAGTCCCTGGCTGGAGGGGTTTTCTGTCTTGGCAGTGTTTCCTCATGCCTCTTGGGTGCTGTCCAGTGCGTGAGAAGAACTCGGGCTTTCTTTTTCTGTGTTTGCTGACTTGAAGAAGGTAGAAAAAGGCTGGTATCTCCCCTACCAGGCCCACTTCCTTTCTGCTCTCCTGAGAGGTTAGAGGCTGATACTTATAGACATCAGCTTTGTCAGACTTTGCCCTGGCATCCATCATTCTCACCTGAGGAAGTTCACAAGTGGTGGGTGAGTGAACATCAGAGTGAGCTTGCCCAGTGGATGAAGCTTCCAGATGACCAGTTGACTGAGGAATCTTTACACTAGAACCTGAGGAAGAAAAAGGGGAAGGATAGGAGGAGAGCTAGGAGCAGGGCCTTTCAGGCAGAAATCATTGTGAAACTCCAGGACTCTTGGAGGCCAGTCCAGCCCATGTGGGCACTCCCTTAGTCAGAGCATAGGAGGGAAAGATAGGGTGGCTGATGGTGATAGGCTCCAAGAATTGAAGGCCAGTCCACCCATGTGGGCACTCCCTTGTTAGAGCATAGGAGGGAAGGATGGGGTGGCTGATGGTGATAGGTTCCAAGAAAATTCGCATTAAGTTGTAGGTGGAAAAAGTGGTTCAACAAGACCCTGAGGTAGACTGCTGAGGACTAAAGAGTTTGGTAGAAGAGTTTAGTAGAAGATAGACAGAGAGGCAACAACATGGTGGAGACTCTGAGGAGGGTTCAGGACCCTGCAACGAAGATAGACAATATGGTGGTGTCTTTGAAGAGAATCGGAGCTCAAGTGGCAGAAGAAGTGTCTTTTTCAACAGGCCTCAGAGGATGAGAGAGGTCTCACGAGGGAGGAACCTGTAGCTAGGCTCTCTGGTTCCCAGACTGGAAGCACAGAAGAGTCTGGGAAGCAGAATGTGTGGTATCCATACCCACTTTGATGCGGACTGACTTCCCCAGAAGAAGTCCTGTCTACTTCATTAGTTAGGAACTCACAGACAACGTCCCAGCAGGGTGCAGGTCAGTATCTGAGAGAGGAGACCTGAGAGGCTGCAGTCTAAAACTGAGCTCTTAAGCAGGTTACACACATTTTTTTTTTTTTTTTTTTTTTTTGGTTTTTTGAGACAGGGTTTCTCTGTATAGCCCTGGCTATCCTGGAACTCACTCTGTAGACCAGGCTGGCCTCGAACTCAGAGATCCGCCTGCCTCTGCCTCCCAATTGCTGGGATTAAAGGCGTGCACCACCATGCCCGACTTGGTTACACACATCTTTAAGAACTGAAGGTTAGAGGGCTTTCAGTAGCAGGTAGCATGGTGCCCAGTGACCTTAGATTCGGCCTGGATGGTTTCCAGAGCCAGGGAGAGGCTCTCCCTGCTGCTGAGTGCAAGAGGCTGGCAGTAGCCAAGCAAGTAGACTGAAGCAGTGGGCTTGAGGCTGGATGTGGAGAGGTGCTGGTGCTTGGATGGAAAAGACAGCATGAGCCAGGAACCAGCTGAGTCCAGACTCCAAGCATGCAGCCTCAGGTATACTGTGGTGCTTACTGTCGGTCCAAGGATGAGGGGGAGGTAATCTAGGAAGGACAACGGGGGCTGTAGTGCTGTGAATGGGAAATGTTCACCATGGGTGCATGCATTTGAAATTTTGGTCCTTGGTTGCTGTTTGGGAAGCCATGGATGTTTCAGAACACAGAGCCTTGCTGGAGAATCAGATCTCCAGGGGCAGGCTTAGAGAGGTATAGCCAACTCCAACTCTCTCTCTCTCTCTCTCTCTCTCTCTCTCTCTCTCTCTCTCTCTGTTTCTCTCCCTCTTTCTTTCTCCCCCTGCCTCCTGCTCCCTGTCCCCCTCCCCCTCCCCCCAGCTTTATGCATGTGTTTGATGGCACACTCTCTCAGCTTCCTATTCTGGCTTCTCCAGCCATTATAGTCTCTTCCCTTGGAACCATAAGCCCACATAAACTCTTTATTCTGTATGTTGTTTTTGGTCAAACTGAAAGTGACTGGGGACCTGAGAGGTGATTTATCAGAGCAGCAGAAAACCAAATAACACAGAAGAATATATAGCTGGGGATGCCTGCTAGGTCATTCAGATAAAGGTTTCAAGTCCTTCATGAGAAGCTGGGTGGATTTGGCTATACCACAGAAACTGCAGGCCTATAACAGGTCATTACAGCCATAGGTTATATATTGGCAGTACCTCTGCAGATCTGGGCAGGAAAACTTCTCTGTAGGACCCAGGCTCTGGAGGAAGGCCAGATACTCTTAATTAACAGGCTCTCATGACATCATCAATGGTTCTGAGGCTGCTGAGTCTTGAATGGCAGTAACCCATTGGAGAGTTACAGGATCTCATCCCAAGAACCCCAGTATCAGGAGTTGGGGGAGAATACTCAAGCAGAGCGAGAGCCTTTGGGTGAGGAGGGACAGCAAAAGGCTCTATACCACCCAAGCTGAAGGAAGAGATCGTTTCAAGATAGAGCAGTGGAGCCAGAGGAAGTCCTGGGATGGCTTGCTGGACTAAGTCCTATGGAACTCTGGGCTGGCTCTGAGCAAGGTGATTGTGGAAGTACAATGGAAATTATTACAGGGGGTGTAGGCATAGAGACTAAGTCTCTACAAGATGTGTGGAAGATGGAAAGGATCCAGGAATTCTGAGAGATCGATCGATTGTTGTCCCTTTTTATTCAATCAGGGATAGCATGTGAGCATGTTCTGACTGGGTTTGGTTGAGAGTCAAGTGCAGATGGATGCAAAGGGGCTGTTCATTGAGGAAGGATGCCCAGAGTGGGTGATACAATGATAATGTTGACTGTCAACTTGGCAGGCTCCACACTCACCTAAGGGATCAGAAGGAGAAAGCCAGCTGAACAATGACATTTCCTGCTTTTCCTCCTGATGTGGACACATGTGATCAGTGGCCTTACAGCTCCTCCACCCTAACTTCTCAACCTTGCCCGATTGTACCCTCAAACTGAGAGCCAAACTAAACTTCCCTTCCTCCCTTTAAGTTGCCCTTGTTGGGTACTCACAGTGGCCACGCTGGCATGGTAGCACCTCCATCCCCAGGTGTCCACTCCCTCCTTCTACCTGCTATCTTAGCAACCACTGCCTGCTTCCTGCTGAACCAAACCTTCTCATCAACCAATAGCTGCTGCCCCGAATCTGCTGCTAAAGAGGATGAGAAAAGACATGGTGGACCCCCGGATACCTCTCTTGAGTCACACTGAGATATTAAAGAGCAATACTAGCATTGCAGAGAAAGGAAGATGATCTTGGTTTTAGATTCCTGAGGATCAGGAAGAGAGTGAGGGGATTGCCCAAGGTTGAGGCTCTAGCAGAAATACACTCCACACTACTGTGGAGGTTGGGAATGGGGTGGGTGGGTGGGAAGACACTTAGGTTTGGAGACAAGACAGAAGAATTCTTATTCATCTGTTGGGCGCTCCATCACAAAGAGACTCGGGAGCTCATCTGACCAGAATGAGGCGTACAAAAGAGACCGGAGGATTTCAGAGTCAGGAAGATATTAAAAATGCATTAAAGAAAATGAAGTGGGTAGGAGAGAGGAGGGCGTGGAGACAGAGTCTGTGAGAGTCGTCACATGTGGGGTCTGGCGTGCTAGAAAGTGGGCTGTGTGGTGAGATCATGGGGCAGTCCTCAGAGGAGAGTTCCAGAGAGGCCAGTGTATGGACTGGTGGGAGTGACAGATGAGCAGTCAGTGGGGAGAAGAGCAGGAAACGGGATAGGCAAGATGGCTCAGTGGTTAAGGCACTTGCACCAAGGCTGATGACCTGAGTTTAATCCCCAGGACCCACATGGTAGAAGGAGAGAACTGACTTCCACAAGCTGTCCTCTGAGCACCATGTATGCACTGTGGTACACATGCACACACATACAAATATCTGTGTGTGCACCCACAAAATAAATGAATGTAAAAAAAAAAAACAAATTTTGTTTAAAAGAAGGTGAGAGGTTGAGCTTAGACAAGGAGTTCTAAATCGAGACATGGGGGGAGCTGGTGCCGGGGTCTGTACTGACCTTGGGAGGAGCCAGTGGCTGATGGGTGAAGGTCACAAGGCTAAGAAGAGCTGGGAAGCTGGAGAAAACAGCATTGAATGGGCCATCCACATAAATATGTACTGCAGGATGGGGCAGGATGTCCTGGGAGAAGAGGGTAAGCAAAGAAACCAATCACATCTTCACAGATGTGCTCATCTGGGGGTCTCACAATTCTGAAATGAGAGAATAGCCGTCAATTAGCTGCTTAGCAACAAAGACGGTCCTCTCTAAGGTATCCCAGATTTCCTTCCCTGATCCAGTTATCCCAGAACCCTTGAGCCACCTGCTTCTATCACTACTGCTACTCAAAACCTTCCTTCCTTTATCCGTTGCATGAAGGTGAACACCTACTCCTAGCCTGACATTTGCTGTGTCTAGGACAGGAGGATATAGGCTTGAGAGCATGAGTCCCGTTCTAGAGCCCAACCTTAATAAATATGTGGCTTTTATGCCACAGTCTGCTTCTCTGCATGGTGGAGATGACCACATGACTCTCCACAGGGATGGTGGACTGCAGAAGTTTGCCTGGGCAGTGCACTCATTTTACCTATTATTATTAGTGCAGCCCCCCTGACACCCCATACACCAGCTCTCCCCTCCCGGGTGTCTGCCTTTCTCTCAGAAAGCCCCAGTCATCTTTACCTCTTGTCCATCTGGTACCCACTGCCATTGCTTAAGTCTCTTTGTTAGGCTGGTGGCAGGAAGGTCAGCTGTGCCTTGCTCTTGGATCCATACAGAAAAATCCACACCCCTCCACCATGCCCTCTATCAAGAACAGTCATGACCTCTGACCCTCAGGGAGGAGGCTTCCCATATCCTTCTGGAAGACTGGTTTCTCTCTTCCTGCACAAGTACCCCATGCTTCCCACAACTGTCCAGTCCCCTTCACAATGGTTTAGAAAAATTTTGAGACAGAATCTCACTGCGTAGCCGTGACTGCAGTTGTGTTCATTAGTCCCGACTTCCTGGTCGGTGCCTGGGCCCCTTGGAGATAATGGCTGCTCTGAAGCTTGGAAGAGGGCAGTTAGGGCCTGAGGGACACACAGAAGCAGTAGCAGCCTGTGTTGGAGAGGATCAAACAGCTGCCTCTTCCAGCCCTCTCAGTCCCAGCCACTTCCTGCACATTCACAGTGAGAGAGGGAGGGAGGGGCTCTCCTAACTGCAGAGCATTTTCTCCTGGAGACAGTGATGAGGTCAGCTTCTGTCCCTGGAGGCTTGGTGTGAGTGACCAGGACCAGAAGGCAATCCTCTCTCCTCAGCCAGAGTTACCCCTCTCTCTTTTCTTTCATAACTTTTTTGCTTGACTTACCTCTCTCTCTCTTTTACCCTTGCTTGGGAAGCATCTCTCCTGCCTCCACCTTTCCTGCCTCTGATGCTATTTTCAGATTCCAGTGACCTGAAGTCTCCAACGACGCTCTGGCGCAGTGGTTCTTAACCTTCCCAATACTGTGACCCTTTAATATAGTTCTTTATGTTATGTTGACCCTTAGCCATAGGATTATTTTTGTTGCTACTTCATAACTGCAATTTTGCTATTGCTATGAATTGTAATGCAAATCTCTGTGTTTTCCAATGGTCTTAGGTGATCCCTGTGAAAGCGTTGTTGGACTCCCAGAGGGGTCATGACCCCATAGGTTGAGAACCGCTACTCTCAACTAAGCTTAGGAACATGATGGCCATGGATCTGAATAAATCCTCAGACCCAAGTCTGAAAGGGATAGTTTGCAGATCGTGAAGGCCAGTTGAAGATGTCACTAGGCCTGAGAGCTTTGCCTGGTTATATTTCTTCTTTGTTGTTCAGCACAAGACAGTGGGCAGGAGGCTCGGGCTCTGTTCCTTAGTGGAGAAGGAAGAGAAGACTAACAATCATGGTGAAACCAGTTGATAAATCCAGAGTATTTCTGGGGATGCTTGGCATCACTACTTTGGCACCGAGATGACAAGTCTCTGATCCCGAGGAACTTACACTCTGGTAATAGAGATAGGTAAATACTGAAGTTTATAACAACAAAATGTGCTCGGACATTCCCAGAAGCAGGTGTGAGTCCTGGAGGAGAGGGGGAAACTTTGTAAGGTAGGTGCCAAATCCAACCATAATGAGAAATACTGCCTTAACTCTCCTCAACTTTAAATCAGTGTAAAAGCCCCTACTGCAAAGTCTCACCATGTAAGCAGAGACAAGCCAACAGTTTATTCTGTGACCCTGTGACTTGTGTACAGGGACTGCTCCGGGAGGCTTGGTGTGGGTGGCTGGGGCCAGTAAGCCATCCTCCATCCTTAACCAGGGTTACCTCTCTTTTACCCTAACCTGGGAACTATCTCCCTCCCTTCACCTCCCCTGCCTCAGATGCTGTCTTCAGATCCCAGTGACCTGGAGCCTCCAATGATACATGTCTCCCTATAAGAAAGGATGGAAAATGAATGAGCTTTTAACTAGACTCTTTGTGGGTCTACATAAACTTGGGATCCTGTTCCAAGGGATTGGAGCTAGGTAGCTTAGAAATAGTGCAGTGTGAGTATGGTTGAAATCAAATACAGGCTAAAGGGCTGGAGAGATGTTCAGCACTTAAGAACGCTTGTTGCTCTTGCAGAGGGGGGCTGGGGGATTCCGTTCTCAGCACCCATAATGGGCAGCTCGCGATTGCCTACAACTCCACCTCCAGGAGAGTGGCATCCTCTTCTGGCTTCTGAAGGCATCTGCACTCACATGCACATACCCACCATCACGGCCATCATGTGGATATGAAGTCCCCTGGACAGGCATAAGGTAGGCATGGATTGGCAATGCATGTGAACAGAGTAGAGGATTCAGGACTTTCTATGGCGTCATGGATTTTGGCATCAGGGCTTCTGTTTCCTGTTTGTCCTGAGAGGTGTTTTGGAAGTATGTACCGAGCACATGATTTCTTACAGCCTTAGTCTCTGTCCAGTGTGTCTGGGCATAATGCTGGCTGCAGAAGAACTGCAAGGGTTTCAGGGGAGGAGGGAAAGAGGGAAGGAGGACTCTTCAATGAGGAAGCAGTCAGTGTATAAAAGGCCAGAAGGCAGACATACCACACAGCTGACCTGAGGGAAGATGTGGGAGAATGAAAGACAGCGATTCATAATGCCTTGCCTGAGAGAAATCACTCAGTGCGTTCACTGAAAGCATGTTTCCATGGTTTTCAGTATCTTTCCAGTTACTCAATTATCACCTCAACAAATTTGAGAACAGTTCATCAGCCCTAAAAGAAGTGCTATCTATTCTAGAGCCACTCCAATCCCCTCTAAACCTAGCCACAGCTGCCCCGCAGCTTTAGGGGACCATGATCTATTACAATGAAGTGGTTAGGCACTGGATCTTTGCAGATTCATTTCAACAATGTCGACCCAGATAGTTCCAAGACTTGGGCCTTATGGAAAAAGCCCACCCTGCTCCAGTTTTTCCCTTTTGCCTTCTTTCTTTCCTTCCTTCCTCCCCCTTCCCCCTTCTTGAAGACGGGGTCTCAGCCCTAGCTGACCTCAAATTGTCTGCAGTTTTTCCTCAGTCTCCTGAGTGTTAGGGTTACAGGTGGGAGTTGCCATACCTGCCATCGAATCTATCTCCTAGTGCATTCTCTTTTACACACACACACACACACACACACACACACACACACACACACACGCATACACACTACCTAAGTTGGATATTCTGATCCAAAATGTTTTGGACCAGAAGTGTTCTGAATTTTGGAACATTTTTCAGATTTGGGAAATTTTGCAAACCCATTAATTATATAACCTGGATTTGGAGCACACCTTTAGTCTTTGCTCTTGGGACACAGAGCAGGCGGATCTCTGAGTTCGAGGCCAGCCTGGTCTACAGAGCGAGTTCCAAGACAGCCAGGGCTACCCAGAGAAACTCTATCTTGAAAACAAACAACAAAAAAACTATATTTGGAAACCAAGTCTAAACCAAAGACATGTATTTGTGTTTTCTATACCTGCTACACGTAGCCTGAAGTCATTTTATCCAGTACTGTTAGGTGGCTGTGTTTTGACTTAGCTTGTCCTGCATGTGGCAGGCTTCAGTGTGGAGTTTTCTACTGTAACATCATGTTGGTACACCAAGCTTTGGAATTCTGGAGCATTTGGAGTTTTTCACTTTTGGATTAGGGATAGTCAAACTATATTTATTTTACTTTTTATGTGTTTTATTTATTTTTATAATTATTTTTATTATTTTGTATTTTACACATATGAGTGTTTTGCCTGTATATATGTGCATGTACCATATACATGCAATAGCATCAGAGGCCAGAAGAGGGTGTTGGGTCCCCTGGAACTGGAGTTACAGATGGTTGTGAGTCCCCATGTAGTTTGGGAATTAAGCCCAGGTCTTCTGGAAGAGCAGCCAGTGCTCTTAACCTCTGATCTGTCTCTCCAGCCCCTTATTTTATTAGTATTTATTTATTTATTTATTTATTTATTTATTTATTTATTTAATATGCATGAATGTGTATGAGTGTCTGGAAACTAAAAATAATTATAGGTGAGAGCTATAAGCTAAACCCAAGTCTTCTGCAAGAGCAACAAGTATTATTACCCATTGAGCCATCTCTTTAGCCCTGTCCCTTATCCTCAGTTTACTTTTAAGTGTGTGTGTGTCTGTATCTCTGTCTGTATATGAGTATTAAGTGTGTGTGTGTGTGTGTGTGTGTGTGTGTATCTCTGTCTGTATATGAGTATGTGCATGTTGAGTGCAGTTGTCTTCCAAGGCCTGAAGAAGGTGCCTGCTCTCCTGGAGGTGGAGTTACAGGCTATCATGAGCTGTCCACTGTGGGTGCTGGGAACACAACTCCAGCCCTTTGCAAGAGCAGCAAGCATTCCTCAGTGCCGAGCAGCTCTCCAGCCTCCCACCCTGTATTTTATCTCAGCCTCACTCACCTTGGACCATTTCTAAACTACCTAGCTCCAAGCCCCTGGGACAGGATCCTGAGTTCATTTAGACCCGCAAAGAGTCTAGTTAACAGCTCATTCATTTTTCATCCTTTCTTATAGGAAGACATTGCCATTCCTTCCCTGTCCCCCAACCAACTCCTCCTCCCCGTGCTCTAGCTGGCCTGGAACTGGCTATGTAGACCATGCTTATAGAGATCTGCCTGCTTCCGCTTGGGATTAAAGTGTGTGCCTTACATTTACTATCTCTTTAGAAGGGGGATTAAGCCCCTTTCCCTTTTTCTTTTTCCAATAATGTTACAAGGCCAGAGTTTTTGTAGCCATTCTGAGTCATGGCATAGCTTTGTGAGTAAAAAACATACCATTCAGAGACACAAGACATAAAAGACTGGGTCCCTGTCACCTAGAGGTGACATTTTAATCTTAGGTTTCCTACCTTTGGGCTACTGCTTTTTTGTTTCTTTGCCTTTTTCTTCCTTTTTCATTAAAATTAACTTACTTAAATTATAACAAACACTGTAAATAGCCCATTAGTGTATGACTTTCTGCATTTATGTGTGTGTGCACAAGTACATGTAAAACCTAAAAGGTCAGCTACATTGTTGTTCTTCCTCAATTGCCATGCACCTTGTTGAGATGGAATCTCTTACCAGTAGGCCTGGAGCGCACCAATCATGTGACTGGCTGGCTGGCCAGCAAGCCCCCTTTCCCTGGGGTAAGAGACACACACTACCATGCCTTGCTTTTTATGCAGATTCTGGAGATCAAACTCAAGTCTTTACATGTGTGCTGGCTAGTTTTATGTCATCTTGACACAAGCTAGAGTCATTTAGGAAGAGGGAACTTCTACTGAGAATGGCCACAGTAGATTTGCCTGTAGGCAAGCCTAGGGTACATTTTCTTGATTGATTGATGCCTGACTGATTGATTGATGACTGGGTGATTAGTGTGGGAGGGCCAAGCCACCCCTAGGCATGGGGCCACCTTTAGGCTGGTGATCCTGGAAGCTCTAAGAAAGCAAGCTGAGCAAACCATGAAGGGCCAGCCAGTAAGAAACACTCTTCCGCCGCCTCTTCTTCAGTTTCTGTTTCAAGGTTCCTGCCCTATTTGAGTTCCTGTCCTGACTTCCCTCACTGATGGACCATGATGTGGAAGTGAAGCCAAAACAAACTCTTCCTCCTCAAGTTGCTGTTGGTCACGGTGTTTCATCACAGCAACAGAAACCCTGACTAAGACACGCTGCAAGAAACTTGCCCATGGAGCCATCTCTCCAACCCTGAAAAGTACCTGTTTTAAAGTGTCTAGTTTAATGAGGTTTGACTGATGCTTATGCCCATTTAACCAGTGTCTCAGGATACAGAATGTCTCCATCGTGCCCCAAATTTCCTAGCATCCTTTGCAGTCATTCGCTACTCCCAACACACTTACCAGCCCTAGATAACAACCATCAGCCTACTTCCTGTCTTACAGAGTCATTTCAACCTGAGCTACTTTTAAAATATCTTATATTATTTTATTATGCATATATACACATGTATATATACACATATACATATACAATATACATATGTACATATAAACAACATATGTGCATATACATTATACATATATGCATTATATGTACATATATACACCTATACATATATATGTATGTATAGGTGTGTATACATATGAGTATGGATGCCTGCAGAGTCCAGAAGAGAAGATCAGATCTCTGGAAGCTGGAGTTATAGGCAGTTGTGAACTTCCCAGTGTGGGTACTGGGAGCTGAACTCAGGTCCTTTGCAAGAACTGTCTGTACTTTTAACTTCCGAGTCATCTTCACAACACACCCTCCCCAGTTACTTTCACCAGAGGAAGAACTAGATGACTACCTTGCCAAAGTCAACAGTTTTCAGATCTCTTTTATTTATAGCTGACTGTTAGCAATCTGAACATAGTCATTGTCTATACAAGTTGACTTTAAGCATATGTGGTATTTTCTTAAATCCCCGTGTTTTCTTGGAGACTCTTTGCTTCTCCAACCACACCACTACCACCTCCCCATGCTTTAGGTCAGTTCTCTGAGGAGCAGATCTGGAGTGAAATTCACAGACAAGAAGACTTACTAGAGAGATACCAATAGGCTGGGAGCCCTATGACAGAGGGTCTGCGCACCCCCAGGGGGCTCTGATGTTGGAGTGACCTTCTTTGTTGCCCTAGGCAGGGATCTGGACCTTAGTATCCCCAGATAGACCTGTCTCCAGGATATAGGCTACCCTGGATACAAGTGGACTTTAGGCTAAGTAGCCTTTTCCACTAGAGGACAAGGAAGAACCAAGGACCATAGTCCCCAAAGCTCAGACCAGCTGAGAAAGTGAGGTTATGGCTATGGTGGGCATCCAGGGGGTTCATCATAGCAGCTGTGACACAGTGAGGATACACAGGAGCGTATCCTCAGGGACTGCTTGGATGTGTGGGAGTTGCATACTCTCATCAGCCATCACTCTCCACTGTGCTCTACCCCTGCCCCTGGCAACCAAGCATCTGCTGAGCCTCCATGGACTTGTGAGTCATACCTCTGCTCTGTGCACCAAAGCCTGCTGCGGAGATGCCTGACTCTCCCTGGGTCAGAGGTCTGGGAACTGGGTTGTCTGTCAATCAAAGCAGCTCTGCTTGGCTTCTCTATGCCTTCTGTGTGCTCTTCCCTACCCCACCCCCCATCACCCACACCTGAGATGCTAAGGATTCTGACTTTTGTTTTCCTCCTCATTTGTCTGATATGCTAGCCTCAGTCAGGCCCAAAAGTCCCCAGATATTATTTTTTACATCTTTCCTATAAGTGACTGTCCCTGCCTCCTTTTCTTGGTCCTTTCTTATTTTAAGCATCATGCACGGAGACTTCTCTGATCCTAATTAAATGTCCTGTGACATTTTACTTCCTTCTGAGTCACATTTCTCCTTGTCTTGAGGTTCAGCATTATCCAGAAATGTGGCCTTACGGGGATGCCAACAGTATCACCTCTGCCTAGATAGAAGGATGTCTCCCCAGTGATTGCTCTCCCAGAAACTTTGACATTCGGATGACCTGGGTGTGGCCAAATACCCAAATCCAGGCTTGCTAATAAAGGAAAACACATGGGATAATATTCTTGTTACGTTAAGAATTATTCTATTATTTTATGTGTATGTAGGTGTGCCTGAGTGTATATATGTGTACAACACGCATGCAGGATCCCATAGAAGGGCAGGTAAGGAAGAGTGGCAGGCAAGCATGGTGGTAGAAACAGGAAGTTAGCTGATCACATTTTCATCCACAGGCAGAAAGTGGGGGAAAGGGAAAAGAACAGGAAGTAGGGTGAAGCTATCAACCCTCAAATCTGCCCCTACTGACATACTTCCTCCATCAAGGCTCCACCTCCTCCACAGCCTTCCCAAACAGTGCCAGCAACTGGGGATCAAATGTTCAAATGGTGAGCCTATAGGGACATTTCTCACTCAGACAAGCACGGGAACCTTAAACCATTTGTAATGAAGTAAGTATCATGATGTACAAAGATAACTAGCAACACATTTCAGACTTGTAGCAGTCTCCTTCCATATTGTCTTCGAGGTCTGCCCATAGATGTTCACATTCATCTACTGATCTGAACTGCAGACTCTAGAAGTCTGTGGTTTCAATGTAACTGGCTTTATTTCAACATTAGTTCCTTTAGGGGTTCAGTAACATTCTGGCACTGGGCCGTGGGGCTTTTGCAATTTTTTTCCCTCAGATTCTTTAACTAGAAGCACAAATGAGGAACTGGCCTCTAAATCTCTCCTAGATGTGGTCAAGTGACTCTGGAATTCATGCTTCTTATTACAACATAGAGTATACCTTTGCCCAGGGCCAGCCTAGACCTGAGCTGAGGGTGGGGAATTCTACCATATTATTGTTTGCTTTGCTCTTTCTAGCCACAAATGAGAATCTCTTTTGTGGAGGGGGATTTTTATTGTTATTGTTGTTGTGGTTGTTTTTGTTTTGGGAATTTTTGTTTGTTTGTTTTTGAGACAGGGTTTCTCTGTGTGGCTCTGGCTGTCCTAGAACTCTCTCTGTAGACCAGGCTGGCCTTAAACTCACAGAGATATCCCTACCTCTACTTCTGTAATGCTGGGATTAAAGGCGCATACTCTCACCACCATGCATAGTTGAGTATCGTGAATATGTTTATTAGCCATTTGCACTTTTGTTTTCTTCTGTGAAGTTCCTTTTTTGTTTCATAAGAGGCTTTTTAAGCTGCATCCTCTGATACTCATGACAGTGGATCCCCACAGGCCAAGCCAAGCAGGGGGAAATCTACTTAGATGTCTGTATTCCAGGGCCTACCTCCCACTTAACATTTATTATTTATGATTCGAGATAAATGCCTTCCTCTCTGATGTTTCCAACTTATTAATTCGTGTAGCACACAGTTCAGTAGGCTTTAGTGGATATACAGTGAATCACTCTCTGATTTGAAGAAGAAATCCTGTGCCCATCAGCTCTTCCTCTACCGTTGGCCCCTGCAGACAGGAACCTACTGTCAGGCTCTGTGGATTGTCTTTTTTTGAGCATTATATAGAGGTGAACCATACAGTACATCTCTTTCTCTCTCTCTCTCTCTCTCTCTCTCTCTCTCTCTCTCTCTCTCTCTCTCTCTCTCTCTCGTGTGTGTGTGTGTGTGTGTGTGTGTGTGTGTTTTCAAGACAGGGTTTCTCTGTGTAGCCCTGGCTGTCCTGGAACTCACTCTGTAGAACAGGCTGGCCTCAAAGTTAGAGATTCTCCTGCGTCTGCCTCCTAAGTGCTAGGATTAAGAACATGTGCCACCACTGCCTGGCTACATGGCCCTGTGTATCTGACTGCTTTCACTTGTCCTAATGGTTTCAGATTCAACATCTCAGAGCATGTAGCAGTACCTCATTTCTCTCTCTCTGGTCAATTGATGATCCTTTCTTCATAGACAACACTTTGTTAACACATTTATTAGCAGATAGAATTGGTATATTTTTTAGTGAACCCTCTTCTGAATTGTATGCACATTCTACTCTTTCTGAACCCTGCACCCATGCACAGTGGACTACTCCATTGGTCATATTGTGACCTGGATGCTTAAGTTTTTGAACCATTAAACTGTTCTGCACAACCAACACTGTGTTGTATTGTCACTGGTGGTAGTTTCCAGTCTTCATCTTCTCAGCCGCCTAGGTCCTTATCTTTATGGTCCTAGCCATCCTGTTAGGCACAGGAAATCACCTTTATATTCTTTGAAGTTTTAAAAATTTAAACTCTATTATTATTATTATTGCTTGGCTTTCTTTATTTATTTTGAGACAAAGTCTTCTGTAGCTCAGGCTGTCCTCAGAATCCTTGTGTAGCCAAGGATTATCTAGAACTCCTGATGGTTCCTGCCTCTACCTCCTGGGTGCTGCTGAATCTAGCTTCTCCTTGAGTCTCTGATTTATGTTTTCCAGATGTGCCATGGTGTTGAAGTTTCTTGTCATTACATATTGGTCATTTATATAATAAGAGATTATTGTTTAATCCAAAGTCATGAACACTTATATCTACTTCTAGGAGTTTTATAGGTCATTGATCCAGTTTGAGTAACTTTTGTATAGGGTATGAGGTAGGGGCCTAAATTTATTCTTTTTTCTGTTTGTTTGTTTGTTTGTTTGTTTGCTCGATTACTAGATTTATTTTTGAGACAGGTCTCATGCAGTCCAGACTTGCCTAAACTTGTTGAGTAGCTGAGGATGACCTTGAACCTCTGATCCACTTGTTTTTCCTCCTGAGTGCTAGGATTACAGACGTGTGCCACCATGCCAAGCTTTCAGCTTTACCTATCTCTCTGGTCTTCCATGTGTCCCAGAAGCATTTGTTGAAAACACTGTTCTTTCTCCTGTTGAATTATCGTCATAGTCTTGCCGAGAGTCACTTGACAATGTGTGAGGATTTATTTCTGGACTTTCAGTTTTATTCTGTCCATCCAGATGGTGATTTTGATGCCAGGACCACACTGCCTTGATTACTGTAGCTTTGTAGTGATGACATTGCTCTTCCATATGGAAACTAGAAAGCCCATTTACCCATTGCCCTGGAGGAATATGTGACAAGTGGTTCTTAATGTGATGTCTCTGAACCTACAGCATCGACATCATCTAGACCAGGGGTTTTCAACCTGTGGGTCTTCACCCCCAAGAGAGACCACGTATCAGACATCCTGTATATCAGATATGTACATTACAATTCATAACAGTAGCAAAATTATAGCTATGAAATAGCAACAAAATAATTTTGTCTGAGGAACTGTATTAAAGGGTCACAGCATTAGGTTAAGAATACTTGATCTAGACACTTGTCAGAAATGCACTTTTTCAGGCAGTGCCAGAGACTTGCTTCACTAAAAACCCTGGTCCTGTGGCCCATCAGTCAGCATCCTAACAGATCCTTTAAGGATTCTGATGGGTGCTGAAGCGTGGGTTTCATTGCACTGAATCTACTGTCCTGCTATCCACTGGGCCAACCACAAACAAATGGTTATTGATTGGCCACTGGGGCTGTGGTCAATGCAAATATACTCAATTTCAAAGTTAATATGGAAAGGGAATACAAAATACCTCGTTCGTGATTTTCACATTGATTTTCACAGACATATAGGATTAAGTAAAACACACCATTAAAATTGATCTCAGGACCTGGGAGATGGCTCAGTGCATAAAACAACTAATTACCAGACAAGCATCAAGACCTGAATTCACATCCATGGAGCCCATGTGTTTTGGTCTCTGTTCTCTGCTGCTGTGGTCAAATATTCTGACCAGAAGCAACTTAGGGAGGAAAAGAGCTTCTTTAGCTGTGCTTCCGTGTTACAGTTCATTATGGAGGGAAGTCAGGGCAGGAACTCTAGCAGGAACCTGAAGTTGATCAATTGTGTGTGGTGGTGTGCATCTATAATTCCAGTGCTGGAGAGGCAGATCTCTGTGAGTTCGAGGCCAGCCTGGTCCACATAGAGTGTTCCAAGTCAGCCAGAACTACATAGAGAAATATTCTCTAAGAAAAACAAAGCAAGCAAGCAAACAAACAGACAAACAAACAAAACAGGGAATGGAGGCACTTGCTGGAAATATGACTCACTGGTTAGGAGCATCAGGTACTCTTGCAGGAGGCCAAGGAGTGATTCCCAGTACCTCTTAGTGGCTTACAATTGCCTATGACTCTAGGGATCAAACACCGTCTTCTGGCCTCTAGGGGCACCAGGCATGCAGGCAAAATACCCATACACATAAAATAGTAAAATAGTTTTTTAAAATGGAAGAAAGAAAACCCCAATCCCTGTGTGAGGTGTGTACTGAGTTAGTTTTTAGGACACCAGTAGAGAACAAAGCTGGAAAGGTAAGCAGTGTTTCCCAGTTTACTCTGGTTTAGAACCGTGGTCAGGGCCGTTGTTTGTGCTTGACTTTGGGAATTTACCTTCTCTGTGAGGGAGCTGTAATCACACAGAACCTAGGCAAACTCTCTCATTGTTCACAGACAAGGAAAAGCCATCAGTGTGCTCTGCAGAGCCTCAGGCTGGGGCTTCCAACTTGTGTGTGGAGAACCCGACAGACTGTGGTCTGTCCCTCCACCCAGCTGTGCCAATCTGCAGGCGTGCAGACCTGTAACCCAACTTGGCGACTGTGGAGTGAGTCCTCCAAGAACAACATTTGCAGTGGCTCAAGTATACTTCATGGTTTATAAAGCTACTTTCCACCTCTTAATGTGTTCGAACCTACCAGTCTCTGGTTACCCTGATGTCAGAGTACCCCGAGAGAAGCAGAGTTTTGTTCTGTGACACTGACCACACATGGCGCGGCTGGGAGCAGCACCCAGGCTTTCTGACTAATGTGGTGCTTCTCTACATATGTGCTGCCTGCTCAGCTCTGCCGGAGAAGGGAAGGAACAAAGGAAGAGGGAGAGGACAACAAAGATGGGAGAAATATGCCTATAATTTCCTGGGTACCTACCATGCTGTAGGCCCATGTGTATACATCAACTGTTTAATTAATCTCCACATCTTAGACATTAAGAGCTAGAGAGCTGGCAAGATGTCACAGTGGGTAAAGGAGCTTTATTCAAACCCGATGATTCTGAGTTCAAACCCTAGAACCCACACGGTCAAATGAAAGAACAGACTACTGCCAGCTGTCCTCTGACCTCCATACATGACTGCCATGGAACATGTATGACCCCCAACACAAACAAATAAATGTTTTTTTAAAGGGAGCTGGAAACTTAAATTTTGGATCAGGGTTCAGTTGGGGTGCCTATAGAGAATGCTCCAGACCTGTTAAAGGTGGATAAGAAGATAAAGAGGGTATTATTTATATCTCTCAGTCACCTCATGAGATTTTTGTCTTCGTGGAGTCCTAAAAGCCCTATTTCCTCATTCCTGGTGCCTCAGCATTCAAGGTGGGCTAGAGGGCCTCAAAAGATGCAAGGTGAGACCTTCTTAAAACCACGGGCAGGGTTCTGGGACCCTACCCTCACGACCAAGCAGAGGTTAGGGAAAAGAACAAGGAGCATGCTTCATGTCTTCTGTTTACATTGCTGAGACAAAATCTCTCCATACCAGTGCTGGAGAGATTGCTCAAGGGTTAACAGTACTGGCTGCTCCTGTGGAGGACCAGGGTTCACTTCCCAGCACCCAAGTAGCAGCTCACAGCCAGTTGTATCTCCAGTGTCTGGGGACCCAGTGCACTTTTCTAGCTCACTTGGGTGAGCATTGTACACATGATGTGCACGCATATAAATGCAGATAAAACACCTATACTCATAAAATAGGAGGGATATTTGTTTAAAAAGCCACATCCTAGATGACTCAAACAACTTTATGTATACTGCTCACAGCTCCAGAGTTAGGGTGCCCAAGATCAAGGTCCTGGCAGGTTCAGAGTTGAGGTTCCTTGCTCTGTTACCTTGCTGGGTCTCCACAAAGCACTTTCTTGGTGCCTGTGCATGCAGAGAGGGATTGATCTCTCCTTCTTTTCAAAGCCCACCAATCCTGTTTTCTAGGGCCTAGCTTTTTGATGCATTCATCTTTAATTCTATGTTCAGACTATTTAGATCTAGAATGACCCCCAAAGGTCTATGTGCTGAATGCTTGATCCCCAGATTGGTGTTATTGTGAGATGGTAGAGGCTTTAAGACCTAGGACCGACTAGAGGTCTTTAAGTCACATTTGGGTACCCCTTAAGGGGATTGTGGGACCTTGGCCTCCCCTTCACTTTCCTTAATAGGCAGTTTGTTGCATCTCACCTCCTATCGTGATAAGCTACTTGTCACAGACCGAGAGCGACTGGGCCCACCAGTCACAGAGCTACATCTGTTTAACAAGCGCTTTTTTTTTTTTTGTGTATAGGTTCTAAAATTTTTGTCTCCAAATTTGTAACACTAGGGGCCAGTACTCTAATGTCCGATGCAGGGACATATACCCAGGCCAGTCCACAGCAGCCAGCTGCTCTAGGCCATTCTAGTTTGATCTCTTGGAGCTTGCAAGGTTCTGCCTCTGAATCACAGTGCCTGCATGAGCCACATACGTATTTCAAGAGAAGTCACGTACATAGTATGTCTCAGGGCAAAAAACCAAACCAAACCAACAACAACAAAAAACCACAAAAGGACTCTGTGATCGAAGATCGGTGATCTCCTTAGACCTGAGCCATCTAAGCATGTGAGCGGGATCTAGTAACTTGGCTAGCTGGCAGAACATAATCACCCCCAAAGTCTTCCCTTCTTGGGCACCTCCTTGGGTGTCACTCTTGGTGCTGATAGGAAGTGCTCTGACTATTTTCTCTGCCAGCTTCTGTGTTCAAGGGAAGGGTAGACAGCATCACCAGGATGGAGCCTCACCCACTACAATCCTGGTAGCCTACTCTGGAACTGCAAATAAAACATGATAGAAAATAAAGAGGCTGCAGAGTCAATAGCAAGGGACTATGGCCAGGAACCATGTTGATTTGAAAGTCTCCCAGGTATGATGCAGACCGTACTCCCCCTGCCCCCACCCCTTCTCTCTTTCTCTTTCTTTTTTCAAGACAGGGTCTCCCTATGTAGCCTTGGCTGACCTGGAACTCACTATGTAGACCAGTGCTGGGATTAAAAGTGTGTGCTACTACACCCAGCTACCCTCAGGTTTCTTAAAGTACTAGTAAATAAGCTATTATTTAATTTAAAATTATATTTATGTGTTTACCCTGTGTGTGTGTGTGTGTGTGCGCACGCGTGTGTGTGTATATGTGTGTGTGTGTTCAGGCATCCAATAAAGCCATAACTCCCTGAGCCCCTTACAACCATGTAGGTTCATATGACTAATTCTGGACCAAGAATGTGGGCAGAGATGACTCAGACTACTTCCAGGCCGGGCTCCTAAAAGACCTCCCTGAGGTACAACTTCTGCTATCTTAGTTTGTTGTTGTTGTTGTTTTTTAAATGAATGCTGAGAGCCAGTAGTGGCCTGCAAAGACCTTAGGTTCTGCTGAGGTCACTAGATAGAAGCCAGAGGGTTTCTGGGTGTCTGAGTGAGGCCTCCCTCTTTTGTGTTGAATGAAAACAAATAGGAGACCACAGAACAAAGCAACCTGCCCTAGCTAACAGGCTATCTGAAGGCTTCTGCCTCAGCCATCCACTTTCTGGGAGCCTAGATACCTGTGTGGTGCTGTGCTACTGAAAGGGACAGACTGACCTTCGGTAGGGTCTTTACTGAGAAGGAAGCCATCATGGCCAGAGAGACCCAAAGGTTATCCCTCGAAATCAGTCAGATGGTGCCCTGTTAACTCTCACAGCTGTCATTCCCTTGAGCCCTCTGGTTTTAGTTTTGCCTTTCTGCACCAGAGGCAGGGAGGAGTGGAGAAGGCCCCAGACCTGCCCTCCACCTCCGAGCTGCTCTACTACAGGTACCCCTGGCAGCCTCCTGAATAGTATGAGTTCACTCACATGTTTTTGTGGAGGAGGATTTGAAGGAGGAATTTGAGTTTTTCCCTAGAGACGCCAGAGAGACAGTTTCATCTCTGCACAACAGGCTCGCCCAGCTCCTCATTTAAGCTGTTTCTGTGGTTACCTGTCTTCTGGGATATTTGCAGTGGGTGGGCATGGCAGGTGCGATCTGCCAGAGTGTGCTGGGAGTCTGAAGGAAGCACCACTGGGACCCACAAGGCCAGATGTCCCTATTATGGGAGATGTCAACCAAGCCCCCGCCTCCTCACCAGGAAACTGAAACCACACTGAATGTCAGGGAGGCAAAGACCCCAAGAAGGATTCTGGATCTCCTCGCTGTCCAGTTTATTGGTGAGGAAACTGAGGCTGAGGGAATCTAAGGGTTTTCTTGGCAAGATGGCTGGATGAGTTAGCAGAAGTAATTACAGCTGGAACGCAGGTCTTCCACCTCCAGGCCAAGCTCTTTTCTTAAACCACGCGCAGGAAAGTGGGTGATAGATGCACTCGAGACTGGTGTGGAGAGGGAGGAGATCCTTGCAGGCATCCCAGATGGTCCTGGGGTGCCTAGGGCGACTCAAGCCTCTTTTCCACTTCCCTGGCCATTGGGACTGTACTTCCTTCCAAGTACGGCGGGGGCGAGGGCGGGGACGGGGGCGGGGTGGGTGGGTGCTGGCGTAAGGCTGGCCCCTCTGGGCACCGCCTCTCGGCCTCTCCCCACCCGCAGGCCAGAGGCCAAGGGTTAGGGAGGTGGGGCTAGTGCTCGGCCCCTCCCCTGCTCTCCTTCCCCTTCCACCCCCCACCCCCTCCAGAGTCTCCCCGTCCCGAGTTCCAATGGCCTTAACACCCATCATGTCCTCTGCTGCGCTGAGAATTTGCGAGTGATCAGGGTGATATATGGACCAGAGTGGGCGCACCGAGGGTCCAGCAGCGGGTGTGGCAAAGGGCGGGGGCGTGACCAGGCTGCGGCTGAGGCGGGGCTAAGACTGGGGGCGTGGTCGAAGCAGGAGGCGGGTCCGTTGGAAACTTGAGTGCCCGCCCTTGCGATGCGCCCCGCCCCGGCCTCCGCCTCCGGGTCCCGCCTTCTCTTCCCTTCCTTCCCGGGCTGGCGGCGGCTGCGGGTGGTGGACCTGCAGAGCGGCCGTCGCCCACACCTCGCTCTCTCCTGGGCCGGCGGATCCTTTTGTCTCTCCGAGCGGCGAAGGTCGCAGAGCAGGCGCGGCGGCTGCGGGCGCACAAACGCCCGCGCTCTCGGTCACCTCCCCAGCCTCGGCCACCGCAGAACTTGGGCTCGAGAAGCCAGCGGACCGCGTCCAGCTCCAGAGCCGGTAGGGAAGGGGAGGCTGCGGGACTGCGGGGCTGCGTGGAGGGAGCGTGTGTGACCCGCTCGCTGCGACCCGGCTGTGAGTGAACGGGTGTGTGTGCGCCGGTACTGATGGTGCCTGTTTCTCTGCGTAGTGGGCTTGCAGCTGACCGCGGACGGTGGCGTGGCTCTAGAATGGCGTGCCCTCGTGGGGATCGTTGCGCTCGATGGGATGTGCACTTTTTAGACTACGTTTGTGAAATTGTGTGTTAGGGCACAGTTGCCGGTGGGGATGGGGACTAGTGCTGGCGGGGTCGATGGGGAGCCGCTGTGCGCAGAGTGGGGGTGGCGGGGTGGGCGTGGGCGGTCTGCCCGGGCAAGCTGAGCCCCCGGTTGGTGTCGCTCCGCGCAGTGCGTAGCTCAGGAACCTGAGGGTACAACTAGGATCCGATGGGCAAAGTGCCTGCCTAGTGGCAGCGGGCGTTGACACCCCTCACGGGGTGGGGTGGGGGCGGGAGGTCCACAAGGTCCACTTGGATAATTGTGAGCTTTGATGAGGGATGGGGACCCGCTTGGCAGTGTTCAGCTCTGGGACAGTGGGGAAGACCAACCCAGCCCTGGCCTCGCCGTGACCCGCCCTGAGACCTGAGCCTGACTGAGATGGGCCACCTTTTTGAGTCGCAGTTTGCGTCTATATCAAGTGAGGGCGGCCCCTCAGGGGCTATCTTGACAGTGTGAGAACGTACTACACGTAGTTCTTGACCCAGAGTCTTGCGCACAGTAGGTGCTCTTCATTGGATTCCCATCTCTTTAAATCTCTTTCTGCCTTTATTGAGGATGACGCTCTCATTTCCTCCTATACGGTGTTGTGTGCCTCCTTCCTTGATCTAACTTCACAGCGAAAGCTTGGAAATTGAGAAAGTTTAGGCGGCTGGGTGCGTTGCCTTCTCTCCGCACCTTACTGGCTGCGTGACACGGCCCTCGGATGTGCGGGAGCCCGCAGCGTAGGGCGCTAGCCCGGAAGGCTCCTGCGCTTGGGCAGTGTTCCGGAAGGCCGCGACTACAGATTCGCGAGCCCTTTTGTTCAACAAGTGCTTGGAGGATGTCGATCTGGAATTAGAGTTGCGTTGAGAAAGTGACCGTCTCTGTAGACTGGCAGGCAGTCTGGGGTTTCAGGAACCTTTCTCCCGGCCTGGTCATTCAGGAAGCCACCCCCTATTCTAGCCACTAACAAGTCCACCCAGAAGAGGGTGTTCGCCAGGACTCCAAATCCTGTTAGACACCCTCCACCCCCACCCCCAAGCCCCGCCTGCCTTGATTCCCATGCAGTCAGTCTGATGCGGGAGGATGAGGTCCGGGTGGCACCCTCCTTCCAATTCCACCCCTTGATTTAAGAAAACAAATGTATTTAGTATTGAAACCTGGTAAAACTACACTATCCTGAATATGCATACTGATCTTGGCAGTTCAGCCTACCCCATTTCAGTATTTGCACTGCGCCAGGCAGAGGGGCGGGCATGGGGCTGCGTCAGGGACCTGCCAGATCCTTTGATTACTTCCCCTCCCTACCTTGTTGTTCTCAGGATCCTTCCCTGTTTAAAAACAGCTTTTAAGTCAGGCTCTCAAAATGGGGCACTGGTGGGAATGCCTGCCACCTGCCTTTGTATGGGATATGTTCCAGAGTCCTGCATGCTCTGTGGTGCTCCCTACTTATTCTCTGTAAGAAGCTGGAAGGTTTAGCAGGTGTTGTGACATTGGAGCAGAAACCTCCGGTTTGGGTCCTTTGATTTGTCTCCTGAGTCCTGAGGTCTTTGAGATGATGGCCATCCAGGGATGTCATAAGCTGATTTTTTTAATCCTGATGTCAGGGACTCACTTGGAAAGCCACCTGTTCTCAGTCTTATCAAATGATTTATAACCTAAAGAAAAAAAGGCGTTTGGTTGGAATCTTATCTCCCCCAAATTAGATTCAATAATCGTTTATTAAAAACCAGTCTAGCTTTCTCAGCTCAGAAGACAGACCAAAAGGCTGTCTTGTTTTGTTTTGCCTTCCTGGTTAAAGCCAGCCGTTTGTCTCAAGCAAACCAGTATTTTGGCCTTAGATCTATTTCTGTTTCACTTTTGAAAGCGCCTGTAATTACCACGCTCTTGAGGTTTTATTGGATAATGTGCCAATGGGAAGGCCCAGGGGCTGTGCCTCTCCCTGTAGTGGGATGTAGTGCCGCAGCCTAGCCTTACCTGCTCCTTTGAGCCCTACTTTGACACTGTTCCCTAGGTGGTACATAGCTGTAAATGTGTCATAATAGACCAGGAGCCATGACTTTGGGAATGGATGTCTGGAAGGCTGTTAGCTTTTGGAGAGACTAGAGCAGGTGGACAGCCCAGAGGAACAGGGGTTTGCCCAAACTGGCCAAATACTCACAACCAATGGTGTGCTGAGAGGGGAGATTGAGAGGGAGGGAAGGAGAGAGACAGGGAGAGACAGGGAGAGGGAGGGGGAGAGAGAGAGGGAGGGAGAGGGGAAGGGGAGGGGGAAGGAGGGGGAGAGAATTGTTTTAGACTTCAGGTACAAGGCTATGCAGAATCAGAAATTTCCATGCAGGGAAAGGGAATGGGTTCAGGCCCCCTTGCTGGGCCAGCTCCATTTTCTAAGGAGGAGTGTGTTCTTCTGCTAGGTGGTCTACTTGCACCTCTTAGCCTTGGAACTCAGTCCTCAGAATCTCAAGGGTTGCCTTTCACACCCAGTTCCACACTGACCAGACAGCAGGATACTTTCATATGCCTTCCTCCCAAGCTCCTTCTAAGACGTTAGATTGTGCCTTATAAATGGTGAAACTCTTGGAGTTTGCCTACAACCCAGTGATAATCCCAGACCCTCATGGGGAGCCCCAGCTTTTATTTGGTAGCTCTGTTCTTTATCTAGGTTGGGATCTGGTTTGTATTAGACCACTTGCGTTCCAGCAAATCCCAAACCATGCTTGTTTGATGTGTGGGAATGCTGGCCCAGGCTTGTTGGGGGATTATGTATGTTTTTTTGAGTGTTTGTCAGGACCTGATGTTATTGTGCTTGGGAATGGAGGACCCGGTTGGAGTTAGGATGAGCTGACACTTAGAGATTTTAACTGTGCTCTGCTTTGAGGCTCCCCACTCCAACCTACAGTCTTTGGGGCTTCTTCAGGGTAGCTGTGTATCCGTAAACCCCACATCGTTTGTGTAGCTAGCTCTTTGGAGGTTGGGTTCTTACCCTGTGGAGGATGTAATATATGGAGATAGTGGGATGGGCTGAGGGGCTCCCTTAGTGCCTCTTACTCTATGTAGGGAAGGATAATGTTCCCTTCCATCACTTTTTACCAAAGAACAAAACTTGGCAGGCCAGGCTCTCGTGGAGCAGAGCAGGTTTTAATATGTAGCTTCAGGTAATCAATCAATCATATATATTGACAGGTGGGACATTTCATAGGTGCTGTTGAGCAAAGTGTGAGGCTAAAGAAATTTTACACACACACACACACACACACACGAGAGAGCCCTACTTTGACCATGTAGGTTCATGTAAAAATAAATTTCCAAGGCAAAGCTCGACACCTCTGCATTTATGAGCCATGACTACCTGAAGCCTCCCTTCTCCAGCCTCTCCTTCTGTCACCCCAGGGCAGGTGAGAGGGCTTCTTAGAGCGCAGTTCCTTTACCTTAACAAACCCAACACGCCCTGGCACCTGCTAATCTCATGTGCTTGCCTGCTTCTGTATCTGTTTCTTTGTGGTGTTTTAGGTACAGCCTAAGTTGGCAAGCAGCCAGGAGCCTGGGGGTGGAGGTGCCAGCTCAGCTCTACCTGTCCTCGGTCCTCAGTCCACAGTGTTCTCCAGGAGCCAGCAATGGGTCTGTGACTAAGAAAGCTCAAGACTGGTAATCACACCATGGTGAAGAGCCTGTGATCCTAAAGAAAGGAAGAAAAGGGTGGAGATGTAGCTCTGTGTTAGATCATTTGCCTGGCACGCATGAGGCTCTAGGCCCAACCCCCTAGTACTGCCAGTTACATTTAAAATGGAAGCAGGTGGGGGAGGGGAACTCAACACAGCTTTGGTGGATTTTGCTTCAGTATCTTTGGGTCTCCATTGAAACCGTCCATTGCTCTAAGTCTGCTTCAGTCAACGATGAGTCCCTCAGTAGTAGTAGTTTAGGCAGTACACCTGCCAGGTCCTCCAAACTGTTGGTGACACACAGCTGTGTCGCCTCCTTGGCTGCAGCCCTGGTCCCATGTTCTGGGATGGGATATGGGGTTCATGATGCCCGTCCCAGCAGGTCCAAAACTCTGTGTGTTGGCCACATCTTCTACCCGTCACGTCTAGACAACATCTGGGTCTCATTTTCCATCCCTTATTGCACCTGGTGAATGTTCAAAGTGAATCTGAAGTGCTGACCTGTTCTTCCCAGTCAGAACAACCACCTCCTCCCCCTCCTCCTCCCCCTCCTCCTCCCCTTCTTCCCCCTCCCCTTCCTCCTCTTCCCCCTCCCCCTCCTCCTCCTCCTCCCATGTAACTTGGCTGTGGTTCTGTCACTGCAGCCCTGTTACCAGCAACTCAGTGTAGAAGGTGCACATTTGGTCACCTTGCTCTCCTCCCCCCGCCACACACACACTTGGGTTTGACCTCTCTCAGTGAGTGCTATTTCCCACACTTCTTGTATCTCCCAGTCAGGCTTTGGGCAAGCTAGACCTGGGCTTTTCTACTGCTGGTGCAAAAGCTAAGGGCTTGAGCTGAGGATGGGGTGGGAAAATCATCAGAAAGCCTTTGGAGCTCAAGAGACATATGTAAGGGAGCCCCTGTCCCGGAGCAAGGGGGCTTCTGGAGGAAATGCCCTACTTGGGAGAGGGATGTAGAGTGGAGGGCTGGGTGGTTTCCACCTCTCTCTAGCCTCTTCCTCCAGAATTTTGTAACTACAAGATTCCTACCTCTGCAATGATATACTGTAACTCAGATTAAGTTATGCCTACTTGGCATCCAGTTCAATGGGGTTGTTTTTGTTTTGTCAGTTCACAGTTATATAACCATGGCCATCCTCTGGCAAGGGCCCCTTGAATCTTTCTGAATGATGCTTCATCTTCATGGGCAGCCACCGCCTGTCCCAAGTTCCATCCCACACAGCCGCTTGTGGTCTGATTCTATGACTTACTCTCTCTCTGTCTCTCTGTCTCTCTGTCTCTCTGTCTCTGTCTCTCTCTGTCTCTGTCTCTGTCTCTGTCTCTGTCTCTGTCTCTCTCTCTCTCTCTCTCTCTCTCCTTCCCCTTCCTAGGTTTGAGTCAAGGGATCTCTTCCTTGGATTCATCTTGGAGTCTACCAGGTAGAATTAGCTTTTCACCTCCATGTTGATGGAGAGAACTGGGCACTTGTCCCTGTTACTTCTGCATGGTGAGCTCCCTGACATAGTGCTGGTACCCAAGGTTAACTCAGAGGATGTTAGCTGGGCTGACTGGAGTTGCTTTTATCACAGTTCTTTCTATCTAAATGGCCAATACCTAGCAGAGCATTGAGATTGTGTGTGCTTCAGGTGATGTGGGGGCCTTGCTACCTGCACCATCTTACTTCATGAAGAACTTGGGAAGCAAATGGTATCTAACTTGTCGTTTAGATGTAAAAGCTGAGAAGGCCCAGAGCAAAATCGCCTAAGACTATCTGCACTGGCAACTGATGAGCCAGGAACTGAGCCAACCCTTTCGTCCTGCTTTGGTTGTCCCTTGGTGCTCAGCATTGCCTGGCCTGGGCAGATTCTCAATTTGACCTATACAGGACCTGTCATCAACCAAGGCAGCACCTTTCAGGGGAAGCGTGGTAGGTGGTGTGTCTTCGTTTGCCTCCATGTCTGGTTCAGCTGGCAGAAGCGACTGCATTACCCACATTTAGAGAGTTCTCTTGGGAAGTCAGTAGCGAGGGTGGGCATCCTTGCTTGGAGGGGGTGGTTGAGTGTCAGGGTGTACTTTGATGCTTTGTGCATTTCAGAAGTAGCGTTCTTGCACTTGTGGGTACTAAGGCAGCTAGCGGAGGAAGATGCCCTATTTGACAGGTGCACCAGCAGAGGAACAAAATGGCCCATGTACCCCATGCAGACAGTGCTCAGACTTCAGGTCTCCAGAACACTCCCTTAGGTTACAGGTTACTTCTCTCCCGGTGGTACAGGAATTCCTCATGGTAGAGCATTGAGTATGATGCAGGACTTGAGGACTGGTCATAGTCCACGTTCTCGGATGTATTATCCGAGAGGGTTTTGGGCCCAGAGGAAAGGTGACAAGTCTGTGATCACAGTCACTGGTTAAACCTCCTTGAACAGTAGCGTCTCTGTGACATTAGGTAATCCTTTTCAAATCAGGCTGAAGGGACTGGCAGATCTGTGTGTGAGGCTACTGCAATGGAGCTGGGAAGGGTCTGGGATTAGAGTTCAGAAGACTATCATTTTGGGTCTACCTTGTCTCGTGACTTCTGAGAGTCCCTGCTCAGGCTTCCTTATCACCCAGAAGGGACCCTGATATTGGGGGCTGCCCAGATTAGTCTTCATGGTGCTTGTCAGAATCCATGAGGCTGGGCTTCCTGCCCCTTGCCCCAGGGAGTGCTTGGAAAGTGTGTGCTGCCTTTGGATGCTGGTGTCTTCTCAGGCTGAGGAGGACTACAGGGAATGTTTCCCGTCAGCCTCAGAGCAGTGTGCTCACAAGTTGTACCATGTTCCTCCTCCAGCAAGGGAATGCTCAGCTCTTTGCTTTCTCTCTGCATTTAAAGGATGCTTCCTGGAAGCAGAGCCGATGGCAGTCCTCACCTCTCCCTGGCACTTCCACACTTTCCGTTTGCCTCCCTCTAATTCTTTTTTTTGGGGGGGGCACAGAGAACCTCTTAAAAGCCAATAATTTCCAGGATCATGCAGGCTTTGGTTTTTGTTGTTGTTGTTTCTATTTGCCACGGGGGACTGTTAATAGATGCTCCTGGCCAACTGAATGTTGTCCAGCCTGGGGTCCAAGGAGAGCTTTTCCACACAACCCCTGCCCAAATTTAGCTGGGTAGAGATACACTTTGTTAAAAACCCTTCCACAGTGCCCATGTGGGTCCCATATTTGGTGGCACAGCCTGTACAGTGGCATGGCCACAGCCTCCAAGTGGGGTATGTGACCTGTGGCTGCTGCCTTGGTTCCAGTGAGTTTAGAAACAAGCCTTTCTGGGACACACCCACGTTAGCACTCTGGGCTGTCTGGAGGATGCCACTGCCTTCATCCTGAAGGCATGGATGGATGAAGGATTACTACCCGTCCCCTATCTGTACCTAATGCCATTCTGTTGCTGAATCTAAATGTTCCCCTGGCCTCACTGTTGGCTGAGAACTTGTGGTTTGTGAATGTCAGTGAGACTGGGCCAGGGGAAGGAAAGCACAGAGGAGGAATTTCAGGGCCTCTCAGCCAGGGAATCCCTGCAAGGCATATAAGGGGTTCCCTATTGCCTGAGCTCCCTTGCATAGCTTGTCTTGGGAGAAGTTACTGGCTCCCTAGGAAACTATGTCACCAGGGTCACCATCAACGTCAGTCAGTCATCACTGGTCGCCATTACCATAATCACCATTATGATTACCATCACCACCGTCATCATCATTATCACAGTCACCACAATCTCCTCCATCACCACCACCATCATTATCATCGTTGTCGTCACCATCATCACCTCGTCTCAGCACTGGTTTGGCCTTTGGGTCATTATATCACACGGCACACTCATGCCACGTGCCCTACAGTCTTCCATGATTAGGGGTAGTAGTTATGAGGGGACCTTGGGCAGGATGGCTGTGGGCATAGTTAGCTTGATGGAGCGTGATTCTGAAAATGGCTCCAGAAGAGTTACAGATCTGGAAGCTTCTGGAAAAAACAAATCTCACCCACTCTTTCAGGCAGTGTTATCTGGTCTGTGGTATTCTCTAAGCCCCTCTAGAGAGCCCAACTAAACTGCTTGGGTGTTGTTTGCCCACCTGTCCTAGGGCAGTGAAGCTGGAACCCTGTATATTTCTCCTGCTTGACGCTCCCTTACTAGTGTAGAGTCAGGAGCACAATGGCTGCCCAGGTGTGTGCTGTAACATTCCCCACTTGCTCATCTATAGGATGATGATGGTGGCATTGAATTATTTAAGATCTCCACAGCTTGCCTGAGGGCTTGGTCTGCAGGCTCATGTGGCCAGGCCAGTGTAATGGTGGCATCTCCTTTGTATGTCTCTGCTCCGTGTGCGCTTGTTCTGGGTGCTTGTTCTGGGCATTTGTTTAAACAGTCACACGGTGGTGACCCCTATCCTGCTAATGTCTGGCTTCGACTTTGCATGGGGAAGGCTCTCTCTAGCTTTCAGGCCCCCTCATCTGTCAGATGGGGTTCAGAGCTGGATGACTTCCAAATCCTCTGTCAGTAACACAATCCAGGAAAAAAATGGTTAAAAAATGCAAACTTGTGTGGTAAGACGTATCCAATGAAGAACACTGAGAAAAACGTATGTAGCCAGACTGACTCTGACTGTGGCAGGGGGGGGCAGGCGAGAGAAAAGAAAGAAAAAGAAATTAAGGAAGATCCTCTCTTAGAAAATACAGACACTTTGGCAACTGCTGTATTGCAGAATGTGATAGGAGGAGGGGACCCAAGCCTGGAGTGCAGACCAGACAGAAGCAGAGAGGGGAGGGGTAAAGCCTGGGAACTGGGCCTGGGGCTTTCTTTCATCTGCCCAGGCCACCATTCAGTCTCTGCTTTGTTGTATAGGATAAGGAAGGAGGGGCTCCTGGGAAGGAGGTAGGAGAGACCCTCACCCACAGTGGGAGTCTGGCAAAGGTTGGTAGGTGAGCCCAGCCTTTGGACTCTGGATTCAGGCTCTGGACTCAGTGCCTTATTTAGCCTTAGCTGTGTACTGTTCTTACAGGGTGCTCTAGTAAGCAGCCACAGGTCACATACCCCACTTGGAGGCCGTGGCCATGCCACTGTCCAGGCTGTGGGCATTGTGGAAGGGTTTTTAACAAAGTGTTTCTCTACCCAGCTACATTTGGGCAGGGTAAGGCCATGGGTGAGGGTGCCATCCACATTATAATGACGGGTTTGTGTTCTTGGGAGGGTCTGTGTTGGTGGCCTAAGAGCCCGGGACATGGTGCTTCCCAGTTTGATTAATTGTAAATTAGGAGGCGTCAGCTCTGTGAAGTATTGCACAGGATGAGCAATCATCTTATTTTTTTAGACCAGAGTGTACTTAGTGATGTAAAGTACTGACCAGATTCTGCTTCAAATTGGTCTTGTGAGAGGATTCCTATGAATTCTTTTAAAATTAGCACATAGTTGGATAGTAGGAGTGGGTTCCTGGGGTTGGACACTGGGAGTTTAAGCATTTCCTAAGTATGGGGTTGGGAACAAAAATATACAATTATACAGACAGCTTCATTTTACTGATGTTTGAGAGAGGGAAGCCAAAGGAGACTACAGGAAGGAATAGGCTAAACTACAAGGTCTTGAGTTTGACTGGGAACTGATTTCTCTTCCCTGCAACGTTGTATCTCTGTGAGTTCTAACTTTTCCAATAGGCATGCGTGATTTTTGTAATTCGAAAGACCAACAGCCTGGAGAGATGGCTCAGCAGTTAAAAGCACTGATCTAAGTTCGTTTGGTTCTCAGCACCCATATGGTGGCTTACAACCATCTTTGACTTCAGTTCCAGGGGACCCCATGCTCTCTTCTGACCTCCATGGGCATAGACATGCAAGAAGGCAAACATGAAGAAAAAGGAAGGGAGGTTAGTTGGCTTTTAGAGGAAGCCTGACCCCAGCATCCCTAGCTTGCTCCCTTTAATCTGTTTACCCAGCTTCCCGCCTATCCCCAGACTGTCTGGAACCCACAACTTCCATACTTGTGACTGTATGAATTAATGGAAATGTATCATAAACACACCATTAGAATTTGGTAACTCAATCTAAACTCAATATTGAGTAAAATGCATTAGGCTGGATATAAGGAAAGAATGTCCATAGTCCTCCAAGAAATCCGCCTTGTCACTGTGGCCTAGGGCAGTTTGTTCCCGATCCACAGTACATTTCTGCTTTGTTTGTTTGAATTTGGACATTCACTTGTCTTTTGATCTGAACAAAGCTTCCTGGCTCCCGTTGCTTTCACTTGGAGTATTATTAAAAAAAAAAATTACTTAGTGTGCACTGTGTATGCCCGTGTGTGTATGTGTGTGCATTTGGGGGGTCAGAGGACAAGTTGCCAGGGTTGGTTCTTTCTGTCCACCATGTGAGGTCAAGGCATCAAATTCAGGTTGTTTGGCTCTGCAGCAGGCACCTGTATCTGCCGAGCCATTTTGGCAGCCCTCATTGGGGCCCTTTGAAGCCCAGGGGCCAGTGGTCTCAGTATTCTCGTTGTCCTTCCTGTCTGTCCATCTGACTGGCTGGCTAATGTGTCCAGTTTCACTTTTGAGAGTAACCTTTTGTGTTCCTGTCCAGCCATCCCCTCAGGAACTGGAGGTAGGACTTGCTGACATTCCTCCGTGGGAACCAGAGGGTTCCTGGCATGAATCCTTCATCTTCTCCTTTGAGTTGGATGCTGTGGGCTGATGTTGGCTGGGCTGTATTTATCTGCTGGCTGGGAATGGGGCCATCTCAACCCTCATTAGGGTCAGACCAGACTTTTGGTGGCATCCCTCCAGAGGCTGTTATTCCCTGTAGTTTTTCTGCCGGAGTCCAGGCTATTGAGTCAGCAGTGGAAAGTTAAGAAGATGAGGTAGCCATCAGAGAAATGGGCTAATATCAAAGATTAATTTTAGGGCGGGTAAGGAGAGAGACTCTGCAAGCTGGGCTATCTCCAGGCAAGTAGTATTGCTGTGCCCTGTGGGAAGCCCACAGTTGCCTTTCCTACCAGTGGCTCAGTGGCTGCTTATTGTTCCTGGGATTAGATGTGTGTTGAAGCACAACTTTATGGCCTATTTTCTGTATTTATGACATGGGGAAAGAAACTTGCAATTGTCAGCAAAATGCCATTGAGTTGGTATGTAACTTTAAGGCTTTCATTGTAAGGATGCCAAATTAAAAAGGAAAAGGAAAAGGAAAGAACAGAGCTCTAGTGTTCAGACATTGTTCTTCCTGATGCTGGGTTCTCTGGCAATTCTAGGATCCAGCACCAAGGCAGGAAGCCTGCTTGCCTGTCACTGAAGACAGGTATGTTGCTATGGAGACCAGGTATGCCACCGTGGTTTCCTGGGTACCTCAGTCATCCTAGAAATGGACTAACCCCCACCTTACATGGTGTTTCTAAAGGAACTCGTATGCATTAACTTTCTCTAAGCAGAGGTCAGCTGGTTTATTTCACTCACAGCATGATTTCTGACGTCATTTGCCTTTAACCCTCCTCTGTTTAATTATTAATATCTCCCCTTCCCTGCCAGAAACACTATGTATTGAGACTATATATTGAAAGCAACAAGACTTTTAAACCTTTTACCAAAGCTAGGAAGCTCGTTTAGCACGAGTTCCCTGTAGAACTCAGCAAGTGAGTTCAGCCAGTATGGGCTGTGTGCCCAGCCTTGACCCAGGGTCCGGGACGTCGTTAAAATTGGACTGCTGAGTTTGTGTTATGGCCACAGTCACTGCATTCTCAGTGTTCTATCACTAAATACCCGAGAGAAATAACTTAAAAGGCCCAGGAGTGGTGGCACATACCTTTAAACCCAGCATGTGGGAGGCAGAAACCAGTGGATCTCTGTAAGTTGAAGGCTACTCTAGTCTACACAGTGAGTTTTAGGACAGCCAGGGCTACAGCCTGTCTCCAAACAAACAAGCCAAACACACACACACACACACACACACACACACGCACAACCTTGGAAGGTCGAGAGGGGCCAGCAGATGGCTTAGCCTGTAGGACATTTGCTGCCAGGCCCAGCAGCCTGAGTTCCACCCCTAGGCTCTGCATGGTGGAAGGAGAGAGCCCGTTCCCAAAAGCTTTCTTCTGACCTCCCACAGGCAATACAAATAAATGGATAAATTTAATATCAAAAATTAGAGGTAGAGAGGTTTATTTGTGTTCTCTATTTCAGAGGCTAGTCACTCGGCCCCCACGGTGTGACACAGGAAGTGTCGAGGTTGATGGGAAACAACTCAGGAGGAAGATGTCAGGGTCCCATTGTTTTGTTCTGGGCAGGCCCTTGATAACCTGATTTCCTTCCACTGGGTCCCACCTCTTGAGGGTTTCACCAAAGCCTTCAGTCCTGATTGAGGTTTGTCAGCCCCACCCAAACCTAGTCAAGGCTGGAAAGAGGGAATCTTAACCGAGGAAAGGCCTCCATCAGATTAGCCTGTCAGCATGTCTCTGGGCACAGTTTCTTGATGAATGATTGACACAGGAGGACCAGTGCCACAGTGGGCAGTGCCACCTCTGGGCAGGTGGTCCTGGATTGTATAAGAAAACAAACCAAACAAACCATGGAGAGTAACCTGGTAAGCAATGTTCCTCCATGGCCTCTGCTTCGGTTCCTGCCTCTAGGTCTCTGCCCTGACTTCCCTCCGGGATGGAATGTGATCTTAGAATTCTAAGATGAGATAAACCCTCTCCTCTCTATGTTGCTTTACGTCCTGATGTTTTACCACAGCAATAGAAACCCTAGTTATGACAGAAACTGGTACCAAGATAATGGAGTATTGCTATGATCAAACTGACCATGTGTTTGAGGAAGAATTGTGGAGATGTTTACAAATTTGGGTTGGAAATGCCATTGAATCCTCAGATCTTAATGGCCAGTTCTCTTGGGGGAGGGGGTAGGAAGATAAAAGTACTGGGAGTAGTGTAGGTGCTGGAGGCCTGGCTTGTATACTTCCAGAGGACATAAATATTATCAGGGCTGTATTTAGTCAAATTTTGAATTAAGAATTTGTGGTTCTGGTCAGCTGGGGCTGAAGGATTGGCTGTGATGAACAAGAGACCAGGACCACTAAAGTGAAACTTTTGTTTTCCTGGGATGATCAATACGGGTCATCTGGGGTTAAAGAATCCGCCGTAGTGGATCATTGAGGAGAAATCTTCTGAGAAGTGTTTCCTCACAGTCAGTATGTAGAAGCTGTAGTTAAGATGGGTCAAGGCTGTACTTTGTACTTGTAGCTGAACTTTGTAATGCTTGAGAGTCTCCCACTGGTTTTGATGGCATGAAGGGGTCATGAAGAGCAGCTGAGGCTTGGTACTGTGAGAGGCCATGGAAGGCCATGGTACAGGTACAGCCTCAGTTGCAGTAGAAGCTCCAGGATTAAGGAGATCATGGAGAGAAGTTGTTACTTGGCACCATGTGGCAGGGTCAGAGTCCCTGAAGAGAGGCTGTTGGTGAAGGTACAGCCCAGGTGCAGTGGAAACTCCAGAGTTTTGGAGATGCTAGTATCAAGGAATGACCACCAAGGACAGCAGCAGCTGTTGAGTGGAGCCAGCCTGAGTCTGTGACATGAGATGTGTATGCTGTGGGCAGCAAAGCCAAAGAGGTGGAACTGCACAAGGCCACAAGATCATTACTGAATCCCAGATGTCTGGCAGTGAACTCTTTTGGACTTTCGTTTCCCTTTGATGTGAATGTACCTGTCCCCTGGTTCTTCCTTCTTGGGCTAAGAAATCATCTAAATTGTTCTGATCTTTACAGGGGCTCTCAGTCAAGAGACTTTGGCTGTTTTTGAGGTGACCAAACTTTTATTAAAGTATTGAAATTTTAAAGACTTATGGGACTTTTAAAAGTTGTATTATTTTTTGTATTGCTATATTAACATATGCTCTTGGGGACAAATGAGAAAGGAAAAGATTGTAGTTGTAGTGAAGCATTATGTCAAGTTGACAAGTTGTCAGTTGTCCTGGTTGATTTTGTCAACTCGATACAAACCTAGACATAGCTGAGAAGAGGGACTTTTAATTGAGAAAATGCCTCTCTAAGAGTGGCCTGGAGACAGGCTGATCTCTGTGAGCTGCAGGCTAGCCTGATCTACAGATAAGTACCAGGACAGAAGCCTGGAGGAGTTAGAGAAAGGACGGAAGGAGCTGAAGGGGTTTGCAACCCCATAGGAAGAACAACAATATCAACCAACCAGACCCCCCAGAGCTCCCAGGGACTAAACTACCAACCAAGGAGTACACATGGAGGGACTTATGGCTCCAGCCGCATATGTAGCAGAGGATGGTCTTGTTGGACATCAATGGGAGGAGAGGCCCTGGGTCTTGTGAAGGCTAGATGCCCCAGTGTAGGGGAATACCAGGGTGGGGAGGCGTGAGTGGGTGGGGGACAGTGGGGGAACACCCTCATAGAAGCAGGAGGAAGGAGGTTGGAATAGGGAGTTTCTGAAAGGGGGGGGGGACCAGGAAAGGGGATAGCATCTGAAACGTAAATAAGGAAAATATCCAATAAAAAATGAAAAAATAAAAATAAAAAGATGGGCCTATAGGCAAGTCTATGGATAGGGTGTTTTCTTAGTGATTAATGTGAGAGGGCCTAGGCCACTGTGGGCAGTGCTTCTCCTGGACAAGTAGTCCTGGACTGTATAATAAACCAGGCTGAGCAAGCCCTGAAGACTAAGCCAGTAGGCAGCATTTCTCTGTGGCCTCTGCTTGAGTTCCTGCCTTGGCCTCCCCTGATGATGGATTGTAACCTGTGAGTTCCCCAAGTTGCTTTGATCCTGGTGTTTAACCACAGCAATGGAAACCTAACTGAGACAATAGAAAACTAACTAAGCATATGGGCCTTTGGGGGATACTTAGTCCAAGCCATTGTAGCTGCAGGCTTTGTGATGGTGGTAGGGGCTTGGCTCCCTGCTGACCCGAGGATGGAAACTCTCTCCCTGTCCCTATGAGGAGAAAGAGTACCTGCCCTGCTAGGACGACCCAGCAGCTATGTGGTGGGGTGGTTGGGATTCATAGGCATCTCTTGTGTATTATCTGTCTGCTTGCTTATGACTGTTTTGCATACCTGGTAGTTCATGTCCACCTGGGCCCTTCTCAATTTCTCCATAATCTTTTTTTATCATAGTTTTCTTTCTTTTCTGCACATAGGTGCATATGTATGTGAATGCATGTGTGCCATAGTGTGTGCAGAGGTTGGAAGACCTATAGGGGGGTTTTACTCATGGAATAATCTTGTCACACATGTCCCCCTCCCAACACATACACCCCACCAACCCAGATTTCTAAATGCAAGCTAGAGCCATCAGCTGTAGACAGACCGCTCTTGTGCTGTCTAGGTCTTCACATAACGGTACTTCCCTGTCTCCTTTCCTTCATCCAGCTGGGGCACTGGCATCCTCCAGTCCTCGGGGTCAACAATCCTTAGTCTGTGGTGTCCTGGAATCTGAGGTGGGCGCCTTCCTCGGCTCACCCGGGGCTCTCAGTCTTCTTCATGTGATTTGGGAACCATAGAGCTACTATGGCTTCTTGCAGATGACTGCCCAGCTCATGCATGGTCTTGGGTGGTGATCTTGAGGGTCTGTGTCCATGACAAGCATGGAGAGCAATAAATGACTTTACTTGTTCTACCCCCACCCCCGCCCCCTTGTCTTCTGTTAAGATAAGGACCATATACAGTACCTGCCAGTTGTCCTTATAGTCTGGAGGTGAAAGAGAGAGGATTGAAAATCTGTATAACCAAAGAAAGGAAACAAAGAAACAAAGAAACTAGTTATTAAGGTGTAATTCTTATACCACAGAAGCCATTGTTAAATTTATTTATTTATTTATTTATTTTTGTAATTCTGTGGGGCTGGAGAGATGGCTCAGCTGTTAAGAGCACTTGTTGCTCTTACAGAGGACCTGAGTTTGATTCCCAGCACCTACACGGTGTCACATGACCATCAGCAACTTCCAGGACTCGTGTGATGCACATCCAAACACATAAAATCATAATTTAAAAAAAATGTGTGATTCTGCCACTTTTAGTATTCACATAAAGTTGAATACAAATGGATACAATCAGATTTCACAACACATCCATCACCCCGAGGAAGAAATCTCATAGGCATTACCTGTCACTTCCCAGTCTCTCTAGTCTTCCCTAGGCCTGCAAACCCATTGCATGTGTTTTGTTTCTATGGATCTGCCAACTTTGGACATTGCAGGTAAACAGAACCATCAAACACGTGACCTTTTGTGTCTGGTTTCTTTTATTGAATACACTCCGGTGCTTCTTGTGTGCATGCGGTATCACATACAACTGCATACTGTGAGTTTACATGGCGTGTAACAACCCCCTGCAGGGGTATACTCTCCCCCCACCTCTCTAGTTCCTTTATCTGGTGATGAACATTCGGGTTGTTTTTACTTTAGGTCACTATGAATAACATTGCTGGGGACATTTGCTTACAAGTCTCTGTGAACATAGGTTTCATTTCTCCCAGGCAATGTACCAAAATTCTGTTTCATAGTGAGTCTTCCACGAAGGCAGGCGGAAGGTGATCTTTGAGGTTGCTGGCTGCCTGGAAGTCTCAAGCATGTGGGAATGTAAGTGCAGAAAGCCCTTCTACACAAGGCTAGGAAACAAAGCCCGACCTCAGTCTCCTCCCCTTACCCCCCCACCACCACCCCCCTGGACGTTTTAGCAAGGAGACGTTCAAGGTCAGTTAAATGGCCTCCCCATTCCAAAGAAAGCACCCAAATCCCAAAGCTTTCAGAGCATCTTATCTTGTCTGGATAGCTGATATAATTTCTGGAAGTAGGGCAGCCTTTTTGTGACCATGAGACTGAAGTTCCTGGACCTAGGCCAGCATAACAGAAAAACAAACTAGGTCTTTGATGGCCTCTTAAACTCTGAGCCCTGGAGCCTTGGCACAGGTGTAACATAGAGAAAACCCTCTTTTGTCTAAGCCACTGTTCGTAACCAAATGTGTTCTTCATGGATCAAATGCCCAACACAGGATGAAGCATTTCAAAGTCCCCCAGATAGATCACTGCCTGCTTGAGAGACTTTCTGGTCCCTTCTTCCTGTTACTGTTCTTCACTCAACAGGCTAGACCCTGTTGGTCACCAGGATGAGGGGTTCCTCTGATAGACATAAAGGATGTTGATAATTACCATTTCGTTGTTCTGTGCCTTCATACATGCTGCTCCTCCTGCTGGGAACGCCACCCCCCTCCGCCTGTCTGTGCTTGCCAGAGGGTCACTCATCCTTCAAGTGTTGTACTGAGAAATGGCGCAGAGGGTGGGAGTACTTGCAAAAGCACAAGGACCTGAGCTTCAATTCTCAGAACTCACAAAAAAAGTCAGGCATGGTTGAGTGGTGGCACACGCCTTTAATCCCAGCACTCGGGAGGCAGAGGCAGGAGAATCTCTGTGAGTTCGAGGCCAGCCTGGTCTACAGGAGTTCCAGGTCAGCCAAGGCTACTGCACAGAGAAACCCTGTCTCCAAAAACAAACAACAACAAAAAAGCCAGGCATGGTTTGTAACTCCAGTGCTGCAGGTAAGACAGAGACAGGAGGTTCTCAGGAGCTAACTGGCTGCCAGGTTCAGTGAGAGACCCTGACTCAAGAGAATAAGGCAGCGTGTAATAATGGAGCAGGACACTAGACCTCTCTGGCCTCTGAGTGCATTGGGTGCATGCATCTGAACACACACATCCCAATACACTGCTCATACAGATGCCCAGGCACACAGATACAGATTTAATAAATGTGGACTGCACAGCTCCTCTTCCTTCTGGGATGCCCCATGTAGCTTGTAATCAACATGGCAGAGTGGCATTTTCAAAAGAAACTCATTCTCCCCAGTAGGTGGAGTCCCCAAAGAGCAGGGTCTACACAGACCCTATTCTTCTTTCTGTCTGGCATCTGGTCTTGCCCAGACCTCCATTCAGCCCCTGAGATGGATGGAGCTGGGGTGGATGGTAGCTGAGACTATTGCAGATGTTGGTGTCAAGTGTTCTCCCCTTCCTGCACCTCATTCTGATGTGCCTTACTTTATCAGGCATGAGCTACAGCAGCAGTGATGGAGTCTACCGCCTGAGCTTCAAGTGCACTAGCCCTGGCAACGAATGACACTTGTTTATCATACAAATAGGTCCAGTGCATGCCTAGGCTCCTTCCAGGCCCTTGGGACACATCAGTGGGAAAGTGTCCCTCTCCTCTCTAAGCTTCACCGTGGCTCCTTCAGAGACACTTCGGGCGTTTGACCCTGTCTTTCTTGTCTTTCGTTTTATAGTAGGATCCAAGAACATGGTCTAAAGGATGGGCTTCAAGAGCCAGTGGGATGACTCTGTGGGTAAAAAGGCTTGCCACCAAGCTTGATTATCTGAGTTCAAGCCACAGGACTCACATGGTGAGAGGAGAGAACTGACTCTTGCAAGTTGCCCTTGAAGTACCACATGTGTGCCATGGCCTGCATACAAGCACATACATGTAATAAATAAAATATTGATTTTTAAAAAGAGGGTGGACTTCAAACCAATGGCCCTGTCATCTCAGGGAAAGGAAAGAATATTGAGCAAAATGAAGTTGAGGAAAGTCAGGGGAGAAATCCCGTTGTGCATCATGGCCTTTGCGAAGGACCAGCTACATCTTGCTAGTTTTGGAGTCTGTGCTGAGAATGCATGGGCCACAGGTGAAACCTAAAGATGTTGTTATGTAAAAGCCAATTAAAATTAATTAAATGCAAATACTGATTCATTGTAATGTTAATTTTAAGCCCTGGATCAATCAGAGGCTGTGGAAATGCCAAAGTTGTTAAGGCTGTGGTTGTCATGGTGACCAGCTGCACTGAGAGGGGCCCTGTGCAAAGTCCTTCTGGGGGGGGGGGGGGATTGCTCTGTGCTGACCTCTGCAGGGCAGGGCAGGGCAGGATTCTGTGATTCGGCCTGGGAGTCTGGAGACCTTATGAATCTCAAGAATCAATTCATCCAGAACTACCTGTTGGTTTCCTTGGGAGAGTAAGTCACTTCTCTTCTGCCTCGGTTTCTCCCAAGGGGTGTGCTGGCTTTTGACTCCCAGTGCCCCTCACATAGCATGAGGACCTGAGTCTATTCCCAGAATCCATGTAAATAAGCTGGACTTGATGGCCTGTGGAGGCTGAGATGGGTCCATCCTCCGGGCTTGATAGTAAGCCAGCTTAGCTAACACTTGTTGAGTTCCAGGCAAGCAGGAGACCCTGTCTCATAAAACAGAGTGGACAGTGCCTGAGGAATGTGTCTAAGGTTGACCTCTGGCCGCCACGTGCACAACCAGTGCATGCACACATATGTGCACCTGCATACACATGCATACACCACAGAAATATTGAGGTTCAAAAGGTGATGTATCTGCACTCCCTGGGCTTCATGGTGGCAGTGCCAGAGTAGGCACGGGGTCCCAGGTTTTATGGTTTCCTGTACTTGGGGTTTTTCCCAGCACCCACTTCTGCACTGGCTGTTCAGAGGGTGTTTGCAGGGACTTTCCGTTTATTGTCACGTTGGTTGGCTTTGCATGGAACAGTACTGGGCCTGGGACTGATTGCCTTGCTGTGTTTGGGAGAGCAGGGTTGCAGCGGCTTCCTGTGACTTTAAGGCATGCCGAGGTGCACAGCTGCGAGCTCATATTAAACACCTGCCCTAGGTGCGTCTGGCTCCCAGCCCTCTATCAGAGTCCTGCTTTCTCAGGCTCAACTGGGGCTAATTAGAGCCACTGCTGGCTGGCTTTGGGTCCACTTACTGGTTGTGTGAAGCAGGCCTGGCCTTTCCTCGTGCTCTGTGAGGGACTTTTAAATTATGTGGGAAGTAGACTTGTTCTGCTATGTAACCTGTGCAGTCTCTGAACTCGCCTGTTAAGTGCGGCTGTCTTTCAGGGCTCCGATACTAAAAGATGGAGGTCACCAGAGGCCCGAGCTGTGTCCCCCACACACAGTGGCCTAGACACCATTTCAGGGCCCATAGGAGACTACATCTGGACTGAATAAAACCGGGAAGTGGCAGGTTCCACAGGAAGCTCTGCTCCCAGTCTGGCTCCAGGCTGTCAAAGTTAATTAATATGTTGTAGCTGTGTTTCCTTTGTTTTCTCCTCCACATAGGTGTGTGTGGGGAGGTCTTCCTACCCACTGGCACTGGTCAAGAGACTCTGAAAGGATGCCTACCAGCTTGCGTGGTGAGGTGAGAGGCAGTTTCTGACATGCTACCCTTGGGTTGTGACAGTAGATGGCAGAACCCTGTGGTGAGTCCTGCTTTGATCTTGATGGCCCCTCTTTAGAGGTTGGGTTAGGGACAAGGCTGGGAATTAACTACCAGGGTGTTTATGCCTGCCTTTCTTCCATATTGGCACCCTGAGTCTCACCCCTTGCCTGGGAGGTAGTAGGTGTACCGAATGGTTTTATATCAACTTGGCACAAGTTAAAGATACTCTCAGAGGAGGGAAACTCAATTAAGAAAATGCCTCCATAAGATCAGGCTGTGGGCAAACCTGAAGGACATTTTCTTAATTAGTGATTGATGGGGAAGGGCATCTTGGCCCATTGTGGGTGATGCCATCCCTGGGCTGGTGGTTCTGGGTTCTATGAGAAAGCTGACTAAGCAAGTCAGGAGGACCAGGCCAGTTATCAGTATCCCTCCACCTTCTCTGCATCAGCTTTTGCTCCCGGGTTCCTGCCCTGCCTGCGTGAGTTCCTCTCCTGACTTCCTTTGATGATGAACTGTGTGGTGAAAGTGTAAGCTGAATAAACTCTTCCTTCCCAGTTGCTTTGGTCATGATGTTTCATCAGAGCAGTTGTAACCCTCACTAAGATGTAGGTGAATGGCTCCAGGCCATGGTAACAGAGAGCCGCCTTGAAGCTGGTCTCCCAGCTGCTGAGTCCCAACACAGGAGGGAGGCTCCACTCAGCCTCTCTAGCACTTGTTTTTTTTTTTCCCCCCCTCTCTCTATAGCCTTAGTAAGGAAATAATACTCTGAATTCTCCCTTTGGACAGAATATAGACAGGATGCCACACCAAGCCTGTGCATTAGAATTGGCCAGCACTTGCTAACAGATGCCTAAGGTTCTTAGCATGAGCCGCTGGCCATCACAGCCTCTCCTCCGTGTCCACTGTGGATCTCAAGAAGCTGGGCTGCTGCCGTTTACCAGATATACACCCCTCCTTTCCAGCCCGTGGCTTTTTGGTCATGCTCAATTCATGCCCTTCTTCACAGAGAGAGGGCTTCTGCCTGGGTGCTTCCTCCATTATTAACCTGTGGCTCCTACACTGTGGTGAGAGGGAGGGAGGGACAGAGGAAGTGCAAGGACCTCTGCAGCATTCTGTGACCTCCCTGTGACCTCACACTCTGTCCAGTGTACCAGGCACTTGGCCTCGAGCCTCACCTGCATCCTGTGATTTGCAGCCACAGCTGAGCCAGGAGGAATGTTTTACCTTGCTCAGCTGCAGGTAAATGATGTCACAGAGCTTAGTCCTGCTTGGGCAGAATGGGTACTGTCAATCCTGGGGTCACTCGCTCACACAGGTGACCTGTGGGAGACCAGGTGCTCCTCTCTGTTCCTGCAGAGTATGTTGGAGTTAGACTCTTCTTTGCTTCCTGAGAGTTTCCAGTCAAGACACTTCTGTGAGCCTCAGTTTCTCCACATGTGAATCATACTGACTTGCTCAGACTCTCGTGGGGATTCTATGAGCTTTTCCTTCTCTTGCTCATGTGAGTTCCTTATTTCAGTAACACTGGAGAGCGTTGGGTTTTGTTTTTTTTTTTTTTTTAATTTTTATTTTTAAGCCCAGGACAGGAGCCAGTTTGCCAGAGTCATCTGTGGGTGTTGGTAGCCTTACCTTCAGCAGGACTTGAATTTGGCCAGCAGCCCTGGCTTATTCCAGTGGAGAATGGAGTTATTTAGAGCCAAACTGTGGGGGGTGCTTAATTCTCTGGGAAGCATTTGCTGCAGATGGTGCTAACGTTAATGACTTACTATATATGTCTTCATAAGTGGGTGATTTATGGCTAACACCAGACCCATAACTTCTCATTTCCAGAAGCTTCATTTGTAATGGCCTGCTACATTTAGGAAGTGTGAAGGACTTGAGCTGAGGTCATTTCTGTTCATGAGCTGTAGGTGGGAGGAACTGGGCCTGTGGGACACTGAGGGACAGCCATAAGGGATATCACCACCTCTTCAGGAATGGTCCACAGTGGGCAGCTGATGGTCATAAAGGACACAGAGGCCCAGGGAGGTTAAGTGATTTGTCTGGGTTTATAGCTCCCAGTAGACAGAACTGAGATGCCTCTGACCCTCAGTGTGGAATAGTGTTTCATGCAGGGTAGCTGTGTCGTTTGTTCACCAGCATGATGTGTTCGCCTACCTAGGCTGAGGGATGTCTAGGCAGGTAGTAAAGTGTCATTGCTGTGTGCTGCTGGAAGAGATTAGCATGGGAGCAAAGGCTAGCATTTAGACTAATAGGTTCCCCAATGTGGGTAAGTATTGTATTGTTCCTTGAGGGTCTGAGTAGATGCATCAACGAAATGTATTGGTTATTTTTATTGATATGACAAAGCAACTTACTAAAGGGTTTCTTTGGGCTCACAGTTTGAGGGTACAATTCATCATGATGGGGAATTCAGGACCTTGAAGTAGCTGGTCACATTGTGTCCAATCAGGAAGGAGAAAAAGAGACCGGATGGTGGTGGGGTCTGTTGGTTTGTTTTGTGCTCAGCTCACATCCTTTTATTTAGATGTGTACTGTAGCCAGTGGGATGATGGTGCTCTCAGTCAGGAGTGGGTCTTCCTGTCTCAGTTAAACCTCTCTGGAAGCATCCTCAGAGATACACCCAGTCTCCATGGTGATTCTAAATTCAGTCAAACTGACAATGAAAATGAGTCATCACCCAGGAGGGAGAGTGGACATCATCTCTTCGCTTTGGTCACCATGCTCCTCGTTCTTGAGCCTCTGAACTTGGCCTAGAACCCCCACCAACTGATCTCCCTGAGCTCCATCTTACAGACAGCAGGATGTTGGACATCTCAGCCTCCATAACCATGAGGACCAGTCCCTCATCATCTCTCTATAGGTCTCTTTGTATTTTACTGGCTTTCATTCCCTGGAGAGCTCTCAACACCATAGCAAGATTTGGGTTACTTTCCTACCCAAACATTCTCCATTCAAGATGGTAGGTCACCAGCTCAACGAAGTGGTTTTGGAGACCTAATTATGCAAATTACCTTGACATGTGGGAGCTCAGTTTAGCCTGTTACACATGGAAGTGATAGTTTGCCTAAATAAGCATCAGCCAACATTAACCCTGAGGAAGGGAATTATTCTTGGGCTTCTTTTGGATACCTGTCTTGTTCTCTCTAGGAATTAGCTTCCTGCCCACCACTAATGCCTGCTAAGCCACTGTTCTCCAAACACAGAACTGCCTGTCTCTGTGGAAATGGAGAGTCCCCAGCCCATGCCTGGCTTGGCCAGCCACTGGCTGCCTCTGGCTGAGCAGTTTGTATGTTAAGTGTAGCCTCTCAGCTCACCACCTGCAGAGTATCATATCAGCAGCTCCTGGAAACTTCTCTCTTCCCTGTCCCTTGCTGTCACAGCTTATTTTATTCTCTTGGGACAAGGGATATTCCTTTTCCCCCCTGTCGCCTCCAGTGCTGTTCTCCAGCCCTACGTGTGGTACACAGTCCTCAGAACGCTCTTTAGAGAGTTGTCTGCAAAGTGCAGTCACTACTCTGAGACTGGCTGGTATCCCTGGGCTGGACTTGGGCTCCTGGAGACTTTCCATGTGAGTATCAGCCTGGATGCTTTGCCTCTGTTCAGGGTGGTTCATTTGCCTCTTAGGACTTCAGGGCATCCCTCAGCTCCCTCCCTCCTCCTAAAAAATTCTTTGTAGTCTTCTATGGACCTGGAAATGTGGCCATGGGTGGGGTTACCACACTGACGCTCAACTCCAGCTGAGCTGCAGAGGACCAGCACATTTGAGTGGGCTCATTGGCTCTGTCCATGCTGTGAGCCTCAGTATGTGTTTTATTAACATTTTAGGAATGTTAGGAAGGTTTAGGAAGGTTTAATTAAACAGGCCTTAGCCCAGGCTGGGGACGGAACTCAGCTGCTAGAAGGCTTGCCTGGCATGCATGAAGCTCTGCAGGTGATCTTCAATATCATATAAACCTAGTTGTGCTGGAGTGTGTCTGTAGTCACAGCCCAGCATTTAAAGGTCGAGGCATGATCATCAGAAGTTCAAGGTCATCCCTGGCCACGTAGAGAGTTCAAGGCTAACCTGAGCTATAGGAGCCCCTGTCTCGTTCAAAACAAACAAACCTTTAGCTTAAGTGTGGAGAATACTAAGCAGGACAGTCTCTAGACCCTTCCATATCTAACCCATTGTTCTTGAAACCTGCACCCATTCTTTATAATTTTGGATGTGCTCAAGAATTCGTAGATCATGTTGGGTGGCCTTGGGTCTGTGACAACCTTGAGAGCCATTCGAGATATGATCGACAAGCAAAGAACCTGGTATGTGGGAGGGACCAGGGCCTGTGACAGGGAGATGTCCCTGGCACTGGCCTCCCGACATGTCCCAGAACAGACACTCTGTAGAGGGCCAGGTAAGAGCCACATTGCTGCTTTGGGGCACTGGCTAGGCCTTGGACTGACTCCTCACTTCAGCCCTGTGGATAAGGGCCACACTAAGAGAAGTCAGACATGGCTTTGGGGTAGAGTAACACATGAATCCACTCTCAAGCTACATGGAAGTAGCAGATGCTGGGAGCAAGATGCTGCCCTGTTCCCTGGCATCAGGAAGGATACCAATAAGAAGCCTGTGATGCCTCCATCCTTCCCACAGGCCTGAGGGAGACCGAGTCTGATGTGAAACAAGGAGCATCCCCAACAGTACAGGTCTGGAAAAGGCTGGATTCAGCAGAGACTTAAGGGGCCTTTACCTTGCCCTGCACTTGTCAGTACAAAGGACTGTGTCCTACTCTAAGGACAGGCGCGGAGGTTCCTCAGCCACAGATGCTGAAGCAGAAGTGACATTCTGTGAACTCAATGCTGGACCTGCTTATCAAACCCCACCCTTCCTGCCTTGACAGAAGAAGATGACACAGTGGTTCCCAGAGGGGAAGTGACTCTTGGAGATGACAGTGAGTTGGGGTGGAGTCTCCACTGTCTTCCCTTCCATTTAAGTGTCCTCAACCAGTGTCTCCCCAAGAGGTGTCTTATGTTCTTGGGGCCTCTCTCAACTCTAGCTGCCACCCCATGCCCGCCCTCAGTATTTCTCAGCAAGACCATGTTGGGCCCCCCAACTTTTCTTCACTAAGCTTCTGTCTAAAGGGGGTGGGAGATAAGGGTAAGGCTGTGGCCCTGGAACTCCTAAGCTGAGTGTTATGATTTAAAAGAAAATGGTCCCTAGAGGTTCATAGGGAGTGGCACTCTTAGGAGGTGTGGCCTTGTTGAAGGAAGTATGTCACTGGGGATGGGCTTTGAGGTCTCAGATGCTCAAGCTGGGCCCAGAGTGTCATCATCACTTCCTGCTACCTGCTGATCAGTATGTAAAACTCTCAGCTACCTCTCTAGCACCATGTCTGCCTGCACACTGCCTGCCATCCCTCCCACCATGGTGGCAATGGACTAAATGTCTGAAACTGTAAGCCAGCCCCAATTAAATGCTCTCCTTTATAAGAGTTGCTGTAGTCATGGTGTCTCTTCACAGCAGTAGAAACCCTGAAGACACCAGGTTTTTAATGGTCTGATACTTGTTTATACCTCAAAAGAGACAACTGCAGTAGGTAGGAGTCATCTCCATTGTGTGTGTGTGTGTGTGTGTGTGTGTGTGTGTGTGTGTGTGTGAGAAAGAGAGAGAGAGAGAGAGAGAGAGAGAGAGAGAGAGAGAGAGAGAGAGAGAGAGAGAGAGAGATTAGTGTAACTTCCAATACAAAGGATATGGGCTAGGGAAGGTGAGAGAGAGAGGGAATGAGAGACAAAGAAAAGGGGAGAGAGGGAAACAGAGACAGACTGTGGTTCTGTGTGTGCCTGTGTGTCTTGGTCTCTCTCTGTCTCTCCCTGTGCCAGTTTTTAGATGGAAGATGACCAAGGGAAGACATCAGGGGTAGAAGAGTCAAGCCCTCTACCCCTGGAGGTTAGGGGTGAGGAACTTGAGTGAATGTGAATGGTAGGTCATCAGATAGAGTGGAGTCATGTTGTTCAACTAATTCAGCAGGTTCTTGCTAGCCCTAGGCTAGCAGGCCAGAGTGGGTGGAGGGGGCAGGTTATGGCCCAGCCAGTGATGGCTTAGAGAAGCCTGGCGTGGCCAAGGAAGGCATCTCAGCCAGGGGCTGTGAGGGAGTTTGTAGGGTCACAGGATGTGGGGTTCTTGGGATGCTATTTGGGCTAGTCCGTGCCTGAGCTCTATTGTAAGAGGCCCAGCCTGCTTTTGGCCTCTGTCCGTGGTCTGCCTTCAGCCTTCTGAGCACTGTTAATAATAGACTGAATTTTCTCGTTTTAAAATTGACTGATTCCTCTGTGAAGAAAATCATCAGTCTAGAGGGTTGGACTGTAAGTTTCAGGTCGAGGGAGCCAGCACTGGGACCTGGCTTCTCCTGTGCCCACACATCCAGGTCAGGGACTTCCTGTTCATCACATGGCCATATACCCAGAATGGGAGCTTCCTGTGTTCAGTGGCTTCCGTGCTCAAGGCCCTGTTCTCACCTCTGCCCCAGCTCTCCTGTTGAGAATTTCATAGCACACATTCTCAAAGCCCATATATGTTCTGGTGGTCAACCTTGGCCATTTTGGTTTTGATTTTATTTCATTTTTATTTTTATTTTTTTTTTTGACACAGTGTCTTACTGTATAGCTCTGGCCAGCCTGGAACTTACTATGTAGATAGACCAGGCTAGCCTTGAACTTATAGAGATCTGCCTGCCTCTTCTTCCCTAGGTCTAGAATTCACCACCACCATGGTTTGATTTTTGAAGAAAAAAATTTAATTCCGTTTTTACATACAAACTTGCATATTTTGGTAAGACTAGAAAATACGGGAAGGCAAAGCCCCCCACCCCCACCCCCCGAAAGGGCCCTCCTTTTCCATGGCCAGCAAGATGGCTCTGCAGATAAAGACACTTCCCTGTGAGTACGACAACCTGAGTTTGGTCCCTGAACAACACATGGTAGAAAGAAAGAACTAACTCCCTCACGTTGTCCTCTGGCTTCCACACATGTGCTTTGGTGCGTGTACCCATACACACACATATACATCAATACACACACAAATGCGGTTTTTACAAATTCTCGTCATTGTCCAGTTCAACCCTATTAGCATGCCAAGGTGTCTCTCTCCATTTGTGTCTGACCATTTAAGGAGTTCTGCTATCTGGAAGCAGAGCACATAGGACTCGTGTCCTGAAGCTGCTCCCAGCTGTAAAGGAATAAAACCGTCTCACTGTCACCCAGCCTCCATGGGCACCTGAACATTATATAAACATGTACGCGTGTGCTTCAGCTAAAACCAGTGCCTCCTCTTCGGTTTATTCTTGTTCAGTGTACCGTGGAGACCAGTACTGTCCAGCAGAGCAGGCTCCCTGCCTCACTCTCCTTCCCCAGCAAGCCCTGTGCCCAAGGGAGGTCAGAGGCTCACACAGGGGTTTTGTCTCCTTGCTACACATGTAGAACCTCAAGGGAAACATTGTGTCTATGTGTTAGATGTAATTGTGTGCCACCATTCCTGTTTGTCTTTTTTCCTGAAAGGTGCATTCAGTGATGTTTCTAGGTCTTGTTAGTGTTGGCACTGTGGTCGAGGGTTCTGAGGTGTTGGGGGGCAGTAGGGAGGTGGGGTCATGGGGTAGGGTGGGGTCATGTGGTCATGGGGTTGCAGGGTCGTGGGGTGGTGGGGTGGTGGTACATGCTGCTTTATAAGCATTATTTCCCCTTTTCCTTGTGTCATATGCAGCTGGGTCTCTTCTGTGGCTGTGATGAACATCTGATTCTCCAGCACGAAGGAGGCTGCCTCCTTTTGCATCTCTATGTCTGCAACCCTTGTGTATTCCTCACCCTTAATAATAAAATACAGAGGATAATGGGGCATCACTGACACCAGGGTCTAAGGCTGGAGCTGCTATGCTGGGTCTTTACTTTTTTTTTTTTCATTTCCTTGCTACCCTTGGATGGAACCCAGGCTGGGCAAGGCCTCTCTGTTGAGGTCTAGCACCAGCTCCTCTCATTCTCTCTGGGATGACTTGCCCTGAAGAAAGTCAGACGACATGTGGAAGACAACTCATGAAGAAGCTGTGCCTGTGGAAGGCCTGAGCCTGCCAGGAAGCTTGGAGGCACATGTCTGTCCCTCAGAGGATAACCCTGTGGCTGGCGTTAGAGCAAGGCTCTGACCTCGCCTCCTTCTCCATCTGGCCTAAAGAGGCTATGATTTCAGGGTCTCCCAAAAGGACCAGGTGCAGGCAGGTCCTCAGAAAGGCCCTGGCTGTGTCCTCATGGCACCTTGGGGTCTGCCCTCTGAGGACCAGTGGCTTGCAGCTGAGCGGCTTAATCTGTATTAAGGTATTGCTGATCATCATTGGGCTCTGGGAACAGATTTACTATTTTTAGCAAAAGTCAGGGAGTGTGATAAATCCTGTTAGTCCACACAACTGAGGAGAGGGGTTGTTTATTATGAAGAGTGGCTTTTTAAAAACATTAGTCATGGCTGTCCTATAGGACCCTAATGTGTCACCCAACTTATCTGAGATGTCCTGAGTAGACAAAAGTAGACCCGTTGGAATGGTTTCTGTCTAAATGCTGACCAAATGAGTTAATTCATGTTCCCTGCAAGGACCCTGTGGAACTTCAAGTCTCTGGTTTCAGGGCCAGCAGAGAAACTGAGGCAGGAATAATATAGTCTGCACTTTCCTATGTAGGCTCATCTTTGTGATTCTCATCTTTAATGAATCATTCTTCCTACTTGCCTTACATGGCTGCTATGTCAAACTTTAGGGACATCATAGCAACACAGCATAGGCTCTAAACACTTTTTGTGTCACCTCCAGGGTGGCTAGAATCCAAACCAGACAATGACAAGTGTCAGTGTGCCTTGCTGGTAGGAATGAGAAACAGTGCAGCCGCATTGAGAAGTAGTTTGATGGTTCTTCAAATGATTGTACAAAGAACTAACAGGTGACTCCATGATTCCCCTTACAGGTATATAACCCCCAAGCAGTAGAAAAGCTGGAACTCACAAAAACATGGATGCTCACAGAGCCTTAGTCCTAGTAGTCCCCAAGTGGAAGCCACCCAGATGCCCATCAGCTGTTAAATGGGTAAACAAATGTGGTAGATCCATACAGTAGAATATTACACAGCCATAAAAAAGAAACTGACATATGCTTTCACATAAAGGAAACTTGACAATATTACCCTCAGTGAAAGAAGCCAGACACAGAAGATGGCATATTGTGTTACTTAGGTGAAATTTCTAGAATAGGCAAATCTAAAGAAAGGCAAAATAGATTATATCAGGGATTGCCTGGGGGCAGGGAGGAGGGGACCAGAAGGGGACTGCTGAGCTTCTTTTTGAGGAGATGAAAAATGCTCCTGGAATTATATATCTGTGATAGTCAACTGGAAACCCCAGGGCTGGGTAGAGAACACAGCTGTGCTATACAAGCACAGGGACTGGGATTCAGGTCTCCAGAGCCCAGGTAGGAGCTGCATAGATTCCACGATCACCTTTAATTCCAGAACTTAGAGAATAGGGGGACAGAGACAGGAAGGCACTCCATAGGACAAGTTGGACCAACCGAACGGCTGAGCTCCAATCTCAACCCTGCCTCAGTGAATTAGGTGGAGTGGGCTGGAGGACGGCTCTGGATTTCAGCATTGAGCCTCCAGATACACATCACACACATATACACTTATGGGGGAGTGGGGAGGAAGAGGAGGGGGAGCAGGAGCAGACCACACAGACAGTACTACTGCAACCGTGTAAATATGAGCAGACACTATTTTGACAGCCTATGGGGAGTCACATAAGGGAACGAAGTGAATCTGAGACTATTATCCTGGCCATGTTAAGTTGGCTTGCTTAAGTTCTTTAAGCTCCACTCCCATCTGAAACATGGGATTGCTCCCACTTTGTAGGGCTGAAGACTTGATGGAGTGACGTTTGTGTGTCTTCCTGCACCGGTAGGTCCCACAGAGAGATGCCTATAATGATTGTCCCCTGCTCTGTGCCTAGCACTAAGTTGGGTATCAGGTGGTGTTGAGGAGGGTGAAGCAGTGCTCAGAGCCCACCTCTACCCAGAGTCAGCTTGCAGGACTCTTTGACACAGCATGCTTGGAGATGTGGTCACAGAACTTGTCTCATACTCTTGTGTCCCACTGGAAGCAGATCTGTCAATCAGTGCTTGATAAAGAACCAGAAAGTGCCTCCACATCAGAGGCAGAGGCAGCAGGGCAGGCGCCCTGCCAACAGGGAGAACCTCGTGCATGCCTGCTCCTGGCATCTGAGGATGTATTAGCTCATACAATTGTCCAGGCAACTGTGGGGCATGCCGAAGCAGCCACCAGTGGAGTGATGAGATGTGTGTGATGAGTTCTTTAGAAGCACTGGAGGGCACAAAGGAGTTGAGATGCACTGTGACCTGGATATAGGATTCTGGGTGCTAAACCCATCTTCATGCCTTTCTGGTTTATACCTTGAAATTTTTACAGAAGAAAAAAAAATGTTTGTTTTGAGATAGAGTCTCACTATGTAGCCCTGGCTGGCCTGCTCACTATGTCGAGTAGGCTACCCTCAGACTTACAGAGATTTGCTTCTGCCTCCCTAGTGGTGGGCTTAAAAGTGTATACTACCATGCCCCGTCAGAGCAAAGTTTAAGCATCCTCAACCAAGCGAGGTGGGTGTTTGTGTTTTAAGGGAAGTAGAGGCCTAGAACAGCAGTTCTTAACCTTCCTAATGCTGTGGCTTTTTATATAGTTCTTCATATTGTGATGACCCCCAACCATAAAATTATTTTCATTGCTTATTTCATAACTGCAATTTTGCTACTGTTACGACTTGTAAATAGCTGTGTTTTCCAGTGGTCTTAGGTGACCCCTGTGAAAGGGCTGTTTGACCCTGAGGTTCAGAACTGCTGGCCAGGTCACACAGCAGGCCTCAGAGTTGGCTTGCTAATTCTGTGTCTGTGTAGAGCTTAGCAACAGGCCCAGTGGAATAGTCTCTGGGGCTCACAAGCCTCCTGAAGTGCCTGAGTGTTTTTGGTCCTCCTGCTGTTGGAGCATCAGAGGCCCTGAGGCTTCTGCCAGGTTTCAAGATGGGGACACTGTCCTCTGTCTTATAGTGTGGAGTGTTCTTGGTTAGCCCAGATTAAAATGCTTGGATGATGTTCTTCTAAAGAGAAAAAAAAAAAGTGTGTGTGTGTGTGTGTGTGTGTGTGTTAGGGCTACTATTGCTATGATGAAACACCATGACCTACAACAAGCTGGGGAGGAAAGGGTTTATTCAGTTTACACTTCCCCATCATAGTCCATCACTGAGGGAAGTCAAGGAAGGAACTCAGAGCTGGAACCTGGAGTCGGGCTGATAGAGAGACCATGGAGAGGATGCTGCTTACTGGCTTGCTCCCCGTGGCTTGCTCAGCCTGCTTTTTTCTAGAACCCAGGATCACCAGCCCAGCGATGGTACCATCCACAAAGGGATGGGCGCTCCCACATCAATCATTAAGAAACTACCGTGCCGGCTTGTCTTCAGCTAGGTCTTCCGGAAACATTTTCTCAATTGAGGTTTCTTCCCTCCTCTCCGATGACTCTAGCTTGTGTCAAGTCGACATAAAATTATCCAGCACAGTGTGTGTGTGTGTGTTTGTGTGTGTTTCCCCAAGATAACATCCACCATCTTCCCTATCACTCTTGACTTCATGTCCCTCCTATCTAGGAATGAAATGGAGAATGGTTGCTCTCCTGTCTCCCTCTAAGCTCCTTCAAGAAGTCAGTCATAGAGCTGAGGGTGCAGTTGAGCCCTTAACCAGCTGAGCAGCATTGCAGAATTTCTTAGTCTCTCTGAGACAGGTGTCCATACTTGAACAGGAGGGAACAAGTGTTCTTGGGCTGATTGTTCTCAGCATAGCTTGGGACTCTGACCATGGAAGATGAGGTAGAGCAGTGTAGACCCTGTGCTGGAAGCTGTGTCATGGATGTGGGCATAGTGTTTCTGGACTCAAGAAGAAGGCTCCAGTTATGAGTAATGTGCATTCCATACTGAGTGACTCAGGATGCCCTATACCACAGCAGAGGGTGAACTCAGAGGTCACCAGCAGCAGACACTGGCATTCCCCGCCTCCCACCCCCACCGAGGTAGTTTCCCATGAGTATAGCAGGGTGAGGCATGGAGGGGACTGAACTAAGGGCACAATTCGGAGCAGACAGAGCAGGTCTAATGCAGGCCAGAATTCTGCTCACACCCACTAAGTTCCTACAGTGATGGCCTCTCAGGTTCTGGCTCACCTCTCAGGCCTAAGGAGAGGCCTGCAGCTTGCTGAAGCCCTAGGGCCCTGTCTCCATGCTCTGTGCCATCCCTGTTCATTGAAAAGTCAGACATCTCCTGATCACACTGCCCATGTCACATGAGCCTTGAACTGCTTCCCTCTGGGTTAAAACATCCCCCCCCAACATCTGTTCTAAATTTTAGATTCTGCATTGATGTGGAATAGATTTGGAATAAATTGCATGGTATGGTTCACCAAGCCAAACTCCACATCATGTACCAGGGACTGGTTCTCTTAAGAGAACACACACACACACATACACACACACACTTCAGGCCAGCTGGCCTGGGCAGTGTCTCCAACAACTCCCAAGTTCAGATTTTTTACAGAAGTCACAGCACAGACTTGCCATTGGGTTCCAGAGTTTCCTGAGGTCAGACTTGGCCATGATGGAGGTTGGGAGCTTTGGGAATGGAGGGTTGGTATCTTGAAACAGAGACCCTCCCAAAGCTCTCAGGAGAGGAGTTCAAGAGTCCTTTATTGTAAAACACCCCACCCATTGCAATTGGAATGGGGTGTGTAGGATTCAAGATAGTCCGTTCATTGGTGAGAAACGTTGAGAATTTGGCATTGAGTGAGTGAGTTCTGGGTGGAGTGGGGTCCCCTGTTGGAGTCTCTGCATGGTCTGGGCAGGTCCAACCTGCCATCAGTCAAGACTGGCCAGCCCTAGCTCCTAGACATAGCCCCAACAAGACTTAATCCATGACCTTCTTTGGTCAGCCAATGGGAGAGTGTATGTGTAGATGACAAGGCCCCAGAACAAGAGTTGCCACCTGGAGCATGGAGAGAAGCCTTCCAGGGAAGCCTCCCAGGGAAGCCTGAGGCTTGCTCTGAACCTCTCAAGACATCTCTCTGTTGACATGGGAGGGGCTCAGCTGAGTGTGTTCCAGGCACAAGGAACAGCATGTGCTAAGTAAGGTGCCTGGGCCTCAGGGTTGGATCAAGGCATGCCTTAAGTGCCTTTCTGGGAGTCCCATCAATCTCTGCTCGGGTTTTGTTTGTCTTCCTCCCCAGTTTTCTGTGCGGAGGGAGGTACAGTCCGTTCCCAGCCTAACATGTTCCTGCCGCCATGCAGAAGTCTCTCTGTTCTGAGGCTGGAATCCAAGGCTGTGGCCTGGACATGGCATTTATACCTCTTCTTCGAGGTCTTCCCCACCCCCTCCTTAGAGAAAGGCCATGATGTGGAAGCAGGAGCTTTAGAGATCAGCTGCCTTGTCTTTGAGGTCTGGCTTGGGGCTCAGTGTGGAAGTCAGTGTCCCGCCACTGTGACAAGGACTGCCCTCTCTGAAGCCTTGAGTGTAGGAGTTGTTCTGCTTCCTGCCCCTGGCTCCTCTGTACTCTGGAAACTGCTGAGACCACATGTCTGTATGGAACCAGCCATACTGAAGCTGGTATGATCAGCGAGGGCTCTGCTGTCCCAGTGTCAAAATGACTGTGGTGGTGGTTGCTAACCATCCCTGTGCATCTTTACTGGGGCCAGACTTCCCTGTGACCCAGGTAATGCAGGAAGCCACTGGACTGTGTGGGCTGTTAAGTTTCACTACTAGCCTCTTCACAGTAAATCTACACACATAGGCCTCTGCATCTGCACTTCCCTCTTGCCTGCTGGGCTGCTAGGCAGGCTTAGCTCACCTCTACTTTGTGCTCTACAGTTTAGAAGTCTCTCTTATCTTCAAAGGCAAGGGGCCCCAAGCATATAGAGGGTTGGGTTCTGCAACTTGAGAACACTTCAAACTGACTTCAACTAAAAGTCAGTTTCAAACCAGGTCTCTGATCTCCCTAGAATATTACCCCTAGGGCTGGGAACCCCACTAGACAGGAGGACTGCCTTCCTGTTATGATCAGGGCAGGCGCCATCTTCAGTCAAAGATGAGTGTTGGACAGGAGGAAGGAAGAAGTGAATTGGAAAAAGGAGGAGATGGAGGGAAAGGGAGGGAGAAATGAAAGGGGAGGGAGAGAGAGAAGGGGAGGGAGGGAAAGGAGATGAGAAAGGGAGAGGAGAAGTGAGGGGAAGGAGGGAAGGAGAGAAGAACCAGAGGAGAGCAGGAGGAGGAGGAAGGGGAGGAGGAACAGGAGGGAGAGGGAGTAGAGGGGGAGGGAGAAAGGAGGACATTTTCTTTCCTAAAAAACGAACTGGAGTTTTAAGATTTGTTTTATTATTTTAATGATGTGCCTGTCTGTGTGTGGGTATGCATTTGTGAGCCTAGGTGTCTGCAGAGGCTAGAAGGTCAGGTTCCTCCAGAACTGGAGTCACAGGCATTTGTGAGCTGCCAGCTGAAGGTTCCAGGAATCAAACCAGGGACCTCTGCAAGTACAGTGAGTGCCATCTCTCCAGCCCTATTTTAATTTCAAACTATGTCTATGTACGTATGGGTATGTGTGTATGAGTGCAGTGCCCTCAGAGGCCAGAAAAGGACATAAGATCCCTTGGAACTGGAGTTACAGGCAGCTGCCCCGTGTGGGTTCTGGGAACCCGAATGGGGGCCTCTGCAGGAACAGCCAGTGCTCGTTACTGCTGGGCCATTGCTCTAGCTTATCAGGTCAACAGTTTAAAAAGAAGGGGAATGTTGCTCCCTTGCGATATTGTTTGTCCCTCCCCTGCCTTTTGTGCCTTCCCTGACAGAGGCTCCCTTTCCCGTAAAGCACCCACACTAGCTGCACACAGAGGCCCACCCTGTCCCTATAACACACACTTTGGCTAAAAAAAGACCACCATCCTGTCTCAGCTTTCTTCCAGAGACAGAGCAACCTGGTGGCAACTCAGACCGACGTGTGAAGAACCGACAGCACCATTCATTACCTGTCCCAGGATGGACAGTGGGCTCTGTAGCTTTCACTGTCTTGGGCCATGGACACTGGATTTCATATGTCAGTACTGGGCTTGTAGGGCCCAGCTGGAGCTGCCTTTATCTAAAGTTGAAGGACAGAAGAAAACCCAGTTCTTGCAAAGGGGACTTTTAGATGCTTATCTAGTGACATCTAAAACCCTCCTGCTACTCCTTGGTGGGGTGTGCTGAGAGAGGGGAGGGAGAACAGGAGGAAGAGGGGTCTATGTGAAGGCAGGCTATGCTTTTCCTCAGTACATGGCTCCTGTGCAAGGCTCTCCCCACCCCCACCCCCATGGTCCTCTTGGAGATCTGCACTGCTCTGCTTATGGGGACACTGAGCTGCTTCTCCAGAGGGAGGCTGTGTGGTATCCTGTAGGCACTCCACGAGGAGCGTCTGTATGGAGCATCCTGCGTGGCGTATCTTCCTTGGAGAAACCTACATGGAGCTCAGAATCTGTTGTTTTATAACCAGTTGAGCTGTGTGGAAACCAGGCCTGAAGCTTCCCCCATTGCAAGCTAAACCAACCACAAACCAGGCAGCAAAGCCACGTGAATGATTAAGTACCACAGTGAACTCACCACCCTGAGGCTTTGATCTCCCAGGCTCCTGTTCCTGCACACAGCACCAGGGGACATCGCCTTGGATGTTGACTCTAGCACAGCCATCTTGGGACCAGCTAAGCTGTCTGTCAGGGAGTGGTGGTGGTTAAGCCAGGACTAATTATATAACAGAGCCTGGATCTCAGGCCCCACCTGGGCAGGCCATTTGACAGTAAAGGAACCCAAATGCCTTGGATTGGCACAGAGCCTGTTTATTTAGGAAGTGAGAAAAGGCACACATCTGCTCAGCGGTGCAAAGGCAAGCCAAGTTCCCAAAGTCGCCCAGCCATTGTCTTGGTGGAATTGTGGAATAGCTTCTTGGATGTCACTCTTTCAGGCCCTGAAATGGAGCCTTGTGCAAAGAAATGAGAATAATGACCCAGGCATCCCAGCCCCCATTGTACCATCTGGTGGCTCAGAAATCTTTTATAATCAAATGAGTAAGGAGACTTCTCACACTTCACACTGTCTGTCTGCGTGCTCTTTCTCTTTCTCTCTCTCACATGCATGCGTGCTACACGCACACAGACTCTGAAGCAACAGCCACCGGGAACATTTTTTTTTTTTTTTTTTGCTGTGTTTTGGAGGCTTTTCTATGTTGCCTGGGTGGGTACACAGATGGTATGTTTAGCCAAAGCATGAGGGGTAATTTGGAAATAAATGGAAGTTTGAGTCTGTGGACACATCTGACGCGTTTGTGTGCTCTGTATATATGTCTGGGTCCGTGTGACAGACAACCAAAGCTTGTATGCCTTGGGGTACTTAGGCCTCTGGGTTGGAACATTGCTGACACTCACCTGGCAGTCTTTGACCTTCTTGGGAGTAGGTAGGCCAGAGGAGTCGTGATCGTGACCGGTAATGAGAACACAGTGTCCCAAGTAATGGCAAAAGAAGCTTTAACCCCAGGAGGAGATGGACGGGGTCAGACCCAGCCCGCTTCAGGCTTTTTGAAGCCCACAGGCCTTTTCAGGGCCGGTCTGGATCCCTAGGGAGACAATCCCTCATCTCCAAATTTGAAAATGTCTGCCTACCTCCATGTCTACCCCTAATTGGTGCCAATTCTGTCCACTTGGCCATTTAAGCAAAACAAACCCACGCAGCTTGGAGTCGATCCTTATCAGGAGCCGGTCAGGGTGTGAACGGGCTGTACTGTTGGGCAGCTGGCCAGCCAGGTTAACAGCCTCAGACTGGAGCTGGTGGTGTGTCCTTGTGCTGGCAAATGCTAGCGTGGTATGCTCAGGACCTCACAGACTGAGTTTCCGCCGTAGCAAGGGATGGAACCAGGGCTCAGTCTCTCTTCCCTCTCCCCATCTTCCCTCCTACTTTTCTACTTCTATTACAGCTCTCATGCCCCAGGCAGCCAGGAAGTCTCCCCTCCCTTCCCCCTCTTTCTGGTGGGGCTCAGGACCTCTCGGGGATGGGAGAGTTTAAACACGTGTTCTCTCCCTCTCTGCACCCCACCCACCTTTGGCTTGCAGACTGCTGCAAGCTGTTTTCCTCCCCAGAAGAACACTGCAGCAGAAAGCAGTAAACACTCAGGAGTCTCCCAAACACATGCTCAGTCAGCTAGAGTGCCGCCACCAGTAGACAGGTAGACGCTGCTCAGGTGAGTTCAGCTTCATGGGTAGTGTAGGTGCCACTCAGGGAACAGGAAGGTCTTTGGGTCTGGGTGCTGGACAAATGAATGTTCTTTGGGACTTGTTTATCTGCTTCTTGCCATGTCACAGTGCTGTGTGGGGGTCTGGTAGGACTTCCATAGGAATCCCATGGAGGTAGTAGAAGTGGGATAGAAAAGGTTTTTTCCTGCGCGCTGGTGAGTCACAAGAATTTCATGAGTGAAATATCCTTCCCTTTACTTCACAGTGGTCCCTATAACATTACTGTCGTAGCATTGGGTCCCAAGTGTGAACCACAGTACTGTGCAAATGGTGGCAGGGAGGAGGAGACACAGTTTAAAAACTATGCTGAGCCTGGAGAGATGGCTCTGCAGTTAAAGGCTGGGCTCACAACCAAAATGACAAAGCCTCAATGTCCACTGATCTACCAACCCTTCTTTTGAAGTGCCTTCCATTGCCCTGGGCTTCCGGGATCTGATATGGAAGAGTGGGGAGTTGTCATCCCCAGTGAATACCTGCTCTGCTTTCAGCCCCCCACCCCCCTCAGACTTTCTGGAACTTTCTGCTAGCCCCTATCTTCTTAGGTAAAAATGCATCTCTGTCTCCTCCATGTCATCTGGCTTCTTATTCTTCCCTGGGGACAGCAGGTGGTATGGGAACCCTTCCCTCAGGCCTCCTCTGTGGCATTGGACATCATTAGGTACATTGTCACATCAGCTTAATATTTAGTCCCTAGGTTCCTCATCGATGCCTCTCGGTTGATTCACACAAGGCTCAGTGTAGCAGGCTGCTTCAAACATTAAAACTATGGTCCTAGGGATGGGGAAGGAGGGACAAGGGCAGGGCCACCTCAGAGTCCAGCTTAGGGGTGTCCTGACCAGTCACCCAAGTGTGTGTTCCTTCCCACTTTGATCCAGTTTTGAGATGTCTGTTGTAAGTCTAGCTGGTGCCGGGGTTGGGAAGGGGAAGGCCAAGGATTAAGAGCCAGCGAGGCAGACTAGTATCCAGCAATTTTGTACACTCTAAGCAGCAACATTGGGTTTCTTTTTAAAGCAATCTGGATTTTGGCCAGGAAATCCGGATGTGTGTGGCGAGATGTGGCTCATGCCTGTTTGGTCTAGTAGTCCGGCTTCTTTGCCAGAAACTCTCTGTGAAGTTCCCAGCAGCTGGGCAGCAGAGGTACATGAAAGGCCTATCCAAATTCCAGGCAAATGAATGAATCTGTGTCATCACTGATACACTCCTGATGACAGCAGCTACCTGGGTGCCTGGTCGCTCTCTGCTGCTGCTCTGTGTGTGTCTTTCCTATGCATTTTGCTGTTATTGTGCTTAGGAATTTTCTTGGCTCCTATGACGCAGCCGGCCATGGCAGTGGATGTTCCTGAATTTCTTCCCATTATTACCGTGTCAGATTGGAATGCAAATCTTAAAAAAGAAATTTTATCATGGTTTTCCACTACTATAAAAGTAGTAACAAGCCAGGCATGGTGACTCATGTCTATACTTCTGCTGCTCAGGAGGCTGAGACAGGAGGCTTGCCATGACTTCTAGGCCAGCCTGGCCTACAGTGTCTGACCTCCATCCTTCAAAAAGGAAAAAACAGGGCTTTGGGATATGGCTCAGTTGGTAGAGTGTGTGCCTAGCATGCACAAGGCTCTGGGTTCAAACCTCAGCCCCTCACATACCTGTCTTGATGGTGTATCCCTGCAATGTCAGCATTTGGGAGGTAGAGGCAGGAGAATCAGAAGTTCAAAGTTCAAAGAAAAGAAATGAATAAGGTTGGACTCCCATTTCATCCTGTATAAAAGAATTAACTCAAAATATACCGAAAACCTACATATAGTAGCTAAAACTAGAACACTCCTAGGAGCTAAATGAGCAAGTCTTGACCTTGAATTAGACCATGACTTCTTAGATATGATTCAGAAAGAACAAACATCGCAAGATAATGCAGTTGCCTTTCAAAGGACACTGGCAAGAACTTGAAAAGAGGCGGGAGAAGAGAAGAGCCAGGCACGATCATTCTCGACTTGTATCTGGAATGTGCAAAGAGCTCTTACAGCGCAGTAGCAAAAGACTCTCACAGAAAACATCGGGCAAGGTGCTTCTGTTGGTACTTTTCTCATTGCTCTCACAAAAGGAGAGAAGAAGAAAGGATGGCGCCAGGAGCCTGAGGTGTCTGGTCACACTGCTACCACAGTCAGGAAGGGGTGGGGACATCCTGGTGCTCAGCTCACTCACTCCCTCTTATTCAGTCCAAAATCCTAGCCTACGGAATGGTGGTCTCACAGTTAGGGTGGGTCTTCCCTTTGTTTTCTAGGTGATTCTAGATCCCATCAAGTTGACAATCAATGTTAGCCATTTCTTAAAGAATTCATAAAAGGTCCATGAGCACGTGACTGCCCAGAATCACCTGTCATGAGAGGCATGTAATCTGAGACCACCATAAAGGGCCCTGCCATACCCACCAAGACCCTGAGAATGTCAGGCAGATGCAGTATAGGGGTGGATGTGGGAACAACAGAACCCTTGTCCACTGCTAAAAGCAATGTAAAGAAAAGGAAGCAATCATAGGAGATGGCAGGCTGTGTCATCCCACTTCCATGAAATCTTCAGAGCAAGGCGCTCCAAAGAGAGAGTATGGGCATGCATGGTTACCTGGGATGGTGGTCGGAGGGAAATTGGTAGTAAGATTTCATTTGGTGTGTGTGTGTGTGTGTGTGTGTGTGTGTGTGTGTGTGTGTGTGAAACATACTATTGTCATATATACAGAGGTCAGGACAACTTGTGAGAGTTGGTTCTCTCTCCCCCATGTAAGTCCTGGTGGGACTGAACTCAGGTCTCAGGCTTGCTAAGCCAAGCATCATCATCATCATCAAGGCATCTTTCTGGCCCAGGTATGACATTTCTTAGGAGGGAGACAAACATGTTCTAAAGCATATGGTGGTGATTACCATGAGGACCTCTGACAACTGAGCGCTATAGGTGGACACATGAACTGTGTGCTGAGCATGCTGTTTCTCAGTGGAGATGTATGTTAGTCCCACCTTGTTGTGACAAGACACCTGGCAAGAGGAGTTTCTAGAAGGAAGGATTTATTTGGCTCACGGTTTGAGGGGACCCAGTCCCATAACTGTGGGGAGTCAGGAAGCATGGAGATGCATACTGCTACTTGGCTCCTATTCGTCTTTTCATTTACTCTGGGGCTCCATCTAAGTCAGTGGTTCTCAGTCGGGGGCAGGGATGGGGGTGTTCAAACAACTCTTTCACAGGAGGACACCTAAGACCATCAGGATTACATAGATATTCACATTAGGATTCATAACAGTAGCAACGAAAGTAATGGTATGGTTGGGGGGTATGTCATCACACCGTGAGGAAAGGGTCACAGCATTAGGACGGATGAGAACCACTGATGTAGATCATAGGATGGTGTAGCCCTCATTCAGGATGGGCCTTCCCTCCTCAGTGAACCTCTCTGAAGGTGCCCTCATAGACACTCACTCAGGGCTTTGTCTCCTAGGCAGTTTCCAACTCTGCTTGACAGTGAGGATTGATCAACACAGACTGTTATTTTAAAACGCCAAGAACTTAACATAGGAGCTCTCCTTGGGTTTTTCCTTCCCCAGTGCACATTTCAGTGGCAAGAACTTTCCCTCAGTGTTGTCCCCCCTGCCCAGCCAGTCTGGGACCTTCCTTTCTTCCTTTCCAGTCCCAAGGAATCTACTCAGAAGGCACCTTGCCCGCCACCCACATATCACTACAGTGTTTGCACTGCAGTCTTAGATCTCTTTAGCTCTCCTCACGTGCTGCTTTCCCACTGGCCCTTCTGTCTAGAGGTGAACTAACTATCCCAGAACAAGGTGACTGCGTTTCCATTACCTGTCACACACCAGAGGCTTTGCAAGCTGGGGCAAGATCCAGGCCCGTTGCTTCCTCAGCAGCCACGGCCATCCCAGAAGTTCATCCTTTGTTATCTGAGTATCAGGTGAGCAGGAGAAACCCCAGAAAACAACCCAGGAGCCTGGTGCTTCCCCAGGAAGAGGGGCCTCTGGAGTCTCAGTGTTGCCGTGGTCCTCTGTCCAGATGTCAATCATTACAGCCTTCTGTATATTAGAGTGAAACAAAAATAATCTGCTGTCCTCTGCCTAGCTAGGGTGCTCTATAATAGTGAATTCTGTTCTTCATCTGTGGTGTGGGTTGGATGCTTTAGTGATCTGCTCTGGTCAGCAAGAAAGCAAACTTTGAAAGCAGGTTGACCTTTGGGCTGAGTTAAGATGAGGACAACCCTCATCCCAGCTCCTACTGCAGGGGTGACACTGACAACACATTTTCAGCCCCGCTGTCCTAATGGACTTTGGAAGGGCCACCTCTGCTTCCACACTCACCTCCTCATCTCTCATATGGGAAGGACTTCTGCCCTGCCCATTTTGTGGCCAGAGAGCCCACAAGTGTTTCTGCGAGTTATGTGAGCACAAGTCTTCTGCTCCATGTTTCAAATGCCAGTGATGACTCTGAAACGGGGTGACTGGCTTGCACTGGACTCCACAGAGAAGGCCATGTTTTCTAAATCAAGAATGGTCTCAGGCATGCCCAGTGGGTGCTTTATTAGCGAGGGTGTCCCCCATCCCTGCCCTGCTCCTCAACAACTTTCTAGACTTTGAGTGAGAACCAAAATAAAATTAAAAGAAACAGAACTACGTTAGCTTACAGGGCTGGAACAAACTCAGAAGTGTGGAATCTTAAGGCCCCACAAGGCATCCCCAGGAGAGCCTTGGAAACCGGTCTTCCTTGTTCTTTGGGGATGGGAGCCCCTGGCTGAGGTGTTACAGCAGTGGTACTGGGCCCCTCTTAGAGAATGTGTGCCCTTGCCATGAGTCATGACACAGTCATTTACCCTTAGACCGCACAGAGTGTGGGATGGTATTGATTTGTGGGCCTTTAGGCAAAACTTACTTCTAGCTGGTGAGAGAGCTGGTCTGCAGATATTCTGGGCAGGACTGGACTGTGAGGCCATAGATCAGGGCCTGTTCTGCTCTTCTCCTCCACTCTCTGAGTGTGTGGGAGAGCGAGCCAGGGACAAATGGGAGGAGGTGTGGGAGAGACACTGAAGAGGGAGGGAGAGGAGGGGGAGGGAGAGAGGGAAGGAGGGTGGGAGAAGAGAAGGAGTTGGTGAGGAAAGAAGAAGAAGAAGAAGGGGATGTAGAGAAGAGGGAAGGGAGAGGAAGGGGAGGAGGGAGGACAGTCCAAGCTGCAGGGGCAGTAAGCAGCAGCCCCCACTCCTGACGTGGGAGTACTTGGCCTTTCTCTGCCCTTGAGAATCAGTTTTGGTCTTCATAGGCATCCTGAGTGTCTGAGTTGTTTTGTTTGTTTGGTTGGTTGGTTTTTAGTTTTTAATCTTTCCCAGCCCCTAGCTCCTGCTGTCCTATCAGGGACTGACTGCATGAGCCTGTCCTCAACCAGCTGTGAGAGTGCACCAATGCAATGCCCTTGCTTAGGCACAGAGTCCTCTGGAGCCATCCAGTACTAAAATACCTCAGGCCATCTGCACCTCTGCCAGTGCTGTGAGACTCGGAGCCTGGCTTCTGCTCTCTGGAAGAGCTTGTTAGCATCCTGACTCCTTCCCTTCTATCTGTCCCTCCTCTGTGGAAGAAATGTGCATTGCTCTCCAACCATGTAGGCTTGACCTAAATGTGTCATCCAACTGGCAATGGGCTCAAAGCTAACTAGTCACCAGCACCTAGGAAATACTCCTGCTATCTACCAGACTCTTCATTCATTCATTCATTCATTCACTCACTCACCCACTCATTTGTTCTTTAGATTCCAGTAACAACCCTGTGAGACAGGCATGTCTTTCTTGTTTGATAAACTGATGCCCAGCGAGGTTGAACAACTTGCTTATGGACACACAGCTCCTGAACTATTAAACCTCACACTTACCCAGAAGAGGAGACAGGATCCATGTGTAGGGCTCTTGAGTCTCACACAGAAGCACTAGCCCCCAAGGGAACCAACCCCATCTGGAAAGGTCCCACAGAGAAAGCCCTGGTGTTTAAAGGACCAGGGGTAGTGGCGGTGAAATTAGCCTTGAAGGCTAGCTAAGGCCTCAGCAAGGAGAAAACCTTGACAGAGACCACAATGGGCCAAGAAAATAGAGCACAAGTGTCCAGGAGGATGGCCATGAGCTGAGCACCAGTGGGTACCACTCACACTGCTCTCTGTCCTGCAGCTCCTCTATAAGGTGTGGCTCCCCTAACTCACTACTAAGGATCCCACGGCCCCAGAGTCAGAAATATCCATCCAAGTCTGAAAGTGGGATTTGTGCCTGCCTGGTTTCATCAGGGCACTCTGTCTCCTTGTCCCGTCCCCACCAGTCTGAAGATTGGAAATAGCATCCATTAGTATTGGTTGGATACTAAGAACACTCCCCTATAAGGAGTCCAGGCCCATCCACTCGCCTCTAATCCCACACTTGTCCTGGGATTTCCCACACCTATCCTTGCAAACATCACCCCATCTGACAGCCTAGAAGCTTGCACACTCCCTCCCAGGCCACCATCCCCCAAAGCCTGACTGCCTGTCTTAAAAGGAGAGTTAAAACAGTGGTGCCCTCCAGGAATGGGGATGCCTTCCAGCTATGTAGGAGGCTGAGGCAGGAGCATTGTTTGAGGCCAGCTGGAGCATCTGTCTCAACCAATCATGGCGGCAGAGAAGAGCCTACACTGCCCAGTCCAGGAGTAATGGCTTTGTATTCAAGGTGGAATGACGGGGAGGCCACACTAAGCCAGGATTTGCAGGTGACAGCCACCTGGCCAAGTTCCCAAGCCTCTGGTTTTGCTCTTCCTCGTGTGCGTATTTCCCAGTGTTCCCTTATCTTGCACCCTTTTCTGCCTTGGGAGCTGTGTGACGTGTGGCCTGTGTGTCATATGGCCAGGAGACTGGCAGATACCACTGAGCAGCCCAAAGAGGATGCCAAGGGGACAAAGCCCTTGAGGTTCAGCACCCTCGAGATCCTCTCTGGTTCAGTGTCTTTTAAAGCATGCTAGAAAGAGCAAGAAGCTCTGTTTCTTTATTAGATCAGCCTGCATCGATCCTCAAGAAGCCAGTGTTCTTTTAAACATCACGATGCTTCCTCCATACACACACCCCCACCCCCCGGGGCCCCGCGCCCCGCTTCCTCCTCACTCCCTCTGAGGTATCTGCAGAACAATGTTATTTATTCCCATTTGTTTTCTCTACCTGCTGTTTAGAGAAAAAAAATCAAGAGATATGAAACAGCAGCCTTCTCTGTGCAGAAAAAGGTATGTCTTGGCAGGAGAGAGAGATCATGAAGGAACAGCTGGGGGTGGGGGAATGGAGAGGCATAGAAGAAGGTTGTTCACCCATTCAGGACCCTGGGTGTGACCTGGGTCCCTGTGCCTCCTAGACTGACTTTGAAAGGTGCTGAAGCTTCACCCTGCCTGGAAGTCCCTCTTAAATATACACTTGGCCCACCTTGCGTGCCCAGCTTGTATACCTCGTGGTGTAGCACTCTCAGAAAGGGGCTTCTCTCCTATAGGAGTAGATGCTAGAAATGAGGAGAGCATGCAAGGTCCCATTTCTAGCCAAAACTATAGCCACCCTTACTGCCATTGCTGGATGCCCCTGACCCCACCTTGGCCAGCAAAGGGTGAGTACAACACAGTAGGATGCTGAGACAGCCCTGCTTCTTAATGGAGAACAGGGGTAAATTGATGGTGATACAGACTATCCTTGGTAGGCTCCTGGACAGCTGTGTGCTTAGGATGTGGGTGGAGGCGTCAGGGTCCTTTGGATTCATATCCTGCAGGACTTGCAGGTGTGTGTGGGGTGGGGGGAGGGGAGGTGTCCAACAGGCAGCCAGTTCTTCCGTAGAGACTGAGAAAGTGAAAGGCTCTGGGTTTGTTCCCAGAGAAAGTGTCTTTAGGTGCCTGGCTCATGGGCTATCTCCACCTGCTTTCTCCTTATCTATCTATCTATCTATCTATCTATCTATCTATCTATCTATCTATCTATCTATCTATCAATGGACAGTCTTTATGACCAGCAGTAGAGGGTACCGGGCACCTTCAGGAAGCTAGGCTTTGCCTCTCGTTGGTAGAATCTCCATTGCAGCAGCTGCCACAGCAGATGTGGGTCTTGCTAACACGGAGCCTGCCAGCCTGTCAGCTTGGTGTCCTCCACGCGGGACCTGAAGGATGACTGGGGGATGGGGGGTGGGACTACCCCAGGACATGGCACACTGACACAATATGGTGGCTCAGGGCTTTCCATAGGTCGTTAAGGGGTAGCCATCTCATAGGGAGACCTTGGTTAGTGACTGTACAGGAGCTGGTCAGGAGATGGTGGGTCTAACATAGAAACCAAGTGGCTATCACTCAGAGTCTACCACCTAGTTAGAAGCCACTGAGGAGTGGGACCCACTCTCTCCTCCTTTCTTCCCCCACCTTTTGTTTTTTGTTTTGGTTTCTTGACAGGGTCTCCTGTAGCCCAGGCTGGCTTTGAATTCTCTATGTAGCTAAGGATGGCCTTGAACTTTTGATCCACCTCACCCTACCTCTCAAGTACTGGGAGTATAAGCACGTATCAGCACACCTGCTTTATGTGGAGGTGGTGGGTGGGTGGTTGAGCCACGAGCATGCTACCACTGAGGTACACTCCTGACCTTTTCCCAGAATTTCAATCTGTGATCCTAATGACCTTCAAATAATGGGAAGGGAGGATTCCCAGAGAAGAGTCTGGAATAGTCCATCATCTAACTGGACCCATTCTACCTTCGGTCTTGAGTGAATGATTCTTCAGGTCAGTGCTGGGATCGTGACATGGGAAGGATCCATGGCAAGTGTGGGACAAGTGTTCCAGGCCATCCGCTGGGAAATCTGGGGATGGGGGATGAATGCTGGAGTCTTGACTCCCCAAGAGGCCAAACCTCAGGTTCATTAGTGTCCTTTTCTATGGACACACAGAGGATGGGTGAAGGGCCAGAAAAGGAGGAGGTGTGGTGTGCCATTGTCCCGTGGCTCTGGAACTTACCAGTCTTGCAGCTTTCGTTTGCTGGGAAGGTGATGTGATGGGGGAGACTGCTCTGTGTTCTGCCCTGAACTTCTGCCACTCCACAGCCTGAGCAAAACCACCAGTCCCCCACCCCCACCCCTGCCCCCACACTTGTCAGCAGGGGTTAGCAGGTGTTATCTGTGCTTAATGGTTTGTTTACAGAGGGGCTTATGACTCCCTCCCCAGCCCAGACTCTGAAAGCCACTGCCTGCTGGACCTCTGTTGACCAGAAGTACCGAGGGATAAGGTCTTTTGAGCCTTCAGTTGGGCATACAGCGGTCTATATGAGGGTATGAGTTGGAGGACTCCTGCGCAGGGAAGGCCTTCAGGGCCATGTGCGTAATGGGGGAAAATCTAAGGCCCAAAGAGAGAAACTGGCTTTCCCAGAGTCACACAGCCCCCCCCTCCCCCCCCCCCCCCGGTGTGTGTGTCCCTGTCAGCCCTTATTCTAACACACAGTATTTCTGAAGTGTGCATTGGTGTGTTGGGCTTTCTACTTTTCCAGCTGTAATACTGAAAGAGTGTTGGAGGTGTGGACCCCTCTGTGGTCGTGTGACATCACGGCAAGGAAGTATTATGACTTGGAGAGATCTGTAAATAGATGGATGGGCAGGAGTCTGGGGGTTCCCCTCTAAGCAGCCCTACTTCAGCTGTCCTGATAAATTTGGGGCTCCAGTAGCCCTGCTTGGGAGCCTCTAGAATGGGCTCCTCAGGAACTGTCTTAACGCTTTGCCTATGCCTTCTAAACAAGGCTCCCCTCCACCCCACCGTGCAGAGCAAGCAGGATGTTGGGGGAAGGCAGGCTCTGGGGGGAAAGGCAGGTGCTGGGAGCTGGGTGCAGAGTCCACCCTACCTACCTATGAAGTGTCCTGGGTAGAGCCAGAATCTTCATTTCAAAAAATATTTTATTTTAGCTGATTTTAATCCCAGTACTCCAGGAGCTAGCCTGGTCTACAAAGCGAGTTCCAGAAAAGCCAGGGCTACACAGAGCAACCCTGTCTCAAAAAAAGAACAAAAGAATTGTTTTGTTATTATTTTTTAGTTATGTGTATATGGGGTGTGTGTGTGCACATGAGTATAGTACCCTCATAGTCCAGAAGAGAATGTCGGATCCCCGAAGCTGGACTTACACATGGTTATGAGTGCCACACATGGATGCTGAGAACTGAACTTGGGATCTCTTGAAGAGCAGGATCCATTCTCAACCACTGAGCCATCTCTCCATCCCTAAAGATCTTCATTTGAAAGGAACTCAGGTCGGCCCTGGGGTCAACTGCAGCTTGAACACTGTCGGGCAAGGTCAGAGGGCTTGTTTACACTCCTCACTGCCCCTCAAGGCTGTGCCGAGTCAATTGTTTCCTACCACTGGACCTTGATCCTTTTATCCCTTAAACAGGCTGTCACCCTTTCCTGTTTGCTGGCTGTAGAGGTCACCTAGAGTATACAGGACATACTGTGCCTTGAGGCTGGCTCCCTGTGTGTGTTCTGGGTGAGCAGTGCCTATCCTGGGCTTGAGGAGTGATGGGCAGGGCAGGGCAGGGCAGGGTGATTCAGAGTGCCAGGATGTGGGAAAGTTTGTTGGGAGGATGCCAGGCTAGGACCACAGGGTGGGGCTTCTGGGGAACTGATGTGTTTGAGTAGGAAGGAGGAGATTGCATTAGAGCTTCAAGCCAGTCTAAGGTGGATCCTTCTACCCTTCCAGGGCACAGGCTCCCAGCACCCAAGATGAGGAGGACACAGAGCCCAAGAACTGTAAGCAGGTCTGGGAGCTGGGCCTTGGGCTCCCTGAATATGAGGGAGTATTTTGGGGCTCTGAGCACAGGGGTCAGGGCAACACCCTTCTGCCCTCCTGGAGGTTTGTGGGCTTATTCAGGATAGGTAAGTTCTGGGAAAATGCTGGATGTGATTGATTGCTGATAAGACTCCTTTTCACTATGAAAACTGTTCCTCCTGATGTCACCTCCCCTAGGAGTCTCCTCTTCTATTCACACCCCTTTCTCCTTTGAAAGGGACCAAGCCCTACCTCCCACCCCCCCACCCCCCACCCCACCCCCCACCCCACCCCCATCCCCTGCCTAACATATGTTCCGATTCCTCTGAACAGGTTTTGAAAAAGACCCAGGGATTTATTTGTATCTTAGCCTTTGGTGTGTCTGCCCTGCCATGCTGAGTTCTGGTACTCAGTCAGCCAGCTTGTCTGCACAGGGAAGAATGAGGTCTCCAGGAGTCTGGCTCTGGTATGGGATCCTCAGACAGTAGGGCTCCTGGTCACCTCAGTAAGTTCTGGGGTGGGGTAGGCTTGAAGTGATAGGGCTGACAGAGTCCAGGCAAGTGACAGGTGGCAGAGTTTCATGGGAGACTGGGATGCAGCCAGATGAAGGCCTCATAAGGATAGGCAAGTCTTCCCCACAGGCTCTTTCTGGAGGCTGAATCCAGAGGGGTTGACGCTTTACTGTCTGGTGGTGATGGTTGTCTTCCTCCAGCCACGGTGCCTGTCTTCTGCTGATAAACAGCAGTTTAACAGTAACAGCTTAACAGTTAACAGTAGTTAACCTGCTGTCTTCACTTGGACTCACCACCCTGGGCTGAGGTGGCCCTTCTGAGCTCTGTTCATGAGCAAGGCTCAAGAACACAGCTCATAGCAGGTGTACGGTTGGTCCATCGACCAGTTGAGGATCTCTACATTCTAAATTCATTTTTTCCCCCTCGCTGTCTCTGTGTACATCTTCACTTGCTGGACGTATTCTGGATCCTAAGAGCGTCTCATCAACCTCAGGCTAGTCTTGTATGTAGACCAGGATAGACATCACGTGACAGAGGCACCATCGCCTGGTTTTAGAACAAGTCTCACAACAGCTCTAAGATCTGCTTTCCAATCCCTGCCTCACTAATAGCCATTCACAATGGTCTCCACCCGATCTTACCATGCCTGGCCCTTTGTGATCTGACTGTTTCTCCCCATAGCCCATCATTTGTCTTTGCCTCTTCCTGCCTCAGCAGCTCACTGTTCACTCTCAAAACCATAGAAACAACTCCAGGTGCTCTGCACCCCATGCTCCAACAGCCCTGAGCACCTGCACCCTGTGTTGTGACAATCCTGGCTATCCTGTATCCTGGGGTTCTACAGCTCCAGGATCTTATAGTTCTGGGCACCCTGTATCCCAGCAGCCCTGGGCATCAATAGTCCCAGACATCCTGCATCCAGGGTGCCCACAGCTCTGGGCTCTCACAGACCCAAACATCCTGTACCCAGGGTACACATAGCTCTGGGCTCCACAGCTGCACTCCCCCAGCCCCCTATGCCTCAACAGCTCAGTTGTCCCAGGCCCCAGATAACTTGAACCTCATGTCTAAACAGCCTATGGCATCCTACCCCCTTGGTGCCCACAGCCCCTAGTATCCACAGCCCAGGATCCCACAATCCTAAGCACCTGGCAACAGGTGTCCCAACATCACTTAGCATCTATAGCCACGAACATCCTGTCCCTAGATGTTCACCCACAGCCCTAGACTCTCATAGTTCCATGCCTTAAAAGCTCCAGGTGTCCTCTGTCCCAGGCACCAACAGCCTTACGACCAGAGCCCTGGGTATCCTGCACCTCATGTCCTGGTGACCCTGGGTATCCCAAGTACCTACATCTAGGTTCCAAGAGCCCTGGACAGCCTATCCCCATGTCCCCAGGGCTCCTATACCCACAAGCTGCCTGTACCACATGATACCCTGACTTCTTGCTTCTTCACTACCCAGGTTGATGTGATTTTTTAATTTTTATATATCTGTCTTAGAGGAGAAAAAAATACTCATAATTGGGGTGCCTGATCCAAAGTCAAGGCAGCCTTGATTTTATCTACATGGGCCCAGAGGTTTCTTGCTGAGGGAACAGCGAGCTCCTAGGTTGGTGCTGAGTCCCTCAGTGTGGGAGGATAAGGATGTTTGGTGGTGCTAAGAGAGGGTATGGGAGCCACATAGTAATTGACCTGGCAGAGGCACCCAAGAGAAGGATTGAATGGTGCCTTTCCCTGAGGCACAGTAAGGAGGCAATTCTGAAGGAGAGTTCTAATTGCTTTTGTGGTGTGCTATCATCTGAGGGTAACTGTGTGAGCGCACTGACCTCCTGACAGTTAGATGTAGAATTATTATAGGATGTGAGCCACTGATATGGGGGTTCTGCAAAAGGCATTTTATTAGCATTTTTAAACTAAAATTTAAATATTCTTATTGTGGAAAGACTCATAAATATCCAAAAGGAACCTGAAGAGCAAAATATTAATGACCACTACAAGTTCACATGCATATTTAGATGTGGATGCTAGACATTCTGGTCAAAATTGTCATAAGTTCTAGACAAGTCCTTGAGCTTCCCGGTGCTCCGACTGAAAACCTTGGAGCCGATATCACAGTGAGCTCTGTGGGGAAGGAGGAGCTGGTGAAAGAGTAGTTGTCACTGCAAACCAACTGTCCAATAAGCTGAGTTTTGACACTTCTCTAGGCCCCCTTTGGGAGACCTAGGCCCCCACGGCATGCAAGTTCCTTTCCTGGAACTTGGGGAAGTTGGCTCACATTCTGCTTTGGCACACCTCCTAAGCTGTGGCCAATATTTAGCCACCCTCCTTGAAGTCTCCATTCTGTGCCAAGGGTTCCATAGACCTCGTGGCCTTGGCCATCCATTCATAATGTCCTGTGAAGCAAAGGCCCAGGCTGAAGGTCTGTGTGTGTGCATGGGGCCCCGACAGAAGCATGTTTACTGAGCTGTTGTGCTCCCTGCACCCGCAGCTCCGAAATGACATTTCAGGAATTGAATTACCGACATTTCAGTACTTGCAGAATCCAGGAATAGATTATTTGATTATATCTGTTGGAAGTCATTCCCACAACCGGCTTTGCTTTCTCAGCCAACAGCTAAACCGAGTGAGGAGCAGGAGACAGCAGGAGGAGGCCGTAATTACGTGGTTCTCCCAAAAGCACATCTCTCAAGCTGGCAGCAGCTGGTGGCTTGTCCCTGGTCTGGGAAAACCCCTGGACTTTGATACGACAGGCCTGACCCAAACTGGCACCAAGTTCTAACAGCCATAATATCACATGCTAGTGAGGGTCACACTGCTGGGCCTATGCAGACTAAAAATGCTATTTTGATGGCTGCTATTGCAGCCACAGACACCTCCCTCCCGCTTTGTAGAGAAAGAAGTGGGCTAATTAGGTCTGCTGGGTAAAGTCAGGGTATCTGTGGCCTGATTTCTGCGACAAGTCCTCTAGAGGTTGTTGGTCTTGGGGTTCCAATTTTTAGGGCTCAACAGCCATTGAGGAAATCTCTGATTTTCCTTGGCCTCAAGGAAAATATGAAAGTTCCAGGAGGTGTTTCCCAGCCCAGCAACAGTGTCTCCCTTTGGAGCTAGTAGCCCTGCAACAGTGTCCCCTTTGAAGCTTGCAGCCTGCCCGGCCTGAGATGGGAACATAGATACTTGGTGCTGCTGAGTTGAGGCACTGGCTTTCTGGTTACTTCATGGCTGGGACGCACTGAGAGCCACTCATGAGCATTGACCCCTGGGTCAAGAGCAAGTCTGTGAGCAACAGAAGAGGGTGCCCCTCCCCAGGGCTCCCAGCACCCAGAATGAGCGCGGGCAGGGCCTGATGGCAGGCTAAGCACAGTGGGGAGAACTTTGTCCCTTAAAAACTACCACCATTTGCCTATTAATCAAATAATAATTACTAGGTTGTGTTTTGTTCCACCAGGGCAAGCCGAAATGAGCTCTAAGGAGGCACAGGCTCCACCAGGCAAGGACTACTTAATTCAAAGGGAGAGGAAGGGCCTGTCCTCATTAGGCCACCCCCAGTGTGTCCTTGAAACGTACTTCTCAGCATCCTGGAAAAAACAACTCTCTTGTGCAGGCGCCTACCTGAACTACTTATCTCTAAAAAGGACAGAGTCAGGCCTCTGGAGTGGTTGAACTCAAATACTGTGCTGGCATTTCGCCCACAACATCTTTTCTAGAGTCCTGGAAGCCCAGTCCCCTTTCCTATCTGAATCCCCTAATGGCCTCTTCCTTTCAGTCCTAGGGAACTAACTTCCTGGTTACCCATCATCTCTAGTGTTTCAGCTTCCTCTCATCTGTTTCCCATCATTTCTGGAGTAGGCAGGGCATCTTCATGGTGGAGGTTGGAACAGAGAGGCTGGTGCCTAAGGGCAGGTGTGGAATGTGGCTGAGGGAGATTTGGGGATTCAGATTTCTGTCTTGACCTGGGGTGTTTAGTGCCTTTGTCCCCACTGACTCCTCAGAGTTCATCAGAAGAAATGCCAAGCAACAGAGGCAGGTGTAGGCCCAGTTCCATTTTTGTCTCATGTTCCACGGCTTGGCACCTCAGGATTGAATGGTACCTGTGGGCTGGCTTGCTGTTTTGTGAAGTCTGGATACTCAGGACAGGCTCTAGACATTGAGGTGAGCACTAGCCATGACCTGAGGAGCCTGGCCAGGGGCCATGATCCAAGGGATCACTGGAGTCTGGCACTGTTGAAAACTCTCAGCATGCTTTTCTGAGTTATGTGAGGCCCTGTCCCTGGGAATCAGGTAGCAAAGATGTTAGGGAAAACATGTGCTCTGGCCTTCATCTCCTGCCTCCGTTTCCTCCTCTATAAAGGGAAAGTGGTTGTCTATCTTAAATCATTCAGAATGGAACCTGTCACTGGGCTGTAACTTTGCTGTGGATCCAAGATAGACAGTACATTTCAAACTGTAGATCCCAGGCGGGAGCTGGCACACAGGAGACTCTGGTAGGTCAGTGGACGTGCAGGGGAATAAGTGATAGAGGCAAAGCCATACAAGTGGGAGGGGACTAGCAGATGACATACACTTAGCAGAGGGTGATGGGGTCCTGTGCTTGTGCTGGGTGAGGTGGAAGGTTCATGTGTGTCTGGTGGGCTCTTCACTTGGAGGGAAGCTGGTCTGAATGCACCAGCCTCTTAGAAGTGGCCATAGCCCTTGAACACCTGGATAGTCCTGCAGGAGTCCATATTGTCTTGCAACCTTTACCCGGTTTACAGTGCTTCCGGTAGCTTTTCTACCAGGTCATTTACCCTGTCACCTTATAGTTAGTTCTCTGTCTACTGCACTCAGTTCCACCAGGGCTCAGAGGCCTGGGTAACAGGGCACTTGGTTCTTGTACAGGAGGGAGACTTTCTGAGCAGTATAGCCCCGTGTTGGGTGGATAGCTTAAGGTGTGGTCTCACCTAAGGGCCCCAATGGGAGTTTCCATGAAACTAAGTCTTATTGCATTAAAGGATCAGAGGCAGGGTGTGGGACTTCCATGTTCTCTCTGGGGCTGGGCAACACTGCAAGCTTTGACCTGAACAGCCTTCCCTGGGACTTTTGTTTAATCCAATGCACATGGATGCTTTCTCTTCACAGTCTCCTCCTCCTCATCTCCTGGAGGGCTCCCCTGAACAGATAATGAGAACCAGCCCAGTGCGTCCTCGGGCTGGCTCTTCCCTGGATGGCAGTGGTAAGGAAACAGGCCATGCACTGGTCCTTGTGGGCCTGAGTTTCTCTGCTGCTGGGCTGACTCTGGGATCTTTTATAACCATTCAGAAGATGGTTATACGGTACCGTAGCAAGTCCACCTGCCTCTTCCAGAAGACATCATCTTCAAAGATGAAAGAATGCACACGGGTATTTCCTTGGCTCATAGTCACTCCTGGGAACCTTGTTGTCACTGGTGGCCATAGAGTGAGGGTATAGCAGTCTCTCACCAACTGGTCCAGTTGTAGTTTTGCTTTATATCTGCTCAGTCTTCCAATGATGAGAGAAATCAAGACCATCTGCTCCCTGTGGGCTGAAGCACAGGAGGAAAGCAGTGTAGTGCTTTGACGGTGTAGCGCTGACATGGAGAGAACTTGATCAAAGACTCTACTAGAGTGTAGCAGGGCCAGCAGCATGTGCTCACCACACACTCTATGCATCCCTCCAGGCACTCGGCACATATCTCGTCTCGATATTGTATCCAGGGTGGTGGGTTTAACACTGAGTGAGGTTTGAGCACTCAGAGGCTCCCAGGTGGGAGCAAGGGGGCAACGTATGATCCAGGGAGGCAAGTGCTGTCATGAAGGCAGGGCTCAGTAATAAGTGTCACATGCTGCTCAGGACACCTGCACCTGGTAGTCTTCCTTCCCATCTGCCTGGATATCAGTAGGGCTCCCTCACTCCTGAGCATCTGGGTTGCCGTCCCAGGTGCTTCAGGTGGTGTCTGTTTATAGAAGACACAAAGACAGCTCCCATTCCCCACCTAAGGACTGAACTACAGGTGGATCCAGAGCCACTGGTCAAAGCCTTGGCTCTCTGCTTTTTCCTGGCTCTATCACACTAGCGACCCTAAGAGGAAGCAGTCCGGTGCTGGGGAGCCTCCTTCCCCAGGCCGCTGCAAGCTCTCCTCAGCTGGCCTGCTCTGACACAGGTGCAGCATCAAGAGGCTCTAAGGGACATAGTCAGTGACAGGTGAGAACAGCGAGCCCCAGAACCGATGGAATAATCAGAAGTTGGTCGTAGGTGCCTGGAAAGAGGATGGGGTGGTGGGGTGGAAAACTGATTCCAGGCATGCAGCCAGCAGAGCCAGATCCCTGGACAGGGATGAGGAGCTACTGGGGAAACTGAGGCATGATATTGAGGAAGATGTGACACAAGGCTTAGGCCCCAGCAAGCTCTCTGATTCTGACACCCGTGCCTTCTCTCCCTGAATAAAGCATGAGGCTGGTTGGGGGGGGGGTTGCTGTCATCATTATCATCTGACTCCATAATAGAAAAATTAAAATTTAAAGTGATGGAAAGTGATGAGTGACAGAAATGTTCCTAGAAACTGGAGATTGTGCGCTGAGTGGCTCTCGGTGAAGATGACATCAGACACCCGAGTCCCTAGGAGTGGGTTTTTAATGTTTCAGTATTTGAAGCCGAGGGACACAGGAGCCTTTGTTCTCTGGGCCCCTGGGGGCCCTCAGTTCTCACTACCAGCCCCAAGAAGCAACTTCATCTCACCATGGTCCTATGCTTTGTGATACAGGCCTCCTCAGGGGCGCTAGCCAAGCCTACCCATGCCACCTATGGGGACCCATGCCATGCTCATGCCAGAGGAAGCCTAGGCCATTAAAAAGCTAGGTCACTAAAAGCCTTTCCAAATTGTCTCTAAAGTTCTCAGCCGGATTCCAATATTTGAACCCCAGGGTCCTTGGGAGTTTTGACTCCAGACTCACTTCCTTCCTGGGGTGACTGCAGGTCCACATTGTGATGGATGTTGGCTACCAGCTCTGGTTGTTGGTTGTTTCAATGTTTTAAAACCAGGTCTCACCAGGGCTACAGAGAAACCTGTCTAGGAAAACCAAAAACCAAAAACCAAAACCAAACCAAAACAACAACAACAAAAAAACAGGTCTTGCTACAAAGCCAAAGCCGCGTTAACTCTTGTGTCCGGTTCCCCCCACCCCCCACCTCTGCCCAATCAGCTTTGGGAGTGCAGGTGTGTGCCTCTCTGTCCAGTTCAGTGGTCTGTTTTCCTGCTAGGGCTCTAGGAAAATCTAAAATGTAGCCAAGTCCTTAGTCCCCACCCACTCCCAGGAGCTCAGAGCAGTTCCTCAGGGCAACCACTTGTCTTCCGCTGGCCTGCTGGGCTCCAAATGCTACTGGGCTTCTTCCAAATCCTTTCCTCCTCCCCCCAGTCAAGCTGAGTCCTCAGGTCAGTGGGGCAGAATGCCAGAGCTCCAGGGACAAAGGGCTGCACAAAACACTTACTTTAATTAGAAGAATTATGTAAAACAGATCAGAAAGTTGGCAAAAATATAGGACAAAAAAAGTCCTGACCCAGCCACTCGTTTGCCTCACCCCCTGGTGATTTCCTCACAGAGTTGGCTTGCACACCAGAGAGGCCATGTATGGCCAGCCTTCTCGAGAAAGCTGGTGGATTATGGGAGACACCCTTTTTCTTGGGGAAGAGACAGTTTGTTTGCCTAGATGGAGGCAATAAGTGGCCTCCCATTTGCAGATACTGATGTCCTGAGTTTAGATTCAAAACAAGACAAATACTAAATGTCACAGTTGCACAGAGTGAAGTGGGAGTGAGCGCGGGACAGTTGAGGTGGTTTCTTGTGAAGGAGCAGGTGTGAGGTCCAGGGAGGGATTAGGAGAGAGGAGTGGGGCAGACATCTGGACGCGGCATGGAATCTGTGCTCAACCACTTCCTTCCTGTGGTCATCCCCCTCCAGAAATCTGGAATCTTCTTGATTATTGGTGTGCAATCTGCAAGCCTCCCCCACCCCCACTCGAGGAGAGCTGAAGTTCTGTGAGATATGAATTTCTGGGACTTCACCACCCGGAGCTGGACCATGGACCATGCTGCTGTAGGGAGGATGGAAGTGTGGAGAGGGGAACAGCAGCAATCATGTGTGAATGGTTCTACAGGCCACGGAAGGACTGTCAGAGTTCTAGGATGAGGGGTGCTAAGCCCTCCCTCCCAATGAGCTGTTTATGATGATCAAAGAATGCTGGAAAGTAGAGGAGGAAGAGAGGGGAGGGAGGGAAGGAGGGAGGGAAGGAGGATCCTCATTGTCCCAGCAGGAGCTGGGCTCTGCCCTGTCCAAGGGCTCTCCAGTGTGGGTGCTTACTCCCAGAGACCTGTGACCTTATCGTTTTCTTTTGCTTAAAGCCTGCCTTTTCATCTAGTAACATTGTATCCCTCCAGAGAATTCACTAAGCAGGAGGTGTTGGCTACAATCTATCCTGTCTCCAGCCTACACTCCCTTGGGTGGCTGAAGTAGATTTGAGGGTACTTGCGGGCTTTGATCAGAGGCCAGAACTGAGGAGGGACAGTTAGTTGTCTGTGTGCGAGGAAGGCAGAGAGCATGAGTCCAGCATTCATTCCTGTCTCACGCCCTTTGAGACACTCAAGGCAAAGTGGTTAGGGAAGGACACGAATTGTACATTTTTTATTTTTATTTTTTGTACACAAATTAACTTTTTTTTTTTTTTTTTTTGTGGTGTGACTGTTGGGACAGATACAAATCCGGAAGTGGCAATCAGACCTGGATGTCAGCTCCACATTTTCCTCTTAGCAGCTCTCTGGCCTTGGACAGCTATCCAATCTCCAGACTTTACTTTCTTCGTAGGACTGGACAGGTTCACCCCTTCCCACTGAGTTGAGACAGCAAGCCATACTCACTGTATACAAAGCTACTGAGCACAAGGGCACCAAAACAGCTGCCTTCTGGCCTGCCTTGTTTTATATCTTATAAACACACACACACACACACACACACACACACACACACGAGAATCAACTAGAAATCCAGCAATTAATAAGCCGGGAGAGTTATTGGCTAGGTGATAAATATTCATATTTAAACCACTTATTAGCATAAATTTAAAAGATTTCTTTCTCCTGCTAAAATTGTTTTGGGTAGTTACAGAGCTGGGTACATTTGTCAAAACTAAATGGATTGTACACCTAGAAAGGATGAAATTTATTGTAGGTAGATTCAAAATTTTTTTTCTTAGCTGGGTATAGTGACAGATGATTGTAATCCTAGCAATGAGGGAGCTGGGGCAGGAGGATAATAACTTGTAGGCTGATATATATCCCTTTTTAATGCAAGCAAAAATACATGAAATTGACAAGTAATTTAAGAGGATATATCCAATATTGATGAAGAAAAAGACATCTAATTTTTTTTAGATTTTTAAAATTGTGTGTCTGTATATGGGAACAGGTGTAGCACACATAAGTATAGGTATCCCTGGAGGTGCCAGGTCCTTTAGAGCTGGAGCTCTAGGCAATTGTAGGCAACTCAGCATGGGTCCCAGTAACGGAACTAGAACCTCTGCTAGAGCTGTACGTGTTCTTAACCACTGAGTTACCTCTCTAGCCCTGACATCTAAATAGTTTGCTCTGTTGACCAGGCTGTCCTTGAACTCACAGAGATCCATCTACCTTTGTCTCCCAAGTGCTGGGACCAAAGGCAAGAACCACCGTGTCCAGCTTTGTAAACAGAACTTCTAATGGCAAGTTTTAAAAATATTTGGATGTGGACATGACTTAGTCCTTCCTATTCTGTGGAAGGCCTCTCCTTATACTCCTCCCAAGAGTCATCAGGGCAGTGGACACCACTCTGATTCTCCTCATGGGACCTTCATAGAGGCTCCAGTGTGCAGACAGAAGCAACCCCACCGTTTCCCAGAGATAACTGCTTCCTCCTCCTTCCTGTTCCTAAAGCCCCTCATCTCATCACTTGTCTGTCAAAAACACTGTGAAGATGAACAAAACATGGCTCATGAGAGTTGCTTTGGAGAGAAAGGGTTTATAACTACACACTGTCCTTGGCCCCATAAAGTGAGGGACTTGTGGTGGGACCCTAGAGGGGACACTCACTAAGCTTCCCTCTGGGGTGTGGATGAAATACTTCAAATTCCACAAGGCAATCAATAACTGGTCTTTCCTCAATGGCTGCTGAGCAGGGCTCAGAATGGCCTCACAGTGAGTACAGCAACCCCACCTCTCTCTCAACTGGACAGCTGTTCACTGGTGCCTGGTGGTTATTGCTTGGGCCACATCAGCAGTTTCAGCCTCTACCTCTGCGACATGGCATACAACTTATCAGATTGGCCAGGGATGGGAAGAGGCTGGGGAGCTATTAAAATTCCAGAAGCATTAGTGGGTTGAGAAGATGAGACAGGAATGTGATAGGGCTAACAGCAGACTTCTCACTGTGCTTCAAACATGTAGTCACCCATTCATGAGAGGACAAGTGTGAGAAAAACTAAGACCCCTGGAGACTTGGGGGATACTCTGAACCAACGCTCTTTCTCAGCACATCTGCACAGGCTGACTGCAGCTTTGAGTAGGAAGCTGAAACCCCTGAAGCCAGGCTTCCCCAGAACAGACATGCTCTTCTCATTGAAAGGATGGACCTGCTGGCCCAAGTCTACCTGGAGGTCCAGACAGAAGAATGCTTAGCTCAACCAAGCCCTGTGCATTTTTCTTACTACATAAATGCCACTGCCCCAAAGAGCTGTTAATCAGGCTGACTGTGAGCCTACCTTTTTGCCACTGTAACTGCACTTTAAAAACTCCAGTTGTCACTCAGAAAGTGGCTTTGCTGGCTTTGGAGACACCCCAGCCCATGCTCTGGGGGTGGAGAGACTGGTGGGAAAGCCCCGTGTATGTCCTGAGAAGTCTTTAGCTTGAGGTCTGGAATGAACAGGGAAAAAAGAACCTGCTGGGACCAGGCATTCAGTGAGCTTTGCTCTTTGAGTCTGTGAAGTGAGGAGTTCCTGGGCTTTTCATCTAGCTAGCTCTGCTGAGAAAAGCTGGTAGGCACTGGGCCAGAGGCTACTACCCGCTGAGGTATGTTTTAGCCCAGGGAGCTGAGTGCTGACCGCAGCCGCCCACTGTCTGCTGTGTATCACAAGCCCCAGCCTCCCCAGAGGATGAGCAGAGTCCTGGTTGAGTGCAATACTTCCTGGAAAGTTCCTGCCAGGACTGCACCCCACACCCAGCCTTCTCATATTCATAGTCACTTGCTGGCTCTTACTGGAGGCTCTGTTAGATGTCACCTGCTCTAGGAAGCTCTCCTGGACCCTAGGCAAAGTTGAAGCTCCCTCTGTGACTTCTTTTAGTATCTATCACCTACCCAGGGCCCATTACCATTTGACCCAGAACCTCCTGTGCCCTTTGCTACAAGCAGCATAAACTCTTAGGAAGCAAGAATCACCCTTATTCTGTGTTACATTCTGGACACTTAAAGCAGGGCCTGACACATGGTGGAAGCCCCATTAAACGTGATATGTAAGACTGAAATCACAAATGAGACTCCACCTCCTGCCCACAGACTATCACCCTGATGAAAGTTCAAATATGGTGGCGTCTTTGATTGGGTCCCCTGGGTCACTGCTTATGTGGGGCAGAGGTAGTCCCTAAGGCCTTGTAGGAGCAAAAAGGGTTCTCTATGCTGGTTCTGTCTGAGCTGTCCAGGAGCCCCCCTGTGGTGGTGATTCCGGGATGTACATGGAGCTGACACACCTGCCCGGTGCCATCTGAGGCTGAACAGCCACCAGCCTGTCTGGGTCTTATGCTTCTTTCCCATTGGGAGACTTGTGCAGGTCTCCTTTCTTGGGCCTGGATTTAACTCTGTGGAGACATTGAGTGACACCTGAATATATATGACCCTCATTCATGCAGAGGATGGTCCAGTTTGCTTCATGATTGGCCAGATTGAGATTGTTAACACATTAGATTGGACTTAGGAGACCAGATTTTTGGTCTTGGGGTGTCCTGATGTCCTCTGTGGTAACTCTTACACTGATCCTCACTGCCACCAACACATGTTGTCACTGCAGTCCCAAGATAGCGGTCTATAGTAAAGATTGGTCTTAAGGTTAAATGTGATCAAAGTACATTATGTGAATGTGTAATGTCACAGTGGGGTTCGTTATGATGTGGAGTTAATACCCACCAAGGAAAGAGTGACACTATCACACTACTACAGTGTATCTTTGTTTTGTTTTTAAAGACTAGTCCTCTGTGATCTAAAGTATGATGTAACAGTAAGTGTCATTAAAGAAACACTGATTCAAACATTACCACTGTAAACCTGCTAGAATGGCCAAAGTCCAAACGTTCCTGGATGACAGCTGACAGTTTCTCACAAAATTAAGCATGTTCTCATTCTATGATCCAACAGTCACTCTCCTTAATACTACCAAAGAGGCCCAAACATATGCCCACAAAAAACTTACACACGAGGACCCCATGCCCAACTGTCATGACCCAAGTTGACCTTTTCAGCCACATGATTCCACTATAACCTGCCAAGTTGCCGCAGGCCTAAAGCTGCAGGGCCAAGCAACTATAGACAAAACTTCGGAATCTGTGGTCAGGGTAAACTTTTTCTGCATTTAAGATGATTATCTGGGGTGTCTTTTGATGGAAGGTTGACTCAGACACAACTTTGCTGCTGGAAGCTACAGCCTGTCAAAAGGAACATGAGGGCAGCAGCGGCTTATGGGGTCCAGCTCATGTCCCAACATCTCAGCTACAGCACTGTTGATGTTTGAGGCTTTGTAGTTTTTAAGCTGGTGTAGACTGTTGTATTTATGTACCCCATTCTCTCCACCCATTGCCACATGTTTCCCTCTGAGAAGCACAACGTTACTTTTACTGAGAGCTGCTAACATTTAAAAATATTATTATATTTTATATATATATATATGCATACTTATCCATATGTGCACACATTTCCACCTACGTGCGTGCATGTGTATACATATACATAACACATGCCTTTTTAATGGTAGCTCTGGATTAGCATGTTTGCTTTATATCTAGAACCAGTTTCCTGAGATTTGCCGCAACCTGTGAGACATCTTAATCACATGTGAGCCACAGACAACTTTGGACCTCTACTCTTGAGGGCGGGGCTGGCTGGAAGATCATTCCTCAGTTACACACTTACATCATTTCTCACATAAGGAGTGGGCATGAGGCTGGATGCAGCCAGTGTGGCAACTGCACAAGACCTCTTGTGGGAGCTTAGGGACAGAGAGGTAGAATTCTCCCCCCTGTGGAGAAGATGGGTACAGGCTCCTAAACCTGGTGGGTGCTCAGTTCCCTGTGGGATGTCCTCTCATCCTCCCCACTGCAAGGCAGAACTCTGACCTGTTCTGGACAGGTGAAGAGTGGGTGGGGCCTTCTTTGCTTTCTCTGCCCAGAGGTGTGCTGGGTGCCAGGTAGGGCACTGTCCTCTGTCTACACTAGTACCTTGCTGCAAGGCTACAGTTGCTATTCCTAGTCAGTTAAGCGATGCCACCAGTGCCACCAGTGGCAGAAAAGGTGAAGGGAAAGTGAACCTTGTGACACATAGGAATGGGGTAGGGCAGCGGCTCTCAACCTGCAGGTCTTAGGAACATTCCCCCCACCTCCCATACATTTATTTTCACTACTACTTCATTATTGTGATTTTGCTACAGAGTGGTGTCTCAGTTCCTAAGAATGTTGGAAATAAGTCTTTTCTGATGGTTTCAACCTGAGGGTTGAGAACCACTAGGGTGGTGGGGTCAGGTGCTTGGGGCCTCCCTGGAAGGAATCTCAAGACTGACCTGAAGGAGAATAGTTCATTGAGAAACTGGGAACTATTCTGGGCAGAGGAAATTGTCAGACAGCATGCCGGAGCTTAAAGATGGTCAGTCTTGGTTAAGGCACGAGAATTGTTTTGTGAGTGAACTTCTCTTCTTCCCACTACCTGATGGTCCCCCTGTGTCCTGACCTAGGGCTGCCAGTGGTGCATGGGGTGACCCCAGAACCATTGCACCTCCTACAGCGGCTCAGCTCATGTGATTGGGAATCTACATGGGAACAAAGAGGGGCTCTAGGCTTCTTTCCTGGCGGGGGCCATGTGTGTATTATCAGCAGGCTCTGAATGCAGCTGATTCCAGGGAGATGCTGCCTTCCACAGAGAAGCTACCCCTGTGGCTTGAAGCGGGCTATATTAGCTGAGCCAGGCTGGTTTAATCTGTGATGCTGAACGTACCATGTGGACAGATCCTGGGGAGCTGTCAAGATGGCGATGTCCAAATCCTGTGTCTGCCCATGCCTGAGTGGCTGAGCAGTGTCACTAACAGGACTTCTGTCTTTGGGGTGCCCGTGGTGAGGCGGTTATTGTGTAAATGTGAAAGCTGCTCATTTGAGGGGAATGAATAATTTATTTCTGTTTTCACATGGCTTATCCCTTCTTTGAAGCTGAGCTCCTGTGCATCCTGCAGGATCCTGATTAAGGGGCTTCAGCAGCCTTAATCCCAAGTCTTTGTGGTGTGTTTCCACGTGGTCGCTTCCCAGGCTACATTTCAAGAGTGTCTTTGCGCTCTCTCTCCCTCCCTCTCCCTCCCTCTCCCTCCCCCCCTCCCCCTCCTCTCAAGGACCAGCCTCAGCCTCTGTCTACATTGCTCTCCTGTCTCCTTTGAACTCTTTTTGGCAAAGGCCCTGATGTATGCCCTACATTCATCCTGCCCAGGTTACCATCCTGATGCTCCTCCAAGTCCATCGTTTAAGAATCCACAATGGCTTCCAACTACCGAACGCAGTCTGAATTCTAATATTCAAAACTGATAGTAACTACCCTGGTTCCTCCTTTGAGCTGCCTGCTGATCCTTCATTCAAAGTTTAAGAAGGGTCTTCTTCATCTAGGAAGTATTTGGGGACTTGTGGACCCAGGATGAAGGAGGTCCCACTCTCTGACTGCACAACTCTAGGACAAGATCATGAGCACTGAAATGACAGGACAGCCTGTCGGATGGCCTGGTCCTGGATGGGAGCTGAGGGAGATAGCATGGAGCATGTCATAGCATGTGCATGTGAATGTGCCTGGCACACCGTCCTGTGCACAGCGGGACTGTATTCCCAGCCTTTTGCATAAATGCCCATGGTTGAGAGGGTGTTTCTATATGGCTTCATTGCCTCATGTGGTCTCATGGCTACCAAAGGAAGGACAGAGAGAAGAGATGGAGAAGAAAGCAGTTCCTGAGGGAGAGGTGACTGTCCAGGGTCACCTAGTGACATACCAGAGTCCAGAATCAGCATGTTTTAGATTCCTACCATGTTGAAGGGTTCACCCCCAACTTACCCTTCACATTCCTGGTACTCTGAGAACCTACTGTCCCTCAGCCACCTGGGGTAGACTCAGGACAGCCACTCTTAGGGACACTGTGGACATTGTGCTCCCTCTCGAGCTATAATTTGTCCCAAACCTAATACCCACTTTCCCCTTTCTCCTCCAATTTCATTACTAATAAAACTACTGGAATGTGTAACAGTGGCACTCACAGAGGCCTGTGGCCCTGGCTTGAGTGACAGGTGATCACTGAGTGACCACAGGTGGTATCACAGGAATACTTGGGACCTTTCTGTCACTGTAGGACAAATAAAAGCGTCTGCCTCTCCCAGGAGTTTTGCTTGGTCATGCTGCCACAACTGGCCACACTGGCCTCACCTGCCCACTTCTGGGTATATGGCCTGGCCAGACCTGGGCGTTCTGGTCTTTCAGGGCCACTCCTGGCCGTATACCTGGTCACACCTAGCTCTGTGATTTAGGACCAAGACTCTTTTCTCTTGGGATCCTTTGTACAACTGTAAAATGGCAGAGCTGGGCCAGTCAGATGTTTTTTCTTCTTTGCTTTACCCAGGGAAGCCTCAGCTAAATGTCTCTTCCTTCCTATCTTCATGAGACTTGCTGCAAAAGTTCAATTCCTGGCTGAGACAGGAGGGAATCCCTTCCTGTGGGCACCACTCCACAGAAGCAGAAAGTGCCAATTGGGTTAGGAGACAAACACACACAACACACACACACACACACACACACACACACACACACACACACCCATCCAGGTCCACCACTATTTCCCTCACAGCTACTTCACTGTTCTGGTATTGGCAAAGTTTTTTCACCATCTTCCTTCTGGAGCAGGAGAACCCATAGCCACTTCCTGGGAAGAATGCCAGAATGGGTGTCTTATGGCCTCTGGTCCAGGGTCAGCAGCAGCAGGTAGTCATGGTGGGAGGTGACAATGGCCCTGGCTAGGGAAGTCCTAGGACATCTGTTATGAAAAATGGTCTCCTTTATCCCCACTCTGTGGAAGATGGTGTCATCCACCTAGTGAGACAAAGCTGGAAGGTCTCCATTCACTGCTACTCTGGAGCCCACAGGCTCTTTTCCTCTGGTGCCTGGTACTTTTGCAGTTTCTAGAACAACATTGCTTAAAATCCGAGTTCTTGGGCTGGTGAGATGGCTCAACAGGAAAGGATTCCCACCACCAATTCCTAAGCTGAAATCCATCCTCAGGGCTCACATGGTGGAAGGAGAGAACTGACTCATGAAAACTGTCTTCTCCCTTCCACATGTGGCCATAGCACACATGTACCCTCACCAAATACACACACACACACACACACACACACACAGACACACACAGACACACACACACACAGACACTATACACATGGTGCACAAACATATACACTATACACATGCACAAACACACCCATACACACTAAACACATGCACACATATCACATACACACAGACACCTGCACCCTCCCCAAACACACACACACCTCTAAATAAATAAATAACAATTTATATTTTAAAAAATTAAGAGGAATGCCCACAGTGCGTAAGTCATACTTGGTGTTCTTCAAACTTGATGCATTGTGTTGCTAATTCAACCATGGATGTATTAGGAGGTAGGGGCTTCAGGAGGTAAATTACATCAGGAAAGCAGACCTCTCAAGATTGGATTCATTCCCTTATAAAAAGAGGAAGAGGGACTCCTCCCTACCACACAAGAACACAGTGATGAACCAGGAGAGAGGTCTCATTAGAACCCATCCACTGGCACCTTGACCTTGGATTTGCCTCAGAACTAGGAATTGACAGTGTGTTGAGCTGCTCACTCTCTGGGCAGTTTATTATAGCAGGCCCCGAGGCATGTCAACTCAGGGCATGTGAGCTCTTGTGTCTGGCTTCTTCATTCACCACCGTCTGTGTGGTTCGGCATCTCTGAGAGGCATTCTGATGGCCTTAGTGTTCCATTGTGGGAAGACACAAAACTTTGCAACTGGTAAAGTGGAGATGGATATTTGGGTAGCTAGCTTTCAAGTTGGTGCTGGCACATGCATACCCACCCGTCTCAGTGCATCAAGGCGCTAGACCCCTGTTTCATGGAGAATGTGAGTAGCAGATAACCCAGTCTTTCAAAGTGAGCATAGACAGCAGGCTTTGTTGTCTACTTGCTTGTTGGTGTTTTGAGTCAAGGTCTTATGTATCCCACAGTGGCCTCAAACATGCAGAGTAGCTGAAGATGACCTTAAAAGTCTGATCCTCCTGCCTCGACCCGATGAGTACTGGAAATACAGGTGTGTACAACTATGTCTAGTCTGTTCAATGAGAGGGATTAAACCCAGTCCTTCATGAATGTCAGGCAAGCATGCTAATAACTCAGCCAACAGGTTGTGGGAGTTCAAGCAAGAACTGCAGTTAGGCACTGCATAGATTTTGGAGTTGGGAATCTTTATGTGCTAATTTCTAGTGCTCCCAGACCAAGGCTGGAAACACTGGTCACTGGCCATGACTGTGCCTGGCTCAGGGCTGGGTTCAGCTTACTGTTAAGCCCAGATGCCCTTCCACCCCCTCCCTGTCTTGTGAAGTGGACAACCTGAGTGGTCTCATCTAGATTTGGCTGTCACTGTGTGCTGTGGGGTATAAGCCAATGACATCTGCAGGATCCATGGTTTCCTTAATGACTCCATTGTTTTATTATTTATTATTAATATTACTATTGCTTTTTTGTTTTTTGAGACAAGTCTTCCAACAGTGCTCAGACTGAGCCAGGAACTATATAGCTCGGGCTATACTGTATAGCCCAGGCTAGCTTGGAACTGACAACCTGTCTTACTTTAGCTTTCCTACTCTAGGGTCACAAGTGTACGCCATCATACCCAGCTCTAACTCAGTTTCCTGAGCTGTGCAATGAAAGAAATGCCTCTGCATAGAGAAGTCATTGTCTGGATAGTATTTTAGGATATTCTGTGAGCCACTGTGCTTATTACCTGGGGACTGTGGTTGGATGAGTCATTTTAAACCACGTTCACTCAGGAGTAGTCATAATCCCAAACCATCCATCTTGGACTTCAGAGCCCACAATATTTTTTTTCTCCCTAAGGGACTCTGCTTCCTAATTAAGTTGAGCTTCAGAATATATTAAGACAATTTGTCATCTCTTGAGCACACATCCGTGGGAGCAGGCTGGAGAGGCCATTTCCGGGTTCTCTGCAGGTCTTGGAGGTAGTGTGATACATTGCCTGGACAGGAGCTGTGGCTGGGAGCTGGAGGGAGACTTCTCCAGCTGAAGGCAGGCACAAGGGACCTTCTAGGTCTAGGCCATCCGGAGGCTCCTGCCACAGAAACAGGCAAGGACTCCAAAAAGTCTTAGGCTACAACTGCAGTGCTGTGGATTCAGCTGGGCTGTTCACGTGACTGATCTGAGACCTCCTCGGCTGGAGCTTCTTATGGACCATGTATATCTTGACAACTAGCCCTTGTCAGCACCCCCAGATCCTGGAGCACCCCTTAAATAAGGAAGATGCTGAGAGTATCCACCAGCATGCCTGGTGTCAGGCATGTATCCAAGTGAACCTACTGGGCTGTGCGCTTCCCACAAATGTGGAGGTGACCCTGGACACAGTGCACATGCTGGCCCTCAGCCTGGGGTCCCAGCAGCTGGGGGCCCCAAAGTACTGTTCTAACTCAGCCTAAAGCATGTTCTTCAGGGCTGTGACCTGGGTATGACGCTGCATGTTCTCAGCAGCTAAATTGACACCTGCTCTCCTTTTCCTGTCTGAGAAGGGTGATGGTCCAGCACTAGGGAATCAATGTGGTTTGTCTCCTTGTTCCCATCACCCTGTTCTTTGTCTTTTTGCCCTCTGATGTAGAAATATAGAAAGACATTGGCTTAGATTTCCTTTTTGCTTTTGGCGGGTGTCTTAGTGAAGGATACTGAGATGGAACTCCGTGACCAAAAGCAAGCTGAGAAGGAAAGGGTTAATTATCTTTCACATCGCAGTTCATCATCAAAGGAAGTCAGGGCAGGATTAACATGAAGGCAAGAGTTGATACAGAAACCATGGAGGCAGGAGCTGATGCAGAGGCCGTGGAGGGGTGCTGCTTACTGGCTTATTCCTCATGGCTTGCTCAGCCTGCTTCCTTTAGAACCCAGGATCACCAGCCCACAAAGGGCTGAGCCTTTCCCCATCAATGTATTAAGGAAGTGCCCTACAGCTGGATATTGTCAAGATAGTTTCTCAGTTGAGGTTCCCTTCTTCCAGATAACTCTACCTTGTGTCAAGTTGACATAACACTAGCCAACATACTGGGTTTTGAAGATACGGTTGTTATACCCTAAAATTTACCATGTCACATACATAATACAAAGTAAATGTAGCACATATAATTCAGTTGTTGTTGGTCTCTTTACAAGTATTAGTCAGTTTTGGAATGTTTCATCACTGTAGAGCAGTTGTTCTCAACCTGAATCCCATGTGGGGGTCAAATGGCCCTTCCTCAGGGGTCACCTAAGACATAGATATTTACAATTCATAACAATAGCAAAATTACAGTTGTGAAGTGCAATGAAAAGAATTTTATGGTTGGGGGTCACCACAACATGAAGAGCTGTATTAAAGCGTCGCAGCATCAGGAAGGTTGAGAATCCCTGATCTAGAAGAAACCCCAGGCTCCTGACTACACCCTTGTTTCCCCAGCTCCAAGAACCACTACCATGGCAGATGAGATAGTTTGGTGAGCAAAGGGTCTCATATCACACCTGAACTTAATCCCTGGGTCCCACATGGTAGGAGAGAGAACCAACTCCCCAAAAGTTGTGCCAGATGGTTTTGACATCCTTGTTAAACTGTATGTGTGGATTCAGTTGATTGGCTTTTGAGGCATGGAACTGAACCGTAGGCTTTGCTCATGCTAGGCAGGTGCTCTGTCCCTGGGCTACATCTTGCAGCCTCCAATGCATGTGTTTATTTCTGGACTCTCAAACCCACTTCATTGCTCTGTGTCTTTCCATGCGTCGGCACCCTGCCACCCTGACTTTTAATGCCTTTTAGTAAACTTTGCACTTGGGAGGTGTGGTATGTAGGTGGCTCATGTGGTTTGCTGCACAATTGTAAGGATCAGAGTTCAGATCCCAGAACCCACATCAAATGTCATTTGTGCATGGTGGCTGTGATTCCAGGGCTCTGGAGCTGGCTACCGGAATGTGCTGCTTCAGTGAGCTCCATGTCTGGTTGAAAGCCCAAGTGATAGAAGAAGGTTCCTGATGTCAACCTCAGGCCTCACATACATGTGCCTTCACACATGCATTGTGTGTGTGTGTATACAAACACTCTACACAGACAAAACACAAGGAAGATTGGGAGGTGCGAGACCTACTATTTTCTTCTTTTTTATAACTATTTTTGGCTACTTCAGGTCCTTTGCCATCCCATATGAATTTTAAAATCAGTCTTTCATTTCCTACAAAGAAATAAAGCAGGTATTCAAATAGGAACTGTATTAAGTCTGTGGATCAGTTTGGAGAGTGTCCAGCTTACCCTTAAGTCCTATGGCTTGTAAACAGACATTTCCCCCAGTTATTTAGATCTTTCTTGACACCTTTCAACAATTTTTTGCTTCCTCCGGGTGTGGAAGTGCAAGCCGATAATCCCAAAACTGTACAGGCCGAAGCCAGAGGATGGCTTCAAGTATGAGGCCAGGCTGGACTACATAGCAGGTCCTAGGCTAGTGTGGACTATATGGCACATATAGCAGACCTTGGTTTTTTTTGTTGTTTGTTTTAATAATTAATTAATTTAAGCAAGCCAAAGCAATGTCTTGTTATTTCCAGAGCAGGAATTTTGTACTTTTTATTGAATATTTTTTCCCTTAGAGTTTATTCTGTTTGATGCCGTTTGTTTGAAATTGCTTATTTTAATTTCTATTGTCATTATCTTCATAACTTGATTTTTGAATTGCAAATTTCTATCCATAGTCATTTTTATCTATTGATCTTGCCTTTAGCAGCCTTGTTGAAAAATGTTATAATGGATTCATCAAGGGTGCTAATTATCAAATATAATAGCAGAAAATAGAAATGCTATGCTCCCTCCATTCTCATAATAAATATCATTCATTTTTGCATTTTTTCTTGCTTTATTGTCCTGCTTAGAACCATATGATTTGGATATAGCTGGGAGGCAGCTCAGTGGTTAAAGCTCATGGACCAGAGTTGGGTCCTCAGAGCCCAAGTAAATGCCAAGTGGGCATCCTTCGGCCCCTTGTAATGACAGCAAATAGAAAAATTGAGAGCAAGCTGGCTAGCAAAGCTAGCTAGACAGGTATGGTGGTTTGAATATGCTTGGCCCAGGGAGTGGCACTACTAGGAGGTGTGTCTCTGTTGGAGTAGGTGTGTCACAGTGAGACCCTCCTCCTAAGCATATTCCAGCCTGTCTTCTCCCAGCAACCTTCAGATGAAGATGTAGAACTCTCAGCTCTTCCTGTACCATGCCGGCCTGGATGCTGCCATGTTCCCGCCTTGATGATAATGGAGTGAACCTCTGAACCTGTAAGCCAGCCCCAATTAAATGTTGTCTTTATAGAGTTGCCTTGGTCATGGTGTCTGTTCACAGCAGTAAAACCCTAACTAAGACAACAAGTGAGCTCTGGATTCAGTGAGAGATCCTGCCTTAATGAGTAAGGTAGAGAGTGATGGAGGAAGACGCCAGCCTTGGGCCTCCACACACGTGCATATGTACACACACACATGCACCCACATACATGCAAACATGAACACATGCATGCACCACGTGCACATGAAAAAGAGAAAAAAGGCAAGAACAACCAGGCATCCTTATCTGATTCTCCGTGGTAGCAAGCATGCCGCTATTAATCGTAATGTTAGCTGTGACTTTTTGTTGTTGTTCATAGATGCCTTTCATCCAATGCAGAGGTTCTTTCTTGTCCCATTATCTACATATAATGTTTTCATTATGTAAGGGCACCAGATATTGTCAAGTGCTTCCTCTAGATCTGTCTGGGTGAGCATGTGACTTTAGGTTGTTATTGATATGATACACTACATCAGAATATGTAGAGGTGCTTCAGGCATCCTTTGTCCCACAGTGCATGTTTTGGATGCTCAGAACCAAGGCTGCTGTGAAGTCATACAACACATAATGCAACATGTATGAGCCCTCCAGGAACACCTCAGATAGTATATGTTTGATTCTGATTCATTTTTTGGTCATTGCATTTGGTTTTTCAAATCTTCTATTGCCATTTTTTTTTTCAACCATCACACTCAGTGGCTCCTTATGGGATTGTGACAAACGGTTTAAGGAGCTGGGTGTTAGCCTACAAGCTGGTTCAGTGGGTAAAGATGCTTGCCACCATGCCTGATAATCTGAGTTTGATCCCTGGGATCTACATCATTGGAGGAGATAACCAACTCCTCAGATTTGCTTTCTGACCTCCACACACATACCTTGGCACACATGTGCTTATTTATATAGACACACATGGAGACACAAAAACAGATAAATGTAATAACAACAAAACAGAAGTTGATCATTAGGTCAGTTGGTTTTCAGATGGTAAATTAACTAAGCTTGCATTCTTGGGATAAATTTCACCTGGTTGTAGTGAATGATCCTTTTATACGATGCTGTGTGCTGTTTTGTGATGGAATTTTGATCAGTATTTATAATGAGAATGGCTCAGGACTTTTATCCTCCTAGGAAGTGTGTCTCTGGTTTTGTGTCAATATCTGAATGTGTTAGGAAGCACACCCTCCTGGGGAATCTCTAAAGGACTTCACATCTTTGCAGAGCTCTGCTGTGAAGCCACCTGGGTGTGGAGTTCATTGTGGGTAATTTTCTCTTTGCTTATTCTACCTCTTCATTACTTGAGTCCGTTTGTACCTTTTCTTTTCTTCTTGACAAATTATATTAGCTACTTTTCTCCTTGCCCTGACCAAATACTTGACCAGAAGCTACTCGAGAGGAAACATTTATTTGGGCTCACTGTTTGAAGGGATACAGTGTACCCTAGTGGAGGAGACAAGGCTGCAAGGGTTCCAGGAGCTTGCTCATCTGGATAGATCAGGAAGCAGAGAGAGGTGGGTAGGAGATGGCTTCAGGTTGTAACCTCTAGGCCTGCCCCAACAAGAAAGACCTCACTCCTAAGACTCTACAACCCCAAACAGGGCATCAGCTTGGATGTGTTCAAACATGAGAGTGGGAAGAGAGAGGGTGTCAGTCAGAATACTACACCATCAAATCAGAGTACAGCTCTTGTTTTATAGCCTGAGCTGGCCAGACTCACAGGCCTATCCGAGTGCTGGGATGACAGGGCACCACACTTAGCTAAAAAGTGTGCCTTTTCGGTTGGCTTAGATCCTCTCAAGCTTCCTCTTGCCCTTCCAGAGTTGGTATCATTGGGTTCTTATGTGAGAGTTGTTTTTTGTTGTTTTTGTTTGGTTGGTTTTGTCTTTCGTTTTTGGTGTACTAATTCATAATTCTAACAAGTAGGAAGTGCCATTATTTTGTCTGTTTTCCAAATGTGTAGAGGTAAAAGGAGAAGTTGAGTAACAGGTTGGGGTCACCCACCAGGAACAAGGCTCTCTCTGCCTGTCTCCTTCCCTTCCAGCTGTCCTCACAGGTAGATGGGCCAGGGGTGGCCCCAGCCTACCTTAGTTCTGACAGACAAAAAAGGCTGGGCTCCAACAGAGAAGCAGAAGTTCAGAAAGAACCCTGCAGGAGCCTGGGGCTCTGGTGCAGGAGCCCTGCCTGGCTGTGCCTTTTGTCCCAGCCCAAAGGCTCTACACAATGTTCTTCTCCATCAGGGTGCCCATGAATCCTTGGAGCAACAAGACCTTCCTTCGTCTCAGGCTCTGTATGACTCACCCATCTCTCCTCTAGAGGAAGAGACAATCTGTAAGACAATCGCAGACAGAAATCAGGATCCACTAGACATAACTCAACATAATTATTCCCGCCTAATGACTTCTGCTCCTTGAGTCCATCTCCAGCAATGACTGAAATCTTTATCTGCCATTGGAAAGCTGGTAGCCAGGGAGCCCCTGCGGCTGAGCAATAGGGCTGGGGAGAAATTTGCTATTCATGTTAATGGAGTGTTCACAAGCAGCCTTGAGGGTTTCTGGAATGTAGGGCTCTCTTACAAGGAAACCTGGGATCAGAGATGGCCATTTGGGACAGGAGCATGTCTTCCTCAGGAATTCATCTCACTTCCTTGGGCATGTTAGTTACACTGTAACAGAAGACACAGCCAGCAGAGCCTGTGTCTCGAAAATTTCCCTTTATCCCATATCTCTGTTCAGATACAGCCAGATCTTTGGTGTACCCCAGAAAAGAATTTCAGGACAGGGCAGTATAGAAACAGACTTTGACTTTATTAAAGGGAGTTTTTGTTTTGTTTGTTTTCTTTTAGAAACAGGATCTATGTATTCCACACTGGCCCTGAGTTTCTGATCTTCCTGCCTCCACTTGCCAAATGATGAGATTATGGGTGTGGACACATGCCTGGTTTTATGCAATGCTGAAAACTGAGCTAAGGCCCAATCATGCATGTCAGGGAAGCCTAAATGAGCTATACCCTCAGCTTTAACAAGAGATAGGAGGAGCAGGGCTGTGGGGTTGACCCAGTAGGTAGAGGGCTTGCTGCACAATTGTGAAGGCTGAGTTTGAATTCCCAGAATATATATGAAAAGTTAGATGTAGTTGTGAGCATGTATAAACCCAGTGTTTCTACAAGGAGACAGGAGAATCCCTGACACTCCCAGGCCTGTGAGCCTGGCCTAATGTGAAGATTCTACCTCAAATAAGATGGAAGGCAAGGACCAACCCGTAAGGTTGTTCTCTGACCTCTGCGTGGGCACCATGGCACACACATGAATGTACACACATATGAGCATGTGCTAAATAAGTAAGTTAGAAGGAGGAATGCTCAGGGAAGAACAACGCACACCCTATAGGAGAGTTCACTCCCATAGCTTTGAGGAGTCCTCTATGATTTTGGTGGCCCTGAAGTTACATCTTTAAGGGGATCCTGAACTGCATCAGGTAGAATTACAGTCTGATCAGGTGACTCGGGGACACTTAGGTTGTTCTTGTTGTGAGTTAGTAATCTTTCAAGACAGGGTTTCTCTGGCTGGCTTCGAATTCAAAGAAATCTGCCTGCCTCTGCCTTCAGCATGCAGGGATTAAAGGTGCTTGCCACCACACCCAGCCTGAGAGTTAGTAAGTTAGTAATCTTGTTTGTAAGATTTTTCAGAAACCATCCAGAGAGGAGCCAGAGCATGCTCAGGGTCACCTGTGCTCTGGCCTTCCTCATGGTTCACTGCTGTTAGCGTTCTTACGGGAAACATCCCTATAAAAGAAATAGTCTTCTCTGTGTTGGCACCCTCTGCAGCAGGTGTTCATCACCCTGGAATTCTTGGTTCCCAGCAGGGCAGAGGCTTCATCTGGATGCTCAGCAAAGGAGCCATTCCTTTCCCACTGCTCCATAGCCTTCTCTTTTTTCTATCCTTCCTGTTCCACGTGGCTGAGGTCACTCGGTGTGCCCAATGTGTGCCGAAGGTCACTTAGCTGCTGGGCAAACTTGAAACAAGAACTTACCCATGGCTCTCCCCAGACCCAGCATGTCCCCTCTAAACCTGGGGACCTCTCTAGGGGGACAGGGGATGGCTGACACTAAGTGCTTTCTTGGATTGGGTGTGGTCCCCTGTACTGAACTGGGATTGATGAGTGGTCCCCTGGTGGTCCTTAGAGCTGTTCCCAGAAGGCTGACATTGGGTTTTGTAGCTAGACAGCTAAGCCACCTCCAGCTGGTTGAGACAAGGCTCTGTCTAGAGCACTAGTTCTCAAGTTTCCTACTGCTGCAGCCCTTTAAGACAGCTCCTCCACCATAAAATTATTTTTGTTGCTACTTAGTAACTATACATTTGCTTCTGTTATGAATTTAATGTAAAATCTGTGTTTTCTGATGCTCTTAGGCGATTACCTGAAAGGGTCGTTCAGCCCCCAAAGGGCTCACAAGCCACAGGCTCTGGAGAACCACTGCTCCAGAAGAACAGAACTGATAGAATGAATATATGTTATAAAGGGGATTTATTACTCTGGCTTACACAATAAGGCAGTGTAGTCTAACTCTGAAGAGGCTGAGAACCCTTTATGTTCAGTACATGAGGTGCATACCTTAGATGTCTCAGGGTGGTGTTAAAGATGTGGAGGGTTCCTAGACAGCTACTGCTCTTGAGCCTGGGCTTGGATAGGTTAGGGATGGAGGGAACATTTGCCTACATGCACTTACTGGCAATGAGGGAAGGCAGGCAGGCATAAGCTGCCCTGTATCTCCGTTGCTCACCCTCAGGGAGGGTCTTACTCCTTCAGTTAATCTTCCAGGAAATAACCCTTACAGACTCACCCACCCAAAAGTGTGGTCCAGATCCAATCAAGTTGACAGCAAGGATTAGTGACACAGGCACCAATAGCACAGTGTCTCAGGAACGAATGCTGGCAGGCTGGTGCTTACCTGCTCATCTCAGGGATGGTAGACACCCGTCTCACTCTATACCTAGGCCCAAGTGCATATTCACACCCGTAAAAGAAGGCGGCATGCTTGTTTACTGAATCCTTGGTAATTTTTTCACTGAACCCAAGAGAACTTGGGCCCTCTGCAAGAGCAGTGCACACTCCTCACCACTGAGCCCTCTCTCCAGCCCACATTTGTAAGCTCTGTATAGGTTAAAGTGTTCTTCAAGGGAACCATCTTACTTAGTGCTGTTGTCCAATGTTCTCATTTGTTCTCCTGCCCCCTCCATAGGCCTCCTGCCCACTCCAGTTGGTTCCCTTCCTCCCTTGTTTTGTCCCTTCAGCTTTCATGTCATGTGTATCCTGTTATCTCTTCCTCCCATAGAATCCTTTCCTCTCAGACTCCCCTTTCTAGTTTCAACACACACACACCACATACACCACACACATACCACAAACATACATACACACTGTACTGGTTAGTTTTGTGTCAACTTGACACAGCTGGAGTTATCACAGAGAAAGGAGCTTCAGTTGAGGAAATGCCTCCATGAGATCCAACTGTAAGGCATTTTCTCAATTAGTGATCAAGGGGGAAAGGCCCCTTGTGTGTGGGACCATCTCTGGGCTGGTAGTCTTGGTTCTATAAGAGAGCAGGCTGAGCAAGCCAGGGGAAGCAAGCCAGTAAAGAACATCCCTCCATGGCCTCTGCATCAGCTCCTGCTTCCTGACCTGCTTGAGTTCCAGTCCTGACTTCCTTGGTGATGAACAGCAGCATGGAAGTGTAAGCCAAATAAACCCTTTCCTCCCCAACTTGCTTCTTGGTCATGGTGTTTGTGCAGGAATAGAAACCCTGACTAAGACAAATTGGTACCAGCAGAGTGGGGTATTCCTGTGACAACCTGACCATGTTTTGGGGAGGACTGTGGAAGGACTTTGGAACTTTGGGCCAGAAGATCCATTCGGTGTTAAGAGCTCTGTCGAATTCTGTGTAGGAGCTTGGAAGATAATGTTGAGAACAGTGCAGAGGATGGAGGCCTGGGTTGTGAAATTTCAGAGGGAAAATTAAAGACTCTCTTCAGGGCCATTGCTGTTTTTATTGTGAAGATTTTGTAGTTCTGGTTAGCTGGGGCTGAAGAATCAGCTGTGATTAACAAGATACCAGAACTACTAAAGCAAAAACTTTGCATTACTGGGACTATTGATGCTGGTTAGCTGGAGCTAAGAAATTAGCAGTGATTAAGAAGAGACCAGCATCGTTGAGGTGACATCTTCTGGGAAGTGTTTTCTGAAAGCACAAAGAGGCTGTGTTCCAGAGATAGGCAAGGTTGTACTCCTTCTGCAGTGGGACTTGGTAATGTGTAAGGGTCACCCAGGTGGTACTGGTTTTGAAGGCATGAAGGGGTCACACAGCAGCTCAGGCTCGGCACTGTGAGAGGCCATGGAAGGCCATTGGTGAAGGTGCAGCCCCAGTTGTAATTGAAGGCCCAGGACTGAAGGGGTCACACAGTGTTTTGGAGATGCCAGCACCAGGAGATGACCACCAAGAGCAGCAGCAGCAGTGGAGTACAGGCATCTGGAGCCCAGAGGACGACGTGTGTGCTACAAAGGGCATGGCTGGAGAAGTGACCCAAGCCCTTGGAGGAGCCCAGAAGATCGTGAGTTGGATCCCAGACATTGGACGGTTGGAGATTGATTTTTGCTTTTGATTGTGACTGTGCCCTGATATTTTCCCTCTTGAAGGAAGAAACTGTTTTAGTGGAGCCCACAGTTAAGAGACTTTTAATTGTAAAAAGACTTTGAATTTTAAGAGAGATGGATATTTTAAAGAAATTGAAATTTTAAGAATATGTAAAGACTGTGGGACTTTTAAAGTTATTTAGATCTTGAGGATGAATAAGAATATAAGGGTTGAGGCTTACTAGTGATGTGTTTGTGTGTCAAGTTGACAAGGGGTCAATTGTACTGGTTAGTTTTGTGTCAACTTGACACAGCTGGAGTTATCACAGAGAAAGGAGCTTCAGTTGAGGAAATGCCTCCATGAGATCCAACTGTAAGGCATTTTCTCAATTAGTGATCAAGGGGGAAAGGCCCCTTGTGTGTGGGACCATCTCTGGGCTGGTAGTCTTGGTTCTATAAGAGAGCAGGCTGAGCAAGCCAGGGGAAGCAAGCCAGTAAAGAACATCCCTCCATGGCCTCTGCATCAGCTCCTGCTTCCTGACCTGCTTGAGTTCCAGTCCTGACTTCCTTGGTGATGAACAGCAGCATGGAAGTGTAAGCCAAATAAACCCTTTCCTCCCCAACTTGCTTCTTGATCATGGTGTTTGTGCAGGAATAGAAACCCTGACTAAGACACACACATACACATATATGCACCACACATACACTACATACACACTCACATACACACACATACCACATACATTCACACATATATACCACACCTACATACCTACACATACTACATACTTACATTCACACACATATACACACACATACACCACACATACACATGCACACACACCATATACATACATCCACACACATCTCCCTTTTTTATTCTGGTTCATTTTGCTTGACAATGATTTCCAGTTCCTTCTGTTTCTGTGCAAGTATCATGATTTCACTTTTCTTCCTGACTGCATGAAACCATGTCATGTGTACCCTGTGATCAATTTGGTTAACAAGAATGAATGCATAAAGCAGGGCCTGGGCTGAGGAATTTGCACTGTGGGTGTTCCACTTTGCCAAGAGTGACATGGCATGTCCCAGAGTCTCTTCTCCCTCAGTGAGCCCCTTGGAGCATGGCTCTTGACCAAGGTTGTGGGGAAGGCAGGATGAGGAAATCAGTAGCTGACATTGTTTGTATACCTACTTGCCTGGTGATTTCTGCTACAACCACCAGGTTGTGTGTCTGATGACCTTCCACAGGTTCCACCATCTGCCTGCACTTTGACCCCATGAGTGTCAAATCAGAACTCCTGGAACCTATTGAATCTGGGGGCTTTGAAACACTTTGAGAAAATATGGACAAGGTGGAGCACGGGGTATCTGAGGTCAGTGAAGCTGGTCTGTATACAATGTAGAAGACATGCATCTGTGAACCCAGAACATGCAGCTCAAAGCATGAATGCTGTGTAGGCTGTAGACTGAGTGAGGACAATGATTGTCCATGCTACAGATGCCCCATTCTGGTGGAGGGTGTTGACCAGCTGGGCCCAGGGAATGTTTCTGTGCCTCTCTCTCTCTCAGTTCTCTATGAATCTAAAACTGCCCTGAAATAAAGTCTGTTAAAAATACATATGGGACCCAAGGAGCTGAAGGGGTTTGCAGCCCCATAGGTAGATCAACAATATGAACTAACTAGAACCCCGAGAGTTCCCTGGGACTAAACCACCAACCAAAGAGGGACCCATGGCTCCAGCTGCATATGTAGCAGAGGATGGCCTAGTCAGTCATCAATAGGAGGAGAGGCCCTTGGTCCTGTGATGGTGCTATGTCCCAGTATTGGGGAATGCTTGGGCCAGAAAGCAGGAGTGTGTGGGTTGGGAAGCATAGGGAGCAGGGGAAGTGATTGGTGATTTTCGAAGGGGAAACCAGGAAAAGGGTTTAATAAAAAATACATATGAGAACTGGCAGGGTGGCTCCGTGCTTAAGAGTTCTTACTGTTCTTTGAGCAGACCCTAGTTCAGTTCCTCCTGTGTTGAGAGGATCACAATCACTGGTAACTCCAGCTCTGGGGGATTGGGTGCCCTCTTCAGGCCTCCACGGGCACCTGTACTAACGTGCATATTCCCACCCTAATGTGCACACACACGCAGTTTTTCTTGGGGCAAGTGAAGGGATGTTGTGAGCTCACCCAGATGCCAGTGCCCCATGTGACCTGTGGTCTTCTTTCCCAGGGGCATGGTCTAGCAGCTTATCAAGCCTGTGCATCATCCCCCAGCGGTTCTGATCCTGCTCTGCTTTGGCCTCCATTTGGCTGTAGGTAAGTCAACGTGAGGCCAATAGGCCTGCAGAGCATTAGGACTGTGGATGGAAGGGGTGGCATTTGCAGAGACTGTGGGGGCAGTTTCTTCAGTGAACTCAGAGGACAGGTCAAGAAACTGAGGCTGAGAGGTAAGAAGAACCCTGTAAGTACCAGGATGAGCCAGGCCTACTTAATCATGAGGACAGCATCACCACCATTGTTTCAGAGCTTGTGCATGTGTCATGGTTCTTTCTAATCCAAATGGCTGCTCCCTCAAGAGGTCTGCAAGATGCAGAGGCAAATGTCAAGTGGTACTTCTGTCCCTGGTTCTGGTAAATGCAGCTAGTTCCCTAGAGACTTAGACCAGCAGTTCCCAGCAGACCTGGGAGTGGCTGGGTCTCCCTCCCCCCTTCCCCCCTCCCCCCAGCCCCAGCCACCCAAGCTCCTACAGCATTCATAGAGGGAATTTCATGGCACAGGGTGTCCTCAGGACTTCTGTGGGTGGAGTTCCTTTCTGGCCTTCATCTCCTGGAGGGAGAGGATATCTCCTGCTGCCTTTTTCTTCACTCCCCCACATTCCATAGACACTCTGTCCAGGTTGTCAGTGAGTCTGAAGGAGATACCCAGAAAGAAGCCCTTGTGTTCGGAAAGAGGGTCTTTGGGTCCCCTCAATCAAAAATAGACACAATGGAATATGGTGTGCACTGCTGGGGCTAAAGAGAGCAGTTCCTGAGTCTATATGACTGAATGTCACCTGCATACATGCCTCCAGGCCCAGGGTCCTCGACTCCAGATGCCATCCATGCACAAGTGTATGGTAGGGTCCATTCAAGCCTGGAAACTGATGTCTGGAAGCTGGAGCAGACAAAGAGGTCAGAGGAGTACAAGTTCTAGCCTATAGTGTCTCTTCTCATCCTGAGGCCCTTGGATGTTTGGTGTACACCCAGTGACTCCTCAGTAGCCACACACACCTGGGCACTGAATGAGGAGAGTCTGGGTCAGATAGTTCTTCCTTATCTGAGGTCAGCACTTTGCCATGGTGTCAGAGGTCAGAGGATGATCAGTAGAAAGATCCCTCTGAAGATGGGCACCTCCTTCAGTCCCACCCACCTGCCTGTGGATGAAAGCGTGTACAAGTCTGGGGCACAGCCTTGCTGCCAGCTGTCTACCTTGGCAGGCAGTATGGCTGTGCTTAGCATGTATCGAGAATATGCTCTGTCCCCAGTGAGTTTGAGGGCTCTGGCTTCTAATGGCAAAGAAAAGCAAAGTAAAGCCTGGGCCTTGAACTCATTATAATATTGGAAAAAGTAAAGCTGGAGAGAGGTTAGGCTTAGAAGGTTGTGTGTAGAGGCTTCCCTTTTCATCAAAGTATTCCAGGAGGTAAGAGATGTGAGCAGGGAGAGAGCCTGAAGAAGGTGTGGGAGCAAAGGCCCAGGGGCAGCCGTAGGGATGGAGACAGAAGCAGCGGATATCTGTGTGGCCAGAGAGGATTGGAGGATGGTTCAGGCAGATAGGGGTGCAATGAGTCATAGCCTGCAGCTCAGAGCTCAGGGTGTACTGAATGACAGCTCTGGGGTTGTAGATAATGACCTCTGTTTAGGTCCCAAAGATCATCCGTGTTGCACAGAAAGGGTTCTTTGGTTAACAGCTTCTTCTAGAACAGCGGCTTTCAACCTGTAGTTCATGACCCCCTTACGGGTCACAAATCAGCTATCCTGCATATCAGATATTTACATTATGATTCATAATAGTAACAAAACTACTGTATGAATTGGCAATGAAAATAATTGTATGATTGGGGTCACCACAACATGAGGAGTTGTATTAAATAGTCACAGCATTAGGAAGAATAAGAACCACTGGCTCTAGAGTATTCTGGGTTAATGGCTGGAGATTGGGTGTGCTATAGGAGAGAGTAGTTTAGCTGACCCACTCTGTAATGATCCCTACCTAGAGATGACCAGCGTGAAAACCCTAGGTAACATCTCAGGCAGCAGGCCGCCTTTCCTGGAGTAGATTCCGGTGGGGAGTGTCCTGGTCAGAGGGTAGGGCGGGAAATCTTTCCTGTGTTAAAAGTCGGGGCTTATTTTTAGGACAACAATGACTTGGCAGTATCAATGTCCTCTCTAACTTTATCTCGGGAGGTTGTGCCTGGAGAACAGTGTTGACAGCTGTGAGAACACACACAGCTACAGTGCACTCGGCCTTCTGGTCCACAGTAGAATTCTCAGAGGGATGGGAACCAGTGTCCTCACAGGCTGTTGGGAAAACCTACCCCATCCCCTCTCTTGATACTTGCTTTAGCTCAGATTCAGTGTGAGCTGATGCCCTGGGCCACTGGTCAGCAAAGTCAGCCTGGATCTTGGCTAGTTGGAGAACAATTTAACTGCTAGTCACCTGGGTTCCGTGACCCTAGCAGGGACTCCTTTGAGAGCTTGTCCATTCCTGTGAGCAAGAACTCTCTCAACCAGAGCTGAGCCAGCTCAGATGCTTCCCACCTAGATCCTGGACTCTCACCAGGTGGGGTCCATGTCAATCCTTTTCTTCCCTTTCCCATGGCTCACCCTGAATACAAGTTCCTGAATTCCTGAAATAACCCAGATTTCCAATTTCTCTCTAGTTGATCTTTTGAATACTCTTGGACTTCCCTGACCCAGTATGTCAACTTTCAGGCTAGAAATACTGAGGACACATGAGACCCTTAACAAATGTTTCACTGTAGGCAATTGCTGGGGTCTCCAGGTCTCCAGAAAGCCCGCTCTTTGGCTGGAGTTAATACTATGGCTTAGAAAGGATGGACTGAGGGCTTGGGATACATAGCTCAGTTGGCAGAGTTTATCTAGCATGCATGAAGTTCTGGGTTCCATCCTTAGCATGAACTGGTACACACACACACACACACACACACACACACACACACACACCTGTAATCCTAGCACTTAGGAGATGAAATCAGGAGTATCAGAAATTTAAAATCAGCCTCAGCAACACTGCATGTTAGAGGCCTGTTTAGGAAAACTGAGGCCCTGTTTAACAAAAAAGGAGCAGGGGTTGGTAGGGCAGGCTGGACCAGATTCTACAGAGTGGTACAGAAGCATGGGCAAGGACAGTGCCTGTGGGCTGCAGAGCCACTGTCAATGGCTGGGTCTTCAGGGATCTAAGGAGTGCCCAGGCAGCCCGTTTCCTCCCTCCCTAACTTCCTTCCTCCTATAAAACAATTACTGTGGCCTTCCTGTGTCTGTTAATTGGTCATGAGATCAGTCCCAGCTGTGCCCTGGGGAACTGGAAACCAGCCTGTGTGCCCTGGGGATGAGTGAAAGGGGAGCAGTTGGTTCATCTTGAAACTCAACCTCTGTGTCCTTACTCTCTGCCCACCAGCTGCCTGGACACTGTATTTGGCAGAATGGGCACAGGCTCTATGTAGAAGGAAAGGACCCAGGCCTCTCTTGTGCAGCCAACAGTGAATATCTTACACAGCTTTGTATGCCCCTTGCTTTGCTCTGGGGGTTCACATAGTAGGTCTTCAATTAATGCTTGTTATTGGAGCTTTGCTTATTAGGTATTCAGTTAATGCCTGTCACTGGGGCTTCACATAGTAGGCACTCAGTTAATGCCTGTCACTGGAACTTCATAGTCAGGTTTCCGCATGGCTCCGAGAGGCTCCATGCGGAACCTGTGGCTTTTGGCCCTTTGATCGCAAGATTCAAAATGGCCAAAGGTAGCTTTTCTGAGCTTCCCACACCATTCCTCATAAACATGTTCCCACCTGGACTCAAGACTGTAGCTTCTGGGGTCACTGAGGGGCCATAGGCACATCCCACTCCCCTACCTAGCATTCTCTGCAAGGAAGGGAGGGAGTGATGATGGTTTAATGAGCATGACTTACTGTTCTTACTTCTTCCCAAAGACATTAGCCACGAGTCAAATAGCTTGTGAACAATTCCCTGGAGGTTTTCTTTTGAGCTTAAAGAAGAAGAAAAACACAAAACAAAACAAAACCCTAATTTGTGGAGTGGGTACAGAAGCTATACTTGCAGCCCCCAAATTCACAGGGGTCTCTTGCCCTGAGGACAGATCCCTGTGTTAATACATAGCTACCTCATCTAATATTTAAGGTGACATTTCTCTTGGTTGACTTCTGCCCAAGGCATATTATTAGAATGTGGCCGAAGCTCATTCACTGGGGGCACATGAATTCTATTGCTCCCGTTCACTGGGGACATCATTCAGTCAGGGACCTGGGCAAAATGTAGCTTTCTGCTGTCGACTGGGAGCAGTGAACCTACCAGCCAGGAGGGTGGGAAAAGAACATTAATGTCTCAGAGGGGAAAGAGCCCTCTCATGTACCATAGCAGACTGCTCTGTGGAGGAGTTGCATCTTAGAGCTGGGGTCTATCTGCTCAGGGCTGCAGCCTTTGGAGAAAGTATGTGCTTCAAGAAGTGCCCTCCCAGACCATCCTGAGGCTGGCAATGATCAGGATATCTGGGCTTGTGCAAGTGTTTGAATCTGTCATTACAAGTGGGTATAGATCCCAGGCCTTTACATCTGTTGCTTCAGGTTTTTATTCTGGTTTTCACCCAACTTGAACCAACCTTCAAGAAATGAATCTGAATTCCTTGGGTTTGATGGTATTTATTTCCTCTTTCTTTCCCTAGCCCTCCCTCTTCCCCACACCCTACATTCATCCATTTCTCCATCCCTCTCTTACTGTTCCTTACCATCCCAGACTGCTCCATGTTGTTCTGCTCCAGCCTACACTGTTCTGTTATTGTTGAGTAGTAGTGTGGGTTGTGAGTCCTTCATCGTTCCCCTTAGTGTGCCTGGAGAGGTAAGAGACCCAGAGTTGGGTAGCAGAAACAGGCTTACTGACAGTGGTCTCCCCTAAAATCTGAGCCTATGAGCTCTTGAAACTTAGCAGCTGTGAGGGGCCCCTGAGTCTGGCCCTATGAACTGTCACTCCCACCCCCAGGTAGGTGTACCCCAGGTAACACATGTCTGCACTCTCTCTGTTTTATAGTGACTCGCCTCTGAGCACACTGAGGCTTCCTCTGAGCATCCCTCTTCCCTGTCCACCAGTCAGCATCTTCTCCATCTGCCCAAGGTTAGGGTCATTCGCTCAGCACATCTTCAGGTCAAGTCCATGCATACTTGGTAAAGGTGGCTAGATGAATGAATGAGCAAAGGACTCGTATTCCTGTGTGTAAGAATAGCGAGCTCCCAGTGGGGATATCTTCCAGGTCCTATGTGGTGCTCTGAGGAGTCCTCCTCCTAACAGCTCTTCCTCCTGGGTTATCACTGGGGCCAGGAGGGATGGGAGCCTCTGAGTAGTCAGTGAGGTAACACATCTCTGTGTTGGGAGAGGGGTGTTGGTGTGTGTGTGTGTGTGTGTCTGTAAACTTTACAACGTGTATGGTATGAAGTGTGAGTCACTGCCTGAGAGTCCCTATCCCTCACATTCCTATTCCTAAGCAGTAGGCATGGACTTCCCAGGATACCTGCTGCCATGAGAGAAGGGGCCTTCCTCCTCCTGAAACTCCATCCCTGTGTCTAGCAAGCCCTTGGTGCTTGGGCCCCTGTACTAGACCTGCCCCTCAGCAACAGGAGCCTCTGAGGTCCCTGCCCTGATGTTTTCCTGGCTACATCCTTCCTTCCCTCCCCTCATTTCCTCTTTGAAGTACAGGAGTTAGCATGTCACTGGCCCCACCCCAGGGAGGCATCCAGATCACAGTGACCCCAGGCTCTCTGCCAGCACAGGACACAGTTTTTAATGCCACTGCACTAGGTGTGACCTGCAAGAGCAGCTTTTCAGGTCGGTGGCTTCCCTCCTCACAGGGTGCTGTACTCAGATGGAGCTCATTGAGGAAGCCTGTGGTCTTTCACAGTAAAAGTCCTCCAATGTCCCCACTGAGCATTTGCCTGGTGGTTCAGTTTGTCTCTGTCTCCTCATAGCTTCTGTTTCCCTTCCTTTCATAGAAATAGGCTGTAAACTCCACGCACAGAGACCTTCACTCTTGGTTTACAGCTAAGGAGACAGGACTCAGAGAAATCAAGGTAGCAAGAACATATGGCTAGAAGGGAAGGCTGTAGGCAGGGATTGACCTAGGGATCACCAAATCTGCATGTCCCATTGCAGCCTGACACAATAAACTGCAGTTCCTCTTAGAGAGGGACACATAGAGGCTCAGTCAGGACCAATGAGAGATATTCTACCCTGCTCTATGATAGGCCTGGCACAGCACCCTTGGGTTACTGCTGGACCCTCCCAGGAGAGTTGGGTGCTGGCCACTGGCCAGGGCAGTCTGAGTCATTGACCATGCAGAACCAGTCCTAGAGGCTCCATGCCATTCCCCTATCCACTGGGGAAAGGCCATTGCTGGCTTCTTGGCCTGCAGCATCAGAACAGAGTTGATATGAACTGTCATCCCAGTCAATCAGGAGCCCATCCATGTGTGAGTTGTTCCATAGCTGGCTCAGGGACCCCAAAGAACCTGCTGCATCCAGCCAGTGGCCAATATGCCAACCTGAGCCTGGGTGTTGAGCAGCAAGGAAGAGAAGCCTATTCTGACTCCATCCCACCAGGACTGATTGCACAAGACGTCCATCTGTAGAGGGACTGGGGGAACGAATTGGAGGCCTCTGCCCTCTCCTGCTTGCAGCAATGTCTTACATATCCTTCAAAAGAGCACTTAAGGCATGCTGTGCTCCAGTAATTTCAGCAGACTGAGGAGTGTCTTGAGTTCAAGGCTGGCCTGGGCTGAATAGAAAAACTCTATCATAGCCAGTTGCTAGTGGGGCACTGCTTTAATCCCAGTACTCAGGAGGCAGAGATAGATGGATTTGTGTGAGTTCCAGGTCAGCCTGGTCTACAGAGCAAGTTTCAGGACAGCCAGGGCTACACAGAGAAACCTTGTTTCAAAAAAAAAAGACTCTGTCACATGAAAACGGGAGGGGGAGGGAGAGGAGGGAGGATAGGCTGGAGTTGGCTACAACTGTTGGTAGAATGCTTGCCTAAGATTCACTGAAATCTAAAGTCTATCCCTAAGTGCACCACAAAATGCATGCGGTGGTGCATGGCTCTAACCCCAGCCCTTGGGAAATCGAGGCAAGAGGATCAGGAGTTCAAGGTCATCGTCCTTTACATAATGAGTTTAGTGTCTAGCCTGGGATACATGAGACCCTGTCTCAAAACCACAGGGTGTGGACTCAGCCCACAGGAAGAAGACTGTATAACACAGGTGTCTGTTCCTCTGGCTCAGCCTTGAGCTTCTACTGTGAAGTCGAGCATTGATTGTGTCCTGAGATTTTTGACTTGCTAATTCCCTAAGATTTCCGTAAAGCTGGACATTAGGTGAGGAACGTGAGGGCCTGGATCTGCCCTGCCTTTCATGTCTTTCCTGCTATCCCCATTGCCAGTTCCTAGTCTGCTTGGGTTGGTCATCTTGGTTGTGCTCCATGTTAGCTGGCCCACCTCTGTCCCTGTGAGGATACTATCACTTCCTCATTGGGCAGCTGTTGAGTGCTGCAGGGCAGTGAGTTCTCCTTAGCTCTGGCCCTGGCACAAACCCACACATTGCTTTTTGTTTTCCCCTCCTCCACCACAGGGAACTAGCTGCTCAGATGTCCTGCTGGTCCCATACAGAAGCAGAGGCCTGTAAAAGGTCTGGTCTGGTGATGAGCATCTTTGATGATAATGACCTCTTGGGAAGGAACAAGAAGCCTTACTTGGGACCCCATAGCTGGATTGCTGTCCAAAAGGAGGGACATCAGCATCTGGCAAGTGAACAGCCCCTAGTGTGACACATTCCTTGTGTCTATTCTACTGTCACTATTGTGCCAGAATGGAGGTTTCTAGAAGACTAATTCACCCACAACCCTCACATTCCTTCCTGAGTCCCTAACCCTGGAGGTCACAAAGTGTTTGATCTTCCAGGATAGGAAGAGTCTCTTGGGCCTCATGCTGAGCCTCTGAAATGTTATGCAGCCCTGACTCACAGTTATAAACAGTGTGTGTACCCTGCCTTGTTTGGGGGCACTGTGCAGGTTCATGGTGGCAAACTTTAAATACAAAAATTCAGGGCCCCACAGTCTGAGAGGTGGAGTGTTCCCTGTGTGTAAGCATAAGGACCTGGGTTCAGATCCCCATCACCTGTGTAAAGTGCCACATATGTCCTTGTTGGCTGTGACCCTAGCACTGTGGGATAGAGACAACAGGAACCAATTCTAGGGTAGTTCTGGCCAGCTAGTCTAGACAAAATGGTGAATAGTACTCTCTGGGTTCAGAGAGAGGCCCTGACTCTAAAACAGGGGCAGGACTCTGAGGCCTGTAGACCTGGCTCTGAGCTTACAAACAACTACTACTGTTTCAGAGGACCTGAATTCAGTTCACAGCACCCACATCTGGCTCTGTGAGCCACCAGGAACTTCAGTTCAGAGCCCTGACTTCTTCCTGCCTCTCTAAGCACGTGGCATACATACATACAGACATACATGTGAATAGAAATTTTAAAAACTTTTTTAAAAAGAAAAAGATAGCTGGGCAGTGGTAGCACACACCTTCAATCCCAGCACTCAGGAGACAGAGGCAGGTAGGTCTCTGTGAGTTTGAGACCAGCCTGGTCTACAGAGTGAGTTCCAGGATAGCCAGGGCTACACAGAGAAACCCTGTCTTGGGAGAATGGCAGAGTAAAGAAAAGCAAAAAGAAGGAAAAAACATTCTCTTTTTATTTATTTATTTATTTATTTTTGATTTTTCGAGACAGGGTTTCTCTGTGTAGCCCTGGCTGTCCTGGCACTCACTTTGTATACCAGGCTGGCCTCGAACTCAGAAATCCGCCTGCCTCTGCCTCCCGAGTGCTGGGATTAAAGGCGTGTGCCACCACGCCCGGCTGGAAAAAACATTCTCATGTCAACCTCTGTATCCTGGATGGGAAAGCATGCATGTGTGTATGTGTATAAGGGTCCATGTGTGTGTGCATGAGGGTGTGTGTGATGGTTTGTATATGCTCGGCCCAGGGATTGGCACTATTAGGTGTGGCCCTGTTAGAGTAAGTGTGACCTTATGAGAGTAGGCATGTCACTGTGGGTGTGAGCTTTAAGACCCTCATCCTAGCTGCCTAGAAGTCAGTATTCTGCTAGCAGCTTTCAGATGAAGACGTAGAACTCTCAGTTCCTACTGCAGCATGACTGCCTGGATGATGCCATGTTCCGTCCTTGATGATAATGGAATGAACCTCTGAACCTGTAAGCCAGCCCCAGTGAAATGCTGTCTTTTGTAAGAGTTGCCATGGTTGGTCATGGTATCTATTCACAGCAGTAAAACTCTAATATAGTGTTTAACACATACACATGCACACACACACACACACACATGCGCACACATACACACACACAGGAAAAGGGAGTTCAGTGTCTGATCTGAGGAAGTGCTCTGAACAAAACAGGACCAGAGTCTGAAGGTAGATGAGAATTGATGCTAATCCTAGAGGCCTCTTCCAAGAGAAAGCACATACACCCAAGGACTCAACCTCTCTGAAACAGACAGCAAGAAAGGCAGAGAGGTGGAGGATCTGCAGGTGCAGAGACCCTGGGGTTGAAACAGACTTACCAGGGTCCAAAGAGGGGAAAAGCACAGTAATGATGTCCCAAAAGTGTAAGTCTTAACAGAAGGTCAGAAATGCCATTCAGGATGTTGGGGAGAGTGACCATGGAGTCTGGGAAATCTGCCCACAAGGAGTGGTGGGATGTTTGTGTCTGAGCAGCCTGCAGGGTGTGAGTAGGAGCTTCCTGGGTGACTGGAGTGGGTGTGACCCAGATGAGCCTAGCTTAGTGAGGAGAGTCACCCACATGGCTCCCTTCCTGTTACAGTAGCAGTTTCTGTTAAGAAAAAAGTTCTTGGGGGTTTCCTGTTCTTTTCTCCACCTTCTCTGGTTCCCCAACTTGTGTGGGGCCTCTCAGCCTTTGGAAAGAGCAGAGGGAGAGAGGTCTGTCAGTGTAGGGTGAGGCTTTCCATGCAGCCTTGCCAGCTGCCCCTCTTTCTCCTTTTACATTGCACTTTTACCTTGTTGCTTAAGTTTTATGCATATGGATTAGTTTGTGTGTGGTGGGCAAGTGATCCAGTGAATGTAGGTCAGAGGACACAACCTCTGGGATTCAGTTCTCTCCTCCTACCACGTGAGTTCTCAGGCGTAAACTCAAGTCATCAGGCTTGGTGCCTGGTGCCTTTTCCCAGGGAGTTATTTCAATGGCTCTGATGCCTTTTTTTAATTATTATTAAAAAACAAAACAAAACAAAAAAAAAAAAACGGAAAAAAAACCAAAAAACAAAAAAATATTCATTAATGCTCTGGGGAGTTGGGAGTTTGAGCTCTTGGGGTATGGCTTGGGAGTCAGGAAGGATTTGCAGTGACTAGTGCCTTGACATGGGACTGTGGCTCAGATGGCAGGCTGAGGTTGCATGCTGGTACCCAGTAATACCCTATCCTCCCTCCCATAGATCTCACTGGGTAGCTGTGTGTTGTCCCACTCAGAAGAGGAGGGTACCTCTCTCACTGTAGCCTTCAGCTTCCCTGGCTGGGGTCAGGCTGGCTTCTCCAGAGAGGGCCAGAGTAGTCCTGCAGCCTATGTCTGTGGACCTGAGGAGGACTGTGGGATGGGAACACATTATCTCTCACTCATGGTATCAGAGAGTGAAGTGATCACTGGATGCCATAGGATGCTAATTGCTGTGAATTGGATCCCTGTGTGGTGGCATCAATTCTGGAGTTCTTGGTACTGCCCAGCACTGTCCACAGAAATATGATGACAGCTACATTCATATATAATATGATATTTTCTTAGAACCACATGGAAAGAGGAAAGAGAAACGGGGTGAACAATGTCCACAGCCTGTTGGTTCTAACCCATTGTATTCCAAACGGGCCCAAATCCTATATATTTTACCCTAAGGACTTGAATTTAGACTAGTCCAGTTTTCTAATGCTGTGACCCTTTAATACAGTTCCTCATGTCATGGTGACCCACAACCATAAAATTATTTTTATTGCTACTTTATAACTATAAATTTTGTCACCATTACAAATCTTAATGTAAATATATGTGTTTTCCAATAGTCTTGGGCAACCCCTATGAAGGGTCCTGCAATCCCCAAGGAGCTGGAACCCACTCATTGAGAAGCTCTGGTTTAGACCTACTATGCTTTCTTGACTAGTTTAGAAATTGAAAGGGGTGTCCCTGGACTAGTTTAGAAATTGAAAGGGGTGTCCCTGGAGGGCTAGGGACTGTGCCAGTCTTCGCCCTCTAGTGTCCGTCCATCCTCAGTGCAGCTTGTGTGGCATCAGGTGCATCCTGTAGCTGATGGCCATTCTGCCTAGGGCTACACTGAAGTGGAGGCTAAGGCTTTTTGAGTTTCACCTACTGCAGGATGGAGGAGGACGAGGGGGAGGAGGAAGAAGAGTAGGAGGAAGAGGAGGAGGACGAGGAACAATATTCTGCTGGTCACTGTAAGGAAGAGCACAGTTGAGGCTGATTTCCCCCTGCCACCTTCTGTTCTACCTGACATGGAACAGGCTCTCCATCAGCCAAGTCCAGATGGTCTGTTGAAGTTCAAATTCACAGAGGATGTACCCAGTCTCTCCTGAGTCCAGGACTTCATGGGGATTTGGTACCCACATCTCCCATCACCTTCCCTCCAGGGTCTATGTCTATCAGCCCTTGAGGTTTGGCAGTCTGACTGATGAGATTGCTGCATGGTGGGATGAATTGTACCATGCGTGTTCCTAGCCAGCACTGAGCTGTGGTTAATGGGACACTGGAGCTCCCAAGGGCCTTTCCCAGCAACAGCACAACTGTGATGTTAGCAAAGCTTTTTACTCGCAGTACCAAGCTCGGGTTAAATATTTTCACAGAGCTCCCCAGCTACTTGTTTGCTTTTTCTTTAATTTACAATTCAGTGTGTTAAGGACAATAAGAGCATAACAGACCCTGGGAGGAGGCGTAGGAGCTGTTAGCTCCCTCACCCAATTCCCATTACCGAGGAGTCACATGTCCTCCATGCTCCAAGGCTGTTGTCTGTCAGATCTTATCCCTGCTAAAATATGAAGTGGGAGGTGGCTGTGTGATCCCCAGGGACCCTCATTCCTTCCCCCTAAAAAGATGAAAGTAGGGCTGTCTGATCAATGAAGCCTGGGTTAGTCTGATGGCTGGTGCTACGTAGGTTATTTCTTCAGGGTAGCAGGCACAGTGATTTTTCTGTCCCTGAATAAGCATTCTTTTTTTGCCAGGTGTTTTCCCAGACAGCTAAACATCACTAAGGATGGCTTGGTTGCTTAATGAATGATAGAGGGGTCACAGGGTGTGTACCACTGAGCCCGTCACACATCTTTGCTGGTGTCTCAGTGCCTCCAGGAGAGCTAAAATGAGGTCCCTCGTATTAAATATTTTATCCAGGTCTCTGTTAGGCATCTACGGGCAAGTGCCAGGAAGCATCTATGAGGCCGCCAGCATTTGTGGGCTCCACTTAGCAGGTTCATGAAAGTGAGCATTAAGGGATCATGGCTTTGATAGCCACTTTATTGGCCAGGAGCTTCTGTGGGTACCAGCTAAAGGCACCTTGGAAACTCATTGCCTCTCAGGATGTTAGCAGGGAAGGGGCCCAGGATAGATCAAAACCCAAAGGACAGAGCCCAGTTCTAACCTAGGTCTTTTCTTTCTCGATGGGACTCATTCTGCTAACTCCTAGCTGAGCCACGTGAGACCGCTTACCACTCCCTGGAGGCTCTGTCATCCTCCACCATCCCCTCTGGGCCTACAGTTTTGACTCTAAATTCCATCTTCTTGGCCAGAGCACCTAGTTCTCCTGCCTAGGAATGTGTCATTGTAGTGCAGGGCACTCGAGAGTAGGGACCACAATCCAGCATGACTCAAGCATCTATACTTCAAGAACCCAAAAGATGCAAAACACTGGAGCAGGTCCAGACTGCCTACTCAAGTGTAGGCTTCTCTGTGAGCCACCCTCCCAGGTGATGGGGTGTATCTGTCAAGAAGGAGGCTAAGGTGGGGGTGGGGGGCTTTCTGCTGCTGGGAGCCTGCTTTCTTGCCCTCCCTGGGGGTTCTTTAGTTAGCTTGCTCTATGACTGTTGGTCCTCTCTCCCAAGTCTCTTTACTGAATCTTTGTCCCCTTTGGAAATGGAAAGGGGGGGGGGGTCACTGTCACGGACTGCACTGGGCTGAGAGTTCCTATTGGTCAGGGATAGCTGCTGGATATTCAACAGTCTCAGCACACTTAGCATTGTAAAGGTGTGTTTCCCCATCTGGGTGTAGAGGAACATGGCAGGGCAGGAGGACTATGCTCCATGGAGTCCCTCCAGGACTGGGGCTTCTTTACACAGAGCCTTTCTTTACTGGAGTTTCAGAAAAAGGCCAATCCTACCCTCTCTTCCTCCTTATCTCATACTGCTTATGCCATTGGTCCCAGGTGCTTAAGATGGCCAGACACATTCCCATTGTCACCATTCTTTCTTTAAATGACATTGCATGCAGGAGCAGATCTTCAAGCCATTGCTCCTCAGAACCAGGTCCCGAGGCTCAGACCCTTCCTTTTCCCTTTTCTACATCCCATGAACCCTCAATGCCTCAGGGGTAGCCCTGAAACATGGATTGAGGGCTCCTGGGTGGTCTCCATCCTCCTGATGCTTGCGCCTTGTTCTTTGCATCCAAAGAGTGTCACTCGGGATCTGCTTGGATGCTAGCTATGTCAAAGTTCTTCCTGCCTCCAAATTAGTATTAGTACATCCTGGGAACAAGGGCATCTTGTGTGTGTGTATGTGTGTGTGTACTATCAACACAGCAGCAAGCATGTCCTAAACCAATGCAAAGCATGAATTCTAATTAGCAGCCTGATATCAGGGAGGAGGCAAAGGCTGGGCAGAGGCACAACCCTGTGTTCTGTAGCTCCCTCCTCTGAAATATTTGGTAAGGAGCAGATCTTCAAGGCATTGGGAAGGGAATGGGAAATAAGGGAAACGAAGCCTCTCCTCCAACACCTCCAAGGCTGTCTGCACTGCAGCCTCCTCCCGGCAGATATCTGCAGAGCAGGTACAAGGAGTTTGGCATTCTAGTAGCATCCGTTAGATGATAAATCACAGACACAGCCGTGATGTGTATTCAATGAGGTGGGTGGATGCTGTGTGCATGACCTGGAAACCAAGGGTCTGTGGCAAGGCCGAGGGTTGCAGGGCTGTTGATCATGAAGAGGAGTCATAAGCACAGGGCTGGCTATGGTGGCAATGCAGCTGTTTGCACATTGCCCTCTCAGGGACTGTCATACCAGCACAATCCCATAGCTGGGCAGACTGGAGTTGGGTCCTGGCTCACTTAGGAGAGGTTCTGCAGCTCTCTGATGGTCAGTTCTCTGGTTAGCACGATGTATTTGATGGGTGACATTTCTAAGTGAACTCCAGGCCAGAGACACATTGTAAGTTTGCCTGTGTGAATGGTTCAGTGGTGAGGACCTTGGAGCTACATGGCTTCACCAGGTCTAGGTCTTCTCTCTCCAATAATAGTATTTGAGCTGGGGATCACACCCCCACACACACACACACAGCTTGGTCCAACCTGGCTTCTCTACCTTTCACCTCCTACCACCCCAAACTCTGCCCTGTTTTCTGGGGTCCCCCATCCACCTTGTCTCACACAGATGTATCTCCTGCCTGAAGGCCTCCCGAGGGGCTGCCACTGACAGAGACATCCAAGCAGCCACTTTCCTGGGCTCAGCTCATTGTCCCATCTTCTAGGTACTCCAGTTCCCTTCTCCCTCCCCCACCCTCCTTTCCCCTCTTCCTCCCTCCCTCCCTCCCTCCCTTCTTCCTTCTTTCCTTTCTTCCTTCCTCCTTCCTTCCTTCCCCATTAATATTCCTGGATTATCCCCAGATATCTCTTTTTGCACGCCTTGTCCTGCTTCACTAAGGGATTCTTTGGACCAAACATCACCAGGTGTACCACCCTCCCACTGTTGGCTGTCCTATTCTTACCTCCACTTCCGTGTTCCCAGTGTGGCTTCAATTTTACAAGTGTCTTGTTAATTGAGTTTCCAAAATGAATTACCTACAATAAAACTAGGGCATTTCTATCCCTTCCCAAAGAGTCATGATATGCTCTTACTCTGTGTTGGGGTGTGGATTAGAGCCCTGGGTAGTGGGCTCCATGGAGAGCAGCTAGCTCTTCATCTGTGTGCTTATCCTAGGCCTGTGGTGACCCCTCAGCCACCAGCAGTCGCATTTGTCCTCTGAGGGCAGACTCTGTGGCTGGAGAAGTTGGTATTTTGGGCTTCTGTTCAGAACTGGATGTAGCTAGCTTCTTGTGATACTTCTGGCCAGCACTGGCCACCCTGTCAAGCTCAATCTCCAGTGAGGCAGGGATAGGTTGGCTGACTCGTGGCTGAAGCCCAGGCTGTAGGTGATAAGGAAAGAGGACACTAAACCTTGGTAGAAGCAAGGCTGTGAGATAGGAAGTGAGTGTAGCAAGAAAACAGAGGATCTGGGGCTGGCGAGATGGCTCAGTGGTTAAGAGCGCCGACTGCTCTTCCGAAGGTCCTGAGTTCAAATCCCAGCAACCACATGGTGGCTCACAACCATCCGTAACGAAATCTAATGTCCTCTTCTGGAGTGTCTGAAGACAGCTACAGTGTACTAACATATAATAAATAATAAAATCTTTAAAAAAAAAAAGAAAACAGAGGATCTGGCAGTCAGCCATCACTGGGGGTCTTGAGAGGGCCTGCGCCCCTCTATATATGCACTCCAGGACCATAGTTCTGCCTTTTCAGTTTTGTTTCTTGTTTTTGAGACAGGGTTCTCTTTCTGTAGACCAGGCTGGCCTGGAGCTCAAAGTTATCTGGCTGCCTCTGCCTCTGACTGCTGGGATTAGAGCTGTGTGCCAGCACCAAGGCTCTGTCTCTATTTCTTGTTCCTGAAGCCCCTCTCAGACAGGGCTTAACCAACATTGTTCTATCAACTCAGAGGTTCTTGCCACCAGTCAAGAGACTGTGATTTGGGGATGCTTCTTCTTTGAGTAGAAAATAAAATCTAAGGGGACTGGGATCCTGGAGAGAGGGCTCTTAATGTTCTTGCAGAGGACCCCAGTTCAGTCCTGTTCCCTACACCCACATGGTGGCTCACAACTTCTGTAACTCCAGTTCCAGTGCTCCTACATTCTGTACACAACACTGCAGGTACCAGGCACACACACAATGTATTACATAACAAGAAAACCCTTGTAACATACTATATAAGTAAATATTATTAAAACATTGAAGGAGAAAAAAGGAAAGGAACATGTGGATACATTTCAACATCTTAAAACTGCAAATGAGCCATGCATTGTGTCTCACACCTGTGACTGCTAGACAGGGGAGGCAGGAAGGTAAGGGTGCAGGTTGTCCTCAGCTACATAGTAAGTTTGAAGCCAGCTGAGCTACATGAGACCCTATCTGAGAAAACAAATAAACAAATAAAATTACAAAGGAAAACACAACAAAAGGACCTACAAGGTACCTATCCATCCAGCCAATTCCCCTCTTCACTCAACTTTACCATTTTCTGTAAGTTCTTCCAGAGGAGGCCTCCACAGATAAACCCATCTGACCTTTTCTCAAAGATGGCAGCTGTCATCACGTGCCCTTGTGCAAGATCTTCTTCCATTGGTAGATCTCTCTCTCTCTCCCTCCCCCGCCCCGTGTGTGTGTGTGTGTGTGTGTGTGTGTGTGTGTGTGTGTGTGTGAGAGAGAGAGAGAGAGAGAGAGAGGGTGGGGGTTCTCTGTGTAGTCCTGGCTATCCTAGAACTTGCTCTGTAGCCCAGGCTATCCTTCCTTGAATTCCTATCTGTCTGCTTCTGTCAGTAAGTGCTAGAGTTAAAGGCATGCACCACTACTTGCCTGCTTGTTCTCTTTCTTTTAATATAATTTTTTTTGAGACAGGATCTAGTGTAGCCCAGGCTAGCCCTGAATTGCTATATAGTCAAGGATGACCTTGAACTCCTGATCCTGATGCCTCCACCCTCCAGTTCTGGAATTACAGATGTGTGGCACCTGGCTACCTGAGTTGATGATTATTTCTGATCAAGATACTGTGGACATTTGAGTTGATTGTTTGTAAAGGGGAGGACGTGTTTAGATAAGTAAATGTGTGCTTTGAAAGGCAATATCAAGCTGCCGTAGTTCTGTGTTGAACAAGGAACTTTAAATATCTCCTAGTTGTGTAGATAAGTAAATAAAATATGTACATAGAAAGCTAACAGCCTGGGAAAGAGGTGAAGAAGACAAGGGTGGTAGCAGGTAATACTGAATGCATGTCTCATCATCCTTAACAGGATCTAGCACCTAGAGCTTAGAATTCATAAGCCTCTGAGCAGTTCAGAGTGATTTCCTTTGGGACTTGGGTAGAGGAGACTCACCCACACTAGTTCTTCTACACATTTCAAAAATAACTGAGCTATGCAGTGTGTTATTGTGAATGAAAGAAACCAAAATTGAGGTAGGAAAGTGAACGAGTATTAATGTCCAGTGGCCAATCACTGCAGGATCTCACACTTGGGCCTTGTGAGAGAGTGCAGTGGAGTGTGCTGGCCAATTGAGCAGAGTCCTAGATTTCCATTGGGGCTGTTTCAGCTGTTAACATTCATATCAACATTCACCAGCCGATTGATGCCAATTCTAGATCTCCCTTGCAGAACAGTATCTCATAGGCATAATAAAGAGCAGGGACTCCCCAAAGGTTCCCAGGTGTCTCTTCTAGGGTTAAAAACAGCATGGTGTGTGTTGGTAACTTCTCCCAGTCCATTATGTGGAGGGGGACAAGGAGGTCTTGGGGGTAGGAATGGGGTTGGTAAATGTCATTTATAAAATTAGGGTTGCTGACAAATGAAGTTGAACTTTGAAGGGCCAAAGCCATGTTCCTGTTCTCTGGTATCATCCCTGAGTCCACTCAGGATGGGTGTCAACCTAGTTCTAAATTTACCCTAGCTGTGTTAGCTAAGAATGTGAACCACTAACATCCGCCTATGCAGGCAGGATTTATTTACTATGCAGCATCAGCAAATGTATCTGTGACAAGAAAACAAACAAACACACCAGGTTCCCCACGAGAAAAAGAACGAGCTGTTCAAAGCGAAGAGTCAGGATTGGGTCCATGAGACCCCTTTGCCCCAAGCTGATGAGCTGAGGGGTTTGTCTCAATCCTGCCTCTTGTTTAACCCTTACAGGACATTTGATAAAATTTCATTCCACTGATTTTAGGTTGTTTCTCCCTGTCCCCTTATACTATGATTCTGCATGCATGCTCCAAGTAGACTGTATTTAGCCATAAAAAGATATTCTTTCTGTCTTTCCTAGAGTGTTCTGGCTTTTGCCATGTTGTATAGAACCATTTTGTACCTCCTGAAGAGAGCCGTTCAGGAAACGCTAAAAGTTGGAGCTTGCACTATCATGGTCTTGAGTTTTTCTGGCCCAAAAGTTCTCAACCTGTGTGTCACAACCCCTGTGGGGATTGAATGACCCTTTCACAGTGGGTCACCTAAGACCATCCTGCATATTAGATATTTACGTTATGACCCATAACCATAGCAAAATTACAGTTATGAAGTACCAACGAAAATAACTTTATGGCTGGGGGTTCACCACAACATGAGGATCTGTGTTAAAGGGTTGCAGTTTTTGTAAGGCTGAGCACCACTGCTGTAACTGATGGCACTGGACATACAGAGGATGTTGCTTAGCCAGCATCGTGGTAGGGTGTGATAGGAAGCCAGACCTTGGGTCCCAGGCATCCACAGCTTACCTTGTGTCTTGTCCTTGCAGGTTTAGTCTCCACTGCCAGCTGCCATGGGCAAGCAGAACAGCAAGCTGCGTCCTGAGGTGCTGCAGGACCTGCGGGAACACACGGAATTCACTGACCATGAGCTTCAGGAATGGTACAAGGGCTTCCTCAAGGACTGTCCCACTGGCCACCTGACCGTGGACGAGTTCAAGAAGATCTACGCCAACTTCTTCCCCTATGGCGATGCCTCCAAGTTCGCTGAACACGTCTTCCGCACATTTGACACCAACAGCGACGGCACCATCGACTTCCGGGAGTTCATCATCGCTCTGAGTGTGACCTCTCGGGGCAAGCTGGAACAGAAGCTCAAGTGGGCCTTCAGCATGTACGACCTGGACGGCAATGGCTACATCAGCCGCAGTGAAATGCTGGAGATAGTACAGGTACTGGCACTTGGCAGGGCCAGGAGTATGGGGTACAGAGGGAGCGCAGGGATCCAGGACCCCCATCCCGGGCCCCAGAAACCAGGTCATTCCTTGGCCCACTTGCTACCCGGCGTACAGGAGTGTAGGTCTTTGCAGAGAGTAACGATAAAAGCCAAGCATCTATCGATTGCTTGCTGGACATCAGGCCCCAGCTGAGCTCATCTGTAAGGTTTATTCACACAATTCTATGAAACAGGTCTTGTGTGTGTTTTTTTTTTTTTTTTTTTTTAACCTCTAATGAGATCTGAGTCTCAGATAGGTGATTAAGACTTATCAGAGCAAGAACTGGCAAAATGGCTCAGTGGGGAAGAACACTTGATACCTAGCATGAGGACCTGAGTTCTGATCCCAACACCCACAGAAAAGCCAGGAGTGGCTGAGCATGCCCGAAACCCTAGAACAAAGGGAAAAGTGAGTCCCAGAAGCTTGCTAAGCAGGCAGCCTAGCTACAATCGTAAGCCCTGGCCGGGTTCAGTGAGAGAGAGAAAAGGGAAGATTGTGAACACTGGTATTGCTGTTTGGCCTCTGCACTGGTGGGTGTTCATCTGCACACATGTGTATAACATACACACATTAGCTGTCTATAGGGCTTCCTATAGAACGACACAGTAAAGGATGAGTCAGCAGTCAGTTCTTCACAGGAGCGATGCTTATGTGCACCCTGCATCCTTCCTGCTCCATGCTTTAAACCATTTCTGTATTTGGTCCAGTGAGCTGACTCTGTGGGTAAAGGTGAATGCTACCAAGCCTGGCAGCCTGGGTTTGATCCCTAAGACCCACATGGTAGGAAAAGAGAACCAGGGTCCACAAGTTGTCCTCTGCAGATTCAGGACCCATGGCTGGGCAGGGATCAATGTATTTCCCCTTTGACCTTCCCTCCAGGATTTCCCAGCTCCCCACCAAAGATCCTCCTTTCAGACAGACACTTTGCCCCACAACCTCCCCTCTACTCTGAACCAAGGAGCCCTCCATTCTTCCACGCCCCAGCTGTATCCTGTGCTCTTGAATGTCACTTAAACTTTCCTGGCTCCCTTTGCCCAGCACCTTGTCTGTGAGACTTGTTCTGATGAGAGAAGGGTCCTGACTCTGCCCTGTCGTTGCTCCTTGGTTGGCTGAGTGAGGACCATCACCCACCCTCCATCCTCCCGAGCACACTCACAGATGCCCCTTTGCAGGCCATCTACAAGATGGTGTCCTCTGTGATGAAGATGCCCGAGGACGAGTCCACGCCCGAGAAGCGAACAGACAAGATCTTCAGGCAGATGGACACAAACAATGATGGTAGGAAACATGGCAGGAGTGAGCGGGTGGGGTGGGAGGAGGGGGTTTAGGAGAGGGGGTGGGGATTAGGTGAGGGGAGCAGATGTGCCTGTGAAACTGTTGATGGCACACAACACCCTCTGCCCTATGCAGCACTGCTGCTTTCCAGCCCACTTGATTCAGCTCTGCTGAAGGGAGGGAGACTAGAATTCAGGGTCAGGGGCACCTAGCCTGCAATCTGAACCTTTCCAATGGCTTTATAACCATGGGCATGTCAGTAGACCCTCTGAGCTGTAGTCTTCATCCGCGTTGTCTGAGTTAGGGTTTCCATTGCTCTGATGACACACCATGGCCACAAGCAACTTGGGAAGGACAGGGTTTATTCACTCACAGTTTCCATATAACAGTTCATCATCAAAAGCAGTGAGGGCAGGACTCAAAGAGGGCAGGAACCTAAAGGCAGGAGCTTATACAGAGACCATGAAAGGGTTGCTACTTACTGGCTTTCTCCCCATGGCTTGCTCAGCCTGCTTTCTTATAGAACTCAGGATCACTAGCCCAGGGTTGTACCACCTACAATGGGCTGGGCCCTCCTCCATCAATCACTAGTTAAGAAAATGCCTTCTGGTCAGGCATGGTGGCACATGTCTTTAATCCCAGCTTATAGGAGACAGGAGGCTGTCTGTGAGCTCAAGGCTAACCTGGTCTAAAAGGTGAGTTCTAGGACAGTCAGGGCTGTTACATAGAGGAACCCTGATTCAAAAAACATAACAAAACAAAAAAGGGTGGGATGGGAAGAGAGAGAGAGAGAGAGAGAGAGAGAGAGAGAGAGAGAGAGAGAGAGAGAGAGAGAGAGAGAGAACATGCCCTACAGGTTTTCCTGCAGACATTTTATAGAGATATTAAAGTGAGGCTCCCTCCTCCCTGATAACTATAGCTTCTGTCAAGCTGACATAACATTAGCCAGCACACATGTTGACAGAAGGAGTGGTCTTACTATTTCTACAAGTATATATGGGGAGGGGAGGCAGGTATACTGGTGGCTGAGAGGTGAGACACTGTGAATCAAGGGGCTTTGAGTGTTGGGATTCTGAGAGGCTGCCCAGGCCATCATCCTGGGATGTGAGGCACCTCGGATACTCATGGGGTTCATCAAGCATAGAAGCCTCATTTGCCTGTGGTCATCGTACCTAGGACTGTGAGGTCCTACCACAGCTGCAAAATGGCAGGTCTCAGACGGAGGCAAGGTGGTGAGAGGTCACCAGGACATGCCCTGTGTCCTCCTGTACCTTGGCTGAGTTTCTCACAGGACCTCAGCAAGGGTGAGGTAGCTGCACGGTGAGTTGATCCTGCCCGTCCATGACTTTGTAGAGCCAAGAGTGATTGGCTTGTGTTCTAACACGAAATGCAGCATTTAGGCAAGAAAAGACTCCCCAGGTTGTGCTGAAATTAAATGTACTCAAATGCACAGGAAAGTGCTGTGTGGAACCTCGAGTGCTTGGTGCAGGTGAGCTGAGGACAGGGCTCAGTGGGAATCAAGGCTCCCGTGGAACTGTAGACAGCAAAAAGCTTTCCAGACATCAAGGAAATGCTTTCAAAACATGTCCACACACAAAGCAATGCAGCCTCTTGCCTGGTGCTGCCTTTCAGCCATTTTCTAAAGTGTTCTTTACTCTCTTGTGTACTCTGACACGGAGGCTTGTGTTCCAACAGACCATACTGAGGCTTGCCCACTTCCCAGGTTTGGCTTTCTTCTCCGTGAAATGGGGATAAGCCCACTGGTGTGGGTGTGAGGCTGAAGTAGCTCTATGTTGGTGGCACACTTAACATGGAGGGCCATTGTTTCTGATTGTCAAAGCCAGGAGCTGCACCAGTTTCAGAGTGGAGACCGTGTCCCCACTGTGCACTTGTCCAATTGTTTGTTTCTCACAATGGAGGCCACTGAGTGCATACTCTGCCCTGTAAGCCAGGGGCCACTTGCTAGCACTGAAGAGATGAGAAGTCTGGGCTGTCAGAGAAACTGGTACAGAATAGGACAAGGATAGGACAGCAAAGGTGGATAGCTCGCAACACCCGAAGCTGACAAGAGTCTACACTAGGGGGCGCTGTGATAGTTTTAACTGTCAACCTGACTCAGTTTAGAATCACCTCAGAAGTCATTAAGATTTAGTATTTATTTTCTACATGAGGGTTTGCCTGAATGCATGTTTGTGTAAGACGTTAGAGGCCAGGAAAGGGCACTGGGTCACCCTGGAACTGGAGTTACAAATGATTGGGAACCGCCCTATGGATGCTGGGAAGTTTATCCAGGACCCTCTGCAAAAGCAGCAACTGCTCTTAACTGCTGAGCCATCTCACCAGTCATAAAGGAGAGGCTTTGTTTGTTTGTTTGTTTGTTTTTTATAGACAAGGTTTCTCTGTGTAGCCCTGGCTGTCCTGGAACTTGCTGTTTAGACCATGTTGGCTTCAAAGTCAGAGATCCACCAGTCTGCCTCCTGAGTACTGGGATTAAAGATGTGTGCCACCACTGCTCAGCTCAGAAGAATCTTAATGAAGAATTATCTAAATCAGTGGTTCTCAACCTATGGGTTCCAACCCCTTTGGGGGATCAAATGAACTTTTCCCAGAGGTGGCATAAGACCAACAGAAAACACAAATATTCATATTCATATTCATAACAATAGTGTAATTATGGTTATGAAGTAGCAGTGAAAATAATCTTTTGGTTGAGGGTCACTACAACACAAGGAACTGCATTAAAGGGTCACAGTATTAGGAAGGCTGAGAACCACTCATCTAGATCATGGCAGTCTATGAGCATGCCTGTTGCGGGTTGTGTTGTTGGTTAATTGATGTGGGAAACCCCATTACTATTCTCTAGACAGGGGGCCTGAACAGTGTAATAAAGGGAAAAGAAGAGTATCAGAAAAAAGTGCAGAGTCTCTCTGCCCTGTGAGGTTTTAAAGCCTTGACTTCCTGAAGTGATGAATTGTAACCTAGAAGTAAACCAAAGAAAACTTCCTCCCTTAAGTTGCTTTTAGTCAGGGGATTTTTATCATAGTAAGAGAAATGGAATTTGACCTGCAGCCATAATTAGTCATGTCTCCCCAGTTGCCCCAGACCATGGTGGCTCTCCAGGTCTCTAAGTGGGGCTAGCAGCTTACTTCATGCCATAGAGTTCATTACCAAACCTCATGACTTTTGCTCCATCCCCACGACCTACACCTTGAAAGGAAAACCTGCTCTTACAAGTTGTCCTCTGACCACATGTGTGCCTCAACATGGCATGTGTGTGTGTGTGTGTGTGTGTGTGTGTGTGTGTGTGTGTGTGACAGGAGGAGAGTCAGAGAGAGACAGAGAGAGAGAGAGAGAGACAGAGAGAGAGAGAGAGACAGAGAGAGACAGAGAGAGAAAATACTGGACATTGTCCATTTTCCAGAGGGTTCCAGACTTTAAGCAGAGCACTGACTAATCCTACATCTCCCGCTTCCATCCCTTAGGCAAACTGTCCCTGGAAGAATTCATCAAAGGTGCCAAGAGCGACCCATCCATTGTCCGGTTGCTGCAGTGTGACCCCAGCAGTGCTAGCCAGTTCTGAGGGGAATGGGCTTTTGGACATTTGTGAGAAACACAGGCTTGGCCTGCCATCTTCAGCTTTGCTTGTAAAAGTGGATTCCTCCGTGATCTCTCCTGTTCTCCCAGGACCTGGGTCCAGGCAGCAATCGCACCCTCCTGACCTGGCCAACTGTGGCTTCCTCCTCCTCCCGTCCAGGCTGGCTCCTTCCAATGGTTCAAGTGTTCTCGACTGTAGGGCTCCTCCCTGCTCACAGAGGGCCTGGTGGCCCTTAAGGACACCAGACAGGACATTTCAGTATCTTACCAAGACCAGCTAATTTATTCTATGATCCCAGGTGATTTTGTGAGGATGAAAAAGATGGAGAGTAGACAGGCAAGCCCTTCCTATGCATGGCTCCACCTCCCTTGTTCATTTTCTCTGACCAAAGCCGCTTGCATGTATATACCGTGGTATCCTTACTTTTAATATATGAGTTATATGTACGGTGAGATGGACTATAATGTTCAGCCCCTATATTTAATGCCTCTGACTGCCTTTGAAGCATGGTCCCCTGTGGCCTGTGATTCCCCCCACCCCCAAGTCTGGCTGTGCTGTGATATTTATGCATTCATGATTTGCCTGATTCCACAGGAGATACATGCATGCCCAGGGCTGTGGACATCTGCCCTCCGTCCTGTAAATGCAGGTGTTTCTGTGTGCTCTGTCCTTCCTGTCGATTGGTCTGGCATATTAAAATGATCAAATAAACCAAGGTCTGTGAGTTTCCTGTGTTGCAGCATTCACCCTATTCATGGTGAATCTTGAGCAGAAGTGGGTCCCTCTTCTAACTGCCACTGTGTCTACACACATTCTATGCCTGTTCTACAATATCTGCCTAATGTCAAGAAAGCCTTGTGAAAATATAGGTTGACTGTTCTTGGCAGGTCTTACTGTGACATGCTGCCTCCCTCCCCACTCCCTCTGTGGTTTAATCAGCAAGGTAGCAGGAAAGCCAACTTCAAGAGAAAGGAGCAGGGTCAGCAGCAGCAGCAGTGAGGGGAAGACCTGGGCTCTCATTATCCTCTTCTGTGATCATGCCTATGTCTGGTCCCTAAAAGTGCTTCCATCATGAAGATGTTTGCCTTTTGTACCCAGAAGTCATCAGGAACCAATATGTTTCTCCCGATTCCCATGTCCCCCATGTCTTAGTTAAGGTTCCTGGTGCTGTGATGAGACACGAGGAACGATAGCAATTTGGGGAAGAAGGGTCTTATTTCACTCGCAGTTGATAGAACAGTTCAGCAACAGTGAGGGCAGGAACTCAAGCAAGATCAGGATGTTCTCTTAATTGCTGAGCCTTCTCACCATCCTGGCTTGCTTTCTTACACAGCCAAGAGGTGGCACCACCCACATCAATCATTAATCAAGAGAATGCCCTCACAGACTTGCCTACATGCCAGTCTGATGGAGGCATTTTCTCTGGAGTTTGTGTGCTTCGTTTTGGATTTTATTTTTTATTTTTTTATTTTTTTTATTAGGTATTTTCCTCAATTACATTTCCAATGCTATCCAAAAAGTCCCCAATACACTCCCCCCCCCAGTCCCCAACCCACCCACCCCTTGGCCCTGGCATTCCCCTGTACTGGGGCATATAAAGTTGGCAAGTCCAATGGGCCTCTCTTTCCAGTGATGGCCGACTAGGCCATCTTTTGATACAAATGCAGCTAGAGTCAAGAGCTCTGGGGAACTGGTTAGTTCATAATAATGTTCCACCTATGGGGTTGCAGTTCCCTTTATCTCCTTGGGTACTTTCTCTAGCTCCTCCATTGGGGGCCCTGTGATCCATCCAATAGCTGACTGTGAGCATCCACTTCTGTGTTTGCTAGGCCCCGGCATTGTCTCACAAGAGACAGCTATATCTGGGTCCTTTCAGCAAAATCTTGCTAGTGTATGCAATGGTGTCAGCGTTTGGAAGCTGATTATGGGATGGATCCCTGGATATGGCAGTCTTTAGATGGTCCATCCTTTCTTCACAGCTCCAAACTTTATCTCTGTAACTCTTTCCATGGGCGTTTTGTTCCCAGTTCCAAGAAGGGGCACAGTGTCCACACTTTGGTCTTCGTTCTTCTTGAGTTTCATGCGTTTAACAAATTGTATCTTATATCTTGGGTATCCTAAGTTTTTGGGCTGGTATCCTAAGTTTTTGGGTTAATATCCACTTATCAGTGAGTACATATTGTGTGAGTTCCTTTGTGAATATGTTACCTCACTCAGGATGATGCCCTCCAGATCCATCCATTTGCCTAGGAATTTCATAAATTCATTCCTTTTAATAGCTGAGTAGTACTCCATTGTGTAAATGTACCACATTTTCTGTATCCATTCCTCTGTTGAGGGGCATCTGGGTTCTTTCCAGCTTCTGGCTATTATAAATAAGGCTGCTATGAACATAGTAGAGCATGTGTCCTTCTTACCGGTTGGAACATCTTCTGGATATATGCCCAGGAGAGGTATTGCTGGATCCTCTGGTAGTATTATGTCCAATTTTCTGAGGAACCGCCAAACTGATTTCCAGAGTGGTTGTACCAGCTTGCAATCCCACCAACAATGAAGGAGTGTTCCTCTTTCTCCACATCCTCGCCAGCATCTGCTGTCACCTGAATTTTTAATCTTAGCCATTCTGACTGGTGTGAGGTGGAATCTCAGGGTTGTTTTGAGTTGCATTTCCCTGATGATTAAGGATGTTGAACATTTTTTCAGGTGCTTCTCTGCCATTCGGTATTCGTCAGGTGAGAATTCTTTGTTCAGTTCTGAGCCCCATTTTTTAACGGGTTATTTGATTTCTGGAGTCCACCTTCTTGAGTTCTTTATATATATTGGATATTAGTCCCCTATCTGATTTAGGATAGGTAAAGATCCTTTCCCAATCTGTTGGTGGTCTTTTTGTCTTATTGACGGTGTCTTTTGCCTTGCAGAAGCTTTGCAACTTTATGAGGTCCCATTTATCGATTCTCGATCTTACAGCACAAGCCTTTGCTGTTCTATTCAGGAATTTTTCCCCTGTACCCATATCTTCGAGGCTTTTCCCTACTTTCTCCTCTATAAGTTTCAGTGTCTCTGGTTTTATGTGGAGTTCCTTAATCCACTTAGATTTGACCTTGGTACAAGGAGATAGGAATGGATCAATTCGCATTCTTCTACATGATAACCGCCAGTTGTGCCAGCACCATTTGTTGAAAATGCTGTCGTTTTTCCACTGGATGGTTTTTGCTCCCTTGTCAAAGATCAAGTGACCATAGGTATGTGGGTTGATCTCAGGTCTTCAATTCTGTTCCATTGGTCTACTTGTCTGTTGCTATACCAGTACCATGCAGTTTTTATCACAATTGCTCTGTAGTACAGCTTTAGGTCAGGCATGGTGATTCCACCAGAGGTTCTTTTATCCTTGAGAAGAGTTTTTGCTATCCTAGGTTTTTTGTTATTCCAGATGAATTTGCAGATTGCCCTTTCAAATTCGTTGAAGAATTGAGTTGGAATTTTGATGGGGATTGCATTGAATCTGTAGATTGCTTTTGGTAAGATAGCCATTTTTACAATGTTGATCCTGCCAATCCATGAGCATGGGAGGTCTTTCCACCTTCTGAGATCTTAATTTCTTTCTTCAGGGACTTGAAGTTCTTGTCATACAGATCTTTCACTTCCTTAGTTAGAGTCACGCCAAGGTATTTTATATTGTTTGTGACTATTGAGAAGGGTGTTGTTTCCCTAATTTCCTTCTGTGCCTGTTTATCCTTTGTGTACAGAAAGGCCATTGACTTGCTTGAGTTAATTTTATATCCAGGTACTTCACCGAAGCTATTTATCAGGCTTAGGAGTTCTCTGGTGGAATTTTTAGGGTCACTTATGTATACTATCATATCATCTGCAAAAAGCGATATTTTGACTTCTTCTTTTCTGATTTGTATCCCCTTGATCTCCTTTTGTTGTCTAATTGCTCTGGCTAGGACTTCAAGTACAATGTTGAATAGGTAGGGAGAGAGTGGGCAGCCTTGTCTAGTCCCTGATTTTAGTGGGATTTCTTCCAGCTTCTCACCATTTACTTTGATGTTGGCTACTGGTTTGCTGTAGATTCCTTTTATCATGGTTAGGTATGGGCCTTGAATTCCTGATCTTTCCAAGACTTTTATCATGAATGGGTGTTGGATTTTGTCAAATGCTTTTTCAGCATCTAACGAGATGATCATGTGGTTTTTGTCTTTGAGTTTGTTTATATAATGGATTACATTGATGGATTTTCGTATATTGAACCATCCTTGCATCCCTGGGATGAAACCTACTTGGTCAGGATGGATGATTGTTTTGATGTGTTCTTGAATTCGGTTAGCGAGAACTTTATTGAGGATTTTTGCATCAATATTCATAAGGGAAATTGGTCTGAAGTTCTCTATTTTTGTTGGGTCTTTATGTGGTTTAGGTATCAGAGTAATTGTGGCTTCATAGAATGAGTTGGGTAGAGTACTTTCTGATTCTATTTTGTGGAATAGTTTGTGAAGAACTGGGATTAGATCTTCTTTGAAGGTTTGATAGAACTCTGCACTAAACCCATCTGGTCCTGGGCTTTTCTTGGTTGGGAGACTATTAATGACTGCTTCTATTTCTTTAGGGGATATGGGACTGTTTAGATGATTAACCTGATCTTGATTTAACTTTGGTACCTGGTATCTGTCTAGAAACATGTCCATTTCATCCAGGTTCTCCAGTTTTGTTGAGTATAGTCTTTTGTAGAAGGATCTGATGGTGTTTTGGATTTCTTCAGGGTCTGTTGTTATGTCTCCCTTTTCATTTCTGATTTTGTTAATTAGAATACTTTCCCTATGCCCTCTAGTGAGTCTGGCTAAGGGTTTATCTATCTTGTTGATTTTCCTCAAAGAACCAGCTCCTTGATTGGTTGATTCTTTGAATTATTCTTGTTTCCACTTGGTTGATTTCATCCCTGAGTTTGATTATTTCTTGCCGTCTACTCCTCTTGGGTGAATTTGCTTCCTTTCGTTCTAGAGCTTTCAGGTGTGTTGTCAAGCTGCTAATGTGTGCTCTCTCTAGTTTCTTTTTGGAGGCACTCAGAGCTATGAGTTTTCCTCTTAGAAATGCTTTCAATGTGTCCCATAAGTTTGGGTATGTTGTGGCTTCATTTTCATTAAACTCCAGAAAGTCCTTAATTTCTTTCTTTATTCCTTCCTTGACCAAGGTATCATTGAGAAGAGTGTTGTTTAGTTTCCACGTGTGTGTTGGCTTTCTATTATTTATTTTGTTCTTGAAGATCAGTCTTAGTCCATGGTCATCTGATAGGATGCATGGGACAATTTCAATATTTTTGTATATGTTGAGGCTTGTTTTGTGACCAATTATGTGGTCAATTTTGGAGAAGGTACCGTGAGGTGCCGAGAAGAAGGTATATCCTTTTGTTTTAGGATAAAATGTTCTGTAGATGTCTGTCAGATCCATTTGTTTCATAACCTCTGTTAGTTTCACTGTGTCCCTGTTTAGTTTCTGCTTCCATGATCTGTCCATTGGTGAAAGTGGTGTGTTGAAGTCTCCCACTATTATTGTGTGAGGTGCAATGTGTGCTTTGAGCTTTACTAAAGTATCTTTAATGAATGAGGCTGCCCTTGTATTTGGAGCATAGATATTCAGAATTGATAGTTCCTCTTGGAGGATTTTACCTTTGATGAGAATGAAGTGCCCTTCCTTGTCTTTTTTGATAACTTTGGGTTGGAAGTCAATCTTATCAGATATCATAATGGCTACTCCAGCTTGTTTCTTCCTACCATTTGCTTGGAAAATTGTTTTCCAGCCTTTCATTCTGAGGTAGCGTCTATCTTTTTCTCTGAGATGAGTTTCCTGTAAGCAGCAAAATGTTGGGTCCTGTTTCTGTAGCCAGCCTGTTAGTCTATGTCTTTTTATTGGGGAGTTGAGTCCATTGATATTAAGAGATATTAGGGAGAAGTAATTGTTGCTTCCTTTTATTTTTGTTGTTAGAGTTGGTGTTCTGTTCTTGTGGCTGTCTTCTTTTAGGTTTGTTGAGGGATTACCTTCTTGCTTTTTCTAGGACGTGGTTTCTGTCCTTGTATTGGTTTTTTTCTGTTATTATCCTTTGAAGGGCTGTATTCGTGGAAAGATAATGTGTGAATTTGGTTTTGTTGTGGAATACTTTGGTTTCTCCATCTATGGTAATTGAGAGTTTGGCTGGGTATAGTAGCCTGGGCTGGAAATTGTGTTCTCTTAGTTTCTGTATAACATCTGTTCAGGCCCTTCTGGCTTTCATAGTCTCTGGTGAAAAATCCGGTGTAATTCTGATAGGCTTGCCTTTATATGTTACTTGACCTTTTTCCCTTACTGCTTTTAGTATTCTATCTTTATTTAGTGCATTTGTTGTTCTGATTATTATGTGTCGGAAGGAATTTCTTTTCTGGTCCAGTCTATTTGGAGTTCTGTAAGCTTCTTGTATGTTCATGGGCATCTCTTTCTTTAGGTTTGGGAAGTTTTCTTCTATAATTTTGTTGAAGATATTTGCTGCTCCTTTGAGTTGAAAAATCTTCATTCTCATCTACTCCTATTATCCGTAGGTTTGATCTTCTCATTTTGTCCTGGATTTCCTGGATGTTTTGAGTTAGGATCTTTTTGGATTTTGTATTTTCTTTGATTGTCGTGCCGATGTTCTCTATGGAGTCTTCTGCACCTGAGATTCTCTCTTCCATCTCTTGTATTCTGTTGCTGATGCTCGCGTCTATGGTTCCAGATTTCTTTCCTAGGGTTTCTATCTCCAGCGTTGCCTCAATTTGGGTTTTCTTCATTGTCTCTACTTCCCTTTTTAGGTCTTGGATGGTTTTATTCAATTCCATCACCTGTTTGGTCTGGTTTTCCTGCAATTCTTTAAGGGATTTTTGTGCTTCCTCTTTAATGTCTTCTACCTGTTTAGCAGTGTTCTCCTGCAATTCTTTAAGGGATTTTTGTGCTTCCTCTTTAATGTCTTCTACCTGTTTAGCAGTGCTCTCCTGCAATTCTTTAAGGGATTTTTGTGCTTCCTCTTTAATGTCTTCTACCTGTTTAGCAGTGTTCTCCTGTATTTCTTTAAGTGTGTTATTAAAGTCCTTCTTGATGTCCTCTACCATCATCATGAGATATGCTTTTAGATCCGGGTCTAGCTTCTCCGGTGTGTTGGGATGCCCTGGACTGGGCGAAGTGGGAGTGCTGGGTTCTGATGATGGTGAGTGGTCTTGGTTTCTGTTAGTAAGATTATTACGTTTACCTTTCGCCATCTGGTAATCTCTGGGGTTAGTTGTTATCGTTGTCACTGTTTAAAGATTGGAGCAGACGCTGTGTTCCACTCACCAGAAGTCTTAAGATCCTGTGGCGGGTGTTGTGGGTAGCTGGCGAGTGTCAGCCGACTCTGCGCCCTAGCTACCCTGGTGCTGGTCAGACCGGAAGAGGCTTGTGGCCCTACTCAGGCCGGTTTTCTGCCTCCCCAACCAAAGCAGTCTCAGGTCCCGCGCTATTGGACTGGAGCAGAAGCTGTGTTCCACTCACCAGAAGTCTCAAGATCCTGTGGCGGGTGTCATGGGTAGCTGGCGGGTGTCAGCCGATCCTGCGCCCCAGCCACCCCGGTGCTGGTCAGACAGGAAGAGGCCTGTGGCCCCACTCAGGCCGGCTTTCTGCTTCTATTTTTTATTTTTTGAGACAGGCTTTCATACAGGTTTGGGTGGCTTGAAGGTCAATATGTAGATGAGCTGGCCTCAGACTCAAGGAGATCCACCTGCCGAGGCTTTTCTCAACTGGGGTTCCTTCTACCCAGATGACTCCAATGAGGCTGCACCTTTTCCAATGGCCTCCTGGCCTTGCTTCAGGGACTCTGACCCTGCTATGTGGTGCCAATCCTCAATTTTTCCTTATGACACCCCTGACTCTGAAGCTTTCATGCTGCCAAAACCACTACACTATGGGAAACACATAACCAAGTTCAGCTGCCAGCCTGAGATGCAGTCTTGCCCCTGTCTGGAGTCCAGCTGCTGCATGCTTGACCCTGGAGAAGGGCTTCCCAGAGGAAGTCACCTCACTCAATGATGCTTCTCTCTCCTAAGTCAAAACTGATTTCTCTACCCCAAATGACCAATATTGTCCCAGCAAAGCAAATGTTTGCTTCAGTGGTGCTAGTCTCTTGTTAATCATACCTGGTTCTTCAGTCTCAGCTGATCAGAACCACAGGCTCTGAATATACAGTGTCACACAGATGGCCCTCTGCTTCCCTCTGAGAAGAACACATGCCTACACATACATACACATACATACATATTACTGCACATACTCAATGCACACAGCTAATTGATCAATTTTTAAAAAGAAAATGTTGACCAGGCAGCATACACTTGTGGTCCCAGCACTGAGGAGACAAAGGCAGATGAATCTCTGTGAGTTTGAGGCCAACCTGGTCTACAGAGTGAGTTCCAGGACAACCAGGGCTACATTGGAACATAGAAAACCTGTTTCAAAAAAGAACGGAGTGGAAGGTGGTCTGCACTGTGCTCTGCTGGGCTAGACTGGTAGGCTATCATAGGCTGCACAGACAACATTGAGGCAGAGGCATGAAGAAACCTGAACCTCTCCAATGAGTGTGGGGATGAAGCGGGGGAAGGGGTAGACATGGAGAAATATCTTGAATGTATGGAACAGCTGAGAATTTAGTCAGAGAGGAGTCCATGCCAGCCTTTCCCCACTCAGTGGGCTCCACACACAGTAATGCTTTTGGCCCTCCTGCTTAAAGTCACAGAACCTATAGGTTGAGCTCCAGACAGAGCAGTCTGATGATGTTCAGGAAACACCCACTGAGCACCTGTCCTGGTGAGCACTGGAGACTCTGAGATTGGCCAGACATTGTCTTTGCTCCCACCTCACCTCAAGGAGAAAGGTGCTGTTGGCTAGAAGGTGTTTTAGATTTTGTACAGAAACAGTCCCTCAGGGCCAAATAGGGCATGTGCCTTGGCTAATGTCACCCAGCAAGTTCAGGTTCACTTATTCAAATAATGGGGAGTAAGAGAATGGATGGATGTGTCTGCACAGTCTCCCTCTCCCTCTCCCTCTCCCTCTCCCTCTCCCTCTCCCTCTCCCTCTCCCTCTCCCTCTCCCTCTCCCTCCCCCTCCCCCTCCCCCTCCCCCTCCCCCTCCCCCTCCCCCTCCCCCTCCCCCTCTCCCCCTCCCCCTCTTTCTCTAGATTGATTTATTATTATATGTAAGTACACTGTAGCTGTCTTCAGACACCCCAGAAGAGTGCATCACATCTCATTACAGATGGTTGTGAGTCACCATGAGGTTGCTGGGACTTGAACTCAAGACCTTCAGAAGAACAGTCAGTGCTCTTAACCACTGAGCCATCTCTCCAGCCCAGGGAGTCTTCTCAAAGGGGGAACCCAAAGATACCCAGGATGTGAGAGTACAGTGAGTGGTGGAAATAGGAGCACGGAAATGTGGTGGCTGAGTCAGGGAAGTCATGAGCTCTAGGACCACCTGGGCTCTGTAGTGAGACCACCATCTCAAAAATCTAAAGGAGAGACCAAGTCTGATCTCCCAGATCCACATGGTGAAAGGGAAGAACCGACTCCCATAAGTTGTCCTCTGGCCTCCACCTGCATTTCCAATCCCAGCACTCAAGGGACCTGACAATCGATCATATCAGGAGTCCAAGGTCATAGCTACATACTGATTTTGAGACCAGCCAGGGATCCATAGTGAGACGCTGTCTCAAAAACAAAACCTGACAATTGTCATAGAAAGTACTAATTAGGACTTGGCCGTTAACAGCACTGGTGGCTGTTCCAGAGGTCCTGAGTTCAATTCCCAGCAACTGCATGGTGGCTCACAACCATCTGCAATGAGATCAGATGCCCTCCTCTGGTGTGTCTGAAAACAGCTACAGTGTACTTACATATAATAAATAAATCTTAAAAAATAACAAAAGGAAGAGTGGGGAGAAACGTGAGGCAGGAGGATGAGGGAGGAAAGGGAAGGAGAAGAAGGAGGAAGAGGAGAGAGGAGGAGGAGGACGAGGAGGGAGGAGGAGGAAAAAGAGGAGGAGGAGGGAAAGGAGGAGGAGGTGGTGGTTTTCCCATGCCAGGGCCATGCTGGTCCCTCTCTCCATGTGAATTGCTGAGTTCTGTCTCCCCACTATGCTCTGTCACTGCCTAGTTCAAGGGGACAGGGGAGGAAGATGAATGGTGCTTGGAGTGTCAAATGACCCAGAGTATCTGAGCCTGGGGGAGGCTGCTGTGACTGCCTCTGCTTTCTGAGTGCTGGGGCCAAAGGTTGTGCTTACTACAGCACAATTTTCAGCCTCTAGAGACAGCTTTTGAGGCAGTCTTGATGTGTAGCCAAGGCTGGCCTTGAACTCACACTCCTCCTATTTTCACCCTCTGAGTTCTGGGATCACATGTATGAACCTGCTGGCGCTAGGGTTTTTTCTTTCTTTAATATTGTATGTGGAGATGGGGTACACATGTCAGGAGTGCACTAGTGTGAACACACTTGTGAAAAACAGACCTCAACTTGAGTGTCAGTCTTCAGGTTCCATCTGCTTTGTTTTAGAAGCCACTGCAGTGCCCAGAACTTGCCAAGTAGGCTAGGCTGGCTGGCTAGAAAACCCCAAGGATTCCCGTCTCTGCTTCCTCAGTACTGGGATTCCAAGTGTGTGCCACCAAACCTGCCTAGGGATGAGATTACACATTATGGACTGGGCATCTCCCATAAATCACTAATTTAGAAATTATCCTACCATTGCCCTACAGTCCAATCTTTTAGGGGTATGTTTTTAATTGAGGCTCTGTCCTCTGATGACTCTAGCTTGTGACAAGTTGACATAAAACTAGCCAGTACACTTTAATACATATATTCATACAGTACTTTAGGACTATACTAATTTTTCTGCATACATGTGTTTATACTACCATGCATGTACACATGTATACATGTACTTATAGGAATATAGGTATGCATGTGTGTACATCCATCTTACTACTGGATATGATGTGTGTGTACAAACTTGTGCACATATATTTGGTGCTATATCTGTTTGGGAGTACACATCTAAGCAGAATGGGTTTAGATGGATCCATCCCATACCTGCTACTTCCTAGTCCCAATTTTGCCTCACACTGTCCTCTGAGCTTTCTAACCTGGTGCAGGTACTGGCTCTACAGCGCCACCTGTTGACCAACTTGTTTCTAGAGATAGATACATAGTTGATAGACTGATACTTAGATGATAGTTACATAGATACAAAGGTTATAGATAGATAGATAGATAGATAGATAGATAGATAGATAGATAGATACATACATACATACATACATACATACATTCATACATTCATACATACATACATAGATGATGGGTAGTTACATAGATACATAGATGCCACTATGTATCAAAGAGGACCATGCATCAGAGGAGAAGTCCAGCGGATAGGGACACTACCAACACAGCCCCTAAGATCACAGTGTCCCCAGATAGTCCCACAGTCTATTTTCAATCTAAAGATGAACTTCCTGTTAGGAAGCCAGGGCCATTCAAGCAGGGGAGGAAGCACCACCCAAAAGGGACAAAGTCTTGGTGAGCCTTGAATGTGGCTTTTGCACTTCTCTGCCTTGTAGGAGAAACTAATCCCAACCCACACCTTGCCCTATACCAAACCTTGTAGCTAGCCAGTGTTGGAGACAGTGGTAGCAGGAAGCCCAGAGAGGGAATGTCAAGGCTGGGGGTGGGGCTGAGAGGATGGAAGAAGGTTGGAAGCAAGATGGACTCCTGAGCCGTCCTGGAGTTTCTAGCCAAACTTACCTGTTCTACTTCACTCAGTGGATTTTTAAGATTTATTTTATTATTTCAACTGTGGGCATGTGTGTACCCTAAATCTAAGAACCCTAATACTGACCATAACCCTCTAAAATAGCCTAACCCTGCTTACTGTGGGGGATATGTCTTAATTATACCTTTTGAAGTGAGAAACCATTTCTTAATCTTGATCTTTTGAGAGCGTCAGATCCACCTTTAATCTAGACAATAGATTCTTTTGGCATCCCACATACATAAAGGACAATGAACAGGGTTGTTCTTTCATTTTTTTATACTTGCCCTATTTTTGTATTTTAGAAAGGGTGATTTGCTTGTTTGATTTTTAAAATTAGCATTGGAAAATACTTATTTCTTCAGAATTCTGGTACTGTGAGACCCCGACTTAGAGTGTTTCTACCTGGAAGCCAGAGATGTAATAATTGTAGGAAGACCTACAAGGACATGGAGATAGACACTGGAGAGGAGGCTGCAGCTCACTCCCCCCACCCCCCACCCCCCACCAGAAAGGAGCTGTAGCCAACTCTCCTCCCAAATCCTCCCAATTCCTTAGCTAGCTGTTAAAATCCCCCCACTGTCACCTGCCCTGCATGGTAGAGGGACTTCATCGTCAGCTAGCTGATAATAAAATCTCTTGCAGTTTGCATCAGGTGTGGTTTTCTCTCGGGACATTGGGGTGTTGGCCAGTTCATCCTGGGACTTGAGCAGAGGCCCAGCTTCGGGGGTCTTACATGTGGGGGCTTGTCTGCCGGGATTTGTGGCCTACCCCAGTTCTCAGAGACCCCTCTTGGAGGTAGGATCCTATCTTTGTCTGTATCTTTGTCTATGTCTTTGTCTGACGGCTGTGTTTGAATTCAGTATTCTCTGTTTGTAGTCGTCCGCGCTCGTGAGAGCAACGAACTCCCTGTCTGGGACGAAGGGGAGGGTTACTGATAGACGTATCAGGAGTAACCGGCTGCCACCCTGGGAGATGTCCCAGGAAGTCTGAGGGAGCTCCAGGGATGCCTGGAGATTTCCCATCGGGGTGTCAAGTGAGAGTGTGCTCACTCGGCCATCTGTTTCTGTTACTGGGTGCCAAGTGAGAATGTGCTCACTCAGCCGTCTGTTTCTGTTACTGGGTGCCAAGTGAGAGTGTGCTCACTTGGCCATCTGATTGGGTCCTGGTCTCGGTTATTGTAATCTTTTTTGTGTGTATATATTGTTTGTTTCCCTGTATATGACTCTGACGATGGGACAGACTATTAGTACTCCCCTTGGACTGACTCTTGAGCATTGGACTGAAATTAAGACTAGAGCTCACAATCTGTCTGTGGATGTCAGAAAGATTTTGGAGAACTTTCTGCTCTATGGAATGGCCAGCTTTTGATGTTGGTTGGCCACCAGATGACATTCTTGATCTGATTGTGATTTCTGCTGTAAGAGATACTGTTTTGCAGGGGAGACCAGGGTCTCAACCAGATCAAGCACCCTACATTCCCATCTGGGAAAATTTAGCGCAGGACTCCCCATCGTGGTTGAAGCCTTGGGTTCAGAGGAACAAGCCAGACTCCCAAGTCTTGGCTCTCTGACACTCAGAGAAAAAACTAAGATAAAATGGCGAGGGCTGAACCTCAGCCCTCGGCTCCTCCCAGGATCTATCCAGAGATAGAAAAACCTCCAGAATGGTGTAACACCCCACCCCCATATCCCCAACAAGTCCCCTCCCAGATCTCTCCCAGATCTGCCACTGGAGATGCAGGGGAGGGACCAGCTGCTAGAACCCGAGGCCAGAGAGCTCGAAGCCCAGAGGGACCAGACTCAACCACCGCGTGGCCTTTATGTACTTATGGCCCTCTTCCAGCAGACCCCAGACAACTGCAGCCCCTTCAGTACTGGCCTTTTTCCTCCTCTGATCTCTATAATTGGAAGGCAAATCACGCCCCCTTCTCTGAAAACCCCTCTAGCCTTACTAATCTAATGGAATCTCTCATGTTCTCTCATCAGCCCACTTGGGATGACTGTCAACAGCTTTTACAGGTTCTTTTCACCAGAGAGGAGAAAGAAAGGATTCTGTTGGAGGCAAGAAAGAACGTGCTGCGGGCCAATGGACTACCGACACAACTTCTGAATGAAATAGATGCAGGCCTCCCTCTGACACGTCCTGACTGGGATCCTAACAGGCCTGAAGGTAGGGAGCGGTTGACAATTTTTCCACCGGGCTCTGGTAGCAGGACTTAGAGGAGCTGGCAGCCGCTCCACCAATTTGGTCAAGGTAAGAGAGATCCTACAAGAGGAAAAGGAGCCCCCAGCAGTGTTTTTGGAGCATCTCTTAGAAGCATGCAGGCATTAAACTCCCTTTGACCCTACGTCAGAGGGCCAGCAGGCGGCGGTGGCCATGGCTTTCATCGGGCAGTCTGCTTCTGACATTAGGAGAAGGTTACAGCATCTAGAGAGTCTGCAAACATTATCTTTGCAAGATCTGGTTAAGGAGGCAGAGAAAGTATCTATAAAAGAGAGACTGAAAAAGAAAAGGAGAAAGAGAAAGTAGACGAGATAAAAGGCAGGAAAGAAATTTAATTAAGAATTTGGATACATTTGCAGGTGATAAGGAAGTTTATAGAAAAGGTAGAGGAAGTAGGCAGAGAGGAAGTAGGCAGACAGGGTACCTGGGCAACACAGGGCCAAAAAAACCTCAGAACTCCAAAGGACCTTCACAACCACCTCTTGATAAGGACCAATGTGCATACTGTAAAGAAAAGGGACACTGTGCAAGAGACTGCCCCAAAAAAGAGACATATACAAGACTGCCGAAGGTCCTTACCCTAGAGGATGATGACTAGGGGAGACAGGGATCAGACCCCCTCCCCGAGCCTAGGTAACCCTAACTGTGGAGGGGACCCCCACAGATTTCCTTGTTGATACCGGAGCAGAGTTTTCAGTCCTGAAAGAGCCACTGGGGAAATTGAAGAACAAGAAAACCATATAATTGGGGCTACTGGTCAGAAACCATACTCTTGGACCACTGATAGGAAAGTTGATTTGGGAAGAAGCCAAGTAACTCATTCCTTCCTCATCATTCCTGAATGCCCCACCTCATTGTTAGGGAGAGACTTACTATCAAAATTAAAAGCCCAAGTAAGTTTCTCTTTGGAAGGAACTTCAGTCTCTTGACAAGCCCCTATCTCTAAAATTTTAGCTTTAAGATTAGAAGAAGAATATAGATAACATGAGCCTCAAGTCCCATCGAGAAAAGTACTAGAAGGGACCTGGTTAGAGAGATATCCTTAAGCCTGGGCAGAGACTGGAGGTATGGGAGAGGCAAAGAGGGTGTCCCCCCATCATTGTGACGCTAAAAACTGGTGCGACTCCTATTGGGGTATGACAATACCCCATGAGCAAAGAGGCCCAAGAAGGCATCAGACATCACATTCAAAGGCTCTTATAACTAGGTGTTTTGGTCCCTTGTCAGTCTTCCTGGAATACTCCATTGCTACCAGTTAAAAAGCCAGGCACTAATGATTATCGGCCAGTACAAGACTTAAGAGAAGTAAACAAAAGAGTACAAGATATTCATCCTACTGTCCCTAACCCCTATAATCTACTCAGTTCTCTCCACCCTGACAGACAATGGTATATGGTACTGGACCTGAAGGACGCATTCTTCTGCCTAAAACTACATCCCACGAGTCAGGTAATCTTTGCTTTCAAGTGGAGAGACCTGGATTTGGGATAGGCTAGAAAATAGCTTAGACACGTTTGCCTCAAGGATTCAAGAACTCTCCTACTCTCTTTGATGAGGTCCTCCACCGGGACTTGGCGCCATTCAGGTCAGAAAACTCCCAAATTTCTCTCCTTCAGTATGTTGATGATCTGCTTCTTGCTGCCACCACTGAGCAAGAGTGCAGACTGGGAACTGAGAAATTACTGACAGAATTGAGTGAGTTGGGATACAAGGCATCCACTAAGAAAGCCCAGATTTGCCACACAGAAGTAACCTATTTGGGTTATACTCTCAGGGGAGGGAAACGGTGGCTGACAGAAGCTCAGAAAAAGACTGTGACTCAAATCCCCATCCCAACAACCTTGAAGCAGGTGAGGGAATTTCTGGGCATGGCTGGGTTTTGTAGGCTCTGGATCCCAAGCTTTGCCACTCTGGCAGCCCCACTCTACCCCCTTACTAAAGAGACTGGGGCTTTCTCATGGACCCCCATACACCAGGAGGCCTTTAAAGAGATTAAAAAGGCCTTGCTTAGTGCACCAGCCCTAGCCCTGCCAGACCTGACTAAGCCTTTCACTCTCTATGTAGACAAAAGAGCAGGAATAGCGAGAGGGGTCCTGATTCAAGCTCTGGGGCCATAGAAATGACCTGTGGCCTACTTGTCAAAAAAATTAGACCCAGTGGCCAGTGGGTGGCCATCTTGCTTAAAAGCTATCACTGCTGTGGCACTACTTCTCAAAGATGCTGACAAACTGACTCTAGGTCAACGAACTATAGTAGTAGCCCCCATGCTTTAGAAAGCATCATTAGACAACCGCTCGCTGCTGTGGCACTACTTCTCAAAGATGCTGACAAACTGACTCTAGGTCAACAAACTATAGTAGTAGCCCCCCATACCTTAGAAAGCATCGTTAGACAACCGCCTGATCGCTGGATGACTAATGCTCGCATGACCCATGATCAGAGCCTCTTACTGACTGAGAGAGTGCAGTTTGCACTCCCGTTATCCTGAATCCTGCCACCTTGCTGCCGGAAGCTGACAACTCCCTACCAGTGCACCAGGGACATCCTGGCAGAAGAAACCGGAACTAAGAAAGACCTCACTGACCATCTGTGGCCAGGCTGCCCCAACTGGTACACGGATGGTAGCAGCTTTTTGGTTGAAGAAAAACGAAAAGCAGGGGCACCAGTGGTCAACAGAAAACAAACCATCTGGGCCAGCAGCTTGCCTGAAGAAACGACAGCCCAGAGAGTAGAGCTAATCACACTCACCCAAGCCTTGCAGCTGGCAGAAGGGAAGAACATCAATATCTACACAGACAGCAGGTATGCTTTTGTCACCGCTCACATACATGGGGCAATCTATAGACAAAGGGGGCTACTCACATCTGCTGGGAAAGATATTAAAAATAAAGAAGAAATCTTGAGCCTATTAAATAAACAGGCGGCCCAAGGAGCTATGATCCTCATAGCTAGAGAGAAAAATAAAAACTTAAGGACCATTATGAACTCAAAGACACAGGCTTTGACTACACTCCAGAAGATCAGGAACTAATAGACAAAATACCTGAGATATGTGGGTATACTCCCCAGGGAGTGGCTAAGACCCAAGATGGTCGCTTGGTCCTGCCCACCAAAGGACAACAATATGTAGCCAATCTACACCAGCTCACACACTTAGAAACTAAGAAGCTCAAAGAAATTGTCAAGAACTCAAACTACTATGTTATAAAACTGTCCGACGTTGCCCAGGAGATTGCCGGATACCACAAGAACGCCCCCCAGAAGGTGGCTAAGAGGTGACTGGGCAGGGGCATACTAAAAAGTAGATTTTACTAAAGTTAAACCAGCCAAGTATGGTAATAAATATCTATTAGTTTTTATAGACACTTTTTCAGGGTGGGTCGAAGCCTTCCCCACTAAGGAGGAGACCACCAATGCCATGGCAAAGAAGATATTAGAAGAAATTTCCCCAAGATTTGGCATCCCTAAGGTACTTTCATCAGACAATGGCCCCTCCTTCATTGCCCAGGTAAGCCAAGAGTTAGCCAGACAATTGGGATGTTACATTGTACTTATAGACCCCAGAGTTCAAGACAGGTAGAGCAGGTAAATAGAACATTAAAAGAAACCTTAACTAAATTGGCTTTAGAGATCGGCAGAAAAGATTGGACAACTCTCCTTCCCTTCACCTTGTTCAGAGTACAGAACACCCCAGGAAAATTTAAACTTACACCCTTTGAACTCCTCCATGGGGGACGCCCCCCCCCTTAACAGGGGGAATGTTTGACCCTGATGTTCCTTTTCCCCAACCCCTGCTAGCTTGCTTGCAGGCCCTAGAACTGGTCGGAAAAGACGCCTGGGAATTGCTGAAAAAAACAAAAAAACAAAAACTTATGAACCAAGAACAACCACAGTGTCACATACATTTCAAATAGGGGATTCTGTCCTGGTCTGGCACCACCATTCCAACAACCTTGAACCCAGATGGAAAGGACTCTATCTGGTTCTTCCGACAAGCCCCACTGCTCCTCTGGCATGCATCCGGCTCCCCCTCCTGGCCCTGCTGAGGCCCACTGGCCGGGCCTGCTCACACTCACCAGGCACTGCACAGGAACCTCCTCCCTCCCTCCTACCACTGAAGAGAGACTCTCTAGTCTCATTCGAGGGGCTTCTGAGGCTCTCAATGTTACAAATCCTAAAGCTGCGGCCTCATATTGGCTTTGTTTGACAGCTGGGCCAGAGGTTTAATTTTTCTAGTTCTAAGATTAGAACTATGTACTAGAAGGAGTGGGGAATGTGAGACCCTGACTTAGAGTGTTTTTACCTGGAAGCCAGAGATGTGATAATTGTAGGAAGACCTACAAGGACATGGAGATAGACACCAGAGAGGAGGCTGCAGCTCACCCCCCCCCCCCCCCCCCCCCCCGCCGCCAGAAAGGAGCTATAGCCAACTCTCCTCCCAACTCCTTCCAACTCCTCCCAACTCCTCCCAATTCCTCAGCTGGCTGTTGAAAGCCCCCTACTGTTCGGGGTCGAACTCCCCTGCCCTGCATGGTGGAGGGACTTTGTCCTCAGCTAGCTGATAATAAAACCTCTTGCAGTTTGCATCAGGTGTGGTTTTCTCTTGGGACATTGGGGTGTTGGCCAGCTCATCCCAGGACTTGAGTGGAGGCCCAGCTTCGGGGGTCTTACAGTACATACTGAATATCAGCTGTAATATCCTGCAACATGAGTCCTTGATTTTTCTAAGTTCCCTTGGCCGAGAGCCTTTCTATAATAGACATTAGAGAGACATTCTATTAAATTTCCTTTCTGTATCCATAGAGAAATTCATTCTAATTTGAGATATGTTCATCTAGAGAACCTGTCCTAATACAACTGTGGCTTTTCTCTACTTTGCCACTGATGGCGATGTGCTGGCTAACAAGAGGGCTCAACAGTGTTTCCCTTACATTTCTGGCTTTCCTCCCAGGGTTGGTTGGTACCTATCATCTGAAGAAAGGGAGCTGCAGTCTCCCTGAGCCCAGCACTGAGCCACAAACAAAACTCTTGTTTCCTAAAACCCCTCTTTAATGTTCATTGCCTGGGCACCCTCCCACTCAGATTGATAACCCCACTGCACCTTGAGTAATGGGCTATGCAAGCTCTTCACCTGGATTTCAGGAAGAAGAAGGCGAGTGCTGTGAGGCAAGCTCAGGCAAGGTCTGAAGTCAGGTCCTGGTAATGCAGGATCATTGCTCACAGAGGGCAGGAGCAGGCTGCTGACTAGCCTGAGCTGGAATGGTGAGTTCTCCCTCAGGGGCTGGGAGGGGTGAGAGTCCTCTTGGAGGACATGCTCAAATGCTAATGTAGTGCAAACCACACCTGAGACCTGGAAAAGGTCTGGCCCTGGACAGAAAGCACACATTAACTTTGAGGAGGGGTGAGACCCATTGGCCAATCAAGGTTTCCTGACAGACCTGCCAGTCAGTCAGTCAGGAGGCGGGATCTTCCAGGTGCCTTTCCCCAGGTTCACTGTGGCTGTGAAGGCTTGAATGGTTCTCTGTGTCCTTCTCTGAGATCTGCTGTTGGGTGCTGTGAGAGGACCTCAGGGAAGCTCTGAATTCCAGGCATGGTGAGCACAGGGTTACTGCCCACAGAGGGTAGGGGCAGGGTGCTGAGCAGTGGAAGCTGGGGTGGTGAGTCCTCTCTGGGGCTGGATGGGAAGTATAAGCCATATGTGAGCACCTGTGAGGTCTCTTGTGTTGCTCCTCACTTGCTCCATCAGGGGGTGACCTCTGATAACTTCCCTATCATTGCCTAAATTGTTTGGACCTTAGGCTGGCTTGTAGAAACAAGTGTGGTTTCTTTGAGTCTCTAGCATATGACAGGTATAAATCTAATAGGTCTGACTGGTTGGTTTTGCGTCAACTTGACACAATCTGGAATTATCACAAAGGAGCTTCAATTGAGGGAATGCCTCCATGAGATCCAGCTGTAAGGCATTTTCTCAATTAGTGATCGAGGCGGAAAGGCCCCTTGTTGGTGAGACCATCCCTGGGCTGGTGGACTTGGATTCTCTAAGAGAGCTTCTTGGTTATGATGTTTGTGCAGGAATAGAAACCCTGACTAAGCTGGGTGTGGTGGCGCACGCCTTTAATCCCAGCACTCGGGAGGCAGAGGCAGTCAAATTTCTGAGTTCGAGCCCAGCCTGGTCTACAAAGTGAGTTCCAGGACATCCAGGACTACACAGAGAAACCCTGTCTCAAAAAAAACAAAAAACAAGAAACAAAACAAACAAACAAACAAAAAAAGAAACCCTGACTAAAACAAATTGGTATCAGCATATTGTGGTATTCCTGTGAAAACCTGACCATGTTTTGGGGAGCACTGTGGAAGGACTTTGGAACTTTGGGCTAGAAGACCCATTCGATGTTATGAACTCTGTGGGATGTTGTGTAGGAGCTTGGAAGATAAAGTTGAGAACAGTGCAGAAGATGGAAGTCTGGTTGTGAAATTTCAGAGGGAAGATTAAAGATTCTTATCTGGGCCATTGCTATTTTGATTGTGAAGATTCTGTGGTTTGGTTAGATGGGGCTGAAGAATCAGCTGCGATTAACAAGGTACCAGAACTACTAAGGTGAAAACTTTTCATTACTGGGACCATTGATGCTGGCTAGCTGGAGCTAAGAAATTAGCGGTGATTAAGAAGAGACCAGCATTATTGAGGTGACATCTTCTGGGAAGTGTTTTCTGAGAGCACAGAGGCTGTGTTCCAGAGATAGCCAAGGTGGTACCTGGTGCTATGGTTGGACTTGGCAATGTGTATGAGTCATCCAGGTGGTACTGCATTTGAAGGCATGAAGGGGTCATGAAGAGCAGCTGAGTCTTGGCACTGTAAGAGGCCATTGAAGGCCATTGGTGAAGGTACAGCCACAGTTGCAATTGACAGCAGTGTTTTGGAGATGCCAGTACCATGAGAAGACCACCAAGAACAGCAGCAGCAGCAGCAGTGGAGTACAGGCATCTGGAGCCTAGAGGATGAGGTGTGTGCTACAAAGTGCAGAGCTGGGAGAAGTGACTCAAGCCCTTTGAGGAATCCAGAAGATCGTGAGTGGATCCCAGACATTGGACAGTTGGAATTTGATTTTGCTTTTGATTGTGATTGTGCCCTGATGTTTTTCCCTCTTGAAGGAAGTATTTTAGTGGAGTCCACAGTTAAGAGACTTTGGATTTTAAAAGAGATTGGATATTTTAAAGAGATTGAAATTTTAAGAATTTGCAAAGACTGTGGGATTTTTAAAGTTATTTAGATCTTGGGGATAAATAAGAAAGTAAGGGTTGAGGCTTACTAGTGATGTGCTTGTGTGTAAAGTTGACAAGGGGTCAATTGTATTGTTTGGTTTTGTGTCAACTTGACACAATCTGGTATCACAGAGAAAGGTGCTTCAGTTGAGGAAATGCCTCAACTGTAAGGCATTTTTTCAATAAATGATCAAGGGGGTCCCACCTTGTGGGTGGGACCATCCCTGGGCTGGTAGTCTTGGGCTCTATAAGAGAGCAGGCTGAGCAAGCCAGGGGAAGCAAGCCAGTAAGTAACATCCTTCCATGACCTCTGCATCAGTTCCTGCTTCCTGACCTGCTTGAGTTCCAGTCCTGACATCCTTAGGTGATCAAAAGCAATGTGGAAGTGTAAGCTGAATAAGCCCTTTCCTCTCCAACTGCTTCTTGGTCATGATGTTTGTGCAGGAATAGAAACCCTGACAAAGATATATGCATTACTTGTTTTTGTTTGTTTAGGTTTTGTTAATTTTTTTCTGTTGCAATTTTTCCATATTTCTTTATTTCATATGTTTAGTGATTTGATTATTATTTGGCAAAAGGTTTTTAATTTTTTGAAAAATTTCCTTTATGGTTTTATTGAAAAATCATAGTCCTCTGAGCTGATATTCTTCTATACCAATCATTTGTAATTTTTATTCATTTTCAATGCCTGAGATTCTTTCTTCCTTTCCTGTTCTGTGGGTGAACCTTGCCTCTGTAGTTGTCAATATACAGGTAATTTCAATGTCCTGCTCTTAGGGACTTAGCAACTGCTTATGTCATTTCCTGCCTCCATCACCTATAACTGTTGTCAGGCGCACTTTATATACATGGACCACCAGCTATTAGCAGCTCTCTATTTTTGTTCCCTGTCTCTGTTCTCTGCACATGCACACTCTCTGTCATCTCTCCCCTCATAGCTCTCTTTCTCCTCCCTGTCTGTGTGCATGTCTGCAGGTCCTCTTGTGTACTTCTATCCCTTCCCCAGGTTCTCACTCCTCTCCCTTCCCCCAAACAACCTCTTCTGCACTTTATCTGTTGCATGCTTTAATTTCTCAGACCTGCTGTGATGGGATAGCTTGGATTTCTTGGTTGCAATTGTTCTGGCCGTTACTCTCTATGTTGCTATGCTGGTGTGTAGCCATCTCTGTTTGGGTGATAATTGACCTAGGTACTGGCCTCTGGGTTTGTCTTTTTGGGTGGGAGTTTTGTTCCTGGGTTACTGTTTGATGCATGGATTTGAAGAGAGTGTTCACTGACAGTTTCCTATTTTACTGACCTGTTGGTGGGTATGGTCAACAGGGGATGCTTTGTGATATTAAAAGCTGGGAGAAAGGCAGGAACAGAAGATCTTAGTAATCCACAAGGAGACATAGTCAGGAGAGAGGTCAAGCAGCCCATGGTGTTTAATACAATGTTGGAACAACTGGGAAAATTGAATCTGGAGTAAGAAATCAATCATGAAGTTGATCTATGGAAGCTTACCTTGTGTCCATTCAGGCATGGAATGTGGTTGAACAGGGAGTATCTGTTCAAGTGAGGGCTGAGACACAGGGATGAGGCAGGAATGGATAGGCAGGTGGGGATTGTCTATGGTATCTATAGGAGGCTTGCACAGGAGGAGAGAAAATTTCCACTGGTATTCTGTTCCAGTGGTAATGGCAGCTGATATTAGGGTCTGCAGTAACAGATAGTGAGGTAGGTCTTTGGACAAAGTCTAGTCTACAGACAGGCATGGTTGTGGTTAACCAGGAGTTTCTGTGGATAATCAGGGGCTCAGGAACAGAGATGAGTTTGTAAATCCCAAACAGTTTCCTTTTTGAGAATGTACATTTGTACATTCCAGCAAAAATCCCATGACAAAATCCCCTTATCAACAGCCAGTTAAGGTACATCAGCAGGATCAAGCTACATAGAGATAACTAAGACTTCCTATAGAAAACAAAAACAAAAACAAAAACAAAAACAAAAACAAAAACAAAAACAAAAACAAAAACAAAAACAAAAACAGCTTACCCATCATGCTTGTCAGATGTTTTTGCCCCCCTTGCTTGGATTCTGCACATTATGCCAGACATACAGTTCTTAAAAATTACAATGCTGATTTGTATGCAAACTCCCCAATCTTGTTGGAACTACAATAAACAGAACCCCTAGATTTGTTCTCTCAGTTTGTACCTGATGGGAGGTTGACTGCTGAGAGTCCTTGTTACTGATCTCTTAATAAAGACCTTTGTGTGTTTGCATTGAAATGGGCTCCATGCTGGTCTTTGTGATTCCTGTGAGTTGGGCATAAAATCTTGCTGCTTAGACTGGAACCCCAAGACCCTCAGGACTCCCAGCTGAAGGGTTGAAAGACCGCTGTTAGATTGTGTCATTGTTGTTCTTTGTGTCAGTGACTTGTCTGTCAGAAATGTGTCTGGTTTTTTTTTTTATTTTTCTTGAGTACTTGTGGAGGACATCATCAAAGAGAATATGGAACTCCCATAAAGTGGATATGCTGGAGAGTCATATCCACAAAGGGCTAGGAAGATGTTTCAGGGCCTGTAATAGGAGTGCCCCGTTCTTAATTTCTGGGAAGTTAGAACAGTCTTGGAATCCTGTTCCATGGCTCACAGCTGCCATCCTGTCTTCATTTTCTCCTCTGTACAAGTGGAGGAATCTTTTGGGTAGCCTTTACTGCCCCCTTGTGGCCCTCTATTATGTGTCTGCCACTTTAGTATTGTGTGACTGAGAGAAGAAATGAGACTGTTTTCATCCCAATTGATATAGTTACTCACCCTCCGTCTTGGGTTAAATCCTTCTTATCAAGAGGACCTGTACCCTTTAAGTTGCCCTCAACAGAGAGCTCTTTATGACCGCATCCAGGGCAAAATCAGACTCTGCAAACAGGGTGGAAAGGACAAAGACCTCATTTTGCCCCCTTCTAAACAACCCTGTTCTCAGTCTATATGTGACTGTAGTTTTGAACTTGGAGCTGTCAGTATATAGCAGGTTGTTTTTCATCCCTTCCAGCAAAGTTAACATATCTTCCTTAGACCAGCAGTCTTATTTCCAGGTCTGTGGGGCAATCTGCTCCTCTATTCACCTTCCAGCTGTTTGGCCACCTCTTTGGTCTCCCTGGCCTGGGAATCCAGGGTTAAGGACACCTCACCACAGGGTAGTGCAGCCTCTCTTCTTCACATTCCACCATATCCTTCTATGCTCTGAGCCAGGAGCCCTTCCCATTTTATCCTGGCTCAGACACTACTCCAACTCCCTGATGTGGTGGCAGGGGTCCTGTAATGATATGGTTAGATCATTGGTTTTGGGTTTTTGCAACTACCTCACTTATTATTGTCTCTGTGTCATAGTTGTTTTAACTCAACATTTCAGACTACAGTCATCTGAAGGAGCCTCAGTTGCAGGTGTGCCCTCATCAGAATGGCTGGTTTCTATGTCTCTGAGAGATAGTGTTGATAATTGATATAGGAAGACTCTTCCATGAAGGGTGGCAATATTGGGAAGCAAGTGGTCGTGGTTTGGATGAGAGAGCTAGGTGAGCATGAGAGAGTGACCAAGCAAGAAAGCAAGGCAGGTAGTAGTGTTTGTCAAATATTTTTGCCTTCATTTTCTAGCTTCAGTTTCTAGTCTGAGCTCCCAGTAGGATGGGCTGTGATGTGACAGAACCATGTAAAACAAACATTTATTACCCGAGATGCTTCTGCTCAGAGGAAACCCATCTCAGCAGCAGAGTAGCAAGGTAGAACAACAACAACAACAAAAGCAACAGCAACAAAAGCAATTGTTTCAAAAGCTGATTTTGCTGCTAGACAGAATCTATGGTCTCTTTTGAAGAAATATGGAAAATATCAGAAATTGAGATGGCAAAAATCATAGAAAGCTGTACATGGAGCTTAATCAGTTGTTCCCGTAGGCTCTGTAAGATTGGAGTGTTGACAGTATTGCAGCCACATGAAGTTGAGGTCATACTATTTCAGTGGAAAATAGACTGTGAAAACTTTAGGGAGAGGTCATTTGTGTGGTATTTTGGCCAAAAAAAAAAAAAAATTGTACTTGGCTTATGCCCTGAGTTATTGAGTAGGGCAAACGTTAAAATTTATTGGCTGATTTATATATTTTTATTCTATTGATATGTATTTGTTCACTCTTCTTATTTCTTTATTCAATTTACATTCTAATTGTTACACCCACCCCATTCCACCTTCCACAGTCCTTCATCACTGTCTCCCTTTTCTCTCCCCAGGCAGGGTGGGAACCACTTGAGTATCCCCCAACTATGGCATGTCAAGTCTCTGCAGAGCTAGGCACATCCTTTCCCACTGAGGTCAGAAATGGCAGCCCAGTTAGGGAAACAGTTTGCACAGACAGGAACAGCTTAAGGGAGCATGCCCCGCTCTGGATGTTGGGGACCCCATGAAGACTGAGCAGCACATCCACTACATATATGGTGGGGGCCTCCATCCCAGCCTGTGTGTGCTCGTTGGTTGGTGGCTCCATCTCTGAGAGTCTCCTATGTTCTGGGTTAGTTGACTCTGAGGGTCTTCTCATGGACTTCCTATTCCTTCAGAGGCCGTCAATTCTTTCCCCAACTCTTTTAAAATACTCCCTGAACCCTGTCCAATGTTAGGCTGTGGATCTCTGCATATGTTTCAGTCAGATGCTGGATGGAGACACTCAGAGGACAATGATGCTAAGCTACTATCTGCAAGTATAACAAATTATCCTCAGTAATGCCAGCCTCAGTGCTTGCCCATGGGATGGGTTACCAGTTGGTCAGGGTATAGTTTGGCCATTCCTAAACTCTTCTCAATGATAAAAAAATCTCTGGTGGAATCACCACGGCTGACCTAAAGCTGTACTACAGAGCAATTGTGATAAAAACTGCATGGTACTGGTATAGCAACAGACATGTAGACCAATGGAATAGAATTGAAGACCCAGAAATGAACCCACACACCTACGGTCACTTGATCTTGGCAAGGGAGCTAAATCTATCCAGTGGAAAAAAGGCAGCATTTTTCACCAAATGGTGCTGACACAACTGGCGATTATCATGTAGAAGAATGCAAATTGATCCATTCTTATCTCCTTGTACTAAGGTCAAATCTAAGTGGATCAAGGAACTCCATATAAAACCAGAGACACTGAAACTTATAGAGGAAAAAGTGGGAAAAGCCTCGAAGATATGGGCACAGGGGAAAAATTCCTGAATAGAACAGCAATGGCTTGTGCTGTAAGATGGAGAATTGACAAATGGGACCTCATAAAATTACAAAGCTTCTATAAGGCAAAAGATACTGTCAATAAGACAAAAAGGCCACCAACAGATTGGGAAAGGATCTTTACCAATCCTAAATCAGATAGGGGACTAATATCCAATATATATAAAGAACTCAAGAAGATAGACTCCAGAAAACCAAATAACCCCATTTAAAAATGGGGCACAGAGCTAAACAAAGAATTCTCACCTGAGGAATACTGAATGGCTGAGAAGCACCTGAAAAAATGTTCAGCATCCTTAATCATCAGGGAAATGCAACTCAGTCTCTGTTTCGAATTTGTGCCTGCGTTTCTTGCAGACAGGACAAATTGTGGGTGGACAGGTTTTTGGTTCTGTTCGTGTACTTAACTCTCCACTGGGGGTTCTGCCTGACTGCAAGATGTCACCTGTTCATGGTCCATAACTCAATGCTATATATCTCAGCTAAGATCACCTCATTAGCCCCCTTTGTGCCCTCCCCTTCTTAGTCTCAGGCCCATTCTAGAGATGCCCTCCCCAGCCACTCCCCCTCTGCCAGCTGCAGATTTCAATTCATTTTCCTGGCTCTCTGGCCCTCCCTTGTCTCTTACTACACCTGTTCCTGACACTCCCCTTCCCCTTTCTTATCTGCTCTCCCATCCAGTTCTCTCTTCCATCTGCCTCTGTGAGGAGCGGGTGTGGCAGCAGTCCCAAGATGGCGCCCAGGACTTCAGCTAAGTCTTATGACTTGCACCTGACTTCCTCATACACCTGAAAATAAGCTGCGCAGGTGCACCATGATGCTGGCGGTGTAAACAAGTCCATATTTGGTGGAGACATACCCCTGCAGCCCTGATTGGCTGAAGCTGCGTGCCTGGTGAGGTGGCGTGGCCTGCCATGAGTGGATGGGGGCTGAGAGTATATAAGCAGATCTCCCTGGGTTCCCGGGGTCCCTGTAGCAGCATCGAGGCGTTCCTGCGATAAAGGCTGTTGAGAAGAATCCGACTGTGTTGTATCTTCCTTGCCGGCCAAGGTGGGCGCAGCATGCCTCCTCTGACTCCATTATTCCCTCTTCTGAGTGAGATTCAACCATGCTCATTTGGGCCTTTCTTCTTGTTTAGTGTCTTTCAGTCTATGAAATGCAGTGTGGGTATTCTGTACTTTATGGTTATTATTCACTTGTAAGTGAGTACGTACATGCATGTCCTTTTGGGCCTCAGTTACCTCATTCCACCTATTATTAGTTTCCAGTTCTGCCCATTTCTCTGCAAAATTCATGATGTCCTTGTTTTTAATACCTGAAGAGTATTCCATTTTGTAAATGAAACACGGTTTTGTTTGTTTGTTTGTTTTTGGTTGTTTTGGTTTGGCTTGGTTTTTTTTTTGTTTGTTTGTTGTTGTTGTTGTTGTTGTTGTTGTTGTTTTCGAGACAGGGTTTCTCTGTGTAGCCCTGGCTGTCCTGGAACTCACTCTGTAGACCAGGCTGGCCTCAAACTCAGAAATCCACCTGCCTCTTGAAACACATTTTCTGTGTCCACATTTCAGTTGCAAAACTTCTCCATTCTTTCCCGTTTCTAACTGTTATAAATAAAGTGGCTATGAACTTCGTGGAGCAAATGCCCTTGTGGGTATGCGTCTATGAAGGTACCCTAAGTGTAGCACTTCCTCCTGCTTGTATGTTTTAAATTAATGGGAGGAGTATTCAAAGTGTTTCCTCATCCCAGGATGGAACCTTAAACAAAACCTGCTGCAAATGTGATCCAAGCGAGGCAGGGTCCGTTAATTTAGAAGCCAAACTTCACAGGATCATCCACATTGTGCCACTTCTGGATACTGAAAGATGAAAATACCATGGTCATGGATTCTTCTATAGTTTCAGTTTAGCACCACTCCAGCCATCTTTTGACAGAGTCAGGATCCCAGGGAAGACTGAGATTTCATTGCATTGAAGTGGTGTGGATGATGCTTGTGTTGCATTTTGTGACCACAACTTGTTGAGAAAACTAACGCATTGAGAAATCTGCCATGGAGAGATGCTTACAGGGAGATGAAGTACCCAAACTGAGAGATGTATGAGAAGTTACAGGAAGAGCACCATCTATGCCTTTAGGAATTGAAGTCCAATGTGTTTGAGACAAAGCTATAGGATTTGGTGTTTGCCCTGCTGTTTTTCTTGCCTTTGTCCAATCTTCTCTCCCTATGTACACATTCCTATCGATTGGGATGGGGAGGGGTACTCAGTGCCATTTTATGTTGGAAAGATATAACTTGCTTTTTGATTTTGCAAGATGTGGCTGTCAAGATATTGTCTTGAGTGTCCCCAGAGACATTAGACATTTGAACCGTGCAGGAGCCTTTCTAGATTCATCTTGGGGAAGATGAAAGTGTATATACACTCAAATTTTCCTTTTTCTTTCTTTCCTTTTTTTTTTGTTTATCTTATAATTTATATATTCATTATCACCCTGATCACTGCCCCTACTCTAGGTCCCTGCCCTCATAGACTCTTTCCTCCCAATCTCTTCTGTTTCTTCTTTGAGCAGGGGTGGGGGCACCCTGTGTACCCCTGGGTATATAGGTTATAGTCTATTTTTTTAGGATGGCATATGCTCATGACATCAATACTGCCTGAGGCTTCAGAGTCATTGGATTCTGGGTGTTGATGTTTCACCTAACTCTTGTATTTGTTTTGAAATTTTTAAATAAATAGGAGTGTTTTACCTGTGTGCATGAATATGAATATCATGTGTGCCTCATTTTAGTGTTGTCAGAAGGTGGACTCAGAGCTCCTGTTTTTGAAGTCATGGGTCATTGTTGGTCCCCACGTAAATGCTACTGTTGTGTGGAAGACCAGCAAGAGCTTTCCATGGCTGAGCTATCATTCTCTGCTGTCCTATATTGCTTATTTATGTTCAACACTTATATTACTAATATTTTCATGTGTCCCTTGCTCCATTAAATGTGCATTGACTTTTAGTAAAATTTTACTAATGTTGTAGATTAAACTGGTGCACTTCCTGTTTCTGCTAGATGAATAAAAAAGTGTGGGGAATGTATACTTCTTTGTAAGAACTGTAGTAAACAACTGAGTTCTTTCTATCATTTTTGTCTCAGTGGTTGATTTTTGCAGTGGAGTAAGGGTCTTAATATGTAACTTTTGCTGTCCTGGAATGTGTTACATAGAACAGACAGGGATCCAGCTCGATGACGTATACCTGCCCGTGACTCTGGGATTAAAGACATGAACAAATACACCCTGCTTGTCCATGATTTTTCTAGTTAGTGATTCTTTATACAATTAATAGGATGTGCTCTCAGTACTGTTGATCTGTTTCACCCTACATCTCCCTCTCAATTGGAATTCCTCTCGAAAGACTTTACCCTATTCATTTAAAATGTTCATAAGCAACACAGGTGAACCTTCAACTCAGTTTCCTTCTAAAATGATATGGTACTTAGATTATAACTTCTCTGTCAGGAAATCAGTAGAGGAAGCACCAGAATTACATGAATATATGGTCAAGGAAGCGTACATTTACTTTACAGTGATGTCAGTACCATGCTTTGTGATGTACGCATGTATGGGACATTTTAGGATGCAGTGACTTATGATGATGTGCATGTGAACTTCACTGGGGAAGAGTGGAATTTGCTGGATCCTTCCCAGAAGAGTCTCTACAAAGATGTGATGTTGGAGACCTACTGGAACCTCACAGTTATAGGTATGACTGTGAATTTTCTTTTGCTTTTCAAAATAGTGGGAAGACATGTCTCTTGGTGAGTGATGATGCTGTTATTTCAATTGAGAACAAGGAAGACTGAGCTGAATAAATAGTGTCCAGTGATGTGAAAATTCACAGTACCTTGAATTTTGCCTTATTTCTAATACTATATTCATTTTCTGGTACTGTCTTTTAGGCTACACTTGGGAAAACCATCATACTGAAGGCCATTGTCAAAGTTTGAGAAGAAATGAAAGGTAATTTTCATGTGAAAGCTGATGCAATTATGCCTCTAAGGAAATTTTACTATGTTATGGAAGCTCTAAAGAAAAACAGAAGTGTAAAATGTCAATACTTTAAGTGTAACTATAATTATAATATTTTTAAAAAATGTTCTGCCTCAATGTCAGTTATCTGATTTATCTATCAAAGCATCCCTCTTTTTTTTTTAAAAAAAAAAAGACAAGGAAACATTGCCTTAAGAGATACCTTTATTCTATTTGTAGCTCTATTATTCGATTTGTAGCTATACTGTGTATCTGCCAATGTGTATAAACTCCTAATACTTAGATTTTGCACATTGAATAGTGATAAATATATATCCAAAACCTTCTAATAAGCAAACAGTCCATGGGAAAGTTGGTGATACTCATATTCTTGTAGTAAAATTGATGTTTGTTTATGAGAGTCAAGAGTGTTGTCATTGGGGAAACCTTAATTCATATAGTACATGTCTATGAGGAACAAAAAGTCAAACAATGTGAATGCAATGTGGAAACCTTTCATCTGTTACTCTTCTTTTAATATGTATATTATGTGTCACAATGAATAAAAGCCATGTGAGCATAGGGATATTGAAAGAAGCAATGTACCGCTTATTATCCCCAAACAGTGAGAAATATGTAAGATTCTGCTTTTCATAGACATTCTGAATATGATTGAAGTTTGCAGTCAATTGGTTTTCTAATTTTACTGGGAACTTTCCCAAGCTCACACTGTAGAAAATCTTTATGGGTACTAGGAATTTGGAAATTCTTTTGTTTATCCTGGTTCACAGTCAAATGTGGTATAATTCACGCTACAGCAAAACTTATGAATGCAATCAGTGGTATAAAGCTCTGAGTTGTTCCATTTTCCTCATATAGATGAAATACATCATATAAATATCCCATATAAAAAGGATGTTATAAATGTCAGCCATTTAATAACCAACACAGATATCTCAAAAGATGCAAAAGAACCCATAATGAGGGAGAACCCCATGAACATATGAAGTGATAAAACCAGATGATCTGGTCCATCTTTATCATTAGACCAATTTGTAAACTTTATTCATCTTGATGAAATGATTGAACAGGGAAATTAATGTAGTAAACATATCATATGTGCCAATTTTCATTGCAGGCATGTAAGAAGTCATAATGGAGAGAAACTTTATGAATATAATGAACATAGTAAAGCCTTTTCATGTCCCAGTCATTTCCAATGTCATAGAAGAAGACATACTGGAGAGAAAACTCATGAATGTAATCAATGTGATAAAGCCTTTGCAACAGCTAGTGATCTCCAAAGACATAAAAGCACACTTCCTGGAGATAAAGCTTATAAATGTAATCAATGTGAAAAAGGCTTTGCAAGACCCAGTCATCTTCAATATCATAAAAGAACCCATACTGGAGAGAACCCTCATGAATGTAATCAATGTGGTAAAGCCTTTGCAGGTCACAGTATTCTCCAATATCATAAAAGAACACATACTGGAGAGCAAACTTAGAAATGTAATCAGTGTGATAAAAGCCTTTTCACAAAGTTATTGTCTCTATAATCATAGAAGAACCCATATTAGAAAGCTTATAAATGTAGTCAGTGTGCTAAAGCCTGTGCATATCCCATTCGTCTTCAAAACGTAAAAGATTTCACACTGGAAAGAAACCTCATAAAAGCAATCAATGTGGTAAAGACTTTTTACAACTCTATAGTCTCCATTATTTTTAAAGAACACATAGAAGACAGAAACCTTAGGAAGGTAATCGGTGTTGTAAAGCATTTGATGTCACGGTCATCTACGATGACATAAAAGATCACATACGCCGGGCGTGGTGGCGCACGCCTTTAATCCCAGCACTCGGGAGGCAGAGGCAGGCGGATTTCTGAGTTCGAGGCCAGCCTGGTCTACAAAGTGAGTTCCAGGACAGCCAGGGCTATACAGAGAAACCCTGTCTCGAAAAACCAAAAAAAAAAAAAAAAAAAGATCACATACAAGTGAGACCGGTTATGAACGTAGTAAAGCCTTTGCATATCATAGTTCTTTATGCATACACAAGACAAAACACACTGCAGAGAAACCCCAATTAAATGTTTGCTTTAATGGTTTATTTGGCCATGAGATCTGTTCCTAGCCATGGAAAGGCTGAGATAGAAACCCTGTGAGTGTATTTAATATGGTAAAGCCTTTGCACAATTTTGTAGTCATCTCCTTCATGGAAGAATTTGAACTGGGTAGAAACATTGTGAATCTATTTAGTATGGTGAAGCTTTTTCACACCTGTATAGTCTTCCTCATTATGAAACTATTCATACTGGAGAGAGATGCCATGAATGTCAGCAGTGTGGTAAAGCCTTTACAATGTTGGGTCCACTGAGGCTCAACACAACTGACACCAAGACAGTGCAAAGGATAAGAATTTATTGGGCCCGGAGGTGGTGGTGCATACCTTTAATTCCGGCACTTGGGAGTCAGAGGCAGGCAGATTTTTGAGGTCAAAGCTGGCCTGGTCTACAGAGTGAATTCCAGGACAGCCAGGGCTAAACAGGGCTACCATATCTGGAAAAAGCAAAATTGAGAGAGAGAAAAAAGAAGGAATTTATTGGAATCAAGTAGCTACTGATCAATGAGGGACACAAATTATATTCAGAAGTTTACCTGCAATACCCCACCCCCCACCACCATCCTGAGCTAGAAAGTTGTATAGCTTCCAAACAAGAAAACCACAAAGTCCTGTGACAAGTTACAGCTACATTCTCTCCCAAATCAAGATTTGTTTTCTGTTAAATGAGTCAATAAATGGTGATTGTTAACTCCCTGTATTTTGTTGTTGTTGTTGCAGCTGGGGGTGGTGTTGGTGTTGGGCTGTGTGTGTGCTTTCCCTTCTTTTGCAGACACTAAGATTATTTACTACCCGTGTTTTCATGTGTAGCCTTAACTTCCTCTGTTAGATTCTACCTCTATCTCTTTGTGTAGGTCTGTATGTGTGTAGAGAGGTTGTTTAAATTTGAGACTACCATGATCTATCTTACTTTTTCCACATACATTGATTATTAGTTTTTACGTGTCATAATCCACCATCTGTTGTTTCTGTGGCACATGTGTCCAAACCCATCTGGCGTCTACAGACTCCAAGGAGAAGACATTTGTGATTTTGTTGTTGTTGTTTTTTGAGGTAGGGTTTCTCTGTGTAGCCCTGGCTGTCCTAGAACTCACTCTGTAGACCAGGTTGGCCTCGAACTCAGAAATCCGCCTGCCTCTGCCTCCCGAGTGCTGGGATTAAAGCCATGTGCCACCACCACCCAGCTATCTGTGATCTTTTTTTTTTTTTTTTTTTAAATGAGAGTGGTTCTTGTGACTTTTTTTTTTTTTTTAAGATTTATTTATTTATTATATGTAAGTACACTGTAGCTGTCTTCAGACACTCCAGAAGAGGGTGCCAGATCTCGTTGCGGATGGTTGTGAGCCACCATGTGGTTGCTGGGATTTGAACTCTGGACCTTCGGAAGAGCAGTCGGGTGCTCTTACCCACTGAGCCATCTCACCAGCCCCTATCTGTGATCTTAATAGATCTTCCTTTACATGTTTCTTGGCTTTTTACCTTTGCAGCTTAATATTCGTTCCTTGAACTGTATATTTTGATTATTACTCAGGGAAGAGACTTTATTTTTTGGTCCCTTCTCTTTGGTGTTTTGATGATTCTTGTGCTTTCTTTAGGTTAGGAAGTTTTTCTTCTATGATTTTGTTGCCAATACTTTCTGAGACTTTGAGGGAGGATTCTCCTTCCTCTCTTCCTAAGTATTCTTATGTTTAGTCCTTTTACAATGTTCTGGATTTCCAGGATATTTTATGTCAGGAAGATTTAGACTTAACATTTTCATTGTCTGGTTTACCCATTCCTTCTATTGCTTATTCAATGATTGAGATTTTTCCTCCATGTCTGTGTTCTGTGGGTGAACCTTGCCTCTGTGGTTCCTTTTTGCAGTCCTAAATTCTTATTTCCACTATTTCCTAAGATTTAGTTTTCCTTTTTGTTTCTATTTCCACTTTTATATATTGAATAGTTTTGTTTACTTCACCCGTTGGTGTGTTCTTTCTTGGCTTTATTTATAGGAATTTTAGCTTCCTCTACTTTTTGGTTTGTGTTTTCCTGGCCTTCTTTGTGGAATTTATTGATTTCCTCCAATTTTTTTCTGTTTTCCTGGATTTCTCTAAGTAATTTGGTCATTTCCTCTTTAAGGAACTCTGTTATCTCTATACATTTGGGGTTATAGTGTTTTTCTTGTAATTTAGCTTTGTTGGAATATTTAAGACCTTCTTTGACAATATAAATGAGCTCAGAGTTATTAACCAGGGAGTGATAAATGTTGGTCCTTATTACATTATTGAGTACCAACGTCATGGAATGGAATGGCACTATCTGAGCTAAGTATTCAGCTTAGATTTAACCCGATGTGTGATTAATCCCAAGGTTTTTCTTTCTCTTTACACTGGACAAGTAGCCAAGTAGGGCACTTTTTGAATAAGTTACTTTTATGAGATGCCTGTTTTAATCACTAACCTTGGAGTCACCATTAAAAAAAAAAAAAAAAGACCTGATTGTGACAGGGTGAGTGACTTTGTAATTTTTCAGCATGTATTTATTCATGTCAGGTGAATGCAGGCAGACCAGATTGATAGGTATGTAAATTGGGGACTTTAGCTTGATCCAAGCAATATTGAATTTCCTACTTTGGAGATATGTCCAATGCACTTTTGGGGTTAAGTCAGCTCAGATGATTGTGACACAGGCCATTGGCTATAGTTGTGTGTCATGTTACAGATCACAGCAACTCATATTGTACACAGGAGCCAGGTCAAAGAGTATTGTATTAATGCCATTTTTTTCTGCCAGATAACATATATATATATATATATATATATATATATATATATATGTGTGTGTGTATGTGTATGTGTATATATACACACATATATATGTGTGTGTATGTATGTATATATATACACACACATATACACATACACACATATACACATATATTTATATTCAATTATGTTTCTATTTTTCCTTTTTTAATTTATTTTTTTATTTAAGTACATCCTGTTCCTGTCCCAGAGAGACAAGGCAGTCCTCTGCCATACATGTGCCTGGGGCAATGAGCCAGCCCCTGGATGCTCCTTGGTTTTTGGCTGGGAGGTCTGAAGTGTCCAGGTTAGCTCACAGTTTTGTTCTTCCTATCAGGTTGCCATCCTCTTCACATCCTTAAGTCCGTACACTGACACCTCCTTACGTAACATTTCACCCTACAACAATATATCAATATATCGATATATCGATCTATATATCTCTATCTCATCTCATCTCATCTATCTATCTATCTATCAATCTATCTATCTCATCTACATATCAATGTATCATCTATACATCTATATATATATGTCATCTATATATCTATACATCTATATATCTATCCATATATCTATAAATCTATATGTATCTATATATCTACACATCTATATCTATCCATATAACTATAAATCTATATGTATATATATACATCTATACCTCTACACATCTATATATATCTATATATCATCTATATTTCCATATATCTTTATATCATATATATACGTATATATATATGTGTGTATCATGATGTAGCCTTGTCAAAAGGACTGTTATTTTCTAGGTTTCAGACGTTCAGCCTGAGAGGAAACAGTATGAGTAATATTTGATCTAATATAAGATCTTTGACTCTGGACCCATATTTTATGATAATTTTGGGGATTATGATCACATCATTCCTACTGTTTCGTTCCTGCCTCCCATGATCACTCAATAAAGACGACTAATGCATGCAGCGTGTGAGAAGAAAGGTCGATGGTGCTTCAGGTCCCGGCCTTGGTGTCTTCAGAAGAGACCATAAAGGAGAGGGAAGTAGAAGAAGGTTCCATGGGGTGGATCGATTGGGAGAGCATGGCTAGGAGGGCTAGCTTTGGGGTATGAGTAGCCTAGGCAGAATATGGAGAGTGACATCTCATGGTTCTTATAAGGAAGTAGACAAAATAGAATAGATGGTTGGTATCACTGCTGCTATAATGCTTATTATTATTATTTCATATCATTATTATTTCTTCATATTTTTGTTATTATTTTTATTTATTATTAATTTCTTATTTCTTATTTTTATTATTTTTATTTTATATATTTATTATTTTATTAGTTCATATTATTTCTTCTTCTTCTTCTTCTTCTTCTTCTTCTTCTTCTTCTTCTTCTTCTTCTTCTTCTTCTTCTTCTTCTTCTTCTTCTTCTTCTTGTTTCATACCTCCATGATTTATGTGGGGGTAAGAAAACCACAAGTAATATTTACAACACCAAGTTGGCTGTAATTACGGCTTGTGCACAGTGAATGAAATGGAAAGGAAATAAGATGTGGTGGTTGGTACACACCTATAACCTCAGAACCCAACAGACAAAACAGAAACATGGCCAACAGTTATTTTCTTGGGAATTAGGAAGAAAGTCCTCTGGGGTCTCTTCTCATAAGGTCATACACACACACACACACACACACACACACACACAAAACACGAGTGCACACACACACATATACATAAATTCACACACATAACACACACATACACCACACATGTACCACACATACATCACACTCACACATATATACTACATACACACGAAACACACACCACACACATATCCCCATACAAACACACATACACATACCACATACATACATTCAGACATATGCATATACACCACACATACACACGCACACACACCACATACTTTCATTCACACACATATGCATACATACACCACACATACCCATGCACACACACCATATACATACATTTACTCATATACACATACAATACACATACACATGCACACTCACTACATACTTACATTCCCAGACATACACACACACAGACACCGCACATACATATACACACTCGCCATATACATACATTCTCACATACACACCACACATATAAATGCACACACACCATATACATACATTCACACAAATACACACACCACATGCACACACACACACACCTCCCTTTTTGAGTCTGGATCATTTGCTTAACAATGATTTCTAGTTCCTTCTGTTTCTGTGCAAGTATCATGATTTCACTTTTTTTCCTGATTGCATGAAATCATGTCATGTGTACTCTGTGATCAATTTGGTTAGCAGTAGTGAATGCATAAAGCAGGGCCTGGGCTGAGGAATTTGCATTGTGGGTGTTCCACTTAGCCAAGAGTGACAAGGCATGTCCCAGAGTCTCTTCTCCCCCAGTGAGCCCCTTGGAGTATGGCTCTTGGCCAAGGTTGTGGGGAAGGCAGGATGAGGAAATCAGTAGCTGACATTGTATACCTACTTGCCTGGTGATTTCTTCTGTTACCACCAGGCTGTGTGTCTGATGACCTGTCCCGGCCTTCGGGATGGTAGACAGGGACTAGGGGACCCCCTAGAAGAGAGTGGGGGAACAAGATACGCAAGGAACGGACAGCAAGTCAGTAAGTCTGATCAAGCTAACAAATTTTAATTTTTTCCCACTCAGGTTAGATACTCATAGAAGCAGGATATGAGGTGCAGGGGGTGGATTAGGGTCACTTTGTCTTTGGGGAATGCACCTGTTCTCAAGAACAGGATATTGGCTAGGTAAAAAGTTCAGCAGGAAGAACAAACAGAATGGGTTGCTAGGCACCCAACTGCAAGATCTATAGCTATTTGTTCTCAACTGGGCTAGTACTTTCCCACAGAGGCGAGGAATTGTGCCAGTAAGCACTTATGGCTGACAAGGCAGTTAACATTCAAGCAAGGTTGCTCCTAACAATGACCTTCCACATGGTTTCACCATCTGCCTGCACTTTGACCCCATGAGTGTCAAATCAGAACTCCTGGAACCTATTGAATTTAGGGGCTTTGAAACGCTTTGAGAAAATATGGACAAGGTGGAGCGCGGTGTATCCGAGGTCGGGGAAGCTGGTCTGTATACATTGCAGAAGACATTCATCTGTGAACCCAAAGCATGCAGCTCAAAGCATGAATGCTGTGTAGGCTGTAGACCGAGTGAGGGCAATGACTGTTGATGCTACAGATGCCCCATTCTGGTGGAGGTGTTGACCAGATGGGCCCAGGAGATGTTCCTGTACCTCTCTCTCTCAGTTTGTTCTATGAGTCTAAAACTGCCCTGAAATAAAGTCTGTTAAAAATACATATGGGACCCAAGGAGCTGAAGGGGTTTGCAGCTCCATAGGAGGAACAACAATATGAAACAACCAGTACCCCCAGAGCTCCCTGGGACTAAACCAACAAAGAGTACATATGGAGGGACTGTGGCTCCAGCTGCATATGTATCAGAGGATGGCCTAGTCAGTCATCAATGGGAGGAGAGGCCCTTGGTCCTATGAAGGCTCTATGCCCCAGTATAGGGGAATGACTGGGCCAGAAAGTAGAGGGAAGGGGGAAAGGGATAGGGGGTTTTTGGAGGGGAAACAGGAAAGGGGATAGCATCTGAAATGTAAATTAAAAAAATCTAATAAAAAATACATATGGGCACTGGCAGGGTGGTTCCATGCTTAAGAGTTCTTACTGTTCTTTGAGCAGACCCTAGTTCAGTTCCTCCCATGTTGAGAGGCTCACAATCACTGGTAACTCCAGCTCTGGGGGATCGCATGTCCTCTTCTGGCCTCCAGAGGCACCTGCACTAACGTGCATATTCCCACACTAATGAGCACATATCTATTAGGAAAGTGCATGGCTTTTCGAGTCCAGATCTTGGATTTTTAGTCTGAGTCTGAATTCAGGGGTAGTCCTTTGTAAAGCACTGAGTATTGAGGGCCTGCTTTGTTTATAGCTCCTGGCTAGGCACTGATGCAAGGTAATGAATGAAGTGATGCCCTCTTGACTTCATGGTGTTCAGTCAACCTGGCTGGGTGGAAGGAGGGCAGACACACAGTCCCCATCCCTAACCCCTGTCTTCAGAGCAAGGGGAGCCCTAGGTCCTCCTGCTCTTTAGAACAGACTCTGGGGCAAACCAGTGCTTGGTGCAGTAAGAACATAGCAAATATGATCATTGCTGTGAATGGAGAGACTCTGCATCATAAGGGGAAACAGAGACAGTGCTGTAGCCTAGGAGAAGTTGTGCTCAGGTGACAGGACTTTCCTGTCCCATTCTGATTGCCACTTAGCTCTTGAGTCAATTACTAGCCTCCCTGTGAGCCCCATTTTCCCTTTCAAGGAAATGGAGGTAACACAGGGCCTCCCTCCTTGGTCTGTCCTGAGGATCTCAGGGGACAGTGACAGCTTTCAGTGAAGTGCAAGACTATTTAGGAACAGTCCCATAATACTGTTCACTGGGAAGAGGCCTCCAGTCCCCATGTGGGGAGCAGACAGGGAGGAAAGAGATGGCCTTCAGAGGTGGCTCTACAGGGGGGTTAGTGTATATTCATGATGCTGATTGTGTGTATCTTTGCCCAGATTGGTGATGGCTTGTGGGCTCTCTGAGTTGGGATATATTTTTATACCATGTGTACATTTTCTATGTGCCATTCCCTGAGCCAGGGAATCTTGGCTGGGCAATATGGGCTTTGAGGAGAAGGCCTGGCTGGGGTCAGCCCCAATATGGTCCAGAGCAGCACCTTGGGTGCTCCTTTGAGCCTTCCTAAGCCCAGCCAGGATGTTCCACCAAGCATCCTAATGACCAGAAGGGATAAAGATCCAGGAGCAACAAACAGCTGCATCTGGATAGCCCAGTCACCAGTTGAGTTATAATTAATATTCTGAGTCCAGAGAGCCATGGCTATGACCATCACACACACAGGCTTTGTGATAATATAATACCAGCTGAGGGTGACCAGTATCTCATCAGGCTTCTGTTAATGGGGGAATCATAGGAATTATATGCACACACACACACACATGTGTGTGTGTGTATATATATACATATGCAGTAAAAACATAGCAACTGTGATCATCACTGTAAATGGAGGGATTCTGCACCATAAGGGGAAACTGAGACAGTGCTGTAGCCTAGGAAGAGATGTTGTGCTCCGGTGACGGGACTTTCCTGTCCCATTCTGACTGCCATATACATATATATATATATATATATATATATATATATATATATATATATATATATGTGTGTGTGTGTATATATATATATATATATATATATATATATATATGCACATCCACACATACATGCCCACATGGCACACACATGCATACTCACTTAAGCACACACACACACACACACACACACACACACACACACACACTCACTCAGCTCTGCTTGGGTACTTTGGGCAAGTGAAGGGATGTTGTGAGCTCATTCAGATGCCAGTGCCCCATGTGACCTGTGGTCTTTCCCAGGGGCATGGTCTAGCAACTCATCGAGCCTGTGCATCATCCCCCAGTGGTTCTGATCCCTGCTCTGCCTTGGCCTCCACTTGGCCCTAGGTAAGTCACCCTGAGGCCAATAGGCCTGCAGAGCATTAGGACTGTGGATGGAAGGGGTGGCTTTTGCAGAGACTGTGGGGAAAATCTCCTTAGTGATCTCAGAGGGCAGGTCAGGAAACTGAGGCTGAGAGGTAAGAAGAACCCTGTAAGTACCAGGATGAGCCAGGCCTAATTAACCACGAGGCCAGCATCACCACCATTGTTTCAGAGATTGTGCATGTGTCATGGTTCTTTCTAATCCCAATGGCTGCTACCTCAAGAGGTCTGCAAGATGCAGAGGCAAATGTCAAGTGGTACTTCCATTCCTGGCTTTGGTAAATGCAGATAGTTCCCTAGAAACAGACCAGCAAACCTAAGATTGGCTGGGTCCCCCGGACCCCCACTCCCAGCCCCAGACATTCAAGCTCCTACAGCATTCATAGAGAGATTTTCAGGGCACATGGTGTCTTCAGGACTTCCTGTGGGTAGACTTCCTTTTCTGACCTTTATTGTCAGGAGGGAGAGGCTATCTCCGGCTCCCTTGTTCTTCACTCCCCCACATTCCATGGACACTCTGTCTAGGTTGTCAGTGAGTCTGAAGAAGATACCCAGAAAGAGGCCCTTGTCTTGGTAAAGAGGGTTTTTGGGTCCCCTCAATAGAAAATAGACACAATGGAATATGGTGTGCACTGCTGAGGCTAAAGAGAGAACAGTTCCTGAGTCTACAGGACTGAATGTCACCTGTGTACATGCCTCCAGCCCCAGGGTCCTCGACTCCAGATGCCATAAGTGTGCAAGTGCATGGTAAGGCCCAATCAAGCCTGGAAACTGATGTCTGGAAGCTGGAGCAGACAAAGAGGTCAGAGGAGTACAAGTTCTAGCCTATAGTGTCTCTTCTCATCCTGAGGCCCTTGGATGCTTTGGTGTACACCCAGTGACTCCTCAGTAGCCACACACACCTCGGCACTGAATGAGGAGAGTCTGGGTCAGACAGTTCTTCCTTATCTGAGGTCAGCACTTTGCCATGGTGTCAGAGGTCAGAGGATGATCAGTAGAAAGATCCCTCTGAAGATGAACACCTCCTCCATTCCCACCCACCTGCCTGTGGATGAAAGTGTGTACAAGTCTGGGGCACAGCCTTGCTGCTAGCTCTCCACGTTGGCAGGCAGTATGGCTGTGCTCAGCATGTATTGAGAATATTCTCTGTCCCCAGTGTTCTTGAGGGCTCTGGCTTCTAATGGCAAAGAAAAGCAAAATAAAGCTTGGGCCCCTGAACTCATTATAATATTGGAAAAAGTAAAGCTGGAAAGAGGTTAGGCTTAGAAGGTTGCAAGTAGAGGTTTCCCTTTTCGACAAAGTATTTCAGGAAGGCTTAGAAATGTGAGCATGGGGAGAGCCTGAAGAAGGTGTGGAAGCAAAGGCCCAGTGGCAGCTGTGGGGATGGTGATAGAAGCAGCTGAGATCTGCGCGGCCAGAGAGGAAAGGAAGATGGGTCAGGCAGCACATGGTGGTGCAATGAGTCACAGCCTGCAGCTCAGAGCTCAGTGTGTATTGAATGACAGCTCTGGGGTTGTAGATAATGACCTGTTCCCTCCCTCCCTAATTTCCCCACATGTCTGCGCTATCTCTGTTTCACTGTGACTCGCCTCTGAGCACACTGAGGCTTCCTTTGAGCATCCATCTTCCCTGTCTTTGAGTTTGTTTATAAAGTGGATTATGTTGATGGATTTCCATGTATTAAACCATCCCTGCATCCCTGGAATGAAGCCTACTTGATCATGATGGTTGATTGTTTTGATGTGTTCTTGGATTCGGTTAGCAAGAATTTTATTGAGTATTTTTGTGTCAATATTCATAAGGGAAATTGGTCTGAAGTTCTCTATCTTTGTTGGATCTTTATGTGGTTTATGCATCTGGGTAATTGTGGCTTCATAGAATGAATTGGATGGAGAACCTTCTGTTTCTATTTTGTGGAATAGTTTGAGGAGAACTGGAGTTAGGTCTTCTTTGAAGATCTGATAGAATTCTGCACTAAACCCACCTGGTCTTAGGCTTTTTTTGGTTGGGAGACTATTAATGACTGCTTCTATTTCTTTAGGGGAAGTGGGACTGTTTAGATCATTAATCTGATCCTGATTTAACTTTGGTACCTGGTATCTGTCTAGGAACTTCTCCATTTCATCCAGGTTCTCCAGTTTTGTTGAGTATAGCCTTTGGTAGAAGGATCTGATGGTGTTTTGGATTTCTTCAGGATCTGTTGTTATGTCTCCCTTTTCATTTCTGATTTTGTTAATTAGGATACTGTGCTCTCTAGTTAGTCTGGCTAAGGGTTTTTCTGTATTGTTGATTTTCTCAAAGAACCAGTTCCTGGTTTGGTTAATTCTTTGAATAGTTCTTTTTGTTTCCACTTGGTTGATTTTGGCCCTGAGTTTGATTATTTCCTGCCATCTACTCCTCTTGGGTGAATTTGCTTCATTTTGTTCTAGAGCTTTTAGGTGTGCTGTCAAGCTGCTAGTGTATGCTCTCTCTGGTTTCTTTTTGGAGGCACTCAGATATGAGTTTTCCTCTTAGGAATGCTTTCATTGTGTCCTATAAGTTTGGGTATGTTGTGGCTTCATTTTCATTTAACTCTAAAAAGTCTTTAATTTCTTTCTTTATTTCCTCCTTGACCAAGGTATCATTGAGAAGAGTGTTGTTCGGCTTTCACATGAATGTTGGCTTTCTATTATTTATGTTGTTATTAAAGATCAGCCTTAGTCTGTGGTGATCTGATAGGATGCATGGGATAATTTCAATATTTTTATATCTGTTGAGGCCTGTTTTGTGACCAATTATATGGTCAATTTTGGAGAAGGTGCCATGAGCTGCTGAGAAGAAGGTATATCCTTTTATTTTAAGATAAAATGTTCTGTAGATATCTGTTAAATGCATTTGTTTCATAACTTCTGTTAGTTTCAATGTGTCTCTGTTTAGTTTCTGTTTCCAGAATCTGTCCATTGATGAGAGTGGGGTGTTGAAGTCTCCCACTATTATTGTGTGAGGTGCAATGTGTGCTTTGAGCTTTACTATAGTTTTTTAATGAATGTGGATGCCCTTGCATTTGGAGCATACATATTCAGAATTGAGAGTTCATCTTGGAAGATTTTACTTTTGCTGAGTATGACGTGCCCCTCCTTGTCTTTTTTGATAATTTTAGGTTGGAAGTTGATTTTATTCGATATTAGAATGGCTACTACAGCTTGTTTCTTTGGACCATTTGCTTGGAAAATTGTTTTCCAGCCTTTTACCCTAAGGTAGTGTCTGTCTTTTTCCCTGAGGTGGGTTTCCTGAAAGCAGCAAAAAGTTGGGTCCTGTTTATGTAGCTAGTCTCTTAGTTTATGTCTTTTTATTTGGGAATTGAGTCAATTGATATTAAGGAAAAGTAATTGTTGCTTCCTGTTATTTTTGTTGTTAGAGTTGGGATTCTGTTCTTGTGCCACAGTCTAACTTCTTTTGGGTCTCATATCTGCACAGAACGGGTTTCTGGTTGCAAGTGGGCAAAGAGTCGGCGAGAATTGACAGATAGAAACAGACACGAGAGTTGTGTTGGATCTGAATGTATTGTCCAAATGAACACCAGACTTTTTTATACAGAAGAAAAACAAAAAACCAGGTGAACACATCTGCCAAGTTACAGTGACACAAAACAAAAGGAATGCATACATCAAAAGATGGCGGGGACCAGGCTGTGTTTACCACTTAAAGTGGAGCCAGGTGAATGCTCTGATGTAATGCTAGTCTATTGTTAAACCCACCACCAGGGGTTCTTAGTAAATACCTGACTATGCTATTCCTTTGGGCCTAGTGAAGAAACCTGTACCAGGGGAATTTCCTTCCACTAACTCTTCCATGGTTAACCCACCTATTCACTAGGCCATTGTGTATTCCGGGTTTGGGTGAGACTTGACTATTGTCCTAAGTAATCACTATGCAGACTAGCCCTGAGCTTTTTTAGCTCTGTTCTTTGTAATGCCTAATTAGTTTCACTGTCTCTACTAGAAGTGAATTTGAATGTTACTGAATGTTACTGAACATTCTTACTGAATTCCAAGCACACCATTGGCTGCAAGGATTTTCTAGGAACCATTGGAACACTGGTGGAGGCTTAGCTATATCAAAAAATCAGTCCTGAAAGGCACTTATAATAAACTAATACTGAAAGAGAGCATGCGGATCCATACACCAGACTAACTCAGGAACAGGGTTTGAGTATATGGGCTATAGGAATGCCAAGGTTCCAGGAGGCATAGTTTCCTTGAAACTCTTTGCCTCATGAGTGCTTCTAGGTCTTTCGGCCTGTCAAGCAGACTTCACTGGAGTAGATGTAGTATTCTTGCAGCTGTCTTCTTTTAGGTTTGTTGAAGGATTACTTTTTTGCTTTTTCTAGGGCGTAGTTTTTGTCCTTGTGTTGGTGTTTTCCCATTATTATCCTCTGAAAGGCTGGATTTGTGGAAAGATATTGTGTGAATTTGGTTTTGTCATGGAATACTTTGGTTTCCCCATCTATGGTAACTGAGAGTTTTGCTGGGTATAGTAGCCTGGGCTGGTGTTTATGTTCTCTTAGGGTTGTATAACATCTGTCCAGGATCTTCTGGCTTTCATAGTGTCTGGTGAGAAGTCTGGTGTAATTCTAATAGGTCTGTCTTTATATGTTACTTGACCTTTTTCCCTTACTGCTTTTAATATTCTGTCTTTATTTAGTGCATTTGTTGTTCTGATTATTATGTGTCAGGAGGAATTTCTTTTCTGGTTCAGTCTATTTGGAGTTCTTTAGGCTTCTTGTATGTTCATGGGCATCTCTTTCTTTAGGTTAGGGAAATTTTCTTCTATAATTTTGTTGAAGATATTTACTGGCCCTTTAAGTTGAAAATCTTCATTCTCATCTATACCTATTAATGGTAGGTTTGGTCTTCTCATTGTATCCTGGATTTCCTGGATGTTTTTGGTTAGTATCTTTTTGCATTTTCTTTGATTGTTGTGTCCATGTTCTCTATGGAATCTTCTGCACCTGAGATTCTCTCTTCAATCTTGTATTCTGTTGCTGATGCTAGCATCTATGGTTACTGATTTCTTTCCTACAGTTTCAATATCCAGAGTTGTCTCCTTTTGGATTTTCTTCATTGTTTCTACTTCCATTTTTAGATCTTGGATAGTTTTGTTCAAATCCGTCACCTGTTTGGTTGTGTTTTCCTGTAATTCTTTAAGGGATTTTTGTGTTTCCTCTTTAAGGTCTTCTACCTGTTTAGCAGTATTTTCCTGTAATTCCTTGAGGAATTTTTGTGCTTCCTCTTTAAGGGCTTCTACCTGTTTATCAGTGTTCTCCTGTATTTCTTTAAGTGAGTTATTAATGCCCTTCTTAAAATCCTCTACCAGCATCATGAGATATGATTTTTAGATCCGAATCTTGCTTTTCCGATGTTTTGGGGTATCCAGGACTCACTGTGGTGGGCATACTGGGTTCTGATGATGCCCAGTGGTCTTGGTTTCTGTTAGTAAGATTCTTTCGTTTGCCTTTCGCCATCTGGTAACCTCTGGTGTTAGATGTTATAGCTGTCTCTGGATGGAGTTTGTTCCTCTTGTGATTCTTTAGCCTCTGTCAGCACTCCTGGGAGACCAACTCTCTCCTGCATCCCAGTGGTCATAACACTCTCTGCAGGCAAGCTCTCCTCTTGCAGGGAAGGTGCACAGATGTCTGGAGCTCAGATCCCCTCCTGATTCCTGGGATCAGAGCCCTCCCTGGAGGCTGACTCTTCTCTGGCAGGGAAGGCGTCCGGGGGTCTGGGTCTCAGCTCTGTCTTCTGGCTGAGGATGAAGGCCCTAGAGTGGCTGCAGCATGAAGAGTCATCTGGAGACCTTGGGGCCCTCAACTGAGATCCTGCCCAAGATGACGCAGGGGTGGCATTGGCCAGAACAAACCACAGCCACTGGTCAGGCAGGTGTCCTTTGTCCCTGTTCCTGCTAGCACAAGACCCTCTAGGGTTTTTGGAACTGATGTTGCGTTTCACTCACCAGTGATCTCCAGGTCCTGGGTGTGCTAGGGTGCCTACAGCATGGAGAGTCCTCTGGGGCCTTCACCTGAGATAGCTCCAAAGATGGTGAGGGGGTGGGGTGGGGGTGGGGGTGGGGGTGGGAGGAATGTGACTTTAAACAGGGAGTCATTTTAATGACTTGCTGCCTTTTTTTTTAAGTCATTGAGGCTCTGGGGAGTTGGGAGTGTGAGCTCCTGGGGTGTGACTTGGGAGTCAGGGAGGGTTTAGTGACTAGTGCCTTGACATGGGATCTACGGTTCAGATGGCAGTCTGATTTTGCATGTGGGTACTCAGTAACACCCTAGCCTTCCTCCTGTAGATCTCACTGGGGGGATGTCTGTTGTCCCACTCAGAAGAGGAGGGTACCTTTCTCACTGTAGCCTTCTGCCTTCCTGGCTGGGGTCAGGCTGGCTTCTCCAGAGAGGTCCAAAGTAGCCCTGCAGGCTAGGACCTAAGGAGGACTGTGGGATGGCAACACATTATCTCTCACTCATGGTATCAGTGAGTGAAGTAATCACCGGATGCCATAGGATGCTAAATGCCGTGAATAGGATCCCCATTTGGTGGCATCAGCTCTGGAGTCCTTGGTACTGTCCAGCACTGTCCACAGAAATATCATGACAGGTACATGCACATATAATATGATATTTTCCTGCAACCATATGGAAAGAGGAAAGAGAAACAGGGTAAATAATATCTGCAGCCTGTTGGATTTAACACATTGTGTTCCAAACAGGCCCAAATCCTGTGTATTTTACCCTAAGGACTTACTTCAGTTTAGACTAGTCTCTCTCAATCTTATAATGCTGTGATCCTTTAATATAGTTTCTCATGTCATGGTGACCCACAACCATAAAATTATTTTTATTGCTACTTTATAACTGTAAATTTTGTTACCATTACAAATTGTATTGTAGATATATGTGTATTCCAATAGTCGTAGGCAACCCCTACGAAGAGTTCTGCAACCCCCAAGGAGTTGGGACACACCCATTGAGAAGCTCTGGTTTAGATCAACTATGCTTACTTGCCTAGTTTATAAATTGAAAAGGGTATCTGTGGAGGGATAGGGATACCAGTCTGCACCCTCTAATGTCTGTCCTGCCACAGTGCAGCTTGTGTGGCTCCAGGTGCATCTCCTGCAGCTGATAGCCCTTCTGTAGAGGGCTGCACTAAAGTGAAGGCTAAGGCTGCTTGAGTCTCACCTACAGCAGGATGGAAGAGGAGGAAGAGGAGGAGGAGTAAGAGGAGGAGGAGGAGGAGAAGGAGGAGGAGAAATATGCTGCTGGTTACTGTAAGGAAGAACATCATAGTTGAGGCTGATTTCCCCTTGCCACCTTCTGTTCCACCTGACCAGGAATTGGCTCTCCATCAGCCAAGCCCAGATGGTCTGTTGAAGTTCAAATTCACAGAGGATGCACTCAGTCTCTCCTGAGTCCAGGACTTTATAGGGATTTGGTACCCACATCTCCCATCACCTTCCCTCCAGGGTCTATGTCTAGCAGCCCTTGAGATTTGACTGTCTGACTGATGAGATTGCTGCATGGTGGAATGAACTGTACCACGCGTGTTCCTAGCCAGCACTGAGCTGTGGTTAATGGGACATTGGAGCTCCCAAGGGCCTTTCCCAGTGACAGCACAACTGTGCTGTTAGCAAAGCTTTTTACTCGCAGTACCAAGCTCGGGTTAAATATTTTTACAGAGCTCCCTAGCTACTTGTTTGGTCTTTCTTTAATTTACAATTCAGTGTGTTAAGGACAATAAGAGCATAACAGAGACCCAGGGAGGAGTAGGTGCTTTTAGCTCCATCCCACAATTCCCATTACTGTAAAGTCACATGTCCTTGATGCTCCAAGGCTGTTGTCTGTCAGATCTAAGCCCTGCTAGAATATGAAGTGTTTTAAACAAGTGGAAGGTGGCTGTGTGATCCAGGGACCCTCATTCTTCCCCCTAAAAAGATGAAGTAGGGCTGTCTGATCAATGAAGCCTGAGTTAGTTTGATGGCCGGAGCTAGGTAGGAATTTCGTCAGGGGAGCACACGGTGATTTTTCTGTCCCTGTATAAGCATTCCTTTTTTTTTTTGGTCAGGTGTTCCCCCCCCCCCCCCCCCCCCCCCCCCGACAGCTAAGGCTGGCTCGGTTGCTTAATGAATGACAGAGGGGTAACAGGGTGTGTACTACTGAAACCGTCACACGTCTTTGCTGCTGTCTCAGTGCTTCCAGGAGAGCTAAAATGAGGTCCCTCATATTAAATATTTTATCCAGGACTCTGTTAGTCATCTATGGACAAGTGCCAGGAAGCATCTATGAGGCCGCCAGCATTTGTGGGCTCCACTTAGCAGGTTCATGAAAGTGAGCATTAAGAGATCATGGCTTTGACAACCACTTTATTGGCCAGGAGCTTCTGTGGGTACCAGCTAAACACACCTTGGAAACTCATTGCCTCTCAGGATGTTAGCAGGGAAGGGGCCCAGGATAGATCAAAACCCAAAGGACAGAGCCCAGCTCTAACCTAGGTCTTTTCTTTCTCGATGGGACTCATTCTGCTAACTCCTAGCTGAGCCACATGAGATCGTTTACCAGTCCCTGGAGGCTCTGTCATCTTTTACCATCCCCTCTGGGCCTTCAGTTTTGACTCTAAATTCCATCTTCTTGGCCAGAGCTCCTAGTTCTCCTGCCTAGGAATGTGCCATTGTAGTGCCGGACACTCAAGAGTAGGGACCACAATCGAGCATGACTCAAGCATTTATACTTCAAGAACCCAAGAGACTGGAAACCACTGGAGCAGGTCCTGACTGCCTGCTCAAGTATGGGCTTCTCTGGTGATCCACTCTCCCAAGTGATTGGGTGTATCTGTCAAAAAAGAGGCTAAGGTGGCTGCTGCTGGGAGCCTGCTTTCTTGTCCTCCCTGGAGGTTCTTTGGCTAGCTTGCTCTATGATTGTTGGTCCTCTGTCCCAAGCATCAGTACTGAATCCTTGTCCCCTTTGGAGAGGAAGGGGGGTCACTGTCACTGACTGTACTGGCTGAGAGTTCCTATGGCTCAGGGTTAGCTGCTGGATATTCAGGAGTCTCGGCAGCACTTAGCATAAAGGTATGTTTTCCCATCTGGGTGTAGTGGAACATGGCAGGGCAGGAGGATTCTGCTGTAGGGAGTCCCTCTAGGACTGAGACTTCTTTACATAGAGCCCTTCTTTACTGGAGTTTCCGAAAAGGGTCAATCCTACCCTCTCTTCCTCCTTATCTCATACTGCTTGTGCCATTGGTCCCAGGTGCTTAAGATGGCCAGATACATTCCCATTGTCACCACCCTTTCTTTGAATGACATTGCATGCAGGAGCAGATCTTCAAGCCATTGCTCCTCAGAACCAGGTCCTGAGGATCAGACCCTTCCTTTTCCCTTTTCTACATCCCATGAACCCTCAATGCCTCAGGGGTAGCCCTGAAACATGGGTTGAAGGTTCCCGGGTGGTCTCCATCCTCCTGATGCTTATGCCTTGTTCTTTGCATCCAAAGAGGGTCACTCGGGATCTGCTTGGAGGCTAGCTATGTCAAAATTCTTCTTGCCTCCAAATTAGTATTAGTACACCTTGGGAACAAGGGCGCGTGCGTGCGTGCGTGCGTGCGTGCGTGCGTGTGTGTGTGTGTATGTGTGTGTGTGTGTGTGTGTATGTGTGTGTGTGTGTGTTCTATCAACACAGTAGCAAGAATGTCATAAACGTATGCAAGGCATGCATTCTGCCTAGCAGCCTGATACCAGGGAGGAGGCAAAGTTTGGGCAGCTGCACAACCCTGTGTTCTGGAGCTCCCTCCTCTGAAATATTTGGTAAGGATCAGATCTTTAAGCCATTGGGAAGGGAATGGGGAATAAGGGAAACGTAGCCTCTCCTCCCAAAACTTCAAGGCTGTCTGCACTGCAGCCTCCTCCTGGCAGATATCTGCAGAGAGGGTACAAGGCTTTGGCATTTTAGTGGCATCTGTTAGATGATAAATCACAAACACAGCAGTGATGTGTGTTCAATGAGGTGGGTGAATGCTTCGTGTGTGAGCTGGAAACCAAGGGTCTGTGGGATGTCTGTGGGGTGCAGAGCTGTTGATCATGAAGAGGAACCACAAGCACAGGGCTGGCTATGGTGGCAATGCAGCTGTTTCCACATTGCCCTCTCTGGGACTCCACCACTTCATCCTTGGAGACTGGAACCAACTGCAGGTGGTGATGTGCAGGATAAGGCGTAGTCTCCAGAATAGCTCTGGGGCCACTCAGCAGGTAGCAGTATCTTGAAGAGGAACAAAGACAGTGGCTGAACAATTGAGTGATCTAGGGAGGAAGGCTCCACCCTAGGTAATCTCCTTAGTGGCAGCAAGGTCAAGGTCTGGCTCAGCCAGCTTCAGGCTGAGGGAAGGTTACAATTTCCTCCCTGTTATTAATATTAAATAAATAACTGGACTGAGGCACAAAATTTATTTATGCTCCATAGTCCTGCCTGGGAATTATGCTGGCTGGCAGCCACACCTGTCTTAGGAAATCGTAGATCTTCCTGAACCATCCAATTCTGTCTTGGAGGCTATGTGCAGCTAGTTTGTGTTATATTTCACACAAACATGGCTCTGTGGTGTGTTATCAACAGCCACGGCCTTTTGGCATGTACCCCTGTCTTAGATTGGGATGGTTCCGTGATCTGGGTGCTCGTCATTGACTGTCCGGCCCTCATTAGCACACCTTATTCCCAATTCAGACCAAAGCCACAATATGTACTTAGAATGTTTCTTGATGAAGATTAATAACTGCCACCTGCACTGTTGGAGGTGAAGCTGTACACCTGCTGCAGTCAGGCTGACCTGCTTGAGAAACAAGGGTGGGACATTGAAAAGCAACAGTATAAAAGCTTCTTTGGAGAAGTCCAGGTACTCCATTCAGTTGCAAATTAGCAACTATCAAGCTTAGACTTAGAGCTCCCAGTGTGGGGGAGGTGGCTTTGAGAATTGCAGAAAGGCTGCAGCTTCTCTTGGTGGAAGCTGTGCTCCAAATTAACTTTTCGGCTAAAGAGGATTTTTAGTCATCATCAAGGTTAGAGTCATACTTACTAGAAGATTCAGGATATGTGTCCAGTTGACGAACTAATCTCCCAGGCAGCCATCACGCTCCATCTTCTTTTTGAGAAAAAACACAGGCCGAGCCCCTTCCCCAGATTAGGACCTGGTCAATAGTTAATGGGTACCACCACTTTACCATGGCATAAGAACTAGAAGTAACTGGATGCCAGTGGCAATGCACTGAAGATTGACCTTTAACATCAGTTTGCAAAAAAATTTAGAACAAATAAAGCAAAAGCAAGATGTGCCTTTGGTGACCTTAGGGGATATAACTGCCCCTGTTTTGTCTTTAAAAGCCAATTTTTAAAAATGCGATGAGCACGTTCAACTATTCCTTGTCCCATGGGGTTATGAGGAATTCCAGTTTTATGTTTGATGCCAAATTCTTTACAAAATGAAATAAAATTATTGCTAGAATAGGATGGCCCGTTATCTATCTTAATAAGTTTAGGCAATCCCATGGCATTAAAGGCTTATAGGCAATGATCAATTTTTGAAGGCTTCTCCAGTATGCAGAGAAGCAAAAAGAAATCCTGAACAAGTGTCAATACAAGCATGTATATATTTTAATTTTCCAAATTCTGCATAATGAGTTACATCCATTTGCCAAATATGATTAGGCATAAGACTTCCTGGATTAACCCCTAAATGTGGCACTGGAGATAATGTAATACATTTAGGACATTGTTTTACAATCATTCTTGCCTGCTCCTTAGTGATCTTATGTCAGATCCTTATGGTATGACTAGAGAGATGAAATTTTTCATGATCATGCTTGGACAAAGCAACAGGATCTGAAATTAAGGCTTCTCCTATTAGAGCTCTGTCTATGCAATCATTGCCTTCAGCTAAAGGTCCAGGAAGACCAGAAGGAGATCATATGTGGCCAAGATAGAACGGGTGTTTTTGAGCAAGAATGATGGTTTGCAATTGTGAAAACAGGGATCCTGCTGGCATATTAAAGTTAAATGTGCCACAGCTCTCCAATAAGGGTACCGATTTTGCAACATATAAACTATCAGTAAAAATATTAAAGCCTCATTCACAGACTGAAAGACATTCAGTACTACTGTTAATTCTGCTAATTGAGCTGAGAGGCCAGAAGTCTTTATGATTACCTGTGATTATTTATAAGAAATCCAGCTCGCCGTTTAGAGGAACCATCAGTAAACACCACAACAGCATTGTGTAAGGGTTCTAAAGAGGTCATATTAGGAAATATCAACTCATGTACACTCAAAATTTTTATCAACCTATCTTGAGGGTAGTGGCTCTCTATAGTTCCTTTAAACCCTATTTGAGCAAGCAAACAATCTGTACTGTGCTGTTTCAGGCAAGTGTCTTGACTTACGTTGTAAGGCTGAACAATAATATCTGGCTCTTTGCCAAAAATATGTTAGTGCCTGCTTCCTTCCAAGGATAATCATCTGAGCTACTGCTTCATAATATGGCAAGATATTATGTTTAGAAGAAATCCTCGAATGTATCCACATTAGAGGAGACTTTTGCTGTAACAATCCCATAGGCACATGGATTGTATTAAAAATTAACAGATGTAAAGGCAAAGAGTAATCTATATAACTGACAAGTTGCTCTTCAATAGCTTTTTCCACTTGTTGTAAGGCCAGCAATCCTTCTGAGGTTAGAGATTTAGGGGAGGTAGGATCAGAACTCCCTTTAAGAATATCAAATAAATGTTTCAACTCCCCTATAGTAAGCTTTAAATAGGGGCGAAGCCAATTAATATCACCTAATAATTTTTGAAAATCATTCAAAGTCCTTAAGTTGTCTCTGTGAATAACTATCTTCTGGGGAAAAACAGCTTGATTAGTAAGTCTAAAGCCCAAATAATTATAAGGATTCTGAGTTTGTATCTTTTCAGGAGCTATCTGTAATCCTTTCTCAGCTAAAGCTTTTTGTAAATCTCTATAACACAAAAGCAAATCCTGGGGGTCTTTTCCTGCCATCAAAACATCATCTGTGAAATGAATGATGTAAATCATAGGCTATTGTTGTCTCACAGGCTGAATGGCTTGTGCCACAAACTTTTGACATAAGGGAGAACTATTAGCCATGCCCTGTGGAAGAACTGTCCATTGATATCTCTTCATAGGCTCCTTAAATTTTATAGAAGGAACACTGAAAGCAAATCTTTCACAATCCATTGGATGCAAAGGAATAGTAAAGAAACAATCCTTCAGATCTACCACAATTTTATAATATCCCTTAGGAATGGCTACTGGGGAGGGAAGCCCAGGTTGTAAAGGTCACATAGATACCATGGTCTCATTAACTTTTCTTAAATCTTGTAACAATCTCCAATTACCAGATTTTTTTCTTGATAATGAAAATGGTATATTCCAAGGGGACAGAGATTCTACTAAATGTCCTGCTTCTAGTTGCTCCTGTACTCGTGAAGAAGCGGCTTCTATTTTTTCTTTAGGTAAAGACCACTGATCAACCCACACCGGAATATCATTAAGCCATTGAATTTTATCGGCGTGGGATGCAGGCAAGATAGTGGCCATTACCGAAAATACTCCAAACCTCTTGTGTTAGAGTGAGGTTTAGGATCTTCAAAAGTCTTAATTCCTTGCCCCTTCTTTTTTAGTCCATGACCAGGCAAAAGTCCCTGTCTGAGCGTCTGCTTAGTCACCATCTCATTAGGATTGTACATTATAATGCCCTCTGTGACAAGAGATCTCTTCCCCATAGAGTTACAGGCAAATTTAACATAACATACGGCTGAATTTTTCCTGATTTACCTTCTCCATCTCTCCAGGTTAGCAATTTGGAGCTTTGTTTTGGGTTACTAGCATAACCAATTCCTTGAAGGTGTGTAAGTGTATCAATCAAAGGCCAAGTTGAGGGCCAATCCTGTTCTCTAATAATTGTTACATCAGCTCCAGTATCTATTAATCCTTCCAAGCTTTTTCCATTAAATGTCAATTTAAGGTTAGGTCTCTGATTAGTAATAGATTGAACCCAATTCACACCAGAGGAGTCAAAACCACCTTGTCCTCTCTCATTCTTAACAAATCTGGACAGTGGTGGATGTAGAGGAATTAAAACAAGTTGAGCAATTCTTTGATTAGCGACTACAGTTATAACACCATGAGGAGAAGCAGCTATGATTTTAATTTCTCCTTCATAATCATTACTTATAACACCTGGATAAATCTGCAGACCTTTTATGATAGAATTGCTTTGTCCTAAAAGAAATCCACAAGTTTCTACAGGTAGAGGTCCAAAGACTCCAGTAGGCAGAGTTTGGACTCCCATTTCTGGGGTTAATACTGCGTGGGTGGTGGAACAGAGGTCCAATCTGCACCGCCTAGTTTTGCCCTGACAAGTTCAAAAACTGATCTCTTTGGCTGGGCAGCAGGTTCATGGTCCCATAAACTGTTTTCTGTGAGTAAGGCAGGGCCTGGGGCTGGCCCCTCCTCTTGTTTCCCAGCAACGGAAGGCCCAGAGTGCCTGGCTTGGATTTGCACACCTTAGGCCAATGGTTGCCCTTCATGCACCGGGGAAAATTCCTAGTGCACGGCCTGCTTGCCCACTCTTGGCACCTTTTTTCTTAGAACAACCACTTTTAAAATGACCCAAACTTCCACACTTAAAACATGCATTATTCCCTCATTTCCATGAGAACATTGCTTGTACAGCAGTCCCTTGCAAAGTGGCACTGAAAGCCAAACCCTGATTATATGCTGGCCTGATCTCTGCACAAAGATGGACATATCCCGCTAAATCTGTTTGTCCTTTGTGCTGCTGGATAGTGGCACAACACATTGCATTGGCATTCTCATAAGCCAATTGCATAACGAAAGGACTTCCCGTGTCAGATTTCCCAAGGATTCTACTAGTTGCTATTAATAGCCTATCCACAAAGTCCTGGTAAGGCTCATCAGGACTCTGCCGAATGCTGGCTAAACTCCCACCAGCATCCCCTCTAACCAGTAACTGTCCCGAGGCACGGCGGGCAGCCGCCACGATCTGTGTGTACACTCCAACGGGAAACCCAATCTGATTAGCCTGGCCCTCATACGGACCATCTCCAAGAAGCATGTTACTATCCCAGTCTGGATTACTGGTCTGAGCATTTAAAGTGGCAGCTTTCTTACTGGCATCTCGCCATTCAGAATCCCAAAGTAAGAAATCTCCTCCTGACATGGTAGCCTTACATAGTCTTCCAATCTAGGGGGCTTAAGTGTGACTCCATGACCGTATCCAGTAATGCTTGTGTGAAAGGGGCTGAAGAACCGTATTGCACAACAGCTGTTTTTAACTCCTTTATCAACTTGAAATCCAAAGTCTGGTAATGTGTGACTCTAGTGTCTTGCTGGTCAATTACTTCCACGACAGGAAAGGCTAGCACATCCGATGTATCCTGTCCTCTCCCATGAGCCTGACTCACAGCTATTCCTAGCGGCACTTGGTACATTTCAGAAGAGTTACTCCTTCCTGTATCTGACATCCTTTTTAGCTCCCAAAGCTCATTAGTCAATTTCTGCAGCCTAACTTCAAACTCTAATTTGCTTAGTTGTGTGTCCCTATGAGTAGCATCTCCCAAGGTGGAGGGTATAGGTGGAGTGGGAGACTTTCAAGGAGACCAATCCTCCTCAAAATATTTGGCAGCTCCTCTTCCTTAGGGATCTTCTTTGTCTAAAATTAGCTCATCATCAGAGTCTCTATATCTATCAAATTTAGATTTGAGAGGACCCTTTTCTGAGAAGACCCTCTCTGAAAGGTGCTCTTCCTGAGATTCAACAAGCTCTGCCTGGGTACTATCTAACCCCTGCGAGATAGCATCTTTTCAACCTTTTCAATAGCATCTTTTATGAGCGCCCAGAGGCAAAGGGTAAAATTATCTGCCTGAGTGATTTTCAAGGCTTTTCCAATTTTCTCCCAGGTTCTGATATCTAAACTTTCTTCTTCCTTGAACCATGGGCAACAAGAATCTATCCTATCTAAAAGATTTTCTATCAATTGTACTTCAATCCCTACTCCTCTTGCTCGAAGCAACTCTTGAAAACTGAGGACAATCGCCTGATTCATTTCTTTTTTTAAACCCTTTTCCTCTCCCCTGAGGCAGCTTTTAAAAGCTGCAGACAACCGCCTGATCAATTCCTAGTTCTAATAATTCCGCTGCAGACCTAAGTGGATCCGGTGCTGGGTTAGCGCCAAATCCAAACTTAGTCTGTATCTTTCCACACCTCTAGCAACCCCTTAAAAATGAAGTTTTAAACTAGCCTTAGAATGTGAACCTGTTGCTTTGGTATCCGATATGATCCTTTTCTTTTTCTTCCTGTGGAGCTCCACATGAAACAGCGTTACTTCAGTGTCTTCTTGAAGTTCTTCAGGTCCCAGTCCGGGTGCCAGATTGTTGCGAGCCCTCCAGTGGCTCACATGGACAGGGTACACCTGAGTGGCAGGCCGGTGCTGAAAGAAAGGGAAACTAGGCGGACAAGAGAGAAATGGAGCCAAGACAATGTTCTGATCAAGGTTCAAATGTTTAATGACAAATACACTTATAAAGGAGGGCGTAGGCCCATTCCCACCCATTCATTCTTGGAGCCTGAAACCAGCTGCAGGTGATTATGTGCAGGATAGGGTGTGGTCTCCAGAATAGCTCTGGGGCCTCTCAGCAGGTAGCAGTATCTTGAAGAGGAACAGCAATGGTGACTGAACAATTGAGTGATCTAGGGAGGAAGGCTCCACCCTAGGTAATCTCCTTAGTGGCAGCAAGGTCAAGGTCTGGCTCAGCCAGCTTCAGGCTGAGGGAAGGTTGCACAGCAAGTTCAGGATCACTTATTCAAATAATGTGGAATAAGAGGACGGATGGATGTGTCTGCCCAGTTATGAAGACTTCTCTCTCTCTCTCTCTCTCTCTCTCTCTCTCTCTCTCTCTCTCTCTCTCTCTGTGCCACCATGTGGTTGCTGGGATTGGATCTCAGGACCTTTGGTAGAGCAGTAAGTGCTCTTAATAACTGAGCTATCTCTCTAGCCTTGGGAGTCTTTTCACATGGAGAATCCAAAGACACACAGGATGTGAGAGTACAGTGAGGGGCAGAAATAAGAGCACAGAAATGGGGAGGCTGAGGCAGGAAAGTCATGAGTTCTCGGACAACCTGGACTCCATAGCGAGACATTAACTCAAAAATCCAAGATCAGAGACCAAGTCTGATCTCATGGACCCACAAGGTGAAAGGGAAGAACTGACTTCCATAAGTTGTCCTCTGGCTTCACCTATGTTTACAACCCCAGCAGTCTGGGGACCTGACAATCACATCAGGAGTCCAAGGCCATTCCTAGCTACATACTGAGTTTGTGGCCAGCCAGGGTTCCATAGTGAGACCCCATCACAAAAACAAAACGTGACTATTGTCATAGAAAGTACTAATTAGGACTTGGTGGTTAAGAGCACTGGTGGCACTTCCAGAACTTGAGTTCAATTCCCTAGCACCCACATATCAGCTCATAACTGTCTTTAACTCCTGTTCCAGGCGATCTGGCACCCTCACACAGACATACATATAAGCAAAACACCAATGCATGTGAAATAAATTTAGATAAACCTTTAAAAAGAAAAAGAAGAACTTATTCAAGGAAGAAGTTGTCTTGTGGCCAAACCCTGAGCTAGCCTTTTCCATGGGACCCCAGAGCACCCACAGGATGTCTTGTTAGAAGGGAAGGTGTTAATCAGCTTTCATAGAATTAGGAACACTACCAACACATCCCTAAGATTACAGTCCCACAGTCCATTTTCAAATCTAAAGATGAACTTCCTGTCAGGAAGCCAGGGCCATTCAAGCATGTGAAGGAAGCACCACCCAAAAGGGACAAAGTCTTGGTGAGCCTTGCAGAATGTGGCTTTTGCACTTCTGTGGCTGTGGGTGGAGCTAACCACAATCCACTCCTTACCCTATACCAAACCATGTAGCCAGACAGTGTTGGAGACAGTGGTAGCAGGAAGCCCAGAGAGGGAATGTCAAGGTGGGGAGGTGAGAGGTTGGAGGAAGTTTGGAAGCAAGATGGACTCTTGAGCCCTTCTGGAGGTTCTAGCCAAACTCGCCTGTTCTATTTCACTCAGTGGATTATTAAGATTTATTTTATTATTTCAATTGCGGGCATGTGTGTGAGAAAGACTAGATGCATTTGCATATATGCATGCAGGTGCCTGTGGAGGCCCAGAGCAAGATATTGGATCTCCTGAAGCTGGAGTTACTGGCAGTTGTAAGCCCTGGTACATGGGTGCTGGGAACCAAACTCAGATCACAGCAGATGCGGTAAGTGCTCTAACCATTGAGCTTCTCTCCAGCCACACCTCATCCACTTTGAGCTTAGACCAGGCCAAACTCAATGAAATGCACTCAGCACGTGGGACAATTCTTACTAAAATGCCTTTGTACACAGGGTTCCTGCATCTGGACTGCCCTTCCCCCCTTTGAATGGAAAACGCCTACTGACCCTGTGAAACCTGTCTCTCTGTCTCATTTGTGTAGCCTTCCCTGTCCCCCATACGTCCTTCTTAGTTTACTAGCTACCAGTCAGTAAGAACTATATATACCTTCCATTTGGAGGCTCTATTATGTTCCTCGTGGTTCACATATTTTTAATGTCCATGCTCACCTAATTAGGGTCAGATCACTAGTTCTGTTTCCCACTATGTATTAAAAACACCAGTCTCCAAAAGTTTAAGTGGTCCAGTCAGGATGGGTCACCCTTCCAATCCTAGCACTAGAGGAGCTAATGCAGAAGAACCTCAAATTTGAGGCCACCTTTGGCTCCCCAAGAAAGCCCTGTCTCATAGAATGAATGAAGAGGGCTAAATAGCTTGTTCTAGGTCTAGTAACTGACAAGGGACAGACTCAGAACTCAAACCCTGTGCTGCCTGACCCAGAGCCCCTAGATACTGTCACCACTGCTTGGCTCTGTCCCCTTCCAAAGGGTGTGGGAAGCCTTGTCAGCTTCATCTCAGGGTCCCCTTGACCCCCAACTTCTCTACACTAGACTTCTTTTTTTCTGGGAGCCATTGAAGTTGACTGAATTGTTCCTATTGAAAGGCCCAGGAACAGTCTAACAAGTCTCGATTCCAAGATATTCAAGAGCCACCCTTTGGTGCAACACTGAATGTGAGCACTAGATGGCAGTGGTGCACTACTCAATTGCTGCTTCTGCAGCCTGCAGGACTATTTTTCCACTGGGTGAGTCTGGGGTTTCTGTTTACAGACCTCCAACATCAGAGTTCATGGATGGAAGAATTCATATGCTAGTGAGTGACCGAAAATATGTGGAGCAGAAAATTGATATAAAAATGATAGGGTGTTTCTCTCCCCCTTGCTTTCATGGGAGTTTTCTTGCTAGGTTTCTCAGAGACTGCCTCAGTTAGGAAAGACTCCTCAAAGAGTAGAATTTAGCCAAAAGGCAGCAGCACCCCCAATGGGGTCACTTGTGCATGGAGCTATGCTTTAAGCTCATGACACGGACTTCAGGGTCACTCCATCATCACCTGCAACTACTAAATGTAATCGACAAATCATGAAAGTATTTTCTTTGATTCAAGCTAAAATTAACACAAGGCCCTACAAAGCCTTTGAGACATGTACCCTTTTCTGGTAAATGCAGCTTAGAAACTAGTCCATTGTGATTTCTAAGCTGGTTATTTACCAAGGATGGACCACAGGGGGAGGGTACTCAGAGGTGAGCCTGAGCAGAAAGCCGCCTGGACAAAGGATACAAAGAGGAGGATGGGGCAGGAAGGAAGGGTACAGAGCCAAGGATGGGGCAGGAAGGTTCATTATTAGGAGACCCTATGGTCGCCTCCCCACAGAATCTTCTCTGCAATTTTCTAACCATAGGAAGACCCATCAGTGACAGTGACAATGCAGAACTACACATGCCCTGAAACTGCATCAGATACCATGCACATAGCATGCACATGCCTGCACGCGCACACAAACATGATATGACAAAGCTGGGTAGATGGTAGCTGTGTCCCTATCCCTGACTTCAATATCACTGTGGCTGTGCAGGACAGGACCAGGGGCTCAACCTGAAGGACAGATGCATGGACCCAGCTGCAGCTTCCCTTGGGTCTGTCATTACTCAATCATCAAAACTTTTATTTTAATTTTTTAAACAGTGCTGTGGGGAGACCATGGCTTAGTGCACAAAACATGGACTGTGTAGGCATAAAGACCGGAATGCAGATCTCTAGAACCGTGTAAAAGCTGGGCAGGTATGGCAGTTACCTGTAATCCCAGCATCTGAGAGACAGATGGGACATCCTCAGAGCCAGCTGCCTGGCTAGCTTAGCTGGAATCAGCAAGCTATAGTTCAGGAGACCTGGCCTCAATAAATACAGTGGAGAGTGGGGTAGGGAGACACCCAATGTCTACCTTGAGCTGTCCACACATGCACATGTGCCCACACATATGGAAATACACATGCACAGTGCATATGCATACACATGCAAAAACATTAAAATCAGAAATGTAAAGAAATCTGTAGGCCTGTGTGTCTGTGACCAGTCTATTCTTCTGACCTCACCTGAGGTTTGTAAATCTGGCCCTTTCCTCTCTACATATCCCCCAGCTTTCTCAAACTAGCTTGGCCTGAAGGAAACCCATCACTGCCTTGGTCCTGAATTCCAGGGCCACTCAATGCTAGAAACTGGGGTCCTCCTTAGCATCTCCTTCTACGTCCACTTAAAACAATGATTCTCAACCTTCCTAATGCTGCCACCCTTTAATACAGTTCCTCATGTTGTGGTGACCTACAACCAAAAAATTATTTAACTTGCTACTTCATAACTGTAATTTTGCTGCTATTATAAATTCTAATATAAATATTTTTGGAGATAGAGGTGTACCAAAAAGGTCATAACCCTCACGTTGAGAACTGATATATCTGCCTTGCTCCAGTTGGGGCTAGTTTCTCTATCTTTAGACCTGTCAAGAGTTCAGGCTCTTGACAATTGTCATCTTGAGCAATTGACACTGAGAATAGACCCAAAGTTCAGACCCATCACCCTGGCCAGGAGCCTTTCCCACCACAAAAGTCACCTGGCATTGCCCCCTGTGGGCTGGGTACCTGCCTTACAGGGTAGCCCTATGGTAGACACAGGGTTTGTCTCTGTAGGTAATGTCCTCCTCTTTTGTGGAAATTTTAGATAAACTCAGTGTCTGAAGAAAAGACATGAAGATTTAAGGAGAGTTTCAGGCTGAAAGACAAGCAGTCTCTAGAGAGACCAGGTTCTATCTGGTCAGAACCAACTAGCCAAACCTGATCCCCTGGTTCCAGAGCCAGGGCTGGCTCCAAAAGTCCACTCATCACCTCTCAGGCTTTAGGCACCAGATAAGAGGCCTGGAGCAAGCTTCCAAGGGAGCAGGTGGCCATGTGATAGGGGAGTTTGGAGTTTAAGGACATTTTGTACCTCGGCTGCTCTTCTCACCCACAACTAGGACCCGTGTGACATATGTGTGAGCCCACAAGCCACAAAACTTCCAAAACCTCTGCTCTTTCCTTTGTGAAGTGAGACTAACTAAACACATGCAGTACTAAAATCCCTCCTCTGGGGAGACAAAATGGTACAGTTCCCCCTAAGGTCTCCATGTCAAAGGGAAACAAGATTTGCCGAAGTTCATTCTGTAAAGCCAATGAGTTTATTGAGCTTCCTTAGAGAACATAAGGGGGAGGTGTTTGTAGTAGTGTGGGTGCTCCTCACCCAAAAGTTTGCACATAGAAAGCCTTTATCCTGCAGGGACCAGTTCTTCTCCATAGCCATATGGATGACAGAGCCCTGCCCCCAGTCTTCCCAGATGTCCTGGCCATCTTGGAGGGTGTTTGTTTAAGCCAGGTGGGGCAGTCTACCTCAAACCCACAGATGTGCAGGCTGGGATGCAGGAGATAAAGAGCAAGCAGGGACCAACCACATCCTAACTCTCTCATCTGTGTTTGCAGTTATATAACCTACTGGTGTACTGACATAGCCAACAAGTTTGGATTTTAGTTGATGCCAGATGTAGTCAAGATAACTGGCCAAGATTAGTGGTCATGGGGGGGGTAAAGAGAGGCTGGGCAGCACTTTCTTCAATGTCACCAGTTGGATACTAACTAGGATGGATTTTGTTAAGCCTGGAATGGTGCTGGCATGGAAGAGGTGCACAGTGAGGGTTAACTGTGGCAGGGAGCTTGGGTAGGAGGTCAGCAGTGAAGAATGTCAGTCCATTCAACAGACACTGTGCTCAGGGGCCAGAGCCGTGATACAATGGTGGCTCTTGTCAGGAGTTCAGGCCCCACTGTGGAAATGGACATTGGGTGTCGGCTGTAATATGAAACTATAGCCTGCAGGGATGTGGTCTCTGAAGGGGTAGAGCAAAGACTTGAGGAATGATGCTTAGGAGTGGGCCCCTCACTCTAATGGAGACTCCAAGCAATTACACACTCAGTCCTTCACTGAGCCACATCTGACGTCCCCTAGGGCAGATCTCTTAGAGACATTTCCTCAGCTCAGAGTGGCTGAGCAATGCAGCCAGAGCTGACAGAGTTTGCTGGTTTCTTCTCTGGTGTCTGTGACCAAATATCTTCAAAAAGGAACTCATGGGAGAAAGGTTTTTATGGCAGATGATTTAAAAGGATGCAGTCTATCATGGCAGCAGGAAGCACAGAGAGATGAATACTGGGACTCAGCTGGTTTTCTCCTCTTTATGCTCTTTGGAACGCTAGCTAGGGGAAATACTGCTGCCCCTTTTTAAGGTGGGTGGCTCTTCCCATTTCTTTTTTTTTTTTTTTTTTTTTTTGGTTTTTCGAGACAGGGTTTCTCTGTATAGCCCTGGCTGTCCTGGAACTCACTTTGTAGACCAGGCTGGCCTCGAACTCAGAAATCCACCTGCCCCTGCCTCCCGAGTGCTGGGATTAAAGGCGTGCGCCACCACGCCCGGCTTTTTTTTTTTTTTTTTTTTGGCTCTTCCCATTTCAATTAACCTAACAGATAATCCCCTGAAGACATACCCTGAGGCATATCTCTATGGTGATTCTAGATCAGTGGGTCTCGACCTGTGGATCTCAACCCCTTTGGGGGTGGGGGGTGGGGTTCATATATCAGATATTTACAATCCGATTTGTAACAGTAGAAACATAAAGTTTTGAAGTAGCAACAAATAACTTTGTGGTTCAGGGTCACCACAGCACAAGGAACTGTATTATAGGGTCGCAGTGTTAGGAACACTGAGAAGAGAATTGCTATTCTAGATCCTTTCAAATTAACAACTAATATTAAGCAACCACAGAGGGTCAATCACAAATCTCTTCCAATGGAAATGCATCCATACCTGGCCCACTGAGCCTCACTGTGCTGATTCTTATAATTTGGGTAGAGGAAAAGTTGCCATCAATGTGTCTCCCCAGTGGGCACAGACTAACGACAGGGAGATAAATGCCTCCCCTGACCTCCAGCAGTCACTGTGAGCATGGCTTGTCAGGGGCCTTGGAGTGAGGAAGGCCAACATTAGGCACTGTAACTCAGAGAGGAGATGATGGCCCCTTCAGGTCTTGGGGCTGAGCAGAAATCAATGTCAGAGGACCAAAGGAGGAAGAAAATTCTATTGTGCTCATGTCTGCATGGAAAAGGAATGGAGGTCAGAGAGCCACAGTCCAGAGATGCAATTGCACTGCACAAGTACTTAGAATGGACTGTTCCCTATGTTTGTCTCTAGCCATGAAAGGCAACTCTGTTAACAATGATGTTCATGTTCAAAGTATGGTTAATCCATTATTCCTGCACTAGCTGTCTGAGCATGACATTGGGCAAATGAATGTAGATCAGTCAGAGATATAAAAGGAAGGCCAATACCTCAGTTTAAAGTGCAATAGCCAAAAAATGGAGTGAGGGGCCCCCATCTCCTGGGCCCCCAAATGTATGGGGCACTCCAGACCACAGTGTCCATGAGGCCACCCAAAGACCGAGGAGAGCCACTCCGGGTTCAGCAGGATTGGACATCTGTGCAACCTCCAGAGTAATTCTTACACCTCAAATGGGGTTCCAACCTATTTCCTCAGATTTTAGAGGTCCCTTACCAAAGGATACAGTGGGCCTACTGTTTGGTAGGTCCTCTTCTGCCTTGAAAGGATTGATGATACATCCCGGAGTTATAGACTCAGATTATGGGGGACAAGTTAAGATATGTGTTCTGCAGCCCAAAGTATCGTGGCCATTTCTCCTGGAGATTGCATTGCTCAATTGCTGATTCTTCCTAGTTTGCATAACATGTTCTCTAGTAGCCAGAATTCCCGAAGGGATAAGGGATTTCGTTCTACAGGAACTAATGTGGCCTACATTTCTTTAGATTTGGATAATCGTCCCACTTCACAATTACAAATAGAAGGAAAAACCTTTCAAGGTATAATGGATACAGGAGCAGATAAAAGCATTGTATCCAGTAACTGGTGGCCTGCTTCTTGGCCTGTTAATCAATCATCACATAGCTTACAAGGATTCGTATATGAGGCTACCCCAACTATAAGTGCAAAATCCTTACAATGGAAGGATAAAGAGGGAAGGATAGGGCTTTTTCAACCTTATGTGCTTCCTTTATCTGTAAATTTATGGGGAAGAGATGTGTTGTCAGCCATGAATTTTATATTGACTAATGATTATTCTCAGAAAAGCAAGTATATGATGAAAGGAATGGGCTATATACCTGGACTAGGTCTTGGAAAAAATTTACAAGGCAGAATTTCACCAGTTAAAGCCACAGAAAAAGCAGATAAGAAAGGACTGGGTTTTTTCTAGGGGCTGCTGAGGAGCCTTTGCCCATTCTGTGGCGTACGGAGGATGTGGTGTGGGTGCCTCAGTGGCCTTTACCCTCTGAGAAGTTAAAAGCAGCTAAAGAATTAGTACAAGAACAATTAGACTTGGGGCATGTAGAACCCACGCAATCACCCTGGAATACCCCTATTTTTGTTGTAAAGAAGAAATCAGATAAATGGAGATTGTTACATGACCTACGAGCCATTAATGCATAAATGCAAGTTATGGGTCCTGTACAAAGAGGACTCCCCCTACTCTCAGCTCTACCTAAGGATTGGAGAATTATAGTAATGGATATTAAGGATTGTTTCTTTTCCATTCCACTAAATAATAAAGGTAAACCTAGATTTGCATTTACCCTGCCTTCTACTAATCATATGGAGCCTGATAAAAGGTATCAGTGGTGGGTATTACCCCAAGGAATGGCAAATAGCCCTACCATATGTCAGTTATATGTAGGAAAAGCTTTGCAACCAGTTAGAGATGGTTTCCCCTCCTTAAAAATCTGTCATTATATGGATGATATCTTGGTATGTGGACCTGAAGAAGAAAGTATACAGCAAGCTTATGGCCTGCTTAATGAAACTTTAAAAAATAATGGCTTGATTATTGCACCAGAAAAGGTAGAGCAGTCTAATGTTAGTCATTTTTTTGGGAGCCACTATTACTTTACGGTGTGTTACCCCACAAAAGATTCGTATAAGAAAAGATTATTTAAAGACATTAAATGATTTTCAAAAATTATTAGGAGATATAAAGTGGATTAGACCTTATTTAAGGATCCCTACTTCGGAATTAAAACCTTTATTTCAAATTTTAGAAGGAGAATCACATATTTCCTCATTGAGACAATTAACACCCGAGGCTTCTGAAATTCTTAGGAGGGTAGAAAGAGCTATCCAAAAGGCACAGTTAAATCATATAAATGAGCAAGAATCTTTGTGCCTATGCATATTAAGAACCATAAATTTGCCAACTGCTGTGTTATGGCAAGATGGCCCTTTAATATTGATACATCTACATATATCCCCTAATAAGACTGTAGAGCATTATCCCACCATGGTGGCAAATACGGCTCATAAAGGTTTAAAAAGTTCAATTACTCACTTTGGAAAAGTGCCTGATAGTATAATTATTCCATATACTGCGGCACAAATGCAAATATTGTGTGCTACCATAGATGAATGGGCCATTCTTAGATGCACTTATTCTGGTTTAATTGATAATCATTATCCTAAACATCCTTTATTACATTTTATGCTATTGCATCCAGTGATATTTCCAAAGGTGTTAGCTAATACCCCTATAAAGGGAGCCATTGATATTTATACAGATGGATCCAAAACAGGAATTGGAAGTTATGTGATTAATGAAAAGGCTGTACGGTTGCAATTTACACCAGGAGCTCCCCAATTGGTGGAATGTTTGGTGGTTTTAGAAGTTTTTAAAGGGTTCCTTATGCCCATAAATATTATCTCTGATTCTGTTTATGTGGTTAATGCTGTATTAGCATTAGAGACTGCCGGAAATTTTAAGCAGTCTAGTCTAGTATCTGAAATTTTGATGAAAATACATGATTGTATTTTGATGCATGAGCATCCCTTTTATATTCAACATATTAGAGCACATACATCATTACCTGGACCTATGGTTAAGGGAAATGAAATTGCTGATTCAGCCACCAGAGATATGGTTTTGCTATCACAAAGTTCTATAGAAGGTGCTAAGAATTTTCATCAACTTTATCATGTCCCTGCTTCTACATTGCAACAGAAGTTTAAGCTCACATGAACAGAAGCTCAAGATATTGTCCTACAGTGTGGTAAATGTGTAGAACTTATTAATGCACCTTCCATGGGCATTAATCCTCGTGGATTGCAACCCCTAGATGTTTGGCAGATGGACGTCACGCATATCCCAGCTTTTGGTAAATTACAATATATACATGTGTCCATTGATACCAGTTCTGGTGTCCTACATGCCTCTCCCTTGACAGGGGAAAAGGCAGTTCATGTCATATCCCAGTGCTTAGAGGCTTGGGCTGCATGGGGCAAGCCCCTGCTGCTAAAGACAGATAATTGTCCTGCATATACCTCTTCTAAATTTAGTCAATTTTGCAAACAAATGCAAGTGAAACATATTAATGGGTTGCCCTATAATCCACAGGGCCAAGGCATCATTGAAAGAGCCCATCGTACTTTGAAACAATATTTGCAAAAACAAAAAGGGGGAATATAGGCTATGACGCCAAAGATGGCTCTATCCCTTACAATATTTACTCTTAATTTTAAAAAATTGGATGATGCTGGAAGATCATCAGCTGAAAGGCATGGACAATGGCCTCAACCGCCCCATGAAATGGTCAAATGGAAAAATGTCCTTGATAATAAATGGTATGGCCTGGATCCCATATTAATCAGATCCAGGGGAGCTATTTGTGTTTTTCCACAGGGTGAAGATAATATACTTTGGGTTCTGACGCGACTGACAAGAACCGTGAAAGATCAAGATGAATCCCAAGATTCTGTTATTCTTACTCCTGATGATTGAGACAGGGATAAGTATACCTTTGTGGGCCGTAGTGAGATCATGGCCAGTACCCTTATTGGTACATTCCAATTCCTCTACCTTGCCTTTGTTTTTTGCAACTGAATGTTTTTTGGATGCACCTTGTGCACGACAAACTCCTCAAGAGCCATGGTGTATAATAGTACGAGTATTCATTTAAATTATACACTATGCTTTGTGCATAGTGTGGATAAACCTTTTACACCCTGTATGTTATTAAAGAAAAAGATTATCTCTAATTGGGAAGATCTCATTAGCCAAAATAAAGTGAGCTGTGGAGTGTTACTTAATGCTTTAACGCAAGTTGTTTGTCTTAGTCAGGGTTTCTATTCCTGCACAAACATCATGACCAAGAAGCAAGTTGGGGAGGAAAGGGTTTATTCGGCTTACACTTCCATACTGCTGTTCATCACCAAAGGAAGTCAGGACTGGAACTCAAGCAGGTCAGAAAGCAGGAGCCGATGCAGAGGCCATGGAGGGATGTTCTTTACTGGCTTGCCTCCCCTGGCTTGCTCAGCCTACTCTTTTAGAACCCAAGACTACCAGCCCAGGGATGGTCCCACCCACAAGGGGCCTTTCCCCCTTGATCACTAATTGAGAAAATGCCTTACAGTTGGATCTCATGGAGGCATTTCCTCAACTGAAGCTCCTTTCTCTGTGATGACTCCAGCTGTGTCAAGTTGACACAAAACTAGCCAGTACAATTGACCCCTTGTCAACTTGACACACAAACACATCACTAGTAAGCCTCAACCCTTGCATTCTTATTCATCCCCAAGATCTAAATAACTTTAAAAAGTCCCACAATCTTTACATATTCTTAAATTTTCAATCTCTTTAAAATATCCATCTCTTTTAAAATCCAAAGTCTTTTTACAATTAAAAATCTCTTAACTGTGGGCTCCACTAAAACAGTTTCTTCCTTCAAGAGGGAAAATATCAGGGCACAGTCACAATCAAAGCAAAAATCAATCTCCAACCGTCCAATGTCTGGGATCCAACTCATGATCTTCTGGGCTCCTCCAAGGGCTTGGGTCACTTCTCCAGCCATGCCCTTTGTAGCACACACGTCGTCCTCTGGGCTCCAGATGCCTATACTCCACTGCTGCTGCTGCTCTTGGTGGTCATCTCATGGTACTGGCATCTCCAAAACACTGCGTGACTCTTTCAGTCCTGGGCCTTCAATTGCAACTGAGGCTGCACCTTCACCAATGGCCTTCCATGACCTCTCACAGTGCCGAGCCTCAGCTGCTCTGTGTGACCCCTTCATGCCTTCAAAACCAGTACCACCTGGGTGACCCTTACACATTACCAAGTCCCGCTGCAGAAGGAGTACAACCTTGGCTCTCTCTGGAACACAGCCTCTTTGTGCTTTCAGAAAACACTTCCCAGAAGATGTCACCTCAACGATGCTGGTCTCTTCTTAATCACCGCTAATTTCTTAGCTCCAGCTAACCAGCATCAATAGTCCCAGTAATGCAAAGTTTTTGCTTTAGTAGTTCTGGTATCTTGTTAATCACAGCTGATTCTTCAGCCCCAGCTAACCAGAACTACAAAATCTTCACAATCAAAACAGTAATGGCCCTGAAAAGAGTCTTTAATTTTCCCTCTGAAATTTTACAAACCAGACCTCCATCTTCTGTACTGTTCTCAACATTATCTTCCAAGCTCCTACACAACATCTGACAGAGCTCTTAACAACGATAGGATCTTCAAGCCCAAAGTTCCAAAGTCCTTCCACAATCCTCCCCAAAACATGGTCAGGTTGTCACAGGAATACCCCACTCTGCTGGTACCAATTTGTCTTAGTCAGGGTTTCTATTCCTGCACAAACATCATGACCAAGAAGCAAGTTGGGGAGGAAAGGGTTTATTCGGCTTACACTTCCATACTGCTGTTCATCACCAAAGGAAGTCAGGACTGGAACTCAAGCAGGTCAGAAAGCAGGAGCTGATGCAGAGGCCATGGAGGGATGTTCTTTACTGGCTTGCCTCCCCTGGCTTGCTCAGCCTACTCTCTTATATAACCCAAGACTACCAGCCCAGGGATGGTCCCACCCACAAGGGGCCTTTCCCCCTTGATCACTAATTGAGAAAATGCCTTACAGTTGGATCTCATGGAGGCATTTCCTCAACTGAAGCTCCTTTCTCTGTGATGACTCCAGCTGTGTCAAGTTGACACAAAACTAGCCAGTACATTGTTCAAGGAGCACAATCAGGCTCAAGTGATGTTGGAAATAATGTAACTTTACCTATAAACATTGCCACTATTATGATAAAGGGAAATGTGACTATTCCTAAAAGATCACGATGGCCTGTTGGTAATGCTACTGCTATACGCAGCGTGCCCTGGTGTCATACAGACCTTGCATTTCCTATAGTTTTTCACCTTGCCAATCAAAAATTTTTCCTCAGAAAGAAATAGCAAAGGGTTTTGTTTTGTCACTTCCATTGGATTTTGCCGTAATGAATGATAAAGGAGATGCTACAGGAAAAGAAAATATTTGGCCATATTACCAATGGATTTTAAGTAATGAGGCAGGTGCTAGTACCAGTTTGTTAGCCTTTGCGTTGCTGAGTGGAACCTTTCATGAGTTATTGAATGTTTCTGCCATACTTTCCAATAGCTCTGCTCATTTAGATAATGTGACATCTAATAGAGTTATCAGAAATATGACTACTTCTCCAGTAGAAGTTTGTGTTAATCCTCCATTTTTCTTTATATTGGCTGAATTTCAAAACAATACAGAATGGTTAGATTGTACATATGTCACTTGTTTTTTGACGCAATGGAATGGAACCACTTTCTTAGCCTTAGTGGTACATTTGCCAACCTTTGTCCCTGTGCCTGTTGAGGCAGATCCAGAGAAGTTCCCAATTATGAGTCTTGTTCGGCAAAAGAGAGATTTTGGAGTCACAGCTGCCATTGTTACTGCCATTGTGGTGTCTGCAGCGTCAGCGGTTACTGCAGGAATTGCTATGGCCAATCAAGTTAATACTGCTGACACCATAAGTCAGATAGCAGAAAAAACGTCTGAGGCATTGCTTACCCTGCAAAGGGTGGATTCCCATTTCACCTCAGGGTTAATGTTAGTGAATCAAAGAGTGGATATTTTACAACATAACATGGAACAGATGATGGATGTCATACAAATGAGTTGTGTGGCATCAATTCTGCATGTGTGCATTACTCCCATTAGGTATATTAATAATTCTTTTATTAAAAGTACAGATTTATCGAATTATCTGAAGGGGAACTGGTCGCAGGAGCTGGAAAGGTTGCAGACGAAGCTGCAGATACAGATCCTGAACCTTAATGGAACCAGAGTGGAACCAGTGACCCTTGGAGACTTTACCTCTTGGCTTACCTCTGCATTTTCTTACTTTAAGGAATGGGTGGGAGTGATTTTGTTTGGTGCTGCCATATGCTGTGGACTGGTATTCATGCTTTGGTTGGTTTGCAAATAAAGAACCCAACAAAAACGTGACAAGGTGATTATAAGTCAGGCACTTTTAGCCATTGAAAACGGTGCCTCCCCTGAAATTTGGTTATCTATGCTCAAGAATTAGTCGGCGTCTGAGTTCTCTGCTCTTGTACCCCACGGATTTACGGATCCATTGCACTGGGATGAGAGAGACTCAACAATCATTGATCAGCCCTTGCACATCGCTGAGGTTTCCTCATTGCATGCGGTAGGGTGATCATGATTTCCACGCTAATTCATTCCCTTAAAACTTAGCTGGCCTCTTTTGTAGAGTTCGCCCTAGGTTATTTAGCAGTTGCCGTCACACAGCGTCACGGTATCCAAAGACGGGCAACTTTCTTCGTGCACAGACCAACCTAAGACACGGGGCCTGGTGGCGATAGGGTAACCCTATGACGGGTAAGACTGAGACACTAGAGGAACGACCTAAAACAGGAGCCGTGGCAGATGGACATAACTGGACAGAACTAGTCCAGCATTATTTTATTAAAATTAAAAGGGGGAGATGTGGGAAGCCACATACCCCATTACAAGATGGCACTGGCTACTGCTGGCCACCACCCATAAGTTTGGGTAAACAACCAGTGTGCGCATGTGCAGTAGAGTTTTTTGCCGAGTCACTGCCTGGCCCGAGGCAGGCAAATGAGGTACTGAAAGCATAACCAATTGGTTGTAGACACGCCTTTCCTAGTCCTATATAAGCAGCACCAGTTCTGGGGCTCAGGGTCTTTTCGCCTCTGCAGTCAAGCTCTCCCAATAAACGTGTTCAGAAGGATCCTGCTGTGGCGTCTTCCTGGTGGCGAGTCGGGGGCTCACAGTTCATGTTCAAGGTGTGGTTGATCCATTATTCCTGCACTAGCTGTCAGAGCATGGCAGCTAAGGCCAGGACTATACAAGGCTTCCATTTGGAGTTTCAGCTGATACCTGCTAGTGGAGATCTCCCAGGCCCAGAAAGACAGACATGGCAGATAGTCCTGAGGTAGCCTCCAAGTTCTGAATGGAACCCTGCTCAGGTCTCTGTGGGACCTGGAAGAGAGATGCCCAGTCTGAGCTGGAATGTTCATACAGGTTGCCTGAAGCTGGTACGGGGAGTTATGGAGCTTAGGCTGCAAGGAGGGACACCCGGTGAAGAACAAGAAGCATAAGATAGAGGCAAGATGATCAGTAGGAAGGGAGAGGATAGTGAAATTGTATATTGCCTCAATTCAGTTTTAGGACAATTTTATCCTTGAGAATTATTATATATTTTTTGAGTCAAGGTTTCTCTGTATAGAACACTGGCTATCCTGGAACTCACTTTGTAGACTTGTCTGTCCTGAAACTCATAGAGATCCACCTGTCTCTGACTCCTGAGTGCTGAGGTTAAAGTGATGTGACACCATGCCCAACAAGAATTAATTTTAAAAATAGATATTTCAGGTATTTTTAAAAATAAACTTAGTGGTGTCCGTCTCTCTAATGGTAATACCAGCATCTTCTTTTCTTGATGCATTAAAAATATGTAAATGAGGGCTGGGGTAGTAACTCTGTGTTCGAGCACTTGCCTATAGGTTCAAGGCCTTGGATTCAATCCTCAGTTCCACATACAAAGGAGTGGGTAGTGTTCTCTTGATTCCTGTTCAACATTTAAACTTTAAATTATGTTCATGTCTGTGTGTGTGTGTGTCTGTGTTTGTGTGTATATCCCTTTGTGTGTGTCCCTGTGTGTGTCTCTGTGTATGTGTGTGTCTGTTTCTGTGTGTGTGTCTCCGTGTCTGTGTGTGTATGTGTGTGGCCCTGTGTTTGTATGTGTGTGTATATGTCTGTGTATGTTTGTATGTATGTCTATGTGTGTGTGTGTCTGTGTGTGTCTGTGTGTGTGTGAGAGTCTGTGTGTGTCTGTTAGACACATTCATTTGTTTGACTGGTACTATATTATGCCAAGGAAAAACACTACTTTCTTTTAACTTCCCAAAGCATCACAGAGACCAGGTTTCCAAAAATAAAACCTTGAAAAGTTACAGGGAATATTCTTCAATTTCAGAGAAGAACAAAAGGACTTATAGGTGGGAAGAGAGGCAGAGGGATCAGAAAATTGCTTCCTGCAGGAGAGCCTGTACTATAACACAATACCCTCGAGTTAATACATGCTGAGATAGGTGTGTCCCTGAGACACTAAATGGAAGGATGTTCACAATGGTGGAAAGTGGCAGAGAGTTGCAGAGTTTTGGGATTGTAGTTTATTCCCTTGCGCAGGAATAAAAGCTACCCACTGGCACAGCTATTTTTGAAGTCTGAACTTATTCACATGCAGTGCTGGTAAAATACCAGAACCCATACATAATGTCTGACCCCAGCTGCCACCACATACAGCAGATTTGTACATGGGAGCCTTAAAAACATTGACTGGTCTACTGTCCTATGGCAGCAGGAGACCACTTTTATTTCCCGCGTTGGGTTTACAATGTCCCTCACATTCCCTCCTTTTCAGACCCACAAAAGGTTTTTGTAAAGTTTCTCTAGGCTGTATTGTTGGCAGCAGTAACCATGCCTCTTGACTAGGGAGTTAGAGGGTGTGATTTTTGACTAGTGTCTTCAGAACCTCTGGGTTTTAAAAATACAGCTGAGAATTTCTGAATGAGATATAGATGAAAATGTCCTAATTCAGATGATTTATTGGCCCAGTTGTGTCTGTGATCAGTCAGCTGTGGGTTGGAGTACTCTCTGAGACCCATCAGGTACAATACCTCCCTCCCCCCCCCCCCCCCCCCCCCGCTCTACCTCTGGTTCTCTTGAGAGAACTTCCACTTCCTACCCCACATCAGTGCATTCTATGATCTTCTCAGGGTGAAGCCTGGCCTAGAACCCTAAAACTGTCTTCAAGTAACTGGGAGTATCCCTAATTGTACAAGCTTAGGGAACACGATGCTTACTAGGGGTTGGAGTATTCTTCCAAGTCGAAGGTCATGGGTTTGAATTCCCATTCATCTTGTACCATGGTCAACTCCCTATGCAAAATACCTCCCTTTACCCCGGCTTTTTTTTTTTTTTAATATATTTTATTACGTATTTTCCTCAATTACATTTCCAATGCTATCCCAAAAGTCCCCCATACCCCCCCCTCCCCCATTTCCCTACCCACCCATTCCCATTTTTTTTTTTTTTTTTGGCCCTGGCGTTCCCCTGTACTGGGGCATATAAAGTTTGTGTGTCCAATGGGCCTCTCTTTCCAGTGATGGCCGTCTAGGCCATCTTTTGATACATATGCAGCTAGAGTCAAGAGCTCTGGGGGTACTGGTTAGTTCATAATGTTGTACCACCTATAGGGTTGCAGGTCCCTTTAGCTCCTTGGGTACTTTCTCCAGCTCCTCCATTGGGAGCCCTGTGATCCATCCACTAGCTGACTGTGAGCATCCACTTCTATGTTTGCTATGTTTCTATGTTTGCTAGGCCCCGGCATAGTCTCACAAGAGACAGCTATATCAGGGTCCTTTCAGCAAAATCTTGCTAGTGTATGCAATGGTGTCAGCGTTTGGAAGCTGATTATGGGATGGATCCCTGTTACCCCGGCTTCTTAAGGCTGTGAGAAGGCGCACAGACAGAACATGGTCCCTCTTATTGTATCCCCAACTGTCCCAACATCTTGTCCCGCTAAAGTGCCCTGGAGGATTTCACTGTCCTGTAGGGGGCGAGCTACCCACACTGTCTCATTGGCACTTCCCTGAGGTTCTGGTGGGGAATTCAGGGGGTTCTGAGGCTAAGGGTGGAATTGGGGAGCAAAAGGGTGGGCTACTCTCCAGCCGGGAAGCCAGTTTGCCCGGTTCCACTCCACGCCCTCTGGGTAATGTTGCTAGAGGTCATGGCGGGTGCAGGGTGGGAGCCGGGCACCGCAGCCCGGGAGAAGGCGCGCCCTCAAACCCCAGCATGTCCCAAAGGCAGACGCAAAGGGGCGGCCCACAGTCGCTGACTGGGCCCGATCGCACATCGCCCTCCTTGCTGTGGCCTCTGCTTCCTGGCGGCGCGAGTCCCGATTGGCAGCCAGGCTTGCGCCCCGCCGCGTCCGCCCTTCCACTTCCCTCTCCCAAGTCGGATCCGCCCCTCTTCGCAGGAGGCGTAGCGGGCAACCGGCTCGGTCGCACTGTTCTCGCTGGCTGTGCGCGCCCGCGTCTGGGCTGGTATGCAGAGTAGGCGGCGGCGGCGGCGGCTCCCGGAGCACAGCCAGCAGAGCTGAGGGCTGCGCGCGCCCCTGCTGCCACCCGGCGTCCCGTGGTGGCTCCCGCGCCCCGCGGCGACCTCCGCGCCCGCGCTTCCCTTTGTCTGAGTCCCCGAGCGGCGGGGTCGGAGCCCGCGCCCTGAGAGACTGAGGCAGCGGCAGTCCGGGCCCCGGTGTCCCGGCGATGCCGGACCAGATCTCCCTGTCGGAATTCGTGGCCGAGACCCATGACGACTACAAGGCGCCCACGGCCTTTAGCTTCACCACGCGCACGGCCCAGTGCCGGAACACCGTGGCGGCCATCGAGGAGGTGAGCGGTAGCGTCGCCCGCGCGGGGCGGGAGGCTAGGGTCGCGGGGATCGCGCTGCGCCCTGGGCACCCGGTAGGCTTCCGCGCCTGGTGCCCGATACCCAGTGCCCTCCGCCTGCGCCCACACCCGGGAAAAGTTTCTGGTCCCCCAAAGCCGGACGCAGCCGGACCAGCAGTGCCCGACACAGAAGCCCTTTGTTCCCTGCTCTAGAGGGAGGCTGCTTGGCCACTTTGGGCCTTTTTTGGGAACGCTCCTGCCTGTTCCCATTTCCCTCGCAGGGTTTCAGGTTCTTTGCTCCCATCCTCGGAGAGGTCAACTTCCGCTGCATAGTGCGTGGCGGCTGCGAGCCGGGGACCCCTGCGAGCTCTGCGGTCCCGGAGTGATGGGTCTCCCTGCGCGGACCTCTCCAACTTGTTCCAGAAGTAGCCCGGCCGGGGCAGCTGTGCCTTCTGAGCCAACAAGCAGAGCAGATCCAGGGGACCCCAAGCTGCTTAGGCATGGGTGCCCATCCCATCTTGGGAGGCCTGGCAGTGCCCACTACTTGCCTCAGAGCAGCGCAGTAGAGGGATGTGGAGAACCAGCGCTTTGAGGTCCAAAAGGTCTTTGGTGCCCACTTCTGGGCTACCTGTGTGGTGCCTGTTGACAGTATAGTCAGCTCCTTTGCCCTTAACCTGGAAAAGGGCCTGCATAGTCATTGTATTGAGTAGCTAAGCAGCGAGCTCTCCAGATCCTGGGGAAGAGGGACTGTGAGAAGGAAGCCCTTTGGGTTGAAAATTGAAGCAGGCTTGGAAGAGGCTGTGTGAGTCCAGAGACCACGGCTGTCCACAGCTTGGGAAAGCCTCACTTACATCATTTTCTTTACCTCCCCAACAGAATTTAGAGTTTCGTGTTTTCAGCTCTGTAGGCTTTGTGCGTCCAGCCAGACTCACAAAAGGTAGCTGGAGAACGAGACACACATGTGTAGCAGTAGTGAACCGATGACTACATAATTTGCTCAGAATTTTAACATCAAGGTAGATATTTTAAAATACTTGTGCCAGAGCTTGTTGTTCAGAGAGCTTTTAAATTAAGCTATATCATTACATCCTTTCCCCTTGCTTGAACAAAGCATTTGCTATTAGGCTTCGCCTGGGCAGGGGGTGGGGTGGGAGACTAGACTATTGTTCTTTCGTATAATTTTCGAATTAAACTTCTGCCAATAAGTCATTATAGAAGTAAATTTCCTATGTATTAGAGCGTATTAAACCCTGTACTATATTACTTGCTACACTCCCTAGTCTAGTCACGTCTCAGAACTGCAGACAAGCTGAGGAATAGCAAAGAGTCTTTAAGTAGTATTCTTGAGTCAAAATAGTATTTTGACATTGGAGTTAATCCTACTTTTAAGGGGAAATTTTTTGTCAACTGTGCACTTTCAAATAAATTGAACTAGTTGGATAGAAGTTAAAATATATTCTATAAGGAACAGAAGATGTAGCTCATCTACAAATATATTTGGGTACAAACATTTAAAACTTGCTTCGAAATATCATTTGTTATTAATTTTTAAATGCCAATTATTTAAATTAAATTAAATATACTATAAAAATTAAAAAAAAATATTTGTCTTTGTAGACCTACACAGTCAGGACTAGACACAATGAAAAATACTAGGTTCAGCATCCTGCTCTTGGAAGTGAGCTAGGGTATCAGTTCTTCTCCTTCACCCTCATCCCCTTTCTTTTCTCTCTCCTGTCTTCCAAAAGATCTGCTTGTAAATCTTTTGTAGCAAATTCAGTGAGAACAGATTGCTTAAAGGTAGAATTCCCTCTGTGGAAAGGACACTTGTGTGTGATGTCCTTAAAAGACAGCCCATGTTTATTTTATAAAGTTAGGACGCTTCTCTCATTGTATTGAATCAGTTAGGTATCACTAATACTCACAAATGTTGGAAAGCCTGGCAAATAGGAGTTGCAATTAAAGTTGGCATGGCGTCTCTCTGGTTAATTTTCGTTTATAGTGGATGAACCCATAGCTGCTTTTCCATGCAGTGCAGGAGATTACCCAAGAGCTCAGTTACTGGGTAGATTAAAGAGAGACTGGATTTGGTCATTCTGTTAAATTGCAGGCTGGCTTCACTCAGCCTCCTAAGCAGAAGATGGATTTGAGTTGGAAACAGGGAAAACCTGAAATCTTTGCAGGCTTATCTCATTTTAAGTAAAGCCAGCATCCACTCTAAGATAATAGTGTGTGTGATCTAATTTGAAGGGTGAAAGGTCTCAGTGTGGATTCCTTAAAATAATGCTTTCTTTCTCCTCCTACATTATTTAATGTTCACTTCCAAAACAAAAAGTTGTTCTCTGTCTAGTGTAATAACACACCATGTTTACAATACTTGGACTTTAAGCAAATGTCTTTTTATGGTAAGATGAGACATTAGGGTAGGTTTTGTGACATACAAAATGTTATGAATTTCATAGAAATACAACTAAAAAAATAAGTCCCTGGTCATCTACTTAAATGAGTTATGGAATTAGTAAACTTATCTGATTAACTTTGGCAAACCTGTTTGCTTCCAATGGAGAATATGTCTAGCCATGTTATTTTCTGACTGAAATAGGCTTTCTTGGCTTGCATACCCGTAGCTAGAATGTCAGTGGTTAGCCAGTGCCTAGCCTGTATTACAGGTATCATACTGTTGTGTTTAATCTCTATCCCTGCTGTGCAGATAAGGAATTTGAGGCTAGGAGATTAGTTCAGGTTATAGACACATCAAGTAGAGTTTAAACTTGGCTGGATGCTGCTTTCTCAAACTGCATGGCGTTATCTAATGCTTAGTTATGGTGCTTTCTCAAAACTGCCCATAGCTAGATCAGCCACCTCCAAGTCAGGCTCCATCACTTTCCAGTTGTATGAATTGGGATGAGACCCTCCCTGCCCACACACTCTTTTACCGTTTTCAGTCCAGTTCACAGTCTAGATAATCATGTCTATTTCTGAAGGTTCTGGTACAGTACCCAGTAGACTTAGTAAATGGTAGCTGCTTTACCAGATTTCACTGTAGTTACTGTATAGACCCTGGAATGAGAATGGAGCAGGGGAGAAGAAAATGGATGAATGGATGAAGGTGTGCATATAAATGGAAATTGTTGTCCTTCCCCCTAGGTGTGCCTCTGTGTGTGTGTGTGTGTGTGTGTGTGTGTGTGTGTGTGTGTGTGTGTTGGCTCCTGTGCTGACCCAGGCCAGAGGCTGAACTTGCAAAGCTTTCCTGAATCAGTTCCCCACAGCCTGTCTCTGCTTCCCCTGAATCCTGGGGATCCCCATGCAGGTTCACAAGCTTGTGTAGCAAGCACCAGACCCCCTAAGCTGTCTTCCCAGCCCCCATGCATTCTCTCTAAGGAGCTTATTGTCTTGGTAACAGGTGAGAGTGTAGCTGGTTTGAAACTTTTCATTTAGTGATGACTTTCTCTGGGTGACTTACTTTGCACAGTTTGCAAAGTGCAGAGCGCAACTGGTGTAAGCTTTGTGCTTTGGAAATAAGGGAGAAAATAAGTAGTTGTGGCATAAATCTGAAAACAGAGCTGTGCCACCCCCCACCCTCTTCCCAGCTTTGACTTTTGTTTCTTAGTTTATTTGAGCCTCTGGTTACTTCAGAATACTCTGGAAATAGAGAAACATTGTGTGCATTCTTGGGACACTCCTGTTGTTTGTTAGGGCTTCTTCATAGCTCCATTCATTCCTACCCTGCTTATTTGGCATTGATGTAGTTTTAAAATAAATTTGATATTGACTCTTAAGTATTAAAATTTAACTTTTTCCTTCCATGGCCATGAGTCTCTTATTTTGTTGTCCTTGGTTACCTTGGAAATTGCTTTGCTATTCTAACTGCAAAAGGAGAATGAACATCTAGACTGTACAGACTCCCAGGGGATGCTGTTCATGGGGCCAGGCTCCGCCCAGCAGTTCCAGTGGGAACTGGCCTTGCATTTGATTCTGAGTTGTAGTCCTTTGTGACTTGTTTGTAAACCAGCTCCTTCAGAATCCCAGGCTAACAGATTTTGAATCTATGGTCAGAAGGTAGCTACCTTTTTCTCAGTGTATCCTTGGAAGGGAGTAGGTTAACAGGCCATCATTTTATGCTTCCCCTAAATTTGAATTGGTGTCTCTGGAACGTGTTGAATCACTTAGGGTGGAATTGGTTTCCCTCCAGGTGAATTCAATTTCTCTTTTATGATTAGTAGTGCAGTTACTATGATACCACTCCTTGTGCATCCCAGCTCTTGCTGTGGTGCATTTGGGACCTGCTGCTGTGTGTTAGGTGAAGGGATTAGACATCTCTTCTCTTTGAAAGAATCTGTGGTTCCGTGGGGAGAAACCCATTCTCCAGGCAGATCAGTGACGTGAGGCCATGTCTGCGAGAGCATCTATGGTGATGATATAGAGAACAGGAAGACTGGGACTGCTTACATGTGATCAGAGCATCTATGGTGATGATATAGAAAACAGGAAGACTGGGACTGCTTACATGTGGTCAGGGATGTGGATGAAAGGGCCTTGAATGGAAGCCTGGTGCAAGAGGCTCCAAGGTGGTTTAATCCAGTCTTCCATATCTGTGTCCCTACCTTAGGGAAATATTTATCCACTCTTAGGCTGGTGATCAACTAGGCCTTTGGTGGAATTTTTCTATCCATCCAGGCTGCAGAAGGCTGCTAGGCCAAGAATTTACAGAGGCCTTTCATGGTGGGGGACTGCACTTTTGGCTTTTGGTCAGCATTGTAGCCCAAGAATGAAGTCAGCTCCTTGCTAACATTATTTGATCTCAGATGCTTGGTGGCTACATGGGTTGGTGGCCACTCTGTTGCATGATGTGGATTCAGGACTTTGTTCTCCATACTTGCAGGAAGTCCTGTTGATGAGCACAGTTTTAGGCCCTTGCAACTCCAAAATGCTTCACCTGACAGCACCAGTCAGTGTGGTGTGGAACTTGCAGAGCCTCAGGATCCATGGCAGAGCTGTGGAAATAGTGTGTGCATTTTAACAGCACTCTCAGGAGCAGTGTGTGCACCAGGGTTTGAAAGTACTGTTGTAGGCTGCCCTGAGTCCTGGCTGTGTTCAGAGTTGCCGGGTGGGGGAGGGGGGGTCTGTGGACTGGAAGAACCTGGTTCTGCTCTCCTGAATTCTGATTTCATATGATTTGGGTGAGGCCTGGAGCTTTTATATTTGTAAAAGGCTCCTCCCTAGTTGATAATCACTGATAGACAGGTGATTATGTCATGTTGTGTGCCAGGTAGTGATGAATCAAGGTTATGCATAACTTGGGGAAAGGATGTGGTTTTGGAAGGGAGGAAACTGAAGTAAAGACAGGCCTCTCTGCAGAGGTGACCTTTGAGCAGTCTGGAATGTAGAGGCTGCCTGCTTGCAAAGACCTGGGCATAGAGGAGTCCTGGAAAAGGGCTGAGATGTGAGTATCAGGGCAGAGAGAAGGCCTGTGATCAGAGGTGAGGGAGAGCAGAAGGGGCCTGTGTGGAGGGGTGGCTTAGGTCCAGATAGCACTGGGCTTTACCTTGGGGAGAGAATTTGCACTTTGGCTGTGAAGTAGCGCAAAGCTGTTAGAGGGTTTGGGGCTCAGACTCCCATGGTCTGATTTCCTCTTTAGGATTTACTTTTTATTGATTTGTATCTGTGTGTGACACTCGGAGTACAGATGCCCTCAGCTTATGCAGCCAGAGTTGTAGGCAGCTGTGAATTGCTTGGTTGTGGGTGCTGGGAATGAAACTTGGAACCTCCAGAAGAGCAGGAAGTTCTCTTAAAATAAACCATTTCTCCAGCCACTGCTTCACAGTTTAAAGACATTTCAGTGCTTGTTCCTAGGCCTTGGAGAAAAGTGGGGAGACCAGCAAAGGAGTAGGGGTTCATTTGGGTGCTGCGGTGGTGGCAGTTCAGAAGTGTCCTTTGAACTGGGTGTCATTCCCTGGTACTTGAAGCATGGGTCTCCTATCATCCCCAAGGTAAAAGTGGCACTGTCCAGCATGCCTTAGTGGTAGAGACCAGGGCTACTGTGAAGATTGGCTGGCTGGAGGACTTGTATTGAAAGCAGTCTTTTTTTGTTTGTTTGTTTGGTTTTGTTTTTTTTTTTTTTTGTTTGTTTGTTTTGTTTTTTGAGACGGGGTTTCTCTGTATAGCCCTGGGTGTCCTGGAACTCACTTAGTAGACCAGACTGGCCTCAAACCCAGAGATCTGCCTGCCTCTGCCTCCTGATGCTGGGATTAAAGACGTGCACCACCACGCCGGGCTATAACCAGTATTTTTATGAGCTTTAATTCTATGTTAAAAAAATGTGCTTTTGCCAGTTGGTTGCCTAATACCAAATGGTCAGCACCGAAGCCAGACATATAAATAATATTATACAGATTGTGCAGGCTGTGTTTATATGTTTAGGGAATATATATATGTATAAAATAACAAATGAAAAGAGAGGTTATGAATTTGAAAGAGAGCAAGCAGGGAGATGTGGGTTGGTTTGGAGAATAGAAACAATGAGATTATATTACAATTTCAAAAAATGAAGAAAAGTAAAGTAAGAAAGCATTAAATGGGCTTATTTAAGATTATTCCTTTTTGAGAGAGGTCGTTTAGGCACAATGGAGTCATGTGACTCTGGGTTTCAGCAGTTGACAAAACAGGAGTTCTGACCACTCTGGTTGGTTCTTCAATGTCCTTTCACTGTACAGAAGTGGGTTTCCTTAGTGCAAGCTGGTGTCCATTGAGTCTCTGCAGGCCAGCTTCCATTGTTGTCGACTTAGAGGAGCCAAGACTGACAACTCCAGAGATATCAAGTGCTAACCCCTGGGGAGACAGGTAGCATTAGAGGCCCTTTTTTAGAGGCTTTTCTTCTCTTGTTTTACTTTTTAGGCAGGGCCTCAGGGTTGCCTTGAACTCTATGTACCAAATATGACTTTGGATTTCAAATCCTCCTGCCTCTGCCTCCACCTTTGAAGGCTGCAATTACAGCATGTGTTATCATGTTTGTTTTATGTGGTGCCAGGGATCAAACCCTGGGCCTCTTAAATGCCAGGCAAACATTCTACCAACTGAGCTGCCTCCGTAGCCTCTAGAGGCATTTATTGAGAGGCCTTCACTGCCACAGAATGAGTTGTCAAATAATACACCTGGTCCCTTAGGGCTGTGGGTTCCAGTAAACCATCTGGGTTGTGTACATAAAGGCCTCATAGTGAACGGACTCAGGGTGTGTCTTCCAGGCCAGGAGATCTGTGTGTGGTGGCTGCTGCTTCTTAGAGGGGCACAAGCTAAACCATGTCAACTAAGGTAACTGTTAGGGACAGACCTTCCACCTAGGGCTGTCCTAATCATTAGGACCCATTCTTCTCAGATCAAAGAAAAAGTCTCCAAAACTAATACCCACAGGAACATGGCAGAAGAGGGGCTACAAAGAGCATCAAGGGACAAATTTGGTAAAACACTTGCTTTCTGGATATAATGTGACCATTGCACCCTGGGCAGTGCCATTCCATTTACATGCACAAGATCCAGCGTAACAGATATTGAGTAATATTCCATCAGGCAGCACTAAGTGACCTTAGTAATGATGGTGATGGTGATGAAGAAGGAGAAGGAGGAGGAAGAGGAGGAGGAGAAGGAAGAGAAGAAGAAGAGGAGCAGGAAGAAGAAGGAGGAGGGGGAGGGGTGGTGGAGGGGGAAGAGTGATGGAGGGGGAGGAGAAATGGGGAAACTAGGAGGAAAAAGAAGACACAATGAAGACACGAATGTGGAAGTGTGAGAAAGCATGTAGGTAGAGGTAGGAATGAGAGATAGAAACAATCAAGATATACTGTGTGCACATATGAAATTGTCAAAGAATAAATTAATAACAAATAAATAATAAACCTTCCAGTTCAGCTCACCCCCGCTTCCTGACCATTGCCTTGCCTCTAACAACCCTAACACTAAGAACCCTAATCCTAACCCTAACCCTCTAATAGCCTAACCCTAAGTCTAACCCTGCTTACTGTGAGGGAAATGTCTTCAGTATACCTTTTGAAGTGAGAAACCATTTCTTAATCTTGATCTTTTGAGATAGATCCACCTTCAATCTAGGCAATAGATTCTTTTGGCATCCTATATACATAAAAGACAATGAACAGGGTTATTCTTTCATTTTTTATACTTGCCCTATTTTTGTATTTTAGAAAAGGCGATTTGCTTGTTTGATTTTTAAAATTGGCATTGGAAAGTACTTACTTCTTCAGAATTCTGGTACATAGTGAATATCAGCTGCAATATCCTGCAACATGAGATAACCCGTCCTTGAATTTTCTAAGTTCCCTTGGCCGAGAGCCTTTCTATATTAGACATTAGAGAGACATTCTATCAAATTTCCTTTCTATATCCATAGAGAAATTCATTCTGATTTGAGATATGTTTACCTAGAGAACCTGTCCTAATACAACTGTGGCTTTTCTCTACTTTGCCACTGATGGCGATGTGCTGGCTACCAAGAAGGCTCAACAGTGTTTCCCTTACATTTCTGGCTTTCCTCCCAGGATTATTTGGTATCATCTGGTGAAAGGGAGCTGCAGTCTCCCTGAGCCCAGCACTGAGCCACAAACAAAACTCTTGTTTCCTAAAATCCCTCTTTAATGTTCATTGCCTGGGCTCCCTCCCACTCAGATTGATAACCCCACTGCACCTTGGGTAATGGGCTATGCAAGCTCTTCCCCTGGATTTCAGGAAGAGGAAGGCAAGTGCTGTGAGGCAAGCTCAGGCAAGGTCTGAAGTCAGGTCCTGGTAATGCAGGATCATTACTCACAGAGGGCAGGAGCAGGCAGCTGACTAGCCTGAGCTGGAATGTGTTGGGAACTAAAAGGGGGCCCTGGGGAAGAAAGGAAAGGGGGGAAGGCCCACACCGTGCCAGAGTTCCACCTATGATCTGGACAGAGATGTGGGAGAGCTGCCATACACTCTTTGCTCAGCCCCGGGTGTGCATCTAAGCCTTTGACCCACTCTTCGGGCCTGAACAAGGGGCAGCCCAACCTGGGAGCCCCGGGGCTACTTTCCTAAAGTCCTGGGGTTATGGGAGAGAGGGATGAGGGATGAGAGGTTCCCACACCTGTGAGAGTGAGCACAGTGGATCTGGATGGAGCACATGAAGGCCTTCCATGGGGAGATTAGAAAGGGCTCATTACGAGAAAGCCTATCCCATCCTCCAAACTCAGTGGGCCTTGATGAGCAGAGACATTCTATGGTTTTAGAGCTTTATTATAGAAAGGCAGGGAGAAAGAGAGAAGGTAGAAGAGAGAGAGAGAGTCCCCCCTAGAAGGCTAGAAGGGGGAAGGCTAGATAGAGAGAGGAGAGGAGAGGAGAGGAGAGATAACAGCCCTTTTTATGGTCTTTACTTTTGTTAGGTAATTGGGGAGGAGTTTATCCTGAAGGTTAGAAGCTTGGGACCTTGCCTACTTTTAGCCATGCTTCTCTGGTGGTGGCTGTGGGGAGGGGCAGGGCAGTAACTTAAGCAGGAGCCAGAGTGCCTTGAGCATGAGAGAATGAATGCCTTCCTTGTCACATAGGTGAATTATCACCCTTTCGGGGTTCAGACCTCAGCTCAACTGGAGACCAACCTGTCTGTGCATAGCCCAATGCCCCACATGAAAGGTGAGTTCTCCCCCAGAGCTGGGAGGGGTGAGAGTCCTCTTGGAGGACAGGTTCAAGTGCTAATGTAGTGCAAGCCACACCTGAGATCTGGAAAAGGTCTGACTCTGGACATGAAGCACACTTTAACCTTGGGGAAGGGTGAGACCCACTGGCCAATCAAGGTCTCCAGTCCGACCTGCCAGTCAGACAAGGAGGCGGGATCTTATGGGTGCCTTTCCCCAAGTTCACTGTGGCTGTGCAGGCTTGAATGGTTCTCTGTGTCCTGCTCTGAGCTCTGCTGTTGGGTGCTGTGAGAGGACCTCAGGGAAGCTCTGAATTCGAGGCATGGTGAGCACAGGGTTACTGCCCACAGAGGGTAGGGGCAGGGTGCTGAGCAGTGGAAGCTGGGGTGGTGAGTCCTCTCTGGGGCTGGATGGGAAGTATAAGTCATATGTGAGCACCTGTGAGGTCTCTCGTGTTGCTCCTCACTTGCTCCATCGGGGGTGACCTCTGAATAACTTCCCTATCATTGCCCAAATCGTTTGAACCTTAGGCTGGCTTGTGAAAACAAGGGTGGTTTCTTTGAGTCTGTAGCACACATGTCCAAACCCCTTTGTCTTTTAGTATACATTAAGAAGACAGGTAAAAATCTAATAGGTCTGATTTCATACATTATACTTGTTTTTGTTTTGTTTTGTTTTGGTTTTGTTAATTTTTGTTCTGTTGCAGCTTTTTCATATTTTTTGCATCATATGTTTAGTGAGTTGATAATTATTTGGCAAAGGGACTTTAATAATTTCAGAATTTTTTTGTGGTTTTATTGAAAAATGATAGACCTCTGAGAGGATATTCTTCTATTTCAATCGTTTGTAATTTTCGCCTTCACATATTTTGCTGAAGTCCCAGTTGTTTATTGCCACGAGACTTTTAGAATCCACATTTTTTTGACTGAGATAATCAATTTTTTCTCTTCCTCTTGAATCCCTGAGATTCTGTCTTCCTTTCCTGTTCTATGGGTGAACCTTGCCTCTGTAGTTGTCAGTGTACAGGTAATCTCATGTCCTGCTCTTAGGGACTTAGCAACGCTTATGTCATTTCCTGCCTCCATCCCCTGTGTCTGTTGTCAGGCGTGCTTTATATACATGGACCACCAGCTATAGCAGATCTCTATTTTTGTTCCCTGTCTCTGTTCTCTGCACATGCACACACTCTGTCATCTCTCCCCTCATGGCTCTCTTTCTCCTCCCTGTCTGTGTGCCTGTCTGCAGGTCCTCTTGTGTATTTCTATCCCTTCCCCAGGTTCTCACTCCTCTCCCTTCCCCCAAACAACCTCTTTTGCACTTTATCTGTTGCATGCTTTAATTTCTCAGACCTGCTGTGATGGGATAGCTTGGATTTCTTGGTTGCAATTGTTCCCGGCTGTTACTCTCTATGTTGCTATGCTGGTGTGTAGCCATCTCTGTTTGGGTGATAATTGACCTAGGTACTGGCCTCTGGGTTTGTCTTTTTTGGGGGGGAGTTTTGTTCCTGGGTTACTGTTTGATGCATGGATTTAAAGAGTGTTCATTGACAGTTTCCTATTTTACTGACCTATTAGGTGGGTATGCTCAAGAGGGGATGCTTTGTGATATTAAAAGCTAAGAGAAGAGACAGGCAGGAACAGAAGATCTTAGTAATCCACAAGGAGACATAGTCAGGAGAGAGGTCAAGCAGCCCATGGTGTTTAATACAATTTTGGAACAACTGGGAAAATTGAATCTGGAGTAAGAAATCAATCATGAAGTTGATCTATGGAAGCTTACCTTGTGTCCTTTCAGGCATGGAATGTGGTTGAACAGGGAGTATCTGCCCAAGTGGGGGCTGAGACACAGGGATGAGGCAGGAATGGATGGGCAGGTGGGGATTGTCTATGGTATCTATAGGAGGATGCACAGCAAGAGATGAAATTTCCACTGGTATTCTGTTCCAGTGATAAGGGCAGCTGATATTAGGGTCTGCAGTAACAGATAGTGAGGTAGGTCTTTGGACAAAGTCTAGTCTACAGACAGGCATGGTTGTGGTTAACCAGGAGTTTCTGTCGATAATCAGGGGCTCAGGAACAGAGATGAGTTTGTAAATCCCAAACAGTTTGCTTTTTTTTTTTTTTTTTTGGTTTTTCGAGACAGGGTTTCTCTGTATAGCCCTGGCTGTCCTGAAACTCACTTTGTAGACCAGGCTGGCCTCGAACTCAGAAATCTGCCTGCCTCTGCCTCCCGAGTGCTGGGATTAAAGGCGTGGGCCACCACGCCCGGCTCCAGTTTGCTTTTTGAGAATGTACATTTGTACATTCCAGCAAAAATCCCATGACAAAATCCCCTTATCAACAGCCAGTTAAGGAACATCAGCAGGGTCAAGCTACATAGAGATAACTAAGACCTCCTATAGAAAACAAAAACAAAAACAAAAACAGCTTACCCAAATTAGTTGTCAGATTTTTTTTTTTGGCCCCCCTTGCTTGGTTCCTGCACATTATGCCAGACATACAGTTTTTAAAATATTACAATGCTGATTTGTATGCAAGCTAATTTCATGTTCTGATCTTTGGGACTTAGCAACTGCTTATGTCATTTCCTGCCTCCATCCCCTGTGTCTGTTGTCAGGCGTGCTTTATATACATGGACCACCAGCTATAGCAGCTCTCTATTTTTGTAAAACCCCCCCCCCCCCAATCTTGGTGTAACTACAATAAATACACAAAACCTCTAGACATGGTCTCTCAGTTTGTACCTAATGGGAGTTTGACTGCTGAGAGTCCTTGTTACTGAGCTCATAAAAATGGCCTCTGTGTATTTGCATTGCAATCAGCTCTGTGCTGGTCATTGCAGTTTCTGTGAGTTAGGCATAAAACCTTGATGCTTTGACTGGAACCCCAAGACCCTCAGGACTCCCATCTGAAGGGTTGAAAGACGTCTGTTAGGATGTGTCATTGCTGTTCTTTGTGTGAGTGACCTGTCTGTCAGAAATCTGTCTGTGTACCTTGGTTTTTTGATTTTTCTTGAGTACTCATGGAGGGAGATGAACATAGTGAATGTGGAACTCCAGTGAAGTGGAAATGCTGGAGAGTCGTGGCAAGAAAGGGCCAGGAAGATGTTCCAGGGCCTGGAATAGGGGTCGTGTGCCCCTGGTCTTGATTTCTGGGAAGTTACAGTAGTCTCGGAACCCTTCTCCATGGCTCACAGCTGCCATCCTCTCTTCATTTTCTCCTCTGTACAAGTGGTGGAATCTGCTGCTTAGCCTTCACCGCCCCCTGGTGGCCCTCTATTATGTGTGTGCCACTTTAGTATTCTCTTACTGAGAGAGGAAGTGAGACTGTTTCCATCCCAATTGATATAGTTATTCACCCTCCACCTTGGATTAAGTCCTTCTTATCAAGAGGACCTGTACCCATTAAATTGCCCCTGACAGAGAGCTCTTTATGACCACATTCAGGGCAAAATCAGACTCTGCAAAACGGTGGAAAGGACAGAGACCTCATTTTGCCCCCTTCTAAACAACCCTGTTCTCAGTCTATATGTGACTCTGTAGTTTTGAACTTGGAGCTGTCAGTATATGGGAGGTTGTTTTTCATCCCTTCCAGCAAAGTTAGCATATCTTCCTTAGACCAGGAGTCTTATTTCCGGGTCTGTGGGGCAATCTGCTCCTCTATTCACCTTCTAGCTGTTTGGCCACCTCTTTGGTCTCCCTGGCCTGGGAATCCAGGGTTAAGGACACCTCACCACAGGGCAGTGCAGCCTCTCTTCTCCCCATTCCATCGTATCCTTCCAATGTCTGAACCAGGAGCCCTTCCCATTTTATCCTGGCTCAGACACTACTCCAAATCCCTGATGTGGTGGCAGGGGTCCTGTAATGAGATGGTTAGATCTTTGGTTTTGGAATTTTACAACTTTCTCACTTATTATTGTCTCTGTGTCATAGTTGTTTTAACTCAACATTTCAGACTACAGTCATCTGAAGGAGCCTCAGTTGCAGGTGTGCCCTCATCAGAATGGCTGGTTTCTATGTCTCTGAGAGATAGTGTTGATAATTGATATAGGAAGACTCTCCCAGGAATGGTGGCAATATTGGGAAACAAGTGGTCATGGGTTGGATGAGAGAGCTAGGTGAGAATTGTAGCTGCCTGTGGCCATGTGAACTGGGTTCCCCTGAAAGGCAGCACGGGTCTGAAAGAGATCAGAGGGCAACAAAAGAATGAGGCCAAGACAATCCTTTCTGTTCAAAGCCTCTGAAGTTCACTGAGAGTCTCTGCTTATAAAGAGGGTAGGCCCATCCCCCAACAGCCCATTCTTGGTGCCTGGAGCCAGCCCATAGGCGATCTACAGGGCTTGTCTCCAGAACCTCTCAAGGACCTTTCAGCAGGAAGCAGTGTTTTAGAGAAGACAAATAGGGCCATCAAGGTCAGAAGGCTCTACCCTAGGTGTACTGGCTGGTTTTATGTGTCAACTTGACACAGCTGGAGTTATCACAGAGAAAGGAGCTTCAGTTGAGGAAATGCCTCCATGAGATCCAACTGTAAGGCCTTTTCTCAATTAGGGATCAAGGGGTAAGGCCCCTTGTGGGTGGGACCATCCCTGGTCTGGTGGTCTTGGGTTCTATAAGAAAGGAAGCTGAGCAAGCCAGGGAATCAAGCCAGTAAGTACCATCCCTCCATGGCCTCTGCATCAGCTCCTGCTTTCTGACCTGCTTGAGTTCCAGTCCTGACTTCCTTGGTGATGAACAGCAATATGGAAGTGTAAGCCGAATAAACCCTTTCCCCCCCAACTTGCTTCTTGGTCATGATGTTTGTTTAGGAATAGAATCCCTGACAATGACACTAGGTAATCTCCTTAGTGGCAGCAAAAAAGTCAAAGTCTGGATCAGCCTGCTTCGAGGCTGAGGGAGGCTACAGAGCATGAGAGAGTGACCAAGCAAGAAAGCAAGGCAGGAAGTAGTGTTTGTCAAATGTTTTTGCCTTCATTTTCTAGCTTCAGTTTCCAGTCTGAGCTCCCAGTGTGGTCAGTTGTGATCTGACAGAACCATGTAAAACAAACATTTATTACCTGAGATGCTTCTGCTCAGAGGAAACCATCTCAGCAGCAGAGTAGCAAGGTAGAACAACAACAATAACAACAACAACAGCAATTGTTTCAAAAGCTGATTTTGCTGCTGGACAGAATCTATGGTCTCTTTTGAAGGAATATGGAAAATATCAGAAATTGAGATGGCAAAAATCATAGAAAGCTGTACATGGAGCTTAATCGGTTCTTCCCATAGGGTCTGGAAGATTGGAGTGTTGACAATAATGCAGCCACACGAAGTTGAGGTCATAGAATTTCAGTGGAAAATAAACTGAAATCTTTAAGAAGAGGTCATTTGTGTGATATTTTGCCCCCCCCCCCCCAAAAAAAAAAACCAAAACTTTTGTACTTGGCTTATGCCCTGAGATATTGAGTATTGAGTAAAAATTATTGCCTGATTTAAATATTTTTATTCTATTGTTCAATCTTTCAATTTCTTTATTCAAGTTACATTCCAATCGGTACACCCACCCCATTCCACCTTCCACAGTCCCTCATCACTGACTCCCTTTTATTTCCCCAGGGAGGGTGGGAACCACTTGAGTATCCCCCAACTATGGCATGTCAAGTCTCTGCAGGGTTAGACACATCCTTTCCCACTGAGGTCAGACAAGGCAGCCCAGTTAGGGAAACAGTTTACACAGAAAGGAACAGCTTAAGGGACATGTCCCGCTCTGTATGTTGGGGACCCCATGAAGACTGAGCAGCACATCCACTACATATATGGTGTGGGCCTCCATCCCAGTCTGTGTGTGCTCTTTGGTTGGTGGCTCTGACTCTGAGGGTCTCCTAGGTTCCAGGTTAGTTGACTCTGAGGGTCTCCTCATGGCCTTCCTATTCCTTCAGAGGCCGTCAATTCTTTCCCCTACTCTTTTAAAAGAGCCCTGTCCAATGTTAGGCTGTGGGTCTCTGCATATGTTTCAGTCAGATGCTGGATGGAAACGCTCAGAGGACAATGATGCTAAGCTACTATCTGCAAGTATAACAAATTATCCTCAGTAATGCCAGCCTTGGTGCTTGCCCATGGGATGGGTTACCAGTTGGGCAGGGTATAGTTTGGCCATTCCCTCAGTCTCTGTTTCAACTTTGTGCCTGCCTTCCTTGCAAACAGAACAAATTTTGGGAGGAAAGGTTTTTGGTTTTCTTGGTGTAGTGAACACTTCACTGGTGGTTCTGCCTGACTGCAAGATGTCACCTCTTCATGGTCCATAACTCAATGCTATCTATCTCAGCTAAGATCACCTCCCTAGCTGCATTTGTGCCCTTCCATTCATAGTCTCAGGCACATTCTACAGATGCCCCCACCCTAACCCCGCTCCCTCCCAGCATCTGCTGATTTCATTTCATTTTCCTGGCTCTCCGGCCTTCCCTTGTCTCTTTCCACACCTGTTCCTAACACTCCCCTTCTTCTTTCTGGACTACCGTCCCATCCAGTTTTCTCCCTTCCCACCTGCCTCTTCTGTTTCTTTCATACCCCCTTCTGAGTGAGATTCAACCATGCTCAATTGTGCCTTGTCTTGTTTAGTGTCTTTTGGTCTATGAAGTGCAGTGTGGATATCCTGTACTTATGGTTATTATTCACTTGTAAGTGAGGACGTACATGCATGTCCTTTTAGGCCTGAGTTACCTCATTCCAGATATTAGTTTCTAGTTGTACCCATTTCTCAGCAAAATTCATAATGTCCTTGTTTTTTATACCTGAATAGCACCCTATTTTGTAAATGAAACATGGTTTTTGTGTCTACATTTCAGTTGAGGAACATCTGCATTCTTTCCTGTTTCTAACTGTTATAAATAAAGTGGCTATGAACTTAGTGGAGCAAATGCCCTTGTGGGTATGTGCCTATGAAGGTACCCTAAGTGTAGCACTTCCTCCTGCTTGCTGTGTTTTAAATTAATGGAAGGAGTATTCAACGTGTTTCCTCATCCCAGGATGGAACCTTAAACAAAACTTGCTGCAAATGTGGTCCAAGGAAGACAGGGTCCATTAATTTAGAAGCCAAACTTCACAGGATCATCCATATCGTGCTGCTTCTGGAAACTGAAAGATGAAAATAGCATGGTCATAGATTCTTTCTCTATGGTGTCAGTTTAGCACCACTCCAGCCATCTTTTGACAGTCAGGATCCCAGGGAAGACTCTGTTTGAGTTCCTTGCTTTTAAGTGGTGAGGTTGATGCTTGAGTTGCATTTTGTGACCACAGGTTGTGGAGAAAACTAAATCACTGAGAAATCTGCCATGGAGAGATGCTTACAGGGAGATGAAGTACCCAAACTGAGAGATGTATGAGAAGTTACAGGAAGAGCACCATCTATGCCTTTAGGAATTGAAGTCCAATGTGTTTGAGACAAAGCTATAGGATTTGGTGTTTGCCCTGCTGTTTTTCTTGCCTTTGTCCAATCTTCTCTCACTGTGTGCACATTCCTTTTGATTGGAATGGGAAGGGGTATTCAGTGCCATTTTATGTTGGAAAGATATAACTTGCTTTCTGATTTTGCAAGATGTGGCTGTCAAGATATTGTCTTGAGTATCAGCAGAGACTTTAGACATTTCAACCGTGCAGGAGCCTTTCTAGATTCATCTCGCGGAAGATGAAAGTGTATATACACTCAAAAATTTCCTTTTTCTTTCTTTCCTTTTTTCTTCTTTACCTTATAATTTAGATATTCATTATCACCCTGATCACGGTCCCTACTCTATGTCCCTGCCCTCACAGACTCCCTCCTCCCAATCTCCTCTGTTTCTCCTTTGAGCGGGGTTGGGGCCCCTTGTGTACCCTCTGGGCACATAGGTTGTAGTCTATTTTTCAGGATGGCATATGCTCATGACATCAATACTGCCTGAGGCTTCAGAGTCATTGGATTTTGGGTGTTGATGTTTCCCTAAATTCTGTGTTTGTTTTGAAATTTTAAAATAAGTAGTATTTTGCCTGTGTGCATGAATATGAATATCATGTGTGCCTCATCCTTAGTGTTGTTGGAACGTGGACTCAGAACTCCTGTTCATAAAGCCATGGGTCACATGAATGCTAGTAATTGACCACCGTTATTTGGAAGACCAGCAAGAGCTTTCCACGGCTGAGTTATCGCTCTCTCATGCCTTATGTTGATTTTTATGTTCAACACTTATATTACTAATATTTTCATCTGTCCATTGGTCCATTAAATGTGCCTTGATTGCTAGTAAAGTTTTACTAATGTTGCAGTTTAAAGCAGTACACTTCCTGTTTCTGCTAGATGAGTACAGAAGTGCAGGCAATGTATACTTCTTTGTAGGAACTGTAGTACACAACTGAGTTCTTTCTATCATTTTTGTCTCCGTGGTTGATTTTTGCAGTGGAGTAAGGGTCTTAATATGTAACCTTTGCTGCCCTGGAATGTGTTACATAGAACAGACTGGGATCCACCTCAATGACGTATACCTACCTGTGACTCTGGGATTAAAGACATGAACAAATACACCCTGCTTGTCCAGGATTTTTCTCGTTTGTGATTCTTCTTACAATTTCTGGGATGTGTCCTCAGTACTGTTGATCTGTTTCACCCTACATCTCCCTCTCAATTGGAATTCCTCTTGAAAGACTTTTTCCTATTTATTTAAAATGTTCATAAGCAACACAGGTGAACCTTCAACTCAATTTCCTTTAAAATGTTATGGTACTTAGATTATGACTTTTGTGCCTGAAAGTCAGTGGAGAAAGCACCAGAATTACATGTATAGATGGTCAAGGAAGCATACATTACTTTACAGTGATGTCAGTACCATGCTTTGTGATGTACACATGTATGGGATATTTTAGGATGCAGTGACTTATGATGATGTGCACGTGAACTTCACTGGGGAAGAGTGGAATTTGCTGGATCCTTCCCAGAAGAGTCTCTACAAAGATGTGATGCTGGAGACCTACTGGAACCTCACTGTTATAGGTATGACTGTGAATTTTCTTTTGCTTTTCAAAATAGTAGGAAGACATGTCTCTTGGTGAGTGATGATGCTCAGTTATTTCAATTGAGAACAAGGAAGACTGAGCTGAATAAATAGTGTCCAGTGATGTGAAAATTCACAGTACCTTGAATTTTGCCTTATTTCCAATACTATATCATTCATTTTTCTGGTACTGTCTTTTAGGCTACACTTGGGAAAACCATCATATTGAAGGACGTTGTCATAGTTCAAGAAGAAATGAAAGGTAATTTTCATGTGCAAGCTGATGCAATTATGGCTCTGAGGAAATATTACTATTTTATGGAAGCTCTAAAGAAAAGCAGAAGTGTAAAATGTCAATACTTCAAGTGTAACTATAATTACAATATTCTTTTTTTAAGATTTATTTATTTATTATATGTAAGTACACTGTAGCTGTCCTCAGATACTCCAGAAGAGGGCACCAGATTTCGTTACTGATGGTTGTGAGCCACCATGTGGTTGCCGGGATTTGAACTCAGGACCTTCGGAAGAGCAATCTGCACTCTTAACCACTGAGCCATCTCACTATCCCTAATTATAATATTCTTTAAAAAAAGTTCTGCCTTGATGTAGTTACCTGATTTATCTATCAAAGCATTGCTCTTTAAAAAAAAAAAAGACGAGGAAACATTGCCTTAAGAGATACCTTTATTCAATTTGTAGCTCTATTAGAGCTATACTGATCTGACAATGTGTATAGACTTACAAGACTTAGATATTGCACATCGAATAGTGATAAATATATATCCAAAACCTTCAGATTAGCAAATAATCCATGGGAAAGTTGTTGATACTCATATTCTTATAGTGAAATTGATCATTGTTTAGGGTACAGTTTATGAGAGTCAAGAGTATTGTCATAGGAGAAACCTTAATTCATATATTACATGTCTATGAGGAACAAAAAGTCAAACAGTGTGAATGCAATGTGGAAACCTTTCATCTGTTATTCTTCTTTCAATATATATATCATGTGTCACAATGGATGAAAGCCATGTGAGCATAGGGATATTGAAAGAAGCAATGTACTGCTTTCTATCCCAGAGCAGTGAGAAAATATGTCAGATTCTGCCTTTGGTAGACATTCTGAATATGAGAAACGTTTGCAATCAATTGGTTTTCTAATTTTACTGGGAACTTCTCCAAGCTCACACTGTACAAAATCTTTATGGGTACTAGGAATTTGGAAATTCTTTTGTTTGTCCTGGTTCACATTCAAATGTGATACAATTCATGCTACTGGAAAAATTATGAAAGCAATTAGTGTTATAAAGCTCTGAGTTGTTCCATGTCAGCCATGTAATAACCATCACAGATATCTCAGAAGATGCAAAACAACCCATAATGAGGGAGAACACATGAACATATGAAGTGATAAAACCAGATGATCTGGTACATCTTTATCAGTAGACCAATTTGTAAACTTTATTCATCTTGATGAAATGATTGAACAGGGGAATTAATGTAGTAAACATATCACATATGCCAATTTTCATTGCAGGTATGTAAGTAATCATAGTGGAGAGAAACTCTATGAATGTAATGAACGTTCTAAAGCTTTTTCATGTCCCAGTCATCTCCGAAGTCATAAAAGAAGACAAATTGGAGAGAAAACACATGAACATAACCAATGTGTTAAAGACTTTCCAACACCCAGTCATCTTCAATACCATGAAAGAACCCATACTGGAGAGAAACCTCGTGAATGTCATCAATGTAGTCAAGCCTTTAAAAAATGCAGTCATCTTCAACGTTATAAAAGAACACGTACTGGAGAAAAACCATATAAATGTAATCAATGTGGTAAAGCTTTTACAAGTCACAATGGTCTCCAATATCATAAAACAACACATACTGGAGAGAAACCCTATGAATGTAATCAATGTGGTAAAGCCTTTGCACAACTCTGTAGTCTCCAATATCATAAAAGAACACATACTGGAGAGAAACCCTATGAATGTAATCAATGTGGTAAAGCCTTTGCACAACTCCGTAGTTTAAAATGTCATAACAGAACACATACTGGAGAGAAACCCTATGAATGTAATCAATGTGGTAAAGCCTTTGCACTACTCAGTGGTCTCCAATGTCATAAAAGAACACATACTGGAGAGAAACCCTATAAATGTCATCAATGTGGCAAAGCCTTTACAAGTCACAATGGTCTCCAATATCATAAAAGAACACATACTGGAGAGAAACCCTATGAATGTAATCAATGTGGTAAAGCCTTTGCACAACTCATTAGTCTCCAATATCACAAAAGAAAACATACTGGAGAGAAACCCTATGAATGTAATCAATGTGGTAAAGCCTTTTCACAACACAGTCATCTCCAATATCATAAAAGAACACATACTGGAGAGAAACCCTATGAATGTAATCAATGTGGTAAAGCCTTTGCACAACTCTGTAGTCTCCAATGTCATAAAAGAACACATACTGGAGAGAAACCCTATGAATGTAATCAATGTGGTAAAGCCTTTGCACAACACAGTCATCTCCAATATCATAAAAGAATACATACTGGAGAGAAGCCCTATTAATATAATCAATGTGGTAAAGCCTTTGCAGGTCACAATGGTCTCCAGTCTCATAAAAGAACACATACTGGAGAGAAACCCTATGAATGTAATCAACATGGTAAAGCCTTTGCAAGACCCAGTTATCTCCAATGTCATAAGAGAACACATACTGGAGGAGAAACCCTATGAATGTAATTGGTAAAGCCTTTGCACATCACAGTCATCTCCAATGTTATAAAAGAACACATGCTTTACTGATATAGCTGTCTCTTGTGAGGCTATTCCAGTGCCTGGCAAATACATAAGTGGATGCTCACAGTCTTCTATTGGATGGAACACAGGGCCCTCAATGGAGGAGCCTGAGAAAGTCCCCAAGGAGCTGAAGGGGTCTACAACCCTGCAGGCGGAACGACAACATGAACTAACCAGTACCCCAAGACTCATGTCTCTAGCTGCATATGTAGCAGATTATGGCCTATTCTGCCATCGTTGGGAAGAAAGGCCTCTTGGTCTTGCAAACTGTATAAGCCCCAGTATAGGGGAATGCCAGGGTCCAGAAGTGGGAGTGGGTGGGTAGGGGAGCAGTGCGGGGGGTGTTTATAGGGGGACTTTCGGGATAATATTTTAAATGTAAATGAAGAAAATATCTAATAAAAAATTGAAATGTAAAAAAAAACCATACTGGAGAGAAACACTATGAATGTAATCAATGTGGTAAAGCCTTTATTGTCTCCAATATCATAGAAGAACCCATGATGGAGAGAAACCTTAGAAATAGAATCAGTGTGATAAAGCCTTTTCTCAAAGTTATTGTCCCTATAATCATAGAAGAACCCATATTAGATAGAAACCTTACGAATGTAGTTAGTGTGCTAAAGCCTGTGCATATCCCACTCGTCTTCGAAACATAAAAGATTTCACACTTGAAAGAAACCTCATGAATGCAATCAATGTGGTAAAGACTTTTTAAAACTCTCTCATCTCCATTATTTTCAAAGAACACATAGAAGACAGAAACCTTAGGAAGGTAATCGGTGTTGTAAAGCATTTGATGTCACGGTCATCTACAATGACATAAAAGGTCACATACAAGTGAGAACCCATGTCAATGTTATGAATGTAGTAAAGCCTTTGCATGTCAGAGTTCTTTAGGCATACACAAGACAAACTGTACGGCAGAGAAACCCCAATTTAAATGTTTGCTTTTCTGAGAGTTGATTTGGTCATGAGATCTGTTCCTAGCCATTGAAAGGCTGAGGGAGAAATCCTCTGAGTATATTTAATATGGTAAAGCCTTTGCACAATTTTGTAGTTATCTTCATCATGGAAGAATTTGAACTGGGTAGAAACATTGTGAATCTATTTAGTATGGTGAAGCTTTTTCATTGAGCTTCTTTTTATGGATATTCTTCTTTTTATGAGACTATTCATACTGGTGACAGATGCTATGAATGTCAGCAGTGTGGTAAAGCCTTTACATTGTTGGGTCCACTGAGGTTCAACACAATTCACACACCAGGACAATGCAAAGGATAAGAATTTATTGGGCTGGGTGGTGGTGATGCACTCCTTTAATCCTAGCACTCTGGAGGCAGATGCAGGCAGATTTCTGACTTCAAGGCTCGACTAGTCTAGAGTGAGTTCCAGGACAGCCAGGGCTACACAGTAAAACCCTGTCTGCGAAAAAAAAGAATTTATTGGAATTAAGTCACTACTTATCAGTGAGAGACACAAAAGTATACTCAGAAGTTTATCTTCAAAACCCCACCGCCCACACCCAACCTGAGACAGAAAGTTGTATAGCTTTCAAACACAAAAACCTCAAAGTCCTGGGTCAACTTATAGCTACATTTTCTCCCAAATCAAAACTTATTTTTATTGAATGAGTCAATAAATGGTGATTGCTAACTCCTTGTATTTTGTTGTGTTGTTGCAGCTGCGGGTGGTGTTGGTGTTGGGCTGTGTGTGTGCTTTCCCTTCTTTTGTAGACAGTAAGAGATTATTTACTACCCGTGTTTTCATGTGTATCCTTAACTTCCTCTGGTTAGATTCTACCTCTATCTCTTTGTGTAGGTCAGTATGTTTAGAGAGAGGTTGTTTAAATTTGAGTTTATCATGGACTATCTTAATTTTTTCTATTTGCAGTGTAGTCTTTTTTTACATATTAAAATGCAGGCATCTGTTGTTTCTGCGGTACATGTGTCCAAACCCTTCTGGCATCTACAGACTCCAAGGAGAAGACATCTGTGATCTTTTTTTTTTTTAATTTTTAATATTTTTATTACATATTTTCCTCAATTATATTTCCAATGCTATCCCAAAAGTCCCCCATAGCGGCCCCCACTTCCCTACCCACCCATTCCCATTCTTTTGGCCCTGGCATTCCCCTATATTGGGGCATATAAAGTTTGCAAGTCCAATGGGCCTCTCTTTCCATTGATGGCCGACTAGGTCATCTTTCGATACATATGCAGCTAGAGACAAGAGCTCCGGGGTTCTGGTTAGTACATCATGTTGTTCCAACAATAGGGTTGCAGATCCCTTTAGCTCCTTGGGTACTTTCTCTAGCTTCTCCATTGGGAGCCCTGTGATACATCCAATAGCTGACTGTGAACATCCACTCCTGTGTTTGCTAGGCCCCGGCATCGTCTCACAAGAGACAGCTATATTTGGGTCCTTTCAGCAAAATCTTGTTTTTTTCCCAATTCTAATAAGGTGCACAGTGTCCACACTTTGGTCTTCATTCTTCTTGAGTTTCATGCGTTTAGCAAATTGTATCTTATATCTTGGGTATCCTAAGTTTTGGGCTAATATCCACTTATCAGTGAGTACATATCGTGTGAGTTCTTTTCTGATTGGGTTACCTCACTCAGGATGATGCCCTCCAGGTCCATCCATTTGGCTAGGAATTTCATAAATTCATTCTTTTAATAGCTGAGTAGTACTCCATTGTGTAAATGTACCATAATTTCTGTATCCATTCCTCTGTTGAGGGACATCTGGGTTCTTTCCAGCTTCTGGCTATTATAAATAGGGCTGCTATGAACATAGTGGAGCATGTGTCCTTTTTACCGGTTGGGACATCTTCTGGATATATGCCCAGGAGAGGTATTGCTGGATCCTCCGGTAGTACTATGTCCAATTTTCTGAGGAACCGCCAGACTGATTTCCAGAGTGGTTGTACAAGCTTGCAATCCCACCAACAATGGAGGAGTGTTCCTCTTTCTCCACATCCTCGCCAGCATCTGCTGTCACCTGAATTTTTGATCTTAGCCATTCTGACTGGTGTGAGGTGGAATCTCAGGGTTGTTTTGATTTGCATTTCCCTGATGATTAAGGATGTTGAACATTTTTTCAGGTGCTTCTCTGCCATTCGGTATTCCTCAGGTGAGAATTCTTTGTTCAGTTCTGAGCCCCATTTTTTAATGGGGTTATTTGACTTTCTGGAGTCCACCTTCTTGAGTTCTTTATATATATTGGATATTAGTCCCTTATCTGATTTAGGATAGGTGAAGATCCTTTCCCAATCTGTTGGTGTTTTTTTTGTCTTATTAATGGTGTCTTTAGCCTTGCAGAAGCTTTGTAGTTTCATGAGGTCCCACTTGTCAATTCTCGATCTTACAGCACAAGCCATTACTGTTCTATTCAAGAATTTTTCCCCTGTGCCCATATCTTCAAGGCTTTCCCCCACTTTCTCCTCTATAAGTTTCAGTGTCTCTGGTTTTATGTGAAGTTCCTTAATCCACTTAGACTTGACCTTAGTACAAGGAGATAGGAATGGATCGATTCACATTCTTCTACATGTTAACAACCAGTTGTGCCAGCACCATTTGTTGAAAATGCTGTCTTTCTTCCACTGGATGCTTTTAGCTCCCTTGTCGAAGATCAAGTGACCGTAGGTGTGTGGGTTCATTTCTGGGTCTTCAATTCTATTCCATTGGTCTATTTGTCTGTCACTATACCAGTACCATGCAGTTTTTATCACAATTGCTCTGTAGTAGAGCTTTAGGTCCGGCATGGTGATTCCACCAGAGGTTCTTTTATCCTTGAGAAGAGTTTTTGCTATCCTAGGTTTTTTGTTATTCCAGATGAATTTGCAGATTGCACTTTCTAATTCGTTGAAGAATTGAGTTGGAATTTTGATGGGGATTGCATTGAATCTGTAGATTGCTTTTGGCAAGATAGCCATTTTTACAATGTTGATCCTGCCAATCCATGAGCATGGGAGATCTTTCCATCTTCTGAGATCTTCTATAATTTCTTTCTTCAGAGACTTGAAGTTTTTATTATACAGATCTTTCACTTCCTTAGTTAGAGTCACGCCAAGATATTTTATATTATTTGTGACTATTGAGAAGGGTGTTGTTTCCCTAATTTCTTTTTCAGCCTGTTTATTCTTTGTGTAGAGAAAGGCCATAGATTTGTTTGAGTTAATTTTATATCCAGCTACTTCACCGAAGCTGTTTATCAGGCTTAGGAGTTCTCTGGTGGAATTTTTAGGGTCACTTATATATACTATCATATCATCTGCAAAGAGTGATATTTTGACTTCATCTTTTCCAATTTGTATCCCTTTGATCTCCTTTTGTTGTCGAATTGCTCTGGCTAGGACTTCAAGTACAATGTTGAATAGGTATGGAGAAAGTGGACAGCCTTGTCTAGTCCCTGATTTTAGAGGGATTGCTTCAAGCTTCTCACCATTTACTTTGATGTTGGCTACTGGTTTGCTGTAGATTGCTTTTATCATGTTTAGGTATGGGCCTTGAATTCCTGATCTTTCCAAGACTTTTATCATGAATGGGTGTTGGATCTTGTCAAATGCTTTTTCCGCATCTAATGAGATGACCATGTGGTTTTTATCTTTGAGTTTGTTTATATACTGGATTACGTTGATGGATTTCCGTATATTGAACCATCCCTGCATCCCTGGGATGAAACCTACTTGGTCAGGATGGATGATTGTTTTGATGTGTTCTTGGATTCGGTTAGCAAGAACTTTATTGAGGATTTTTGCATCAATATTCATAAGGGATATTGGTCTGAAGTTTTCTATCTTTGTTGGGTCTTTTTGTGGTTTAGGTATCAGAGTAATTGTGGCTTCATAGAATGAGTTGGGTAGAGTACCTTCTGTTTCTATTTTGTGGAATAGTTTGTGAAGAACTGGGATTAGATCTTCTTTGAAGGTCTGATAGAACTCTGCACGAAACCCATCTGGTCCTGGGCTTTTTTTAGTTGGGAGACTATTAATGACTGCTTCTATTTCTTTGGGGGATATAGGGCTGTTTAGATCATTAACCTGATCTTGATTCAACTTTGGTACCTGGTATCTGTCTAGGAACTTCTCCATTTCATCCAGGTTCTCCAGTTTTGTTGAGTATAGCCTTTGGTAGAAGGATCTGATGGTGTTTTGGATGTCTTCAGGATCTGTTGTTATGTCTCCTTTTTCATTTCTGATTTTGTTAATTAGGATGCTTTCCCTGTGCCCTCTAGTGAGTCTGGCCAAGGGTTTATCTATCTTGTTGATTTTCTCAAAGAACCAGCTCCTTGATTGGTTGATTCTTTGAATAGTTCTTCTTGTTTCCACTTGGTTGACTTTGCCCCTGAGTTTGATTATTTCCTGCCGTCTACTCCTCTTGGGTGAATTTGCTTCCTTTTGTTCTAGTGCTTTTAGGTATGTTGTCAAGCTGCTAATGTGTGCTCTCTCTAGTTTCCTTTTGGAGGCACTCAGAGCTATGAGTTTTCCTCTTAGAAATGCTTTCATTGCGTCCCATAAGTTTGGGTATGTTGTGGCTTCATTTTCATTGAACTCTAAAAAGTCCTTAATTTCTTTCTTTATTCCTTCCTTGACCAAGGTATCATTGAGAAGAGTGTTGTTCAGTTTCCACGTGAAGGTTGGCTTTCTATTATTTATTTTGTTATTGAAGATCAGCCTTAGTCCATGGTGATCTGATAGGATGCATGGGACAATTTCAATATTTTTTTATCTGTTGAGGCCTGTTTGTGACCAATTATGTGGTCAATTTTGGAGAAGGTACCATGAGGTGCTGAGAAGAAGGTATATCCTTTTGTTTTAGGATAGAATGTTCTGTAGATATCTGCCAGATCCATTTGATTCATAATTTCTCTTAGTTTCTCTGTGTCCCTGTTTAGTTTCTGTTTCCATGATCTGTCCATTGGTGAAAGTGGTGTGTTGAAGTCTCCCACTATTATTGTGTGAGGTGCAATGTGTGCTTTGAGATTTACTAAAGTTTCTTTAATGAATGTGGCTGCCTTTGTATTTGGAGCATAGATATTCAGGATTGATAGTTCCTCTTGGAGGATTTTACCTTTGATGAGTATGAAGTGTCCCTCCCTGTCTTTTTTAATGACTTTGGGTTGGAAGTCAATCTTATCAGCTATTAGAATGGCTACTCCAGCTTGTTTCTTCATACCATTTGCTTGGAAAATTGTTTTCCAGCCTTTCATTCTGAGGTAGTGTCTATCTTTTTCTCTGAGATGAGTTTCCTGTAAGCAGCAAAATGTTGGGTCTTGTTTGTGTAGCCAGTTTGTTAGTCTATGTCTTTTTATCGGGGAGTTGAGTCCATTGATATTAAGAGATATTAAGGAAAAGTAATTGTTGTTTCCTGTTATTTTTGTTGTTAAAGTTGGCATTCTGTTCTTGTGGCTGTCTTCTTTTAGGTTTGTTGAGGGATTACCTTCTTGTTGTTTCTAGGGCGTGGTTCCTGTCCTTGTATTGGTTTTTTTCTGTTATTATCCTTTGAAGGGCTGGATTCGTGGAGAGATAATGTGTGAATTTGGTTTTGTCGTGGAATACTTTGGTTTCTCCATCTATGTTAATTGAGAGTTTGGCTGGGTATAGTAGCCTGGGCTGGAATTTTTGTTCTTTTAGTGTCCGTATAACATCCGTCCAGGATCTTCTGGCTTTCATAGTCTCTGGTGAAAAATCTGGTGTAATTCTGATAGGCTTGCCTTTATATGTTACTTGGCCTTTTTCTCTTACTGCTTTTAGTATTCTATCTTTATTTAGAGCATTTGTTGTTCTGATTATTATGTGTCGGGAGGTATTTCTTTTCTGGTCCAGTCTATTTGGAGTTCTGTAGGCTTCTTGTATGTTCATGGGCATCTCTTTCTTTAGATTTGGGAAGTTTTCTTCTATAATTTTGTTGAAGATGTTTGCTGGTCCTTTGAGTTGAAAATCTTCATTCTCATCCACTCCTATTATCCGTAGGTTTGGTCTTCTCATTGTGTCCTGTATTTCTTGGATGTTTTGAGTTAGGATCTTTTTGCATTTTACATTTTCCTTGATTGTTGTGCCGATGTTCTCTATGGAATCTTCTGCACCTGAGATTCTCTCTTCCATCTCTTGTATTCTGTTGCTGATGCTCGTATCTATGGTTCCAGATTTCTCTCCTAGGGTTTCTATCTCCAGTGTTGCCTCATTTTGGGTTTTCTTTATTTTGTCTACTTCCCTATTTAGGTCTAGTATGGTTTTGTTCATTTCCATCATCTGTTTGGATGTGTTTTCCTGTTTTTCATTAAGGACTTCTACCTGTTTGATTATGTTATCGTGTTTTTCTTTAAGGATTTGTAACTCTTTAGCAGTGTTCTCCTGCAATTCTTTAAGGGATTTTTGTGCTTCCTCTTTACTGTCTTCTACCTGTTTACCAGTGTTCCTTTGTATTTCTTTAAGTGTGTTATTAAAGTCCTTCTTGAAGTCCTCTACCATCATCATGAGATATGCTTTTAGATCCGTGTCTAGCTTTTCCGGTGTGTTGGGGTGCCCTGGACTGGGCGAAGTGGGAGTGCTGGGTTCTGATGATGGTGAGTGGTCTTGGTTTCTGTTAGTAAGATTATTATGTTTACCTTTCGCCATCTGGTAATCTCTGGGGTTAGTTGTTGTCGTTGTCACTGTTTAAAGATTGGAGCAGAAGCTGTGTTCCACTCACCAGCAGTCTCAAAATCCTGTGGCTGGGGTCGTGGGTAGCTGGCGGTACCCCGGTGCTGGTCCAGCCGGAAGAGGCCTGTGGCCCTACTCAGGCCGGTTTCTGCTTCCCTAACTAATGCAGTCTCAGGTCCCGCGCGCCATTGGATTGGAGCAGAAGCTGTGTTCCACTCACCAGAAGTCTTAAGATCCTGTGGCGGGTGATGTGGGTAGCTGGCGAGTGTCAGCCGACCCTGCACCCTAGCTACCCCGGTGCTTTTCTGACCGGAAGAGGCTTGTGGCCCTATGTAGGCCGGATTTCTCCCTCCCCAACCAAAGCAGTCTCAGGTCCCGCGTGATTGGACTGGAGCAGAAGCTGTGTTCCACTCACCAGCAGTCTCAAAATCCTGTGGCGGGGGTCGTGGGTAGCTGGCGGGTGTCAGCCGACCCTGCGCTCTAGCTACCCCGGTGCTGATCCGGCCGGATGAGGCCTGTGGCCCTACTCAGGCCGGTTTCTGCTTCCCTAACTAATGCAGTCTCAGGTCCCGCGTGCAATTGGATTGGAGCAGAAGCTGTGTTCCACTCACCAGAAGTCTTAAGATCCTGTGGCGGGTGTTGTGGGTAGCTGGCGAGTGTAAGCCGACCCTGCACCCTAGCTTCCCCGGTGCTTTTCTGACCGGAAGAGGCTTGTGGCCCTATATCGACATCTGTGATCTTAAGAGATCTTCATTTATGTTTTTCCTGGCGTTTTACCTTTGCAGCTTTTAGTATTCTTTCCTTGAACTGTATGTTTTGATTATTACACAGGGAAGAGATTTTATTTTATGGTCCCTTCTGTTTGGTGTTTTGATGATTCTTGTGTTTTCTTTAGGTTAGGAAGTTTTTCTCCTACGATTTGGTTGTCAATACTTTCTGAGATATTGAGCGAGGATTCTCCTTCCTCTCTTCCTAAGTATTCTTATGTTTAGTCCTTTTAAAATCTAGATAGATAGATAGATAGATATCCTCTATATATCTATATATTATCTATGAATCTATCCAATTATGTTTCATTTTTTTCTTTTTTAATTATTTTTTTATTTATTTAAGTACATCCTTTTCCTATCCCATTGTGGATAGAAAGACAAGGCAGTCCTCTGCTACATATGTGCCTGGGGCAATGAGCCCGTCCCTGGATGCTCCTTGTTTTTTGGCTGGGAGGTCTGAAGTGTCCAGATTAGCTCAAAGTTTTGTTCTTATTGGGTTGCCATCTTCTTCACCCCCTTAAGTCAGTACAGTGACCTGTCCTTATGTAACATTTCAACCTACAACGTTATATTCATATATGGATCTACATATTTCTATATCTATCTATTCATCTATATATCACCTATTAATCTATATGTCTACATATCTATATATCTATATATATCTATACACCTATACATCTATATATCTATACATATATCAATAAATATATATAATCTATATATATTATCTATAAATCTATATATCTATAAATCTATATATCTAAAAATGTATATATGTACATATATGTATATTTTTAAATCTATCCATCCATCTATGTATCTATGTCTATCCATATGTTTAGCTTGATGTAGCTTTTTTCTTTTTCTGCCAGATAACATATATATATATATATATATACACATACACACACACACACACACACACACACATATTCAATTATGTTCCAATTTTTCTTTTTTTTTTTTTTTTTTTTTTAGGTTTTTCGAGACAGGGTTTCTCTGTATAGCCCTGGCTGTCCTGGCACTCACTTTGTAGACCAGGCTGGCCTCGAACTCAGAAATCCGCCTGCCTCTGCCTCCCGAGTGCTGGGATTAAAGGCGTGCGCCACCACGCCCGGCGCAATTTTTCTTTTTTTAATTAATTTTTTTTATTTATTCAAGTACATTCTGCTCCTGTCCCATTGTGGACAGAGAGACAAGACAGTCCTCTGCTACACATATGCCTGGGGCAATGAGCCAGACCCTGGATGCTCCTTGGTTTTTGGCTGGGAGGTCTGAAGTGTCCAGGTTAGCTCACAGTTTTGTTCTTCCTATCCGGTTGCCATCCTCTTCACCCCCTGAAGTCAGTACACTGACCTGTCCTTATGTAACATTTCAACCTACAACAATATATCAATATATAGATATATATCGATCTATATATTTCTATATCTATCTAGTCTTCTACATATCTATATATCATCTATGTATTGGCTAGTTTTGTGTCAACTTGACACAGCTGGAGTTATCACAGAGAAAGGAGCTTCAGTTGAGGAAATGCCTCCATGAGATACAACTGTAAGGCATTTTCTCAATTAGTGATCAAGGGGGAAAGGCCCCTTGTGGGTGGGACCATCCCTGGGCTGGTAGTCTTGGTTCTATAAGAGAGCAGGCTGAGCAAGCCAGGAGGCAAGCCAGTAAAGAACATCCCTCCATGGCCTCTGCATCAGCTCCTGCTTTCTGACCTGCTTGAGTTCCAGTCCTGACTTCCTTGGGTGATGAACAGCAGTATGGAAGTGTAAGCCGAATAAACCCTTTCCTCCCCAACTTGCTTCTTGGTCATGATGTTTTGTCCAGGAATAGAAACCCTGACTAAGACAATCTATATATCTTCAATCTATACATCTATATATATATATCACCTATAAATCTATATATCTACATACCTATACATCTATATGCATATACCTATATATCTATACACCTATACATGTATATATCTATCCATATATCAATAAATCTAGATAGATAATCATCTATCTATATATATTATCTATAAATCTATATAAAATCTATATATCTATAAATATATATAATTCTATCTATCTATTCATCTATCTATCTATAAGTCTATCCATATGTTTAGCTTGATGTAGCCTTGTCTAAAAGGACGGTTATGTTCTAGGTTTCAGACGTTCAGGCTGAGAGTAAACAGTATGAGTAATATTTGATCTGATCCCAGATCCTCGACTCTTGGACCCATATTTTACGATAATTTGGGGGATTATGATTACATCAGTCCTACCTCCTGTGATCAATCAGTAAACACATCTAATGCCTGCAGCTGGCAAGAAGAAAGGTTGATGGCACTTCAGTTCCTGGCCTTGGTGTCTTTGGAAGAGACCATGAAGGAAAGGGAAGAAGAAGCAGGAAAAAGGTCCCATGGGTGGATGGATTGGGAGAGCATGGCCAGGAGGGTGAGCCTGAGAGTATGAGCAGCCTGGGCAGAATATGGCAAGTGAGCCAGGCGTGGTGGCACTCGCCTTTAATCCCAGCACTTGGGAGGCAGAGGCAGGCAGATTTCTGAGTTCGAGGCCAGCCTGGTCTCCAAAGTGAGTTCCAGGACAGCCAGGGCTATACAATGAAACCCTGTCTCCAGGGGGTCGGGGGAGGAAGAATATGGCGAGTGATATCTCACAGTTCTTAGTAAAGAAGTAGAGAAATTAGCATAGAAGAATGGTATCTGCCCCATGCTGGTGCTTTAATGCTTATAATAATAATTATTATTATTTCTTATTATTATTTATTTTATTAATTTACGTTATTATCATTTACTACATTATTATATTATTTAATATTTCTTTTTTATTATCATTTCCTATTATTTTGTTATTATTTTATTATTTCATAGTATCATTTCTTATTCTTTCTTATTATTGGTTTATTATCATTTCTTCTTCTCTTCTTCGTATTATTATTATTTCATTTCATACCTCTGTAATTTATGTGGTGGTAAGAAATCCACAAGTAATATTTACCACAACAAGTTGGCTGTAAAAACAGCTTGTGCCCAATGACTGAAATGCAATTGAAAGTAAGATGTGGTTTTACACACTTGTAACCTCAGAACCCAACAGACAAAACAGAAACATGGCCAACAGTTATTTTCTTGGGATACAGGAAGAAAGTCCTCTGGGGTCTCTGCTAATAAGGTCACACACACACATACACACACACATACCCCCACCCAATCATGCACACACACATACTAAATACATACATTAATTAATACATATACACACATATCACGCACATAAACATACATGCACCACACATACACCAAACACACACACATAATCATGCCCCCACAAAAACACGCACACACACATATACCACATACTTACATTCACACCCATATACACCCACATACACCACAGATACACATGCACACACACCATGTACAGTAACACACACACACACCACAATACCCCCACACAGTCACATACATACCACATACATACATTCACACACATACACTACACACATACACCACACAGCACATGCACACACACACCATATACATACATTCACACGCATATGCACACACACACTATACACACCTCTCTTTTTGATTCTGGTTCATTTTGCTTAACAATGATTTCTAGTTCCTTCTGTTTCTGTGTAAGTATCATGATATTACTTTTCTTCCTGATTGCATGAAATCATGTCATGTGTACTGTGTGATCAATTTTGTTAACAAGGATAAAAGCCGAAAGCAGGTCCTGGGCTGAGGAATTTGCATTGTGGGTGTTCCACTCAGCCAAGAGTGACATGGAATGTCCCAGAGTCTCTTCTCCCTCAGTGAGCCCCTTGGAGCATGGCTCTTGGCCAAGGTTGTGGGGAAGGCAGGATGAGGAAATCAGTAGCTGACATTGTTTGTATACCTACTTGCCTGGTGATTTTTGCTGCAACCACCAGGTTGTGTGTCTGATGACCTTCCACAAGTTCCACCATCTGCCTGCACTTTGACCCCATGAATGTCAAATCAGAACTCCTGGAAGCTATTGAATCTGGGGGCTTTGAAACACTTTGAGAAAATATGGACAAGGTGGAGCACGGGGTATCTGAGGTCAGTGAAGCTGGTCTGTATACATTGTAGAAGACATGCATCTGTGAACCCAGAACATGCAGCTCAAAGCATGAATGCTGTGTAGGCTGTAGACTGAGTGAGGATAATGATTGTTCATGCTACAGATGCCCCATTCTGGTGGAGGGTGTTGATCAGATGGGTTCAGGGAATGTCTCTGCCTGTCTCTCAATCTTTCTATGAATCTAAAACTGCCCTAAAATAAAGTCAGTTAAAAATACATATGGCGGGCTGGTGAGATGGCTCAGTGGGTAAGAGCACCTGACTGCTCTTCCGAAGGTCCAAAGTTCAAATCCCAGCAACCACATGGTGGCTCACAACCACCCATAATGAGATCTGATGCCCTCTTCTGGTGCCTCTGAAGACAGCTACAGTGTACTTACATAAAAAAAAAATACATATGGGGGGCTGGTGAGATGGCTCAGCGGTTAAGAGCACTGACCGCTCTTCCAAAGGTCCCGAGTTCAAATCCCAGCAACCACATGGTGGCTCACAACCATCTGTAACGAGATCTTACACCCTCTTCTGGTGTGTCTGAAGACAACTACAGTGTACTTACATATAATAAATAAATAAATAAATCTTAAAAAAAATACATATGGGACCCAAGGAGCTGAAGCCCAATAGGAGGAACAGCAATATGAACCAACCAGTACCCGCAGAGCTCCCTGGGACTAAACCACCAACGAAAAAGAAAAGAAACCCATGGCTCCAACTGCATATGTAACAGAGGATGGCCTAGTCAGTCATCAATGGGAGTAGAGGCCCTTGGTCCTGTGATGGTGCTATGCCCTAGTATATGGGAATGCCTGGGCCAGGAAGCAGGAGTGTGTGGGTTGGGGAACATCGGGAGTGGGGGAAGTGATAGGTGATTTTCAAAGGGGAAACAGGAAAGGGGATAATATTTGAAAGGTAATGAAAATAATAAAAAATACATATGGGGACTGGCGGGGTGGCTCCATGCTTAAGAGTTCTTACTGTTCTTTGAGCAGACTCTAGTTCAGTTCCTCCCATGTTGAGAGACTCACAATCACTGGTAACTCCAGCTCTGGGGGATCGGGTGCCCTCTTCAGGCCTCCACAGGCACCTGCACTAATGTGCATATTCCTACCCTAATGTGCACATATCTGTTAGGGAAGTACATGGCTTTTCTAGTCCAGATCTTGGATTTTTGGTCTGAGTCTAAATTCAGGGGTAGTCCTTTGTAAAGCACTGAGTATTGAGTGCCTGCTTTGTTTATAGCTCCTGGCTAGGCACTGATGCAAGGTAATGAATGAAGTGATGCCCTCTTGACTTCATGGTGTCCAGTCAATCTGGCTGGGTGGGAGGAGGGCAGACACACAGTCCCCACCCCTACCCCCAGTCTGCAGAGCAAGGGGAGCCCTAGGTCCTCTTGCTCTTTAGAACAGACTCTGGAGCAAACCAGTGCTTGGTTCAGTAAGAACATTGCAAGTATGATCATTGCTGGGAATGGAGAGACTCTGCACCATAAGGGGAAACTGAGACAGTGCTGTAGCCTAGGAGAAGTTGTGCTCGGGTGACAGGACTTTCCTGTCCCATTCTGACTGCCACTTAGCTCTTGAGTCAATTACTAGCCTCCCTGTGAGCCCCATTTTCCCTCTCAAGGAAATGGAGGTAACACAGGGCCTCCCTCCTTGGTCTGTCCTGAGGATCCCAGGGGACAATGACAGCTTTGAGTGAGGTACAAGACTATTTAGGAACAGTCCCATAATACTGTTCACTGGGAAGAGGCCTCCAGTCCCCATGTGGGGAGCAGACAGGGAGGAAAGAGATGGCCTTCTGAGCTGGCTCTACAGGGGGGCTAAGGTATATTCATGATGCTGACTGTGTGTATCTTTGACTAGATTGGTGAGGGCTTGTGTGCTGTCTGAGTTGGGATATATTTTTACTCCATGTGTACATTTTCTATGTGCCATTTTCTGAGTCAGGGAAGCATGTCTGGGCAATATGGGCTTTGAGGAAAAGGCCTGGCTTGGGTCACTCCCAATAAGGTTCAGAGCAGGACCTTGGGTGCTATTTTGAGCCTTCCCAAGCCCAGCCAGGATGCTCCATCAAGTATTCTAATGATCAGAAGGGGAAAATGTCCAGGAGCCACCCACAGCTGCATCTGGATAGCCCAGTCACCATTTGAGTTATAATTAATATTCTGTGTCCAGAGAAGCATGGATATGACCATCACCCACACTGGCTTTGTGACAATGTTATTCCAGCTGAGGGTGACCAATATCTCACCAGACTTCTGTTAATGGAGGATCATATGAATTATATGCGTGCACCACACACACACACACACACACACACACACACACACACACACACACACACAGAGAACATGCATACACAAATGCACACAAGGTACACACGTGCATACTCACGTAAACACACACACAATCAGCTTTACTTGGGTACTTGGGGTAAGTGAAGGGATGTTGTGAGCTCATCCAGGTGCCAGTGCCCTATGTGACCTGTGGTCTTCTTTTCCATGGTTATGGTCTAGCAGCTTGTTGAGCCTGTGCATCATCCCCCAGTGGTTCTGATCCCTGCTCTGTCTTGGCCTCCACTTGGCCCTAGATAAGTCACCCCAAGGCCAATAGGCCTGCAGAGCATTAGAGCTATGGATGAAAGGGGTGCCATTTACAGAGACTGTGGGGACAGTCTCTTCAGTGATCTCAGAGGACAGGTCAGGAAACGGAGGCTGAGAGGTAAGAAGAACCCTGTAAGTACCAGGATGAGCCAGACCTACTTAACCATGAGGCCAGCATCACCACCATTGTTTCAGAGTTTGTGCATGTTTCATGGTTCTTTCTAATCCCAATGGCTGCTACCTCAAGAGGTCTGCAAGATGCAGAGGCAAATGTCAAGCGGTACTTCTGTCGTTGGCTCTGGTAAGTGCAGCAAATTCCCTAGAGACTTAGACCAGCACTTCCCAGCAGACCTGGGAGTGGCTGGGTCTCCATCACCCCTACCCCAAGCCCAAGCTGCTACAGCATTCTTAGAGAGAATTTCATGGCACAGGGAGTCCTCAGGACTTCCTGTAGGTTGAGTTCCGTTTTGGCATTCATCTTCTGGAGGGAGAGGATATCTCCTGCTGCCTTTTTCTTCACTCCCCAACGTTCCATAGACACTCTGTCCAGGTTGTCAGTGAGTCTGAAGGAGATACCCAGAAAGAGGCCCTTGTCTTCGGAGAGAGGGTCTTTGGGTCCCCTCAATCGAAAATAGACATAGTGGAATATCATGTGCAGTGCTGGGGCTAAAGAGAGCAGTTCCTGAGTCTATATGAGTGAATGTCACCTGCATACATGCCTCCAGGCCCCAGGGTCCTCGACTCCAGATGCCATCCATGCACAAGTGTGTGGTAGGGTCCAGTCAAGCCTGGAAACTGATGCCTGGAAGCTGGAGCAGACAAAGAGGTCAGAGGAGTACAAGTTCTAGCCTATAGTGTCTCTTCTCATCCTGAGGCCCTTGGATGCTTTGGTGTACACCCAGTGCCTCCTCTGTAGCCACACACACCTCGGCACTGAATGAGGAGAGTCTGGGTCAGATAGTTCTTAATCTTAGGTCAGAACTTTGCTATGGTGTCAGAAGTCAGAGGATGATCAGTAAAAAGATCCTTCTGATGATGGGCACCTCCTCCATTCCCACCCATCTGCCTGTGGATGAAAGCATGTATAAGTCTGGGGTTCAGCCTTGCTGCTAGCTGTCCACTTTGGCAGGCAGTATGGCTGTGCTCAGCATGTATTGAGAATATGCTCTGTCCCCAGTGAGCTTGAGGGCTCTGGCTTCTAATGGCCAAGAAAAGCAAAGTAAAGCCTGGGCCTTGAACTCATTATAATATTGGGAAAAGTAAAGCTGGAGAGAGGTTAGGCTTAGAAGGTTGTGTGTAGAGGCTTCCCTTTTCAACAAACTTTTCCAGGAAGGCTAAGAGATGTGAGCAGGGAGAGAGCCTGAAGAAGGTGTGGGAGCAAAGGCCCAGGGGCAGCCATAGGGACGGAGACAGAAGCAGTGGAGATATTTATGGCCAGAGAGGATGGAAAGATGGGTCAGGCTGATGGGGATGCAATGAATCAGAGCCTGCAGCTCAGAGCTCAACATATACTGAGTGACAGCTCTGCGGTTGTAGATAATGACCTGTTCCCTCCCTCCCTAATTTCCACACATGTTCCTGCTCTCTCTGTGTCATAGTGGCTCACCTCTGAGCACACTGAGGCTTCCTCTGAGTATCCTGTCCACCAGTCAGCATCTTCTCCATCTGCCCAGGGTTAGAGTCATTCTCTCAGCACATCTTCAGGCCAAGTCCATGCATACTTGGTAAAGGTGGCTGAATGAATGAATGAGCAAATGACTCATATTCCTGTGTGTAAGAATAACGAGTTCCCAAGGGGGATATCTTCCGGAGTCCTGTGTGGTGCTCTGAGGAGTCCTCCTTCTAACAGCTTTTCCTCCTGGGCTATCACTGGAGCTAGGAGGGATGGGAGCCTCTGAGTAGTCAGTGAGGTAACACATCTCTGTGTTGTGGGAGGGGTGTTGGTGTGTGTGTGTGTGTCTGTAAACTTTGCAACGTGTATGGCATGAAGTGCGGGCCACTGCCTGAGGATCCCTAACCCTCACACTCCTATTCCCAAGTAGTAGGCATGGACTTCCCAGGATACCTGCTGCCATGAGAAAAGGGGCCTTCCTCCTCCTGAAACCCCACCCCTGTGTCTAGCAAGCCCTTGGTGATTGGGCCCCTGTACTAGACCTGCCCCTCAGCAACAGGAGCCTCTGAGGTCCCTGGGCTGATGTTTGCCTGGCTACATCCTTCCTTCACTCTCCTCATTTCCTCTTTGAAGTACAGGAATTAGCATGTCACTGGCCCTACCCAGGGATGCTTTTAGATCACAGTGACACCAGGCTTTTTACCAGGACAGAACACGGATTTTAATGCCACTGCACTAGATGTGACCTGCAAGAGAAGCTTTTTAGGTCGGTGGCTTCCCTCCTCACAGGGTGCTGTACTCAGATGGAGCTCATTGAGGAAGCCTGTGGTCTTTCACAGTAAAGGTCCTCTAATGTCCCCACCGAGCATTTGCCTGGTGGTTCAGTTTGTCTCTGTCTCCTCATAGCTTCTGTTTCCCTTCCTTTCATAGAAATAGGCTGTAAAGTCCACACACAGGGACCTTCACTCTTGGTTTACAGCTAAGGAGACAGGACTCAGAGAAATCAAGGTAGCAAGAACATATGGCTAGAAGGGAAGGCTGTATGCAGGGATTGACCCAGAGACCACCAAATCTGCATGTCCCATTGCATCGTGACACAGTAAACTGCAGCTCCTTTTAGAGAGGGACACACATAGGCTCAGACAGGAGCAATGAGAGATATTCCACCCTGCTCTTTGCTAGGCCTGTCTCATCACCCTTGGGTTACTGCTGGACCCTCCGAGGAGGGTTGGTTTCTGGCCACTGGCCAGGGCAGCCTGAGTCATTGACCATGCAGAGCCAGTCCTAGAGGTACCATGCTATTCCCCTGGCCACTGGGGAAAGGCCATTGCTGGCTTCTTGGCCTGCAGCATCAGAGCACAGTTGATATGACCTGTCATCCCAGCCAATCAGGAGCCCATGTGTGAGTCATTCCATAGCTGGCTCATGGACCCCAAAGTACCTGCTGCATCAAGCCTGGGGCCAATGTGCCAACCCGAGCCTGGGTGTTGAGCAGCAAGGCAGAGAAGCCTATTCTGACTCAATCCCACCAGGACTGATTGCACAAGATGTCCATCTGTAGAGGGACTGGGGGAACGAATTGGAGGCCTCTGCCCTCTCCTGCTTGCAGCAATGTCTTACATATCCTTCAAAAGAGCACTTAAGGCATGCTGTGCTCCAGTAATTTCAGCAGACTGAGGAGTGTCTTGAGTTCAAGGCTGGCTTGGGCTGTATAGAAAGACTCTATCATAGCCAGATGGTGGTGAGGCTCTCCTTTAATCCTAGTACTCATGAGGCAAAGGTAGATGGATCTGTGTGAGTTCCCAAGCCAGTCTGGTCTACAGAGCAAGTTTCAGGACAGCCAGGGCTACACAGCGAAAGCTTGTTTAAAAAAAAAAAAAATACGGGGCTGGTGAGATGGCTCAGTGTGTAAGAGCACCCGACTGCTCCTCCAAAGGTCCAGAGTTCAAATCCCAGCAACCACATGGTGGCTCACAACCATCCGCAACGAGGCCTGGTGCCCTCTTCTGGAGTGTCTGAAGACAGCTACAGTGTACTTACATATAATAAATAAATAAATCTTTAAAAAAAAATACTCTGTTACATGAAAATGGGAAGGGGAGGGAGAGGAGGGAGGATAGGTTGGTGTTGGCTACGACTGTTGGTAGAATGCTTGCCTAAGATTTACTGAAGTCTAGCCGGGCGTGGTGGCCCATGCCTTTAATCCCAGCACTCGGGAGGCAGAGGCAGGCAGATTTCTGAGTTTGAGAGCAGCCTGGTCTACAAAGTGAGTTCCAGGACAGCCAAGGCTATACAGAGAAACCCTGTCTCGAAAAACCAAACCAAAAAAAAAAAAAAAAAAAAAAAAAAAAAAAAGAAGAAAAAAAAAAGATTTACCGAAGTCTAAAGTCTATCCCTAAGTGCACCACAAAATGCATGTGGTGGTGCATGACTCTAACCCCAGCCCTTGGGAAATCGAGGCAGGAGGATCAGGAGTTCAAGGTCATCATCCTTTACATAATGAGTTCAGTGTCCAGCCTGGGATACATGAGACCCTATCTCAAAACCACAGGTTGTGGACTCAGCCCACGGGAAGAAGACTGTTTGTATAACACAGGTGTCTGTCCCTCTGGATCAGCTTTGAGCTTCTACTGTGTAGTCAAGCATCGATTGTGTCCTGAGATTTTTGACTTTCTAATTCCCTAAGGTTTCCGTAAAGCTGGACATTAGGTGAGGAACGTGAAGGCCTGGACCTGCCCTGCCTTTCATGTTTTTCCAGCTATCCCCATTGCCAATTCCTAGTCTGCTTGGGTTGGTCATCTTGGTTGTCCTCCATGTTAGCTGGCCGACCTCTGTCCCTGTGGGGATACTACTGTCACTTCCTCATTGGGCAGCTGTTGTGTGCTGCAGGGCAGTGAGTTCTCCTTAGCTCTGGCCCTGGCACACACTCACACATTGCTTTTTGCTTTCCCCTCCTCCACTGCAGGGAACTAGCTGCCCAGATGTCCTGCTGGTCCCATACAGAAGCAGAGGCCTGTAAAAGGTCTGGTCTGGTGATGATCATCTTTGATGATAATGACCTCTTGGGAAGGAACAAGAAGCCTTACTTGGGACCCCATAGCTGGATTGCTGTCCAAAAGGAGGGACATCAGCATCTGGCAAGTGAACAGCCCCTAGTGTGACACATTCCTGTGTGTCTATTCTACTGTCACTATTGTGCCAGAATGGAGCTTTCTAGAAGACTAATTCACCCACATTCCTCACATTCCTTCCTGAGTCCCTAACCCTGGAGGTCACAAAGTGTTTGAGCCTTCAGGATGGGAAGAGTCTCTTGGGCTTCCTGCTGAGCCTCTGAAATGTCATGCAGCCCTGACTCACAGTTATAAACAGTGTGTGTACCCCGCCCTGTTTGGGGGCACTGTGGGGGTTCATGGTGGCAAAGTATTAAATGCAGAAATGCAGGGCCCCACAGTCTGAGAGGTGGAGTGCTCCCTGTGTGTAAGCAGAAGGACCTGGGTTCAGATCCCCAGCACCTGTGTAAAGCGCCACATATGTCCTTGTTCTCTGTGACCCTAGCACTGTGGGATAGAGACAACAGGAACCAATTCTAGGGTTGTTCTGTCCAGCTAGTCTAGACAAAATGATGATAAGTACTCTCTGGGTTCAGAGAGAGGCCCTGACTCTAAAACAGGGGCAGGACTCTGAGGCCTGTAGACCTGGCTCTGTGCTTACAAACAACTACTACTGTGAATTCACTTCACAGCACCCACATCTGGCTCTGTGAGCCACCAGTAACTTCAGTTCCAGAGCCCTGATTTCTTCCTGCCTCTCTAAGCATGTGGCATACATACATACATGTGAATAGAAATTCAAAAATCTTTTTTAAAACGAAAAATATAGCTGGGCAGTGGCAGCACACAACTTCAATCACAGCATTCATGAAGCAGAGGCAGGTTGGTGTCTGTGAGTTTGAGGCCAGCCTGGTCTACAGAGTGAGTTCCAGAATAGCCAGGACTACACAGAGAAAACCTGTCTTGGGAGAAGTAAAGAAAAGCAAAAGGAAGAAAAACACATTCTCATGTCAACCTCTATATTCTGCATGGGAAACCATGCAAATGTGTATGTGTATAAAGGTGCATATGTGTGTGCATGAGAGTGCATGTGTGTGTGCATGAGGGTGTGTGTGATGGTTTGTATATGCTTGGCCCAGGGATTGGCACTATTAGAAGGTGTGGCACTTTTGGAGTAAGTGTGGCCTTGTGGTAGTAGGCATGTCACTGTGGGTGTGGGTTTTAAGACCCTCATCCTATCTGCCTGGAAATCAGTATTCTGCTAGCAGCTTTCAGATGAAGATGTACAACTCTCAGTTCCTCCTGCGCCATGCCTGCCTGGATGATGCCATGTTCCCTCCTTGATGTAAATGGACTAAACCTCTGAACCTGTAAGCCAACCCCAAAGAAATGCTGTCCTTTGTAAGAGTTGCCATGGTTGGTCATGGTATCTGTTCACACCAATGAAACTCTAATAGAGTGTGTAACACACACACACACACACACACACACACACACACACACACACACGAAAAGGGAATTCAGTACCAGATCTGAGGAAGTGCTCTGAACAAAGCAGGACCAGAGTCTGAAGGTAGATGAGAATTGATGCTAATCCTAGAGGCCTCTTCCAAGAGAAAGCACATATACCCAAGGACTCAACCTCTCTGAAACAGACAGCAAGAAGGGCAGAGAGGTGGAGGATCTGCAGATGCAGAGACCCTGGGGTTGAAACAGACTTACCAGGGTCCAAAGGGGGGAAAACACAGTAATGATGTCCCAGAAGTGTAAGTCTTAACAGAAGGTCAGAAATGCCATTCGGGATGTTGGGGAGAGTGACCATGGAGTCTGGGAAATCTGCCCCCAAGGAGTGGTGGGATGTTTGTGTCTGAACAGGCTGCAGGGTGTGAGTAGGAGCTTCCTGGGTGACTGGAGTGGGTGTGACCCAGATGAGCCTAGCTTAGTGAGGAGAGTCATCCACATGGCTCCCATCCTGTTATAGTAGAAGTTTCTGTTTAGAAAAAAGTTCTTGGGGTTTTCCTGTTCTTTTCTCCACCTTCTCTGATTCCCCAACTCTTGTGGGGCCTCTCAGGCTTGGAAAAGAGCAGAGGGAGAGAGGTCTGGCGGTGTAGGGTGAGGCTTTCCTTGCAGCCTTGCCAGCTGCCCCTCTTTATCCTTTTACATTGCACTTTTACCTTGTTGATTAAGTTTTATGCATATGGATTGGTTTGTGTGTGATGGGCAAGTGATCCAGTGAATGTAGGTTGCCGCAGACCCTCTGGGCCCCTTTGTCTTCATGGAATGGGTCTCTAGTCTCGGGTGGGCAAAGCGTAGGATGAATTGACAGACAGATGGACACAGGAGAGGTTGTGTTGGATCTGAATGTATTTTGTCAAATCGAACATCAGACGTTTTATGCAGAAGACAATAAGGAAGTTGGGTGACATACCCGCAAGTTACAAATGAGGTAACCAGATACTTAATGACTCTTATACAGAACAGAGGAATGAAAACGCAAAGACTTGCAGGAACTGGGGAATAAAATAACTGAGACAAAGTCAGCCCTATCTAAGGTCAGCTATAGTCTTAGAAGCCAGATCTTTTCACTCCTTGGGCAAGGGCTTTCACACCCAAGTCATGGTTCTAACTAGGGAGTTCTGTTCTAGCTAACCATCTCATGAATAATACAATACTCTAAAACCACAGCCCGATCTACTTCCTAAACCATTGTAAATTGCTGTATATGGGTGTAACTCAGCTATAGTTCTAAGTATCTATTCTGGTTTCTCCTAATGTCAGAAACTTCTTTCTTCCTTGGTGATGGTAGATTCCTGTGAAGGGCAGTGACCTAACTTTTACTCAAAGTGATAGTGTAATACCAGGAGCAGTACTGAATTCCAAGCCCAAGGTCTTGCTCAAGGACGTTCTAGGACTGTTGGAACACTGGCTTTAGCTATGTCAGAATTCAATCTTAAAAGGCACTTACAATAGGATAATACTAATTGAGAGCATGTGGATCCATACACTAGACTAACGCGGGAATGGAAAATTAATGTATGGGTTAGAGAGAACGCCAGACTCCAGGAGCGAGTTTCTGTGAAACTCTTTTGCCTCGGAGTAGCTTTCAAGCCTCTCGGCTTGTCAAGCTGACTCAACTGGAGAGCATGGCATTTCTCCCTTTCTTTTTTTATTTTTCAGCCGAAGTTCCAGGATGTCCCACCTCGTCATAGCTACAAACCTCAGGAGCACTCTAAAGATGAGTGGAAACACAACGATTATTAGTAAAACAATGTCAAAAATAATAACAAGTAGGATTATATATTGAACCCAATCCAGGGGGTTCAATGCACTTAGGTTGTTTTTCAAATCTCTAGCCAATTCATTAATGTTGCAAGTGTCCAAATGACTTTTACTAATATCTGAAATTTCTGCCTTTAACTGTTCCAAGTTATGAGAAATATCAGTATCTCTCCATATTCCCTGCAAATGAGCTTTAGTCTTTTCCCAATCACTGGTTGTATTGTAAGGTAAGGGGGTAACACAAATGTATTGGAAAGAATCATGACATTTAGTAGCTAACCTGGTCTTAATATTAGTAATATCTTGCCCTATTGCCAGCACTACTTCTTCTTGGTCGTTAACCTTTGCTTCCAATTTTTTATCTATAATATGCAGCTCTGACAAGGCTACAGAAATGTTCTTATGCATATCATTTGCAAAATGAGCGGTATGCAGTTGCTGAACTAAGGCTGTGGTAGATAATGCAAAAGAAGTTAAAATTGCAATTAAGGCAGTAATTCCTAAAATCAGTGCTGCTACAAATCTCTTAGGTCTAATAAGTTCGCTTAGTCTTTTTAAAGTTTGCAATCCTGAATTCTCAAACCAAGGATCATTTCCTAACTCTATAGGCAGTAAAGCATAAGCAGGTCTCTTTAACAAAATCATAACAGCAGATTCCTTGTCTAATTTAGGATCTACACAATTAGTTAAATGACAAGAATTACAATGAATATGAAAAGACTTGCCAAGATTGGCGATCTTAACTCTTAAAATTATTTAACAATATAGCATACAGGTAAGGTACACAGTTTCTACAGCTATAGGGGAGTTGGTCTGAATGGCCAAAAACAGTGTCTCTGATGAAATCTTGTAGCAGTTCCTCCACCTCACGAGTCAGCTTTTCTAGTTGTCTCCAAAGTTGACACCAGGTTGGCTCTCCTTGCTGTAGCCTATGGTAGAGATAGGAAGAGTTTCTTTATTTTGCTTATGTGTGCTCTCTCGGATTTCTCCTTCTCTGTGCGCTCAATATAGCTTTCTTGTCACCACTGTCAGGGCACTGTCAGTTCCTACTCACAGGTCAGCCTGTCACATTGGAAGCTATCATGTTCTTGTAGCATTCTGTGGAAAAAACAGAAACACTCCCCCTTTTCCCCATATTAAGTATCTGAACAGGATCATGCCATGTGCCAATAAGTGGATCCCTTTATCTCGTGAGTATGCCTGGTTGTAGGGTGCCATAGACACTCAGCGAGATTTTTGGCATCTAAAATTAAAAAAAAAATTTTTTTTTGAAGATATAGATTTAAAGTTCCACAGTACTGTTTCCTTGAAAATTATAAAAATCTCAGTAACATGGGTAACATTAAATTTTTGACAAAACATCTTAAATGCTTGGCTGCAATAGCCAGTTTTAATTTGATTTGGAACACCAAGCCAAAAAAAAAAATCAACACAGGTAATGACTAACTATACTTTTAGTTGCTTTTCTTGTTAAAGCAGTTGTAATTAGAAAGACTAAAAAGGTATCAATAGTCACATGTGCATATTTTATTTTTCTAAAATCAAAAATGAGTATCCATTTGCAATAATTGATTAAGTATAAGTCCTTGAGAATTAACACCAATGTGTGGAACAGGTAGAAACTGAGGACACTGAGAGCAAATCTTTACAATGTGACATGCACATTTATTTGTTTATTTATTTGTTTATTTATTTATTTATTTATTTATTTTAAGTTCCAAATTATTATCTCAAGCCATTACATTTTGATGATGTAAAGAATGAGATTATATGGCCTATTATTTTTGTATAAGATCCATAATCTACCTGGGATATAAATCTAGCGTGGCATTGCCTTAAGAGGTCTTTTCCAAGCAATCTTCAACATTTTAAAACACCATCTACAGCACATAATTTAATTATCTGTGCTGAAGCAGGCAGAAACTCAAACAAATAAACATGTGATCCAATTCACATATACTTTTCTCCCATAGAAGAGTTGTTTTTAAATACAGTAAATGGGATGCATGCCTGCATGCATGAATTTATAGAAGATACAAAAGCAATTTTAAAATTATTTTTAGGATGAGTATCAATTTTATTTGAAATGATGGTATGCAATAGATCAAATATCAATATTCTGCAATAACCAATGCTGTTTGGAACAAGGAATTCTTAATTCTTAATTAGCACCACAGCAGCCTTATAATAGGATGTTAAAACTTTGAGGTGAAGAAGGATGATTTTACATTAATGTTTATTCTTGCCAAAGAATAGCTGTGGGCACATTTAATAACAATAACTAGAATATGTAGCTAATATTTGATTACCACCAATTACAATCAATACCAATAGATTACAGAAGTTTCCTCTCCTTTCTGTTAAAGCCTTTTTGTTTCTCACCAGTTAATTTGAATCTCACTCGATAGCACATAACAAAGGCTTAGGTTCTCCTGTGGTGAGTTTAAGGTGAGGTCTTAGCCAATTAACATCTCCTGGAAGCTTTGGAAAATAAAAATTTGAAGCAAGTTTGTACCTCAATTTTCCAGTATAACTAAAACCCTAAATATTAAAAAAGATATTGTCTCTGAATCTTATGGAGCAACAATTATTTCTCAGAACTTTAAAGCTCACTGTGTGAAAACAAAGATTTGAAGTAAACTTCCCTTTAGAGGCATTATCTAATAAAATATTTTCCACTTAGGAAACAATATACAGGGCTGAGGAAACAATATACACTGAAAGATTCAAAGTCTTAGCTTGTATTGAAGCCTGAGCCCGTCACACATCTTTACTGCTGTCTCAGTGCATCCAGGAGAGCTAAAATGAGGTCCCTCGTATTAAATATTTTATCTAGGTCTCTGTTAGGCATCTATGGGCAAGTGCCAGGAAGCATCTATGAGGGATGCAGCATTTGTGGGCTCCACTTTGCAGGTTCATGAAAGTGAGCATTAAGAGATCATGGCTTTGACAACCACTTTATTGGCCAAGAGCTTCTTTGCGTACCAGCTAAAGGCACCTTGGAACCTCATTGCCTCTCAGGATGTTAGCAGGGAAGGGGCCCAGGATAGATCAAAACCCAAAGGACAGAGCCCAGCTCTAACCTAGGTCTTTTCTTTCTCAATGGGACTCATTCTGCTAACTCCTAGCTGAGCCACGTGAGACCGCTTACCAGTCCCTGGAGGCTGTCATCCTCCACCATCCCCTCTGGGCCTACAGTTTTGACTCTAAATTCCATCTTCTTGGCCAGAGCACCTAGTTCTCCTGCCTAGGAATGTGCCATTGTAGTGCAGGGCACTCGAGAGTAGGGACCATACTCCAGCATGACTCAATCATCTATACTTCAAGAACCAAGAGACTTGAAACCACTGGAGCAGGTCCTGAATGCCTGCTCAAGTATGGGCTTCTCTGGTGATACACTCTCCCAGGTGATGGGGTGTATCTGTCAAGAAGGAGGCTAAGGTGGGGGTGGGGGGCTTTCTGCTGCTGGGAGCCTGCTTTCTTGTCCTCCCTGGGGGTTCTTTGGCTAGCTTGCTCTATGATTGTTGGTCCTCTATCCCAAGCATCAGTAATGAATCCTTGTCCCCTTTGGAGAGGAAGGGGGTTCACTGTCACTGATTGCACTGGCTGAGAGTTCCTATGGCTCAGGGCTAGCTGCTGGATATTCAAGAGTCTCAGCAGCACTTAGCATTGTAAAGGTGTGTTTTCCCATCTGGGTGTAGTGGAACATGGCAGGGTGGGAGGACTATGATCCATGGAGTCCCTCAAGGACTAAGACTTCTTTACATAGAGCCCTTCTTTACTGGAGTTTCCGAAAAGGGTCAATCCTACCCTCTCTTCCTCCTTATCTCATACTGCTTATGCCATTGATCCCAGGTGCTTAAGATGGCCAGACACATTCCTATTGTCACAACCCTTTCTTTAAATGACATTGCATGCAGGAGCAGATCTTCAAGCCATTGCTCCTCAGAACCAGGTCCCGAGGCTCAGACCCTTCCTTTTCCCTTTTCTACATCTGATGAACCCTCAACGCCTCAGGGATAGCCCAGAAACATGGATTGAAGGTTCCCAGGTGGTCTCCATCCTCCTGATGCTTACGCCTTGTTATTTGCATCCAAAGAAGGTCACGTGGATCTGCTTGGTTGTGAGCTATGTCAAAGTTCTTCCTGCCTCCAAATTAGTATTAGTACATCCTGGGAACAAGGGCGTCTGTGTATGTGTGTGTGTTTGTGTGTGTGTGTGTGTGTGTGTGTGTGTGTGTACTATAACCACAACTGCAAGAATGTCCTAAACCAATGCAAAGCATGCATTCTAATTAGCAGCCTGATACCAGGGAGGAGGCAAAGGCTGGGCAGAGGCACAGCCCTGTGTTCTGGAGCTCCCACCTCCAAAGTATTTGGTAAAAAGCAGATCTTCAAGCCATTGGGAAGGGAATGGGAATAAGGGAAACGAAGTCTCTCCTCCAACACCTCAAAGGCTGTCTGCACTGCAGCCTCCTCCCAGCAGATATCTGCAGAGCGGGTACAAGGAGTTTGGCATTCTAGTAGCATCTGGTAGATGATAAATCTTAGACACAGCAGTGATGTGTGTTCAATGAGGTGAGTGGATGCTGAGTGGGTGAGCTGGAAACCAAGGGTCTGTGGCAAGGCTGTGGGGAGCAGGGCTGTTGATCATGAAGAGGAGCCACAAGCACAGGGCTGGCTATGGTGGCAATGCAGCTGTTTCCACACTGCCCTCTTTGGGACTGTCATACCCGCACAATCCCACAGCTGGGTATCCTGGAGTCAGGTCCTGGCTCACTTAGGAGAGGTTCTGCAGCTCTCTGATGGTCAGTTCTCTGGTTAGCAAGATATATCTGATGGGTGACATTTCTAAGTGGACCCCAGGCCAGAGACACATTGTAAGATTCCCTGTGTGAATGGTTCAGTGCTGAGGGCCTTGGAGCTACATGGCTTCACCGGGTCTAGGTCTTCTCTCTCCAATACTAGTATTTGAGCAGGGGACCCCACACCTCCCATCTTGGTCCAACCTGGCTTCTCTACCTTTTACCTGCTACCACCCCAAACTCTGCCCTCTTTTCTGGGGTTACCTGCTCACCTTGTTTCACAGTTTTGTCTCCTGCCTGAGGGCCTGCCTCTGACAGTAACATCCTAGTAGCCACCTCCTTGGCTCAGCTCATTGACCCTTCCTCTAGGTATTCCAGTTCCCTTCTCTCTCCCTTACCCTCCTTTTCCCTCTCCCTCATTTCTTCCTTTCTTCTTCCTTCCTTCCTTCCTTCCTTCCTTCCTTCCTTCCTTCCTTCCTTCCTTCCTTCCTCCCTTTCTCCCTCTCTCCCTCCCTCCCTCCCTTCTTCCTTCCTTCTTTGTTGCTTCCTTCCTCCTTCCTTACTTCCTCCCTTCCTTCCCCATCAATATTCCTGGATTATCTCAACATCTCTTTTTGCATCTCTTGTCCTTCGCCACTAAGGGATTCTTTGGACCAAACATGACCAGGTGTACCACCCTCTCACTGTTGGCTGTCCTATTCTTACCTACACTTCCGTGTTCCCAGGGTGGCTTCAATTTTACATGTGTTTTGTTAATTGAGTTTCCAAAATGAATTACCTACAATAAAACTAGGGCATTTCTATCCCTTCCCAAAGAGTCATGATATGCTCCTACTCTGTTTTGGGGTGTGGCTTAGAGTCCTGGGTAGTGGGCTCAATGAAGCGCAGCTAGCTCTTCATCTGTATGCTTATCCTAGACCTGTGGTAACCCCTCAGCCACCAGCAGTCACATTTGTCCTCTTAGGGCAGACTCTCTGTGGCTAGAGAAGTTGGTATTTTGTGCTCCTGTTCAGAGATGGATGTAGGTAGCTTCTAGGGGTACTTCCAGCCAGCACTGGCCACCCTGTCTAGCTCAATGTCCAGTGAGGCAGGGAGATGTTGCCTGACTCCTGTCGAAGCCCAGGCTATAGGTGATATGGAAAGAGGACACTAAACCGTGGTAGAAGCAAGGCTGTGAGATAGGAAGTTCGTGAAGCAAGAAAACAGAAGATCTGGCAGTCAGCCATAACGGGGGGGTCTTGAGAGAGCCTGTGCCCCTCTATGCAGGCCCTCCAGGACTGTAGTTCTGCGTTTTCAGTTTTGGTTCTTGTTTTTGATGCAGGGTACTCTTTCTGTAGACCAGGCTGGCCTGGAGCTCAAAGTTATCTGGCTGCCACGGCCTTCTGTCTGCTGGAATTAGAGCTATGTTCCAGCGCCAAGGCTCTGTTTCCATTTCTTGTTCCTGAAGCCCCTCCCAGATAGGGCTTAGCCTATAATGTTCTATCAACTTGGAGGTTCTTAGACATGCCACCAGTCAAGAGATAGAGGCTGGGACACTGTGATTTGGGGATGCTTCTTCTTTGAGTAGAAAATAAAATCTAAGGGGACTGGGATCCTGGAGAGAGGGCTCTTGCTGTTCTTGTAGAGGACCCCAGTTCAGTCCTGTTCCCTACACCCACATGGTGGCTCACAACTTCTGTAACTCCAGTTTCAGGAATCCAACATACTATTCAGGCCTCTGCAGGTACCAGGCAAACTGGCAATGTATTATATAACAAGAAAAACATTTGTAACATACTATATAAGTAAATATTCTTAAAGCTTTGAAAGAGAAAAAAGGAAAAGAACGCATGGACAAATTTTGACATTTTAAAACCGCAAATGACTTTTAATCCCAGCACTGGGGATGCAGAGTAAGGGGGATTTCTGAGTTCGAGGACAGCCTGGTCTACAAAGTGAGTTCTGGAACAGCCAGGGCTACACAGAGAAATCCTGGCTCGAAAAAACAATAATAATAACAACAACAACCAACAAAAAACCCTGCAAATGAGCCAGGCATTGTGGCTCACACCTGTGACTGCTAGACAGGGGAGGCAGGAAGGTAAGGGTGCAGGTCGTCCTCAGCTACATAGTTTGAAGCCAGCCTGAGCTACATGAGACCCTATCTCAGAAAACAAATAAACAAATAAAATTACAAAGGAAAACACGACAAAAGGTCCTACAAGGTACCTGTCCATCCAGCCAATTCCCCACTTCAGTCAACTTTACCTTTCCAGTAAGTTCTTCCACAGGAGGCTTTCACTCACAAACCCATCTGACCTGTTCTCACAGATGGCAGCAATCACCACACGCCCTTGTGCATAATCTTCTTCCATTTGTAGATCTCTCTCTGTCTCTGTCTCTCTCTGTCTCTGTCTGTCTCTCTTTCTCTCTGTGTATGTGTGTGTCTTTGTGTCTGTGTGTCTGTGTGTATGTCTATGAGAGAGAGACAGCATTTCTCTGTGTAGTCCTAGCTATCCTAGAACTTGCTCTGTAGCCCAGGGTAGCCTTCCTTGAACTCCTATCTCTCTGCACTGTCACTGAGTGCTGGGGTTAAAGGCAAGCACCACTACTGGCCTTCCTGTTCTCTCTTTTAATATAACTTTTGTAGACAGGGTCTCATGTAGTTCAGGCTGACAATGAACTTGCTATATAGTCATAGATGACCTGGAACTCCTGATAATCCTGCCTCCACCCTCCGGTTCTGGAATTACAGCTGTGTGGCACCTGGCTACCTGAGTTGATGATTATTTTTTTTTAAATTAGGTATTTATTTCATTTACATTTCCAATACTATCCCAAAAGTCCCCCACACTCTCCCCCACCCACTCCCCCACCCACCCACTCTCACTTCTTGGCCATGGCGTTCCCCTGTACTGGGGCATATAAAGTTTGCACGAACAATGGGCCTCTCTTTCCACTGATGGCCATATTGTTAGTTAGTTCATATTGTTGTTCCACCTATGGGGTTGCAGATCCCTTTAGCTCCTTGGGTACTTTCTCTAGCTCCACTATTGGGGGCCCTGTGAGACATCCAATAGCTGACTGTGAGCATCCACTTCTTTGTTTGCTAGGCCCCGGCATAGTCTCACAAGAGACAGCTATATCTGGGTCCTTTCAGCAAAATCTTGCTAGTGTATGCAAAGGTGTCAGCGTTTGGAAGCTGATTATGGGATGGGTCCCCGGATATGGCAGTTTCTAGATGGTCCATCCTTTCGTCTCAGCTCCAAACTTTGTCTCTGTATCTCCTTTCATAGGTGTTTTGTTCCCAGTTCTATGAAGGGGCAAAGTGTCCACACTTTGGTCTTCGTTCTTCTTGAGTTTCATGTGTTTTGCAAATCGTATTTTATATCTTGGGTATTCTAAGTTTCTGGGCTAATATCCACTTATCAGTGAGTACATATCGTGTGAGTTCTTTTCCGATTGGGTTACCTCACTCAGGATGATGCCCTCCAGGTCCATCCATTTGCCTAGGAATTTCATAAAATCATTCTTTTTAATAGCTGAGTAATACTCCATTGTGTAAATGTACCACATTTTCTGTATCCATTCCTCTGTTGAGGGGCATCTAGATTCTTTCCAACTTTTGGCTATTATAAATAAGGATGCTATTAACATAGTGGAGCATGTGTCCTTCTTACCGGTTGGGACGTCTTCTGGATATATGCCCAGGAGAAGTATTGCGGGATCTTCCAGTAGTACTATGTCCAATTTCATGAGGAACAGCCAGACTGATTTCCAGAGTGGTTGTACAAGCTTGCAATCCCACCAACAATGGAGCAGTGTTCCTCTTTCTCCACATCCTCGCCAGCATCTGCTGTCACCTGAATTTTTGATCTTAGCCGTTCTGAGTGGTGTGAGGTGGAATCTCAGGGTTGTTTTGATTTGCATTTCTCTGATGATTAAGGATGTTGAACATTTTTTTCAGTGCTTCTCAGCCATTCGGTATTCCTCAGGTGAGAATTCTTTGTTTAGCTCTGAGCCCCATTTTTTAATGGGGTTATTTGATTTTCTGGAGTCCACCTTCTTGAGTTCTTTATATATATTGGATATTAGTCCCCTATCTGATTTAGGATAGGTAAAGATCCTTTCCCAATCTGTTAGTGGACTTTTTGTTTATTGACGGTGTCTTTTGCCTTGCAGAAGCTTTGCAATTTTATGCGGTCCCATTTGTCGATTCTTGATCTTACAGCACAAGCCATTGCTGTTCTATTCAGGAAGTTTTCCCCTGTACCCATATCTTCGAGGCTTTTCGCTACTTTCTCCTCTATAAGTTTCAGTGTCTCTGGTTTTATGTGGAATTCCTTAATCCACTTAGATTTGACCTTAGTACAAGGAGATAGGAATGGATCAATTTGCATTCTTCTACATGATAACTGTCAGTTGTGCCAGCACCATTTGTTGAAAATGCTGTCTTTTTTCCACTGGATGGATTTTGCTCCCTTGTCAAAGATCAAGTGACCATAGGTGTGTGGGTTCATTTCTGGGTCTTCAATTCTATTCCATTGGTCTACTTGTCTGTCGCTATACCAGTACCATGCAGTTTTTATCACAATTGCTCTGTAGTACAGCTTTAGGTCAGGCATGGTGATCCCACCGGAGGTTTTTTTATCCTTAAGCAGAGTTTTTCCTGTCCTAGGTTTTTTGTTATTCCAGATGAATTTGCAGATTGCCCTTTCTAATTTGTTGAAGAATTGAGTTGGAATTTTGATGGGGATTGCATTGAATCTGTAGATTGCTTTTGGCAAGATAGCCATTCTTACAATGTTGATCCTGCCAATCCATGAGCATGGGAGACCTTTCCATCATCGGAGATCTTCTTAATTTCTTTCTTCAGAGACTTGAAGTTCTTATCATACAGATTTTTCACTTCCTTAGTAGTCACGTGAAGGTATTTTATGTTATTTGTGGCTATTGAGAAGGGTGTTGTTTCCGTAATTTCTTTCTCAGCCTGTTTATCCTTTGTGTACAGGAAGGCCATTGACTTGTTTGAGTTAATTTTATATCTAGCTACTTCATTGAAGATGTTTATCAAGCTTAGGAGTTCTCTGGTAGACATTTGAGTTGGTTGTTTATACAGGAGTTGGGTGTTTAGATAAGTAAATGTGTGCTTTGCAAGGCAATATCAAGCTGCCACATGTCTGTGTTGAACAAGGAACTTTAAATATCTCCTAGTCATCTAGATAAGTAAATAAAATATGTACATAGAACGCTAACAGCCTGGGAAAGAGGTGAAGAAGACAGGGGCAGTAGCAGGTAATACTGAGTGCATGTCTCATCTTCCTTAACAGGACCTAGTACCTAGAGCTTAGAATTCATAAGCCTCTGAGCAGTTCAGAGTGGTTTCCTTTGGGACTTGGGTAGCGGAGACTCACCCACACTAGTTCTTCTACACATTTTAAAAATAACTGAGCTATGCAGGTGTGTTACTATGAAAGAAAGAAACCAAAATTGAGGTAGCGAAGTGAATGAGTAATAATGTCCAGTGGCCAATCACTGCAGGATCTCACACTTGGGCCTTGTAGGAGACTGCAGTGGGGTGTGCTGGCCAATGGAGCACAGTCCTGAATTTCCATTGGGTTTGTTTCAGTTGTTAACATTCACATCGACATTCACCAACCGATTGATGTCAATTCTAGATCTCCCTGGCAGAACAATATCTCATAGGCATAATAAAGAGTGGGGACTCCCATAAGGTCCCCAGCTGTCTCTTCTAGGGTCAAAACAGCATGGCACGTGCTGGTATCTTGTCCCAGTATTATATGGAGGGGGACAGGGAGGTCTTGGGGGGTCTAAAAGCCCCCTGTCAACATGCTTGAAAGCTTTAATACCTGGGTCCCCATGAAACCCTACTTACCCAGATTAACCCAGAAATCTGGGTAAGAATGGGGTTTTTAAATGTAATTTATAAAATTAGGGTTGCTGATAAATGAAGTTGAACTTTGAAGGGCCAAAGCCATGTTCCTGTTCTCTGGTATCATCCCTGAGTCCACTCAGGATGGGTGTCAACCTAGTTCTAAATTTACCCTAGCTGTGTTAGTTAGGAATGTGAACCACTAACATCCACCTATGCAGGCATAATTTATTTACAATGCAGCATCAGCAAATGTATATGTGTAAAGGAAACAAACACACCGGGTCCCCCACGAGAAAAAGAACGAGCTGTTCAAAGCGAAGAGTCAGGATTGGGTCCATGAGACCCCTTTTCCCCAAGCTGATGAGCTGAGGGGTTTGTCTCAATCCTGCCTCTTGTTTAACCCTCACAGGACATTTGGCAAAGCTTCATTTCACTGATTTTAGGTTGTCTCTCCCTGTCCCCTTATACCACGATTCTGCATGCATGCTCCAAGTAGACTGTATTTAGCCATAAAAAGATATTCTTTCTGTCTTTCCTAGAGTGTTCTGGGGTTTGCCATGTTATATAGAACCATAGCAAAATTACAGTTATGAAGTAGCAACGAAAATGACTTTATAGTTGGGGGTTCACCACAACATGAAGAACTGTATCAAGGGGTTGCAGCTTTAGGAAGGCTGAGAACCACTGCTGTTACGGATGTCACTGGACATACAGAGGATATCGTTTAGCCATCATGGTGCTAGGTTGTGATAGGAAGCCAGACTTGGGGTTTCAGGTATCCACAGCTCACCTTGTGTCTTGGCCTTGCAGGTTTAGTCTCCACTGCCAGCTGCCATGGGCAAGCAGAACAGCAAGCTGCATCCTGAGGTGCTGCAGGACCTGCGGGAACACACGGAATTCACCGACCATGAGCTTCAGGAATGGTACAAGGGCTTCCTCAAGGACTGTCCCACTGGCCACCTAACTGTGGACAATTTCAAGATCTAGGCCAACTTCTTTCCCTACAGAGAAGCCTCTAAGTTCACTGAACATGTTTTCCACACCTTTGACACCAACAGTGACAGCACCATCGACTTCTGAGTGTTCATCATTGCTCTGAGCCTGACCTCTCGGGGCAAGCTGGAACAGAAGCTCAAGTGGGCCTTCAGCATATCCGACCTAGACAGCAATAGCTACATCAGCAGCAGTGAAATGCTGGAGATAGTGCAGGTACCTACACTTGACAGGGCCTGGCACATGGGGAGTGCAGGGATCCAGGACCCCCATCCCTGGCCCCATACACCAGGTCATTCCTCTGCCCACTTGCTACCTGGTGTACTAAAGGACTGCATGTCTTTGCAGAGAGTAAAGATAAAAACCAAGCATCTATCAATTGCTTGCTGGACATCAGGCCCCAGCTGAGCTCATCCATCAGGTTTATTCACACAATTCTATAAACTGGGTCTTCTTTTTTTAACCTCTAATGAGATCTGAGGCTCACATAGGTGATTAAGAATTGTCAAAGCAAGAACTGGGAAAATGACTCAGTGGGGAACAAGACTTGATACCCAGCATGAGGACCTGAGTTCTGATCCCAACACCAACGGAAAAGTCAGGAGTGGCTGAGCATGCCCGAAACCCTAGAACTAGGGGACAAGTGAGTCCCAGAAGCTTGCTGAGCAGGCAGCCTAGCTACAATGGTAAGCCCCAGCCGGTTTCAGTGATAGAGAAAAGGGAATCTTGTGAACACCGGGATTCCTGTTTAGCCTCTGCACGAGTGGGTGTTTATCTGCACACACATGTATAACATACACACACATTAGCTGTCTATAGGGCTTCCTATAGAAATCAGAACGACAAAGTAAAGGATGAGTCAGCAGTCAGTTCTTCACAGGAGCTATGCTTATGTGCACCCTGCATCCTTCCTGCTCTATGCTCTAAACCATCTCTGTATTTGGTCCAGTGAGATGACTCTGCGGGTAAAGGTGCTTGCTACCAAGCCTGGCAGCCTGGGTTTGATCCCTAAGACCCACATGGTAGGAAAAGAGAACCAGCTTCCACAAGTTGTCCACTGGATTCCACATGAGATCACCTCCCCCAAATAAATAATTACATACATCCATAAAATAAGTAAAGTAGTTATATACAGTGCCTAATACAATGGCTATAGATGTTAATAATAATTTGTATTATTTGGGAAATAACAAGAAACTGTCTGTGTACCTCCAGCTTCGTTTTCTAGACTATTTCCCACCTGTAGTTTGTTGGATCTGCAGATTCAGGACCCATGGGTGGGCAGGGCTCGATGTATTTCCCCTTTGACCTTCCCTCCAGGATTTCCCAGCTCCCCACCAAAGATCTTCCTTTCAGACAGACGCTTTACCCCACAACCTCCCCTCTACTCCGAACCAAGGAGCCCTCCATTCTTCCACGCCCCAGCTGTATCCTGTGCTCTTGAACGTCACTTAAACTTTCCTGGCTCCCTTTTCCCAGCACCTTGTCTGTGAGACTTGTTCTGATGAGAGAAAGGTCCTGACTCTACCCTCTGGTCAGGCATGGTGGCACATGTCTTTAATCTGAGCTCATAGGAGACAGGAGGCTCTCTGTGAGTTCAAGGCTAAACTGGTCTAAAAAGTGAGTTCTAGAATAGCCAGGGCTGTACACAGAGAAACCCTGTTTCAATAAACAAATCAAAAGGGAGGAAAGGAGGGAGAGAAGGAGGGAGGTAGAGAGACAGGGAGAGAGAGAGAGAGAAGAGACTGGACATTGTCCATTTTCCAGAGGGTTCCAGACTTTAACCAGAGCACTGGCTAATCCTAAGTCTCCCTCTTCCATTCCTCAGGCAAAATGTCCCTGGAAGAATTCAACAAAGGTGCCAAGAGCGACCCATCCATTGTCCGGTTGCTGCAGTGTGATCCCAGCACTGCTAGCCAGTTCTGAGGGGAATGGGCTTTTACACACTTGTGAGAAACACAGGCTTGACCTGCCATCTTCAGCTTTGCTTGCAAAAGTGGATTTTTCCATGATTTCTCCTGCTCTCTAGGGACCTGGGTCCAGGCAGCACATCACACTCACCTGGTCTGGCTGGATGCAGCTCCCTCCTCTATCTGACCCAATAGATGTCCCCCCCCCCCATCCAGTCCAGGCTGGTTCCTTCCAAGGTTTCAAGTGTTCTCGGCTGTAGGGCTCCTTCCCTGCCCACAGAGGGCCTGGAGGCCCTTAAGGACACCAGACAGGACATTTCAGTATCTTACTGAGACCAGCTGATTTATTCTATGATTCCAGCTGACTTTGTGAGGATGAAGAAGATCGAGAGCAGACAGGCAAGCCCTTCCTGTGCATGGCTCCACCTCCCTTGTTTATTTTCTCTGACCAAAGCTGCTTGCATGTATCCTTGCATGGTATCCTTACTTTTAATATATACGTTTTGTATAAAGTGAGAAGGTTCAGCCCCTGTATTTAAAGCCTCTGACTACCTTTATAGCATGGTCCCCTGTGACCTGTGATTCTCCCCACCCCCAAGTCTGGCTGTGCTGTGGTATTTATGTATTCATTTGCCTAATTACACAGGAGATGCATGCATGCCCAAGGCTGTGGACATCTGCCCTCCGTCCTCCAAATACAGGTGTTCCTGTGTGCTCCATCCTTCCTTTCCATTGACCTGGCATATTAAAATGATCAAATAAACCAAGGTCTGTGAGTTTCCTGTGTTGCCCCAAGCACCCTGTTCATGGTTCACTCTCCAGTGAGTGTGGGGATGAAGCAGATAAGTGGTAGACATGGGGAAAATCCTTGATTTATGGAACAGCCGAGAATTTAGTCAGAGAAGAGTCCATCCAGCCTGTCCCCGCTCAGTGGGCTCCACACACAGCAAGGCCATTGGCCCTCCTGCTTAAAGCCACAGAACCTGTAGACTGAGCCCCAGACCGTCTGATGATGTTTAGGAAGCACCCACTGAGCACCTGTCCTGGGTGAGCACTGGAGACTCTGAGATTGGCCAGACATTGTCTTTGCTCCCACCTCACCTCAAGGAGAAAGGTGCTTTTGGCTAGAAGGTGTTTTAGATATTAGATAGAAACAGTCCCTCAGGGCCAAAAAGGGCATGTGCCTTGGCTAATGTCACCCAGCAAGTTCAGGATCACTTATTCAAATAATGGGGAATAAGAGGATCAATGGATGTGTCTGCCAGTTATGAAGACTTTCTCTCTCTCTTTCTGTCTCTCTCTCTGTGTCTCTGTCTGTCTGTCTGTCTGTCTGTCTCTCTGCCACCATGTGGTTGCTGGGATTTGAACTCAGGACCTTTGGTAGAGCAGTTACTGCTCTTAACCACTGAGCCATCTCTCCAGCCTTGGTAGTCTTCTCAAATGGAGAACCCAAAGACACACAAGATGTGAGAGTACAGTGAGGGGCAGAAATAAGAGCACAGAAATGGGGTGGCTGAGTCAGGAAAGTCATGAGTTCTAGGACAACCTGGATTCTGTAGTGAGACCTCAGGTCAAATATCCAAGAGCAGAGACCAAGTCTGATCTCCTAGACCAACATGGTGAAAGGGAAGAACCGACTCCCATAAGTTGTCCTCTGGTCTCCACCTGTGCTTACATTCCCAGCAGTCTGGGGACCTGACAATTGCATCAGGAGTCCAAGGCCATTCCTAGCTACATACTGAGTTTGAGGCCAGCCAGGGTTCCATAGTGAGACTCCGTCTGAAAAACAAAATGTGACAATTGTCATAGGATGTACTTATTAGGACTTTGTGATTAAGAGCACTGGTGACACTTCCAGTGGCCCTGAGTTCAATTCCCTAGCACCCACATATCAGCTCACAACTGTCTTTAACTCCTGTTCCAGGCGATCTGGCACCCTCACACAGACATAAATTTAGATAAACCTTTTAAAAAAAAAAAGAACGTATTCAAGGAAGAAGCTGTCTTGTGGCCAAACTCTGAGCTAACCTTCTCCATGGGACCCCAGAACACCCACAGGATGTCTTGTTGGAAGTGAAGGTGCCAATCAGCTTTCATAGCCTTATGGATACTACCAACACATCCCTAAAATTACAATACTACAGTCCATTTTTAAATCTAAAGATGAACTTCCTGTCAGGAAGCCAGGGCCATTCAAGCACGTGAAGGAAGCACCACCCAAAAGGGACAAAGTCTTGGTGAGCCTTGCAGAATATGGCTTTTGCACTTCTGTGGCTGTGGGTGGAGCTAACCCCAATCCACTCCTTGCCCTATACCAAACCATGTAGCCAGACAGTGTTGGAGACAGTGGTAGCAGGAAGCCCAGAGAGGGAATGTCAAGGTGGGGAGGTGAAAGGTTGGAGGAAGTTTGGAAGCAAGATGGACTCCTGAGCCCTCCTGGAGGTTCTAGCCAAACTCACCTGTTCTATTTCACTCAGTGGATTTTTAAGATTTATTATTTCAATTGTGGGCATGTGTATGAGAGAGAAAGACTACATGCATTTGCATATATGCATGCAGGTGCCTGTGGAGGCCCAGAGCAAGATATTGGATCTCCTGAAGCTGGAGTTACTGGCAGTTGTAAGCCCTGGTACATGGGTGCTGGGAACCAAACTCTGATCCCAGCAGAAGCGGTAAGTGCTCTAACCATTGAGCTTCTCTCCAGCCACACCTCATCCACTTTGAGCTTAGACCAGGCCAAACTCAATGAAATGCACTCAGCACAGTGGGACAATTCTTACTAAAATGCCTTTGTACACAGGGTTCCTGCATCTGGACTGCCCTTCCCCCCTTTGAATGGAAAACGCCTACTGACCCTGTGAAACCTTGTCTCTCTGTCTCATTTGTGTAGCCTTCCCTGTCCCCCATACGTCCTTCTTAGTTTACTAGCTACCAGTCAGTAAGAACTATATATACCTTCCATTTGGTGGCTCTATTATGTTCCTTGTGGTTCACATATTTTTAATGGCCATGCTGGCCTAATTAGGGTCAGATCATTAGTACTGTTTCCCACTAGGTATTAAAAACACCAGTCTCCAAAACTTTAAGTGGTCCAGTCAGGATGGGTCACCCTTCCAATCCCAGCACCAGAGGAGCTAAGGCAGAAGAATCTCAAATTTGAGTCCATGTTTGCCTCCCCAGGAACACCCTGTCTCATAGAATGAATGAAGAGGCCTAAGTAGCTTGTTCTAGGTCCAGTAACTGACAAGGGACAGACTCAGGACTCAAACCCTGTGCTGCCTTTCCCAGAGCCCCTAGATACTGTCACCACTGCTTGTCTCTGTCCCCTTCCAAAGGGTGTGGGAAGCCTTGTCAGCTTCATCTCAGGGTCCCCTTGACCCCCAACTTCTCTACACTAGACTTCTTTTTTTCTGGGAGCCATTGAAGTTGACTAAATTGTTCTCATTGAAAGGACAAGGAACAGTCTAACAAGTCCAGATTCCAAGATATTCAAGAGCCACCCTATGGTCCAACACTGAATGTGAGCACTAGATGGCAGTGGTGCACTACTCAATTGCTGCTTCTGCAGCCTGCAGGACTATTTTTCCACTGGGTGAGTCTGGGGTTTCTGTTTACAGACCTCCAACATCAGAGTTCATGGATGGAAGAATTCATATGCTAGTGAGTGACCGAAAATATGTGGAGCAGAAAATTGATATAAAAATGATAGGGTGTTTCTCTCCCCCTTGCTTTCATGGGAGTTTACTTGCTAGGTTTCTCAGAAACTGCCTCAGTTAGGAGAGACCCCTCAAAGAGTAGAATTTAGCCAAAAAGCAGCAGCACCCCCAATGGGGTCACTTGTGCATGGGGCTATGCTTTAAGTTCATGACACGGACTTCAGGGTCACTCCAGCATCACCTGCAACTATTAAATGTAATTGACAAATCATGAAAGTGTATTTTCTTTGATTGAAGCTAAAATTAGCACAAGGTCCTGCAAAGCCTTCTAGACATGTAGCCTTTTCTGGTAAATGCAGCTTAGAAACTAAGTCCATTGTGATTTCTAAGCTGGTTATTTACCACAGGATGGACCACAGGAGGAGTGTACTCAGAAGTGAGCCTGAGCAGAAAGTCGCCTGGACAAAGGGTACAGAGAGGAGGATGGGGCAGGAAGGAAGGGTGCAGAGACATGGATGGGGCAGGAAGGAAGGGTACAGAGTCGAGGATGGGGCAGGAAGGAAGGGTACAGAGCCGAGGATGGGGCAGGATGGTTCATTATTAGGAGACCCTACGGTCGTCTCCCCACAGAATCTTCTCTGCAATTTTCTAACCATAGGAAGACCCATTAGTGACAATGAAAATGAAGAACTACACATGCCCTGAAACTGCATCAGATACCATGCACATAGCATGCACATGCCTGCACGCGCACACAAACATGATATGACAAAGCTGGGTAGATGGTAGCTGTGTCCCTATCCCTGACTTCAATATCACTGTGGCTGTGCAGGACAGGACCAGGGGCTGAACCTGAAAGACAGATGCATGGACCTAGCTGCAGCTTCCCTTGGGTCTGTCATTACTCAAACATCAAAACTTTTATTTTAATTTTTTAAACAGTGCTGTGGGGAGACCATGGCTTAGTGCATAATACATGGACTGTGTAGGCATAAAGACCGGAATGCAGATCTCTAGAACTGGGCAGGTATGGCAGTTACCTGTAATCCCAGCATCTGAGAGACAGATGGGACATCCTCAGAGCCAGCTGCCTGGCTAGCTTAGCTGGAATCAGCAAGCTACTTTTCAGGAGACCTGGCCTCAATAAATACAGTGGAGAGTGGGGTAGGGAGACACCCAATGTCTACCTTGAGCTGTACAGACATGTGCATGTGTCCACACATATGGAAATACACATGCACAGTGCATATGCATACACATGCAAAAACATTAAAATCAGAAATGTAAAGAAATCTGTAGGCCCGTGTGTCTGTGACCAGTCCATTCTTCTGACCTCACCTGAGGTTTGTAAATCCGGCCCTTTCCTCTCTACATATCCCCCAGCTTTCTCAAACTAGCTTGGCCTGAAGGAAACCCATCACTGCCTTGGTCCTGAATTCCAGGGCCACTCAATGCTAGAAACTGGGGTCCTCCTTAGCATCTCCTTCTACGTCCACTTAAAACAATGATTCTCAACCTTCCTAATGCTGCCACCCTTTAATACAGTTCCTCATGTTGTGGTGACCTACAACCAAAAAATTAATAACTTGCTACTTCATAACTGTAATTTTGCTGCTATTATGAATTCTAATATAAATATTTTTGGAGATAGAAGTGTACCGAAAAAGTTAACCCTTAGGTTGAGAACTGATGAATCTGCCTTGCTGTGGTTGGTGCTTGTTTCTCCATCTTTAGACCTGTCAAGAGTTCAGGCTCTTGACAATTGTCATCTTGAGCAGTTGACACTGAGAATAGACCCAAAGTCCAGACCCATCACCCTGGCCAGGAGCCTTTCCCGGAAGAAAAATCACCTGGCATTGCCCCCTGTGGGCTGGGTACCTGCCTTACAGGGTAGCCCTATGGTGGACACAGGGTTTGTCTCCGTAGGTAATGTCCTCCTCTTTGTGGAAATTTTAGATAAACTCAGTGTCTGAAGCAAAAGACATGAAGATTTAAGGAGAGCTTCAGAATGAAAGACAAGCAGTCTCTAGAGAGATCAGGTTCTGTCTCGTCAGAACCAACTAGCCAAACCTGATCCTCTGGTTCCAGAGCCAGGGCTGGCTCCAAAAGTCCACTCAGCACCTCTCAGGCATTATGCATCAGATAAGAGGCCTGGAGCAAGCTTCCAAGGGAGCAGGTGGCCATGTGATAGGGGAGTTTGGAGTTTAAGGACATTTTGTACCTCAGCTGCTCTTCTCACCCACAAGTCACACAACTTCCCAAACCTCTGCTCCTTCCTTTGTGAAGTGAGACTAACAAAACACATGCAGTACTAAAATCCCTCCTCTGGGGAGACAAAATGGTACAGTTCCCCCTAAGGTCTCCATGTCAAAGGGAAACAAGATTTGCCGAAGTTCATTCTGTAAAGCCAATGAGTTTATTGAGCTTCCTTAGAGAACATAAGGGGGAGGTGTTTGCAGTAGTGCACATAGAAAGCCTTTATCCTGCAGGGACCAGTTCTTCTCCATAGCCATATGGATGACAGAGACCCTCCCCTAGTCTTCCCAGATGTCCTGGCCATCTTGGAGGATGTTTATTTAAGCCAGGATGGGGCAGTCTACCTCAAACTCACAGATGTGCAGGCTGGGATGCAGGAGATAAAGAGCAAGCAGGGACCAACCACACCCTAACTCTCTCATCTGTGTTTGCAGTTGTATAATCTACTGGTGTACATACATACCCAACAAGTTTGGATTTTAATTGATGCCAGCCAGATGTAGTAAAGATAACTGGCCAAGATCAGTGGTCATGGGGGTAAAGAATGGCTGGGCAGCACTTTCTTCAATGTCACCAGTAGGGTACTAACTAGGATGGATTTTGTTAAGCCTGGAACGGTGCTGGCATGGAAGAGGTGCACAGTGAGGGTTAACTGTGGCAGGGAGCTTGGGTAGGAGGTCAGCAGTGAAGACCATTCAACAGACACTGTGCTCAGGGGCCAGAGCCTTGCCACAATGGTGGCTCTTGGCAGGAGTTCAGGCTCCACTGTGGAAATGGATATTGGGGGTCAGCTGCCTGTGAGGATGTGGTCTCTGAAGCAGTAGAGCAAAATCTTGAGGAATGATGCTTCGGAGTGGGCCCCTCACTCTAATGGAGACTCCAAACAATTCCACACTCAGTCCTTCACTGAGCCACTTCTAATGTCCCCTAGGGCAGATCTCTTAGAGACAGTTGCTCAGCTCAGAGTGGCTGAGCAATGCAGCCAGAGCTGGCAGGGTTTGCTGGTTTCTTCTCTGGTGTCTGTGACCAAATATCTTCAAAAAGCAACTCATGGGAGAAAGGGTTTCTATGGCAGATGGTTTAAAAGGATGCAGTCTATCATGGCAGCAGGAAGCACAGAGAGATGAATACTGGGACTCAGCTGGTTTTCTCCTCTTTATGCTCTTTGGAACGCTAGCTGGGGGAATACTGCTGCCCATATTTAAGGTAGGTGGCTCTTCCCATTTCAATTAACCTAACAGATAATCCCCTGAAGACATACCCTGAGGCATATCTCTATGGTGATTCCAGATCAGTGGGTCTTGACCTTTGGGTCTCAACCCCTTTGGGGGTAGGGTGTAGGGTCACATATCAGATATTTACAATCCGATTTGTAACAGTAGAAACATAAAGTTTTGAAGTAGCAACAAATAACTTTGTGGTTCGTGGTCACCACAGCACAAGGAACTGTATTAAAGGGTCGCAGTGTTAGGAAGGCTGAGAATTGCTACTCTAGATCCTGTCAAATTAAGAACTAATATTAAGCAACCACAGAGGGTCAATCACAAATCTCTTCCAATGGAAAGGCATCCATACCTGGCCCACTGAACCTCACTGCGCTGATTCTTATAATTTGGGTAGAAGAAAAGTTGCCACCAATGTGTCTCCCCAGTGGGCACAGACTAACAACAGGGAGATAAATGCCTTTCCTGACCTCCAGCAGTCACTGTGAGCATGGCTTGTCAGGGGCCTTGGAGTGAGGAAGGCCAACATTAGGCACTGTAACTCAGCGAGGAGATGACGGCCCCTTCAGGTCTTGGGGCTGAGCAGAAATCAATGTCAGAGGACCAAAGGAGGAAGAAAATTCTATCGTGCTCAGGGCTGCATGGAAAAGGAATGGAGGTCAGAGAGCCACAGTCCAGAGATGCAATTGCACTGCACAAGTACTTAGAACTGACGGTTCCCTATGTTTGTCTCCAGCCATGAAAGGCAACTCTGTTAACAATGATGTTCATGTTCAAGGTGTGGTTGATCCATTATTCCTGCACTAGCTGTCAGAGCATGGCAGCTAAGGCCAGGACTGTACAAGGCTTCCATTTGGAGTTTCAGCTGATACCTGCTAGTGGAGATCTCCCAGGCCCAGAAAGACAGACATGCCAGATAGTCCTGAGGTAGCCTTTAAGTTCTGAATGGAACCCTGCTCAGCTCACTGTGGGACCTGGAAGAGAGATGCCCAGTCTGACCTGGAATGTTCATACAGGTTGCCTGAAGCTGGTAAGGGGAGTTATGGAGCTTAGACTGCAAGAAGGGACACCTGGGGAAGAACAAGAAGCATAAGATAGAGGAAAGATGATCAGTGGCAAGGGAGGGGAGGGGAGGGGAGTAAAGGGGAGGGAGGGGGAAGGGAGAAGAGAGGGGAGGGGAGAGGAGGAGATGAGAGGAGAGGGGAGGAGAGACAACTGCCTGGGTCTTGCTGGTACTTGTTAACAAGCTATGAAATGAGCCAGGGTGCAGGTCAGTTAGAGGTCAGAGGGAGGAAGGAAGGAGACTAGACTGACATTGGAGCTTTCTCCCTCAGCCACACAGACAGGACTGGCAAACACTCTCTAGAGCATTCTTTGTCATAAGAACTGAACATCAATCCTGAGAGATGCAGTCAAGCAATTTTGGGGTATGGAATGCAGTGTGCAGAATGTGTGATACACAGACATAGGTACATATAGTCTCAAGAGTAAGATATATCTAAATAGCCACATGAAAAAGCTTGGCATGCTTCTGTATATAAGAATAAGGCACCAGGCAGTGGTGGAACATGGCTTTGATCCCAACAGGAGGCAGCAATAGCTGAATCTCTGATTTTGAGGCCAGCCTGGCTACAGATTGAGTTCCCAAACAGATAAGGCTACCCAGAGAAACCCCATCTCAAATAAATAAATAAATAAATAAATAAATAAATAAATAAATAAATAAATAAAAGGAGAGGGATGGGAGGCAACCTCCTTAGGGGTCCCCAAGGGTTCCAACCTTAAGCTACGGGTGACTTCTAACAGCTGGTGATAAAACAGGCCCCTGAGTTGTTCTCTATCAACTTATTGCCCACTCATTATGAGGAGGGAGGCTACCTGCCAGTGTTAGTAGCCCTATAGAGAGGCCTAGGTAGCAACAGCCCACAAGAACCAGGGCCTGCCAGTTGCTACCTGAAAACACACAGAAAGAAAGCTGCGCTGGCCACAGCCCAGATTCTGGGCCAGCTGAGATACTGCATTCCTGAGCGACAGGAATGCTGGAAGAGCAACATGACTTTAAGGGTAACCTTGGGAGGAGGTCCACTGTCTGAAAGCACACCCGTGGGGACCTGTCGGGAATGTGACTGCTTCCTGAGAAGTCCTGGGCTGCTGACAGTCATTAAAAGCTCTTCAACAGTCACAGATAACAATTAAAGCAAAAATAAAACTGGCTGGAGAGATGGCTCAGTGATTCAGAGCACTGGCTGCTCTTGCAGACAACCCATTTGGTTCCTAGCACTCACACAGCATCTTACAACTGTCAGTTTCTCCAGTGACTCCCTATTCTGTCTTTCAGAGGTACTGCACTCATGTGGCACAGCTACATACATGGGGACCAATGCTTATACACATAAAATTAAACAACCCCTTAAAAAAAAAAAAAAGCAGAAGCCAGGCACGGTGGCATATACCTTTAATCCCAGCATGCAAAGATACAGCCTGATCTACAGCCAGTATCTACATAGTGAGTTCTAGGACAGCCAAAATTACATAATAGAGAGACCTGGTGTGCGTTGAGAGAGAGAGAGAGAGAGAGAGAGAGAGAGAGAGAGAGAGAGAGAGAGAGAGAACATTGGGCTGAAGTAAAGAAATGGCCCACTCATCCCATCCTATTTCCCACCATGCCAACTGCTGGTCTCCAGCACAGACTGGCCAGCAAGTAATGGAGGGAGAATCAGTCCCAAGAGTTTCTCAAGACACACTGAGATAGGCGCTCAGTGCTCTCAGCAGTCTGTCTGTCTGTTTGTCTGTCTGTCTCTGTCTCTCTCTCTCTCACACACACTCATACACACACACACACACACACACGTCTCTGTCTCTGTCTCTCTGTCTGTCTCTGTCTGTCTGTCTGTCTGTCTGTCTGTCTGTCTGTCTGTCTGTCTCTCTCTCTCTCTCTCTCTCTCTCACACATACACACACACACACACACACACACGAGTCCATCTCACTGCCTCCTCTGCCCACTTGCCTACTCCAGAGTTGTTAGTGAGGTGGTCCTGCCCGTCTGAGAGGTGGGATCAGTAGAGGAAACACAGCAATTGACTGTCTATGGTTTTGTATGAGAAAAGAGAAACTTTTGGTCTCAGAAAGAATGGCATTGCTAGGAGTACTGGGGTGGCATGGGTTCCCATCCTGGCAGGGACTATGAGGAAGTCACCTCCCTCAGGGTGGGGAGAGGGCCCTTAGGTGGCTCACCTGAGACTGCAGTTGTCCTTCTGCTGTGTGCTCTGAGGCCACTTTGGAACCTAGGAGAGTCTAACCCACAGTTCACCTGTTTTAAAAGGTCTCTGATTTGTATAGGATATCTTTTCTCATAGCAAAATACAGACCTAATACATCAATGTAAGTTAAACCTTCTCTTTACCAAGGGAGGGACTTAGAAGGGCCACGCTGTTCCTGCACTTCTACTCCATCCCAGACACCCTTGCCCCATTTTAGTCCTCAGAGCCAGACCTTTAATGAGTCCAATGTAGAAGGGTCTGTAGCAGTGACATTACAGAAGACTATCCTATGGGACAATTGTTTCCTCTTTGTGTTTCCTCATGAGCTTTAAATAGTCAGGCAGTCACAGTGAGACTCTCCCTGCCACCAAGACTGTGCTATCCCCTGTCTCCAGAAGACAGCCTAGTGAGTCACAGAGAACCATGAAGACTGTCCCCTTGGCCAGGATCTCCATGCCTCCTCCTGGCCCCTGTAGCTTAGGGTTTCATCAGTACTAAGAGTGTGTTTTAATGAATAGACTCCCCACAGCAGTTCATCAATTAGTTTAAAATTGCACCCGACCCACCCCACACACACCTTGTGAGCTTGGGCCGAGGCCACTTCTCCAGAAAGAGCATTGGCTGCCCTCCCACGTCTGTCTCCTCTGCTGGCCAGCGACTTGTCAAAGGGTAGAGGGAAACAGCATCTAAAGTTAGGAAGAAGAAATGCCTTTCATGTCACCGACCTGCATTCTTTCCATATATTTGTTTTCATAGCAACAAACCAAATGTTTTAAAACAGAAACCAAAATTGATGTGGAACAATTTCATCACCTGTCTTCCACAGCACAATTGGCGCCTCCATATTAAGTCCTAAGTGTCCTGTCCTTCCTCCTTTGGGGGCTTCTGTTGGACACAGTTTTCTCTTTTGAGCTACTCACTTGCAGCTGAGAAAGAACCTGTCTTCCATAGTAACAATACCCAGAATTGGGTAATCCAAGACAGCAACATGTCCTTATTGCCATCATCAGAAAACAGTCAGGCCCCCTTCAACCGCACAAAGTGGCACAGACCTAGGAAATTCCCAGCTCCTGCTCTCCCCACAAAGCGAACTCAGTGACATTTTACAAGTGAGGAGGCAGGAGAGGAGGTGCTGTCTGTCTAGACTAGACCGATGAATAGGCTTTCTCAGCACACTCATGGCAGCATGTGTGGACACTGACATGTGGGGCTGCTTCTTGACTTTGCCCCAGAAGACACAAGCCCCACAGAGCCTCACCCAAGAGCCTGAGTTCAACTAAGTATTAACTTACTCTCTTCCTTACTCACAGATACAGCTCAGTCCTGGGCAGAACAGACGTGCTCATGGGATTTCAGAAGGGAAAACTGTTAGCAATGAGATGGGTCCTATCCTTCCTGGGGGAGCTGGTGTCAATATTCAGGCAAGGCAACCTCTGAAAAACAAACATGGCATGCTTATGCAGCAAGGAGAGACCTGGCCCTGATATTGCCAAAGAGGATGTTTGGAGTAGGAGAGGGACAGAGAAGATAATCAAGAGACCTGTATCCTCAGCTTTTGTTCCCGCCGGCAAGAACACGCTCAGGACAACCGGAATCTTCTGCAGCAAAAGCTTTATTGCTTACTTCTTCAGGAGGCAGAGAGCGAAAGGCAAAACCCCATCCCTTTTATGGAGAATTGTCCTCCACCTCGGACGTGTAGCTCCCTGATTGGCTGCAGCCCATCAGCCAAGTTGTCGTCACGGGGAAGGCAGAGCACATGGAGTGGAAAACTACCCTGGCACATGCACAGATTATTTGTTTACTACTTAGAACACAGGATGTCAGCGCCATCTTGTAATGGCGAATGTGAGGGTGGCTCCTCACATCTCCCCCTTTTCTTTTATATAAGGCAATAGGCCACCCAAATCGAGAGTGGAGATAGAGGTCAAATCCCCAGTGTGCAGGTAAAGGAGCCGTACACAAAACCTCCTCCCAGGGTCATCACCCGGAGGGGTCCTGGTCTGGTCCCTTGTCGTTTTTCCTGGGGGAAGGACACTTGGACACTCAACCTTCTTGAAAGATGACATGTCTCCCTAGAATAGGCTCATATATGCTGCAGAGCCCTTCTACTGCAGTGCTTAGCCGTGCAACTCTCTCGGGCTCCTGAAGCACACTCACCCTATCCCGTGCAATGAGACTAGCCTTGTGGGGTGCAAGTGCTGAGTGGCCAGCGACCTATTGCTTAAGCATAGATAACCATATATCAGGGGAAGCACCATGTTCTAGTGCTGCAAGCGCCTGGGCAATAACCACCTTGTCTCTCCTAGTTTGGGCCTTAAGCTTACAGACCAACCAGAGAAGCAACACTAATCCACAGCAAAGTGTAGCTCCAAATAATCCCACCCCCACCCATTCTTTAAAGAAGGAAAATGCTGAGGAGATCCAATTGGGTAATCCTTTGGTCAGGGACAGGTCCAAGCGTGTGGAGTTGACCTGAATGATGGCAAGTCTCAATTCCCGAAGTGTCTGTTCAAATTCCGCCATCCAATTCTGTAACATATTCAGAGAAAGACTTTTTGACAAATTAGCTGCCCTAGTAAATTTCTCATACTGAATGGAAGTAACGCATAATCCCAGAAACTTTTGTTCACATCCCAGCTGAGCTATTTGCCATAATACATCTAGTTGTTCTTGGACAAAATCTATGTGTTGATTAACCAGCATGAGACCTCCCTGTATCTTGACATTAGCTGAGGCCTGTTTATCCATGGCTGTGGTCACCGAGGCTGACAATGTGTTAATGGTGTCAGTTGTCTGGACCTGTCCAGATAGAGCCAAGGCCGAGGCCATAAGGGAGGCGGAAACGGCCACTGTAGCGACAATGCTAACAATAATGGCCGATATCCCAAAATCCCTTTTTTGTCTGAACAAGGCCAAGGTTCCCGGTGTATCAACAGGTACTGGCACAAAGCGGGGCATGTGAGCCGCCACCGCTGTGTGAAATTGACTAGCATCCCAACATAAAGCATAGGTCAGTACAACTACCATTATGACCGCAAAGCAGCCACAAATCAAAGGGATTGATATCATATCTCCATGGGTCCATTGTGGTAAAATTTCCATAACCCTCAAGGGGGGAGAATGAAAAAATCCCTCTTTTAGCCCAACCTGATCTCTGGGCTTAACAGCCGGTCCAAGGGAAAAGGGTGCCTTCAGCCGGGATACCTGTACAGAAGGGGCCAATTGAGGTTGTCTAGGAGGATTGGAACGATCATCATCTGTTGAGTGGACATGAGGCCACCAGCCGTATAAGACTGTGGCATTGGCCTTATACCCATCATCGGTCTTAACAGTCGTCTCCAATCCAGCATAGGAGTAATTAAGTAACAGAAAGCATGGGTGTTACAAGGAACTATCATTGCTTACCCTAAAACAAAGACTACCCTCCGGAAATATGGTTCTGCTACTAATATGAAGAGGTTTATTTTTAAAGCAAAATCTCCCTTGTAGTTATAAAATAAATCATATTCGGGCTGGCATGTAGCGAAGTTGGTGGTCCAGGGCTTGCCTAACTTTCATTACACCCTGGGTGGGGTACTCAGTGCTACATAAAACTAGGCATGGTTGCACACATCTATAGTCCCAGAACTCAGAGGTGGAGGCAGGAGGATCATAAATTTAAGGTCATCGTCATCCTCTGAATAGCAAGCATGAAATTTGGGTCCACTTTGGGCTATATACACCCCATCCTGGAAACGAACAAATAAACAAACAAATAAATGACACTTGTAAAAATTCAAATAAGCCAGGCAGTAGTGGTGCACACTTTTAATCCCAGCACTTGGGAGGCAGAGGCAGAGGCAGGTGGATTTCCGAGTTGGAGGCCAGCCTGGTCTTCAGAATGAGTTCCAGGATAGCCAGGGCTATACAGAGAAACCCTGTCTCAACTCCCCCCCCCCAAAAAAAATTCTCCAGATGATTCCAGTCCTCCCATTGCCTTTTAATAATCATATCTCTCTCTCTCTCTCTCTCTCTCTCTCTCTCTCTCTCTCTCTCTCTCTCTCTGTATGTGTGTGGGTGTATGTGTGTGTGTGGTTTCTCTTCCCCCACCCTGGAACCTGCTTGCTCTAGGGTGGAGTTTCCTGCTCATTCGTTCTACCACGCCCACTGCTGGACCCTGTCGCTTTGCTGCTTGGAGGCACACACGTGTTCATCCTGCTACTGGATCCCGAGATTGTTTGGCAGGATATCGGGTTCCCTCCCCCTTCCTTTATAACTGAGTGTCTGAAAAAAGTAAAATTGAGCTTTGATCAGAATGTTGTCTTAGCTACATTTCTTTCTCTTGCCGCCTAGCCCCTCTTCTCTTCCAGGTTTCCAAAATGCCTTTCCAGGCTAGAACCCAGGCTGTGATCTGCTGACCAGACACAACATTTGGTGCCCAACGTAGGGCTGAGAAACGGCAAAGGATTTTTAAAAGAGACACTGCTGGTTTGGAGCTCCATGGAATAATTAAAGGATAAAGGAAATTCATACCGGAGAAGGTATGGGCTAAGCTGAGACAGCGTTAAACCCGAGCACTGGTTCACCTAGGTTCAGCAGTGAAGCTTAAGAGGAGCTGGGCACAGGCGGTAGGCCGTGGCTCGCAAAAGCTACATTGTTAGGCATGAGAAAGCAAAGGGTTTATTAAAAGGAAATTAATAATCAGGCAGATTGCCGCAGTTATAAAAACTGCATCATGAGGGAGGAAATTGTCCCAAAAAGCAGAGAGAAATTTCAGGAGTGCCATACTTCGTTCTCTCTGGGCCTTATAGCAGGAGTACTCTGTCCCCTTTTTGTGTCTTGTTTAATGTCTGGTGCACCAATCTGTTCTCGTGTTCAATTCATGTATGTTCATGTCCAGTCTGTATGAATGAATGTTCTATATTTTATGTTGGATAATAAAGATGGTATAAAAAACTTTATCTGCAAAGCTGAGAGCTGCCACGTGCTTCAGCCAAGAACCAGACACGTGGCAGGAGGGCCCCTGCTGGAAAAATGTTCGTTTTAAGAAAAAGCGGCGAGTGCACAGCCTCTTAGTTTCGGAGTAAAAAAATCTGATAAATGGTTCATGATTAATGTGTTTGACAATGGTAATATTCTCTGATTGGTCTAAAATTAACTGCTTCATTTGGTTCTTTTTTATTGAAAATGTGCTCTACATGTTTTCACATTCAGCTCATAAATTGTTGTTTAAGATTAATAATTGTTACATTGCTACAGATGGTTAGTATTAAATTTGATAACTCAAGTTTAGAGTCCTTCCGCCACATGGCCTAAGGCAGCCCTAGAGGCTGGGTCTCTAAAGATTTTTCTAGTTTAAATAATAATTAATGTGATTCCTATCCTAAATAGTAAAATTTAAGATAAGATTTAAAGCAATGCCTCTTTATTAAAGCGTTAAAGCTTGCTTTAATAGGTATTCATAGGTATTAATTGACATCCAAACTTCATAATATGATAATAATGCTTCTAATATTGATTTTAAAGATGATAAATTGTTTTAAACTTAGGTTTTGCTTTCCCAAGGTTGTAGGCATTATCCTAACCTTGCACAAGAAACTTAAAAATTATGGTTAAAACTGCCATTGTTCCATTGACTACAGCTTACAGTTTGATTGCAAATTTAAGATTGATGCTCAGATTAAAAAGTATTTTACGTTTGAGTCAATACAGGGCTCTGGGCAGCCCCAGAGTGGCTTGTGGCCTTTCTTTTGTTTTGCAAACAATGCCTAAAAAAGTTTTTCCCTGTGTTCAAGAAAATTTCTTTTTAACAGTGTCACAGATCTATTCAGATGTTTAAAATAATGCTTAAATTCAAAGATTTTTGCTTCTAGTAAACTGGTAATCACTAAAAAATTTTGCCTCTAGATATGGCTAATATAGCTTTACATTATGTAAGAAAAATTTTTATTGTTTCTGCTTCTATACAAAAAGCCAAAAGTTTTAATCTTTCAGTATATATTGTTTCCTAAGTGAAAAATATTTTATTAACTAATGCTTCTCAAGGGAAGTTTACCTTAAATCCTTGCTCTCACCCAAAAGATTCAGAGACAGTATCCTTTTATTACTTAGTGTTTTAGTTTACTACAAAAGGTTTTACAAAAAGTAAAGAAAGCTTTTATAATTGTTGTTAATTGGTAATTAAAATTTAGTTGTGCCCAAGACAATTCTTTGGCCAGAAAAAACATTATTGTAAAGTCATTTTTCTCATCCTCCCAGCCGATTGTTGGCCCACATGGGCCCAACTAGCTACTGTGGCGCAGAGTCTTAAGACACACAGTTGCCCCTGTTCCCAACACAAATAATCTAGCTGTGTGCTGTAGATGGTGTTTTAAAATACTAAACAATCAAACCTTAATTTGTATATTAATAGTCAATACTATATCTCTGAGCTCATAATTGCTTAAAATTGTTCATCCCTCAGATACTATTAATTCTCAAATTTACAATTGCTTATACATATTTCTAGTTAATAAATAAATAAATTATACATGTGTGACTCTTAATAACTTTTCAAGCTTTCTAGTTACAACCGTTCCTTAAGAAAAATGATTGAAAGTGCAATTAGTCACTGCCCCTTTACAGCCAAGTATTTAAAATGTTTTGTCCAACAAGTTATTAATTCAAAGGATTAGGTATTGTGAAATTTAATACTTTAATTTCTTAAAGACAAAAAAGAAAGTAATTGTATCCCCATATATACTATTTAGTGCATTTCCATGCACACTATTCAAAACATACCTTTATTTTCAAAATTTGAGATTAAAATGTCAAATTTAATAAATGCTTTTTAGTATCTAAAAAGGGTCTACTTATTGGCTTATAGATTGATCCTAAAACAGCTACCTTATTAGAAAAGGGAAAAACAGGTTCTCTCCACAGAATGCTACAGAAGCATATTAGTAATTCATGTGCCGAGCTGACAGGTAAGTTAACTCAGTGTCCTGATTAAAAGGACTAAAAGATTAAATTCATGTTTTATATCCATCCTTGCTTGTCATTTTTCCAGTTTAGACTAGCTTCTAGCCTTTTAACTTTATGGCAACAGTACATCAGAGACTGTATATTCAGACTTAGTAAAATTAGTCATTTAATAGAGTCATAATGATTTTTCTCTTTTCTTCAGTGTGACCAGCCATTCTAACTCAATCTTAGACTGGTCTAATATTCAGTCCAATTACTAGAGATTCCTATATTCTAAATTACCTAGCAAAGTTAATTCAGAGCACATCTACCACTTCCAGAGAGTCTCTGGCCCTTTTTCCTATTCTAAAACCAGCCCAGAGACTGTGCTTGTGCCTTGTTAATTTGCAAACTGATATTAAAGGTCAGTCTGCAGCAAATCGCCTTTGGCATCCAATTACTTCTAATTCTTATGCATTGGTAAAATAAAAGGACCCCCTGACTAACGAATAAAAGGGTCTGAATCCGGTTCTAACCTGGGGAAGGGGCTCGGTTTGTGGTTTTTCAAGAGATAAAGATAGAGCACGGTGGCTGCCAGAGAGATTAATTAGTCAGATGAACGCACATTCCAAATCTTCTTTTAAGTATCACCTTGAGGACTAAAATTCCTCTTTTGCTTAAAATTCAGCTAGAAACTACAGCTCCCAGAAAAGCTGTTTTCCTGCTACTCTCTGAGCCAGCTCCCCCACCAGAGGCCAGAGACTAGCTTTAGCTTTACAATTTGCATCTGAATAAGTACCTGGACTTCCCCCAAAAGAAAATTTACATTACTACTTTCTCATTGTCTAGATCTCTTTCTTTTTTCAAGCAGGTCAATCTACATTCTCCAGCCGGACCTGCAGGCATACCTTCCCCTCCCCCAAGAGCACACAGGTGGCTATTACTATCTCCCTTCCAAGGACATTTCAGCACTTGGCTTTCAATCTGAGATAGAATTTAGATTTACCAAGAGAGCTAGGGAAGTAGAAATTTCTAATATTTACAGAGATTAGTTCTTATTTTAATAGAGATGGACTTAGTCCCATAGCTGGCCTCTGGCTTTTCACCCTTGCTGTTACTGCAAGGTGTTCTTAGTTCCTCAGGCTATGGGAATAACAGGGATGAGGAGGAAAGACTTCCAGCTCCTATTTTAGCCACAATTCGTGGTGCTACTAATGACATAATTCTTGTCTAGGCCTTGCTAAATATGAGGTTGACAAGTCTCCTTTAGGGGCTGCGCAGGAACCAGACCTGCGCGTACTGGTTCGTGATCATAAGAATACAGTATGGCTACCGCTTGGCGCAGGAGATTACTGCGGAGGAAGGTCCAGCTTGACCGTTTCTGAGTTCCCTGTGTGACACACCTGGTTTGAAGGAGGTTGGTATCTGATTCCAGCTAAAAACCAAAAATACCTAAGGCTCTGCCTCCCCTCCCCAAAAGATACCAAGAGCCACAGATGTGGGTCGTGATAGCACCCACGGGAAGAATCGGGTCAATGTCCACCCAAGCCAAGGTTAAAGGCCCACTCATCTACGGATGAGAAAATCATTTGATCACCTCAATTAAGCATTGCCTTATTAAACTTAATTAGTAGGGGGGAGAGAGGTTGGAGACCGTACTGTCGAAAGGGCAAGCCCTTCACTGCCTCCCACCCAAATAAAAAAGCCAATTGGCCTTGTACTAAGGAGCCGGTCTTACCCCTTCTCCCTGATTCCCTGCCTGTCATCCAAAATTGTGGAGGAATATCAACTCAGTGTTATTCTTAATAAAGCGTATTTCAAATTTGTTCAGTCAAACTTAGCCAGGGTTACAACGCCCTACTTAAAATGCAACCAGGAAGTTACCTATTCAGCACTAATTAACATTATAAAGTCAGAGCCTACAGCTCAGCGCTATTCTGTTTATGGTTTACTAGGATAATAAGGACAGTCTTAGCCAGATATAGTTTACCATTAGAAAAGTTAGGGAATCCCACGGAAACAGGTTCTTTCTTTAGCCCTAAGAACTCAGGCAGAACTATTGAGCATAGATAATTTTTCTGCCTCAGGCCAGCCTTTTCTTTTTTTTTCTTTTTTTGTTAACAAATGGGAGGAGATGTAGTTTCCCTTCCCCACCCTGGAACCTGCTTGCTCTAGGGTGGAGTTACCTGCTCATTCGTTCTGCCACACCCACTGCTGGACCCTGTTGCTTTGCTGCTTGGAGGCACACATGTGTTCATCCTGCTACTGGATCCCGAGATTGTTTGGCGGGAAATCGGGTTCCCTCCCCCTTCCTTTATAACTGAGTGTCTGAAAAAAGTAAAATTGAGCTTTGATCAGAATGTTGTCTTTGCTACATTTCTTTCTCTCGCTGCCTAGCCCCTCTTCTCTTCCAGGTTTCCAAAATGCCTTTCCAGGCTAGAACCCAGGCTGTGATCTGCTGGCCAGACAGAACATGTGTGTGTGTGTATGTGTGTGTTCAGTCCATAAAATTTCCTAGAGCCTCTTTATGGCTAAGCTGCATTCCACAGCACCAGTGCATGGCAGCTGAATTACCAAGTCACTATTGAAGGACATCTAGACAGCGCTTATGGCCATTACACACAATCATTGTGAACACTTACAAACAGGTCCATCTGTGAACACGAGTTTCCATGTCTCTGGGATAACTGCCCAGGAGCACATTGGTTGGACCTCACAGCAATTGTATGCTCAGCTCAATTGTTTGCTTTAAAATTTTATTCATTTACTTCTTTCATAGGTGGAGTGTGTGAATGTGGAGGTCAGAAGACAAATTGAAGGAGTCAGTTTTGCTACATTGATCCTGAGGTTTAGCCTCAGGTTATCAAGCACCATTACCCACTTAGCCATCTTACCAGCCTGTGTGCTGTTGGGCATTGGGCTGAAAGACCCACAACGTGAGGACTCCCCCAAGTTCTGACTCATGAGAGGTGACACCCCAAAATCACCCACAAGAAACAGTCTTGCTGCAAATTGCAAGAGGATTTTTATTCAAGAGTGCTCTCGGGCCCACAGTCATACACCACGCAGGGGTAGAGGACCATGGCGCCCGAGTAGCTGAGTAAGGGGGTATTTAAAGGAAGAAACCACAACTCAAGAAGGTGGGGAGGGCGTTGTTGGAAAATACCAAAAATACCAGTTAAGAGTCACAAGGAAGTGTAAAGTCACAAATGTCACAAGGAATACCTGGTAATTGTGAGGGTTATTTCTCAAGACAGTTTCTAAGAGCCCCTAACGATAGCACATTTGCTTGCAGGTTCCAGCAATAGTCAGGGTGAGTCAGGGTGACTTTCTTTGAATGAACACTCTTTGAACCCAGGAAGCGAGTGGGTGGAGGAAGGAATGGGCCTAAAAGCCTCAAATTTTGTTTTTACTTTGCTATACTTCTTCAGGGCTATACACAGACAGTCTGGTCTCCAGTCAAGCTGAGGTTTAAGCCAGGGACCCAGTGGTGATAATTCACCTACATGAGACAGAAGTTCTCTCATGTCTCCTGGACATGATTCCCACCCGGATCTGAGTGGAAAGCGTCTGGCAGCCCTCCTATGTCTGCCTGCCCAGAGCATAGAAGGAACTCTGCCCAGACATGGGCAATCCTCCATTCTCCCTCCTTCCCTTGCCCCTCTTTATTACCTGAAAGAAAATAAAACTTGAGACCTGTGATTCATGTAATTTATGTCAAATAGCCAAAGAGTTGTTTGTAAGCTTTGAAACCTGGGGCTGAGAACATAGCAGAACAGGCCAGGACATGCCCAGGCAGGCCCGTTTTTACGACATTCCTGAGGCTGCTGAGCCATAAAGGTAAAGAGAATGACATGCCAGACTGGCCCAGCGCCTCCCTATCTCCCGCCCTTCTGACCTAAGTTAAATGCTATCTGCATGTATAGTCTGTTTAAATGAACCAATCATGTGAAACCTCTCCAATTCCTCCCCCAGCCCCAGCCCCTTTTCTATAAAAAAAAAAACCCTAGCTTCCAAGTCTCATGGTCGAATCCACTGTCTCCTGCCTGAGATAATCCGCCATTAATCTACCTATTGTTTTTACATCAAGGCATTCTGTTCTGTTCGTGATTCTTCGGTGCACGCCGAATCGGGAATTGAGTGGGGGTTTCCCCACTAGGTTCTTTCAGTACCCACAGTGTGCTATGTTTTGTTTCTTACAAAACAGCTGAACTGTTTTCCAGGAAGGTGTATTAGGAGATCTGAACAGATAGCAAACCTATACAGAGACATAAAAGGGGGATTTATTAGAGTGTCTTCCAGGCTGTGGTCTAGTTAGTCCAATAATGGCTGTCTACTGGTCCAGGAATCCAGTAGTTTTTCAGTTCATGAAGATGAGCATCTCGGCTGGTCTTCCATAGACTGGAATCCAGAAGACACAGAAAGCCAGTGTAGGAATGAGCTTTCCAGTGAGAGCAAGGGTGAGCAGGCAAAGAGCAAAAGCTTCCCTTTTCCGTGTTCTTTCTATAGGCTGCCACAGGAAGGCATAGCCAGATTAAAGGTGGACCTTCCCACCTCAAAGGATCTAGATTACAGGTTGGTCTTCCCACCTCAGAAAACCTGGATTAAAAGTGGGACTTTCCACTTCAAAAGAAAAAAAGTTCTCACAGGTGTTCCCAGCAGCTTGGGTTTTACTTCATTCCAGATGAAGTCAAGTTGACAACCAAAAGTTGCCAGTACAGGTGGCTGGGACATTGTACATCCACACCCACAATTTATGCGAAATTCAGTCACTGTGAACCTTTGCCAGTGTTTGGTGTGTCACTGTTTTTATTTTAACCATTTTGACAGAGAAGCAACGATAGTTCACTATGGGGTTTATTTGATTAAAAACAAAGAGAAGGGGCTAAGAGAGATGGCTCAGTAGTTAACAGCATTTGATGCTCTTACAGAGGACGGGAGTTCAGTTCCCAACACCCCCCTCAGGTAGCTCCCAACCATGTGTAAGCCCAGCTCCAGGAAACCAACCAACTCTTTACCTTCCATGGGCACTGCACGCAAATGCATGCATGTGTATATGCACACACACACACACACACACACACACACAGACACACACACACACACACACACACACACAAATCTCTACATAATTAAATATCAAGGAAATTTTAAATAAAACATTCACTGATGTAAAATGTCCAGGGAAACACTTTTTATGCGTTTATGCTAGAGGTGTACAGTGCATGTGTGTCTGCTGCCTGTGGAGGTCAGAAGAGAGCATAAACCCCAACCCCCTCATCTGGAATTGGAGTTACCATGGTTGTGAGCAGGTGCTGGGAATCAAACCTGGGTCCTTTGCAAGAAAAACAAGGACTTTCATTGATCCATCTCTCTTGTCCTGGAGAACTTGTTGGTTTTTGTATGTTTGTCTGGATTTTTTTGTTGTAGTTTTTGTGTTTGTTTTTTGGTTGTGTGTTTGGTTAGTTGGTTGGATTTTGGTTTTTCAAGACAGGATTTTTCTGTGTGGTCCTGGCTGTCTTGAAACTCTCTCTGTAGACCAGGCTGGTCTTGAACTCAGAGATATGTCTGCCTCTTCCCCACACTCCAAGACCTGGGATTAAAGGTGAGAGGGCAGCCATCGACATCACCACAGCCTGGCTGAAAAAGCTTGTCTTTTATCCGCATGCTCAGGTGCATTCTTTAGTTTTCTTATTTTATTTAGTTTTCTTTAGGTTCTTTCGTTTTCAGGTTTGACTTAACGTTCTGTCTTTAGGGTCCAGTCCCCTGAGGTGCCGGGAGTAAAGCCCTGCAAATGCAAGACATTTTTCAGTTGATTCATGATAAAACTAAACCATCTCTGTTCATCTGCTCCCCACCTCCTCAGAGTTATTGCTGATCTCCCTGACACCCACACAGGCATGTGTGGATCAACGGAGGATAATCTCCCTCCAGTATTAACTGAACACAGCTCTTCATGGTCCCCAAATGCCAATAAAAGCAATATCTAATTCACTGAACTGCTTTGCTGCATTAAACGCTATGATCAGAAGCAACTTGGGGAGGTATGATTTCATTTCATTTGGCAGCTCACAGTCCATTATGAAGGAAAAGAAGGCAGAAACTCAAACAGGGCAGGGACCAAGAGGCAGGAACTGAAGCAGAGACCATGGAGGAGGGCTGCTTATGGTCTTGCTCCTCACAATGTGCTCAGCTTGCTTTTTTTTTTTTTTAGAGACTTCTTTATTTTTAGTGTATGTATGTATGTATGTATGTATGTATGTATGTATGTATGTATATATTTATTTACTTATTGCTTGTCTGCATAAGATGTACATGCTATGTCCAAAGCAGCCACGAGAGGGCTCCAGATCCCCTGAAACTAGAACAACAAATGGTCGTGTGCCACCATGTGGATTCTGGAAGTTGAAACCAGGTCCTCTAGAAGAGCAGCCAGTGTTAACCACTGAGCCATCTCTCCATCTCCTCAGATAGCATTTTTTATACAAGCCAGGCCCACTAATCACAGTGGCTGGGCCTTCCCACACATCAACCATTAATCAATACAATGTCTCATAGACTTGCCTACAGGCAATCTGATAGAGGCATTTTCTCAATTCAAGTTCTGGATTCTTAGATGACTCTAATTCAATTTAGCTGACAAAACCACTAACCAGCACACCCCCCTATCAAACACCTAATAGAATCCATCTTGTTTTACAGGTGAGCAAGCTGGAACCCCTACAGGGTGTTGCAACTCACCCAGCAACTCATCACAGAATAAATATCTATGGATGTCAGTGCCACAGACCCTCTTGGTCCCTTATCTGTGTAGAACAGGCCTCTGATACAGGTGGGCAAGGAGTCGGCAGGAATTGACAGACAGACTCAACACAAGGGAGTGTGGATCTGAATGTAATTTGTCAAATCAAGCATCAAACTTTTTATACAGAAGAAAATAGGGGAGTTGGGTGACACACCAGCAAGGTACAAAGAGGTTACTGGATTCTTACACAAAACAGAGGAATACAAACACGGAAGAACTGGCAGGAACCAACTGGGGTAAAACTCAATGTTAACAACTGGGATCAAAAACAGCTCCACCCAAGGTCCACTTAATCTTAGAAGTCAGGGGCAAGGGCTTCCTGCCCTTGCCATAGTTCCTACTCTAGTCTATTGTGTAGTCCACCTTCCCTCTAGGCCATTGTAAATACTTGTTTGTGTATGGGTGTAACTCAGCTACCTATAGTTCTAAGTATCTACTCTGGTTACTCTTTAGGACACAAACTTCCTTCTTCCTAGATAATGGTAAATTTCTGAGTAGGCCAGTGACTTAGCAAGGTTGAATCAAGGACTGCCTAGAATCTAACTTAGCTATATGTCAAAATATCAATCCTCAGGAGTACTTGTAATAAAGCAATATTAAGGGAAAGCACACAGATCATTTACCAACTAAAGCAAGGACATTGGAGCAGTCTTTATACAGGATGGCACGGTTCCAGCAGACCTAGTTTCCATGAACTTTTTGCCTTGGGACAGTGCCCAGGTTTTCGGGGCTGCTTGTCACTACTTGAGTGGATGTAGCATGTCAGAATCCCAGAATGTGTGTCTGTACAGGTAACATCTTCTATCTGTCCAGTTGTCTGTCCGGTCTATTTGGCCAACCTTTCTAAGGTCCATTATCACAAATTTCTTCCAGGCTACAAGGACTCACTCTGATCACTAATTTGAGTATCCAGACTGAATCTGTCTCTGTCAAACAAGGAAAAACCGTTGACTGTTCCCTGTGCATGAGGATGTAGTATACTCTGTAAGCCGAGTCAGATCCACCTAGTGGGAAACTAAATAGCTCTCCCTGGCTCCTGTTTGGACATGGTGCTCTGGCACAGGAATGCAAAGACAGGCCCACCCCAGTGCCCCTTCTCAGGTGCCCTACCTGGCTGTTTCCTTCCCTCTAACTCAGGAGTACTGCTCCCCAGTCCCTTACTTCTCTAATCCTCCTTCCCGGGTGAACACAGTCAACATAGATTTTCTCACTCAGACACATGACTCCCAGCCCTGATGTGAGCTAAGATCAGTTGAGTAGAAAGTTGAAGAATATTCATGAGGCCTGGCAAGATGGCTTTAGTGGGCAAAGGAACTTATTACCAAGCTTAATTGAACCTGTGGACAAATGTGGTGGAAGGAGAGAATGGACTCTAGCAAGTTGTCCTCTGACCATGCACACCACCCATGTATACAAATACATAAACAAAATGTTAAAAAGAGAGCGAGAGAGAGACAGAACCGTGGTCAGGTTCCAGCTTGCAAGGTTGCGGTCCAATCCACGTCTGCTGGGAATGTTTAAATCATCTGTGTGATTCTAGTATGGCTTCAAGGATGAAAATCAACTTCAGAATCTGAATGAAAAATTAAATAGTAGAGGGGGCATAACTACTCCTAAAGCATGGGGAAGGTTTTTATTGAAGCTAAGTTAGACCCCAGCCTGAGGATAGGATGAGAGTTTGGACATGCTTTCCCTCCTGCATGCTGCTGCTGTCCCAAGGCAAAGCTGTCACTCAGGAAGCATGGCATGTAAAACTTCATCTGTTCCATGAAAAGTCAATTATCTCTTCCCAGACATTGCCTTCCCTGGGTGATAGGTGAGAGCTATTAGCGTGCCCTTGGCAAAGACCTTGCCATGTTTTAATTCTGTCTTTCTGGCTGGACTATCCCTGGCCCAGACCCCTCTGGTGACCCAAGTCTGGGATCTGCCAACTCTGTGGAAACCTCCCAAACTCACTTAGACCCCCAAAGTCTCTCCTGTGGGCTGTGGAGGGACCTCAGTGCCCTTGGCTCTTGTTACTCTCCTATGTGGCTTTTGTTAATCATCTGTGATCAGAGCAGTTTATACAAAGAACTTTAACAGCAGGAGATGAAACAAATACCTCCCTGATGTGGGCAGAGCCCTGTGCTGGTCCTTTTTTTGCAGAGCAACCCTGGACATCTTCACCTTGTGACCATGACAATGGAGCAAGCTGGTCGCTGAGTCCTATTTGAGATCACATTCTATTTTAGTCAACTCAGGCACGCAGCTGTAAATAGTCTCAGTGGGACTGACTGACCATCCAGCTTCCACAGAGAAATCTTTAATGCTCAAGCTAGGAAGAGGGAGGTCCGTGGGGGTGGCCAGGCTGCAAGGCCAGGCCTACTTCTGACTTTTTTTCTGGGAGAAGTGGCATTTTTGTATCACTATCCTTCTTCTTGGTAGTTATCAAGATGGTAAGGAGGGCTCTGAAGTGCTATCTCCAAGAGCAGGTAGGCTTCTGGCATGTTCCTCCCATGGACAAACCAAATAAGGCTGTGGCTTCTCCCATCTAATTTAAGCAGCTTGTTTTTATTCCCTTGCCAAGGAAGGTGCACTGTGCACTGTGCAGCCAGCTTAGTTTGAAACCTAAAAAGACATATTCCTTTAGCTTAGGTTATATCACCTCCATATGGACCCTGATCTTTAGAGTCTGGCTTATATAGAACATTCACAGAAGGACAACCAGACAGCAGGGAAGCTCCTGTGCTTGCAGAAGGGCGAGCACCACTTTGAAGTAATGTTAGCTCACAGAGCCAGCTGACTCTTGTTTGTAAGGTGTGCGAGGAAAGCCTACTTCTCAGATAGTTAAAATGGTGAAGTATGACAGAACACAGGCCACACTTCATTTCTGTGGCGGTTTGAAAGAGAAATATCCCCTAGAGCAGTGCTTCTCAACCATCCTGATACTGTAACCCTTTAATACAGTTCCTCATGTTGTGGGGACCCCCAACCATAAAAGTATTTCACTGCTAATTCATAACTGTAATTTTGCTACTGTAGTGAATCATAATGTAAATATCTCATATGTGATCCATATGAAAAGATCATGTGACTCCCCACAAGGGGTCGCCACCCAGGGCTTGAGAACCACTGCCCTATAGGTTCAGGGATTTAAACAGCAAATCTCCAGTTGGTGCTGTCAGAGGAAGTTCAGGAGGTATAGCTTTGATGGAGCAAGCATAGCATAGGGGTGGGCTTTCAGAGTTTATAAATGCTCTCCACTTCCACTTTTGCTCTTGTCCTCTTTCTGAATGGAGTTGAAGATGTGATCTTTCAACCTCCTCTTCCTCCTTCTGTGCCTGTCACTTGTTGCTGTGCCTTCCTGCCATGGGAGACTTGTTTTTTTTTTTTTTTTTTTTTTTTTTTTGACTAAGATGTATTTTATTTTATTTTATTTTTTTTATATTTTTATTACATATTTTCCTCAATTACATTTCCAATACTATCCCAAAAGTCCCCCATAGCGCCCCCCACTTCCCTACCCACCCATTCCCATTCTTTTGGCCCTGGCATTCCCCTATATTGGGGCATATAAAGTTTGCAAGTCCAATGGGCCTCTCTTTCCAGTGATGGCCGACTAGGCCATCTTTCAATACATATGCAGCTAGAGACAAGAGCTCCAGGGTTCTGGTTAGTACATCATGTTGTTCCAACAATAGGGTTGCAGATCCCTTTAGCTCTTTGGGTACTTTCTCTAGCTTCTCCATTGGGAGCCCTGTGATACATCCAATAGCTGACTGTGAACATCCACTCCTGTGTTTGCTAGGCCCCGGCATCGTCTCACAAGAGACAGCTATATTTGGGTCCTTTCAGCAAAATCTTGCTAGTGTATGCAATGGTGTCAGCGTTTAGAAGCTGATTATGGGACGGATCCCTGGATACAGCAGTCTCTAAATGGTCCATCCTTTCATCACATCTACGAACTTTGTCTCTGTAACTCCTTCCCTGGGTGTTTTGTTCCCAATTCTAAGAAGGTGCACAGTGTCCACACTTTGGTCTTCATTCTTCTTGAGTTTCATGCGTTTAGCAAATTGTATCTTATATCTTGGGTATCCTAAGTTTTGGGCTAATATCCACTTATCAATGAATACATATTGTGTGAGTTCTTTTGTGATTGTGTTACTTCACTCAAGATGATGCCCTCCAGGTCCATCCATTTGGCTAGGAATTTCATAAATTCATTCTTTTTAATAGCTGAGTAGTACTCCATTGTGTAAATGTACCATAATTTCTGTATCCATTCCTCTGTTGAGGGACATCTGGGTTCTTTCCAGCTTCTGGCTATTATAAATAGGGCTGCTATGAACATAGTGGAGCATGTGTCCTTTTTACCGGTTGGGACATCTTCTGGATATATGCCCAGGAGAGGTATTGCTGGATCCTCCGGTAGTACTATGTCCAATTTTCTGAGGAAACGCCAGACTGATTTCCAGAGTGGTTGTACAAGCTTGCAATCCCACCAACAATGGAGGAGTGTTCCTCTTTCTCCACATCCTCGCCAGCATCTGCTGTCACCTGAATTTTTGATCTTAGCCATTCTGACTGGTGTAAGGTGGAATCTCAGGGTTGTTTTGATTTGCATTTCCCTGATGATTAAGGATGTTGAACATTTTTTCAGGTGCTTCTCTGCCATTCGGTATTCCTCAGGTGAGAATTCTTTGTTCAGTTCTGAGCCCCATTTTTTAATGGGGTTATTTGACTTTCTGGAGTCCACCTTCTTGAGTTCTTTATATATATTGGATATTAGTCCCTTATCTGATTTAGGATAGGTGAAGATCCTTTCCCAATCTGTTGGTGGTTTTTTTGTCTTATTGATGGTGTCTTTAGCCTTGCAGAAGCTTTGTAGTTTCATGAGGTCCCACTTGTCAATTCTCGATCTTACAGCACAAGCCATTACTGTTCTATTCAGGAATTTTTCCCCTGTGCCCATATCTTCAAGGCTTTTCCCCACTTTCTCCTCTATAAGTTTCAGTGTCTCTGGTTTTATGTGAAGTTCCTTGATCCACTTAGACTTGACCTTAGTACAAGGAGATAGGAATGGATCGATTCACATTCTTCTACATGTTAACAACCAGTTGTGCCAGCACCATTTGTTGAAAATGCTGTCTTTCTTCCACTGGATGTTTTTAGCTCCCTTGTCGAAGATCAAGTGACCATAGGTGTGTGGGTTCATTTCTGGGTCTTCAATTCTATTCCATTGGTCTATTTGTCTGTCACTATACCAGTACCATGCAGTTTTTATCACAATTGCTCTGTAGTAGAGCTTTAGGTCCGGCATGGTGATTCCACCAGAGGTTCTTTTATCCTTGAGAAGAGTTTTTGCTATCCTAGGTTTTTTGTTATTCCAGATGAATTTGCAGATTGCACTTTCTAATTCGTTGAAGAATTGATTTGGAATTTTGATGGGGATTGCATTGAATCTGTAGATTGCTTTTGGCAAGATAGCCATTTTTACAATGTTGATCCTGCCAATCCATGAGCATGGGAGATCTTTCCATCTTCTGAGATCTTCTATAATTTCTTTCTTCAGAGACTTGAAGTTTTTATTATACAGATCTTTCACTTCCTTAGTTAGAGTCACGCCAAGATATTTTATATTATTTGTGACTATTGAGAAGGGTGTTGTTTCCCTAATTTCTTTCTCAGCCTGTTTATTCTTTGTGTAGAGAAAGGCCATTGATTTGTTTGAGTTAATTTTCTATCCAGCTACTTCACCGAAGCTGTTTATCAGGCTTAGGAGTTCTCTGGTGGAATTTTTAGGGTCCCTTATATATACTATCATATCATCTGCAAAAAGTGATATTTTGACTTCATCTTTTCCAATTTGTATCCCTTTGATCTCCTTTTGTTGTCGAATTGCTCTGGCTAGGACTTCAAGTACAATGTTGAATAGGTATGGAGAAAGTGGACAGCCTTGTCTAGTCCCTGATTTTAGAGGGATTGCTTCAAGCTTCTGACCATTTACTTTGATGTTGGCTACTGGTTTGCTGTAGATTGCTTTTATCATGTTTAGGTATGGGCCTTGAATTCCTGATCTTTCCAATACTTTTATCATGAATGGGTGTTGGATCTTGTCAAATGCTTTTTCCGCATCTAACGAGATGACCATGTGGTTTTTGTCTTTGAGTTTGTTTATATACTGGATTACGTTGATGGATTTCCGTATATTGAACCATCCCTGCATCCCTGGGATGAAACCTACTTGGTCAGGATGGATGATTGTTTTGATGTGTTCTTGGATTCGGTTAGCAAGAACTTTATTGAGGATTTTTGCATCAATATTCATAAGGGATATTGGTCTGAAGTTTTCTATCTTTGTTGGGTCTTTTTGTGGTTTAGGTATCAGAGTAATTGTGGCTTCATAGAATGAGTTGGGTAGAGTACCTTCTGTTTCTATTTTGTGGAATAGTTTGTGAAGAACTGGGATTAGATCTTCTTTGAAGGTCTGATAGAACTCTGCACTAAACCCATCTGGTCCTGGGCTTTTTTTAGTTGGGAGACTATTAATGACTGCTTCTATTTCTTTGGGGGATATAGGGCTGTTTAGATCATTAACCTGATCTTGATTCAACTTTGGTACCTGGTATCTGTCTAGGAACTTCTCCATTTCATCCAGGTTCTCCAGTTTTGTTGAGTATAGCCTTTGGTAGAAGGATCTGATGGTGTTTTGGATGTCTTCAGGATCTGTTGTTATGTCTCCTTTTTCATTTCTGATTTTGTTAATTAGGATGCTTTCCCTGTGCCCTCTAGTGAGTCTGGCTAAGGGTTTATCTATCTTGTTGATTTTCTCAAAGAACCAGCTCCTTGATTGGTTGATTCTTTGAATAGTTTTTCTTGTTTCCACTTGGTTGATTTCACCCCTGAGTTTGATTATTTCCTGCCGTCTACTCCTCTTGGGTGAATTTGCTTCCTTTTGTTCTAGTGCTTTTAGGTGTGTTGTCAAGCTGCTAATGTGTGCTCTCTCTAGTTTCCTTTTGGAGGCACTCAGAGCTATGAGTTTTCCTCTTAGAAATGCTTTCATTGTGTCCCATAAGTTTGGGTATGTTGTGGCTTCATTTTCATTGAACTCTAAAAAGTCCTTAATTTCTTTCTTTATTCCTTCCTTGACCAAGGTATCATTGAGAAGAGTGTTGTTCAGTTTCCACGTGAAGGTTGGCTTTCTATTATTTATTTTGTTATTGAAGATCAGCCTTAGGCCATGGTGATCTGATAGGATGCATGGGACAATTTCAATATTTTTATATCTGTTGAGGCCTGCTTTATGACCAATTATGTGGTCAATTTTGGAGAAGGTACCATGAGGTGCTGAGAAGAAGGTATATCCTTTTGTTTTAGGATAGAATGTTCTGTAGATATCTGCCAGATCCATTTGATTCATAATTTCTCTTAGTTTCACTGTGTCCCTGTTTAGTTTCTGTTTCCATTATCTGTCCATTGGTGAAAGTGGTGTGTTGAAGTCTCCCACTATTATTGTATGAGGTGCAATGTGTGCTTTGAGCTTTACTAAAGTTTCTTTAATGAATGTGGCTGCCTTTGTATTTGGAGCATAGATATTCAGGATTGATAGTTCCTCTTGGAGGATTTTACCTTTGATGAGTATGAAGTGTCCCTCCCTGTCTTTTTTAATGACTTTGGGTTGGAAGTCAATCTTATCAGATATTAGAATGGCTACTCCAGCTTGTTTCTTCATGCCATTTGCTTGGAAAATTGTTTTCCAGCCTTTCATTCTGAGGTAGTGTCTATCTTTTTCTCTGAGATGAGTTTCTTGTAAGCAGCAAAATGTTGGGTCTTGTTTGTGTAGCCAGTTTGTTAGTCTATGTCTTTTTATCGGGGAGTTGAGTCCATTGATATTAAGAGATATTAAGGAAAAGTAATTGTTGTTTCCTGTTATTTTTGTTGTTAAAGTTGGCATTTTGTTCTTGTGGCTGTCTTCTTTTAGGTTTGTTGAGGGATTACCTTCTTGTTGTTTCTAGGGCGTGGTTCCTGTCCTTGTATTGGTTTTTTTCTGTTATTATCCTTTGAAGGGCTGGATTCGTGGAGAGATAATGTTTGAATTTGGTTTTGTCGTGGAATACTTTGGTTTCTCCATCTATGTTAATTGAGAGTTTGGCTGGGTATAGTAGCCTGGGCTGGAATTTGTGTTCTTTTAGTGTCTGTATAACATCCGTCCAGGATCTTCTGGCTTTCATAGTCTCTGGTGAAAAATCTGGTGTAATTCTGATAGGCTTGCCTTTATATGTTACTTGGCCTTTTTCTCTTACTGCTTTTAGTATTCTATCTTTATTTAGAGCATTTGTTGTTCTGATTATTATGTGTCGGGAGGTATTTCTTTTCTGGTCCAGTCTATTTGGAGTTCTGTAGGCTTCTTGTATGTTCATGGGCATCTCTTTCTTTAGATTTGGGAAGTTTTCTTCTATAATTTTGTTGAAGATGTTTGCTGGTCCTTTGAGTTGAAAATCTTCATTCTCATCCACTCCTATTATCCGTAGGTTTGGTCTTCTCATTGCGTCCTGTATTTCTTGGATGTTTTGAGTTAGGATCTTTTTGCATTTTACATTTTCCTTGATTGTTGTGCCGATGTTCTCTATGGAATCTTCTGCACCTGAGATTCTCTCTTCCATCTCTTGTATTCTGTTGCTGATGCTCGTATCTATGGTTCCAGATTTCTTTCCTAGGGTTTCTATCTCCAGTGTTGCCTCATTTTGGGTTTTCTTTATTGTGTCTACTTCCCTTTTTAGGTCTAGTATGGTTTTGTTCATTTCCATCATCTGTTTGGATGTGTTTTCCTGTTTTTCTGTAAGGACTTCTACCTGTTTGATTATGTTATCGTGTTTTTCTTTAAGGATTTGTAACTCTTTAGCAGTGTTCTCCTGCAATTCTTTAAGGGATTTTTGTGCTTTCTCTTTATTGTCTTCTGCCTGTTTAGCAGTGTTCTCCTGCATTTCTTTAAGTGTGTTATTAAAGTCCTTCTTGAAGTTCTCTATCATCATCAGGAGATATGCTTTTAAATCCGTGTCTAGCTTTTCCGGTGTGTTGGGGTGCCCTGGACTGGGCGAAGTGGGGGTGCTGGGTTCTGATGATGGTGAGTGGTCTTGGTTTCTGTTAGTAAGATTATTACGTTTACCTTTCGCCATCTGGTAATCTCTGGGGTTAGTTGTTATCGTTGTCACTGTTTAAAGATTGGAGCAGAAGCTGTGTTCCACTCACCAGCAGTCTCTAAATCCTGCGGCGGGGGTCGTGGGTAGCTGACGGTACCCCGGTGCTGGTCCAGCCGGAAGAGGCCTGTGGTCCTACACAGGCCGTTTTTCTGCTTCCCTAACTAATGCAGTCTCTGGTCCCGCGTGCAATTGGATTGGAGCAGAAGCTGTGTTCCACTCTCCAGAAGTCTTAAGATCCTGTGGTGGGTGTTGTGGGTAGCTGGTGAGTGTCAGCCGACCCTGCGCCCCAGCTGCCCCGGTGCTTTTCTGACCGGAAGAGGGTTGTGGCCCTATGTAGGCCGGATTTCTCTCTCCCCAACCAGAGCAGTCTCAGGTCCCGTGTGATTGGACTGGAACAGAAGCTGTGTTCCACTCACCAGCAGTCCCAAAATCCTGCGGCGGGGGTCGTGGGTAGCTGGCGGGTGTCAGGCAACCCTGCGCTCCCGCTACCCTGGCGCTGATCCGGCGGGATGAGGCCTGTGGCCCTACTCAGGCCAGTTTCTGCTTCCCTAACTAATGCAGTCTCAGGTCCCGCGCAATTGGATTGGAGCAGAAGCTGTGTTCCACTCACCAGCAGTCCCAAAATCCTGCGGCGGGGGTCGTGGGTAGCTGGCGGGTGTCAGGCAACCCTGCGCTCCCGCTACCCTGGTGCTGATCTGGCCAGATGAGGCCTGTGGCCCTACTCAGGCCGGTTTCTGCTTCCCTAACTAATGCAGTCTCAGGTCCCGCGCAATTGGATTGGAGCAGAAGCTGTGTTCCACTCACCAGCAGTCCTGAAATCCTGCGGCGGGGGTCGTGGGTAGCTGGCGGGTGTCAGGCAACCCTGCGCTCCCGCTACCCCAGCGCTGATCTGGCCGGATGTGGCCTGTGGCCCTACTCAGGCCGGTTTCTGCTTCCCTAACTAATGCAGTCTCAGGTCCCGCACATTGGATTGGAGCTGAAGCTGTGTTCCACTCACCAGCAGTCCCAAAATCCTGCGGCGGGGGTCGTGGGTAGCTGGCGGGTGTCAGGCAACCCTGCGCTCCCGCTACCCCGGCGCTGATCCAGCCGGATGAGGCCTGTGGTCCTACTCAGGCCGGTTTCTGCTTCCCTAACTAATGCAGTCTCAGGTCCTGCGCAATTGGATTGGAGCAGAAGCTGTGCTCCACTCACCAGAAGTCTTAAGATCCTGTGGCGGGTGTTGTGGGTAGCTGGCAGCAGACCCTGCGCCCCAGCTGCCCCGGTCCATGGGAGACTTGTATCCCACTGTAGCTATGAGCTAAAATGAACCCTGTCTTCCATGAGTTGTTTTTGGTGAGGGGTTTTGTTATAGCAACAGAAAAGCAATGAACCCACTTTCCCTTTCTATCATCCCAAGGGATCTGCTTTCTAAGGAATTGATGGGGAAAAACACAGAACATAGATTTTTGCTTCTATGAGGCTTAGTGTGTGCCAGCTTAGACTTATTACCTTGGAAATTCCTCCTTTTTACTGTATGGCTAGATATGCAATGATAGGCCTTGGTTTCTCTCTGGAGAAACATAAGCAGCATCTACTCCCTCCTCCTAAGTCCCCAATGACAAACCAACATAGGTTTCTACTGAGGATCATCCAGCAGAACCAATGAGTTTACTGAGGTTATGTCCTGGTTAGTTTCTTCTCAACTTGACACAAGCTGGAGTCAAACAGAAAGAACCACAATTGAGAAAATGCCTCCATCAGATTTACTATACGCAAATCTGTAGGGTTTTCTTGAATGATAATTGAGAGAGGACGACCCAGCCCACCTTGGATGGTGTTCCCCTAAGCACATGCTCTTGAACAGCATAAGAAAAGAGGTTGAGCAATCCATGGGAGCAAGCCAGTAAGCGGCATACTTCCATGGCTTCTTTTTCAGTTCCTGCTTACAGGTCCCTGCTTTTAGTTCTGCCCCGACTACCTGTCAAGATAGACTACAAGCTGTATGATGAAATAAACCCTTTCCTCCCCAAGTCACTTCCTTTAATGGCAGTCTATCCCACCAATAGAAAACAAACGAAGCAAACAATTTCCTTACAGTGTGGGGGTGAAGAGTTACAAGCAGGTACACGGGTGACCCCTAAGAAGGCGCACTGGAAACTCTTCACACAGCACATCTGCTACATCCCATCTACCTACATCCCCTCCACAGCCATTGTGCTTTAGTAATCCCTAAGCCCCAGACTAAGTACAACTGGGGCAGAATTGAATTAAATGCCTGCAAGGAGAACCTGGAATATCACCTAAGGGTCCAGGGACTCCTTTTCTGAGGGAGGGCTAGCATTCCACAGGTTGCTTCTGATGGTCCCCTGAGAGAATGCATGGTTGATGAGGGAGAATGCAAGATAAAGATGATGTCTCTTTTGTTCAGAGGGCTGTGTTCTACAACAATGTTCACCTGCTAAAGGCCCTCTGGCCAGCATTCCAGTACCATGTTTCCTGCTATTCAGCTTAGTCCTTGGGATCCAGCCCTCTGGGTTAGGGTCAGAGATCAGTACCATTCACAGTAGCAGCAACAGGTGTGGGACTGAATGACCCAGGTCTATCTTCTGAAGGCTCCTTTCTACTTCTCATGCCAACTGTTCTTCATCTTTGAGTCCAGCACTTTGGTAAGCCTGATGACAGAGGCTTGGACACCAATGTTTTTGCACCAAAAAATTTTGTCTTCCAGTAATCCCATCTTTTTTTTTTCTTTCTGAGAATTTGTGTTCCAGACATGGAAAACTTAGCATTACTCTATACAAGAACTGATCCTTGTAAGCAGATGTTTATCATGAAGGAATAATCATCAGGCTGCTTAGTATAATTATTTTATATATGCTAAACTCTTTTCAAAAGATAGCTATGAAATTAAAAGATTGAAAGCAGTCCCATCTACCAAGTACTTTTGAAAGCATAATAAATTTGAATGGTAGCAAACCCCTTAGACATGAACAGCATAGACCACACTAAAGCATCCATAACAGTAGAGAGCCTAGGGTAACAGGTTTCATGTAAAATAGATCCCTAATGACTAGGGAGTGTTTCCCAGGGGAGTCCTGGTATGTAATGTAAATACAAACTGTATTCTATATTTGTTTGTTTGTAATAATAGGATCTCAATATAACTATGGCTGACCTCCAACTTGCTGCAAGGAGGAAAATGGCCTTGAACTTTGAACTTGCCTCCACCCTCCAAGGGCTGGAATGACAGGCCTGTACCATCCCCACTCCCACATTGTGCAGTGCTGGGACTTGAAGCCAGGACTGAGTGAGCACTCTACCAACTGAGCTCTAACCCCAGTCAGTCAGACGTGCATTTGTTCGCTGAACAGATCTCGAAAGAGTTAAGAGCCTGGATACCAAGTGCTCCCTCCACCATGAGCTTTACTGATCTGACCACACTTCCTTTTACATCCACAGCCTTTTACACTTCCTTTTACATCCATTTTACATTTCATCCTTTACATCCTTTTACATCACACTTCCTTTTACATCCATCAGCAAAGATGTTAGGTGCATTCCGAGTTTGAGTCCCAACCTGCTTCTTCCTAAACTGATTAATCTCAACTAAAGACTGACAGAATTTACTCACAAATTCAATCAAGCTTCTCACCCAACTACACCTTCTGGTTTTCAAACCTCACAATCTTTACTATGTCTAGGCCATGGGGAGCTGTTTTCATCATGGCAAACTTATCTATTTCTCTTATTTCCAATGTCACCCATAGGCCATGTAGCCCAGGAAATCTGCAGGTCAATCTTGCCAAATGTGAAGGACAAGGGGACCCTTCCTCCCCATAGTTCCATGACACAGTCTGCATGGCCTTTTGCCCTGCTTCACTAAAGCCTACTGTGAGTTTACACCTCCCATGTAGGTCTGTGTTCAAGAGACTTCTATTCCAAATCATGCAATATTGGGAGAATGCTCAAAACCCCCCCTCCTTGGGCTAAGGAACAGCTCAATGGCAGAGTGCTTGTCTGGCAAGCTGAAGACCCTGGGTTTGACTCCCCAGGACAACAACAGCAGCAGCCAAACCTAACCAACTCAATAAAAATAAACCCTCTTCCCCTTTCCTGTAGAAGCCTGTTTGTGGAATATTGAGCAACACACAGGGTCTACCTATCCCTTACAATATTTTTGGGACTTAGATGGACAGTGTCCTCCAGTAGAGAAAGACAGTGAATAAAGGCATTTTCTATGATTTAAAGGAGGATCTTTCTGTACTCTCACCACACACACACACACACACACACACACACACACACACACACACACACACGTATAAATGTATCCATTCAAAGGATACAATTAAATCAAGTGCTGGGTTTTAGGGAAGCTGAAAGGATTATATACCTGATCTGCTGCAAACTCATCTAGTGACAAAGACAGACCTGTGAGTGGAGAGTGCTGTATGTCACTCATATTTACATCACTGTGATGAAATGAAAGAATCAATTTAGGAGGAAAGAGTTAGTTTTTGGCTCATGGTTTCAGTCCATGGTTGCTTGGCCCTGTAGCTTTGGGCATCTAGCAACTTAGTGCATCATGGTAGCAGCTTGTAGCAGGTTTACCATGGCAGAGAAGCCGGGAAGGAAAGGGGAGCAAGGTCCCAACAGTGTCTCAAAGGCATGTTCCCAGTGATCTAACTTTCTTCCTCAGGCCACACCTAGAGGAGCAATTCTTCAAAACTTGGTTCTTTGGCAGACATTTCACATCTAAACTACCACATGCTATAATAGAACAAGGTACTATGGGAAGTGCCTCAGATATGCTCAACATGGCAAGGGAAGGAGTGCTCTTGAATTTTAAAGCTTGCAAGCTGAGTTTTGAACTGTGGGAATGAATTCATCAGGTAGACTGAAGTGGAAGTCAGCCCTAGTGGATGAAAGGTTGGTTGGCTTCTGTTGAGCACAGAACACCATGTGGTAATCTGGGTTCAAGGCGTTCTTTTTTGTTTTTTGTTTTCTCGGGACAGTGTCTCACTATGTAGCCCCGATTGACCTGGAACTCACTATGGAGATCAGGCTGGACTCAAACTCACAGAGATCTATCTGCCTCTGCCTCTCAAGTGCTGGGATTCAAGGCATGTACCACTATGACTAGATTTCAAAATGTTCTTTCATTCCCAATCAGGAAGATACTTTGAAAATGCAAACCTTCTTGAAGTGGTTTGGTGACTTTCCATGAGCAGACAACCTGAGTTTGATCCTGTGACCTAAATCTTGGGAAGATAGAACAACCAATTCCTGCAAGTTGCCCTCTGACTTCATGCTAGGGCAAATGCACACTCCCTAATATGTATGCTCCAGCCCCCCAACTCCCAAACACTAATTGTGTAATGATAAATAAAGCAGGAACTGGGGCTTGATAGATGGCTCAGTGGTTAAGAGCACTAACTGCTCTTCCAGGGGACCTGAGTTCAATTTCAAGCAACCACATGGTGGCTCACAACCATCTGTAATGAATTCTGATGCCCTCTCCTAATGTGTCTGAAGACAGCTACAGTGTACTCATATACATACAATAAGTAGATACACCTTTAAAAGAAATAAAGCAGGAACTGAATGAGGAAATGCCTGAGTCAATAGACTATGGTTCAATCTCTGGGTACAAGCAAGGTTGAAGGAGAAGTGAGGCAGCACAGTCAGGCATTCTGGGCCATGAAGGATCTCTTAGAGCATATTGAAGAATTTGGGGTTTATTCGTAGACTTTAGGGAGACCCTGGAAGATTTTGAGCCACTTAAAACTACATTTGCTTTTTAGAAGGGTCACTATGGGAAAGAGTCTGACACCCAGTAAACAGGGTGATTGGAAACTTGATTAACCCAGAGATAGGAAGATTTATTATAAAATAACACTTGCAGATGAGTAGAGACCGAAATGGATAAGGGCACAGTGGGAAATGAAAGCTCAGGACTACAATGTCTGTGGATAATAAACTGAAATATCCAATCCAATGACACGTGGATTCGTTGCCAACTGATTGTCATTAGTTGAAGAGGAAGAGCCCGGAAAGTGGTGCTGAAGCTTCTGCTTAGATAATTAGAGGGAGAAGAACAAAGACAGTGAACAGTGGGCAGGAGAAGTGTCCACTCCCTGTGGGTTGGCAACCACTGGGACCTCCGTGAAAGTGAGCATGTTTTACTGAACCAAGTAGTTAATCTGACAAGGGACCCGTTCAAGTCAGGGGTACCATTACTGTGATGAAACAGCATGACCAAAGCAACGTGGGGGAGAAAAGGGCTTATTTGGCTTAGGCTTCCACCTCACAGTTCATCATCAAAGGAAGTCAGAACAGGAACTTGAGCAGGGCAGAAACCTGGAGTCAGGAGCTGATGCAGAGGTCATGAAGGAGAGAGTGCTAGTTATTGGTTTGCTCCTCCTGGCTTGCTCAGCCGGCTTTGTCATAGAACCCAGGACTGCCAGCCCAGAGATGACAGCACCCACAATTGGCTGGGCCCTCCCCCACCTAATTATGAAATTGCCTTAATTTCTTCATTAAGAAAATGCGTTACAGCTGGATCTTATGGAAGCATTTTCTAAATCTAGATTTCTCCTCTCAGATGACTCTAGCTTGTGTTAAGTTGACATAAAACTATCCAGGACAGGATCTGTAGGATCAGACTTCAGACAAGTGAGTAGCCTGCTTATATGGGCTATGAGTCCCCTGAGACATGAAGGATGGAGGTTACTCCTGGCTTGCCATCAGTGCTCTTCCTGGTTCACAGTAGTGAGCAGCATCTTCCAGGGATGCTGCTTGTTCCTAAAAGCTCCAGGCTGGATCACTGTGCTATCTTTTTTGGAACAAGGAACAAAGACCACATTGATCATCTGGCAACCCTGATGTCAAATCCCTTGGTCTTGGCCTTGCTGGACTGCGATCTCCAGCTAATTACTCAGAGGGACCCAGAGAGCCTGCCTAACCAGACATTTCTACGGGTCTGGCCCATGCAGGGACCTTCTTTGCCACACTCAGGGGTTCTACCCATGGGAGGGTTCAGGGCATGACCCTGGGAAGGCTGGGAACCCTTAGGAAACTTTGACCAGGACAGGAGCTAGCTGCTTCTGCGTTCACTTCTTGGCACTAGTAAGTGGGACTCACCAAAATGCAATGCAGAGTCAGCCAGTGAGATCAGCATTGGCTGTGAAGCCCAAGCTGAGTTGGAGAGGTCAGGAGAGAGAGGAGAGGAGTACTGGAACAAACAGAAAAGGAATGTAACCCTGTTTTTTAAGCACTAACAAAAAAGGGAAAGTTTGGGGGCAAAGTGCCTGGTTCCCCAATGCTGTCTGGGAGAATTATGCCCAACCCTCAGGCTGTTAGAGTTAGTTTTCCAAGCAAATCAAAAAGCCTCAGGAAAACAATCTATACGCTTTTTGCAAAGAGAGCCCCCCAACCCCAGGGCATCAGACACTAGGAATTCCACTGCACTGAGAAACCAGTCTGTAAGGACTAGGTCGCCTCTGTGATTTGAGCATTGCTTCCACTTACAGGTAGCTCAAAATCATACAAGCAAATCCCTCTGCCTCAAACACATACCAGAAGAGCAAAGGAGTGATCCAAGCATGGATATTAGACACTTTCAGCTCCACTGGGAACGCTTTTGGTCTTAAAATTTTTTCTCATTATGTTTGTGTGAGCATGCACTAATGTGGAAATAGAGAACACTCTTCATGACTTGGTTCTCTCTTCTACCATGTTGGTTCTGAGAACTGAACTTAGGTCACCAGGCTTTGTGGCAAGTGTTTTTCCCTACTTTTTGGCCATGTTTGTTCTTGAGTCATTATTTTGTAGATGAATCCTCAGAGGTTTGCTGGATTGTGGGCTCTGGAATGGGCTCACTGCTCACTTACCTCCAAGAATGACCCCATGCCTGCCTACACTCATAAAGAAATTCCCAACACTCTGGCTTTGAGCTTCTCCACCTAACTGCCACATAAAGCTTCTGAATTTTGTTTGATGGAAAATCCTGGAAATCCTATTAAGCATACAAGCTACCTGAGCTCCTCTCCTGAAGACTAATTTTAAAGGTCTAAATAAGGCCTCCCAGAATCTAGATTTGGAAAATGGGGTCAGGGCAAGTGTACTTACTGGGCAAGCATGACTTGAGTTCAAAGCCGATCACACATGTGGAGAGGAATTTTAATTCAGCAGCATGGCAGCTCTGGCACGGGATCACATCCAAAGATATGATCATGGCTTTGACCATGGTCATTGCAACCAGTAGGTGAGAAAAGATGCTGAGGACTGTACCTATGTCAATCCAAGAGTGGAGAGGTCTAGGCCGGCCATGAGAAAAGACACAGCATTCTCAACAGGTGTTGAGGGGAGATATTGCTGGACTATTCTGTGTGCTGGAGTTTATAGCCCATCCTTGGATGATACTTCTGAAATAACGTGGGGCTGCTGTTGATGGAATGAATCCTGAGGTGAGCACCCACATGGCAGTTCACGACTGTCTGTAACTCTAGCTCGAGGAGATCAGACATCCTAACACAGACATTCATGCAGGTGAAATACCAGTGCACTACAATGAAAACGAATATTTTCTTTAAAAAAAAAAAAGAAAACTATTGTGGAAAAATGGAGAAAAAGATAGACATGAGCTCTCGACTGCTGGTCATGGTGGGTTTTTTCCTCAGCAATAGGAAGTAACTAATATGACTGCTGTCCTTATGAAAGGACAAATGTGGAATGCTTGCCCAGTTCCAACTAGGCTGTCCTCTCATTCTGTGGCCTAACAATTCCCATGCTCCCTTACCAGACCTTCCCTTACATTCATTCTATTTTCATCTACTTATCCAGCTAAAATTATCTTCTAGTATCTGTCTCTATTAACTACAGATCTCCTGTATGACAATCAATCTCTGTGATATCTTCCTCTATGATCTAGATGTGTCATCTATTTCATCTGCATTTTGGTTTTGTTTTATTTTTAGTTTTTTTTTAATATTTTTTAGTACATATTTTCCTCAATTACAATTCCAATGCTATCCCAAAAGTCCCCCATAGCGCCCCCCACTTCCCTACCCACCCATTCCCATTCTTTTGGCCCTGGCATTCCCCTATATTGGGACATATAAAGTTTGCAAGTCCAATGGGCCTCTCTTTCCCGTGATGGCCGACTAGGCCATCTTTCGATACATATGCAGCTAGAGACAAGAGCTCCGGGGTACTGGTTAGTTCATCATGTTGTTCCAACTATAGGGTTGGAGATCCCTTTAGCTCCTTGGGTACTTTCTCTAGCTTCTCCATTGGGAGCCCTGTGATACATCCAATAGCTGACTGTGAGCATCCACTCCTGTGTTTGCTAGGCCCCTGCATAGTCTCACAAGAGACAGCTAAATTTGGGTCCTTTCAGCAAAATCTTGCTAGTGTATGCAATGGTGTCCGCGTTTAGAAGCTGATTATGGGATGGATCCCTGGATACGGCAGTCTCTAGATGGTCCACCCTTTCATCACAGCTCCAAACTTTGTCTCTGTAACTCCTTCCATGGGTGTTTTGTTCCCAATTCTAAGAAGGGGCACAGTGTCCACATTTTGGTCTTCATTCTTCTTGAGTTTCATGCGTTTAGCAAATTGTATCTTATATCTTGGGTATCCTAAGTTTTGGGCTAATATCCACTTATCAGTGAATACATATTGTGTGAGTTCCTTTGTGATTGTGTTACCTCACTCAAGATGATGCCCTCCAGGTCCATCCATTTGGCTAGGAATTTCATAAATTCATTCTTTTTAATAGCTGAGTAGTACTCCATTGTGTAAATGTACCATAATTTCTGTATCCATTTCTCTGTTGAGGGACATGTGGGTTCTTTCCAGCTTCTGGCTATTATAAATAGGGCTGCTATGAACATAGTGGAGCATGTGTCCTTCTTACCGGTTGGGACATCTTCTGGATATATGCCCAGGAGAGGTATTGCTGGATCCTCTGGTAGTACTATGTCCAATTTTCTGAGGAACCGCCAGACTGATTTCCAGAGTGGTTGTACAAGCTTGCAATCCCACCAACAATGGAGGAGTGTTCCTCTTTCTGCACATCCTCGCCAGCATCTGCTGTCACCTGAATTTTTGATCTTAGCCATTCTGACTGGTGTGAGGTGGAATCTCAGGGTTGTTTTGATTTGCATTTCCCTGATGATTAAGGATGTTGAACATTTTTTCAGGTGCTTCTCTGCCATTCGGTATTCTTCAGGTGAGAATTCTTTGTTCAGTTCTGAGCCCCATTTTTTAATGGGGTTATTTGACTTTCTGGAGTCCACCTTCTTGAGTTCTTTATATATATTGGATATTAGTCCCTTATCTGATTAAGGATAGGTAAAGATCCTTTCCCAATCTGTTGGTGGTTTTTTTGTCTTATTGATGGTGTCTTTTGCCTTGCAGAAGCTTTGCAGTTTCATGAGGTCTCACTTGTCAATTCTCGATCTTACAGCACAAGCCATTGATTTTCTATTCAAGAATTTTTCCCCTGTGCCCATATCTTCAAGGCTTATCCCCACTTTCTCCTCTATAAGTTTCAGTGTCTCTGGTTTTATGTGAAGTTCCTTGATCCACTTAGACTTGACCTTAGTACAAGGAGATAGGAATGGACCGATTTGCATTCTTCTACATGTTAACAACCAGTTGTGCCAGGACCATTTGTTGACAATGCTGTCTTTCTTCCACTGGATGTTTTTAGCTCCCTTGTCGAAGATCAAGTGACTGTAGGTGTGTGGGTTCATTTCTGGGTCTTCAATTCTATTCCATTGGTCTATTTGTCTGTCACTATACCAGTACCACGCAGTTTTTATCACAATTGCTCTGTAGTAAAGCTTTAGGTCCGGCATGGTGATTCCACCAGAGGTTCTTTTATCCTTGAGAAGAGTTTTTGCTATCCTAGGTTTTTTTGTTATTCCAGATGAATTTGCAGATTGCACTTTCTAATTCGTTGAAGAATTGAGTTGGAATTTTGATGGGGATTGCATTGAATCTGTAGATTGCTTTTGGCAAGATAGCCATTTTTACAATGTTGATCCTGCCAATCCATGAGCATGGGAGATCTTTCCATCTTCTGAGATCTTCTATAATTTCTTTCTTCAGAGACTTGAAGTTTTTATTATACAGATCTTTCACTTCCTTAGTTAGAGTCACTCCAAGATATTTTATATTATTTGTGACTGTTGAGAAGGGTGTTGTTTCCCTAATTCCTTTCTCAGCCTGTTTATTCTTTGCGTAGAGAAAGGCCATTGATTTGTTTGAGTTAATTTTATATCTAGCTACTTCACCGAAGCTGTTTATCCGGTTTAGGAGTTCTCTGGTGGAATTTTTAGGGTCACTTATATATACTATCATATCATCTGCAAAAAGTGATATTTTGACTTCATCTTTTCCAATTTGTATCCCTTTGATCTCCTTTTGTTGTCGAATTGCTCTGTCTAGGACTTCAAGTACAATGTTGAATAGGTATGGAGAAAGTGGACAGCCTTGTCTAGTCCCTGATTTGAGAGGGATTGCTTCAAGCTTCTCACCATTTACTTTGATGTTGGCTACTGGTTTGCTGTAGATTGCTTTTATCATGTTTAGGTATGGGCCTTGAATTCCTGATCTTTCCAAGACTTTTATCATGAATGGGTGTTGGATCTTGTCAAATGCTTTTTCCGCATCTAACGAGATGACCATGTGGTTTTTGTCTTTGAGTTTGTTTATATACTGGATTACGTTGATGGATTTCCGTATATTGAACCATCCCTGCATCCCTGGGATGAAACCTACTTGGTCAGGATGGATGATTGTTTTGATGTGTTCTTGGATTCGGTTAGCAAGAACTTTATTGTGGATTTTTGCATCAATATTCATAAGGGATATTGGTCTGAAGTTTTCTATCTTTGTTGGGTCTTTTTGTGGTTTAGGTATCAGAGTAATTGTGGCTTCATAGAATGAGTTGGGTAGAGTACCTTCTGTTTCTATTTTGTGGAATAGTTTGTGAAGAACTGGGATTAGATCTTCTTTGAAGGTCTGATAGAACTCTGCACTAAACCCATCTGGTCCTGGGCTTTTTTTGGTTGGGAGACTATTAATGACTGCTTCTATTTCTTTGGGGGATATAGGGCTGTTTAGATCATTAACCTGATCTTGATTCAACTTTGGTACCTGGTATCTGTCTAGGAACTTCTCCATTTCATCCAGGTTCTCCAGTTTTGTTGAGTATAGCCTTTGGTAGAAGGATCTGATGGTGTTTTGGATGTCTTCAGGATCTGTTGTTATGTCTCCTTTTTCATTTCTGATTTTGTTAATTAGGATGCTTTCCCTGTGCCCTCTAGTGAGTCTGGCTAAGGGTTTATCTATCTTGTTGATTTTCTCAAAGAACCAGCTCCTTGATTGGTTGATTCTTTGAATAGTTTTTCTTGTTTCCACTTGGTTGATTTCGCCCCTGAGTTTGATTATTTCCTGCCGTCTACTCCTCTCGGGTGAGTTTGCTTCCTTTTGTTCTAGTGCATTTAGGTGTGTTGTCAAGTTGCTAATGTGTGCTCTCTCTAGTTTCTTTTTGGAGGCACTCAGAGCTATGAGTTTTCCTCTTAGAAATGCTTTCATTGTGTCCCATAAGTTTGGGTATGTTGTGGCTTCATTTTCATTGAACTCTAAAAAGTCCTTAATTTCTTTCTTTATTCCTTCCTTGACCAAGGTATCATTGAGAAGAGTGTTGTTCAGTTTCCACGTGAATGTTGGCTTTCTATTATTTATTTTGTTATTGAAGATCAGCCTTAGTCCATGGTGATCTGATAGGATGCATGGGACAATTTCAATATTATTGTATCTGTTGAGGCCTGTTTTGTGACCAATTATGTGGTCAATTTTGGAGAAGGTACCATGAGGTGCTGAGAAGAAGGTATATCCTTTTGTTTTAGGATAGAATGTTCTGTAGATATCTGCCAGATCCATTTGATTCATAATTTCTCTTAGTTTCACTGTGTCCCTGTTTAGTTTCTGTTTCCATGATCTGTCCATTGGTGAAAGTGGTGTGTTGAAGTCTCCCACTATTATTGTATGAGGTGCAATGTGTGCTTTGAGATTTACTAAAGTTTCTTTAATGAATGTGGCTGCCTTTGTATTTGGAGCATAGATATTCAGGATTGATAGTTCCTCTTGGAGGATTTTACCTTTGATGAGTATGAAGTGCCCCTCCGTGTCTTTTTTGATGACTTTGGGTTGGAAGTTAATCTTATCAGATATTAGAATGGCTACTCCAGCTTGTTTCTTCATACCATTTGCTTGGAAAATTGTTTTCCAGCCTTTCATTCTGAGGTAGTGTCTATCTTTTTCTCTGAGATGAGTTTCCTGTAAGCAGCAAAATGTAGGGTCTTGTTTGTGTAGCCAGTTTGTTAGTCTATGCCTTTTTATCGGGGAGTTGAGTCCATTGATATTAAGAGATATTAAGGAAAAGTAATTGTTGTTTCCTGTTATTTTTGGTGTTAAAGTTGGCATTCTGTTCTTGTGGCTGTCTTCTTTTAGGTTTGTTGAGGGATTACCTTCTTGTTGTTTCTAGGGCGTGGTTCCTGTCCTTGTATTGGTTTTTTCCTGTTATTATCCTTTGAAGGGCTGGATTCGTGGAGAGATAATGTGTGAATTTGGTTTTGTCGTGGAATACTTTGGTTTCTCCATCTATGTTAATTGAGAGTTTGGCTGGGTATAGTAGCCTGGGCTGGAATTTGTGTTCTTTTAGTGTCTGTATAACATCTGTCCAGGATCTTCTGGCTTTTATAGTCTCTGGTGAAAAATCTGGTGTAATTCTGATAGGCTTGCCTTTATATGTTACTTGGCCTTTTTCTCTTACTGCTTTTAGTATTCTATCTTTATTTAGTGCATTTGTTGTTCTGATTATTATGTGTCGGGAGGTATTTCTTTTCTGGTCCAGTCTATTTGGAGTTCTGTAGGCTTCTTGTATGTTCATGGGTATCTCTTTCTTTAGGTTTGGGAAGTTTTCTTCTATAATTTTGTTGAAGATGTTTGCTGGTCCTTTGAGTTGAAAATCTTCATTCTCATCCACTCCTATTATCCGTAGGTTTGGTCTTCTCATTGTGTCCTGTATTTCGTGGATGTTTTGAGTTAGGATCTTTTTGTGTTTTACATTTTCCTTGATTGTTGTGCCGATGTTCTCTATGGAATCTTCTGCACCTGAGATTCTCTCTTCCATCTCTTGTATTCTGTTGCTGATGCTCGTATCTATGGTTCCAGATTTCTTTCCTAGGGTTTCTATCTCCAGTGTTGCCTCATTTTGGGTTTTCTTTATTGTGTCTACTTCCCTTTTTAGGTCTAGTATGGTTTTGTTCATTTCCATCATCTGTTTGGATGTGTTTTCCTGTTTTTCTTTAAGGACTTCTACCTGTTTGATTGTGTTATCCTGTTTTTCTTTAAGGACTTCTACCTGTTTGATTGTGTTATCCTGTTTTTCTTTAAGGACTTGTAACTCTTTAGCCATGTTCTCCTGTAATTCTTTAAGTGAGTTATTAAAGTCCTTCTTGATGTCCTTTACCATCATCATGAGATATGCTTTTAGATCTGTGTCTAGCTTTTCCAGTGTGTTGGGGTGCCATGGACTGGGCGAAGTGGGAGTGCTGGGTTCTGATGATGGTGAGTGGTCTTGGTTTCTGTTAGTAAGATTATTACGTTTACCTTTCGCCATCTGGTAATCTCTGGGGTTAGTTGTTATCGTTGTCACTGTTTAAAGATTGGAGCAGACTCTGTGTTCCACTCACCCGAAGTCTCAAAATCCTGTGGCGGGTGTCGTGGGTAGCTGGCGGGTGTCAGCCGACCCTGTGCTCTAGCTACCCCAGTGCTGGTCCGGCCGGAAGAGGCCTGTGGCCCTACTCAGGCCGGTTTTCTGCTTCCCTAACTAATGCAGTCTCAGGTCCTGTGCGCAATTGGATTGGAGCAGAAGCTGTGTTCCACTCACAGAAGTCTTAAGATCCTGTGGTGGGTGTTGTGGGTAGCTGGCGAGTGTCAGCCGACCCTGCCCCCTAGCTACCCCGGTGCTTTTCTGACTGGAAGAGGCTTGTGGCCCTACTCAGGCCGGATTTCTGCCTCCCCAACCAAAGCAGTCTCAGGTCCCGCTTGATTGGACTGGAGCAGAAGCTGTGTTCCACTCACCAGAAGTCTCAAAATCCTGTGGTGGGTGTCGTGGGTAGCTGGCGGGTGTCAGCCGACCCTGCGCTCTAGCTACCCCGGTGCTGTTCAGGCCGGAAGAGGCCTGTGGCCCTACTCAGGCCGGTTTTCTGCTTCCCTAACTAATGCAGTCTCAGGTCCCACGCACCTATTTTTAGTTTTTCAAGACAAGCTTTCTCTGAATAGCCCTGCCTATCCTAGCACTCAGTATTTAGATTAGGCTGGCTTTGAACTCACAAACATCCTATTGACTTTGGCCCCTGAGTACTGTGATTAAAGAATCAGGCTACCATGCTTGGCTATTTCATTTATCTCTTGTCTTTATTATCTATCTAGCTCTGTCTTCTCTTTTATTATCTCTTCATCTGCCGGTCATGTACCTTATTATTCCCTATCATCTATAGATAGTATCGTATCTGTCATCCATCTCTCTTCTATTGTCTTTTACCTATCACCTATATCATTATTTTCTATCATCTTGTCTATCAATCTAGGTAGAGAGCTATCTATCTATCTATCTATCTATCTATCTATCTATCTATCTATGTATAATTTATCTATGAATCTATCTACCTGGTCATCTGTCTTCTATTATCCACCACTATCATCTATAATCTATATTTGTCAACCATTATCTACTTTCCTATTTTGTGGTATTGGGTATGAAACCAGGGTTTCCTGGGTAAATTTATTTATTTATTCATCTATCTCTTTCCATATATGAACTTGACACAAGCCGGTAGAGTGAACCATAATTTTTAAGAAATGCCTCCACAAAAGTAATCTGTAGGCAAGATTGTAGGGCATTTTCTTAATTAGTGACTATTAATGTTAGGCCCTACCCATTTGTGCACCTCTGGGTGTTGGAGACCATACCATGAGAAAGCGAGCTTTTCACTCTCTCCCACCCTGACAAGCCAAATGGCCTTGTGCTAAGGAGCCAGTCGTCACTCCCTTCTCCCTGATGTCTTCCTGGCACCTGAGGCTGTTAAAGCTGAATTATACTCCCCTCTTCCTTATCTCTTCCTGACTCTCATGACATCCAAGGACATGAGTTACACACTGAGCCTGGCCTGACACCCAAGGCTGTTAAGGAGGGTCTATGTTCTGGAGATAAGATGCAGAGTGCCCACCGCCTGGCACCTGACTTCGGCCCTCGTGTCCCCTGATGCCCACTTCTTTGTTCTTTGTTAATTCCCCCTCAACCCCTCCCTATTCCCCTCGATGTATGCTTTAAAACCTGCCATTTCAGGCTCATGAACTGAGACCTTAATAGGACCCTCTACTTGGTCTCCAGCTTCTTTTTCTCTTCCTCCTATTTTCTCCCAGGTTTGCGTTCCCCCTCTCACCCATGAATAACTGAGTCACGAGGGACAGGATAAGTGGCGCCCGAAGTGAAGGTGAGGTCTGGATCGTATTTCCTTCAGTGGAGGTCCCAGAGAAGTTTATCTAGTCCCCAAGAAAATAAAAGTAGTGAAGGACCGCTTCCACCACTCACAGGAGTAAGAAGTCCTTGGTGAGTTGAATCACCTCCATTTCAGGAAATGGGAAATAAGCTATCTAAAGAGGCAGCCTTTATAAGTGGCTTAAAGATAGCTCTCAGGGAAAGAGGAGTTAGAGTTAAAAAGAAAGATTTGATAAACTTATTTATTTTCATAGACCAGGCATGTCCATGGTTTATTATAGATGGAGCAGAGATACACTGTAAAAAAATGGCCAAAGATAGGTAGAGATTTAAATGATAAACTAGCTAATGAGTGTCCCAATGTGGTTCCTGCAACCGTCTTTTCTTATTGAGGAGTAACTATCAGAAGCTGCCACTGTGTCTCCTCTCCCTTCTCTGGCAGAATTCCCAGAAGAAGGAGATAAAGAATTAGAGTCTGAACATGAGAGAGAGAGAAAATAAGTTTCAGAAAAGCAGTTATCCCCTGTTTGGTTCCTTTTAGCTATTTCAGAGTTCTCCTAGGGACAGAAGGAAAACGGGAGACGTCCTGCTTCCTCTCTGGCTCCTATGGAGGTATTCTTAGTTCTGGTTAGGATATCTGGGTACCTTTGAGACATTAAGTTCTATTCACTCTCTGTCTATTGTCTGTCCTTGGTGTACCATTTGTCCATATGTCTTTCTATTTATGTTTGTTTTTGTTTTGTTGTTTGAATGATTGTTGTTCTGTGTTTCATGTTGAAAAATATAAATGGTTAAAACTTTATCTGCTGACTGTCCATCCTTTGATTTAGTTCAACTTGTTTAAAAAAGCAGTCTCAATTTGCACAGCAGAAACTGATAAGTTATGCTGCAGTGTGGCTGGGAGTCAAGTACAGCTGGAAAAGCCCTGCTGGGAGCCGATTGCAAAAGGAGCTCTTAAAGGGGCAGGCAGCCTTTTGCTTGCAACAGAAAGTTAGCTTAAAATTGGTAACTCAGGGTTGGAGTCATTCTAAACAACATGCAGCATGAACGAACCCAGGAAAACAGGTCTTTAAAGATACTTCAAAATAGGGATAATCTTTGGCCCAGAACTCTGGCAGAGTGCTCAGATTGAGAAAAGGTTGCATTTGGGTTGATGCTGATCTCAGAGGCTATCAGCCTCAGGAGGCTTGTGTGGCACTTCTTTAGTTTTTCAAACCATGACTAGGGAAACCTCGGACTCTCCCTCCCTTCCTTTTAGCTAAAAGAGCCTTGTTGCAGACCTAGCCAGATGTTGTTCTAAATAAAGTTTAAATTCAAAGTTTATAAAAGTCAATCAAGCTGTGGAATTTATCAAGACATTGTGATTTGACTTGCCTACTTTATATAAAGTTAAAGTGTACAGAGTTTGCTTATAAGTATATGTATATTGTTTCCTAAGTGAAAAGTATTTTAGTTACTTATGCTTTTAAGGGGAAATTAACTTTAAATCCTTGCTCTCACACAATGAGCTTTTAACTTCTGGGGGGTAGCTGTTACTCCAGATAAGATTCAGAGGCGATATCTTTTAATACTTAGGATTTTTTGCTATATTAGAAAATCGTGGTACAGAAAAGCTAAGAAGAAAAAAATTGATTTGCTTCAAAATTTTATTTTCAAAAGCTTCCAGGAGATGTTAATTGGCTAAGACCTCACTTTGAGGCCTTAAAGCGACTTAAACGTTTGTTAGGTGTTATCTAGTGGGATTCAAAATTACTGGCGAGAAACAAGAAGGTTTCACAGAAAGCAGAAGAAACTTCTGTGATCAATTGTTATCAATTATAATCAATGGTAATTAAATATTACCTGCTCATTTTATTTATGTGCCCACAACCAATCTTTGGCAAGAGAAAACATTGTTGTAAAATCATCCTTCTTCATTTCAAAGTAAAGTTTTAACAACCTATAAAGCCACGGTGGTGATAATAAAGAATTGTAAGATAAATTCATATATTTTTGAAAAACTATAAGAAAAATTGTGTCTTAAGAACCTGACTAAGTGTTTGTTCCTTGTTCGAAATAGCCATTAATTTGGTTATTACAGAATATTGATGTTTGATCTATTGCATACCATCATATTAAACAAAATTGATAATCATTATCCTAAGATAGTTAAAATTGTTTTTATGCATGCTTCTATATCTTCTATAAATTCATGCATGCATGGATGCATGCATCCCATTTACTGTGTTTAAAAACAGCCCTTCTATGGGAGAAAAGTATATGTGAATTGGATCACACACTTATTCTTCTGAGTTTCCTCCTGTTTCAGCACAGATAATTAAATTGTGTGCTGTAGATGGTGTTGTAAAATGTTGAACAATCAAACTTTAAGTTGTATATTAATAGTCAATATTATATCTCAGAGCTTACAATTGCTTAAAAATTGTTCATCCCTCAGACGCTATTAATTCTCAAGCTTGCAATTGCTTATGAAACTTATAAGAAAAAATACTGTTCCTTTAAGAAGACTGTTTTTGGTCAGTTAAGAAATTGTCCTGGGTTGCCTGGAAAAGACCCCCAGGATTTGCTTTTGTGTTATAGAGGTTTACATAAAGCTTTAACTGATAAAGATTACAGATAGCTCCTGAAAGAATACAAACTCAAGATCCTTATAATTATTTGGGTTTTAGACTTACTGAACAAGCTGTTTTTCGCTAGAAGTTAGTTATTCACAGAGACAACTTAAGGACTTTCTCTTATTTCTGATTAATAAATAAATAAATTTTACACATGTGACTATAATAACTTTTCAAGCATTCTAGTTTCAATCTCTCTTCAAGAGAAACAATTGAAAGTGTAATTAGTCACTGCCCATGTTATATTAAAACTGACTATAAGTCAAGTGTTTGAGATGTTTTGTCAACAATTTAATAATTCTCAAAGACAAGGTATTGTGGAACTTTAAAAACTCTATCTTCTTAAAAACAAAAAAGGGGAGAAATTATACCCCCCCCCCGTGCACATTATTTAAGTCATACTTTTATTTTTAAGAATTTTGAAATTTGAATGTCTAAGAACTTAATAAATGCCTCCTAGTATCCTAAAACTAGACATAATTATGTCTAGGAGAGATGATAAGGATGCACTTATTGACCCATGGCATGAACCTGAATAGAAAGTTAATATGGGGAAAGGGGGGTGGTGTTTCTGTTTTTTTTTTTTCCACAGAATGCTACAGAAGCATGCTAGCTTCCAGAATGATTCGTGTGACAGACTGACCTGTGAGTTCATGAGTGCCCTGACAGTGATGACAAGAAAACTGTGTTGAGTGTCCAGAGAAAGAGTAATCAGGGAGAGCATCTACTTGCAAACAAGATGAAGAAACTTCCCATCTCTGCCATGGGCAAGGAGAGCCAACCTTCTGTCAATTTGAGGACAAATATAAATGATGACCCCTGAGGCAGAGGGACTGCTACAGTGTATTTAACAAGATCTCATCAGATACACTGTTTTTGGCCATTCAGACCAACTCCCCTATAGCTGTGAAAGCTTTTGTACCTTACCTATATGCTATATTGTTAGATAATTTTAAGAGTTAAGATCACCAATCTTGACAAGTCTTTTCATATTTGTTGCGGCCTGCCCGCAGTCCACAACACGAACGGTTCAACTGAGAATGGCAGTTCTCTGAAAAGAGAGGAATCTAGACGGGACATAAGAAAAGAATGGAGCTAAGACAAATCCTGATCAAAGCTCAATTGTTTTAATTCCAGACACTCAGTTATAAAGGAAGGGGGAGGGAACCCAATATCCCGCCAAGTAACTCAGGGTCCAATAGCAGGACGAACACGTGTGTGCCTCCAGGCAGCAAAGGCAGGTTCCAGCAGTGGGCGTGGCAGGACGAATGAGCCGGTAGCTCCACCCTTGAGCAGGCAGGTTCCAGGCTGGGGGGAAGGGAGGCCACATTTCCCCCCATTAGATAACAAAACAAAAATAAAAAAGGGGGTGGCCTGAGGCAGAAAAATTATCTATGTTCAATAGTTCTGCCTGAGTTTTTTTAGGGCTAAAGAAAAAACCTATTTCCGTGGGATTCCCTAACTTTTCTAATGGTAAACTGTATCTGGTTAAGACTGTCTTTAAAGCACTGACAGAATAGCAGCGCTGGGCTGTAGGCTCTGACTTTATAATGCTAATTAGTGCTGAATAGGTAGCTACCTGTTTGCATTTTAAGTAGGGCGTTGGAACCCTGGCTGAGTTTAACTAAACAATTTTAGAATAACACTGAGCTGATAATTATCCACAATTTTGGGTGAAAGGCAGGGGAACAGGGAGAAGGGGGTAAGACTGGCTGGCTCCTAGTACAAGGCCAGTTGGCTTTTTTATTTTTTGGGTGGGAGGCAGTGAAGGGCTTGCCCTTACGACAGCAAGGTCTCCAACCTCTCTCCCCCCTATTAATTAAGTTTAAATAGGCAATGCTTAACAGAGGTGATCAAATGATTCTTTTCATCCATAGATGAGTGGGCCTTTAACCTTGACTTGGGTGGACATTGACCTGATTCCTCCCGTGAGCATTGTAACAACTCACATCTGTGGCTCTTGGTATCTTTTGTGGAGGGGAGGCAGAGCCTTAAGTATTTTTGGTTTTTAGCTGGAGTCAGATACCAACCTCCTTCAAATCAGGTGTGTCGCACAGGGAACTCAGAAACGGTCAAACTGGACCTTCCCTCCGCAGTAATCTCCTGCGCCAAGCGGTACCCATACTGTATTCATATGATTATGAATCAGTAGTGCAATTCTGAGTTATTGCGAGGTCTCTATATGAGACTTGTCAACCTCAGATTTAGCAAGGCCAAGATAAGAATTATGTCAGTATTAACACCATTAATTTTGGTTAAAATAGGAGCTGAAAGTCTTTCCTCTTCATCCCTGTTATTCCCAGTAGCCTGAGGAACTAAGGACACCTTGCAGTAACAGCAAGGGTGAAAAGCCAGAGGCCAGCTAAGGGACTAAGCCCATCTCTATCAAAATAAGAACTAATCTTTGTAAATATATATGAAATTTCTACTTCCCTAGCTCTCCTGGTAAATCTAGATCTTATCTTAGACTGAAAAGCCACATGCTGGGATGTCCTTGGAAGGGAGATTAGCAGTACCACCTGTTTGCTCTTAGGGGCGGAGAACCGGAGAATGTAGATTGACCTGCTTGAGAGAAGGAAGAATTCTAAACAATGAGAGTGTAGCAATGTAAATTTTCTGTTCGGAGAAGTCAAGGTACTTTATTTAGATGCAAATTGTAAAGCTAAAGTTAATCTCCGGCCTCTTGTAGGGGAATTGGCTCAGAGGAAAACAGTTTTTTTGAGAGCTTCCACTCCCAGCACAAGAGGAATTTTAGTCTTTAGAATGATACTTACGAGAAGAGACAGAATCTGTGTTTACCTGACGAATTAATCTCTCTGGTAGCCACCGTGCTTCATCTTCATCTCGTGAAAAAACACAAACCGAGCCTCTTCCCCAGATTAGAACTGGATCTGGACCCTTCCATTTATTAGTCAGGGCGTCCTTCCATTTTACCAATGCATAAGAATTAGAAGTAACTGGGTGCCAGTGGCGTTCCGCTGCAGACTGACCTTTAATGTCAGTTTGCAAAAAGTTTAGGACAAATAAGGTAAAGGCAAGATGAGCCTTTGGTGACCTTGGGGGATATAGATGCCCCTCTTTTGTTTTAAAAAGCCAATTCTTTAAGGTGCTATGAGCACGTTCAACTATTCCTTGTCCCATGGGGTTGTAAGGAATTCCAGTTTTATGTTTGATACCAAATTCTTTACAGAATGTAATAAAGTTTTTACTAGAATAAGATGGCCCGTTATCTGTCTTAATAAGCTTAGGCAACCCCATGGTATTAAAGGCTTGTAGGCAATGATCAATTACGTTTTTTGAAGCCTCCCCTGTATGCAGGGAAGCAAAGAGAAATCCTGAACAGGTATCAATGCAAACATGTATATATTTTAGTTTTCCAAATTCTGCATAATGGGTTATATCCATTTGCCAAATATGATTAGGCATAAGGCCTCTAGGATTGACTCCTAGATGTGGCACTGGAGATAATGTAATACATTTAGGACATTGTTTTACAATCATTCTTGCTTGCTCCTTAGTGATCTCATGGCGGAGCCTTAGGGTGTGGCTAGAGAGGTGAAACCTTTCATGATCACGTTGGGCCAGAGCAACAGGATTTGAAACTAAAGCTTCTCCTATTAGAGCCCTGTCAATGCGATCATTACCCTCGGCCAGAGGCCCAGGAAGACCAGAGTGAGACCATATGTGGCCAATATAAAACGGATTTTTCCGGGCAAGAATGATGTTTTGCAATTCTGAAAATAAGGATCCTGATGGCGTATTGAAGTTAAACGTGCCACAGGTTTCTAATAAGGGTACTGATTGAGCAACATATAAACTGTCAGTAAAAATATTAAAAGCCTCATGTACAGACTGAAAGACCTTTAGCACTGCTGTTAATTCGGCTAGCTGAGCCGAGAGACCAGGAGTCTCTACGATAACCTGTTGATCATTAATAAGATATCCAGCTCGCCCTTTAGAGGAGCCATCAGTAAAAATCAATAGAGCATTATTTAAAGGCTGTAAAGAAGTCATCTTAGGAAATATCATATCATGTACATTTAAAAATTTTATTAACCTATCTTGAGGGTAGTGGTTGTCTATAATTCCACTAAACCCTATTTGTGCAAGCAACCAATCTGTACTATGCTGTTTCAGCCAAGTGTCTTGACTTACGCTGTAAGGCTGAACAATGATATCTGGCTCTTTTCCGAAATAAGTCAATGCCTGCCTTCTTCCAGTGATAATCATCTGAGCCACTGCTTCGTGATATGGCAAGATATTACGTTTGGGAGAAATCCTTGAATGTATTCACATTATAGGAAAATTTTGCCATAGCAGTCCCGTAGGCACATGAGTCGTATTAAAAATTAACAGGTGCAGCGGCAGGGAGTAATCTATATAGGTAACGAATTGCTCTTCAATAGACTTTTCCCCTAGTTGTAAGGCCAGCAATCCTTCTGAGGTTAGGTATCTAGGGGAAGTGGGATCAGAACTCCCTTTAAGAATATCAAATAAAGGTTTTAACTCCCCTGTAGTAAGCTTTAAATAGGGGCAAAGCCAGTTAATATCACCTAACAATTTTTGAAAATCATTTAAGGTCTTTAAGTTATCTCTACGAATAACGATCTTTTGGGGAAAAACAGCTTGATCAGTGAGTCTAAAACCCAAATAATTATAAGGATCCTGAGTTTGTACCTTTTCAGAAGCAATTTGCAATCCCTTATCAGCTAGGGCTTTTTGTAAACCTTTATAACACAAAAGCAATTCTTGGGGGTCCTTTCCCGCCATCAAGACATCATCTGTGAAATGAACGATGTAAATATTTGGCCATTGTTGTCTAACAGGCTGAATTGCTTTGGCCACAAACTTTTGACATAATGTGGGACTATTAGCCATCCCCTGCGGGAGGACTGTCCATTGATATCTTTTCATGGGTTCCTTGAAATTTACAGAAGGAACACTAAAAGCAAATCTCTCACAATCCTTTGGATGCAAAGGGATGGTAAAGAAACAATCTTTCAAATCTATAACAATCTTATAATATCCCTTAGGAATGGCCACTGGGGAGGGGAGCCCCGGTTGTAGGGTTCCCATAAGTACCATGGTCTCATTAACTTTTCTTAAATCTTGTAACAGTCTCCATTTTCCAGATTTCTTCCTGATAATGAAAATGGGTGTATTCCAGGGAGAGTGAGACTCCACCAAATGTCCTGCTTCTAACTGCTCCTGCACTAGCAAAGAAGCGGCCTCTATTTTCTCTTTAGGTAAAGACCACTGATCTACCCACACCGGAATATCATTACGCCATTGAATTTTTTCCGCGTGGGATGCAGGCAAGATAGTGGTCGCTATTGAAAATACTTTAAACCTCTCATGTTAGAGTGGGGTTCAAGATCCTTAAAGGTCTTAATTCCCTGTCCTTTTTTTTACTAGTTCACGACCAGGCAGGAGTCCCTGCCTGAATGTCTGCTCAGTCACCATCTCCTTAGAACTGCACAGAATAACACCCATCTGTGACAACAGATCTCTTCCCCACAGGGTCACAGGCAAATTTGACATAACATACGGCTGAATCTTTCCTGATTTCCCTTCCTCATCTCTCCAGGTTAGCAATTTGGAACTACGTTTTGGGTTACTGGCATACCCAATTCCTTGAAGGTGAGTCAAGGAAGCAGTCAAGGGCCAGTTTAAGGGCCAGTCCTGCCCTCTTATAATTGTTACGTCGGCCCCGGTATCTATTAATCCTTCAAAGCCTTTTCCATCAAGAGTCAATTTAAGGTTAGGTCTCTGATTTGTGATAGATTTCACCCAATTTATGCCCGAGGAGTCAAAATTATTTTGTCCTTCCTCACTTTCAAAGAATCTATACAGTGACTGGCGTAAAGGGATCAAAGTAAGTTGAGCAATTTTTTGATTAGCAGGTATAGTTATAACACCACGAGGGCAAGCGGCTATGATTTTAAGTTCTCCCTCATAATCATTATTTATAACACCTGGAAAAATCTGCAGGCCTTCTACAATAGAACTGCTTCGTCCCAAGAGAAAGCCACAGGTTTCTGTGGGCAGTGGTCCGAAGACTCCGGTAGGCAGAGTTTGGACTCCCATTTCTGGGGTTAATACTGCGTGGACAGTGGAACAGAGGTCCAGTCTTGCATTTCCTGGGTTTGACCTGACAAGCTCAAGAACTGATCTTGTTGGCTGGGCAGCAGATTTATGGCCCCATAAGCTGTCCTCTTTGAGTAACTCGGGGCCTGGTGCTGACCCCTTTCCTCGTTTCCCGGCACCGGGCGGCTCAAAACCCTTGGTTTATGCTTACAATCTTTTGCCCAGTGGCGGCCCTTCCCACACTGGGGACATATTCCTGGGGTACGGCCTGTTTGTCTACCCTTGGCGCCCTTGTTCTTAGGACAATTACTTCTAAAATGATCCAAACTTCCACAATTAAAGCATGCATTATTTCCTCGTTTCCTCGAGAACATTGCTTGCGCGTGGGTTCCCTGCGAGAACTCGCAGGAAGGCCCGATGTCTGCGCAAAGACGGACATATCCCGCCAAATCTGTCTGTCCCTTATGCGGTTGAATTGCAGCTCGGCAAGTTGCGTTAGCATTCTCATAAGCCAGCTGCATAACAAAGGGACTACCTGTGTCTGGACTTCCAAGGATTCTACTAGCGGAAATCAACAGCCTGTCCACAAAGTCCTGATATGGTTCATCAGAACCCTGCCGAATGCTAGCTAAACTTCCACTAGTATCTCCTTTAACTGGCAACCTTCCCCAAGCACGGCGTGCGGCTGTCGCAACTTGCGCGTACACTGCAACGGGAAAATCAATCTGATTTGTCTGTCCCTCATATGGACCCTCTCCTAAAAGCATGTTGCTATCCCAGTCTGGGTTACCAGCCTGAGCATTAGAAGCAGCAGTTTTCTTACTGGCGTCTCGCCATTCAGAATCCCAAAGCAAAAAATCTCCTCCTGACAGGGTAGCCTTGGACAGAGTCTTCCAATCTGAGGGGGTTAAGTTTGACTCCGCAACTGTGTCCAGTAATGCTTGAGTGAATGGGGCTGAAGGACCATATTGCACAACAGCTGCCTTCAACTCTTTTAACAACTTGAAATCCAAGGTCTGGTAATGTCTGGTCCTAGCATCTTGCTGATCAACTACCTCGACCACAGGAAAGGCCAGCGTATTAGACGAATTCTGTCCTTTCCCATGAGCCTGACTCACAACTCTTTCTAGCGGCACCTGGTGAACTACAGAAGAGTTACTCTTCTCCGCTTCTGAGATCTGTTTTAGTTCCCGAAGCTCATTAGTCAGCCTCTGAAGCTTAATCTCAAATTCTAACTCGCTTAGCCGTGTGTCCCTATGCGTAGCACCTCCCGAAGTGGTGACTATAGGCGAAGTGGGAGATTCGCAAGAGGACCAATTCTCATTAAGGTAATGGGCAATTCCTCTATCTGAGTGATTTTTGTTAAAATTCAGTCCATCATCAGAGTTTCCACATTTATCAATTTTTGAGTTAAGAAGATCTTTTTCTGAGGAGGCCTTCTCTGATAGGCACTCCTCCTGAAATACCACAAGCTCCACCTGAGGGCGATTTAGCCCTGGAGAAGTTGCATCTTTTATAGCATCATTTACAAGCGCTCAGAGACCTAGGGTAAAATTATCTGTCTGAGTGATATTCAGGGCCTCACCAACTTTCTCCCAGGTTCCAAAATCTATCGTTTCTTCTTCTTTGAACCATGGACAACAGCTATCTATCTTATCTAAAAAATTTCTTACTAATTGTACTTCAAACCTTACTCCTTTGGCCCGAAGCAACTCCTGGAAACTAAAAACAACCGCCTGATCCATGACTTTGAACCCTTCCTTCTTCCACCTAAGCAGCTTTCTAAAAAGCTGCGGCACACCGCCTGTCTCCGTATCTAGTTCCGATTAACGAACTGCTGACCCCAAGCAGAAACAGTGTTGGGTCAGCACTGATTCAAACTTGATTCGTATCCTACTGCATCCTCAGCAACACTTTACAAAACTGAAATTTTTTAGGCTAGCGCTAGCATGTGTACCTGTCCGTTGCTCCGATGCTCCTCCGATACGAAGATCCTTTCCTTTCTTGTGGAGCTCCACACAGCAGTCGTTTCTCTTAGCATCCCTCTGCCATTCTTCAGGTCCCAGTTCTGGCGCCAACTGTTGCGGCCTGCCCGCAGTCCACAACACGAATGGTTCAACTGAGAATGGCAGTTCTCTGAAAAGAGAGGAATCTAGACGGGGCGGAAGAAAAGAATGGAGCTAAGACAAATCCTGATCAAAGCTCAATTTTATTAATTCCAGACACTCAGTTATAAAGGAAGGGGGAGGGAACCCAATATCCGGCCAAGTAACTCAGGGTCCAATAGCAGGACGAACACGTGTGTGCCTCCAGGCAGCAAAGGCAGGTTCCAGCAGTGGGCGTGGCAGGACGAATGAGCTGGTAGCTCCACCCTTGAGCAGGCAGGTTCCAGGCTGGGGGGAAGGGAGGCCACACATATTCACTGTAATTGTTGTCAATTAACTAATTGTGTAGATCCTAATTTAGATAAGGAATCTGCTGTTATGATTTCATTATAGAGACCTGCTTATGTTTTGTGGCCTGTTAGAATTAGGAAATGATCCTTGGTTTAAAAATCTGGGAATGATAACTTGGAAAATGTCAAATGAGCAATTTTAAGATTTACTGCTCTAATTGCAATTTTAACTTCAATATCTACTACAGCTTTAAATCAACAGCTGCATACTGTTCATTTTGTTAATTATATGCGTAAGAATATTAGTAACTTATTGTAGATAAAAAATTGGAGGCAAAGGTTAATGTCTTAGAAGTAATGGTCTCAACAATAAGGCAGGATATAACAAATATTAAGGCTACAAAGACAGAAATTTCAGTTATTAAAAGAATGTTGTTTTTATTCTGATATGACTGGCTTAGTTCAAGATAGCATAGACAGTTAGAACTAGTTTAGAAGAGCGAAAACGTAACAGAGAGAAACAAGAATATTGGTATCAAAATTGGTTTTCTACTTTATGCAAGCCAGTTGCAGTTCACTACCATCAACTGGATATCAAAGACTCAAACGAAGATGATCTTCCTCCCACCAGTGAAGAAAAAGCAACTACTGGTCTCCGGTTTTCCACCCTTGCTGCTAATTCAGGGTCCCCTTGGTTCCTCAGGCCATGGATACAATAGGGATGAAGAAGGGTGACCTCCAGTTCCTAATATAGCCTAAGAGCCACAAATTTTGGTGTTACAATTGGCATAATTCTTGTAGAGGCCTTGCTGAATCTGAGGTTGACAATTCTCCTTTGGGAGCTGCACAGGACTCAGAACTGTACATGCTGGTTCGTGATAATATGAATTCAGTATGGGTACCAGCGTGGGTATGAGGCTAAGCACTACAGGGGAAGGTCCAATTTGACCGTTTCTGAGTTCCCTGAGAGACACACCCCGTTTGCACGGAGGTTGGTATCTAGTTCCAGTTACAAATAAAGAATCTTTCTAAGGCTCTGCCTCCCCTCCCCAAACGATACCAAGAGCCATAAGTGTGGGTTGTGACAGCACCCATGGGAGGAATCGGGTCAATGCTCCCCCAGCAATGGTTAATGCCCACTCATCCAAGGATGAGAAGATCATTTGATCACCTCAGTTAAGTGTGGCCTTATTACATTTAATTGAAAAGGGGGAGATGTTGGAGACCATACCGTGAGAAAGCGAGCTTTTCACAGTCGCCTACCCTGACAAGACAAATGGCCTTGTGCTAAGGAGACAGTCATCACTCCCTTCTCCTTGTTCCCTTCCTAGCACCTGAGGCTGTAAAAGCTGAATTATAGTCCCCTCTTCCTTATCTCTTCCTGATTCTCATGACATCCAAGGACATGAGTTACACACTGAGCCCAGCCTGACAACCAAGGCTGTTAAGGAGGGTCTATGTTCTGGAGATAAGATGCAGAGTGCCCACCGCCTGGCACCTGACTTCGGCACTTGTATCCTCCGATGCCCACTTCTTTGTTCTTTGTTAATTCCCCCTCAACCCCTCCCTATTCCCCTCGATGTATGCTTTAAAACACTGCGTTTCAGCCTAACAAACTGAGACCTTAATAGGACCCTCTACTTGGTCTCCAGCTCCTTTTTCTCTTCCTCCCATTTTCTCCCAGGTTTGCAGTCCCCCTCGCACCCAGGAATAACTGAGTCCCGAGGGACGGGATGTCTGGGCAGGTGGTCCTGGAATGTAGAAGTAGGCCGAGCAACTCATGAGGAACAAGCCAGTACATAGCCCTTCTCACTGGCCTCTGCTTCAGTACCTGCCCTGAGTTCCTGCCCCTACTTTCTTTTATAAGGAACAGTGATGTGGAAGCAAAAGATGGAATTAACCCTTTCCTTTCCTTCCCAATTTGCTTTTGTTCTTTGGTTTGTTCGGGGTTGTTTTGTTTGTTTTTCGAGAGAGAGACCAGTTTCTCCATGTAGGCCCAGCTGTCCCAGAACTCCCTCTGTAAACAAAGCTGACCTCAAACCCAGAAATCTGCCTGCCACTGACTCCCATGTGCTGGATGAAAGGTGTGTACCATCACCAGCTTTGGTCATGGTGTTTTGTCTCAGCAACAGGAACCCTAAATAAGACACAGGGTTTGTTGCATGCTAAATAGTCTACTGTTTCCACTGAACTTTACTTTGAATTTTCAGTCATTCTTAAATTTTTTAAGCTATACCCAAACCCATTTGATTTACAATTTTGATTGTGATAATATTTGTAGATGGATATACACACGTATTCATATATGTGTATATGTATATCTCCAGATATGTATTCTCTAGCTACCCAAATCATATACTTTATATAACCCATAGGCAAGTTTGTAGGGAATTTTCTTAATTAGTGAGTAATTAATTAGTGATTTATTAATTATTAGTGATTAACATGCAGTTGACTGTGCCAGCTATTTTCAGCAAAGCTTTTAGAAAATCTAAGATTGGTCTTGGAGGAGACACATGATGAGAATTAAGAATCCAATGAAAAGTGAGTGCATGGTCAGGAGGGGCTCTTCCAGAGCTCTGATGGTCTCTTAAAACCCAGCATCCAACAAAAAACTTGCATTCTGGGGCCTCTAGCTCATCACAATGCCCAACTTCATAGCTTGCTTGCTTAGCAGCAGGCAAGAAGGCCACCACTGCCTGGAGCCCCCTTTATCTGTAGTCCACTGTGGCTCCCACCTTTACTTCCTTGATGTGTGCTGCCAAAACACACCCATGTATAATTTGATAACGAACCCTGTCATTTTGTACAAATAACATAAGCTAATTAATTTAAAAGGTGGATGTAATCCGACGTTCTATTACTAATAACTGCTTTACCATCTGTTTTGGCTCCATACTTAACCCATGAAATCATTTCTTTAAAAGCAGTAAAGGAATATTTGTGTGTGTGTGTGTGTGTGTGTGTGTGTGTGTGTGTGTGTGTGTGGCGTGTGGTGTATGCATGTGTGTATCTATACTACTGTCAACATTGGATTATTGGATATCCCCTTTCATTGCTCCCCTGCCTCTTGTCTTGTTAATCTTAGACAGGCTCTCTTGCTCAACCTGATGCTCACCAATTGGCTACAGTGCTGGGCAGTGTGTCCCTGGGATTCTCCTGCCTCTGTCTATCAACAGCGGGATGAAAAGCTGCCAGACCCAGTTTGTACCCGAGTTTTAGGGTTCCCCATGCTGGAGCAGTGACCACTTTACCTGCTGAGCCATCTCCCCAGAGTCACGTCTCCTTTATTTTTAATGTGAAAGGACAGTTGTGTTAGTTGCAGACATGAAAAACCACACTCTAGAAGGTTCTAGGGCCCTGTGCAATCAGTGCCTGCCAATGTCTGCAGCACTGGCTTTCTTTTCCTTTGAGGGCAGGGCTCTAACCCAGGTAAGGCCTTCTTTCTCACAGCCTACAAGTTCCCACCTCAGGGCCTTGGCTCTCTACATTCCTTTGGAGGACTCTCCCCAGCCCCTTAGGCTCAGCTGTTTCTTCTCTTCATCTCAGACTTAGCTCGAAAGTTGCTTCCTCTAGGAAGCCTTTTCTGACTGCCACTGTTGATGTCCTGCCCCTGCCCCAGTTACTATTACATCACCTCATTTTGTTTCTCTCAATAGGACTCACAGTAGGACTGGAGATGTAACTCAGTGGTAGAGTCCTTCTCCAGCATGCACAAAACTCTGAGTTTTAACTCCAACCACCCCCACCCCCTGTACTGACCCCAGAACAAAATAAACGGTGCATAGAGTGTATTCCCACATATGAGAGGTAGAGGCAGGAGGCTCAGAAGTTCAAGGTTATCATAAGCTATGTATCAATTTAGAGGAAAACCTGGGAGACACATGAGCCTAAACACACACACACACACACACACCTTCAAAATGACACATTCATATGATAGAGACCCAAACATCTGATTTTTCTTAGATTAAATCCCAATAGTACAATAGAGTTCCCACACTTTGAAATAGTAGCCTTCTGACAAGATGAGAAAACAAAGTCCTTGTTTTTGGTGTATCCCTATGTAAGCTAGAAAAACATCTCTCAAAGGTTAAGTGCAAACGAGTTAGCTCGAGGTCTCCCTAAGTCTTGGTAGGAGTGAGTTCTGCATTTCTACCAGGCTCCCAGGCTGCTGCTGCTCTCCAGACAACAGTTGTCACACCACAGATTGAGGCAGGAGTTCCTTTATTCATATGCAACTGTGTTCATGGCTGTCGGACTCAATATTTGGCCAAAAACCAATCACTTCACATATCAGTGAGGATGGAGACAGGCAGAGAAATGGGTGGTAGGCGTCTCGCTGTGCACTAAGATCTATTAGTATTATTCTTATTAATAATAGTTCTTTTTTCTACAGTCCAGTCATTATCCCCCTCCTGGTCTAACCTCTGGCAGTTTCTCATCCCTTTCCTCTTCCCAGTCTCCAAGATGATGTCCCTCCCCTCTACCCCCATGCACCAAGACCTTAGTGCTGTGCTCTGCTCTGTTTCTTTTCTGCTGCCTCACAGATTCTGTCTAAATCTTCAAGGAAGGAGAGTAGCCAAGACCACCAATTTTGCCCAGACAGGCTGAGAAAAATTGAAGTGAGCTGGACCCTCAGGCTCAGGTTTTGGGTTGATTCTGAAAGATGACCAAGACACTTCCCAAGCAGTCAAGAAAAAGAAAGTGTTCCAGGCCAAGGATTTGGTTCGAGGGTATGAAGGTGTGTGAAGATGAGGAAGCTCACGACAAAGTTCCAGGGTCAAAAGCTAGCTAGTCTGTCCTACAGGAAGCCAATGAGGAGCAGAGCTGCTCTCAGTGGGGAAACACAGAGGGGCACTCTGAGCTGCAGGGAAGGGCAGCTTGAAGTCTCAAGAATGTGGCTGATACTCTCTGCTGAGCAGGTCTAGTGTACTGCAGATGCTTTAGTGTGGGGCTCTTGGGTGAGTGTTGCAACTTCTCAAATCTCTACGGGTGAATGAATGGTGTGGTCGAGAAAGTTTCTCAGACTGGCCATGGTGGCACATGCCTTTAATCCCAGCACTCGGGAGGCAGAGGCAGGTGGATTTCTGTGTTTGAGGCCAGCCTGGTCTACAAAGTGAGTTCCAGGACAGCCAGGGCTATACAGAAAAACCCTGTCTCAAAAAAAAAAAAACAAAAAAACAAAAAAACAAACAAAAAAAACAAACGAAAGTAAGAAAAAAGAAAGAAAGAAAGAAAGAAAGAAAGAAAGAAAGAAAGAAAGAAAGAAAGAAAGAAAGGAAGGAAGACAGACAGAAAGAAAGAAAGAAAGAAAGAAAGAAAGAAAGAAAGAAAGAAAGAAAGAATGAAAGAAAGAAAGAAAGAAAGAAGTTTCTCAGGGGAAGAGAGGTAAAGCCGGGTCAACTCTGAGGATCCAGTGACAGGTTGGAGTGTGAGTAATGGTGTGGAGTTGTGGTTCTAGATTCTCCCTGGCCTTGCCATTATGGGGGTGTGCTTGATCATCCTTGGGGTGTCCATTGCATACATCCACAATTTCACCAACAGGGGCAAGGAAACAGCTGCTCAAGTTCAGCCCCAAGGGCCTGGAGAACATTGACTAAGGAAGTGTTTTCCTGGCTGATGAGAAAAATCACTCAGCTGTGGTCATCTGTTCCTGTTAGAAGGCTATGCAGCATATTATATACTATGCACATATTATGAAATGTGTAATAAAAAGTTTCCCAGTCATTCATGGCTGAGTCCCACAGAACCTGTCGAAGCTATTCTTAGTGGAAGGCCCCTACACATGCAGGCAGGGTTTGGAGGTCCTTAGAGGTCAGAGGGTAGCTGGGAGAAGGGTTGGGGGAAGGGCTAGAGTAGAATCAAGAACTTCACTTTTATTTCATAGACAATAGGAAAACACTGGAGAAATGGCTGCCCCATCTAAAGGAGAGGGAGGGAAACCTATGAATGCATCCACACGCTGAAGGAAGAGGGATTTTTTGTTTGTTTGTTTTGTTGTCTAGAAATAGGATCTCACTATGTCTGACTTCTAATCAGCTCTGCAGCCCGGAATTTGTAGCTTCAAATTCCTAAGCTTCCCACTCAGCCTCACCAGTGCTGGGATCACAGGCACGCACCACCACACCCAGCTATGAAGAGAGTGCTGTGATCTAAGAAAAAAATAAAGTATGCAAGCACTCTTTAAAAGCTTTAGCAAAAGCTATCTGCATATGGAGTGCTAATTAAACTCTTATTTCTTTTGGTTTGTTTTGCTTTCCCATGAAAACAAACCCCGCCCTTTTCTGGCACTTGTTTGTATTATTCTAAGTGCTTGAAAACTACAAATGGCATCCCCTTAATTGCTGAAAGACAAATAATATTTTTAACACTCATTGCATTTGCTTGTATTTCAGCATATCAGGGCTTTAATCCTATATGTATTTAATTCCAGGAGCATGAATCAGAGTTGGGAGGGCCACTGTTCTGCCCGTTGGCAGGAAAGATAGAAATGTATTCAAAGTGGGCTAGTAAATACTGAAAGGCTATTCTCTGAAAATAGATGTGTGTGTATATCCATAAATACACTTATTTTATGTTTGCTGACTTACAGACTGGACAGCACACAGCCTGCAAAGGATTCAGAGATATCCGCTACTCTATAGTGAAGCCCATGTAGCTAATTGATTCTCATACATGCTCCCATTGATTTTTGCCAAGTGGTTACATCAATACCCAGTGTGCAGTTTAAACATGCCTGGACAAAATAAGATGTAGAAGAAATGCTTATTATCCAGCTCAGTCAGCAAAGAAGGAGCTGCTGTCATTGACAGATGAGTCTCTTTCCGACATCAATGTCAGTTGGCATTTGTTTATGTTAATGAGCAAGCAAGGCTGGTAAAGATGTCTGGTGTAACTTCATCTGCCCATGACACCTGCGGCCTCCTTGCTATAACAGAGAGGATTGGCAGCGTTTTTCCAGAAACATCTTTGCTACTCACAATGCGGTGGCTCAGATGTGCCTGCGTGTGAATATAATCCTCAACAAAGTCCCACCACTCCCCTGCCTTGTTTGGCTTAGACAATCAGTTAAGCAAGAGGTCCAGACAGGATCAGCGGCTGCCCATTTCTCTGGTGTAAATACTCCTACGAAGCAATTTCAAGCTGCCAGACTATGGAACTGGGAAGAGATGCACAGTGACATACAACCATGTAGTATTTCTACCACATACACAAGTTCCCAAACCCAGCTTTCCTGACTGTGTGGCACAGCTCACCTGAGTAGCCCCCACAGACTCCAGTTTAAGGCTCCTTTATCGAGGACTGTCTACTTTATTTCAGCACGGAGAGTCTACAGACTTTATTAAAATGACAAAATGAACAGTCTTTGTGTTCTGTTCTGTAAAATAAGCTGAGGATAGATCTGCTTGTCATTCATTTTCTAAAGTCAGTCATAAAGGTGACCCAGAAAACACACATTTTCAAATGTTGAGGCCTAAACTGGGCATGGTGGCACTTACTTTTAATCCCAGAACTCAGGAATTCAGAGGCAGGCAAATATCTGTGAGTTTGAAGCCAGCCTTGTCTACAAGAAAATTCCAGGCTATCCAGGCTACAAAGTAGATCCTGTCTCAAAAAATAAGAACAAATACAAGTGTCTGGGCCCAGTGATGAGCTTCCTAAGGTATTTTTTTCTTTTCAGAAACAAACACAAAACATGGATAATGGGATGGTGAACACTAGAGCAGAGACCTGTGGTGTAGACATGAGCACATCTAGGACATATAGCTCAGTGGAAGAACACCTTTTAAAGGGGGGATGATTCAGAGGTTGAAAGCAGGTTCAATTCCCAGCACAGAAGTTTACAATCATCTGTCATTCCAGTTCCAGGGGATGTGATGCCCTCTCTGGTCTCTGAGAGCACTGCATGCATGTGGTGCACAGACATACATGAAAGCAAAACAGCCACATAAAAAATGACAAGAACTTTAAAATGTGTGTGTATGTGTGCATTATATGTGTACACTTGTACATGTGTGTGCATGTGTATGTGTGCACTTGTACATGTGTGTGCATGCCTGTGAGTGTGTTTTAAAGATAGGGGTGGGGTGGAGAAATGATGACTCGGCAGTTAAAAGTACTTGTTGCTCCTCCCAGCACTCACTTGGTTGCTTACAATTATCTGGCCAGGCAGTGGTGGCACACCACTGGGACACTTGGGAGGCAGGGGCAGGGGCATTTCTGAGATCGAGGCCAGCCTGGTCTATAGAGTGAGTTCCAGAACAGCCAGGGCTATACAGAGAAACCCTGTCTCGGAAAAAAAAAACAAAAACAAAAACAAAACAACTATCTGTAACCCCAGTTCAAGGGGATCTGACACCCTCTCTGGTCTTTGGGCACACCAGCAAAAGATTGACCCCCAGATCTAAATTTCCATCTCTGTTATAATTGTGTGCTGCCAAATCCTTCCCTGCCTCTGTCCCCAAAGCACAAACCATGAGGTGAGTGACCCATACATGTGGCTGTCTCTCACCTTGGGGTGTAAATGGCTTGCTTTCACAACATTATCTGGGGGTAAGTACTCTATGAGGTGGAGGTGAAAGTCCCAGTGACATTTCCCTGTTCACATCACGGGTCCTTGTGGGTGTCCCTATTTTATTGCATAGTTTACCACAAAGTTCCTTTAAGACTCAGATCTGTTCATTCCAAGAGTAATCATTTACAAGTTAACTGCAAGCAAACTGGAAATGTCTGTGTTAAACAAGCCAAGCCTCCAGAAAATTCCGGAGCTGAGAACATTACCTTTTCCCTTGGCTGGACAGTGAGAAATCTCAGGTTCTTGGGAATTACTAGAGGCAGAACATTCCTCTGGAAAATGGGCTGTTAGTCAATCTTACTGGGCACCAGGCATGAGCTTTTCTATCCTCCTTCCTTTGGTTTCCTTAGCTGAATTGAGTAAAGGATGAAGCTTATGTTGCCTATAGGATTAGAGGTTTCTGTCTTATTTCTTGCTGGTTTGGGGCCTGTAATTGAGGCAAGACATCGTGGTGGAAGAATGCAGGGTAGGGGAGATGCTCACAGCATGACAGAGGGGAATCAGAGAGAGGAGAGAAGCCAGACTTCCAGTATTTTCTTCCCTGAAAGGATCTAGTAACACTTGCCAAACAAAGGCCTGTCTGCTAGCTTCCATTATCTCCCAGAAGCACTGTTCAGAGGATGCTGATGATGTCATGAGAGGTCTACAAGTCGTTATCTAGACCTTTTTAGCTCTTCAAAGTCTCAAAAAGAATCCACTTGTCTGAGAGAGGGTCTCACTGTGCAGCCCAGGTTAGCCACAGCCTAAGAGAGATCTGCCTGTTTCTTTCGTTAGAGTGCTGGGATTTAAGGTATGGCCACCACACTTGGCAAAAGTCTAGTTTTTAAAAATAACTCTCAGTGGTAAAACTGATCTGAAGTGTGGGGCGTGGTGGTGCACGCCTTTAATCCCAGCACTCAGGAGTTCAGGGGCAGGCGGATTTCTGAGTTCAAGGCCAGCCTGGTCTACAAAGTGAGTTTCAGGACAGCCAGGGTACACAGAGAAATCCTGTCTACAAAAAAAACAAAAACAAAACTAAATAAACTGATCTGAAATGAACTTGTATGAATTTATGCATAGTTCTTGCTTATCCCAAATTCTGGGATAACAAACCCTTTCTCTCTCTGCTACTGCTCTGATGTGGTTTGTCCCCTAATGATCCTCGTATTGTAGACTTGGCCTTGGTGTCATGGTGGGGCTCAGGTGGGGACTAGGAGGAGTTAGGGCACTGAGGGTACTATCCTTGGAAGCAATTAAGGAAATTTTCTTGGGAACCTCCATTAGTTCTCATTAAAGCGAGTTCTAAAGTAGGGAGTTTGATGTCTGTTTTTCTGGCTTCCAGCCTGTGATCAATCTTACAAGTAAATAATGTCAACATTATGCTACCACCTACGTGAAGCTACATGGAAGGGTCTGCTTGATCTTAGACTGTACACCTCTGTCCTAGTTTGTTTTCTGTGCTGTGATAAAACACTGATTAAAACTCGAGGAAGGAAAGGGTTTAACTGGGCTACAGGTTATAGACCATCATTCAGGAAAGCCAAGACAGGAACTGGAGGCAGGAGCTGAAGCAGAGACCTTGGAGGAATGATGCTTACTGGCTTGCCTTCCTTGATCTACTTAGCCTCTTTCTTACACAGGCCAGGCTCACCTGCCTAGGAATTGTGCCACCCACAGTGGACTGGGCCATCTACATCAATTAATAATCATGAAAATGTCATACAGACATATCTGAATCCCAATCTGATGGAAACAATTCCTTGACTGAGATTCTCCTTCCAGTTATATCTAGGTTTGTGTCCAGTTGACAAAACTAACCAGGGCAGCTTCCAAAACCACTAGCTAACTTCCTCCCCTCTCCCCCCTCCCCTCGCTGTTGAACCCACGGGCTCCATATACTCCAGACCAGCAGTAACAATGTACCATTTTGGCAACATCCTAGCTAACCTCCTCTTCTTCAAAAATTTCAACCTCAGGTATATTAGAGCAACAGAAACAGACCAGTACACACAAGGTAAAAAAAAATAGGACTATAGTCTTTTATATGAAAAATATAGGCTCAAATATATATGGATTCATAATTTCTCAGACTTTAAAACTTACATAGTTTTACATGGTATGTATTTTGAACCAGCCCCTAGTGAGGTCTAAAAGAATACTGTATGATCAAAGGCATTTATATTTTATAGCAAAACATAAATGTTTGTATGGGATGGGATAAGTGAAATTGTATATTGCCTCAATTCAGTTTTAGGACAATTTTATCCTTGAGAATTATTATATCTTTTTTGAGTCAGGGTTTCTCTGTATAGAACCCTGGCTATCCTGAAACTCACTTCGTAAACTTGGCTGTCCTTAAACCCATAGAGACCAACCTGTCTCTGACTCCTGACTGCTGGGGTTAAAGGGATGTGACACCATGCCCAACAAGAATTATTTTTAAAAATAGATTATTTCAGGTATTTTTTAAAATAAACTTAGTGGTGTCCGTGTCTCTAATGGTAATATCAGCATCTTCTTTTCTGGATGCATTAAAAATATGTAAATGAGGGCTGAGGTAGTAACTCTGTGTTCGAGCACTTGCCTATAGGTTCAAGGCCTTGGATTCAATCCTCAGCACCACATACAAAGGAGTGGGTAGTGTTCTCTTGATTCCTGTTCAACATTTAAACTTTAAATTATGTTCATGTCTGTGTGAGTGTGTCTGTGTGTGTGTATCCCTTTGTGTGTGTCTCTGTGTGTGTTTCTCTGTGTATGTGTGTGTCTGTGTCTCTCTGTGTCTGTGTGTGTCTGTGTGTGTATGTTTTTGCGTGTGTATCCCTTTATGTGTGTCTCTGTGTGTGTTTCTCTGTGTATGTGTGTGTGTCTGTGTCTCTCTGTGTCTGTGTGTGTATGTGTGTGTCCCTGTGTTTGTATGTGTGTATGTCTCTGTGTGTGTGTGTCTGTGTCTGTGTGTGTCTCTCTGTGTGTCTCTGTATATGTGTGTCTGTGTGTCTGGGTGTCTATGTGTCTGTGTGTGTGTGTTAGACACATTGATTAGTTTGACTGGTACTATATTATGTCAAGGAAAAACACTACTTTCTTTTAACTTCCCAAGGCATCACAGAGACCAGGTCTCCAAAAACAAAACCTTGAAAAGTCACAGGGAATATCCTTCAATTTCAGAGAAAAACAAAAGGACTTATAGGTGGGAAAAGAGGCAGAGGGATCAGAAAATTGCTTCGTGCAGGAGAGCCTGTACTATAACACAATACCCTCGAGTTATACATGCTGAGATAGATGTGTTCCTGAGACACTAAATGGAAGGATGTTCACAATGGTGGAAAGTGGCAGAGAGTGGCAGAGTTTTGGGATTTCAGTTTATTGCCTTGTGCTGGAATAAAAGCTACCCACTGGCACAGCTATTTTTGAAGGCTGAACTTATTCACAGGCAGTGCTGGTAAAATACCAGAAGCCATACATAATGTCTAACCTCAGCTGCTACCTCATACAGCAGATTTGTACATGGGAGCCTTAAAAAGATTGATTGGTCTACTGTCCTATGGCAGCAGGAGACCACTTTTATTTCCCATGTTGGGTTTACAATGTCCCTCACATTCCCTCCTTTTCAGACACACAAAAGTTTTTTGTAAAGTTTCTCTAGGCTGTGCTGTTGGCAGCAGCAGTAACTGCCTCTTGCCTCGGGGAGTTAGATGGTGTGATTTTTGACTAGTGTCTTCAGAACCTCTGGGTTTTTAAAATACAGCTGAGAATTTCTGAATGAGATATAGACGAAAATGTCCTAATTCAGATGATTTTTATTGGCCCAGTTTTGTCTGTGATCAGTCAGCTGTGGGTTGGAGTACTCTCTGAGAACCATCAGGCATAATATGCGCCCCCCCCCACCATGCTCTACCTCTGGTTCTCTTGGGTATTCCCCACTTCCCACCCCACATCAGTACATTCTATGATGTTCTCAGGGTGAAGCCTGGCCTAGCACCCTAAAACTGTCATCAAGTAACTGGGAGTGTCCCTAATTGTACAAGCTTAGGGAACAGGATGCTTACTAGGGGTTGGAGTATTCTTCCAAGTCGAAGGTCATGGGTTTGAATTCCCATTCGGCTTGTACCATGGTCAACTCCCTATGCAAAATACCTGCCTTTACCCCTGGCTTCTTAAGGCTGTGAGAAGGCACACAGACAGAACATGGTCCCCATCATTGCATCCCAAACTGTCCCTACATCTCGTCCCGCTAAAGTGCCCTGGAGGATTTCACTGTCCTGTAGGGGGCGAGCTACCCACACTGTCTCACTGGCCCTTCCCTGAGGTTCTGGTGGGGAATTCAGGGGGTCCTGAGCCCAAGGGTGGGATTGGGGAGTAAAAGGGTGGGCTCCCTTCCAGCCCGGAAGCCAGTATCCCCGGTTCCACTCCACGCCCTCTGGGCAATGTTGCTAGAGGTCATGGCAGGTGCGGGGTGGGAGGCGGGCACCGCAGCTCAGGAGAGGGCGCGCCCTCGAACGCCAGCACTACCCGAAGGCAGATGCAACCCAGCAGCCCACAGCCACTGACAGGCCCTGAGCGCACATAGCCCTCCTTGCTGAGGCCTCAGCTTCCTGGCGGCTCGGTAGCGGCGGGCGACCCGATTGGCGGCCAGGTCTGGGCCCCGCCCCGCCGGGCGGGCCTCCGCGCCCTCCCCAGCCGGGCCCTCCCCTTTCCGCTGGAGGCGTCACGGACAGAGGCTTGGTGGCGCGTGGTTCCCGCTAACGGTGCGCGCCAGCTGCTGGGCTCCTTTGCAGAGGACTCGGTAGCTGCAGCTCCTGGAGCACAGCGGGCAGAGCTGCGGGCTGCGCGCGCCCCTGCTGCCACCGGGCGTCCCGCGGTGGCTCCCGCGCCCCGCGGCGACTTCCGCGCCCGCGCTTCCCTTTGTTCAAGTCCCCAAGCGGCGGCGGGGTCGGAGCCCGCGCCCTGGGCGACTGAGGCTGCCGCAGTCCACGCCCCGGCGCCCTGGCGATGCCGGACCAGATCTCTGTGTCGGAATTCGTGGCCGAGACCCTTGAGGACTACAAGGCGCCCACGGCCTCTAGCTTCACCACGCGCACGGCCCAGTGCAGGAACACCGTGGCGGCCATCGAGGAGGTGAGCGGTAGCGTAGCCCGCGCCGGGCGGGAGGCTAGGGTCGCGGGGATCGCGCTGCGTCCTGGGCACCCGGTAGGCTTCCGCGCCTGGTGACCGATACCCAGTGCCCTCCGCCTGCGCCCACACCCGGGAAAAGTTTCTGGTCCCCCAAAGCCGGACGCAGCCGGGCCAGCAGTGCCCGACACAGAAGCCCTTTGTTCCCTGCTCTAGGGAGAGGCTGCTTGACCACCTTGGGCCTTTTTTTGGGAACGATCCTGCCTGTTCCCATTTCCCTCGCAGGGTTTCAGGTCCTTTGCTCCCATCCTCGGAAAGGTCAACTTTGGCTGCATACTGCGTGGCGGCTGCGAGCCGGGGACCCCTGCGAGCTCTGCGGCCCCGGAGTGATAGGTCTCTCTGCGCGGACCTCTCCAACTTGTTCCGGAAGTAGCCCGGCGGGAGCAGCTGTGGCTTCTGAGCCAACATGTAGAGCAGTTCCAGGGACCCCAAGCTGCTTAGGCACGGGTGCCCATCCCATCTTGGGAGGCCTGGCAGTGCCCACTACTTGCCACAGAGCAGCGCTGTAGAGGGATGTGGAGAATGGTTTCTTTGAGGTCCAAAAGTTTTTTGGTGGCCGCTTCTGGGCTACCTGTGTGGTGCCTGTTGACAGTATGATCAGCTCCTGTGCCCTTAACCTGGAAAGGGCCTGCATAGTCATTGTATTGAGTGGCTAAGCCGCGAGCTCTCCAGATCCTGGGGAAGAGGGACTGCGAGAAGGAAGCAATTTGGTTTGAAAATTGAAGCAGGATTAGAAGAGGCTGTGTGAGTCCAGAGACCACGGCTGTCCACAGCTTGGGAAAGCCTCACTTACATCATTTTCTTTACCTCCCCAACAGAATTTAGAGTTTCGTGTTTTCGGTTCTGTAGGCTTTGTTCGTCCAGCTAGACTCACAAAAGGTAGCTGGAGAACGAGACACACATGTGTAGCAGTAGTGAACCGATGACTACATTTCTTTTGCTCAGAATTTTAAGATCAAGGTACATATTTTAAAATACTCTTGCCAGAGGTTGGTGTTCGGAGAGCTTTTAAATTAAGCTATGTCATTACATCCTTTCCTGTTGGTTGAACAAAGCATTCACTATTAGGCTTTGGCTGGGCGGGGAGTTGGGTGGGGGACTAGACTATTATTCTTTCGTGTAAAATATTTGTCTTTGTAGACCTACACAGTCAGGACTAGACTCAATGAAAAATACTAGGTTCAGCATCCTGCTCTTGGAAGTGAGCTAGGGTATCCGTTCTTCTCCTTCATCCCCCCCCCCCCCCCTTTCTTTTCTCTCACCTCTCTTCCAAAGGATCTGCTTGTAAATCTTTTGTAGCAAATTCAGTGAGAGCAGATTGCTTTAGTCCACTTTTGTCAGCCTGGCCTTTAGGTGCCACTGATGCCTTTAATGAGGCAGGTGGGGGATGAGGGGGATGTGAGCCCCTCCCCCACGAGGGCCTTGAAAAGCACTAGGAAGATAGTCACAGTGTTTTGAAAATACATCAGTAATGCTTATGAAAATGATTACATCCAAAAAAGGTAGGATTCCCTCTGTGGAAAGGACACTTGTGTGTGATGTCCTTAAAAGAAAGCCCATGTTTATAAAGCTAGGACACTTCTCTCATTGTATTGAATCAGTTAGGTATCAGTAATACTGGCAGATGTTGGAAAGCCTGGCAAATAGGAGTTGCAATTAAAGTTGGCATGGCCTCTCTCTGATTAATTTTAGTTTATTTTGGATGAACCCAAAGCTGCTTTTCCATGCAGTGCAGGAGATTACCCAAGAGCTCAGTTACTGAGTAGATTAAAGAGAGACTGGATTTGGTCATTCTGTTAAATTGCAGGCTGGCTTCACTCAGCCTCCAAAGCAGAAAATGGATTTGAGTTGGAAACAGGGAAAACCTGAACTCCTTGCAGGCTCATCTCATTTTAAGTGAGGCCAGCATCCACTCTAAGATAATAGTGTGTATGAACTGATTCGAAGGGTGAAAGGACTCAGTGTGGATTACTTAAAATAATGCTTTCTTTCTCCTCCTACATTATTTAATGTTTACTTCCAAAATAAAAAGTTGTTCTCTGTCTAGTGTAATAACACACCATGTTTACAATACTTAGACTTTAAGCAAATGTCTTTTTATGGTCGGATGAGACATTAGGGTAGGTTTTGTGACATACAAAAAGCTACGCATTTCATAGAAATACAACTAAAAAAATAAGTCCCTGGCCTTCTACTTAAATGAGTTATGGAATTAGTAAACTTATCTGATTAAGTTTGGCAAACCTGATTGCTCCCAATGGAGAATATGTCTAGCTGTTGTCATTTTCTGATTGAAATAGGCTTTCTTTCTTTTTTATTTTAAAGATTTATTTATTTTTATTATATGTAAGTATACTGTAGTTGTCCTCAGACACTCCAAAAGAGGGAGTCAGATCTCATTAAGGATGGTTGTGAGCCACCATGTGGTTGCTGGGATTTGAACTTCAAACCTTCAGAAGAGCAGTTGGGTGCTCTTACCCACTGAGCCATCTCACCAGCCCCTGAAATAGGCTTTCTTGACTTACACACCTTTAGCTAGAATATCAGTAATTCAGTCAGTGCCTGACCTGTATTACAGGTATCAAACTGTTGTGTTTAATCTCTATCCGTGATGTGCAGATGAGGAATTTGAGGCTAGGAGATCAGTTCAGGTTATAGACACAGCAAGTGGAGTTTAAACTTGACTGGATGCTGCTTTCTCAAACTGCATGGCTTTTTCTAATGCTTAGTGATGGTGCATTCTCAAAACTGCCCATAGCTAGATCAGCCACCTCCAAGTCAGGCTCCATCACTTTCCAGTTGTATGAATTGGGATGAGACCCTCCCCACCCACACACTCTTTTACAGTTTTCAGTCCAGTTCACAGTCTAGATAATCATGTCTATTTCTGAAGGTTCTGGTACAGTACCCAGTAGACTTAGTAAATGGTAGCTGCTTTACCAGATTTCACTGTAGTTACTGTATAGACCCTGGAATGAGAATGGAGCAGGGGAGAAGAAAATGGATGAATGGATGAAGGTGTGCATATAAATGGAAATTGTTGTCCCTCCCCCTAGGTGTGCCTGTGTGTGACTGTGAGAGAGAGTGTGTGTGTGTGTGTGTGTGTGTGTGTGTGTGTGTGTGTGTGTGTGTGTGTTGGCTCCTGTGCTGACCTAGCACAGAGGCTGACCTTGCAATGCTTTGCTGAGTAAGTTCCCCACAGCCTGTCTCTGCTTCCCATGAATCCTGGGGATCCCCATGCAGGTTCACAAGCTTGTGTAGCAAGCACCTGACCCCCTAAGCTCTCGTCCCAGCCCCCATGCATTCTCTCTAAGGAGCTTATTGTCTTGGTAACAAGTGAGAGTGTAACTGGTTTGAAACTTTTTACTTTGTGTTGACTTTCTCTGGGTGACTTACTTTGCACAGTCTGCAAAGTGCAGAGCGCAACTGGTGTCAGCTTTGTGCTTTGGAAATAAGGGAGAAAATAAGTAGTTGTGGCATAAATCTGAAAACTGAGCTGCGCCACCCCCACCCTCTTCCCAGCTTTGATTTTCTTCCCAGCTTTGATTTTTGTTTCTTAGTTTATTTGAGCCTCTGGTTACTACAAAATACTCTGGAAATAGAGAAACATTGTGTGCATTCTTGGGACACTCCTGTTGTTTGTTAGGGCTTCTTCATAGCTCCATTCATTCCTACTCTGCTTATTTGGTGTTGATGTAGTTTTAAAAATAAATTTGATATTGACTCTTAAGTATTAAAATTTAATCTCCTTCCTTCCAGGACTATGACTCTCTTATTCTATTGTCCTTGGTTACCTTGGAAATCGCTTTGCTGTTCTAACTGCAAAAGGAGAATGAACATTTGGACTGTACAGACTCTCAGGGGATGCTGTTCATGGGCCCAGGCTCCGCCCAGTAGTTCCACTGGTACTTGAAGCCTGGGTCTCCTATCATCCCCAAGGTAATAGTGGCACTGTCCAGCATGCCTTAGTGGTAGAGACCAGGTCTACTGTGAAGATTGACTGGCTGGAGGACTTGTATTGAAAACAGTCTTTTTTCTTTTTGTTTTTGTTTTTTGTTTGTTTGTTTGTTTTTGGTTTTGGGGTTTTTTTGGGGGGTGGGTTTCGAGACAGGTTTTCTCTGTATAGCCCTGGGTGTCCTGGAACTCACTTAGTAGACCAGTCTGGCCCCGAACCCAGGAATCCAGCTGCCTCTGCCTCCTGAGTGCTGGGATTAAAGGCATGCACCACCACACCTGGCTATAACTAGCATTTTTATGAGCTTTAATTCTATGTTAAGAAAATGTGCTTTTGCCAGTTAGTTGCCTAATACCAAATGGTCAGCACCGAAACCAGACATATAAATAATATTATACAGATTGTGCAGGCTGTGTTTACATGTTTAGGGAATATACATATATGTATAAAATAACAAAGGAAAAGAGAGGTTATGAATTTTAAAGAGGAAGCAGGGATATGCGGGTTGGTTTTGAGAATAGAAACGATGAGATTATATTACAATTTCAAAAAATAAAGAAAAGTAATTGTAAAGTAAGAAAGCATTAAATGGGCTTATTTAAGATTATTCCTTTTTGAGAGAGGTCATATAGGCACCATGGAGTCATGTGACTCTGGGTTTCAGCAGGTGACAAAACAGGAGTTCTGACCACTCTGGTTGGTTCTTCAATGTCCTTTCACTGTACTGGGGTGCGTTTCCTTAGTGCAAGCTGGTGTCCATTGAGTCTCTGCAGGCCAGCTTCCATTGTTGTCGACTTAGAGGAGCCAAGACTGACAACTCCAGAGATATCAAGTGCTAACCCCTGGGGAGGCATTAGAGGCCCTTTTTTAGAGGCTTTTCTTTTCTTGTTTTACTTTTTAGTCAGGGCTTCAGGGTTGCCTTGAACTCTATGTACCAAATATAACTTTGGATTTCAGATCCTCCTGCCTCTGCCTCCACCTTTGAAGGCTGCAATTACAGCATGTGTTATCATGTTTGTTTTATGTGGTGCCAGGGATCAAACCCTGGGCCTCTTGAATGCCAGGCAAACATTCTACCAACTGAGCTGCCTCCATAGCCTCTAGAGGCATTTACTGAGGAGAGGCCTTCACTGCCACGGAGTGAGTTGTCTAATAATACACCTGGTCCCTTAGGGCTGTGGGTTCCAGAAAACCATCTGGGTTGTGTACATAAAGGCCTCATAGTGAATGGACTGAGGCTGGGTCTTCCAGGTCAGGAGATCTGTGTGTGGTGGCTGCTGCTTCTTAGAGGGGCACAAGCTAAACCATGCCAATTAAGGTAACTGTTAGGGACAGACCTTCCACCTAGGGCTGTCCTAATCATCAGGATCCATTCTTCTCAGATCAAAGAAAAAGTCTCCAAAACTAATGCCCACAGGAACATGGCAGAAGAGGGGGTACAAAGAGCATCAGAGGACACATTTGGTAAAACACTTGCTTTCTGGATATAATGTGACCATTGCACCCTGGGCAGTGCCATTCCATTTATATGCACAAGATCCAGCCTAACAGATATTGAGTAATATTCCATCAGGCAGCACTAAGTGACCTTAGTAATGATGGTGATGAAGAAGGAGAAGGAGGAGGAGGATGAAGAAGAGAAGAAGAAGAAGAAGAGGAGGAGGAGGGGATGGAGAGGAAGGAGAAATGGGGGAACTAGAAGGACAAAGAAGACACAATGGAGACATGAAGGTGCAAGTGTCAGAGAGGATGTAGGTAGAGGTAGGAATGAGAGATAGAAACAATCAAGATATACTGTGTGCACATATGAATTGTCAAAGAATAAATTACTAACAAATAAATAATAAACCTTCCAGTCCAGCTCACCCCTGCTTCCTGACCATTGCCTTGCCTCTAAAAACCCTAACACTAAGAACCCTAATCCTTACCCTAACCCTCTAATAGGCTAACCCTAAGTCTAACCCTGCTTACTGTGAGGGAAATGTGTTCATTATACCTTTTGAAGTGAGAAACCATTTCTTAATCTTGATCTTTTGAGATCATCAGATCCACCTTTAATCTAGGCAATAGATTCTTTTGGCATCCTACATACATAAAAGACAATGAACAGGGTTGTTCTTTCATTTTTTATACTTGCCCTATTTTTGTATTTTAGAAAAGGTGATTTGCTAGTTTGATTTTTAAAATTGGCATTGGAAAGTACTTATTTCTTCAGAATTCTGGTACATAGTGAATATCAGCTGTAATAACCTGCAACATGAGATAACCCGCCCTTGATTTTTCTAAGTTCCCTTGGCCAAGAACCTTTCTATATTAGACATTAGAGAGACATTCTATTACATTTCCTTTCTATATCCACAGAGAAATTCATTCTGATTTGAGATATGTTTATCTAGAGAACCTGTCCTAATACAACTGTGGCTTTTCTCTACTTTGCCACTGATGGCGATGTGCTGGCTAACAAGATGGCTCAACAGTGTTTCCCTTACATTTCTGGCTTTCCTCCCAGGGTTGGTTGGTACCTATCATCTGGGAAAGGGAGCTGCAGTCTCCCTGAGCCCAGAACTGAGCCACAAACAAAACTCTTGTTTCCTAAAATCCCTCTTTAATGTTCATTGCCTGGGTACCTTCCCACTCAGATTGATAACCCCACTGCACCTTGGGTAATGGGCTATGCATGCTCTTCCCCTGGATTTCAGGAAGAAGAAGGCAAGTGATGTGAGGCAAGCTCAGGCAAGGTCTGAAGTCAGGTCCTGGTAATGCAGGATCATTGCTCACAGAGAACAGGAGCAGGCAGCTGACTAGCCTGAGCTGGAATGTGTTGGGAACTAAAAGGGGACCCTGGGCAAGAAAGGAAAGGGTGGGAAGGCCCACTCCCTGCCAGAGTTCCACCTATGCTCTGGACAGAGATGTGGGAGAGCTGCCATACACTCTCTGCTCAGCCCCGGGTGGGCATCTAAGCCTTTGGCCCCCCTCTTTGGGTCTGAACAAGGGGCAGTCCAACCTGGGAGCCCCAGGACTACTTTCCTAAAGCCCTGGGGTTAATGGAGAGAGTGATGAGGGATGAGAGGTTCCCACACCTGTGAGAGTGAGCACAGTGGATCTTGACTGGAGCACATGAAGGCCTTCCATCTGGAGAGTAGAAAAGGCTCATTATGAGAAAGCCTATCCCATCCTCCAAGCGCAGTGGGCCTTGATGAACGGAGACATTCTATGGTTTTAGAGCTTTATTATAGAAAGGCAGGGAGAAAGAGAGAAGGTAGAAGAGAGAGAGAGAGTCCCCCCTAGAAGGCTAGAAGTGGGAAGGCTAGATAGAAAGAGAGTAAGAGGGAGAGAGGAGAGGAGAGGAGAGGAGAGGAGAGGAGAGGAGAGGAGAGGAGAGGAAAGGAGAGGAGAAGACAAAGAGAAAGGAAAGAGGAGAGAGGAGTGCAAGAAGTGAGAGGTAAGAGATCAAAGGAGTGAGAGCAAGAGAGATAGGAGAGGCTGAACAGCCCTTTTTATGGGCTTTACTGTTGCTAGGTAACTGGGGAGGAGTTTAGCCTGAAGGTCAGAAGCTTGGGATATTGCCTACCTGACTTTTAGCCAGGCTTCTCTTGTGGTGGCTGGGGTGGGGGTGGGGGTTGGTAACTTAGGCAGGAGCCTGAGTTCCAGAAGCATGAGGGAATTGATGCCTTCCTTGTCAAGTAAGTGAATTATCACCCTCCCGGGGTTCAGACCTCAGCTCAACTGGAGACCTGCCTGTCTGTGCACAGCCCAATGCCCCACATGAATGGTGAGTTCTCCCCCAGGGCTGGGAGGGGTGAGAGTCCTCTTGGAGATCAGGCTCAAATGCTAATGTAGTGCAAACCACACCTGAGACCTGGAAAAGGTGTGGCCCTGGACAAGAAGCACACTTTAACCTTGAGGAAGGGTGAGACCCACTGGCCAATCAAGGTCTCCACAGGCAGGCCTGCCAGTCAGACAAGGAGGCAGGATCTTCCAGGTGCCTTTCCCCAAGTTCACTTTGGCTGTGCAGGCTTGAATGGTTCTCTGTGTCCTGCTCTGAGCTCTGCTGTTGGGTGCTGTGAGAGGACCTCAGGGAAGCTCTGAATTCCAGGCATGGTGAGCACAGGGTTACTGCCCACAGAGGATAGGGGCAGGGTGGTGCTGAGCAGTGGAAGCTGGGGTGGTGAGTCCTCTCTGGGGCTGGATGGGAAGTATAAGCCATATGTGAGCACCTGTGAGGTCTCTCGTGTTGCTCCTCACTTGCTCCATCAGGGGTGACCTCTAATAACTTCCCTATCATTTCCCAAATCCTTTGGACCTTAGTTAGGCTGGCTTGTGAAAACAAGGGTGGTTTCTTTGAGTCTGTAGCACACATGTCCAAACCCCTTTGTCTTTATTTATACATTACGAAAACAGGTAAAATTCTAATAGGTCTGATTTCATACATTATACTTGTTTTTGTTTTGTTTAGGTTTTGTTAATTTTTGTTCTGTTGCAGTTTTTCATATTTTTTGCATCACATGTTTAGTGAGTTTATTATTATTTGGGAAAGGGACTTTAATAATTTCAGAATTTTTTTGTGGTTTTATTGGAAAATGATAGACCTCTGAGCTGATATTCTTCTATTCCAATCATTTGTAATTTTCGCCTTCACATACTTTGCAGAAGTCCCAGTTGTTTATTGCCACGAAACTTTTAGAATCCACATTTTTTAACTGAAATATCAATTTTTTCTCTTCGTTTGGAATCCATGAGATTCTGTCTTCCTTTCCTGTTCTGTGGGTGAACCTTGCCTCTGTAGTTGTCAGGTAATCTCATGTCCTGCTCTTAGGGACTTAGCAACTCCTTATGTCATTTCCTGCCTCCATCCCCTGTGTCTGTTGTCAGGCGTGCTTTATATACATCAGCCACCAGCTATAGCAGCTCTCTATTTTTGTTCCCTGTCTCTGTTCTCTGCACATGCACACTCTCTGTCATCTCTCCCCTCATGGCTCTCTTTCTCCTCCCTGTCTGTGTGTCTGTCTGCAGGTCCTCTTATGTATTTCTATCCCTTCCCCAGGTTCTCACTCCTCTCCCTTCCCCCAAACAACCTCTTTTGCACTTTATCTGTTGCATGCTTTAATTTCTCAGACCTGCTGTGATGGGATAGCTTGGATTTCTTGGTTGCAATTGTTCCTGGCTGTTACTCTCTATGTTGCTATGCTGGTGTGTAGCCATCTCTGTTTGGGTGATTATTGACCTAGGTACTGGCCTCTGGGTTTGTCTTTTTGGGTGGGAGTTTTGTTCCTGGGTTACTGTTTGATACATGGATTTGAAGAGAGTGTTCACTGACAGTTTCCTATTTTACTGACCTATTTTGTAGGTATGGTCAACAGGGGATGCTTTGTGATATTAAAATCTGGGAGAAGCGACAGGCAGGAACAGAAGATCTTAGTAATCCACAAGGAGCCGTAGTCAGAAGAGAGGTCAAGCAGCCCATGGTGTTTAATACAATGTTGGAACAACTGGGAAAATTGAACCTGTGGTAAATCAATCAATCATGAGGTTGATCTATGGAAGCTTACCTTGTGTCCTTTCAGTCATGGAATGTGGTTGAATAGGGAGTATCTGCCCAAGTGGGGGCTGAGACACAGGGATGAGGCAGGAATGGATAGGCAGGTGGGGATTGTCTATGGTATCTATAGGAGGCTTGCACAGGAGGAGAGGATATTTCCACTGCTACTCTTTACCAGTGTTAAGGGCAGCTGATATTAGGGTCTGCAGTAACAGAGAGTGAGGTAGGTCTTTGGACAAAGTCTAGTCTACAGACAGGCATGGTTGTGGTTAACCAGGAGTTTCTGTCTATAATCAGGGGCTCAGCAACAGAGATGAGTTTGTAAATCCCAAACAGTTTGCTTTTTGAGAATGTACATTTGTACATTCCAGCAAAAATCCCATGACAAAATCCCCTTATCAACAGCCAGTTAAGGTACATCAGCAGGGTTAAGCTACATAGAGATAACTAAGACCTCCTATAGAAACCAAAAACAGAAACAGCTTACCCATCATGGTTGTCAGATTTTTTTGCCCCCCTTGCTTGGTTCCTGCACATTATGCCAGACATACAATTTTCAAAATATTACAATGCTGATTTGTATGCAAACTCCCCACTCTTGTTGTAACTACAATAAATACTCAAAACCTCTAGACTTGATCTCTCAGTTTGTACCTAATCGGAGTTTGACTGCTGAGAGTCCTTGTTACTGAGGTCATAAAAAAGACCTCTGTGTGTTTGCATTGCAATAGGCTCTGTGCTGTTCATTATAGTTTCTGTAAGTTAGGCATAAAACCTTCATGCTTTGACTGGAACCCCAAGACCCTCAGGACTCCCATCGGAACGCTTGAAAGACCGCTGTTAGGATGTGTCATTGTTGTTCTTTGCATCAGTGACCTGTCTGTCAGAAATGTGTCTGTGTACCTTGGTTTTTTGATTTTTCTTGAGTACTTGTGGAGTGAGATGAACATAGTGAATGTGGAACTCCAGTGAAGTGGAAATGCTGGCGAGTCGTAGCTACAAAGGGCTAGGAAGATGTTCCAGACCCTGGAACAGGGGTTGTATGCCCCTGGCCTTAATTTCTGGGAAGTTACAGCAGTCTTGGAACCCTGCTCCATGGCTCACAGCTGCCAATCCGTCTTCATTTTCTCCTCTGTACAAGTGGTGGAATCTGCTGCTTAGCCTTCACCGCCCCCTCGTGGCCCTCTATTATGTGTGTGCCACTTTAGTATTCTCTTACTGAGAGAGGAAGTGAGACTGATTCCATCCCAATTGATATAGTTACTCACCTTCCACCTTGGGTTAAATCCCTCTTATCAAGAGGACCTGTACCCATTAAATTGCCCCTGACAGAGAGCTCTTTATGACCACATTCAGGGTAAAATCAGACCCTGCAAAACAGGGTGGAAAGGACAAAGAACTCATTTTGCCCCCTTCTAAACAACCCTGTTCTCAGTCTATATGTGACTCTGTAGTTTTGAACTTGGAGCTGTTAGTATATAGGAGGTTGTTTTTCATCCCTTCCAGCAAAGTTAGCATATCTTCCTTAGACCAGCAGTCTTATTTCCAGGTCTGTGGGGCAATCTACTCCTCTATTCACCTTCCAGCTGTTTGGCCACCTCTTTGGTCTCCCTGGCCTGGGAATCCAGGGTTAAGGACACCTTACCACAGGGCAGTGCAGCTTCCCTTCTCCCCATTCCACCATATCCTTCCATGCTCTGAGCCAGGAGCCCTTCCCATTTTATCCTGGCTCAGACACTACTCCCACTCCCTGATGTGGTGGCAGGGGTCCTGTAATGATATGGTTAGATCATTGGTTTTGGAATTTTACAACTCTCTCGTTTATTATTGTCTCTGTGTCATAGTTGTTTTAACTCAACATTTTAGGCTACAGTCATCTGAAGGAGCCTCAGTTGCAGGTGTGCCCTCATCAGAATGGCTGGTTTCTATGTCTCTGAGAGATAGTGTTGATAATTGATATAGGAAGACTCTTCCATGAAGGGTGGCAATATTGGGAAGCAAGTGGACATGGGTTGGATGAGAGAGCTAGGTGAGCATTGTAGCCGCCTGTGGCCATGTGAACTGGGTTCCCCTGAAAGGCAGCCCGGGGCTGAAAGAGATCAGAGGGCAACAAAAGAATGAGGCCAAGACAAACCTTTCTGTTCAAAGCCTCTGAAGTTTACTGAGAGTCCCTGCTTATAAAGAGGGTAGGCCCATCATCTGCCAGCCCATTCTTTGTGCCTGGAGCCAGCCCATAGGCGATCTATAGGGCTTGTCTCCAGATAGTCTCCAGGACCTTTCAGCAGGAAGCAGAGTATTGGAGAAGAGCAAATAGGGCCATCAAGGTCAGAAGTCTCTACCCTAGGTGTACTGTCTGGTTTTATGTGTCAACTTGACCAGCTGGAGTTATCACAGAGAAAGGAGCTTCAGTTGAGGAAATGCCTCCATGAGATCCAACTGTAAGGCATTTTCTCCATTAGTGATCAAGGGGGAAAGGCCCCTTTGTGGGTGGGACCATCTCTGGGCTGGTAGTCTTGGTTCTATAAGAGAGCAAGCTGAGCAAGCCAGGGGAGGCAAGCCAGTAATGAACATCCCTCCATGGTCTCTGTATCAGCTCCTGCTTTCTGACCTGCTTGAGTTCCAGTCCTGACTTCCTTGGTGATGAACAGCAGTATTGAAGTGTAAGTCGAATAAACCCTTTCCTCCCCAACTTGCTTCTTGGTCATGATGTTTGTTTAGGAATAGAAACCCTGACTAAGACACTAGGTAATCTCCTTCTTAATGGCAGCAAGGTCAAAGTCTGGCTCAGCCTGCTTCAAGGCTGAGGGAGGCTACAGAGCATGAGAGAGTGACCAAGCAAGAAAGCAAGGCAGGAAGTAGTGTTTGTCAAATATTTTTGCCTTCATTTTCTAGCTTCAGTTTCTAGTCTGAGCTTGCAGTAGGATGTGCTGTGATCTGACAGAACCATGTAAAACAAACATTTATTACCTGAGATGCTTCTGCTCAGAGGAAACCATCACAGCAGCAGAGTTGCAAGGCAGAACAATAACAACAAAAGCAACAACAACAGCAACAACAACAATTGTTTCAAAAGCTGATTTTGCTGCTGGACAGAATCTCTGTTCTCTATTGAAGGAATATGGAAAATATCAGAAATTGAGATGGCAAAAGTCATAGAAAGCTGTATATGGAGCTTAATCGGTTGTTCCCATAGGATCTGGAAGATTGGAGCATTTACAGTAATGCAGCCACAGGAATTGAGGTCATACTATTTCAGTGGAAAATAGACTGAAAACTTTAGGAAGAGGTCATTTCTGTGATATTTTGGCCAAAAAAAAAAAAAAAAAGAAAAGAAAACTAGAAAACTTTTGTACTTGGCTTATGCCCTGAAATATTGAGTAGGTCAAACAAACAAAAATATTGCCTGATTTGTATATTTTTATGCAACTGATAATTATTTGTTCAATCTTCCTATTTCTTTTTTTTTTTTTTTTTTTTTTTTTTTTTTTTTCCTCTGAGACAGAGTTTCTCTGTGTCTCCCTGGCTGTTCAGGAACTTACTTTGTAGACCAGGCTGTCCTCGAACTCAGAAATCCCCCTGCCTCTGCCTCCTGAGTGCTGGGATTAAAGTCCTGCTCCACCAAGACCTGACTTCCCCTATTTCTTTATTCAATTTACATTCTAATTGTTACACCCATCCCATTCCACCTTCCACAGTCCCTCATTACTGACTCCCTTTTATCTCCCCAGGGATGGTGGGAACCACTTTAGTATCCCTGAACTATGGCATGTCAAGTCTCTGCAGGGTTAGACACATCCTTTCCCACTGATGTCAGACAAAGCACCCCAGTTAGGGAAACAGTTTGCACAGTCAGGAACAGCTTAAGGGACATGCCCTGCTCTGGATGTTGGGGACCCCATGAAGACTGACCAGCACATCCACTACATATATGGTGGGGGCCTCCATCCCAGTCTGTGTGTGCTCGTTGGTTGGTGGCTCCATCTCTGAGAGTCTCCTAGGTTCTGGGTTATTTGACTCTGAGGGTCTTCTCATGGACTTCCTATTCCTACAGAGGCCGTCAATTCTTTTCCCAACTCTTTTAAAATACTCCCTGAGCCCTGTCCAATGTTAGGTTGTGGGTCTCTGCATATGTTTCAGTCAGATGCTGGATGGAAACGCTCAGAGGACAATGATGCTAAGCTACTATCTGCAAGTATAACAAATTATCCTCAGTAATGCCAGCCTTGGTGCTTGCCCATGGGATGGGTTACCAGTTGGGCAGGGTATAGTTTGGCCATTCCCTCAGTCTCTGTTTCAACTTTGTGCCTGCCTTACTTGCAGACAGAACAAATTTTGGGAGTAAAGGTATTTGGTTTTCTTGGTGTAGTGAACACTTCACTGGTGGTTCTGCCTGACTGCAAGATGTCACCTCTTCATGGCCCATAATTCAATGCTTTATATCTAAGCTAAGATCACCTCCCTAGCCGCATTTGTGCCCTCCCATTCATAGTCTCAGGCACATTATACAGATGCCCCCACCCTAACCCCCCCCCCTCTCCCAGCATCTGCTGATTTCATTTCATTTTCCTGGCTCTCTGGCCCTTGTCTCTTACCACACTTGTTCCTAACACTCCCCTTCTTATTTCTTAACTACTGTCTCATCCAGTTTCTCCCTTCCATCTACCTCTTCTGTCTCTTTCATACCCCATTCAGTGAGATTCAACCATGCTCTTTTGTGCCATGTCTTGTTTACTGTCTTTCCGTCTATGAAGTGCATTGTGGGTATCCTGTACTTATGGTTATTATTCACTTGGAAGTGAGTATGTACATTCATGTCCTTTTGGGCCTGAGTTACCTCATTCCAGATATTAGTTTCTAATTGTACCCATTTCTCTGCAAAATTCATGATGTCCTTGTTTTTCATACCTGAGAAGCACTCCATTTTGTAAATGAAACATGGTTTTTGTGTCCACATTTTAGTTGAGGAACATCTGCATTCTTTCCTGTTTCTAACTGTTATAAATAAAGTGGCTGTGAACTTATTGGAGCAAATGCCCTTGTGGGTATATGCCTATGAAGGTACCCTGAGTGTAGTACTTCCTTTGGCTTGCTATGTTGTAAATTAATGGAAGGAGTATTCAACGTGTTTCCTCATCCCAGGATGGAACCTTAAACAAAACCTGCTGCAAATGTGGTCCAAGTGAGGCAGGGTCCGTTAATTTAGAAGCAAAACTTCACAGGATCATCCATATCGTGCTGCTTCTGGAAACTGAAAGATGAAAATACCATGGTCATAGATTCTTTCTCTATGGTTTCAGTTTAGCACCACTCCAGCCATCTTTTGACAGAGTCACGATCCCAGGGAAGACTCTGTGAGAGTTCCTTGCATTTAAGTGGTGAGGTTGATGCTTGAGTTGCATTTTGTGACCACAGGTTGTGGAGAAAACTAACGCATTGAGAAATCTGCCATGGAGAGAAGCTTACAGGGAGATGAAGTACCCAAACTGAGAGATGTATGAGAAGTTACAGGAAGAGCACCATCTATGCCTTTAGGAATTGAAGTCCAATGTGTTTGAGACAAAGCTATAGGATTTGGTGTTTGCCCTTCTGTTTCTCTTGCCTTTGTCCAATCTTCTCTCCCTGTGTGCACATTCCTATTGATTGGAATGGGAAGGGGTATTCAGTGCCATTTTAAGTTGGAAAGATATAGCTTGCTGTTTGATTTTGCAACTTTGCTTTCTGATGTGGCTGTCAAGATATTGTTTTGAGTGTCAGCAGAGACTTTAGACGTTTGAACAGTGCAGGAGTCTTTCTAGATTCATCTTGGGGAGATGAAAGTGTATATACACTCAAAATTTTCCTTTTTCTTTCTTTCCTTTTTTTTTTTAATCCTATAATTTAGATATTCATTATCACCCTGATCACTGTCCTTACTCTAGGTCCCTGCCCTCACAGACTCCCTCCTCCCAATCTCCTCTGTTTCTCCTTTGAGTGGGGTTGGGGCCCCCTATGTACGCCGTGGGCACATAGATTATAGTCTATTTCTTAGGATGGCATATGCTCATGACATCAATACTGCCTGAGGGTTCAGAGTCATTATATTCTGGGTGTTGATGTTTTCCCAAACTCTTGTGTTTGTTTTGAAATTTTTAAATAAATAGGAGTGTTTTGCCTGTGTGCGTGAATATGAATATCATGTGTGCCACCTCGTTAGTGTTGTTGGAAGGTGGACTCCGAACTCCTGTTCATAAAGCCATGGGTCACGGGAATGCTAGTATTTGACCACCATTTCTGGAAGACAAGCAATAGCTTTCCACGGCTGAGTTATGGCAATCTCCTGCCTTATGCTGCTTTTTATGTTCAACACTTATATTAATAATATTTTCATCTGACCATTGGTCCACTAAATGTGCTTTGATTGCCAGTAAAGTTTTACTAATGTTGCAGTTTAAAGCGGTACACTTCCTGTTTCTGCTAGATGAGTACATAAGTTCAGGGAATGTATACTTCTTTGTAGGAACTGTCGTAAACAACTGAGTTCTTTCTATCATTTTTGTCTCCGTGGTTGATTTTTGCAGTGGAGTAAGGGTCTTAATATGTAACCTTTGCTGACCTGGAATGTGTTACATAGAACAGACAGGGATCCAGTTCAATGACGTATACCTGCCCGTGATTCTGGGATTAAAGACATGAACAAATACACCCTGCTTGTCCGTGATTTTTCTCGTTAGTGATTCTTCTTACAATTTCGGGGATATGTGCTCAGTACTGTTGATCTATTTCACCCTACATCTCCCTCACAATTGAAATTCCTCTCGAAAGTCTTTCCCCTATTTATTTAAAATGATCATAAGCAACACAGGTGAACCTTCAACTCAATTTCCTTTAAAATGTTATAGTACTTAGGTTATAACTTCTGTGTCAGGAAGTCAGTGGAGGAAGCACCAGAATTACATGAATATGTAATATGAATATGGTCAAGGAAGCGTACATTTGCTTTACAATGATGTCAGTACCATGCTTTGTGATGTACACATGTATGGGATATTTTAGGATGCAGTGACTTATGATGATGTGCACGTGAACTTCACTGGGGAAGAGTGGAATTTGCTGGATCCTTCCCAGAAGAGTCTCTACAAAGATGTGATGCTGGAGACCTACTGGAACCTCACTGTTATAGGTATGACTGTGAATTTTCTTTTGCTTTTCAAAATAGTGGGAAGACATGTCTCTTGGTGAGTGTTGGTGCTCTGCTATTACAATTGAGAACAAGGAAGACTGAGCTGAATAAATAGTGTCCAGTGATGTGAAAATTCACAGTACCTTGAATTTTGCCTTATTTCCAATACTGTATCATTCATTATTCTGGTATTGTCTTTTAGGCTACACTTGGGAAAACCATCATATTGAAAGACATTGTCAAAGTACAAGAAGAAATCTAAGGTAATTTTCACGTGAAAGCTTATGCAATTATGCCTCTAAGGAAATTTTACTATGATATGGAAGCTCTAAATCAAAGCAGGAGTGTAAAATGTCAATACCTGAGGTGTAACTATAATTACAATATTTTTTCAATATTTATTTATTTATTATATATAAGTACACTGTAGCTGTCCGCAGATACTCCAGAAGAGGGCATCAAATTTTGTTACAAATGGTTATGAGCCACCATGTGGTTGCTGGGATTTGAACTCAGGACCCTCGGAAGGGCAGTCTGTGCTCTTTACCACTGAGCCATCTCTCCAGCCCTAATAATACTATTCTTAAAAAAAATGTACTTCCTAGATGTAGTTATGTGATTTATTTATCAAAGCATTCCTTTTAAAAAAAAAAAGGCGAGGAAACATTGCCTTAAGGGATACCTTTATTCAATTTCTACCTCTACTAGAGCTATACTGATCTGAACAATGTGTATAGACTTACAAGACTTAGATATTGCACATCGAATAGTGATAAATATATAAGCAAAACCTTCCGATAAGCAAAATATCCATGGGAAAGTTGGTGATGCTCATATTCTTATAGTGAAATTGATCATTTGTTTAGGGTACAGTTTATGAGAATCAAGAGTGTTGTCATAGGAGAAACCTTAATTCATATATTACACGTCTATGATTAACAAAAAGTCAAACAGTGTGAATGCATCTATTACTCTTCTATTAATATATATATCATGTGTCCCAATGGATAAAAGCTATTTGAGCATAGGGATATTGAAAGAAGTAATGTACCGCTTTCTATCCCAGAACTTTGAGAAAATTGTCATATTCTATCTTTGGTAGACATTCTGAATATGATAAAACTTTGCTATGAATTGGTTTTCTAATTTTACTGGGAACTTCCCAAAGCTCACACTGTAGAAAATCTTTATGGGTTGTAGGAATTTGTAAATTCTTTTGTTTGTCCTGGTTCACATTCAAATGTGGTACAATTCACGCTACAGGAAAAATTATGAAAGCAATTCCTGTTACAAAGCTATGAGTTGTTCTATTTTCCTCATATAGATGAAATACACCATATAAATATCCCGTATAAAAAGGATGTTATAAATGTTAGCCATGTAATAACCATCACAGATATCTCGAAAGATGCAAAACAATCCATAATGAGGGAGAACACCATGAACATATATAAAGTGACAAAACCAGATGATCCGGTCCATCTTTATCATTAGACCAATTTGTAAAGTTTATTCATCTTGATGGAATGATTGAATAGGGAAATTAATGTAGTAAACATATCACATGTACCAATTTTCATTGCAGGTATGTAAGTAATCATAGTGGAGAGAAACTCTATGAATGTAATGAACGTTCTAAAGCCTTTTCATGTCCCAGTCATCTCCAAAGTAATATAAGAAGACAAATTGGAGAGAAAACACATGAACATAACCAATGTGGTAAAGCCTTTTCAACACCCAGTCATCTTCAATATCATAAAAGAACCCATACTGGAGAGAACCCTTATGAATGTCATCAATGTGGTCAAGCCTTTAAAAAATGCAATCATCTCCAATGTCATAAAAGAACCCATACTAGAAAGAAACCCTATGAATGTAATCGATGTGGGAAAGCATTTGCACTTCACAGTCATCTACAATGTCATAAAAGAACACATACTGGAGAGAAACCCTATGAATGTAATCAATGTGGTAAAGCCTTTGCACAGCTCAGTAGTCTCCAATGTCATAAAAGAACACATACTGGAGAGAAACCCTATGAATGTAATCAATGTGGTAAAGCCTTTGCACAACTCAGTAGTCTCCAACGTCATAAAAGAACACATACTGGAGAGAAACCCTATGAATGTAATCAATGTGGTAAAGCCTTTGCAAAACTCAGTAGTCTCCAATGTCATAAAAGAACACATACTGGAGAGAAACCCTATGAATGTAATCAGTGTGGTAAAGCCTTTGCACGACTCAGTAGTCTCCAATGTCATAAAAGAACACATGCTGGAGAGAAACCCTATGAATGTAATCAATGTGGTAAAGTCTTTACAAGTCACAGTTATCTCCAACGTCATAAAAGAACACATACTGGAGAGAAACCCTATGAATGTAATCAATGTGGTAAAGCCTTTGCACAACTCAGTAATTTCCAACGTCATAAAAGAACACATACTGGAGAGAAACCCTATGAATGTATTCAATGTGGTAAAGCCTTTGCACGACTCAGTAGTCTCCAATGTCATAAAAGAACACATACTGGAGAGAAACCCTATGAATGTATTCAATGTGGTAAAGCCTTTGCACGTCACATTTATCTCCGACGTCATAAAAGAACACATACTGGAGAGAAACCCTATGAATGTAATCAATGTGGTAAAGCCTTTGCACAACTCAGTAATTTCCAATGTCATAAAAGAACACATACTGGAGAGAAACCCTATGAATGTAATCAATGTGGTAAAGCCTTTTCACAATACAGTCCTCTCCAATGTCATAAAAGAACACATACTGGAGAGAAACCCTATGAATGTAATCAGTGTGGTAAAGCCTTTACAAGTCACAGTGGTCTCCACCATCATGAAAGAACACATACTGGAGAGAAACCCTATGAATGTAATCAATGTGGTAAAGCCTTTTCACAACACAGTCATCTCCACCGTCATAAAAGAACACATACTGGAGAGAAACCCTATGAATGTAATCAATGTGGTAAAGCCTTTGCACGACCCAGTTATCTCCAATGTCATAAGAGAACACATACTGGAGAGAAACCCTAAGACCGTAATTGGTAAAGCCTTTGCACCTCACAGTCATCTCCAACGTCAGAAAACTAAACGTACTGGAGAGAAGCTCTATGAATGTTATCAATGTGGTAAAGCCTTTACAGGTCACAGTCATCTCCAATATCATAAAAGAACACATACTTTCCTGATAAAGCTGTTTCCTGTGATGCTATTCCAATACCTGGCACACAGAAGTGGATGCTCACAGTCATCTATTGGATGGAACACAGGGCCGTCATTGGAGGAGCTAGAGATAGTCCCCAAGGAGCTGAAGGGGTATACATCCCTGTAGGCAGAACAACAATAGAAACTAACCAATACCCCCAGAGCTCATGTCTCTAGCTGCATAAGTAGTAGAAGATGGCCTAGTCTGCCATCATTGGGAATAGAGGCCCCTTGGTCTTGCAAACTTTTTAAGCCCCAGTACAGGGGAATGCCAGGGCCCAGAAGTGGGAGTAGGTGGGTAGGGCAGTGTATAGGGGGACTTTCAGGATAGCTTTTTAAATGTAAATGAAGAAAATATCTAATAAAAGATTGAAATGTAAAAAAAAAAAACATAATGGAGAGAAACTCTACGAATGTAATCACTGTGGTAAAGCCTTTGCAGGTCACAGTTGTCTCCATTATCATGAAAGAACCCATAATGGAGAGAAACCTTAGAAATGTAATCAATGTGATAAAGCTTATTCTCAAAGTTATTGTCTCTATAATCAATGTGGTAAAGACTTTTTACAACTCTATAGTCTCCATTATTTTTAAAGAACACATAGAAGACAGAAACCTTAGGAAGGTAATTGGTGTTGTAAAGCATTTGATTTCACGGTCATCTACAATGACATAAAAGGTCACATACAAGTGAGAACCCATGTCAATGTTATGAATGTAGTAAAGCCTTTGCATGTCATAGTTGTTTAGGCATACACAAGACAAACTGCATGGCAGAGAAACCCCAATTTAAATGTTTGCTTTTCTGAGAGTTGGTTTGGTCATGAGATCTGTTCCTAGCCACTGAAAGGCTGAGGGAGAAACCCTCTGAGTATATTTAATATGGGAAAGCCTTTGCACAATTTTCTAGTCATCTTCATCATGGAAGAATTTGAACTAGGTAGAAACATTGTGAATCTATTTAGTATGGTGAAGCTTTTTCATTGAGCTTTTTATGTATATTCTTCTTTTTATGAGACTATTCATACTGGAGACGGATGCTATGAATGTCAGCAGTGTGGTAAAGCCTTTACATTGTTGGGTCCAGTCAGGTTCAACACAACTCACACACCAGGACAATGGAAAGGATAAGAATTTATTGGGCTGGGTGGTGGTGGTGGTTCACTCCTTTAATCCTAGCACTTGGGAGGCAGATGCAGGCTGATTTTTTAATTTGAGGCCCAACAAGTCTAGAGTGCTTTCCAGGACAGCCAGGGCTACACAGAGAAACCCTGTCTGGGAAAACAAAAAAAGCAAAAAAAAATTTATTGGAATTAAGTCACTACTGATCAGTGAGAGACACAAAAGTATACTCAGAAGTTTATCTTCAAAACCTCACTGCCCACACCCAACCTGAGACAGAAAGTTGTATAGCTTTCAAACACAAACACCTCAAAGTCCTGGGCCAACTTACAGCTACATTTTCTCCCAAATCAAAACATTTCTATTGAATGAGTCAATAAATGGTTATTGCTAACTCCTTGTATTTTGTTGCTGTTGTTGTTGCAGCTGTGGGTGGTGTTGGTGTTGGACTGTGTGTGTACTTTCCCTTCTTTTGTAGACAGTAAGAGATTATTTACTACCCGTGTTTTCCTTTGTATCCTTAACTTCCTCGGGTTAGATTCTATCTCTATCTCTTTGTGTTGGTCAGTATATTTAGTGAGAGGTTGTTTAAATTTGAGTTTATCGTGGACTATCTTAATTTTTTCCATTTACAGTATAGTCATTTTTTTACATATTAAAATCCAGGCACCTGTTGTTTCTGCGGCACATGTGTGCAAACCCTTCTGGTGTCTACAGACTCCAAGAAGACATCTGCGATCTTAATAGATCTTCCTTTATGCTTTTTCTGGCTTTTTGCCTTTGCAGCTTTTAGTATTCTTTCCTTGAACTGTGTGTTTTGATTATTACACAGGGAAGAGACTTTATTTTATGATCCCTTTCGTTTGGTGTTTTGATGATTCTTGTGTTTTCTTTATGTTAGGAAGTTTTTCTTCTAGGATTTGGTTGTCAATACTTTCTGAGACTTTGAGTGAGGATTCTCCTTCCTCTCTTCCTAAGTATTCTTATGTTTAGTCCTTTTACAGTGTCTTGGATTTCCATGATATTTTATATCAGGAAGATTTAGACTTAACATTTTCATTGTCTGATTTACCCATTCCTTCTATTGCTTATTCAATGATTGAGATTTTTCTTCCATGTCTGTGTTCTGTGGGTGAACCTTGCCTCTGTAGTTCCTTTTTGCAGTCCTAATTTTTTTTTTTTTTTTTTGGTTTTTTCGAGGCAGGGTTTCTCTGTATAGTCCTGGCTGTCCTGGAACTCACTTTGTAGACCAGGCTGGCCTCGAACTCAGAAATCCACCTGCCTCTGCCTCCCAAGTGCTGGGATTAAAGGTGTGCGCCACCACACCCGGCTTAGTCCTAAATTTTTATTTCCACTATTTCCTAAGATTTAGTTTTCTTTTTTGTTTCTATTTCCACTTTTCTGTATTGAATAGTTTGTTTACCTCACCCTTTGGTGTGTTCTTTCTTGGCTTTATTTATAGGAATTTTGGCTTCCTCTACTTTTTGGTTTGTGTTTTCCTGGACTTCTTTGTGGAATTTATTGATTTCCTCCAATTTTTTTTTGTTTTCCTGGATTTCTCTAAGTGATTTGGTCATTTCCTCTTTAAGGAACTCTGTCATCTCCATACATTTGGGGTTATAGTGTTTTTCTTGTAATGTAGCTTTGTTGGAATATTTAAGACCTTCTTTGACAATATAAATGAGCTCAGAGTCATTAGCCAGAGAGTGATAAATGCTGGTCCTTATTACATTATCGAGTACCATTGTCATGGAATGGAATGGCGCTATCTAAGCTAAGTATTCAGCTTCGATTTAATCAGATGTGTGATTTATCCCAAGGTGTTCTTTCTCCTTACACTGGACGGGTAGCCAAGTGAGGCACTTTTTGAAAGAGTTACTTTTTGTGAGACACCTGTTTTTATCACTAACCTTGGAGTCACCATTAAAAAAAAAAAAGCTGATGGTGACAGGGTGAGCAACTTTGTAATTTTCCAGCGTGTATTTATTCATGTCAGGTGAATGAAGACAGACCAGATTGATAGATATGCAAATTGGGGACTTTAGCTTGATCCAAGCAATATTGAATTTCTGATTTTGGAGATATGTCCAATGCACCTTCAGGGTTTAGTTAGCTCAGATGATTATGACACAGGCCATTGGCTGTAGTTGTGTGTCATGTGACAGATCACAGTAACTGATATTGCACACAGGAGCCAGGTCAAAGAGTATTGATTAAATGCCATTTTTTTCTGCCAGATACACACACACACACACACACACACACACACACACACATATATATATATATATATATATATATATATATATTCAATTATGTTTCAATTTTTCCTTTTTTAATTAATTTTTTTATTTATTTAAGTACATCCTGTTCCTGTCCCGTTGTGCACAGAGAGACAAGGCAGTCCTCTGCTACACATGTGCCTGGGGCAATGAGCCAGACCCTGGATGCTCCTTGGTTTTTGGCTGGGAGGTCTGAAGAGTCCAGGTTAGCTCACAGATTTGTTTTTCCTATCTGATTGCCATCCTCTTCACCCCCTGACGTCAGTACACTGACCTGTCCTTGTGTGACATTTCCCCCTACAACAATATATCAATATATAGATATATATCGATCTATATATTTCTATATCTATTCATCTCTATATCTTTATATCATCAATAGATCTTCAATCTATACATCTATATATCACCTATAAATCTATATATCTACTTATCTATACATCTATATGTATATATCTATATATGTATACCCCTATCTATACACTATAGATCTATACCTATATCACTAAATCTATACATATATCATCTATATATTCATATATATATATAAATCTATATATAAAGGTCTATATATCTTTAAATTTATATATATATATTTATCTATCTATCCATCTATCTATCGATAAGTCTGTCTATATGTTTAGCTTGATGTAGCCTTGCCTAAAAGAACTGTTACGTTCTAGGTTTTAGACGTTCTGTCTGCGAGGAAATAGTATGAGTAACATTTGATCTAATACCAGATCCCCGACTCTGGACCCATATTTTACGATAATTTGGGGATTATGATTACGTCATTTTTACCTTCTGTGGTCAATCAGTAAACACATCTAATGCCTGCAGCTGGCAAGAAGAAAGGTTGATGGCCTTTCAGTTCCGGGCCTTGGTGTCTTTGGAAGAGACCATGAAGGAGAGGAAAGAAGAAGGAGCAAAAAGGTCCCATGCGTGGATGGATTGGGAGAGCATGGCCAGGAGGGCTAGCCTAGGAGCATGAGCAGCCTGGCCAGAATATGGCAAGTGAGCCGGGCATGATGCCACTCGCCTTTAATCCCAACACTTGAGAAGCAGAGGCAGGCGGATTTCTGAGTTCTAGGCCAGCTTTGTCTACAAAGTGAGTTCCAGAAGAGCCAGGGCTATACAGAGAAACCCTTTCTCGAAAAAATCAAAAAAAAAAAAAAAAAGAATATGGCGAGTGATATCTCACAGTTCTTAGTAAAGAAGTAGAGAAATTAGCGTAGAGGAATGATATGTGCCCCATGATGGTGCTTTAATGCTTATAATCATTATTATTACTAATCATAATTATTGTTTCTTATTTTATTATTTGATATTATTTCACATTATTATTGTTTAATATATTATTACATCATATTAATATTATTTCTTATTTTATTATTTCTTATCATTTCATATTATTTATTATTACTATTTCTTATTAGTTTATTATTCTCTTCTTTGATTATTATTATTATTATTATTTAATACCTCTATAATTTATGTGGTGGTAAGAAATCCACAAGTAATATTTACCACAACAACTTGGCTGTAAAAACCGCTTGTGCCCAATGACTGAAATGCAATTGAAAGTAAGATGTGATTTTGCCCACTTGTAACCTCAGAACCCAACAGACAAAACAGAAACATGGCCAACACTTATTTTCTTGTAATAAGAAACAGTTGGGCCCAGGGAATGTCTCTGTGCCTGTCTCTCAATGTTTCTATTAATCTAAAACTGCCCTAAAATAAAGTCAGTTAAAAATACATATGGGACCCAAGGAGCTGAAGGGGTTTGCTGCCCCATAGGACAAACAATATGAACCAACCAGTACCCCCAGAGCTCCCTGGGACTAAACCACCAACCAAAAAGAATCCCATGGCTCCAGCTGCATATGTAGCAGAGGATGGCCTAGTCAGTCATCAATGGGAGGAGAGGCCCTTGGTCCTGTGATGGTGCAATGCCCTAGTATAGGGGATTGCCTGGGCCAGGAAGCAGGAGTGTGTGGGTTGGGGAGCATAGAAAGGGGGGCAAGTGATAGGTGATTTTCAAAGGGGAAACAGGAAAGGGGATATTTGAAATATAAAATAATGAAAATATCTAATAAAAAATACATATGTGGACTGGTGGGGTGGCTCCATGCTTAAGAGTTCTTACTGTTCTTTGAGCAGATGCTAGTTCATTTCCTCCCGTGTTGAGAGGCTCGCAATCACTAGTAACTCCAGCTCTGGGGAATGGTGTGCCGTCTTCAGGCCTCAATGGGCACCTGCATTAACGTGCACATTTCCACACTAATGTGCACATATCTGTTAGGGAAGTGCATGGATTTTCTAGTCCAGATCTTGGATTTTTGGTCTTTGTCTGAATTCAGGGGTAATCCTTTGTAAAGCACTGAGTATTGAGTGCCTGCTTTGTTTATAGCTCCTGGTTAGGCACTGATGCAAGGTGATGAATGAAGTGATGCCCTCTTGACTTCATGGTGTCCAGTCTACCTGGCTGGGTGGGAGGAGGGCAGACACACAGACTCCACCACTATCCCGAGTCTGCAGAGCAAGGGGAGTCCTAGGTCCTCCTGCTCTTTAGAACAGACTCTGGGCCAAACCAGTGCTTGGTTCAGTAAGAACATTGCAAGTATGATCATTGCTGGGAATGGAGAGATTGCACCATAAGGGGAAACTGAGACAGTGCTGTAGCCTAGGAAGAGAAGTTGTGCTCGGGTGACAGGACTTTCCTATCCCATTCTGACTGCCACTTAGCTCTTGAGTCAATTACTAGCCTCCCTGTGAGCCCCATCTTCCCTCTCAAGAAAATGGAGGTAACACTGGGCCTCCCTCCTTGGTCTGTCCCGAGTATCTCAGGGTACAATGACAGCTTTGAGTGAGGTACAAGACTATTTAGGAACAGTCCCATAATACTGTTCACTGGGAATAGGCCTCCAGTCCCCATATGGGGAACAGACAGGGAGGAAAGAGATGGCCTTCTGAGCTGGCTGTACAAGGGTGGCTAAGTTATATTCATGATGCCAACTGTGTGTATCTTTGACCAGATTGGTGACAGTAGTGTGCTGTCTGAGTTGGGACATATTTTTATTCCATGTGTATATTTTCTATCTGCCATTTTCTGAGCCAGCAAAGCACGTCTGGGCAATATGGGTTTTGAGGAAAAGGCCTGGCTCGGGTCACTCCTAATAAGTTCAACAGCAGGACCTTGGGTGCTCCTTTGAGCCTTCCCAAGCCCAGCCAGGATACTCTATCAAGCATCCTAATGACCAGAAAAGAAAAAGGTCTAGGAGCCACACACAGCTGCATCTGGATAGCCCAGTCACCTGAATCCATAGAGCAATGGCCATGACCATCACCCACATTGGCTTTGTGACAATGTTATTCCAGCTGAGGGTGACCAGTATCTCACCAGGCTTCTGTTAATGGGGGATCATAGGAATTACACACACACAGAGAACATGCATACACAAATGCACACATAGTACACACGTGCATACTCACGTAAACACACACACAATCAGCTTTACTTGGGTACTTGGGGTACGTGAAGGGATGTTGTGAGCTCACCCAGGTGCCAGTGCCCTATATGACCTGTGGTCTTCTTTTCCATGGGCATGGTCTAGCAGCTTGTCGAGCCTGTGCATCATCCCCCAGTGGGTCTGATCCCTGCTCTGCCTTAGCCTCCACTTGGTCCTAGATAAGTCACCCCGAGGCCAATAGGCCTGCAGAGCATTAGAGCTGAGGATGAAAGGGTTGCCATTTGCAGAGACTGTGGGGACAGTCTCTTCAGAGATCTCAGAGGACAGGTCATGAAATGGAGGCTGAGAGGTAAGAAGAACCCTGTAAGTACCAGGATGAGCCAGGCCTACTTAACCATGAGGCCAGCAGCACCACCATTGTTTCTGAGATTATGCATGTGTCGTGGTTCTTTCTAATCCCAATGGCTGCTACCTCAAGAGGTCTGCAACATGCAGAGGCAAATGTCAAGCAGTACTTCTGTCCCTGGCTCTGGTAAATGCAGCTAGTTCCCTAGAGACTTAGACCAGCAGTTCCCAGCAAACCTAGGAGTGGCTGGGTCTCCCTCACCCCTACACCCAGCCCCAGACACCGAAGCTCCTATAGCATTCATAGAGGGATTTTAATGGCACCTGGTGTCCTCAGGACTTCCTCTGGGTGGAGTTCCTTTCTGGCCTTCATCTCCTGGAGGGAGAGGATATCTCCTGCTGCCTTTTTCTTCACTCCCCCACATTCCATAGACATTCTGTCCAGGTTGTAAGTAAATCTGAAGGAGATAACCTGAAAGAGGCCCTTGTCTTCGGAAAGAGGGTCTTTGAGTCCCTTCAATCGAAAATAGACACAATGGAATATGGTGTGCACTGCTGGGGCTAAAGAGAGCAGTTCTTGAGTCTATATGACTGAATGTCAACTGCATATGTACCTCCAGGCCCCAGGGTCCTCGACTCCAGATGCCATCCATGCACAAGTGTATGGTAGGGTCCAGTCAAGCCTGGAAACTGATGTCTGGAAGCTGGAGCAGACAAAGAGGTCAGAGGAGTACAAGTTCTAGCCTATAGTGGCTCTTCTCATCCTGAGGCCCTTGGAAGCTTTGGTGTACACCCAGTGACTCCTCTGTAGCCACACACACCTCGGCACTGAATGAGGAGAGTCTGGGTCAGATAGTTCTTAATCTTATGTCAGAACTTTGCTATGCGGTCAGAAGTCAGAGGATGATCAGTAGAAAGATCCCTCTGATGATTGGCACCTCCACCATTCCCACCCACCTGCCTGTGGATGAAAGCATGTACAAGTCTGGGGCACAGCCTTCCTGCTAGCTGTCTACCTTGGCAGACAGTATGGCTATGCTCAGCATGTATTAAGAATATACACTGTCCCAAGTGATCTTGAGCGCTCTGGTTTCTAATGGCAAAGAAAAGCAAAGTAAAGCCTGGGCCTTGAACTCATTATAATATTGGAAAAAGTAAAGCTGGAAAGATGTTAGGCATAGAAGGTTGTATGTAGAGTCTTCCCTTTTCCTCAAAGTATTCCAGGAAGGCTAAGAGATGTGAGCTCGGAGAGAGCCTGAAGAAGGTGTGGGAGCAAAGGCCCAGTGGCAGCCATAGGGATGGATACAGAAGCAGTGGAGATATTCGTGGCCAGAGAGGATGGGAAGAAGGGTCATGCTGATGGGGTGCAGTGAATCTCTGCAGCTCAGAGCTCAATGTGTACTGAGTGACAGCTCTGCGGTAGTAGATAATGACCTACTCCCTTCCTCCCTAATTTCTCCACATGTTCCTGCTCTCTCTGGGCCATAGTGATTCACCTCTGAGCACAGTGAGGCTTCCTCTCAGCATCCATCTTTCCCGTCCACCAGTCAGCATATTCTCCATCTGCCGAAGTTTAGGGTCATTCGCTCAGCACATCTTCAGGCCAAGTCCATGCGTACTTGGTAAAGGTGGCTGGATGAATGAATGAGCAAAGGACTCATATTCCTGTGTGTAAGAATAGCGAGCTCCCAGGACAAATATCTTCCGGAGTCTTATGTAGTGCTCTGAGGAGTCCTCCTTCTAACCGCTCTTCCTCCTGGGCTATCACAGGAGCCAGGAGGGATGGGAGCCTCTGAGTAGTCAGTGAGGTAACACATCTCTGTGTTGGTGAAGGGGTGTTCGGGTGTGTGTGTGTCTGTAAACTTTACAACGTGTATGGTGTGAAGTGTGAGCCACTGCCTGAGGGTCCCTAACCCTCACACTCCTATTCCCAAGCAGTAGGCATGGACCTCCCAGGATACCTGCCACCATGAGAGAAGGGGCCTTCCTCCTGAAACCCCAACCCTGTGTCTAGCAAGCCCTTGGTGCTTGGGCCCCTGTACTAGACCTGCCCCTCAGCAACAGGAGCCTCTGTGGTCCCTGGGCTGATGTTTGCCTGGCTACATCGTTCCTTCCCTCCCCTCATTTCCTGTTTGAAGTACAGGAGTTAGGACGTCACTGACCCTACCCAGGGATGCTTCCAAATCACAGTGACCCCAGGCTCTTTACCAGCACAGAACACGGTTTTTAATGGCACTACACTAGGTGTGACCTGCAAGAGAAGATTTTCAGTTCGGTGGCTTCCCTCCTCACAGGGTGCTGTACTCAGATGGAGCTCATTGAGGAAGCCTGTGGTCTTTCACAGTAAAAGTCCTCTAATGTCCCCACCGAGCATTTGCCTGTGGTTCAGTTTGTCTGTCTCCTCATAGCTTCTGTTTCCTTTCATAGAAATAGGCTGTAAACTCCACACACAGGGACCTTCACTCTTGGTTTACAGCTAAGGAGACAGGACTCAGAGAAATCAAGGTAGCAAGAACATATGGCTAGAAGGGAAGGCTGTAGGCAGGGATTGACCCAGGGACTACCAAATCTGCATGTCCCATTGCAGCCTGACGAAGTAAACTGCAGTTCCTTTTAGAGAGGGACACACATAGGCTCATTCACAAGCAATGAGAGATATTCTACCATGCTCTATGCTAGGCCTGGCTCAGCACCCTTGGGTTACTGCTGGACCGTCCCAGGAGTGTTGGGTGCTGGCCACTGGCTAGGGCAGCCTCAGTCATTGACCATGCAGAACCAGTCTTAGAGGCCCCGTGCCATTCCCCTGGCTACTGGGGGAAGGCCATTGCTGGCTTCTTGGCCTGCAGCATCAGAACACTGTTGATATGACCTGTCATCCCAGCCAATCAGGAACCCATGTGTGAGTCATTACATAGCTGGCTCAGGGATCCAAAAGAACCTGCTGCATCAAGCCTGGTTCCAACATTCCAACCTGATCCTGGATGCTGAGCAGCAAGACAGAGAAGCCTATTCTGACTCCATCCCACAAGACATCCATCTGTAGAGGGACTGGGGGAACGAATTGGAGGCCTCTGCCCTTTCCTGCTTGCAGCAATGTCTTACATCTCCTTCAAAAGAGCACTTAAGGCATGCTGTGCTCCAGTAATTTCAGCAGACTGAAGAGTGTCTTGAGTTCAAGGCTGGACTGGGCTGTTTAGAAAGACTCTATCATAGCCAGATGGTGGTGAGGCTCTTCTTTAATCCCAGTACTCATGAGGCAGAGGTAGATGGATCTGTGTGAGTTCCAAGTGAGCCTGGTCTCAGAGGGAGTTTCAGGACAGCCAGGGCTACACAGAGAAAAGACTGTGTCACATGAAAATGTGAGGGGGAGGGAGAGGAGGGAGGGTAGGCTGGAGTTGGCTACGACTGTTGGTAGAATGCTTGCCTAAGATTCCCCGAAGTCTAAAGTCTATCCCTAAGTTCACCACAAAATGCATTCCTCCATGAGTCTCTCTAAAAAAGCTGAGGGGGGCTCAGTTGGCCCCTGGATAACTTGTCTTACCTTAGCCAAATTTGTGGGCCTATGAGCGGCCCCTCTGAGACCCGTAACTAGTGTCTGTTGGTAATTGGACAGCCGTTCTCTACCTTGTGCTGTGTTATAATCCCACTGAGGATGAGTCAAAGGAAATCCTTTGTCTATCTTGACCGGGGTCTGGACTGGCCAACCGGCCCCATCTCGGACGTTCTTCCGTGCCTCGAGGAGAATTCTTTCTCTCTCCTAGGTGGTGTACAGGGTTTGTAGGAGCTGTTGGCAACCATCCTAGGTGGGCTGGTGTGAGTACATCAGAGACTCTATCAACCCTTTAAGCCCTGTAGGATTTTCTGAGAAAGGGGGTGGTTTACTTTCCAGTTATAGAGATCACAGGAAGAAAAAGGCCAGTTTTGCAGAAGCTGTAGATCGTTCTGGCTGGCAGGGGGGAGCTCCAACAGCCCTAAGGGGAAGTGCCACCATAGAATCGGCTGGCCCCTCGCTGGGTGCTCCCCGCTGGCTTCTTGTTCCTGCTGAGGGACCTCCCTCCCCGTTCCCTAGAACAGAAGGTGGAGCCATGGGAGCTGAGGGTTGGGGTACAGGTTGGAGAATCAGGGGATAAGGTGGTGGTAGAGAGTTGGGCCATTCAGGGGGCCACTCTATTTCTGGGTAGATTTTAGAAATGGCCGCTGACTGCAGCGGAGTAGATTTTTTGCTGGCTTCTACAGGTAGTAGTTTCGATTTCCCCTTCTCAGCATTCTCTCAGACCATCAAAACCTTGGTACGTGGACGTACTGGTGGGAGAAATGGACGAACCCATGCAGGCAGAAATCGCGCTAAATCTTCCCACACTGTGATGTACAGTTGCTGGTCCGGGTGCGATCCTGGTCCTTCCTGAAAAACAACGGCCTTTACGGCCCTAATGGTGGGGAGATCAAACGTTCCTTTGGGAGGCCAACCCACCCCAAAAATGGGCCATTCCGAGGTACAGTAAGTCTGCCAAGGTTTCTTCTTAACTCTTGCTGATAGATTTCGTCCTCTTGCCCTAACGTGTGTCCAATGGTCCTCAGTCAAAGATAATGGGGTTGAGACAGTCTGTCCCATGACAAAAATCAGAAACAAAGACAAAATGAAGACAGAGACAAGGGACACCAGAACGTCCAAGCACACTCTTCCCTGCCTGGAACTATACAACCAGCCAAACGCTACCTCTGATGGGGTGGGTTTCCGTGTCCACTCTTGCTCTGGCAGAAAGAGCACCTGATCTTCCTCACTCTGCCAGAGGACAGCCAGGTCATCCCGGCTGTCCTTAACCCTGAGCACTTGCTCCAGGGTCACTTGGAATGTCTTCCCAGGATTGCAGCTTGTGGACTCAGGACATCTCCTTCCACAGCCACTGGACTCACACGGACCTCAGCGGTAGTTGCCAGAATACTAAAACTGGAAAACCGAGACACAAATTCAGCAGCACCGCACTCAGACACACCAAACTCACACAGACATACCTCCAAGGGATATTCTTGGGGTTCTGGGCGCTTCCAAATCCCGGACAAGCCCCTAAATGTAGGACACCCCCATATGGCGACCCCCACTCTAATCCAGGGATAGGGTGCACCCACGAACACGCAAGAATCCTTCTTGTTGCAATACACATGAGACTTTATTGGAATATCTCTGGGCCGACATGTACCTTACACAGACGGCAGGGGAGTCGACTCAGAGTCTCCAGAACTAGGGGGGTTCTTATGAAAGAAAACGGGATAGGAGTGCAAGGAATTTCAACAAAGGTATGGGATTGGCTCATTCAAACATTAACAGTAAGAATACATGTCAGCCAAAGGGCATCATGACCTTGTTCCTGTGGGCTGGGGCCTTATCTTTGTTCACATAGCAACCAGTTTATGTATGACATTACCCCGGCGCCAAAGGGCAATAGCCAGAGGGGAGGTTCTGGCCAGATGGTGTCAACTCAGACAAGATAGCCTTGCCTGTGTCCTTGCATTCTTTTTCATCTTTACAGAAGAGCCCTGCCCTGGCATCTGGGCTCCTAGACAACTCTTTACATGAATCACAAGTTACAAAATCTCATTTTCCTTCACTAGCTGAAGCATGTGAGACGGCTTACCACTCACTGGAGGCTCTGTCATCTTCCAAAATCCCCTCTTGGCCTTCAGTTTTGACTCTAAATTCCATCTTCTTGGCCAGAGCACCTAGTTGTCCTGCCTAGGAATGTGCATTTGTAGTGCAGAGCACTCGAGAGTAGGGACCAAAATCCAGCATGACTCAAGCATCTATACTTCAAGAACCCAAGAGACTGGAAAACACTGAAGCAGGTCCTAACTGTCTGCTCAAGTATGGGCTTCTCTGGTGATACACTCTCCCAGGTGAAGGGGTGTATCTGTCAAGAAAGAGGCTATGGTGGGTGTAGGGGGCTTTCTCCTTCTGGGAGCCTGCTTTCTTGTCCTTCTTGGAGGTTTCTTTGGCTAGCTTGCTATATGATTGTTGGTCCTTTGTCCCAAGTGTCTGTACTGAATACTTGTCCCCTTTGGAGGGGAATAGGGGTCACTGTCACTGACTGCAGTGGCTGAGAGTTCCTATGGCTCAGGGCTAGCTGCTGGATATTGAAGAGTCTCAGCAGCACTTAGCATTGTAAAGGTGTGTTTTCCCATCTGGGTGTAGTGGAACATGGCAGGGCAGGAGGACTATGCTCCATGGAGTCCCTCCAGGACTGAGGCTTCTTTACATGGAGCCCTTCTTTACTGGAGTTTTAGAAAAGGGTCAATCCTACCCTCCCTTCCTCCTTATCTCATACTGTTTATGCCATTGGTCCCAGGTGCTTAAGATGGCCAGACACATTCCCATTGTCACAACCCATTCTTTGAATGACATTGCATGCAGGAGCAGATCTTCAAGCCATTGCTCCTCAGAACCAGGTCCTAAGGATCAGACCCTTCCTTTTCCCTTTTCTACATCCCATGAACCCTCAACACCTCAGGGATAGCCCTGAAACATGGATTGAAGTTTCCCGGGTGATCTCCATCCTCCTGATGCTTACGCCTTGTTCTTTGATCCACAGAGGGTCACTTGGGATCTGCTTGGATGTGAGCTATGTCAAAATTCTTCCTGCCTCCAAATTAGTATTAGTACATCCTGAGAACAAGGCCATCTGTCTCTGTGTGTGTGTGTATGTGTGTTTGTTTGTGTGTGTGTGTGTGTGTGTGTGTGTGTGTATGTGTGTACTATAACCACAACAGCAAGAATGTCCAAAACCAATGCAAAGCATGAATTCTAATTAGCAGCCTGATAACAGGGAGGAGGCAAAGGCTGGGCAGAGGCACAGCCCTGTGTTCTGGAGCTCCTACCTCCGAAATATTTGGTAAGGAGCAGATCTTCAAGCCATTGGGAAGGGAATGAGAAATAAGGGAAATGAAGCCTCTCCTCCAACACCTCCAAGGCTGTCTGCACTGCAGCCTCCTCCTGGCAGGTTTTTGCAGAGAGGGTACAAGGAGTTTGGCATTCTAGTAGCATCTGTTAGATGATAGATCACAGACACAGCAGTGATGTGTGTTCAATGAGGTGGGTGGATGCTGCGTTCATGAGCTGGAAACCAAGGGTCTGAGGCAAGGCAGTGGGGTCCAGGGCTGTTGATCATGAAGAGGAGCCACAAGCACAGGGCTAGCTATGGTGGCAATGCAGCTGTTTCCACATTGCCCTCTCTGGGACTGTCATACCAGCACAATCCCATACCTGGGTATCCTGGAGTCAGGTCCTGGCTCACTTAGGAGAGGTTCTGCAGCTCTCTGATGGTCAGTTCTCTGGTTAGCAAGATGTATCTGATGGGTGACATTTCTAAGTGAACTCCAGGCCAGAGACACATTGTAGGTTTCCCTGTGTGAATGGCTCAGTGGTGAGGGCCTTGGAGCTACATGGCTTCACCGGGTCTAGATCTTTTCTCTTCAATACTAGTATTTGAGCAGAGGACCCCACACCTCCCATCTTGAACCAACCTGGCTTCTCTACCTTTTACCTGCTACCACCCCAAACTCTGCCCTCTTTTCTGGGGTCTCCTGTTCACATTGTTTCACAGTTTTGTCTCCTGCCTGAGGGTCTCCTGAGGGCCTGCCTCTGACAGTAACATCCTAGTAGTCACCTCCTGGGCTCAGCTCATTGTTCCTTCCTCTAGGTACTCCAGTTCCCTTCTCCCTCTCATGCCCTCCTTTTCCCTCTCCCTCATTTCTTCCTTCCTTCCCTCCCTTTTTCCTTCCTTCCTCCTCCCCTCCTTCCTCCCTTTCTTCTGTATCAGTATTCCTGGATTGTCCCCAGACATCTCTTTTTGTACCTCTTTTCCTGCTCCACTAAGGGATTCTTTGGACCAACCATCACCAGGTGTACCACCCTCCAACTGTTGGCTGCCCTATTCTTACCTACACCTCCGTGTTCCCAGGGTGGCTTCAACTTTACATGTGTTTTCTTAATTGAGTTTCCAAAATGAATTACCTACAATAAAGCCAGGACATTTCTATCCCTTCCCAAAGAGTCATGATATGGTCTTACTCTATGTTGGGGTGTGGATTAGAGCCCGGGGTAGTGGGATCCATGGAGAGCAGCTCATCTGTATGCTTATACTAGGCCTGTGGTGACCCCTCAGCCACCAGCAGTCGCATTTGTCCTCTTAGTGCAGACTCTCTGTGGCTGGGGAAATTGGTATTGTGTGCTCCTCTTCAGAGATGGATGTAGCTAGCTTCTGACTATACTTCCAGCTAGCACTGGCCACCCTGTCAAGCTCAATGTCCAGTGAGCAAGGGAGAGGTTGGCTGACCCATGGTTGAAGCCCAGGCTGTAGGTGATAAGGAAAGAGGACAATAAACCGTGGTAGAAGCAAGGCTGTGAGATAGGAAGTGCATGTAGCAAGAAAAGAGAGGATCTGACAGTAAGCCATCACCAGGGGACTCAAGAGAGCCTTCACCCCTGTATGCAGGTCCTCTAGGACCCTAGTTATGCGTTTCGGTTGTTTTTTGTTTTCGAGACAGGGTCCTCTCTCTGTAATCCAGGCTGGCATGGAGCTCAAAGTTATCTGGCTGCCTCTGCTTTCTGACTGCTGGGATTAGAGCTGTGTGCCAGCGCGAAGGCTCTGTCTCTATTTCTTGTTCCTGAAGCCCCTCCCAGACAGGCCTTAGCTTATAGTGTCCTATCAACTCAGAGGTTCTTAGACATGCCACCAGTCAAGAGTTAGAGGCTGGGCGACTATGATTTGGGGATTCTTCTTCTTTGAGTAGAAAATGAAATCTAAGGGGAATGGAATCCTGGAGAGAGGGCTCTTGCTGTTCTGGCAGAGGACCCCAGTTCAGTCCTGTTCCCTACACCCACATGGTGGCTCAAAACTTCTGTAACTCCAGTTCCAGGGATCCGACATACTACTCAGGCCTTTGCAGGTACCAGGCAACCTCAGAATGTATTATATAAAAAGAAAATCATTTGTAACATACTATATAGATAAATATTTTTAAAGCTTTGAAAGAGAAAAAAGGAAAAGAACACATGTACACATTTTGACATCTTAAAACTGTAAATGACGTTTTATCACAGCACTAGGGAGGCAGAGTCAGGGTCATTTCTGAGTTCGAGACCAGCCTCATCTACAAAGTGAGTTTCAGGACAGCCAGGGCTATACAGATAAACCCTGTCTCAAAAAACAAAACAACAAAAAAACCAAAGAAACAAAACAAAAAAAAAATCTACAAAAGAGCCAGGCTTTGTGGCTCACACCTGTGACTGCTAGACAGGGGAGGCAGGAAGGTAAGGGTGCAGGTTGTCCTCAGCTACGTAGTAAGTTTGAAGTCAGAGTGAGCTACTGTGGGGAGCAGATGTGGCAGCAGTCCCAAGATGGTGCCTAGGACTGCAGCCAAATCTTATGACTTGCCCCTGACTTCCTCATACACCTGAAAATAAGCCATGACCATTGTGAGAACTGCGCAGGCGCACCATGATGCAAGATCAGACCATATGACGAGTGATGATTCTGGCCAATGGACTGCTGTTATGTGGTAGAACCTTCAGGGCCAGGGCCGCTGTGGCAGCCTCCGTGAGCCCCTGACAGAGGATCTGGGCATAGTCTGCATTCAGAAACCTGGAGGGAACTGGGAGCCCAGTGCTTTCCTGTATTTAAGGATGCACAGGGAGGTCATTATCATGAGCCACTTGATTGGAAGATTGTTCAAAGATTAGCGTAAGGAGTTCGTACTTATGGTGTCAGTGCTGCTTTTGTAAGAGTGCAGTTAGAGAACCTGCACCGCTACTGCATGACTCCAAGCAATTGGCAGAATCTGGCTCATGCCTGATTGTCACCAGGCCAATATTTAGACTGGACGGCATTTTTCATTGAGGTTGCTGCTGAGCATGCAGCAATAAATGCTGGCAATGGCCAGGCAGCCTGGGATCAAGACATGCTGCTGGGACAAGGGAGATTTGTAGCGGCTCAAACTAATTATCCCATCCAAGTGTACTTCTTGACTGGTTGTTGGAAGGGCCCTGACCCAGTGTTGGTTTGGGAGAGAGGGTCTGTTTGTGTGTTTCCCCAGGATCACCAACTACTGCTGTGGATCCCAGAGAGGCTGACCAGAGCAATTCAGGGCAATCAGAGCAATGAGGACGTGGATATTCCTGTGGCTGGGAATGGTCCCGCTAGTGAGAACTGAAGAGCTACATTGGGGAATTATTTCTGTGTTCCTGAAAACCATGCCGTTGACGCATTTGGCACAGGTGTTTCCTCAATTCTTTACATCTAATGCTTTGCTACAATTGCCTTTTTTTATCATGGGATGGAGAGATAGCTCCAGTGCCGGAATCTATGCTGCTTCAGCTAAGGGGATTGTTGTGTTTTCAGATGATTCAAAATATTTCACAGATGAGTGATTGTGTTCAGCTGTATCTACTAAAGCTGTTGCTACCTGGATTTGAGGGTTGTGGCCTGCCAGAATATCCAAGGGCAATAGCACCTATCTAACCTAGATGGGCCCCTTTTTTGTAGGAGCGTTCGTGATTCCCTTCCACCTTGGACCGGCTGTCGATCTAGAAAAGTACCTTGGGCAGTGAAGAATTATTTTTCATTTTCCCCTTATATAGGTACAGTCCATAATAGTTCCTTTTCAGGGTATAATTGGACATATCAAAATCCAGCTCAAGTAGGAGCTAGTAATCCTTTTAATATATGGTGTTAGGTGGGGTGAATGGTAGTTGCACTGATCTTCCCCCCTTAAGCATGGTGGCGAGAGGGGCCTGGGGCAATGCAAGTTTTAATTGGAATGGACTAATGTGTTTAAAACTTCTGTATTTCAATTTGCTGGAGGGAGGAATGCTTCTTTTCAGGCTATGCCTGTTTGTATGTGGCCTCCTTTTGTGTTTATTGTTTATAATGGTAGTTATGAGAATAATGTTGTTAATTGTAGTCGTGATATTTGTTATTATAGTATGTGCTGGAATGCATCTAAATATCATTTAGCTGTTGTGACTAGGATGCCTTGCTTTGAACCTTTGCCTGTTCAGGCTCCTTCTGCTATGACTTTGTTTGGACCTAAGAGGGATTTTTGGCGTTGCTGCAGCCATTGTCACTGCTGTAGCAATCTCTGCCACTGCAGCCACCAGTGCGGCCATATCCCTTACAAAGTGCCGTGGCTGTGAATAATTTAACCGTTGGAGTTGCAGAAGCTTTGGATTGCTGACCGCTGTCTCCCGCTTGAAAGAGTGAGCCAGAATTGATGGACTTGCCCTGTGTTTGATATTAATCAGCATCCTGGCCTTCTGGTGCACCTGCCGCATGCAGAGTCATCAGTGCAGAGCCCAAGCCTTTATGATACAGGCTTTTGCGCCAGCCAAAACAGGACAATCTCCTCATGTGTGGCTTGGCATGCTAGAGAAGTAGTCAATGACGGGTAAGACTCCCTGGGCATGTCACCAACCTAAGACAGGGATCAAACCAATGCTTTTTGTCTCCCAATGATGGGTAAGGGGCATTGCCACAGGGTGCGACATAAGACAGACATTCTCTCTGCCAATAAGTACAGAAGGGGGAGATGTGGGGAGTGGGTGTCGCAGCAGTCCCAAGATGGCGCCCGGGACTGTAGCCAAGTCTTACGACTTGCACCCGACTTCCTCATACACCTGAAAATAAGCCACGACCATCATTAGAACTGCGTAGGTGCACCATCATTCAAGATCAGACCATATGACGAGTGATGATTCTGGCCAATGGACTGCTCTTATGTGGACTGGGCTGATGGCGCATGGTTGAGGGGCTATATAAGGGATTGCGATTGGGGGCAAGGAGATACACAAGAGACTATTCGTGAAGAGAGATTCATGCATTCATGTTGAAAGGTTCCTGAATAAACTGCTTTGAGAAGAATGTAGTGTCATCGCTCCTTTCTAGCTACATGAGACCCTATCTCATAAAACAAACAAACAAATAAAATTACAAAGGAAAACACGACAGAAAGTCCTACAAGGTACCTGTCCATTCAGCCAATTCCCCACTTAAACTTTACCTTTCCAGTAAGTTCTTCCACAGGAGGCCTCCACTCACAAACCCATCGGACTTGTTCTCATAGATGGCATCAATCACCACATGCCCTTGTGCATAATCTTCCATTTGAAGATCTCTCTCTGTCTCTCGGTCTCTCGGTCTCTCTCTCTCTCTCCTCCCCCCCCCCGGTCTATGTTTGTGTGTATGTCTTTCAGAGAGAGACAATGTTTCTCTGTGTAGTCCTGGCTATCCTAGAACTTGCTCTGTAGCCCAGGGTAGCCTTCATTGAACTCCTATCTGTCTGCACTGTCACTGAGTGATGGGGTTAAAGGCATGCACCACTATTGGACTTCCTGTTCTCTTTCTTTTAATATAACTTTGTTAGACAGGGTCTCATGTAGCTCAGGCTGGCCATGAACTTGTTATATAGTCATAGATGACCTTGAACTCCTGATAATCCTGCCTCTACCCTCCAGTTCTGGAGTTACAGATGTGTGGCACCTGACTACATGAGTTGATGATTATTTCTGATCAAGATACTGTGGACATTTGAGTTGGTTGTTTGTACAGGGGAGGGCATGTTTAGGTAAGTAAATGTGTTCTTTGAAAGGCAATATCAAGGTGCCATATGTCTGTGTTGGACAAGGAACTTTAAATATCTCCTAGTCCTGTGAATAAGTAAATAAAATATGTACATAGAATGCTAACATCCTGGGAAAGAGGTGATGAAGACGGGCGGTGGCAGGTAATATTGAGTGCATGTCTCATCTTCCTTAATAGGACCTAGCACGTAGTGCTTAGAATTCATAAGCCTCTGAGCACTTCAGAGTGGTTTCCTTTGGGACTTGGGTAGAGGAGACTCACCCACACTAGTTCTTCTACACATTTCAAAAATAACTGAGCTATACAGGTGTGTTACTGTGAAAGAAAGAAATCAAAATTGAGGTAGGGAAGTGAACGAGTATTAATGGCCAATGGCCAATCACTGCAGGATCTCACACATGGACCTTGTAGAAGACTGCAGTGTGGTGTGCTGGCCAATGAAGCACAGTCCTGAATTTCCATGGGGGCTGTTTCAGCTGTTAACATTCACATGGACATTCACCAACTGATTGATAATAATTCTAGATCTCCCTGGCAGAACAATATCTCAAAGGCATAATAAAGAGTGGGGACTCCCATAAGGTTCCAGGTGTCTCTTCTAGGGTTAAAAATAGCATGGCATGTGCTGATAACTTCTCCCAGTATTATATGGAGGGGGATAAGGAGGTCTTGGGGGGTCTAGAAACCCCCTATCAACATGCTTCAAAGCTTTAATACCTGGGTCCCCATGAAACCCTACATACCCAGATTAACCCAGAAATCTGGGTAAGAATGGGGTTTTTAAATGTCATTTATAAAATTAAGGTTGCTGATAAATGAAGTTGAACTTTGAAGGGCCAAAGCCATGTTCCTGTTCTCTGGTATCATCCCTGAGTCCACTCAGGATGGGTGTCAACCTAGTTCTAAATTTACCCTAGCTGTGTTAGGTAGGAGTGTGAACCACTAACATCTGCCTATGCAGGCAGGATTTATTTACTATGCAGCATCAGCAAATGTATCTGTGACAAGGAAACAAACACACCGGGTCCCCCACGAGAAAAAGAATGAGCTGTTCAAAGCGAAGAGTCAGGATTGGGTCCATGAGACCCCTTTACCCCAAGCTGATGAGCTGAGGGGTTTGTCTCAATCCTGCCTCTTGTGTAACCCTTACAGGACATTTGACAAAGCTTCATTCCACTGATTTTGGCTTGCCTCTCCCTGTCTCCTTATACCATGATTCTGCTCCAAGTAGACTGTATTTAGCTATAAAAAGATATTCTTTCTGTCTTTCCTAGAGTGTTCTGGGTTTTGCCATGTTATATACAGCCATTTTGTGCCTCCTGAGGAGAGCCATCCTGGAAATACTAAAAGCCAGAGCTTGCACAGTTCTCCTGGCCCAGAAGATCTCAACCTGTGTTATCATAACCCCTTTGACAATGGAATGACCCTTTCAAAGGGAGTCACCTAAGACCCTTCTGCATATCACATATTTACATTATGATTCATAACCATAGCAAAATTACAGTTATGATGTAGCAACGAAAATGACTTTATAGCTGGGAGTTCACCACAACATGAGGAACTGTATTAAGGAAGGCTGAGAACCACTGCTGTGATGGATGGCACTGGACATACAGCAGATATTGCTTAGCCAGCATGGTGGTAGAGTGTGATAGGAAGCCAGACATGGAGTTTCAGTTATCCACAGCTTACCTTGTGTCTTGGCCTTGCAGGTTTAGTCTCCACTGCCAGCTGCCATGGGCAAGCAGAACAGCAAGCTGGGTCCTGAGGTGCTGCAGGACCTGCGGAAACACAGGGAGTTCACCAACCATGAGCTTCAGGAGTGGTAGAAGGGCTTCCTCAATGGGTGTTCCACTGGCCACCTGACCGTGGACAATTTCAAGATTTAGGCCAAATTCTACCCCTACAGAGACACCTCCAAGTTCGCTGAACATGTCTTCCACACGTTTGACACCAACAGTGATAGCACCATCAACTTCCGAGTGTTCATCATTGCTCTGAGCATGACCTCTTGGGACAAGCTGAAACAGAAGGTCAAGTGGGCCTTCAGCATGTACGACCTAGACAGCAATGGCTACATCAGCTGCAGTGAAATGCTGGAGATAGTGCAGGTACCTGCACTTGACAGGGCCTGGCGCATGGGGAGTACAGGCATCCAGGACCCCCATCCCCGGCCCCATACACCAGGTCATTCCTCTGCCCACTTGCTACCTGGTGTACTAAAGGACTGCATGTCTGCAGAGAATAATGATAAAAGCTAAGCATCTATCGATTGCTTGCTGGAAATCAGGCCCCAGCTGAGCTCATCCATCAGGTTTATTCACACAATTCTATAAAACGGGTCTTTTTTTTTTTTAACCTCTAATAAGATCTGAGGCTCAGATAGGTGATTAAGAATTGTCAAAGCAAGAACTGGGAAAATGGCTCAGTGGGGAAGAACACTTGATACTCAGCATGAGGACCTGAGTTCTGAATCCCAACACCCACGGAAAAGGCAGGAGTGGCTGAGCATGCCCGAAACCCTAGAACTAGGGGACAAGTGAGTCCCAGAAGCTTGCTGAGCAGGCAACCTAGCTAAAATGATAAGCCCCGGCCAGGTTCAGTGATAGAGAAAGGGAATCTTGTGAACACCGGTATTCCTGTTTGGCCTCTGCATGGGTGGGTGATCATCTACACACATATGTATAACATACACACACACTAGCTGTCTATAGGGCTTCCTATAGAAATCAGAACGACACAGTAAAGGATGAGTCAGCAGTCAGTCCTTCACAGGAGCAATGCTTATGTGCACCCTGCATCCTTCCTACTCCATGCTCTAAACCATCTCTGTATTTGGTCCAGTGAGCTGACTCTGTGGGTAAAGGTGCTTGCTACCAAGACTGGCAGCCTGGCTTTGATCCCTAAGACCCACATGGTAGGAAAAGAGAACCAGCTTCCACAAGTTGTCCTCTGAATTGGTCGTGAGGTCATCTCCCTCAAATAAATAATTACATACATCCATAAAATAAGTAAAGTAATTATATACAGTGCCTAATACAATGGCTATAGATGTTAATAATAATTTGTATTATTTGGGAAATAACAAGAAACTGTGTACCTCCAGTTTCGTTTTCTAGACTATTTTCCACCTGTATTTTGTTGAATCTGCAGATTCAGGACCCATGGGTGGGCAGGGATCAATGGATTTCCCCTTTGACCTCCCCTCAAGGATTTCCCAGCTCCCCACCAAAGGCCTTCCTTTCAGACAGATGCTTTCCCCCACAACCTCCCCTCTACTCAGAACCAAGGAGCCCTACATTCTTCCATGCCCCAGCTGTATCCTGTGCTCTTGAACATCACTTAAACTTTCCTGGCTCCCTTTACCCAGCACCTTGTTTGTGAGACTTGTTCTGATGAGAGAAGGGTCCTGACTCTGCCCTGTCATTGCTCCTTGGTTAGCTGAGCAAGGACCGTAACTCACCCTCCGTCCTCCAGAGCACACTCACAGATGCCCCTTTGCAGGCCATCTACAAGATGGTGTCCTCCGTGATGAAGATGCCTGAGGACAAGTCCATGCCCGAGAATCAAACAGACAAGATCTTCAGGCAGATGGAAACAAACAATGAAGGTAGGAAACATGGTAGGAGTGAGCAGGTGGAGTGGGAAGAGGGGATTTGAAGAGGGGGTGAGGGTATGGAGAGGGGAGTAGGTGAGCCTGTGAAACTGTTGATGGCACAGAGGTTTTTGGTATACACTCTCTGCCCTATGCAGGCCTGCCCTTTTCCAGCCCACTTGATTCAGCTCTGATAGAGGTTGGAGGAAGTTTGGAAGCAAGATGGACTCCTGAGCCTTCCTGGAGGTTCTAGCCAAAATCACCTGTTCTATTTCACTCAGTGGATTTTTAAGAGTTATTTTATTATTTCAATTGTGGGCATGTGTGTGATAGAGAAAGACTACATGCATTTGCATATATGCATGCAGGTGCCTGTGGAGGCCCAGAGCAAGATATTGGATCTCCTGAAGCTGGAGTTACTGGCAGTTGTAAGCCCTGGTACTTGGATGCTGTGAACCAAACTCTGATCCCAGCAGAAGTGGTAAGTGCTCTAACCATTGAGTTTCTTCCAGCCACACCTCATCCACTTTGAGCTTAGACCAGGCCAAACTCAATGAAATGCACTCAGCACGTGGGACAATTATTACTAAAATGCCTTTGTACACACAGTTCCTGCATCTGGACTCCTCTTCCCCGTTTGAATGGAAAACTCCTACTGACCCTGTGAAACCTTGTCTCTCTGTCTCATTTGTGTAGCCTTCCCTGTCCCCCATATCTCCTTCTTAGTCTTACTAGCTACCAGTCAGTAAGAAATATATATGCCTTCCATTTGGAGGCTCTATTATGTTCTTTGTGGTTCACATATTTTTAATGGCCATGCTGGCCTAATTAGGGTCAGCTCACTAGTCCTGTTTCCCACTAGGTATTAAAACCACTAGTCTCCAAAAGTTTAAGTGGCCCAGTCATGATGGTTCAACTTTCCAATCCCAGCACTAGAGGAGCTAAGGCAGAAGAATCTCAAATTTAAGCCACCTTTGGCTCCCCAGGAACACCCTGTCTCATAGAATGAATGAAGAGGCCTAAGTAGCTTGTTCTAGGTCCAGTAACTGACAAGGGACAGACTCAGGACTCAAACCCTGTGCTGCCTGACACAGAGCCCCTAGATACTGTCACCACTGCTTAGCTCTGTCCTCATCCAAATGGTGTGGGAAGCCTTGTCAGCTTCATCTCAGGGTCCCCTTGACTCCCAGGTTCTCTACACTAGACTTCTTTTTTCTGGGGGCCATTGAAGTTGACTGAATTGTTCCCATTGAAAGGCCCAGGAACAGTCTAACAAGTCTCGATTCCAAGATATTCAAGAGCCACCCTATGGTGCAACACTGAATGTGAGCTGAAAGAACCTAGTGGGGAAACCCCCACTCAATTCCTGATTCGACATGCACCCAAGAATCACGAACAGACGACCAACTTGATGTAAGAACAGGAGGTAGTTTAATGGCGGAGCTCTGGGTCGAAATGTATCTCAGGGAGGAGACAGTGGATTTGACCATGAGGCTTGGAAGCTAGGGGTTTTTAAAGAAAAGGGGTGGTGCTGGGGGAGGAATTGGCGAGGTTTCACATGATTGGTTGATTTAAACATCAGCAGACTGTCAGAAGTGCAGGAGATAGGGAGGCAACAGGCCAGTCAGGACATGTAACGATGGGCCTGCCCGGGCATGTCCCGGCCTGTTCTGCTATTTTCTCAGCCCCAGGTTTCAAAGCTCACAAACAACTCTTTGGGCTATTTGACATACATTACATGAATCACAGATCTCAATTTTTTTAATTTTCTTTCATGAGACTTAGATGGCAGTGGTGCACTACTCAATTGCTGCTTCTGCAGCCTGAAGGACTATTTTTCCACTGGGTGAGTCTGTGGCTTCTGTTACGGACCTCCAATATCAGAATTCATGGATGGAAGAATTAATATGCTAGTGAGTGACCGAAAATACGTGGATCCAAAAATTGATATCAAGAAGATAGGGTGTTTCCCTCCCCCTTGTTTCTGTGGGAGTTCACTTACTAGGTTTCTCAGAGATTGTCTCATTTAGGAAAGACCCCTCAAAGTGTAGAATTTAGCCAAAAAACAGAAGCACCCCCAATGGTGTCACTAGTGCACAGAGCTATGCTTTAACCTCTTGACACGGACTTCAGGGTCACTCCAGCGTCAGCTGCAGCTGTTAAATGTAATCAACAAATCATGAAAGTGTATTTTCTTTGATTCAAGCTAAAATTAACACAAGGCCCTGCAAAGCCTTCTAGACATGTAGCCTTTTCTGGCAAATGCAGCTTAGAAACTAGTCCATTGTCCTTTCTAAGCTGGTTATTTACCACAGGATGGACCACAGGGGGAGGGTACTCATAAGTGAGCCTGAGCAGAAAGTCGCCTGCACAAAGGGTACAGAGAGGAGGATGGGGCAGAAAGGAAGGGTGCAGAGCCGAGGATGGGGCAGGAAGGTTCATTATTAAGAGACCCTACGATCACCTCCCCACAGAAACTTCTCTGCAATTTTCTAACCATAGGAAGAGCCATCAGTGACAGTGACAAGGCAGATCTACACATGCTCTGAAACTGCACCAGATACCATGCACACAGCATGCATGTGTATGTGTGCGCACACAATCATGATATGAAAAAGCTGTGTGGATGGTAGCAGTGTCCCTATCCCTGACTTCAACATCACTGTAGCTGTGCAGGACAGGACCAGGGGTGAATTTGAAGGACAGATGCATGGACCCAGCTGCAGCTTCCCTTGGGTCTGTCATTACTCAAACATCAAAACTTTTATTTAATTTTTTAAAACAGGGCTGTGGGGAGACAATGGCTTAGTGACTAAAACATGTTCGATGTAAGCATGAAGACCAGAAATCAGATCTCTAGAACCATGTAATAGCTGGGCAGGTATGGCAGTTACCTGTAATCCCAGCATCTGAGAGGCAGACTGGACATCCACAGGGTCAGCTGCCTGGCTAGCTTAGCTGGAATCAGCAAGCTACAGTTCAGGAGACCTGGCCTCAATAAATACAGTGGAGAGTGGGGTAGGGAGACACCCAATGTCTACCTTGAGCTGCCCACACATGCACATGTGCCTACAATATGGAAATACACATGCACAGTGCATATGCATACACATGCAAAAACATTAAAATCAGAAATGTGTAGGCCCGGGTGTCTGTGACCAGTCCATTCTTCTGACCTCCAGCTGAGGTTTGTAAATCTGGCCCTTTCCTCTCTACATATCTCCCAGCTTTCTCAAACTAGCTTGACCTGAAGGAAACCCATCACTGCCTTGGTACTGAATTCCAGGGCCACTCCAGGATAGAAACTGGGGTCCTCCTTAGCATCTCCTTCTATGTCCACTTAAACAATGATTCTCAACCTTCCTAATACTGCGATCCTTTAATACAGTTTCTCATGTTGTGGTGACCTCCAGTCAAAAAAATTATTTCCCTTGCTACTTCATAACTGTAACTTTGCTGCTATTATGAATCCTAATATAAATATTTTTGGAGATAGAAGTGTACCGAAAAAGTTAACCCTTAGGTTGAGAACTGATAAATCTGCCTTGCTGCGGTTGGGGCTAGTTTCTCCATCTTTAGACCTGTCAAGAGTTCAGGCTCTTGACAATTGTCATCTTGAGCAATGACACTGAGAATAGACCCAAAGTCCAGACCCATAATCCTGGCCAGGAGCCTTTCCCGGCAGAAAAATCACCTGGCATTGCCCCCTGTGGACTGGGTACCTGCCTTACAGGGTAGCCCTATGGTGGACACAGGGTTTGTCTTCGTAGGTAATGTCCTCCTCTTTTGTGGAAATTTTAGATAAACTCAGTGTCTGAAGCAAAAGACATGAAGATTTAAGGAGAGTTTCAGACTGAAAGACAAGGAATCTCTAGAGAGACCAGGTTCTGTCTGGTCAGAACCAACTAGCCAAATCTGATCCTCTGGTTCCAGAGCCAGGGCTGGCTCCAAAAGTCCACTCAGCACCTCTCAGGCATTAGGCACCAGATAAAAGGCCTGGAGCAACTTCCAAGGGAGAAGTTGGCCATGTGATAGGGGAGTTTGGAGTTTAAGGACATTTTGTACCTCAGCTGCTTTTCTCACCCACAACTAGGACCCGTGTGACATATATGTGAGCCCACAAGTCACACAACTTCCTAAACCTCTGCTCCTTCCTTTGTGAAGTGAGACTAACTAAACACATGCAGTACTAAAATCCCTCCTCTGGGGAGACAAAATGGTACAGTTTCCCCTAAGGTCTCCATGTCAAACGGAAACAAGATTTGCCGAAGTTTATTCTGTAAAGCCAATGAGTTTATTGAGCTTCCTTAGAGAACATAAGGGGGAGGTGTTTGCAGTAGTGTGGGTGCTCCTCACCCAAAAGGCTGCACATAGAAAGCCTTTATCCTGCAGGGACCAGTTCTTCTCCATAGCCATATGGATGACGGAGCCCCGCCCCTAGTCTTCCCGATGTCCTGGCCAACTTGGAGGGTGTTTGTTTAAGCCAGGATGGGGCAGTCTTCCTCAAACCCACAGATGTGCAGGCTGGGATGCAGGAGATAAAGAGCAAGCAGGGACCAACCACACCCTAACTCTCTCATCTGTGTTTGCAGTTGTATAATCTACTGGTGCACAGACATAGCCAACAAGTTTGGATTTTAATTGATGCCAGATGCAGTTAAGATAACTGGCCAAGATCAGTGGTCATGGGGTTAAAGAGAAGCTGGGCAGCACTTTCTTCACTGTCACCAGTTGGATACCAACTCGGATGGATTTTGTTAAACCTGGAACGGTGCTGGCATGGAAGAGGTGCACAGTGAGAGTTAACTGTGGCAGGGAGCTTGGGTAGGAGGTCAGCAGTGAAGACAGTCAGTCCATTCAACAGACACTGTGCTCAGGGGCCAGAGCCGTGCTACAATGGTGGCTCTTGTCAGGAGTTCAGGCTCCACTGTGGAAATGGACATCAGGAGTTGGCTGTAATATGAAACTATAGCCTGTGGGGATGTGGTCTCTGAAGGGGTATAGCAAAGACTTGAGGAATGATGCTTGGGAGTGGGCACCTCACTCTAATGGAGACTCCAAGCAATTACACACTCAGTCCTTCACTGAGCCACATCTGACATCCCCTAGGGCAGATCTCTTAGAGACAGTTCCTCAGCTCAGAGTGGCTGAGCAATGCAGCCAGAGCTGGAAGGGTTTGCTGGTTTCTTCTCTGGTGTCTGTGACCAAATATCTTCAAAAAGCAACTCATGGGAGAAAGGGTTTCTATGGCAGATGGTTTAAAAGGATGCAGTCTATCATAGCAGCAGGAAGCCCAGAGAGATGAGTACTGGGACTCAGCTGGCTTTCTCCTGTTTATGCTCTCTGGAACGCTAGCTGGGGGAATACTGCTGCCCATATTTAAGGTGAGTGACTCTTCCCATTTCAATTAACCTGACAGATAATCCCCTGAAGACATACCCTGAGGTATATCTCTATGGTGATTCTAGATCAGTGGGTCTCGACCTGTGGGTCTCAACCACTTTGGGGTTGGTGGTGGGGGTCACATATCAGATATTTACAATCTGATTTGTAACAGTAGAAACATAAAGTTTTGAAGTAGCAACAAATAACTTTGTGGTTCGGAGTCACCACAGCACAAGGAACTGTATTAAAGGGTCGTAGGGTTAGGAAGGCTGAGAAGAGAATTGCTACACTAGATCCTGTCAAATTAACAACTAATATTGAGCAACCACAGAGGGTCAATCACAGATCTCTTCCAATGGAACTCCTGGCCCACTGAGCCTCACTGCGCTGATTCTTAAAATTTGGGTAGAAGAAAAGTTGCCACCAATGTGTCTCCCCAGTGGGCACAGACTAACGACAGGGAGATAAATGCCTTTCCTGACCTCCAGTAACCACTGTGAGCATGGGTTGTCAGGGGCCTTGGAGTGAGGAAGGCCAACATTAGGTACTATAACTATAACTCAGCGTGGAGATGACCGCCCCTTCAGGTCTTGGGGCTGAGCAGAAATCAGTGTCAGAGGACCAAAGGAGGAAGAAAACTCCATCGTGCTCAGGGCTGCATGGAAAAGGAATGGAGGTCAGAGAGCCACAGTCCAGAGATGCAATTACACTGCACAAGTACTTAGAACTGACGATTCCCTATGTTTCTCCCCAGCCATGACAGGCAGCTCTGTTAACAACAGTGTTAATGTTCAAGGTGTGGTTGATCCATTATTCCTGCACTAGCTGTCAGAGCGTGGCAGCTAAGGCCAGGACTATACAAGGCTTCCATTCAGAGTTTCAGCTGATACCTGCTAGTGAAGATCTCCCAGGCCCAGAAAGACAGACATGGCAGATAGTCCTGAGGTAGTCTCCAAGTTCTGAATGGGACCCTGATGAGGTCTCTGTGGGACCTGGAAGAGAGATGCCCAGTCTGACCTGGAATGTTCATACAGGTTGCCTGAAGCTGGTACGGGGAGTTATGGAGCTTAGGTGGCAAGCAGGGCCACCTGGGGAAGAACAAGATGCATAAGATAGAGGCAAGATGATCAGTGGGAGGGGAGGGGAGGGGAGGGGAGGGGAGGGGAGGGAAGGTGTGGGGAGGAAAAGAGGAGGGGAAGGGAGGGAAAGAGGAGAGGAGGGAAAGGGGAGGGAGAGGGGAGGGGAACGAGAGGGGAGGGAGAGGGGAGGGAGAGAGGAGGGAGAGGGGAGGGAGAAGGGAGGGAGAAGGGAGAGGAGGGGATGAGAGGAGAGGGGAGGAGATAGGACTGTCTGGGCCTTTCTGGTATTTGTTAACAAGCTATGAGATGAGCCAGGGTGCAGGTCAGTTAGAGGTCAGAGGGAGGAAGGAAGGAGACTAGACTGACATCAGAGCTTTCTCCCTCAGCCACACAGACATAACTGGCAAACGCTCACTAGAGCATTCTTTGTCATAAGAACTGAACATCAATCCTGAGAGATGCAGTCAAGCAATTTTGGGGTATGGAATGCAGTATGCAGAATATGATACACAGAATGTGATATACAGACATAGGTACATACATTCACAAGACTAAGATATATCTAAATAGCCACATGAAAAACCTTGGCATGCTTCTGTGTATAAGAATAAGGCACCAGGCAGTGGTGGAGCATGGCTTTAATCCCAACAGGAGGCAGCAATAGCTGAATCTCTGAGTTTGAGACCAGCCTGGCTACAGACTGAGTTCCCAAACAGCCAAGGGTAACCAGAGAAACCCTTTCTCAAATAAATAAATAAATAAATAAATAAATAATAAAAATAAAGGAGAGAGATGAGAGGCAACCTCCTTAGGGGTCCTCATGGGTTCCAACCTCAAGCAACGGGTGACTTCTAACATCTAGTGATAAAACAGGCCCCTGAGTTGGTCTCTATCAACTTATTGCCCACTCATTATGAGGAGGGAGGCTACCTGCCAGTGTTAGGAGCCCTATAGAGAGGCCCAGGTAGCAACAGCCCACAGGAACCAGGGCCTGCCGGCTGCCACCTGAAAACACACAGAGAGAAAGTTGCCCTGGCCACAGCCCAGATTCTGGGCCAGCTGAGCTACTGCATTCCTGAGCGACAGGAATGCTGGGAGAGCAAACACTAAGAGTTTAAGGGTAACCTTGGGAGGAGGTCCACTGTCTAAAGGCACACCAGTGGGGACCCATGGGGAATGTGACTGCTTCCTGAGAAGTCCTGGGCTGCTGACAGTCACTAAGGGCTCTTCAACAGTTACAGACAACATTTAAAACAAAAATAAGACAGGCTGGAGAGATGGCTCAGTGATTCAGAGCACTGGCTGCTCTTGCAGACAACCCCATTTGGTTCCCAGCACTCACACAGCATCTCACAACGGTCAGTTTCTCCAGTGACTCCCTCTTCTGGTTTTCAGAGGTACTGCACTCATGTGGCACACCTACATACATGTGGACCAATGCTTATACACATAAAATTAAACAACCCCTTTAAAAAAAAAAAAAAAGCAGAAGCCAGGCACGGTGGCATATGCCTTTAATCCCAGCACACAAAAATACAGCCTGATCAACAGCCTGTATCTACATAGCGAGTTCTAGGACAGCCAAAGTTACATTATAGAGAGACCTGGTCTGTGCTGAGAGAGGGAGAGAGAGAGAGAGAGAGAGAGAGAGAGAGAGAGAGAGAGAGAGAGAGAGAGAGGGAGAGGGAGAGGGAGAGGGAGAGGGAGAGGGAGAGGGAGAGGGAGAGGGAGAGGGAGAGGGAGAGGGAGAGGGAGAGGGAGGAGGGAGGGAGAGGGAGGAGGGAGAGGGAGGGAGGGAGCATTGGGCTGAAGTAAAGAAATGGCCCACTCATCCCATCCTATTTCCCACCATGACAACTGCTGGTCTCCAGCACAGACTGGCCAGCAAGTAACAGGGAGAATCAGTCCCAAGAGTTTCTCAAGACACACTGAGATAGGTGCTCAGTGCTCTCACCTTCTGTCTGTCTGTCTGTCTGTCTGTCTGTCTGTCTGTCTGTCTGCCTGCCTGTCTGTCTGTCACTGTCTGTCACTGTGTCTGTCTGTCTGTCTGTCTGTCTGTCTGTCTGTCTGTCTGTCTGTCTCTCTCTCTCTCTCTCACACACACACACACACACACACACACACACACACGAGTCCATCTCACTGCCTCCTCTGCCCACTCGCCTACTCCAGAGTTGTTAGTGACATGGGCCTGCCTGTCTGAGAGCTGGGATCAGTAGAGGAAGCACAGCAATTGACTGTCTATGGTTTTGTATGAGAAAAGAGAAACATTTGGTCTCAGAAAGGATGGCATTGCTAGGAGTACCGGGGTGGAATGGGCTCCCATCCTGGCAGGGACTATGAGGAAGTCACCTCCCTCAGGGTGGGGAGAGGGCCCTTAGGGAGCTCACCTGGGACTGCAGTTGTCCCTCTGCTGTGTGATCTGAGGCCAGTTTGGAACCTAGGAGAGTCTAACCCACAGTTCACCTGCTTTAAAAGGTCTCTGATTTGTATGGGATATCCTTTCTCACAGCAAAATACAGACCTAATACATCAATGTAAGTTAAACCTTCTCTTTACCAAAGGAGGGACTTAGAAGGGCCACGCTGTTCCTGTACTTCTACTCCATCCCAGACACCCTTGCCCCATTTTGGTCCTTAGAGCCAGACCTTTAATGTGTCCCATGTAGAAGGGTCTGTAGCAGTGACATTACAGAAGACTATCCTATGGGACAATTGTTTCCTCTTTGTGTTTCCTCATGATCTTTAAATAGACAGGCAATCACAGTGACACTCTCCCTGCCACCAAGACTGTGCTGTCCCCTGTCCCCAGAAGACAGACTGGTGAATCACACAGAACCATAAAGACTGTCCCCTTGGCCATGATCTCCATGCCTCCTCCTGTCCCCTGTAGCTTAGGGTTTCATCAGTACCAAGAGTGTGTTTTGTTTTTTGTTTTTGTTTTTTTTTTTTTTTTGGCTTTTTCGAGACAGGGTTTCTCTGTGTAGCCTTGGCTGTCCTGGAACTCACTCTGTAGACCAGGCTGGCCTCGAACTCAGAAATCCGCCTGCCTCTGCCTCCCGAGTGCTGGGATTAAAGGCGTGCGCCACCACGCCCGGCTTTTTTTTTTTTTTTAAGATTTATTTATTTATTATATGTAAGTACACTGTAGTTGTCTAGATATTCCAGAAGAGGGAGTCAGATCTCATTACGGATGGTTGTGAGCCACCATGTGGTTGCTGGGATTTGAATTCCGGACCATTTGGAAGAGCAGTCGGGTGCTCTTACCCACTGAGCCATCTCACCAGCCCTCCAAGAGTGTGTTTTAATGAGTAGACTCCCCACAGCAGTACATCAATTAGTTTAAAATTGCACCCGACCCACCCCACACACACCTTGTGAGCTTGGGCTGAGGCCACGTCTCCAGAAAGAGCATTGGCTGCCCTCCCACGTCTGTCTCCTCTGCTGGCCAGCGACTTGTCAAAGGGTAGAGGGAAACAGCATCTAAAGTTAGGAAGAAGAAATGCCTTTTGTGTCACTGACCTGCATTCTTTCCATATATTTGTTTTCATAGCAACAAACCAAATGTTTTAAAACAGAAACCAGAATTGATGTGAAGCAATTTCATCACCTGCCTTCCACAGAGCAATTGGCGCCTCCATATTAAGTCCTGTGTGTCCTCTGCTTCCTCCTTTTGGGGCCTCTGTTGGATACAGTTTTCTCTTTTGAGCTACTCACTTGCAGCTGAGAAAGAACCTTTCTTCCATAGTAGCAAGACTCAGAAGTGGGTAATCCAAGACAGCAACATGTCTTTATTGCCATCATCAGAAAAGAGCCAGGCCCCCTTCCACCGCACAAAGTGGCACAGACCTAGGAAATTCCCAGCTCCCGCTTTCTCCACAAAGCTAGCTCAGTGACATTTTCCAAGTGAGGAGGCAGGAGAGGAGGTGCAGTCTGTCTAGACTAGACTGATGAATAGGCTTTCTCAGCACACCTACAGCAGTATGTGTGGACACTGACATGTGGGGCTGCTTCTTGACTTTGCCCCAGAAGACACAAGCCCCACAGAGCCTCACCCAAGAGCATGAATTCAACTAAGTATTAACTAACTCTCTTCCTTACTCACAGATACAGCTCAGTCATGGGCAGAACAGACATGCTCATGGGAATTCAGAAGGGAAAACTGTTAGCAATGAGATGGGTCCTATCCTTCCTGAGGGAGCTGGTTACAAAATTCAGGCAAGGCAACCTCTGAAGAACAAACATGTCATGCTTATGCAACAAGGAGAGACCTGGCCCTGATAGAGCCAAAGAGGATGTTTGGAGTAGGAGAGGGACAGAGAAGATAATAAAGAGACCTGTAGATGGGTATGAACAGGAACACCAGCAGCAGATACATCTTCCAGAAGTTAATACATCTTCCAGCAGCCAGGGATTTCAAAAAGAGGTGAGGGCAAAGAAGGAGAACCATGCCTATGGTTCGTGAGGTACAGGCATCCTTGGGGCTTTTGAGGCTTTAGGTGACTCTCAGAAACCTTATGTCATGAACCCAGGTGGAGATGGAAGTTGTTGGGTAGAAATTTAGAAGTCCTCATTTGCAATAGAAGTGTCTGCCTTCTCACCACCCCTCAGCAGCCCAAGAAAGTTCTTCAGGCTCCAGCTTAGCAAGGCTTAAGCAACTGCTACGAATAAGAACAGGTTTATTTTTAAAGCAAAATCTCCCTTGAGTTACAAAAATAAATCATATTCGGGCTGGCATGTAGCAAATTTGGTCGAGGGCTTGCCTAACTTTCATGACACCCTGGGTGGAGTACTCAGTGCTACATAAAACTAGGCATGGTTGCACACATCTATAGTCCCAGAACTCAGAGGTGGAGGCAGGAGGATCATAAATTTAAGGTCATCGTCATCATCTGAACAGCAAGCATGAAGTTTGGGTCTACTTTGGGCTATATACACCCTATCCTGGAAACAAACAAACAAACAAGCAAATAAATGACACTTGTAAAATTTCAAATAAGCCAGGCAGTAGTGGGGCACACCTTTAATCCCAGCACTTGGGAGGCAGAGGCAGGTGGATTTCTGAGTTGGAGGCCAGCCTGGTCTTCATAGTAAGTTCCAAGATAGCCAGGGCTACACAGAGAAACCCTGTCTCCCCCCCCCCAATTCTTCAGATGATTCCAGCCCCCTCAGGAGCCTCTCATTGCCTTTTAATAATCATATACCTCTCTCTCTCTCTTCCTCTCTTCCATTTTGGGATATTTTTTCACTCCATAGAATTCCCTAGACATTCTTTATGGCTAAGCTGCATTCCACAGCACCAATGCATGGCATCTGGGTTACCAAGTCACTATTTAAGGACATCTGGACAGTGCTTATGGCCATTACACACAATAATTGTGAATATTTACAAAAAGGTGTATCTGTGAACACCAGTTTCCATGTCTGTGGGATAACTGCCCAGGAACACGATGGTTGGACCTCACAGCAATTGTATGCTCAGCTCAATTGTTTGTTTTAAAATTTTATTCATTTACTTCTTTCATAGATGGAGTGTATGAATGTGGAGGTCAGAAGACAAATTGAAGGAGTCAGTTTTGCTACATTGATCCTGGGTTTTAGCCTCAGGTTATCAAGCACCATTACCCACTTAGCCATCTTACCAGCCTGTGTGCTGTTGGGCATTGGGCTATACACTGACAGTCTGGTCTCCAGTCAAGCTGAGGTGTAACCCCGGGACCCAGTGGGACAGAAGTTCTCTCATGTCTCCAGGAACTCTGGCTCCTGTCAAAGTTACCACCCCCACAGCCCTCACAAGAGAAGCATGGCTTTAGTCAAATAGGCAATGCCCCAAGCTTCTGACTTTCAGGTTAAACTCCTCCCCAGTTACCTAGCAACAGTAAAGATAACAGCATACCATAAGAGGGGCTGTTTGGCCCCTCTTCATTCTCTTGCTCTCTTGCTCTTACTCCTCTTACACTTACTCTCCACTCTCCTCTCCTCTCCTCTCCTCTTCTCTCCTCTCCTCTCCTCTCCTCTCCTCTCCTCTCCTCTCCTCTCCTCTCCTCTCCTCTCCTCTCCTCTCCTCTCCTCTCCTCTCCTTTCCTCTCCAACCTCTTACTCACTCCCTCTTACTCTAGACTTTCTTCTCTCTCTTCTTTTCCTCCTTCTCTCCTCTTGGCCATGGCTGGTCTCTCTCTCTTTCTACCTTTTCTCATTCTCCCTGCCTTTCAATAATAAAGCTCTAAAACCATAGACTCTCGTTGTTCATCTAGGCCTGCTGTGCTTACTCTCACCTGCATGGGAACCTCTCTCCCTCTACCCTCACTCCAATAACCCCAGTGCTACAGGGTGTCGTCCCTGGGCCCCAGGTCAGGGCCTTTTCATCCACCACCACCACCACCCCCCTTCAAGTGGGGTTAGTGGCTTAGATGCCCCCCCGGGTCTGGGTGGATAGCATCTGGTAGCCCTCCTGCATCTGCTTGCCCAGAGCATAGGAGGAACTCTGGCCAGACGTGGGCTATCCTTCCTTCCCCCTCCTTCCCTTGCCCCTCTTTAGTACCCACAGTGTGCTATGTTTTGTTTCTTACAGAACAGCTGAACTCTTTTCTAGGAAGGTGAATTAGGAGACCTAAACAGATAGAAAATCTATACAGAGACATAAAAGGGGGATTTATTATAGTGTATTCCAGGCTGTGGTCTAGTTAGTCCAACAATGGCTGTCTACTGGTCCAGGAATCTAGTAGTTTTTCAGTTCATGACGATGGGCATCTCAGGTGGTCTTCAGTAGACTCTGGAATCCTGAAGACATAGAAGACATAGACTCCAATGCCAGTGAATGAATGAGCTTGCCAGTGAGAGCAAGGGCAAGCAGGCAAAGAGCAAAAGCTTCCCTTTTCCATGTTCTTTCTATAGGCTGCCACGGGAAAGTGTAGCCAGATTAAAGGTGAACATTTTCATCTCAAAGGATCTAGATTACAGGTTGGTCTTCCCACCTTGGAAAACCTGGATTAAAAGTGGGACTTCCTACTTCAAAAGAAAAAAAGTTCTCACAGGTGTTCCCAGTAGTTTGGGTTTTACTTCATTCCAGATGAAGTCAAGTTGACAACCAAAAGCTGCCATTACAGGTGGCTGGGACATTGTACATCCACACCCACAATTTATGAGAAATTCAGTCACTGTAAATCTTTGCCACTGTTTGGTGTGTCATTGTTTTTATTTTAACTATTTTGACACATAAGCAATGATAGTTCACTATGGGGTTTATTGGATTTAAATACAAAGAGAAGGGGCTAGAGAGATGGCTCAGTGGTTAACAGCATTTTAGGCTCTTCCAGAGGACAGAAGTTCAGTTTCCAACACCCCCATCAGGCAGCTCCCAACCAAGTGTAAGGTCAGCTCCAGGAAACCAACCAACTCTTTACATTCTTTGTGCACTGCACTCAATTGTGAGCATCTGTGTGTGTGTGTGTGTGTGTGTGTGTGTGTGTATCTGTGTGTATACACACACACACACACACACACACACACACACACAAATCTCTACATAATTAAATATCAAAGAAAATTTAGATAAAACATTCACTGATGTAAAATGTCCAGGGAAACAGTTTTTATGCATTCATGCTAGAGGTATACAGTGCATGTGTGTCTGCTGCCTGTGGAGGACAAAAGAGAGCATAAACCCCACCCCTCTCATCTGGAACTAGAGTTACCATTGTTGTGAGCAGGTGCTGGGAATCAAACCTGGGTCCTCTGCAAGAAAAACAAGGACTTTCATTGATCCATCTCTCTTGTCCTGGAGAACTTGTTGGGTTTTGTATGTTTGTCTGGATTTTTTGTTGTAGTTTTTGCGTTTGTTTTTTGGTTGTGTGTTTGGGTAGTTGGTTGGATTTTGGTTTTTCAAGACAGGGGTTTTCTCTGTAGCCCTGGCTGTCTTGAAACTCACTCAGTAGACCAGGCTGGCCTTGAACTCAGAGATCTGTCTGCTCTTCCCCACACTCCAAGTACTGGGATTAAAGGTGAGAGGGCAGCCACCACCATCACCACAGCCTGGCTGAAAAAGCTTGTCTTTTTCTTCATGCTGAAGTGCATTCTTTAGTTTTCTTAGTTTATTTAGTTTTCTTTAGGTTCTTTCGTTTTCAGGTAAGACTTAACTTTCTGTCTTTAGGGTCCAATCCCCTGAGGTGCTGGGTGTAAAGCCCTGCCAATGCAAGACATTTTTCAGTTGATTCATGATAAAACTAAACTATCTCTGTTCATCTGCTCCCCACCTCCTCAGAGTTATTGCTGATCTCCCTGACACCCACACAGTCATGTGTGGATCTACGGAGGATAACCTCCCTCCAGTATTAACTGAGCACAGCTCTTCATGGTCCCCAAATGCCAATAAAAGCAACTCACTGAACTACATTGCTTAGTATTGCTGCGTTAAACACTATGATTAGAAGCAAGCTGGGGAGGAATGATTTCATTTCATTTGGCAGCTCACAGTCTATTATGAAGGAAAAGAAGGGAGAAACTCAAGCAGGGCAGGGACCAATAGGCAGGAACTAAAGCAGAGACCATGGAGGAGGGCTACTTATGGTCTTGCTCCTCACAATGTGCTCAGCTTGTTTGTTTGGGTTTTTTTTTTTTTTTGAGACTTATTTATTTTTAGCGCATGTATGTATTTATTTACTTATTGCTTGTCTGCATAAGATGTACATGCTATGTTCTAAGCAGCCACTAGAGGGCGACAGATTCCCTGAAACTGGAACAACAAATGGTCGTGAGCCACCATGTGGATTCTGGAAGTTGAAACCAGGTCCTCTAGAAGAGCAGCCAGTGTTAACCACTGAGCCATCTCTCCATCTCCTCAGATAGCATTTTTTATACACACCAGTCCCACTAATCACAGTGGCTGGGCCTTCCCACACATTAACCATTAATCAATACAATGTCTCATAGACTTGCCTACAGGACATCTGATAGAGGCATTTTCTCAATTCAAGTTCTCGATTCTTAGATGACTCTAACTCATGTTAAGCTGACAAAACCACTAACCAGCACATGCCCTATCAAAGAGTTAAGAGAATCCATCTTGTTTTACAGGTGAGCAAGCTGGAACCCTTACAGGGTGTTGCAACTCACCACAGACTAAATATCGATGGATGTCAGAATGCCAGAATGTGTGTCTGTGGTACGGCTGACATCTTCTATCTGTCCAGTTGTCTGTCCAGTCTATCTGGTCACCCTTTCTAAGGTCCAAATCACAAGTTTCTTTCAGGCTACAAAGACTCTCTCTGATCACTGATTTGAGTATCCAGACTGAATCTGTCTCTGTCAAACAAGTTAAAATCTTTGACTGTTCCCTGTGCCTGAGGATGTATAAACTCTGTAAGCCGAGTCAGATCCACCTAGTGGGAAACTAAATAGCTCTCCCTGGCTCCTGTTTGGACCTAGGGCTCAGGCACAGGAATGCAAAGACAGGCCCACCCCCATGTCCCTTCTCAGGTGCCCTACCTGACTGTTTCCTTCCTTCTAACTCAGGAGCACTGCTCCCCAGTCCCTTACTTCTCTAATCCTCCTTCCCTAGTGAACACAGTCAACATAGATTTTCACACTAAGACACATGACTCCCAGCCCTGATGTGAGGTAAGATCAGTTAAGTAGAATGTTGAAGAATATTCATGAGGCCTGGCAAGATGGCTTTAGTGGGCAAAGGAGCTTATTACCAAGCTTAATTGAACCTGTGGACAAATGTGGTGGAAGGAGAGAATGGACTCTAGCAAGTTGTCCTCTGACCATGCACACGACCCATGTATACAAATACATAAACAAAATGTTAAAAAAAAAAAAAAAGACAACTGTGGGCAGGTTCCAGGTCCCAAGGTTCTGGTCCAATCCATGTCTGCTGGGAATGTTTAAATCATCTGGGTGATTCTAGTATGGCATCAAGGATGAAAATCAACTTCACAATGTAAATGAAAAATTAAATAGTAGAGGGGGCATAACTACTCCTAAAGCACAGGGAAGGTTTTCATTGTAGCTATAAGGAAGAAAGCAGATAGAGGAAAGAGGCCAGACTGAACTTGCCAGCAGAATAAACCATGTGAGAAGGGAGGGAGGGAGGGAGAGAGAGAGAGAGAGAGAGGGAGAGAGAGAGAGAGAGGGAGAGAGAGAGAGGGAGAGAGAGAGAGAGAGAGAGAGAGAGAGAGAGAGAGAGAGAGAGAGAGAGAGAGAGAGAGAGAGAATCACTGACCAAGAGAGGTGTCCAGCGCCAAGAGAACAGCATAACCCAAATGGCTGAGTTATACAGGGATCAGGCTTGGGGAAGGGAATCTAAAGTCTAGCTCCCAGGAAGGAGAAGTTTAGGATAGGGGATGGGGTGAGAAGTGCTAGGAAGAGCCATAGGTATGGAGGGATGTTGGGAGATCTGGGAGGAGCCAAAAGTACTGAGGGATGCTGGGAGAGCTGGGAGGAGCCACAGGCACTGAACAACACTCCTCCCTGGTCTCCTAGAGACCTTAAGTCTATTCTTGGATGGTGTGCTCATGTCTTCCCCCTGAGCATGGGGGCCTGGACTCTAGAAGGTAGATTCTGCTGTCAAGGGAGGCAGTAGGGCTAGTGACAAGCTTTCTTCTGCCCTATAAAACAGATGTTTCTGTACCCATATCTGTCTGCCACTGACTCTTCCTTTAAGCAAAAACCCTTCTGGCTTTCAGAAACTGAAATCCCAGAACTACGGTCCCAGCCACCTTGTACAGTGCCTAGGTCCTGGCCCTGGTCCTGAACTGGGATTTTATTGTGAAAAGGAGGCAAGAATCTTCCCTGGGGTGGCAGACATCAGCAGAAAGATCTAACTACTCCCCTCTACCATCAGAGAATGTTCAGAAGCCACAGCTGGGCAGCAGGGTCCTGAGAGGACAAACACCTATGTACACAGTGGACATGTGGTTCTGGTTGTGTAGTGCCTGACCTAGTCTGGGCCCCTCTGGAGATCTGGGAGTCACCCAGATCTCACAAATAAAATCCCTTACTACTTCCATTAGCCAAATTAGGATGCTGCTTCCTTGGAACAAAGAGCCCATTGGCTGTGAAGTCAGTGGAAGGAGCAAAAACAAAAAACGAAACAAAACAAAGCAAAACAAAAAAAAAACAAAGCAAAACGAAACACTTGTCCTTCATGGGACCAGCCAGTCTGAAGAGCATGCTCAGATCTAGGGAGGGTTCTCTTCAAGCCATCTCCTGGCCTGTAGGCTTGTCAGACTTCATTAGCCAGAGAGGCAGCAATGTGCCTGAGGTTGGGTCTTCTTGAATGCAGCTCCGTGGAACTGGCCCCAGGCCACAGCATCACAGTACTGGAGTGTGGCACCTGGATTCCTACACCTCTCCTGCGGCAATTCCTTTGGGAGCTGAAGCTTGAGAGCCTTGGTCTTAGCCTTCAATGCAAGCCTGGAGCAGCCCTTGAGAAGACAGGGCTCTCCTAATGAAAAGAGACTGAAGTCTCCCAACATAAAAACCTTAATTTTTCAATGAGAAAACTGAAGCTGGATAGCCAAGATTTATTCAAGAGCCATTGATTTGTGAGGATGGGAGTGTAGAACATAGGATACTAGAAGACAAGAGCATTGTTCTGAGAAGAGGGCACCCACAGCAGTCACTCTAGATTGCACCCCACTAGAAAAGCACAGAGTTCATTGTGTAGATAGGGCAGGTTGGTGATGCAAACTCTGTTGAAGTTATCAGATTGGAAAGCAGGAAGAAACTGTGACTGTCCTGGCAAGACCAAGGTTATTCTAAAAACACACTTGTGCCCTCCCTTCAGCTTTCTGAGAACAGTGATAATGGACCCCAAGGAACTGGAATTTTCACCAGGAATTTCAAGGTGACATAGAGAAAGTGCGGGGACCCTGACACTAGCTAGAACAGGAGTCTGTCTCTACTGCTGACAGCCTGCAGAACAGATATGGGGAAGGGTTGTGTGCTGAGGAGAGACGAAGATGGGTCGACCATGGGCTGAATCCTGACCACAATTGCCAAACCTAAACACATCTGTAGTCAGGAGCAGAGAGAGATGGATCCTGGTGCTCAGTTGCTTTCTCCATTTTATTCAGCCCAGAATCCCAACCTACAGAAGGGTGCTACCAACACTTAGGGTGAGTATTTCCTTTTATATGGTGCTACCTAGAAATTCTCCTGCAGATGTGTCCACAGGTTTATAGTCTAGGTAATTCTAGATTCCATCAAGTTGACAATCATTATCCACTGTCACAGAGCCATCGGTGAGTAGGTGGTGATCCTCGTTAGTGTGAGCACTGGATGTGGAGTCAAGGGACCTTGTTCTTGCAATGGCCTTGCTGGTAGTCACACTTGTGGGAAACAGCCAGACTCTGCTGTCCTTCTTGCTTAGCCCTGGGTTCCAGCACCATATAAAATGGGTTTGGAGGTACATGCCTGTGATGCTAGCACTTGCAAGCAGTTTGTTATTGTTTGTTTTTCGAGACAAGGTTTCTCTGTGTAGCACTGGCTATCCTGGAACTCACTCTGTAGACCAGACTGGCCTCCAAATCAGAGATTCAGCTGCCTCTGCCTCCTGAGTGTTGGGATTAAAGTCCTGCACCATCACTGCCCAGCTCAAGATTATCTTTATATCAGTCCAGCCTGGGATGCATAAGACTCTGTTTCAAATACAACAAACAAACACAAAGCCCCAGCGTCTCCCAGAACAGTAGTTAGTTTAAGATGACTGTACCATTCATCAGTGTCTTCTTCACTTCCTGCGGCTATTGTAAAAAAAAGAAAAATAATGTCAACAGTTAGGATGACTCACATGGTAATGTATCATCTTAGCATTCTAGACGCTAAGGGCCAAGAGCAATGTGCTGAAGGGGTTGATTCCATGTGAGGCCATGTACTGGCTGGTTTTGTGTTGTCAACTTGGCTAGGGTAATCACAGAGAAAGGAGCTTCAGTTGTGAAAGTGTCTCCATGAATTCTGCCGTGGGGCATTTTCTCAGTTGGTGATCAAGTGGGGAGGGCCTATTGTAGGTGGTGCTGTCCCTGGGCTGGTGTTCTTGGGTTCTATAAGAAAGGAAGCAGAGCAAACCATGGAAGCAAGCCAGTAAGTACCACCCCTCCATGGCCTCTGCATCAACTCCTGCTTCCTGACCTGCTTGAGTTCCAGTCCTAACTTCCTTGGTGATGAACAGCAATGTGGAAGTGTAACCTGAATTAACCCTTTCTTCCCCAACTTGCTTCTTGGTCATGATGTTTTGTGCAGGAATAGAAACCCTAAGTAAGACAAGCCTGGAGGCCGAACTTTGCCCAAGTCTCTCTTTGGCTTGTGTTTAGCCATCTTCCTGTGTCTTCCTTCTTCTATCTGTATTTGCTTCTGTGTCCAAATTGCCTTTCCTAAGAAACAAATGGAGCAAAAGTCCTTGTAGGCTGAAGTGATGACAAGGTGGACAGAGTGCTTGCTGTGTGAGCTTGAGGTCTGGGATCCTTTTCCCAGGACCAGCATAAGAAACCAGGAGTGGCCCTGTAAACACAGCACTGTGGTGGGTGGAGACATGAGGATCACTGAGAGCACTGGCCACCTGCCTAGCACCAACTTCAGTGAGATAACCCCTGCCTCATACATTTAAAAAAGTAATTTTTAGAAGTCCTTGATTGTAATGGCTTTTAAACCAAAATGAAAATGAAAAAGAAAAGGCACATTTTTCTTCTCAGAAAAACACGGATGCTATTAGGTCAGACACACTGTGCTCACTTCAGCCAAGATCTTATTTCTAAATAAGTCCACACACTGAGGCACTGGGGCCAACTTCTTCATAGCGCTTCTCTGGGGAATACAGGATGTTAAATGATTTCTGGGTGTAAGCACAGAGTGCATGCAGGGAGCCCGGGATTACAGTGACAAGCCTAGATTCTAAGTTTCAGCTCTGTACTGTGTGAACAAGCTGCTGACAAGGGGAACCGGGACCTGCACTCACTGATTGTTGGTCACTGTCTTCTGAGTTGAAGGTTTCTTAGAGTTTGGGCAGGAGGCGCAGGTGGCAGGCATAAGATGGCAATGGTTTGTCATCCCTGATTTGCGTGATTTCTCAGTTCCTCTTCATTGGGCCAAGGGTGTATAAGAAGTACTTGGTAATTTCTTTCTTTCTTTCTTTCTTTCTTTCTTTCTTTCTTTCTTTCTTTCTTTCTTTCTTTCTTTCTTTCTTTCCTTCCTTCCTTCCTTCTTTCTTTCTTTCTTTCTTTCTTTCTTTCTTTGTTTCTCTCTTTCTTTCTCTCTTTCTGACTGTTCATCTGTATATGTCTGTCTATCTATCCAACTATCTTTCTTTCTATCTATCTATTTATCCATGTCTATCTATCCAAACATTTATCTATCTATCTATCTATCTATCTATCTATCTATCTATCTATCTATCTATCTATGTCTATCTATTCAACTATCTGTCTATCTATCTATCTATCTATCTATCTATCTATCTATCTAACTATCTATCTATCTATGTCTATCTATTCAACTATCTGTCTATCTCTCTATCTATCTATCTATCTATCTATCTATCTATCTATCTATCGTGAGACAGGGTCTATGTAACCCAGCCTGGCCACTATTCCCTGTAGATGCAGTGCTGAGGGTAGAGGTCAGGGCCTCAGGTATGCTTAGCATTCACTCCATTGAGCTACATCCTGTCTCCCTTTCAATAATTGATTTTATTTCTTTCTGAGACAGGTTCTCTCTATATAACCTTGACTAGCCTGGAACTTACTATGTAGGCCAGGCTGGCCTGGAACTCACAGAGATCTGCCTCTCTCTGCTTCTCAAGTACTGGGATTAAAATCACGTGCCGTGATACATGGCCCAAGAATTGAATTTAAAACATGTGAATGTTTATATTATTATCAAATGAGCCGGCACTGGTGGCACATGCCTTTAATAACAGCACTTGGGAGAAGGAGGCAGGTGGATTTGTGAGTTTGAAGCCAGCTTGGACTTCACAGTGAGCTCCAGGACTGCCAGGCTACACAGAGAAGCCTGTCTTGGGAAGAGAAACCTGTCTCAGAAAAAAAAAAAAAAAAACTGTTTCAAATGAGCATCCTTTCCATACCTCTCAATTTTTAAAGCCATTTAAAAATTTGTTTTATTACTATTTGTGTGTTTGTTTCTTTGTGCATGCATGTGCACATGTGTGTATGCATGTACTATGGTACATTGAAGTAAGAGGACAACTTTCAGGAGTAGGTTCCCTCCTTCTACCATGTGAGTTCTGAGATGGAACTTGGGTATCAGGTCTGTGCAGCAAGTATCTTTATCTCTGGGCAGTCTCACAGGCTCTACAGGGCCATTTATTTTCTTAAGGCAAAACAGAAACATTACGCAGGGAGAGGAGACCCAGCCTCAGAGTTCTGGTGTGACAGCCATAAGAAGCAGCAGTACATGTTATCCAAGCTCAATCAGTGAATGGTCCCAGGACCATTCTCTACCTCACATAACAGGCCCCACATAACATCTCAGTTAGCCCCATTAAGTATCCAGTAGCTTTTCTATCCCAGTGTTTCAAACTCCTTCCACAATCCTTCCCAAAACACAGGGCCAGCTCTTAACACTACCTACTTCTGGTACCAATTTCAGTTTCTATCTTAGTTACTTTTCTGTTAGTGCGATAAAACACTGACCAAAAACAGTGTGAGGACAGAGTGTTTATTTCAGCTTACAGTTTATGGGCCATCTGGAAGGGAAGTCAGACCACCAACCCAAGGCAGGAACCTGGGGGTTTGTGGACTGCTTCCTGGCTTTCTCCCCCTGGGTTGCTCAGTTTGCTTTTTTATATCCCACAGCATCACATCAATGGAAATCAAGAACATTCTCGATGATCTTGCTTATAGGCAGTCTGATAGAGGCATTTTTTTCAATTCAAGTTCCCCCTTCTCAAGAAGACTCTAGCTTATGTCAAGTAGACAAAAACAAACACAGCAGACAGGGATTCTGTTACACATCTTGCACTAATAATAAATGTATAAAAATGTATTTTTATAGAGCCATCGGGTAGTAGGGACTTAGTGAGCTGTCCTGTTGGAGTTTGGAAGGGAATATTGAGAGCAATGCAAACAATGGAGGCCTGGCTTGTGGTGTTTCAGAGGGATATTTGAGAATCCCTTGAAGATTCTATCAGGGTAGTTTGTATGATATATTTGATTTATGAATCTGTGGGACTTGTCCATTGGAGGTGAAAAATCTGGTATGATGAATAAGAAACCAGGACCACTAAACTGAAACCTTTGCTTTACTGGGAAAATAGAGAACTGATGAAAAGTAGCTGGAACTGGGAAATTAGTGGTGATTAAGAAGAGACCATCATCGTTGAGGTGAGGTTTGGGAGTATTTCCTTAAAGTAAGCACACTAAAGCGGTTGTTCAGAGGGAGCCAAGCCCAGAGGCCATGCTGGTAGCCAAACTCAGTAATGATTCAGAGTCTCTCACATCTAACTAGTTTTGAAGACACTGTGGGGTCATGGAAACAGCTGAAGTTTGGCACTCTGAGATGCCAGCAGAGGTCATCTGTGAAAGTGCAGCCTCAGCTGTGGTGGGAACCCAAAGACTGAAGGAGCCATGGAGGGAGTCTGAGGCTTGGCACTATATGTCAGGGTGAGGGTCCCTGAAGACTGACCAGAAGGCTATGTGAAGGTGCAGATTTTGGAGCCCCCAGCAGATGCAGATGTCAGGATGGTGAGGCCAGTGCCCGTGAGTGCAGAAGCTATAGAGTGGAGCTGGTCTGAGTCTGTGAGTTGAGTTGAATTTGTGTGTTTTAAATGTCAGAACCTGTGAAGTGGAGTTACATAGAATCTCTGGAGCCCAGAAGATCATGAGTGCCAGGCTGTGGGGACTGAGTCATTTGCATGGCTGGAGTTTAGCTTTGCTTTGTTCCGACTGTGGCTACACCCTGGGTCTTTCCTCATGAAATGAGAAAAAAAAATTTTTTTTTTATTTTACAGGAGTCCACAGTTTAAAGACGTTGAACTTTTTACAAATTCTGTACTTTTAAAAAGACTTTGGACTAAAAGTCTTGGAAAATGTAAAGATGGCTGGACTTTTAAAGTTATTCATGCTGTAATATTGACATTAATGTATGAAATATTGAGGATAAAAAAGGAATGAAAGTTCCGGCTTAATACTTGTGTTGGTATATCAAGTTGACAGGGGCCAAATGTTCTGATTGACATAAGCTAGAATTATCTGGGAAGCCGCACCTCAGTTGAGATGATGCCCCCATCAGATTAACTGTGGCAAGTCTGTGGGGGCATTTTCTTGATTGGTGATTGATTGGAAGGCCCCACAGTTCCATCCCTAGACAGAGGGTCCTGGGGTGTATAAGAAGGCAAACTACCACCAAAGGGAGAAAGCCAGTAAGCATCATTCCTCCATGGTCTGCACTTCAGTTCTTCCCCCAAGTTCCTGCCTTGAGTTCTTGCCCTGACTGGCCTTCAAGATGAAGAATAAACTGTAGACTGGATGAACCCTTTCCTCCCTAAGTTGTTTTTGTTCCATGTTTTATCACAGCAATGAAAACATAACTAAGACATTGTCTTCTTAGGTCATGACACCTTTCTGTCATTTGACACTCCAGTTGAAGACCACTTCCTTTTCATCCCCACAAAGGACTCTCCTATGCTGACAACATCCAGAACCATCTTTACAGATACTTTCTTTTGACAAGTCTTCTTTTTAGAAAGGAAGTTCTCTCAAAAATCATGTCATGATAATGACCCAAGCTGCTATGAACACTTTTCAAAAATGGAAACTAATTAAAAACCTGCCATGGATAAATAGGACCTAGATCCATCTTGGAGCTCATAATTCATCATTGGGGAGGATGGGCTTCCAAGCTGCAGCCATGCAGATGCCCCAAGAGACATATGACTCATCAGTAGCCAAGTGCATCCACTGCATTAGGCCAGCCATGACAGCTAGTTAGCATCTAGTTAGCATCTGGATACTTGGTGGAGCCACGCTTTGTTCCCTAGTCTGTTTCCTCATTGGAAGACAGAGGCAAAAATGTGAGACTGAAAGCTACTAATTTTCTTTTCTTCTATGTCTTTTAAAGGAAAAAAAAATCCTTTATGTGTCTCTGTGTTTTGCCTGCATGTATGTATGTGCACCATGTGTGTGCTTGGTGCCTGTGGAGGCCAGAAGAGCACATCTGCTCATCGAAGCTGGAATGGCAAACAGTTGTGAGCTACCATATAGATGTGGGAACTGAACCTCGTTCCTCTACAAGAGTAGAAAAAAAATGTCTCCTCACTACTAAGCTATAGCTCCAGTCCTCTCTACCTGTTCTTCAACATTAACTTTCACTTCAAAAGTACACTCTCATTGAGTCATCTGAATGTTGTCAGCATAGGAGAAACCCTTGCAGGGACAAAAGGGAAGTGTTCCTCCCTGTGAGCTCTCTGGAGTGTCAAATGGGGAACCAGGGCCATGACTGATTGTGGAAAGAAGACAGTGCCTTAGTTACTTTGCTATTGCCATGGTAATACACTGACCAGATGAGTAAATGTACATTTACAGTTAAAATAAATGTCTAAGAACAGGCAGAGATGGCTGTAGAAGTGGATGGAGAGATGGCTGGAGAGGTTGCTGGGGAGATGGATGGAGAGATGTATGGAGAGATGGCTGGAGAGATGAATGTAGAGGTGGCTGGGATGATCAGTGCTCAAAGGCAGCTGTGCACATTCTTTCATCTAAGCCAGTGGTTCTCAAACTGTGGTTCATAACTCCCAATCAGATATCCTGCATATCAGATACTTGCATCAAGATTCATAACATAAGGCAGGTGTGGTGGTGCACTCCTTTAATCCCAGCACTCAGGAGGCAGAGGCAGGCAGATTTCTGAGTTCCAGGCCAGCCTGGTCTACAAAATTAGTTCCAGGACAGCCAGGGCTATACAAAGAAACCCTGTCTCAAAAAACACAAACAAACAAACAAACAAACAAACAAAAAGATTCATAACATAGCAAAATCACAGTTATGAAGAAGCAACAAAGTAATTTGATTGTAGGTGAGGGTCACCACAATGAGGAGCTGCATCAAAAGGTCGCAGCATTGAGAACAACAGCTCTAAGATGAAGTTGCTGCTTCTATATAACTCTATTTACACCACGGATTTACTGCCTACAAATGCATAATAAAATCATGGACTTAGAGTCACAAGCAGGAGGATATAAAGTGGCTCAGTGTGAGCAGAGGCCTTTGGTGAGTACCATGCTTGGCTCTCAAGAGCTGAGTGACAGTAGCCTGGAGAACAAGCCATTTGCTAGAGGAACAAGGGCCTGTCTGCCACAGCAGCCCAAGGGAACAGCAAGCTGTTGTCATTACATGCACTTTGCATGGATGTTTTCTCTTACTTCACAGGACTCTGGATCCATTCTACAGAAAAGGAAATTGAAATCCAAGCACTTTTTGTCTTTTGTGATATCAGGAAATGAAAGCATGGCCTCATGTGCACTATGCAAGAACTGTACCCCTGAGCTATACCCTCGTGCTCATTTTTATTTATCTTGAGATAAATAAGACAAATAAGGCTCACTATGTTGCCTAGACAGGCCTTGAACTTGCAATCCTCCTGCATCAGCCTCCCGTGTATTTGGCATAACAAGCATACCCTAGACTGGGGAAATGCCAGAATGTGAAGTGTTTTGCTCTAGAGCACAGGAATATGTGGTGGGCAGGGATTCCTAGGATCTTTGGTTAATTTTAGATTTTATCCTTTCCCTGGGCTCTCCTACTCTGGAGAGATGAAAGCAGACAGGCCCCAGAATTTGTGCAGTGTCTCATCAATACCAATAGATTCTCCAGGCTTCATCTTTTTCTTTTTGCTTGAGACAGTCACACTCTGCAGCCAGGCTAGGCTAGTGTGGACTTCCTCATGTAGCCTAGGCTGGCCTTGAACTTGTGACAATGTTTCTGCTTTCAGTTTCCCAAGTGTTGAGTCTGCAGGTGCAAGTCACTGGGCCTGGCAGCCATGTCACTGCTGGCTGTTAAAGGGCCTTAGTTACCTTTCTCTTACTGTGCTTAGGGTTAGAAGCTATGCTGGTAGAGCAAAGGGATGGCAACAGGACACTGAGGCAGCTGCTGGAAGATCACATCTTGATTTTGCAAGTAGGAGGCAGAGAAGAAACACTGGGAATGGCAGGAGTCTTTTGAAGCTTAAAGCCCACCCCCATAACACACCTCATCCAACAAATCCACACCTCCTAATCCTTCACAAGCAGTTCCATCAACTGGAGCCCCAGTATTTAAATATATGAGACTATAGGAGCCATTCTCCTTCAATCCACCATACTAGGATGGACAACAGCTATATCTTCAAATAGAGGTGATTCCAGGAGTCCCTTTCTCATCAGGACTTGTTCATTGAGATATTTGTGTCTAGGCTGGTTTGCCTAACAACAAATCCCCAACAAACTGCTTTTCTCAAGAGGGATCCAGGGACATTAACAAAAACTGAGTCCAAGGCTGGATTATTTGCTCTTTAAGATTAGATTTAGCCAGAACAAACTGGGTAACCTGCAGTGAATAATCTTGTTGCCCCCAGACCACTTAGCCATTGGGCCAGTAATTCCTGAGAACAGAACTCTCCTTACAATGGCTGTATAGCTCCCAGGATCCAGATACCAGTGAGACAGTCCCTTCCCCCAGGGATTTCACAGTCTGGTGGAGACAGACAAGGGACCAAGGAAAACATAAGGAAGGAAGCAATGAAAGATTCCATAGTAGGCTGGGTGAACTTCAGAGGGCATGGTCCATGGTGAGGATGAGGGGGCAAAGGCCAGGGAGGCTGGAAGAGCCAGCAAGATTCTATAGGGAAGATGCTTGTGCCAAATAGAGAGCACAGATTATAGTTCTTTAGTCCTTGGATGAGGTATGGAAGACTGAGGGAGTCAATGGGCATCCCCAGAACTTCAGGGCACTCTCTAGGAGATTCCTGGGATCCTGGCTCAGCCTCCATCCAGGTCACTTTTGCTGGTTACTGCCCTGCTCCCTCCATCTCCCATACTACTGATAACAGTTTGTCCTTTAGAATGTGTCACCTCAGCTCTAAGAGGCAGAGATAGGGACATTTCATAGCTCTGTTGCCTTGGATGGACACAGTGTCTGGAAGGCAATGGCCTCACCATGCTCTACAGTGTTGTGAACAAATGTGCTAAGTAAGTGAAAGAATGAGCAAGTGGGTCAGAGAATGGAAGGTGCAGTAAGCCGTGCACAGACGCTTGTGTTATTGTCCTGATGGTTTTAGGGAGATGAGATCACACATTGTCCTGGTTAGGACACCATGACTAAAAGCACCTTGGGGAGGAAAGGGTGTGTTTGGCTTACACTTGCACATGTAGTTAGTTCATCATCAGAGGAAGTCAGGACAGGAACTCAAACCGAGCTGGACCTTGGAGGCAGGGCCTGATGCAGCAGCCATGAAAGAATGCTGCTTTCTTGCTTGCTTCTCATGGCTTGCTCAGCCTGCTTTCTTATAGCTCCCCAAACCACCAGCTCCGGGAAAGTTACCACTCACCATGGGCTGGGCCCTTCTCTATCAATCATTAATTAAGAAACTGCCTTACAGATGGAGGCATTTTCTCAATGGAAGTATGACCCCATCCCTGAGATGACTCTACCTTGTGTCAAGTTGACATAAGGTAACCAGCATACACATGATCTTAGGGAGCAGAGAATGAGTTCCAATTGCTGAGAACAGAGGAAGAAATTGGGTGGTGGTGGTGGTTTTAGTGGTATTGCCGGTGTTGTTGTTGTTGTTGTTGGTGGTGGTAGAGGCAGTCAGGACAACATGCTCTTGAGAACAGCATGTAACCTCTGTTCTGGGCGTCTTCTGTATCAGATAAGGGACCGTGCTTTTCATGAAACCCTGAAACAGGGTCTGATCACAAGGCCAGGGAGGAAAGCCAGCATCCAACTTGTGCTCTTGACCTCTGGGCTCTCCCAGCTAAGAAAGTGGCGTGTGGTACGGGTGTCCAGGGAACCCTCAACTGGAAGCATGCTTGAGATACATAGGGTGAAGGTATCAGAGGCCCAGGGAACAGTCTGGAGTTTATTCTATCTCCTCTCATCCCATCTGCCTTAGGTGTCTTTATTAATCCTGGGGACTGAGTGGAGAGTTGTCTCCCAAAAGAGTGGATACTATCCTGAGAGCATGATGCTCCAACAGTGAGCTAGCCTGGGGAAACACACTATGTCATTTTTGTTTGTTTGTTTGTTTGTTTGTTTGTTTTGGTTTTTTTCGAGACAGGGTTTCTCTGTATAGCCCTGGCTGTCCTGGAACTCACTTTGCAGACCAGGCTGGCCTCGAACTCAGAAATCAGCCTACCTCTGCTTCTGCCTCCCAAGTGCTGGAATTAAAGGCATGTGCCACCACTGCCCGGCTTAACACATTTTGTCTTACCCAGCAAGCTAGCCTGGGGAAACACATTGTGTCTGTCTTTCTTCCCTGACAGAACAATCCTATGACTGCTTCCCTGCCAGACAACATCTGTGAGTAAAGGATGCTGAGAATTCTGATGTCACCTCTGTAATGGCCTGTCAGAACAGCCCCTGCTTTCAGGTGCCTGTGGGAATCTCTGGGGCTTGTTTTCAGATCTTAAAAGATTCTATGCACATACACTGTTGAAGGTGAATTACCTGGAAAGTGGCAGACTGAGACGTCTTTGTTCCTGTTAAATGCCTCATGGGTGCCCTTTAAAAGGGAACGAAACAGACATGTTTTGATGGGAAAAACACATGAAGAATGCAGCTGTTTTTTTCCCAAAACAGCCATCAGCCCATCTAATTTAGGCCAATGAGGGGAAACACACCCAAAGCTCCCAGTTGACCTTCCCCATGAGGATCTGTGTCCTGGTCCTGGGCCCAGAGTGGGGGTTGGGGGTGGGGTAAAGAGCCTGGCCCTGGTGGCAAAGGGAAACAGCTCCCCCAGGGCTGTTTAGAAAAGATGCTGTGTCTACAGTCTGCTGTGCTTCTAGGCGAATCACTTTCTGTAGCAGTATAATAGATATTCCTGAGTCCCCTTATGGAACATTTAGTATATGTACAACGCAGTTCTGTGTGTTGTACAACCAAGTTTCCTAGCCTCCCAAAGAAAGAACCAGGGCTCAGAAAGAGTTAGAGACTTGCCAGGGTCACATAGAGGATGTCTCTGTGGGGACAACCAGGCAGCAAGATGCAGTGTCTTCACTCAGGCTTCGAGCCCTCTGTGTGCAGTGGTTGGGTGGAGAAGCAGAGGAAGCAGCCAAGGTTTCTATGGGCCTACAGCACATCCTGATCTGTTGTGATGAATACTGCCTGAATGTACAGTGATGGTAAATGTGCCCCTCCTACACACACAGCCAACAGGAACCCATCAGCTGTGAACCACAGTACTCCATGCCAAGCACAGACTAATGGCTGTCATGCTTGGTTTCATCAACTTGTCCTGGGCTTCCATGGGGTTTCCAGGAAATTCGGCTGGTTTGTATCAACCTCTGAATGGGGGAAATCCCATGTTGACAAAGTGGAAGCCACAACAAATCACAGTGAAGGAGGAGAAAGCAGCTCTCTGATTTCTGGCCCCAAGTGTAAGTTATCCAGGGCAGCCCTGGTCCTGAAGCTCTCTCCTTGATTCCCTAACAGGAAGGAAATGATATCCACATGGAGGAGGAGTTTCTTGTAAATGACTTGCTCTGGGTGGGCATTCTTGACCGCTTTACCATCTCTCCTTCTTGGGAGTGTTTCCCTCTCTACTTACCCTAACTAGGGAAGTCCTATAGAAAGTCCTTAACATCCACTGGGGGGCCACCCAGAGAGACAGCAGTAGGCTGCCCTGCATGCCCATGTGTGGTGATGGCATCAAAGCCAGAATTCAGAACAATTAGTGCCACACATCCTATTATTATTCTCCTTCTTCATTCCCCCATAACTGAGTGCAACTCCTAGGTCTTGCCTCAGGAAGCCAGGCATGTGGTAGCCTCTCTGTGACTCCCCTGTCAGCACTCCTTAGTGGGCAGGTAGGCATGAAAGCCAATCAACATATGTTTCTGTAATTAAGTCCCTTAGAATAGGACTTTGATCTCTCAGAACAGAAAGAGCCCTGAGTAATACAGAGGGATTTTAGACAGTATGTGGAATGCTGAGCAGTATGAACTGGTAGGAAGAGGACACCCCTGGGAGGTGTTGGAGTCTAAAGGGACATCCTCATATGTGTTCTGTCACCCAGAGCATCTCCTCGGTGCTCCTATGTGTGTGTTCCTGTGTTGTGTCCCTATTCCAAGTATGATCCTTTCTAGGAACACCCTCTAATCCTCAGTTGTTAACTGCTGATTATGTATAAAACACTGTGTGAAGTCCTTATACAAATAAGGTGCTTACAGCAACACAGAGGCAAAACCTCTATTGTTAGAAAAATCAGACTGGTTGAACCAGTTTCAGGAGTTCCAGAAGTCTGAACAGAGATATAAATGTCCCTTTGGGTGACTCTGAGAGCCCAGCTGTGAGGCTGGAAGGTGACAGGAAGGACAGGCAGAGTTGTCTGGTGCCTCCCAAGCTCGGGAAAAGACAGGAGAGACCCACTAAGGAAGACAGGTGTTTCAATGTGTCTGCTTGGGGAAAACTTAATCATAGACTCTGTGATCAGCAGTGTCATTACAGGAGAGGCTCATGAAAAACATTGAGGATAATGCGCAGGTTGCTTTGTCACATGACCCTTGAGCATCAGGTATGGAGGCATTTCTTACCTGTGGGCTGAATTGGGGCACAGTGTCTAGGCAGAGCTTGAGAACTGAAGGATTAGGTCAAGCCCAGCTTTGCTCTGCGACAATGAGTGTGCCACTTTGCCTTTCTGAACTTCAGAGGGCATATTAGTGCCCACCCCCATTTTGTCTACCTACAGGTAAACCAGATAAAATCTTGTCACTCATTGCATACCATTTGCATATCTGTTACTAAGGTAGCAATAAAAAAGCTACAAAATGTGTAAGCATATTTTTACAAAAACCTGAAAATAAAAGTAATAGCAATTTGTGGACTGGAATGTGGGGACCATTCCATTTTCTGGGATGACTACAAAGACAGATGGAGTTTGGGGTCTAAGTGATGGAAATAATCTTGCAGGTCTAATTTAAACCCAGGCCTGAGGATAGGGTGAGAGTTTGGACATGCTTTCTCTACTGCATGCTACTGCTGTCCCAAGGCAAAGCTGTCACTCAGGAAGCATGGCATGTAAAACTTCATCTGTTCCATGAAAAGTCAATTATCTCTTCCCAGACATTGCCTTCCCTGGGTGATAGATGTGAGCTATTAGCGTGCCCTTGGCAAAGACCTTGCCATGTTTTAATTCTGTCTTTCTGGCTGGACTGTCCCTGGCCCAGACCCTTCTGGGAACCCAAGTCTGGGATCTGCCGAGTCTGTGGAAACTTCCCAAACTCACTTAGACCCGCAAAGTCTCTCCTGTGGGCTGTGCAGGGACCTCAGTGCCCTTGGCTCTTGTTACTCTCCTATGTGGCTTTTGTTAAATCATCTGTGATCAGAGCAGTTTATACAAAGAACTTTAACATCAGGAGATGAAACAAATACCCCCCTTATATGGGCAGAGCCCTGTGTTGGTTCCTTTTTTGCAGAGCAACCTTGGACATCTTCACCTTGTGACTATGACAATGGAGCAAGCTGGTTGCTGAGACCTATTTGAGATCACATTCTATTTTAGTTAGCTCAGGCAGGCAACTCTGAATAGTCTCATTGGGAATGACTGACCATCCAGCTTCCACAGAGAAAACTTTAATGCTCAAGCTAGGAAGAGGGGGGCTGGTGGAGGTGGCTAGCCTGCAAGGCCAGGCCTACTCCTGGGTTTTTCTCTGGGAGATGTAACATTTTGGTATCACTATCCTTCTTCTTGGTAGTTATCAAGATGGTAAGGAGGACTCTGAAGTGCTATCTCCAAGAGCAGGTAGGCTTCTGGCATGTTCCTCCCATGGACAGACCAAATACAGCTGTCTCTTCTCCCATCTGATTTAGGCAGCTTGTTTTTATTCCCTTGCCAAGGAAGGTGCACTGTGCACTGTGCAGCCAGCTTAGTTTGAAACCTAAAAAGACATATTCCTTTAGCTTAGGTTATACCACCTCCATATGGACCCTGATCCTTAGAGTCTGGCTTATATAGAACATTCACAGAAGGACAACCAGACAGCAGGGAAGCTCCTGTGCTTGTAGATGGGCGAGCACCACTTTGAAGTGATGTTAGCTCACAGAGCCAGCTGACTCTTGTTTATAATGTGTGGGTGGAGAGCCTATTTCTCAGATAGTTAAAATGGTGAAGTATGACAGAACACAGGCTACACCTCCTTTCTATAGTGGTTTGAATTAGAAATATCCCCTAGAGCAACAGTGCTTCTCAACCATCCTGATACTGTGACCCTTTAATACAGTTCCTCATGTTGTGGGGACCCCCAACCATAAAAGTATTTCACTGGTAATTCATAATTGTAATTTTGCTACTGTGGTGAATCATAATATAAATATCTTATATGTGATCCATATGAAAAGGTCATGTGACTCCCCACAAGGGATCGCCACCCACGGGTTGAGAACCACTGCCCTAAAGAGTCAGGGATTTAAACAGCAAATCTCCAGTTGGTGGTGCTGTCAGAGGAAGTTCAGGAGGTATAGCTTTGGTGGAGCAAGCATAGCATAGGGGTGGGCTTTCATACATACAATACAATACATACATACATACAATAGATACACCTTTAAAAAAAGAAAGCAGGAACTGAATGAGGAAATGCCTGAGTCAATAGACTATGGTTCAATCTCTGAGTTCAAGAAAGGTTGGAGGAGAAGTGAGGCAGCACAGTCAGGCATTCTGGGCCATGAAGGATCGCTTAGAGCATATTGAAGAATTTGGGGTTTATTCATAGACTGTAGGGAGACCCTGGACGATACTGAGCCACTTAAAACTACATTTGCTTTTTAGAAGGATCACTATGGGAAAGAGTCTGGCACTCAGTAAACAGGGTGATTGGAAAGTTGATTAACCCAGAGATGGGAAGATTTATTATAAAATAACACTTGCAGATGAGGAGAGACCTAAATGGATAAGGGCACAGTGGGAAATGAGGGCTCAGGACCACAGTGCCCGTGGATAATAAACTGAAATATCCAATCCAATGGCCCGTGGATTCGTTACCAACTGATTGTCATTAGTTGAAGAGGAAGAGCCCGGAACGTGGTGCTGAAGCATCTGCTTAGATAACTAGAGGGAGAAGAACAAAGACAGGGAACAGTGGGCAAGAGAAGCATCCACTCCCTGTGGGTTGGCAACAACTCGGTCCTCCGTGAAAGTGAGCATGTTTTACTGCCCCACATAGTTAATCTGACAAGGGACCTGTTGAAGTCAGGGTACCATTACTGTGCTGAAACAGCATGACCAAAGCATCTTGGGGGAGAAAAGGGCTTATTTGGCTTAGGCTTCCACCTCACAGTTCATCATCAAAGGAAGTCAGAACAGGAACTTGAGCAGGGCAGAAACCTGGAGTCAGGAGCTGATGCAGAGGTCATGAAGGAGAGAGTGCTAGTTATTGGTTTGCTCCTTCTGGCTTGCTCAGCCTGCTTTCTTATAGAACCCAGGACCACCAGCCCAGAGATGACAGCACCCTCAATTGGCTGGGCCCTCCCACATCTAAATTATGAAATTGCCTTAATTTCTTTATTAAGAAAATACCTTACAGATGGATCTTTTTTTTAAAGGAAGATATATAACTGTTTTTTTTTTTAAGATTTATTTATTTATTATATGTAAGTACACTGTAGCTGTCTTCAGACACTCCAGAAGAGGGAGTCAGATCTTGTTACGGATGGTTGTTAGCCACCATGTGGTTGCTGGGATTTGAACTCTGGACCTTTGGAAGAGCAGTCGGGTGCTCTTACCCACTGAGCCATCTCACCAGCCCACAGCTGGATCTTATGGAAACATTTTTCTAAATCTAGATTTCTCCTCTCAGATGACTCTAGCTTGTGTTAAGTTGACATAAAACTATCCAGGACAGTATCTGTAGGATCAGACTTCAGACAAGGGAGAAGCCTGCTTATATGGGCTATGAGTCCCCTGAGACATGAAGGATGGAGGTTACTCCTGGCTTGCCATCAGTGCTCTTCCTGGTTCACAGTAGTGAGCAGCATCTTCCAGGGATGCTGCTTGTTCCTAAAAGCTTCAGGCTGGATCACTGTGTCATCTTTTTTGGAACAAGGGACAAGGACCACATTGATCAGCTGGCAACCATGCTGTCAAATCCCTTGGTCTTGGCCTTGCTGGGCTCCCATCTCCAGCTAATTACTCAGAGGGACCCAGAGAGCCTGCCTAACCAGACATTTCTACAGGTCTGGCCCATGCAGGGGCCTTCTTTGACACACTCAGGGGTTCTACCCAGGGGAGGGTTCAGGGCATGACCCTGGGGAGGCTGGGAGCCCCTATGAAACTTTGACCAGGACAGGAGCTAGTTGCTTCTGCGTTCACTTCTTGGCATTAGTATGTGGGACTCACCAAAATGCAATGCAGAGTCAGCCAGTGAGATCAGCATTGGCTGTGAAGCCCAAGCTGAGTGGGAGAGGTCAGCAGAGAGAGGAGAGGAGTACTGGAACAAACAGAACCAGAATGTAACCCTGTTTTTTAAGCACTAACAGAAAAGGGAAAGTTTGGGGGCAAAGTGCCTGGCTCCCCACTGCTGTCTGGGGGGATTATGCCCAACCCTCAGGCTGCTAGAGTTAGTTTTCCAAGCAAATCAAAAAGCCTCAAGAAAACAATCTATAAGCTTTTTGCAAAGAAAGCCCCCCACAGGGCATCAGACACTAGGAATTCCACTGCACTGAGAAAACAGTCTGTAGGGACTAGGTGGCCTCTGTGATTTGGGCATTTCTTCCACTTACAGGTAGTTCAGAATCCTACAAGCAAATCCCTCTGCCTCAAACACATACCAGGAGAGCAAAGGAGTGATCCAAGCATGGATATTAGACACTTTCAGCTCCACTGGGAACGCTTTTGGTCTTAAAAATATTTCTCATTATATTTGTGTGAGCGTACAATAATGTGGAAATCAGAGGGTACTCTGCAGGACTTGGTTCTCTCTTCTACCATGTTGGTTCTGAGAACTGAACTTAGGTCACCAGGCTTTGTGGCAAGTGTTTTTCCCTACTTTTTGGCCATGTTTATTCTCGAGTCATTATTTTGTAGACGGATCCTCAGAGGTTTGCTGGATTGTGGGCTCTGGAATGGGATCACTGCTCACTTACCTCCAAGAATGACCCCCTGCCTGCCTACACTCAAAAAGAAATTCCCAACACTCTGGCTTTGAGCTTTTCCACCTAACTGCCACATAAAGCTTCTGAATTTTGTTTGATGGAAAATCCTGGAAATCCTATTAAGCATACAAGCTACCTGAGCTCTTCTCCTGAAGACTAATTTTAAAGGTCTAAATAAGGCCTCCCAGAATCTAGATTTGGAAAATGAGGTCAGGGCAAGTGTACTTATTGGGCAAGCATGACTTGAGTTCAAAGCCTAGCACACATGTGGAGAGGAATTTTAATTCAGCAGCATGGCAGCTCTGGCAAGGGATCACATCCAAAGATATCATCATGGCTTAGACCATGGTCATTGCAACCATAGCCCCAGTAGGTGAGAAAAGATGCTGAGGACTGTACCTATGGCAACCCAGGAGTCGAGAGGCCTAGGCTGGCCATGAGAAAAGACACAGCATTCTGAACAGGTGGAGAGGGGAGGTTTTGCTGGACTATTCTGTGTGTTGGAGTTTATAGCCCATTCTTGGATAATACTTCTGAAATAACGTGGGGCTGATGTTGATGGAATGAATCCCGAACTGAGCACCCACATGGCAGTTCACAACTCTATGTGATTCTAGATCGAGGAGATCAGACAGCCTAACACAGAAATTCATGCAGGTGAAATACCATTGCACTGGAATGAAAAGAATATTTTCTTTAAAAAAAAAAAAAAAGAAAACTATTGTGGAAAAATGAAGAAAAAAGATAGACATGAGCTCTGGACTACTGGTCATGGTGGGTTTTTTTTCTCAGCAATAGGAAGTAACTAATATGACTGCTGTCCTTATGAAAGGAGAAATGTAGAATGCTTTCCCAGTTCCAACTAGGCTGTCCTCTCATTCTGTGGTCTAACAATTCCCATGCTCCCTTACCAGACCTTCCCTTATATTTGTTCTATCTTCATCTACTTCTCCAGCTAATCTTATTTTCTAGTATCTGTCTCTATTAACTACAGATCTCCTGTATGACAATCAATCTCTGTGATATCTTCTTCTATGATCTAGACCTGTCATCTATTTCATTTGCATTTTGGTTTTCTTTTATTTTTAGTTTTTCAAGACAAGCTTTCTCTGAATAGCCCTACCTATCCTAGCACTCAGTATTTAGATCAGGCTGCTTTGAACTCACAAACATCCTATTGACTCAGGCCCCTGAGTACTGTGGTTAAAGAATCAGACTATCGAGTTAGGGAAGCAGAATGCCGGCCTGAGTGGGGCCACAGGCCTCTTCCTGTCTAACCAGCACCGGGGTGGCTGGGGCGCGGGGTCGGCTGACACCCGCCAGCTACCCACGACACCCGCCACAGGATCTTGAGAATTCTGGTGAGTGGAACACAGCTTCTGCTCCAGTCCAATCGCACGGGACCTGAGACTGCTTTGGTTGGGGAGGCAGAAAACCGGCCTGAGAAGGGCCACAAGCCTCTTCCGGTCTGACCAGCACTGGGGTAGCTAGAGCACAGGGTCAGCTGACACCCGCCAGCTACCCACAACACCCGCCACAGGATCTTGAGAATTCTGGTGAGTGGAACACAGCTTCTGCTCCAGTCCAATCGCGCGGGACCTGAGACTGCTTTGGTTGGGGAGGCAGAAAACCGGCCTGAGAAGGGCCACAAGCCTCTTCCGGTCTGACCAGCACTGGGGTAGCTAGAGCACAGGGTCAGCTGACACCCGCCAGCTACCCACAACACCCGCCACAGGATCTTAAGACTTCTGGTGAGTGGAACACAGCGTCTGCTCCAATCTTTAAACAGTGACAACGATAACAACTAACCCCAGAGATTACCAGATGGTGAAAGGTAAACGTAATAATCTTACTAACAGAAACCAAGACCACTCACCATCATCAGAACCCAGCACTCCCACTTCGCCCAGTCCAGGGCACCCCAACACACCGGAGAAGCTAGACCCGGATCTAAAAGCATATCTCATGATGATGGTAGAAGACATCAAGAAGGACTTTAATAACACACTTAAAGAAATACAGGAGAACACTGCTAAACAGGTAGAAGACATTAAAGAGGAAGCACAAAAATCCCTTAAAGAATTGCAGGAGAACACTGCTAAACAGGTAGAAGACATTAAAGAGGAAGCACAAAAATCCCTTAAAGAATTGCAGGAAAACCAGACCAAACAGGTGATGGAATTGAATAAAACCATCCAAGACCTAAAAAGGAAAGTAGAGACAATGAAGAAAACCCAAACTGAGGCAACGCTGGAGATAGAAACCCTAGGAAAGAAATCTGGAACCATAGATGCGAGCATCAGCAACAGAATACAAGAGATGGAAGAGAGAATCTCAGGTGAAGAAGACTCCATAGAGAACATCGGCACGACAATCAAAGAAAATACAAAATCCAAAAAGGTCCTAACTCAAAACATCCAGGAAATCCAGGACACAATGAGAAGACCAAACCTACGGATAATAGGAGTAGATGAGAATGAAGATTTTCAACTCAAAGGACCAGCAAATATCTTCAACGAAATTATAGAAGAAAACTTCCCAAACCTAAAGAAAGAGATGCCCATGAACATACAAGAAGCTTACAGAACTCCAAATAGACTGAACCAGAAAAGAAATTCCTTCTGACACATAATAATCAGAACAACAAATGCACTAAATAAAGATAGAATACTAAAAGCAGTAAGGGAAAAAGGTCAAGTAACATATAAAGGCAAGCCTATCAGAATTACACTGGATTTTTCACCAGAGACTATGAAAGCCAGAAGGGCCTGGACAGATGTTATACAGAAACTAAGAGAACACAATTTCCAGCCCAGGCTACTATACCCAGCCAAACTCTCAATTACCATAGATGGAGAAACCAAAGTATTCCACGACAAAACCAAATTCACACATTATCTTTCCACGAATCCAGCCCTTCAAAGGATAATAACAGTAAAAAACCAATACAAGGACAGAAACCACGTCATAGAAAAAGCAAGAAGGTAATCCCTCAACCTAACAGAAGACAGCCACAAGAACAGAACACCAAATCTAACAACAAAAATAAAAGGAAGCAACAATTACTTCTCCCTAATATCTCTTAATATCAATGGTCTCAACTCCTCAATAAAAAGACATAGACTAATGGGCTGGCTACAGAAACAGGACCCAACATTTTGCTGCTTACAGGAAACTCATCTCAGAGAAAAAGATAGACACTACCTCAGAATGAAAGGCTGGAAATCAATTTTTCAAGCAAATGGTAGGAAGAAACAAGCTGGGGTAGCCATTATAATATCTGATGAGATTGACTTCCAACCCAAAGTCATCAAAAAAGACAAGGAAGGACACTTCATTCTCATCAAAGGTAAAATCCTCCAAGAGGAACTATCAATTCTGAATATCTATGCTCCAAATACAAGGGCAGCCTCATTCATTAAAGATACTTTAGTAAAGCTCAAAGCACACATTGCACCTCACACAATAATAGTGGGAGACTTCAACACACCACTTTCACCAATGGACAGATCTAAACAGGGACACAGTGAAACTAACAGAGGTTATGAAACAAATGGATCTGACACACATCTACAGAACATTTTATCCTAAAACAAAAGGATATACCTTCTTCTCAGCACCTCATGGTACCTTCTCAAAAATTGACCACATAATTGGTCACAAAACAAGCCTCAACATATACAAAAATATTGAAATTGTCCCATGCATCCTATCAGATCACCATGGATTAAGACTGATCTTCAATAACAAAATAAATAATAGAAAGCCAACACACACGTGGAAACTAAACAACACTCTTCTCAATGATACCTTGGTCAAGGAAGGAATAAAGAAAGAAATTAAGGACTTTCTGGAGTTTAATGAAAATGAAGCCACAACATACCCAAACTTATGGGACACATTGAAAGCATTTCTAAGACGAAAACTCATAGCTCTGAGTGCCTCCAAAAAGAAACTAGAGAGAGCACACATTAGCAGCTTGACAACACACCTAAAAGCTCTAGAACAAAAGGAAGCAAATTCACCCAAGAGGAGTAGACGGCAAGAAATAATCAAACTCAGGGGTGAAATCAACCAAGTGGAAACAAGAAGAACAATTCAAAGAATCAACCAATCGAGGAGCTGGTTCTTTGAGAAAATCAACAAGATAGATAAACCATTAGCCAGACTCACTAGAGGGCATAGGGAAAGTATTCTAATTAACAAAATCAGAAATGAAAAGGGAGACATAACAACAGACCCTGAAGAAATCCAAAACACCATCAGATCCTTCTACAAAAGGCTATACTCAACAAAACTGGAGAACTTGGATGAAATGGACAAGTTTCTAGACAGATACTAGGTACCAAAGTTGAATCAAGATGAGGTTAATGATCTAAACAGTCCCATATCCCCTAAAGAAATAGAAGCAGTCATTAATAGTCTCCCAACCAAAAAAAGCCCAGGACCAGATGGGTTTAGTGCAGAGTTCTATCAAACCTTCAAAGAAGATCTAATCCCAGTTCTTCACAAACTATTCCACAAAATAGAATCAGAAGGTACTCTACCCAACTCATTCTATGAAGCCACAATTACTCTGATACCTAAACCACATAAAGACCCAACAAAAATAGAGAACTTCAGACCAATTTCCCTTATAAATATCGATGCAAAAAACCTCAATAAATTTCTTGCTAACCGAATTCAAGAACCCATCAAAACAATCATCCATCCTGACCAAGTAGGTTTCATCCCAGGGATGCAAGGATGGTTCAATATACGAAAATCCATCAATGTAATCCATTATATAAACAAACTCAAAGACAAAAACCACATGATCATCTCGTTAGATGCTGATAAAGCATTTGATAAAATCCAACACCCATTCATGATAAAAGTCTTGGAAAGATCAGGAATTCAAGGCCCATACCTAACCATGATAAAAGCAATATACAACAAACCAGTAGCCAACATCAAAGTAAATGGTGAGAAGCTGGAAGCAATCCCACTAAAATCAGGGACTAGACAAGGCTGCCCACTCTCTCCCTACCTATTCAACATTGAACTTGAAGTCCTAGCCAGAGCAATTAGACAACAAAAGGAGATCAAGGGGATACAAATCAGAAAGAAGAAGTCAAAATATCGCATTTTGCAGATGATATGATAGTATACATAAGTGATCCTAAAAATTCCACCAGAGAACTCCTAAGCCTGATAAATAGCTTCGGTGAAGTAGCTGGATATAAAATTAACTCAAGCAAGTCAATGGCCTTTCTGTACACAAAGGATAAACAGGCAGAGAAGGAAAGTAGGGAAACAACACCATTCTCAATAGTCACAAACAATATAAAATACCTTGGCGTGACTTAACTAAGGAAATGAATGATCTGTATGATAAGAACTTCAAGTCCCTGAAGAAAGAAATTAAAGAAGATCTCAGAAGATGGAAAGACCTCCCATGCTCATGGATTGGCAGGATCAACATTGTAAAAATGGCTATCTTACCAAAAGCAATCTACAGATTCAATGTAAGCCCCATCAAAATTCCAACTCAATTCTTCAACGAATTAGAAAGTGCAATCTGCAAATTCATCTGGAACAACAAAAAAACTAGGATAGCAAAAACTCTTCTCAAGGATAAAAGAACCTCTGGTGGAATCACCATGCCTGACCTAAAGCTGTACTACAGAGCAATTGTGATAAAAAAAAAACTGCATGGTACTGGTATAATGACAGACAAGTAGAACAATGGAACAGAATTGAAGACCCTGAGATCAACCCACATACCTATGGTCACTTGATCTTTGACAAGGGAGCAAAAACCATCCAGTGGAAAAAATACAGCATTTTCAACAAATGGTGCTGGCACAAATGGCGGTTATCATGTAGAAGATTGCGAATTGATCCATTCCTATCTCCTTTACCAAGGTCAAATCTAAGTGGATTAAGGAACTCCACATAAAACCAGAGACACTGAAACTTATAGAGGAGAAAGTAGGGAAAAGCCTCGAAGATATGGGTACAGGGGAAAAATTCCTGAATAGAACAGCAAAGGCTTGTGCCTTAAGATCGAGAATCAATAAATGGGACCTCATAAAGTTGCAAAGCTTCTGCAAGGCAAAAGACACCGTCAATAAGACAAAAAGACCACCAACAGATTGGGAAAGGATCTTTACTTATCCTAAATCAGATAGGGGACTAATATCCAATATATATAAAGAACTCAAGAAGGTGGACTCCAGAAAATCAAATAACCCCGTTAAAAAATGGGGCTCAGAACTGAACAAAGAATTCTCACCTGAGGAATACCGAATGGCAGAGAAGCACCTGAAAAAATGTTCAACATCCTTAATCATCAGGGAAATGCAAATCAAAACAACCCTGAGATTCCACCTTACACCAGTCAGAATGGCTAAGATCAAAAAATCAGGTGACAGCAGATGCTGGCGAGGATGTGGAGAAAGAGGAACACTCCTTCATTGTTGGTGGGATTGCAAGCTTGTACAACCACTCTGGAAATCAGTTTGGCGGTTCCTCAGAAAAGTGGACATAATACTACCAGAGGATCCAGCAATACCTCTCCTGGGCATATATCCAGAAGATGTTCCAACTAGTAAGAAGGACACATGCTCCACTATGTTCATAGCAGCCTTATTTATAATAGCCAGAAGCTGGAAAGAACCCAGATGCCCCTCAACAGAGGAACGGATACAGAAAATGTGGTACATTTACACAATGGAGTACTACTCAGCTATTAAAAGGAATGAATTTATGAAATTCCTAGGCAAATGGATGGATCTGGAGGGCATCATCATGAGTGAGGTAACATATTCACAAAGGAACTCACACAATATGTACTCACTGATAAGTGGATATTAGCCCAAAAACTTAGGATACCCAAGATATAAGATACAATTTGTTAAACGCATGAAACTCAAGAAGAACGAAGACCAAAGTGTGGACACTGTGCTCCTTCTTGGAATTGGGAACAAAACACCCGTGGAAAGAGTTACAGAGATAAAGTTTGGAGCTGTGAAGAAAGGATGGACCATCTAAAGACTGCCATATCCAGGGATCCATCCCATAATCAGCTTCCAAATGCTGACACCATTGCATACACTAGCAAGATTTTGCTGAAAGGACCCAGATATAGCTGTCTCTTGTGAGACAATGCCGGGGCCTAGCAAACAAAGAAGTGGATGCTCACAGTCAGCTATTGGATGGATCACAGGGCTCCCAATGGAGGAGCTAGAGAAAGTACCCAAGGAGCTAAAGGGAACTGCAACCCCATAGGTGGAACATTATTATGAACTAACCAGTACCCCAGAGCTCTTGACTCTAGCTGCATTTGTATCAAAAGATGGCCTAGTGGGCCATCACTGGAAAGAGAGGCCTATTGGACTTGCCAACTTTATATGCCCCAGTACAGGGGAATGCCAGGGCCAAGGGGTGGGGGGGGAACTGGGGGGGAATGTATTGGGGACTTTTTGGATAGCATTGGAAATGTAATTGAGGAAAATACCTAGTTAAAAAAAAAAAGAATCAGACTATCATGCTCGGCTACTTTATTTATCTATTGTCTTTGTTATCTACCTAGCTCTGTCTTCTCTTTTCTTACCTCTTCATCCGCTGGTCATGTACCTTATTATTCCCAATCATCTACAGATAGTATCATATTTGTCATCCATCTCTCTTCTATTGTCTTTTACCTCTCACCTATATCATTATTTTCTATCTTCTTCTCTATCTATCTATCTATCTATCTATCTATCTATCTATCTATCTATCTATAATTTATCTATCAATCTATCTGCTCATCTGTCTTCTATTATTCACCACTATCATCTATAATCTATATTTGAAAACCATTATCTACTTTCCTATTTTGTGGTATTGGGGATGAAACCAGGGTTTCCTGGGTAAATGTATTTATTTATTCATCTATCTCTTTTCGTATATGAACTTGACACAAGCTGGAAGAGTGAACCATAATTTTTAAGAAATGCCTCTACAAAACTGACCTGTAGGCAAGACTGTAGGGCATTTTCTTAATTAGTCACTATTAGGGTTAGGCCCTACCCATTTGGGCACCTCTGGGCAGGTGGTCCTGGAATGTATAAGCAGGCCGAGCAAGTCATGAAGAAGAAGCCAGTAAGTAGCCCTTCTCACTGGCCTCTGCTTCAGTACCTGCCCTGAGTTCCTGCCCCTACTTCCTTTAACAAGGAACAGTGATGTGGAAGCAAAAGATGGAATTAACCCTTTCCTTTCCTTCCCTATTTGCTTTTGTTCTTTGGTTTGTTTGGGGTTGTTTTGTTTGTTTTTGGAGACAGAGACCAGTTTCTCCATGTAGGTCCAGCAGCCCCAGAACTCCCTCTGTAAACAAAGCTGACCTCAAACTGAGAAATCTGCCTGCCTCTGCCTCCCATGTACTGGATGAAAGGTGTGTACCATCACCGGCTTTGGTCATGGTGTTTTGTCTCAGCAACAGGAACCCTAACTAAGACACAGGGTTTGTTGCATGCTAAATAGTCTACTGTTTCCACTGAACTTTAATTTGAATTTTCAGTCATTCCTAAATTTTTTTAGGCTATACCCCAACCCATTTGATTTACGATTTTGATTGCGATAATATTTGTAGATGGATATACACACATATTCATATCTGTGTTTATGTATATCTCCAGATATGTATTCTCTACCTATACAAATCATATACTTTATATAACCTGTAGGCAAGTTTGTAGGGAATTTTCTTTTTTTTTTTTATATTTTTATTACATATTTTCCTCAATTACATTTCCAATACTATCCCAAAAGTCCCCCATAGCGCCCCCCACTTCCCTACCCACCCATTCCCATTCTTTTGGCCCTGGCATTCCCCTATATTGGGGCACATAAAGTTTGCAAGTCCAATGGGCCTCTCTTTCCATTGATGGCCGACTAGGCCATCTTTCGATACATATGCAGCTAGAGACAAGAGCTCCAGGGTTCTGGTTAGTACATCATGTTGTTCCAACAATAGGGTTGTAGATCCCTTTAGCTCCTTGGGTACTTTCTCTAGCTTCTCCATTGGGAGCCCTGTGATACATCCAATAGCTGACTGTGAACATCCACTCCTGTGTTTGCTAGGCCCTGGCATCGTCTCACAAGAGACAGCTATATTTGCGTCCTTTCAGCAAGATCTTGCTAGTGTATGCAATGGTGTCAGCGTTTAGAAGCTGATTATGGGACGGATCCCTGGATACAGCAGTCTCTAAATGGTCCATCCTTTCATCACAGCTACGAACTTTGTCTCTGTAACTCCTTCCCTGGGTGTTTTGTTCCCAATTCTAAGAAGGTGCACAGTGTCCACACTTTGGTCTTCATTCTTCTTGAGTTTCATGCGTTTATCAAATTGTATCTTATATCTTGGGTATCCTAAGTTTTGGGCTAATATCCACTTATCAATGAATACATATTGTGTGAGTTCTTTTGTGATTGTGTTACTTCACTCAAGATGATGCCCTCCAGGTCCATCCATTTGGCTAGGAATTTCATAAATTCATTCTTTTTAATAGCTGAGTAGTACTCCATTGTGTAAATGTACCATAATTTCTGTATCCATTTCTCTGTTGAGGGACATCTGGGTTCTTTCCAGCTTCTGGCTATTATAAATAGGGCTGCTATGAACATAGTGGAGCATGTGTCCTTTTTACCGGTTGGGACATCTTCTGGATATATGCCCAGGAGAGGTATTGCTGGATCCTCCGGTAATACTATGTCCAATTTTCTGAGGAACCGCCAGACTGATTTCCAGAGTGGTTGTACAAGCTTGCAATCCCACCAACAATGGAGGAGTGTTCCTCTTTCTCCACATCCTCGCCAGCATCTGCTGTCACCTGATTTTTTGATCTTAGCCATTCTGACTGGTGTAAGGTGGAATCTCAGGGTTGTTTTGATTTGCATTTCCCTGATGATTAAGGATGTTGAACATTTTTTCAGGTGCTTCTCTGCCATTCGGTATTCCTCAGGTGAGAATTCTTTGTTCAGTTCTGAGCCCCATTTTTTAATGGGGTTATTTGACTTTCTGGAGTCCACCTTCTTGAGTTCTTTATATATATTGGATATTAGTCCCTTATCTGATTTAGGATAGGTGAAGATCCTTTCCCAATCTGTTGGTGGTTTTTTTGTCTTATTGATGGTGTCTTTAGCCTTGCAGAAGCTTTGTAGTTTCATGAGGTCCCACTTGTCAATTCTCGATCTTACAGCACAAGCCATTACTGTTCTGTTCAGGAATTTTTCCCCTGTGCCCATATCTTCAAGGCTTTTCCCCACTTTCTCCTCTATAAGTTTCAGTGTCTCTGGTTTTATGTGAAGTTCCTTGATCCACTTAGACTTGACCTTAGTACAAGGAGATAGGAATGGATCGATTCGCATTCTTCTACATGTTAACAACCAGTTGTGCCAGCACCATTTGTTGAAAATGCTGTCTTTCTTCCACTGGATGTTTTTAGCTCCCTTGTCGAAGATCAAGTAACCATAGGTGTGTGGGTTCATTTCTGGGTCTTCAATTCTATTCCATTGGTCTATTTGTCTGTCACTATACCAGTACCATGCAGTTTTTATCACAATTGCTCTGTAGTAGAGCTTTAGGTCCGGCATGGTGATTCCACCAGAGGTTCTTTTATCCTTGAGAAGAGTTTTTGCTATCCTAGGTTTTTTGTTATTCCAGATGAATTTGCAGATTGCACTTTCTAATTCGTTGAAGAATTGATTTGGAATTTTGATGGGGATTGCATTGAATCTGTAGATTGCTTATGGCAAGATAGCCATTTTTACAATGTTGATCCTGCCAATCCATGAGCATGGGAGATCTTTCCATCTTCTGAGATCTTCTATAATTTCTTTCTTCAGAGACTTGAAGTTTTTATTATACAGATCTTTCACTTCCTTAGTTAGAGTCACGCCAAGATATTTTATATTATTTGTGACTATTGAGAAGGGTGTTGTTTCCCTAATTTCTTTCTCAGCCTGTTTATTCTTTGTGTAGAGAAAGGCCATTGATTTGTTTGAGTTAATTTTATATCCAGCTACTTCACCGAAGCTGTTTATCAGGCTTAGGAGTTCTCTGATGGAATTTTTAGGGTCACTTATATATACTATCATATCATCTGCAAAGAGTGATATTTTGACTTCATCTTTTCCAATTTGTATCCCTTTGATCTCCTTTTGTTGTCGAATTGCTCTGGCTAGGACTTCAAGTACAATGTTGAATAGGTATGGAGAAAGTGGACAGCCTTGTCTAGTCCCTGATTTTAGAGGGATTGCTTCAAGCTTCTCACCATTTACTTTGATGTTGGCTACTGGTTTGCTGTAGATTGCTTTTATCATGTTTAGGTATGGGCCTTGAATTCCTGATCTTTCCAAGACTTTTATCATGAATGGGTGTTGGATCTTGTCAAATGCTTTTTCCGCATCTAAGGAGATGACCATGTGGTTTTTGTCTTTGAGTTTGTTTATATACTGGATTACGTTGATGGATTTCAGTATATTGAACCATCCCTGCATCCCTGGGATGAAACCTACTTGGTCAGGATGGATGATTGTTTTGATGTGTTCTTGGATTCGGTTAGCAAGAACTTTATTGAGGATTTTTGCATCAATATTCATAAGGGATATTGGTCTGAAGTTTTCTATCTTTGTTGGGTCTTTTTGTGGTTTAGGTATCAGAGTAATTGTGGCTTCATAGAATGAGTTGGGTAGAGTACCTTCTGTTTCTATTTTGTGGAATAGTTTGTGAAGAACTGGGATTAGATCTTCTTTGAAGGTCTGATAGAACTCTGCACTAAACCCATCTGGTCCTGGGCTTTTTTAGTTGGGAGACTATTAATGACTGCTTCTATTTCTTTGGGGGATATAGGGCTGTTTAGATCATTAACCTGATCTTGATTCAACTTTGGTACCTGGTATCTGTCTAGGAACTTCTCCATTTCATCCAGGTTCTCCAGTTTTGTTGAGTATAGCCTTTGGTAGAAGGATCTGATGGTGTTTTGGATGTCTTCAGGATCTGTTCTTATGTCTCCTTTTTCATTTCTGATTTTGTTAATTAGGATGCTTTCCCTGTGCCCTCTAGTGAGTCTGGCTAAGGGTTTATCTATCTTGTTGATTTTCTCAAAGAACCAGCTCCTTGATTGGTTGATTCTTTGAATAGTTTTTCTTGTTTCCACTTGGTTGATTTCACCCCTGAGTTTGATTATTTCCTGCCGTCTACTCCTCTTGGGTGAATTTGCTTCCTTTTGTTCTAGTGCTTTTAGGTGTGTTGTCAAGCTGCTAATGTGTGCTCTCTCTAGTTTCCTTTTGGAGGCACTCAGAGCTATGAGTTTTCCTCTTAAAAATGCTTTCATTGCGTCCCATAAGTTTGGGTATGTTGTGGCTTCATTTTCATTGAACTCTAAAAAGTCCTTAATTTCTTTCTTTATTCCTTCCTTGACCAAGGTATCATTGAGAAGAGTGTTGTTCAGTTTCCACGTGAAGGTTGGCTTTCTATTATTTATTTTGTTATTGAAGATCAGCCTTAGTCCATGGTGATCTGATAGGATGCATGGGACAATTTCAATATTTTTATATCTGTTGAGGCCTGTTTTGTGACCAATTATGTGGTCAATTTTGGAGAAGGTACCATGAGGTGCTGAGAAGAAGGTATATCCTTTTGTTTTAGGATAGAATGTTCTGTAGATATCTGCCAGATCCATTTGATTCATAATTTCTCTTAGTTTCACTGTGTCCCTGTTTAGTTTCTGTTTCCATGATCTGTCCATTGGTGAAAGTGGTGTGTTGAAGTCTCCCACTATTATTGTGTGAGGTGCAATGTGTGCTTTGAGCTTTACTAAAGTTTCTTTAATGAATGTGGCTGCCTTTGTATTTGGAGCATAGATATTCAGGATTGATAGTTCCTCTTGGAGGATTTTACCTTTGATGAGTATGAAGTGTCCCTCCCTGTCTTTTTTAATGACTTTGGGTTGGAAGTCAATCTTATCAGATATTAGAATGGCTACTCCAGCTTGTTTCTTCATGCCATTTGCTTGGAAAATTGTTTTCCAGCCTTTCATTCTGAGGTAGTGTCTATCCTTTTCTCTGAGATGAGTTTCCTGTAAGCAGCAAAATGTTGGGTCTTGTTTGTGTAGCCAGTTTGTTAGTCTATGTCTTTTTATCGGGGAGTTGAGTCCATTGATATTAAGAGATATTAAGGAAAAGTAATTGTTGTTTCCTGTTATTTTTGATGTTAAAGTTGGCATTTTGTTCTTGTGGCTGTCTTCTTTTAGGTTTGTTGAGGGATTACCTTCTTGTTGTTTCTAGGGCGTGGTCCCTGTCCTTGTATTGGTTTTTTTCTGTTATTATCCTTTGAAGGGCTGGATTCGTGGAGAGATAATGTGTGAATTTGGTTTTGTCGTGGAATACTTTGGTTTCTCCATCTATGTTAATTGAGAGTTTGGCTGGGTATAGTAGCCTGGGCTGGAATTTGTGTTCTTTTAGTGTCTGTATAACATCTGTCCAGGATCTTCTGGCTTTCATAGTCTCTGGTGAAAAGTCTGGTGTAATTCTGATAGGCTTGCCTTTATATGTTACTTGGCCTTTTTCTCTTACTGCTTTTAGTATTCTATCTTTATTTAGAGCATTTGTTGCTCTGATTATTATGTGTCGGGAGGTATTTCTTTTCTGGTCCAGTCTATTTGGAGTTCTGTAGGCTTCTTGTATGTTCATGGGCATCTCTTTCTTTAGATTTGGGAAGTTTTCTTCTATAATTTTGTTGAAGATGTTTGCTGGTCCTTTGAGTTGAAAATCTTCATTCTCATCCACTCCTATTATCCGTAGGTTTGGTCTTCTCATTGTGTCCTGTATTTCTTGGATGTTTTGAGTTAGGATCTTTTTGCATTTTACATTTTCCTTGATTGTTGTGCCGATGTTCTCTATGGAATCTTCTGCACCTGAGATTCTCTCTTCCATCTCTTGTATTCTGTTGCTGATGCTCGTATCTATGGTTCCAGATTTCTTTCCTAAGGTTTCTATCTCCAATGTTGCCTCATTTTGGGTTTTCTTTATTGTGTCTACTTCCCTTTTTAGGTCTAGTATGGTTTTGTTCATTTCCATCATCTGTTTGGATGTGTTTTCCTGTTTTTCTGTAAGGACTTCTACCTGTTTGATTATGTTATCATGTTTTTCTTTAAGGATTTGTAACTCTTTAGCAGTGTTCTCCTGCAATTCTTTAAGGGATTTTTGTGCTTCCTCTTTATTGTCTTCTGCCTTTTTATCAGTGTTCTCCTGCATTTCTTTAAGTGTGTTATTAAAGTCCTTCTTGAAGTCCTCTATCATCATCAGGAGATATGCTTTTAAATCCGTGTCTAGCTTTTCCGGTGTGTTGGGGTGCCCTGGACTGGGCGAAGTGGGGGTGCTGGGTTCTGATGATGGTGAGTGGTCTTGGTTTCTGTTAGTAAGATTATTACGTTTACCTTTCGCCATCTGGTAATCTCTGGGGTTAGTTGTTATCGTTGTCACTATTTAAAGATTGGAGCAGAAGCTGTGTTCCACTCACCAGCAGTCTCTAAATCCTGCGGCGGGGGTCGTGGGTAGCTGACGGTACCCCGGTGCTGGTCCAGTCGGAAGAGGCCTGTGGTCCTACTCAGGCCGTTTTTCTGCTTCCCTAACTAATGCAGTCTCTGGTCCCGCGTGCAATTGGATTGGAGCAGAAGCTGTGTTCCACTCTCCAGAAGTCTTAAGATCCTGTGGTGGGTGTTGTGGGTAGCTGGTGAGTGTCAGCCGACCCTGCGCCCCAGCTGCCCCGGTGCTTTTCTGACCGGAAGAGGGTTGTGGCCCTATGTAGGCCGGATTTCTCTCTCCCCAACCAGAGCAGTCTCAGGTCCCGCGTGATTGGACTGGAGCAGAAGCTGTGTTGCACTCACCAGCAGTCCCAAAATCCTGCGGCGGGGGTCGTGGGTAGCTGGCGGGTGTCAGGCAACCCTGCGCTCCCACTACCCCGGCGCTGATCCGGCCGGATGAGGCCTGTGGTCCTACTCAGGCCGGTTTTCTGCTTCCCTAACTAATGCAGTCTCAGGTCCCGCGCAATTGGATTGGAGCAGAAGCTGTGTTCCACTCACCAGCAGTCCCAAAATCCTGCGGCGGGGGTCGTGGTTAGCTGGCGGGTGTCAGGCAACCCTGCGCTCCCGCTACCCCGGCGCTGATCCAGCCGGATGAGTGGGAATTTTCTTCACTTGATCTTAGCCAGAAGGCCGAGAAGCGATGTAGGGAATTTTCTTAATTAGTGAGTAATTAATTAGTGATTAATTAATTAGTCAGTGAGTAACATGCAGTTGACTGTGCCAGCTATTTTTCAGCAAAGCTTTTAGGAAGTCCCAGATTGGTCTTGGAGGAGACACATGATGAGAATTAAGAATCCAATGAAAAGTTAGTGCTTGGTCAGGAGGGATTCTTCCAGAGCTCTGATAGGCTCTTAAAACCCAGCATTCAACAAAAGCTTCTAATTCTTGCATTCTGAGGCCTGTAGCTCATCACAATGCCCACCTCCATCGCTTGCTTGCTTAGCAGCAGGCAGCAAGGCCAACACTGTGAGGAACCCCCTTTATCTGGAGCCCACTGTGGCTCCTACCTTTACTTCCTTGATGTGTGCTGCCAAAGCACACCCATGTATAATTTCATAATGAACCCTGTCATTTTGTACAAATAACATAAGGTAATTAATTTAACAGGTAGATGTAATCTGACTTTCTATCACTAATAAGTGTTTTACCATCTGTTTTGGCTCCACCCTTAACCCATGATATCATTTCTCTACAAGCAGCCAAAGGAATATTAGTGTGTGTGTGTGTGTGTGTGTGTGTGTGTGTGTGTGTGTGTGAGTGTAGTGTGTTGTGTATGCATGTGTGTGAGTTTCTGGAGTACTGTTAACATTGGATTGTTGGATATCCCCTTTCATTGCTCCCCTGCCCTCTTGTCTTGTTAAGCTTAGACAGGGTCTCTTGCTCAACCTGACGCTCACCAATTGGCTACAGTGCTGAGCAGTGTGTCCCTGGGATTCTCCTGCCTCTGTCTATCAACAAGGGGATGAAAAGCTGCCACACCTAGTTTGTACCCGAGTGTTAGTGATCCCCATGCTGGAGCAGTGACCACTTTACCTGCTGAGCCATCATCCCAGAGTCAAGTCTTCTTTGTTTTTAAAGTGAAAGGACAGTTGTGTTAGTTGCAGACATGAAAAACCACACTCTAGAAGGTTCTAGATCCCTGTGCAGTCAGTGCCTGCCAATGTCTGCAGCATCAGCTTTTGTCAGAGATCATCCCGTGAGAAAGTGAGTCCTTCACAATCTCCCTAGGCGAAATGGCCTTTGATAGGAGCTGGTTATCATCCCCTCCTCCCTATTTCTTTCCTGGCACCTGAGGCTGTAAAAGCTGAATTATAGTCCCCTCTTCCCTATCTCTTCCTGAACTCCCATGCCATCCAAGGCCAGGAGTTATGCCTGAGCCCAGTCTGACACCCAAGGCTGTCAAAGAGGATCTATGTCCCGAAGATAAGGTGCAGAGTGCCCGCTTTCTGGTTCCTGACTTCGCCCCCATGTCAGCAGATGCCCGCTGCCTGGTTCCTGACTTCGCCCCCCATGTCAGCAGATGCCCACTTCTTTGTTCTTTGTAAAATTCCCCCTCGACCCCTCCCCTACTCCCCGAGATGTATGCTTTAAAAAGAAGGCACCTCAGCATAATAAACGAGACCTGGACAAATTTGCTTAGTCTCCTGCTTTCTTTCCCTTCCTCTCATCTCCTTCCAGGAGGTTTGTGGTCCTCCTCGCAACCACAAATAACTGAATATGGCAGGATGGGATAGGCTTTCTTTTCCTTTTCGGGAAGGACTCTAACCCATGTAAGGGCTTCTTTCTCACAGCTAACAAGTTCCCACCTCAGGGCCTTGGCTCTCTACATTCCTTTGGAGGACTCTCCCCAGCCCCTTAGGCTCAGCTGTTTCTTCTCTTCATCTCAGACTTAGCTCAAAAGTTGCTTCCTCTAGGAAACCTTTTCTGACTGCCAATGGTTATGTCCTGCCCCTGCCCCAGTTATTATTTTGTCACCTCATTTTGTTTCTCTCAAAAGGACTCATAGGAGGACTGTAGATGTAGCTCAGTGATAGAGTCCTTCTCCAGCATGCACAAAACTATGAGTTGTAACTCCACCCACCCCTGCCCCCGCCCTGACCCCAGAACAAAATAAACTGTGCATAGAGTGTATTCCCACATATGAGAAGTAGAGGCAGGAGGCTCAGGAGTTCAAGGTTATCCTTAGCTATGTATCAATTTAGAGGAAAACCTGGGAGACACATGAGCCTAAACACACACATACACACAACTTCAAAATGACACATTCATATGATAGAGACCCAAACCTCTGATTTTTCTTAGATTAAATCCCAATAGTACAATAGAATTCGCATGCTTTGAAATTGAACCCTTCTGACAAGATGAGAAAACAAAGTCCTTGTTTTTGGTGTATGCCTGTGTAAGCTAGAAAAACATCTCTCAAAGGTTAAGTGCAAACGAGTTAGCTCGAGGTCTCCCTAAATCTTGGTAGGAGTGAGTTCTGCATTTCTACCAGGCTCCCAGGCAGCTGCTGCTCTCCAGACCACAGTTGGCACACCACAGATTGAGGCAGGGGTTCCTTTATTCATATGGAACTGTGTTCATGGCTGTCATCTTGAGCCTTAGGCTTCCAACATGGAGGAGGAGGAGACTTGAAAGTTACTGTGTCTGACTGGGGGCAGTGTGGGGAAGTGCAAGGTGGTTCAATCACCACCCTCGCAACCAGCATGTTCATTCCTCTGTAAATAAGTTTCCCAGACTACTTGAGCAGCTTGCCTAACCTATCATGGGTGAAGACCCCATTCTGTCTTGGCAGATGGCAGACCAATGGCTTTCTCAGTAAGGATTTCATGTCGCCTCACATTCTGCCTTCCAAAAGCTAAGTGGTGCCATGCAATTAGTTTTCTAGTAATGGTTATGGAGTCCATAGAAAGACCCAGTCTCAAAAAGACATATGAAATTTATGGAGGTCCTACTCTGTGTCTGCCCCATTTTAGAGCTTCCCAGAAGCTGAGTAAAAGAGGTGAGCATCAAGCAGCAGATTCTGGAGCTGGTGAGTTGGCTCAGTGGTTAAGAGTGCCGACTGCTCTTCCAAAAGTCCTGAGTTCAAATCCCAGCAACCACATGGTGGCTCACAACCATTGGTAGCAAAACCTGATGCTCTCTTCTGGAGTGTCTGAAGACAACTACATATAAGTGTACTTACATATAATAAATAAATAAATAAATAAATAAATAAATAAATAAATAAATAAATATTAAGAAGCAGATGCTTCAGCGATAAGTGCAAATCATTCTATAATGGAAGCTTCTAGAACAGATTGGGGTTGAGATGTATTGTAAGTTCAGTGAAATGAGTGCTCTCACCTTGTCTGACTCAATATTTGGCCAAAAACCAATCACTTCACATGTCAGTGAAGGTGGAGACAGGTAGAGAAAAGGGTGGTAGGCGTCTCACTGTGCACCAAGATCTATTATTCTTATTAATAATAATTCTTTTTTCTACAGTCCAGTAATTATCCCCCTCCTGGTCTAACCTCTGACAGTTTCTCATCCCTTTCCTCTTTCCAGTCTCCAAGAGGATGTCCCTCCCCACTGCCCCCATGTGCCAAGATCTTAGTGCTGTGCTCTGCTCTGTTTCTTTTCTGCTGTCTTACAGATTCTCTGCTTAATGCTTCAAGGAAGGAGAGTAGCCAAGACCACCAATTTTGCACAGACAGGCTGAGAAAGAATTGAAAAGAGCTGGACCCTCAGGCTCAGGTTTGGGGTTGATTCTGAAAGTTGACCAAGACACTTCCCAAGCAGTCAAGAAAAAGAAAGTGTTCCAGGCCAAGGATTTGGTGCGAGGTTATGAAGGTGTGTGAAGATGAGGAAGCTCACAACAATGTTCCAGGGTCAGAAGCTAGCTAGCTTGTCCTACAGGAAGCCAATGAGGAGCAGAGCTGCTCTCAGTGGGTGAAACACAGAGGGGCGCTGTGAGCTGCAGGGAAGGGCAGCATGAAGTCTCAAGGATGTGGCTGACACTCTCTGCTGAGCAGGTCTAGTGTACTGCAGATGCTTTAGTGTGGGGCTCTCGGGTGAGTGTTGCAACTTCTCAACTCTCTACAGGTGAATGAATGGTGTGGTCAAGAAAGTTTCTCAGGGCAAGAGAGGTAAAGCCGGGTCACCTCTGAGGAGCCAGTGATGGGTTGGAGTGTGAGTAATGGTGTGGAGTTTTTGTTCTAGATTCTCCCTGGCCTCGCCATTATGGGGGTGTGCTTGATCATCCCTGGGGTGTCCATTGCATACATCCACAATTTCACCAACAGGGGCAAGGAAACAGAGCTGCTCAAGTTCAGCCCCAAGGGCCTGGAGAACATTGACTAAGGAAGTGTTTTCCTGGCTGATGAGAAAAATCACCCAGCTATGGTCATCTGTTCCTGTTAGAAGGCTATGCAGCATATTATATACTATGCACATGTTATGAAATGCTCAATAAAAAAGTTTCCCAGTCATTCATGGCTGAGTCCTACTGAACCTGTCAAAGTTATTCTTAGTGGAAGGCCCCTACACATGCAGGCAGGGTTTGGAGGTTCTTAGAGGTCAGAGGGTAGCTGGGAGAAGGATTGGGGGAAGGGCTAGTGTAGAATCAAGAGGTTCACTTTTATTTCATAGACAATAGGAAAACACTGGAGAAATGACTGCCCCATCTAAAGGAGAGGGAGAGAAACCTATGAATGCATCCACACGCTGAAGGAAGAGGAATTTTTTTGTTTGTTTGTTTTGTTTTCTAGAAACAGGATCTCACTATGTCTGGCTTCCAATCGGCTCTGCTGCCCAGAATTTATAGCTTCAAATTCCTTAGCTTCCCACTCAGTCTCACCAGTGCTGGGATCACAGGCATGCACCACCACACCCAGCTATGAAGAGAGTGCTGTGATCTAAGAAAAAAAAATAAAGTATTGCAAGCACTCTTTAAAAGCTTTAGCAAAAGCTATCTGCATGTGGAGTGCTAATTAAACTTTTTTTTTTTTTTTTGGTTTGTTTTGCTTTCCCATGAGAACAAACCCCACCCTCCGCTGGCACTTATTTGTATTATTCTAAGTGCTTGAAAACAACAAATGGCATTCCCTTAATTGATGAAAGACAAATAATATTCATTAACAGTAGTTGCCTTGCTTGCATTTCAGTGTATCAGGGCTTTAATCCTATATGTATTTAATTCCAGGAGCATGAATCAGAGTTGGGAGGGCCATTGCTCTGCCTGTTGGCAGGAAAGATAGAATTGTATTCAAAGTGAGCTGGTAAATACTGAAAGCCTAGTCTCTGACAATAGATGTGAGTGTATATCCATAAATAAACTTACTTTATGTTTGCTAACTTACAGATTGGACAGCATACAGCCTGCAAAGCATTCAAAGATATCTGCTACTCTATAGCGAAGCCTGTGTAGCTAATTGATTCTCATAGATGTTGCCCTTGATTTTTGCCAAGTGCTTGCATCAATACCTAGTCTGCAGTTTAATCATGCCTGGACAAAATAAGACGTAGAAGAAATGCTTATTATCCAACTCAGTCAGCAAAAAAGTAGCTGCTGTCATTGACAGATGAGTCTATTTCGGACACCAATGTCAGTTGGCATTTGTTTATGTTAATGAGCAAGCAAGGCTGGTAAAGATGTCTGGTGTAACTTCATCTGCCCATGACACCTGTGGTGGCCTCCTTGCTATAATATAGAGGATTGGCAGTGTTTTCCTCAAACCTCTTTGCTACTCACAATGCGGTGGCTCAGATGTGCCTGCCTGTGAATATAATCCTCAACAAAGTCATGACACTCCCCTGCCTTGTTTGGCTTAGACAATCAGTTAAGCAAGAACTCCAGTCATGGTCAGCCGCTGCCCATTTCTCTGGTGTAAGTACTCCTACGAAGCAATTTCAAGCTGCCAGACTATGGAACTGGGAAGAGATGCACAGTGACATACCACGATGTAGTATTTCTACCATGTACACAAGTTTCCTAACCCAGCTTTCCTGACTGTGTGGCACAGCTCACCTGATGAGCCACCACAGACTCCAGTTTAAGGCTCCTTTATCTAGGACTGTCTACTTTATTTCAGCACGGAGAGTCTATAGATTTTATTAAGATGACAAAATGAACAGTCTTTGTGTGTTGTTCTGTAAAATAAGCTGAGGATAGATTTGCTTGTCATTCATTTTCTAAAGTCAGTCATAAAGTTGATCCAGAATACACACATTTTCAAATGTTGAGGCCTAAACTGGGCATGGTCACACTTACTTTTAATCCCAGAACTCAGGAATGCAGAGGCACGCAAATATCTGTGAGTTTGAGGCTGGCCTGATCTACAAGAAAATTCCAGGCTACCCAAGCTACAAAGTAGACCCTGTCTCAAAAAATAAGAACAAACTCATATGTCTGGGCCCAAGGATGAGCTTCCTAAGGTATTTTCTTTCTTTGCAGAAACAAACACAAAACATGGATAATGGGATTGTGAACACAGAGAGATTAATTCGTCAGGTAAACACAGATCCTGGCTCTTTTCGTAAGTATCATTCTAAAGACAAAATTCCTCTTGTGCTTAGAATTCAGCTGGGAATGGAAGCTCCCAGAAACGCTGTTTTCCTCTGAGCCAAATCCCCTACAGGAGGCCGGAGACTAGCTTTAGCTTTACAATTTGCATCTGAATAAGTACCTGGATTTCTCCAAAAAGAAAATTTGCATTGCTACTCTCTCATTGTCTAGATCTCTTTCTTTTTTTCAAGTAGGTCAATCTACATTCTCCGGCCGGACCTGCAGGCGTGCCTTCCCCTCCCCCAAGAGCACACAGGTGGCTACTGCTCTCTCCCTTCCAAGGACATTCCAGCACGTGGCTTTCAGTCTGAGATAGAATTTAGATTTACCAAGAGAGCTAGGGAAGTAGAAATTTCATATATTTACAGAGATTAGTTCTTATTTTGATAGACGGGCTTAGTCCCTTAGCTGGCCTCTGGCTTTTCTCCCTTGCTGTTACTGCAAGGTGTCCTTAGTTCCTCAGGCTAGGGAATAACAGGGTTGAGGAGGAAAGACTTCCAGCTCCTATTTTAGCCACAATTCGTGGTGTTACTAATGACATAATTCTTGTCTAGGCCTTGCTAAATCTGAGGTTGACAAGTCTCCACTAGAGACTGCACAGGACTCAGACCTGTGCATACTGGTTCGTGATCATATGAATACAGTATGGCTACCGCTTGGCGCAGGAGATTACTGCGGGGGAAGGTCCAGTTTGACCGTTTCTGAGTTCCCTGTGCGACACACCTGATTTGAAGGAGGTTGGTATCTGATTCCAGCTAAAAACCAAAAATACCTAAGGCTCTGCCTCCCCTCCCCAAAAGATACCAAGAGCCACAGATGTGATTCCTGACAACACCCATGGGAGGAATCTGGTCAATGTCCACCCAAGCCAAGGTTAAAGGCCCACTCATCTACGGATGAGAAAATCATTTGATCACCTCAGTTAAGCGTTGCCTATTTAAACTTAATTAATAGGGGGGAGAGAGGTTGGAGACCGTACTGTCGAAAGGGCAAGCACTTCACTGCCTCCCACCCAAATAAAAAAGCCAATTGGCCTTGTACTAAGGAGCCAGCCGGTCTTGCCCCTTCTCCCTGTTTCCCTGCCTGTCATCCAAAATTGCGGAGGAATATCAACTCAGTGTTATTCTAAATTTGTTCAGTCAAACTTAGCCAGGGTTCCAACGCCCTACTTAAAATGCAACCAGGTAGTTACCTATTCAGCACTAATTAGCATTATAAAGTCAGAGCCTACAGCTCAGCACTATTCTGTTAGTGGTTTACTAGGATAATAAGGACAGTCTTAGCCAGATACAGTTTACCATTAGAAAAGATAGGGAATCCCACGGAAACAGGTTTTTTTCTTTAGTCCTAAGAACTCAGGCAGAACTAGTTAGCATAGATAATATTTCTGCCTCAGGCCAGCCTTTTCTTTTTTTAATTTTTTTGTTAACTAATGGGAGGAGATGTGGTCTCCCTTCCCCCACCTGCTTGAACCTGCTTGCTCAAGGGTGGAGTTTCCTGCTCATTCATTCTGCCGCGCCCACTGCTGGACCCTGTCGGCTTTGCTGCTTGGAGACACACACGTGTTTGTCCTGCTACTGGACCCCGAGTTACTTGGCGGAAAATTGGGTTCCCTCCCCCTTCCTTTATAACTGAATGTTGAAATTAGTAAAGGTGGGCCTTGAACATGGAATCGTCTTGGCCCCATTCTTTCTCCCGCCCCGTCTAGCTTCCTCTCTTTTCAGCTCGAACTGCCATTCTCAGTTGAACCATTTGCGTTGCGGACTGCGGGCGGGCCACAACAGGGAAAAAATAATAGGACTATAGTCTTTTATATTAAAAATATAGGCTCAAATATATATGTATTCATAATTTCTCAGGCTTTAAAACTAACATAGGTTTACATGGTATGTATTTTGAACCAAGCCCCTAGTGAGGTCTACAAGAATAGTGTATGATCAAAGGTATTTATATTTTACAGCAAAACATAAATGTTTGTATGGTATGGGATAAGTGAAATTGTATATTGCCTCAAATCAGTTTTAGGACAATTTTATCCTTGAGAATTATTATATATATTTTGAGTCAGGGTTTCTCTGTATAGAGCCCTGGCTATCCTGGAACTCACTTTGTAGACTTGGCTGTCCTTAAACTCATAGAGATCCACCTGTCTCTGATTCCTGAGTTCTGGGGTTAAAGGGATGTGACACCTTGCCCAACAAGAATTATTTTTTTCCATTTTTCTTATTAGGTATTTAGCTCATTTACATTTCTAATGCTATACCAAAAGTCCCCCATACCCCCCCACTCCCCTACCCACCCACTCCCCCTTTTTGGCCCTGGCGTTCCCCTCTACTGGGGCATATAAAGTTTGCAAGTCCAATGGGCCTCTCTTTCAAGTGATGGCCTATTAGGCCATCTTTTGATACATATGCAGCTAGATACAAGAGCTCCGGGGTACTGGTTAGTTCATATTGTTGTTCCACCTATAGGGTTGCAGTTCCCTTTAGTTCCTTGGGTGCTTTCTCTAGCTCCGCCATTGGGGGCCATGTGATCCATTCAATAGCTGACTGTGAGCATCCACTTCAGAATTATTTTTAAAAATAGATATTTCAGGTATTTTTAAAAATAAACTTAGTGGTGTCCGTGTCTCTAATGGTAATATCAGCATCCTCTTTTCTCGATGCATTAAAATATGTAAATGAGGGCTGGGGTAGTAACTCTGTGTTCGAGCATTTGCCTATAGGTTCAAGTCCTTGGATTCAATCCTCAGAACCACATACAAAAGAGTGGGTAGTGTTCTCTTGATTCCTGTTCAACATTTAAATGTTAAATTATGTTCTTGTCTGTGTGTGTGTTTCTCTGTGTGTATGTGTTTGTGTGTGTATCCCTTTTTGTGTGTCTCTGTGTGTGTGTGTGTGTCTGTGTATGTGTGTATGTGTCTGTGTGTTTGTCTTTCTGTGTCTGTGTGTGTATGTGTGTGTTCATGTGTTTGTGTTCTCTTGATTCCTGTTCAACATTTAAACCTTAAATTATGTTCATGTCTGTGTGTGTCTCTGTTTGTGTGTGTATCCCTTTGTGTGTGTCTCTGTGTGTGTGTGTCTTGTGTGTGTGTCTCTCTGTGTCTGTGTGTGTATGTGTGTGTGTTCCTGTGTTTGTACGTGTGTGTATATGTCTATGTGTATGTCTGTGTGTGTGTGTCTGTGTGTGTGTGTGTCTGTGTGTCTGTGTGTGTCTCTGTATGTGTGTGTCTGTGTGTCTGTGTGTGTGTGTGTCTGTGTGTGTGTGTGTGTCTATGTGTCTGTGTGTGTGTCTGTGTGTCTATGTGTCTGTGTGTGTTTGTGTGTTAGACACATTGATTAGTTTGACCGGTACTATATTATGTCAAGGAAAAACACTACTTTCTTTTAACTTCCTAAGGCATCACAGAGACGATGTCTCCAAAAATAAAACCTTGAAAAGTCACAGGGAATATTCTTCAATTTCGGAGAAGAACAAAAGCACTTATAGGTGGGAAGAGAGGCAGAGGGAACAGAAATTGCCTTGTGGAGGAGAGCCTGTACTATAACACAATACCCTCAAGTTATACATGCTGAGATAGGTGTGTCCCTGAGACACTAAATGGAAGGATGTTCACAACGGTGGAAAGTGGCAGAGTTTTGGGATTGCAGTTTATTGCCTTGCACAGGAATAAAAGCTACCCACTGGCACAGCTATTTTTGAAGGCTGAACTTATTCACAGGCAGTGCTGGTAAAATACCAGAAGCCATACATAATGTCTGACCTCAGCTGCTACCTCATACAGCATATTTGTACATGGGAGCCTTAAAAAGATGGACTGGTCTACTGTCCTATGGCAGCAGGAGACCATTTTATTTCCCATGTTGGGCTTATAATGTCCCTCACATTCTCTTCTTTTCAGACCCACAAAAGGTTTTTGTAAAGTTTCTCTAGGCTGTGTTGTTGGCAGCAGCAGTAACCATGCCTCTTGCCTAGGGAGTTAGAGGGTGTGATTTTTGACTAGTGTCTTCAGAAACTCTGGGTTTTTAAAATACAGCTGAGGCTCTGATCTGATAAATGGTTGCTGTATGATGTGTTCTGACATGGGGTCTGGTTTTGGGGATCTGTTACTTTGGCCCTATTCTTTTTTGTCTCTTAGTGTACTATACCTCAGCCTTATTTGAAATATAGAAGTCTAATTGAAGAATAGTCCTAGGAAGATACATAAAATGATTTGTTTTATAATTCATCCCCCATGTCCAGTTTGGTTAGCTTGTTATGCAATATAAGTGAAATATCAGGTTTTTTTTTCTCCTGTGCCCTTTTTTAAATCATTAAAATGAACACAAAATGTGAAAAAAAAATAAAATAAAATACAGCTGAGAATTCCTGAATAAGATATAGATGAAAATGTCCTAATTCAGATGATTTATTGGCCCAATTGTGTCTGTGATCAGTCAGCTGTGGGTTGGAGTACTCTCTGAGAATCATCTCTACCTCTGGTTCTCTTGGGTATCCCCCACTTCCCACAGCACATCAGTGCAATCTATGATTTTCTCAGGGTGAAGCCTGGCCTAGCACCCTAAAACTGTCTTCAGGTAACTGGGAGTGTCCCTAAATGTACAAGCTTAGGGAACAAGATGCTTACTCGGGGTTGGAGTATTCTTCCAAGTTGAAGGTCATGGGTTTGAATTCCATTTGGCTTGTACCATGGTCAACTCCCTATGCAAAACACCTCCCTTTACCCTTTATCCCTGGCTTCTTAAGGCTGTGAGAAGGAGCACAGACAGAACATGGTCCCTATCATTTCATCCCCAACTAACTGTCCCTACATCTTGTCCCGCTAAAGTGCCCTGGAGGATTTCACTGTCCTGTAGGGGGCGAGCTACCCACAATGTCTTCCCTGGCCCTTCACTGAGGTTCTGGTGGGGAATTCAGGGGGTCCTGAGCCCAAGGGTGGGATTGGGGAGCAAAAGGGTGGGCTCCCTTCCAGCCGGGAAGCCAGTATCCCCGGTTCCACTCCACGCCCTCTGGGCAATGTTGCTAGAGGTCATGGCGGGTGCGGGATGGGAGCCAGGCACCGCAGCTTATGAGAGGGCGCGCCCTCGAACCCCAGCACGTCCGGAAGTCAGAAGCAAAGCAGCAACCCACAGGCACTGACAGGCCCTGAGCGCAAATAGCCCTCCTTGCTGAGGCCTCCGCTTCCTGGCGGCGCGGTAGCGACGGGCGACCCGATTGGCGGCCAGGTCTGGGCCCCGCCCCGCCGGGCGGGCCTCCGCGCCCTCCCCAGCCGAGCCCTCCCCTTTCCGAGGGAGGTGTCAGGGACAGCGGCTTGGTGGCGCATCGTTCCCGCTGACGGTGCGCTCCCGCGTCTGGGCTCCTTTGCAGAGGACTCAGAAGCTGCGGCTCTCGGAGCACAGCTGGTAGAGCCGCGGGCTGCGCGCGCCCCTGCTGCCACCGGGCGTCCCGCGGCGACTTCCGCGCCCGCGCTTCCCTTTGTTCAAGTCCCCGAGCGGCGACGGGGTCGGAGCCTGCGCCCTGGGCGACTGAGGTGGCGTCAGTCCGCGCCCCTGCGCCCTGGCGATGCCGGACCAGATCTCCGTGTCGGAATTCGTGGCCGAGACCCATGAGGACTACAAGGCCCCCACGGCCTCTAGCTTCACCACGCGCACGGCCCAGTGCCGGAACACCGTGGCGGCCATCGAGGAGGTGAGTGGTAGCTTAGCCCGCCGCGGGCGGGAGGCTAGGGTCGCGGGGATTGCGCTGCGCCCTGGGCACCCGGTAGGCTTCCGCAACTGGTGCCCGATACCCAGTGCCCTCCGCCTTCGCCCACACCCGGGAAAAGTTTCTGGTCCCCTAAAGCCGGACGCAGCGGGACCAGATGTGCCCGACACAGAAGCCCTTTGTTCCCTGCACTAGGGAGAGGCTGCTTGGCCACCTTGGGCCTTTTTTTGGGAACGCTCCTGTCTGTTCCCATTTCCCTCGCAGGGTTTCAGGTTCTTTGCTCCCATCCTCAGAGAGGTCAACTTTGGCTGCAGAGTCTGTGGCGGCTTCGAGCCCGGGATCCCTGCGAGCTATGCGTCCCCGGAGTGATGGGTCTCCCTGCGCGGACCTCTCCAACTTGTTCCGGAAGTAGCTCGGCGGGGGCAGCTGTGGCTTCTGAGCCAATATGTAGAGCAGATTCAGGGACCCCTTATCTCAATTCCCACTACGTGCCACAGAGCAGCGCTGTGGGATGTGGAGAATGGTCTCTTTGAGGTCCAAAAGGTCTTTGGTGGCCGCTTCTGGGCTACCTGTGTAGTGCCTGTTGACAGTATGATCAGCTCCTGTGCCCTTAACCTGGAAAGGACCTGCATAGTCATTGTATTGAGTGGCTAAGCCGCGAGCTCTCCAGATCCTGGGGAAGAGGGACTGCGAGAAGGAAGCAGTTTGGGTTGAAAATTGAAGCAGGCTTGGAAGAGGCTGTGTGAGTCCAGAGACCACGGCTGTCCATAGCTTGGGAAAGCCTCACTTACATCATTTTCTTTACCTCCCCAACAGAATTTAGAGTTTCGTGTTTTCAGCTCTGTAGGCTTTGTTCGTCCAGCTGGACTCACAAAAGGTAGCTGGAGAACGAGACACACATGTATAGCAGAAGTGAACCGATGACTACATTTCTTTTGCTTAGAATTTTAAGATCAAGGTAGACATTTTAAAATACTCTTGCCAGAGGTTGGTTTTTGGAGAGCTTTTAAATTAAGCTATGTCATTACATCCTTTCCCGTTGGTTGAAGAAAGCATTCGCTATTAGGCTTTGTCTGGGCTGAGAGTGGGGTGGGGAACCAGACTATTATTCTTTCATGTAAAATATTTGTCTTTGTAGATCTACACAGTCAGGACTAGACTCAATGAAAAATACTAGGTTCAGCATCCTGCTCTTGGAAGTGAGCTAGGGTATCCGTTCTTCTCCTTCACCCTAGTCCCCTTTCTTTTCTCTCTTCCATCTTCCCAAAGATCTGCTTGTAAATCTTTTGTAGCAAATTCAGTGAGAGCAGATTGCTTTAGTCCACTTTTGTCAGCCTGGCCTTTAGGTGCCACTGATGCCTTTAATCAGGCAGGTGGGGGATGAGGGGGATGAGAGCCCCTCCCCCATGAGAGCCCTTGAAAAGCACTAGGAAGATAGTCACAGTGTTTTGAAAATACATCATTAATGCTTATGATAATAATTACATCCAAAAAGGTAGGATTCCCTCTGTGGAAAGGACACTTGTGTGTGATGTTCTTAAAAGAAAGCCCATGTTTATAAAGTTAGGACGCTTCTCTCATTGTATTGAATCAGTTAGGTATCAGTAATACTGGCAGATGTTGGAAAGCCTGGCAAATAGGAGTTGCAATTAAAGTAGGCATGGCCTCTCACTGATTAATTTTAGTTTATTTTGGATGAACCCAAAGCTGCTTTTCCATGCAGTGCAGTAGATTACCCAAGAGCTCAGTTACTGAGTAGATTAAAGAGAGACTGGATTTGGTCATTCTATTAAATTGCAGGCTGGCTTCACTCAGCCTCCAAAGCAGAAAATGGATTTGAGTTGGAAACAGGGAAAACCTGAACTCCTTGCAGGCTTATCTCATTTTAAGTGAGGCCAGCATCCACTCTAAGATAATAGTGTGTATGAACTGATTTGAAGGGTGAAAGGACTCAGTGTGGATTACTTAAAATAATGCTTTCTTTCTCCTCCTACATTATTTAATGTTTACTTCCAAAACAAAAAGTTGTTCTTTGTCTAGTGTAATAACACACCATGTTTACAATACTTAGACTTTAAGCAAATGTTTTTTTATGGTCAGATGAGACATTAGGGTAGGTTTTGTGACATACAAAAAGTTATGCATTTCATAGAAATACAACTAAAAAAATAAGTCTCTGGTCTTCTACTTAAATGAGTTATGGAATAGGTAAACTTATCTGATTAACTTTGGCAAACCTGATTGCTCCCAATGGAGACTATGTCTAGCTGTTGTCATTTTCTGACTGAAATCGGCTTTCTTGACTGCACACCTGAAGCTAGAATGTCAGTAGTTAGCCAGTGCCTGACCTGTATTACAGGTATCAAACTGTTGTGTTTAATCTCTATCCCTGCTGTGCAGATAAGGAATTTGAGGCTAGGAGATTAGTTCAAGTTATAGACACAGCAAGTGGAGTTTAAACTTGGCTGGATGCTGCTTTCTCAAACTGCATGGCTTTGTGTAATGCTTAGTGATGGTGCATTCTCAAAACTGCCCATAGCTAGATCAGCCACCTCCAAGTCAGGCTCCATCACTTTCCATTTGTATGAATTGGGATGAGACCCTAACCGCCCATTTATACTTTTACCGTTTTTCGTCCAGTTCACAGTCTAGATAATCATGTCTATTTCTGAAGGTTCTGGTACAGTACCCAGTAGACTTAGTAAATGGTAGCTGCTTTACCAGATTTCACTGTAGTTACTGTATAGACCCTGGAATGAGAAACGAGGAGGGGAGAAGAAAATGGATGAATGGATGAAGGTGTGCATATAAATGGAAATTGTTGTCCCTCCCCCTAGGTGTGCCTGTGTGTGGATGGGTTTGTGTGTGTGTGTGTGTGTGTGTGTGTGTGTGTGTGTGTGATGTTCTCCTGTGCTGACCGAGGCCAGAGGCTGAACTTGCAAAGCTTTCCTGAATCAGTTCCCCACAGCCTGTCTCTGCTTCCCCTGAATCCTGGGGATCCCCATGGAGGTTCACAGGCTTGTGCAGCAAGCACCTGACCCCCTAAGCTGCCTTCCCAGCCCCCATGTATTCTCTCTAAGGAACTTATTGTCTTGGTAACAGGTGAGAGTGTAGGTGGTTTGAAACTTTTCACTTCCTGATGACTTTCTCTGGGTGACTTACTTTGCACAGTTTGCAAAGTGCAGAAGCGCAACTGGTGTCAGCTTTGTGCTTTGGAAATAAGGGAGAAAATAAGTAGTTGTGGCATAAATCTGAAAACTGAGCTGCGCCACCCCCCACCCTCTTCCCAGCTTTGATTTTTATATCTTAGTTTATTTAAGCCTCTGGTTACTTCAAAATACTCTGGAAATAGAGAAACATTGTGTGCATTCTTGGGACACTCCTGTTGTTTGTTAGGGCTTCTTCATAGCTCCATTCATCCCTACCCTGCTCATTTGGCATTGATGTAGTTTTAAAAATAAATTTGATATTGACTCTTAAGTATCAAAATTTAACTTTTTCCTTCCATGGCCATGAGTCTCTTATTCTGTTGTTCTTGGTTACCTTGGAAATCGCTTTGCTGTTCTAACTGCAAAAGGAGAATGAACATCTAGACTGTACAGACTCCCAGGGGGATGATGTTCATGGGGCCAGGCTCCCCACAGCACTTCCAGTGGTAACCGGCCTTGCATTTGATTCTGAGTTGTAGTCCTTTGTGACTTGTTTGTAAACCAGCTCCTTCAGAATCCCAGGCTAACAGATTTTGAATCTATGGTCAGAAGGATGCCCCCTTTTTCTCAGTGTATCCTTGGAAGGGAGTAGGTTAACAGGCAATCATTTTATGCTGCCCTGAAATCTGAATTGGTGTCTCTGGAACGTCTTGAATCAGTTAGGGTGGAATTGGTTTCCCTCCAGCAGAATTCAATTTCTCTTTTATGATTAGTAGTGCAGTTACTATGATACCACTCCTTGTGCATCCCAGCTCTTGCTGTGGTTCATTTGGGACCTGCTGCTGTGTGTTAGGTGAAGGGATTAGACATCTCTTCTCTTTGAAAGAATCTGTGGTTCCGTAGGGAGAAACCGATTCTCCAGGCAGATCAGTGACGTGAGGCCATGTCTGTGAGAGCATCTATGGTGATGATATAGAGAACAGGAAGACTGGGACTGCTTACATGTGGTCAGGGATGTGGATGAAAGGGCCTTGAATGGAAGCCTGGTGTAAGAGGCCTCAAGTTGGTTTAATCCAGTCTTCCATATCTGTGTCCCTACCTTAGAGAAATATTTATCCACTCTTGGGCTGGTGATCAACTAGGCCTTTGGTGGAATTTTCCTATCCATCCAGACTGCAGAAGGCTCCTTAGGCTGAGAATTTACAGAGGCCTTTCATGGTGGGGAATTGCACTTTTGGCTTTTGGTCAGCATTGTAGCCCAAGAATGAAGTCAGCTCTTTGCTAACATTACTCTGTCTCAGATGCTTGGTGGCGACATGGGTTAGTGGCCACTCTGTTGTGTGATGTAGATTCAGGACTTTGTTCTCCATACTTGCAGGAAGTCCTGTTGATGAGCACAGTTTTAGGTCCTTGCAACTCCAAAATGCTTCACCTGACAACACCAGTCAGTGTGGTGTGGAACTTACAGAGCCTCAGGTTCCATGGCAGAGCTGTGGAAATAGAGTCTGCATTTTAACAGCACTCTCAGGAGCAGTGTGTGCACCAGGGTTTGAAAGTACTGTTGTAGGCTGCCCTGAGTCCTGGCTGTGTTCAGAGTTGCCGGGTGGGGGAGGGGGTGTCTGTGGACTGGAAGAACCTGGTTCTGTCTCCTAAATTCTTTTTTTTTTTTTGTTTTTTTTCGAGACAGGGTTTCTCTGTGTAGCCATGGCTGTCCTGGCACTCACTTTGTAGACCAGGCTGGCCTCGAACTCAGAAATCCGCCTGCCTCTGCCTCCTGAGTGCTGGGATTAAAGGCATGCGCCACCACCCCCGGCTTGTCTCCTAAATTCTGATTTCATATGATTTGGGTGAGGCCTGGAGCTTTTATATTTGTAAAAGGCTCCTCCCTAGTTGATAATCACTGATAGAGAGGTGATTATTGTATGTTGTGTGCAAGGTAGTGATGAATCAAGGTTATGCATAACTTGGGGAAAGGATGTGGTTTTGGAGGGGAGGAAACTGAAGTCAAGACAGGAATGTCTGCAGAGGTGACCTTTGAGCAGTCTGGAATGTAGAGGCTGCCTGCTTGCAAAGACCTAGGCATAGATGAGCCCGGGAAAAGGGCTGAGATGTGAGTATCAGGGCAGACAGAAGGCCTGTGATCAGAGGTGAGGGAGAGCAGAGGGGTCTGTGTGGAGGGGTGGCTTAGGTCCAGATAGCACTGGGCTTTACCTTGGGGAGAGAATTTGCACTTTGGCTGTGGAATGGTGCGAAGCTGTTATAGGGTTTGGGGCTCAGACTCCTATGGTCTGATTTCCTCTTTAGGATTTACTTTTTATTGATTTGTGTCTTTGTGTGACTTTCAGAGTGCAAATGCCCTCAGAGCTTATGCAGCCAGAGTTGTACGCAGCTGTGAACTGCTTGGTTGTGGGTGCTGGGAATGAAACTTGGAACCTCCAGAAGAGCAGGAAGTTCTCTTACAATAAACCATTTCTCCAGTCACTGCTTCACAGTTTAAAGACATTTCAGTGCTTGTTCCTAGTCCCAGGAGAAAGGTGGGGAGACCAGCAAGGGAGTAGGGGTTCATTTGGATACTGCGGTGGTGGCAGTGCAGAAGTGTCCTTTGAACTGGGTGTCATTCCCTGGTACTTGAAGCATGGGTCTCCTATCATCCCCAAGGTAAAAGTGGCACTGTCCAGCATGCCTTAGTGGTAGAGACCAGGTCTACTGTGAGGATTGGCTGGCTGGAGGACTTGTATTGAAAGCAGTCTTTTTTGTTTTTGTTTTTTGTTTTTTGTTTGTTTGTTTTTGGTTTTGGGTTTTTTTTGGGGGGGGGTTCAAGACAGGTTTTCTCTGTATAGCCCTGGGGGTCCTGGAACTCACTTAGTAGACCAGTCTGGCCTCGAACCCAGGAATCCACCTGGCTCTACCTCCTGAGTGCTGGTATTAAAGATGTGTACCACCACACCTGGCTATAACTAGCATTTTTATGAACTTTAATTCTATGTTAAGAAAATGTGCTTTTGCCAGTTGGTTGCCTAATACCAAATGGTCAGCACCGAAGCCAGACATATAAATAATTTTATACAGATTGTGCAGGCTGTGTTTACATATTTAGGGAATATACATGTATGTATAAAATAACAAATGAAAAGAGAGGTTATGAATTTGAAAGAGAGCAAGCAGGGAGATGTGGGTTGGTTTGGAGAATAGAAACAATGAGATTATATTACAATTTCAAAAAATGAAGAAAAGTAATTGTAAAGTAAGAAAGCATTAAATGGGCTTATTTAAGTTTATTCCTTTTTGAGAGAGGTCATATAGGCACCATGGAGTCATGTGACTCTGGGTTTCAGCAGGTGACAAAACAGGAGTTCTGACCACTCTGGTTGGTTCTTCAATGTCCTTTCACTGTACAGAGGTGGGTTTCCTTAGTGCAAGCTAGTGTCCATTGAGTCTCTGCAGGCCAGCTTCCATTGTTGTCAACTTAGAGGAGCCAAGACTGACAACTCCAGAGATATCAAGTGCTAACCCCTGGGGAGGCATTAGAGGCCCTTTTTTAGAGGCTTTTCTTTTCTTGTTTTACTTTTTAGTCAGGGCTTCAGGGTTGCCTTCAACTCTATGTACCAAATATAACTTTGGATTTCAGATCCTCCTGCCTCTGCCTCCACCTTTGAAGGCTGCAATTACAGCATGTGTTATCATGTTTGTTTTATGTGGTGCCAGGGATCAAACTCTGAGCCTCTTGAATGCCAGGCAAACATTCTACCAACTGAGCTGCCTCTATAACCTCTAGAGGCGTTTACTGAGAGGCCTTCACTGCCACAGAGTGAGTTGTCTAATAATATACCTGGTCCCTTAGGGCTGTGGGTTCCAGAAAACCATCTGGGTTGTGTACATAAAGGCCTCATAGTGAATTACTCAGGCTGGGTCTTCCAGGCCAGGAGATCTGGGTGTGGTGGCTGCTCTTCTTAGAGGGGCACAAGCTAAACCATGCCAATTAAGGTAACTGTTAGGGACAGACCTTCCACCTAGGGCTGTCCTAATCATCAGGATCCATTCTTCTCAGATCAAAGAAAAAGTCTCCAAAACTAATGCCCACAGGAACATGGCAGAAGAGGGGGTACAAAGAGCATCAGAGGACACATTTGGTAAAACACTTGCTTTCTGGATATAATGTGACCATTGCACCCTGGGCAGTGCCATTCCATTTATATGCACAAGATCCAGCCTAACAGATATTGAGTAATATTCCATCAGGCAGCACTAAGTGACCGTACTAATGATGGTGATGGTGATGAAGAAGGAGGAGGAGGAGGAGGAAGAAGAGAAGAAGAAGAAGAAGAGGAGGAGGGGATGGAGAGGGAGGAGAAATGGGGGAACTAGGAGGAAAAAGAAGACACAATGGAGACATGAAGGTGCAAGTGTCAGAGAGGATGTAGGTAGAGGTAGGAATGAGAGATAGAAACAATCAAGATATACTGTGTGCACATATGAAATTGTCAAAGAATAAATTAATAACAAATAAATAATAAACCTTCCAGTTCAGCTCACCCCTGCTTCCTGACCATTGTCTTGCCTCTAACAACCCTAACACTAAGAACCCTAATCCTAACCGTAACCCTCTAATAGGCTAACCCTAAGTCTAACCCTGCTTACTGTGAGGGAAATGTGTTCATTATACCTTTTGAAGTGAGAAACCATTTCTTATTCTTGATCTTTTGAGATCATCAGATCCACTTTCAGTCTAGGCAATAGATTCTTTTGGCATCCTACATACATAAAAGACAATGAACAGGGTTGTTCTTTCATTTTTTATACTTGCCCTATTTTTGTATTTTAGAAAAGGTGATTTGCTAGTTTGATTTTTAAAATTGGCATTGGAAAGTACTTATTTCTTCAGAATTCTGGTACATAGTGAATATCAGCTGTAATATCCTGCAACATGAGATAACCCGTCCTTGATTTTTCTAAGTTCCCTTGGCCAAGAACCTTTCTATTATAGACATTAGAGAGACATTGTATTAAATTTCCTTTCTGTATCCACAGAGAAATTCATTCTGATTTGAGATATGTTTATCTAGAGAACCTGTCCTAATACAACTGTGGCTTTTCTCTACTTTGCCACTGATGCTGATGTGCTGGCTAACAAGAGGGCTCAACAGTGTTTCCCTTACGTTTGTGGCTTTCCTCCCAGGGTTGGTTGGTTCCTATCATCTGGGAAAGGGAGCTGCAGTCTCCCTGAGCCCAGCACTGAGCCACAAACAAAACTCTTGTTTCCTAAAATCCCTCTTTAATGTTCATTGCCTGGGCACCCTCTCACTCAGATTGATAACCCCACTGCACCTTGGGTAATGGGCTATGCATGCTCTTCCCCTGGATTTCAGGAAGAAGAAGGCAAGTGATGTGAGGCAAGCTCAGGCAAGGTCTGAAGTCAGGTCCTGGTAATGGAGGATCATTACTCACAGTGGGCAGGAGCAGGCAGCTGGCTAGCCTGAGCTGGAATGTGTTGGCAACTAAAAGGGGGAAGAAAGGAAAGGGGGGGGGGAAGGCCCAAGCTCTGTCAGAGTTCCACCTATGCTCTGGACAGAGATGTGGGAGAGCTGCCATTCACTTTCAACTCAGCCCTGAGTGGGCATCTAAGCCTTTGACCCACTCTTTGGGTCTGAACAAGGGGCAGCCCAACCTGGGAGCCCCAGGGATACTTTTCTAAAGCCCTGGAGTTATGGGAGAAAGGGATGAGGGATGAGAGGTTCCCACACCTGTGAGAGTGAGCACAGTGGATCTGCAGTGGAGCACATGAAGACCTTCCATCTGGAGAGTAGAAAGGGCTCATTACAAGAAAGCCTATCCCATCCTCCAAGGGCAGTGGGCCTTGATTAACAGAGACATTCTATAGTTTTAGAGCTTTATTATAGAAAGGCAGGGAGAAAGAGAGAAGGTAGAAGAGAGAGAGAGAGAGGCCCCTCTAGAAGGCTAGAAGGGGGAAGGCTAGATAGAAAGAGAGTAAGAGGGAGAGAGGAGAGGTCAAAGAGAAAGGAAAGAGGAGAGAGGAGTGCAAGAAATGAGAGGTAAGAGATCAAAGGAGTGAGAGCAAGAGAGATAGACAGGGCTGAACAGCCCTTTTTATGGTCTTTACTGTTGCTAGGTAACTGGGGAGGAGTTTAGCCTGAAGGTCAGAAGCTTGGGACATTGCCTACATGACTTTTAGCCAGGCTTCTCTTGTGGTTGCTGGGGTGTGGGTGGGGGACTGTAACTTAGGCAGGAGCCTGAGTTCCAGAAGCATGAGGGAATTGATACCTTCCTTGTCACATAGGTGAATTATCACCCTCCTGGGGTTCAGACCTCAGCTCAACTGGAGACCACCCTGTCTGTGCACAGCCCAGTGCCCCACATGAATGGTGAGTTCTCCCCCAGGGCTGGGAGGGGTGAGAGTCCTCTTGGGGACTGGCTCAAATGCTAATGTAGTGCAAACCACACCTGAGATCTGGAAAAGGTGTGGCCCTGGACATGAAGCACACTTTAACCATAAAGAAGGGTGAGGCCCACTGGCCAATCAAGATCTCCACAGGCAGACCTGCCAGTCAGACAAGGAGGCAGGATCTTCCCAGTGCCTTTCCCCAGGTTCACTGTGGCTGTGCAGGCTTGAATGGTTCTCTGTGTCCTGCTCTGAGCTCTGCTGTTGGGTGCTGTGAGAGGACCTCAGGGAAGCTCTTGATTTCGAGGCATGGTGAGCACAGGGTTACTGCCCACAGAGGATAGGGGCAGGGTGGTGCTGAGCAGTGGAAGCTGGGGTGGTGAGTCCTCTCTGGGGCTGGATGGGAAGTATAAGTCATATGTGAGCACCTGTGAGGTCTCTCGTGTTGCTTCTCACTTGCTCCATCGGGGCGACCTCTGAATAACTTCCCCATCATTGCCCAAATCCTTTGGACCTTAGTTAGGCTGGCTTGTGAAAACAAGGGTGGTTTCTTTGAGTCTGTAGCACACATGTCCAAACCCCTTTGTCTTTTAGTATACATTAAGAAGACAGGTAAAAATCGAATAGGTCTGATTTCATACATTATACTTGTTTTTGTTTTGTTTAGGTTTTGTTAATTTTTTTTCTGTTGCAGTTTTTTCATATTTTTTACATCATATGTTTAGTGAGTTGAGTATTATTTGGCAAAGGGACTTTAATAATTTCAGAATTTTTTTGTGGTTTTATTGAAAAATGATAAACCTCTGAGTTGATATTCTTCTATTCCAATCGTTTGTAATTTTCGCCATCACATATTTTGTAGAAGTCCTAGTTGTTTATTGCCATGAAACTTTTAGAATCCACATTTTTTGACTGAGATATCAATTTTTTCTCTTCCTCTTGAATCCCTGAGATTCTGTCTTCCTTTCCTGTTCTGTGGGTGAAACTTGCCTCTGTAGTTGTCAGGTAATCTCATGTCCTGCTCTTAGGGACTTAGCAACTGCTTATGTCATTTCCTGCCTCCATCCCCTGTGTCTGTTGTCAGGCGTGCTTTATATACATGGACCACCAGCTATAGCAGATCTCTATTTTTGTTCCCTGTCCCTGTTCTCTGCACATGCACACTCTCTGTCATCTCTCCCCTCATGGCTCTCTTTCTCCTCCCTGTCTGTGTGTCTGTCTGCAGGTCCTCTTGTGTATTTCTATCCCTTCCCCAGGTTCTCACTCCTCTCCCTTCCCCCAAACAACCTCTTTTGCACTTTATCTGTTGCATGCTTTCATTTCTCAGACCTGCTGTGATGGGATAGCTTGGATTTCTTGGTTGCAATTGTTCCTGGCTGTTACTCTCTATGTTGCTATGCTGGTGTGTAGCCATCTCTGTTTGGGTGATTATTGACCTAGGTACTGGCCTCTGGGTTTGTCTTTTTGGGTGGGAGTTTTGTTCCTGGGTTACTGTTTGATACATGGATTTGAAGAGAGTGTTCACTGACAGTTTCCTATTTTACTGACCTATTTGGTGAGTATGGTCAACAGGGGATGCTTTGTGATATTAAAAGCTGGGAGAAGCAATAGGCAAGAACAGAAGATCTTAGTAATCCACAAGGAGACATAGTCAGGAGAGAGATCAAGCAGCCCATGGTGTTTAATACAATGTTGGAACAACTGGGAAAATTGAATCTGGGATAAAAAATCAATCATGAAGTTGATCTATGGAAGCTTACCTTGTGTCCTTTCAGGCATGGAATGTGGTTGAACAGGGAGTATCTGCCCAAGTGGGGGCTGAGACACAGGGATGAGGCAGGAATGGATGGACAGGTGGGGATTGTCTATGGTGTCTATAGGAGTCTTGCACAGGAGGAGAGGAAAATTACACTGCTACTCTTTTCCAGTGTTAAGGGTAGCTGATATTAGGGTCTGCAGTAACAGATAGTGTGGTAGGTCTTTGGACAAAGTCTAGTCTACAGACAGGCATGGTTGTGGTTAACCAGGAGTTTCTGTCGATAATCAGGGGCTCAGCAACAGAGATGAGTTTGTAAATCCCAAACAGTTTGCTTTTTGAGAATGTACATTTGTACATTCCAGCAAAAATCCCATGACAAAATCCCCTTATCAACAGCCAGTTAAGGTACATCAGCAGGGTCAAGCTACCTAGAGATAACTAAGACCTCCTATAGAAAACAAAAACAAAAACAGCTTACCCATCATGGCTGTCAGATTTTTTTGCCCCCCTTGCTTGGTTCCTGCACATTATGTCAGACATACAGTTTTCAAAATATTACAATGCTGATTTGTATGCAAACTCCCCACTCTTGTTGTAACTACAATATATACTCAAAACCTCTAGACTTGATCTCTCAGTTTGTACCTAATGGGAGTTTGACTGCTGAGAGTCCTTGTTACTGAGCTCATAAAAAAGACCTCTGTTTATTTGCATTGCAATAGGCTCTGTGCTGGTCATTGCAGTTTCTGTGAGTTAGGCATAAAACCTTCATGCTTTGACTGGACCCCCAAGACCCTCAGGACTCCCATCGGAAGGGTTGAGAGACCGCTGTTAGGATGTGTCATTGCTGTTCTTTGTATCAGTGACCTGTCTGTCAGAAATGTGTCTGTGTACCTTGGTTTTTTTATTTTTCTTGAGTACTTGTGGAGTGAGATGAACATAGTGAATGTGGAACTCCAGTGAAGTGGAAATGCTGGAGAGTCCTAGCTACAAAGGGCTAGGAAGATGTTCCAGGCCCTGGAACAGGGGTTGTATGCCCCTGGTCTTAATTTCTGGGAAGTTACAGTAGTCTTGGAACCCTGCTCCATGGCTCACAGCTGCCATTCTGTCTTCATTTTCTCCTCTGTACAAGTGGTGGAATCTGCTGCTTAGCCTTCACTGCCCCCTCGTGGCCCTCTATTATGTGTGTGCCACTTTAGTATTCTCTTACTGAGAGAGGAAGTGAGACTGATTCCATCCCAATTGATATAGTTACTCACCTTCCACCTTGGGTTAAATCCCTCTTATCAAGAGGACCTGTACCCTTTAAATTGCCCCTGACAGAGAGCTCTTTATGACCGCATTCAGGGCAAAATCAGACTCTGCAAAACAGGGTGGAAAGGACAAAGACCTCATTTTGCCCCCTTCTAAACAACCCTGTTCTCAGTCTCTATGTGACTCTGTAGTTTTGAACTTGGAGCTGTCAGTGTATGGGAGGTTGTTTTTCATCCCTTCCAGCAAAGTTAGCATATCTTCCTTAGACCAGCAATCTTATTTCCAGGTCTGTGGGCAATCTGCTCCTCTATTCACCTTCCAGCTGTTTGGCCACCTCTTTGGTCTCCCTGGCCTGGGAATCCAGGGTTAAGGACACCACACCACAGGGCAGTGCAGCCTCCCTTCTCCCCATTCCATCGTATCCTTCCATGCTCAGAGCCAGGAACCCTTCCCATTTTATCCTGGCTCAGACACTACTCCAACTCCCTGATGTGGTGGCAGGGGTCCTGTAATTGATATGGTTAGATCTTTGGTTTTGGAGTTTTACAACTTTCTCATTTATTATTGTCTCTCTGTCATAGTTGTTTTAACTCAACATTTCAGACTACAGTCATCTGAAGGAGCCTCAGTTGCAGGTGTGCCCTCATCAGAATGGCTGGTTTCTATGTCTCTGAGAGATAGTGTTGATAATTAATATAGGAAGACTCTTCCATGAAGGGTGGCAATATTGGGAAGCAAGTGGACATGGGTTGGATGAGAGAGCTAGGTGAGCATTGTAGCCTCCTGTGGCCATGTGAACTGGGTTCCCCTGAAAGGCAGCCCGGGGCTGAAAGAGATCAAAGGGCAACAAAAGAATGAGGCCAAGACAAACCTTTCTGTTCAAAGCCTCTGAAGTTTACTGAGAGTCCCTGCTTATAAAGAGGGTAGGCCCATCATCTGCCAGCCCATTCTTTGTGCCTGGAGCCAGCCCATAGGCGATCTATAGGGCTTGTCTCCAGATAGTCTCCAGGACCTTTCAGCAGGAAGCAGAGTATTGGAGAAGAGCAAATAGAGCCATCAAGGTCAGAAGTCTCTATCCTAGGTGTACTGGCTAGTTTTATGTGTCAACTTGACCAGCTGGAGTTATCACAGAAAAAGGAGCTTCAGTTGAGGAAATGCCTCCATGAGATCCAACTGTAAGGCATTTTCCCCATTAGTGATCAAGGGGGAAAGGCCCCTTGTGGGTGGGACCATCTCTGGGCTGGTAGTCTTGGTTCTATAAGAGAGCAGGCTGAGCAAGCCAGCGGAGGCAAGCCAGTAATGAACATCCCTCCATGGCCTCTGCATCAGCTCCTGCTTTCTGACCTGCTTGAGTTCCAGTCCTGACTTCCTTGGTGATGAACCAGTATTGAAGTGTAAGGCGAATAAACCCTTTCCTCCCCAACTTGCTTCTTGGTCATGATGTTTGTTTAGGAATAGAAACCCTGAGTAAGACACTAGGTAATCTCCTTCTTAATGGCAGCAAGGTCAAAGTCTAGCTCAGCCTGTTTCAAGGCTGAGGGAGGCTACAGAGCATGAGAGAGTGACCAAGCAAGAAAGCAAGGCAGGAAGTAGTGTTTGTCAAATATTTTTGCCTTCATTTTCTAGCTTCAGTTTCTAGTCTGAGCTCGCAGTAGGATGGGCTGTGATCTGACAGAACCGTGTAAAACAAACATTTATTACCTGAGATGCTTCTGCTCAGAGGAAACCATCACAGCAGCAGAGCTGCAAGGTAGAACAACAACAATAACAGCAACAACAACAATTGTTTCAAAAGCTGATTTTGCTGCTGGACAGAATCTCTGGTCTCTTTTGAAGGAATATGGAAAATATCAGAAATTGAGATGGCAAAAGTCATAGAAAGCTGTACATGGAGCTTAATCGGTTCTTCCTGTAGGGTCTGGAAGATTGGAGTGTTGACAGTAATGCAGCCACACGAAGTTGAGATCATACTATTTCAGTGGAAAATAGACTGAAAACTTTAGGAAGAAGTCATTTGTGTGATATTTTAGCCAAAAAAAAAAAAAAAAATCTTTGTACTTGGCTTATTCCCTGAAATATTGAGTATTGAGTAAAATTATTGCTTGATTTGTATATTTTTATTCTATTGATATGTTTTTGTTCAATCTTCCTATTTCTTTACTCAATTTACATTCTAATCGGTACAACCACCCCATTCCACCTTCCGAGTCCCTCATCACTGACTCCCTTTTATCTCCCCATGGAGGGTGGGAACCTCTTGAGTATCCCCCAACTATGGCATGTCAAGTCTCTGCAGGGTTAGACACATCCTTTCCCACTGAAGTCAGACAAAGCAGCCCAGTTAGGGAAACAGTTTGGACAGACAGGAACAGCTTAAGGGACATGCCCTGCTCTGGATGTTGGGGACCCCATGAAGACTGAGCAGCATATCCACTACATATATGGTGGGGGCCTCCGTCCCAGCCTGTGTGTGCTCTTTGGTTGGTGGCTCCATCTCTGAGAGTCTCCTAGGTTCTGGGTTAGTTGACTCTGAGGGTCTTCTCATGGACTTCCTATTCCTTCAGAGGCTGTCAATTCTTTCCCTAACTCTTTTAAAATACTCCCTGAGCCCTGTCCAATGTTAGGCTGTGGATGTCTGCATATGTTTCAGTCAGATGCTGGATGGAGACACTCAGAGGGCAATGATGCTAAGCTACTATCTGCAAGTATAACAAATTATCCTCAGTAATGCCAGCCTTGGTGCTTGCCCAAGAGATGGGTTACCAGTTGGGTCGGGTATAGTTTGGCCATTCCCTCAGTCTCTGTTTCAACTTTGTGCCTGCCTTACTTGCAGACAGAACAAATTTTAGGAGAAAAGGTTTTTGGTTTTTTTGGTGTACTGAACACTTCACTGGTGGTTCTGCCTGTCTGCAAGATGTCACCTCTTCATGGTCCATAACTCAATGCTATCTATCTCAGCTAAGATCACTTCCCTAGCCACATTTGTGCCCTCCCAATCATAGTCTCAGGCACATTCTACAGATGTTCCCACCCTAGCCCTGCTCCCTCCCAGCAAGTGCTGATTTTATTTCATTTTCTTGGCTCTCTGTCCTTCCCTTGTCTCTTACCACACCTGTTCCTAACACTCCCCTTCTACTTTCTTAACTACTGTCCCATCCAGTTTTCTCCCTTCCATCTGCCTCTTCTGTCTCTTTCATACCCCGTTCTGAGTGAGATTCAACCATGCTCATTTGTGCCTTGTCTCGTTTAGTGTCTTTCTGTCTATGAAGTGCAGTGTGGATATTCTGTAGTTATTGTTATTATTCACTTGTAAGTGAGTACGTACATGCATGTCCTTTTGTGCCTGAGTTACCGCATTCCAGATATTAGTTTCTAATTGTACCCATTTCTCTGTAAAATTCATGATGTCCTTGTTTTTTATACCTAAATAGCATCCCATTTTGTAAATGAAACATGGTTTTTGTGTCCACATTTCAGTTGAGGAACATCTGCATTCTGTCCTGTTTCTAACTGTTATACATAAAGTGGCTGTGAACTTAGTGGAGCAAATGCCCTTGTGGGTATATGCCTATGAAGGTACCCTGAGTGTAACACTTCCTCCTGCTTGCTGTGTTTTAAATTAATGGAAGGAGTATTCACAGTATTTCCTCATCCCAGGATGGAACCTTAAAGAAAACCTGCTGCAAATGTGATCCAAGGGAGTCAGTGTCCATTAATTTAGAAGCCAAACTTCACAGGATCATCCACATTGTGCCGCTTCTGGAAACTGAAAGATGAAAATACCATGGTCATTGATTCTTTCTCTATGGTTTCAGTTTAGCACCACTCCAGCTATCTTTTGACAAAGTCAGGATCCCAGGGAAGACTCTGTGAGAGTTCCTTGCATTTAAGTGGTGAGGTTGATGCTTGAGTTGCATTTTGTGACCACAGGTTGTGGAGAAAACTAACACATTGAGGAATCTGCCATGGAGAGATGCTTACAGGGAGATGAAGTACCCAAACTGAGAGATGTATAAGAAGTTACAGGAAGAGCACCATCTATGCCTTTAGGAATTGAAGTCCAATGTGTTTGAGACAAAGCTATAGGATTTGGTGTTTGCCCTGCTGTTTTTCTTGCCTTTGTCCAATCTTTTCTCTCTATGTGCACATTCCTATCGATTGGAATGGGAGTGGGTATTCAGTGCCATTTTATGTTGGAAAGATATAACTTGCTTTCTGATTTTACAAGATGTGGCTGTCAAGATATTGTCTTGAGTATCAGCAGAGACTTTAGACATTTCAACCATGCAGGAGCCTTTCTAGATTCATCTTGGGGAAGATGAAAGTGTATACACACTCAAAATTTTCCTTTTTCTTTCTTTCATTTTTTGTTTATCCTATAATTTAGATATTCATTATCACCCTGATCACTGTCACTCTAGGTCCCTGCCCACCCAGACTCCCTCCTTCCATTCTCCTCTGTTTCTCCTTTGAGTGGGGTTGGGTCCCCCTGTGTACCCCATGGGCACATAGATTATACTCTGTTTTTTAGAATGGCATATGCTCGTGACATCAATACTGCCTGAGGCTTCAGAGTCATTGGATTCTGAGTGTTGATATTTCCCCAAACTTTTGTGTTTGTTTTGAAATTTTTAAATAAATAGGAGTGTTTTGCCTGTGTGCGTGAATATGAATATCATGTGTGCCTCATCCTTGGTGTTGTTGGAAGGTGGGCTCAGAACTCCTGTTCATAAAGCCATGGGTCACATAAATGCTAGTAATTGACCACCGTTATCTGGAAGACCAGCAAGAGCTTTCCATGGCTGAATTAGCACTCTCTCCTGCCTCATGTTACTTTTTATGTTCAACACTTATATTACTAATATTTTCATCTGTCCATTGGTCCATTAAATGTGCCTTGATTGCTAATAAAGTTTTACTAATGTTGCAGTTTAAAGCGGTACACTTCCTGTTTCTGCTAGATGAGTACAGAAGTGCAGGGAATGTATACTTCTTTGTAGGAGCTGTAGTAAACAACTGAGTTCTTTCTATCATTTTGGTCTCTGTGGTTGATTTTTGCAGTGGAGTAAGGGTCTTAATATGTAAACTTTGCTGTCCTGGAATGTGTTACATAGAACAGACAGGGATCCACCTCAGTGACGTATACCTACCCGTGACTCTGGGATTAAAGACATGAACAAATACACCCTGCTTGTCCATGATTTTTCTTGTTAGTGATTTTTCTTACAATTTCTGGGATGTGTCCTCAGTACTGTTGATCTGTTTCACCCTACATCTCCCTCTCAATTGGAATTCCTATCAAAAGACTTTACCCTATTCATTTAAAATGTTCATAAGCAACACAGGTGAACCTTCAACTCAATTTACTTTAAAATGTTATGGTACTTAGATTATAACTTCTGTGTCCAGAGGTCACTGGAGGAAGCTCCAGAATTACATGAATATATGGTCAAGGAAGCGTACATTTACTTTACAGTGATGTCAGTACCATGCTTTGTGATGTACACATGTATGGGATATTTTAGGATGCAGTGACTTATGATGATGTGCATGTGAACTTCACTGGGGAAGAGTGGAATTTGCTGGATCCTTCCCAGAAGAGTCTCTACAAAGATGTGATGCTGGAGACCTACTGGAACCTCACTGTTATAGGTATGACTGTGAATTTTCTTTTGCTTTTCAAAATAGTGGGAAGACATGTCTCTTGGTGAGTGATGATGCTCTGTTATTTCAATTGAGAACAAGGAAGACTGAGCTGAATAAATAGTGTCCAGTGATGTGAAAATTCACAGTACCTTGAATTTTGCCTTATTTCCAATACTATATCATTCATTTTTCTGGTACTGTCTTTTAGGCTACACTTGGGAAAACCATCATATTGAAAGACATTGTCAAAGTTCAAGAAGAAATGAAAGGTAATTTTCATGTGCAAGCTGATGCAATTATGCCTCTGAGGAAATTTTACTATTTTATGGAAGCTCTAAAGAAAATCAGCAGTGTAAAATGTCAATGCTTCACGTGTAACTATAATTATAATATTCTTTTTTTTAAAGATTTATTTATTTATTATATGTAAGTACACTGTAGCTGTCGTCAGATACTCCAGAAGAGGACATGTGGTTGCCAGGATTTGAACTCAGGACCTTCGGAAGAGCAGTTTGTGCTCTTAACCACTGAGCCATCTCGCCACCCTAATTATAATATTCTTAAAAAAATGTTCTGCCTCGATGTAGTTATCTGATTTATCTATCAAAGCATTCCTCAAGACAAGGAAACATTGCCTTAAGAGATACCGTTATTCAATTTTTACCTCTATTAGACCTATACTGATCTGACAATTTGTATAGACTTACAAGACTTAGATATTGCACATCGAATAGTGATAAATATATATCCAAAACCTTCAGATTAGCAAATAATCCATGGGAAAGTTGGTGATACTCATATTCTTATACTAAAATTGATCATTTGTTTAGGGTACAGTTTATGAGAGTCAAGAGTGTTGTCATAGGAGAAACCTTAATTCATATATTACATGTCTATGAGGAACAAAAAGTCAAACAGTGTGAATGCAATGTGGAAACCTTTCATCTGTTATTTTTCTTTTAATGTATATATCATGTGTCACAATGGATGAAAGCCATGTGAGCATAGGGATATTGAAAGAAGCAATGTACTGCTTTCTATCCCAGAGCAGTGAGAAAATATGTCAGATTCTGCCTTTGGTAGACATTCTGAATATGATAAACGTTTGCAATCAATTGGTTTTCTAATTTTACTGGGAACTTCTCCAAGCTCACACTGTATAAAATCTTTATGGGTACTAGGAATTTGGAAATTCTTTTGTTTGTCCTGGTTCACATTCAAATGTGATACAATTCATGCTACAGTGAAAAATTATGAAAGCAATTACTGTTATAAAGCTCTGGGTTGTTCCATTTTCCTCATATACATGAAATACATCATATAAATATCCCATATAAAACGGATGTTATAAATGTCAGCCATGTAATAACCATCACAGATATCTCGAAAGATGCAAAACAACCCGTAATGAGGGAGAACACCATGAACATATAAAGTGATTTAACCAGATGATCTGGTACATCTTTATCAGTAGACCAATTTGTAAACTTTATTCATCTTGATGAAATGATTGAACAAGGAAATTAATGTAGTAAACATATCACATGTGCCAATTTTCATTGCAGGTATGTAAGTAACCATAGTGGAGAGAAACTCTATGAATGTAATGAACGTTCTAAAGCCTTTTCATGTCCCAGTCATCTCCAATGTCATATAAGAAGACAAATTGGAGAAAAAACACATGAACATAATCAATGTGGTAAAGCCTTTCCAACACCCAGTCATCTTCAATATCACAAAAGAACCCATACTGGAGAGAAACCATATGAATGTCATCAATGTAGTCAAGCCTTTAAAAAATCCAGACATTTTCAACGTCATAAAAGAACACATACTGGAGAGAAATCTTATGAATGTAATCAATGTGGTAAAGCGTTTGCACACCTCAGTAGTTTAAATCGTCATAAAAGAACACATACTGGAGAGAAACCCTATGAATGTCATCAATGTGGTAAAGCCTTTTCATGTCACAGTCACCTCCAATCTCATAAAAGAACACATACTGGAGAGAAACCCTATGAATGTAATCAGTGTGGTAAAACCTTTTCACGATTCAGTACTCTCCAATGTCATAAAAGAACACATACTGGAGAGAAACCCTATGAATGTAATCAGTGTGGTAAAACCTTTTCACGATTCAGTACTCTCCAATGTCATAAAAGAACACATACTGGAGAGAAACCCTATGAATGTAATCAATGTGGTAAAGCCTTTTCACAAAACAGTCATCTCCAATGTCATAAAAGAAAACATACTGGAGAGAAACCCTATGAATGTAATCAATGTGGTAAAACCTTTGCACGTCACAGTTATCTCCAATGTCATAAAAGAACACATACTGGAGAGAAACCCTATGAATGTAATCATTGTGGTAAAGCCTTTGCAGGTCACAGTGGTCTCCAATATCATAAAAGAACCCATAATGGAGAGAAACCTTCGAAACCTAATCAATGTGATAAAAGACTTTTCACAAAGTTATTGTCTCTATAATCATAAAAGAACCCATATTAGATAGAAACCTCATGAATGTCGTCAGTGTGCTAAAACCTGTGCATATCCCACTTGTCTTCAAAATGTAAAAAATTCCACACTGGAAAAAAATCTTATGAATGTAATCAATGTGGTAAAGACTTTTTACAACTCTATAGTCTCAATTATTTTTAAAGAAGACATAAAAGACAGAAACCTTAGGAAGGTAATCGGTGGTGTAAAGCATTTGATGTCACGGTCATCTACGATGACATAAAAGATCACATACAAGTGAGAACCCACGTGAATGTTATGAACGTAGTAAAACCTTTGCATGTCAGAGTACTTTAGGCATACACAAGACAAACCACACTGCAGAGAAACCCCAATTTAAATGTTTGCTTTTCTGAGAGTTGGTTTGGTCATGAGATCTGTTCCTAGCCATTGAAAGGCTGAGGGAGAAACCCTCTGAGTATATTTAATATGGGAAAGCCTTTGCACAATTTTGTAGTCATCTTCATCATGGAAGAATTTGAACTGGGTAGAAACATTGTGAATCTATTTAGTATGGTGAAGCTTTTTCATTGAGCTTCTTTTTATGGATATTCTTCTTTATATGAGACTATTCGTACTGGTGACAGATGCTATGAATGTCAGCAGTGTGGTAAAGCCTTTAAGTTGTTGGGTCCACTGAGGTTCAACACAACTCACACTCCAGGACAATGCAAAGGATAAGAATTTATTGGGCTGGGTGGTGGTGGTGCACTCCTTTAATCCTAGCACTCGGGAGGCAGATGCAGGCTGATTGCTGAGTTTGAGGCCCAACAAGTCTAGAGTGTGTTCCAGGACAGCCACGGCTACACAGAGAAACTCTGTCTGGGGGAAAAAAAAAAACGAAAAAAAAAAATAAGAATTTATTGGAATTAAGTCACTACTTATCAGTGAGAGACACAAAATCATACTCAGAAGTTTATCTTCAAAACCTCACCGCCCCTACCCAACCTGAGACAGAAACTTGTATAGCTTTCAAACACAAAAACCTCAAAGTCCTGGGCCTTACAGCTACATTTTGTCCCAAATCAAAACTTATTTTTATTGAATGAGTCAATAAATGGTGATTGCTAACTCCTTGTATTTTGTTGTTGTTGTTGTTGTTGTTGTTGCAGCTGCGGGTGGTGTTGGTGTTGGGCTGTGTGTGTGCTTTCCCTTCTTTTGTAGACAGTAAGAGATTATTTACTACCTGTGTTTTCATGTGTATCCTTAACTTCCTCAGGTTAGATTCTACCTCTATCTCTTTGTGTAGGTCTGTATGTTTAGAGAGAGGTTGTTTAAATTTGAGTTTATCGTGTACTATCTTATTTTTTTCCATTTACAGTGTAGTCATTTTATTACATATTAAAATCCAGGCATCTGTTGTTTCTGCGACACATGTGTACAAACCCTTCTGGCGTCTGTAGACTCCAAGGAGACAACTGTGATCTTAGTAGATCTTCCTTTATGTTTTTCCTGGCTTTTTACCTTTGCAGCTTTTAGTATTCTTTCCTTGAACTGTATGTTTTGATTATTACACAGGGAAGAGACTTTATTCTTTTGGTCCCTTCTGTTTGGTGTTTTGTTGATTCTTGTGCTTTCTTTAGGTTAGGAAGTTTTTCTTCTATGATTTGGTTGTCAATACTTTCTGAGACTTTGAGCGAGGATTCTCCTTCCTCTCTCCCTAAGTATTCTTATGTTTAGTCATTTTACAGTGTCCTGGATTTCCATGATATTTTATATCAGGAAGATTTAGACTTAACATTTTCACTGTCTGATTTACCCATTCCTTCTATTGCTTATTCAATGATTGAGATATTTCTTCCATGTCTGTGTTCTGTGGGTGATCCTTGCCTCTGTAGTTCCTTTTTGCAGTCCTAAATTTTTATTCCCACCATTTCCTAAGTTTTAGTTTTCTTTTTTGCTTCTATTTGCACTTTTATGTATTGAATAGTTTTTTTCACTTCACCCATTGGTGTGTTCTTTCTTGGCTTTATTTCTAGGAATTTTGGCTTCCATTATTTTCGGTTTGTGTTTTCCTGGCCTTCTTTGTGGCATTCATTGATTTCCTCCAATTTTTTTCTGTTTTCCTGGATTTCTCTAAGTGATTTGGTCATTTCCTCGTTAAGGAACTCTGTCATCTCCATACATTTGGGGTTATAGTGTTTTTCTGGTAATTTAGCTTTGTTGGAATATTTAAGACCTTCTTTGACAATATAAATGAGCTCAGAGTCATTAACCAGAGAGTGATAAATGTTGGTCCTTATTACATTATCGAGTACCAACGTCATGGAATGGAATGGCTCTATCTGAGCTAAGTATTCAGCTTAGATTTAACCCGATGTGTGATTTATCCCAAGGTTGTTCTTTCTCCTTACACTGGACGGGTAGCCAAGTGAGGCACTTTTTGATAGAGTTACTTTTTGTGAGACACCTGTTTTTATCACTAATCTTGTAGTCACCATTAATTAAAAAAAAAAAAAAAAAAAAAGACCTGATGGTGACAGGGTAAGCGACTTTGTAATTTTCCAGCATGTATTTATTCATGTCTTGTGCATGAAATCAGACCAGATTGGTAGATATGTAAATTGGGGACTTTAGCTTGGTCCAAGCAATATTGAGTTTCTTACTTTGGAGATATGTCCAATGCTCTTTCAGGGTTTAGTCAGCTCAGATGATTGTGACACCGGCCATTGGCTGTAGTTGTGTGTCATGTGACAGATCACAGCAACTGATATTGCACACAGGAGCCAGCTCAAAGAGTAATGTATTAATGCCATTTTTTTTCTGCCATATAACTTCTCTCTCTCTCTCTCTCTCTCTCTCTCTCTATATATATATATATATATATATATATATATATATAAAACTTTTCATTTTTCTTTCTTTAATTAATTTTATTTATTTAAGTACATTCTGCTCCTGTCCCATTGTGGACAGAGAGACAAGGCAGTCCTCTGCTACACATGTGCCTGGGGCAATAGGCCAGTCTCTGGATGCTCCTTGGTTTTTGGCTGGGAGGTCTGAAGTGTCCGGGTTAGCTCACAGTTTTGCTCTTCTTATTGGGTTGCCATCTTCTTCACCCCCTTAAGTCAGTACAGTGACCTGTCCTTATGTAACATTTCAACCTACAACCATATATCGGTATATCGATCTACATATTTCTATATCTGTTCATCTCTATATCTATATATCATCTATATATCTTTAATCTATACATCTATATATCTATATATTACCTGTTAATCTATACATATACATATCTATATGTATATATCTATACATCTATATATCTATCCATATATCAATGAATATATCAATATATTATCTATAAATCTATATATCTATAAATCTTTATATAAAATCTATGTATCTAAAATTTATATATATACATAGTATTCTTATTATTTCATATTAGATTATTATCATTTCTTTTCCTCTTCGTATTATTATTATTATTTCATACCTCTATAATTTATGTGGTGGTAAGAAATCCGCAAGTAATATTTACCACATTAAGTTGGCTGTAAAAACAGCTTGTGCCCAATGACTGAAATGCAATTGAAAGTAAGATGTGGTTTTACACACTTGTAACCTCAGACCCTAACAGACAAAACAGAAACATAGCCAACCCTCATTTTCTTGTGATACAGGAAGAAAGTCCTCTTGGGTCTCTGCTAATAAGGTCACACACACACATACTACATACGTACATTAACACATACACACACACACACACACACACACACACACCACACACATAAACATACACGCACCACACATACACCAAGCACACACACATAAACACCATATACACACGCCCCCACAAAAACCTGCACACGCACATATACCACATACTTACATTCACACACACACACACATACACCACACAGACACATGCACACACACCATGTACAGTAACACACATACACACACCACACATACCCCCACACAGTCACATACATACCACATACATACATTCACACATATACACATACTCCACACATACACATGTACACACCACATACTTATATTCACACACACCACACAGCACATGTACACGCACACCTCCCTTTTTGATTCTGATTCATTTTGCTTAACAATGATTCCTAGTTTCTTCTGTTTCTGTGTAAGTATCATGATTTCACTTTTCTTCCTGACTGCATGAAATCGTGTCGTGTGTACACCTTGTGATCAATTTGGTTAACAAGAATGAATGCATAAAGCAGGGCCTGGGCTGAGGAATTTGCATTGTGGGTGTTCCACTTAGCCAAGAGTGACAAGGCATGTCCCAGAGTCTCTTCTCCCTCAGTGAGCCCCTTGGAGCATGGCTCTTGACCAAGGTTGTGGGGAAGGCAGGATGAGGAAATCAGTAGCTGATATTGTTTGTGTACTTACTTGCCTGGTGACTTCTGCTCCAACCACCAGGTTGTGTGTCTGACCTTCCACAGGTTCCACCATCTGCCTGCACTTTGACCCCATGAGTGTCAAATCAAAACTCCTGGAACCTATTGAATCTGGGGGCTTTGAAACACTTTGAGAAAATATGGACAAGGTGGAGCATGGAGTATCTGAGGTCAGTGAAGCTGGTCTGTATACATTGTAGAAGACATGCATCTGTGAACCCAGAACATGCAGCTCAAAGCATGAATGCTGTGTAGGCTGTAGACCGAGTGAGGGCAATGATTGTCCATGCTACAGATGCCCCATTCTGGTGGAGGGTGTTGACCAGATGGGCCCAGGGAATGTCTCTGTGCCTGTCTCTCAATTTTTCTATGAATCTAAAACTGCCCTAAAATAAAGTCAGTTAAAAATACATATGGGGCCCAAGGAGCTGAAGGGGTTTGAAGCCCCATAGGAGAAACAACATGAACCAACCAGTACCCCCAGAGCTCCCTGGGACTAAACCACCAACCAAAAAGAATCCCATGGCTCCAGCTGCATATGTAGCAGAGGATGGCCTAGTCAGTCATCAATGGAAGAAAGGCCCTTGGTCCTGTGATGGTGCTATGCCCTAGTATAAGAGAATGCCTGGGCCAGGAAGTAGGAGTGTGTAGGTTGGGGAGCATAGGAATGGGGGAAGTGATAGGTGATTTCCAAAGGGGAAACAGGAAAGGGGATAATATTTGAAATGTAAATAATGAAAATATCTAATAAAAAATACATATGGGGACTGGCATGGTGGCTCCGTGCTTAAGAGTTCTTACTGTTCTTTTTTTTTTTTTTTTTTTTACGTATTTTCCTCAATTACATTTCCAATGCTATCCCAAAAGTCCCCCATACCCCCCCCCCCACTTCCCTACCCACCCATTCCCATTCTTTTGGCCCTGGTATTCCCCTGTATTGGGGCATATAAAGTTTGCAAGTCCAATGGGCCTCTCTTTCCAGTGATGGCCCACTAGGCCATCTTTTGATACATATGCAGCTAGAGACAAGAGCTCCGGGGTACTGGTTAGTTCATCATGTTGTTCCCCCTATAGGGTTGCAGATCCTTTTAACTCCTTGGGTACTTTCTCTAGCTTCTCCATTGGGAGCCCTGTGATCCATCCAATAGCTGACTGTGAGCATCCACTTCTGTGTTTGCTAGGCCCCGGCATAGTTTCACAAGAGACAGCTATATCTGGGTCCTTTCAGCAAAATCTTGCTAGTGTATGCAATGGTGTCAGCGTTTGGAAGCTGATTATGGGATGGATCCCTGGATATGGCAGTCTCTAGATGGTCCATCCTTTCATTACAGCTCTAAACTTTGTCTCTGTAACTCCTTCCATGGGTGTTTTGTTCCCAATTCTAAGAAGGGGCACAGTGTCCACACTTTGGTCTTCATTCTTCTTGAGTTTCATGCGTTTAGCAAATTGTATCTTATATCTTGGGTATCCTAAGTTTTGGGCTAATAACCACTTATCAGTGAATACATATTGTCTGAGTTCCTTTGTGATTGTGTTACCTCACTCAAGATGATGCCTTCCAGGTCCATCCATTTGGCTAGGAATTTCATAAATTCATTCTTTTTAATAGCTGAGTAGTACTCCATTGTGTAAATGTACCATATTTTCTGTATCCATTCCTCTGTTGAGGGGCATCTGGGTTCTTTACAGCTCATGGCTATTATAATTAAGGCTGCTATGAACATAGTGGAGCATGTATCCTTATTACATATTGGAGCATCTTCTGGATATACACCTCAGGTGGACTCCAGAAAATCAAATAACCCCATTAAAAAATGGGGCTCAGAACTGAACAAAGAATTCTCCCCTGAGGAATACCGAATGGCAGAGAAGCACCTGAGTTCTTACTGTTCTTTGAGCAGATCCTAGTTCATTTCCTCCCGTGTTGAGAGGCTCACACTCACTGGTAACTCCAGCTCTGGGGGATCGAGTGTCCTCTTCAGGCCTCCATGGGCACCTGCATTAGGGTGCATATTCCCACCCTAATGTGCACATATCTGTTAGGGAAGTGCATGGCTTTTCTAGTTCAGATCTTGGATTTTTGGTCTGAGTCTGAATTTAGGGGTAGTCCTTTGTAAAGCACTGAGTATTGAGTGCCTGCTTTGTTTATAGCTCCTGGCTAGGCAGTGATGCGAGGTAATGAATGAAGTGATGCCCTCTTGACTTCATGGTGTCCAGTCTACCTGGCTGGGTGGGAGGAGGGAAGACACACAGTCCCCACCCCTACCCCCCAGTCTGCAGAGCAAGGGAAGTCCTAGGTCTCCTGCACTTTAGAACAAACTCTGGGCCAAACCAGTGCTTGGTTCAGTAAGAACATTGCAAGTATGATCATTGCTGTGAATGGAGAGACTCTGCACCAAAGGGGAAACTGAGACAGTGCTGTAGCCTAGGAAGAGAAGTTGTGCTCAGGTGACAGGACTTTCCTGTCCCATTCTGACTGCCACTTAGCTCTTGAGTCAATTACTAGCCTCCCTGTGAGCCCCATTTTCCCTCTCAAGGAAATGGAGGTAACACAGGGCCTCCCTCCTTGGTCTGTCCTGAGGATCTCAGGGGACAATGACAGCTTTGAGTGAGGTACAAGACTATTTAGGAACTGTCCCATAATACTGTTCACTGGGAAGAGGCCTCCAGTCCCCATGTGGGGAGCAGACAGGGATGTAAGAGATGGCCTTCAGAGGTGGCTCTACAGGGGGCTAAGTTATATTCATGATGCTGATTGTGTGTATCTTTGCCCAGATTGGTGATGGCTTGTGGGCTGTCTGTGTTGGGATATATTTTTACTCCATGTGTACATTTCTATGTGCCATTTTCTGAGCCAGGGAAGCATGTCTGGACAATATGGGCTTTGAGGAAAAGGTCTGGCTGGGATCAGACCCAGTAAGGTCCAGAGCAGGACCTTGGATGCTCCTTTGAGCCTTTCCAAGCCCAGCCAGGATGCTCCATCAACCATCCTAATGACCAGAAGGGAAAAGGTCCAGGAGCAACACACAGCTGCATCTGAATAGCCCAGTCACCAGTTGAGTTATAATTAATATTCTGAGTCCAGAGAGCCATGGCTATGACCGTCACCCACACTGGCTTTGTGACGATGTTATTCCAGCTGAAGGTGACCAGTATCTCACCAGGCTTCTGTTAATGGGGGTTCATAGGAATTATATGCACACACACACAAACACACACATAGAACATGCATACACAAATGCACACATGGTACACACGTGCATACACATGTAAACACACACACAATCAGCTTTGTTTGGGTACTTGGGACAAGGGAAGGGATGTTGTGAGCTCACCCAGGTGCCAGTGCCCTATGTGACCTGTGGTCTTCTTTTCCAGGGGCGTGGTCTAGCAGCTTGTGGAGCCTGTGCATCATCCCCCAGTGTTTCTGATCCCTGCTCTGCCTTGGCCTCCACTTGGCCCTAGATAAGTCACCCCAAGGCCAATAGGCCTGCAGAGCATTAGAGCTATGGATGAGAGGGGTGCCATTCGTAGAGACTGTGGGGACAGCCAATTCAGTGATCTCAGAGGACAGGTCAGGAAACTGAGGCTGAGAGGTAAGAAGAACCCTGTAAGTACCAGGATGAACCAGGCCTACTTAACCATGAGGCCAGCATCACCACCATTGTTTCAGAGTTTGTGCATGTTTCATGGTTCTTTCTAATCCCAATGGCTGCTCCTTCAAGAGGTCTGCAAGATTGAGAGGCAAATGTCAAGCAGTACTTCTGTCCCTGGCTTCTGGTAAATGCAGCTAATTCCCTTGAGACTTAGACCAGCAGTTCCCAGCCGACCTGGGAGTGGATGGGTCTCCCTCACTCCTACCCCCAGCCCCAGACACCCAAGCTCCTACAGCATTCATAGAGGGAATTTCATGGCACAGGGTGTCCTCAGGACTTCCTGTAGGTAGAGTTCCTTTCTGGCCTTCATCTTCTGGAGGGAGAGGATATCTCCTGCTGCCATTTTCTTCACTTCCCCACATTCCATAGACACGCTCTCCAGGTTGTCAGTGAGTCTGAAGGAGATACCCAGAAAGAGTCCCCTGTCTTCGGAAAGAGGGTCTTTGGGTCCCCTCAATCGAAAATAGACACAATGTTATATGGTGTGCACTTCTGGTGCTAAAGAGAGCAGTTCCTGAGTCTATATGACTGAATGTCACCTGCATACATGCCTCCAGCCCCAGGGTCCTCAACTGCAGATGCCATTCATGCACAAGTGCATGGTAGGGTCCAGCCAAACCTGGAAACTGATGTCTGGAATCTGAAGCAGACAAAGAGGTCAGAGGAGTACAAGTTCTAGCCTATAGTGTCTCTTCTCATCCTGAGGCCCTTGGATACTTTGGTGTACACCCAGTGACTCCTCTGTAGCCAAACACCTCGCCACTGAATGAGGAGAGTCTGGGTCAGATAGTTCCTAATTTATGTCAGAACTTTGCTATGGTGTCAGAAGTCAGAGGATGATCAGTAGAAAGATCCCTCTGAAGATGGGCACCTCCTACATTCCCTCCCATCTGCCTGTGGATGAATGCGTGTACAAGTCTGCACACAGACTTGCTGATAGCTGTCTACCTTGGCAGGCCGTATGGCTGTGCTCAGCATGTATTGAGAATATACTCAATACATGTAGACCTGGCTCTGCACTTACAAACAACTACTACTGTTTCAGAGGACCTGAATTCAGTTCACAGCACCCACATCTGGCTCTGTGAGCCACCAGGAACTTCAGTTGCAGAGCCCTGACTTCTCTCCTCTAAGCATAGATACACACAGACATACATGTGAATAGAAATTTAAAAAATCTTTTTTAAAACGAAAAAGATAGCTGGGCAGTGGCAGCACACAACTTCAATCACAGTATTCATGAAGCAGAGGTAGGTGGGTCTCTGTGAGTTTGAGGCCAGCCTTGTCTACAGAGTGAGTTCCAGGATAGCCAGGGCTACACAGAGAAACCCTGTCTTGGGAGAAGTGCAGAGTAAAGAAAAGCAAAAAGAAGGAAAAAACATTCTCTTGTCAACCTCTATATCCTGCATGGGAAAGCATGCATGTGTGTATGTGTATAAGGGTGCATGTGTGTGTGCATGAGGGTGCATGTGTGTGTGCATGAGGGTGTGTGTGATGGTTTGTATATGCTTGGAGAGGGATTGGCACTATTAGAAGGTGTGGCACTTTTGGAGTAAGTGTGGCCTTGTGGGAGTAGGCATGTCACTGTGGGTGTGGGCTTTAAGACCCTCATCCTAGCTGCCTGGAAGGCAGTATTCTGCTACTTTCAGATGAAGACGTAGAACTCTCAGTTCCTCTTGTGCCATGCCTGCCTGGATGATGCCATGTTCCCTCCTTGATGATAATGAACTAAACCTCTGAACCTGTATGCCAGCCCCAGTGAAATGCTGTCCTTTGTAAGAGTTGCCATGGTTGGTCATGGTATCTGTTCACAGCAGTTAAACTCTAATATAGTGTTTAACACATACACATGCACACACACACACACATGCACACACATACACATGCACACACACAGGAAAAGGGAGTTCAGTATCTGGTCTGAGGAAGTGCTCTGAACAAAACAGGACCAGAGTCTGAAGGTAGATGAGAATTGATGCTAATCCTAGAGGCCTCTTCCAAGAGAAAGCACATATACCCGAGGACTCAACCTCTCTGAAACAGACAGCAAGAAGGGCAGAGAGGTGGAGGATCTGCAGGTGCAGAAACCCTGGGGTTGAAACAGACTTACCAGGGCCCAAAGAGGGGAAAAGCAATGATGATGACAGTAATGATGTCCCAAAAGTGTAAGTCTTTACAAAAGGTCAGGAATGCCATTCAGGATGTTGGGGAGAGTGACCATGGAGTCTGGGAAATCCGCCCCCAAGGAGTGGTGGGATGTTTGTGTCTGAGCAGCCTGCAGGGTGTGAGTAGGAGCTTCCTGGGTGACTGGAGTGGGTGTGACCCAGATGAGCCTAGCTTAGTGAGGAGAGTCACCCACATGGCTCCCATCCTGTTACAGTAGCAGTTTCTGTTAAGAAAAAAATTCTTGGGGATTTCCTGTTCTTTTCTCCACCTCCTCTTTTCCCCAACTCTTGTGGGCCATCTGGGTCTTGGGAAAGAGCAGAGGGAGAGAGGTCTGACAGTGCGGGGTGGGGCTTTCCTTGCAGCCTTGCCAGCTGCCCCTCTTTCTCCTTTTACATTGCACTTTTACCTTGTTGCTTAAGTTTTATGCATATGGATTAGTTTGTGTGTGGTGGGCAAGTGATCCAGTGAATGTAGGTCAGAGGACACAGCCTCTGGGATTCAGTTCTCTCCTCCTACCACGTTCTCAGGCATAAACTCAAGTCATCAGGCTTGGTGCCTGGTGCCTTTACCCAGGGAGTTATTTCAATGGCTCTGCTGCCTTTTTTTTTAAACAGTCATTTAGGCTCTGGGGAATTGGGAGTGTGCGCTCCTGGAATGTGGCTTGGGAGTCAGGATGGTTTTGCAGTGACTAGTACTGTGACATGGGATCTATGGTTCAGATGGCAGGCTGAGGTTGCAGTAACATTCTAGTCTCCCTCCCATAGATCTCACTGCGTGACTGGCTGTTGTCCCACTCAGAAGAGGATACCTCTCTCACTGTAGCCTCTGCCTCCCTGGCTGGACTCAGGCTTCTGGTCCCTTATAGCTGGCTTCTCCAGAGAGGTCCAAGGTAGCCCTGCAGGATAGGTCTGTGGACCTGAGGAGGACTGTGGGATGGCAACACATTATCTCTCACTCCTGGTATCAGTGAGTAAAGTGATCACCGGATGTCTTAGGATGCTAATTGGATCCCTGTGTGGTGGCATCAGCTCCAGAGTCCTTGGTACTGCTCAACGCTGTCCAAGAAATATGATGACATTCATATATAATATGAGATTTTCCTACAACCACATGGAAAGAGGAAAGAGAAACGGGGTGAACAATGTCCACAGCCTGTTGAATTTAACCCATTGTATTTCAAGCGGGCCCAATAACTGTCTATTTTACCCTAAGGACTTACTTAGTTTGGACTAGTGGTTCTCAAATTCTAATGCTGTGACCCTTTAATACAGTTCCTCATGTCATGGTCACACCAACCAAAAAATTATTTTTATTGCTACTTCATAATTGTAAATTTTATCGTTACAAATCGTAATATAGATATGTGTTTTCTGATAGTTTTAGGCAACCCCTATGAAGAGTACTGCAATCCCCAAGGAGTTGGGACCCACCCATTGATAATCTCTGGTTTAGACCTACTATGCTTTCTTGCCTAGTTTAGAAATTGAAAGGGGTGTCTACAGAGGGCAAGGGAATCCGCCAGCCTGTGCCCTCTCGTGTCCGTTCAGCCTCAGTGCAGCTTGTGTGGCTCCAGGTGCATCCTGTAGCTGATGGCCATTCTGCAGAGGGCTGCACTGAAGTGGAGGCTAAGGCTGTTTTAGTTTCACCTACAGCAGGATGGAGGAGGACGAGGGGGAGGAGGAAGACGAGGATAAGGAGGAAGAGGACGAGGAACAATATTCTGCTGGTCACCGTAAGAAAGAGCACAGTCGAGGCTGATTTCCCCTGCCACCTTCTGGTCCACCTGACATGGAACAGGCTCTCCATCAGCCAAGTCCAGATGGTCTGTTGAAGTTCAAATTCACAGAGGATGCACCCAGTCTCTCCTGAGTCCAGAACTTCCTAGGGATTTGGTACCCACGTCTCCCACCACCTTCCCTCCAGGGTCTATGTCTATCAGTGCTTGAGGTTTGGCATTCTGACTGATGAGATTGCTGCGTGGTGGGATGAACTGTACCACGCATGTTCCTAGCCAGCACTGAGCTGTGGTTAATGGGACACTGGAGCTCCCAAGGGCCTTTCCCAGCTACAGCACAACTGTGCTGTTAGCAAAGCTTTTTACTTGCAGTACCAACCTCAGGTTAAATACTTTCACAGAGCTCCCTCCCCAGCTACTTGTTTGTTCTTTCTTTACTTTACAATTCAGTGTGTTAAGGACAATAAGAGCATAACAGACCCTGGGAGAAGGGGTAGGGGCTGTTAGCTCCCTCCCCCAATTCCCATTACTGTGAAGTCACATATCCTTGATGCTCCAAGGCTGTTATCTGTCAGATCTAAGCCCTGCTAGAATATGAAGTGAGAGGTTGCCATGTGAAACCAAGAAACCCTCATTCCTCCCCACTAAAAAGATGAAAATAGGATTGTCTGATCAATGAAGCCTGGGTTAGTCTGATGGCCGGAGCTAGGTAGGTATTTTTCTTCAGGGGAGCAGGCACAGTGATTTTTCTGCCCCTGCATAAGCGTTCTTTTTTTGTCAAGCATTTTCCCAAACAGCTAAACATCATGTTGGCTGGCTTGGTTGCTTAATGAATGACAGAGGGGTCAAGGGGTGTGTACCACTGAGCCCATCACACATCTTTGCTGCTGTCTCAGTGCCTTCTGAAGAGCTAAAATGAGATCTCTCATATTAAATATTTTATCCAGTTCTCTGTTAGACATCTACGGGCGAGTCCCAGGAAGCATCTATGAGGCCGCCAGCATTTGTGGGCTCCACTTAGCAGTTTCATGAATGTCAGCATTAAGCCACTTTATTGGCCAGGAGCTTCTTTGGGTACCAGCTAAACACACCTTGGAAACTCACTGCCTCTCAGGATGTTAGCAGGGAAGGGGCCCAGGGTAGATCAAAACCCAAAGGAAAGAGCACAGCTCTAACCTAGGTCTTTTCTTTCTCAATGGGATTCATTCTGCTAACTCCTAGCTGAGCCACGTGAGACCGCTTACCACTCCCTGGAGGCTCTGTCTTCTTCCAACATCCCCTCCGGGCCTTCAGTTTTGACTCTAAGTTCCATCTTCTTGGCCAGAGCACCTAGTTCTCCTGCCTAGGAATGTGCCATTGTAGTGCAGAGCACTCAAGAGTAGGGACCACAATCCATCATGACTCAAGCATCTATACTTCAAGAACCCAAGAGACTGGAAAACACTGGGGCAGTTCCTGACTGCCTGCTCAAGTATGGGCTTCTCTGGTGATCCACTCTCCCAGGTGACGGAGTGTATCTGTCAAAAAGGAGGCTAAGGTGGGGGTGGGGGGTTTCTGCTGCTGGGAGCCTGCTTTCTTGTCCTCCCTCAGGGTTCTTTGGCTAGATTGCTCTATGACTGTTGGTTCTCTGTCCCAAGCATCTGTACTGAATCCTTGTCCCCTTTGGAGAGGAAGGGGGGTCACTGTCACTGACTACACTGGCTGAGAGTTCCTATGGCTCAGGGATAGCTGCTGGATATTCAAGAGTCTCAGCAGCACTTAGCATTGTAAAGGTGTGTTTTCCTATCTGGGTGTAGTGGAACATGGCAGAGCAGGAGGACTATGCTCCACAGAGTCCCTCCAGGACTGAGGCTTCTTTACATAGAGCCCTTCTTTACTGGAGTTTCCGAAAAGGGTCAATCCTACCCCCTCTTCTTCATTATCTCATACTGCTTATGCCATTGGTCCCAGGTGCTTAAGATGGCCAGATACATTCCCATTGTCACCACCCTTTCTTTGAATGACATTGCATGCAGGAACAGATCTTCAAGCCATTGCTCCTCAGAACCAGGTCCCGAGGCTCAGACCCTTCCTTTTCCCTTTTCTACATCCCATGAACCCTCAACGCCTCAGGGATAGCCCTGAAACATGGGTTGAAGGTTCCCGGGTGGTCTCCATCCTCCTGATGCTTACGCCTTGTTCTTTGCATCCAAAGAGGGTCACGTGGATCTGCTTGGAGGCTATGTCAAAGTTCTTCCTGCCTCCAAATTAGTATTAGTATATCCTGGGAACAAGGGTGTGTGTGTGTGTGTGTGTGCGCGCACGCGTGTGTACTATCAACACAGCAGCAAGAATGTCATAAACGAATGCAAAGCATTCATTTTGACTAGCAGCTTGATACCAGGGAGGAGGCAAAGTTTGGGCAGCTGAACAGCCCTGTGTTCTGGAGCTCCCTCCTCAGAAATATTTGGTAAGGAGCTGGGAAATGAATCCTCTCCTCCAACACCTGCAAGGCTGTCTGCACTGCAGCCTCCTCCCGGCAGATATCTGCAGAGCAGGTACAAGGAGTTTGGCATTCTAGTAGCATCTGTTAGATGACAAATCACAGACACAGCAGTGATGTGTGTTCAATGAGGTGAGTGGATGCTGCGTGCATGAGCTGGAAACCAAGGGTCTGTGGCAAGGCAGTGGGGTGCAGGGCTGTTGATCATGAAGAGGAGCCACAAGCACAAGCCACAAGCTATGGTGGCAATGCAGCTGTTTCCACATTGCCCTCTCTGGGACTGTCATATCAGCACAATTCCATAGCCAGGTATCCTGGATTCAGGTCCTGGCTCACTTAGGAGAGGTTCTGCAGCTCTCTGATGGTCAGTTCTCTGGTTAGCAAGATGTATCTGATGGGTGACATTTCTAAGTGGACCCCAGGCCAGAGACACATTGTAAGTTTGCCTGTGTGAATGGTTCAGTTTTGAGGGCCTTGGAGCTACATGGCTTCACCGGGTCTAGGTCTTTTCTCTCCAATACTAGTATTTGAGCAGGGGACCCCACACCTCCCATCTTGGTCCAGCCTGGCTTCTCTACCTTTTACTTGCTACCACCCCAAACTCTACCCTCATTTCTGGGGTCTCCTGCTCACCTTGTTTCACAGTTTTTTCTTCTGCCTGAGGGCCTCCTGAGGGCCTTCCTCTGACAGTAACATCCTAGTAGCCACCTCCTGGCTCAGCTCATTGTCCCTTCCTCTAGGTACTCCAGTTCCCTTCTCCCTCCCCTGCCCTCCTTTTCCCTCTCCCTTCCTTCCTTCCTTCCTTCCTTCCTTCCTTCCTTCCTTCCTTCCTTCCTCCCTTCTTCCTTCCTTCTTCATTGCCACCTTCCTCCTTCCTTCCTCCTTCCTTCCTTCCTTCCTTCCTTCCATTCTCCCTTTTTCCCTTCTTCCTTCCTTCTTCCTTCCTTCCTTTCTTCCTTCCTTCCTTCCTTCCTTCCTTCCTTCCTTCCTTCCTTCCTTCCTTCCCCATGAATATTCCTGGATTATCCCCAGATATCTCTTTTTGCACCTCTTGTCCTGCGCCACTAAGGGATTCTTTGGACCAACCATCACCAGGTGTACCACCCTCCCACTGTTGGCTACCCTATTCTTACCTCCACTTCTGTGTTCCCAGGAACACAGTGTGCTTCAATTTTACATATGTCTGGTTAATTGAGTTTCCAAAATGAATTACCTACAATAAAACTAGGGCATTTCTATCCCTTCCCAAAGAGTCATGATATGCTCCTACTCTGTGTTGGGGTGTGGATTAGAGCCCTGGGTAGTGGGCTCCATGGAGAGCAGCTAGCTCTTCATCTGTATGTTTATCCTAGGCCTGTGGTGACCCCTCAGCCACCAGTAGTCACATTTGTCCTCTTACAGCAGACTCTCTGTGGCTGGAGAAGTTGATTTTGTGGGCTTCTGTTCAGAGCTGGATGTAGCTAACTTCTGGGGGTACTTCCGGCCAGCACTGGCCATCCTGTCAAGCTTAATGTCCAGTGAGCAAGAGAAAGGTTGGCTGACTCGTGGTTGAAGCCCAGGCTGTAGGTGATAAGGAACGAGGACACTAAACCTTGGTAGAACCAAGGCTGTGAGGTAGGAAGTGAGTGTAGCAAGAAAACAGAGTTTCTGGCAGTCAGCCATCACTGGGGGACGTAAGAGAGCCTGCGCCCTTCTATGCAGGTCCTCCAGGACCTTAGTTCTGTGTTTCAGTTATTTTTTTTTGTTTTTGAGACAGGGTCCTCTCACTGTAAACCAGGCTCGCATGGAGCTCAAAGTTTTCTGGCTGCCTCTGCCTTTTGACTGCTGGGATTAGAGCTGTGTGCCAGCACCAAGGCTCTGTCTCTATTTCTTGTTCCTGAAGCCCCTCCCAGACAGGGCTTAGCCTATAGTGTTCTATCAACTCAGAGGTTCTTAGACATGCCACCGGTCAAGAGATAGAGGCTGGGACACTGTGATTTGGGGATGCTTCTTCTTTGAGTAGAAAATAAAATCTAAGGGGACTGGGATCCTGGAGAGAGGGCTCTTGCTGTTCTTGCAGAGGACCCCAGTTCAGTCCTGTTCCCTACAACCACATGGTGGCTCACAACTTCTGTAACTCCAGTTCCAGGGATCTGACATACTATTCAGGCCTCTGCAGGTACCAGGCAATCTAACAATGTATTATATAAGAAGAAAAACATTTGTTACATACTATATAAATAAATATTCTTAACGTTTGAAAGAGAAAAAAAGAAAAGAACACATGGACACATTTTGACAACTTAAAACTGCAAATGACCTTAAATCCCAGCACTTGGGAGGCAGAGTCAGGGGGATTTCCGAGTTCGAGGCCAGCTTGGTCTACAAAGTGAGTTCCAGGACAGCCAGGGTTATACAGAGAAACCCTGTCTCAAAAACCAAAAAAATAAAAAAATAAAAACAACAACAACAACAAAACAAAATAAAAACCCTGCAAATGAGCCAGGCATTGTGGCTCACACCTGTGACGGCTAGACAGGGGAGGCAGGAAGGTAAGGGTGAGGTTTGTCCTCAGCTACATAGTAAGTTTGAAGCCAGCCTGAGCTACATGAGACCCTATCTCAGAAAACAAATAAATAAAATTACAAAGGAAAATAAGACAAAAGGTCTTACAAGGTCCATCCAGCCTATTCCCCACTTCAGTCAACTTTACCTTTCCAGTAAGTTCTTCCACAGGAGGCCTCCACTCACAAACCCATCTGACCAGTTCTCACAGATGGCAGCAATGGCCACATGCCCTTGTGCATAATCTTCTTCCATTTGTAGATATCTCTCTGTCTCTCTGTCTTTCTCTGTCTCTCTTTCTCTGTCTGTCTCTGTCTCTCTTTCTCTCTGTCTGTCTCTCTGTGTGTTTGTGTGTGTGTGGGGGTGGTGGTGTTTGTGTGTATGTCTCTGAGAGAGAGCCAGGGTTTTTCTGTGTAGTCCTGGCTATCCTATAACTTCCTCTGTAGTCCAAGGTAGCCTTCCTTGAGCTCCTATCTGTCTGCACTGTCACTGAGTGCTGGGGTTAAAGGCATGCACCACTACTAGCCTTCCTGTTCTCTTTCTTCTAATATAACTTTGTTAGACAGGTTCTCATGTAGCTCAGGCTGGCCATGAACTTGTTATATAGTCATAGATGACCTTGAACTCCTGATCCTGCTGCCCCCACCCTCCAGTTCTGGAATTACAGATGTGTGGCACACGGCTACCTGACTTGATGATTATTTCTGATCAAGACACTGTGGACATTTGAGTTGGTTGTTTGTAAAGGGGAGGACGTGTTTAGATAAGTAAATGTGTGCTTTGCAAGGCAATATCAAGCTGCCACATGTCTGTGTTGAACAAGGAACTTTAAATATCTCCTAGTCATCTAGATAAGTAAATAAAATATGTACATAGAACGCTAACAGCCTGGGAAAGAGGTGAAGAAGACAAGGGCGGTAGCAGGTAATACTGAGTGCATGTCTCATCTTCCTTAACAGGACCTAGCACCTAGAGCTTAGAATTCATAAGCCTCTGAGAAGTTCAGAGTGGTTTCCTTTGGGACTTGGGTAGAGGAGACTCACCCACACTAGTTCTTCTTCACCTTTCAAAAATAACTGAGCTATGCAGGTGTGTTACTGTGAAAGAAAGAAACCAAAATTGAGGTAGGGAAGTGAATGAGCATTAATGTCCAGTGGCCAATCACTGCAGGATCTCACACTTGGACCTTGTGGGAGACTGCAGTGGGGTGTGCTGGCCAGTGAAGCACAGTCCTGAATTTCCATTGGGGCTGTTTCAGCTGTTAACATGCACATCGACATTCACCGACCAATTGATGCCAATTCTAGATCTCCCTGGCAGAACAATATCTCATAGTCATAATAAAGAGTGGGGACTCCCATAAGGTCCCCAGGTGTCTTTTCTAGGGTTAAAACAGCATGGCATGTGCTGGTAACTTCTACCAGTATTATATGTAGGGGGACAGGGAGGTCTTGGGGGGGTCTAAAAGCCCCCTGTCAACATGCTTCAAAGCTTTAATACCTGGGTCCCCATGAAACCCTACTTACCCAGATTAACCCAGAAATCTGGGTAAGAATGGGGTTTTTAAATGTAATTTATAAAATTAGGGTTGCTGATAAATGAAGTTGAACTTTGAAGGGCCAAAGCCATGTTCCTGTTCTCTGGTATCATCCCTGAGTCCACTCAGGATGGGTGTCAACCTAGTTCTAAATTTACCCTAGCTGTGTTAGGTAGGAATGTGAACCACTAACATCCGCCTACGCAGGCGGGATTTATTTACTATGCAGCATCAGCAAATGTATCTGTGACCAGGAAACAAACACACTGGGTCCCCCACGAGAAAAAGAACGAGCTGTTCAAAGTGAAGAGTCAGGATTGGGTCCACGAGACCCCTTTTTCCCAAGCTGATGAGCTGAGGGTTTTGTCTCAATCCTGCCTTTTGTTTAACCCTCACAGGACATTTGACAAAGCTTCATTACACTGATTTTAGGTTGTCTCTCCCTGTCCTCTTATACCATGATTCTGCATGCATGCTCCAAGTAGACTGTATTTATCCATAAAAAGATATTCTTACTATCTTTCCTAGAGTGTTGTGGGTTTTGCCATGTTATATAGAACCATAGCAAAATTACAGTTATGAAGTAGCAACAAAAATGACTTTATAGCTGGGGGTTCACCACAACATGAAGAACTGTATTAAGGGGTTGCAGCTTTAGGAAGGCTGAGAACCACTGCTGTTATGGATGTCACTGGACATACAGAGGATATTGCTTAGCCAGCATGGTGCTAGGTTGTGATAGGAAGTCAGACTTGGGGTTTCAGGTATCCACAGCTCACCTTGTGTCTTGGCCTTGCAGGTTTAGTCTCCACTGCCAGCTGCCATGGGCAAGCAGAACATCAAACTGGGTTCTGAGGTGCTGCAGGAACTGCGGAAACACAGGGATTTCACCGACCATGAGCTTCAGGAGTGGTACAAGAGCTTCTTCAATGACTGTCCCACTGGCCACCTAACTGTGGACAATTTCAAGATAGGCCAACTTTTTCCCCTACAGAGAAGCCTCTAAGTTCGCTGAACATGTTTTCCACACCTTTGACACCTACAGTGTCAGCACCATCGACTTCTGAGTGTTCATCATTGCTCTGAGCCTGACCTCTCGGGGCAAGCTGGAATAGAAGCTCAAGTGGGCCCTCAGCATGTCCGACCTAGACAGCAATGGCTACATCAGCAGCAGTGAAATGGTGGAGATAGTGCAGGTACCTACACTTGACAGGGCCTGGCACATGGGGAGTGCAGGGATCCAGGACCCGCATCCTTGGCCCCATACACCAGGTCATTCCTTTGCCCACTTGCTACCTGGGTATACTAAAGGAATGCATGTCTTTGCAGAGAGTAAAGATAAAAACCAAGCATCTATCAATTGCATGCTGAACATCAGGCTCCAGCTGAGCTCATCCATCAGGTTTATTCACACAATTCTATAAACTGGGTCTTTTTTTCTTTTAACCTCTAATGAGATCTGAGTCTCAGATAGGAGATTAAGAATTGTCAAAGCAAGAACTGGGAAAATGACTCAGTGGGGAAGAAGACTTGATACCCAGCATGAGCCTGAGTTCTGATCCCAACACCCACGGAAAAGGCAGGAGTGGCTGAGCATGCCCGAAACCCTAGAACTAGGGGACAAGTGAGTCCCAGAAGCTTGCTGAGCAGGCAACCTAGATAAAATGGTAAGCCCCAGATGGGTTCAGTGAGAGGGTAAAGGGAATATTGTGAACACCGGTATTCCTGTTTGGCCTCTGCACGGGTGGGTGTTCATCTGCATACACATTAGTTGTCTATAGGGCTTCCTATAGAAATCACAATGACACAGTAAAGGATGAGTCAGCAGTCAGTTCTTTACAGGAGCGATGCTTATGTGCACCCTGGATCTTCCTGCCCCATGCTCTAAACCATCTCTGTATTTGGTCCAGTGGGCTGACTCTGTGGGTAAATGTGCTTGCTACCAAGCCTGGCAGCCTGGGTTTGATCCCTAAGACCCACATGGTAGGAAAAGAGAACCAGCTTCCACAAGTTGTCCACTGAATTCCACATGAGATCACCTCCCCCAAATAAATAATTACATACATCCATAAAATAAATAAATAAATAAAGTAGTTGTATACAGTGCCTAATACAATGGCTATAGATGTTAATATAGATGTTAATAAAATTTGTATTATTTGGGAAATAACAAGAAACTGTCTGTGTACCTCCAGTTTCATTTTCTAGACTATTTCCCACCCGTAGTTTGTTGGATCTGCAGATTCAGGACGCATGGGTGGGCAGGGCTCAATGTATTTCCCCTAAGACCTTTCCTCCAGGATTTCCCAGCTCCCCACCAAAGATCCTCCTTTCAGACAGACGCTTTGCCCCACAACCTCCCCTCTACTCCGAACCAAGGAGCCCTCCATTCTTCCATGCCCCAGCTGTATCCTGTGCTCTTGAAAGTCACTTAAACTTTCCTGGCTCCTTTTTCCCAGCTCCTTGTCTGTGAAACTTGTTCTGATGAGAGAAGGGTCCTGACTCTGCCCTGTCCATGCTTCTTGGTTAGCTGAGAGAAGACCATAACCCACCCTCCATCCTCCAGAGCACACTCACAGATGCCCCTTTGCAGGCCATTTACAAGATGGTGTCCTCCATGATGAAGATGCCTGGGGACGAGTCCATGCCCAAGAAGCAAACAGACAAGATCTTCAGGCACATGGACACTAACAATGATGGTAGGAAACATGGCAGGAGTGAGCAGGTCGGGTGGGAAGAGGGTATTGGGAGAGGGGGTGGGGTGGGGAGAGGGGAGTAGATGAGCCTGTGAAACTGTTGATGGCACAGAGGTGTTTGGGATACACTCTCTGCCCTATATAGGCCTGCCCTTTTCTAGCCCACTTGATTCAGCTCTGATTGAGGGAGGGAGACTAGAATTTAGGGTCAGGTACGCCTAGCTTGCATCCTGTACCCTTCCTAGGACTCTATAACCATGGGCATGTCAGTAGACCCTCTGACCTTCAGGCTTCATCCGCGTTGTCTGAGTTAGGGTTTCCATTGCTGTGATGACACACCATGGCCACAAGCAACTTGGGGAGGAAAGGGTTTATTCACTCACAGTTTCCATATAACTGTTCATCATCAAAAGCAGTGAGGGCAGGACTCAAACATGGCAGGAATCTGAAGGCAGGAGCTGATATAGAGACCATGAAAGGGTTGCTACTTCCTGGCTTGCTCCCCATGGCTTGCTCAGCCTTCTTTCTTATAGAACTCAGAATCACTAGCCCAGAGTTGTACCACCTACACTGGGCTGGGCTCTGCTCCATCAATCACTAGTTAAGAAAATACCCTCTGGTCAGGCATGGTGGCACGTCTTTAATCGGAGCTCATAGGAGACAGGAGGCTCTCTGTGAGTTCAGGGCTAACCTGGTCTAAAAAGTGAGTTCTAGAACAGCCAGGGCTGTACACAGAGGAAACCCTGTTTCAATAAGCAAAACAAAAGGGAGGAAAGGAGGGAGAGAAGGAGGGAGGTAGAGAGACAGGGAGAGAGAGAGAGAAGAGACTGGACATTGTCCATTTTCCAGAGGGTTCCAGACTTTAACCAGAGCACTGGCTAATCCTAAGTCTCCCTCTTCCATTCCTCAGGCAAAATGTCCCTGGAAGAATTCAACAAAGGTGCCAAGAGCGACCCATCCATTGTCCAGTTGCTGCAGTGTGATCCCAGCAGTGCTAGCCAGTTCTGAGGGGAATGGGCTTTACACAGTTGTGAGAAACACAGGCTTGACCTGCCATCTTCAGCTTTGCTTGCAAAAGTGGATTTCTCCATGATTTCTCCTGCTCTCTCAGGACCTGGGTTCAGGCAGCACATCACACTCACCTGGTCTGGCTGGATGCAGCTCCCTCCTCTATCTTACCCAATATATGTCCCTCCCCATCCAGTCCAGGCTGGTTCCTTCCAAGGTTTCAAGTGTTCTCAGCTGTAGGGCTCCTTCCCTGCCCACAGAGGGCCTGGAGGCCCTTAAGGACACCAGACAGGATGTTTCAGTATCTTACCGTGACCAGCTGATTTATTCAATGATCCCAGTTGACTTTGTGAGGATGAAGAACATGGAGAGCAGACAGGCAACCCTTCCTGTGCGTGGCTCCACCTCCCTTGTTTATTTTCTCTGACCAAAGCTGCTTGCATGTATATACCGTGGTATCCTTACTTTTAATATATACGTTTTGTATAAAGTGAGAAGGTTCAGCCTCTGTATTTAAAGCCTCTGACTACCTTTATAGCATGGTCCCCTGTGGCCTGGGATTCTCCCCACCCCCAAGTCTAGCTGTGCTGTGGTATTTATGTATTCCACTTTCCTAATTACACAGGAGATACATGCATGCCCAGGGCTGTGGACATCTGCCCTCTGTCCTGCAAACACAGGTGTTCCTGTGTGTTATGTCCTTGCTTTCCATTGGCCTGGCATATTAAAATGATCAAATAAACCAAGGTCTGTGAGTTTCCTGTGTTGCCCCAAGCACCCTGTTCATGGTTCTCTCTCCAGTGAGTGTGGGGATGAAGCAGATAAGTGGTAGACATGGGGAAAGTCCTTAAACGTCTGGAACAGCGAGAATTTATTCAGAGAGGAGTTGATGCCAGCCTTTTTCCACTCAGTGTGCTCCACACACAGCAAGGCCATTGGCCCTCCTGCTTAAAGCCACAGAACCTGTAGATTGAGCCCCAGACCATCTGATGATGTTCAGGAAGCACCCACTGAGCACCTGTCCTGGGTGAGCACTGGAGACTCTGAGATTGGCCAGACATTGTCTTTGCTCCCACCTCACCTCAAGGAGAAAGGTGCTGTTGGCTAGAAGGTGTTTTAGATATTGGACAGAAGCAGTACCTCAGGGCCAAATATGTGTCTTGGCTAATGTCACCCACCAATCTTGCAAGCCATCCAGCAGTTCACTTGGAGGGGGTACACCTGAGTGGTAGGCCAGCACTTAAAGAAAGGGAAACTAGGTGGATGAGAGAGAAATGGAGCCAAGACAATGTTCTGATCAAGGTTCAAATGTTTAATGACAAATGCACTTATAAAGGAGGGCGTAGGCCCATTCCCACCCATTCATTCTTGGAGCCTGAAACCAGCTGAAGGTGATTATGTGCAGGATATGGCATAGTCTCTGGAATAACTCCTGGGCCTCTCAGCAGGTAGCAGTATCTTGAAGAGGAACAGCAACAGTGGCTAAACAATTGAGTGATCTAGGGAGGAAGGCTCCACCCTAGGTAATCTCCTTAGTGGCAGCAAGGTCAAGGTCTGGCTCAGCCAGCTTCAGGCTGAGGGAAGGTTACACAGCAATTTCAGGATCACTTATTCAAATAATGGGGAATAAGAGGATGGATGGATGTGTCTGCCCAGTTTTGAAGACTTCTCTTTTTCTCTTTCTCTTTCTCTCTCTCTCTCTCTCTCTCTCTCTCTCTCTCTCTCTCTCTCTCTCTCTCTCTCTCTCTCTCTCTCTCTCTCTCCCTCTCCCTCTCCCTCTCCCTCTCCCTCTCCCTCTCCCTCTCCCTCTCCCTCTCCCTCTCCCTCTCCCTCTCCCTTTCCCTCTCTCTCTCTCTCTCTCTCTGCCAACATGTGATTCCTGGGATTGTAACTCAGGACCTTAGGTAGAGCAGTCAGTGCTCTTAATAACTGAGCCATCTCTCCAGCCTTGGGAGTCTTCTCAAATGGAGAACTCAATGTCACACAAGATGTGAGAGTACAGTGAGGGGCAGAAATAAGAGCACAGAAAGGGGCGGCTGAGGCAGATAAGTCATGAGTTCTGGGACAACCTGGACTCCATAGCAGAATTAATGTCAGAGGACCAAAGGACAAAGAAAACTCTATTGTGCTCAGGGCTGCATGGAAAAGGAATGGAGGTCAGAGAGCCACAGTCCAGAGATGCAATTACACTGCACAAGTACTTAGAACTGACTGTTCCCTATGTTTGTCTCCAGACTTGAAAGGCAACTCTGTTAACAACAGTGTTCATGTTCAAGGTGTGGTTGATCCATTATTCCTGCACTAGCTGTCAGAGCATGGCAGCTAAGGCCAGGACTATACAAGGCTTCCATTCAAAGTTTCAGCTGATACCTGCTAGTGGAGATAAAAGACCCACAGCGTGAGGATTCCCCCAAGTTCTGACTCAGGAGAGGCGACACCCCAAAATCACCCACAAGAAATGTTCTTGCTGCAAACAGCAAGAGGATTTTTATTCAAGAGTGCTCTTGGGCCCACGGTCATACACCACGCAGGGGTAGAGGACCGTGGTGTGCCAAGTCGCTGGGTAAGGGGGTATTTAAAGGAAGAAACCACAACTCAAGGAAGTGGGGAGGGCGTTGTTGGAAAATACCAAAGATACCAGTTAAGAGTCACAAGGAAGTGCAAAGTCACAAGTGTCACAAGGAATACCTGGTAATTGTTCAGGTTATCTCTTAAGACAGTTTCTAAGAGCCCCTAACATTAGCACATTCTTTGAATTAACACTCTTTGAACCCAGGAAGCAGGTGGGTGGAGAGATGTCACTATCTGTTTTATGATTAACATACCTTGGAGCATTGAGTCACAAAGGTCACATTCCCAATCCTGGGCCTAAAGGCCTAGAATTTTGTTATTACGTTTTACTTTTTCAGAGATCTCCCAGGCCCAGAAAGAGAGACATGGCAGATAGTCCTGAGGTAGCCTCCAAGTTCTGAATGGAACCCTGCTCAGGTCTCTGTGGGACCTGGAAGAGAGATGCCCAGTCTGACCTGGAATGTTCATAGAGGTTGCCTGAAGCAGGTAAAGGGGAGTTATGGAGCTTAGGCTGCAAGGAGGGACACCTGGTGAAGAACAAGAAGCATAAAATAGAGGTAAGATGATCAGTAGGAAGGGAGGGGAGGAAAGGGGAGGGAAAGTGGAGGGGAGGGGTGGGAAAGGGGAGGAAGAGGGGAGGGGAAGGAGAGGGGAGGGGATGAGAGGAGATGGGAGGAGAGACAACTGTCTGGGCCTTGCTGGTATTTGTTTACAAGCTATGAGATGAGCCAGGGTGCAGGTCAGTTAGAGGTCAGAGGGAGGAAGGAAGGAGACTAGATTGACATCGGAGCTTTCTCCCTCAGCCACACAGACATGACTGGCAAACGCTCACTAGAGCATTCTTTGTCACAAGAACTGAACATCAATTCTGAGAGATGCAGTCAATCAATTTTGGGGTATGGAATGCAGTATGCAGAATGTGTGATACACAGACATAGTTACATATAGTCACAAGACTTAAGATATATCTAAATAGCGACCTGAAAAGGCTTTGCATGGTTCTGTATATAAGAATAAGGCACCAGGCAATGGTAGATCATGGCTTTCATCCCAACATGAGGCAGCAATAGCTGAATCTCTGAGTTTGAGGCCAGCCTGGTGGACAGAGTGAGTTCCCAAACAGACAAGGCTACCCAGAGAAACCCTATCTTTCTTAAATAAATAAATAAATAAATAAATAAATAAATAAATAAATAAATAAATAAAATAAAATAAAGGAGAGAGATGAGAGGCAACCTCCTTAGGGGTCTTCAAGTGTTCCAACCTCAAGCTAAGGGTTACTTCTAAGATCTGGTGATAAAACAGGCCCCTGAGTTGGTCTCTATCAACTTATTGCCCACTCATTATGAGGAGGGAGGCTACCTGCCACTGTTAGTAGCCCTATAAAGAGGCCCAGGTAGCAACAGCCCACAAGAACCAGGGACTGCCAGGTGACACCTGAAAACACACAAAGAGAAAGCTGCCCTGGCCACAGCCCAGATTTTGACCCAGCCGAACTACTCCTGCGTTCCTGAGCGACAGGAATGCTGGGAGAGCAAACACTAACACTTTAAGGGTAACCTTGGGAGGAGGTCCACTATCTGAAGGCACATCGGTGGGGACCCATGGGGAATGTGACTGCTTCCTGAGAAGTCCTGGGCTGCTGACAGTCACTAAGAGCTCTTCAACACTTACAGACAATATTTAAAACAAAAATAAGACAGGCTGGAGAGATGGCTCAGTGATTCAGAGCACTGGCTGCTCTTGCAGACAACCCCATTTGGTTCCCAGCACTCACACAGCATCTCACAACTGTGAGTTTCTCCAGTGCCTCCCTCTTCTGGTTTTCAGAGATACTGCACTCATGTGGCACACCTACATACATGCAGACCAATGCTTATACACATAAAATTAAACAACCCCTTAAAAAAAAAAAGCAGAGGCCAGGCACAGTGGCATATACTTTTAATCCCAGCACACAAAGATACAGCCTGATCGACAGCCTGTATCTACATAGCGAGTTCTAGGAAAGCCAAAGTTACATTATAGAGAGACCTGGTCTGCGTTGAGAGAGAGAGAGAGAGAGAGAGAGAGAGAGAGAGAGAGAGAGAGAGAGAGAGAGAGAGAGAGAGAGAGAGAGAGAGAGAGAGAGAGAGAGAGAGAAGGGAGAGGGGAGAGGAGGGAGGGAGGGAACATTGGGCTGAAGTAAAGAAATGGCCCACTCATCCCATCCTATTTCCCACCATGCCAACTGCTGGTCTCCAACACAGACTGGCCAGCAAGTAACAGAGGGAGAATCAGTCCCAAGAGTTTCTCAAGACACACTGAGATAGGTGCTCAGTGCTCTCACCTTCTGTCTGTCTGTCTGTCTGTCTGTCTGTCTGTCTGTCTGTCTGTCTCTGCCTCTCACATTCACACACACACACACACACACACACACACACACACACACACACACAAGCCCATCTCACTGCCTCCTCTGCCCACTCGCCTACTCCAGAGTTGATAGTGAGGTGGGCCTGCCTGTCTGAGAACTGGGATCAGCAGAAGAGGCACAACAATGGACTGTCTATGGGTTATGTATGAGAAAAGAGAAACTTTTGGTCTCAGAAAGGATGGCATTGCTAGGAGTACCGGGGTGGAATGGGCTCCCATCCTGGCAGGGACTATGAGGAAGTCACCTCCCTCAGGGTGGGGAGAGGGCCCTTAGGGAGCTCACCTGGGACTGCAGTTGTCCCTCTGCTGTGTGCTCTGAGGCCAGTTTGGAACCTAGGAGTCTAACCCACAGTTCACCTGCTTTAAAAGGTCTGTGATTTGTATGGGATATCCTTTCTCACAGCAAAATATAGACCTAATACATCAATGTAAGTTAAACCTTCTCTTTACCAAGGGAGGAACTTAGAAGGGCCACACTGTTCCTGCACTTCTACTCCATCCCAGACACCCTTGCCCCATTTTGGTCCTTAGAGCCAGACCTTTAATGAGTCCCATGTAGAAGGGTCTGTAGCAGTGACATTACAGAAGACTATCCTATGGGACAATTGTTTCCTCTTTGTGTTTCCTCATGAGCTTTAAATAGACAGGCAGTCCCAGTGAAACTCTCCATGCCACCAAGACTGTGCTGTCCCCTGTCTCCAGTAGACAGACTGGTGAATCACACAGAACTATGAAGACTGTCCCCTTGGCCAGCATCTCCATGCCTCCTACTGGCCCCTGTAGCTTAGGGTTTCATCAGTAACAAGAGTGTGTTTTAATGAATAGATTCCCCACAGCAGTTCATCAATTAGTTTAAAATTGTACCCGACCCAGCCCACACACACCTTGTGAGCTTGGGCTGAGGCCACTTCTCCAGAAAGAACATTGGCTGCCCTCCCACGTCTGTCTCCTCTGCTGGCCAGCGACTTGTCAAAGGGTAGAGGGAAACAGCATCTAAAGTTAGGAAGAAGAAATGCCTTTCATGTCACTGACCTTCATTCTTTCCATATATTTGTTTTCATAGCAACAAACCAAATGTTTTAAAAACAGAAATCAGAATGGATATGAAGCAATTTCATCACCTGTCTTCCACAGTGCAATTGGCGCCTCCATATTAAGTCCTGAGTGTCCTGTCCTTCCTCCTTTGGGGGCTTCTGTTGGACACAGTTTTCTCTTTTGAGCTACTCACTTGCAGCTGAGAAAGCACCTTTCTTCCCTAGTAGCAAGACCTAGAAGTGGGGTATTCCAAGACAGCAACATGTCCTTATTGCCATCATCAGAAAAGATTCAGGACCCCTTCAACTAAACAAAGTGGCATAGACCTAGGAAATTCCCAGCTTCCACTTTCCCCAAAAAGCGAGCTCAGTGACATTTCCCAAGTGAGGAGGCAGGAGAGGAGGTGATATCAGTCTAGACTAGACTGATGAATAGGCTATCTCAGCACACTCATGGCAGCATGTGTGGATACTGACATGTGGGGCTGCTTCTTGACATTGCCCCAGAAGATACAAGAGCCACAGAGCCTCATCCAAGAGCCTGAGTACAACTAAGTATTAACTACCTCTCTCTTCCTTACTCACAGATACAGCTCAGTCATGGGCAGAACAGACATGCTCATGAGAATTCAGGAGGGAAAACTGATAGCAATGAGATGGGTCCTATCTTCATGAAGGAGCTGGTTACAAAATTCAGGCAAGGCAACCTCTGAAAAACAAACATGTCATGCTTATGCAACAAGGAGAGACCTGGCCCTGATAGAGCCAAAGAGGATGTTTGGAGTAGGAGAGGGACAGAGAAGATAATAAAGAGACTTGTAGATGGGTATGCATAGGAACACCAGCAGCAAATACATCTTCCAGCAACTGATACATCTTCCAGCAGCAGATACATCTTCCAGCAACTGATATATCTTCCAGCAGCAGATACATCTTCCAGAAGTTGATATATCTTCCAGTAGCAGACACATCTTCCAGCAGCAGATACATCTTCCAGCAGCAGATACATCTTCCAGTATATGAAACATCTTCCAGCAGCAGATACGTCTTCCAGTATCTGAAACATCTTCTAGCAGCAGATACATCTTCCAGCAGCAGATACATCTTCCAGCAGCAGATACATCTTCCAGTATCTGAAACATCTTCCAGCAGCAGACATATCTTCTAGCAACTGATACATCTTCCAGCAGCAGATACATCTTCCAGCAGCAGATATATCTTCTAGCAACTGATACATCTTCCAGCAGCAGATACATCTTCCAGTATCTGAAGCATCTTCCAGCAGCAGATACATCTTCCAGTATTTGAAACATCTTCCAGCAGCAGATACATCTTACAGCAGCAGATATATCTTCTAGCAACTGATACATTTTCCAGCATCAGATACATCTTCGAGTATCTGAAACATCTTCCAGCAGCAGATACATCTTCCAGCAGCAGATACATCTTCCAGCAGCAGATATATCTTCTAGCAACTGATACATTTTCCAGCAGCAGATACATCTTCTAGCAAATGATACATCTTCCAGCAGTTAATACATCTTTCAGCAGCCAGGGATTTCAGAAAGAGGTGAGGGCAAAAAACAAGAACCCGTGCCTACAGTTTGTGAGGTACAGACATCCTTGGGGCTTTTGAGGCTGCAGGTGACTCTCAGAAACCATGTGTCACTAACCCAGGTGGAGATGGAAGTTGTTGGGTAGAAATTTAGAAGTCCTCATTTGCAATAGAAGTGTCTGCCTTCTCACCACCCCTTAGCAGCCCAAGAAAGTTCTTCAGGCTCCAGCTTAGCAAGGCTTAAGCAACTGCTACTAATATGAAGAGGTTTATTTTTAAATCAAAATCTCCCTTGTAGTTACAAAAATAAATCATATTCGGGCTGGCATGTAGCAAATTTGGTCGAGGGCTTGCCTAACTTTCATGACACCCTGGGTGGGGTACTCAGTGCTACATAAAACTAGGCATGGTTGCACACATCTATAGTCCCTGAACTCAGAGGTGGAGGCAGGAGGATCATAAATTTAAGGTCATCGTCATCCTCTGAACAGCAAGCATGAAGTTTGGGTCCACTTTGGGCTATATACACCCTATCCTGGAAATAAACAAACAATCAAATATATAAATGACACTTGTAAAATTTCAAACAAGCCAGGCAGTAGTGGGGCACACCTTTAATCCCAGCACTTGGGAGGTGGATTTCTGAGTTGGAGGCCAGCCTGGTCTTCATAGTAAGTTCCAGGATAGCCAGGGCTACACAGAGAAACCCTGTCTCAACCCTCCCCCCACAATTCTCAAGATGGTTCCAGGAGCCACTCATTGCCTTTTAACAATCATATACCTTTCTCTCTCTCTCTCTCTCTCTCTCTCTCTCTTTCTTCCTCTCTTCCTTTTTGGGATATTTTTTCACTCCATAGAATTCCCTAGAACTCTTTATGGCTAAGCTGCATTCCACAGCACCAGTGCATGGCAGCTGGGTTACCAAGTCACTATTGAAGGACATCTGGTCAGCCCTTATGGCCATTATACACAATCATTGTGAACACTTACAAAAAGGTGTATCTGTGAACATGAGTTTCCATGCATGTGGGATAACTGCCCGGGAGCATGATGGTTGGACTTCACAGCAATTGTATGCTCAGCTCAATTGTTTGTTTTAAAATTTTATTCATTTACTTCTTACATAGGTGGAGTGTATGAATGTGGAGGTCAGAAGACAAATTGAAGGAGTCAGTTTTGCTACATTGATCCTGGGTTTTAGCCTCAGGTTATCAAGCATCATTACCCACTTAGCCATCTTACCAGCCTGTGTGCTGTTGGGCATTGGGCTATACACTGACAATCTGGTCTCCAGTCAAGCTGAGGTGTAACCCTGGGACCCAGTGGTGATAATTGACTTACATGGGACAGAAGTTCTCTCGTGTCTCCTGGAACTCTGGCTCCTGTCAAAGTTACGGCCCCCACAGCCCTCAAAAGAGAAGCATGGCTTTAGTCAAATAGCCAATGCCCCAAGCTTCTGACCTTCAGGTTAAACTCCTCCCCAGTTACCTAGCAACAGTAAAGATAACAGCATACCATAAGAGGGGCTGTTTGGCCCCTCCTCATTCTCTTGCTCTCTTGCTCTTACTCCCCTTACACTTACTCTCTCCTCTCCTCTCCTCTTCTCTCCTCTCCTCTCTTCTCTAACCTCTTACTCACTCCCTCTTACTCTAGACTTTCTTCCCTCTCTTCTTTTCCCCCTTCTCTCCTCTTGGCCATGGCTGGTCTCTCTCTCTTTCTACCTTTTCTCATTCTCCCTGCCTTTTGATAATAAAGCTCTAAAACCATAGACTCTCCTTGTTCATCTAGGCCTGCTGTGCTTACTCTCACCTGCATTGGAACCTCTCTCCCTCAGCCCTCACTCCCATAAACCCAGTGCTACAGGGTGTCGTCCCCGGGCACCAGGTAAGGGGCTGTCCCTTTTCCACCACCACCACCACCAACCCCCCTTCGAGTGGGGTCAGTGGCTTAGATGCCCACCCGGGTCTGGGTAGAAAGCGTCTGGTAGCCCTCCCATGTCTGCATGCCCAGAGCATAGGAGGAACTCTGGCCGGACATGTGCTATCCTCCCTTCTCCCTCCTTCCCTTGCCCCCCTTTAGTACCCACAGTGTGCTATGTTTTGTTTCTTACAAAACAGCTGAACTGTTTTCTAGGAAGGTGTATTAGGAGACCTGAACAGATAGCGAACCTATACAGAGACATAAAAGGGGGATTTATTATAGTGTATTCCAGGCTGTGGTCTAGTTAGTCCAACAATGGCTGTCTACTGGTCCAGGAATCTAGTAGTTTTTCACTTCATGACGATGGGCCTCTCAGCTGGTCTTCAGTAGACTCTGGAATCCTGAAGACATAGACTCTAATGCCAGTGAATGAATGAGCTCGCCAGTGAGAGCAAGGGCAAGCAGGAAACGAGCAAAAGAGCTTCCCTTTTCCATGTTCATTCTATAGGCTGCTATGGGAAACTGTAGCCAGATAAAAGGTGGACCTTCTCATCTCAAAGGATCTAGATTACAAGCTGGTCTTCCCACCTTGGAAAACCTGGATTAAAAATGAGACTTCCCACTTCAAAAGAAAAAAAGTTCTCACAGGTGTTCCCAGCAGCTTGGGTTTTACTTCATTCCAGATGACGTCAAGTTGACAACCAAAAGCTGCCATTACAGGTGGCTGGGACATTGTACATCCACACCCACAATTTATGAGAAATTCAGTCACTGTGAACCTTTGCCAGTGTTTGGTGTGTCACTGTTTTTATTTTAACCATTTTGCAATGATAGTTCACTATGGGGTTTATTTGATTAAAAACAAAGAGAAGGGGCTAGAGAGATGGCTCAGTGGTTAACAGCATTTTAGGCTCTTCCAGAGGACAGGAGTTCAGTTCCCAACACCTCCATCAGGCAGCTCCCAACCAAGTGTAAGGCCAGCTCCAGGAAACCAATTGCCTCTTTACCTTCCTTGTGCACTGCACTCAATTGCGTGCATCTGTGTGTTTGTGTACACACACACACACACACACACACACACACACACACAAATCTCTACATAATTAAATAACAAAGAAAATTTAGATAAAACATTCACTGATGTAAAATGTCCAGGGAAACAGTTTTTATGCATTCATGCTAGAGGTATACAGTGCATGTGTGTCTACTGCCTGTGGAGGACAAAAAAGAGCATAAAACTCCAGTTCCTCATCTGGAACTGGAGTTACCATGGTTGTGAGCAGGTGCTGGGAATCAAATCTGGGTCCTCTGCAAGAAAAAACAAGGACTTTCATTGATCCATCTCTCTTGTCCTAGAGAACTTGTTGGTTTTTGTATGTTTGTCTGGATTTTGTTTATTGTAGTTTTTGTGTTTGTTTTTTGGATGTGTGTGTGTGGTTAGTTGGTTGGATTTTGGTTTTTCAAGACAGGGTTTTTCTGTGTAGCCCTGGCTGTCTTGAAACTTGCTCTGTAGACCAGGCTGGCCTTGAACTCAGAGATCTGTCTGCCTCTTCCCCACATCCAAGTATTGGGATTAAAGGTGAGAGGGCAGCCACCACCATCACCACAACCTGGCTGAAAAAGCTTGTCTTTTATCTGCATGCTCAGGTGCATTCTTTAGTTTTCTTAGTTTATTTAGTTTTCTTTAGGTTCTTTCGTTTTCAGGTTAGACTTAACTTTCTGTCTTTAGGGTCCAGTCCCCTGAGGTGCCTGGAGTAAAGCCCTGCCAATGCAAGACATTTTTCAGTTGATTCATGATAAAACTAAACCATCTCTGTTCATCTCCTCCCCACCTCCTCGAGTTATTGCTGATCTCCCTGACACTCACACAGTCATGTGTGGATCTACGGAGGATAACCTCCCTCCAGTATTAACTGAACACAGCTCTTCATGGTCCCCAAATGCCAATAAAAGCAACCTCTAACTCACTGAACTACTTTGCTTAGTGTTGCTGCGTTAAACGCTATGATCAGAAGCAACATGGGGAGGCATAATTTCATTTCATTTGGCAGCTCACAGTCCATTATGAAGGAAAAGAAGGCAGAAACTCAAACAAGGCGGGGACCAAGAGGCAGGAACTGAAGCAGAGACCATGGAGGAGGGCTGCTTATGGTCTTGCTCCTCACAATGTGCTCAGCTTGCTTTTTTTTTTTTGAGACTTATTTATTTTAGCGCATTTATTTATTTATTTATTTATTTATTTACTTACTTATTGCTTCTCTGCATAAGATGTACATGCTATGTCCAAAGCAGCCATGAGAGGTCTCCAGATCCCCTGAAACTGGAAAAACAAATGTTTGTGAGCCACCATTTCAGGTTAGATTGTGTGGATTCTGGGAGTTGAAACCTGGTCCTTTAGAGGAGCAGCCAGTGTTAACCACTGAGCCATCTCTCCATCTCCTCAGATAGCATTTTTTTATACAAGCCAGGCCCACTAATCACAGTGGCTGGGCCTTCCCACACATCAACCATTAATCAGTAGAATGTCTCACAGACTTGCCTACAGGACATCTGATAAAGGCATTTTCTTAATTCAAGTTCTTGATTCTTAGATGACTCTAACACATGTTAAGCTGTCAAAACCACTAACCAGCATACCCCCTATCGAATAGGTAAGAGAATCCGTCTTGTTTTACAGGTGAGCAAGCTGGAACCCATACAGGGTGTTGCAACTCACCACAGACTAAATATCGATGGATGTCAGAATCCCAGAATGTGTGTCTGTTGTACAGCTGATGTCTTCTATCTGTCCAGTTGTCTGTCCGGTCTATCTGGCCACCCTTTCTAAGGTGCAAATCACAAGTTTCTTTCAGGCTACAAGGACTCTCTCTGATCACTGATTTGTATATCCAGACTGAATCTGTCTTTGTCAAACAAGTTAAAACCTTTGACTGTTCCCTGTGCCTGAGGATGTATAAACTCTGTAAGCTGAGTCAGATCCACCTAGTGGGAAACTAAATAGCTCTCACTGGCGCCTATTTGGACGTGGGGCTCGGGCACAGGAATGCAAAGACAGGCCCACCCCAATGCCCCTTCTCAGGTGCCCTACCCAGCTGTTTTCTTCCTTCTAACTCTGGAGCATTGCTCCCCAGTCCCTTACTTTTCTAATCTTCCTTCCCTAGTGAACACAGTCAACATAGATTTTCACACTCAGACACATGACTCCCAGCCCTGATGTGAGCTAAGATCAGTTAAGTAGAATGTTGAAGAATATTCATGAGGCCTGGCAAGATGGCTTTAGTGGGCAAAGGAGCTTATTACCAAGCTTAATTGATCCTGTGGACAAATGTACAGGAAGGAAAGAACGGACTCTAGCAAGTTGTCCTCTGACCATGCACACCACCCATGTATACAAATACATAAGCAAAATGTTAAAAAAAAAAAAAAAGACATAACCGTGGGCAGTTTCCAGGTCCCAAGGTTCTGGTCCAATCCCCACATGCTGGGAATGTTTAAATCATCTGGGTAATTCTAGTATGGCTTCAAGGATGAAAATCAACTTCACAATCTGAATGAAAAATTAAATAGTATAGGGGGCCTAATGACTCCTAAAGCATTGGGAAGGTTTTTATTGTAGCTATAAGGAAGAAAGAAGACAGAGGAAAGAGGACAGAGTGAACTTGCCGACAGACTAAACCATGTGAGGAGAGAGAGAGAGAGAGAGAGAGAGAGAGAGAGAGAGAGAGAGAGAGAGAGAGAGAGAGAGAGAGAGAAAGAGAATCACTGACCAAGAGAGGTGGCCAGGGCCAAGATAACAGCATAAACCAAATGGCTGAGTTATACAGGAATCAGGCTTGGGGAAGGGATTCTAAGGTCTAGCTTCCAGGAAAGAGAAGTTTAGGGTAGGGGATGAGAAGTGCTAGGAGGAACCATAGGTACTGAGAGATGCTGGGAGAGCTGGGAGGAGCCATAGGTACTGAGGGATGCTAGGAGAGCTGGGAGGAGCCATAGGTACTGAGGGATGCTGGGAGAGCTGGGAGGAGCCACAGGCACTGCACAACACTCCTCCCTGGTCTCCTAGAGACCCTAAGTCTGTTCTTGGATGGTGTGCTCATGTCTTCCCCCTGAGCAGGGGGGCCTGGACTCTGGAAGGTAGATTCTGCTGTCAAGGGAGGCAGCAGGGCTAGTGACAAGCTTTCTTCTGCCCTATAAAGCAGACGTTTCTGTACCTGTATCTGTCTGCCACTGATTCTTTCTTTAAGCAAAAACCCTTCTGGGTTTTAGACTGGAATCCCAGAACTACGGTCCCAGCCACCTTGTACAGTGCCTAGGTCTTGGCACTGGTCCTGAACTGGGATTTTATTGTGAAAAGGAGGCAAGAATCCTCCCTGGGGTGGCAGACATCTGCAGAAAGATTTAACTACCCCCGTCTACCATCAGAGAATATTCAGAAGCCACAGCTGGGCAGCAGGGTCCTGAGAGGACAAACACCTCTGTACACAGTGGACACGTGGTTCTGGCTGTGTAGTGTCTGACCTAGTCTGGGCCCCTCTGGAGATCTGGGAGTCACCCAGATCTCACAAATAAACTCCCATACTACTTCCATTAGCCAAAAAGGATGCTGCTTCCTTGGAACAGAGAGCCCGTTGGCTGTGAAGTCAGAGGAAGCAGCAAAATAACAAAGCAAAACAAAACACTTGTCCTTCATGGGACCAGCCAGTCTGAAGAGCATGCTCAAATCTAGGGAGGGTTCTGGGTGTTCTTCAAGTCATCTCCTGGCCTGTAGGCTTGTCAGTCTTCAGTAGCCAGAGAGGCAGCAATGTGCCTGAGGTTGGATCTCCTGGAATGGAGCCCCTTGGGCCTGGCCCCAGGCCAAAGCATCACTACCAAGGGCGGGGACTCCGCATAGGGTGGAGGTGCACTATGACCTTGAAGCTGACTGCCCTGAGGCCGAGCAGCAAGCTGGACTTTGCCAGCCTCTTTTGGCTTTTTTCTTGACCTATAAGCTCGCATTTCTCTCTCATAACGAGCTGCTCCCTCCTCCAAGTCTGTTTTCTCAGAAGAGCTAATTTCTTTATCTGATTTACAGCTACTAAGAACTGGCTCTTTAAACTCATCTCTTTTCTCCTCTTTCCTTCTAATCTCTCCCCAGGTATTTTTCCCTGACATTAACTTTTCCTTGGGTTCAAGACCCGTGGAAAGGCCTGTATACTTATTTGGTGCACCATGTTTCCTCTTTGCTCCTGCTCTCTCTCTCCGCTTTACTTCTGATAGACTGTCTTGAATTTTGTCCAGAATTCTCCACCCTGCCTTAACCACTTGTTGACATGTGAAAAGAAATAAAAGGACTTTTAACACTAGAGAAAGTTCAAGACCAGACATACCTTGTAAAGCTGTAACGCGCGTCCCATCCCCACAGTTCTGGTTCTGCTCCGTTCCCCAGCTGAAGAGTTCTGAACCCATGCCGGATCCTTCTCAACAGTCTGTTTTGCGGGAACACTTCATTACGACAGTTCCCCAGCTGAAGAGTTCTGAATCCACGCCGGATCCTTCTCAACAGTCTGTTTTGTGGGAACACTTCATTACCACAGTTCCCCAGCTGAAGAGTTCTGAATCCACACCGGATCCTTCTCAACAGTCTGTTTTGTGGGAACACTTCATTAACTGCTCCTTCCCCGTGATGCAGTAGCTCGCGGGTTTCGGTGCCATTTATTGCGAGCTTTTGTTCCCCCTGGTAAGAACACGCTCAGGGCAACCGGAATCTTCTGCAGCACAAGCTTTATTACTTACCCCATCAGGAGCCAGTGGAGACGAGAGCCAGAGAGAGAGCCAGAGAGAGAGAGAGAGAAATGGCGGAGCCCTCTCCCTTTTATGGAGGACTGTCCTCCGCCTCGGACGTGTCGCTCCCTGATTGGCTGCAGCCCATCGGCCGGAGTTGTCGTCACGGGAAAGGCAGAGCACATGGCGTGGAAAGCTACCCCGGCACATGCGCAGCTTGCTTGTTTACTATTTAGAACACGGGTGTCAGTGCCATCAGCGCCATCTTGTAATGGCGAATGTGAGGACGGCTCCTTACAGTTCTGGGTGTTCTTCAAGCCATCTCCTGGCCTGTAGGCTTGTCAGTCTTCAGTAGCCAGAGAGGCAGCAATGTGCCTGAGGTTGGATCTCCTGGAATGGAGCTCCTTGGGCCTGGCCCCAGGCCACAGCATCACAGTACTGGAGTGGCACCTGGATTCCTACAGCAATCCTGCGGCAATTCCTTTGGGAGCTGAATCTTGAGAGCCCTGGTCTTAGCCTTCAATGCAAGCCTAGAGCAGTCCTTGAGTAGGCAGGGCTCTCCTAATGAAAAGAGACTGAAGCCTCCCAACATAAAAAATTTCATTTTTCAATGAGAAAACTGAAGCTGGATAGCCAAGTGGTTTTTCAAAAGCCATTGATTTGTGAGGATGGGAGTGGAGACCATAGGATACTAGAGGACAGGAGCATTGTTCTGAGAAGAGGGAGCCCACAGCAATTACTCTAGATTGCACCCCACTAGAAAAGCACAGAGTTCATTGTGTAGATAGGGCAGGTTGGAGATGCAAACTCTGTGGGAGTTATCAGTTTGGAAAGCAGGAAGAAACTGTGACTGTCGTGGCAATACCAAGGTTGTTCTAAAGACACACTTGTGCCCTCCCTTCAGCTTTCTGAGGACTGTGACAATGGACCCCCAAAGAACTGGAATTTTCACCAGGAATTTCAAGTCGACATAGGGAAAGTGCTGGGACCCTGACACTAGCCAGAACAGGACTCTGTCTCTAGTGCTGCCAGACTGCAGGACAAATATGGGGAAGGGTTGTGTGCTGAGAAGAGACAAGGATGGGTCGACCACGGGCTGAATCTTGACCATGACCTCCAAACCTAAACCCATCTGTAGTCAGGAGCAGAGAGAGATGTATCCTGGTGCTCAGTTGCTTTCTCCATTTTATTCAGCCCAGGAATCCAAACCTCAGAAGGGTGCTACCAACACTTAAGGTGAGTTTTTCCTTTTATATGGTGCTACCTAGAAATTCTCCTGCAGATGTGTCCACAGGTTTATAGTCTAGGCAATTCTAGATTCCATCAAGTTGACAATCATTATCCACCGTCACAGAGCCATCAGTGAGTAGGTGGTGATCCTCGTTAGTGGGAGCACTGGACGTGCAGTCAAGGGACCTTGTTCTTGCAATGGCCTTGCTGGTAGTCACGCTTGTGGGGAACAGCCAGATTCTGCTGTCCTTCTTGCTTAGCCCTGGGTTCCAGCACCATATAAAATGGGTTTGGAGGTACATGCCTGTGATGCTAGTACTTGCAAGCAGTTTGTTATTGTTTGTTTTTCAAGACAAGGTTTCTCTGTGTAGCACTGGCTATCCTGGAACTCACTCTGTAGACCAGACTGGCCTGCAAATCAGAGATTCAGCTGCCTCTGCCTCCTGAGTGTTGGGATTAAAGTCCTGCACCATCACTGTCCAGCTCAAGATTATCTTTATATCAGGCCAGCCTGGGATGCATAAGACTCTGTTTCAAAGACAACAAACAAACACAAAGCCCCAGCGTCTCCCAGAACAGTAGTTAGTTTAAGATGACTGTACCATTCATCAGTGTCTTCTTCACTTCCTGCGGCTATTGTAAAAAAAAGAAAAATAATGTCAACAGTTAGAATGACTCACATGGTAATGTATCATCGTAGCATTCTAGACGCTAAGGGCCGAGAGCAATGTGCTGAAGGGGTTGATTCCATGTGAGGCCATGTACTGGCTGGTTTTGTGTTGTCAACTTGGCTAGGGTTATCACAGAGAAAGGAGATTCACTTGGGAAAGTGCCTCCATGAGATCCAGCTGTGTGGCATTTTCTCAGTTGAGGATCAAGTTGAGAGGATCCACTGTGGGTGGTGCCATCCCTGGGCTGGTGGTCTTGGGTTCTATAAGAAAGGAAGCTGAGCAAGCCATGGAAGCAAGCCAGTAAGTACCACCCCTCCATGGCCTCTGCATCAACTCCTGCTTCCTGACCTGCTTGAGTTCCAGTCCTAACTTCCTTGGTGATGAACAGCAATGTGGAAGTGTAAGCTGAATAAACCCTGAACTCCCCAACTTGCTTCTTGGTCATGATGTTTTGGGCAGGAATAGAAACCCTATCTAAGACAAGCCTGGAGGCCAAACTGCCTAAGCCTTTCTTTGGCTTGTGTTTAGCCATCTTCCTGTGTCTTCCTTCTTCTATCCCTATTTGCTTCTGTGTCCAAATTGCCTTTCCTATGAAACAAATGGAGCAGGCTGAAGTGATGACACGGTGGACGGAATGCTTGGTGTGGGAGCTTAAGGTCAGTGATTCTTTTCCCAGGACCAGCATAAGAAGCCAGGAGTGGCCCTGTAAGCCCAGCACTGTGGTGGGTGGAGACAGGAGGATCACTGAGAGCATGGGCCACCTGCCTAGCACCAACTTCAGTGAGATAACCCCCGCCTCATTCATTAAAAACTAATTTTTAGAAGTCCTTGATTGAAATGGCTTTTAAACCAAACTGAAAATGAAAAAGAAGAAAGGCAAATTTTTCTTCTCAGAAAGGCACGGATACTATTAGGACAGACACACTGTGCTCACTTCAGCCAAGATCTTATTTCTAAATAAGGCCACACACTGAGGCACTGGGGCCAACTTCTTCATAGCTCTTCTCTGGGGAATACAGGATGTTAAATGATTTCCGGGTATAAGCACAGAGTGCATGCAGGGAGTCCAGGATTACAGTGACAAGCCTAGGTTCTAAGTTTCAGCTCTGTACTGTTTGAACAAGCTGCTGACAAGGGGAACCGGGACCTGCACTCACTGGTTGTTGGTTACTGTCTTCTGAGTTGAAGGTTTCCTAGAGTTTGTGTAGGAGACACAGGTGGCAGGTATATATCCATCTATCTATCTATCTATCTATCTATCTATCTATCTATCTATCTATCTATCTATCTATCTATCTATCCATCCATCCATCCATCCATCCATCCATCCATCCATCCATCCATCCATCCATCTATCTATCTATCTATCTATCTATCTATCTATCTATCTATCTATAGTGAGACAGGGTCTATATAACCCAGTCTGGCCACTATGCCTTATAGATACAGTGCTGAGGGTAGTGGTCAGGGCCTCAGGTATGCTTAGCATTCACTCCATTTAACTACATCCTGACTCCCTTTCAATAATTGATTTTATTTCTTTCTGAGACAGGTTCTCTCTATAGAACATTGACTAGCCTGGAACTCACAGAAATCTGCCTGTCTCTGCTTCTCAAGTGCTGGGATTAAAAGCACATGTCATGATACGTGGCCCAAGAATTGAATTTAAAATATGTGAATGTTTCTATTATTATCAATAATTATCAAATGAACCGGGCACTGGTGGCACATGCCTTTAATAACAGCACTTGGGAGGCAGAGGCAGCCATATTTGTGAGGTCAAAGCCAGCCTGGACTTCACAGTGAGCTCCAGGACAGCCAGGGCTACATAGAGAAGTCTGTCTTGGAAAGAGAAACCTGTCTCGGAAAGAAAAAAAAAGTATCAAATGAGCATCCTTTCCCTACCTCTGAGTTTTCAAGGCCATTTAAAAATTTGTTTTATTACTATTTGTGTGTTTGTTTGTTTGTTTTCATTTTTCATGCATGTGCACATGTGTGTATGCATGTACTATGGTACATTGAAGTAAGAGGACAACTTTCAGGAGTAGGTTCCCTCCTTCTACCATGTGAGTTCTGAGATGGAACTCGGGTGTCAGGTCTGTGCAGCAAGTATCTTTATCTCTGGGAAGTCTCACAGGCTCTACAGGGCCATTTATTTTCTTAAGGCAAAACATAGAAACATTAAGCAGGGAGAGGAGACCCAGCCTCAGAGTTCTGGTGTGACAACCATGAGAAGCAGCAGTACATGTCATCCAAGCTCAATCAGTGAATGATCCCAGCCCAGAACCATTCTCTACCTCACATAACAGGTCCCAGATAACAGCTCAGTAAGCCCCATTACATACCCAGTAGCTTTTCTATCCCAGTGTTTCAAACTCCTTCCACAATCCTTCCCAAAACTTGGGGCCAGTTCTTAACAATACCCTACTCTGATACCAATTTCAGTTTCTATCTTAGTTACTTTTCTGTTAGTGTGATAAAACACTGACCAAAACCAATGTGAGGACAGAGTGTTTATTTCAGCTTACAGTTTATGGGCCATCTGGAAGGGAAGTCAGGCCACCAACCCAAGGCGGGAACCTGGGGTTTGTGAACTGCTTCCTGGCTTGCTCCCCCTGGGTCGCTCAGTTTTCTTTTTATATCCCCCAGCATCACATCAATTGAAATCAAGCACATGCTCGATGGTCTTTCTTATAGGCAGTCTGATAGAGGCATTTTTTTTTTCAGTTGAAGTTCCCTCTTCTCAAGAAGACTCTAGCTTGTGTCAAGTAGACGAATAACAAACAGCAGGCAGGGATTCTGTCACACATCTTGCAATAATAATAAATGTATAAAAATGTATTTTTAATAGAGCCATCAAGTAGTAGGGACTTAGTGAGCTGTCCTGTGGGAGCTTGGAAGGGAATACTGAGAGCAATGCAGACAATGGAGGCCTGGCTTGTGGGGTTTCAGAGAGATATTTGAGAATCCCTTGAAGATTCTATCAGAGTAGTTTGTATAATATATTTCATTCATGAATCTGTGGGTCTTGTCAATTGGAGTTGGAAAATCTGGTGTGATTAATAAGAAACCAGTACCACTAAACTGAAACTTTTGCTTTACTGGGAAAATAGAGAACTGAACAAAAGTAGCTGGAACTGAGAAATTAGTGGTGATTAAGAAGAGACCATCATCGTTGAGGTGAGGTTTGGGAGTGTTTCCTTAGAGTAAGCACACTAAAGCTGTTGTTCAGAGGGATCCAAGCCCTTAGGTCATGCTGCTAGCCAAACTCAGTAATGATTCAGAGTCTCTCACATCTAACTGGATTTGAAGACACAGTGTGGTCATGGAAACAGCTGAAGCTTGGCACTCTGAGAGGCCAGCAGAGGTCATCTGTGAAAGTGAAGCCTCAGCTATGGGGGGAACACAAAGACTGAAGGAGCCATGGAGGGAGTCTGAGGCTTGGCTCCATATGTCAGGGTCAGGGTCCCTGAAGAGAGACCAGAAGGCTATGTGAAGTTGCAGCTTTTGGAGGCCCCAGCAGATGGATATGTAAGGAAGGTGAGGCCACTGCCCGTAAGAGCAGAGGCTGTAGAGTGGAGCTGGCCTGAGCCTATAAGTTGAGTTGAATTGTGTGTGTTAGAAATGTCAGAACCCAAGAAGTGGAGTTGCATAGGATCTCTTGAGCCCAGAAGATCATGAGTTATTTGCATGGTTGGAGTTTAGCTTTGCTTTGATCAGACTGTGGCTACACACTGGGTCTTCACTCATGAAATGACAAAATATTATTATTTTTTTTTGTTTCATAGGAGTCTACAGTTTAAAGACATTGAACTTTTAAAAAATGCTGTATTTTTAAAAAGACTTTGGACTAAAAGTCTTGGAAAAGTTAAAGATGGTGGGACTTTTAAAGTTAGTCATGTTGTAATATTGACATTAATATATGAAATATTGAGGATAAAGAAGGAAGGAAGAGTTCTGGCTTAATGGTAGTGTGTTGGTGTATCAAGTTGACAGGGGCCAAATTTTCTGATTGACATAAGATAGAGTTATCTGGGAAGCCGCACCTCAGTTGACATGATGCCCACATCAGATTAACTGTGGCAAGTCTGTGGGGCATTTTCTTGATTGGTGATTGATTGGAAGGCCCCACAGTCCCATCCCTAGACAGAGGGCCCTGGGGTGTATAAGAAGGCAAACTACCACCAAAGGGAGAATGTCAGTAACATCATTCCTCCATGGACTCCACTTCAGTTCTTCCCCCAAGTTCCTGCCTTGAGTTCTTGCCCTGACTGCCCTTCAAGATGGAGAATAAACTGTAGACTGGATGAACCCTTTCCTCCCTAAGTTGTTTTTGTTCCATGTTTTATCACAGCAATGGAAATGTAACTCAGACATTGTCTTCTTAGGTCATGACATCTTTCCATCATTTGACACTCCAATTGAAGACCACTTCCTTCTCCTCCCCACAAAGGACTCTCCTATGCTGACAACATCCATAACCATCTTCACAGATACTTTCCTTTGACAAGTCTTCCTTTTAGAAAGGAAGTGTTCTGAAGCTTCATATCAAGATAATGGCCCAAGCTGCTATGACCATTTTTCAAAAATGGAAACTAATTGAAAACCTGCCATGGATAAATAGGACCTAGATCCATCGTGGAACTCTTAATTCAGCATTGGGGAGGATGGGCTTCCAAACTGCAGCCATGCAGATACCCCAAGAGACATATGACTCATCAGTAGCCAAGTGCATACACTGTATTAGGCCAGCCATGACAGCTAGTTAGCATCTAGTTAGCATCTGGATACTGGTGGAGCCATGCTTTGTTCCCTAGTCTGTTTCCTCAATGGAAGACAGAAACAAAAATATGAGAATGAAGCTGCTAATTTTCTTTTCTTCTGTCTCTCTCTTTTAAAGGAAAAAATCCTTTATGTGTCTGTGTGTCTTGATACATGTATGTATGTGCACCATGTGTGTGCTTGGTGCCTGTGGAGGCCAGAAGAGCACATCTGCTCATCGAAGCTGGAATGGCCAATAGTTGTGAGCTGCCATATGGATGTGGGAACTGAACCTGGTTCCTCTACAAGAGCAGAAAAAAAAATGTCTCCTCACTGCTTAGCCATAGCTCCAGTCCTCTCTACCTGTCTTCAACATTATCTTTCACTTCAAAAGTATACTCTCATCTCAGTCATCTGAATGTTGTCAGCATAGGAGAATCCCTCGTAGGGACAAAAAGGAAGTGTTCCTCACTGTGAGCACTCTGGAGTTTCGAATGGGGAACCAGGGCCATGACCACTTGTGGGAAGAAGACAGTGCCATAGTTACTTTGCTATTGCCATGGTAATACACTGACCAGATGAGTAAATGTGCATTTACAGTTAAAATAAATGTCTAAGAACAGGGGGAGATGGCTGAAGAGGTGGATGGAGATACGGCTTGAGAGATGGCTGGAGAGGTGGCTGGCTTGATCAGTGCTCAAAGGCAGCTGTCAACATTCTTTCATCTAAGGCAGTGGTGCTCAAACTGTGGGTCATGACCCCCAATCAGATATCCTGCCTATCAGATACTTGCATCAAGATTCATAACATAAGCCAGGCATGGTGGCGCATGCCTTTAATCCCAGCACTTAGGAGGCAGAGGCAGTCTGATTTCTGAGTGCCAGGCCAGCCTGGTCTACAAAGTTAGTTCCAGGACAGCCAGGGCTATACAAAGAAACCCTGTCTCGAAACAAACAAACAAACAAACAAACAAACAAACAAACAAACAAACAAACTCATAACATTGCAAAATAACAGTTATGAAGCAGCAACAAAATAATTTGATGGTGGGTGGGGGGGGTCACCGAAAATGTGAGGAGCTGCATCAAAGGGTCTCAGCATTGAGAACCTCTGCTCTAAGATGAAGTTCCTGCTTCTGTATAACACTATTTACACCACGGGTTTACTGCCTGCAGATGCATAATCAAATCATGGACTTAGAGTCATAATCACGAGGATGTAAAGTGGCTTAGAGTAAGCAAAGGCCCTTGGTGAGCACCATGCTCAGCTCTCAGTAGCTGAGTGACAGTAGCCTGGGGAACAGGCCATTTGCTAGAGGAACCAGGGCCTGTCTGCCACAGCAGCCCAAGGGAAAGCAAGCTGTTGTCATTACATACACTTTGCATGGATGATTTCTCTCACTTCAAAGGACTCTTGATCCATTCTACAGAAAAGGAAATTGAAATCCAGGCACTGATTGTCTTTTGCTGGTATCAGGAAATGAACGCATGGCCTCAGGTGCACTCTGCAAGTACACTACCCCTGAGCTATACCCTTGTGCTCATTTTTATTTATCTTGAGATAAATAAGACAAATAAGGCTCACTATGTTGCCTAGACATGCCTTGAAATTGCAATCCTCCTGCATCAGCATCCCGTGTAGTTGGCATAACAAGCGTACCCTAGACTGGGGAAATGCCAAAATGTGAAGTGTGTGGCTCCAGAGCACAGGGATATGTGGTGGGCAAGGATTCCTAGGATCTTTAGTTAATTTTAGATTTTATCCTTTCGCTGGTGCCTCCTACTCTGCAGAGATGAAAGCAGACAGGCCCCAGAATTTGTGCAGTGTCTCATCAATATCAACAGAATCTCCAGGCTTCATCTTTTTGATTTTGCTTGAGATAGTTACACTCTGCAGCCAGGCTAGGCTGGTGTGGGACTTCCTCATGTAGCCTAGGCTGGCGTTCAACTTGTGACAATGTTTCTGCTTCAGGTTCCCAAGTTTTGAGTCTGCAGGTGCAAGTCACTGGGCCTGGCAGCCATGTCACTGCTGGCGGTTAAAGGGCCTTAGGTACCTTTCTATCACTGTGCTAAATACCATGACCAAGACAACTAATAGAGGGTTGGAAGCTATGCTGGTAGAGTGAAGGGATGGCAACAGGACACTGAGACAGCTGCTGGAAGATTGCATCTTGATTTTGCAAGTAAGAGGCAGAGAAGAAACACTGGGAATGGCAGGAGACTTCTGAAGCTTTAAGACCAACCCCATAAACACACCTCATCCAACAAATCCACACCTCCTAATCCTTCCCAAGCAGTTACATCAATTGGAGCCCCAGAATTTAAATATATGAGACTATAGGAGCCATTTTCATTCAATCCACCATACTAGGATTGACTGCAGATATATCTTCAAATAGAGGTGATTCCTGAAGTCCCTTTCTCATCAGGACTTGTTCATTGAGGTATTTGTGCCTAGGCTTCCTGGCTACTGAATAGTTAGAAAATCACACTGGTTTGCCTAACAACAAATCCCCAACATACTTCATTTCTCAAGAGGGATCCAGGGACATTAACAAAAACTGAGTCCAAGACTATATTATTTGCTCTTTAAAATTAGGTTTAGCCAGAACAAACTGTGTAACCTGCAGTGAATAATCTTGTTGCCCCCAGACCACTTAGCCATTGGGTCAGTAATTCCTGAGAACAGAACTCTCCTTACAATGGCTGTATAGCTCCCAGGATCCAGACACCAGTGAGACAGTCCCTTCCCCCAGGGATTTCACAGTCTGGTGGAGACAGACAAGGGACCAAGGAAACATAAGGAAGCAAGCAATGAAAGATTCTATAGTAGGTTGGGTGAGCTTCAGAGGGCATGGACCATGGTGAGGATGAAGGAGCAAAGGCCAGGGAGGCTGAAAGAGCCAGCAAGATTCAATAGGGAAGATGCTTGTGCCAAATAGAGAGCACAGATTATAGTTCTTTAGTCCTTGGATAAGGTATGGAAGATTGAGGGAGTCAATGGGCATCCGCAGAACTTCAGGACACTCTCTAGGAGATTCCTGGGATCCAGGCTCAGTCTCCATCCAGGTCACTTTTGCTGGTTACTGCCCTGCTCCCTCCATCACCTATCCTACAGATAACAGTTTGTACTTTAGAATGTGTCACCTCAGCTCAAAGAGGCAGATAGGGACATTCTATAGCTCTGTTGCCTTGGATGAACACAGTGCCTCACCGTGTTCTGGAGTTTTGTGAACAAATGTGTAAGTCAGTGAAAGAATGAGCAAGTGAGTCAGAGAATGGAAGGTGCAGTAAGCCATGCACAGACGCTTGTGTTATTGTCCTGATGGTTTTAGGGAGATGAGATCACACATGGTCCTGGTTAGGACACCATGACTAAAAGCAATTTGGGGAGGAAAGAGTTTGTTTGGCACATGTAGTTAGTTCATCATCAGAGGAATTCAAGACAGGAACGCAAAAACCGATCTGAACCCTGGAGGCAGGGCCTGATGCAGCAGCCATGAAAGAATGCTGCTTTCTTGCTTGCTTCTCATGGCTTGCTCAGCCTGCTTTCTTATAGATCCCAAGACCATCAGCTTGTGGGAAAGCTACCACTTACAATGGGATGGGCCCTTCTCTATCAATCATTAATTAAGAAACTGCCTTACAGATGGAGGCATTTTCTCAATGGAGGTTACCCCATGCCCAAGGATGACTCTACCCTGTGTCAAGTTGACATAAGCTCACCAGCATACACATGACCTTAGGGAGCAGAGAATTAGTTCCAATTGCTGAGAAGAGGAGGAAAAAATTGGGTGTTGGTGGTGGTGTTAGTGTTGTTGATAGTAGAGGTAGTCAGGACAACATGCTCTTGAGAACAGCATGTCACCTCTGTTCTGAGCTTCTTCTGTATCAGATAAGGGACTGTGCTTTTCTTGAAACCATGAAACGGGGTCTGATCATAAGGTCAGTGAGGAAAACCAGCATCCAACTTGTGCTCTTGACCTCTGGGCTCTCCCAGCCAATACATGATCGAGTGGAGTATGGAACAGGTGTCCAGGGAACCCTCAACTGGAAGCCTGCTTGAGATATATAGGGTGAAGGTATCAGAGGCCCAGGGAACAGTCTGGATTTTATTCTATCTCCTCTCATTCCATCTGCCTTAGGTGTCTTTATTAATCCTGGGGACTGAGTGGAGAGTTTTCCCCCCAAAGAGTGGAGACCATCCTGAGAGCATGATGCTCCAACAGTGAGCTAGCCTGGAGACCATCCTGAGAGCATGATGCTCCAACAGTGAGCTAGCCTGGGGAAACACATTGTGTCCTTTTTTTTTTTTTTTTTTTGAGACAGGGTTTTGCTGTATAGTCCTGGCTGTCCTACAACTCACTTTGTAGACCAGGCTGGCCTTGAACTCAGAAATCAGCATGCCTCTGCCTCCCCAGTAGTAGGATTAAAGGTGTGTGCCACCACTGCCCGGCTTAATACATTTACCCAGCGAGCTAGCCTGGGGAAACACATTGGGAACAAGCAGGCTGCCTGTGACTGCTTCCCTGCCAGACAACAGCTGTGAGTAAAGGATGCTGAGAATTCTGATGTCACCTCTGTAATGGTCTGTTAGGACATCCCCTGCTCTCAGGTGCCTGTGGGAATCTCTGGGGCATGTTTTCAAATCTTAAAAGATTCTATGCACACACACTGTTGAAGCTGAATCGCCTGGGAATTCGCAGACTGAGACATCTTTGTTCCTGTTAAATGACTCATGGGTGTCCTTTAAAAGAGAAAGAAACAGACATGTTTTGATGGGGAAAACACATGAAGAATGCAGCTGTTATTTTCTCAAACAGCCATCAGCCCATCTAACTTAAGCCAATGAGGGGAAACACACCCAAAGCTCCCAGTTGATCTTCCCATTAGCATCTTGTGTCATGGTCCTGGGCCCAGAGTGAGGGTGGGTGGTAAAGAGCCTGGCCCTGGTGGGAAAGGGAAAGAGCTTTCCCGGGGCTATTTAGAAAAGATGCTGTGTCTACAGTCTGCTGTGTTTCTAGGCAAATCACTTTCTGTACCAGTATAATAGATAATCCTGAGTCCCCTTGTGAAACATTTACTATATGTACAACACAGTTCTGTGTGTTGTACAACCAAGTTTCCTAGCCTCCCAAAGGAAGAACCAGGGCTCAGAAAGGGTTAGAGACTTGACAGGGTCACATAGAGGATGTCTCTGTGGGGACAACCAGGCAGCAAGATGCAGTGTCTATCTAGAGTAGCAGGTCTCAACTTGTGGGTCAGGTCATTACCCATTTGGCAAACCTCTATCTCCAAAAATATTTACACTACAATTTGGAACAGTAGAAAAAATTAGTTATGAAATAGCAACAAATATAGTTGGGGTCACCACCATATAAGGAACTGTATTTACGGGATGAACTATATTTAAGGATGGCAGCCTTAGGAAGGTTGAGAGCTACTGCTCTAACTGTACCTGATGGATAAAAATTTACTTAGATTTTATTTATTTTTTTGTGGATGGGTGTCTTGCTTGCATGTATGGCTTTGCTCCACTCAAGTGTCTGCTGACTGCTGGGGTCAGAAGAAGGCATAGGATCCCCTGGACCTGGAGTTACAGATGGTTGTGAGGGGCCATGCAGGTGCTAGGAATTGAACCCAGGTCCATTGAAAGAACAGCTAATGTTCCTGACTACTGTGCCTTCTTTCCAGCCCTTCACTTAACCTTTCTAATGTAGGAGGTGGATGATACTGTTATTGGAGGAGACAATCAGTAAACATGAGCTGATCTGGATAGTGGTATGTCCTAAACATCTGCCTCCAGGTCTATGTACAACACACTTCTGTGTTGTTGTACCACCAAGTTTCCTAGCCTCCCAAAGGAAGAACCAGGGCTCAGAAAGAGTTAGAGACTTGCCAGGGTCACATAGAGGATGTCTCTGTGGGGACAACCAGGCAGCAAGATGCAGTGTCTTCACTCATGCTTGGAGCCCTCTGTGTGCAGTGGTTGGGTGGAGAAGCAGAGGAAACAGCTAAGGTTTCTATGGGCCTCCAGCACATCCTGATTCGTTGTTATGAGAACTGCCTGAATGTACAGTGATGGTAAATGTGTCCCTCCTATACACACAGGCAACAGGAACACATCAGCTGTAAACCACAGTACTTCATGCCAAGCACAGACTAATGGCTGTCAACCTTGGTTTCATCACCTTATCCTGGATTTCCATGGGTTTTCTAGGAAATGCTGCTGGTTTGTATCAACCTCTTTGAATGGGGGAAATCCCATGTTGACAAAGGGGAAGCCACAACAAATTACAGTGAAGGAGCAGGAAGCAGTTCTCTGATATCTGGCCCCAAGTGTAAGTTATCCAGGGCAGCCCTGGTCCTGAAACTCTCTCCTTGATTCCTTAACAGGAAGGAAATGATATCCACATGGAGAAGGGGTTTCTTATAAATTACTTGCTCTGGGTGGGCATTCTTGACCACTTTACCTCCTCTCCTTGTTGGGAGTGTATTGCCCACGCTTTTGTTCCCCCTGGTAAGAACATGCTCAAGGCAACCGGAATCTTCTGCGGCACAAGCTTTATTGCTTACCCCTTCAGGAGCCAGTGGAGAAGAGAGCGCCAGAGAGAGAGAGAGAGAGATAGAGAGATCCCCCGAATGGCGGAAACCCGTCCCTTTTATGGAGGACTGTCCTCCGCCTCGGACGTGTCGCTCCCTGATTGGCTGCAGCCCATTGGCCGGAGTTGTCGTCATGAAGAAACATGTGTAACATCCATTTGCCAGACCTGTAGAGGTCGAATATCGCGTGGGTTAATTCCCACATGAGGAACTGGCAAAAACTCACAGCAGCTTTGACATTGAGTAACAATATCACGGGCTTCTTTTCTCGTCAAGGAGAAACGACTGCGTAATGTTTCAGCCGTCACATGAAAATTGTTATGAAAATTTCTTGCAGCCTCTACTGGGGATGATAGGGCAGCAGCCACCACTTTAGTGGCTTTATCTGCTAAATCATTTCCCAGAGCCATGGGGCCAGGTAGGCCTGAATGGGCTCTAACATGAGTAATATAAACAGGAAATCTTCTAGATAGCAAAACTAATTGTATCTGCTGAAAAATATTGGCAACTTTACTGGAAGGCTTAATCACTCCAGCCACTGCTAAAAGATTTACTGCATTAACCACGTAACAGGAGTCTGACACAATATTAAGGGGTTCTAAAAAGGTTTTTAAAACTTCTAAAACCACTAAACACTCTACCACTTGAGGTGAATTTTCATTATATTGTTTGGATACTACTTTACCATTAGCCACATAGGCACCTATGCCAGTTTTTGATGCATCAGTATATACCACAATCCCATTTTTAAGTGGGTTTCTTACTGTTATTTGTGGAAACACAAAAGATTGATTTTGGGCAAACTGTAAAATTGGATGTTTTGGATAATGGTTATCTATTTGTCCTGAAAAGGAGGTAACTAAAACTGCCCAATCATTAGATGTGGCTGCCAAGGTTTGAACCTGTGCAGCGGTATAAGGTACTTAATTGTCCAGTGACTTCACCTGTTCGGGAGAGCGCCTTCCAGGCCTTAATAGCCGTGGAGGAAATTTGGGCATAAGATCCCCAGTGATAATTTGTTTGATCAGCGGTATAAGCTCCCTGACCCATTAACAGGTCAAAGGTCCAATCTCTCTGCTCTGGAGTCAAAGCTGCAGCATTTGCTCGGGCCTGCGTTTGTGCAGCCTCTTGCCATAGTGCTCTCCATTCCATATATTTGCCCGCACTGGGGAGAGCGGCTTTTGCAATCATTTGCCAGTCGGCAGGAGTTAATGCCTTGCCAGCAAGCCTGTCTAACTGCACCAAGGTAAAACTAGCATTGGCTCCATATTTATGGACTGATTCGGCAAGCTCTTTAATCTGTGTATAATCTACCGGAGCATGAACACGCCCACCCTCGGCTCCTTCAAAGACCGGAAATGCCTGTTGTATCTTCCTTTGTGCCTCTCTTGAAATGAACGAGTCCGTGCACTGCCTCTCTGCACAGGGCTGATGCACTACGCAGGTCGGGGGCTCCGCATAGGGCGGAGGTGCACTATGACCTTGAAGCTGACTGCCCGGAGGTCGAGCAGCAAGCTGGCCTTTGCCAGCAGCTTTTGGCTTCTTTCTTGACCTATAAGCTTGCATTTCTCTCTCATAACGAGCTGCTTCCTCCTCCAAGTCTGTTTCCTCAGAAGGGCTAATTTCTTCATCTGATTCACAGCTACTAAGAACTGGCTCTTTAAACTCGTCTCTTTTCTCCTCTTTCCTTCTAATCTCTCCCCAGGTATTTTTCCCTGACATTAACTTTTCCTCGGGTTCAAGACCCGTGGAAAGGCCTGTATACTTATTTGGTGCACCATGTTTTCTCTTTGCTCCTGCTCTCTCTCTCCGCTTTACTTCTGATAGACTGTCTTGAATTTTGTCCAGAATTCTCCACCCCACCTTAACCACTTGTTGACATATGAAAAGGAACAAAAAGGCTTTTAACACTAGAGAAAGTTCAAGACCAGACATACCTTGTAAAACTGTAACGCGTCTTGCTGCAGTTCTGGTTCCGCTCCGTCCCCCAGCTGAAGAGTTCTGAATCCACACCGGATCCTTCTCAACAGTCTGTTTTGCGGGAACACTTCATTACCACAGTTCCCCAGCTGAAGAGTTCTGAATCCACACCGGATCCTTCTCAACAGTCTGTTTTGCGGGAACACTTCATTACCACAGTTCCCCAGCTGAAGAGTTCTGAATCCACGCTGGATCCTTCTCAACAGTCTGTTTTGTGGGAACACTTCATTAACCACTCCTTCCCCGTGATGTAGTAGCTCACGGGTTTCAGCACCATTTATTGCCCGCGCTTTTGTTCCCCCTGGTAAGAACACGCTCAGGGCAACCGGAATCTTCTGCGGCACAAGCTTTATTGCTTACCCCTTCAGGAGCCAGTGGAGAAGAGAGCGTCAGAGAGAGAGAGAGAGAGAGAGAGAGAGAGAGAGAGAGAGAGAGAGAGCGTCAGAGAGAGAGAGAGAGAGAGAGCGTCAGAGAGAGAGAGAGAGAGAGAGAGAGCGTCAGAGAGAGAGAGAGAGCGTCAGAGAGAGAGAGAGAGAGAGAGAGAGAGAGAGAGAGAGAGAGAGCGTCAGAGAGAGAGAGAGAGAGAGAGAGAGCGTCAGAGAGAGAGAGAGAGAGAGAGAGAGAGAGATCCCCCGAATGGCGGAAACCCGTCCCTTTTATGGAGGACTGTCCTCCACCTCGGACGTGTCACTCCCTGATTGGCTGCAGCCCATCGGCCGGAGTTGTCGTCACGGGGAAGGCAGAGCACATGGGGTGGGAAACTACCCCGGCATATGCACAGATGGTTTGATTACACGGGTGCCAGTGCCATCAGCGCCATCTTGTAATGGCGAATGTGAGGGCAGCTCCTTACAGGAGTGTTTCCCTCTCTCCTTACCTTAACTAGGGTAGTCCTATAGAAAGTCCTTAACATCCATTGGGGGGCCACCCAGAGAGACAGCAGTAGGCTGCCCTGCATGCCCATGTGTGGTGATGACATCAAAGCCAGAATTCAGAACAATCAGTGCCACACATCCTATTATTATTCTGCCTCTTCATTCCCCCATAACTGAGTGCAACTCCTAGGTCTTGCCTCAGGAAGCCAGGCATGTGGTAGCCTCTCTGTGACTCCCCTGTCAGCACTCCTTAGTGGGCAGGTAGGCATGAAAGCTAATCAACATATGTTTCTGTAATTAAGTCCCTTAGAATAGGACTTTGATCTCTCAGAACAGAAAGAGCCCTGACTAATACAGAGGGATTTTAGACAGTATGTGGAATGCTGAGCAGTGTGAACTGGTAGGAAGAGGAGACTCCTGGGAGGTGTTGGAGCCTAAAGGGACATTCTCATATGTGTTCTGTCACCCACACATCTCCTAGGTGCTCCTATGCTGTGTCCCTGTTCCAAGTGTGGTCCTTTCTAGGAACACCCTCTAATCCTCAGTTGTTAACTGCTGATTATGTATAAGACACTGTGTAAAGTCCTTATCCAAATAAGGTGCTTACAGCAACACAGAGGCAAAACCTCTATTGTTAGAAAAACCAGACTGGTTGACCCAGTTTCAGGAGTTCCAGAAGTCTGAACAGAGATATAAATGTCCCTTTGGGTGACTCTGAGAGCCCAGCTGTGAGGCTGGAAGGTGACAGGAAGGACAGGTCGGATGGTCTGGTGCCTCACCAAGCTCGGGAAAAGACAGGAGAGACCCACTGTACTTTCCACTGGCGTCCTTCAAGCATGCCCTGACCAAGATCTAGATGACTAACATTTTTACTTTCATTTTAGTCGGAGTTGAACCCATGTTACTGAAATTCCCTTTGTCTCTATTCCTGAGGTCCTTAGTGCTCCATCCCCTTTTTTTCCAGGGAACCTATCAGGCCTATGCTTTCTTTAATTGCCTTGGTCTCTATTCCTGAGAACCTTAGTGTTCTGTCCCCTTTTTTCTGGGGAACCTGTTAGGCTTATGCTTTTCCCTTCGTCTCTATTCCTGAGAACCTTGGTGCTCCATCCCCCTTTTTCCCAGGGAACCTGTCAGGCCTATGATTTCTTTAGTTCCGAAATTCCCTTCGTCTCTATTCCTGAGAACCTTAGTGCTTCGTCTCTATAACTGAGAAGCTTAATGCTTCGTCTCTATTCCTGAGAAGCTTAATGCTTTGTCTCTATTCCTGAGAACCTTAATGCTTCGTCCCCTTTTTCCAGGGAAACATACAGGACTGTGCTTTCTTTAAATACTGTTGCTTATGCTGTTTACTAAGGTTTCCTTACCTCTGTTTACCAAAATTTCTCTACCACTGTTTACTAAGGTTTCCTTACCTCTGTTTACCAAAATTTCCTACAATTGTTTACTAAGGTTTCCTTACTGCTGTTTACTAAAATTTCCTACTGTTGTTTATTAAGGTTTTTCCTATCGCTATTCTTACCAAAATTTCCTTACCTCTGCTTACTAAAATTTTCTTACTTACCTTTGGCAACCGACGCAATGAGTTCCCCATTCCCATACTGGCCACCATTTGTCATTAGTCCTCCGAGCCAGCAGTGACACGAACGACATGGACACCAAGTTGGGTTCACACAGCAACCTCTTTACTTTCTACTACTTCTACTCATGGCAAGGGCTAAAACTACTCACTACTCTACTTCTGCCTTCTACCTAGGACAAGGGCTAAAATAACACCTCCTCACTACTCACACCAACTCACTTCCTTCTAGCCCCACCCCACCTCATCCAATCAGAATTCACACACGCTCCAGGCACAAGCTTAGGTCATTCACAGATAGGCTGACATGTCTGGATCACCAGGAACTGTCCAGCCTGGCAGGCAGCCCACTCATGCAGCCTCACTGTGCATGCTAGGGCAAGGCAGTAAACAAGTGGGTTTCATGGAGCCTGGTCCGCACCTGCTTCCCGCAGCTCATGACATACATTGAGGATAATGGGCAGGTAGCTTTGTCACATGACCCTTGAGCATCAGGTATGGAGGCATTTCTTACCTGTGGGCTGAATTGGGGCACAGTGTCTAGGCAGAGCTTGAGAACTGAAGGATGAGGTTAAGCCCACTTTGCTCTGCAACAATGAGTGTGCCACTTTGCCTCTCTGAAATTCAGAGGGCGTATTAGTGCCCGCCCCCATTTTGTCTACCTACACATAATCCAGATAAAATCTTGTCACTCATTGCATACCATTTGCATATCTGTTAATAGGGTAGCAATAAAAAGGTACAAAATGTGTAAGCACATTTTTACAAAAACCTGAAAATATAAGTAATAGCAATTTGTGGACTGGAATGTGGGGACCATTCCGTTTTCTGGGATGACTACAAAGACAGATGGAGTTTTGGGTCTAAGTGATGGAAATAACCTTGCAGGTCTAAGTTAGACCCAGGCCTGAGGATAGGGTGAGAGTTTGGACATGCTTTCCCTCCTGCGTGCTGCTGCTGTCCCAAGGCAAAGCTGTCACTCAGGAAGCATGGCATGTAAAACTTCATCTGTTCCATGAAAAGTCAATTTTCTCTTCCCAGACATTGCCTTCCCTGGGTGATAGATGAGAGGTATTAGCGTGCCCTTGGCAAAGACCTTGCCTTGTTTTACTTCTGTCTGGACTGTCCCTGACCCAGACCCTTCTGGGAACCCAAGTCTGGGATCTGCCGAGTCTGTGGAAACTTCCCAAACTCACTTAGACCCCCAGTCTCTCCTGTGGGCTGTGCAGGGACCTCAGTGCCCTTGGCTCTTGTTACCCTCCTATGTGGCTTTTGTTAAATCATCTGTGATCAGAGCAGTTTATACAAAGAACTTTAATAGCAGGAGATGAAAACAAATACCTCCCTTATATGGGCAGAGCCCTGTGTTGGTTCCTTTTTTGCAGAGCAACCCTGGACATCTTCACCTTGTGACTATGACAATGGAGCAAGCTGGTTGCTGAGACCTATTTGAGATCACAATCTATTTTAGTTAGCTCAAGCAGGCAACTGTGAATAGCCTCAGTGGGACTGACTGACCATCCAGCTTCCACAGAGAACACTTTAATGCTCAAGCTAGGAAGAGGGGGGCTGGTGGAGGTGGCCAGGCTGCAAGGCCAGGCCTACTCCTGGCTTTTTCTCTGGGAGATGTAACATTTTGGTATCACTATCCTTCTTCTTGGTAGTTTTCAAGATGGTAAGGAGGACTCTGAAGTGCTATCTCCAAGAGCAGGTAGGCTTCTGGCATGCTCCTCCCATTGGACAAACCAAATACGGATGTCTCTTTTCCCATCTGATTTAGGCAGCTTGATTTTATTCCCTTGCCAAGGAAGGTGCACTGTGTACTGTGCAGCCAGCTTAGTTTGAAACCTAAAAAGACATATTCCTTTAGCGTAGGTTATACCACCTCCATATGGACCCTGATCCTTAGAGTCTGGCTTATATAGAACATTCACAGAATGACAACCAGACAGCAGGGAAGCTCCTGTGCTTGCAGATGGGCGAGCACCACTTTGAAGTGATGTTAGCTCACTGAGCCAGCTGACTCTTGTTTGTAAGGTGTTCGTGGAGAGCCTACCAAACAGATAGTTAAAATGGTGAAGTATGACAGAACACAGGCCACACCTCCTTTCTGTAGTGGTTTGAAATAGAAATATCCCCTAGAGCAGTGCTTCTAAACCATCCTGATGCTGTGACCCTTTAATACAGTTCCTCATGTTGTGGGGACCCCCAACCATAAAAGTATTTCACTGCTAATTCATAACTGTAATTGTGCTACTGTAGTGAATCATAATGTAAATATCTTATATGTGACTCGTATTAAAAGGGCATTTGACTCCCCCAAGTGTTCGCCACCGATGGGTTGAGAATCACTGCCCTATAGGCTCAGGGATTTAAACAGCAAATCTCCAGTTGGTGGTGCTGTCAGAGGAAGTTTAGGAGGTATAGCTTTGCTGGATCAAGCATAGAATAGGGGTGGGCTTTCAGAGTTTATAAATGCTCCCCACTTCCACTTCTGCTCTTCTCCTCTTTCTGAATGGAGTTGAAGATGTGATCTTTCAACCTCCTCTTCCTCCATCTGTGCCTGTCACTTCCTGCTGTGCCTTCCTGCCATGAGAGACTCATATCCCACTGTAGCTATGAGCTAAAACAAACCCTGTCTTCCATGAGTTGTTTTTGGTGAGGGGTTTGGTTATAGCAACAGAAAAGCAATGAACCCACTTTCCCTTTCTATCATCCCAAGGGATCTGCTTTCTAAGGAATTGATGGGGAAAACACACAGAACATAGATTTTTGCTTCTATGAGGCTTAGTGTGCCTGCATGGTCTTATGATCTTGGAAATTCCTCCTTCTTACTCTATGGGTAGATATGCAATGATAGGCCTTGGTTTCTCTCTGGAGAAACATAAGCAGCATCTACTCCCTCCTGCTAAGGCCCCAATGACAAACCAACATATGTTTCTACTGAGGATCATCCAGCAGAACCAATGAGTTTACTGAGGTTATATCCTGGTTAGTTTTTTCTCAGCTTGACACAAGCTGTAGTCAAACAGAAAGAACCACAATTGAGAAAATGCCTCCATCAGATTTACTATATGCAAATCTGCAGGGTTATCTTGACTGATAATTGAGAGAGGACGACCCAGCCCACCAGGGATGGTTATCCCGTCCCGCGGGATTCAGTTATTCGTGGGTGCGAGGGGGACCGAGAACCTGGAAGGAAATGGGAGGAAAAGAAAGAGAGGTGGAGACCAAGTACATTGTACCTATCAAGGTCTCGTTTATTATGTTGAGGTGCCTTCTTTTTAAAGCATACATCACGGGGAATATGGGAGGGGTCGAGGGAGAATTATACAAAGAACAAAGAAGTGGACATCTGCTGACATGGGGGCTGAGGTCAGGTGCCAAACGGCGGGCACTCTGCATCTTATCTCTGGAACATAGATCCTCCTTGACAGCCTTGGGTGTCAGGCTGGGCTCAGGCATAGCTCATGTCCTTGGATGTCATGGGAACTCAGGAAGAGATAGGGAAGAGGGGACTATTATTCAACTTTACAGCCTTAGGTGTTAGGAAGGGAATAAGGAGGAAGGGGGTGGCAACCAGCTCTTAGCACAAGGCCATTTGATTTGTTAAAGAGATTTGTGAAGGGATCACTTTCTCACGGGATGGTCTCTGACATCTCTCCCTTCTGAATTAAATTTAATAAGGCCACACTTAACTGAGGTGATCAAATAATCTTTTCATCTTTAGATGAGCGGGCATTACCATGGCTGGGGGGACATTGACCCGATTCCTCCCGTGGTTGCTGTCACAGACCCACACTTGTGGCTCTTGGTATCTTTTGGGGAGGCGAGGCAGAGCCTTAGAAAAATTATTAATTGTAACTGAAATTAGATACCAACCTCTTTCCAAACCGGGTTTGTCTCTCAGGGAACTCAGAAATGGTCTATATGGACCTTCCCCTGCAATACTTAGTTTGCACCCATGCTGGGCCCATACCAGACTTACATTTTTAATGAACTAGCATGCACAATTCTGAGTTTTGTGTAGTTCTCGTAGGAGAATTATCAACCTCAGACTCAGTAAGGCCTCTACAAGAATTATGTCAATTGTAACGCCACAATTTGTGGCTCTTAAGCTATAATAGGAGCTGGAGGTCACCCTTCTTTGTCCCTATTGTCTCCAAAACCTAAGGAACCAAGGGGACTCTGCATAGCAGCAAGGGTGGAAAATTGGAGACGAGTCGCTGTTTCTGCCTCGGTGGGAGGAGGATCTTCTTTGTCTGAGTCTTGGATATCTAGCTGATGGTAGTGGACTGCAATTGGCTTACTTAGAGCAGCTTTAATCTGTGACTTAACAAAACTGGTTAATTTTTTAAAGGCCCAGGGGCCAAAAGACAAAAGCAGCAGAATACCCAAGAAAGGTCCCAAAAGTGTGGGAAGCAAGGTAGTGACCCAGGGAGAAGTAGAAAACCAATTTTTATACCAATATTTTTGTTTCTCTCTGTTACGTTTTCTCTCTATTAAACTAGCTCTAACTTTATCTATGCTATCTTGAACTAAGCCAGTCTTGTTAGAGTAAAAACAACACTCTTTTAATATCTGAAATTTCTGTCTTCGTAACCTTAATATTTGTTATATCTTGTCTTATTGTTGAGACCACTACTTTTAAGACATTAACCTTTGCTTCCAATGTTTTATCTACAATAAGTTGCTAATATTCTTATGTATATCATTAACAAAATGATCAGTATGCAGCTGTTGATCTAAAGCTGTGGTAGATATTGAAGTTAAAATTGCAATTAAAGCAGTAAATCTTAAAATTGTTCATTTGACCTTTTTTAAGTTTGCATTCCCAGATTTTTAAACTAAGGATCATTTCCTAATTCTAACAGGCAGCAAAACATATGTAAGTCTCTTTAACAAAATCATAACAGCAAATTTCTCATCTAAATTAGGATCTACATAATTAGTTAATTGACAACAATTACAATGAATATGAAAAGACTTGTCAAGATTGGTGATCTTAACTCTTAAAATTATCTAACAATATAGTATATATGTAAGGTACAAAAGCTTTCACAGCTATAGGGGAGTTGGCCTGAATGGCGAAAAACAGTGTCTCTGATGAAATCTTGTTAAATACACTGTAGCAGTCTCTTTGCTTCACAAGTCCTCATTTATAGTTGTCTTCAAATTGACACCAGGTTGGCTCTCTTTGCTGTAGCCCATGGCGAAGATAGGAAGTTTCTTCATCTTGTTTGTAAGTGGCTGCTCTCTCTGACTCCTCTTTTTCTGTGCACTTAACACAGCTTTCTTGTTATCACTGCCAGGGCACTCATGAACTCACAGGTCAGTCTGTCACAGGAATCATTTTAGAAGCTAGCATGTTTCTGCAGTATTCTGTGGATAAAACAGAAACACCGCCCTCTTTTCCCCATAATAACCTTCTGTTCAGGCTTATGCCATGTGTCAATGAGTGGATCCTTATCATTTCACCTAGACATGATTATGTCTAGTTTTAAGATACTATGAGGCATTTATTAAGTTCTTAGACATCTGAATTTTAAAATTCTTAAAAATAAAAGTATGATTTAAATAATGTGTATGGGGGTATAAATAATGTGTATGGGGGTATAATTTCTCCCCTTTTTGTTTAAAGAAGATAGAGTTTTTAAAGTTATATAATATCTTGTCTTTGAGAATTATAAAATTGTTGACAAAACCACTTAAATACTGGACTGTTATAGTTGGTTTTAATATAACATGGACAGTGACTAATTAAACTTTCAACTGTTTCTCTTGAAGAGAGATTGTAACTAGAATTTTTGAAAAGTTATTATAGTCACATGTGTATAATTTATTTATTTAATAATCAGAAATAAGAGAAAGTCTTTAAGTTTGCTTTGAGAATAACTATCTTTTAGAGAAAAGCAGCTTGATCAGTAAGTTTAAAACCCAAATAATTATAAGGATCTTGAGTTTGTATTTTTTTTTAGGAGCTATCTGTAATCTTTAACAGTTAAAGCTTTATGTAAACCTCTACAACATAAAAGCAAATCTTGGGGGGCTTTTCTAGGCAACCCAAGACAATTTCTTAACTGTCTAAAAACAGTCTTTTTAAAGGAACAGTATTTTTTCTTATAAGTCGCATAAGCAATTGCAAGCTCTGAGATATAATATTGACTATTAATATACAACTTAAAGTTTGATTGTTCAACTTTTTTTTTTTTTTTTTTTTTTTTTAGGTTTTTCGAGACAGGGTTTCTCTGTATAGCCCTGGCTGTCCTGGCACTCACTTTGTAGACCAGGCTGGCCTCGAACTCAGAAATCCGCCTGCCTCTGCCTCCCGAGTGCTGGGATTAAAGGCGTGCGCCACCACGCCCGGCTGTTCAACTTTTTTAAACACCATCTTTAGCACACAATTTAATTATCTGTGCTGAAATAGGATAAGCATGTGATTTAATTTACATATACTTTTCTCTCATATAAAGGCTATTTTTTAAACACAGTAAATGGGATGCATGCATGCATGAATTTATACAAGATATAGGAGCATGCATAAAAACATTGTTTAACTTATTTTAAGATAATGACTATCAATTTTACTTAATATGATGGTATGTAATAGATCAAACATCAATATTCTGCAATAACTAAATTAATGGCTGTTTGGAACAAGGAAAAGACATATATATAAGCAAACTCTGTACACTATAACTTTATATAAAGTAGGCAAGTCAATCGTAAGGTCTTGATAAATTCCACAGCTTGATTGACCTTTTATAAACGTTGAATTTAAACTTTATTTAGAACAACATCTGGCTAGGTCTGTAACAAGGCTTTAAGAAGTGCCACACAAGCCGCGCTGAGGCTGCTCTCCTCTGAGCTCAGCATCAACCTAAACGCAAACATTTTCTCAATCTGAACACTCTGTCAGAGTCTTGGCCCAAAGATTATCCCTATTTTGAACTATCTTTAAAGACCTGTTTTTCGGGGTTAGTACTGTTTAGAATGACTCCAACCCTGAGTTCTCAATTTTAAGCTAACTTTCTGTTACAAGCAAAAGGCTGCCTGCCCCTTTAAGAGATTGTAATTGGCCCTTAGCAGGACTTTTTTAGCTGTACTTGGCTCTTAGCCACAGTGCAGCTAACTTATCAGTTTGTGCTATGCAAATTGAGACTGCTTTTTAAACAAGTTAAACTAAACTAAAGGATGTACAGCCAGCAGATAAAGTTTTAACCATTTATATATATTTTTTTCACTTTTTTTTTATTACATATTTTCCTCAATTACATTTCCAATGCTATCCCAAAAGTCCCCCATAGCGCCCCCCACTTCCCTACCCTCCCATTCCCATTCTTTTGGCCCTGGTATTCCCCTATATTGGGGCATATAAAGTTTGCAAGTCCAATGGGCCTCTCTTTCCAGTGATGGCCGACTAGGCCATCTTTCGATACATATGCAGCTAGAGACAAGAGCTCCGGGGTACTGGTTAGTTCATCATGTTGTTCCAACTATAGGGTTGCAGATCCCTTTAGCTCCTTGGGTACTTTCTCTAGCTTCTCCATTGGGAGCCCTGTGATCCATCCAATAGCTGACTGTGAGCATCCACTCCTGTGTTTGCTAGGCCCCTGCATAGTCTCACAAGAGACAGCTATCTTTGGGTCCTTTCAGCAAAATCTTGCTAGTGTATGCAATGGTGTCCGCGTTTAGAAGCTGATTATGGGATGGATCCCTGGATACCGCAGTCTCTAGATGGTCCATCCTTTCATCACAGCTACGAACTTTGTCTCTGTAACTCCTTCCCTGGGTGTTTTGTTCCCAATTCTAAGAAGGGGCACAGTGTCCACATTTTGGTCTTCATTCTTCTTGAGTTTCATGCGTTTAGCAAATTGTATCTTATATCTTGGTTATCCTAAGTTTTGGGCTAATATCCACTTATCAGTGAATACATATTGTGTGAGTTCCTTTGTGATTGTGTTACCTCACTCAAGATGATGCCCTCCAGGTCCATCCATTTGGCTAGGAATTTCATAAATTCATTCTTTTTAATAGCTGAGTAGTACTCCATTGTGTAAATGTACCATAATTTCTGTATCCATTTCTCTGTTGAGGGACATGTGGGTTCTTTCCAGCTTCTGGCTATTATAAATAGGGCTGCTATGAACATAGTGGAGCATGTGTCCTTCTTACCGGTTGGGACATCTTCTGGATATATGCCCAGAAGAGGTATTGCTGGATCCTCCGGTAGTACTATGTCCAATTTTCTGAGGAACCGCCAGACTGATTTCCAGAGTGGTTGTACAAGCTTGCAATCCCACCAACAATGGAGAAGTGTTCCTCTTTCTCCACATCCTCGCCAGCATCTGCTGTCACCTGAATTTTTGATCTTAGCCATTCTGACTGGTGTGAGGTGGAATCTCAGGGTTGTTTTGATTTGCATTTCCCTGATGATTAAGGATGTTGAACATTTTTTCAGGTGCTTCTCTGCCATTCGGTATTCCTCAGGTGAGAATTCTTTGTTCAGTTCTGAGCCCCATTTTTTAATGGGGTTATTTGACTTTCTGGAGTCCACCTTCTTGAGTTCTTTATATATATTGGATATTAGTCCCTTGTCTGATTTAGGATAGGTGAAGATCCTTTCCCAATCTGTTGGTGGTTTTTTTTGTCTTATTGATGGTGTCTTTAGCCTTGCAGAAGCTTTGTAGTTTCATGAGGTCCCATTTGTCAATTCTCGATCTTACAGCACAAGCCATTACTGTTCTATTCAGGAATTTTTCCCCTGTGCCCATATCTTCAAGGCTTTTCCCCACTTTCTCCTCTATAAGTTTCAGTGTCTCTGGTTTTATGTGAAGTTCCTTGATCCACTTAGACTTGACCTTAGTACAAGGAGATAGGAATGGATCGATTCGCATTCTTCTACATGTTAACAACCAGTTGTGCCAGCACCATTTGTTGAAAATGCTGTCTTTCTTCCACTGGATGTTTTTAGCTCCCTTGTCGAAGATCAAGTGACCGTAGGTGTGTGGGTTCATTTCTGGGTCTTCAATTCTATTCCATTGGTCTATTTGTCTGTCACTATACCAGTACCATGCAGTTTTTATCACAATTGCTCTGTAGTAGAGCTTTAGGTCCGGCATGGTGATTCCACCAGAGGTTCTTTTATCCTTGAGAAGAGTTTTTGCTATCCTAGGTTTTTTGTTATTCCAGATGAATTTGCAGATTGCACTTTCTAATTCGTTGAAGAATTGATTTGGAATTTTGATGGGGATTGCATTGAATCTGTAGATTGCTTTTGGCAAGATAGCCATTTTTACAATGTTGATCCTGCCAATCCATGAGCATGGGAGATCTTTCCATCTTCTGAGATCTTCTATAATTTCTTTCTTCAGAGACTTGAAGTTTTTATTATACAGATCTTTCACTTCCTTAGTTAGAGTCACGCCAAGATATTTTATATTATTTGTGACTATTGAGAAGGGTGTTGCTTCCCTAATTTCTTTCTCAGCCTGTTTATTCTTTGTGTAGAGAAAGGCCATTGATTTGTTTGAGTTAATTTTATATCCAGCTACTTCACCGAAGCTGTTTATCAGGCTTAGGAGTTCTCTGGTGGAATTTTTAGGGTCACTTATATATACTATCATATCATCTGCAAAGAGTGATATTTTGACTTCATCTTTTCCAATTTGTATCCCTTTGATCTCCTTTTGTTGTCGAATTGCTCTGGCTAGGACTTCAAGTACAATGTTGAATAGGTATGGAGAAAGTGGACAGCCTTGTCTACTCCCTGATTTTAGAGGGATTGCTTCAAGCTTCTCACCATTTACTTTGATGTTGGCTACTGGTTTGCTGTAGATTGCTTTTATCATGTTTAGGTATGGGCCTTGAATTCCTGATCTTTCCAAGACTTTTATCATGAATGGGTGTTGGATCTTGTCAAATGCTTTTTCTGCATCTAACGAGATGACCATGTGGTTTTTGTCTTTGAGTTTGTTTATATACTGGATTACGTTGATGGATTTCCGTATATTAAACCATCCCTGCATCCCTGGGATGAAACCTACTTGGTCAGGATGGATGATTGTTTTGATGTGTTCTTGGATTCGGTTAGCAAGAACTTTATTGAGGATTTTTGCATCAATATTCATAAGGGATATTGGTCTGAAGTTTTCTATCTTTGTTGGGTCTTTTTGTGGTTTAGGTATCAGAGTAATTGTGGCTTCATAGAATGAGTTGGGTAGAGTACCTTCTGTTTCTATTTTGTGGAATAGTTTGTGAAGAACTGGGATTAGATCTTCTTTGAAGGTCTGATAGAACTCTGCACTAAACCCATCTGGTCCTGGGCTTTTTTTGGTTGGGAGACTATTAATGACTGCTTCTATTTCTTTGGGGGATATAGGGTTGTTTAGATCATTAACCTGATCTTGGTTCAACTTTGGTACCTGGTATCTGTCTAGGAACTTCTCCATTTCATCCAGGTTCTCCAGTTTTGTTGAGTATAGCCTTTGGTAGAAGGATCTGATGGTGTTTTGGATGTCTTCAGGATCTGTTGTTATGTCTCCTTTTTCATTTCTGATTTTGTTAATTAGAATACTTTCCCTGTGCCCTCTAGTTAGTCTGGCTAAGGGTTTATCTATCTTGTTGATTTTCTCAAAGAACCAGCTCCTTGATTGGTTGATTCTTTGAATAGTTCTTCTTGTTTCCACTTGACTGATTTCGCCCCTGATTTTGATTATTTCCTGCCGTCTACTCCTCTTGGGTGAATTTGCTTCCTTTTGTTCTAGTGCTTTTAGGTGTGTTGTCAAGCTGCTAATGTGTGCTCTTTCTCGTTTCTTTTTGGAGGCACTCAGAGCTATGAGTTTTCCTCTTAGAAATGCTTTCATTGCGTCCCATAAGTTTGGGTATGTTGTGGCTTCATTTTCATTGAACTCTAAAAAGTCCTTGATTTCTTTCTTTATTCCTTCCTTGACCAAGGTATCATTGAGAAGAGTGTTGTTCAGTTTCCACGTGAAGGTTGGCTTTCTATTATTTATTTTGTTATTGATGATCAGCCTTAGTCCATGGTGATCTGATAGGATGCATGGGACAATTTCAATGTTTTTGTATCTGTTGAGTCCTGTTTTGTGCCCAATTACGTGGTCAATTTTGGAGAAGGTACCATGAGGTGCTGAGAAGAAGGTGTATCCTTTTGTTTTAGGGTAAAATGTTCTGTAGATATCTGCCAGATCCATTTGATCCATAACTTCTGTTAGTTTCACTGTGTCCCTGTTTAGTTTCTGTTTCCATGATCTGTCCATTGGTGAAAGTGGTGTGTTGAAGTCTCCCACTATTATTGTATGAGGTGCAATGTGTGCTTTGAGATTTACTAAAGTTTCTTTAATGAATGAGGCTGCCTTTGTATTTGGAGCATAGATATTCAGGATTGATAGTTCCTCTTGGAGGATTTTACCTTTGATGAGTATGAAGTGCCCCTCCCTGTCTTTTTTGATGACTTTGGGTTGGAAGTCAATCTTATCTGATATTAGAATGGCTACTCCAGCTTGTTTCTTCAGACCATTTGCTTGGAAAATTGTTTTCCAGACTTTCATTCTGAGGTAGTGTCTATCTTTTTCTCTGAGATGAGTTTCTTGTAAGCAGCAAAATGTTGGGTCTTGATTGTGTAGCCAGTTTGTTAGTCTATGTCTTTTTATCGGGGAGTTGAGTCCATTGATATTAAGAGATATTAAGGAAAAGTAATTGTTGTTTCCTGTTATTTTTGTTGTTAAAGTTGGCATTCTGTTCTTGTGGCTGTCTTCTTTTAGGTTTGTTGAGGGATTACCTTCTTGTTGTTTCTAGGGCGTGGTTCCTGTCCTTGTATTGGTTTTTTTCTGTTATTATCCTTTGAAGGGCTGGATTCGTGGAGAGATAATGTGTGAATTTGGTTTTGTCGTGGAATACTTTGGTTTCTCCATCTATGTTAATTGAGAGTTTGGCTGGGTATAGTAGCCTGGGCTGGAATTTGTGTTCTTTTAATGTCTGTATAACATCTGTCCAGGATCTTCTGGCTTTCATAGTCTCTGGTGAAAAATCTGGTGTAATTCTGATAGGCTTGCCTTTATATGTTACTTGGCCTTTTTCTCTTACTGCTTTTAGTATTCTATCTTTATTTAGTGCATTTGTTGTTCTGATTATTATGTGTCGGGAGGTATTTCTTTTCTGGTCCAGCCTATTTGGAGTTCTGTAGGCTTCTTGTATGTTCATGGGCATCTCTTTCTTTAGATTTGGGAAGTTTTCTTCTATAATTTTGTTGAAGATGTTTGCTGGTCCTTTGAGTTGAAAATCTTCATTTTCATCCACTCCTATTATCCGTAGGTTTGGTCTTCTCATTGTGTCCTGTATTTCTTGGATGTTTTGAGTTAGGATCATTTTGCATTTTCCATTTTCCTTGATTGTTGTGCCGATGTTCTCTATGGAATCTTCTGCACCTGAGATTCTTTCTTCCATCTCTTGTATTCTGTTGCTGATGCTTGCATCTATGGTTCCAGATTTCTTTCCTAGGGTTTCTATCTCCAGTGTTGCCTCATTTTGGGTTTTCTTTATTGTGTCTACTTCCCTTTTTAGGTCTAGTATGGTTTTGTTCATTTCCATCATCTGATTGGATGTGTTTTCCTGTTTCTCTTTAAGGACTTCTACCAGTTTGGTTGTGTTTTCCTGTTTTTCTTTAAGGACTTGTAACTCTTTAGCCATGTTCTCCTGTAGTTCTTTAAAGTCCTTCTTGATGTCCTCTACCATCATCATGAGATATGCTTTTAAGTCCAGGTCTAGTTTTTCAGGTGTGTTGGGGTGCCCTGGACTGGGCGAAGTGGGAGTGCTGGGTCCTGATGATGGTGAGTGGTCTTGGTTTCTGTTAGTAAGATTCTTACCTTTACCTCTCGCCATCTGGTAATCTCTGGAGTTGTTATAGTTGTCTCTGTTCAGAGGTTGTTCTTCTGGTGATTCTGAGTATCCTCTGTCAGCAGACCTGGGAGACAGGCTCTCTCCTCTGAGTTTCAGTGGTTAGAGCACTCCCTGCTGACAAGCTTTCCTCTTAAAGGGAAGGTGTACAGATATCTGGCGTTTGGACCTCCTCCTGGCCGAAGAAGAAGGCGGAAAACAGGACCTTTCCCAGATGCTGTGTTGCTTTGGCAGGTCACAGAAGCTGTAGGCTTCTGTGGTGCACACTCTCAGCTGTGCAGACTAAGTTCCTAAGTTCAGTGGAGTCCTGGATCCAAGATGTGCTCCCTGCTCCTGAGGCAGAGGGCTCCTGTGCAGGGCAGACCACTGTCTTCCAGCTAGGAGGGTGCCGGATGTCTGTGGCCCCAAAAGGGTGCTGCCTCAGCGGCTCTGTGGCTCCCGCCTGTCCCAGAAGCTGTCTGCCTCTGTGGTCCTCACTCTAACCTGTACAGACTAAGTTCAGCGGAGTCCCGGAGCCAAGATGGCGCTCCCTGCAGGGCAGGTCACTGTCCTCCGACTGGGAGGGTGCTGGAAGTCTGTGGCCCCAAAAGGGTGCTGCCTCAGCGGCTCTGTGGCTCCTGCCTGTCCCAGAAGCTGTCTGCCTCTGTGGTCCTCACTCTAACCTGTACAGACTAAGTTCGGCGGAGTCCCGGAGCCAAGATGGCGCTCCCTGCAGGGCAGGTCACTGTCCTCCGACTGGGAGGGTGCCGGATGTCTGCGGCCCCAAAAGGGTGCTGCCTCAGCGGCTCTGTGGCTCCCGCCTGTCCCAGAAGCTGTCTGCCTCTGTGGTCCTCACTCTGACCTGTACAGACTAAGTTCGGCGGAGTCCCGGAGCCAAGATGGCGCTCTCTGCAGGGCAGGTCACTGTCCTCTGGCTGGGAGGGTGCCGGAAGTCTGCGGCCCCAAAAGGGTGCTGCCTCAGCGGCTCTGTGTCTCCCACCTGTCCCAGAAGCTGTCTGCCTCTGTGGTCCTCACTCTGACCTGTACAGACTAAGTTCGGCGGAGTCCCGGAGCCAAGATGGCGCTCCCTGCAGGGCAGGTCACTGTCCTCCGGCTGGGAGGGTGCCGGATCCATTTATATTTTTTAACATGAAACACAGAACAACAATCATTCAAACAACAAAACAAAAACAAACATGAATTGGCAAATATATGGACAATTTGGTGCACCAAAAACAGACAATAGACAGACAGGGAATAGAACTTGGTGTCTCAAAGGGACACAGATATCTTAACCAGAGCTAAGAATATCTCCATAGGAGATAGAGAGGAAGCAGGACGTCTCCCATTTTCCTTCTGTTCCCAGGAGAGCTCTGAAATAGCTTATTTTCATTTTTTTCTCTTTTTTGCTAAAAGGTCTCAAACAGGGGATAACTGCTTTTCTAAAACTTATTTTCTCTCTCTCATGTTTAGAGTCTACTTCCTTATCTCCTTCTTCTGGGAATACATCCAGAGAAGGGAGAGGAGGCACAGTGGTTGCTTTGATAGTTACTCTTTAATAAGAAAAGACAGTTGTAGGGACCGCATCGGGACCCTCATTAGCTAGTTTATCATTTAAGTCTCTACCTACCTTTCACCATTTTTTACAATGTATCTCTGCATCATCTATAATAAACCATGGACATACCTGGTCTATGAAAATAAAAAGTCTAATCTAATTTTTCTTTTTTACTCGTACTCCTCTTTCTCTGAGAGCTACCTTTAAGCCTTTGATGAAGGCTGCCTCTTTAGATAGCTTATTTCCCATAACCTGAAGTGGAGATGACTCACTCACCAAGGACTTCTCGCTCTTCCGTGAGTGGCGAAAGGGGTCCTTCACTGCTTCTGAATTGTTGGGGTCGCGACGAACTTCTCTGGAACCTCCACCGATTAGGAATTACAATCTGGACCTCACCCTCACGTCGGGCGCCACTTATCCCGTCCCGTGGGATTCAGTTATTTGTGGGTGCGAGGGGGACCGAGAACCTGGAAGGAAATGGGAGGAAAAGAAAGAGAGGTGGAGACCAAGTACATTGTACCTATCAAGGTCTCGTTTATTATGTTGAGGTGCCTTCTTTTTAAAGCATACATCACGGGGAATATGGGAGGGGTCGAGGGAGAATTATACAAAGAACAAAGAAGTGGGCATCTGCTGACATGGGGGCTGAGGTCAGGTGCCAAACGGCGGGCACTCTGCATCTTATCTCTGGAACATAGATCCTCCTTGACAGCCTTGGGTGTCAGGCTGGGCTCAGGCATAGCTCATGTCCTTGGATGTCATGGGAACTCAGGAAGAGATAGGGAAGAGGGGACTATTATTCAACTTTACAGCCTTAGGTGTTAGGAAGGGAATAAGGAGGAAGGGGGTGGCAACCAGCTCTTAGCACAAGGCCATTTGATTTGTTAAAGAGATTTGTGAAGGGATCACTTTCTCACGGGATGGTCTCTGACAGATGGTGTTCCCCTAAGCACATGCTCTTGAACAGCATAAGAAAAGAGATTGAGCTATCCATGGGAGCAAGCCAGTAAGTGGCATATTTCCAGGGCTTTTTTTTTTTTTTTTTTTTTTTTTTAGTTCCTGCTTCCAGGTCTCTGCTTTTAGCTTCCTCTCCAACTTCCTGTCATGATGGACTACAAGCTGTAAGATGAAATAAACCCTTTCAACCCCAAGTCACTTCCTTTAATGGCAGTCTATCCCACCAATAGAAAACAAACTAAGCAAACTATTTCCTTACAGTGTGGGGGTGAAGAGTTACAAGCAGGTACACGGGTGACCCCTAAGAAGGCACACTGGAAACTCTTCACTCAGCACATCTGATACATCCCATCTAACTACATCCCCTCCTCAGCCATTGTGCTTTAGTAATCCCTAAGCCCCAGACTAAGTACAATTGGGCCGAATTGAAAATGCCTGCAAGGAGAAGCTGAAATCTCACCTAAGGATCCAGGGACTCCTTTTCTGAGGGAAGGTCAGCATTTCACAGGCTGGTTCTGATGATCTCTTGAGAGAATGCATGGTTGATGAGGGAGAATGCGTGATAAAGATGATGTCTGTTTTGGTCAGAGGGCTGTGTTCTACAACAATGTTCACCTGCTAAAGGCCCTCTGGACAGCATTCCAGTACCATGATTCCTGCTATTCAGCTTAGTCCTTGGAATCCAGCCCTCTGGGTTAGGGTCAGAGATCAGCTCCATTAACAGTAGCAGCAACAGGTGTGGGACTGAAGGACCCAGGTCTATCTTCTGAAGGCTCCTTTCTACTTCTCATGCCAACTGTTCTTCATCTTTGAGTCCAGCATTTTGGTAAAAACTGAAGACAGAGTTTTGGACACCAGTGTTTTAGCACCAAAAACTTTTCTCATCCAATAATCCCATCTTTTTTTCTTTCTGAGAACATGTGTTTCAGACATGGAAAACTTACCATTACTCTATACAAGAACTGATCCTTGTAAGCAGATGTTTATCATGAAGGAATAATCATTGGGCTGCTTAGTATAATTATTTTATATATGCTAAACTCTATTCAAAAGATAGCTATGAAATTATAAGATTGAAAGCAATCCCATCTACCAAGTACTTTTGAAAGCATAATAAATTTGAATGGTAGCAAACCCCTTAGATATGAACAGCATAGACCACACTAAAGCATCCATAACAGTAGAGAGCCTAGGGTAACAGGTTTCATGTAAAATAGATCCCTAATGACTAGGGAGTGTTTCCCAGGGGAGTCCTGGTATGTAATGTAGATACAAACTCTATTCTATATTTGTTTGTTTATAATAATAGGATCTCAATATAACTATGGCTGACCTCCAACTTGCTGCAAGGAGGGAAATGGCCTTGAACTTTGACCTTGCCTCCACCCTCCAAGGGCTGTTATAACAAGCCTGTACCATCCCCACACCCACATTGTGCAGTGCTGGGACTTGAAGCCAGGACTGAGTGAGCACTCTACCAACTGAGCTCTAACCCCAGTCAGTCAGACGTGCATTTGTTCGCTGAACAGATCTCCAAAGAGTTAAGAGCCTGGATACCAAGCGCTCCCTCCACCATGAGCTTTACTGTTCTGACCACACATCCTATTACATCCACAGCCTGCTCCAGCTCCAGAGACACAGGCTCTGTGGTAAGCAGAGCTATACTAACTGACATGCTATAAAACTTCAAAGAATTAGGAAAAGCCCACAGTCTGCCTTTCTCCTCGCTGCCAAAGAATGTGCTTCACGTTTTATTGCCTAGGAAGATAAAATCGAACACAGAGTCTGATCTGGAGGTTGTTCTGCTAATTTGAAGCCCTCCTACCTTATGTGTGCTTGGATGGCATAGGGCCCCTTCTTAGCCTCTCAAATTTTGGATCACTGGATCAGAGGCTATGACTTTTCACAGGTTAGTGCCAAAGTGGGGGAGGGCTTGCATAACTCAGTCCTTCTACCCTTCTGTCTTCAACACCTCCTGATATTTGCATCCTTCCAGGATGATAGAGTTTGAGAACCAGAGCTCCATGCAATCACTTGCTCTGTGATCTCATCCTCTTCCCTGCATCTCCAAATTCTGTCAGTGCCAAGAAGCAGCCTCACATGTTGCCAGTCTGGAAGGTTCTTCCTGGAGCCAGGGAGATAAATCAATGATCAATGAGAGATGACTCAGCAATTAAGATCTACTGCCCCTTCAGAACATTTGGGTTCAGTTCCCAGCATTCCCAACTGGGGATCACAACCAGGGGATCACACTCTGGCTTCTGGCTTCTATGGGAAAGCACACTCATGAAAGTACCTGCGGGCGAGCCCACACACACACATGCACACACACACCTAATCAAAAAACATTTTAAAAAAATTAAAGTGCATAGTGGCATAAAATTTAATTCCAGCACTTTGGGAGGCAGAAGGAGGCAGAGTTCTGTGAGTTCGAGGCCAGCCTAGTCTATATAATGAGTTCCAGGATAGGACCTTCTATTGCAGGTCATTGGTATTTCCTGGCATGCTTCAGTTCTAAAAGGGAGAGGACCCAGACTGAAACCCTACATTATGTCCTAAATTAAGCACACTTATTTAGCTTTGTAAGTAGCACAGTGGCAATTATAATAAATGCACTAAAAAGGATTTGTGAGAATAAACTTTGCAGTCATTGCTAGGCACAAAAGTGATGCTTGGACCAGTAACATGGCTCAGTTGGTAACAGTGCCCGCAGGCAAGTCTGACATCTTGAGTTCAATCCCTGGAACCCACAGAGGAAGGAGAAGACTTACTCTTAAAAATGGTCCTCAGATGGGGCTGGAGAGATGGCTCAGTGGTTAAGAGCAGAGACTACTCTTCCAGAGGTCCTGAGATCGCTTCCTAGCAACCACATGGTGGCTCACAACCATCTGTAATTGGATCTGATGCACCCTTCTGGTGTGTCTGAAGACAGCAACAGTGTACACATAAATAATAAATAGATAAAACTTTAAATATAAAAAATTTTTTGAAAAAAGAAAAGAAAACGGTCCCCTGACTTTTGCATGCCTAGTGGGTATGTGTGTGATACAAACAGATTAATAATGATAAAAGTGACAAAATAATAATTTTTAAAGTGTTAAATGAAATAAAAATATTAGAAAAGTGGTCCTTCATGAACATGTTGAGTGTATGGATGAGGAAATGAATGAAAGAATGAGTGAATCTCAGTTTTCAAGGATTCATACATAGATATCAGCTTACCATTTCAGCAAAGACGTTACGTGCATTCTGAGTTCGAGTCCCAACCTGCTTCTTCCTAAACTGATTAATCTCAACTAAAGACTCACAGGTTTTAGTCACAATTTCAGTCAAGCTTCTCACTGAAACACCCCTTCTGGTTTTCAAACCTCACAAGCTTTACTATGTCTGGTCAGTGGGAAGCTGTTTTCATCATGGAGAAGTTACCTGTTTCTCTTATTTTCTATGTCACCCATAGGCCATGGAGCCCAGGAAATCTGCAGGTCGATCTTGCCAACTGTGAAGGACAAGGAAATCGTTCCTCCCCATAGTTCCATGTCACACAGTCTGCATGGCATTCTGCCCTGCTTCACTGAAGCCTACTGTGAGTTTACACCTCCCATGTAGGTCTGTGTTCAAGAGACTTCTATTCCAAATCATGCAATGTTGGGAGAATGCTCAAAACCCCCCTCCTTGGGCTAAGGAACAGCTCGATGGCAGAGTGCTTGTCTGGCAAGCTTAAGATCCTGGGTTTGACTCCCCAGGACAACAACAGCAACAGTCAAACCTAACCAAATCAATAAAAATAAGCCCTCTTTCCCGTTCCTCTAGAAGCCTGTTTGAGGAATATTAGCAACACACAGGGTCCACCTATCCCTTACAAGATTTTTGGGTCTAAATGGACAGGGTCCTCCAGTAGAGAAAGACGGTGAATAAAGGCATTTTCTATGATTCAAAGGAGGACCTTTCTGTACTCTCACCATACACACACACACACACACACACACACACACCAGTATGAATGTATCCACTCAAAGGATACAATTAAATCAAGTGCTGGGTTTTAGGGACATAAAGCTGAAAGGATTATATACCTGATCTTCAGCAAACTCATCTAGTGACAAAGACAGACCTGTGAGTGGAGAGTGCTGTGTGTCACTCACTTTTACATCACTGTGACAAAATGAAAGAATCAATTTAGGAGGAAAGAGTTAGTTTTTGGCTCATGGTTTCTGTCCATGGTTGCTTGGCCCTGTAGCTTTGGGCATCTAGCAACTTAGTGCATCATGGTAGCAGCATGTATCAGGTTTACCATGGCGGAGAAGCAGGGAGGGGAAGGGGAGCAAGGTCCCAACAGTACCTCAAAGGCATGCTCCCAATGATCTAACTTTATTCCTCAGGCCACACCTGGAGGAGCAATTCTTCAAATCTTGGGTCTTTGGCAGACATTTCACATCTAAACTACCACATGCTATAACAGAACAAGGTGCCTTGGGAAGTGTTGAAGATATGCTCAACTTGGCACGGGAAGATTGGAAGGTGTGCTCTTGAATTTTAAAGCTTGCAAGCTGAGTTTTGGACTGTGGGAATGAATCCATCAGGTAGAATGAAGTGGAAGTCAGCCCTAGTGGATGAAAGGTTGGTTGGCCTCTGTTGAGCACAGAAGACCATGTGGTAATCTGGGTTCAAGGCATTCTTTTTGGTTTTTCTTTTCTCCAGACAGAGTCTCACTATGTAGCCCTGGCTGACCTGGAACTCACTATGGAGATCAGGCTGGACTCAAACTCACAGAGATCTACCTGCCTCTGCCTCTCATGTGCTGGGATTCAAGACATGTACCACCATGCCTGGATTTCAAAATGTTCTTTCATTCCCAGTCAGGGAGATACTTTGAAAATGCAAACCTTCTTGAAGTGGTTTGGTGACTTTTCATGAGCAGACAACAGTAGTTTGATCCTGTGACCTAAATCATGGGAAGATAGAGCAACCAATTCCTGCAAGTTGCCCTCTGACCTCATGCTAGGGCAAATGTACACTCCCTTATATGTATGCTCCATCCCCTCCTCCCAAACACTAATTGTGTAATGATAAATAAAGCAGGAACTGGGGATGGAGACATGGCTCAGTGGTTAAAAGCACTGACTGCTCTTCCAGGGGTCCTGAGTTCAATTTCTAGCAACCACATGGTGGCTCACAACCACCTGTAATGGGGTCTGATGCCCTCTTCTAGTGTGTCTGAAGACAGCTACATTGTACTCATATACATACAATAAATAGATACACCTTAAAAAAATAAAGCAGGAACTGAATGAGGAAATGCCTGAGTCAATAGAGTATGGTTCAATCTCTGGGTTCAAGCAAGGTTGGAGAAGTGAGGCAGCACAGTCAGGCATTCTGGGCCATGAAGGATCTCTTAGAGCATACTGAAGAATTTAGGATTTATTCGTAGACTGTAGGGAGACCCTGGAAGATATTGAGCCACTTAAAACTACATTTGCTTTTTAGAAGGATCACTATGGGAAAGAGTCTGGCACTCAGTGATTGGGTGATTGGAAAATTGATTAACCCAGAGATGGGAAGATTTATTATAAATTAACACTTGCAGATGAGGAGAGACCTAAATGGATAAGGGCACTGTGGGAAATGAGGGCTCAGGACCACAGTGCCCGTGGATAATAAACTGAAATATCCAATCCAATGACACATGAATTCGTTGCCAACTGATTGTCATTAGTTGAAGAGGAAGAGCCCGGAAAGTGGTACTGAAGCTTCTGCTTAGATAACTAGAGGGAGAAGAACAAAGACAGTGAACACTGGGCAAGAGAAGCGTCCACTCCCTGTGGGTTGGCAACCACTCGGACCTCCGTGAAAGTGAGCATGTTTTACTGCCCCACGTAGTTAATCTGACAAGGGACCTGTTGAAGTCAGGGGTACCATTACTGTGTTGAAACAGCATGACCAAAGCAACTTGGGGGAGAAAAGGGCTCATTTGGCTTAGGCTTCCACCTCACGGTTCATCATCAAAGGAAGTCAGAACAGGAACTTGAGCAGGGCAGAAACCTGGAGTCAGAAGCTGATGCAGAGGTCATGAAGGAGAGAGTGCTAGTTATTGGTTTGCTCCTTCTGGCTTGCTCAGCCTGCTTTCTTATAGAACCCAGGACTGCCAGCCCAGAGATGACAGCACCCTCAATTGGCTGGGCCCTCCCCCACCTAATTATGAAATTGCCTTAATTTCTTCATTAAGAAAATGCGTTACAGCTGGATCTTGTGGAAGCATTTTCTAAATCGAGATTTCTCCTCTCAGATGACTCTAGCTTGTGCTAAGTTGACATAAAACTAGCCAGGACAGGATCTGTAGGATCAGACTTCAGACAAGGGAGAAGCCTGCTTATATGTGTGATGAGTCCCCTGAGACATGAAGGTTGGAGGTTACTCCTTGCTTGCCATCAGTGCTCTTCCTGGTTCACAGTAGTGAGCAGCATCTTCCAGGGATGCTGCTTGTTCCTAAAAGCTCCAGGCTGGATCACTATGTCATCTTTTTTGGAACAAGGGACAAGGACCGCATTGATCAGCTGGCAACCCTACTGTCAAATCCCTTGGTCTTGGCCTTGCTGGGCTCCCATCTCCAGCTAATTACTCAGAGGGACCCAGAGAGCCTGCCTAACCAGACATTTCTACAGGTCTGGCCCATGCAGGGGCCTTCTTTGCCACACTCAGGGGTTCTACCCAGGGGAGGATTCAGGGCATGACCCTGGGGAGGCTGAGAGCCCCTATGAAACTTTGACCAAGACAGGAGCTAGTTGCTTCTGCATTCACTTCTTGGCACTAGTAAGTGGGACTCACCAAAATGCAATGCAGAGTCAGCCAGTGAGATCAGCATTGGCTGTGAAGCCCAAGCTGAGTTGGAGAGGTCAGGAGAGAGAGGAGAGGAGTACTGGAACAAACAGAAAAGGAATGTAACCCTGTTTTTTAAGCACTAACAGAAAAGGGAAAGTTTGGGGGCAAAGTGCCTGGCTCCCCACTGCTGTCTGGGGGGATTATGCCTAACCCTCAGGCTGCTAGAGTTAGTTTTCCAAGCAAATCAAAAAGACTCAGGAAAACAATCTATAAGCTTTTTGCAAAGCAAGCCCCCCAACAGGGCATCAAACACTAGGAATTCCACTGCACTTAGAAAACAGTCTGTAGGGACTAGGTGGCCTCTGTGATTTGGGTATTGCTTCCACTTACAGGTAGCTCAGAATCCTACAAGCAAATCCCTCTGCCTCAAACACATACCAGAAGAGCAAAGGAGTGATCCAAGCATGGATATTAGACACTTTCAGCTCCACTGGGAACGCTTTTGGTCTTAAAAATATTTCTCATTATATTTGTGTGAGCGTACACTAATGTGGAAATCAGAGGGAACTCTGCAGGACTTGGTTCTCTCTTCTACCATGTTGGTTCTGAGAACTGAACTTAGGTCACCAGGCTTTGTGGCAAGTGTTTTTCCCTACTTTTTGGCCATGTTTATTCTCGAGTCATTATTTTGTAGATGAATCCTCAGAGGTTTGCTGGATTGTGGGCTCTGGAATGGGCTCACTGCTCACTTACCTCCAAGAATGACCCCCTGCCTGCCTACACTCATAAAGAAATTCCCAACACTTGGCTTTGAGCTTCTCCACCTAACTGCCACAAAAAGCTTCTGAATTTTGTTTGATGGAAAATCCTGGAAATCCTATTAAGCATACAAGCTACCTGAGCTCCTCTCCTGAAGACTAATTTTAAAAGTCTAAATAAGGCCTCCCAGAATCTAGATTTGGAAAATGGGGTCAGGGCAAGTGTACTTATTGGACAAGCATGACTTGAGTTCAAAGCCTAGCACACATGTGGACAGGAATTTTAATTCAGCAGCATAGCAGCTCTGGCACGGGATCACATCCAAAGAGATGATAATGGCTTGGACCATGGTCATTGCAACCATAGCCCCAGTAGGTGAGAAAAGATGCTGAGGTTATACCTATGGCAACCCAGGAGTGGAGAGGCCTAGGCTGGCCATGAGAAAAGACACAGCATTCTGAACAGGTGGAGAGGGGAGGTTTTGCTGGACTATTCTGTGTGTTGGAGTTTATAGCCCATCCTTGGATAATACTTCTGAAATAACGTGGGGCTGATGTTGATGGAATGAATCCCGAAGTGAGCACCCACATGGCAGTTCACAACTCTATGTCACTCTAGATCAAGAAGATCAGACAGCCTAACACAGACATTCATGCAGGTGAAATACCATTGCACTAGAATGAAAACGAATATTTTCTTTAAAAAAAAAAAAGAAAACTATTGTGGAAAAATGAAGAAAAAAGATAGACATGAGCTCTGGACTGCTGGTCATGGTTTGGGTTTTTTCTCACCAATAGGAAGTAACTAATATGACTGCTGTCCTTATGAAAGGAGAAATGTGGAATGCTTGCCCAGTTCCAACTAGGCTGTCCTCTCATTCTGTGGTCTAACAATTCCCATGCTCCCTTACCAGACCTTCCCTTATATTTGTTTTATCTTCATCTACTTCTCCAGCTAATCTTATCTTCTAGTATCTGTCTCTATTAACTACAGATCTCCTGTATGACAATCAATCTCTGTGATATCTTCTTCTATGATCTAGACCTGTCATCTATTTCATTTGCATTTTGGTTTTCTTTTATTTTTAGTTTTTCAAGACAAGCTTTCTCTGAATAGCCCTACCTATCCTAGCACTCAGTATTTAGATCAGGCTGCTTTGAACTCACAAACATCGTATTGACTCTGCCCCCTGAGTACTGTGGTTAAAGAATCAGGCTATCATGCTGGGCTACTTTATTCATCTATTGTCTTTGTTATCTACCTAGCTCTGTCTTCTCTTTTCTTACCTCTTCATCTGCTGATCATGTACCTTATTATTCCCAATCATCTATAGATAGTATCATATCTGTCATCCATCTCTCTTCTATTGTCTTTTACCTATCACCTGAATCATTGTTTTCTATCATCTTCTCTATCTATCTATCTATCTGTCTGTCTGTCTGTCTGTCTATCTATCTATCTATCTATCTATAATTTATCTATCAATCTATCTGCTCATCTGTCTTCTATTAACCACCACTATCATCTATAATCTATATTTGTCAACCATTGTCTACTTTCCTATTTTGTGGTATTGGGGATGAAACCAGGGTTTCCTGGGTAAATTTATTTATTTATTCATCTATCTCTTTTCATATATGAACTTGACGCAAGCTGGAAGAGTGAACCATAATTTTTAAGAAATGCCTCCACAAAACTGACCTGTAGGCAAGACTGTAGGGCATTTTCTTAATTAGTCACTATTAGGGTTAGGTTCTACCCATTTGGGCACCTCTGGGCAGGTGGTCCTGGAATGTATAAGCAGGCCGAGCAAGTCATGAAGAAGAAGCCAGTAAGTAGCCCTTCTCACTGGCCTCTGCTTCAGTACCTGCCCTGAGTTCCTGCCCCTACTTCCTTTAACAAGGAACAGTGATGTGGAAGCAAAAGATGGAATTAACCCTTTCCTTTCCTTCCCTATTTGCTTTTGTTCTTTGGTTTGTTCAGGGTTGTTTTGTTTGGTTTTGGAGACAGAGACCAGTTTCTCCATGTAGGCCCAGCAGCCCCAGAACTCCCTCTTTAAACAAAGCTGACCTCAATCTCAGAAATCTGCCTGCCTCTGCCTCCCATGTGCTGGATGAAAGGTGTGTACCATCACCGGCTTTGGTCATGGTGTTTTGTCTCAGCAACAGGAACCCTAACTAAGACACAGGGTTTGTTGCATGCTAAATAGTCTACTGTTTCCACTGAGCTTTAATTTGAATTTTCAGTCATTCCTAAATTTTTTTAGGCTATACCCCAACCCATTTGATTTACGATTTTGATTGTGATAATATTTGTAGATGGGTATACACACATATTCATATCTGTGTATATGTATATCTCCAGATATGTATTCTCTAGCTATGCAAATCATATACTTTATATAACCTGTAGGCAAGTTTGTAGGACATTTTCTTAATTAGTAAGTAATTAATTAGTGATTAATTAATTAGTCAGTGATTAACATACTGTTGACTGTGCCAGCTACTTTTCCGCAAAGCTTTTAGGAAGTCCCAGATTGGTCTTGGAGGACACACATGATGAGAATTAAGAATCCAATGAAAAGATAGTGCTTGGTCAGGAGGGACTCTTCCAGAGCTCTCATAGGCTCCTAAAACCCATCATCCAACAAAAGCTTCTAATTCTTGCATTCTGGGGCCTGTAGCTCATCACAATGCCCAACTCCATAGTTGCTTGCTTGGCAGCAGGCAGCAAGGCCAGTACTGCCTGATGCCCCCTTTATCTGGAGCCCACTGTGGCTCCTACCTTTACTTCCTTAATGTGTGCTGCCAAAGCACACCCATGTATAATTTGATAATGAACCCTGTCATTTTGTACAAATAACATAAGCTAATTAATTTAAAAGGTGGATGTAATCCAACTTTCTATTACTAGTAACTGCTTTACCATCTGTTTTGACTCCACCCTTAACCCATGAAATCATTTTTCTATGAGCAGTAAAGGAATATTAGTGTGTGTGTGTGTGTGTGTGTGTGTGTGTGTGTGTGTGTGTGTAGTGTGTGGTGTATGTATGTGTGTGAGTATCTGGAGTACTGTTAACATTGGATTGTTGGATATCCCCTTTCATTGCTCCCCTGCCCTCTTGTCTTGTTAAGCTTAGACAGGGTCTCTTGCTCAACCTGACGCTAACCAATTGGCTACAGTGCTGGGCAGTGTGTCCCTGGGATTCTCCTGCCTCTGTCTATCAACACCAGGATGAAAAGCTGCCACACTCAGTTTGTACCCGAGTGTTAGGTGTCCCCATGCTGGAGCAGTGACCACTTTACCTGCTGAGCCATCTCCCTAGAGTCAAGTCTTCTTTATTTTTAAAGTAAAGGACAGTTGTATTAGTTGCAGACATGAAAACCCACACTCTAGAAGGTTCTATGGCCCTGTGCAATCAGTGCCTGCCCATGTCTGCAGCACCGGCTTTCTTTTCCTTTGTCCGCAGGACTCTAACCCATGTAAGGCCTTCTTTCTCACAGCTAACAAGTTCCCACCTCAGGGCCTTGGCTCTCTACATTCCTTTGAAGGACTCTCCCCAGCCCCTTAGGCTCAGCTGTTTCTTCTCTTCATCTCAGACTTAGCTCGAAAGTTGCTTCCTCTAGGAAGCCTTTTCTGACTGCCACTGCTGATGTCCTGCCCCTGCCCCAGTTACTATTACGTCACCTCATTTTGTTTCTCTCAATAGGACTCACAGGAGGACTGTAGATGTAGCTCAGTGATAGAGTCCTTCTCTAGCATGCACAAAACTCTGAGTTGTAACTCCTCGCCCCCGCTGCCCCTGCCCCGACCCCAGAACAAAATAAACTGTGTATAGACTGTATTGCCACATATGAGAGGTAGAGCAGGAGGCTCAGGAGTTCAAAGTTATCCTTAGCCATGTATCAATTTAGAGGATAACCTGGGGGACACATATGATAGAGACCCAAACCTTTGATTTTTCTTAGATTAAATCCCAATAGTACAATAGATTTTGCATGCTTTGAATAAGAGCCTTCTGACAAGATGAGAAAACAAAGTCCTTGTTTTCGGTGTTATCCCTGTGTAAGCTAGAAAAACATCTCTCAAAGTTGAAGTGCAAAGGAGTTAGCTCGAGGTCTCCCTAAGTCTTGGTAGGAGTGAGTTCTGCATTTCTACCAGGCTCCCAGATAGCTGCTGCTTTCCAGACCACAACTGGCACACCACAGATTGAGGCAGGAGTTCCTTTATTCATATGGAACTGTGTTCATGGCTGTCATCTTGAGCCTTAGGCTTCCAACACAGAGGAGGAGGAGGCTTGAAAGTTACTGTGTCTGATTGGGGACAGTGTGGGGAAACATAAGGCGGTCCAATCACCACCCTCCCAAACAGCATGTTTATTCCTCTGTAAATAAGTTTCCCAGACTACTTGAGCAGCTTGCTTAACCTATCATGGGTGAAGACCCCATTCAGTCTTGGCAGATGGCAGACTAATGGCTTTCTCAGTAAGGATTTCATGTCGCCTCTCATTCTGCCTTCCAAAAGCTAAGTGGTGCCATGCAATTAGTTTTTTAGTAATGGTTAGGGAATCCATAGAAAGACCCAGTCTCAAAAAGACAAATGAAATTTATGGTGGTCCTACTCTGTGTCTGTCCCATTTTAGAGCTTCCCAGAAGCTGAGTGAAAGAGGTGAGCATCAAGAAGCAGATGCTGGGGCTGGTGAGTGGTTAAGAGTGCTGACTGCTCTTCCAAAGTTCCTGAGTTCAAATCCAGGCAACCACAAGGTGGCTCACAACCACCCTTAACAAAATCTGAGCCCCTCTTCTGGAGTGTTTGAAGACAACTACAGTGTACTTACATATGATAAATAAATAAATAAATAAATAAATAAATAAATAAATAAATAAATAAATATTAAGAAGCAGATGCTTTAGCGATAAGTGCAAATCGTTCTGTAATGCAAGCTTCTAGAACAGATTGGGGTTGAGATGTATTGTAAGTTCAGTGAAATGAGTGCTCTCACCTTGTCTGACTCAATATTTGGCCAAAAACCAATCACTTCACATATCAGTTAGGATGGAGACAGGCAGAGAAAAGGGTGGCAGGCGTCTCACTGTGCACCAATATCTATTATTATTATGATTATTAATTATTTTTTCTACAGTCCAGTCATTACCCCCCTCCTGGTCTAACCTCGGACAGTTTCTCATCCCATTCCTCTTCCCAGTCTTCAAGACAATGTCCCTTCTCAATGCCCCCATGCACCAAGATCTTAGTGCTGTGCTCTGCTCTGTTTCTTTTTGCTGCCTTACAGATTCTCTGTCTAATGCTTCAAGGAAGGAGAGTAGCCAAGACCACGAATTTTGCCCAGACAGGCTGAGAAAGAATTGAAAAGAGCTGGACCCTCAGGCTCAGGTTTGGGGTTGACTCTGAAAGATGACCAAGACACTTCCCAAGCAGTCAAGAAAAAGAAAGTGTTCCAGGCCAAGGATTTTGTGTGAGGGTATGAAGGTGTGTGAAGATGAGGAAGCTCACAATGTTCCAGGGTCAAAAGCTAGCTAGCCTGTCCTACAGGAAGCCAATGAGGAGCAGAGCTGCTCTCAGTGGGGAAACACAGAGGGGCGCTGTGAGCTCTGGGGAAGGGCAGCTTGAAGTCTCAAGGATGTGGCTGACACTCTGCTGAGCAGGACTAGTGTACTGCAGATGCTTTAGTGTGGGGCTCTTGGGTGAGTGTTGCAACTTCTCAACTCTCTACAGGTGAATGAATGGTGTATTCAAGAAAGTTTCTCAGGGGAAGAGAGATAAAGCTGGGTCACCTCTGAGGAGCCAGTGATGGGTTGGAGTGTGAGTAATGGTGTGGAGTTGTGGTTCTACATTCTCCCTGGTCTCGCCATTATGGGAGTGTGCTTGATCATCCTTGGGGTGTCCACTGCATACATCCACAATTTCACCAACAGGGGCAAGGAAACAGCTGCTCATGTTCAGTCCCAAGGGCCTGGAGAACATTGACTAAGGAAGTGTTTTCCTGGCTGATGAGAAAAATCACTCAGCTGTGGTCATCTGTTCCTGTTAGAAGGTTATGCATCATATTATATACTATGTGCATGTTATGAAATGCATAATATAAAAAAAGTTTCCCAGTCATTCATGGCTGAGTCCCACAGAACCTGTCAAAGTTATTCTTAGTGGAAGGCCCCTACACAGGCAGGCAGGGTTTGGAGGTGCTTAGAGGTCAGAGGGTAGCTGGGAGAAGGATTGGGGGAAGGGCTAGAGTAGAATCAAGAGCTTCACTTTTATTTCATAGACAATAGGAAAACACAGGAGAAATGGCTGCCCCATCTAAAGGAGAGGGAGGGAAATCTATGAATTCATCCACACGCTGAAGGAAGAGGGATTTTTTGTTTGTTTGTTTTGTTGTCTAGAAACAGGATCTTACTATGTCTGGCTTCTAATCGGCTCTGCTGCCCAGAATTTGTAGCTTCAAATTCCTAAGCTTCCCACTCGGCCTCACCAGTGCTGGGATCACAGGCATGCACCACCACACCCAGCTATGAAGAGAGTGCTGTGATCTAAGAAAAAAATAAAGTATGCAAGCACTCTTTAAAAGCTTTAGCAAAAGCTATCTGCATATGGAGTGCTAATTAAACTCTTATTTTTTTGGTTTGTTTTGCTTTCCCATGAAAACAAACCCCGCCCTTCTCTGGCACTTGTTTGTATTATTCTTAGTGCTTGAAAACAACTAATGGCATTCCCTTAATTGCTGAAAGACAAATAATATTTTTTAACACTAGTTGCCTTTGCTTGCATTTCAGTGTATCAGGGCTTTAATCCTATATGTATTTAATTCCAGGACCATGAATCAGAGTTGGGAGGGCCACTGCTCTGCCTGTTGGCAGGAGAGATAGAATTGTATTCAAATTGGGCTGGTAAATACTGAAAGCCTAGTCTCTGAAAATAGATGTGTGTGTATATCCATAAATACACTTATTTTATGTTTGCTGACTTACAGACTGGACAGTACACAGCCTGCAAAGGATTCAGAGATATCCGCTACTCTATAGTGAAGCCCGTGTAGCTAATTGATTCTCATACATGCTTCCATTGATTTTTGCCAAGTGCTTGCATCAATACCAAATCTGCAGTTTAACCATGCCTGGACAAAATAAGACGTAGAAGAAATGCTTATTATCCAACTCAGTCAGCAAAGAAGTAGCTGCTGTCATTGACAGATGAGTCTCTTTCCAACATCAATGTCAGTTGGCATTTGTTTATATTAATGAGCAAGCAAGGCTGGTAAAGATGTCTGGTGTACCTTCATCTGCCCATAACACCTGTGGCTTCCTTGCTATAACATAGATGATTGGCAGCGTTTTTCCACAAACATCTTTGCTACTCACAATGCGGTGGCTCAGATGTGCCTGCCTGTGAATATAATCCTCAACAAAGTCATGACACTCAGCTGCCTTGTTTGGCTTAGACAATCAGTTAAGCATCTTCTTTTCTCGATGCATTAAAAATATGTAAATGAGGGCTGGGGTAGTAACTCTGTGTTCGAGCACTTGCCTGTAGGTTCAAGGCCTTGGATTCAATCCTCAGAACCACATACAAAGGAGTGGGTAGTGTTCTCTTGATTCCTGTTCAACATTTAAACCTTAAATTATGTTCATGTCTGTGTGAGTGTGTGTCTCTGTGTCTCTGTTTGTGTGTGTATCCCTTTGTGTTTGTCTCCATGTGTGTGTGTCTCTGTGTATGTGTGTGTCTGTGTCTATGTGTGTGTCTCTGTGTGTGTGTGTGTATTTGTGTGTCCCTGTGTTTGTATGTGTGTGTATATATCTATGTGTATGTCCGTGTGTGTGTATGTGTCTGTGTGTGTGTGTGTCTGTGTGTGTGTGTCTATGTGTGTGTCTCTGTGTGTGTCTCTGTATGTGTGTGTCTGTGTGTCTGTGTGTCTATGTGTTTGTGTGTGTGTTAGGCACATTCATTCGCTTGACTGGTACTATATTATGTCAAGGAAAAACACTACTTTCTTTTTACTTCCCAAGGTATCACAGAGACCATGTCTCCAAAACTAAAACCTTGAAAAGTCACAGGGAATATTCTTCAATTTCAGAGAAGAACAAAAGAACTTATAGGTGGGAAGAGAGGCAGAGGGAACAGAAAATTGCCTTGTGGAGGAGAGCCTGTACTATAACACAATACCCTCAAGTTATAAATGCTGAGATAGGTGTGACCCTGAGACACTAAATGGAAGGATGTTCACAGGCAGTGCTGGTAAAATACCAGAAGCCATACATAATGTCTGACCTCAGCTGCTACCTCATACAGCATATTTGTACATGGGAGCCTTAAAAAGATGGATTGGTCTACTGTCCTATGGCAGTAGGAGACCACTTTTATTTCCCATGTTGAGTTTACAATGTCCCTCACATTCCCTTCTTTTCAGACCCACAAAAGGTTTTTGTAAGTTTCTCTAGGCTGTATTGTTGGCAGCAGCAGTAACCATGCCTCTTGCCTCGGGGAGTTAGAGGGTGTGATTTTTGACTAGTGTCTTCAGAACCTCTGGGTTTTTAAAATACAGCTGAGAATTTCTGCATGAGATATAGATGAAAATGTCCTAATTCAGATGATTTATTGGCCCAGTTGTGTCTGTGATCAGTCAGCTGTGGGTTGGAGTACTCTCTGAGAATCATCTCTACCTCTGGTTCTCTTGGGTATCCCCCACTTCCCACAGCACATCAGTGCATTCTACGATTTTCTTAGGGTAAAGCCTGGACTAGCACCCTAAAACTGTCTTCAGGTAACTGGGAGTGTCCCTAATTGTACAAGCTTAGGGAACAGGATGCTTACTAGGGGTTGGAGTATTCTTCCAAGTCGAAGGTCATGGGTTTGAATTCCCATTCGGCTTGTACCATGGTCAACTCCCTATGCAAAACACCCGCCTTTACCCCTGGCTTCTTAAGGCTGTGAGAAGGAGCACAGACACAACATGGTCCCTATCATTGCATCCCCAACTAACTGTCTACATCTTGTCCTGCTAAAGTGCCCTGGAGGATTTCACTGTCTTGTAGGGGGCGAGCTACCCACACTGTCTCACTGGCACTTTCCTGAGGTTCTGGTGTGGAATTCAGGGGGTTCTGAGGCTAACGGTGGGATTGGGGAGTAAAAGGGTGGGCTCCCTTCCAGTCTGGAAGCCAGTATCCCTGGTTCCACTCCACGCCCTCTGGGCAATGTTGCTAGAGGTCATGGCGGGTGCAGGGTGGGAGCCGGGCACCGCAGCTCAAGAGAGGGCGCGCCCTCGAACCCCAGACGTCGGAAGGCAGACGCAACGCAGCAACCCACAGCTGCTGAAGGGCCCTGAGCCCACATAGCCCTCCTTGCTGAGGCCTCCGCTTCCTGGCGACACAGTAGCGGCGGGCGACCCGATTGGCGGCCAGGTCTGGGTCCCGCCCCTCCAGGCGGGCCTCCGCGCCCTCCCCAGCCGGGCCCTCCCCTTTTCGCGGGAGGCATCACGGACAGCGGCTTGGTGGCGCGCAGTTCCCGCTGACTGTGCGCGCCCGCGTCTGGGCTCCTTTGCAGAGGACTCGGAAGCTGCGTCTCCCGGAGCACAGCGAGCAGAGCTGAGGGCTGCGCGCGCCCCTGCTGCCACCGGGCCTCCCGCGGAGGCTCCCGCGCCCCGCGGCGACTTCCGCGCCCGCGCTCCCCTCTGTCCGAGTCCCCGAGCGGCGGCAGCGGCGGGGTCGGAGCCCGCGCCCTGGGCGACTGAGGCGGCCGCAGTCCACGCCCCTGTGCCCCGGCGATGCCGGGCCAGATCTCCGTGTCGGAATTCGTGGCCGAGACCCATGAGGACTACAAGGCGCCCACGGCCTCTAGCTTCACCACGCGCACGGCCCAGTGCCGGAACACCGTGGCGGCCATCGAGGAGGTGAGCGGTAGCTTTGCCCGCGCGGGGCGGGAGGCAAGGGTCGCGGGGATCCCGCTGCGCCCTGGGCACCCGGTAGGATTCCGCGCCTGGTGCCCGAAACCCAGTGCCCTCCGCCTGCGCCCACACCCGGGAAAAGTTTCTGGTCCCCCAAAGCCGGACGCAGCCGGACCAGCAGTGCCCGACACAGAAGCCCTTTGTTCCCTGCTCTAGGGAGAGGCCTCTTGGCCACCTTGGGCCTTTTTTTTTTGGGGGGGGGGGAACGCTCCTGTCTGTTCTCATTTCCCTCGCAGGGTTTCAGGTTCTTTGCTCCCATCCTCGGAGAGGTCAACTTCGGCTGCAGAGTCTGTGGCGGCTTCGAGCCGGGGACCCCTGCGAGCTCTGCGGCCCCGGAGTGATGGCTCTCCCTGCGTGGACCTCTCCAACTTGTTCTGGAAGTAGCCCGGCGGGAGCAGCTGTGGCTTCAGAGCCAACACCTAGAGCAGATCCAGGGACCCCAAGCTGCTTAGGCAAGGGTGCCCATCCCATCTTGGGAGGCCTGGCAGTGCCCACTACTTGCCACAGAGTAGCGCTGTAGAGGGATGTGGAGAATGGTCTCTTTGAGGTCCAAAAGGTCTTTGGTGGCCGCTTGTGGGATACCTGTGTGGTGCCTGTTGACAGTATGATCAGCTCCTGTGCCCTTAACCTGGAAAGGGCCTGCATAGTCATTGTATTGAGTGGCTAAGCAGCGAGCTCTCCAGATCCTGGGGAAGAGGGACTGCAAGAAGGAAGCAGTTTGGGTTGAAAATTGAAGCAGGCTTGGAAGAGGCTGTGTGAGTCCAGGGACCGCGGCTGTCCGCGGTTTGGGAAAGCCTCACTTACATCATTTTCTTTACCTCCCCAACAGAATTTAGAGTTTCGTGTTTTCGGCTCTGTAGGCTTTGTGCGTCCAGCTGGACTCACAATAGGTAGCTGGAGAATGAGACACACATGTGTAGCAGTAGTGAACCGATGACTACATTTCCTTTGCTCAGAATTTTAACATCAAGGTACATATTTTAAAATACTTGTGTCAGAGGCTGGTGTTCAGAGAGCTTTTAAATTAAGCTATGTCATTACATCCTTTCCCCTTGCTTGACCAAAGCATTCGGTATTAGGCTTTGCCTGGGCGGGGGATGGGGTGGGGGACTAGACTATTATTCCTTCGTGTAAAATATTTGTCTTTGTAGACCTACACAGTCAGGACTAGACTCAATGAAAAATACTAGGTTCAGCATCCTGCTCTTGGAAGTGAGCTAGGGTATCCATTCATCTCCTTCACCCTAGTCCCCTTTCTTTTCTCTCTCCTGTCTTCCCAAAGATCTGCTTGTAAATCTTTTGCAGCAAATTCAGTGAGAGCAGATTGCTTTAGTCCACTTTTGTCAGCCTGGCCTTTAGGTGCCACTGATGCCTTTAATGAGACAGGTGGGGGATGATGGGGATGAGAGCCCCTCCCCCATGAGGGCTCTTGAAAAGCACTAGGAAGATAGTCACAGTGTTTTGAAAATACATCATTAATGCTTATGAAAATAATTACATCCAAAAAGGTAGGATTCCCTCTGTGGAAAGGACACTTGTGTGTGATGTCCTTAAAAGACAGCTCATGTTTATAAAGTTAGGACGCGTCTCTCATTGTATTGAATCAGTTAGGTATCAGTAATACTGGCAGATGTTGGAAAGCCTGGCAAATAGGAGTTGCAATTAAAGTAGGCGTGGCCTCTCTCTGATTAATTTTAGTTTATAGTGGATGAACCCAAAGCTGCTTTTCCATGCAGTGCAGGAGATTACCCAAGAGCTCAGTTACTGGGTAGATTAAAGAGAGACTGGATTTGGTCATTCTGTTAAATTGCAGGCTGGCTTCACTCAGCCTCCTAAGCAGAAAATGGATTTGAGTTGGAAACAGGGAAAACCTGAACTCTTTGCAGGCTCATCTCATTTTAAGTAAAGCCAGCACCCGCTCTAAGATAATAGTGTGTATGAACTAATTTGAAGGGTGAAAGGACTCAGTGTGGATTACTTAAAATAATGCTTTCTTTCTCCTCCTACATTATTTAATGTTCACTTCCAAAACAAAAAGTTGTTCTCTGTCTAGTGTAATAACACACCATGTTTACAATACTTAGACTTTAAGCAAATGTCTTTTTATGGTCAGATGAGACATTAGGGTAGGTTTTGTGACATACAAACAGTTACGCATTTCATAGAAATACAACTAAAAAAATAAGTCCCTGGCCTTCTACTTAAATGAGTTATGGAATTAGTAAACTTATCTGATTAACTTTGGCAAACCTGATTGCTCCCAATGGAGAATATGTCTAGCTTTTGTCATTTTCTGACTGAAATGGGCTTTCTTTTTTTTTTTTTTAAAGATTTATTTATTTTTATTATATGTAAGTACACTGTAGTTGTCTTCAGACACTCCAAAAGAGGGAGTCAGATCTCATTACAGATGTTTGTGAGCCACCATGTGGTTGCTGGAATTTGAACTTCAGACCTTTAGAAGAGCAGTGGGGTGCTCTTACCCACTGAGCCATCTCACCAGCCCCTGAAATAGGCTTTCTTGGCTTGCACACCTGTAGCTAGAATGGCAGTAGTTCGCCAGTGCGTGGCCTGTATTACAGGTATCAAACTGTGAGTGTTCTCTAATTCGCCCGCGAATAAGGACACCACACACAATAGGGTTCTTCTGCAGCAAGCTTTATGCGTCTTGAGAGGGAGAGCATAAGCTTCACAACCGGAGACCCCAGGCAGTCCGAGCCCCTCCCTTTTATAAGAAATTCTCCCCGCCTCGGACGTGGCAAGCCATGATTGGCTCAACACTGATTGCCCCATCCCTGAGGCGGAGCTGCCCGGGGCGGGGATTTCCAGCACAGGATGTTTACGAGTTGTTATTGAGGAAATGACTCAGCACAGGATGTTTACGAGATAGTACTGAGGAAATGGCTCAGCACAGGATGTTTACGAGATAGCACTGAGGAAATGGCTCAGCACAGGATGTTTACGAGATAGCGGCGCTCCACATCTCCCCCTTTTTTGTCTAATAAAACCAACTGGACACCCAGTATGAGAGGACGGGAACATTGGCCGAATCCTCTTACTCAGAGATGTAAGAACTATGTCCGCAAGCAACAACTAGGCTTGAGTGGGACCCGAAGTTGCTCCGACCTGTCCCTCTGCCATTTTTTCGAGGAGGGGAAGACTAGGGCAGGAAACCCCCACTAGACGGCATATTCCCCAGGTGGGACGGGGGGACCACCTGTGCGATGCATTGCTCTACAATCCTCTAGGGCTGCTGAAGCTCACCCGCTAAAGCGCGGGCAGCCAGCGACCAGTGGTACAAATCAATTTTGTTTAAGCGCCGCCAACCATACCTGTGCAGATTGCCCCTGCTCCAGAGCAGCAAGCGCCTGGGATATCATGATTTTGTCTCTATTATTTTTCTTATATAATTTGCAAATTAACCATAAGCTAGATACCGATCCGAAGCAAAGGAGAATTCCAAACAAACCCACCCCCACCCATTCCTTAAAATAAGAAACAGCAGAAGAAATCCATGACGATAAGCCTTCGGTCAAGGAGAGGTCAAGTCTGGTGGAATTGATTTGGACGATGGCCAATCTAAGTTTCTGGAGGGTTTGATCAAAATCAGACGTCCAATTATATAGCAGCTGTTGGGACAAACTCTTAGAAAGATTAGCGGCATATGTGAAATTATAGCATCATGTTTTTTGCCTTGTTCAACCCTTCCTCCGACACGATTTTTTCATTGGACAGGGTTAGGCCCAAATGTTGCATAATGTCTCTCCCCCAAAGGTTTACTGGGAGCGGGAGCACATAAGGTTCGAATTTACCCTTTTGTCCCTCAGGAGCCTTCCAAGTCAAACTCATTGAGCTTATTGCAGGGCATGAATGATATCCCAGGCCTTGTAGAGAGTGGGACGATTTTGTAGTGGGCCAAGCTTTTGGCCACCAGTGCGTGGATATAATGCTTTTGTCTGCCCCGGTATCAAGAATACCTTCAAACCTTTTCCCATTTACTTCGAGGCAGAGTTTGGGCCTTTCATTCAGGGATACAACAAGGTAGGCTGAATCAGTTCCTGACGACCCCATCGTTTTGGGACTGGGGTCTGGGGAGCCCTCCCAGAGGGTGTCGGGGAGGAGCAGCAATTGAGCTATCCTATCTCCTGCACTGATGGAAAACACACCCCTGGGGCTGGAACATAAGACCTGTATTTCGGGGGAGTGTAGGTGGTCAACAACCCCAGGATGGACCACTAGGCCCCGTAAGGTGAGTGACCCTCGTCCGAGAATAAGGCCCATGGTCCCAGGGGGCAAAGGTAACATTGGCTCTATAGGTACTGGTTGGATACTCATTTGGGGCATTAGTAGGAGGTCGGAGGCGGTACGCAGGTCCACCCTTGTGGGTCTTCCTGGGTCGCTTCTTCCGCCATCCCGGATGTTCTGACAAACCGGTTCCCATATCTTTGAGGGCCCTGGGACCGTGGGCCCAATGACCCGTTTTTTGACACATTGGGAGCAGGAACATTTAATGGAGGCAAAAGCCTTCCCTGTATATCTCGCACTGAGCGACATTGATCTGCTCTGTGGTACCCTTTACCACACCTCGTGCAGAGGGTCAAGACCCCCCCTTTCTTGTCTGGGGCTTTGCAATCTCTTTTGAAATGTCCAGGCTTACCACATTTAAAACAAGTCCGTTCACCGGTCTTCTTTTGTGGAGGATGCTTTTGTGCTAACATGATGGCGGCCGCGAGGCCAGTATTGCTAAGTGGACCTCCAAGCTCTCTACACACTCTTAGCCATTCTTGCAGCCCTTTTGATTTTCTAGGAGCAATGGCATTCCTGCATTCCTGGGTGGCTTGTTCAAAGATCAGCTGTTCAATAAAGGGTCCTATCCCCTCTGGGTCCCCAAAGATTTTTCCTGCCGCCTCCATCATGCGTGCGACGAAGTCGGCAAAGGGCTCCTGGGGCCCTTGAACAATTTTTGTAAGCTGATTGGTGGTTTCTCCCTTGCGATTAAGTGACTTCCAGGCCCGTATGGCTGTGCTGGAAATCTGGGCGTACGCCCCCCAATGGTAATTAATTTGATCTGCGGCCCACGGGCCTTGGCCTGTTAAAAGGTCAAATGTCCAATCCCGCTGCTCTTGCGTAAGGGCTATTGCGTTGGCCCTGGCCTGGGACTGGGCTGCCTCATGCCACAAGGCTTTCCATTCTATGTATTGTCCCATGGTAGGCAAGGCGGCCTTAACCACCATTTGCCAATCACTAGGTGTCATGGCAGTTTGTGCCATTCTTTCAAGAATCATAATAGTAAAATTAGCATTGGGACCATATTTTCTTACTGATTCTGCAAGATCTTTTATCTGACTATAGTCTACAGGAGCGTAGATTCTCCCCCCTTCCTGTTCATAAACAGGAAACGCTAAGTGTAGCTTGCGGAGGATCCTTTGGGGAAAAAAGGAAGTTGTGGATGACCGGGCCTCATAAGGTGGGGGAGCGGAGGGAATGGCGGCAGCCAACAATCTCCTATCCTTAGAGAAGACACCGGACGCGGGCTTACTTGACTTAGGTCGCCCGCCTTCATCTGGGTGATACCTTTCTCCTTTATATCTAACTGCTTCTTCTTCTAATTCGCCCTCTTCCTCCGAGGTCAGCTTACTATCCTCGGTTTCAGAAGAATCCGAGGTATCTCTTAGGTGGAGGGCAGCCAGTTCTCGGGTCGGATATAACCCGGGCCTGCTGCTCCCCTTCTCTCCCTTTCTATTTCTCCCGGGAGGTCCTTTTTCACTTCCCTTTTTTGCCTTTTTTACGGTTTTTGTGCGCACACCCATCCTCTCACTACGCTCGGATTCTGACATACCTTCCTGCATAGCTTCTAAAACCTTTTGCCCTTTCTTTCGGGCTAGGAACCATACAACCAAAGCCACGAAGACGATAATTAAAGCCTCGGGCAATCCCTCCCACGGCCCAGTTAGTTGAAGGGAGTGCGAAAGGGTCAGGTAAAATTCAGGCATACCTTTCCGAGATGTAGTTCCTGCAGTTCTGGACCCTCCCCGTCGCCGAGGGATCTCCGACGGTGCTCACGATGTTCTTCGTTTTCCCGGGTTTCGGCACCAGATGTGAGTGTTCTCTAATTCGCCCGCGAATAAGGACACCACACACAATAGGGTTCTTCTGCAGCAAGCTTTATGCGTCTTGAGAGGGAGAGCATAAGCTTCACAACCGGAGACCCCAGGCAGTCCGAGCCCCTCCCTTTTATAAGAAATTCTCCCCGCCTCGGACGTGGCAAGCCATGATTGGCTCAACACTGATTGCCCCATCCCTGAGGCGGAGCTGCCCGGGGCGGGGATTTCCAGCACAGGATGTTTACGAGTTGTTATTGAGGAAATGACTCAGCACAGGATGTTTACGAGATAGTACTGAGGAAATGGCTCAGCACAGGATGTTTACGAGATAGCACTGAGGAAATGGCTCAGCACAGGATGTTTACGAGATAGCGGCGCTCCACATCAAACTGTTGTGTTTAATAACTATCCCTGCTGTGCAGATAAGGAATTTGAGGCTAGGAGATTAGTTCAGGTTATAGACACATCAAGTGGAGTTTGAACTTGGCTGGATGCTTCGTTCTCAAACTGCATGGCTTTTTCTTATGCTTAGTGATGGTGCATTCTAAAAAACTAACCATATCTAGATCAGCCACCTCCAAGTCAGGCTCCATCACTTTCCAGTTGTATGAATTGGGATGAGACCCTTCCTGCCCACACACTCTTTTACCGTTTTCAGTCCAGTTCACAGTCTAGATAATCATGTCTATTACTGAAGGTTCTGGTACAGTACACAGTAGACTTAGTAAATGGTAGCTGCTTTACCAGATTTCACTGTAGTTAATATATAGTCCCTGGAATTAGAATGGAGCAGGGGAGAAGAAAATGGATGAATGGATGAAGGTGTGCATATAAATGGAAATTGTTGTCCTTCCCCCTAGGTGTGCCTGTGTGTGGATGGGTGTGTGTGTGTGTGTGTGTGTGTGTGTGTGTGTGTGTGTGTTTGTGTGTTTGTGTTGGCTCCTGTGCTGAACGAGCACAGAGGCTGAACTTGCGAAGCTTTCCTGAATCAGTTCCCCACGGCCTGTCTCTGCTTCCCCTGAATCCTGGGGATCCCCATGCAGGTTCACAAGCTTGTGCAGCAAGCACCTGACTCCCTAAGCTGCCTTCCCAGCCCCCATGTATTCTCTCTAAGGAACTTATTGTCTTGGTAACAGGTGAGAGTGTAGGTGGTTTGAAACTTTTCACTTCCTGATGACTTTCTCTGGGTGATTTACTTTGCCCAGTTTGCAAAGTGCAGAAGCGCAACTGGTGTCAGCTTTGTGCTTTGGAAATAAGGGAGAAAATAAGTAGTTGTGGCATAAATCTGAAAACTGAGCTGGGCCACCCCCCACCCCCTTCCCAGCTTTGATTTTTGTATCTTAGTTTATTTAAGCCTCTGGTTACTTCAGAATAATCTGGAAATAGAGAAACATTGTGTGCATTCTTGGGACACTCCTGTTGTTTGTTAGGGCTTCTTCATAGCTCCATTCATTCCTACCCTGCTTATTTGGCATTGATGTAGTTTTTTTGTTTTTTGTTTTTTTTTTTGGTTTTTCGGGACAGGGTTTCTCTGTGTAGCCCTGGCTGTCCTGGCACTCACTTTGTAGACCAGCCTGGCCTCGAACTCAGAAATCCGCCTGCCTCTGCCTCCTGAGTGCTGGGATTAAAGGAGTGCGCCACCACGCCCGGCTGATGTAGTTTTAAAAATAAATTTGATATTGACTCTTAAGTATTAAAATTTAACTTTTTCCTTCCATGGCCATGAGTCTCTTGTTCTGTTGTCCTTGGTTACCTTAGAAATCGCTTTGCTTTTCTAACTGCAAAAGGAGAATGAACATCTAGACTGTCCAGACTCCTAGGGGGATGCTGTTCATGGTGCCAGGCTCCGCCCAGCAGTTCCAGTGGGAACTGGCCTTGCATTTGATTCTGAGTTGTAGTCCTTTGTGACTTGTTTGTAAACCAGCTCCTTCAGAATCCCAGGTAACAGATTTTGAATCTATGGTCAGAAGGATGCCCCCTTTTTCTCAGTGTATCCTTGGAAGGGAGTAGGTTAACAGATGATCATTTTATGCTGCCCTGAAATCTGAATTGGTGTCTCTGGAACGTGTTGAATCACTTAGGGTGGAATTGGTTTCCCTCCAGGTGAATTCAATTTCTCTTTTATGATTAGTAGTGCAGTTACTATGATACCACTCCTTGTGCATCCCAGCTCTTGCTGTGGTGCATTTGGGACCTGCTGCTGTGTGTTAGGTGAAGGGATTAGACATCTCTTCTCTTTGAAAGAATCTGTGGTTCCGTGGGGAGAAACCGATTCTCCAGGCAGATCAGTGATGTGAGGTCATGTCTGCCAGAGCATCCCTGGCGATGATGTAGAGAACAGGAAGACTGGGACCACTTACATGTGATCAGAGCATCTATGGTGATGATATAGAGAACAGGAAGACTGGGACTGCTTACATGTGATCAGAGCATCTATGGCGATGATATAGAGAACAGGAAGACTGGGACTACTTACATGTGATCAGGGATGTGAATGAAAGCCTTGAATGGAAGCCTGGTGTAAGAGGCTCCAAGGTGGTTTCATCCAGTCTTCCATATCTGTGTCCCTACCTTAGGGAAATATTTATCCACTCTTGGGTTGGTGATCAACTAGGCCTTTTGTGGAATTTTCCTATCCATCCAGGATGTAGAAGGCTGCTTAGGCCAAGAATTTACAGAGGCCTTTCATGGTGGGGGACTGTGCTTTTGGCTTTTGGTCAGCATTGTAGCCCAAGAATGAAGTCAGCTCTTTGCTAACATTACTCTGTCTCAGATGCTTGGTGGCCATATGGGTTGGTGACCACTCTGTTGTGTGATGTAGATTCAGGACTTTGTTCTACATACTTGCAGGAAGTCCTGTTGATGAGCATAGGCCCTTGCAACTGCAAAATGCTTCACCTGACAGCACCAGTCAGTGTGGTGTGCAACTTGCAGAGCCTCAGGTTCCATGGCAGAGCTGTGGAAATAGTGTGTGCATTTTAACAGCACTCTCGGGAGCAGTGTGTGCACTAGGGTTTGAAAGTACTGTTGTAGACTGCCCTGAGTCCTGGCTGTGTTCAGAGTTGCAGGGTCGGGGAGGGGGTGTTTGTGGCCTGGAAGAACCTGGTTCTGTCTCCTGAATTCTGATTTCATATGATTTGGGTGAGGCCTGGAGCTTTTATATTTGTAAAAGGCTCCTCCCTAGTTGATAATCACTGATAGACAGTTGATTATGTCATGTTGTGTGCCAGGTAGTGATGAATCAAGGTTATGCATAACTTGGGGATAGGATGTGGTTTTGGAGGGGAGGAAACTGAAGTCAAGGCAGGCATCTCTGCAGAGGTGACCTTTGAGCAGTCTGGAATGTAGAGGCTGCCTGCTTGCAAAGACCTAGGCATAGATGAATCCTGGAAAAGGGCTGAGATGTATCAGGGCAGACAGAAGGCCTGTGATCAGAGGTGAGGGAGAGCAATGGGGCCTGTGTGGAGGGGTGGCTTAGGTCCAGATAGCACTGGGCTTTACCTTGGGGAGAGAATTTGCAAGTTGGCTGTGGAATAGCATGAAGCTGTTAGAGGGTTTGGGGCTCAGACTCCCATGGTCTGATTTCCTCTTTAGGATTTACTTTTTATTGATTTGTATCTGTGTGTGACACTCGGAGTGCCGATGCCCTTAGAGCTTATGTAGCCAGAGTTGTACGCAGCTGTGAATTGCTTGGTTGTGGGTGCTGGGAATGAAACTTGGAACCTCCAGAAGAGCAGGAAGTTCTCTTACAATAAACCATTTCTCCAGTCACTGCTTCACAGTTTAAAGACATTTCAGTGCTTGTTCCTAGGCCTAGGAGAAAAGTGGGGAGACCAGCAAAGGAGTAGGGGTTCATTTCTGTCTGCAGTAGTGGCACTGTAGAAATGTCCTTTGAAGTGGGCGTCTTTCCCTGATTCTTGAGGCATGGGTCTCCTATCATCTCCAAGGTAAAAGTGGCAATGTCCAGCATGCCTTAGTGGTCTACACCAGCTCTACTGTGAAGATTGGCTGGCTGGAGGACTTGTATTGAAAACAGTCCTTTTTTGCTTGTTTGTTTTTGGTTTTGGTTTTTTATTTTTGTTTTTTGTTTTTTTTTTTTTTTTTTTTTTTTTGAGACAGGGTTTCTCTGTATAGCCCTGTGTGTCCTGGAACTCACTCAGACCAGGCTGGCCTCGTACCCAGAAAATCTGCCTGCCTCTGCCTCCCGAGTGCTGGGACTGAAGACATGTACCACCACGCCTGGCTATGACCAGTATTTTTATGTGCTTTAATCCTATGTTAAGAAAATGTGCTTTTGCCAGTTGGTTGCCAGCCAGACATATAAATAATATTATACAGAGTGTGCAGGCTGTGTTTATATATTTAGGGAATATACATGTATGTATAAAATAACAAATGAAAAGAGAGGTAATGAGTTTGAAAGAGAGCAAGCAGGGATATATGGGTTGGTTTAGAGAATAGAAACGATGAGATTATATTACACTTTCAAAAAATAAAGAAAAGTAATTGTAAAGTAAGAAAGCATTAAATGGGCTCATTTAAGATTATTTCTTTTTGAGGTAGGTCATATAGGCAAAATGGAGTCATGTGACTCTGGGTTTCAGCAGTTGACAAAACAGGAGTTCTGACCACTCTGGTTGGTTCTTCAATGTCCTTTCACTGTGCAGAGGTGGGTTTCCTTAGTGCAAGTCCTAAGTCCTTATTTCTTCAGAATTCTGGTACATAGTGAATATCAGCTGTAATATCCTGCAACATGAGATAACCCGTCCTTGATTTTTCTAGTTCCCTTGGCTGAGAGCCTTTCTATATTAGACATTAGAGAGACAATCTATTAAATTTCCTTTCTGTATCCATAGAGAAATTCATTCTGATTTGAGATATGTTTACCTAGAGAACCTGTCCTAATACAACTGTGGCTTTTCTCTACTTTGCCACTGATGGCGATGTGCTGGCTACCAAGAGGGCTCAACAGTGTTTCCGTTACATTTCTGGCTTTCCTCCCAGGGTTGTTTGGTATCATCTGGTGAAAGGGAGCTGCAGTCTCCCTGAGCCCAGCACTGAGCCCCAAACAAAACTCTTGTTTCCGAAAATCCCTCTTTAATGTTCATTGCCTGGGCTCCCTCCCACTCACATTGATAACCCCACTGCACCTTGGGTAATGGGCTATGCAAGCTCTTCCTCTGGATTTCAGGAAGAAGAAGGCAAGTGCTGTGAGGCAAGCTCAGGCAAGGTCTGAAGTCAGGTCCTGGTAATGCAGGATCATTGCTCACAGAGGGCAGGAGCAGGCAGCTGACTAGCCTGAGCTGGAATGTGTTGGGAACTAAAACGGGGCCCTGGGGAAGAAAGGAAAGGGGGGAAGAGCCCACACCCTGCCAGAGTTCCACCTATGCTCTGGACAGAGATGTGGGAGAGCTGCCATAAACTCCCCTCTCAGCCCCAGGTGTGCATCTAAGCCTTTGACCCACTAGTTGGGTCTGAACAAGGGGCAGGGTAACCCTGTGCTCACCATGCCTCGAAATCAGAGCTTCCCTGAGGTCCTCTCACAGCACCCAACAGCAGAGCTCAGAGCAGGACACAGAGAACCATTCAAGCCTGCACAGCCACAGTGAACTTGGGGAAATGCACCCGGAAGATCCCGCCTCCTTGATTGGCCAGTGGGTCTCACCCTTCCTCAAGGTTAAAGTGTGCTTCAAGTCCAGGGCCAGAGCATTTCCAGATCTTAGGTGTGGTTTGCACTACATTAGCATTTGAGCCTGTACTCCAAGAGCACTCTCACTCCTCCCAGCCCTGGGGGAGAACTCAACATTCATGTGGGGCATTGGGCTATGCACAGACAGGGTGGTCTCCAGTTGAGCTGAGGTCTGAACCCCAGAAGGGTGATAATTCACTTACTTGACAAGGAAGGCATTAATGCCCTCATGCTTCTGGAACTCAGGCTCCTGCCTAAATGACTGTCCCCCACCCCCACCCCAGCCACCACAAGAGAAGCCTGGCTAAAAGTCAGGTAGGCAATGTCCCAAGCTTCTGACCTTCAGGCTAAACTCCTCCCCAGTTACCTAGCAACAGTAAAGCTCATAAAAAGGACTGTTCAGCCCCTCCTATCTCTCATGCTCTCTTGCTCCTTTGTTCTTTTACCTCTCACTTCTCTCCTCTCTCTTCTTTCCTTTTTCTTGACTTCTCCTCTCCTCTTTCCCTCTTATTCTCTTTCTATCTAGCCTTCCCCCTTCTAGCCTTCTAGGGGGGCCTCTCTCTCTCTCTCTTCTACTTTCTCTCTTTCTCCGTGCCTTTCTATAATAAAGCTCTAAAACCATAGAATGTCTCTGTTCATCAAGGCCCACTGCTCTTGGAGGAAGGGATAGGCTTTCTCCTAATGAGTTACTGTATAGGTTTTGTTAAATTTTGTTCTGTTGCAGCTTTTTCATTTTTTACTTCATATTTTTAGTGATTTGATTATTATTTGGCAAAGGGGCTTTAATAATTTCAGAATTTTTATGGTTTTATTGAAAAATTATAGACTTCGGACAGGATATTCTTCTATTTCAATCGTTTGTAATTTTCGCCTTCACGTATTTTGCAGAAGTCCCAGTTGTTTATTGCCATGAAACTTTTAGAATCCACATTTTTTTGACTGAGATATCAATTTTTTCTCTTCATCTTGAATCCCTGAGATTTTGTCTTCCTTACCTGTTCTGCGGGTGAACCTTGCTTCTGTAGTTGTCAGTGTACAGGTCCTGCTCTTAGGGACTTAGCAACTGCTTATGTCATTTCCTGCCTCCATCCCCTGTGTTTGTTATCAAGCATGCTTTATATACATCAGCCACCAGCTATAGCAGCTTTCTATTTTTGTTCCCTGTCTCTGTTCTCTGCACATTCACACTCTCTGTCATCTCTCCCCTCATGGCTCTCTTTCTTCTCCCTGTCTGTGTGCCTGTCTGCAGGTCCTCTTGTGTACTTCTATCCCTTCCCCAGGTTCTCAGTCCTCTCCCTTCCCCCAAACAACCTCTTTTGCACTTTATCTGTTGCATGCTCTAATTTCTCAGACGTGCTGTGATGGGATAGCTTGGATTTCTTGGTTGCAATTGTTTCTGGCTGTTACTCTCTATGTTGCTTTGCTGGTGTGTAGCCATCTCTGTTGGGGTGATTATTGACCTAGGTACTGGTCTCTGGGTTTGTCTTTTTGGGTGGGAGTTTTGTTTCTGGGTTACTGTTTGATGCATGTATTTGAAGAGAGTGTTCACTGACAGTTTCGTATTTTACTGACCTGTTTGGTGGGTATGGTCAACAGTGGATGCTTTGTGATATTAAAAGCTGGGAGAAGAGACAGGCAGGAACAGAAGATCTTAGTAATCCACAAGGAGACATAGACAGGAGAGAGGTCAAGTACCCCATGGTGTTTAATACAATGTTGGAACAACTGGGAAAATTGAATCTGGGGTAAATCAATCAATCATGAAGTTGACCTATGGAAGCTTACCTTGTGCCCTTTCAGGCATGGAATGTGGTTGAACAGGGAGTATCTGCCCAAGTGGGGGCTGAGACAGAGGGATGAGGCAGGAATGGATGGGCATGTGGAGATTGTCTATGGTGTTTATAGGAGGCTTGCACAGGAGGAGAGGAAATTTCCAGTGGTATTCTGTTCCAGTGGTAAGGGCAGCTGGTATTAGTGTCTACAGTAACAGATAGTCAGGTAGTCTTTGGACAAAGTCTAGTCTACAGACAGGCATGGTTGTGGTTTACCACGAGTTTCTGTCTATAATCAGCGGGTTAGCAACAGAGAGGAGTTTGTAAATCCCAAACAGTTTGCGTTTTGAGAATGTACATTTGTACATTCCAGCAAAAATCCCATGACAAAATCCCCTTATCAACAGCCAGTTAAGGTACATCAGCAGGATCAAGCTACATAGAGATACCTAAGACCTCCTATAGTAAACAAAACCAAAAACAGCTTACCCATCATGGTTGTCATTTTTTTTTCTTTGCCCCCCTTGCTTGGTTCCTGCACATTATGCCAGACATACACTTTTTAAAATATTAACAATGCTGATTTGTATGCAAACTCCCCACTCTTGTTGTAACTACAATAAATACTCAAAACCTCTAGACTTGGTCTCTCAGTTTGTATCTAATGGTAGTTTGACTGCTGAGAGTCCTTGTTACTAAGCTCATAAAAAAGACCTCTGTGTGTTTGCATTGCAATTGGCTCTGTGCTGGTCATTGCAGTTTCTGTGAGTTGGGCATAAAACCTTGATGCTTTGACTGGAACCCCAAGACCCTCAGGACTCCCATCTGAAGGGTTGAAAGACCACTGTTAGGATGTGTCATTGCTGTTCTTTGTATCAGTGACGTGTCTGTCAGAAATGTGTCTGTGTACCTTGGTTTTTGATTTTTCTTGAGTACCCATGGAGGGAGATGAACAAAGCAAATGTGGAACTCCAATGAAGTGGAAATGCTGGAGTATCATGGCAAGAAAGGGCTAGGAAGATGTTCCAGGTCATGGAACAGGGGTCGTGTGCCCCTGGTCTTAATTTCTTAGAAGTTACAGCAGTCTTGGAACTCTGCTCCATGGCTCACAGCTGCCATTTTCTCCTCTGTACAAGTGGTGGAATATGCTACGTAGCCTGCACCGCCCCCTTGTGGCCCTCTATTATGTGTGTGCCACTTTAGTGTTCTCTTACTGAGAGAGGAAGTGAGACTGTTTCCATCCCAATTGATATAATTACTCACCCTCCACCTTGGGTTAAGTCCTTCTTATCAAGAGGACCTGTACCCATTAAATTGACCACATTCAGGGCAAAATCAGACTCTGCAAAAAGGTGGAAAGGACAAAGACCTTCTAAACAACCCTGTTCTCAGTCTATATGTGACTCTGTAGTTTTGAACTTGGAGCTGTCAGTATACGGGAGGATGTTTTTCATCCCTTACAGCAAAATTAACATATCTTCCTTAGACCAGCAGTCTTATTTCCAGGTCTGTGGGGCAATCTGCTCCTTTATTCACCTTCTAGCTGTTTGGCCACCTCTTTGGTCTCACTGACCTGGGAATCCAGGGTTAAGGACACGTCACCACAGGGCAGTGCAGCCTCTCTTTTCCCCATTCCACTGTATCTTCCCATGCTCTGAGCAAGGAGCCCTTCCCATTTTATCCTGGCTCAGACACTACTCCAACTCCCTGATGTGGTGGCAGGGGTCCTGTAATGAGATGGTTAGATCGTTGGTTTTGGAATTTTACAACTTTCTCATTTATTATTGTCTCTGTGTCATAGTTGTTTTAACTCAACATTTCAGACTACAGTCATCTGAAGGAGCCTCAGTTGCAGGTGTGCCCTTATCAGAATGGCTGGTTTCTATGTCTCTGAGAGATAATGTTGATAATTGATATAGGAAGACTCTTCCATGAAGGGTGGCAATATTGGGAAGCAAGTGGTCGTGGGTTGGATGAGAGAGCTAGGTGAGAATTGTAGCTCCCTGTGGCCATGTGAACTGGGTTCCCCAGAAAGGCAGCCCCGGGCTGAAAGAGATCAGAGGGCAACAAAAGAATGAGGCCAAGACAATCCTTTCTGTTCAAAGCCTCTGAAGTTTACTGAGAGTCCCTGCTTATAAAGAGGGTAGGCCCATCCTCTGACAGCCCATTCTTTGTGCCTGGAGCCAGCCCATAGGTGATCTACAGGGCTTGTCTCCAGATAGTCTCTAGGACCTTTCAGCAGGAAGCAGAGTATTGGAGAAGAGCAAATAGAGCCATCAAGGTCAGAAGGCTCTACCCTAGGTGTACTGGCTGGTTTTATGTGTCTACTTGACACAGCCGGATTTATCACAGAGAAAGGAGCTTCAGTTGAGGAAATGCCTCCATGTTATCCAACTGTAAGGCATTTTTCCATTAGTGATCAAGGGGGAAAGCCCCTTGTGGGTGGGACCATCTCTGGGCTGGTAGTCTTGGTTCTATAAGAGAGCAGGCTGATCAAGCCAGGGGAGGCAAGCCAGTAAGTAACATCCCTCCATGGCCTCTGCATCTGCTCCTGCTTTTTGACCTGCTTGAGTTCTAGTCCTGACTTCCTTGGTGAAGAACAGCTTTATGGAAATGTAAGTCGAATAAACCCTTTCCTCCCTTACTTGCTTCTTGGTCATGATGTTTGTTTAGGAATAGAAACCCTGACTAGGACACTAGGTAATCTCCTTCTTAGTGGCAGCAAGGTCAAAGTCTGGATCATCCTGCTTCAAGGCTGAGGGAGGCTACAGAGCATGAGAGAGTGACCAAGCAAGAAAGCAAAGCAGGAAGTAGTGTTTGTCAAATGTTTTTGCCTTCATTTTCTAGCTTCAGTTTCTAGTCTGAGCTCCCAGTATGGTGGGCTGTGATCCGACAGAACCATGTAAAACAAACATTTATTACCTTCGATGCTTCTGCTCAGAGGAAACAATCACAGCAGCAGAGTTGCAAGGTAGAACAAAAAAAATAACAATAACAGCAATTGTTTCAAAAGCCGATTTTGCTGCTGGACAGAATCTATAGTCTCTTTTGAAGGAATATGTAAAATATCAGAAATTGAGATGGCAAAAGTCATAGAAAGCTGTACATGGAGCTTAATCGGTTGTTCCCATAGGGTCTGGAAGATTGGAGTGTTGACAGTAATGCAGCCACACGAAGTTGAGGTCATAATATTTCAGTGGAAAATGGACTGAAAACTTTAGGAAGAGGTCATTTGTGTGATATATTGGTCAAAAAAAATCTTTTGTACTTGGCTTATGCCCTAAGATATTGAGTATTGAGTAAAAATTATTGCCTGATTTGTATATTTTTATTCTATTGATAAGTATTTGTCCAATCTTCCTACTTCTTTATTCATGTTACATTCATATCGGTACACCCATCACATTTCACCTACCACAGTCCCTCATCACTGACTCCCTTTTATCTCCCCAGAGAGGGTGGGAACCACTTGAGTATCCCCCATATGGCATGTCAAGTCTCTGCAGGGTTAAGTCTCTGCAGGGTTAGACACATCCTTTCCCACTGAGGTCAGACAAGGCAGCTCAGTTAGGGAAAGAGTTTGCACAGACAGGAACACCTTAAGGGATATGTCCTGCTCTGGATGGTGGGGGCCTCCGTCCCAGCCTGTGTGTGCTTTTTGGTTGGTGGCTCCATCTCTGAGAGTCTCCTAGGTTCTGGGTTATTTGACTCTGAGGGTCTTCTCATGGACTTCCTATTCTTTCAGAGGCCGTCAATTCTTTCCCCAACTCTTTTAAAATACTCCCTGAGCCCTGTCCAGTGTTAGACTGTGGGTCTTTGCACATGTTTCAGTCAGATGCTGGATGGAGATTCTCAAAGGACAGTGATGCTAAGCTACTATCTGCAAGTATAACAAATTATCCTCAGTAATGCCAGCCTTGGTGCGTCCCCTGGGATGGGTTACCAGTTGGGCAGGGTATTGTTTGGCCATTCCCTCAGTCTCTGTTTCAACTTTGTGTCCCGTGCTATTGTTCTCGCTGGCAAGAACACACTCAGATGACCGGATTCTTCTGCAGCAAAAGCTTTATTGCTTCTTCAGGAGGGAAGACCTAGATCCTGGAAAATGGTCCTGCTTATATAGCCCTCAGCGTGGCGTGTCACCACCTGATTTGTTGCTCGCCCATCACCTCATTACTGTGCACCGAGATGGACAGTGACTTGGTATGAATTCACTCTTGAACCTGTGCACAAGGCTTGCTTATTAGTTAGGCACAGCGGAAGCCAGTGCCATCTCCTAATGGCGATTGCTCACGGCTCTACACATCTCCCCCTTTTTGTTTTATTAAAATGAGGCTGGACTAGGTCCGCCTCATTCTCTACTGCTTGAGGAAATCCTGGCTGCAGGGGCCTGCTTCGAATGTCCTTGACTGAGTGACAATCTCTGGCCCAATAATATCCTTTCCCACACTTAGTACACAGTCCTGGCGCTCTCCTTTTGACAAGGGCTCTGCGGTCCTTTTTTAAGTGTCCTGGTTTGCCACAATTATAGCAGAGTTTGAGCTCAGCCGTGTCAGGGCGCTTCTGCCCTTGTAGAATGGCAGCTGCCAAACCGGCATTAGTGAGTGGCCCTCCAAGCTCACGGCAAACCTTCAACCAGTCCTGCAATTCCTTGCTCTTTCTGGGTGTAATAGCTGCTGTGCATTCCTGCGTAGCCTGTTCATAGACCAACTGTTCAATTAAAGGCATAGCTGCCTCTGGGTCTCCAAAAATTCTCCCTGCCGCTTCTGTTATTCTAGCCACAAAGTCTGAGAACGACTCCTGGGCGCCCTGAGTAATCTTTGTCAAATGTCCACTTGCCTCTCCCTTCCTAGAGAGTGCCTTCCTGCCTTAATGGCGGCAGCTGAGATCTGGGCGTACGCTCCCCAATGGTAATTTGTCTGGTTAGTAGCGTGTTGTCCCTGACCTGTAAGCAACTCAAAAGTCCCTGTTCTTTGGTCCCCTTCAACGGCGGCATTGGCCCTTGCCTGTGCTTGGCAGGAGTCTTGCCACAAAGCTTTCCATTCTAGATACCGCGAAAGGAGGGTGTCCCTTGCACCAGTGATGGTATGAAGTTCCCGGGTTCTTGGTGCCACTTGTCCGGAGCTATTGTTCTCGCAGCTCTCCACAACTTTGTGCCTACCTTACTTGCAGACAGAACAAATTTTGGGAGGAAAGATATTTGGTTTTCTTGGTGTACTGAACACTTCACTGCTGGTTCTGCCTGACTGCAAGATGTCACCTCTTCATGGTCCATAACTCAATGCTATATATCTAAACTAAGTCACCTCCCTAGCCGCATTTGTGCCCTCCCATTCATATTCTCAGGCACATTCGACAGATGCCTCCACCCTAACCCTCCCAGCATCTGCTGATTTCATTTCATTTTCCTGGCTTTCTGTCATTCTCTTGTCTCTTACCACACCTGTTTAACACTCCCCTTCTTTCTTGACTACCGTCCCATCCAGTTTTCTCCCTTCTACCTGCCTCTTCTGTCTCTTTCATACCCCCTTCAGAGTGAGATTCAACCATGCTCATTTGTGCCTTGTGTGGTTTACTGTCTTCAGGTCTATGAAGTGCAGTGTGGGTATCCTGTACTTATGGTTATTATTCACTTGTAAGTGAGTACATACATGCATGTCCTTTTGGGCCTGAGTTACCTCATTCCAGATATTAGTTTCTAATTGTACCCATTTCTCTGCAAAATTCATGATGTCCTTGTTTTTTATATCTGAATAGCATCCCATTTTGTAAATGAAACATGTTTTTTTTGTGTCCACATTTCAGTTGAGGAACATCTGCATTCTTTCCTGTTTCTAACTGTTATAAATAAAGTGGCTATGAACTTAATGGAGAAAATGCCCTTGTGGGTATATGCCTATGAAGGTACCCTAACTGTAGCACTTCCTCCTGCTTGCTGTGTTTTAAATTAATGGAAGGAGTATTCAAAGTGTTTCCTCATCCCAGGATGGAACCTTAAACAAAAACTGCTGCAAATGTGGTCCAAGGAAGACAGGGTCTATTAATTTAGAAGCCAAACGTCACAGCATCATCCACATTGTGCCGCTTCTGTAAAATGAAAGATGAAAATAGCGTGGTCAAAGATTCTTTCTCTATGGTTTCAGTTTAGCACCATTCCAGCCATCTTTTGACAAAGTCAGGATCCCAGGGAAGACTCTGAGTTCCTTGCATTTAGGTGGTGCGGTTGATGCTTGAGTTGCATTTTGTGACCACAGGTTGTAGAGAAAACTAACACATTGAGAAATCTGCCATGGAGAGATGCTTACAGGGAGATGAAGTACCCAAACTGAGAGATGTATGAGAAGTTACAGGAAGAGCACCATCTATGCCTTTAGCAATTGAAGTCCAATGTGTTTGAGACAAAGCTATAGGATTTGGTGTTTGCCCTGCTGTTTTTCTTGCCTTGGTCCAATCTTCTCTCCCTATGTGCACATTCCTATCGATTGGAATGGGAAGGGGTATTCAGTGCCATTTTGTGTTAGAAAGATATAACTTGCTTTCTGATTTTGTAAGATGTGGCTGTCAAGATATTATCTTGAGTGTCAGCAGAGACTTTAGACATTAAACAGTGCAGGAGCCTTTCTAGATTCATCTTGGGGAAGATGAAAGTGTATATACATTCAAAATTTTCCTATTTCTTTCTTTCCTTTTTTTTTGTTTATCCTATAATTTAGATATTCATTATCACCCTGATCACTGTCCGTATTCTAGGTCCCTGCCCTCACAGACTCCCTCCTGCCAATCTTCTCTGTTTCTCCGTTAAGTGGGGTTGGGGCCCCGTATGTACCCCGTGGGCACATAGATTATAGTCTAGTTTTTAGGATGGCATATGCTCATGACATCAATACTGCCTGAGGGTTCAGGGTCATTGTATTCTGGGTGTTGATGTTTCCCCAAACTCTTGTGATTGTTTTGAAATTTTTAAATAAATATTAGTGTTTTGCCTGTGTGCGTGAATATGAATATCATGTGTGCCTCATCCTTAGTGTTGTTGGAAGGTGGATTCAGAACTCCTATTCATAAAGCCATGGGTCACGTGAATGCTAGTAATTGACCACTGTTATCTGGAAGACCAGCAACGCTTTCCTCGGCTGAGTTATCGCTCTCTCCTGCCTTATGCTGCTTTTTATGTTCAACACTTATATTAATAATATTTTCATCTGTCCATTGGTCCATTAAATGTGCCTTGATTGCTAGTAAAGTTTTACTAATGTTGCAGTTTAAAGCGGTACACTTCCTGTTTCTGCTAGATGAGTACAGAAGTGCAGGGAATGTATACTTCTTTCTAGGAACTATAGTAAACAACTGAGATCTTTCTATCATTTTTGTCTCCGTGGTTGATTTTTGCAGTGGAGTAAGGGTCTTAATATGTAACCTTTGCTGCCCTGGAATGTGTTACATAGAACAGACTGGGATCCACCTCAATGACGTATACCTACCTGTGACTCTGGGATTAAAGACATGAACAAATACACCCTGGTTGTCCAGGATTTTTCTCGTTTGTGATTCTTCTTACAATTTCTGGGATGTGTCCTCAGTACTGTTGATCTGTTTCACCCTACATCTCCCTCTCAATTGGAATTCCTCTTGAAAGACTTTTTCCTATTTATTTAAAATGTTCATAAGCAACACAGGTGAACCTTCAACTCAATTTCCTTTAAAATGTTATGGTACTTAGATTATAACTTCTGTGTCAGGAAGTCAGTGGAGGAAGCACCAGAATTACATGAATATATGGTGAAGGAAGCATACATTTACTTTACAGTGATACTGATCAGCTATACTGATCAGTACCATGCTTTGTGATGTATACACGTATGGGATATTTTAGGATGCAGTGACTTATGATCATGTGTACGTGAACTTCACTGGGGAAGAGTGGAATTTGCTGGATCCTTCCCAGAAGAGTCTCTACAAAGATGTGATGCTGGAGACCTACTGGAACCTCACTGTTATAGGTATGACTGTGAATTTTCTTTGGCTTTTCAAAATAGTGGGAAGACATGTCTTGGTGAGTGATGATGCTCTGTTATTACAATTGAGAACAAGGAAGACTGAGCTGAGTAAATAGTGTTCAGTGATAGGAAAATTCACAGTACCTTGAATTTTGCCTTATTTCCAATACTGTATCATTCATTTCTCTGGTACTGTCTTTTAGGCTACACTTGGGAAAACCATCATATTGAAAGACATTGTCAAAGTTCAAGAAGAAATGAAAGGTAATTTTCATGTGCAAGCTGATGCAATTATGCCTCTGAAGAAATTTTACTATGTTATGGAAGCTGTAAAGAAAATCAGGAGTGTAAAATATCAATACTTGAAGTGTAAATATAATTACAATATTATTTTTTTAAGATTTATTTATTTATTTATTATATGTAAGTACTCTGTAGCTGTCCTCAGATACTCCAGAAGAGGGCATCAGATTTCGTTACTGATGGTTGTGAGCCACCATGTGGTTGCCGGGATTTGAACTCAGGACCTTTGGAAGAGCAGTCTGTGCTCTTAACTACTGAGCCATCTCGCCAGCCCTAATTATAATATTCTTAAAAAAATGTTCTGCTTCGATGTAGTTATCTGATTTATCTATCGAAGCATTCCTCAAGATGAGAAAACATTGCCTTAAGAGATACCTTTATTCAATTTGTACCTCTATTAGAGCTATACTGATCTGACAATATGTATAGACTTATAAGACTTAGATATTGCACATCGAATAGTGATAAATATATATGCAAAACCTTCCAATAAGCAAATAATCCATGGGAAAGTTGGTGATACTCATATTCTTATAGTGAAATTGATCATTTGTTTAGGGTACAGTTTATGAAAGTCAAGAGTGTTGTCATAGGAGAAACCTTAATTCATATATTACACGTCTATGATTAAGAAAAAGTCAAATAGTGTGAATGCAGTGTGGAAACCTCCTGTTACTCTTCTATTAATATATATATATATATATATTAATCATGTGTCCCAATGGATAAAAGCCATGTGAGCATAGGGATATTGAAAGAAGCAATGTACCACTTTCTATCCCAGAACTGTGAGAAAATTGTCAGATTCTATCTTTGGTAGACATTCTGAATATGATAAAAGTTTGCAATGAATTCGTTTTCTAATTTTACTGGGAACTTCCCAAAGCTCACACTGTAGAAAATCTTTATGGGTACTAGGAATTTGTAAATTCTTTTGTTTGTCCTGGTTCACATTCAAATGTGCTACAATTCACGCTACAGGAAAAATTATGAAAGCAATTACTGTTATAAAGCTATGAGTTGTTCTATTTTCCTCATATAGATGAAATACATCATATAAATATCCCATATAAAAAGGATATTATAAATGTTAGCCATGTAATAACCATCACAGATATCTCGAAAGATGCAAAACAACCCATAATGAGGGAGAACACCATGAACATATAAAGTGATAAAACCAGATGATCTGGTACATCTTTATCATTAGACCAATTTGTAAACTTTATTCATCTTGATGAAATGACTGAACAGGGAAATTAATGTAGTAAACATATCACATGTACCAATTTTCATTGCAGGTATGTAAGTAATCATGGTGGAGAGAAACTCTATGAATGTAATGAACGTTCTAAAGCCTTTTCATGTCCCAGTCATCTCCAGTGTCATAAAGAAAGACAAATTGGAGAGAAAACACATGAACATAACCAATGTGGTAAAGCCTTACCAACACCCAGTCATCTTAAATATCACAAAAGAACCTATACTGGAGAGAAACCTTATGAATGTCATCAATGTGGTAAAGCTTTTACAAGTCACAGTGGTCTCCAATATCATAAAAGAACACATACTGGAGAGAAACCCTATGAATGTAATCAATGTGGGAAAGCATTTGCACGTCACAGTCATCTCCAATATCATAAAAGAACACATACTGGAGAGAAACCCTACAAATGTAATCAATGTGGTAAATCCTTTGCACAACTCAGTAGTCTCCACCGTCATAAAAGAACACATACTGGAGAGAAACCCTATGAATGTAATCAATGTGGTAAAACCTTTGCACGTCACAGTGATCTCCAATGTCATAAAAGAACACATACTGGAGAGAAACCCTATGAATGTAATCAATGTGGTAAAGCTTTTACAAGTCAAAGTGGTCTCCAATATCATAAAAGAACACATACTGAAGAGAAACCCTATGAATGTAATCAATGTGGTAAAGCTTTTACAAGTCAAAGTGGTCTCCAATATCATAAAAGAACACATACTGAAGAGAAACCCTATGAATGTAATCAATGTGGTAAAGCTTTTACAAGTAACAGTGGTCTCCAATATCATAAAAGAACACATACTGAAGAGAAACCCTATAAATGTAATCAATGTGGTAAAGCCTTTGCACAACTCAGTAATCTCCAATCTCATAAAAGAACACATACTGGAGAGAAACCCTATGAATGTATTCAATGTGGTAAAGCCTTTGCACTACGCAGTAGTTTCCAATGTCATAAAAGAACACATACTGGAGAGACACCCTATGAATGTAATCAATGTGGTAAAGCCTTTGGACTATGCAGTAGTTTCCAAAGACATAAAAGAACACATACTGGAGAGAAACCCTATGAATGTAATCAGTGTGGTAAAGCCTTTGCACAACTCTGTAGTTTAAAATGTCATAACAGAACACATACTGGAGAGAAACCCTATGAATGTAATCAATGTGGTAAAGCCTTTGCACAACTCCGTAGTTTAAAATGTCATAACAGAACACATACTGGAGAGAAACCCTATGAATGTAATCAATGTGGTAAAGCCTTTGCAAGTCACAGTCATCTCCACGGTCATAAAAGAACACATACTGGAGAGAAACCCTATGAATGTAATCAATGTGGTAAAGCCTTTGCACAACTCAGTAATCTCCAACGTCATAAAAGAACACATACTGGAGAGAAACCCTATGAATGTAATCAATGTGGTAAAACCTTTGCAAGACCCAGTCATCTCCACCGTCATAAAAGAACACATACTGGAGAGAAACCCTATGAATATAATCAATGTGGTAAAGGCTTTGCATGACCCAGTTATCCCCAATGTCATTAAAGAACACATACTGGAGAGAAACCCTAAGAATGTAATTGGTAAAGCCTTTGCATGTCACAGTCATCTCCAAAGTCAGAAAACTAAACGTACTGGCGAGAAGTTCTATGAATGTTTTCAATGTGGTAAAGCCTTTACAGGTCACAGTCATCTCCAATATCATAAAAGAACACATACTTTCCTGATATAGCTGTCCCTTGTGAGGCTATTCCAATACCTGGCAAACACAGAAGTGGATGCTCACAGTCATCTATTGGATGGAACACAGGGCCGTCATTGGAGGAGCTAGAGAAAGTCCCCAAGGAGCTGAAGGGGTCTACATCCCTGTAGGCAGAACAATAGAAACTAACCAATACCCCCCAGAGCTCATGTCTCTAGCTGCATATGTAGCAGAAGATGGCCTAGTCTGCCATCATTGGGAAGAGAGGCCCCTTGGTCTTGCAAACGTTTTAAGCCCCAGTACAGGGGAATGCCAGGGCCCAGAAGTGGGATTGGGTGGGTAGGGGAGCAGTGTTGGGGGAGTGTATAGGTGGACTTTCAGGATAGCTTTTTAAATGTAAATGAAGAAAATATCTAATAAAAGATTGAAATGTAAAAAAAAAACATACTGGAGAGAAACTCTATTAATGTAATCAATGTGGTAAAGCTTTTGTAGGTCACAGTTGTCTCCAGTATCATAAAAGAACCCATAATGGAGAGAAACCTTCGAAATGTAATCAATGTGTAAAGCCTTTTCTCAAAGTTATTGTCTCTATAATCAATGTGGTAAAGACTTTTTACAACTCTATAGTCTCCATTATTTTTAAAGAACACATAGAAGACAGAAACCTTAGGAAGGTAATCGGTGTAGTAAAGCATTTGATGTCACGGTCATCTACGATGACATAATAGATCACATACAAGTGAGAACCCATGTCAATGTTATGAACGTTGTAAAGCCTTTGCATGTCATAATTCTTTAGGCACACACAAGACAAACTGCATGGCAGAGAAACCCCAATTTAAATGTTTGCTTTTCTGAGAGTTGATTTGGTCATGAGATCTGTTCCTAGCCATTGAAAGGCTGAGGGAGAAACCCTCTGAGTAAATTTAATGTGGCAAAGCCTTTGCACAATTTTTTAGTCATCTTCATCGTGGAAGAATTTGAACTGGGTAGAAACATTGTGAATCTATTTAGTATGGTGAAGCTTTTTCATTGAGCTTCTTTTTATGTATATTCTTCTTTTTATGAGACTTTTCGTACTGGTGACCGATGCTATGAATGTCAGCAATGTGGTAAAGCCTTTACATTGTTGGGTCCTGTCAGGTTCAACACAACTCACACGCCAGGAAAATGGAAAGGATAAGAATTTATTGGGCTGTGTGGTGGTGGTACACTCCTTTAATCCTAGCACTAGGGAGGCAGATGCAGGCAGATTGCTGAGTTCGAAGCCAGACTAGTCTAGAGTGCATTCCAGGACAGCCAGGGCTACACAGTGAAACCCTGTTTGGGAAAACAAAAAAAGGAAAAAAACAAAAAGAATTTATTGGAATTAAGTCACTACTGATCAGTGAGAGACACAAAAGTATACTCAGAAGTGTATCTTCGAAACCTCACCTCCCACACCCAACCTAAAAGATAAAGTTGTATAGCTTTCAAACACAAGAACGGCAAAGTCCTGGGCCAACTTACAGCTACATTTTCTCCCAAATCAAAACTTGTTTTTATTGAATGAGTCAATAAATGGTAATTGCTAACTCCTTGTATTTTGTTGTTGTTGTTGCAGCTGCGGGTGGTGTTGGTGTTGGGCTGTGTGTGCTTTCCCTTCTTTTGTAGACAGTAAGAGATTATTTACTACCCGTGTTTTCATGTGTATCCTTAACTTCCTCGGGTTAGATTCTACCTCTATATCTTTGTGTTGGTCAGTATATTTAGAGAGAGGTTGTTTAAATTTGAGTTTATCGTGAAGTATCTTAATTTTTTTCCATTTATGGTGTAGTCATTTTATTACATATTAAAATCCAGGCATCTGTTGTTTCTGCAGCACATGTGTACAAACCCTTCTGGCGTCTGTAGACTCCAAGGAGACAACTGTGATCTTAGTAGATCTTCCTTTATGTTTTTCCTGGCTTTTTACCTTTGCAGCTTTTAGTATTCTTTTCTTGAACTGTGTGTTTTTATTATTACACAGGGAAGAGACTTTATTTTTTGTCCTTTCTGTTTGGCGTTTTGATGATTCGTGTGTTTTCTTTTTGTTAGGAAGTTTTTCTTCTAGGATTTGGTTGTCAATACTTTTCTGAAACTTTGAGGGAGGATTCTCCTCCCTCTCTTCTTCTTTTCCACGGGCATCGTCTAGCAGCTTGTCGAGCCTGTGCATCATCCCCCAGTGGTTCTGATCCCTGCTTTGCCTGGGCCTCCACTTGGTCCTAGATAAGTCACTCCAAGGCCAATAGGCCTGCAGAGCATTAGAGCTGTGGATGAAAGGGGTGCCATTTGCAGAGACTGTGGGGACAGTCTCTTCAGGGATCTCAGAGGACAGGTCATGAAATGGAGGCTGAGAGGTAAGAAGAACCCTGTAAGTACCAGGATGAGCCAGGCCTACTTAACCATGAGGCCAGCATCACCACCATTGATTCAGAGTTTGTGCATGTTTCATGGTTCTTTCTAATCCCAATGGATGCTACCTCAAGAGGTCTGCAAGATGCAGAGGCAAATGTCAAGTGATACTTTTGTCCCTGGATCTAGTAAAGTCAGTTAGTTCCCTAGAGACTTAGACCAGGTGTTCCTAGAAGACCTGGGAGTGGCTGGGTCTCCGTCACCCCTACCCCCAGCCCCAGACACCCAAGTTCCTATAGCATTCATAGAGGGAATTTCATGGCACAGGGTGTCCTCAGGACTTCCTGTGGGTGGAGTTCCTTTCTGGCCTTCATCTCCTGGAGGGAGAGGATATCTCCTGCTGCCTTTTTCTTCACTCCCCCACACTCCATAGACACTCTGTCCAGGTTGTCAGTGAGTCTGAAGGAGATACCCAGAAAGAAGCCCTGTGTTCAGAAAGAGGGTCTTTGGGTCCCCTCAATCGAAAGTAAACACAATGAAATATGGTGTGCACTGCTGGGGCTAAAGAAAGCAGTTTCTGAGTCTATATGACTGAATGTCACCTTCATACATGCCTCTAGGCCCCATGGTCCTTGACTCCAGATGCCATCCATGCACAAGTGTATGGTAGGGTCCAGTCAAGCCTGGAAACTGATGTCTGGAAGCTGGAGCAGACAAAGAGGTCAGAGGAGTACAAGTTCTAGGCTATAGTGTCTCTTCTCATCCTGAGGCCCTTGGATGCTTTGGTGTACACCCAGTGCCTCCTCTGTAGTCAAACACACCTCGGCACTGAATGAAGAGAGTCTGGGTCAGATAGTTCTTAATCTTATGTCAGAACTTTGCTATGCGGTCAGAAGTCAGAGGATGATCAGTAGAAAGATCCCTCTGATGATTGGCACCTCCTTCATTCCCACCCACCTGCCTGTGGATGAAAGTATGTACAAGTCTGGGGCACAGCCTTGCTGCTAGCTGTCTACCTTGGCAGGCAGTATGGTTGTGCTCAGCATGTATTAAGAATATACTCTGTCCCCAGTGATCTTGAGGACTCTGGCTCCTAATGGCAAAGAAAAGCAAAGTAAAGCCTGGGCCTTGAACTCATTATATAATATTGGAAAAAGTAAAGCTGGAAAGAGGTTAGGCTTAGAAGGTTGTATGTAGAGGGTTTACTTTTCGACAATGTATTCCAGGAAGGCTAAGATGTGAGCTCGGAGAGAGCCTGAAGAAGGTGTGGGAGCACAGGCCCAGTGGCAGCCATCGGGATGGATACAGAAGGAGTGGAGATATTTGTGGCCAGAGAGAATGGGAAGATGGTTCAGTCTGATGGGGTGCAGTAAATCTCTGCAGCTCAGAACTCAGGTGGTGGTAGTGAGTCGGGCCATTCAGGGGGCCACTCTATTTCTGGGTAGATTTTAGAAATGGCTTCTGGCTGTGGCAGAATAGATTTTTCGCTGGCTTCTCCAGGTAGTAGTTTCGATTTCCCCTTCTCAGCATTCTCTCAGACCATCAAAACCTTGGTACCTGGACGTAGGGGTGGGAGAAATGGACGAACCCACACAGGCGGAAATCGTGCTAAATCTTCCAACACTGTGATGTACAGTTGCTGGTCTGGGTGCGATCATGATCCTTCCTGAAAAACAACGGCCTTTACAGACCTAATGGTAGGGAGATCAAACGTTTCTTCGGGAGGCCAACCCACCCCAAAAAGTGGGCCATTCTGAGGTACAGTAAGTCTGCCAAGGTTTCTTCTTAACTATTACTGATAGATTTCGTCCTTTTGCCCTAACGTCCGTCCAATGGTCCTCAGTCAAAGATAACGGGGTTGAGACAGTCTGTCCCATGACAAAAATCAAAAACAGAGACAAAATGAAGACAGAGACAAGGGACACCAGAACGTCCAAGCACACTCATCTCTGCCTGGACCTATACAACCAGCCAAACGCTACCTCTGATGGTGTGGGATTCCGCGTCCACTCCCCCTGTGGCAGAAAGAGCACCTGATCTCCCTCACTCTGCCAGAGGACAGCCGGGTCATCCCGGCTGTCCCATACCCTGAGCACTTCCTTCAGGGTCACCCTTGGAACGTCTTCCCAGGGTTGCAGCTTGTGGACTCAGGACATCTTCCACAGCCACTGGACCCACACAGACCTCAGTGACAGCTGCCAGAATACTAAAACTGAAAAACCGAGACACAGATTCAGCGGCACCGCACTCAGACACACCAAACTCACACAGATATACCTCCAAGGGGTATTCTTGGGGTTCTGGGTGCTCCCAAATCCCAGACGAGCCCCCAATGTAGGACTCCCCCCACTATATGGTGACCCCTACTCTAATCCAGGGATAGGTAGCATCCATGAACACGCAAGAATCCTTCTTGTTGCAATACACACGAGGCTTTATTGGCAGATCTCTGGACTGACATGTACCTCACACAGAAGGCAGGGGAGTCGACTCCGAGTCTCCAGAGCTAGGGGTTTTTATGAAAGAAAAAGGGATAGGGGTGCGATGAATTTCAACAAAGGTATGGGATTGGCTCATTCAAACATTAACAGTAAGATTACATGTCAGCCAAAGGGCATCATGACCTTGTTCCTGTGGGCTGGGTGCTTATCTTTGTTCACATAGCAACCAGTTGATGTATGACTTTATCCCGGCGCCAAGGGGCAGTAGACAGAGGGGAGGTTCTGGCCAGATGGTGTCAACTCAGACAAGATAGCCTTGCCTGCATCCTTGCATTCTTTTTCATCTTTACAGTCAAGAGCCCTGCCCTGGCATCTGGGCTCCTAGACAACTCTTTTACATGAATCACAAGTTACACAATCTCATTTTCCTTCACTAGATGAGGCATGTGAGACAGCTTACCACTCACTGGAGGCTCTGTCATCTTCCAAAATCCCCTGTTGGCCTTCAGTTTTTACACTAAATTCCATCTTCTTGGTCAGAGAACCTAGTTGTCCTGCCTAGGAATGTGCATTTGTAGTGCAGGGCACTCAAGAGTAGGGACCACAATCCAGCATGACTCAAGCATCTATACTACAAGAACCCAAGACACTGGAAAACACTGGAGCAGGTCCTGACTGTCTGCTCAAGTATGGGCTTCTCTGGTGATGCACTCACCCAGGTGAAGGGGTGTATCTGTCAAAAAAGAGGCTAAGGTGGGGGTGGGGGGCTTTCTGCTTCTGGGAGCCTGCTTTCTTGTCCTTCTTGGAGGATTATTTGGCTAGCTTGCAATATGACTGTTGGTCTTCTGTCCCAAGTGTCTGTACTGAATCCTTGTCCCCTTTGAAGGGGAATAGTGGTCACTGTCACTGACTGCAGTGGCTGAAAGTTCCTGTGGCTCAGGACTAGCTGTTGGATATTGAAGAGTCTCAGCAGCACTTAGCATTGTAAAGGTATGTTTTCCCATCTGGGTGTAGTGGAACATGGCAGGGTGGGAGGACTATGCTCCATGGAGTCCCTCCAGGACGAAGGCTTCTTTACATAGAGCCCTTCTTTACTGGAGTTTCCGAAAAGGGTCAATCCTACCCTCTCTTCCTCCTTATCTCATATTGCTTATGCCATTGTTCCCAGGTGCTTAAGATGGCCAGACACATTACTATTGTCACCACCCTACATGCAGGAGCAGATCTTCAGCCATTGCTCCTCAGAATCAGGTCCTGAGGATCAGACCCTTCCTTTTCCCTTTTCTACATCCCATGAACCTCTAGCACCTCAGGGGTAGCCCTGAAACATGGATTGAAGGTTCCCGGGTGGTCTCCATCCTCCTGATGCTTACGCCTTGTTCTTTGCATACACAGAGGGTCACTCAGGATCTGCTTGGAGGTTAGCTATGTCAAAGTTCTTCCTGCCTCCAAATTAATATTAGTACATCCTGGGAACAAGGCCATCTCTCTCTCTCTCTCTCTCTCTCTCTCTCTCTCTCTCTCTCTCTCTCTCTCTCTCTCTCTCTCTGTGTGTGTGTCTGTGTGTGTGTGTGTGTGTGTGTGTGCTATAACCACAACAGCAAGAATGTCCAAAACCAATGCAAAGCATGAATTCTAATTAGCAGCCTGATACCAGGGAGGAGGCAAAGGCTGGGCAGAGGCACAGCCCTGTGTTCTGGAGCTCCCACCTCTGAAATATTTGGTAAGGAGCAGATCTTCAAGCCATTGGGGAGGGAATGAGAAATAAGGGAAATGAAGCCTCTCCTCCAACACCTCCAAGGCTGTCTGCACTGCAGCCTCCTCCCGGCAGATATCTGCAGAGCAGGTACAAGGAGTTTGGCATTTTAGTAGCATCTGTTAAATGATAAATCACAGACAGAGCAGTGATGTGTGTTCAATGAGGTGAGTGGATGCTGCATGAATGAGCTGGAAACCAAGGGTCTGTGGCAAGGCTGTGGGGTGCAGGGCTGTTGATCATGAAGAGGAGCCACAAGCATAGTGCTAGCTATGGTGTCAACGCAGCTGTTTCCAAATTGAAATCTCTGGGACTGTCATACCAGCACAGTCCCATACCCGGGTATCCTGGAGTCAGGTACTGGCTCACTTAGGAGAGGTTCTGCAGCTCTCTGATGGTCAGTTCTCTGGTTAGCAAGATGTATGTGATTGGTGACATTTCTAAGTGAACTCCAGGCCAGAGACACATTGTAAGATTCCCTGTGTGAATGGTTCAGTGGTGAGGGCCTTGGAGCTACATGGCTTCACCAGTCTAGCTCTTCTCTCTCCAATACTAGTATTTGAGCAGGGGACCCCACACCTCCCATCTTGGTCCAACCTGACTTCTCTACCTTTTACCTGCTACCACCCCAAACTCTGCCCTCTTTTCTGGGGTCTCCTGTTCACATTGTTTCACAGTTTTGTCTCCTGCCTGAGGGCCACCCGAGGGCCTGCCTCTGACAGTATCATCCTAGTAGTCACCTCCTGGGTTCAGCTCATTTTCCCTTCCTCTAGGTACTCCAGTTCCCTTCTCTCTCCCATGCCCTTTTCCCTCTCCCTCATTTCTTCCTTCCTTCCCTCCTTCTTTCCTTCTTTCCTCCTCCCCTCCTTCCTCCCTTCCTTCTCATTAGTTTTCCTGGATTGTCCCTAGACATCTCATTTCGCACCTCTTGTCCTCCTCCACTAAGGCATTCTTTGGACCAACCATCACCAGGGGTATCACCCTCCCACTGTTGGCTGCCCTATTCTTTCCACACCTCCGTGTTCCCAGGGTGGCTTCAACTTTACATGTGTTTTCTTAATTGAGTTTCCAAAATGAATTACCTACAATAAAACCAGGGCATTTCTATCCCTTCGCAAGAGTCATGATATGGTCTTACTCTATGTTGGGGTGTGGATTAGAGCCCTGGATAGTGGGCTCCATGAAGAGCAGCTCATCTGTATGCTTATCCTCGGCCTGTGGTGACCCCTCAGCCACCAGCGGTCGCATTTGTCCTCTTAGGGCAGACTCTCTGTGGCTGGAGAAGTTGGTATTGTGTGCTCATGTTCGGAGATGGATGTAGCTAGCTTCTGGGGGTACTTCCTGCCAGCACTGGCCACCCTGTCAAGCTCAATGTCCAGTGTGCAAGGGAGAGGTTGGCTGACTCGTGGTTGAAGCCCAGGCTGTAGGTGATAAGGAAAGAGGACACTAAACCGTGGTAGAAGCAAGGTTGTGAGATAGGAAGTGCATGTAGCAAGAAAAGGGAGGATTTGGCAGTAAGCCTTCACCAGGGGACTCAAGAGAGCCTGCACCCCTCTACGCAGGTCCTCCAGGACCCTAGTTCTGCATTTCGGTTGTTTTTTGTTTTCGAGACAGGGTCCTCTCTCTGTAATCCAGGCTGGCATGGAGCTCAAAGTTATCTGGCTGCCTCTGCTTTCTGACTGCTGGGATTAGAGCTGTGTGCCAGCACCAAGGCTCTGTCTGTATTTCTTGTTCCTGAAACCACTCCCAGACAGGCCTTAGCTTGTAGTGTTCTATCAGCTCAGAGGTTCTTAGACATGCCACCAGTCAAGAGATAGAGGCTGGGCGACTATGATTTGGGGATTCTTCTTCTTTGAGTAGAAAATGAAATCTAAGGGGAATGGGATCCTGGAGAGAGGGCTCTTGCTGTTCTTGCAGAGGACCCCAGTTCAGTCCTGTTCCCTACACCCACATGGTGGCTCAAAACTTCTGTAACTCCAGTTCCAGGGATCCGACATACTACTCAGGCCTTTGTAGGTACCAGGCAACCTCAGAATGTATTATATAACAAGAAAATCATTTGTTACATACTATATAGATAAATATTCTTAAAGATTTGAAAGAGAAAAAAGGAAAAGAACACATGTAGACATTTTGACATCTTAAAACTGCAAATGACGTTTTATCACAGCACTAGGTGGCAGAGTCAGGGTCATTTCTGTGTTCAAGACCAGCCTGGTTTACAAAGTGAGTTTCAGGACAGCCAGGACTATACAGAGAAACCCTGTCTCAAAAAACAAAACAACAAAAAAACCAAAGAAACAAAACAACAATAACAACAAAAAACCTGCAAAAGAGCCAGGCTTTCTGGCTCACAACTGTGACTGCTAGACAGGGGAGGCAGGAAGGTAAGGGTGCAGGTTGTCCTCAGCTATGTAGTAAGTTTGAAGTCAGGGTGAGCTACTGTGGGGAGCAGATGTGGCAGCTGCCCAAGTTGGCGCCCAGGACTGCAGCCAAGTCTTATGACTTGCCCCTGACTTCCTCATACACCTGAAAATAAGCCACGACCATTGTGAGAACTGCGCAGGCACACCATGATGCAAGATGGGACCATATGACAAGTGATGATTCTGGCCAATGGACTGCTGTTATGTGGACTGGGCTGATGGGGTGTGGATCAGGGGTTATATAAGGGATTGCGATTGGGGGCAGAGAGATACACAAGAGAGTATTCCTGGAGAGAGATTCATGCATGCATGTTGAAAGGTTCCTGAATAAACTGCTTTGAGAAGAACGTAGTGTCATTGCTTCTTTCTGCTGGTCGGAATCGGAGGTGACAATTGGTGGCCCGTACGGGGATGTTCAGAACTCATCACAGTCAGGGCAGCTAGCTGGTAAGGTTCCCGGGTAAGTGGGACAATTTAAGTTCTTGGATTGAGACTATAAGCTTCTCGGTTTTGGTACAAGTTAAAGTTCCCATTTTTGGGACAAGTTAAGGTTCCTGGTTTTGGGACAAGTTGCACCAAGCACCATGGGGAATTCAACCTCAGGTCAAACAGTTAGCCAAGCCCTTAAGGACTTGCTGAAAGTGAAAGGAATCCGGCTGAAAAAAGAGACCCTGGAGAACGTTTTTTAAAGTAGTGGATCAGGTCGCTCCTTGGTTCTCTGTATCAAGACTTCTTACAGGGCTCAGGTGGGAGAAGTTAGGGAAGGACTTGAAGTTTGAAGAAGAACAGGGAGTTCTTGCTAAAGGGGTGCTGCCAGTGTGGAAGCTAATACGGGATTGTATCAAGGATAAGGGAAGATATGGAGCAGAACTCCAAAAGGGCAATGAGGCCTGAATCAGGTGAGAGAGGCGCGATCCCAAAAGTCAGAGGCAGAAGGAAATTCTAGTTATGGGGATATGTCTGAGGACAATCTGGGGAGTATAGCCAACAGTCTAGAGAAAGTAAAAATGAAGGTAAAACCTTCAGGGCCAGGGCCACCGTGGCCGCCTCCGTAAGCCCCTTAAAGAGGATCCAGGCATAGTCTGCATTCAGAAATCTGGAGGGAACTGGGAGCCCAGTGCTTTACTGTATTTCAGGATGCACAGGGAAGTCATTATCATGAGCTGCTTGATTGGAAGATTGTTCAAAGTATAGAGGAAGGGGTTCATACTTACAGTGTCAGTGCTGCTTTTGTAAAAGCGCAATTAGAGAACCTGCACCACTACTGTATGTCTCCAAGCAATTGGCAGAATCTGGCTCTCGCCTGCTTGTCACCACTAACATCCCCCTACGCAGGCATGATTTATTTACTATGCAGCATCAGCAAATGTATCTGTGACAGGGAAAGAAACAAACACACCGGGTCCCCCACGAGAAAAAGAACAAGCTTTTCAAAGTGAAGAGTCAGGATTCGGTCCATGAGACCCCTTTGCCCCAAGCTGATGAGCTGAGGAGTTTGTCTCGATCCTGCCTCTTGTGTAACCCTTACAGGACATTTGACAAAGTTTCATTCCACTGATTTAGGCTTGCCTCTCCCTGTCCCCTTATACCACGATTCTGCATGTATGCTCCAAGTAGACTGTATTTAGCCATAAAAAGATATTCTTTCTGTCTTTCCCTAGAGTGTTCTGAGTTTTGCCATGTTATATAAAACCATTTTGTACCTCCTGAGGAGAGTCATCCTGGAAATACTAAAAGCCAGAGCTTGCACTATCATGGTCTTGAGTTCTTCTGGCCCAGAAGATCTCAACCTGTGTTATCATAACCCCTTTGACGATGGAATGACCCTTTCACAGGGAGTCACCTAAGATGCTCCTGCATATCAGATAGTTACATTATGATTCATAACCATAGCAAAATTACAGTTATGAAGTAGCAATGAAAATGACTTTATAGCTGGGGGTTCACCACAACATGAGGAACTGTATTAAGGGGTTGCAGCTTTAGGTAGGCTGAGAACCACTGCTGTAATGGATGGCACTGGACATACAGAGGGTATTGCTTAGCCAGCATGGTGTTAGGGTGTGATAGGAAGCTAGACTTGGGGTTTCAGGTATCCACAGCTTACCTTGTGTCTTGGCCTTGCAGGTTTAGTCTCCACTGCCAGCTGCCATGGGCAAGCAGAACAGCAAGCTGGGTCCTGAGGTGCTACAGGACCTGCGGAAACACAGGGAGTTCACTGACCATGAGCTTCAGGAGTGGTAGAAGGGCTTCCTCAATGAGTGTCACACTGGCCACCTGACTGTGGTCAATTTTAAGATCTAGGCCAACTCTTTCCCCTACAGAGACACCTCCAAGTTCACTGAACATGTCTGCCACACATTTGACACCAACAGCGACAGTGCTATCAACTTCCGAGTGTTCATCATTGCTCTGAATCTGACCTCTCGGGGCAAGCTGGAACAGAAGCTGAAGTGGGCCTTCAGCATGTCTGACCTAGACAGCAATGGCTACATCAGCTGCAGTGAAATGCTGGAGATAGTGCAGGTACCTGCACTTGACAGGGCCTGGCGCATGGGGAGTGCAGGCATCCAGGACCCCCATCCCAGGCCCCATACACCAGGTCATTGCTCTGCCCACTTGCTACCTGGTGTACTAAAGGACTGCATGTCTTTGCACAGAATGACGATAAAAGCCAAGCATCTATCGATTGCTTGCTGGACATCAAGCCCCAGCTGAGGTCATCCATCAGGTTTATTCACAGAATTCTATAAAACGGGTCTTTTTTTAACCTCTAATGAGATCTGAGGCTCAGATAGGTGATTAGGAATTGTCAAAGCAAGAACCAGGAAAATGGCTGAGTGTTGAAGAACACTTGATACCCAGCATGAGGACCTGAGTTCTAATCCCAACACCCACGAAAAAGTAAGGAGTGGCTGAGCATGCCTGAAACCCTAGAACTAGGGGACGAGTGAGTCCCAGAAGCTTGCTGAGCAGGCAGCCTAGCTAAAATGGTAAGCCCAGGCCGGGTTTAGTGATAGAGAAAAGGGAATCTTGTGAACACCGGGATTCGTGTTTGGCCTTTGCACGGGTGGGTGTTCATCTGCACACACATGTATAACATACACACACAGTAACTGTCTATAGGGCTTCCTATAGAAATCAGAACGACATAGTAAAGGTTGAGTCAGCAGTCAGTTCTTCACAGGAGCGATGCTTATGTGCACCCTGCATCCTTCCTGCTCCATGCTCTAAACCATCTCTGTATTTGGTCCAGTGGGCTGACTCTGTGGGTTAAGGTATTGCTACCAAGCCTGGCAGCCTGGTTTCGATCCCTAAGACCCACATGGTAGGAAAAGAGAACCAGCTTCTAAGAGTTGTCTACTGAATTCCACATGAGATCATCTCCCCCAAATAAATAATTACATGCATCCATAAAATAAGTAAAGTAGTTATATACAGTGCCTAGTACAATGGCTATAGATCTTAATAATAATTTGTATTATTTGGGAAATAACAAGAAACTGTGTACCTCCAGTTTCATTTTCTAGACTATTTCCCACCTGTAGTTTGTTGAATCTGCAGATTCAGGACCCATGGGTGGGCAGGGATCAATGTATTTCGCCTTTGACCTTCTCTCCAGAATTTCCCAGCTCCCCACCAAAGATCTTCCTTTCAGACAGATGCTTTACCACACAACCTCCCCTCTACTCCAAACCAAGGAGCCCTCCATTCTTCCTCGCCCCAGCTGTATCCTGTGCTCTTGAAAGTCACTTAAACTTTCCTGGCTCCCTTTGCCCAGAACCTTGTCTGTGAGACTTGTTCTGATGAGAGAAGGGTCCTGACTCTGACCTGTCGTTGCTCCTTGGTTAGCTGAGTGAGGACCATAACTCACCCTCCGTCCTCCAGAGCACAGTAACAGATGCCCCTTTGCAGGCCATCTACAAGACGGTATCCTCCGTGATGAAAATGCCCAAGGCCGAGTCCACGCCCTAGAAGCGAACAGACAAGATCTTCAGGCAGATGGACACAAACAATGAAGGTAGGAAACATGGAAGGAGTGAGCAGGTGGAGTGGGAAGAGGGGATTGAAAGAGGGGGTGGGGGTGGGGAGAGGGGAGTAGGTGAGCCTGTGAAACTGTTGATGGCACAGAGGTGTTTGGTATACACTCTCTGCCCTATGCAGGCCTGCCCTTTTCCGGCCCACTTGATTTAGCTCTGATAGAGGGAGGGAGACTAGAATTCAGGTTCAGGTACACCTAGCCTGCACCCTGCACCCTTCCTAGGGCTCTATAACCTTGGGCATGTCAGTAGACCCTCTGAGCTGTAGGCTTGATCCGTGTCGTCTGAGTTAGGGTTTCCATTGCTGTGATGAGACACTATGGCCACAAGTAACTTGGGGAGGAAAGGGTTTATTCACTCACAGTTTCCATATAACTGTTCATCATCAAAAGCAGTGAGGGCAGGACTCAAACAGGGCAGCAACCTGAAGGCAAGAGCTGATACAGAGACCCTGAAAGTGTTGCTACTTACTGGCTTTCTACCCATGGCTTGCTCAGCCTGCTTTCTTATAGAACTCAGGTTCACTAGCCCAGGGTTGTACCACCTACAGGGTTGGCCCTCCTCCATCAATTACTAATTAAGAAAATACCCTCTGGTCAGAATTCTAAAGTGTTCTTTACTCTCTTGTGTACTCTGACATGGAGGCTTGTGTTCCAATCGACCATAGTGAGGCTTGCCCACTTCCCAGGTTTGGCTTTCTTCTCCGTGAAATGTGGATAAGCCCACTGGTGTGGGTGTGAGGCTGAAGTAGCACTATGTTGGTGGCACACGTAACATGGAGGGCCATTGTTCCTGAATGTCAAAGCCAGGAGCTTTAGCAGTTTCAGAGTGGATACCGTGTCCCCACTGTGCACTTGTCCAATTGTTTGTGTCTCACAATGGAGGCCACTGAGTGCATACTCTGCCCTGTAAACCAGGGGCCACTTGCTAGCACTGAAGAGATGAGAAGTCTGGGCTGTCAGAGAAACTGGTACAGAATAGGACAAGAATAGGACAGCAAAGGTGGATAGCTCTCAACACCCGAAGCTGACATGATTCTACACTAGGGGGCGCTGTGATAGTTTTAACTGTCAACATGACTCAGTTTAGAATCACCTCAGAATTCTTTTTTTATTATTATTTTAATTTTTATTTTATTTTAGATTTAGTATTTATTTTCTACATGAGCATTTACCTGAATGTATGTTTGTGTAATGTGTTAGAGGCCAGAAAAGGGTACTGGGTCGCCCTGGAACTGGAGTTACAAATGATTGGGAAGCGCCCTATGGATGCTGGGAACTTTATCCATGACCTTCTGCAAAAGCAGCAACTGCTCTTAACTGCTGAGCCATCTCATTAGCCATAAAGGACAGTCCTTCTTTGCTTGTTGGTTTGTTTTTTAGAGACAAGGATTCTCTGTGTAGCCCTGGCTATCCTAGAACTTGCTGTTTAGACCATGTTGGCTTCAAACTCAGAGATCCACCAGTCTGCCTCCTGAGTACTGGAATTAAAGATGTGTGCCACCACTGCTCAGCTCAGAAGAATCTTAATGAAGGATTATCAAAATCAGTGGTTCTCAACCTATGGGTTCCAACCCGTTTGGGGGATCAAATGAACTTTTCCCAGAGGTAGCATAAGACCAACAGAAAACACAAATATTCATATTCAGATTTATAACAATAGTGTAATCACAGTTATGAAGTAACAGTGAAAATAATCTTATGGTTGAGGGTCACTACAACACAAGGAACTGCATTAAAGGGTCACAGCATTAGGAAGGCTGAGAACCATCCATTTAGATCATGGCAGTCTATGAGCATGCCTGTTGCAGGTTGTGTTGGTGGTTAATTGATGCGGGAAACCCCACTACTATTGTCTAGACAGGGGGCCTGAACAGTGTAATAAAGGGAAAAGAAGAGTATCAGAATAAAAGTGCAGAGTCTCATTATGAGCCAGGTGCTCATACCTCTATTCTCTCTGCCCTGTGAGGTTTTAAAGCCTTGACTTCCTGAAGTGATGAATTGTAACCTAGAAGTAAACCAAAGAAAACTTCCTCCCTTAAGTTGCTTTTAGTCAGGGGATTTTTATCACAGTAACAGAAATGTAATTTGACCTGCAGCCATAATTTGTCCTGTCTCCCCAGCTGACCCAGATCATGGTGGCTCTCCAGACCTCTAGGTGGGGCTATCAGCTTACATCAAGCCACAGAGTTCATTACCAAACATAACCTCATGACTAGTGCTCAATCCACACTACGTATACCTTGAAAGGAGACCCAGCTCTTACAAGTTGTCTTCTGACCACTTGTGTGCTTCAAAATGGCATATGTCCCCATATGTGTGTGTGTGTGTGTGTGTGTGTGTGTGTGTGTGTGTGTGTGTGTGAGAGAGAGAGAGAGAGAGAGAGAGAGATGGAGAGAGAGAGATGGAGAGAGAGAGAGAGAGAGAGAGAGAGAGAGAGAGAGAGATGGAGAGAGAGAGATGGAGAGAGAGAGAGAGAGAGAGAGAGATGGAGAGAGAGAGAGAGAGAGAGAGAGAGATGGAGAGAGAGAGATGGAGAGAGAGAGAGAGAGATGGAGAGAGAGAGAGAGAGAGAGAGAGAGAGAGAGAGCGAGGAAGAAGACTGGGCATTGTCCATTTTCCAGAAGTTTCCAGACTTTAACCACAGCACTGGCTAATCCTAAGTCTCCCTCTTCCATTCCTCAGGCAAAGTGTCCCTGGAAGAATTCAACAAAGGTGCCAAGAGGGACCATTCATTGTCCGGTTGCTGCAGTGTGATCCCAGCACTGCTAGCTAGTTCTCAGGGGAATGGGCTTTTACACAGTTGTAAGAAACACAGGCTTGACCTGCCATGTTCAGCTTTGCTTGCAAAAGTGGATTTTTCCATGATTTCTCCTGCTCTCTAGGGACCTGGGTCCAGACAGCATATCACACTCACCTGGTCTGGCTGGATGCAGCTCCCTCCTCTATCTGATCCAATAGATGTCCCTCCCCATCCAGTCCAGGCTGGTTCCTTCCAAGGTTTCAAGTGTTCTCAGCTGTAGGGCTCCTTCCCTGCCCACAGAGGGCCTGGAGGCCCTTAAGGACACCAGACAGGACATTTCAGTTTCTTACTGAGACCAGCTGAATTATTCTATGATCCCAGCTGAATTTGTGAGGATGAAGAAGATGGAAAGCAGACAGGCAAGCCCTTCCTGTGCATGGCTCCACCTCCTTTGTTCATTTTCTCCGACCAAAGCTGCTTGCATGTATATACTGTGGTATCCTTACTTTTAATATATGTTTTGTATAAAGTGAGAAGTTTCAGCCCCTGTATTTAAAGCCTCTGACTGACCTTAAAGCATGGTCCCCTGTGGATTGTGATTCTCCCCACCCCCAAGTCTGGCTGTGCTGTGGTATGTATGTATTCATTTGCCTAATTACACAGGAGATACATGCGTGCCCATGGCTGTGGACATCTGCCATCCATCCTGCAAACTCATGTGTTCCTGTGTGTTCTGTCCTTGCTTTCCATTGGCCTGGCATATTAAAATAATCTAATAAACCAAGGTCTGTGAGTTTCCTGTGTTGCCCCAAGCACCCTGTTCATGGTTCACTCTGCAGTGAGTGTGGGGATGAAGGAGATAAGTGGTAGACATGGGGAAAGTCCTTGGATGTCTGGAACAGCTGAGAATTTAGTCAGAGAGGAGGGATACTAGAAGACAGGACCATTGTTCTGAGAAAAGGGAGTCCACAGCAATCACCCTAGATTGCACCTCACTAGAAAAGCACAGAGTTCATTGTGTAGATAGGGCAGGTTGGAGATGCATCTATGGGTGTTATCAGATTGGAAAGCAGGAAGAAACTGTGACTGTTGTGGCAAGACCAAGGTTGTTCTAAAGACACACTTGTGCCCTCCCTTCAGCTTTCTGAGGACTGTGACAATGGACCCCAGGGAACTGGGATTTTCACCAGGAATTTCAAGCTGACATTGGGAAATTGCCTGGACCCTGACACAAGCCAGAACAGGAGTCTGTCTCTAGTGCTGCCAGCCTGCAGGACAGATATGGGGAAGGGTTGTGTGCTGAGGAGAGACAAGGTTGGGATGACCAAGGGCTGAATCATGACCAAGACTGCCAAACCTAAACACATCTGTAGTCAGGAGCAGAGAGAGATGGATCCTGGTGCTCAGCCTGCTTTCTCAATTTTATTCAACCCAGGATCCCAACCTAAAGAAGGGTGCTACCAACACTTAGTGTGAGTCTTTCCTTTTATATGGTGCTACCTAGAAATTCACCTGCAGATGTGTCCACAGGTTTATCGTCTAGGTAATTCTAGATTCCATCAAGTTGACAATCATTATCCACGTCACAGAGCCATCAGTGAGTAGTTGGTGATCCTCCTTAGTGGTAGCACTGGATGTGGAGTCAAGGGACCTTGTTCTTGCAATGGCCTTGCTGGTAGTCACACTTGTGGGAAATGCCAGATTCTGCTGTCCTTCTTGCTTAGCCCTGGGTTCCAGCACCATATAAAATGGGTTTGGGTGAACATGCCTGTGATGCTAGTTCTTGCAAACAGTTTGTTATTGTTGGTTTTTCAACAAGGTTTCTCTGTGTAGCACTGGCTATCCTGGAACTCACTCTGTAGACCAGACTGTCCTCCAAATCAGAGATTCAGCTGCCTCTACCTCCTGAGTGTTGGGATTAAAGTCCTGCACCATCATGCCCGGCTCAAGATTATCTTTATACCAGGCCAGCCTGGGATGCATCTGACTCTGTCTCAAAAGACAACAAACAAACAAAAAACCCCAGTGTCTCCCATGACAGTAGTTAGTTTAAGATGACTGTACTATTAATCAGTGTCTTCTTCACTTCCTGGGGTATTGTTAAAAAAAAAAAAAAGGTTAACAGTTAGGGTGGCTCACATGGTAATGTATCATCTTAGCATTCTAGACGCTAAGGGCCGAGATCTTTGTGCTGAAGGGGTTGATTCCATGTGAGGCCATGTACTGGCTGGTTTTGTGTTGTCAACTTGGCTAGGGTAATCACAGAGAAAGGAGCTTCAGTTGGGAAAGTGCCTCCATTAATCCTGCTGTAGGGCATTTTCTGAGTTGGTGATCAAGTGGGGAGGGCCTATTGTAGGTGGTGCCATCTCTGGTCTGGTGGTCTTGGGTTCTATAAGAAAGGAAGCTGAGCAAGCCATAGAAGCAAGCCAGTAAGTACCACCCCTCCATGGCCTCTGCATCAACTCCTGCTTCCTGAACTGCTTGAGTTCCAGTCCTGACTTCCTTGGTGATGAACAGCAATGTGGAAGTATAAGCTGTATAAACCCTTTCCTCCCCAGCTTGCTTCTTGGTCATGATGTTTTGTGCAGGAATAGAAACCCTAAGACAAGCCTGGAGGCCGAAATTTGCCCACCCCTCTCTTTGACTTGTGTTTAGCCATCTTCCTGTGTCTTCCTTCTTCTATCCGTATTTGCTTCTGTGTCCAAATTGCCTTAACTATGAAACAAATGGAGCAAAAGTCCTTGTAGGTTGAAGTGATGACAAGGTGGACAGAGTGCTTGTTGTGTGAGCTTGAGGTCTGGGATCCTTTTCCCAGGACCAGCATAAGAAGCCAGGAGTGGCCCTGTAAGCCCAGCACTGTGGTGGGTGGAGACAGGAGTATCACTGGGTGCACTGGCCACCTGCCTAGCACCAACTTCAGTGAGATAACCCCTGCCTCATACATTAAAAATGTAATTTTTAGAAGTCCTTGATAGTAATGGCTTTTAAACCAAAATGAAAAAGAAGAAAGGCAATTTTTTCTTCTCAGAAAGACACGGATGCTATTAGGACAGACACACTGTGGTCACTTCAGCCAAGATCTTATTTCTAAATAAGACCATACACTGAGGTACTAGGGCCAACTTCTTTATAGCTCTTCTCTGGGGAATACGGGATGTTAAATGATTTCTGGGTGTAAGCACAGTGCATGCGGGGAGCCCGGGATTACAGTGACAAGGCTAGATTCTAAGTTTCAGCTCTGTACTGAGTGAACAAGCTGCTGACAAGGGGAATGGGGACCTGCACTCACTGGTTGTTGGTCACTGTCTTCTGAGTTGAAGGTTTCCTAGAGTTTGGGCAGGAGGCACAGGTGGCAGGCATAAGATGGCAAAGGTTTGCCATCCCTGATTTGTGTGATTTCTCTTCACTGGGCCAAGGATGTATAAGAAGTACTTGGTAAGTTCTTCATTTCTTCCTTCCTTCTTTCCTTCCTTCCTTCCTTCCTTCCTTCCTTCCTTCCTTCCTTCCTTCCTTTCTTTCTTTCACTCTTTGTTTCTCTCTTTGTTTCTTTCTATCTCTCTTTCTTTCTCTTTTCCTTTCTTTCTTTCTTTCTTTCTTTCTTTCTTTCTTTCTTTCTTTCTTTCTTTCTCTCTCTCTCTCTCTCTCTCTCTTTCTTTCTTTCTTTCTTCCTTCCTTTCTCTCTGTCTCACTGTCTGTCTATCTGTCTGTCTGTCTGTCTGTCTGTCTATCTATCTATCTATCTATCTATCTATCTATCTATCTATCTATCTATCTATCTATCTATCTATCTATCATGTCTATCTATCCAACTATCTGTCTATCTATCTATCTATCTATCTATCTATCTATCTATCTATCTATCTATGTAACTATCGTGAGTCAGGGTCTATGTACCTCAGTCTGGACACTATACTCTGTAGATGCAGTGCTGAGGGTAGAAGTCAGGGCCTCAGGTATGCTTAGCATTCACTCCATTGAGCTACATCCTGACTCCCTTTCAATAATTGATTTTATTTCTTTCTGAGACAGGTTCTCTCTCTATAACCTTGACTAGCCTGGAACTTACTATGTAGGCCAGGCTGGCCTGAAACTCACAGAGATATGCCTGTCTCTGCTTCTCAAGTGCTGGGATTAAAAGCATGTGCCACAATACATGGCCCAAGAATTGAATTTAAAACATGTGAATGTTTATATTATTATCAAATGAGCCAGGAACTGGTGGCACATGCCTTTAATAACAGCATTTGGGAGGCAGGGGCAGACAGATTTGTGAGTTCGAAGCCAGCCTGGACTTCACAGTGAGCTCCAGGACAGCCAAGGTTACACAGAGAAGCCTGTCTTGGGAAGAGAAACCTGTCTCGAATAAAAAAAAAAAGTATCAAATTAGCATCCTTCCCCTACCTCTGAGTTTTCAAGGCCATTTAAAAATTTGTTTTATTACTATTTGTGTGTTTGTTTTCTTTGTGCATGCAAGTGCACATGTGTGTATGCATGTACTATGGTACATTGAAGTAAGAGGACAACTTTCAGGAGTAGGTTCCCTCCTTTTACCATGTTAGTTCTGAGATGGAACTCAGGGTGTCAGGTTTGTGCAGCAAGTATCTTTATCTCTGGGCAGTCTCACAGGCTCTACAGGGCCATTTATTTTTTTAAGGCAAAACATAGAAACATTAAGCAGGTAGAGGAGACCCAACCTCAGAGTTCTGGTGTGACAGCCATGAGAAACAGCAGTACATGTTATCCAAGCTCAATCAGTGAATGGTCCCAGCCCAGGACCATTATCTACCTCACATAACAGGTCCCACATAACAAAGCAGATAGTCCCATTATGTACCCAGTAACTTTTCCATTCCAGTGTTTCAAACTCCTTCCACAATCCTTCCCAAAACACGGGGCCAGCTCTTAACAATACCCTACTCTGGTACCAATTTCAGTTTCTGTCTTAGTTATTTTTCTGTTAGTGTGATAAAACACTGACCAAAAACAATGTGAGGACAGAGTGTTTATTTCAGCTTACAGTTTATGGGCTATCTGGAAGGGAAGTCAGGCCACCACCCCAAGGCAGGAACCTGGGTGTGTATGGACTGCTTCCTGGCTTGCTCCCCCTGGGTTGCCCAGTTTGCTTTTTTTTATATCCCACAGCATCACATCTGTAGTCTCCCCTCCTCCAGCCTGAAACCTCCTTGCTCAGAGGTGGAGCTTCCTGCTCATTCGTTCTGCCACGCCCACTGCTGGACCATGCCGCTTTGCTGTTTGGAGCCACACACATGCTCACCCTGCTACTGGACCCCGAGATTATTTGGTGGGAATCGGGGGTGTCAGAACAGTAAAATTGAGCTTTGATCAGAGTGACCTTGACTTGGCTCCGTTCTTTCTTCCGCCCCATCTAGTTCCTCTCTTTCAGCCCGAGTTGCCATCTCAGTTGAACCATTTGTTGTGAGCTACTGGTCGTCCGCAACAGTTTGGCGCCAGAACTGGGACCTGAAGAATGGCAGAAGGATGCTAAGGGAACGCTTTTGGTGTGGAGCTCCACAGGAAAGGCAAAGGATCTTCGTATTGGGCACCGGAGCAACGAACAGGTACACATGCTAGCGCTGGAGCAACAAACAGGTACACATGCTAGCGCTAGCTTAAAATTTCACTTTTGTAAGGTATTGCTGAGGGTGCAGTAGGATACAAACTAAGCCTGAATTGGTGCTAACCCAACGCTGGTTCTACTTAGGTAGGCAGCTTATTAATCAGAACTAGAAATGGAATCAGGCAGTCAGCTGCAGCCCTTTAGGAAGCTGCTTCAGGCGGAAGAAGGAAGGGTTTAAAGTTATGGATCAGGCGGTTGCCCTTAGTTTTCAGGAGTTGTTTCAGGCCAGAGGAGTAAGGCTTGAAGTATAATTAGTAAGAAATTTTTTAGGTAAGATAAATAGCTGTTGCCGAAGGTTCAAGGAAGAAGAAACAGTAGATTGTGGAACCTGGGAGAAAGTTGGTGAGGCCTTAAAAATCGTTCAGGCAGATAATTTTACCTTAGGCGTCTGGGCGCTCATAAATGATGCTATAAAAGATGCCACTTCTCCAGGGCTAAATTGTCCCCAGGCGGAGCTTGTGGTATCTCAGGAGGAGGAGTGCCTATCAGAGAAGGCCTCCTCAGAAAAAGATCTTCTTAACTCAAAAATTGATAAATGTGGAAACTCGGATGATGAACTGATTTTTAACAAAAATCACTCAGATAGAGGAGCTGCCCATTATTTTAATGAGAATTGGTTCTCTTGTGTATCTCCCCCTCCACCTATAGTCCCCACTTTGGGAGGTGCTACTCAGAGGGACACACTACTAAGCAAGTTAGAGTTTGAAATTAAGCTTCAGAGGCTGACTAATGAGCTTTGGGAACTAAAAAAGATGTCAGAAGCAGAGAAGAGTAACTTTTCTGTAGTTAATCAGGTGCCGCTAGAAAGAGTTGTGAGTCAGGCTCGTGGGAAAGGACAAAATATGTCTAATACGCTAGCCTTTCCTGTGGTCGAGGTAGTTGATCAGCAAGATGCTAGGGCCAGACATTACCAGACCTTGGATTTCAAGTTGATAAAAGAGTTAAAGGCGGCTGTTGTGCAATATGGCCCTTCAGCCCCATTCACTCAAGCATTACAGGACATATGGTGGAGTCTCATTCTCCCTGGAATACACCCATTTTCATTATCAGGAAGAAATCAGGAAAATGGAGACTGTTACAAGATTTAAGAAAGGTTAATGAAACCATGGTACTTATGGGAACTTTAAAACCGGGGCTCCCCTCCCCATTAGCCATTCCTAAGGGATATTATAAGATTGTTATAGATTTGAAAGATTGTTTCTTTTTCTTTTCTTTCTTTCTTTTTTTTTTTTTTTTTTTTTTTTTGGTTTTTTGAGACAGGGTTTTTCTGTGTATCCCTAGCTGTCCTGGCACTCACTTTGTAGACCAGGCTGGCCTCGAACTCAGAAATCTGCCTGCTTCTGCCTCCCGAGTGCTGGGATTAAAGGCGTGCGCCACCACGCTCGGCGTGAAAGATTGTTTCTTTACCATCCCTTTGCATCCAAAGGATTGTGAAAGATTTGCTTTTAGTGTTCCTTCTGTAAATTTCAAGGAACCCATGAAAAGATATCAATGGACAGTTCTCCCACAGGGGATGGCTAATAGTCCCACCTTATGTCAAAGGTTTGTGGCGAAAGCAATTCAGCCTATTAGACAACAATGGCCAAATATTTACATCATTCATTTCACAGATGATGTCTTGATGGTGGGAAAGGACCCCCAAGATTTGCTTTTGTGTTATAAAGGCTTACAAAAAGCCCTAGCTGATAAGGGATTGCAAATTGCTTCTGAAAAGATACAAACTCAGGATCCTTATAATTACTTGGGTTTTAGACTCACTGATCAAGTTGTTTTTCCCAGAAGATTGTTATTTGTAGAGATAACTTAAGGACGTTAAATGAATTTCAAAAATTGTTAGGTGATATTAATTGGCTTCTCCCCTATTTAAAGCTTACTACAGGGGAGTTGAAACCCTTATTTGATATTCTTAAAGGGAGTTCTAATCCCACTTCCCCTAGATCCCTAACCTCAGAAGGATCGCTGGCCTTACAGCTAGTGGAAAAAGCTACTGAAGAGCAGTTTGTCACTTATATAGATTACTCCTTGCCGCTGCACCTGTTAATTTTTAATACGACTCGTGTGTCTACGGGACTGCTATGGAAAAAATTTCCTATAATGTGGATATATTTGAGGATTTCTCCCAAACATAATACATTGCCATATCACGAAGCAGTGGCCCAGATGATTATCACTGGAAGAAGGCAGGCATTGACTTATTTCAGAAAAGAGCTGGATATCATTGTTCAGCCTTACAGTGTAAGTCAGGACACTTGGCTGAAACAGCATAGTACAGATTGGTTGCTTGCACAAATAGGGTTTAACGGAACTATAGACAGCCACTACCCCCAAGATAGATTGATAAAATTTTTAAATGTACATGATATGATATTTCCTAAGATGACTTCTTTACAGCCTTTAAATAATGCTCTATTGATTTTTACTGATGGCTCCTCTAAAGGGCGAGCTGGATATCTTATTAATAATCAACAAGTTATCATAGAGACTCCTGGTCTCTCGGCTCAGCTAGCCGAATTAACAACAGTACTAAAGGTCTTTCAGTCTGTACATGAGGCTTTTAATATCTTCACTGACAGTTTATATGTTGCTCAGTCAGTACCCTTATTGAAAACCTGTGGTACATTTAACTTCAATATGCCGTCAGGATCTTTATTTTCAGAATTGCAAAACATCATTCTTGCCCGGAAAAATCCGTTTTATATTGGCCATATACGGTCTCACTCTGGTCTTCCTGGGCCTCTGGCCGAGGGTAATGATCGCATTGACAGAGCTCTAATAGGAGAAGCCTTAATATCAGATCCTGTTGCTTTGGCCCAACGTGATCATAAAAGGTTTCATCTCTCTAGCCATACCCTAAGGCTTCAACATAAGATCACTAAGGAGCATGCGAGAATGATTGTAAAACAATGTCCTAAATGTATTACATTATCTCCAGTGACACATCTAGGAGTCAATCCTAGAGGCCTTATGCCTAATCATATTTGGCAAATGGATATAACCCATTATACAGAATTTGAAAAACTAAAATATATACATGTTTGCATCGATACCTGTTCAGGATTTCTTTTTGCTTCTCTGCATAGAGAAGAGGCTTCAAAAAAGGTAATTGATCATTGCCTACAAGCCTTTAATGCCATGGGATTGCCTAAACTTATTAAGACAGATAACGGGCCATCTTATTCTAGTTAAAACTTTATTTCATTCTGTTTAGAATTCGATATCAAATATAAAACTGGAATTCCTTACAACCCCATGGGACAAGGAATAGTTGAATGTGCTCATCGCACCTTAAAGAATTGGCTTTTTAAAACAAAAGAGGGGCATCTATATCCCCCAAGGTCACCAAAGGCCCACCTTGCCTTTACCATAATTGTTCTAAATTTTTTGCAAAGTGATATTAAAGGTCAGTCTACAGCAGATCGCCATTAGCATCCAGTTACTTCTAATTCTTATGCATTGGTAAAATGGAAGGACCCCCCTGACTAACGAATGGAAGGGTCCAGATCTGGTTCTAATCTAGGGAAGGGGCTCGGTTTGTGTTTTTTCACGAGATGAAGATGGAGCACGGTGGCTGCCAGAGAGATTAATTCGTCAGATGAACACAGATTCTGACTCTTCTCATAAGTATCATTCTGAAGACTAAAATTCCTCTTGTGCTTAGAATTCAGCTGGGAACAGAAGCTCCCAGAAAAGCTGTTTTCCTGCTACTCTCTGAGCCTGCTACCTGACAGGAGGCTGGAGATTAACCTCAGCTTCACAATTTGCAAGTGAATAAAGTACCTGACTTCCCCCCCAAAATATCTTCTTTCCTACTTTCTCATTGTCTAGATTTTGTTTTTCAAGCAGGTTAATCAACATTCTCCAGCCGGACCAGTGGATGTGCATCCCTGCCCCCTAGAGCGCACAGGTGGCAACTGCTATTTTAATTCCCAGGACATTCCAGCACATGGCCTTCGGCCTGATTTGAAATTTAGGTTTACCTAGAGGGCTAGAAGAGCAGATATTTCAAATATTAAAAGAGATTGGATTTTATTTTGATAGATGGGCTTAGTCCCTAAGCTGGCCTCTGGCTTTTCACCCTTGCTGTTACTGCAAGGTGTCCTTAGTTCCTCAGGCTATGGGAATAACAGGGATGAGGAGGAAGACTTCCAGCTCCTATTTTAGCCAAAAATCATGGTGTTACTAATGACATAATTCTTGCCTAGGCATTGCTAAATCTGAGGTTGACAATTCTACTTTAGGAGCTGCACAGTACTCAGAATTGTGAATACTGGTTCGTGATCATACAAATACAGTATGGGTATTGCTTGGTGCAGAGAACTACTGCAGGGGAAGGTCCATCTTGACCATTTCTGAGTTCCCTGTGTGTTATACCTGGTTTAAAATGGAGGTTGGTATCTAATTCCAGCTAAAAAACAAAAAAATATCTACGGCTCTGCCTCCCCTCCCCAAAAGATACCAAGAGCCACAGGTGTGGGTCGTGATTGCACCCTCGGGAGGAATCGGGTCAATGTCCACCCAAGCCAAGGTTAAAAGCCCACTCATCTACGGATGAGAAAATCATTTGATCACCTCAGTTAAGCATTGCCTTATCAAACTTAATTAATAGGGGGAGAGAGGTTGGAGACCATACTGTTGGAAGGGCAAGCCCTTCACTACCTCCCACCCTAAAAAAGCCAATTGGCCTTGTACTACGGAGCCAGTCGTTACCCCCTTCTCCCTGTTTCCCGCCAGTCATCCAAAATGCGGAGGAATATCAACTCAGTGTTATTCTTAATAGAGTGCATTTCAAATTTGTTCAGTCAGGGTTCCAACGCCCTACTTAAAATTCAACTAGGAAGTTACCTATTCAGCACTAATTAGCATTATAAAGTCAGAGCCTACAGCTCAGGTCTTTTCTGTTAGTTGTTTACTGGGATAGAAAGGACAGTCTAAGCCAGATACAGTTTACCATAAGAAAAGTTAGGGAATCCCACGGAAACAGGTTTTTCTTTAGCCCTAAGAATTCAGGCAGAATTATTGAGCATAGATAAATTTTTTGCCTCAGGCCAGCCTTTTCTTTCTTTTTTTTTTTTTATTTTTGTTAACAACAGGGAGGAGATGTAGTCTTCCCTCCCCCAGCCTGAAACCTGCTTGCTCAGGGGTGGAGCTTCCTGCTCATTCATTCTGCCATGCCCACTGCTGGACTGTGCAGCTTTGCTGTTTGGAGCCACACACATGCTCACCCTGCTACTGGACCCTGAGATTATTTGTCGGGAATCGGGTCCCCTCCCCCTTCCTTCATAACTGAGTGTCGGAACAGTAAAATTGAGCTTTGATTAGAGTGACCTTGACTTGGCTCCATTCTTTATTCTGCCCCGTCTAGTTCCTCTCTTTCAGCTTGAATTGCCATCTCAATTGAACCGTTCGTTGCGAGCTGCTGGTCGGCCCCAACACACATCAATTGAAATCAAGAATATGCTGGACATTCTTACTTATAGGCAGTCTGATAGAGGCATTATTTCAGTTGAAGTTCCCTCTTCTCAGATGGCTCTAGCTTGTGTCAAATAGACAAAAAACAAACAGCAGACAGGGATTCTGTCACACATCTTGCAATAATAATAAATGTATAAAAATGTATTTTTATAGAGCCATCGAGTAATGGGGACTTAGTGAGCTGTCCTGTGGGAGCTTGGAAGGGAATATTGAGAGCAATGCAGACAATGGAGGCCTGGCTTGTGGGCTTTCAGAGGGATATTTGATAATCCCTTGAAGATTCTATCAGGATAGTTTATATGATATACTTGATTCATGAATTTGTGTGTCTTGTCAATTGGAATTGAAAAATCTGGTGTGATTAATAAGAAACCAGTACCACAAAACTGAAACCTTTGCTTTCCTGGGAAAATAGAGAACTGATCAAAAGTAGCTGGAACTGAGAAATTAGTGGTGATTAAGAAGAGACAATCATCATTAGGTGAGGTTTGGGAGTGTTTCCTTAGAGTAAGCACACTAAAGCTGTTGTTCAGATGGAGCCAAGCCCATAGGCCATGCTGATAGCCAAACTCAGTAATGATTCAGAGTCTCTCACATCTAACTGGTTTTGAAGACACAGTGGGGTCATGGAGAACAGCTGAAGCTTGGCACTCTGAGAGGCCAGCAGAGATCATCAGTGAAAGTGCAGTCTCAGCTGTGGTGGGAACCCAAAGACTGAAGGAGCCATGGAGGGAGTCTGAGGATTTACACCATATGTCAGGGTCAGGGTCCCTGAAGAGAGACCAGGAGGCTATGTGAAGGTGCAGCTTTTGGAGCCCCCAGCAGATGGAGATGTCAGGATGGTGAGGCCACTGCCCGTGAGAGCAGAAGCTGTAGAGTGGAGCTGGCCTGAGTCTGTGAGTTGAGTTGAATTTGTGTGTTTTAAATGTCAGAACCTGTGAAGCAGTGTTGCATAGGATTTCTGGAGCCCAGAAGATCATGAGTGTCAGGCCCTGGGGACTGAGTTATTTACATGGTTGGAGTTTAGGTTTGCTTTGTTCCGACTGTGGCTACACCCTGGGTCTTCCCTCATGAAATGAGAAAATATTATTATTTTTCATTTTCACAGGAGTCTACAGATTAAAGGCATTGACCTTTTAAAAATTTTTGTATTTTTAAAAAGACTTTGGACTAAAAGTCTTGGAAAAGTTAAAGATGGTGGGACTTTAAAAGTTATTCATGCTGTAATATTGATATTAATGTATAAAATATTGAGGATAAACAAGTAAGGAAGAGTTCTGGCTTAGTAGTAGTGTGTTGGTGTAACAAGTTGACAGCGGCCAAATGTTCCGATTGACATAAGCTAGAGTGATCTGGGAAGCAGCACCTCAGTTGAGATGATGCCCCCATCAGATTAACTGTGGCAAGTCTGTAGGGCATTTTCTTGATTGGTGACTGATTGGAAGGCCCCACAGTCCCATCCCTAGACAGAGGGTCCTGGGGTGTATAAGCAGGCAAACTACCACCAAAGGGAGAATGTCAGTAAGCATCATTTCTCCATGGTTTCCACTTCAGTTCTTCCCTCAAGTTCCTGTCTTGAGTTCTTGCCCTGACTGCCCTTCAAGATGGAGAATAAACTGTAGACTGGATGAACCCTTTCCTCCCTAAGTTATTTTTGGTCCATGTTTTATCACAGCGATGGAAACATAACTAAGACATTTTCTTCTTAGGTCATGACACCTTTCCGACATTTGATACTCCAGTTGAAGACCACTTCCTTTTCATCCCCTCAAAGGACTCTCCTATGCTGACAACATCCAGAACCATCTTTATAGATACTTTCCTTTGATGAGTCTTCCTTTTAGAAAGGAAGTGCTCTCAAAAATCATGTCATGAGAATGAACCAAGCTGCTATGTACTTCTTTTAAAAAATGGAAACTATTTAAAAACCTGCCATGGATAAATAGGACCTAGATCCATCTTGGAGATCTTAATTCAGCATTGGGGAGGATGGGCTTCCAAGCTGCAGCCATGCAGATGCCCCAAGAGACATATGACTCATCAGTATCCAAGTGCATCCACTGCATTAGGCCAGCCATGACAGCTAGTTAGCATCTAGTTAGCATCTGGATACTGGTGGAGCCACGCTTTGTTCCCTAGTCTGTTTCCTCATTGGAAAACAGAGGCAAAAATGTGAGACTGAAGCTGCTAATTTTCTTTTCTTCTCTCTCTTTTAAAGGGAAAAAATCCTTTATGTGTCTATGTGCTTTGCCTGCATGTATGTATGTGCACCATGTGTGTGCTTGGTGCCTGTGGAGGCCAGAAGAGCACATCTGCTCATTGAAGCTGGAATGGCAAACAGTTGTGAGCTGCCATATGGATGTGGGAACTGAACCTGGTTCCTCTACATGAGCAGAAAAAAATTTCTCCTCACAGCTAAGCCATAGCTCCAGTCCTCTATACCTGTTCTTCAACATTAACTTTCACTTCAAAAGTACTCTCATCTGAGTCATCTGAATGTTGTCAGCATAGGGGAATCCATTGTAGGGACAAAAAGGAAGTGTTCCTCGCTGTGAGCACTCTGGAGTGTCAAATGGGGAACCAGGGCCATGGCCGCTTTTGGGAAGAAGACAGTGCAGTAGTTACTTTGCTATTGCCATGGTAATACACTGACCAGATGAGTAAATGTATATTTACAGTTAAAATAAATGTCTAAGAATAGGTGGAGATGGCTGAAGAGATGGATGGAGAGATGGCTGGAGAGGTGGCTGGGGAGATGAATGGAGAGATGGCTGAAGAGTTGAATGGAGAGAAGGCTGGAGAGATGAATGAAGAGATGGCTGGAGAGGTGGCTGGGGAGATGAATGGAGAGATGGCTGAAGAGTTGAATGGAGAGACGAATGAAGAGATGGCTGGAGAGATGAATGGAGAGGTGGCTGGGATGATCAGTGCTCAAAGACAGCTGTCCATGTTCTTTCATCTAAGGCGGTGGTTCTCAAACTGTGGGTCATAACCCCTGTAGTGGCTATTCCTGGTTGTCAACTTGACTATATTTAGAATGAACTACATTCCAGAATGCCTGTGGGAATCTCTGGGGCATGTTTTCAGATCTTAAAAGATTCTATGCACACACACTGTTGAAGGTGAATCGCCTGGAAAGTTGCAGACTGAGATGTCTTTGTTCCTGTTAAATGACTCATGGGTGCCCTTTAAAAGAGAATGAAACAGACATGTTTTAATGGGGAAAACACATGAAGAATGCAGCTGTTTTTTTCTCAAACTGCCATCAATCAGCTCATCTAATTTAGGCAATGAGAGGAAACACACCCAAAGCTCCCAGTTGACCTTCCCATTAGGATCTTGTGTCCTGGTCCTGGGCCCAGAGTTGGGGTGGGGGGTAAAGAGCCTGGCCCTGGTGGCAAAGGGAAACAGCTTTCCCAGGGCTATTTATAAAAGATGCTGTGTCTACAGTCTGCTGTGCTTCCAAGCGAATTACTTTCTGTAGCAGTATAATAGATAATTCTGAGTCCCCATATGGAACATTTACTATATGTACAACACAGTTTTTTGTGTTGTACAACCAAGTTTCCTAGCCTCCCAAAGGAAGAACCAGGGCTCAGAAAGATTTAGAGACTTGCCAGGGTCACATAGAGGATGTGTCTGTGGGGACAACCAGGCAGCTAGATGCAGTGTCTATTTAGAGAAGTAGTTCTCAACCTGTGGGTCAATACTCATTTGGCAAACCTCTATCTATAAAATATTTACACTACAATTTGCAACAGTAGAAAAAATTAGTTATGAAATAGCAACAAATATAGTTGGGGGTCACCATCATATAAGGAACTGTATATAAGTGGTGAACTATATTTAACGATAGCAGCATTAGGAAGGTTGAGAGCCACTGCTCTAGTTTGTACCTGATGGATAAAAATTTACTTAGATTTTATATATTTTTTGTGGATGGGTGCCTTGCTTGTATGTATGGCTTTGCTCCACTGAAGTGTCTGCTGACCACTGGGGTCAGAAGAAGGCATAGGATCCCCTGGACCTGGAGTTACAGATGGTTGTGAGGGGCCATGCAGGTGCTAGGAATTGAACCCAGGTCCTCTGAAAGAACAGCTAGTGTTCTTGACTGTTGTGCCTTCTTTCCAGCCCTTCACTTAACCTTTCTAATGTAGGAGGTAGATGATACTGTTATTGGAGGAGACAATTAGTAAACATGAGCTGATCTGGATAGTGGTATGTCCTAAACATCTGCCTCCAGGTCTTATCTGATTCACTCAGGCTTTGAGCCCTCTGTGTGCAATGGTTGGATGGAGAAGCAGAGGAAGCAGCCAAGGTTTCTATGGGCCTCCAGCACATCCTGTTCTGTTGTTATGAGAACTGCCTGAATGTACAGTGATGGTAAATGTGTCCCTCCTATACACACAGCCAACAGGAACCCATCAGCTGTGACCCACAGTAGTCCAGGCCAAGCATAGACTAATGCTGGCAGTAGTTCCTGGAGCTGTCAACCTTGGTTTCATCAACTTGTCCTGGGTTTCCAGGGGGTTTCCAGGAAATGTGGCTGGTTTGTATCAACCTCTTTGAATGGGGGAAATCACATGTTGACAAAGGGGAAGCCACAACAAATCACAGTGCAGGAGCAGGAAGCAGTTCTCTGATTTCTGGCCCCAAATGTAAGTTATCCAGGGAAGCCCTGGTCCTGAAGCTCTCTCCTTGATTCCTTAACAGGAAGGAAATGATATCCACATGGAGGAGGGGTTTCTTGTAAATGACTTGCTCTGGGTGGGCATTCTTGACTGGTTTATCTCCTCTCCTTGTTGGGAGTGTTTCCCTCTCTCCTTACCCTAACTAGGGAAGTCCTATAGAAAGTCCTTAAAACCCACTAGGGGGCCACCCAATGAGACAGCAGTAGGCTGCCCTGCATGCCCATGTGTGGTGATGGCATCAAAGCCAGAGCTGAGAACAATCAGTGCCACACCTCATATTATTCTGCCTCTTCATGTCCCCATGACTGTTGCAAATCCTACATCTTGCCTCAGGAAGCCAGGCATGTAGTAGCCTCTCTGTGACTCACCTGTCTGCTCTCCTTATTGGGCAGGTAGGCATGAAGGCCAATCAACATATGTTTCTGTAATTAAGTCCATTAGAATAGAACTTTGATCTCTCAGAACAGAAAGAGCCCTGACTAATACAGAGGTATTTTAGACAGTATGTGGAATGTTGAGCAGTGTGAACTGGTAGGAAGAGGAGACTCCTGGGAGGTGTTGGAGCCTAAAGGGACATCCTCATATGTGTTCTGTCACCCAGCACTTCTCCTAGGTGCTCCTATGACTGTGTCCCTATGTTGTGTCCCTGTTCCAAGTGTGGTCCTTTCTAGGAACACCCTGTAATCCTCAGTTGTTAACTGCTGATTATGTATAAGACACTGTGTGAAGTCCTTATCTAAATAAGGTGCTTACAGCAACACAGAGGCCAAACCTCTATTGTTAGAAAAATCGGATTGGTTGAAACACGCTTCAGGAGTTCCAGAAGTTTGAACAGAGATATAAATGTCCCTTTGGGGGACTCTATGAGCCCAGCTGTGAGGCTGGAAGGTTACAGGAAGGACAGGCAGGGTGGTCTGGTGCCTCACCAAGCTTGGGAAAAGACAAGAGAGACCCACTAAGGAAGCCAGGTGTGTGCGTGAGTCTGCTTGGGGAAAACTTGATTGGAGACTCTGTGAGCAGCAGTGTCATTACAGGAGAGACTCATGACAAACATTGAGGATAATGGGCAGGTAGCTTTGTCACATAATCCTTGAGCATCAGTTATGGAGGCATTTCTTACCTGTGGGCTGAATTGAGGCACAGTGTCTAGGCAGAGCTTTAGAACTGAAGGATGAGGTCATGCCCAGCTTTGCTCTGTGTTAATGTGTGTGACACTTTGCCTTTCTGAACTTCAGAGGGCATATTAGTGCCTGCCCCCATTTTGTCTACCTATAGGTAAACCAGATAAAATCTTGTCACTCCTTCCATACCATTTGCATATCTGTTACCAGGGTAGCAATAAAAAAGTACAAAATGTGTAAGCATATTTTTACAAAAACCTGAAAATATAAGTGATAGCAATTTGTGTACTGGAATGTAGGGACCATTCCGTTTTCTGGGATGACTACAAAGACAGATGGAGTTTGAGGTCTAAGTCATGGAAACAATCTAGCAGGTCTAAGTTAGACCCCGGCCCTAGGATAGGATGAGAGTTTGAACATGCTTTCCCTCCTGCGTGCCGCTGCTGTCCCAAGGCAAAGCTGTCACTCAAGAAGCATGGCATGTAAAACTTCATCTGTTACAATTATTAAAGTCAATTATCTCTTCCCAGACATTGCCTTCCCTGGGTGGTAGATGGGAGCTATAAGCGTGTTCATGGCAAAGACCTTGCCATGTTTTAATTCTGTCTTTCTGGCTGGACTGTCCCTGACTCAGACCCTTCTGGGAACTCAAGTCTGGGATCTGCTGACTCTCTGGAAACTTCCCAAACTCACTTAGACACCCAAAGTCTCTCCTGTGGGCTGTGGAGGGACCTCAGTGCCCTTGGCTCTTGTTACTCTCCTATGTGGCTTTTGTTAAATCATCTGTGATCAGAGCAGTTTATACAAAGAACTTTAACAGCAGGAGATGAAACAAATACCTCCCTGATGTGGGCAGAGCCCTGTGCTCGTTCCTCTTTTGCAGCCTTTTACGTCTTTACCTTGTGACCATGACAATGGAGCAAGCTCATTGCTGAGACCTATTTGAGATCACATTCTATTTGAGTCAGCTCAGGCATGCAGCTGTGAATAATCTCAGTGGGACTGACTGACCATCCAGCTTCCACAGAGAAAACTTTAATGCTCAAGCTAGGAAGAGGGGGGCTGGTGGGGGTGGCCAGGCTGCAAGGCCAGGCCTACTATTGGATTTTCTCTGGGAGGTGTAACATTTTGGTATCACTATCCTTCTTCTTGGTAAGTTATCAAGATCGTAAGGAGGACTCTGAAGTGCTATCTCCAAGAGCAGGTAGGCTTCTGGCATGTTCCTCCCATGGACAAACCAAATACGGCTGTCTCTTCTCCCATCTGATTTAGGCAGCTTGTTTTATTCCCTTGCCAAGGAAGGTGCACTGTGCACTGTGCAGCCAGAATAGTTTGAAACCTAAAAAGGCTTATTCCTTTAGCTTAGGTTATACCACCTCCATATGGAACCTTATCCTTAGAGTCTGGCTTATATAGAACATTCACAGAAGGACAACCAGACAGCAGGGAAGCTGCTGTGCTTACAGATGGGCGAGCACCACTTTGAAGTGATGTTAGCTCACAGAGCCAACTGAGTCATGTTTGTAAGGTGTGCATGGAACACCTACCTCACAGATAGTTAACATGGTGAAGTATGACAGAACACAGGCCACACCTCCTTTCTGCAGTGGTTTGAAATAAAAATATCCCCTAGAGCAGTGCTTTTCAACCATCCTGATGCTGTGACCCTTTAATACAGTTTCTCATGTTGTAGGGACCCCCAACCATAAAAGTATTTCACTGCTAATTCATAACTGTAATTTTGCTACTGTAGTGAATCATAATGTAAATATCTTATATGTGACACCTATTAAAAGGTCATTTGACTCCCCCCAAGGGGTCGCCACCCACAGCTTGAGAACCACTGCCCTATAGGTTCAGGGATTTAAACAGTAAATCTCCAGTTGGTGGTGCTGTCAGAGGATGTTCAGGAGGTATAGCTTTGCTGGAGCAAGCATAGCATAAGGGCGGGCTTTCTGAGTTTATTAATGCTCCCCACTTCCACTTTTGCTCTTGTCCTCTTTCTGAATGGAGTTGAAGATGTGATCTTTCAACCTCCTCTTCCTCCGTCTGTGCCTGTCTCTTGCTGCTGGGCCTTCCTGCCATGAGAGACTCATATCCCACTGTAGCTATGAGCTAAAACGAACCCTGTCTTCCATGAGTTGTTTTTCATGAGGGGTTTTGTTATAGCAACAGAAAAGCAAAGAACCCACTTTCCCTTTCTATCATCCCACGGGATCTTCTTTCTAAGGAATTGATGGGGAAAAACACAGAACATAGATTTTTGCTTCTATGAGGCTTAGTGTGCCAGCCTAATCTTATTATCTTGGAAATTCCTCCTTCTTACTGCATGGCTAGATATGCAAATATAGGCCTTGGTTTCTCTCTGGAGAAACATAACCAGCATCTATTCCCTCCTCCTAAGGCACCAGTGACAAACCAACATATGTTTCTACTCAGGATCATCCAGCAGAACCAATGAATTTACTGAGGTTATGTCCTAGTTAGTTTTTTCTCAACTTGACACAAGCTAGAGTCAAACAGAAAGAACCACAATTGAGAAAATGCCTCCATCAGTTTTGCTATACGCAAATATGCAGGGTTTTCTTGACTAATAATTGAGAGAGGACGACCCAGTCCACCATGGATTGTGTTCCCCTAAGCACATGTTCTTGAACAGCATCAGAAAAGAGGTTGAGCAATCCATGGGAGCAAGCCAATAAGCGGCATACTTCCAGGGCTTTTTTTTTTTAGTTCCTGCTTCCAGGTCCCTGCTTTTAGCTCCCGCCCTGACTTCCTGTCATGATGGACTACAAACTGTAAGATGAAATAAACCCTTTCCACCCCAAGTCACTTCTGTTAACGGCAGTCTATCCCACCAATAGAAAACAAACTAAGCAAACTATTTCCTTACACTGTGGGGGTGAAGAGTTACAAGCAGGTACATGGGTGACCCCTAAGAAGGCGCACTAGAAACTCTTCACACAGCACATCTGATACATCCCATCTAACTACATCCCCTCCACAGCCATTGTGCTTTAGCAATCCCTAAGCCCCAGACTAAGTCCAATTAGGGCAGAATTGAATTAAATGCCTGCAAGGAGAAGCTGAAGTGGTATCAAAGGATCCAGGGACTCCTTTTCTGAGGGAAGGTCAGCATTCCACAGGTTGCTTCTGATGGTCTCTTGAGAGACTGCATGTTTAATCTGATAAAGATGGTGTCTGTTATTGGTCAGAGGGCTGTGTTTTACAACAATGTTCACCTGCTAAAGGCCCTCTGGCCAGCATTCCAGTACCACTTTTCCTGCTATTCAGCTTAGTCCTTGGGATCCAGCCCTCTGGGTTGGGGTCAGAGATCAGCTCCATTCACAGTAGCAGCAACAGGTGTGGGACTGAAGGACCCAGGTCTATCTTCTGAAGGCTCCTTTCTACTTCTTCATACCCACTGTTCTTCATTTTGAGTCCAGCACTTTGGTAAGCCTGAAGACAGAGGTTTGGACACCAGTGTTTTAGCACCAAAAAATTTTCTCACCCAGTAATCCCGACTAATTTTTCTTTCTGAGAAAAGGAAATGATCCCATGACTTTTGCATGCATAGTGTGGTATGTGTGTGATATAAACAGATTAATAATGATAAAAGTGAGAAAATAATAATTTTTAAAGTGTTAAATGAAATAAAAATATTAGAAAAGCGGTCCTTCATGAACATGTTGAGTGGATGAATGAAGAAATGAATGAAAGAATGAGCGAATCTCAGTTTTCAAGGATTCGTATATAGAAATGAGCTTACTATTTCAGCAAAGGTGTTAGGTGCATTCCGAGTTCGAGTCCCAACCTGCTTCTTCCTGAACTGATTAATCTCAACTAAAGACTGACACGATTTATTCACAAATTCAGTCAAGCTTTTCACCCAAACACCCCTTCAGGTTTTCAAACCTTACAAGCTTTACTATGTCTAGTCTGTGGGGAGCTGTTTTCATCATGGAGAAGTTAGCTATTTCTCTTATTTCCAATGTCACACATAGGCTATGGAGCCCATGAAATCTGCAGGTCGATCTTGCCAACTGTGAAGGACAAGGGGACCCTTCCTCCCCATAGTTCCATGTCACACAGTCTGCATGGCCTTCTGCCCTGCTTCACTGAAGCCTACTGTGAGTTTACACCTCCCATGTAGGTCTGTGTTCAAGAGACTTCTATTCCAAATCATGCAATATTGGGAGAATGCTCAAAACCCCCCTCCTTGGGCGAAGGAACAGCTCAATGGCAGAGTGCTTGTCTGGCAAGTTTAAGACCCTGGGTTTGACTCCCCAGGACAACAACAGCAACAGCCAAACCTAAACAAATCAATAAAAATAAGCCCTCTTACCATTTCCTCTAGAAGCTTGTTTGTGGAATATTGAGCAACACACAGGGCCTACCTATCCCTTACAAGATTTTTGGGTTTTAGATGGACAGGGTCCTCCAGTAGAGAAAGACCGTGAATAAAGGCATTTTCTATGATTCAAAGGAGGACCTTTCAGTACTCTCACCACACACACACACACACACACACACACACACACACACACACACACAAACACCAGTCTAAATGTATCCACTCAAAGGATATAATTAAATCAAGTGCTGTGTTTTAGGGACATAAAGCTGAAAGGATCATATACCTGATCTGCTGCAAACTCATCTAGTGACAAAGACACACCTGTGAGTGGAGAGTGTTGTGTGTCACTCGCTTTTACATCACTGTGACGAAATGAAAGAATCAATTTAGGAGGAAAGAGTTAGGTTTTGGCTCATGTTTTCAGTCCATGGTTGCTTGGCCCTGTAGCTTTGGGCATCTTGCAACTTAGTGCATCATGGTAGCAGCATGTAGCACGATTACCATGGCAGAGAAGCAGGGAGGGGAAGTGGAGCAAGGTACCAACAGAGCCTCAAAGGCATTCTCCCAATGATCTAACTTTCTTCCTCAGGCCACACCTGGATGATCAATTCTTCAAAACTTGGGTCTTTGGCAGACATTTCACATCTAAACTACCACATGCTATACCAGAACAAGGTGCCTTGGGAAGTGTTGAAGATATGCTCAACTTGGCACGGGAAGATTGGAAGGTGTGCTCTTGAATTTTAAAGCTTGCAAGCTGAGTTTTGGACTGTGGGAATGAATCCATCAGGTAGACTGAAGTGGATGTCAGCCATAGTGGATGAAAGGTTGGTTGGCTTCTGTTAAGCACAGAAGACCATGTGGTAATCTGGGTTCAAGGAATTCTGTTTGGTTTTTGTTTTCTCGAGACAGAGTCTCACTATGTAGTCCTGGCTTACCTGGAACTCACTATGGAGATCAGGCTGGCCTCAAACTCACAGAGATTTACCTTCCTCTGCCTCTCAAGTGCTGGTATTCAAGGCATCTACCACTATGCCTGGATTTCAATATGTTCTTTCATTCCCAATCAGGGAGACACTTTGAAAATGCAAATCTTCTTGAAGTGGTTTGGTGACTTTTCATGAGCAGACAACCTGAGTTTGATCCTGTGACCTAAAACATGGGAAGATAGAACAACCAATTCCTGCAAGTTTCCCTCTGACCTCATGCTAGGGCAAATGCACACTCGCTTATATGTATGCTCCAGTCCCCGCCCCCAAAACTAATTGTGTAATGATAAATAAATCAGGAAATGGGGCTGAAGAGATGGCTTAGCAGTTAAGAACACTGACTGCTCTTCCATGGCTCCTGAGTTCAATTTCCAGCAACCACATGGTGGCTCACAACCACCTGTAATGGGGTCTGATGCCCTCTTCTAGTGGGTATGAAGACAGCTACAGTGTACTCATATACATACAATAAATAGACACACCTTTAAAAAGAAATAAAGCAGGAACTGAATGAGGAAATGCCTGAGTCAATAGACTATGGTTCAATCTCTGGGTACAAGCAAGGTTGGAGGAGAAGTGAGGCAGCACAGTCAGGCATTCTGGGCCATGAATGATCTCTTAGAGCATATTGAAGAATTTGGGGTTTATTCATATACTTTACGGAGACCCTGGAAGATTTTGAGGCACTTAAAACTACATTTGCACCCAGATATAGCTGTCTCTAGTGAGACTATGCCGGGGCCTAGCAAACACAGAAGTGGATGCTCATAGTCAGCTATTGGATGGATCATATGGCCCCCATGGAGGAGCTAGAGAAAGTACCCAAGGAGCTAAAGGGATCTGCAACCCTATATGTGGAACAACACTATGAACTAACCAGTACCCTGGAGCTCTTGCTCTATCTGCATATGTATCAAAAGATGGCCTAGTCGGCCATCACTGGAAAGAGAGGCCCATTGGACATGCAAACTTTATATGCTCCAGTACAGAGGAACGCCAGGGCCAAAAAAATGGGAATGGGTGGGTAGGGAAATGTGGTGGGGAGGGTATGGGGCACTTTTGGGATAGCATTGGAAATGCAATTGAGGAAAATATGTAATAAAAATATTTTAAAAAATTAAAAACTATATGTTTGTAACTTAAAAAAAAAAGCCTACATTTGCTTTTTAGAAGGATCACTATGGGAAAGAGTTTGGCATCCAGTAAACAGGGTGATTGGAAAGTTGATTAACCCAGAGATGGGAAGATTTATTATAAAATAACACTTGCAGATGAGGAGAGACCTAAATGGATAAGGGCATGGTGGGAAATGAGGGCTCAGAACCACAGTGCCTTTGGATAATAAACTGAAATATCCAATCCAATGGCACGTGGATTCGTTACCAACTGATTGTCATTAGTTAAAGAGGAAGAGCCCGGAAAGTGGTGCTGAAGCTTCTGCTTAGATAATTAGAGGGAGAAGAACAAAGACAGTGAACAGTGGGCAAGAGAAGCGTCCACTCCCTGTGGGTTTGCAACCACAGGGACCTCCATGAAAGTGAGCATGTTTTACTGCCCCAAGTAGTTAATCTGACAAGGGACGCGTTCAAGTCAGGAGTACCATTACTGTGCTGAAACAGCATGACCAAAGCAACGTGGGGGAGAAAAGGGCTTATTTGGCTTAGGCTTCCACCTCACGGTTCATCATCAAAGGAAGTCAGAACAGGAACTTGAGCAGGGCAGAAACCTGGAGTCAGGAGCTGATGCAGAGATCATGAAGGAGAGAGTGCTAGTTATTGGTTTGCTCCTCCTGGCTTGCTCAGCCTGCTTTCTTATAGAACCCAGGACTGCCAGCCCAGAGATGACAGCACCCTCAATTGGCTGGGCCCTCCCACATCTAATTATGAAATTGCCTTAATTTCTTCATTAAGAAAATGTCTTACAGCTGGATCTTATGGAAGCATTTTCTAAATCAGGATTTCTCCACTCAGATGACTCTAGCTTGTGTTAAGTTGACAGGTCTGACCCATGCAGGGGCCTTCTTTGCCATACTCAGGGGTTCTATCCAGGTGAGGGTTCAGGGCATGACCCTGGGGAGGCTGGGAGACCCTAGGAAACTTTGAACAGGACAGGACCTAGCTGCTTTTGCGTTCACTTTTTGGCACTAGTAAGTGGGACTCACCAAAATGCAATGCAGAGTCAGCCAGTGAGATCAGCATGAATCCCGAGGTGAGCACTCACATGGCAGTTCACAACTCTGTGTAACTCTAGATCGAGGAGATCAGACAGCCTAACACAGACATTCATGCAGGTGAAATACCATTGCACTAGAATGAAAACGAATATTTTCTTTAAAAAAAAACTATTGTGGCAAAATGAAGGAAAAAATAGACATGAGCTCTCAACTGCTGGTCATGGTGACAGGGGCGGGGGGGTGTCAGGTTCTCAGCAATAGGAAGTAACTATTATGACTGCTGTCCTTATGAAAGGACAAATGTGGAATGCTTGCCCAGTTCCAACTAGGCTCTCCTCTCATTCTGTGGTCTAACAATTCCCATGCTCCCTTACCAGACCTTCCCTAATATTTGTTCTATCTTTATCTACTTATCCAGCTAATCTTATCTTCTAGTATCTGTCTCTATTAACTACAGATCTCCTGTATGACAATCAATCTCTGTGTTATCTTCTCCTATGATCTAGACCTGCGATCTATTTCATCTGTATTTTGGTTTTGTTTTATTTTTAGTTTTTCAGGACAAGCTTTCTCTGAATAGCCCTACCTATCCTAGCACTCAGTATTTAGATCAGGCTGGCTTTGAACTCACAAACATCCTATTAATTCTGGCCCCTGAGTACTGTGGTTAAAGAATCAGGCTACCATGCTCGGCTACTTTATTTATCTATTGTCTTTGTTATCTACATAGCTCTGTCTTCTCCTTACCTCTTCATTTGCTGGTCATGTACCTTATTATTCCCTATCATCTATAGATAGTACAATATCTGTCATATCATCTATATCATTATTTTCTATCATCTTCTTTATCTATAAATCTATCTATCTATCTATCTATCTATCTATCTATCTATAATTTATCTATCAATCTATCTATCTGGTCATGTGTCTTCTATTATCCACCACTATCATCTATAATCTATATTTGTCAACCATTATCTACTTTCCTATTTTGTGGTATTGGGGATGAAACCAGGGTTTCCTGGGTAAATGTATTTATTTATTCATCTATCTCTTTTCATATATGAACTTGACGCAAGCTGGAAGAGTGAACCATAATTTTTAAGAAATGCCTCCACAAAATGACCTGTAGGCAAGACTGTAGGGCATTTTCTTAATTAGTGACTATTAGGGTTAGGCCCTACCCATTTGGGCACCTCTGGGCAGGTGGTCCTGGAATGTATAAGCAGGCCGAGCAACTCATGAGGAACAAGCCAGTAAGTAGCCCTTCTCACTGGCCTCTGCTTCAGTACCTGCCCTGAGTTCCTGCCCCTGCTTCCTTTAATAAGGAACAGTGATGTGGAAGCAAAAGATGGAATTAACCCTTTCCTTTCCTTCCCAATTTGCTTTTGTTCTTTGGTTTGTTCGGGGTTGTTTTGTTTGTTTTTGGAGACAGAGACCAGTTTCTCCATGTAGGCCCAGCAGCCCCATAACTCCCTCTGCAAACAAAGCTGACCTCAAACTCAGAAATCTGCCTGCCTCTGCCTCCCATGTGCTGGATGAAAGGTGTGTACCATCACCGGCTTTGGTCATGGTGTTTTGTCTCAGCAACAGGAACCCTAACTAAGACACAGGGTTTGTTGCATGCTAAATAGTCTACTGTTTCCACTGAACTTTAATATGAATTTTCAGTCATTCCTAAATTTTTTTAGGCTATACCCCAACCCATTTGATTTACGATTTTGATTGTGATATTTGTAGATGGATATACACACATATTCATATCTCTGTATATGTATATCTCCAGATATGTATTCTCTAGCTATCCAAATAATATACTTTATATAACCAGTAGGCAAGTTTGTAGGGCATTTTCTTAATTAGTGAGTAATTAATTAGTGATTAATTAATTAGTCAGTGATTAACATGCAGTTGACTGTGCCAGCTATTTTTCAGCAAAGCTTTTAGGAAGTCCCAGATTGGTCTTGGAGGAGACACATGATGAGAATTAAGAATCCAATGAAAAGTTAGTGCTTGGTCAGGAGGGACTCTTCCAGAGCTCTTATAAGCTCCTAAAACCCAGCATCCAACAAAAGCTTCAAATTCTTGCATTCTGAGGCCTGTAGCTCATCACAATGCCCACCTCCATCGCTTTCTTGCTTAGCAGCAGGCAGAAAGGCCAGCACTGCCTGGAGCCCCCTTTATCTGGAGCCCACTGTGGCTCCTACCTTTACTTCCTTAATGTGTGCTGCCAAAGCACACCTATGTATAATTTCATAATGAACCCTTTCATTTTGTACAAATAACATAAGGTAATTAACTTAACAGGTGGATGTAATCTGACTTTCTATTACTAATAAGTGTTTTATCATCTGTTTTGGCTCCACCCTTAACCCATGAAATCATTTCTCTACAAGCAGCCAAAGGAATATTAGCGTGTGTGTGTGTGTGTGTGTGTGTGTGTGTGTGTGTGAGTGTAGTGTGTTGTGTATGCATGTGTGTGAGTTTCTGGAGTACTGTTAACATTGGATTGTTGGATATCCCCTTTCATTGCTTCCCTGACCTCTTGTCTTGTTAAGCTTAGACAGGGTCTCTTGCTCAACCTGACGCTCACCAATTGGCTACAGTGCTGGGCAGTGTGTACCTGGGATTCTCCTGCCTCTGTCTATCAACAACGGGATGAAAAGCTGCCACACCCAGTTTGTACCCGAGTGTTATGGGTCCCCATGCTGGAGCAGTGGACCACATTACCTGCTGAGCCATCTCCCCAGAGTCAAGTCTTCTTTGTTTTTAAAGTGAAAGGACAGTTGTGTTAGTTGCATATATGAAAAACCACACTCTAGAAGGTTCTAGGTCCCTGTGCAGTCAGTGCCTACCAATGTCTACAGCACTGCCTTTTGTCTGAGACCATCCCGTGAGAAAGCAAGCCCTTCACAATCTCCCTAGGCGAAATGGCCTTTGCTAGGAGCTGGTTATCACCCCCTCCTCCCTATTCCCTTCCTGGCACCTGAGGCTGCAAAAGCTGAATTATAGTCCCCTCTTCCCTATCTCTTCCTGAACTCCCATGCCATCCAAGGACAGGAGTTATGCCTGAGCCCAGCCTGACACCCAATGCTGTCAAGGAGGATCTATGTTCCAAAGATAAGATGCAGAGTGCCCACTGCCTTGTGCCTGACTTTGCCCCCCATGTCAGCAGATGCCCACTTCTTTGTTCTTTGTAAAATTCCCCCTCGACCCCTCCCCTACTCCCCAAGATGTATGCTTTAAAATGAAGGCACCTCAGCATAATAAACGAGACCTGGACAAATTAGCTTGGTCTCCTGCTTTCTTTCCCTTCCTCTCATCCCCTTCCAAGTTTGCGGTCCCCCTTGCACCCACAAATAACTGAATCCCACGGGACGGGATAGGCTTTCTTTTCCTTTGCAGGCAGGACTCTAACCCATGTAAGGCCTTCTTTCTCACAACTAACAAGTTCCCACCTCAGGGCCTTGGGGCTCTACATTCCTTTGGAGGACTCTCCCCAGCCCCTTAGGCTCAGCTGTTTCTTCTCTTCATCTCAGACTTAGCTCGAAAGTTGCTTCCTCTAGGAAGCCTTTTCTGACTGCCACTGTTGATCTCCTGCCCCTACCCCTGCCCCAGTTATTATTACATCACCTCATTTTTTTCTCTCAATAGGACACACAGGAGGACTGTAGATGTAGCTCAGTGATAGAGTCCTTCTCCAGCATGCACAAAACTCTGAGTTGTAACTCCACCCACCCCGCCCCCGCCTTGACCCCAGAACAAAATAAACTGTGCATAGAGTGTATTCCTACTTATGAGAGGTAGAGGCAGGAGGCTCAGGAGTTCAAGGTTATCCTTAGCTATGTATCAATTTGGAGGATAACCTGGGGGATACATGAGCCTAAACACACACAGACACACAACTTCAAAATGACACATTCATATGATAGAGACCCAAACCTCTGATTTTTCTTAGATTAAATCCCCATAGTACAATAGATGCTCTCTTCTGGAGTTTCTGAAGACAACTACAGTGTACTTACATATAATAAATAAATAAATAAATAAATAAATAAATAAATAAATATTAAGAAGCAGATGCTTTACCGATAAGTGCAAATCGTTCTATAATGGAAGCTTCCAGAACAGATTGGGGTTGAGATGTATTGTAAGTTCAGTGAAATGAGTGCTCTCATCTTGTCTGACTCAATATTTGGCCAAAAACCAATCACTTCACATATCAGTGAGGATGGAGACAGGCAGAGAAATGGGTGGTTTGCGTCTCACTGTGCACCAAGATCTATTAGTATTATTCTTATTAATAATAATTCTTTTTTCTACAGTCCAGTCATTATCCCCCTCCTGGTCTAACCTCTGACAGTTTCTCATCCCTTTCCTCTTCCCAGTCTCCAAGATGATGTCCCTCCCTGCTGCCCCCATGCACCAAGATCTTAGTGCTGTGGTTTGCTCTGTTTCTTTTCTGCTGCCTTACATATTCTCTGCTTAATGCTTCAAGGAAGGAGAGTAGCCAAGACCACGAATTTTGCACAGACAGGCTGAGAAAGAATTGAAAAGAGCTGGACCCTCACGCTCAGGTTTGGGGTTGACTCTGAAAGATGACCAAGACACTTCCCAAGCAGTTAAGAACAAGAAAGTGTTCCAGGCCAAGTATTTGGTGCGAGGGTATGAAGGTGTGTGAAGATGAGGAAGCTCACAATGTTCCAGGGTCAAAAGCTAGCTAGCCTGTCCTACAGGAAGTCAATGAGGAGCAGAGCTGCTCTCAGTGGGGAAACACAGAGGGGCGCTGTGAGCTCTGGGGAAGGGCAGCTTGAAGTCTCAAGGATGTGGCTGACACTCTCTGCTGAGCAGGTCTAGTGTACTGCAGATGCTTTAGTGTGGGGCTCTTGGGTGAGTGCTGCAACTTCTCAACTCTTTACAGGTGAATGAATGGTGTGGTCAAGAAAGTTTCTCAGACGGGGCATGGTGGCACATGCCTTTAATCCCAGCACCTAGGAGGCAGAGGCAGGCAGATTTCTGTGTTTGAGGCCAGCCTGGTCTACAAAGTGAGTTCTAGGACAGCCAGGGCTATACAGAGAAACTCTGTCTCAAAAAAAAAAAATGAAAGAAAGGAAGAAAGGAAGAAAGGAAGAAAGGAAGAAAGAAAGAAAGAAAGGAAGAAAGAAAGAAAGAAAGAAAGAAAGAAAGAAAGAAAGAAAGAAAGAAAGAAAGAAAGAAAGAAAGAAAGTTTCTCAGTGGAAGAGAGGTAAAGCAGGGTCACCTCTGAGGAGCCAGTGACAGGTTGGTATGTGAGTAATGGTGTGGTGTTGTGGTTCTAGATTCTCCCTGGCCTCGCCATTATTGGGGTGTGCTTTAGCATCCCTGGGGTGTCCACTGCATACATCCACAATTTCACCAACAGGGGCAAGGAAACAGCTGCTCAAGTTCAGCCCCAAGGGCCTGGAGAACATTGACTAAGGAAGTGTTTTCTAGGCTGATGAGAAAAATCACTCAGCTATGGTCATCAGTTCCTGTTAGAAGGATATGCATCATATTATATATTATGTGCATGTTATGAAATGCATAATAAAAAATGTTTCCCAGTCATTCATGGCTGAGTCCCACAGAACCTGTCAAAGTTATTCTTAGTGGAAGGCCCCTACACATGCAGGCAGGGTTTGGAGGTGCTTAGAGGTCAGAGGGTAGCTGGGAGAAGGATTGGGGGAAGGTCTAGAGTAGAATCAAGAGCTTCACTTTTATTTCATAGACAATAGGAAAACACTAGAGAAATGCCGGCCCCATCTAAAGGAGAGGGAGAGAAACCTATGAATGCATACACATGCTGAAGGAAGAGGGATTTTTTTGTTTGTTTTTTTGTTTTCTAGAAATAGGATCTCACTATGTCTGGCTTCTAATCGGCTTTACTGCCCGGAATTTGTAGCGTCAAATTCCTAAGCTTCCCACTCAGCCTCACTGGTGCTGGGATCACAGGCATGCACCACCACACCCAGCTATGAAGAGAGTGCTGTGATCTAAGAAAAAAAAATAAAGTATTGCAAGCACTCTTTAAAAGCTTTAGCAAAAGCTATCTGCATATGGAGTGCTAATTAAACTCTTATTTTTTTTTGGTTTGTTTTGCTTTCCCTTGAAAACAAACCCTGCCCTCCTCTGGCACTTGTTTGTATTATTCTACGTGCTTGAAAACAACAAATGGCATTCCCTTAATTGCTGAAAGACAAATAATATTTATAACACTAGTTGCCTTTGCTTGCATTTCAGTGTATCAGGGCTTTAATCCTATATGTATTTAATTCCAGGAGCATGAATCAGAGTTGGGAGGGCCACTGCTCGTCCTCTTGGCAGGAAAGGTAGAATTGTATTCAAAGTGGGCTGGTAAATACTGAAAGCCTAGTCTCTGAAAATAGATGTGTGTGTATATCCATAAATACACTTATTTTATGTTTGCTGACTTATAGACTGGACAGCACCCAGCCTGCAAAGGATTCAGAGATATCCACTACTCTATAGTGAAGCCCATGTAGCTAATTGATTCTCATACATGCTTCCATTGATTTTTGCCAAGTGCTTGCATCAATACCCAGTCTGCAGTTTAACCATGGATGGAAAAAATAAGACGTAGAAGAAATGCTTATTATCCAACACAGTCAGCAAAGAAGTAGCTGCTGTCATTGACAGATGAGTCTATTTATTACATCAATGTCAGTTGGCATTTGTTTACGTTAATGAACAAGGAAGGCTGATAAAGATGTCTGGTGTAACTTCATCTGCCCATGACACCTGTGGCCTCCTTGCTATAACAGAGAGGATTGGCAGCGTTTTTCCACAAACATCTTTGCTACACAAAATGCAGTGGCTCAGATGTGCCTGCCTGTGAATATAATCCTCAACAAAGCCACAATATTCTGCTGCCTTGTTTGACTTAGACAATCAGTTAAGCAAGAAGTCCAGTCATGGTCAGCGGCTGCCCATTTCTCTGGTGTAAATACTCCTATGAAGCAATTTCAAGCTTCCAGACTATTGAACTGGGAAGAGATGCACAGTGACATACCACTATGTAGTATTTCTACCACATACACAAGTTCCCAAACCCACCTTTCCTGACTGTGTGGCAGAGCTCACCTGACTAGCCCCCACAGACTCCAGTTTAAGGCTCCTTTATCTAGGACTGTCTACTTTATTTCAGCACTGAGAGTCTACAGATTTATTAAAATGAAAAAATGAACAGTCTTTGTGTGCTGTTCTGTAAAATAAGCTGAGGCTAGATCTGCTTGTCATTCATTTTCTAAAGTCAATCATAAAGGTGACACAGAATACACACATTTTCAAATGTTGAGGCCTAAACTGGGCATGGTGGCACTTACTTTTAATCCCAGAACTCAGGAATGTAGAGGCAGGCAAATCTCTGTGAGTTTGAGGCCAGCCTGGTCTACAAGAAAATTCCAGGCTATCCAGGCTACAAAGTAGACCCTGTCTCAAAAAATAAGAACAAACACAAGTGTCTGGGCCCAAGGATGAGCTTCCTAAGGTATTTTCTTTCTTTTCAGAAACAAACACAAAACATGGATAATGGGATCATGAACACTAGAGCAGAGACTCGTGGTGTAGACATGAGCACATCTAGGGCATAGCTCAGTGTAAGAACACCTTTTAAAGGGGAATGATTCAGGGTTGAGAGCAGGTTCAACTCCCAGCACAGAAGTTTACAATCATCTGTAATTCCAGTTCCAGGGGATGTGATGCCCTGTCTGGTCTCTGAGAGCACTGCATGCATTTGGTACACAGACATACATGAAAGCAAAACAGCCACATACAATAATGACAAAAACTTTAAAATGGGTGTGAATGTGTGCATGTATATGTGTGCAGTTGTGCATGTGTGTGTGCATGTGTATGTGTGCACTTGTACATGTGTGTGCATGTGTGTGAGTGTGTTTTAAAGATAGTTGTGGGGTGGATAAATGATGACTTGGCAGTTTAAAGTAGTTGTTGCTCCTCCAGAGGAATGGGGTTCAGTTCCTAACACTCACATGGTGGCTTACAACTATCTGTTCAGGAAGTGGTGGCACATGCTTTTATTCCCAACATTTGGGAGGCAGAGGCAGGTGCATTTCTGAGTTAGAGGCTAGCCTGTTCTACAGAGTGAATTACAGGACAGCCAGGGCTATACAGAGAAACCCTGTCTCGAAAAAAAAAACAAAAACAAAAACAAAAACAAAGCAAAACCCAAAACCTAGTTAGGGAAGCAGAAAACCAGCCTGAGTAGGACCACAGGCCTCTTCCGGCCGAACCAGCACCAGGGTAGCTAGAGCGCAGGGTCAGCTGACACCCGCCAGCTACCCAGGACCCCCACCACAGGATTTTGAGACTGCTGGTGAGTGGAACACAGCTTCTGCTCCAGTCCAATCACGCGGGACCTGAGACTGCTTTGGTTGGGGAGGCAGAAATCCGGCCTCAGTAGGGCCACAAGCCTCTCTGGTCAGAAAAGCGCCGGGGTAGCTAGGGCGCAGGGTTGGCTGACACCTACCAGCTACCCACAACACCCGCCACAGGATCTTAAGACTTCTGGTGAGTGGAACACAGCTTCTGCTCCAATCCAATTGCGCGCAGGACATGAGACTGCATTAGTTAGGGAAGCAGAAAACCGGCCTGAGTAGGACCACAGGCCTCTTCCGGCCGGACCTGCACTGGGGTAGCTAGAGCGCAGGGTGGGCTGACACCCGCCAGCTACCCAGGATCCCCGCCACAGGATTTTGAGACTGCTGGTGAGTGGAACACAGCTTCTGCTCCAGTCCAATCACTCGGGACCTGAGACTGCTTTGGTTCGGAGGCAGAAATCCGGCCTCAGTAGGGCCACAAGCCTCTCTGGTCAGAAAAGCACCGGGGTAGCTAGGGCGCAGGGTCGGCTGACACCCGCCAGCTACCCACGACCCCCGCCATAGGATTTTGAGACTGCTGGTGAGTGGAACACAGCTTCTGCTCCAGTCCAATCACGCGGGAACTGAGACTGCTCTGGTTGGGGAGGGAGAAATCCGGCCTACATAGGGCCACAAGCCTCTTCCAGTCAGAAAAGCACCGGGGTAGCTAGGGCGCAGGGTCGGCTGACACTCACCAGCTACCCACAACACCTGCCACAGGATCTCTAAGACTTCTGGTGAGTGGAACACAGCTTCTGCTCCAATCCAATTGCGCGCAGGACCTGAGACTGCATTAGTTAGGGAAGCAGAAACCGGCCTGAGTAGGGCCACAGGCCTCATCCGGCCGGATCAGCACCAGGGTAGCTAGAGCGCAGGGTTGGCTGACACCCGCCAGCTACCCACGACCCCCGCCATAGGATTTTGAGACTGCTGGTGAGTGGAACACAGCTTCTGCTCCAATCTTTAAACAGTGACAACGACAACAACTAACCCCAGAGATTACCAGATGGCGAAAGGTAAACGTAATAATCTTACTAACAGAAACCAAGACCACTCACCATCATCAGAACCCAGCACTCCCACTTCGCCCAGTCCAGGGCACCCCAACACACCAGAAAAGCTAGACACGGATCTAAAAGCATATCTCCTGATGATGGTAGAGGACTTCAAGAAGGACTTTAATAACACACTTAAAGAAATACAAAGGAACACTGGCAAACAGGTAGAAGACAGTAAAGAGGAAGCACAAAAATCCCTTAAAGAATTGCAGGAGAACACTGCTAAAGTGTTACAAATCCTTAAAGGAAAACAGGATAACATAATCAAACAGGTAGAAGTCCTTACAGAAAAACAGGAAAACACATCCAAACAGATGATGGAAACTAACAAAACCATACTAGACCTAAAAGGGGAAGTAGACACAATAAAGAAAACCCAAAATGAGGCAACACTGGAGATAGAAACCCTAGGAAAGAAATCTGGAACCATAGATACGAGCATCAGCAACAGAATACAAGAGATGGAAGAGAGAATCTCAGGTGCAGAAGATTCCATAGAGAACATCGGCACAACAATCAAGGAAAATGTAAAATGCAAAAAGATCCTAACTCAAAACATCCAAGAAATACAGGACACAATGAGAAGACCAAACCTACGGATAATAGGAGTGGATGAGAATGAAGATTTTCAACTCAAAGGACCAGCAAACATCTTCAACAAAATTATAGAAGAAAACTTCCCAAATCTAAAGAAAGAGATGCCCATGAACATACAAGAAGCCTACAGAACTCCAAATAGACTGGACCAGAAAAGAAATACCTCCCGACACATGATAATCAGAACAACAAATGCTCTAAATAAAGATAGAATACTAAAAGCAGTAAGAGAAAAAGGCCAAGTAACATATAAAGGCAAGCCTATCAGAATTACACCAGATTTCTCACCAGAGACTATGAAAGCCAGAAGATCCTGGACGGATGTTATACAGACACTAAAAGAACACAAACTCCAGCCCAGGCTACTATACCCAGCCAAACTCTCAATTAACATAGATGGGGAAACCAAAGTATTCCACGACAAAACCAAATTCACACATTATCTCTCCACGAATCCAGCCCTTCAAAGGATAATAACAGAAAAAAACCAATACAAGGACAGGAACCACGCCCTAGAAACAACAAGAAGGTAATCCCTCAACAAACCTAAAAGAAGGCAGCCACAAGAACAGAATGCCAACTTTAACAACAAAAATAACAGGAAACAACAATTACTTTTCCTTAATATCTCTTAATATCAATGGACTCAACTCCCCGATAAAAAGACATAGACTAACAAACTGGCTACACAAACAAGACCCAACATTTTGCTGCTTACAGGAAACTCATCTCAGAGAAAAAGATAGACACTATCTCAGAATGAAAGGCTGGAAAACAATTTTCCAAGCAAATGGTATGAAGAAACAAGCTGGAGTAGCCATTCTAATATCTGATAAGATTGACTTCCAACCCAAGTCATTAAAAAAGACAGGGAGGGACACTTCATACTCATCAAAGGTAAAATCCTCCAAGAGGAACTATCAATCCTGAATATCTATGCTCCAAATATAAAGGCAGCCACATTCATTAAAGAAACTTTAGTAAATCTCAAAGCACACATTGCACCTCATACAATAATAGTGGGAGACTTCAACACACCACTTTCACCAATGGACAGATCATGGAAACAGAAACTAAACAGGGACACAGTGAAACTAACAGAAATTATGAATCAAATGGATCTGGCAGATATCTACAGAACATTCTATCCTAAAACAAAAGGATATTCCTTCTTTTCAGCACCTGATGGTACCTTCTCCAAAATTGACCACATAATTGGTCACAAAACAGGCCTCAACAGATACAAAAATATTGAAATTGTCCCATGCATCCTATCAGATCACCATGGACTAAGGCTGATCTTCAATAACAAAATAAATAATAGAAAGCCAACCTTCACGTGGAAACTGAACAACACTCTTCTCAATGATACCTTGGTCAAGGAAGGAATAAAGAAAGAAATCAAGGACTTTTTAGAGTTCAATGAAAATGAAGCCACAACATACCCAAACTTATGGGATGCAATGAAAGCATTTCTAAGAGGAAAACTCATAGCTCTGAGTGCCTCCAAAAGGAAACTAGAGAGAGCACACATTAGCAGCTTGACAACATACCTAAAAGCACTAGAACAAAAGGAAGCAAATTCACCCAAGAGGAGTAGACGGCAGGAAATAATCAAACTCAGGGGCGAAATCAACCAAGTGGAAACAAGAAGAACTATTCAAAGAATCAACCAATCAAGGAGCTGGTTCTTTTAGAAAATCAACAAGATAGATAAATCCTTAGCCAGACTCACTATAGGGCACAGGGAAAGAATCCTAATTAACAAAATCAGAAATGAAAAAGGAGACATAACAACAGATCCTGAAGACATTCAAAACACCATCAGATCCTTCTACCAAAGGCTATACTCAACAAAACTGGAGAACCTGGATGAAATGGAGAAGTTCCTAGACAGATACCAGGTACCAAAGTTGAATCAAGATCAGGTTAATGATCTAAACAGCCCTATATCCCCCAAAGAAATAGAAGCAGTCATTAATAGTCTCCCAACTAAAAAAAGCCCAGGACCAGATGGGTTTAGTGCAGAGTTCTATCAGACTTTCAAAGAAGATCTAATCCCAGTTCTCCACAAACTATTCCACAAAATAGAAAAAGAAGGTACTCTACCCAACTCATTCAAAGAAGCCACAATTACTCTGATACCTAAACCACAAAAAGACCCAACAAAGATAGAAAACTTCAGACCAATATCCCTTATGAATATTGATGCAAAAATCCTCAATAAAGTTCTTGCTAACCGAATCCAAGAACACATCAAAACAATTATCCATCCTGACCAAGTAGGTTTCATCCCAGGGATGCAGGGATGGTTCAATATACGAAAATCCATCAACATAATCCAGTATATAAACAAACTCAAAGACAAAAACCACATGGTCATCTCGTTAGATGCGGAAAAAGCATTTGACAAGATCCAACACCCATTCATGATAAAAGTCTTGGAAAGATCAGGAATTCAAGGCCCATACCTAAACATGATAAAAGCAATCTACAGCAAACCAGTAGCCAACATCAAAGTAAATGGTGAGAAGCTTGAAGCAATCCCTCTAAAATCAGGGACTAGACAAGGCTGTCCACTTTCTCCATACCTATTCAACATTGTACTTGAAGTCCTAGCCAGAGCAATTCGACAACAAAAGGAGATCAAAGGGATACAAATTGCAAAAGATGAAGTCAAAATATCACTTTTTGCAGATGATATGATAGTATATATAAGTGACCCTAAAAATTCCACCAGAGAACTCCTAAGCCTGATAAACAGCTTCGGTGAAGTAGCTGGATAGAAAATTAACTCAAACAAATCAATGGCCTTTCTCTACACAAAGAATAAACAGGCTGAGAAAGAAATTAGGGAAAAAACACCCTTCTCAATAGTCACAAATAATATAAAATATCTTGGCATGACTCTAACTAAGGAAGTGAAAGATCTGTATAACAAAAACTTCAAGTCTCTGAAGAAAGAAATTCTAGAAGATCTCAGAAGATGGAAAGATCTCCCATGCTCATGGATTGGCAGGATCAACATTGTAAAAATTGCTATCTTGCCAAAAGCAATCTACAGATTCAATGCAATCCCCATCAAAATTCCAAATCAATTCTTCAACGAATTAGAAAGTGCAATCTGCAAATTCATCTGGAATAACAAAAAACCTAGGATAGCAAAAACTCTTCTCAAGGATAAAAGAACCTCTGGTGGAATCACCATGCCGGACCTAAAGATCTACTACAGAGCAATTGTGATAAAAACTGCATAGTACTGGTATAGTGACAGACAAATAGACCAATGGAATAGAAATGAAGACCCAGAAATGAACCCACACGCCTACGGTCACTTGATCTTCGACAAGGGAGCTAAAAACATCCAGTGGAAGAAAGACAGCATTTTCAACAAATGGTGCTGGCACAACTGGTTGTTAACATGTAGAAGAATGCGAATCGATCCATTCCTATCTCCTTGTACTAAGGTCAAGTCTAAGTGGATCAAGGAACTTCACATAAAACCAGAGACACTGAAACTTATAGAGGAGAAAGTGGGGAAAAGCCTTGAAGATATGGGCACAGGGGAAAAATTCCTGAATAGAACAGTAATGGCTTGTGCTGTAAGATCGAGAATTGACAAATGGGACCTCATGAAACTACAAAGCTTCTGCAAGGCTAAAGACACCATCAATAAGACAAAAAAAACCACCAACAGATTGGGAAAGGATCTTCACCTATCCTAAATCAGACAAGGGACTAATATCCAATATATATAAAGAACTCAAGAAGGTGGACTCCAGAAAGTCAAATAACCCCATTAAAAAATGGGGCTCAGAACTGAACAAAGAATTCTCACCTGAGGAATACCGAATGGCAGAGAAGCACCTGAAAAAATGTTCAACATCCTTAATCATCAGGGAAATGCAAATCAAAACAACCCTGAGATTCCACCTCACACCAGTCAGAATGGCTAAGATCAAAAATTCAGGTGACAGCAGATGCTGGCGAGGATGTGGAGAAAGAGGAACACTCCTCCATTGTTGGTGGGATTGCAAGCTTGTACAACCACTCTGGAAATCAGTCTGGCGGTTTCTCAGAAAATTGGACATAGTACTACCGGAGGATCCAGCAATACCTCTCCTGGGCATATATTCAGAAGATGTCCCAACCGGTAAAAAGGACACATGCTCCACTATGTTCATAGCAGCCCTATTTATAATAGCCAGAAGCTGGAAAGAACCCAGATGTCCCTCAGCAGAGGAATGGATACAGAAATTATGGCACATTTACACAATGGAATACTACTCAGCTATTAAAAAGAATGAATTTATGAAATTCCTAGCTAAATGGATGGACCTGGAGGGCATCATCTTGAGTGAAGTAACACAATCACAAAAGAACTCACACAATATGTATTCACTGATAAGTTGATATTAGCCGAAAACTTAGGATACCCAAGATATAAGATACAATTAGCTAAACGCATGAAACTCAAGAAGAATGAAGACCAAAGTGTGGACACTGTGCCCCTTCTTAGAATTGGGAACAAAACACCCAGGGAAGGAGTTACAGAGACAAAGTTCGTAGCTGTGATGAAAGGATGGACCATTTAGAGACTGCCGTATCCAGGGATCCATGCCATAAGCAACTTCTAAATGCTGACACCATTGCATACACTAGCAAGATTTTGCTGAAAGGACCCAAATATAGCTTGTTGCCCGCCACTTTTGTTCCCCCTGGTAAGAACACACTCAGGGCAACCGGAATCTTCTGCGGCACAAGCTTTATTGCTTACCCCATCAGGAGCCAGTGGAGAAGAGAGCCAGAGAGAGAGAGAGATGGCGGAGCCCCCTCCCTTTTATGGAGGACTGTCCTCCGCCTCGGACGTGTCACTCCCTGATTGGCTGCAGCCCATCAGCCAGAGTTGTCGTCACGGGTGGGAAACTACCCCAGCGCATGTGCAGATGGTTTGTTTACTACTTAGAACACAGGTGTCAGTGCCATCTTATAATGGCGAATGTGAGGACGGCTCCTTACATCTCCCCCTTTTCTTTTATTTAAGAGCAATAGGCCACCCATAATAATGAGAGTGGAGATAGAGGTCAAATCCCCAGTGTGTAAAATAGGGGCTTTACACAAAACCTCCTCCCAGGCTCATCACCCGAAGGGGTCTTGGTCTGCTCCCGTGTCGTTTTTCCTGGGGGAAGGACACTTGGACACTCAACCTTCTTGAAAGATGACATGTCTCCCTAGAATAGGCTCATAAATGCCACAGAGCCCTTCTACTGCAGTGCTTAGCCGTGCAACTCTCTCGGGCTGCTGAAGCACACTCACTCTATCCCGTGCAATGAGACTAGCCTCGTGGGGTGCAAGAGCTGAGTGGCCAGCGACCTATTGCTTAAGCATAGATAACCATATATCAGGGGAAGCACCATGTTCTAGTGCTGCAAGCGCCTGGGAAATAACCACCATGTCTCTCCTAATTTGGGCCTTAAGCTTACAGACCAATCAGAGAAGCAACACTAATCCACAGCAAAGAACAGCTCCAAATAATTCCACCCCCACCCGTTCTTTAAAGAAGTAAAACGTTGAAAAGATAGTCCTTAGGTCAGGGACAGGTCCAAGTGCGTGGGGCAAGTCTCAATTTTCAAAGGGTCTGTTAAAATTTAGCCGTCCAATTCTGTATCTCCCAACGCTGCTCTCCCTTTGTTGTTATCGCACTGGACATCACCAAGACGAGGGACATCAGTATTCCCTTGGTCAGTCTGGATTTTTCGGGTGAGTTTTTCTGGTATCCAAAATGGGTTGTCTTCATTCTGTGGAAAAACACAAACAGCTCCCCTGGATCCTATCAAAATAGGATCCGGTCCTTTCCATTTGTTACTTAAAACATCTTTCCATTTAACCATTTCTTTGGGCCTATCTGGCTCTGAACAATGACGTTCAGCCGCTGTATCTTTGTTAATTGTCCAGTGGCTTCACCTGTTCGGGAGAGCGCCTTCCAGGCCTTAATAGCCGTGGAGGAAATTTGGGCATAAGCTCCCCAGTGATAATTTGTTTGATCAGCGGTATAAGCTCCCTGACCCGTTAACAGGTCAAAGGTCCAATCTCTCTGCTCTGGAGTCAAAGCGGCAGCATTTGCTCGGGCCTGCGTTTGTGCAGCCTCTTGCCATAGAGCTCTCCATTCCATATATTTGCCCGCACTGGGGAGAGCGGCTTTTGCAATCATTTGCCAGACGGCAGGAGTTAATGCCTCGCCAGCAAGCCTGCCTAACTGCACCAAGGTGAAATTAGCATTGGCTCCATATTTACGAACCGATTCGGCAAGCTCTTTAATCTGTGTATAATCTACCGGAGCGTGAACACACCCACCCTCAGCTCCTTCAAAGACCAGAAATGCCTGTTGTATCTTCCTTTGTGCCTCTCTTGAAATGAACGAGTCCACGCACTGCCTCTCTGCACAGGGCTGACGCACTACACAGGGAGGGGGCTCGCATAGGGCGGAGGTGCACTATGACCTTGAGGCCAAGCAGCAAGCTGGCCTTTGCCAGCTGCTTTTGGCTTTTTTCTTGACCTATAAGCTCGCATTTCTCTCTCATAACGAGCTGCTCCCTCCTCCAAGTCTGTTTTCTCAGAAGGGCTAATTTTTTCATCTGATTTACAGCTACTAAGAACTGGCTCTTTAAACTCATCTCTTTTCTCCTCTTTCCTTCTAATCTCTCCCCAGGTATTTTTCCCTGACATTAACTTTTCTTTTTTCCTTTGTTTTTTCTCCTCTTTCCTTCTAATCTCTCCCCAGGTATTCTTCCCTGACATTAACTTTTCCTTGGGTTCAAGACCCGTGGAAAGGCCTGTATACTTATTTGGCGCGCCATGTTTCCTCTTTGCTCCTGCTCTCTCTCCCCGCTTTACTTCTGATAGACTGTCTTGAATTTTGTCCAGAATTCTCCACCCTGCCTTAACCACTTGTTGACATGTGAAAAGAAATAAAAGGGCTTTTAACACTAGAGAAAGTTCAAGACCAGACATACCTTGTAAAGCTGTAATGAACGCGCATCCGTTCCCCAGCTGAAGAGTTCTGAACCCACACCGGATCCTTCTCAACAGTCTGTTTTCCGGGAACACTTCATTAACCGCCCCTTCCCCGTGATGTAGTAGCTCCTGGGTTTCAGCACCATTTGTTGCCCGCCACTTTTGTTCCCCCTGGTAAGAACACACTCAGGGCAACCGGAATCTTCTGCAGCACAAGCTTTATTGCTTACCCCATCAGGAGCCAGTGGAGAAGAGAGCCAGAGAGAGAGAGAGATGGCGGAGCCCCCTCCCTTTTATGGAGGAATGTCCTCCGCCTCGGACGTGTCACTCCCTGATTGGCTGCAGCCCATCAGCCAGAGTTGTCGTCACGGGGAAGGCAGAGCACATGGGGTGGGAAACTACCCCAGCACATGTGCAGATGGTTTGTTTACTACTTAGAACACAGGTGTCAGTGCCATCTTATAATGGCGAATGTGAGGACGGCTCCTTACATCAGCTGTCTCTTGTGAGATGATGCCGGTGACTAGCAAACACAGGAGTGGATGTTCACAGTCAGCTATTGGAAGTATCACAGGGCTCCCAATGGAGAAGCTAGAGAATGTACCCAAGGAGCTAAAGGGATCTGCAACCCTATTGTCGGAACAACATGATGTACTAACCAGAACCCCGGAGCTCTTGTCTCTAGCTGCATATGTATCGAAAGATGGCCTAGTCGGCCATCATTGGAAAGAGAGGCCCATTGGACTTGCAAACTTTATATGCCCCAATGTAGGGGAATGCCAGGGCCAAAAGAATGGGAATGGGTGGGTAGGGAAGTGGGGGGCGCTATGGGGGACTTTTCGGATAGCATTGAAAATGTAACTGAGAAAAATATGTAATAAAATATTAAAAATTAAAAAACAAAAAACAACAACAACAAAAAAAACCAAAACCCAAAACCAAAACCCAAAACAGCTATCTGTAACTCCAGTTCAAGGGGATCTGACACCCTCTCTGGTCTTTGGGCACACCAGCAAAAAATTGACCCCCAGATCTAAATTTCTATCTGTGTTATAATTGTGTGATGCCAAATCCTTCCCTGCCTCTGTCTCCAAAGCACAAACCGTGAGGTGAGTGATCCACACATGTGGCTGTCTCTCACCTTGGGTGTAAATGGGTTGCTTTCACAACATTATCTGGGTGCAAGTACTCTAGGAGGTGGAGGAGAAAGTCCCAGTGACATTTCCCTGTTCACATCACGGGTCTTTGTGGGTGTCCCTATTTTATTGCATTGTTTACCACAAAGTTCCTTTAAGACTCAGATCTGTTCATTCCCAGAGGAATAATTTACAAGTTAACTGCAAGCAAACTGGAAATGTCTGTGTTAAACCACACAAGCCTCCAGAAAATTCCAGAGCTGAGAACATTACCTTTTCCCTTGGCTGGACAGTGAGAAATCTCAGGTTCTTGGGAATTACTAGAGCCAGAACATTCTTCTGGAAAATGGGCTGTTAGCCAATCTTACTGGGCACCAGGCATGGGCTTTTCTATCCTTCTTCCTTTGGTTTCCTTAGCTGAATTGAGTAAAGGATGAAGTTTACGTTGCCTACAGGATTAGAGACTTCTGTCTTTTGGTCTTGCTGGTTTGGAGCCTGTAGGTGAGGCAAGACATCGTGGTGGAAGAATGCAGGGGAGGGGAGATGCTCACAGCATGACAGAGAGGAATCAGATAGAGGATAGAAGCCAGACTTCCAGCATTTTCTTCCCTGAAAGGATCTAGTAACACTTGCCCAACAAAGGCCTCTCTGCTAGCTTCCATTATCTCCCAGAAGCACTGTTGAGAGGATGCTGATGATGTCATCAGAAGTCTATAAGTCTTTATCCAGACCTTTTTAGCTCTTCAAAGTCTCAAAAAGAATCCACTTGTCTGAGAGAGGGTCTCACTGTGAAGCCCAGGTTAGCCACAGCCTAAGAGAGATCTGCCTGTTTCTTTCTTCAGAGTGCTGGGATTAAAGGTATGGCCACCACACTTGGCAAAGGTCTAGTTGTTAAAAATAACTCTCAGTGGTAAAACTGATCTGAAGTGTGGGGCGTGGTGGCACACGCCTTTAATCCCAGCACTCGGGAGGCAGGGGCAGGCAGATTTCTGAGTTCGAGGCCAGCCTGGTCTACAAAGTGAGTTTCAGGACAGCCAGGGCTACACAGAGAAACCCTGTCTCAAAGAAAAAAACAACAAAAAAAATTAAAACAAAATAAAACTGATCTGAAGTGAACTTGTATGAATTTACGCATAGTTCTTGCTTATCCCAACTTCTGGGATAACAAACCCTTTCTCTCTCTGCTACTGCTCTGATGTGGTTTGTCCCCTAATGGTCCTCGTATTGTAGTCTTGGCCTTGGTGTCATGGTGGGGCTCAGGTGGGGACTAGAAGGAGTTAGGGCACTGAGGGTACTATCCTTGGAAGCAATTAAGGGAGTTTTCTTGGGAACCTCCATTAGTTCTCATTAAAGCGAGTTCTAAAGTAGGAAGTTTGATGTCTGTTTTTCTGGCTTCCAGCCTGTGATCAATCTTACAAGTAAATAATGTCAACATTATGCTACCACCTACATGAAGCTACATGGAAGGGGCTGCTTGATCTTAGACTGTACACCTCTGTCCTAGTTTGTTTTCTGTGCTGTGATAAAACACTGATTAAAACGAACTCGAGGAAGGAAAGGGTTTAACTGGGCTACAGGTTATAGACCATTATTCAGGAAAGCCAAGGCAGGAACCGGAGGCTGAAGCAAAGATCGTGGAGGAATGGTGCTTACTGGCTTGCCTTCCTTGATCTACTTAGCCTCTTTCTTACACAGGCCAGGCTCACCTGCCTAGGAATTGTGTCACCCACAGTGGACTGGGCCATCTACATCAATTCATAATCATGAAAATGTCATACAGACATGTCTTAATCCCAATCTGATGGAAACAATTCCATGACTGAGCTTCTCCTTCCAGTTATATCTAGGTTTGTGTCCAGTTGACAAAACTAACCAGGGCAGCTTCCAAATCCACTAGCTAACTTCCTCCCCTCTCCACTCCCCTTACTGTTCTTATTTTCTCCTGGTGTCGAGATGAACCCACAGGCTCTATATACTCCAGACAAGCACTAGCAATGTACCATTTGGGCAACATCCTAGCCAACCTCCTCTTCTCAAAAATTTCAACCTCAGGTATATTAGAGCAACAGAAATAGACCAGTACACCCAAAGTAAAAAAATAATAGGACTATAGTCTTTTATATAAAAAATATAGGCTCAAATATATATGGATTCATAATTTCTCAGACTTTAAAAGTAACATAATTTTACATGGTATGTACATTGAACCAGCCCCTAGTGAGGTCTAAAAGAATACTTTATGATCGATGGCATTTATATTTTACAGCTAAACATAAATGTTTGTATGGGTTAAGTGAAATTGTATATTGCCTCACTTCAGTTTTAGTACAATTTTATCCTTGAGAATTATTATATCTTTTTTGAGTCAGGGTTTCTCTGTATAGAGCCCTGGCTATCCTGGAACTCACTTTGTAGACTTGGCTGTCCTTAAACTCATAGAGATCCACCTGTCTCTGACTCCTGAGTTCTGAGGTTAAAGTGATGTGACACTATGCCCAACAAGAATTATTTTAAAAAATAGATATTTCAGGTATGTTTTAAAATAAACTTAGTGGTGTCCGTCTCTCTAATGGTAATACCAGCATCTTCTTTTCTGGATGCATTAAAAATATGTAAATGAGGGCTGGGGTAGTAACTCTGTGTTCGAGCACTTGCCTATAGGTTCAAGGCCTTGGATTCAATCCTCAGAACCACATACAAAGGAGTGGGTAGTGTTCTCTTGATTCCTGTTCAACATTTAAACTTTAAATTATGTTCATGTCTGTCTGTGTGTGTGTGTCTGTGTGTTTATGTGTTTGTGTGTGTGTCCCTTTGTTGTGTCTCTGTGTCTGAGTCTCTGTGTGTGTTTGTGTCTGTGTGTGTGTCTCTGTGTATGTCTCTGTGTGTCTGTGTATGTGTTTGTGTGTGTGTCTGTGTGTATATGTGCCTGTGTGTGTCTGTGTGTGTCTGTGTATGTATGTGTGTTTCCCTGTGTTTGTATGTGTGTGTATATGTCTTTGTGTATGTCTCTTTGTGTCTGTGTATGTATGTGCCTGAGTGTGTGTGTCTGTGTGTGTCTGTGTGTTTGTATGTGCCTGTGTGTGTGTATGTGTGTGTGTCTCTCTGTGTGTGTCTGTGTGTGTATGGGCCTGTGTGTGTGTCTGTGTCTGTGACTCTGTGTGTGTCTGCGTCTGCGAGTGTATGTGTGTCTGTGTCTGTGTCTGTGTGTCAGTGTGTGTCTGTGTGTGTCTCTCTGTGTGTGTCTGTGTGTGTGTCTGTGTGTGTCTGTGTGTGAGTGTCTGTGTGTGCCTGTGTGTGTGTCTGTGTGTGTGTGTCTGTGGGTGTATGTGTCTGTGTGTGTCTATGTGTGTCTGTGGGTGTATGTGTCTGTGTGTGTCTATGTGTGTCTGTGTGTGTGTCTGTGTGTGTGTGTCTGTGTGTGTCTCTGTGAGTATGTGTCTGTGTGTGTCTGTGTGTGTGTATCTGTGTCTGTGTGTTTGTATGTGTCTGTGTGTATGTGTGTCTGTGTGTGTATGTGCCTGTGTGTGTCTGGGTGTCTGTGTGTGTGTGCCTGTGGGTGTGTGTCTTTGTGTGTTTGTCTGTGTGTGTGTGTGTGTGTGTGTGTGTGTGTGTGTGTGTGTGTGTGTAGGTGTGTGTGTATGTGTGTGTGTGTGTGTGTGTGTGTGTGTATGTGTCTGTGTGTGTGTGTGTGTATGTTAAACACATTGATTCGTTTGATTGGTACTATATTATGCCAAGGAAAACCACTATTTTCTTTTAACTTCCCAAGACATCACAGAGACCAGGTCTCCAAAAATATAACCTTGAAACGTTACAGGGAATATCCTTCAATTTCAGAGAAGAACAAAAGGACTTATAGGTGGGAAGAGGGGCAGAGGGATCAGAAAATTGCTTCGTGCAGGAGAGCCTGTACTATAACACAATACCCTCGAGTTATACATGCTGAGATAGGTGTGTCCCTGAGACACTAAATGGAAGGATGTTCACAATGGTGGAAAGTGGCAGAGAGTTAGAGAGTTTTGGAATTGCAATTTATTGCCTATCATAGGAATAAAAGCTACCTATTGGCACAGCTATTTTTGAAGTCTGAACTTATTCACAGGCAGTGCTGTTAAAATACCAGAAGCCATACATAATGTCTGAACCCAGCTGCCACCTCATACAGCAGATTTGTACATGGGAGCCTTAAAAAGATTGACTGGTCTACTGTCCTATGGCAGTAGGAGACCACTTTTATTTCCCATGTTGGGTTTACAATGTCCCTCACATTCCCTCCTTTTCAGACACACAAAAGGTTTTTGTAAAGTTTCTCTAGGCTGTATTGTTGGCAGCAGCAGTAACCATGCCTCTTGCCTAGGGAGTTAGAGGGTGTGATTTTTGAGTAGTGTCTTCAGAACCTCTGGGTTTTTAAAATACAGCTGAGAATTTCTGAATGAGATATAGAAGAAAATGTCCTAATTCAGATGATTTAGTGGCCCAGTTGTGTCTGTGATCAGTCAGCTGTGAGTTGGGGTACTCTCTGAGAACCATCAGGTACAATACCCCCCTTATGCTCTACCTCTGGTTCTCTTTGGGTATCCCCCACTTCGCACAGCACATCAGTGCATTCTATGATTTTCTCAGGGTGAAGCCTGTCCTACCACCCTAAAACTGTCATCAAGTAACTGGGAGTGTCCCTAATTGTACAAGCTTAGGGAACACGATGCTTACTAGGGGTTGGAGTATTCTTCCAAGTCGAAGGTCATGGGTTTGAATTCCCATTCGGCTTGTACCATGGTCTACTCCCTATGCAAAACACCTGCCTTTACCCATGGCTTCTTAAGGCTGCAGAAGGCGCACACACAGAACATGGTCCCTATCTTTGCATCCCCAACTGTCCCTACATCTTGTCCCACTAAAGTGCCCTCGAGGATTTCACTGTCCTGTAGGGGGCGAGCTACCCACAATGTCTCACTGGCCCTTCACTTAAGTTCTGGTGGAGAATTCAGGGGGTTCTGAGGGTAACGGTGGGATTGGGGAGCAAAAGGGTGGGCTCCTCTCCAGCCGGGAAGCTAGTATGCCCGGTTCCACTCCAAGCCCTCTCGGTAATGTTGCTAGTGGTCATGGCGGGAGCGGGGTGGGAGCCGGGCACCGCAGTTTATGAGAGGGCGCGCCTTCGAACCCTAGGACGTCCGGAAGGCAGACACAAGGCCATGGCCCACAGCCACTGACAGGCCCGGAGCGCACTTTGCCTTCTTCCTGCGGCCTCCACTTCCTGGCAGCGTGGGGGCGGCAAGCGCCCGGATTGGCGGCCAGACCTTTGCCCCGCCCCGCCCCGCCCGAAGGCCACCGCTTCCCAGCCTTCCGGCGATCGGCTTGGTGGCGCGCAGTTCCCCCTGGCTGTTCGCGCCCGCAGGGAACTCGGTGTCGGCGTCTCCCGGAGGACATCGGGCAGAGCTGTGGGCTGCACGCGCCCCTGCTGCCAAGGGGCGTCCAGTGGTGGCTCCCGCGCCCTGCGGCGACTTCCGGGCCCGCGCTCCCCTTTGTCCGATTCCCCAAGCGGTGGCTGGAGCCTGCGTCGTGGGCGACGGAGGCGGCGGCAGTCCGCGCCCCGGCGCCCCGGTGATGCCGGACCAGGACCAGATCTCCGTGTCGGAATTCGTGGCCGAGACCCATGAGGACTACAAGGCGCCCACGGCCTCTAGCTTCACCACGCGCACGGCCCAGTGCCGGAACACCGTGATGGCCATCGAGGAGGTGAGCGGTAGCGTCGCCAGCGCGGGGCGGGAGGCAAGGCGGCTGGGATCGCGCTGCGCCTTGTGCACTCGGTAGGCTTCCGCGCCTGGTGCCAGATACCCAGTGCCCTCCACCTGCGCCCACATGGCTCTGTAGGCTTTGTGCATCCAGCCAGAGAACGAGCTGGAGAACGAGACACACACGTGTAGCTAAGTGAACCCAAGACTACATTTCCTTTGCTCAGAATTTTAATATGGGATAGATATTTTAAAATACTTGTGCCAGAGCTTGTTGTTCAGAGAGTTTTCAAATTAAGCTATGTCGTTACATCCTTTCCCCTTGCCTGAACAAAGCATTTGCTATTAGGCTTCGCCTGAAAAACAAACAAAAAACTAGACTATTATTAGTTCGTGTAAAATATTTGTCTTTGTAGACCTACACAGTCAGGACTAGACTCAATGAAAAATACTAGGTTCAGCATCCTGCTCTTGGAAGTGAGCTCGGGTATCCATTCTTGTCCTTCATCCTCTTCCCCTTTCTTTCCTCTCACCCCTCTTCCCAAAGATGTGCTTGTAAATCTTTTGTAGTGAGTTCAGTGAGAGCAGATTGCTTTAGTCCACTTTTCTCAGCCTGGCCTTTAGGTGCCACTGATGCCTTTAATGAGGCAGGTGGAGGATGAGGGGGATGAGAGCCCCTCCCCCATGAGGGCCTTGAAAAGCACTAGGAAGATAGTCACAGTGTTTCGAAAATGCATCATTAATGCTTATGAAAATAATTACATCAAAAAAGGTAGGATTCCCTCTGTGGAAAGGACACTTGTGTGTGATGTCCTTAAAAGAAAGCCCATGTTTATAAAGCTAGGACACTTCTCTCATTGTATTGAATCAGTTAGGTATCAGTAATACTGGCAGATGTTGGAAAGCCTGGCAAATAGGAGTTGCAATTAAAGTTGGCATGGCCTCTCTCTGATTAATTTTAGTTTATTTTGGATGAACCCAAAGCTGCTTTTCCAGGCAGTGTAGGAGATTACCCAAGAGCTCAGTTACTGGGTAGATTAAAGAGAGACTGGATTTGGTCATTCTGTTAAATTGCAGGCTGGCTTCACTCAGCCTCCTAATCAGAAAATGGATTTGAGTTGGAAACAGGGAAAACCTGAAATCTTTGCAGGCTTGTCTCATTTTAAGTAAAGCCAGCACCCGCTCTAAGATAATAGTGTGTATGAACTAATTTGAAGGGTGAAAGGACTCAGTGTGGATTACTTAAAATAATGTTTTCTTTCTCCTCCTACATTATTTAATGTTCACTTCCAATACAAAATGTTGTTCTCTCTCTAGTGTAGTAAGTAACACACCATGTTCACAATACTTGGACTTTAAGCAAATGTCTTTTTATCGTGAAATGAGACATTAGAGTAGATTTTGTGACTACAAAATGTTATGAATTTCATAGAAATACAACTTAAAAAATTATTCCCTGGCCTTCTACTTAATGAGTTAAGGAATTAGTAAACTTATGTGATTAATTTTGGCAAACCTGTTTGCTTCCGATGGAGAATATGTCTAGCCATTGTCATTTTCTGACTGAAATAGGCTTTCTTGGCTTGTATACCCGTAGCTAGAATGTCAGTAGTTCTCCAGTGCGTGGCCTGTATTACAGGTATCAAACTGTTGTGTTTAATATCTATCCCTGCTGTGCAGATAAGGAATTTGAGGCTAAGAGATTAGTTCAGGTTATAGACACAGCAAGTGGAGTTTGAATTTGGCTGGATGCTGCATACTCAAACTGCATGGCTTTTTCTAATGCTTAGTTATGGTGCTTTCTCAAAACTGCCCATAGCTAGATCAGCCACCTCCAAGTCAGGCTCCATCACTTTCCAGGTGTATGAATTGGGATGAGACCCTCCCCACCCACACACTCTTTTACAGTTTTCAGTCCACTTCACTATCTCGATAATCATGTCTATTTCTAAAGGTTCTGGTACAGTACCCAGTAGACTTAGTAAATGGTAGCTGCTTTACCAGATTTCACTGTAGTTAATATATAGACCATGGAATAAGAATGGAGCAGGGGAGGAGAAAATGGATGAATGGATGAAGGTGTGCATATAAATGGAAATTGTTGTCCTTCCCCCTAGGTGTGCCTGTGAGAGTGTGTGTGTGTTGTCTCCTGTGCTGACTGAGCACAGAGGCTGAACTTGCAATGCTTTGCTGAATAAGTTCCCCACAGCCTTTCTCTGCTCCCCATGAATCCTGGGGATCCCCTTGCAGGTTCACAAGCTTGTGTAGCAAGCACCAGACCCCCTAAGCTGTCTTCCCAGACCCCATGCATTCTCTCTAAGGAGCTTATTGTCTTGGTAACAGGTGAGAGTGTAGCTGGTTTGAAACTTTTGATTTCCTGTTGACTTTCTCTGGGTTACTTACTCTGCACAGTTTGCAAAGTGCAGAGTGCAACTGGTGTCAGCTTTGTGCTTTGGAAATAAGGGAGAAAATGAGTAGTTGTGGCATAAATCTGAAAACTGAGCTGCGCCACCCCCCACCCTCTTCCCAGCTTTGATTTTTATATCTTAGTTTATTTAAGCCTCTGGTTACTTCAAAATACTCTCGAAATAGAGAAACATTGTGTGCATTCTTGGGACACTCCTGTTGTTTGTTAGGGCTTCTTCATAGCTCCATTCATTCCTACCCTGCTCATTTGGCATTGATGTAGTTTTAAAATAAATTTGATATTGACTCTTAAGTATTAAAATTTAACTTTTTCCTTCCATGGCCACGAGTCTCTTATTCTGTTGTCCTTGGTTACCTTGGAAATTGCTTTGCTGTTCTAACTGCAAAAGGAGAATGAACATCTGGACTGTACAGACTCCCAGGGGATGCTGTTCATGGGGTCAGGCTCCGCCTAGCAGTTCCAGTGGGAACTGGCCTTGCATTTGATTCTGAGTTGTAGTCCTTTGTGACTTCTTTGTAAACCAGCTCCTTCAGAATCCCAGGTAACAGATTTTGTATCTATGGTCAGAAGGATGCCCCCTTTTTCTCAGTGTATCCTTGGAAGGGAGTAGGTTAACAGGTCATCATTTTATGCTTCCCTTAAATTTGAATTGGTGTCTCTGGAACGTCTTGAATCAGTTAGGGTGGAATTGGTTTCCCTCCAGCAGAATTCAATTTCTCTTTTATGATTAGTAGTGCAGTTACTATGATACCACTCCTTGTGCATCCCAGCTCTTGCTGTGGTTCATTTGGGACCTGCTGCTGTGTGTTAGGTGAAGGGATTAGACATCTCTTCTCTTTGAAAGTATATGTGATTTCGTGGGGAGAGACCTATTTTCCAGGCAGATCAGTGACGTGAGGCCATGTCTGTGAGAGCATCTATGGTGATGATATAGAGAACAGGAAGACTGGGACCATTTACATGTGATCAGAGCATCTATGGCGATGATGTAGAGAACAGGAAGACTGGGACTGCTTACATGTGATCAGACCATCTGTGGTGATGATATAGAGAACAGGAACACTGGGAATGCTTATATTTGATCAGGGATGTGGATGAAAGGGCCTTGAATGGAAGCCTGGTGTTAGAGGCTCCTGGGTGGTTTAATCCAGTCTTCCATATCTGTGTCCCTACCTTAGGGAAATATCCACTCTTGGGCTGGTGATCAACTAGGCCTTTTTTTGGAATTTTCCTATCCATCCAGGCTGTAGAAGTCTGCTTAGGCCAAGAAGTTACAGAGGCCTTTCATGGTGGGGGACTGCGCTTTTGGCTTTTGGTCAGCATTTTAGCCCAAGAATGAAGTCAGCTCCTTGCTAACATTATTTGTTCTCAGATGCTTGGTGGTGACATGGGTTGATGGCCACTCTGTTGCATGATGTGGATTCAGGACTTTGTTTTACATACTTGCAGGAAGTCCTGTTGATGAGCATAGGCCCTTGAAACTGCAAAATGCTTCACCAGACACCACCAGTCAGTGTGGTATGCAACTTGCAGAGCCTCAGGTTTCATGGTAGAGCTGTGGAAATAGAGTGTGCATTTTAACAGCACTCTCAGGAGCAGTGTGTGCACCAGGGTTTGAAAGTACTGTTGTAGGCTGCCCTGAGTCCTGGCTGTGTTCAGAGTTGCCGGGTGTGTGTGGGGGGGGGGGTCTGTGGACTGGAAGAACCTGGTTCTGTCTCCTAAATTCTGATTTCATATGATTTGGGTGAGGCCTGGAGCTTTTATATTTGTAAAAGGCTCCTCCCTAGTTGATAATCACTGATAGACAGGTGATTATGTCATGTTGTGTGCCAGGTAGTGATGAATCAAGGTTATGCATAACTTGGGGAAAGGATGTGGTTTTGGAGGGGAGGAAACTGAAGTCAAGACAGGCATCTCTGCAGAGGTGACCTTTGAGCAGTCTGGAATGTAGAGGCTGCCTGCTTGCAAAGACCTAGGCATAGATGAGTCCTGGAAAAGGGCTGAGATTTATCAGGGCAGACAAAAGACCTGTGATCAGAGGTGAGGGAGAGCAGAGGGGCCTGTCTGTGTGGAGGGGTGGCTTAGGTCCAGATAGCACTGGTCTTTACCTTGGGGAGAGAATTTGCACATTGGCTGTGGAGTGGCGCAAAGCTGTTATAGGGTTTGGGGCTCAGACTCCCATGGTCTGATTTCCTCTTTAGGATTTACTTTTTATTAATTTGTATCTGTGTGTGACACTCAGAATGCAGATGCCCTCAGAGCTTATGCAGCCGGAGTTGTAGGCAGCTGTGAATTGCTTGGTTGTGGGTGCTGGGAATGAAAGTTGGAACCTCCAGAAGAGCAGGAAGTTCTCTTACAATAAACCATTTCTCCAGTCACTGCTTCACAGTTTAAAGACATTTCAGTGCTTGTTCCTAGGCCTTGGAGAGAAGTGGGGAGACCACCAAAGAGTAGGGATTCATTTCTGTCTGCAGTGGTGGCAGTGTAGAAATGTCCTTTGAACTGGGTGTCATTCCCTGATGATACTTGAAGCATCATCTCCAAGGTAAAAGTGGCACTGTCCAGCATGCCTTAGTGGTAGAGACCAGTTCTACTCTGAAGATTGGCTGTCAGGAGGACTTGTTCTTTTTTTTTTTTTTTTTTTTTTTTTTTTTGGTTTTTCAAGACAGGGTTTCTCTGTATACCCCTGGCTGTCCTGGAACTCACTTTGTAGACCAAGCTGGCCTCGAACTCAGAAATCCGCCTGCCTCTGCCTCCCGAGTGTTGGGATTAAAGGCATGCACCACCACGCCCGGCTGACATTTCCTTTGTTGCTTGTTTGTTTGTTTGTTTTTATTTTTGGTTTTTATTTTATTTTATTTTATTTTATTTTATTTTTTCGAGACGGGGTTTCTTTGTATAGCCCTGTGTGTCCTGGTACTCACTCAGACCAGGCTGGCCTTGTACCCAGAAAATCTGCCTGCCTCTGCCTCCTGAGTGCTGGGACTAAAGATGTGTACCACCGCGCCTGGATATAACCAGTGTTTTTACGTGCTTTAATTCTATGTTAAGAAAATGTGCTTTTGCCAGTTGGTTGCCAGCCAGACATATAAATAATATTATACAGATTGTGCAGGCTGTGTTTATATATTTAGAGAATATACATATATGTATAAAATAACAAATCCCCCCCCCCAAAAAAAAAAAGCCGTTTAAGCCGGGCGTGGTGGCGCACGCCTTTAATCCCAGCACTCGGGAGGCAGAGGCAGGCGGATTTCTGAGTTCGAGGCCAGTCTGGTCTACAAAGTGAGTGCCAGGACAGCCAGGGCTACACAGAGAAACCCTGTCTCGAAAAACCAAAAAAAAAAAAAATAAAAAAATAAAAAAATAAAATAAAATAACAAATGAAAAGAGAGGTAATGAATTTGAAAGAGAGCAAACAGGGATATATGGGTTCGCTTAGAGAGTAGAAACGATGAGATTATATTACACTTTCAAAGAATAAAGAAAAGTAATTATAAAGTAAGAAAGCATTAAATGGGCTTATTTAAGATTATTCATTTTTGAGAGAGGTCATATAGGCACCATGGAGTCATGTGACTCTGGGTTTCAGCAGTTGACAAAACAGGAGTTCTGACCACTCTGGTTGGTTCTTCTATGTCCTTTCACTGTACAGAGGTGGGTTTCGTTAGTGTAAGTACTAAGTCCTTATTTCTTCAGAATTCTGGTACATAGTGAATATCAGCTGCAATATCCTGCAACATGAGATAACCCGTCCTTGATTTTTCTAAGTTCCCTTGGCTGAGAGCCTTTCTATATTAGACATTAGAGAGACAATCTATTAAATTTCCTTTCTGTATCCATAGAGAAATTCATTCTGATTTGAGATATGTTTACCTAGAGAACCTGTCCTAATACAACTGTGGCTTTTCTCTACTTTGCCACTGATGGTGATGTGCTGGCTACCAAGACGGCTCAACAGTGTTTCCCTTACATTTCTGGCTTTCCTCCCAGGGTTGTTTGGTATCATCTGGTGAAAGGGAGCTGCAGTCTCCCTGAGCCCAGCACTGAGCCACAAACAAAACTTTTGTTTCCTAAAATCCCTCTTTAATGTTCATTGCCTGGGCACCCTCCCACTCAGATTGATAACTCCACTGCACCTTGGGTAAAGGGCTATCCTGGTAATGCAGGATCAATGCTCACAGAGGGCAGGAGCAGGCAGCTGATGCCTGAGCTGGAATGTGTTGGGAACTAAAACGGGGCCCTGGGGAAGAAAGGAAAGGGGGAAGGACCACACCCTGCCAGAGTTCCACCTATGATCTGGACAGAGATGTGGGAGAACTGCCATACACTCACCTCTCAGCCCCAGGTGTGCATCTAAGCCTTTGACCCACTCTTCAGGTCTGAACAAGGGGCAGCCCAACCTGGGAGCCCCGGGGCTACTTTCCTAAAGCCCTGGGGTTATGGGAGAGAGGGATGAGGGATGAGAGGTTCCCACACCTGTGAGAGTGAGCACAGTGGATCTTGACTGGAGCACATGAAGGCCTTCCATGGGGAGATTAGAAAGGGCTCATTAGGAGAAAGCCTATCCCTTCCTCCAAGGTCAGTGGGCCTTGATGAGCAGAGACATTCTATGGTTTTAGAGCTTTATTATAGAAAGGCAGGGAGAAAGAGAGAAGGTAGAAGAGAGAGAGAGAGGCCCCCCTAGAAGGCTAGAAGGGGGAAGTCTAGATAGAAAGAGAGTAAGAGGAGAGGAGAAGTCAAGAAAAAGGAAAGAGGAGAGAGAAGAGAAGTGAGAGGTAAAAGAACAAAGGAGCAAGAGAGCATGAGAGATAGGAGGGGCTGAACAGTCCTTTTTATGGGCTTTACTGTTGCTAGGTAACTGGGGAGGGGTTTAGCCTGGAGGTCAGAAGCTTGGGACATTGCCTATCTTACTTTTAGCCAGGCTTCTCTTGTGGTGGCTGGGGTGGGGGTGGGGAACAGTAATTTAGGCAGGAGCCTGAGTTCCAGCAGCTTGAGGGAATTAATGCCTTCCTTGTCAAGTAAGGGAATTATCACCCTTCTGGGGTTCAGACCTCAGCTCAATGGGAACTAAGACCTCCTATAGTAAACAAAGACAAAAACAGCTTACCCATCATGGTTGTCAGATTTTTTTTTGCCCCCCCCCTTGCTTGTTTCCTGCACATTATGCCAGACATACACTTTTTAAAATATTAACAATGCTGATTTGTATGCAAACTCCCCACTCTTGTTGTAACTACAATATATACTCAAAACCTCTAGACTTGATCTCTCAGTTTGTATCTAATGGTAGTTTGACTGCTGAGAGTCCTTGTTACTAAGCTCATAAAAAAGACCTCTGTGTGTTTGCATTGCAATCGGCTCTGTGCTGGTTTTGCAGTTTCTGTGAGTTGGGCATAAAACCTTGATGCTTTGACTGGAACCCCAAGACCCTCAGGAAGGGTTGAGAGACCGCTGTTAGGATGTGTCATTGCTGTTCTTTGTGTCAGTGACCTGACTGTCAGAAATGTGTCTGTGTACCTTGGTTTTTGATTATTCTTGAGTACTCGTGGAGGGAGATGAACAAAGTGAATGTTGAACTCCAATGAAGTGTAAATGCTGGAGAGTCATGGCAAGAAAGGGCTAGGAAAATGTTCCAGGGTCTGGAACAGGGGTTGTTTGCCCCTGGTCTTAATTTCTTGGAAGTTACAGCAGTCTTGGAACTCTGCTCCATGGCTCACACCTGCCATTTTCTCCTCTGTACAAGTGTTGGAATCTACTATGTAGCCTTCACCGCCCCCTCGTCTCCCTCTATTATGTCTGTGCCACTTTAGTGTTCTCTTACTGAGAGAGGAAGTGAGACTGTTTCCATCCCAATTAATATAGTTACTCACCCTCCACCATGGGTTAAGTCCTTCTTATCAAGAGGACCTGTACCCATTAAATTGCCCCTGACAGAGAGCTCTTTATGACTGCATTCAGGGCAAAATCAGACTCTGCAAAACAGGGTGGAAAGGATAAAGACCTTCTACACAACCCTGTTCTTAGTCTATATGTGCCTCTGTAGTTTTGAACTTGGAGCTGTCAGTATATGGGAGGTTGTTTTTCATCCCTTCCAGCAAAGTTAACATATCTTCCTTAGACCAGCAGTCTTATTTCCAGGTCTGTGGGGCAATCTGCTCCTCTATTCACCTTCCAGCTGTTTGGCCTCCTCTTAGGGCTTACTGACCTGGGAATCCAGGGTGAAGGACATGTCACCACAGAGCAGTGCAGCCTCTCTTCTCCCCATTCCACTGTATCTTCCCATGCTCTGAGCAAAGAGCCCTTCCCATTTTATCCTGGCTCAGACACTACTCCAACTCCCTGATGTGGTGGCAGGGGTCCTGTAATGAGATGGTTAGATCGTTGGTTTTGGAATTTTACAACTTTCTCATTTATTATTGTCTCTTTGTCATAGTTCTTTTAACTCAACATTTCAGGCTACAGTCATCTGAAGGAGTCTCAGTTGCAGGTGTGCCCTCATCAGAATGGCTGGTTTCTATGTCTCTGAGAGATAGTGTTGATAATTGATATAGGAAGACTCTCCCAGGAAGGGTGGCAATATTGGGAAACAAGTGGTCGTGGGTTGGATGAGAGAGCTAGGTGAGCATCTTAGCTGCCTGTAGCCATGTGAACTGGGTTCCCCTGAAAGGCAGCCAGGGGCTGAAAGAGATCAGAGGGCAACAAAACAACAAGGCCAAGACAAACTTTCTGTTCAAAGCCTCTGAAGTTCACTGAGAGTCTCTGCTTATAAAGAGGGTAGGCCCATCCCCCAACAGCCCATTCTTGGTGCCTGGAGCCAGCCCATAGGCGATCTACAGGGCTTGTCTCCAGAACCTCTCAAGGACCTTTCAGAAGGAAGCAGTGTTTTAGAGAAGACAAATAGGGCCATCAAGGTCAGAAGGCTCTACCCTAGGTGTACTGGCTGGTTTTATGTGTCAACTTGACACAGCTGGAGTTATCACAGAGAAAGGAGCTTCAGTTGAGGAAATGCCTCCATGAGATCCAACTGTAAGGCCTTTTCTCAATTAGGGATCAAGGGGTAAGGCCCCTTGTGGGTGGGACCATCTCTGGGCTGGTAGTCTTGGTTCTATAAGAGAGCAGGCTGGGCAAACCAGTAAGTAACATCCCTCCATGGCCTCTGCATCAGCTCCTGCTTTCTGACCTGCTTGAGTTCCAGTCCTGACTTCCTTGGTGATGAACAGCAGTATGGAAGTGTAAGGCGAATAAACCCTTTCCTCCCCAGCTTGCTTCTTGGTCATGATGTTTGTTTAGGAATAGATATCCTGACTAAGACACTAGGTAATCTCCTTCTTAGTGGCAGCAAGGTCAAAGTCTGGATCAGCCTGCTTCAAGGCTGAGGGAGGCTACAGAGCATGAGAGAGTGACCAAGCAAGAAAGCAAAGCAGGAAGTAGTGTTTGTCAAATGTTTTTGCCTTCATTTTGTAGCTTTAGTTTCTAGACTGAGCTCCCAGTATGGTGGGCTATGATCTGACAGAACCATGTAAAACAAACATTTATTACCTGAGATGCTTCTGCTCAGAGGAAACCATCACAGCAGCAGAGTTGCAAGGTAGAACAAAAAAATAACAACAACAACAGCAATTGTTTCAAAAGCTGATTTTGCTGCTGGACAGAATCTATGGTCTCTTTTGAAGGAATATGGAAAATATCAGAAATTGAGATGGCAAAAGTCATAGAAAGCTGTATATGGAGTTTAATCGGTTGTTCCCATAGGGTCTGGAAGATTGGAGTGTTGACAGTAATGCAGCCACACGAAGTTGAGGTCATACTATTTCAGTGGAAAATGGACTGAAAACTTTAGGAAGAGGTCATTTGTGTGATATTTTGGCCAAAAAAAAAATCTTTTGTACTTGGCTTATGCCCTGAGATATTGAGTATTGAGTAAAAATTATCGCCTGATTTGTATATTTTTATTCTATTGATAAGTATTTGTTCAATCATTCTATTTCTTTATTCAAGTTACATTCATATCGGTACACCCATCCCATTCCACCTTCCACAGTCCCTCATCACTGACTCCCTTTTATCTCCCCAGAGCGCGTAGGAACCAGTTGAGTATCCACCATCTATGGCATGTCAAGTCTCTGCAGGGTTAAGTCTCTGCAGGGTTAGACACATCCTTTCCCACTGAGGTCAGACAAGGCAGCCCAGTTAGGGAAAGAGTTTGCACAGACAGGAACAGCTTAAGGGATATGTCCTGCTCTGGATGGTGGGGGCCTCCATCCCAGCCTGTGTGTGCTCTTTGGTTGGTGGCTCCATCTCTGGGAGTCTGCTAGGTTCCAGGTTAGTTGTCTCTGAGGGTCTCCTCATGGCCTTCCTATTCTTTCAGAGGCCTTCAATTCTTTCCCCAACTCTTTTAAAATACTCCCTGAGCCCTGTCCAATGTTGGGTTGTGGGTCTCTGCATATGTTTCAGTCAGATGCTGGATGGAGATTCTCAGAGGACAATGATGCTACGCTACTATCTGCAAGTATAACAAATTATCCTCAGTAATGCCAGCCTTGGTGCTTGCCCATGGGATGGGTTACCAGTTGGGCAGGGTATAGTTTGGCCATTCCCTCAGTCTCTGTTTCAACTTTGTGTCCCGAGCTATTGTTCTCGCCGGAAAGAACACACTCGGACGAACACACTCGGACGAACGGATTCTTCTGCAGCAAAAGCTTTATTGCTTCTTCAGGAGGGAAGACCCAGAACCCGGAAAATGGTGCTGCTTATATAGCCCTCAGAGTGGCATGTCAGCACCTGATTTGTTGCTCGCCCATCACCTCATTACTACGCCCCGAGATGGGCTGTGACTTGGCAGGAATTCACTCTTGCACCTGCGCACAAGGCTTGTTTAATAGTTAGGCAAAGCGGAAGCCAGCGCCATCTTGTAATGGTGATTGCTCACGGCTTTCCACATCTCCCCCTTTTTGTTTTATTAAAATGAGGCTGGACTAGGTCTGTGTAATTATGTCCATCTGCTGTGGCTCCTGTCTTAGGTCTTAGGTTGTTCCTCTAATGTCACAGCCTTTCCCATCATAGGGTAACCCTATCCCCACCGGGCCCCGTGTCTTAGGTTGATCTGTGCATGAGGAAAGTTGCCCGTCCCTGGATACCGCAGTGCTATGTGACAGTAACTACTAAATGACCTAGGGCGAACTCTACAAAAGAGGCCAGCCTAAATATGAAGAACTCAAATGTCTACTAATCCGTGAGCATAGATAATCCAGATTTTGGCGGAGGCCTCTTGTTCAGTGGCCACAAGTGCTTGTGCAATGACGACCTTGTCACATGTTTGTTGGGCTCTGAGCTTGCAAAGCTACCAGAGCATGAACACAAGTCCACAGCAGATGGCAGTACCAAATCAACCTACCCCCACCCATTCTTTAAAATAAGAAAATGCAGATGAAATCCAGGAGGAGAGGCCCTCTGTCAATGAAAGGTCCACTCACATTGAGTTGATCCTTAAAACTGCCGCCCTCAGGGCCTTAAGAGTCTCATCGAACCCCTCGGACCAATTTCCTGCAAGATACAAGGAGAGCTGTCTAGACAGATTAGCTGCACGAGTAAAATTTTCATACTGGACACTGGTAATACACAGAGCACCCAATTTTCTTTCACAACCCAACTGGGCCAACTGGTATAGGATGCCTATCTTTTCCTCAACCAGGTCAAGGCGCTGATTCAAAATCATCAGCCCTCCCTTCAACTGGGCACTACCAGAAGTTTGGACATTGATGGCATCAGTCAGATCGACTGAAAGCTGATTTAATTTTGTGCCTGTTTGGACCGTACTAGCCATAGCGTACCCTGCAGCTGTAGCAGCAGCTGCACTGGCTGAAATTGCTATGATCACGGCAGCAGTAATGCCAAAATCTCTTTTTTGTTGAAACAGGGATAAGGTGGAGGGTGTTTCCACTGGAACAGGGATCCAACGTGGGATATGGGCCACCTTGGCGCCAGTGTCCTTTGTTACATCGCAACATTGAGAAATCCAACAGGAATTATTTACACAGCTTTCAAATGAATCATTAGACAAAATAAACAAAAGGGAGGATAGACACATACTGGAGTCGATATATAGCTGGTTGGATTAATCTGTGTCTTATTTAAACCACAGATTTCTTCAGTATGAATTATATATATTTTGTTGGTCCATATGCCCCAATCAGGGTATAATTGGAGAGACCAGTGTAAATGGCCTTTCCTACAGTACCTCCTTTTAAGAAAACAAGGGGATTAAGATCTGTACAGCTTCCATTAATCCCACAAAGTAGCCATTTGCAGTAAGGGCTCATTCTGCAGTCCTGCAAGAAGAGGCCCATTCTCATTACAAACTCTTCTTCAGGCCCAAACAACATATTGGGGGAGAAGGTAAAATATTTGTGCTCATCAATCCATCTGGCTACAGACGATTGGCAGTCTGACCATGGTGGCAACTCCCCTACCTCCTCTCCACCACAATGAGGAGCAATCCTGGGTTGACGAGGATGCTCCATCTCATTCCAATTGGGAGACAGGAATGTACCGTTTAGCCAGACTGTCGATTGCCACCAAAACCATGTAACATGAATAATATCATTGTTTCCTTTTCTTCGGGTTGGGTGAAATTTACAGTCCCACTATCCAAAAATGATCCTAACATACGGATATTGAGCTGAATACAGTCCCCCTTTTGCAATAATTGAAAACATAGGGAACCCTGTTCTTGGAGGGAGTGATTTTCTCCTAACGGGACCCATAAAGGGTCAAATGGCAAATATGGTAAGTCCAGTTTTTTATAGTAGTAAAGAATTTTGGAAAAACTATAGCATCATGGCGAACTGGCATTGGTTTAGGGAAAGCCGAGAGAATAGCCCATCTCTGTTCGCCCATCATACTAGGAACCTGAGACAAGTTCAGCATTGTCAGAATCAGGAGCAGTCCTCGGGAGGTCAGCATCTTCCACACCATCCTTGATTAATATCTTGCGGGTGAGTCGTTCCAGCAGCCAAAATGGGTTGTCTTCACTCTGTGGAAAAACACAGACAGCTCCCCTGGATCTTATTAAAATAGGATCCGGGCCTTTCCACAGACCAGATAAGACATCCTTCCATTTCACCATTTCTTTTGGTCTATCAGGGTCTGAGCTATGTTGATCAGCTGCAGAGCGACTTGGATCATCAAGATTCAAAAAATTAAGTGTGAAGAGTGCCATGGATACAGCTACTCTTGGCACTGAGGGCAGAGTCTCATCAACTCCCCCCTTTTGTTTTATAAAATAAGACTTGAGTGTACAATGGGCACATTCCACAATGCCTTGTCCTTGAGGATTATAAGGAAGGCCAGTCAGGTGAGTGACATCCATTTGATGACAAAATTGCTGAAATTTAGTAGAGGTATATGCTGGCCCATTATCAGTTTTAAGGATTGTGGGCTTGCCCCAAGCACTCCAAGCTTCTAAACAGTGCTGTATAATATGAGAGACTTTCTCACCTGTTAAAGGTGTAGCACACATAACACCTGAGCAGGTGTCAATGAAAACATGTGAATATTGATTTCTTCCAAAGTAGGAAATATGAGTGACATCCATTTTTCAGACCTGTAATGGCCTGATGCCTCGGGGGTTTACCCGTACATGAGGAGTAGGCAAAAATTGACAACAATTTTGACATTGGGTGACAATGTTACGATCTTCTTTCCTGGTTAAAGTGAAACGGCTGCGTAAAGTTTCAGCTGTCACATGGAAGCATTTATGAAACTCCCTTGCAGCCTCTGCCTGTGAGGACAGAGCAGCCACCACGATTCTAGAGGCTTTGTCTGCCAAGTTGTTCCCATGAGACATGGGGCCAGGAAGGCCAGAATGACCCCTGACATGAGTAATATAAACAAGATGTCTTCAATGTAACAGGACAAACTGAATTTGCTGAAAATTGTGAGCAAGCTTGCTAGAGGGTCTAATTAAACCAGCAACTTCAAGGGTATTAACTGCATTAACCACATGTAAGGAATCAGATACAATATTGAGTGGTCCTGGGAATGTTTCAAGGACCTCCAGTACCACCAAACACTCTACAACCTGGGGTGATGTCTCATTATACTGTTTAGATGTTACTTGGCCATTTACTACAGACCTGGGGCCCTGATACCCATTTTTTGGAATGGCCTCATTCTCTACTGCTTGAGGAAATCCTGGCTGCAGGGGCCTGCCTCGAATGTCCTTGACTGATCGACAATCTCTGGCCCAATGATACCCTTTCCCACACTTAGTACACAGTCCTGGCGCTCTCCTTTTGACAAGGGCTCTACAGTCCTTTTTTTAAGTGTCCTGGTTTACCACAATTATAGCAGAGTTTGAGCTCAGCCGTATCAGGATGCTTCTGCCCTTGTAGAATGGCAGCTGCCAAACCGGCATTAGTGAGTGGCCCTCCAAGCTCACAGCAAACCTTCAACCAGTCCTGCAATCCCTTGCTCTTTCTGGGTGTAATAGCTGCTGTGCTTTCCTGCGTAGCCTGTTCATAGACCAACTGTTCAATTAAAGGCATAGCTGCCTCTGGGTCTCCAAAAATTCTCCCTGCCACTTCAGTTATTCTAGCCACAAAGTCTGAGAACGACTCCTGGGCGCCCTGAGTAATCTTTGTCAAATGTCCACTTGCCTCTCTCTTCCTAGAGAGTGCCTTCCATGCCTTAACAGTGGCAGCTGAGATCTGGGAGTACGCTCCCCAATGGTAATTTGTCTGGTTAGTAGCATGTCTTCCCTGACCTGTAAGCAACTCAAAAGTCCCTGTTCTTTGGTCCCCTTCAATGGCGGCATTGGCCCTTGCCTGTGCTTGGCAGGGGTCTTGCCACAAAGCTTTCCATTTTAGATACATTCCCATATTAGGGGCTGCTGCTTTTACTACAGTCATCCAATCCCCTGGAGTCATTGCCAGAGTAGCAAGCCTTTCGACTTGCACTATAGTAAAATTGGCGTTGACTCCATAGTTACAGACTGACTCAGCAAGTTCTTTAATCTGTATATACTCCACCAGAGCGTGAATGCATCTGCCATCTGTGCCTTCAAAGACCGGAAACACTTGCTGCACTTTTCTCTGTTCCTCTTCTGGAATGAATGAGTCTGAATGATACCTCTGCACATAGGGCGGAGGTGCACTAGGACCCAGAGGTCGAGGGCCCAGAGACCGTGCATTGAGCTGACATTTGTCTCTAGCTGCTTTTGTCTTATTCTGTGACTGATTAGCTCGTCTTTCATCTGGCTGGTATCTTTCTCCCTCATAGTGAGCCGCTTCTTCCTCTAAGTCTATTTCCTCAGAGGGGCTAAGTTCCTCATCCGATTCTGAGCTACTAACAGCTAGTACCTTGAACTTGTCTAATGGCGGATAGAGGCTCCTTCCCTTAGGTGCCTCCCCAGCTCAATCTCTCTTTGTCTCTCCCTTTCCATCCCTTTTTCTAAACTCTCCCAGGGCATTCTTTCCCTTATTTCTCTTTTCCTCGGGCTCAAGGCCCATGGAAAGGCTTTTATTCTTAGGTGCACCTTGTTTTCTCAGAACTCCTAAACTCTCTCCCCGCTCTGTCTCTGATAGACTGTCTTGGACCTCGCCCAGGACCCTCTGCCCTGCCTCAACCATTTGCTGAAAATCCTTGTCTTTTAACGATCTTAACAGCTCCCACAACTGCATGGTCCCTGCTTTAAGTCTACCATTCTGCTGTTCCCTAACTAGATCTCCTTTCAGTTTCTCCCAAGAGGCGATAGTTAATGACCCTGAGCTCACATACCACGGTGCCAAGCTATCTATCTCTTTAACAAAGCCCTCTATAGTTTTAGTGGCGATTTTTAGGCCACACTGCCTCAAGACCGACCCTAAGGCGATCACCACGGAGTGGGAGGTTCCCATACTGCTCGCTGCCCTTTTATCTAATCGTGCCTGACCACAACTGAGAACCAGTCAGCAGTTCCAGCGGTGGAGTAAGCAGTACGTAATCAAAAGAAAAAGAACGAGCCCCTTGAAAAGACACAAAAGGGCCTCTAAGTCTGGAGAAATTTCAAGACCGAACATACCTTACAGAGCCTTACGTGTCCCGCAGTTCTGAACCCGCCCCGCTAACTGAGGGTCTCCCTTGTGCCAGTGATGGTATGAAGTTCCCGGGTTCTCGGCGCCGCTTGTCCCGAGCTATTGTTCTCGACTGCAAGAACACACTCGGACAACCGGATTCTTCTGCAACAAAAGCTTTATTGCTTCTTCAGGAGGGAAGACCCAGAACCCGGAAAATGGTGCTACTTATATAACCCTCAGCATGGCCTGTCAGCACCTGATTTGTTGCTCGCCCATCACCTCATTACTACGCCCCGAGATGTGCAGTGACTTGGCGAAAATTCACTCTCGCACCTGTGCACAAGGCTTGTTTACTAGTTAGGCAAAGCAGAAGCCAATGCCATTGTGTAATGGCGATTGCTCACGGCTCTCCACATCTTTGTGCCTGCCTTACTTGCAGACAGAACAAATTTTGGGAGGAAAGGTATTTGGTTTTCTTGGTGTACTGAACACTTCACTGCTGGTTCTGTCTGACTACAAGGTGTCACCTCTTCATGGTCCATAACTCAATGCTATATATCTAAGCTAAGATCACCTCCCTAGCTGCATTTGTGCCCTCCCATTCATATTCTCAGGCACATTCGACAGATGCCTCTACCCTAACCCTCCCAGCATCTGCTGATTTCATTTCATTTTCCTGGCTTTCTGTCATTCTCTTGTCTCTTACCACACCTGTTTAACACTCCCCTTCTTTCTTGACTACCGTCCCATCCAGTTTTCTCCCTTCTACCTGCCACTTCTGTCTCTTTCCTACCACCTTCTGAGTGAGATTCAAACATGCTCATTTGTGCCTTGTGTGGTTTACTGTCTTCAGGTCTATGAAGTGCAGTGTGGGTATCCTGTACTTATGGTTATTATTCACTTGTGAGTATGTACATGCATGTCCTTTTGGGCCTGAGTTACCTCATTCCAGATATTAGTTTCTAATTGTACCCATTTCTCTGCAAAATTCATGATGCCCTTGTTTTTTATATCTGTATAGCATCCCATTTTGTAAATGAAACATGTATTTTTGTGTCCACATTTCAGTTGAGGAACATCTGCATTCTTTCCTGTTTCTAACTGTTATAAATAAAGTGGCTATGAACTTAATGGAGCAAATGGCCTTGTGGGTATGTGCCTATGAAGGTACCCTAAGTGTAGCACTTCCTCCTGCTTGCAGTGTTTTAAATTAATAGAAGGAGTATTCAAAGTGTTTCCTCATCCCAGGATGGAACCTTAAACAAAATCGGATGCAAATGTGGTCCAAGGGAGACAGGGTCCATTAATTTAGAAGCCAAACTTCACAGGATCATCCACATTGTGCCGTTTCTGGAAACTGAAAGATGAAAATAGCGTGGTCATAGATTCTTTCTCTATGGTTTCAGTTTAGCACCACTCCAGTCATCTTTTGACAAAGTCAGGATCCCAGGGAAGACTCTGTTTGAGTTCCTTGCATTTAGGTGGTGCGGTTGATGTTTGAGTTGCATTTTGTGACCACAGGTTGTAGAGAAAACTAACACATTGAGAAATCTGCCATGGAGAGATGCTTACAGGGAGATGAAGTACCCAAACTGAGAGATGTATGAGAAGTTACAGAAAGAGCACCATCTATGCCTTTAGCAATTGAAGTCCAATGTGTTTGAGACAAAGCTATAGGATTTGGTGTTTGCCGTGCTGTTTTTCTTGCCTTGGTCCAATCTTCTCTCCCTATGTGCACATTCCTATCTATTGGAATGTGCAGGGGTATTCAGTGCCATTTTGTGTTGGAAAGATATAACTTCCTTTCTGATTTTGCAAGATGTGGCTGTCAAGATATTGTCTTGAGTGTCAGCAGAGACTTTAGACATTAGAACAGTGCAGGAGCCTTTCTAGATTCATCTTGGGGAAGATGAAATTGTATATACATTCATAATTTTCCTATTTCTTTCTTTCCTTTTTTTGTTTATCCTATAATTTAGATATTCATTATCACCCTGATCATGATCCCTACTCTAGGTCCCTGCCCTCACAGACTCCATCCTCCCAATCTCCTCTGTTGCTCCTATGAGTGGGTTTGGGGCCCCCTATGTACCCCATGAGCACATAGAGTCTAGTCTATTTTTTAGGATGGCATATGCTCATGACATCAATACTGCCTGAAGCTTCAGAGTCATTGTATTCTGGGTTTTGATCTTTCCCCAAACTCTTGTGTTTGTTTTGAATTTTTTAAATAAATAGGTGTGTTTTCCCTGTGTGCGTGAATATGAATATCATGTGTGCCACATTGTTAGTGTTGTTGGAAGGTGGACTCAGGACTCCTGTTCATAAAGCCATGAGTCACATGAATGCTAGTAATTGACCACTGTTATCTGGAAGACCAGCAAGAGCTTCCACGGCTGAGTTATCACTTTCTCCTGCCTTATGCTGCTTTTTATGTTCAACACTTATATTACTAATATTTTCATCTGTCCATTGGTTCATTAAATGTGCCTTGATTGCTAGTAAAGTTTTACTAATGTTGCAGTTTAAAGCAGTACACTTCCTGTTTCTGCTAGATGAGTACATAAGTGCAGGGAATGTATACTTCTTTGTAGGAACTGTAGTAAACAACTGAGTTCTTTCTATCATTTTTGTCTCTGTGGTTGATTTTTGCAGTGGAGTAATGATCTTAATATGTAACCTTTGCTGTCCTGGAATGTGTTACATAGAACAGACTGGGATCCACCTCAATGACGTATACCTGCCCGTGACTTCTGGGACAAAGACATGAACAAATACACCCTGCTTGTCCATGATTTTTCTTGTTAGTGATTCTTCTTACAATTTCTGGGATATGTCCTCAGTACTGTTGATCTGTTTTCACCCTACATCTCCCTCTCAATTGAAATTCCTCTTGAAAGTCTTTACCCTAATTATTTAAAATGTTCATAAGCAACACAGGTGAACCTTTAACTCAATTTCCTTTAAAATGTTACGGTACTTAGATTATAACTTCTGTGTCCAGTAGTCAGTGGAGGAAGCACCAGAATTACATGAATATATGGTCAAGGAAGCGTACATTTGCTTTACAGTGATGTCAGTACCATGCTTTGTGATGTACACTTGTATGTGATATTTTAGGATGCAGTGACTTATGATGATGTGCACGTGAACTTCACTGGGGAAGAGTGGAATTTGCTGAATCCTTCCCAGAAGAGTCTCTACAAAGATGTGATGCTGGAGACCTACTGGAACCTCACTGTTATAGGTATAAGTGTGAATTTTCTTTTGCTTTTCAAAATAGTTCGAAAACATGTCTCTTGGTTAGTGATGGTGATCTGTTATTACAATTGAGAACAAGGAAGACTGAGCTGAATAAATAGTGTCCAGTGATGCGAAAGTTCACAGTACCTTGAATATTGCCTTATTTCCAATACTGCATCATTCATTTTTCTGGTACTGTCTTTTAGGCTACACTTGGGAAAACCATCATATTGAAAGACATTTTCAAAGTTCAAGAAGAAATGAAAGGTAATTTTCATGTTAAATCTTATGCAATTATGCCTCTAAGGAAATTTTACTGTGATATGGAAGCTCTAAAGAAAAGCAGGAGTGTAAAATGTCAATACTTGAAGTGTAACTATAATTACAATATCTTTTAATATTTATCTATTTGTTATATATAAGTACACTGTAGCTGTCCGCAGATACTCCAGACGAGGGCATCAAATTTTGTTACAGATGGTTGTGAGCCACAATGTGGTTGCCAGGATTTGAACTCAGGACCTTCGGAAGAGCAGTCTGTACTCTTTACCAGTGAGCCATCTTGCCAGCCCTAATAATACTATTCTTAAAAAAATGTACTGCTTCGATGTAGTTATCTGATTTATCTATCAAATCATTCCTTTAAAAAAAAAAGACGAGGAAACATTGCCTTAAGGGATACCTTTATTCAATTTGTACCTCTAGTAGAGCCATACTGATCTGACGATGTGTATAGACATACAAGACTTAGACATCGCACATCGAATAGTGATAAATATATATCCAAAACCTTCTGATAAGCAAATAATCCATGGGAAAGTTGGTGATACTCATATTCTTATACTGAAATTGATCATTTGTTTAGGGTACAGTTTATGAGAGTCAAGAGTGTTGTCATAGGAGAAACCTTAATTCATATATTACACGTCTATGAGGAATAAAAAGTCAAACAGTGTGAATGCAATTTGGAAACCTTTCATCTGTTACTCTTCTATTAATATATATATCATGTGTCACAATGAATAAAAGCCATGTGAGCATAGGAATATTGAAAGAAGCAATGTACCACTTTCTATCCCAGGACTGTGAGAAAATTGTCAGATTCTATCTTTGGTAGACATTCTGAATATGATAAAAGTTTGCAATGAATTGGTTTTCTAATTTTACTGGGAACTTCCCCAAGCTCACACTGTAGAAAATCTTTATGGGTACTAGGAATTTGGAAATTGTTTTGTTTGTCCTGGCTCACAGTCAAATGTGGTAAAATTCACGCTACAGAAAAAATTATGAAAGCAATTACTGTTATAAAGCTATGAGTTGTTCTATTTTCCTCATATAGATGTAATACATCATATAAATATCCCGTATAAAAAGGATGTTATAAATGTTAGCCATGAAATAACCATCACAGATATCTCGAAAGATGCAAAACAACCCATAATGAGGGAGAACACCATGAACATATAAAGTGATAAAACCAGATGATCTGGTACATCTTTATCAGTAGACCAATTTGTAAACTTTATTCATCTTGATGAAATGATTGAACAGGGAAATTAATGTAGTAAACATATCACATGTGCCAATTTTCATTGCAGGTATGTAAGTAATCATAGTGGAGAGAAACTCTATGAATGTAATGAACGTTCTAAAGCCTTTTCATGTCCCAGTCATCTCCAAAGTAATATAAGAAGACAAATTGGAGAGAAAACACATGAACATAACCAATATGGTAAAGCCTTTCCAACACCCATTCATCTTCAATATCATAAAAGAACCCATACTGGAGAGAAACCTTATGAATGTCATCAATGTGGTCAAGCCTTTAAAAAATGGAGTCATCTCCAATGTCATAAGAGAACACATACTGGAGTGAAAACCTATGAATGTAATCGATGTGGTAAAGCTTTTACAAGTCACAATGGTCTCCAATATCATAAAAGAACACATACTGGAGAGAAACACTATGAATGTAATCAATGTGGTAAAGCCTTTGCACTACGCAGTAGTTTCCAATGTCATAAAAGAACACATACTGGAGAGAAACCCTATGAATGTAATCAATGTGGTAAAGCCTTTGCATGTCACAATCATCTCCAACGTCATAAAAGAACACATACTGGAGAGAAACCCTATGAATGTAATCAATGTGGTAAAGCCTTTTCACAACTCAGTCATCTCCTATATCATAAAAGAACACATACTGGAGAGAAACCCTATGAATGTAATCAATGTGGTAAAGCCTTTTCACAACTCAGTCATCTCCAATGTCATAAAAGAACACATACTCAAGAGAAACCCTATGAATGTAATCAATGTGGTAAAGCCTTTTCACAACTCAGTCATCTCCAATGTCATAAGAGAACACATACTGGAGAGAAACCCTATGAATGTAATCAATGTGGTAAAGCCTTTACAAGTCACAATGGTCTCCAATATCATAAAAGAACACATACTGGAGAGAAACCCTATGAATGTAATCAATGTGGTAAAGCCTTTACAAGTCACAATGGTCTCCAATATCATAAAAGAACACATTCTGGAGAGAAACCCTATGAATGTAATCAATGTGGTAAAGCCTTTTCACAACTCAGTCATCTCGTATATCATAAAAGAACACATACTGGAGAGAAACCCTATGAATGTAATCAATGTGGTAAAGCCTTTTCACAACTCAGTCATCTCCAATGTCATAAAAGAACACATACTCGAGAGAAACCCTATGAATATAATCAATGTGGTATAGCCTTTTCACAACTCAGTCATCTCCAATGTCATAAAAGAACACATACTGGAGAGAAACCCTATGAATGTAATCAATGTGGTAAAGTCTTTACAAGTCACAATGGTCTCCAATATCATAAAAGAACACATACTGGAGAGAAACCCTATGAATGTAATCAATGTGGTAAAGTGTTTGCACTACGCAGTAGTTTCCAATGTCATAAAAGAACACATACTGGAGAGACACCCTATGAATTTAATCAATGTGGTAAAGCCTTTGCACGAAGCTGTAGTTTTCTATGTTATAAAAGAACACATACTGGAGAGAAACCCTATGAATGTAATCAATGTGGTAAAGCCTTTACAAGTCACAATGGTCTCCAATATCATAAAAGAACACATACTCGAGAGAAACCCTATGATTGTAATCAATGTGGTAAAGCCTTTTCACAACTCAGTCATCTCCAATGTCATAAAAGAACACATACTGGAGAGAAACCCTATGAATGTAATCAATGTGGTAAAGCCTTTGCACTACGCAGTCGTTTCCAATGTCATAAAAGAACACATACTGGAGAGAAACCCTATGAATGTAATCAATGTGGTAAAGCCTTTGCATGTCACAATCATCTCCAACGTCATAAAAGAACACATACTGGAGAGAAACCCTATGAATGTAATCAATGTGGTAAAGCCTTTTCACAACTCAGTCATCTCCTATATCATAAAAGAACACATACTGGAGAGAAACCCTATGAATGTAATCAATGTGGTAAAGCCTTTTCACAACTCAGTCATCTCCAATGTCATAAAAGAACACATACTCAAGAGAAACCCTATGAATGTAATCAATGTGGTAAAGCCTTTTCACAACTCAGTCATCTCCAATGTCATAAGAGAACACATACTGGAGAGAAACCCTATGAATGTAATCAATGTGGTAAAGCCTTTACAAGTCACAATGGTCTCCAATATCATAAAAGAACACATACTGGAGAGAAACCCTATGAATGTAATCAATGTGGTAAAGCCTTTACAAGTCACAATGGTCTCCAATATCATAAAAGAACACATTCTGGAGAGAAACCCTATGAATGTAATCAATGTGGTAAAGCCTTTTCACAACTCAGTCATCTCGTATATCATAAAAGAACACATACTGGAGAGAAACCCTATGAATGTAATCAATGTGGTAAAGCCTTTTCACAACTCAGTCATCTCCAATGTCATAAAAGAACACATACTCGAGAGAAACCCTATGAGTGTAATCAATGTGGTATAGCCTTTTCACAACTCAGTCATCTCCAATGTCATAAAAGAACACATACTGGAGAGAAACCCTATGAATGTAATCAATGTGGTAAAGCCTTTACAAGTCACAATGGTCTCCAATATCATAAAAGAACACATACTGGAGAGAAACCCTATGAATGTAATCAATGTGGTAAAGCCTTTTCACAACTCAGTCATCTCGTATATCATAAAAGAACGCATACTGGAGAGAAACCCTATGAATGTAATCAATGTGGTAAAGCCTTTTCACAACTCAGTCAACTCCAATGTTATAAAAGAACACATACTCAAGAGAAACCCTATGAATGTAATCAATGTGGAGAAGCCTTTTCACAACTCAGTCATCCTCAGTGTCATAAGAGAACACATACTCAAGAGAAACCCTAAGAATGTAATTGGTAAAGCCTTTGCACGTCACATTCATCTTCAACGTCAGAAAACTAAATGTACTGGAAAGAAGCCCTATGAATGTTATCAATGTGGACATGCCTTTGCAGGTCACAGTCATCTCCAATATCATAAAAGAACACATACTCTCCTCATATAGCTGTCTCTTGTGAGGCTATTTCAATACCTGGCTAACACAGAAGTGGATGCTCACAGTCATCTATTGGATGGAACACAGTTCCATCATTGGAGGAGCTAGAGAAAGTACCCAAGGAGCTGAAGGGGTCTACATCCCTGTAGGCAGAACAACAATAGAAACTAACCAATATCCCCAGAGCTCATGTCTCTAGCTGCATATATAGCAGAAGATGTTCTAGTCTGCCATGATTGGGAAGAGAGGCCCCTTGGTCTTGCAAACTTTATAAGCCCCAGTACAGGGGAATGCCAGGGCCCAGAAGTGGGAGTGGGTAGGTAGGGGAGCAGTGTTGGGGGAGTGTATAGGGGGACTTTCAGGATAGCTTTTTAAATGTAAATGAAGAAAATATCTAATAAAAAATTGAAATATAAAAAAAAAAACATAATGGAGAGAAACTCTACGAATGTAATCACTGTGGTAAAGCCTTTGCAGGTCACAGTTGTCTCCAATATCATAAAAGAACCCATAATGGAGAGAAACCTTAGAAATGTAATCAATGTGATAAAGCCTTTTCTCAAAGTTATTGTCTCTATAATCATAAAAGGACCTGTATTAGATAGAAACCTTAGGAATGTAGTCAGTGTGCTAAAGCCTGTGCATATCCCACTCATCTTCAAAACGTAAAAGATTCCACACTGGACAGAAACCTCATGAATGTAATCAATGTGGTAAAGACTTTTTACAACTCTATAGTCTCCATTATTTTTAAAGAACACATAGAAGACAGAAACTTTAGGAAGGTAATCAGTGTTGTAAAGCATTTGATGTCACGGTCATCTACGATAACATAAAAGATCACATACAAGTGAGAACCCATGTCAATGTTATAAATGTAGTAAAGCCTTTGCATGTCATAGTTCTTTAGGCATACACAAGACAAACTGCAAGGTGTAGAAACCCCAATTTAAATGTTTGGTTTTCTGAGAGTTGGTTTGGTCATGAGATCTGTTCCTAGCCATTGAAAGGCTGAGGGAGAAACCCTCTGAGTATATTTAATATGGGAAAGCCTTGCACAATTTTGTAGTCATCTTCATCATGGAAGAATTTGAACTGGGTAGAAACATTGTGAATCTATTTAATATGGTGAAGCTTTTTCATTGAGTTTCTTTTTATGTATATTCTGCTTTTCATGAGACTATTCGTACTGGTGACAGATGCTATGAATGTCAGCAGTGTGGTAAAGCCTTTACATTGTTGGGTCCAGTCAGTTTCAACACAACTCACACGCCTGGACAATGCAAAGAATAAGAATTTATTGGGCTGGGTGGTGGTGATGCACTCCTTTAATCCTAGCACTCGGGAGGCGGCTGCAGGCAGATTGCTGAGTTCGAAGCCCAACTAGTCTAGAATGTGTTCCAGGACAGCCAGGGCTACACAGAGAAACCCTCTTTGGGAAAACAAAAAAAGGAAAAAAAAATTATTGGAATTAAGTCACTACTGATCAGTGAGAGAAACAAAAATATACTCAGAAGTGTATCTTCAAAACCTCACTGCCCATACCCAACCTGAAACAGAAAGTTGTATACCTTTCAAACACAAAAACCGCAAAGTCCTGGGCCTACTTACAGCTACATTTTCTCCCAAATCAAAACTTATTTTTATTGAATGAGTCAATAAATGGTGATTGCTAGCTCCTTGTATTTTGTTGTTGTTGTTGCAGCTGGGGGTGGTGTTGGTGTTGGGCTGTGTATGTGCTTTCCCTTCTTTTGTAGACAGTAAGAGATTATTTACTACCCGTGTTTACATGTGTATCCTTAACTTCCTCTGGTTAGATTTTACCTCTATCTCTTTGTGTAGGTCTGTATATGTAGAGAGAAGTTGTTTATATTTGAGTTTATCGTGGACCATCTTAATTTTTTTCCATTCACGGTGTAGTCATTTTTTTTACATATTAAAATCCAGGCATCTGTTGTTTCTGCGGCACATGTGTACAAATCCTTCTGGCATCTACAGACTCCAAGGAGAAGACATCTGTGATCTTAATAGATCTTCCTTTATGTATTTCCTGGCTTTTTTTTTTAACCTTTGCAGCTTTTAGTATTCTTTCCTTGAACTGTGTGTTTTGATTATTACACAAGGAAGAGACTTTATTTTTTTGGTCCCTTCTGTTTGGTGTTTTGATGATTCCTGTGTTTTCTTTTTGTTAGGAAGTTTTTCTTCTAGGATTTGGTTGTCAATACTTTCTGAGACTTTGAGGGAGGATTTTCCTCCCTCTCTTCCTAAGTATTCTTTTTTTTTTTTTTTTTTTTTTGGTTTTTTTCGAGACAGGGTTTCTCTGTGTAGCCCTGGCTGTCCTGGCACTCACTTTGTAGACCAGGCTGGCCTCGAACTCAGAAATCCGCCTGCCTCTGCCTCCCGAGTGCTGGGACTAAAGGCGTGCGCCACCATGCCCGGCTCCTAAGTATTCTTATGTTTAGTCCTTTTACAGTGTCCTGGATTTCCATGATATTTTATATCAGGAAGATTTAGACTTAAGATTTTCATTGTCTGATTTACCCATTCCTTCTATTGCTTATTCAATGATTGAGATTGTTCTTCCATGTCTGTTTTCTGTGGGTGAACCTTGCCTCTGTAGTTCCTTTTTGCAGTCCTAAATTTTTATTTCCACTATTTCCTAAGTTTTAGTTTTCCTTTTTGTTTCTATTTCCACTTTTATGTATTGAATAGTTTTGTTTACTTCACCTGTTGGTGTGTTCTTTCTTGGCTTTATTTATAGGAATTTTGGCTTCCTGTACTTTTTGGTTTGTGTATTCCTGGACTTCTTTGTGGAATTTACTGATTTCCTCCAATTTTTTTCTGTTTTCCTGGATTTCGCTAAGTAATTTGGTCATTTCGTCCTTAAGGAACTCTGTCATCTCCATACATTTGGGGTTATAGTGTTTTTCTTGTAATTTAGCTTTGTTGGAATATTCAAGACCTTCTTTGACAATATAAATGAGCTCAGAGTCATTAGCCAGAGAGTGATAAATGCTGGTCCTTATTACATTATCGAGTACCCATGTCATGGAATGGAATGGTGCTATCTAAGCAAAGTATTCAGCTTCGATTTAATCAGATGTGTGATTAATTCCAAGGTTGTTCTTTCTCCTTACACTGGACAGGGAGCCAAGTGAGGCACTTTTTGAAAGAGTTACTTTTTGTGAGACACCTGTTTTTGTCACTAACCTTGGAGTCACCATTAAAAAAAAAAGAGCTGATGGTGATAGGGTGAGCAACTTTGTAATTTTCCAGCATGTATTTATTCATGTCAGGTGAATGAAGACAGACCAGATTGATTGATATGCAAATTGGGGACTTTAGCTTGATCCAAGCAATATTGAATTTCTGATTTTGGAAATATGTCCACTGCATCTTCAGGGTTTGGTCAGCTCAGATGATTATGACACAGGCCATTGGCTGTAGTTGTGTGTCATGTGACAGATCACAGTAACTGATATTGCACACAGGAGCCAGGTCGAAGAGTTTTGAATTAATGCCATTTTTTTCTGCCAGATAATATATATATATATATATATATAATTACGTTTCAATTTTTTCTATTTAATTAATTTTTAAATTTATTTAAGTACATACTGTTCCTGTTCCATTGTGGACAGAGAGACAAGGCAGTCCTCTGCTACACATGTGACTGGGGCAACGAGCCAGCACCTGGATGCTCCTTGGTTTTTGGCTGGGAGGTCTGAAGTGTCCAGGATAGCTCACAGTTTTGTTCTTCCTATCTGGTTGCCATCCTCTTCACCCCCTGAAGTCAGTACACTGACCTGTCCTTATGTGACATTTCCCCCTACAACAATATATCAATATATAGATATATATCCATCTATATATTTCTATATCTATCTGTTTATCTCTATATCTATATATCATCTCTATATCTATATATCACCTATAAATTTATATATCTACATATCTATACATCTATATATCTATACATATATCACCAAATCTATACATATATCATCTATATATTCATATATATTTATAAATCTATATATAAAAATCTATATATCTTTAATTATATATATATATATATATATATATATTAATCTATCCATCTATCTATAAGTCTGTCTATATGTTTAGCTTGATGTAGCCTTGTCTAAAAAGACTGTTATGTTCTAGGTTTTAGATGTTCAGCCTGACAGGAAACAGTATGAGTAACATTTGATCTAATACCAGATCCTCCACTCTGGACCCATATTTTACGATAATTTTGGGGATTATGATTACATCATTCCTACCTCCTGTGGTCAATCAGTAAACACATCTAATGCCTGCAGCTGGCAAGAAGAAAGGTTGATGGCATCTCAGTTCCCGGTCTTGGTGTCTTTGGAAGAGACCATGAAGGAGAGGGAAGAAGAAGCAGGAAAAAGGAACCATGGGTGGATGGATTGGGAGAGCATGGCCAGGAGGGCTTGCCTGAAATTATGAGCAGGCTGGGCAGAATATGGCAAGTGAGCTGGGCATGGTGGCACTCACCTTAAATCCCAACACTTGGGAAGCACAGGCAGGCGGATTTCTGAGTTCTAGGCCAGCTTTGTCTACAATGTGAGTTCCAGGACAGCCAGGGCTATACAGAGAAACCCTGTCTCAAAAAAAAAAAAAAAAAGAATATGGTGAGTGATATCTCACAGTTCTTAGTAAAAAAATAGAGAAATTAGCATAGAGGAATGGTATGTGCCCCATGATGGTGCTTTAATGCTCATAATCATTATTATTATTAATCATAATTATTATTTCTTATTATGTGATATTATTTCACATTATTGTTTAATATATTATTACATCATATTAATATTATTTCTTTTACTATTTCATATTATTTCTTATTACTTTATTATTTCATATTATTTCTTATTATTTCATATTATTTATTACTATTTCTTATTAGTTTATTCTCTTCTTCGATGATGATGATGATTATTATTATTATTATTTCATACCTCTATAATTCATGTGATGGTAAGAAATCCACAAGTAATATTTACCACAACAACTTGGCTGTAAAAACATCTTGTGCCCAATGACTGAAATGCAATTGAAAGGAAGATGTGGTTTTGCACGCTTGTAACCTCAGAACCCAACAGACAAAACTGAAACATGGCCAACAATTATTTTCTTGTGATAAAAAACAGTTATTTTCTTCAGAGGAAGAAAGTTCTCTAGGATCTCTGCTAATAAGGTCACACATACACACACAGACACACAAACACACCTCCACAAAAACATGCACACACACACATACTAAATACATACATTCACACATATACACACACACACCACACATAAACATATATGCACCACACATACACCAAACACACACAGAAATATGCCCCCACAAAACACCCACAAACATATATGCCACTTACAAACATTCACACATACACATGCACACACACAACGTACAGCCACACACATACCCCCACACAAACAGTCTCCTGCATACCACATACGTTCATTGACACATATACATATACACCATACATACTTACATTCGCACACATGCACACACACATACAACCACAGCACATGCACACACATAACATATACATACATTCACACGCATACATACAAACACACCACACACACCTCCCTTTTTTATTCTGGTTCATTTTGCTTAACAAAGATTTCTAGTTCCTTCTGTTTCTGTGTAAGTATCATGATTTCACTTTTCTTCCTGACTGCATGAAATCATGTCATGTGTACACCTTGTGGTCAATTTGGTTAACAAAAATGAATGCATAAAGCAGGGCCTAGGCTGAGGAATTTGCATTTTGGGTGTTCCACATACTCAAGATGACAAGGCATGTCACAGAGTCTCTTCTCCCTCAGTGAGCCCCTTGGAGTACGGCTCTTCGCCAAGGTTGTGGGGAAGGCAGGATGAGGAAGTCAGTAGCTGACATTGTTTGTATACCTACTTGCCTGGTGATTTCTGCTGCAACCACCAGGTTGTGTGTCTGATGACCTTCCACAGGTTCCACCATCTGCCTGCACTTTGACCCCATGAGTGGGAAATCAGAACTCCTGGAACCTATTGGATCTGGGGGCTTTGAAACCCTTTGAGAAAATATGGACAAGGTGGAGCACGGGGTATCTGAGGTCAGTGAGGCTGGTCTGTATATATTGTAGAGGACATGCATCTGTGAACCCAGAACATGCAGCTCAAAGCATGAATGCTGTGTAGGCTGTAGACTGAGTGAGGGCAATGATTGTCCATGCTACAGATGCCTCATTCTGCTGGAGGGTGTTGACCAGATGGGCCCAGGGAATGTCTCTGTGCCTCTCAATGTTTCTATGAATCTAAAACTGCCCTAAAATAAAGTCTGTTAAAAATACATATGGTACCCAAGGAGCTAACGGGGTTTGCCTCCCCATAGGAGAAACAATATGAACCAATCAGTACCCCCAGAGCTCCCTGGAACTAAACCACCAACAAAAAAGAAACCCATGGCTCCAGCTGCATATGTAGCAGAGGATGGCCTAGTCAGTCATCAATGGGAGGAGAGGCCCTTGGTCCTGTGATGGTGCTATGCCCTAGTATAGTGGAATGCCTGGGCCAGGAAGCAGGAGTGTGTGGGTTGTGGAGCATAGGAAGGGGGGCAAGTTATAGGTGATTTTCAAAGGGGAAACAGGAAAGGGGATATTTGAAATGTAAAATAATGAAAATATCTAATAAAAAAATACATATGTGGACTGGTGGGGTGGCTCCATGCATAAGAGTTCTTTCTGTTCTTTGAGCAGATGCTAGTTCAGTTCCTCCCATGTTGAGAGGCTCACAATCACTAGTAACTCCAGCACTGGGGGATCGGGTGCCCTCTTCAGGCCTCCACGGGCACCTGCATTAACGTGCATATTCCCACACTAATGTGCACATATCTGTTAGGGAAGTGCATGGCTTTTCTAGTCTAGATCTTGGATTTTTGGTCTGAGTCTGAATTCAGGAGTAGTCCTTTGAAAAGCACTGAGTATTGAGTGCCTGCTTTGTTTATAGCTCCTGGCTACACACTGATGCAAGGTCATGAATGAAGTGATGCCCTCTTCATGGTGTCCAGTCAACCTGGCTGGGTGGGAGGAGGGCAGACACACAGTCCCCACCCCTACCCCCAGTTTGCAGAGCAAGGGGAGCCCTAGGTCCTCTTGCTCTTTAGAACAGACTCTGGGGCAAACCAGGGCTTGGTTCTGTAAGAACATTGCAAGTATGATCATTGCTGGGAATGGAGAGACTCTGCACCATAAGGGGAAACTGAGACAGTGCTGTAGCCTAGGAAGAGAAGTTGTGCTTGGGTGCCAGGACTTTCCTGTCCCATTCTGACTGCCACTTAGCTCTTGAGTCAATTACTAGCCTCCCTGTGAGCCCCATTTTCCCTCTCAAGGAAATGGAGGTAACACTGGGCCTCCCTCCTTGGTCTGTCCTGAGGATCTCAGGGGACAATGACAGATTTCAGTGAGGTACAAGACTATTTAGGAACAGTCCCATAATACTGTTCACTGGGAAGAGGCCTCCAGTCCCTATGTGGGGAACAGACAGGGAGGAAAGAGATGGCCTTCTGAGCTGGCTCTACAGGGTGGCTAAGTAATATTCATCATGCTGACTGTGTGTATCTTTGACCAGATTGGTGACGGTAGTGCACTGTCTGAGTTGGGATATATTTATACTCCATGTGTACATTTTCTATGTGCCATTTTCTGAGCCAGCGAAGCATGTCTAGGCAATATGGGCTTTGAGGAAAAGGCCTGGCTCGGGTCACTCCCAATAAGGTCCAGAGCAGGACCTTAGGTGCTCCTTTGAGCCTTCCCAAGCCCAGCCAGGATGCTCCAACAAGCATCCTAATGACCAGAAAAGAAAATGGTCTAGGAGCCACACATAGCTGCATCTGGATAACCCAGTCACCTGAATCCATAGAGCCATGACCATGACCATCACCCACACTGGCTTTGTGACAATGTTATTCCAGCTGAGGGTGACCAGTATCTCTCCAGGCTTCTGTTAATGGGGGATCATAGGAATTACACACACAAATACAGAGAGAACATGCATACACAAATGCACACAAGGTACACACGTGCATACTCACATAAACACACACACAATCAGCTTTACTTGGGTACTTGGGGTAAGTGAAGGGATGTTGTGAATTCATCCAGGTGCCAGTGCCCTATGTGATCTGTGGTCTTCTTTTCCACGGGCATGGTCTAACAGCTTCTCGAGCCTGTGCATCATCCCCCAGTGGTTCTGATCCCTGCTCTGCCTTGGCCTCCACTTTGTCCTAGATAAGTCACCCCAAGGCCAATAGGCCTGCAGAGCATTAGAGCTGTGAATGAAAGGGGTGCCATTTGCAGAGACTGTGGGGACAGTCTCTTCAGGGATCTCAGAGGACAGGTCATGAAACGGATGCTGAGAGGTAAGAAGAACCCTGTAAGTACCAGGATGTGCCAGGCCTACTTAACCATGAGGCCAGCATCACCACCATTGTTTCAGAGTTTGTGCATGTTTAATGGTTCTTTCTAATCCCAATGGATGCAACCTCAAGAGGTCTGCAAGATGCAGAGGCAAATGTCAAGTGGTACTTCTGTCCCAGGCTCTAGTAAAGGCAGCTAGTTCCTTAGAGCCTTAGACCAGCAATTCCCAGCAGACCTGGGAGTGGCTGGGTTTCCCTCACCCCTACCACCAGCCCCAGACACCCAAGCTCCTATAGCATTCATAGAGGGAATTTCATGGCACAGGGTGTCCTCAGGACTTCCTGTGGGTGGAGTTCCTTTCTGGCCTTCATATCCTGGAGGGAGAGGATATCTCCTGCTGCCTTTTTCCTCATTCCCCCCCTTTCCATACACACTCTGTCCAGGTTGTCAGTGAGTCTGAAGGAGATACCCAGAAAGAGGCTCTTGTCTTCAGAAAGAGGGTCTTTGGGTCCCCTCAATCGAAAATAAACAATGGAATATGGTGTGCACTGCTGGGGCTAAAGAGAGCAGTTTCTGAGTCTATATGACTGAATGTCACCTACATACATGCCTCGAGGCCCCAGGGTCCTCGACTCCAGGTGCCATCCATGCACAAGTGTATGGTAGGGTCCAGTCAAGCCTGGAAACTGATGTCTGAAAGCTGGAGCAGACAAAGAGGTCAGAGGAGTACAAGTTCTAGCCTATATTGTCTCTTCTCATCCTGAGGCCCTTGGATGCTTTGGTGTACACCCAGTGACTCCTCTGTAGCCAAACACACCTGGGCACTGAATGAGGAGAGTCTGGGTCAGATAGTTCTTAATCTTATGTCAGAACTTCGCTATGGGGTCAGAAGTCAGAGGATGATCAGTAGAAAGATCCCTCTGATGAAGGGCACCTCCTCCATTCCCACCCGCCTGCCTGTGGATGAAAGCGTGTACAAGTCTGGGGCACAGCCTTGCTGCTAGCTGTCTACCTTGGCAGGCAGTATGGCTGTGCTCAGCATGTATTGAGAATATGCTCTGTCCCCAGTGAGCTTGAGGACTCTGGCTTCTAATGGCCAAGAAAAGCATCCTGGGCCTTGAACTCATTATAATATTGGAAAAAGTAAAGCTGGAAAGAGGTTAGGCTTAGAAGGTTGTGTGTAGAGGCTTCCCTTTTTGACAAAGTATTCCAGGAAGGCTAAGAGATGTGAGCTCAGAGAGCCTGAAGAAGGTGTGGGAGCAAAGGCCCAGTGGCAGGTATCAGGATGGATACAGAAGCAGTGGAGATATTTGTGGCCAGAGAAGATGGGAAGATGGGTCAGGCTGATGGGGGTGCAGTGAATCACAGCCTGCAGCTCAGAGCTCAGTATGTACTGAGTGACAGCTCTGCGGTTGTAGATAATGACCTGCACCCTCCCTCCCTAATTTTCCCACATGTTCTTGCTCTCTCTGTGTCATAGTGACTCACCTCTGAGCACAGTGAGGCTTCCTCTCAGCATCCATCTTTCCTGTCCACCAGTCAGCATCTTCTCCATCTGCCCAAGGTTAGGGTCATTCGCTCAGCACATCTTCAGGCCAAGTCCATGCATACTTGGTAAAGGTGGCTGGATGAATGAATGAGCAAAGGACTCATATTCCTGTGTGTAAGAATAGCGAGCTCCCAGGGCAAATATCTTCCAGAGTCTTATGTAGTGCTCTGAGGAGTCCTCCTTTTAACCGCTCTTCCTTCTGGGCTATCACTGAAGCCAGGAGGGATGGGAGCCTCTGAGCAGTCAGTGAGGTAACACATCTCTGTGTTGGGGGAGGGTTCTTGGTGTGTGTGTGTGTCTGTAAACTTAGCAACGTGTATGGTATGAAGTGTGAGCCACTGCCTGAGGGTCCCTAACCCTCACACTCCTATTCCCAAGCAGTAGGCATGGACTTCCCAGGATACCTGCTGCCATGAGAGAAGGGGCCTTCCCCCTGAAACCCCACCCCTGTGTCTAGCAAGCCCTTGGTGCTTGTGCCCCTTTACTAGACCTGCCCCTCAGCAACAGGAGCCTCTGCGCTCCCTGCCCTGATGTTTGCCTGGCTACATCCTTCCTTCCCTCCCCTCATTTCCTCTTTGAAGTACAGGAGTTAGGACTTCACTGGCCCTACCCAGGGATGCTTCCAAATCACTGTGACCCCAGTGAAGACCCCCCAGGCTCTTTACCAGCACAGAACATGGTTTTTAACACCACTGCACTAGGTGTGACCTGCAAGAGAATCTTTTAAGGTTGGTGGCTTCCCTCCTCACAGGGTGCTGTACTCAGATGGAGCTCATTGAGGAAGCCTGTGGTCTTTCACAGTAAAAGTCCTCCAATGTCCCCACCGAGCATTTGCCTGTTCGTTCAGTTTGTCTCTTGTCTCCTCATAGCTTCTGTTTCCCTTCCTTTCATAAAATAGGCTGTAAACTCCACACACAGGGACCTTCACTCTTGGTTTACAGCCAAGGAGACAGGACTCAAAGAAATCAAGGTAGCAAGAACATATGGCTAGAAGGGAAGGCTGTAGGCAGGGATTGACCCAGGGACCACCAAATCTGCATGTCCCATTGGTGCCTGATACAGTGACCTGCAGTTCCTTTTAGAGAGGGACACACATAGACTCATTCACATGCAATGAGAGATATTCTGCCCTGCTCTATGTTAGGTCTGGCTCAGCACTCTTGGGTTACTGCTGGACTCTCCCAGGAGTGTTGGGTGCTGGCCACTGGCCAGGGCAGCCTGAGTCATTGACCATGCAGAACCAGTCCTAGAGGCCCTGTGCCATTCCCCTGGCTACTGGGGAAAGGCCATTGCTGGCTTCTTGGCCTTCAGCATCAGAACAGAGTTGCTATGACCTGTCATCCCAGCCAATCAGGAGCCCATGTGTGAGTCATACCATAGCTTGCTCAGGGACCTCAAAGAACCTGCTGCATCAAGCCTGGGGCCAACGGGCCAACCTGAGTCTCGGTGCTGAGCAGCAAGGCAGAGAATCCTATTCTGACTCAATCCCACCAGGACTGATTGCACAAGACGTCCATCTGTAGAGGGACTGGGGGAACGAATTGGAGGCCACTGCCCTCTCCTGCTTGCAACAATGTCTTTCATATCCTTCAAAAGAGCACTTAAGGCGTGCTGTGCTCCAGTAATTTCAGCAGACTGAGGAGTGTCTTGAGTTCAAGGCTGGCCTGGACTGTATAGAAAGACTCTATCATAGCCAGATGGTGGTGAGGCTCTCCTTTAATCCCAGTACTCATGAGGCAGAGGTAGATGGATCTTTGTGAGTTCCAAGCCAGCCTGGTCTACAGAGGGAGTTTCAGGACAGCCACGGCTACACAGAGAAAGCTTGTTTAAAAAAAAAAAAAAAGACTGTGTCACATGAAAACGGGAGGTGGAGGGAGAGAGGAGGGAGAATAGGCTGGAGTTGGCTACAACTGTTGGTAGAATGCTTGTCCAAGATTCACCGAAGACTAAAGTCTATCCCTAAGTGCACCACAAAATGCATGCCGTGGTGCATGGCTCTAACCTCAGCCCTTGGGAATCGAGGCGGGAGGATCAGGAATTCAAGGCCAGTACATAATGAGTTCAGTGTCCAGCCTGGGATACATGAGTCCCCGTCTCAAAACCACAGGGTGTGGACTCAGCTCACAGGAAGAAGACTGTATAACACAGGTGTCTGTCCCTCTGGCTCAGCCATGAGCTTCTACTACACAGTCGAGCATAGATTGTGTCCTGAGATTTTTGACTTGCTAATTCCCTAAGATTTCTGTAAAGCTGGACATTAGGTGAGGAACGTGAGGGCCTGGATCTGCCCTGCCTTTCATGTCTTTCCAGCTATCCCCATTGCCACTTCCTAGTCTGCTTGGGTTGGTCATCTTGGTTGTGCTCCATGTTAGCTGGCCAACCTCTGTCCCTGTGGGGATACTATGTCATCCTCATTGGGCAGCTGTTGTGTGCTGCAGGGCAGTGAGTTCTCCTTAGCTCTGGCCCTGGCACTCACCCACACATTGCTTTTTGCTTTCCACCTCAGGGAACTAGCTGCCCAGATGTCCTGCTGGTCCCAAACAGAAGCAGAGGCCTGTAAAAGGTCTGGTCTGGTGATGAGCATCTTTGATGATAATGACCTCTTGGGAAGGAACAAGAAGTCTTACTTGGAACCCCATAGCTGGATTGCTGTCCAAAAGGAGGGACATCAGCATCTGGCAAGTGAACAGCCCCTAGTGTGACACACTCCTGAGTGTCTATTCTACTGTCACTATTGTGCCAGAATGGAGGTTTCTAGAAGACTAATTCACCCATATCCCTCACATTCCTTCCTGAGTCCCTTAACCAGGAGGTCACAAAGTGTTTGAGCCTTCAGGATAGGAAGAGTCTCTTGGGTCTCATGCAGAGCCTCTGAAATTTCATGTAGCCCTGACTCACAGTTATCAAACAGTGTGTGTACCCTGCCCTGTTTGGGGGTACTGTGGGGGTTCATGGAGGCAAACTATTAAATACAGAAATGCAGGGCCCCACAGTCTGAGAGGTGGAGTGCTCCCTGTGTGTAAGCATAAGGACCTGGGTTCAGATCCCCAGCACCCGTGTAAGGCACCATATATGTCCTTGTTCGCTGTGACCCTGGCACTGTGGGATAGAGACAACAGGAACCAATTCTAGGGTAGTTCTGGCCAGCTAGTCTAGACAAAATTATGAATAGTTCTCCCTGGGTTCATTGAGAGACCCTGACTCAAACCAGGGGCAGGACTCTGAGGCCTGTAGACCTGGCTCTGAGCTTACAAACAACTACTACTGTTTCAGTGGACCTGAATTCAGTTCATAGCACCCACATCTGGCTCTGTGAGCCACCAGTAACTTCAGTTGCAGAGCCCTGACTTCTCTCCTCTCTAAGCATAGATACACACAGACATACATGTGAATAGAAATTTGAAAGTCTTTTTTAAAACGAAAAAGATAGCTGGGCAGTGGCAGCACACAACTTCAATCACAGTATTCATGAAGCAGAGGCAGGTGTGTCTCTGTGAGTTTGAGGCCAGCCTCGTCTACAGAGTGAGTTCCAGGATAGCCAGAGCTACACAGAGAAACCCTGTCTTGGGAGAAGTGCAGAGTAAAGAAAAGCAAAAACAAGGAAAAAAACATTCTCTTGTCAACCTCTATATCCTGCATGGGAAAGCATGCATGTGTGTATGTGTATAAGGGTGCATGTGTGTGTGCATGAGGGTGCATGTGTGTGTGCATGAGGGTGTGTGTGATGGTTTGTATATGCTTGGAGCAGGGATTGGCACTATTAGAAGGTGTGGCACTTTTGGAGTAAGTGTGGCCTTGTGGGAGTAGGCATGTCACTGTGGGTGTGGGCTTTAAGACCCTCATCCTAGCTGCCTGGAAGTCAGTATTCTGCTACTTTCAGATGAAGACATAGAACTCTCAGTTCCTCCTGTGCCATGCCTGCCTGGATGATGCCATGTTCCCTCCTTGATGATAATGGACTAAACCTCTGAACCTGTATACCAGCCCCAATGAAATGCTGTCCTTTGTAAGAGTTGCCATGGTTGGTCATGGTATCTGTTCACAGCAGTAAAACTCTAATATAGTGTTTAACACATACACATGCACACACACACACACACACACACACAGGAAAAAGGAGTTCAGTGTCTGATCTGAGGAAGTGCTCTGAACAAAACAGGACCAGAGTCTGAAGGTAGATGAGAATTGATGCTAATCCTAGAGGCCTCTTCCAAGAGAAAGCACATATACCCAAGGACTCAACCTCTCTGAAACAGACAGCAAGAAGGGCAGAGAGGTGGAGGATCTGCAGGTGCAGAGACCCTGGGGTTGAAACAGACTTACCAGGGTTCAAAGAGGGGAAAAGCACAGTAATGATGTCCCAAAAGTGTAAGTCTTAACAGAAGGTCAGAAATGCCATTCAGGATGTTGGGGAGAGTGACCATGGAGTCTGGGAAATCCGCCCCTAAGGAGTGGTGGGATGTTTGTGTCTGAACAGGCTGCAGGGTGTGAATAGGAGCTTCCTTGGTGACTGCAGTGGGTGTGACCCAGATGAGCCTAGCTTAGTGAGGAGAGTCACCCACAAGGCTCCTTTCCTGTTACAGTAGCAGTTTCTGTTAAGAAAAAAGTTCTCGGGGGTTTCCTGTTTTTTTCTCCACCTCCTCTTTTCCCCAACTCTTGTGGGACATCTGGGCCTTGGGAAAGAGCAGAGGGAGAGGTCTGACAGTGCAGTGTGGGGCTTTCCTTGCAGCCTTGCCAGCTGCCCCTCTTTCTCCTTTTACATTGCACTTTTACCTTGTTGCTTAAGTTTTATGCATATGGATTAATTTGTGTGTGGTGGGCAAGTGATCCAGTGAATGTAGGTCAGAGGACACAGCCTCTGGGATTCAGTTCTCTCCTCCTACCACGTGAGTTCTCAGGCGTAAACTCAAGTCATCAGGCTTGGTGCCTGGTGCCTTTACCCAGGGAGTTATTTCAATGGCTCTGCTGCCTTTTTTTTTAAACAGTCATTGAGGCTCTGGGGTGTTGGGAGTGTGTGCTCCTGGAATGTGGCTTGGGAGTCAGGATGGTTTTGCAGTGACTAATATCGTGACATGGGATCTATGGTTCAGATGGCAGGCTGAAGTTGCAGTAACACTCTAGTCTCCCTCCCATAGATCTCACTGAGTGACTGGCTATTGTCCCACTCAGAAGAGGAGGGTACCTCTCTCATTGTAGCCTCTGCCTCCCTGGCTGGACTCAGGCTTCTGGTCCCTTATAGCTGGCTTCTCCAGAGAGGTCCAAGGTAGCCTGCAGGATAGGTCTGTGGAACTGAGGAGGACTGTGGGATGGCAACACATTATCTCTCACTCCTGGTATCAGTGAGTAAAGTGATCACCGGATGTCTTAGGATGCTAATTGCTGTGAATAGGATCCCTGTGTGGTGGCATCAGCTCCAGAGTCATGGTACTGCCCAGCGCTGTCCAAGAAATATGATGACAATCATATATAATATGAGATTTTCCTGCAATCACATGGAAAGAGGAACGAGAAATGGGGTGAACAATGTCCACAGCCTGTTGGATTTAACCCATTGTATTTCAAGCGGGCCCAATACCTGTGTATTTTACCCTAAGGACTTACTTAGTTTGGACTAGTGGTTCTCAAACTTCTAATGCTGTGACCCTTTAATACAGTTCCTCATGTCATGGTCACAACAACCAAAAAATCATTTTTATTGCTACTTCATAACTGTAAATTTTATCATTACAAATCGTAATATAGATATGTGTTTTTTGATAGTTTTAGGCAACCCCTCTGAAGAGTACTGCAATCCCCAAGGAGTTGGGACCCACCCATTGATAATCTCTGGTTTAGACCTATTGTGTTTTCTTGCCTAGTTTAGAAATTGAAAGGGGTGTCTGCAGAGGGCAAGGGAATCCGCCAGCCTGCGTCCTCTTGTGTCCGTTCAGCCTCAGTGCAGCTTGTGTGGCTCCAGGCGCATCTCCTGTAGCTGATGGCCATTCTGCAGAGGGCTGCACTGAAGTGGAGGCTAAGGCTGTTTGAGTTTCACCTACAGAAGGATGGAGGAGGACGAGGGGGAGGAGGAAAACGAGGATGAGAAGGAAGAGGAAGAGGAACAATATTCTGCTGGTCACCGTAAAGAAGAGCACAGTTGAGGCTGATTTTCCCCTGCCACCTTATGTTACACCTGACATGGAACAGGCTCTCCATCAGCCAAGTGCAGATGGTCTGTTGAAGTTCAAATTCACAGAGGATGCACCCAGTCTCTCCTGAGTCCAGGACTTCCTAGGGATTTGGTTCCCACGTCTCCCACCACCTTCCCTCCAGGGTCTATGTCTAGCAGTCCTTGAGGTTTGGCAGTCTGACTGATGAGATTGCTGTGTGGTGGGATGAACTGTACCATGCGTGTTCCTAGCGAGCACTGAGCTGTGGTTAATGGGACATTGGCGCTCCCAAGGGCCATTCCCAGCGACAGAACAACTGTGCTGTTAGCAAAGCTTTTTACTTGCAGTACCAAGCTCGGGTTAAATACTTTCACAGAGCTCCCTCCCCAGCTACTTGTTTGTTCTTTCTTTACTTTACAATTCAGTGTGTTAAGGACAATAAGAGTATAACAGACCCTGGGAGAAGGGATAGGGGCTGTTAGCTCCCTCCCCCAATTCCCATTACTGTGAAGTCACATATCCTTGATGCTCCAAGGCTGTTGTCTGTCAGATCTAAGCCCTGCTAGAATATGAAGTGAGAGGTTGCCATGTGAAACCAAGAGACCGTCATTCCTCCCCACTAAAAAGATGAAAGTAGGGTTGTCTGATCAATGAAGCCTGGGTTAGTCTGATGGCCAGAGCTAGGTAGGTATTTTTCTTCAGGGGAGCAGGCACAGTGATTTTTCTGCCCCTGCATAAGCGCTCTTTTTTTTGTCAAGCATTTTCCCAAACAGCTAAACATCACGAAGGCTGGCTTGGTTGCTTAATGAATGACAGAGGGTCACGGGGTGTGTACCACTGAGCCCGTCACACATCTTTGCTCCTGTCTCAGTGCCTTCTGGAGAGCTAAAATGAGATCTCTCATATTAAATATTTTATCCAGGTCTCTGTTAGACATCTATGGGCAAGTCCCAGGAAGCATCTATGAGGCCGCCAGCATTTGTGGGCTCCACTTAGCAGTTTCATGAATGTGAGCATTAAGCCACTTTATTGGCCAGGAGCTTCTTTGGGTACCAGCTAAACACACCTTGGAAACTCACTGCCTCTCAGGATGTTAGGAGGGAAGGGGCCCAGGATAGATCAAAACCCAAAGGACAGAGCCCAGCTCTAACCTAAGTCTTTTCTTTCTCGATGGGACTCATTCTGCTAACTCCTAGCTGAGCCACGTGAGACCGCTTACCACTCCCTGGAGGCTCTGTCTTCTTCCAACATCCCCTCCGGGACTTCTGTTTTGACTCTAAATTCCATCTTCTTGGCCAGAGCACCTAGTTCTTCTGCCTAGGAATGTGCCATTGTAGTGCAGAGCACTCAAGAGTAGGGACCACAATCCATCATGACTCAAGCATCTATACTTCAAGAACCCAAGACACTGGAAAACACTGGAGCAGGTCCTGAATGCCTGCTCAAGTATGGGCTTCTCTGGTGATCCACTCTCCCAGGTGACAGAGTGTATCTGTCAAAAAAGAGGCTAAGGTGGGGGTGGGGTGGCTTTCTGCTGCTGGGAGCCTGCTTTCTTGTCCTCCCTCAGGGTTCTTTGGCTAGATTGCTCTATGACTGTTGGTTCTCTGTCCCCAGCATCTGTACTGAATCCTTGTCCCCTTTGGAGAGGAAGTGGGGGTCACTGTCACTGACTGCACTGGCTGAGAGTTCCTATGGCTCAGGAATAGCTGCTGGATATTCAAGAGTCTCAGCAGCACTTAGCATTGTAAAGGTGTGTTTTCCCATCTGGGTGTAGTGGAACATGGCAGAGTGGGAGGACTATGCTCCACGGAGTCCCTCCAGGACTGAGGCTTCTTTACATAGAGCCCTTCTTTACTGGAGTTTCTGAAAAGGGTCAATCCTATCCACTCTTCTTCATTATCTCATACTGCTTATGCCATTGGTCCCAGGTGCTTAAGATGGCCAGACATGTTCCTATTGTCACAACCCTTTATTTGAATGACATTGCATGCAGGAACAGATATTCAAGCCATTGCTCCTCAGAACCAGGTCCCGAGGCTCAGACCCTTCCTTTTCCCTTTTCTACATCCCATGAACCCTCAACACCTCAGGGATAGCCCTGAAACATGGATTGAAGGTTTCCGGGTGGTCTCCATCCTCCTGATGCTTATGCCTTGTTCTTTGCATCCAAAGAAGGTCACGTGGATCTGCTTGGAGGCTAGCTATGTCAAAGTTCTTCCTGCCTCCAAATTAGTATTAGTATATCCTGGGAACAAGGGCATGTGTGTGTGTGTGTGTGTGTGTGTGTGTTTGTACGCGCGTGCGCGTGTGTACTATCAACACAGCAGCAAGAATGTCATAAACGAATGCAAAGCATGCATTTTGCCTAGCAGCTTGATACCAGGGAGGAGGCTAATTTGGGCAGCTGCACAGCCCTGTGTTCTGGAGCTCCATCCTCTGAAATATTTGGTAAGGAGCTGGGAAACGAATCCTCTCCTCCAATACCTGCAAATCTGTCTGTACTGCAGCCTCCTCCTGGCAGATATCTGCAGAGCACGTACAAGGAGTTTGGCATTTTAGTAGCATCTGTTAGATGATAAATCACAGACAAGCAGTGATGTGTGTTCAGTGAGGTGAGTGGATGCTGCGTGCGTGAGCTGGAAACCAAGGGTCTGTGGCAAGGCTGTGGGGTGCAGGGCTGTTGATCATGAAGAGGAGCCACAAGCACAAGCCACAAGCTATGGTGTCAATGCAGCTGTTTCCATATTGCCCTCTCTGGGACTGTCATACCAGCACAATTCCATACCCAGGTATCCTGGAGTCAGGTCCTGGCTCACTTAGGAGAGGTTCTGCAGCTCTCTGATGGTCAGTTCTCTGGTTAGCAAGATGTATCTGATGGGTGACATCTTAGAGGGAAAAGGAGGACAGGGGAGGGAGAAGGGAACTGGAGTACCTAGAGGAAGGGACAATGAGCTGAGTGGACCCCAGGCCAGAGACACATTGTAAGATTCCCTGTGTGAATGGTTCAGTTTTGAGGGCCTTGGAGCTACATGGCTTCACCGGGTCTAGGTCTTTTCTCTCCAATACTAGTATTTGAGCAGGGGACACCACTCCTCCCATCTTGGTCCAGCCTGGCTTCTCTACCTTTTACTTGCTACCACCCCAAACTCTACACTCCTTTCTGGGGTCTCCTGCTCACCTTGTTTTACAGTTTTTTTCTCCTGCCTGAGGGCCTTCCTCTGACAGTAACATCCTAGTAGCCACCTCCTGGCTCAGCTCATTGTCCCTTCCTCTAGGTACTCCAGTTCCCTTCTCCCTCCCCTGTCCTCCTTTTCCCTCTCCCTCCCTCCCTTCCTTCCTTCCTTCCTTCCTTCCTTCCTTCCTTCCTTCCTTCCTTCCTTCCTTCCTTCTTCATTGCCGCCTTCCTCCTTCCTTCCTCCTTCCTTCTTTCCTTCCTTCCTCCCTTCTTCCTTCCTTCTTCATTGCCGCCTTCCTCCTTCCTTCCTCCTTCCTTCTTTCCTTCCTTCCTTCCTTTCTCCCTTTTTCCCTTCTTCCTTCCTTCTTTCTTCTTTCCTTCCTTCCTCCCTTCCTTCCCCATCAACATTCCTGGATTATACCCAGATATCTCTTTTTGCACCTCTTGTCCTGCTCCACTAAGGGATTCTTTGGACCAACCATCACCAGGTGTACCACCCTCCCACTGTTGGCTACCCTATTCTTACCTACACTTCTGTGTTCCCAGGATGAATTCAATTTTACATGTGTCTGGTTAATTGAGTTTCCAAAATGAATTACCTACAATAAATCTATGGCATTTCTATCCCTTCCCAAAGAGTCATGATATGCTCCTACTCTGTGTTGGGGTTTGATTTAGAGCCCTGGGTAGTGAGCTCCATGGAGAGCAGCTAGCTCTTCATCTATATGCTCATCCTAGGCCTGTGGTGACCCCTCAGCCACCAGCAGTCACATTTGTCCTCTTACGGCAGACTCTCTGTGGCTGGAGAAGTTGGTATTGTGAGCTTCTCTTCAGAGCTGGATGTAGCTAGCTTCTGGGGGTACTTCCAGCCAGCACTGGACACCCTGTTAAGCTCAATGTCCAGTGAGCAAAGGAGAGGTTGGCTGACTGGTGGTTGAAGCCCAGGCTGTAGGTGATATGGAAAGGGGACCCTAAACATTGGTAGAAACAAGGCTGTGAGGTAGGAAGTGAGTGTAGCAAGAAAACAGAGGATCTGGCAGTCAGCCATCACTGAGGGACTTAAGAGAGCCTGCACCCTTCTATGCAGGTCCTCCAGGACCTTAGTTCTGTGTTTCAGTTGTTTTTTTGTTTTTGAGACAGGGTCCTCTCACTGTAAACCAGGCTCGTATGGAGCTCAAAGTTTTCTGGCTGCCTCTGCCTTTTGACTGCTGGGATTAGAGCTGTGTGCCAGCACCAAGGCTCTGTCTCTATTTCTTGTTCCTGAAGCCCCTCCCAGACAGGGCTTAGCCTATAGTGTCCTATCAACTCGGAGGTTCTTAGACATGCCACCGGTCAAGAGATAGAGGCTGGGACACTGTGATTTGGGGAAGCTTCTTCTTTGAGTAGAAAATAAAATCTAAGGGGACTGGGATCCTGGAGAGAGGGCTCTTGCTGTTCTTGCAGAGGACCCCAGTTCAGTCCTGCTCCCTAAACCCACATGGTGGCTCACAACTTCTGTAACTCCAGTTCCAGGGATCTGACATACTACTCAGGCTCTGCAGGTACCAGGCAACCTCACAATGTATTATATAAGAAGAAAACATTTGTAACATAATATATAAGTAAATATTCTTAAAGCTTTGAAAGAGAAAAAAAAAAAGAAAAGAACACATGGACACATTTTGACAACTTAAAACTGCAAATGACCTTTAATCCCAGCACTCTGGAGGCAGAGTCAGGGGGATTTCTGAGTTCAAGGCCAGCTTGGTCTACAAATGAGTTCCAGGACAGCCAGGGTTATACAGAGAAACCCTGTCTCAAAAACCAAAATAAATAAATAAATAAAGACAACAACAACAACAAAAAGCAAAATAAAAACCCTGCAAATGAGCCAGGCATTGTGGCTCACACCTGTGACTGCTAGACAGGGGAGGCAGGAAGGTAAGGGTGAAGTTCGTCCTCAGCTACATAGTAAGTTTGAAGCCAGCCTGAGCTACATGAGACCCTATCTCAGAAAACAAATAAATAAAATTACAAAGGAAAACATGACAAAAGGTCCTACAAGGTACCTGTCCATCCAGTCAATCCCCACATCAGTCAACTTTACCTTTCCAGTAGGTTCTTCCACAGGAGGCCTCTACTCACAAACCCATCTGACCTGTTTTCACAGATGGCAGCAATGGCCACATGCCCTTGTGCATAATCTTCTTCCATTTGTAGATATCTCTCTGTCTCTCTTTCTGTCTCTCTCTGTCTCTCTGTGTGTTTGTGTGTGGGGGTGGTGGTGGTGTTTGTGTGTATGTCTCTGAGAGAGAGCCAGGGTTTCTCTGTGTAGTCCTGACTATCCTAGAACTTGCTCTGTAGCCCAGGGTAGCCTTCCTTGAACTCCTTTCTGCCTGCACTCTCACTGAGTGCTGGGGTTAATGGCATGCACCACTACTGGCCTTCCTGTTCTCTTTCTTTTAATATAACTTTTTTAGACAGGTTCTCATGTAGCTCAGGCTGGAAATGAACTTGTTATATAGTCATAGATGACTTTGAACTCCTGATCCTGCTGCCCCTCCCTCCGGTTCTGGAATTACAGATATGTGGCACCAGCTACCTGACTTGATGATTATTTCTGATCAAGATACTGTGGACATTTGAGTTGGTTGTTTGTACAGGGGAGGACGTGTTTAGATACGTAAATGTGTGCTTTGAAAGGCAATAGCAAGCTGCCATATGTCTGTTTTGGACAAGGAACTTTAAATATCTCCTAGTCATCTAGATAAGTAAATAAAATATGTACATAGAACATTAACAGCCTGGGAAAGAGGTGAAGAAGACAGGGGCAGTAGCAGGTAATACTGAGTGCATGTCTCATCTTCCTTAACAGGACCTAGCACCTAGAGCTTAGAATTCATAAGCCTCTGAGCAGTTCAGAGTGGTTTCCTTTGGGACTTGGGTAGAGGAGAATCACCCACACTAGTTCTTCTACACATTTCAAAAATAACTGAGCTATGCAGGTGTGTTACTGTGAAAGAAAGAAACCAAATTGAGGTAGCGAAGTGAACGAGTATTAATGTCCAGTGGCCAATCACTGCAGGATCTCACACTTGGGCCTTGTATGAGACTGCAGTGGGGTGTGCTGGCCAATGAAGCACGGTCCTGAATTTCCATGGGTGCTGTTTCAGCTGTTAACATTCACATAGACCTTCACCGACCAATTGATGCCAATTCTAGATCTCCCTGGCAGAACAGTATCTCATAAGCATAATAAAGAGTGGGGACTCCCATAAGGTTCCCAGGTATCTCTTCTAAAACAGCATGGCATGTGCTAGTAACTTCTCCCAGTATTATATGGAGGGTGATAGGGAGGTCTTGGGGGGCCTAGAAGCCCCCAGTCAACATGCTTCAAAGCTTTAATACCTGGGTCCCCATGAAACCCTACTTACCCAGATTAACCCAGAAATCTGGGTAAGAATTGTGTTTTTGAATGTCATTTATAAAATTAGGGTTGCTGACAAATGAAGTTGAACTTTGAAGGGCCAAAGCCATGTTCCTGTTCTCTGGTATCATCCATGAGTCCACTCAGGATGGGTGTCAACCTAGTTCTAAATTTACCCTAGCTGTGTTAGGTAGGAATGTGAACCACTAACATCCGCCTACGCAGGCAGAATTTATTTACTATGCAGCATCAGCAAATGTATCTGTGACAAGGAAACAAACACACCGGGTCCCCCACGAGAAAAAGAATGAGGTGTTCAAAGCGAAGAGTCAGGATTGGGTCCATGAGACCCCTTTGCCCCAAGCTGATGAGCTGAGGGGTTTGTCTCGATCCTGACTCTTGTTTAACCCTTACAGGACATTTGATAAAGCTTCATTCCACTGATTTTAGGTTGTCTCTCCCTGTCCCTGTATGCCACGATTCTGCATGCATGCTCCAAGTAGACTGTATTTAGCCATAAAAAGATAGTCTTTCTGTCTTTCCTAGAGTGTTCTGGGTTTTGCCATGTAATATAGAACCATTTTGTACCTCCTGAGGAGAGCTATCCTGGAAATGCTAAAAGTCAGAGGTTGTACTATCATGGTCTAGAGTTCTTCTGGCCCAGAAGATCTCAACCTGTGTTATCATAACCCCTTTGAGATCGAATGACCCTTTCATAGGGAGTCACCTGAAAACATCCTGCATATCAGATATTTACGTTATGATTCATAACCATAGCAAAATTACAGTTATGAAGTAGCAACAAAAATGACTTTTTACCTGGGTGTTCACCACAACATGAGGAACTGTATTAAGGGGTTGCAGCTTTAGGAAGGCTGAGAACCACTGCTGTAATGGATGGCACTGGACATACAGAGGATGTTGCTTAGCCAGCATGGTGGTAGGGTATGATAGGAAGCCAGACTTAGGGTTTCAGGTATCCACAGCTTACCTTGTGTCTTGTCCTTGCAGGTTTAGTCTCCACTGCCAGCTGCCATGGGCAAGCAGAACAGCAAGCTGTGTCCTGAGGTGCTGGAGGACCTGCGGAAACACAGGGAGTTCACCAACCATGAGCTTCAGGAGTGATACAAGGGCTTCCTCAATGACTGTCCCACTGGCCACCTGACTGTGGACAATTTCAAGATCTAGGCCAACTTTTTCCCCTACAGAGATGCCTCCAAGTTCACTGAGCATGTCTTCCACACCTTTGACCCCAACAGCGACAGCACCATCGACTTCTGAATGTTCATCATTGTTCTGAGCTTGACCTCTTGGGACAAGCTGGAACAGAAGGTAAAGTGGGCCTTCAGCATGTATGACCTAGACAGCAATGGTTACATGAGCTGCAGTGAAATGCTGGAGATAGTACAGGTACCTGCACTTGACAGGGCCTGGAGCATGGGGAGTGCAGGCATCCAGGACCCCCATCTCCGGCCCCATACACCAGGTCATTCCTCTGCCCACTTGCTACCTGGGTATACTAAAGGACTGCCTATCTTTGCAGAGAGTAACGATAAAAGCCAAGCATCTATCGATTACTTGCTGGACATCAGGCCCCAGCTGAGCTCATCCATCAGGTTTATTCACACAATTCTATAAAACGGGTTTTTTTTTTTTTAACCTCTAATGAGATCTGAGGCTCAGATAGGTGATTAAGAATTATCAAAGCAAGAACTGGGAGAATGGCTCAGTGGGGAAGAACACTTGATACCCAGCATGAGGACCTGAGTTCTGATCCCAACACCCACAGAAAAGCCAGGAGTGGCTGAGCGTGCCCGAATCCCTAGAACTAGGGGACAAGTGAGTCCCAGAAGCTTGCTGAGCAGGCAACCTAGCTAAAATGGTAAGCCCCAACCGGGTTCAGTGAGAGGGTAAAGGGAATCTTGTGAACATCAGTATTCCTGTTTGGCCTCTGCACGGGTGGGTGTTCATCTGCCCACACATTAGCTGTCTATAGGGCTTTCTATAGAAATCAGAATGACACACTAAAAGATGAATCAGCAGTCAGTTCTTCACAGGAGCGATGCTTATGTGCACCCTGCATCCTTCCTGCTCCATGCTCTAAACCATCTCTGTATTTGGTCCAGGAGCTGACTCTGTGGGTAAAGGTGCATGCTACCAAGCCTGGCAGCCTGGGTTTGATCCCTAAGACACACATGGTAGGAAAAGAGAACCAGCGTCCACAAGTTGTCCACTGAACTCCACATGAGATCATCTCCCCCAAACAAATAATTACATACATCCATAAAATAAGTAAAGTAGTTATATAAGTGCCTAATACAATGGCTATAGATGATAATAATAATTTGTATTATTTGGAAAATAACAAGATACTGTCTGTGTACCTCCAGATTCATTTTCTAGACTATTTCCCACCAGTAGTTTGTTGATTCTGCAGATTCAGGACCCATGGGTGGGCAGGGATCAATGTATTTCCCCTTTGACCTTCCCTCCAGGATTTCCCAGATCCCCACCAAAGATCCTCCTTTCAGACAGACGCTTTGCCCCACAACCGCCCCTCTACTACGAACCAAGGAGCCCTCCATTCTTCCATGCCCTAGCTATATCCTGTGCTCTTGAATGTCACTTAAACTTTCCTGGCTCCCTTTTCCAGCACCTTGTCTGTGAAACTTGTTCTGATGAGAGAAGGGTCCTGACTCTGCCCTGTCCTTGCTCCTTGGTTAGCTGAGAGAGGACCATAACCCACCTTCCATCCTCCAGAGCCCCTTTGCAGGCCATTTACAAGATGGTATCCTCTGTGATGAAGATGCCCAAGGACAAGTCCACGCCCGAGAAGCGAACAGACAAGATCTTCAGACAGATGGACACAAACAATAATGGTAGGAAACATGGCAGGAGTGAGCAGGTGTTGAGGGAGGAGGGGATTGGGAGAGGGTGTGCGGGTGGGAAGAGGGGAGTAGATGAGCCCATGAAACTGTTGATGGCACAGAGGTGTTTTGGATACACCCTCTGCCCTATGCAGGCCTGCCCTTTTCCAGCCCACTTGATTCAGCTCTGATTGAGGGAGGGAGACTAGAATTCAGGGTCAGGTACACCTATCCTGCATCCTGCACCCTTCCTAGGGCTCTGTAACCATGGGCATGTCAGTAGACCCTCTGAGCTGTAGGCTTCATCTGTGTCATCTGAGTTAGGGTTTCCATTGCTCTGATGACACACCATGGCCACAAGCAACTTGGGGAGGAAAGGATTTATTCACTCACAGTTTCCATATAACTGTTCATTATTAAAAGCAGTGAGGACAGGACTCAAACAGGGCAGGAACCTGAAGGCAGGAGCTGATACAGAGACCATGAAATGGTTGCTAATTACTGGCTTGCTTTCCATGGCTTGCTCAGCCTTCTTTCTTATAGAACTCAGGGTCACTAGCCCAGGGTTGTACCACCTACAATGGGCTGGGCTCTGCTCCATCAATGACTAGTTAAGAAAATACCCTCTGGTCAGACATGGTGGCACATGTCTCTAATCGGAGCTCATAGGAGACAAGAGGCTTTCTGTGACTTCAAGGCTAACCTGGTCTAAAAATGAGTTCTAGGATAACCAGGGCTGTTACACAGAGAAACCCTGTTTCAATAAAACAAAACAAAACAAAAGTGGGGAAAGGAGGGAGAGAAAGAGGAAGGTAGAAAGACAGGGGGAAAGAGAGAAAGAGAGAGAGAACACCCTACAGGTTTTCCTTTAGACATTTTATACAGAAATTTTCACAACTGAGGCTCCCTCTTTCCTGATAACTATAACTTGTATCAAGCTGACATAACATTAGCCAGCACACATATTGACAGAAACAGTGGTCTTACTATTTCCACAATTATATATGGGGAGGGGAGGAAGGTCATACTGGTGGCTGAGAGGTGAGACACTGTATCAAGGGGCTTTGAGTCTTGAGATTCTGAGAGGCCATCTAGGCCATCATCCTGGGATGTGAAGCACCCCTGATACTCATGGGGCTCATCAAACATAGAAGCCACTGAGCCTCATTGTACCTAGGACTCTGAGATCCTAACACAGCTGGAAAAAGGCAGGTCTCAGGAGGAGTTGAAGTGGTGAGATGTCCTGCTATGCCTTGGCTGTTTCTCACAGGACCTCAGCAAGGGTCAGGTAGCTACATGGTGAGTTGATCCTGCCAGTCTGTGGCTTTGTAGAGCCAAGACTGGTTGGGTTTTGTTCCAACAGGAAATGCAGCATTAAGGCATGAAAGGCTCCCCAGGTCGCACTGAGATTGAATGTAAGCTAATGCATAGGGAAGAGCAGTGAACAGCCTCCAGTGCTCTGTGCAGGTGAGCTGAGGACCAGGCTCAGTGGGACTCAAGGCTCCCGAGGAACTGTAGACAGCAAAAACTTTCCAGACAGCAAGGAAATGCTTTCAAAACATGTCCTCACACAAAGCAATGCAGCCTATTGCCTGGTGCTGCCTTTCAGGCATTTTCTAAAGTGTTTTTTTACTCTCTTCTGTACTCTGACACGGAGGCTTGTGTTCCAACAGACCATACTGAGGCTTGCCCACTTCCCAGGCTTGTGTTTCTTCTTCATGAAATGGGGATAAGCCCACTTGTGTGGATGTGAGTCTAAAGTAGCACTATGTTGGTGGCACACGTAACATGGAGGGCCATTGTTTCTGATTGTCAAAGTCAGGAACTTCACCAGTTTCAAAATGGAGACCTTGTCCCCACTGTGCACTTGTCCAATTGTTTGTGTCTCACAATGGAGGCCACTGAGTGCATACTCTGCCCTGTAAGCCAGGGGCCACTTGCTAGCACTGAAGAGATGAGAAGTCTGGGCTGTCAGAGAAACTGGTACAGATTAGGACAAGAATAGGACAGCAAAGGTGGATAGCTCTCAACACCCGACGCTGACAAGAGTCTACACTAGGGGGCGCTGTGATAGTTTTAACTGTCAACCTGACTCAGTTTAGAATCACCTCAGAATTCTTTTTTTTTTTAATTTTATTTTTTTATTTTAGATTTAGTATTTATTTTATACATGAGCGTTTAGCTGAATGTATGTTTGTGTAATATGATAGAGGCCAGAAAAGGGCACTGAATGGTCCTGGAACTGGAGTTACAAATGATTGGGAACCGCCCTATGGATGCTGGGAACTTTATCCAGGACCCTCTGCAAAAGCAGCAACTACTCTTAACTGCTGATCCATCTCACCAGTAATAAAGGAGAGTCTTTTTTTGCTTGTTGGTTTGTTTTTTTAGACAAGGTTTCTCTGTGTAGCACTGGCTGTCCTGGAACTTGCTGTTTAGACCATGTTGGCTCCAAAGTCACAGATTCACCAGTCTGCCTCCTGAGTACTGGGATTAAAGATGTGTGCCACCACTGCTCAGCTCAGAAGAATCTTACTGAAGAATTATCTAGATCAGTGGTTCTCAACCTATGGGATCCAACCCCTTTCGGGGATCAAATGAACTTTTCCCAGAGATGACATAAGACCAACAGAAAACATAAATTTTCATATTCAGATTCATAACAATAGTGTAATCACAGTTATGAAGTAGCAGTGAAAATAATCTTATGGTTGAGGGTCACTACAACAGAAGGAACTGCATTAAAGGGTCACAGCATTAGGAAGGCTGAGAACCATTCAACTAGATCATGGCAGTCTATGAGCATGCCTGTTGGGGGTTGTGTTGGTGGTTAATTGATGTGGGAAACCCCATTACTATTCTCTAGACAGGGGGCCTGAACAGTGTAATAAAGGGAAAAGAAGAGTATCAGAAAAAAAGTGCAGAGTCTCATTATGAGCCAGGTGCTCATACCTCTATTCTCTCTGCCCCGTGAGGTTTTAAAGCCTTGACTTCCTGAAGTGATGAATTGTAACCTAGAAGTAAACCAAAGAAAACTTCCTCCCTTAAGTTGCTTTTAGTCAGGGGATTTTTATCACAGTAACAGAAATGTAATTTGACCTGCAGCTATAATTTGTCCTGTCTCCCCAGTTGCCCCAGATTGTGGTGGCTCTCCAGACCTCTAGGTGGGGCGATCAGCTTACATCAGGTCACAGAGTTCATTACCAAACCTAACCTCATAACTATTTCTCAATCCATACTACCTACACCTTGAAAGGAGACCCAGCTCTTACAAGTTGTCCTCTGACCACTTGTGTGCCTCAAAATGGCATATGTCCCCATATGTGTGTGTGTGTGTGAGAGAGAGAGGGGGGGGGTGGAGACTAGACATTGTCCATTTTCCAGAGGGCTCCAGACTTTAACTAGAGGACTGGCTATTCCTAAGTCTCCCTCTTCCATTCCTTAGGCAAAGTGTCCCTGGAAGAATTCCACAAAGGTGCCAAGAGGGACCCATCCATTGTCCGGTTGTTGTAGTGTGATCCCAATAGTGTTAGCCAGTTAAGAGAGGAATGGGCTTTTACACACTTGTGAAAACACAGGCTTGACCTGCCATCTTCAGCTATGCTTGCAAAAGTGGATTTCTCCGTGATTTCTCCTGCTCTCTCGGGACCTGGGTCCAGGCAGCACATCAAACTCACCTGGTCTGGCTGGATGCAGCTCCCTCCTCTATCAGATTTGATAGATGTCTCTCCCCATCCAGTCCAGGCTGGTTCCTTCCAAGGTTTCAAGTGTTCTCGGCTGTAGGGCTCCTTCCCTGCCCACAGAGGGCCTGGAGGCCCTTAAGGACACCAGACAGGACATTTCAGTATCTTACAGAGACCAGCTGATTTATTCTATGATCCCAGCTGACTTTGTGAGGATGAAGAACATGGAGAGCAGACAGGCAAGCCCTTCCTGTGCGTGGCTCCACCTCCCTTGTTTATTTTCTCTGACCAAAGCTGCTTGCATGTATATACCGTGGTATCCTTATTTTTAATATATATGTTTTGTATAAAGTGAGAAGGTTTAGCCCCTGTATTTAAAGCCTCTGTCTGCTGTTTAAGCATGGTCCCCTGTGGCCTGTGATTCTCCCCACCCCCAAGTCTGGCTGTGCTGTGGTATTTATGTATTCACTTGCCTAATTACACAGGAGATATATGCATGCCCAAGGCTGTGGACATCTGCCCTCCGTCCTGCAAATACAAGTGTTCCTGTGTGCTCCGTCCTTCCTTTAGATTGGTCTGACATATTAAAATAATCTAATGAACCAAGGTCTGTGAGTTTCCTCTGTTGCTGCAAGCACCCTGTTCATGGTTCTCTCTCCAGTGAGTGTGGGGATAAAGCAGAAAAGTGGTAGACATGGGGAAAGTCCTTAAACGTCTGGAACAGCGAGAATTTATTCAGAGAGGAGTTGATGCCAGCCTTTTTCCACACAGTGTGCTCCACACACAGCAAGGCCATTGGCCCTCCTGCTTAAAGCCACAGAACCTGTAGATTGAGCCCCAGACCATCTGATGATGTTCAGGAAGCACCCACTGAGCACCTGTCCTGGGTGAGCACTGGAGACTTTGAGATTGGCCAGACATTGGCTTTGCTCACACCTCACCTCAAGGAGAAAGGTGCTGTTGGCTAGAAGGTGTTTTAGATATTAGACAGAAACAGTCCCCCAGGGCAAAAAAGGGCATGTGCCTTGGCTAATGTCACCCAGCAATCTTGCAAGCCATCCAGCGGCTCACATGAACGGGATACAATTGAGTTGCAGGCTGGCAATTAAAGAAAGGGAAACTAGGTGGATGAGAGAGAAATGGAGCCAAAGACAATGTTCTGATCAAGGCTCAAATATTTAATGGCGAATGCACTTATAAAGGTGGAGTGGGGAGGCCCATTCCTGCCATTTCATCCTTGGAGGCTGGAACCAGCTGTAGGTGATTATGTGCAGGATAGGGCATAGTCTCCAGAATAGCTCTGGGGCCTCCCAGCAAGTAGCATTATCTTTTTAAGATATTTTTATTAGGTATTTTCCCTAATTACATTTCCAATGCTATCCCAAAAGTCCCCCATACCCTCCCCCCCACTCCCCTACCCACCCACTCCCACTTTTTGGCCCTGGCGTTCCCCTGTACTGGGGCATATAAAGTTTGCATGTCTAATGGGCCTCTCTGTCCAGTTATGGCCGATTAGGCCATTTTTTTTGATACATATGCTGCTAGAGTCAAGAGCTCCGGTGTACTGGTTAGTTCATAATGTTGTTGCATCTATAGGGTTGCAGATCCCTTTAGCTCCTTGGATAGTTTCTCTAGCTCCTCCATTGGGGACCCTGTGATCCATGAATGGCTGACTGTGAGCATCCACTTAAGTGTTTGCTAGGCCCCAGCATAGTCTCACAAGAGACAGCTATATCAGGGTCCTTTCAGCAAGATCTTGCTAGTGTATGCAATGGTGTCATCGTTTGGAGGCTGATTATGAGATGGATCCCTGGATATGGCAGTCTCTAGATGGTCCATCCTTTTGTCTCAGCTCCAAACTTCGTCTCTATAACTCCTTCCATGGGTGTTTTGTTCCCAATTCTAAGAAGGGGCAAAGTGTCCACACTTTCATCTTCATTCTTCTTAAGTTTCATGTGTTTTGCAAATTGTGACTTGGTATACTAAGTTTCTGGGCTAATATCCACTTATCAGTGAATACATATCATTTGAGTTCTTTTGTGATTGGGTTACCTCACTCAGGATAGTGCCCTCCAGGTCAATCCATTTGCCTAGGAATTTCATAAATTCATTCCTTTTAATAGCTGAGTAGTACTCCATTGTGTAAATGTACCACATTTTTTGTATTCATTCCTCTGTTGAGGGGCATCTGGGTTCTTTCCAGCAACTGGCTATTATAAATAAGGCTGCTATGAACATAATGGAGCATGTGTCCTTCTTACTAGTTGGAACATCTTCTGGCTATATGCCCAGGAGAGGTATTGTGGGATGCTCTGGTAGTACTATGTCCTATTTTCTGAGGAACCACCAGACTGATTTCCAGAGTGGTTGTACAAGCTTGCAATCACACCAACAATGGAGGAGTTTTCCTCTTTCTCCACATCCTCGCCAGCATCTGCTGTCACCTGATTTTTTTTTTATCTTAGCCATTCTGACTGGTGTGAGATGGAATCTCAGGGTTCTTTTGATTTGCATTTCCCTGATGATTAAGGATGCTGAACATTTTTTCAGGTGCTTCTCAGCCATTCGGTATTCCTCAGGTGAGAATTCTTTGTTCAGCTCTGAGCCCCATTTTTAATGGAGTTATTTGATTGTCTGGAGTTCACCTTTTTGAGTTCTCTATATATATTGGATATTAGTCCCCTATCTGATTTAGGATAGGTAAAGATCCTTTCCCAATCTGTTGGTGGCCTTTTTGTCTTATTGACGGTGTATATTGCCTTACAGTTTCATGAGGTTCCATTTGTCAATTTTCAATCTTACAGCACAAGCCATTGCTGTTCTATTCAGGAATTTTCCCCCTGTGCCCATATCTTCGAGGCTTTTCCCCACTTTCTCCACTATAAGTTTCAGTGTCTCTGGATTAATATGGAGTTCATTGATCCACTTAGATTTGAACTTAGTACAAGGAGATTCGAATGGATCATTTCACATTCTTCTACATGATAACCACCAGATGTTCCAGCACCATTTGTTGAAAATGCTGTCTTTTTTCCACTGGATGGTTTTAGCTCCCTTGTCGAAGATCAAGTGGCCATAGGTGTGTGGGTTCATTTCTGAGTCTTCAATTCTATTCCAGTGGTCTACTTGTCTGTCACTATACCAGTACCATGCAGTTTTTATCACAATTGCTCTGTAGTAAAGCTTTAGGTCAGACATGGTGATTCCACCAGAGGTTCTTTTATCCTTGAGAAGAGTTTTTGCTATCCTAGGTATTTTGTTTTCCCAGATGAATTTGCAGATTGCTCTTTCTAATTCGTTGAAGAATTGAGTTGGAATTTTGATGGGGATTTCATTGAATCTGTATATTGCTTTGGCCAAGTTAGCCATTTTTACAATGTTGATCCTGCCAATCCATGAGCATGGGAGATCTTTCCATCTTCTGAGATCTTCTTTAATTTCTTTCTTCAGAGACTTGGAAGTTATTGTCATACAGATCTTTCACTTCCTTAGTTAGAGTCACGCCAAGTTATTTTATATTATTTGTGACTATTGAGAAGGGTGATGTTTCCCTAATTTCTTTCTCAGCCTGTTTATTCTTCGGGAAGAGAAAGGCCATTGACTTGTTTGAGTTAATTTTATATCCAGCTACTTCACCTAAACTGTTTATCAGGTTTAGGAGTTCTCTGGTGGAATTTTTAGGGTCACTTATATATACTATCATATCATCTGCAAAAAGTGATATTTTGACTTCTTCTTTTCCAATTTGTATCCCCTTGATCTCCTTTTGTTGTCGAATTGCTCTGGCTAGAACTTCAAGTACAATGTTGAATAGGTAGGGAGAAAGTGGGCAGCCTTGTCTAGTCTCTGATTTTAGTGGGATTGCTTCCAGCTTCTCACAATTTACTTTGATGTTGGCTACTGGTTTGCTGTAGATTGCTTTTATCATGTTTAGGTATGGGCCTTGAGTTCCTGATCTTTCCAAGTCTTTTATCATGAATGGGTGTTGGATTTTGTGAAATGCTTTCTCTGCGTCTAAGGAGATGATCATGTGGTTTTTGTCCTTGAGTTTGTTTATATAATGGATTACGTTGATGGATTTCCATATATTAAACTAACCCTGCATCCCTGGAATAAAACCTACTTGGTCAGGATGGATGATTGTCTTAATGTGTTCTTGGATTCGGTTAGCGAGAATTTTATTGAGGATTTTTGCATCGATATTCATAAGGGAAATTGGTCTGAAGTTCTCTATCTTTGTTGGATCTTTCTGTAGTTTAGGTATCAGAGTAATTGTGGCTTCATAGAATGAGTTGGGTAGAGTACCTTCTACTTCTATTTTGTGGAATAGTTTGTGCAGAACTGGAATTAGATCTTTTTTTGAAGGTCTGTTAGAACTCTGCATTAAACCCATCTGGTCCTGGGCTTTTTTTGGTTGGGAGACTATTAATGACTGCTTCTATTTCTTTAGGGGATATGGGACTGTTTAGATCGTTAACTTGATCCTGATTTAGCTTTGGTACCTGGTACCTGTCTAGAAATTTGTCCATTTCATCCATGTTTTCCAGTTTTGCTGAGTATAGCATTTTGTAGAAGGATCTGATGGTGTTTTGGATTTCTTCAGGATCTGTTGTTATGTCTTCCTTTTCATTTCTGATTTTGTTAATTAGGATGCTGTCCCTGTGCCCTCTAGTGAGTCTGGCTAAATCTTTATCTATCTTTTTGATTTTCTCAAAATACCAGCTCCTCATTTGGTTGATTCTTTGAATAGTTCTTGTTTCCATTTGGTTGATTTCGCCCCTGAGTTTGATTATTTCTTTCTGTTTACTCTTCTTGGGTGAATTTGCTTCCTTTTTTACTAGAGCTTTTAGTTGTGTTGTCAAACTGGTAGTGTGTGCTCTCTCTAGTTTCTTTTTGGAGGCACTCAGAGCTATGAGTTTCCCTCTTAGAAATGCTTTCATTATGTCCCATAAGTTTGGGTGTGTTGTGGCTTCATTTTCATTAAACTCTAAAAAGTCTTTAATTTTTTTCTTTATTCCTTCCTTGACCAAGGTATCATTGAGAAGAGTGTTGTTCATTTGCCACGTGAATGTTGGCTTTCCATTATTTATGTTGTTATTGAAGATCAGCCTTAGTCCATGGTGGTCTTATAGGATGCATGGGACAATTTCAATATTTTTTTATCTGTTGAGGCCTGTTTGTGACCAATTATATGGTCATTTTTAGAGATGGCCCCGTGAGGTGCCAAGAAGAAAGTATATCCTTTTGTTTTAGGATAAAATATTCTGTAGATATCTGTTAAGTCTATTTGTTTCATAACTTCTGTTAGTTTCACTTTGTCTCTGTTTAGTTTCTGTTTCCACAATCAGTCCATTGATGAAAGTGGTGTGTTGAAGTCTCCCACTATTATTGTGTGAGGTGAAATGTGTGCTTTGAGCTTTACTAAGGTTTCTTTAATGAATGTGGCTGCCCTTACATATGGAGCATAGATATTCAGAATTGAGAGTTCCTATGGGAGGATTTTACCTTTGATGAGTATGAAGTGTCCCTTCTTGTCTTTTTTGATAACTTTGGGTTGGAAGTCGATATTATTCGACATTAGAATGGCTACAACAGCTTGCTTCTTCAGACCATTTGCTTGGAAAATTGTTTTCCAGCCTTTCACTCTGAGGTAGTGTCTGTCTTTCCCCCTGTGATGGGTTTCCTGTAAGGAGCAGAATATTGGGTCCTGTTTGTGTAGCCAGTTTGTTAGTCTATGTCTTTTTATTGGGGAATTGAGTCCATTGATATTAAGAGATATTAAGAAAAGTAATTGTTGCTTCCTATTTTTTTGTTGTTAGAGTTGGCATTCTGTTCTTGTGGCTGTCTTCTTTTTGGTTTGTTGAGGGATTACTTTCTTGATTTTTCTAGGGCGTGGTTTCCGTCCTTGTATAGTTTTTTTTTTTCTGTTATTATCCTTTGAAGGGCTGGATTTGTGGAAAGATAATGTGTGAATTTGGTTTTGTCATGGAATACTTTGGTTTCTCCATCTAATGTAATTGAGAGTTTGGCTGGGTATAGTAGCCTGGGCTGGCATTTTTGTTCTCTTAGTGTCTGTATAACATCTCTCCAGGATCTTCTGGCTTTCATAGTCTCTAGTGAAAAGTCTGGTGTAATTCTGATAGGGTTGCCTATATATGTTACTTGACCTTTCTCCCTTACTGCTTTTAATATTCTATCTTTATTTAGGGCATTTGTTGTTCTGATTATTATGTGTTGGGAGGAATTTCTTTTCTGGTCCAATCTATTTGGAGTTCTGTAGGCTTCTTGTATGTTCATGGGCATATCTTTCTTTAGGTTTGGGAAGTTTTCTTCTATAATTTTGTTGAAGATATTTGCTAACACTTTAAGTTGAAAATCTTCATTTTTCATCTACTCCTATTCGTAGTTTTGGTCTTCTCATTGTGTCCTGGATTTCCTGGATGTTTTGAGTTAGGATCTTTTTGCGTTTTGTATTTTTTTTTTTTTTTTTTTTTTTTTTTTGGTTTTTCGAGACAGGGTTTCTTTGTATAGCCCTGGCTGTCCTGGAACTCACTTTGTTGACCAGGCTGTCCTCGAACTCAGAAATCCGCCTGCCTTTGCCTCCCGAGTGCTGGGATTAAAGGAATGCGCCACCACGCCCAGCTGCATTTTGTATTTTTGTTGATTGTTTTGTCGACGTTCTCTATGGAATCTTCTGCACCTGAGATTCTCTCTTCCTTCTCTTGTATTCTGTTTCTGATCCTCACAACTATGGTTCCAGATTTATTTCCTAGGGTTTCTATCTCCAGCGTTGCCTCACTTTGGGTTTTCTTTATTGTGTCTACTTCCCTATTTAGGTCTTGGATGGGTTGATTCAAGTCCATCACCTGTTTGGTTGTGTTTTCCTGCTTTTTTTAAAGGGATTTTTTTTGTGCTTCCTCTTTAAGGTCTTCTACCTGTTTAGCTGTGTTCTCCTGTATTTCTTTAAGTGAGTTATTAAAGTCCTTCTTGATGTCCTCTACCATCATCATGAGATATGCTTTTAAATCTGGGTCTAGCTTTTCGGGTGTGTTCAGGTGCCCAGGACTGTGTGGGGTGGGAGTGCTGGGTTCTGATGATGGGGAGTGGACTTGGTTTCTGTAAGGAAGATTCTTACATTTGCCTTTCTCCATCTGGTAATCTCTGCAGTTACTTGTTATAGTTGTCTCTAGTTAGAGCTTGTTCCATGGTGATTATGTTAGCCTCTATCAGAAGACCTGGGAGACTAGCTCTCTCCTTAATTTCAGTGGTCGGAGTACTCTCTGCAGGCAAGCTATCCTCTTTCGGGAAGGTGCCCAGATATCTGGAGTTTGAACCTGCCTCCTGGCAGAAGTTGTGTTCCACTAACCAGAGGTCTTAAGATCCCTTGCAGGTTCCTGTGGGGACCTTGCGGGTGACCACAGACTCCACACACAAGATACACTGGTGCTGGTGTGGACCTGAAGGGACTTGTGACCCTGATCAGGCTGGGTTTTCCACTTCCCTAATTAATGCAGTCTCAATCCAGCACCATTGGATTGGAGCAGAACCTGTGTTCCACTCACCAGAGATGAGTGGAAGGTCTTAAGATGCCGTGGAGGGTCCTGTAGGGACCATGCAGATGTCCACAGACTCCGAGCCCAAGGTAGCCTGGGTCTAGCATGGACCGAAAGGGACTTGTGACCCTCATCAGGCCGCGTTTTCTGCTTCCCTAACTATTGCAGTCTCAGGTCCAACGTGATTGGATTGGAGCAATAGATGTGTTCCACTCACCAGAGGTCGTAAGATCCCGTGGAGAGTCCTGTGGGGACCTGGCAGGTCTGCAGACTCCTTTCCCAAGGTACCCCGGTGCTGGCGTGGACTGGAAGGACTGAAAACACTGATCAGGCCTGGCTTTCAGCTTCCCTAATTAATGCAGTCTCAGATAAGGGTGCGATTGGATTGGAGCAGAAGCTGTGTTGCACTCACCAGAGGTCTTAAGATCCAGTGGAGGGTCCTGTGGCTACCTTGGGTATTTCCACAGACTCCTTTCCCAAGGTAACCCGGGTCTGTCGTGGAACGGAAGAGACTTGTGACCCTGATCAGGCCGGGTTTTAAGCTTCCCTAATTAATACAGTCTCAGGTCCCTTGTGATTGGATTGGAGCAGAAGTTGTGTTCCATTCACCAGAGGTCTTAAGATCCCGTGGAGGGTCCTGTGGGGACCTTGCGGGTATCCACAGCCTCTGCGCACAATGTACCCCAGTGCTGGCATAGACCTGAAGGGACTTGTGACCCTGATCAGGCCGGGCTTTCAGCTTCCCTAATTAATGCAGTCTCAGGTCCAACTCGATTGGATTGGAGCAGAAGTTGTGTTCCACTCACCAGAGGTCGTAAGATCTCGTGGAGAGTCCTGTGAGAACTTGTGGATGTCCAAAGACTCCGCACCAAAGGTAACCCGGTGCTGGTGTAGACTGGAGGGACTTAACACACTGATCAGGCCGGGTTTTTACCTTCCCTAATTAATGCAGTCTCAGGTCCCACTCAATTGGATTGGAGCAGGAGCTGTGTTCTACTCACCAGAGGTCTTACAATCCCATGGAGGGTCCTGTGGGGACCTTGCAGATTTCCACAGACTCTGTGCCCAAGGTAACCGGGGTCTGGCATGGACTGGAAGGGACTTGTAACCCAGATCAGGCTGGGTTTTCTGCTTCCTAATTAATGCAGTCTCAGGTCCCACGTGATTGAATTGGAGCAGAAGTTGTGTTCCACTCACCAGAGGTCTTAAGATCCCATGGAGGGTTCCGTGGGTACCCTGCAGATGTCCGCAGACTCCTTTCCCAAGGTAACCGGGGTTTGTCCTGGACCTGGAAGGGACTTCTGACCCTGATCAGGCCAGACTTTCAGCTTCCCTAATGAATGCAGTCTCAGGTGCTGGGTGATTGGACTGGAGCAAAGCGTGTGTTCCACTCACCAGAGGTCTTAAAATCCCATGGAGGGTCCTGTGGGGACCTTGCAGGTGTCTGCAAACTCCGAGCACATGATATCCGGGTGCTGTCTTAGACCGGAGGGACTCAAGACACTGATCATGCCAGGCTTTCAGCTTCCCTAATTAATGCAGTCTCAGTTCCCGAGTGATTAGATTGGAGCGGAAGCCGTGTTCCACTCACCAGAGGTCTTAAGGTTCCATGGAGGGTCCTGTGTGGACTTTGCGGGTGTCCGAAAACTCTGCGCCCACTCTGTGCGCCAGCACTCCAGTGCTGGCGAGGACTGGACAGACTTAAGACCCTGATCAGGCCAGGCTATCAGCTTCCCTAATTAATGCAGTCTCAGGTCCCGCGCAATCGGATTGTAGCAGAAGTTGTGTTCCACTCACCAGAGGTCTTACAATCCCATGGAGAGTCCTGTGGGGACCTTGCAGATGTCTGCAGACTCCTTTCCCAAGGTAACCGGGGTCTGTCGTGGACCGGAAGGACTTGTGACCCTGATCAGGCCAGGTTTTCTGCTTCCCTAATTAATGCAGTCTCAGGTCCCACATGTTTGGATTGGAGCAGAAGCTGTGTTCCACTCACCATAGTTCTTAAGATCCCATGGAGGGTTCTGATGGGACCTTGCAGGTGTCTGCAAACTACATGCCCAAGGTTCCCCAGTGCTGTCGAGGACCGGACAGACTTAAGACCCTGATCAGGCCAGGTTATCAGATTCCCTAATTAATGCAGTCTCAGGTCCCACGAGATTGGATTGGAGCAGAAGCTGTGTTCCACTCACCAGAGGTCTTAAGATCCCGTGGAGAGACCTGTGTGGACCTGGCAGGTGTCTGCAGACTTCTTTCCCAAGGTACCCTGGTGCTATTATGGTCTGGAAGGGACTTGTGACCCTGATCAGGCCGGGTTTCAGCTTCCCTAATTAATTCAGTATCAGATCCCATGTGATTGGATTAGAGCAGAAGCTGTGTTCCACTCACCAGAGGTCTTAAGATCCCATGGAGGGTCCCTTGGGGACCATGCAGATGTCCATAGACTCCGTGCCTAAGGTAAACATGTCTTGCATGGATCGGAAGGGACTTGTGACCCTGATCAGGCTGGATTTTCTGCTTCCCTAATTAATGCAGTCTCAGGTCCCACGAGATTGTATTGGAACATAAGTTGTGTTCCAATCACCAGGGGTCTTAAGATCCCGTGGAGGGTCCCTTGGGGACCTTGCAGATGTCTGCACACTCCTTTCCCAAGTTACCCCGGTGCTGGCATTGTCTGGAAGGGACTTGTGACCCTGATCAGGCTGGGTTTCAGGTTCCCTAATTAATGCAGTATCAGGTCCCACGCAATTGTATTGGAGCAGAAGCTCTCTTACACTCACAAGACATCTAAAGAATCCATGGAGGGTCCTGAGGGGACGTTGCGGTTGTCTGCAGACTCCGTGTACAAGGAATCCTGGTGCTGGCATGGTCTGGAAGGGACTGGTGACCCTGAACATGCCGGGCTTTCAGCTTCCCTAATTAATGGTGTCTCAGGTCCCGTGCGATTGGATTGGAACAGAAGCTGTGTTCCACTCACCAGAGGTCTTAAGATCCCGTGGAGGTTCCTGTGTGGACCTGGCGGGTGTCCACAGACTCCTTTCCCAAAGTACCCCAGTGCTGGCATGGTCTGGAAGGAATTGTGACTCTGATCAGGCTGGGTTTCAGCTTCTCTAATTAATGCAGTCTCAGGTCCCACGATATTGGATTGGAGAAGAAGCTGTGTTCGACTCACCAGAGGTCTTAAGTTGCTATGGAGGGTTCTGATGAGACCTTGCAGGTGTCTGCAAACTCTGCGCCCAAGGTACCCTGGTGCTGGCGTGGACCGGAGGAACTTAAGACACTGATCAGGCCAGGCTTTCAGCTTCCCTAATTAATGCAATCTCAGATCCAGTGCGATTGGATTGGAGCAGAAGCTGTATGCCACTCACCAGAGGTCTTAAGATCCCGTGTAGGGTCCTCTGGGGACCTTGTGGATGTCCAAAGACTCTGCTCCCAATGTAACCTCGGTCTGGCATGGACCAGAAGGGACTTGAGACCCTGATCAGGCTGGGTTTTCACCTTCCCTAATTAATGCAGTCTCAGGTCCCACATGTTTGGATTGGAGCAGAAGTTGTGTTCCATCACCAGCGGTCTTAAGATCCCATGGAGGGTCGTGATGGGACCTTGCAGGTGTCTGCAAACTCCGAGCCCAAGTTACCCTGGTGCTGTCTTGGACCGGAGGGCCTTAAGACACTAATCAGGCCGGGCTTTCAGCTTCCCTAATTAATGCAGTCTCAGATCCTGAGTGATTGGATTGGAGCAGAAGCCGTGTTCTACTCACCAAAATTCTTAAGATACCGTGGAGGGTCCTGTGTGGACCTTGCTGGTGTCCGCACGTACTACTCTGCTGACTCATAATCATGTGCAACCGCGCTAATTCCTCCCTGCTGATGTTTGAATGAACCAATCATGTGCAACTGCGCAAATTCCTCCCCCCATCCCCAGCCCCTTTCCTATAAAAACCCCTCACTTCCAAGTCTTGTGGTTGATTCCTCTGTCTCCTGTGCGAGATATGTATTGACCAGGAGCTCTACCATTAAAGCTACCTCGTGCTTTTGCAAGAAGAAGGTCTCTCATGTTTCTTTGTGTAACCCCGCGTCCCGAGACTTGAGTGGTGGGCTCCTTCTTGGGGTCCTACATTATTAATATAAAAAAACTGGACTGAGGAATAAAATTTATTTATGCTCCATAGTCCTGCCTGAGAATTATGGTGGCTGGCAGCCGCGCCTGTCTTAGGAAATCATAGATCTTGCCAAACCATCCAATTCCTTCTTTGAAGCTATGTGCGGCTAGTTTGTGTTATATTTCACACAAGCATGGTTCTGTGGTGTATTATCAACAGCCAAGGGCTTTTGGCATGTACCCCTTTCTTAGATTGGTATGGTTCTGAGATCTGGGTGCCCGTCATTGACTGTCCGGCCCTCATTAGCACACCTTATTCCCAATTCAGACCAATGCCACAATATGTATTTAGAATGCTTCTTGATGAAAATTAATAACTGCCACCTGCACTGTTGGAGGCGAGGCTGTACACCTGCTGCAGTCAGGCTGAATGGCATGGCTGAACTGCTTGAGAAAAAAGGGTGGGGCAGTAAAAAGGAACAGTATGAATCTACTTTGGAGAAGTACAGGTACTCCATTCAGTTGCAAATTAGCAACAATCAAGCTCAGACTTAGAGCTCCCTGTGTAGGGGAGGTGGCTTTGAGAATTGCAGAAAGGCTGCAGCTTTTCTGGGGGTGGAGGCTGTGCTCCAAATTAATTTTTGGGCTAAAGAGGATTTTTGGCCATAATCAAGGTTACGGTCATACTTACTAGAAGATTCAGGATCTGTGTCCAGTTGATGAACTAATCTCTCAGGCAGACATCACGCTCCATTTTCTTTTTGAGAAAAAACACAGACCAAGCCTTTTCCCTGGATTAGGACCAGGTCGATAGTTAATGGGTACCACCACTTTACCATGGCATAAGAAATAGAAGTAACTGGATGCCAGTGGCAATCGCTACAGACTTACCTTTAACATCAGTTTGCAAAAAATTTAGAACAAATAAAATAAAAGCAAGATGTGCCTTTGGTGACCTTGGGGGTATAACTACCCCTGTTTTGTCTTTAAAAGCCAATTTTTTTAAAGTGTGATGAGAACGTTCAACTATTCCTTGTCCCATGGGGTTATAAGGAATTTCAGTTTTATATTTGATGCCAAATTCTTTACAAAATGAAGTAAAATTTTTGCTAGAATAGGATGGCCTTTTATCTGTCTTAATAAGTTTAGGCAATCCCATGGCATTAAAGGCTTGTAGGCAATGATCAATTACATTTTTGGAGGCTCCTCCAGTATGCATAGAAGCAAAAAGAAATCCTGAACAAGTGTCAATACAAACATGTATATATTTTAATTTTCCAAATTCTGCATAATAAGTTACATCCATTTGCCAAAAATGATTAGGCATAAGACCTCATGGATTAACTCCTAAGTGTGACACTGAAGATAATGTAATACATTTAGGACATTGTTTTACAATCATTCTTGCCTGCTCCTTAGTGATCTTATGTCAGAGACTTAAGGTATGGTTACAGAGATGAAATTTTTCATGATCACGTTTGGCCAAAGCAACAGGATCTTAAATTAAGGCTTCTCCTATTAGAGCTCTGTTGATGCAATCATTGCCTTCAGCTAAAGGTCCAGGAAGAGCAGAAGGAGATCGTATGTGTCCCATATATAATGGGTGTTTTTGGGCAAGAATGATGTTTTGCAATTGTGAAAACAGGGATCTTGCTGGTGAATTAAAGTTAAACGTGCCACAGGTCTCCAATAAGGGTACTGATTGTGCAACATATAAACTATCAGTAAAAATATTAAAAGCCTCATTCACAGACTGAAAGACATTCAGTACTGCTGTTAATTCTGATAATTGAGCTGAGAGGCCAGGAGTCTTTATGATTACCTGTTGATTATTTATATGAAATCCAGCTTGCCCTTTAGATGAGCCATCAGTAAACACCAGAACAGCATTGTGTAAGGGTTGTAAAGAGGTCATATTAGGAAATATCAACTAATGTACACTCAAAATTTTTATCAACCTATCTTGAGGGTAGTGGTTCTCTATAGTTCCTTTAAACCATATTTGAGCAAGCAACCAATCTTTACTGTGCTGTTTCAGCCAAGTCTCTTGACTTACGCTGTAAGGATGAACAATAAGATCTGGCTCTTTGCAAAAAATTCGTTAGTGCCTGCTTCCTTCCAAGGATAATCATCTGAGCTACTGCTTCATTAAATGGCAAGATATTACATTTAGGAGAAATCCTCGAATGTATCCACATTAGAGGAGACTTTTGCAGTAACAATCCTATAGGCATATGAATTGTATTAAAAATTAACAGATGTAAAGGCAAAGAGTAATCTATATAAATGACAAGTTGCTCTTCAATAGCTCCACTTGTTTTAAGGCCAGTAATCCTTCTGAGGTTAGAGATTTAGGGGAGGTAGGATCAGAACTCCCTTTAATAATATCAAATAAAGGTTTCAACTCCCCTATAGTAATCTTTAAATAGGGGCGAATTTTTGAAAATCATTCAAAGTCCTTAAGTTGGGTCTGCAAATATCTTCTGGGAAAAAGAGCTTGATTAGTAAGTCTAAAACCCAAATAATTATAAGGATTCTGAGTTTGTATCTTTTCAGGAGCTATCTGTAATCCTTTCTCAGCTAAAGCTTTTTGTAAATCTCTATAACATAAAAGCAATACTTGGGGGTCTTTTACTGCCATCAAAACATCATCTGTGAAATGAATGATGTAAATCATAGGCCATTGTTGTCTCACAGGCTGAATGGCTTGTGCCACAAATTTTTGACATAAGATAGGACTATCAGCCATGCCCTGTGGGAGAACTGTCCATTGATATTTCTTCATAGGTTCCTTAAATTTTATAGAAGGAACATTAAAAGAATATCTTTCACAATCCTTTGGATGCAAAGGAATAGTAAGGAAACAAACCTTTAGATCTACCAAAATTTTATAATATCCTTTGGGAATGGCTACTGGGGACAGAAGCCCAGGGTGTAAAGCTCTCATAAATACCATGGTCTCATTAACTTTTCTTATATCTTGTAACAATCTCCATTTACCAGATTTTTTTCTTGATAATGAAAATTGGTGTATTCCAAGGGGACTGAGATTCTACTAAATGCTCTGCCTTTAGTTGCTCCTGCACTAGCGAAGAAGTGGCTTTTAATTTTTTTCTTTAGGTAAAGACCACTGATCCACTGACACCGGAATATCATTAAGCCATTGAATTTTATCAGCATGGGATGCAGGCAAGATAGTGGCCATTACCGAAAATACTCCTAACCTCTTGTGTTAGAGTGAGGTTTAGGATCTTCAAGTCTTACTTCCTTGTCCCTTCTTTTTTAGTCCATGACCAGGCAAAAGTCCCTGTCTGAGCATCTGCTTAGTCACCATCTCATTAGGACTGTACATTATAATGCTCATCTGTGACAAGAGATCTCTTCCCCACAGAGTTACAGGCAAATTTGATAAAACATATGGCTGAAATTGTCCTGATTTACCTTCCCCATCTGTCTTAGTTAGGGTTTTACTGCTGTGAACAGACACTATGACCAAGGCAAGTCTTATAAAAAACAACATTTAATTGGGGCTGGCTTACAGGTTCAGAGGTTTAGTCCATTATCATCAAGGTGGGAGCATGGCAGTATCCAGGCAGGCATGGCACAGGAGGAGCTGAGAGTTCTGTCTTCATCCAAAGGCTGCTAGTGGAAGACTGACTTCCAGGCAACTAGGGTGAGGATCTTATACCCACACCCACAGTAACACACCCATTCCAACCAGGTCACACCTATTCCAACAAGGCCACACCTTCAGATGGTGCCACTCCCTGGTCCAAGGATATACAAACCATCACATTCCACTCCCTGGTCCCCATAGACTTGTTCAAAAACATGAGTCTATGGGGGCCACACTTAAACATAGCATAATGCAAAATGCATTTAGTCCAACTTTCAAAGTCCTCATAGTCTATAGCAGTCACAACAATGTTAAAAGTCCAAAGTTCAAGGTCTCTTCTGAGATTCATCCAACTTAATTAACTGTAATCTCCAAAGCAAGGCAGGAAACCAGCTGGGCAAACTCCAAACTCTGCATCTCCATGGCTGATGTCAAAGCGGTCTTCAGATCTCCACTCCTTTTTCATCTTTGTGTACTGCAACAAACTGCTTTCTCCTGGGCTGGTTCCACTCCCTGTTAGCAGCTTTCCTCAGCATGTGTCCCATGGCTCTGGCATCTTTAACATCTTTGAGTCTCCAAGGCAATTTCAATGTTACAGCTTCTTGTTTCTGTGTCTGGGATTCCACTTGATCTTTTGGACTCCTCCTAAGGGCTGGCATCACTTTTCCAGCTCTGCCCTCTGTAGCACTCTAAGCTCAGGTTGATCCACTCCACTATGGCTGCAGTTCTTGGTGATCACTCCATGGTACTGACATCTCTAATACACTGGGGTATTCCACTCCAACTAGGCTTCACCAATAGCCTCTCATAGGCTCTCTTCAGGGTGCCAAGCCTCAAATCCTTTGCATGACCTCTTCAGTCCTGGGCCATCAACTACAGCTGAGGCTTCACCTTCTCCAATGTCCTTCCCTGGCCTCTCACAGTGCTAAGCCTCAGCTTCTCTCCATGATCCCTTCATTCCTTCACAAGCAGTACCACCTGAGTGACTCTTACACATTACCAAGTCCAGCCGCAGCATGAGGTACAACCTTGGGTATCTCTGGAGCACAGCTTCTTTGTGCTCCCAGAAAACAATTTCCAGAAGATTTCACCTCAGTGATGCTGGTCTCTTCTTAATCACTGCTAATTCCTTAGCTCCAGCTAACCAGCATCAATTTTCCCAGTAGTTCCTTCCATTCTTAACTCTAGAGCCAGAGGCACATGGCTGAAGCTGCCGAGTTCTGCTGCTTACAGGAACTAGAACATGATCCCCTTGTCCTATTACATTATCACTAGCTTTATGTTTTCTAAATCCTTCACTGCATAAGCTTGCCTATCCTGGTTCTTGCTCTGTAGATTGACCTTGAATGCAGAGAACAGCATGCCTGTCTCCTGAGATTAAAGGTGTGTACCACCATGCCTGGATTTAATTTAGCTGGGTAGGATCTTGACCCAAGGTCCCACTCCCTTAATCTTTATCTCCTAGAACACAAGATTTTGCTCCATTTCACTTCCTGGTACTCCTTTAATACTCAAACCATATATTTTATATTTTTCCTTTCTAAGCTTGCTATGCTTGTTCAAACTTCTCTTCATAAGACTTAACCAGAGAACAAAGTCTATGCTGGGCTTTTTTGAAACTTCTCTTGTCAATGCAATTAATCCAAGTCTCTTCACCTTAGCCTCAGGCAAACTTTTCAGACAAGGGCAAAAAGTAGCCACATTCTTCACCAAAATACCACAAAACCAGTCTTTATGCCACATTCTGAAATTCTTCTCCTTTGAAATCTCTTGGGCCAGGTCAACACAGTTCAAATTACTCCCAGCAACAAAGTCTTCCATATTCCTACTAGGATGACCCATTAAGCCCCATTTAAAGCATTCCACTGCTTTCCAAATCCAAAGTCCCAAAATCCACATTCTTTCAAATAAAAGCATGGTCAGGCCTATCACAGCAATACCCCACTCCCAGTACCAACTTCTGTCTTAGTTAGGGTTTTACTGCTGTGAACAGACACTATGACCAAGGCAAGTCTTATAAAAAACAACATTTAATTGGGGCTGGCTTACAGGTTCAGAGGTTTAGTCCATTATCATCAAGGTGGGAGCATGGCAGTATCCAGGCAGGCATGGCACAGGAGGAGCTGAGAGTTCTGTCTTCATCCAAAGGCTGCTAGTGGAAGACTGACTTCCAGGCAACTAGGGTGAGGATCTTATACCCACACCCACAGTGACACACCCATTCCAACCAGGTCACACCTATTCCAACAAGGCCACACCTTCAGATGGTGCCACTCCCTGGTCCAAGGATATACAAACCATCACACCATCTCTCCAGGTTAGCAATTTGGAGCTTTGTTTTGGGTTAGTAGCATAACCAATTCCTTGAAGGTGAGTAAGCGTATCAGTCAAAGTCCAAGTTGAGGGCCAATCCTGTCCTCTAATAATTGTTACATCAGCTCCAGTATCTCTATCAATCCTTCAAAGCTTTTCCCATTAAATGTCAATTTAAGGTTAGGTCTCTGATTAGTAATAGATTGAACCCAATTCACACCAGAGGAGTCAAAACCACATTGTCCTCTCTCATTCTTTACAAATCTGGACAGTGTTGGATGTAGAGGAATTAAAACAAGTTGAGCAATTCTTTGATTAGCATAACACTATGAGGGGAAACAGCTATGATTTTAATTTCTCCTTCATAATCATTATTTATAACACCTGGATAAATCTGCAGGTCTTTTACAATAGAACTGCTTTGTCCTAAAATAAACCCACAAGTTTCTACAGGTAGAGGTCCAAAGACTCTGGTAGGCAGAGTTTGGACTCCCATTTCTGGAGTTAATACTGAGTGGGTGCTGGAACAGAGGTCCAATCCTGCACCTCCTGGTTTTACCTTGACAAGTTCAAAAACTGATCTATTTGGATGAGCAGCAGGTTCATGACCCCATAAGCTGTTTTCTGTGAGTAAGTTGGGGTCTGGGACTGGCCCCTTCTCTGGTTTCCCGGCCATGGACAGCCCAAAATGCCTGGCTTGGATTTTCACACCTTAGCCCAATGGTTGCCCTTCCTCCACTGGAGACAAATTCCTAGAGCACGGCCTGCTTGCCCACTCTTGGCACCTTTGTTCTTAGAACAACCATTTTTAAAATGACCCAAACTTCCACACTTAAAACATGCATTATTCCCTTGTTTCACGAGAACATTGCTTGTATGGCAGTCCCTTGCAAACCGGTGCCGAAAGCCAAACCCTGATTATATGCTGGCCCGATCTCTGCACAAAGATGGATATATCCCGCTAAATATGTCTGTTGTGTGGATGGAAAGAGGCATAACACATTGTGTTAGTGTTCTCATAAGCCAATTGCATAACAAAAGGACTTCCTGTGGCAGATTTTCCAAGGATTCTACTAGCTGCTATTAATAGCCTATCCACAACGTTCTGGTAAGGCTCATCAGGACTCCTCTGAATGCTGGCTAAACTCCTGCCAACATCCCCTCTAACCAGTAACTGTCCCCAGGCACAGCAGGCAGCCGCCATGATCTGTGCATACACTCCAACGGGAAAACCAATCTGATTAGCCTGGCCCTCATAGGGACCATCTCCAAGAAGCATGTTACTATCCCAGTCTGGATTACTGGTCTGAGCATTCAAAGAGGCAGCTTTCTTACTTGCATCTCGCCATTCAGAATCCCAAAGTAAGAAATATCCCCCTGACAGGGTAGCCTTACATAGAGTCTTCCAATCTAGGGGAGTTAACTGTGACTCCATGACCGTATCCAGTAATGCTTGTGTGAAAGGGGCTGAAGGACTGTATTGCACAACAGCTGTTTTTAACTCCTTTATCAACTTGAAATCCAAAGTCTGGTAATATCTGACTATAGTATCTTGCTGGTCAATTACTTCAACAACAGGAGAGGCTAGCACATCCGATGTATTCTGTCCTCTTCCATGAGCCTGACTCACAGCTAATCCTAGCGGCACTTGGTACATTTCAGAAGAGTTACTCCTTCCTGTATCTGACATCCTTTTTAGCTGCCAAAGCTCATTAGTCAATTTCAGCAGCCTAACTTCAAACTCTAATTTGCTTAGTTGTGTGTCCCTATGAGTAGCATCTCTCATGGTGGAGGACATAGGTGGAGCAGGAGACTTGCAAGGAGACCAATCCTCTTCAAATATTTGGCAGCTCCTCTTTCTTAAGGATCTTCTTTGTCTAAAATTAGCTCATCATCAGAGTCTCTATATCTATCAAATTTAGAGTTGAGAGGACCCTTTTCTAAGAAGACCATCTCTGAAAGGCACTCTTCCTGAGATTCATCAAGCTCTGCCTGGGTACTATCTAACCCCTTCGAGATCACCTTTTCATTAGCATCTTTTATGAGCACTCAGAGGCAAAGGGTAAAATTATCTGCCTGAGTGATTTTCAAGGCTTTTCCAATTTTCTCCCAGGTTCTGATATCTAAAGTTTCTTCTTCCTTGAACCATGGGCAACAAGAATCTATCCTATCTAAAAGATTTTCTAACAACTGTACTTCGATCCCTACTCCTCTTGCTCGAAGCAACTCTTGAAAACTAAGGACAATCACCTGATTCATTTCTTTTTTAAAACACTTTTTCTCTCACCTGAGATAGCTTTTAAAAACTGCAGACAACTGCCTGATCAGTTCCTAGTTCTAATAATTCCGCTGCAGACCTGAGTGGATCCAGCGCTGGAATAGCAACAAATCCAAACTTAGCCTGTATCTTTCCACACCTCTAGCAACCCCTTAAAAATGAAGTTTTAAACTAGTGCTAGAATGTATATCTGTTGCTTCACTGTCCCATATGATCCTTTTCTTTTACTTCCCGTGGAGCTCCACACGAAACATCGTCCCTTCAGCATCTTCCTGAACTTCTTCAGGTCCCAGTCCTGGCACCAGATTGTTGGGAGCCGTCCAGCGGCTCATATGTATGGGGTACACCTGAGTGGCAGGCCTGTACTGAATGAAAGGGAAACTAGGTGGACAAGAGAGAAATGGAGCCAAGACAATGTTCTGATCAAGGTTCCAATGTTTAATGGCAAATGTGCTTATAAAGGGGGGGGGGAGAGTCCCATTCCCAACAATTCATCCTGGGAGCCTGGAACCAGTTGCAGGTGATGACGTGCAGGATAAGGCATAGTCTCCAGAATAGCTCCCGAGCCTCTCAGCAGGTAAGAGTATCTTGCAGAGGAACAGTGACAGTGGCTGAATAATTGAGTGAGCTAGGGAGGAAGGCTCGACCCTAGTTAATCTCCTTATTGGCAGCAAGGTCAAGGTCTGGCTCAGCCAGCTTCAGGCTGAGGGAAAGTGACACAGCAAGTTCAGGATCAGTTATTCAAATAATGGGGAATAAGAGGATGGATGGATGTGTCTGCCCAGTTATGAAGACTTCTCCTCTCTCTCTCTCTCTCTCTCTCTCTCTCTCTCTCTCTCTCTCTCTCTCTCTCTCTCTCTCTCTCTCTCTCTCTCTCTCTCTGCCACCATGTGCTTGCTGGGATTGGAACTCAGGACCTTAGGTAGACCAGTCAGTGTTCTTAACCACTGAGCCATCTCTCTAGCTTTGGGAGTCTTCTCAAATGGAGAACCAAAAGACACACAAGGTGTGAGAGTACAGTGAGGGGTAGAAATAAGAGCACAGATATGGGGCAGCTGAGGCAGGAAAGTCATGAGTTCTAGGATAACCTGTACTCCATAGCGAGACCTCAGATCAAAAATCCAAGATCAGAGACCAAGTCTGATCTCCCAGACCCACATGGTGAAAGGGAAGAACCAACTCCCATAAGTTGTCCTCTGGCCTTCACCTGTGTTTACAACCCCAGCAGTCTGGGGACCTGACAATCGCATCAGGAGTAGAAGGCCATTCCTAGCTAAATACTGAGTTTGCGGCCAGCCAGGGTTCCATAGTGACACCCCGTCTCAAAAACAAAACGTGACAATTGTCATAGAAAGTACTAATTAGGACTTGGTGGTTAAGAGCACTGTGGTACTTCCAGAGGCCCTGAGTTCAAATCCCTAGGACCCACATATCAGTTCACGACTGATAGAGGCAAGATGATCAGTGGGAAGGGAGGGGAGAGGAGGGAAGGGGAGAGGAGGCAGGGGAGGGGAGGGAATGAAAGGAGAGGGGAGGAGAGACAACTGACTGGGCCTTTCTTGTACTTGTTAAGAAGCTATGAGATGAGCCAGGGTGCAGGTCAGTTAGAGGTCAGAGGGAGGAAGGAAGGAGACTAGACTGACATCAGAGCTTTCTTCCTCAGCCAAACAGACATGACTGGCAAATGCTCACTAGAGCATTCTTTGTCATAAGAACTGAACATCAATCCTGAGAGATGCAGTCAAGCAATTTTGGGGTATGGAATGCAGGATGCAGAATGTGTGATACACAGACATAGGTACATATAGTCACAAGACTAAGATATATCTAAATACGCACATGAAAAAGCTTGGCATGCTTCTGTATATAAAAATAAGGCACCAGGCAGTGGTGGAGTGTGGCTTTAATCTCCACAGGAGAGGCAGTAGCTGAATCTCTGAGTTCCAGGCCAGCCTGGTCTACAGAGTGAGTTCCAAAAAAGCCAAAGTTACCCAGAGAAACCCTATCTCAAATAAATAAATAAATAAATAAATAAATAAATAAATAAATAAATAAATAATAGAAATAAAGGAGAGAGATGAGAGGTAACCACCTTCGGGGTCCCCAAGGGTTCCAGTTTCAAGCTACATGTGACTTCTAAGATCTGGTAATAAAACAGGTCCCTGAGTTGTTCTCTATCAACTTATTGCTCACTCATTATGAGGAGAGAGGCTACCTGCCAGTGTTAGTAGCCCTATAGAGAGGCCCAGGTAGCAACAGCCCACAGGAACCAGGGCCTGCCAGGTGCCACCTGAAAACACACAGAGAGAAAGCTGCCCTGGTCCCAGCCCAGATTCTGGGCCAGCTGAGCTACTGCATTCCTGAGGGGCAGGAATACTGGGAGAGCGAACAATAAGACTTTAAGCGTAACCTTGGGAGGAGATCCACTCTCTGAAGGCATACCTATGGGGGCCCATCAGGAATGTGGCTGCTTCCTGAGAAGTCCTGGGCTGCTGACAGTCACTAAGAGCTCTTCAACAGTCACAGACAACATTTAAAACAAAACAAAACAAAAAAAAGGCTGGAGAGTTGGCTCAGTGATTCAGAGCACTGGCTGCTCTTACAGACAACCCCATTTGGTTCCCAGCACTCACACAGCATCTCACAACTGTCAGTTTATCCAGTGACTCCCTCTTCTGGTTTTCAGTGGTACTGCACTCTTGTGGCACACCTACATACATGCGGACCAATGCTTATACACATAAAATTAATAACCCCTTAAAAAAAAAGCAGAAGCCAGGCACAGTGGCATATACCATTAATCCCAGCACACAAAGATACAGCCCTAGCTACAGCGCGTATCTACATAACGAGTTCTAGGACAGCCAAAGTTACATTATAGAGAGACCTGGTCTGCTTTAAGAGAGGGAGAGAGAGAGAGAGAGAGAGAGAGAGAGAGAGAGAGAGAGAGAGAGAGAGTAAGTATTGGGCTGAAGTAAAGAAATGGCCCACTCATCCCATCTTATTTCCCACCATGCCAACTGCTGGTCTCCAGCACAGACTGGCCAGAAAGTAACAGAGGGAGAATCAGTCCCAAGAATTTCTCAAGACACACTGAGATAGATGCTTAGCGCTCTCAGCTCTCTGTCTGTCAGTCTGTCTGTCTCTGTCTCTCTCATTCTGTCTCTGTCTCTCTCATTCTGTCTCTGTCTCTCTCTGTCTCTCTCTGTCTGTCTCTGTCTCTCTCACAAACACTAATACACACACACACACACACATGAGCCCATCTCACTGCTTTCTCTGCCCACTCGCCTACTCCAAAGTTGATAGTGAGGTGGGTCTGCCCATCTGAGAGCTGGAATCAGTAGAGGAAGCACAGCAATTGACTGTCTATGGTTTTGTATGAGTAAAGAGAAACTTTTGGTCTCAGAAAGGATGGCATTGCTAGGAGTACCGGGGTGGGGTGGGTTCCCATCCTGGCAGAGACTATGAGGAAGTCGCCTCCCTCGGAGTGGAGAGGACTCTTAGGGAGCTCACCTGGGACTGCAGTTGTCCCTCTGCTGTGTGCTCTGAGGCCAGTTTGGAACCTAGGAGAGTCTAACCCACAGTTCACCTGCTTTAAAAGGTCTCTGATTTGTATGGGATATCTTTTCTCACAGCAAAATATAGACCTAATACATCAATGTAAGTTAAACCTTCTCTTTACCAAGGGAGGGACTTAGAAAGGCCACGCTGTTCCTGCACTTCTACTCCATCCCAGACACCTTTGCCCAATTTTGGTCCTCAGAGCCAGACCTTTAATGAGTCCCATGTAGAAGGGTCTGTAGCAGTGCCATTACAGAAGACTATCCTATGGGACAATTGTTTCCTCTTTGTGTTTCCTCATGAGCTTTAAACAGATGGCCAGTCACAGTGAGACTCTCCCTGCCACAAAGACTGTGCTGTCCCCTGTCTCCAGAAGACAGCCTGGTGAGTCACAGAGAAACATGAAGTCTGTCCCCTTGGCCAGCATCTCTAAGCCTCCTCCTGGCCCCTGTAGCTTATGGTTTCATTAGTACCAAGAGTGTGTTTTAATGAATAGACTCGCTACAGCAGTTCATCAACTAGTTTAAAATTGCACCCGACCCACCACACACACACACCTTGTGAGCTTGGGCTGAGGCCACTTCTCCACAAAGAACATTGGCTACCCTCCTACATCTGTCTCCTCTGCTGGCCAGCGACTTGTCAAAGGGTAGAGGGAAACAGCATCTAAAGTTAGGAAGAAGAAATGCCTTTCATGTCACCGACCTGCATTCTTTCCATATATTTGTTTTCATAGCAACTGTTGTGTCTGGCCAGCAGATCACAGCCTGCGTTTTAGCCTGGAAAGGCATTTTGGAAACCTGCGAGAGAAGAGGGGCTAGGCGACAAGAGAAAGAAATGCAGCTAAGACAGGCAGATTCTGATCAAAGCTCAATTTTACTGTTCCGCACGGTTATGAAGCAGGGGAAGGGGGCCCAATTCCCACCAAATAATCTTGGGGTCCAGTAGCAGGGTGACCACGTGTATGGCTCCAAACAGCAAAGCGGCAAGTTCCAGCAGTGGGTGTGGCAGAACGATTGAGTGGGAAGCTCCACCCCTGAGCAAGCAGGTTTCAGGCTGGGGGAGGGGAGACTACAACCAACAAACCAAATGTTTTAAAACAGAAACCAGAATTGATGTGAAGCAATTTCATCACCTGTCTTCCACAGCACAATTGGCGCCTCCATATCAAGTCCTGATTGTCCTGTCCTTCCTCCTTTGGGGACTTCTGTTGGACACAGTTTTCTCTTTTGAGCTACTCACTTGCAGCTGAGAAAGAACCTTTCTTCCATAGTAACAAGAGCCAGAAGTGGGTAATCCAAGACAGCAACATGTCCTTATTGCCATCATCAGAAAAGATCCAGGCCCCCTTCCACCGCACAAAGTGGCACAGACCTAGGAAATTCCCAGCTCCTGCTTTCTGCACAAAGCGAGCTCAGTGACATTTTCCAAGTGAGGAGGCAGGAGAGGAGGTGCTGTCAGTCTAGACTAGACTGATGAATAGGCTTTCTCACAGCAGCATGTGTGGACAGTAACATTATGGGCTGCTTCTTGACTTTGTCCCAGAAGACACAAGCCCCACAGAGCCTCACCCAAGAGCCTGAGTACAACTAAGTATTAACTAACTCTCTTCCTTACTCACAGATACAGCTCAGTCATGGGCAGAACAGACATGCTCATGGGAATTCAGAGGGAAATCTGTTAGCAGTGAGATGGGCCCTATCCTTCCTGAGAAAGCTGGTTACAATATTCAGGCAAGGCCACCTCTGAAGAACAAACATGGCATGCTTATGCAGCAAGGAGAGACCTGGCCCTGATAGAGCCAAAGAGGATTTTGGAGTAGGAGAGGGACAGAGAAGATAACAAAGAGACCTGTAGGTGGATATGAACAGGAACAGCAGCAGCAGATATATCTGTAAGGAACTGATACATGTTCCAGCAGCAGACATATCTGTAAGGAACTGATACATCTTCCAGCAGCAGATATATCTTCCAGCAGCTGATACATCTTCCAGCAGCAGATACATCTTCCAGCAGCAGATACATCTTCCAGCAGCAGATACATCTTCCAGCAGCAGATACATCTTCCAGCAGCAGATACATCTTCCAGCAGCAGATACATCTTCCAGCAACAAAGGATTTCAGAGAGAGGTAAGGGCAAAGAACATGGACATGTGCTTATGGTTTGTGAGATAACAGCATACCAGAAGAGGGGCTGTTTGGCCCCTCCAAATTCTCTTGCTCTCTTGCTCTTACTCCCCTTACACTTACTCTCCTATCTCTCCTCTCTCTCTCTCTGCTACTCCTCTCCACTCCTCTCCTCTCCTCTCCTCTCCTCTCCTCTCCTCTCCTCTCCTCTCCTCTCCTCTCCTCTCCTCTCCTCTCCTCTCCTCTCCTCTCCTCTCCTCTGCTCTCTTCTCCTCTCTCTCTCTAACCTCTTACTCACTCCCTTACTCTAGACTTTCTTTTCTCTCTTCTTTTCCCCCTTCTCTCCTCTTGACCATGGTTGGTCTTCTCTCTTTCCACCTCTTCTCATTCTCCCTGCCTTTCGATAATAAAGCTCTAAAAGCATAGACTGTCTCTGTTCATCTAGGCCCACGTCGTTTACTCTCACCTGCATGGGAACCTCACTACCTCAGCCCTCACTCCCATAACCCCAGTGCTACAGGGTGTTGTCCTGGGGCCCCAGGTCAGGGGTTTTCCCTTTTCCACCACCACTACCAACCACACCCACCCCCATTGAGTGGTGTCAATGGCTTAGATGCCCACCTGGGTATGAGTGGCAAAGAGCAAAAGCTTCCCTTTTCCATGTTCTTTCTATAGGCTGCCACAGGAAGGCATAGCCAGATTAAAGGTGGACTTTCCCACCACAAAGTATCTAGATTACAGGTTGGTCTTCCCACCTCAAAACACCTGGATTAAAAGTGGGACTTTCCACTTCAAAAGAAAAAAAGTTCTCACAGGTGTTCCCAGCAGCTTGGGTTTTACTTCATTCCAGATGAAGTCAAGTTGACAACCAAAAGTTGCCATTACTGGTGGCTGGGACATTGTACATCCACACCCACAATTTATGAGAAATTCAGTCACTGTGAACCTTTGCCAGTGTTTGGTGTGTCACTGTTTTTATTTTAACCATTTTGACAGATAAGCAATGATAGTTCACTGTGGAGTTTATTTGATTTAAAAACAAAGAGAAGAGGTGAAAGAGATGGCTCAGTGGTTAACAGCATTTAATGCTCTTCCAGAGGACGGGAGTTCAGATCCCAGCAAGTCCATCAGGCAGCTCCCAACCAAGAGTAAGGCCAGCTCCAGGAAACCAACTGCCTCTTTACCTTCCATGGGCACTGCACTCCATTGCTTGCATACACACACACACACACACCACCAACAACAACAACACAAATCTCGACATAATTAAATATTGAAGAAAATTTAAATGAAGCATTCACCAATGTAAAATGTCCGGAAATAGGTTTTATGCATTCATGCTAGAGGTGTACAGTGCATGTGAGTCTGCTGCCTGTGCAGGACAGAAGAGAGCATAAACCTCACCCCCCTCATCTGGAAGTGGAGTTTCCATGGTTGTGAGCAGGTGCAGGGAATCAAACATAGGTCCTCTGCAAGAAAAACAAAGACTTTCATTGATACATCTCTCTTGTCCTAGAGAGCTTGTTGGTTTTTTTCTTTTCTTTTCTTTTCTTTTCTTTTCTTTTCTTTTCTTTTCTTTTCTTTTTCTTTCTTTCTTTCTTTTTTTTTGTTTCTTGTTTGTTTGTTTGGTTGGTTTTTTGTTTTGTTTTGTTTTGTTTTGTTTTTTTGAGACAAGGTTTCTCTGTGTTACCCTGACTGACCTAGAACTCACTTTGTAGACCAGGCTGGCCTTGATCTCAGAAATCTGCCTGCCTCTGCCTCCCAAGTGTTGGGATTAAAGGCGAGTGACACCACTGCCTGGCAAGCTTGCTGGTTTTTGTATGTTTGTCTGGATTTTTTGTTGGAGTTTTTGTGTTTGTTTTTTGGTTGTGTGTTTGGTTAGTTGGTTGGGTTTCTGTTTTTCAAGACACCGTTTCTCTGTGTAGCTGTGGTTGTCTTGAAACTCACTCTGTAGACCAGGCTGGCCTTGAACTCAGAGATCTGTCTTCCTCTTCCCCAAACTCCAAGTACTGGGATTAAAGGTGAGAGGGCAGCCAACACCATCACCACAACCTCGCTGAAAAAGCTTGTCTTTTATCTGCATGCTCAGGTGCTTTCTTTAGTTTTCTTAGTTCATTTAGTTTTCTTTAATTTTTTTCATTATCAGGATAGACTTAACTTTCTATATTTAGGGCCCAGTCCCCTGAGGTTCAGGGGGTAAAGCCTTGCCAATTCAATACATTTCTCATTTGATTTTTGGTAAAACTAAACCATGTCTGTTCATCTGCTCCCTACCTCCTCGAATTATTGCTGATCTCCCTGAAGACAGGTTTTGCTTTAAGATGTGAGGGAGGCATCTAGTTGCCTTGAGGTGGCACCCTCAGACATCCACATGGTCATGAGTGGATCTATGGAGGATAACCTCTGCTCTAGTATTAACTGAACCCGGTTCTTCATGGTCCCCAAATGCCAATAAATGCAACATCCAACTCACTGAACTACTTTGCTCCCTATTGTTGCGTTAAACACTATAATCAGAAACAACTTGGGGAGGAATAATTTCATTTCATTTGGCAGCTCATAGTCTATTATGAAGGAAAAGAAGGGAGAAACTCAAACAGGGCAGGGACCAAGAGGCAGGAACTGAAGCAGAAAGCATGGAGGAGGGCTGCTTATGGTCTTGCTCCTCACAATGTGTGCGTTTTCTTTCTTTTTTTTATTTAAGAGACCTTTCTTTTAAGCATATCGACGCTATTTATTTATTTATTTATCTATCTATCTATCTATCTATCTATCTATCTATTTTTTCTAGTCTGGAAAACATGTACATGCTATGTCCAAAACGGGCGCCAGAGGGCTCCAGATCCCCTGAAACTAGAACAATCAATGGTCGTGAGGCACCATGTTGATTCTGGAAGTTGAAACCAGGTCCTCTAGAGGAGCAGCCAGTGTTAACCACTGAGCCATCTCTCCATCTCCTCAGATAGCATTTTTTTATACAAGCAAGGCCCACTAATCACAGGGGCTGGGCCTTCACACACACCAACCATTAATCAATACAATGTCTCACAGACTTGCCTAAATGGCATCTGATAGAGGCATTTTCTCAATTCAAGTTCTCGCTTCTCAGATGACTCTAACTCATTTAAGCTGACTAAACCACTAACCAGCATGCTCCCTATTGAACAGCTAAGAGAATCCATCTTGTTTTACAGGTGAACAAGCTGGAACCCCTACAGGGTGTTGCAACTCACTACAGACTAAATATCGATGGATGTCAGAATCCCATAATATGTGTCTGTGGTATGGCTGACATCTTCTCTCTGTCCAGTCTATCTGGCCACCCTTTCTAAGGTCCAAATCACAAGTTTCTTCCAGGCTACAAGGAATCTCTCTGATCACTGATTTGAGTATCCAGACTGAATCTGTCTCTGTCAAAGAAGGAAAAACCTTTGACTGTTCACTGTGCCTGAGGATGTAATAAACGCTGTAAGCCGAGTCAGATCCACCTAGTGGGAAACTAAATAGCTCTCCCTGGCTCATGTTTGGACCTGAGGCTCAGGCAAAGGAATGCAAAGACAGGCCCACCCCCATGTTCCTTCTCAGGTGCCCTATTTGGCTGTTTCCTTCCTTCTAAGTAAGCAACACTGCTCCCCAGTCCCTTACTTCTCTAATCCTCCTTCCGGAGTGAACACAGTCAACATAGATTTTCACACTAAAACACATGACTCCCAGCCCTGATGTGAGCTAAGATCAGTTAAGTAGAATGTTGAAGAATATTCATGAGGCCTGGCAAGATGGCTTTAGTGGGCAAAGGAGCTTATTACCAAGCTTAATTCATCCTGTGGACAAATGTCGTAGAAGGAGAGAACGGATTCTAGCAAGTTGTCCTGTGACCATGCACACCACTCATGTATACAAATACATAAACAAAATGTTAAAAAAAATACATAACCGTGGACAGGTTCCAGGTCCCAAGGTTCTGGTCCAATCCCCGTATGCTGGGAATGTTTAAATCATCTGGGTGATTCTAGTATGGCTTCAAGGATGAAAATCAACTTCAGAATCTGAATGTAAAATTAAATTTTACAGGGAGCATAACTACTCCTAAACCATGGGGAAGGTTTTTATTGTAGCTATAAGGAATTAAGCAGACAGAGGAAAGAGGCCTGACTGAAATTGCCGGCAGACTAAACCATTCGAGAAGAGAGGGAGGGAGGAAGATATATATATATATATATACAGAGAGAGAGAGAGAGAGAGAGAGAGAGAGAGAGAGAGAGAGAGAGAATATGAATCATTGACAAAGAGAGGTGGCCAGGGCCAAGAGAAGAGCATCACCCAAATGGCTGATTTATACAGGGATCAGGAAGGGAATCTAAAGTCTAAATCCCAGGAAGAAGTTTAGGATAGGGGATGGGGTGAGAAGTGCTAGGAGGAGCCATAGGTACTGAGGGATGCTGGGAGACCTGGAAGGAGCCATAGGAACTGAGGGATGCTGGGAAAGCTGGGAGGAGCGATAAGTAATGAGGGATGCTGGGAGAGTGGGAGGAACCATAGGTACTGATGGATGCTGAGAGAGCTGGGAGAGCTAGGAGGAGCCACAGGCACTGAACAACACTCCTCCCTGGTTTCCTAGAGACCCTAAGTCTCTTCTTGGATGGTGTGCTCATGTCTTCCCCCTGAGCATGGGGACCTGGACTCTGGAAGGTAGAAACTTCTGTCAAGATAGGCAGCAGTGCTAGTGACAAACTTTCTTCTGCCCTATAAAGCAGAAGTTTCTGTACCTGTATCTGTCTGCCACTGATTCTTCCTTTAAGCAAAAACCCTTCTATTTTTAGAAACTGAAATTCCAGAACTACGGTCCCAGCTACATTGTACAGTGCCTAGGTCCTGGTCCTGAACTGGGATTTTATTGTGAAAAGGAGGCAAGAATCTTCCCTGGGGTGGAATACATCAGAAGAAAGTTCTGATCCTCGTTAGTGGGAGCACTGGATGTGGAATCAAGGGACCTTGTTCTTGCAATGGCCTTGCTGGTAGTCACACTTGTGGGAAACAGCTAGACTGCTGTCCTTCTTACTTAGCCCTGGTTTCCAGCACCATATAAAATGGGTTTGGGTGAATATGCATGTGATGCTAGTTCTTGCAAACAGTTTGTTATTGTTTGTTTTTCAAGACAAGGTTTCTCTGTGTAGCACTGGCTATCCTGGAACACACTCTGTAGACCAGACTGTCCTCCAAATCAGAGATTCAGCTGCCTCTGCCTCCTGAGTGTTGGGATTAAAGTCCTGCACCATCATGCCTGGCTCAAGATTATCTTTATATCAGGCCAGCCTGGGATGCATAAGACTCTGTCTCAAAAGACAATGAACAAACAAAAACCCCCAGCATCTCCCATGACAGTAGTTAGTTTAAGATGACTGTACTATTAATCAGTGTCTTCTTCACTTCCTGGGGTATTGTTAAAAAAAGAAAAGGTTAACAGTTAGGGTGAATCACATGGTAATGTATTCTCTTAGCATTCTAGACGCTAAGGGTCTACATAAATGTGCTGAAGGGGTTGATTCCATATGAGGCCATATACTGGCTTGTTTTGTTTTGTCAACTTGGCTAGAATTATCACAGAGAAAGAAGCTTCAGCTGGGAAAGTGCTTCCATGAATCCTACTGTGGGGCATTTTCTGAGTTGGTGATCAAGTGGCAAGGGCCTATTTTAGGTGGTGCCATCCCTGGTCTGGTGGTCTTGGGTTCTATAAGAAAGGAAGCTGAGCAAGCCATGGAAGCAAGCCAGTAAGTACCACCCCTCCATGGCCTCTGCATCAACTCCTGCTTCCTGACCTGCTTGAGTTCCAGTCCTGACTTCCTTGGTGATGAACAGCAATGTGGAAGTGTAAGCTGAATAAACCCTTTCCTCCCCATCTTGCTTCTTGGTCATGATGTTTTGTGCAGGAATAGAAACCCTAAGACAAGCCTGGAGGCCGAATTATGCCCACGCCTCTCTTTGACTTGTGTTTAGCCATCTTCCTGTGTCTTCCTTCCACTATCCATATTTGCTTCAGTGTAAAAATTGCCTTAACTATGAAACAAATGGAGCAAAAGTCCTTGTAGGCTGAAGTGATGACAAGGTGGACAGAGTGCTTGCTGTGTGAGCTTGAGGTCTGGGATCCTTTTCCCAGTACGAGCATATGTAGCCAGGCATGGCCCTGTGAGTCCAGCACTGTGGTGGGTGGAGACAGGAGGATCACTAGGAGCACTGGCCACCTGCCTAGCACCAACTTCAGTGAGATAACCCCTGCCTCATACATTAAAAAAGTAATTTTTAGAAGTCCTTGATAGTAATGGCTTTTAAACCAAAAGGAAAATGAAAAAGAAGAAAGGCAAATTTTTCTTCTCAGAAAGACACAGATGCTATTAGGACAGAATCACAGTGCTCACTTCAGCCAAGATCTTATTTCTAAATAAGGCCACACACTGAGGCACTAGGGCCAACTTCTTCAAAGCTTTTCTCTGGGGAATACAGGATGTTAAATTATTTCCCGGTGTGTATTAGTCAGGGTTCTCTAGAGTCACAGAACTTATGGATAATCTCTATAAAGTAAAAGAATTTATTGATGATTTACAGTCTGCAGCCCAATTTCCAACAATGGTTCAGTCGCACCTGTGAATGGAAGTCCAAGGATCTAGCAGTTACTCAGTCTCACACAGCAAGCAGGCAAAGGAGCAAGAGCAAAACTCCCTTCTTCCTATGTCCTTATATTGTCTCCAGCAGAAGCTGTAGCCCAGATTAAAGGTGTGTTCCACCACACATTTAATCCCAGATGAATGGTGTAGCCCAGATTAAAGGTGTGTTCCTTAAACTCAGAGATTTAATCTTCTGGAATCCATAGCCACTATGGCTCAAGATCTCCATACCAAGATCCAGATCAGAAACTTCTATCTCCAAGCCTCCAGATAAGGGTCACTGGTGAGCCTTCCAATTCTGGAATGTAGTTCATTCTAAATATAGTCAACTTGACAACCAGGAATAGCCACTACAGGGTGTAAGCACAGAGTGAATGTGGGGAGCCCGGGATTACAGTGACAAGGCTAGATTCTAAGTTTCAGCTCTGTACTGTGTGAACAAGCTGCTGACAAGGGCATCTGGGACCTGCACTCACTGGTTGTTGGTCACTGTCTTCTGAGTTGAAGGTTTCCTAGAGTTTGGGGAGGAGGCACAGGTCGCAGGCATAAGATGGCAAGGGTTTGCCATCCCTGATTTGTGTGATTTATCTTCACTGGGCCAAAGATATATAAGAAGTACTTGGTAACTTTCTTTCTTTCTTTCTTTCTTTCTTTCTTTCTTTCTTTCTTTCTTTCTTTCTTTCTTTCTTTCTTTCTTAATTTCTTAATTTCTTAATTTCTTAATTTCTTCCTTCCTTATTTTCTTCCTTCCTTCCTTCCTTCCTTCCTTCCTTCCTTCCTTCCTTCCTTTTTCTCTCTTTCTTTCTTTCTCTCTTTCTTTCTTTCTATCTCTCTTTCTTTCTCTCTTCCTTTCTTTCTTTCTCTCTTTCTTTATACCTTTCTGTCTGACTGTCTATCTATTATCTATCTATCTATCTATCTATCTATCTATCTATCTATCTATCTATGTCTCTCTATCCAACTATCTGTCTATCTATCTATCTATCTATCTATCTATCTATCTATCATCTATCTATCTATCTATCTATCTATCTATCTATCTATCTATGTCTCTCTATCCAACTATCTGTCTATCTATCTATCTATCTATCTATCTATCTATCTATCTATTATGAGACAGGGTCTATGTAACTCAGTCTGGCCACTATACCCTGTAGATGCAGTGCTGAGGGTAGAGGTCAGGGCCTCAGGTATGCTTTGCATTCACTCCATTGAGCTACATCCTGATTCCCTTTCAATAATTGATTTTATTTCTTTCTGAGACAGGTTCTCTCTATATAAACTTGACTAGCCTGGAACTTACTATGTTGGCCAGGCTGGCCTGAAACTCACAGAGATCTGCCTGTCTCTGCTTCTCAAGAGCTGGGATTAAAAGCATGTGCCACAATACATGGCCCAAGAATTGAATTTAAAACATGTGAATGTTTATATTATTATCAAATGAGCCAGGCACTGGTGGCACATGCCTTTAATAACATCACTTGGGAGTCAGGGGCAGACAGATTTGTGAGTTCGAAGCCAACCTGGACTTCACAGTGAGCTCCAGGACAGCCAGGGCTACACAGAGAAGCCTGTCTTGGGAAGAGAAACCTGTCTCATAAAAAAAAGTATCAAATGAGCATCCTTTCCCTACCTCTGAGTTTTCAAGGCCATTTAAAATTTTGTTTTATTACTATTTGTATGTGTGTTTGTTTTCTTTGTGCATGCAAGTGCACATGTGTGTATGCATGTACTATGGTACAATGAAGTAAGAGGACAACTTTCAGAAGTAGGTTCCCTCCTTCTACAATGTGAGTTCTGAGATGGAATTTGGGGTACCAAGTCTGTGCAGCAAGTATCGTTATCTCTGGGCAGTCTCACAGGCTCTACAGGGCCATTTATTTTCTTAAGGCAAAACATAGAAACATTAAGCAAGGAGAGGAGACCCAACCTCAGAGTTCTGGTGTGACAGCCATGAGAAGCAGCAGTACATATTATCCAGCTCATTCAGTGAATGGTCCCAGCCCAGGACCATTCTCTACCTCACATAACAGGTCCCACATAACAGCGCAGGTAGTCCCATTATGTACCCAGTAACTTTTCTATCCCAGTGTTTCAAACTCCTTCCACAATCCTTCCCAAAACACGGGGCCAGCTCTTAATAATACCCTACTCTGGTACCAATTTCAGTTTCTGTCTTAGTTATTTTTCTGTTAGTGTGATAAAACACTGACCAAAAACAATGTGAGGACAGAGTGTTTATTTCAGCTTACAGTTTATGGGCCATCTGGAAGGGAAGTCAGGCCACCACCCCAAGGCAGGAACCTGGGGGTTTGTGGACTGCTTCCTGGCTTGCTCCCCCTGGGTTGCTCAGTTTGCTTTTTTTTTTTTTTTTTTTATATATCTCACAGCATCACATCAATTGAAATCAAGAATATGCTGGAAAGTCTTGCTTATAGGCATTTTGATACAGGCATTATTTCAGTTGAAGTTCCCTCTTCTCAGATGGCTCTAGCTTGTGTCAAGTAGACAAAAAACAAACACAGCAGACAGGGATTGTGTCACACATCTTGCAATAATAATAAATGTATAAAAATGTATTTTTATAGAGCCATTGACTAGTAGGGACTTATGTGAGCTGTCCTGTGGGAGTTTGGAAGGGAATATTGAGAGCAATGCAGACAATGGAGGCCTGGCTTGGGGGCTTTCAGAGGGATATTTGATAATACCTTGAAGATTCTATCAGGGTAGTTTATATGATATACTTGATTCATGAATTTGTGTGTCTTGTCAATTGGAGTTGAAAAATCTGGTGTGATTAATAAGAAACTAAACTGAAACTTTTGCTTTACTGGGAAAATAGAGAACTGATCAAAAGTAGCTGGAACTGAGAAATTAATGGTGATTAAGAGGAGACCATCATCGTTGAGTTGAGGTTTGGGAGTGTTTCCTTAGAGTAAGCACACTAAAGCTGTTGTTCAGAGGGAGCCAAGCCCATAGGCCATGCTGGTAGCCAAACTCAGTAATGTGTCAGAGTCTCTAACATCTAACTGGTTTTGAAGACACAGTGGGGTCATGGAGAACAGCTGAAGCTTGGCACTCTGAGAGGCCAGCACAGGTCATCCGTGAAAATGCAGCCTCAGCTGTGGTGGGAACCCAAAGACTGAAGGAGCCATGGAGGGAGTCTGAGGATTTACACCATATGTCAGGGTCAGGGTCCCTGAGGAGAGATTAGGAGGCTATGTGAAGGTGCAGCTTTTGGAGCCCCCAGCAGATGGAGATGTCAGAATGGTGAGGCCACTGCCCGTGAGTGCAGAAGCTGTAGAGTGGAGCTGGCCTGAGTCTGTTAGTTGAGTTGAATTTGTGTGTTTTAAATGTCAGAACCTGTGAAGCAGTGTTGCATAGGATTTCTGGAGCCCAGAAGATCATGAGTGCCAGGCCCAGGGGACCTAGTTATTTGCATGGTTGGAGTTTAGCTTTGCTTTGTTCAGACTGTGGTTTCACCCTGGGTCTTCCCTGTGGGAAGCCGCAAACGCCATTACAAGATGGCACTGTGTACCACTGGCCACCGCCCATGAACATGGGTAAACAACCAATGTGCGCATGTGCATAAGACTTTTTTGCTGAGTCAATGTCTGGCCTGAGGCATATTAATGAGGTAATGGTAGCATAACCAATCAGGTATGGACACGTCACTCCTAGGCCTATATAAGCAGTGCCATTTCTGGGGTTAGGGGTCTTTTGCCTACGCAGTCCATGCTCTCCCAATATACGTGTTGCAGAAGGATCCTGTTGTGGTGTCTTACTTGCTGGCGAGTGGGCGTCCACAAATGGTGCCGAAACCCGGGAAGTAACATTTTCAGTCACGAGAGAAGACCCCCTGTTACAGGGAGGATTCAGAACTACATCACGGGGATTGAGCAGTTAATGAAGTGTTCCCATAAAGCAGTCTGTTAAGAAAGATTCAACTGTGTAGATTCAAAACTCTTCAGCTGGGGAACAGTGGTACCGGTAAGTAAAATGAAATTAATGTAAGTCTCTGAGAGGTATGCTTTCCCACGCAGTAGGTTCAATAATTGTCGCTGGGGTTGTGTTGCTTACTTTCTTTCTTGCCTTGATATTATGCTATTGCTTTAATTTTCATCGCCCTGGACACGAGTGTATCTGCTGGGAGTAGCTCGAAAGACACATAAGATCATAACATGAGTGTAGATAAACTTGTGGATCGACCTTGGGGCGAAGAACCTCACGTAGATAAGTGAGTATCTCAAAGATTCTTTAGTCCAGGACGAAGATAGGTACTGGCCAGTCTACACCGTTAGTGGGGCCGGTACAAGCCTTGCTCAAAGAACGAGATTTAAAGATTTCTGAAAGTACAGTGAGAGGGTTCTTAAAAGAAATACACAGACTTACTCCTTGGTTTGCCCCCACTGGGTCACTGATGCTACCTAGTTGGGAAAAGTTAGGGAGAGATATAGCGAGAGAGGAAGAAAAAGAAAAAGTGAAAACAGGAACAAGGCCTTTATAGAAGCTGATTAAGGCCAGTCTATCCAGGACAAGAAATGTGAGCCAGCTGTTAAGGAAGGGTAGCAACTTTTTCAAGAACACCAGGGAAGCATATCAAAAACAGAGAGAAATAAAAAAGAAAGCATGCACAAAAAATATAAGTAAAATAAGAAATATACGAAGAGAATAAATAAGCTATTTCAGAGCTCTCCTAGGGACAGAAGGAAAATGAGAGATGTCCTGTTTCTTCTCTGGCTCCTATGGAGATATTCTTAGCTCTGGTTAGGATATCTGGGTCCCTTTGAGACACCAAGTTCTATTCCCTGTCTGTCTATTATCTGGTTTTGGTGCACCAAATTGTCCATATGTCTGTCAATTCATGTTTGTTTTTGTTTTGTTGTTTGAATGATTGTTGTTCTATGTTTCATGTTGAAAAATATAATTGGTTAAAACTTTATCTGCTGGCTGTACATCCTTTAACTTGTTTAAAAAGCAGTCTCAATTTGCACAACAAAAAGTAATAAACATTGTGGCTGGGAGTCAAGTACAGTTAAAAAAGCCCTGTTGAGGGCTGATTACAAATGGAGCTCTTAAAGGGGCAGACAACCTTTAGCTTGTACCAGAAAGTTAGCTTAAAATTAGGAACTCAGGGTTAGAGTCATTCTAAACAACATGAACAAACACAAGAAAACAGGTCATGTGCAAAATCAGTGTACAAAGGATGGAAAGAATAGGTTTTTTAAAAAAAAAAATTACCAGGCATTTGCTCAAAATGTGGGAAAGGAAGACATTGAGTAAATGAATGCAGATCGATCCGGCACCCTCCCAGCCGGAGGACAGTGACCTGCCCTGCAGGGAGCGCCATCTTGGCTCCGGGACTCCGCCGAACTTAGTCTGTACAGGTCAGAGTGAGGACCACAGAGGCAGACAGCTTCTGGGACAAGCGGGAGCCACAGAGCCGCTGAGGCAGCACCCTTTTGGGGCCGCAGACATCCGGCACCCTCCCAGCCGGAGGACAGTGACCTGCCCTGCAGGGAGCGCCATCTTGGCTCCGGGACTCCACCGAACTTAGTCTGTACAGGTTAGAGTGAGGACCACAGAGGCAGACAGCTTCTGGGACAGGCGGGAGCCACAGAGCCGCTGAGGCAGCACCCTTTTGGGGCCGCAGACATCCGGCACCCTCCCAGCCGGAGGACAGTGACCTGCCCTGCAGGGAGCGCCATCTTGGCTCCGGGACTCCGCCGAACTTAGTCTGTACAGGTCAGAGTGAGGACCACAGAGGCAGACAGCTTCTGGGACAGGCGGGAGCCACAGAGCCGCTGAGGCAGCACCCTTTTGGGGCCACAGACATCCGGCACCCTCCTAGCTGGAAGACAGTGGTCTGTCCTGCACAGGAGCCCTCTGCCTCAGGAGCAGGGAACACATCTTGGATCCAGGACTCCACTGAACTTAGGAACTTAGTCTGCACAGCTGAGAGTGTGCACCACAGAAGCCTACAGCTTCTGTGACCTGCCAAAACAACACAGCATCTGGGAAAGGTCCTGTTTTCCGCCTTCTTCTTCGGCCAGGAGGAGGTCCAAACGCCAGATATCTGTACACCTTCCCTTTAAGAGGAAAGCTTGTCAGCAGGGAGTGCTCTAACCACTGAAACTCAGAGGAGAGAGCCTGTCTCCCAGGTCTGCTGACAGAGGATACTCAGAATCCCCAGAAGAACAACCTCTGAACAGAGACAACTATAACAACTCCAGAGATTACCAGATGGCGAGAGGTAAAGGTAAGAATCTTACTAACAGAAACCAAGACCACTCACCATCATCAGGACCCAGCACTCCCACTTCGCCCAGTCCAGGGCACCCCAACACACCTGAAAAACTAGACCTGGATTTAAAAGCATATCTCATGATGATGGTAGAGGACATCAAGAAGGACTTTAAAGAACTACAGGAGAACATGGCTAAAGAGTTACAAGTCCTTAAAGAAAAACAGGAAAACACAACCAAACTGGTAGAAGTCCTTAAAGAGAAACAGGAAAACACATCCAATCAGATGATGGAAATGAACAAAACCATACTAGACCTAAAAAGGGAAGTAGACACAATAAAGAAAACCCAAAATGAGGCAACACTGGAGATAGAAACCCTAGGAAAGAAATCTGGAACCATAGATGCAAGCATCAGCAACAGAATACAAGAGATGGAAGAGAGAATCTCAGGTGCAGAAGATTCCATACAGAACATCGGCACAACAATCAAGGAAAATGTAAAATGCAAAAAGATCTTAACTCAAAACATCCAGGAAATACAGGACACAATGAGAAGACCAAACCTACGGATAATAGGAGTGGATGAGAATGAAGATTTTCAACTCAAAGGACCAGCAAACATCTTCAACAAAATTATAGAAGAAAACTTCCCAAATCTAAAGAAAGAGATGCCCATGAACATACAAGAAGCCTACAGAACTCCAAATAGGCTGGACCAGAAAAGAAATACCTCCCGACACATAATAATCAGAACAACAAATGCACTAAATAAAGATAGAATACTAAAAGCAGTAAGAGAAAAAGGCCAAGTAACATATAAAGGCAAGCCTATCAGAATTACACCAGATTTTTCACCAGAGACTATGAAAGCCAGAAGATCCTGGACAGATGTTATACAGACACGAAAAGAACACAAATTCCAGCCCAGGCTACTATACCCAGCCAAACTCTCAATTAACATAGATGGAGAAACCAAAGTATTCCACGACAAAACCAAATTCACACATTATCTCTCCACGAATCCAGCCCTTCAAAGGATAATAACAGAAAAAAACCAATACAAGGACAGGAACCACGCCCTAGAAACAACAAGAAGGTAATCCCTCAACAAACCTAAAAGAAGACAGCCACAAGAACAGAATGCCAACTTTAACAACAAAAATAACAGGAAACAACAATTGCTTTTCCTTAATATCTCTTAATATCAATGGACTCAACTCCCCGATAAAAAGACATAGACTAACAAACTGGCTACACAAACAAGACCCAACATTTTGCTGCTTACAAGAAACTCATCTCAGAGAAAAAGATAGACACTACCTCAGAATGAAAGGCTGGAAAACAATTTTCCAAGCAAATGGTCTGAAGAAACAAGCTGGAGTAGCCATTCTAATATCAGATAAGATTGACTTCCAACCCAAAGTCATCAAAAAAGACAGGGAGGGGCACTTCATACTCATCAAAGGTAAAATCCTCCAAGAGGAACTATCAATCCTGAATATCTATGCTCCAAATACAAAGGCAGCCTCATTCATTAAAGAAACTTTAGTAAATCTCAAAGCACACATTGCACCTCATACAATAATAGTGGGAGACTTCAACACACCACTTTCACCAATGGACAGATCATGGAAACAGAAACTAAACAGGGACACAGTGAAACTAACAGAAGTTATGGATCAAATGGATCTGGCAGATATCTACAGAACATTTTACCCTAAAACAAAAGGATACACCTTCTTCTCAGCACCTCATGGTACCTTCTCCAAAATTGACCACGTAATTGGGCACAAAACAGGACTCAACAGATACAAAAACATTGAAATTGTCCCATGCATCCTATCAGATCACCATGGACTAAGGCTGATCATCAATAACAAAATAAATAATAGAAAGCCAACATTCACGTGGAAACTGAACAACACTCTTCTCAATGATACCTTGGTCAAGGAAGGAATAAAGAAAGAAATCAAGGACTTTTTAGAGTTCAATGAAAATGAAGCCACAACATACCCAAACTTATGGGACGCAATGAAAGCATTTCTAAGAGGAAAACTCATAGCTCTGAGTGCCTCCAAAAAGAAACTAGAAAGAGCACACATTAGCAGCTTGACAACACACCTAAAAGCACTAGAACAAAAGGAAGCAAATTCACCCAAGAGGAGTAGACGGCAGGAAATAATCAAACTCAGGGGCGAAATCAATCAAGTGGAAACAAGAAGAACTATTCAAAGAATCAACCAATCAAGGAGCTGGTTCTTTGAGAAAATCAACAAGATAGATAAACCCTTAGCCAGACTAACTAGAGGGCACAGGGAAAGTATTCTAATTAACAAAATCAGAAATGAAAAAGGAGACATGACAACAGATCCTGAAGACATCCAAAACACCATCAGATCCTTCTACCAAAGGCTATACTCAACAAAACTGGAGAACCTGGATGAAATGGAGAAGTTCCTAGACAGATACCAGGTACCAAAGTTGAACCAAGATCAGGTTAATGATCTAAACAACCCTATATCCCCCAAAGAAATAGAAGCAATCATTAATAGTCTCCCAACCAAAAAAAGCCCAGGACCAGATGGGTTTAGTGCAGAGTTCTATCAGACCTTCAAAGAAGATCTAATCCCAGTTCTTCACAAACTATTCCACAAAATAGAAACAGAAGGTACTCTACTCAACTCATTCTATGAAGCCACAATTACTCTGATACCTAAACCACAAAAAGACCCAACAAAGATAGAAAACTTCAGACCAATATCCCTTATGAATATTGATGCAAAAATACTCAATAAAGTTCTTGCTAACCGAATCCAAGAACACATTAAGACAATCATCCATCCTGACCAAGTAGGTTTCATCCCAGGGATGCAGGGATGCAGGGATGGTTCAATATACGGAAATCCATCAACGTAATCCAGTATATAAACAAACTCAAAGACAAAAAACACATGGTCATCTCGTTAGATGCAGAAAAAGCATTTGACAAGATCCAACACCCATTCATGATAAAAGTCTTGGAAAGATCAGGAATTCAAGGCCCATACCTAAACATGATAAAAGCAATATACAGCAAACCAGTAGCCAACATCAAAGTAAATGGTGAGAAGCTTGAAGCAATCCCTCTAAAATCAGGGACTAGACAAGGCTGTCCACTTTCTCCATACCTATTCAACATAGTACTTGAAGTCCTAGCCAGAGCAATTCGACAACAAAAGGAGATCAAAGGGATACAAATTGGAAAAGATGAAGTCAAAATATCACTTTTTGCAGATGATATGATAGTATATATAAGTGACCCTAAAAATTCCACCAGAGAACTCCTAAGCCTAATAAACAGCTTCGGTGAAGTAGCTGGATATAAAATTAACTCAAACAAATCAATGGCCTTTCTCTACACAAAGAATAAACAGGCTGAGAAAGAAATTAGGGAAACAACACCCTTTTCAATAGTCACAAATAATATAAAATATCTTGGCGTGACTCTAACTAAGGAAGTGAAAGATCTGTATAATAAGAACTTCAAGTCTCTGAAGAAAGAAATTCTAGAAGATCTCAGAAGATGGAAAGATCTTCCATGCTCATGGATTGGCAGGATCAATATTTTAAAAATGGCTATCTTGCCAAAAGCAATCTACAGATTCAATGCAATCCCCATCAAAATTCCAACTCAATTCTTCAACGAATTAGAAAGTGCAATCTGCAAATTCATCTGGAATAACAAAAAAACTAGGATAGCAAAAACTCTTCTCAAGGATAAAAGAACCTCTGGTGGAATCACCATGCCAGACCTAAAGCTTTACTACAGAGCAATTGTGATAAAAACTGCATGGTACTGGTATAGTGACAGACAAATAGACCAATGGAATAGAATTGAAGACCCAGAAATGAACCCACACACCTACGGTCACTTGATCTTCGACAAGGGAGCTAAAAACATCCAGTGGAAGAAAGACAGCATTTTCAACAAATGGTGCTGGCACAATTGGTTGTTATCATGTAGAAGAATGCGAATCGATCCATTCCTATCTCCTTGTACTAAGGTCAAGTCTAAGTGGATCAAGGAACTTCACATAAAACCAGAGACACTGAAACTTATAGAGGAGAAAGTGGGGAAAAGCCTTGAAGATATGGGCACAGGGGAAAAATTCTTCAATAGAACAGCAATGGCTTGTGCTGTAAGATCGAGAATTGACAAGTGGGACCTCATGAAACGACAAAGCTTCTGCAAGGCAAAAGACACCATCAATAAGACAAAAAAACCACCAACAGATTGGGAAAGGATCTTTACCTATCCTAAATCAGATAAGGGTCTAATATTCAATATATATAAGGAACTCAAGAAGGTGGACTCCAGAAAGTCAAATAACCCCATTAAAAAATGGGGCTCAGAATTGAACAAAGAATTCTCACCTGAAGAATACCAAATGGCAGAGAAGCACCTGAAAAAATGTTCAACATCCTTAATCATCAGGGAAATGCAAATCAAAACAACCCTGAGATTCCACCTCACACCAGTCAGAATGGCTAAGATCAAAAATTCAGGTGACAGCAGATGCTGGCGGGGATGTGGAGAAAGAGGAACACTCCTCCATTGTTGGTGGGATTGCAAGCTTATACAACCACTCTGGAAATCAGTCTGGCGGTTCCTCAGAAAATTGGACATAGTACTACCGGAGGATCCAGCAATACCTCTTCTGGGCATATATCCAGAAGATGTCCCAACCGGTAAGAAGGACACATGCTCCACTATGTTCATAGCAGCCCTATTTATAATAGCCAGAAGCTGGAAAGAACCCAGATGTCCCTCAACTGAGGAATGGATACAGAAATTATGGTACATTTACACAATGGAGTACTACTCAGCTATTAAAAAGAATGAATTTATGAAATTCCTAGCCAAATGGATGGACCTGGAGGGCATCATCTTGAGTGAGGTAACACAATCACAAAGGAACTCACACAATATGTATTCACTGATAAGTGGATATTAGCCCAAAACTTAGGATACCCAAGATATAAGATACAATTTGCTAAACGCATGAAACTCAAGAAGAATGAAGACCAAAATGTGGACACTGTGCCCCTTCTTAGAATTGGGAACAAAACACCCAGGGAAGGAGTTACAGAGACAAAGTTCGGAGCTGTGATGAAAGGATGGACCATCTAGAGACTGCCATATCCAGGGATCCATCCCATAATCAGCTTCTAAACGCTGACACCATTGCATACACTAGCAAGATTTTGCTGAAAGGACCCAAAGATAGCTGTCTCTTGTGAGACTATGCAGGGGCCTAGCAAACACAGGAGTGGATGCTCACAGTCAGCTATTGGATGTATCACAGGGCTCCCAATGGAGAAGCTAGAGAAAGTACCCAAGGAGCTAAAGGGATCTGCAACCCTATAGTTGGAACAACATGATGAACTAACCAGTACCCCGGAGCTCTTGTCTCTAGCTGCATATGTATCGAAAGATGGCCTAGTCGGCCATCACTGGAAAGAGAGGCCCTTTGGACTTGCAAACTTTATATGCCCCAATATAGGGGAATGCCAGGGCCAAAAGAATGGGAATGGGAGGGTAGGGAAGTGGGGAGCGGTATGGGGGACTTTTGGGATAGCATTGCAAATGTAATTGAGGAAAATATGTAATAAAAAAAAACAGTGAAAAAAAAATGAATGCGGATCAACTAAAGATGTAACAAAAGGGCCAATGCCTCAGTTTAAAGTGAAACAGCCAAAAAACGGAGTGAGGGGCCCCCATCCCCAGGGCCCTCAAATGTATGGGGCACTTCAGATCACAGTGTCCATGAAGCCACCCAAAAAAACAAAGAGAGCCACTCCGGGTTCAGCAAGATTGGACATCTGTGCCACCTCCAGAGTAATTCTTACACCACAAATGGGGTGCCAACCTATTCCCTCAAATTTTAAAGGTCCCTTACTGAAGGATACAGTGGGGTTACTGTTGGGAAGGTCCTCATCTGCTTTGAAAGGATTGGTAATACATCCTAGAGTTATAGACTCAGATTATGAGGGACAAGTTAAGATTATGTGTTCTACACCCCAAGGTATTGTGGCCATTTCTCCTAGAGATCGCATTGCTCAATTGTTGATTCTTCCTAGTTTGCATAACATGTTCTCTAGTAGCCAAAATCCCAGAGGGGATAAGGGACTTGGTTCTACAGGAACTAATGTGGCCTACATATCTTTAGATTTAGATAATCGTCCCACTTTACAATTACAGATAGAAGGAAAAACCTTTCAATGTATAATGGATACAAGAGCTGATAAAAACATTGTATCCAGTAACTGGTGGCCTGCTTCTTGGCCTGTTAATCAATCATCACATAGCTTACAAGGATTATGATATGAGGCTACCCCAACTATAAGTGCAAAATCCTTACAATGGAAAGATAAAGAAGAAAGGACAAGGCTTTTACAACCTTATGTACTCCCTTTACCTGTGAATCTATGGGGAAGAGATGTGTTGTCAACCATGAACTTTATACTGACTAATGATTACTCTAAAAAAAAGCAAGGAAATGATGAAAGGAATGGGATATATACCTGGACTAGCTCTTAAAAAAATTTACAAGGTAGAGTTTCTCCAGTTAAAGCCACAAAAAAAAAAGGAGATAGGAAAGGGCTGAGGTTTTTCTAGAGGCCACTAAGGAGCCTTTGCCCATTCTGTAGTGTGCCTCAGTGACCTTTACCCTCTGAAAAGTTAAAAGCAGCTAAAAAATTAGTACAAAACAATTAGACCTGGAGCATGTAAAACCCACATAATCGCCCTGAAATACCCCTATTTTTTTGTTGTAAAAAAGAAATCAGATAAATGGCGATTGTTACATGACCTAAGAGCCATTAATGCACAAATGCAAATTATGGGTCCTGTACAAAGAGGACTCCCCCTACTCTCAGGTCTACCTAAAGATTCGAGAATTATAGTGGTGGATATTTAGGATTGTTTCTTTTCCATTCCATTAAATAAGAAAGGTAAACCTAGATTTGCATTTACCTTGCCTTCTATTAATCATATAGAACCTGATAAAAGGTATCAATGTTGGGTATTGCCCCAAGAAATGGCAAATAACCCTACCATGTGTCTGTTAGATGTAGGAAAAGCTTTACAACCAGTTAAAGATGGTTTCCCCTCATTAAAAAATTTGTCATTATATAGATGATATTGTAATTTGTGGACCTAAAGAAGAAAGTATACAGCAAGGTTATGGCTTGCTTAATGAAACTTTAAAAAATAATGACTTGATTATTGCACCAAAAAAGGTACAACAGTCTAATGTTAGTCATTTTTTGGGAGCCACTATTACTTTAGATGTATTTCCCCACAAAAGATTGGTATGAGAAAAGATCATTTAAAGACATTAAATGATTTTCAGAAATTATTAGGAGATATAAATTGGATTAAACCTTATTTAAAGATCCCTACTTCGAAATTAAAACCTTTATTTCAAATTTTAGAGGGAGAATCACCTATTACCTCACTGAGACAATTAACACCTAAGGCTTCTGATGTTCTTAGGAAGGTGAAAACAGCTATCCAAAAGGCACAGTTGAATCGTATAAATGAGCAAGAACCTTTGTGCCTATGCATATTACGAACCATAAATTTGCCAACTGCTGTGTTATGGCAAGATGGTCCTTTAGTATAGATACATCCACATATATCCCCTAATAAGACTATAGAGCATTATTCCACCATGGTGACAAATATGGCCCATAAAAGTATAAAAGGTTCAATTACTCACTTTAAAAAATGCCTGATAACATAATTCCATATACTACTGCACAAATGCAAATATTGTGTGCTACTATAGATGAATGGGCCATTCTTAAATGTGCTTATTCTGGTTTAATTGATAATCATTATCCTAAACATCCTTTATTACATTTTATGCTATTGCATCCAGTGATTTTTCAAAGGTGACAGCTAATACCCCTATAAAGAAAGCTATTGATATTTATACAGATGGAACCAAAACAAAAATTGAAAGTTATGTGATTAATAAAAAAGCTATGGGGTTACAATTTACACCAAGAGCCCCTCAATTGGTGAAATGTTTGGTGGTTTTAGAAGTTTTTAGAAGGTTCCTTATGCCCATAAATATTATCTCTAATTACGTTTGTGTAGTTAATGCTGTATTAACATTAGAGACTGCCAAAAATTTTGAGCAGTCTAGTCCAGTGTCTGAGGTTTTGATGAAAATACAAGATTGTGTTTTGATGTGTGAGCATCCCTTTTGTATTCAACATATTAGAGCACATGCATTTTCACCTAGACCTATGGTTAAGAGAAATGCAATTGCTGATTCAGCCACCAGAGATATGGTTTTCCTATCACAAAGTTCTATAAAGGATGCTAAGAATTTTCGTCAACTTTATCATGTTCCTGCTTCTACACTGTGACTAAAGTTTAAGCTCACACAAACAAAAGCTCAAGACATTGTTCTACAGTGTGGTAAATGTGTAAAATTTATTAATACACCTTCCATGGGCATTAATCCTCACGGATTTCGACCCCTAAATGTTTGGCAAATGGATGTGACACATATCCCAGCTTTTAGTAAATTACAATATGTACATGTGTCCATCAATACCAGTTCTAGTGTCCTATATGCCTCTCCGTTAACAGGGAAAAAAGCAGTTCATGTCATATCTCACTGCTTAGAGGCTTGGGCTACATAGGGCAAGCCCCTAGTGCTAAAGACAGATAATAGTCCTACATATACTTCTTCTAAATTTAGTCATTTTTGCAAACAAATACTAGTGAAACATATTACTAGATTGCCCTATAATCCATCCACAGGGCCAAGACATCATTAAAAGAGTTCATCGTACTTTGAAACAATATTTGCAGAAACAAAGAGGGGAAATAGAGGCTATGACGCCAAAGATGGCTCTATCCCTTGTAATATTTACTCTTAATTTCTTAAAATTGGATGATGCTGGGAGATCACCAACTAAAAGGCATGGACAATAGCCTCAACCCCCCAATAAAATGGTCAAATGGAAAAATGTCCTTGATAATAAATGGTATGGCCCAGATCCCATATTAATTAGCTCCAGGGGAACTATTTGTGTTTTTCCACAGGGTAAAGATAATCCACTTTGGGTTCCAATGCAACTGACAAGGACCGTGAAAGAGCAAGATGAATCTCAAGATGATCCTGTTATACTTACTCCTGATGATTGAGACCGGGATAAGTATGCTTTTGTGGGCCATAGTAAGATCATGGCCGGTACCTTTACTGGTACATTCCAATTCTTCTACCTTGCCTTTGTTTTTTGCAACTAAATATTTTTAAAGAAAAAGATTATTTCTAATTGGGCAGATCCCATTTACCAAAATAAGTGAGCTCTGGAGTGTTATTTAATGCTTTAATGCAAGTTGTTCAAAGAGCGCAATCAGGCTCAGGTGATGTTAGAAATAATGCAACTTCACCTATAAACATCACCACGATCATGATAAAGGAAAATGTGACTATTCCCAAAAGATCACGATGGCCTGTTGACAATGCTACTGCTATACGCAGCATGCCTTGATGTCATCCAGACCTCACATTTCCTATAGTTTTTTCACCTTATCAATCAAATGTTTTTCCTCAGAAAGAAATAGCAAAGGGTTTTGTTTTTTCACCACCATTAGATTTTGCCATAATGAATGATAAAGGAGATGCTACAGGAAAAGAAAATATTTGGCCATGTTATCAATAGATCTTAAGTAATGAGGCAAGTGCTAGTACCAGCTTATCAGCCTTTGCATTGCTGACTGGAACCTTTTATGAGATATTGAATGTTTCTGCCACACTTTCCAATATCTCTACTCATTTGGATAATGTGACATCTAATAGTGTTATCAGAAATATGACTACTTCTCCAATAGAAGCCTGTGTCAATCTTCCATTTTTCTTTATATTGGCTGAATTTCAAAATAATACAGAATGGTTAGATTGTACAAATGTCACTTGTTTTTTGACGCAATGCTAGAATAAAACTAATTTCTTAGCCTTAGTGGTACATTCACCAACCTTTGTCCCTGTGCCTGTTGAGGCAGATCCAGAGAAGTTCCCAATCATGAGTCTTGTTCGGCGAAAAGAGATTTTAGAATCACAGCTGCCATTGTTACTTCCATTGCAGTGTCCACAGCATCCGCGGTTACCACAAGAATTGCTATGGCCAATCAAGTCAATACTGATGACACCATAAGTCAGATAAAAAAAAAAGTCTGAGGCATTGTTTACCCTGCAAAGGGTAGATTCTCATATCACCTCAGGGTTAATGTTAGTGAATCAAAGAGTAGATATTTTACAACATAACATAGAACAGATGATGGATGTCATACAAATGAGTTGTGTGGCATCAACTCCAAATGTGTGCATTACTCCCAATAGGTATATTAACAATTCTTTCATTAAAAGTACAGATTTATCAAATTATCTAAAGGGGAACTGGTCACAAGAGCTAGAAAGGTTACAAACGAAACTACAGATACAAATCCTGAACCTTAATAGAACCAGAGTGGAACCAGTGACCTTTAGAGACTTCACCTCTTGACTTACCTCTACATTTTCTTACTTTAAGGAATGGGTGGGAGTGATTTTGTTTTGTGCTGCCATATGCTGTGGACTGGTGTTCATGCTTTGGTTGGTTTGCAAATTCAGAACTCAACAAAAACATGACAAGGTGATTATAACTTAGACACTTTTAGCCATTGAAAATGGTGCCTCCCCTGAAGTTTGGTTATCTATGCTCAAAAATTAGTCGACATCTGAGTTCTCTGTTCTTGCACCCCACAGATTTATAGATCCATTACACTGAGATTAGAGAGACCTGGCGATCATTGATCAGCCCTTACACATCACTGAGGTTTCCTCATTGCACGCGATAGGGTGATCATGATTTCTCTGCTAATTCATTCCTTCAAAGACTTGGCTGGCCTCTTTTGTAGAGTTTGCCCTAGGTCATTTAACAATTACTGTTACACAGCATCTCGATATCCAAAGACAGGCAACTTTCCTCATGCACAGACCAACCTAAGACATGGGGCCTGGTGGCATAGGGTTACCCTATGACAGGTAAGGCAAGAGCCGTGGCAGATGGACATAATTGCATAAGCCTAGTCCAACATCATTTTATTAAAATAAAAAGGGGGAGATGTGGGAAGCCGCAAACGCCATTACAAGATGGCGCTAGGTACCACTGGCCACAGCCAAAGAATATGGGTAAACAACCAATGTGCACATGTGCATAAGAGTTTTTTGCCAAGTCACTGCCTGGCCCAAGGCATATTAATGAGGTAATGGTAGCATAACCAATCAGGTATGGACACGACACTCCTAGGCCTATATAAGCAGCACCATTTCTGGGGTTCAGGGTCTTTCGCCTACGCAGTCCATGCTCTCCCAATAAATGTGTTACAGAAGGATCCTGTTGTGGTATCTTACTTGCTGGCAAGTGGGCATCCACACTTCCCTCATGAAATGAGAAATTATTATTTTTTTTTTCCCACAGGAGTCTACAGTTTAAAGACATTGAACTTTAAAAAAAATCTGTATTTTTAAAAAGACTTTGGACTAAAAGTCTTGGAAAAGTTAAAGATGGTGGGACTTTAAAAGTTATTCATGCTGTAATATTGATATTAATGTATGAAATATTGATGATAAACAAGGAAGGAAGAGTTCTGGCTTAAGAGTAGTGTATTGGTGTATCAAGTTGACAGGGGCCAAATGTTCTGATTGACATAAGCTAGAAGCTTATGTCTGGGAAGCAGCACCTCAGTTGAGATGATGCCCACATGTCCCTGTGTGATAAGGAGTCTCACCAGTGAGGACACACACACAGGGCACACTCGGATCCTTCTGCAGCAAAGCTTTAATGCATCTCGAGAGAAAGATGATCAGCTTCTGGGGAGGAGGCCCAGAACACAGGAAACTCAGTCCTTAAATAGACCACAAGAGCGGTTGGAGACGTATTTCACCCTGACTGGTTGCTCACCATCAGCCCAGATGACACCACAGGACAGGCAGGGCACAAGGAATGGAAAAATACCCCAGCACATGCACAGACTACTTGTTTACCAGTCAGAACACCGGATATCAGTGCCATCTTGTAATGGCGATTGCAAGGGTGGCTCCTCACATCTCCCCCTTTTCTTTTATTTAAAAGGCAACAGGCCACCCAGTACTGAGAGTGGAGATAGCGGTCAAATCCCCAGTGTGCAAAAATAGGGGCATTAAACAAAACCTTCTCCCAGGCTCATCACCCAGAGGGGTCTTGGTCCACTCCCGTGTCGTTTTTTTCTGGGGGAAGGACACTTGGACACTCAACCTTCATACAAGATGACATGTCTCCCTAGAATAGGCTCATTTTATGCCGCAGAAACTTTCTACTGCAGTGCTTAGCCGTGCAACTCTCTCCAGCTGCTGAAGCACACTCACTCTATCCTGTGCAATGAGACTAGCCTTGTAGGGTGCAAGAGCTGAGCAGTCAGCGACCTATTGCTTAAGTATAGATAACCATATATCAGGGGAGGCATCGTGTTCTAATGCTGCAAGTGCTTGGGCTATCACCATCTTGTCCCTTTTTGTTTGGGCTTTAAGTTTACAGACCATCCAGAGCAAAAGCAACGCTCCACTACATAGGATCACGGCAAACAAGCCTACCCCCACCCACTTAAAGTAGGAAAATGCAGAGGAAATCCAGGTGGAGAAGCCCTTCATCAGCAAAAGGTCAAGACGCGTAGAATTCACTTGTAGAATAGCAACTCTCAACTCTCGAAGCGTTTGCTCAAATTCCATGGTCCATTTCTGTAACATATAACAAGACAAAGTTTTTGACAAATTTCCTGCTCTTGTAGAATTTTCAAACTGAACAGAAGTAACACAAAGACCAGGCATCTTGTATTCACAGCCCAATTGAGCCAACTGTCAAAGAATATCCACTTGCTCCTGGACTAGGTCGATGCGTTGATTTATCAACATCAACCCTCCTTGTATCTGTGAGTTGGCTGTGGCCTGTTTATCTAAGGCCGTTGTGACCGTCATAGAAAGCTTGTTAATAGTTTGTGTTGTTTGAACAGTAGTAGATAGAGCGAGTGCCAAGGCCGTGACAGAGGCTGCAACCGCCACTGTGGCCACCAGTCCAACTATGATAGCAGAAATACCAAAATCTCTTTTCCGTCAAAACAAAGTCAAGCTATTAGGGGCATCTACAGGAACAGGAACAAATCTAGGAATGCGGGTAACCAAAGCAAAAGGATATTTCTTAGCATCCCAGCATAGGGTATAAAAACATTTTTCTTGTGAGCAATCTATCTCTATCTGATTCTGATTTAAGCTTGTTTTACTTACCACCCATAAAAACGGGGGCCATACACATACTGGGCTGGTGGTAAAATTTACCTCTTTCTGTTTTTTATATCTAACATTGGAGGTGGTCCATTTAAAAGAATTTGGACTCTGCTTATCAGACCGACCGGTCTTCAAGGTACCTTTCCAATCAAAGGTCAATTCTCCTTTCTCACTAGAACCTCCTCCAATCATTGCCATGGGGGTGAGATCAGTACAGCTTCCATTAACCCCACAAAGCAACCACTGATCAAAAGGGTTAGTATTAGTTCGGAGGGGGTCCATAGTACTAAAATCATATCCAGCAAAAGTATCATTATACTCTCTACTAATATATGGGGAAAAGGAAAAATATTTCTCTACTGCCCAAGTATATTTTTTACCTTGGCAACCTGTCCAAGGTAACATTACATCTTCCATGGACCCTTCCTTGCAAAAGGGTGCCATTCTTGGTTGTGAAGGCGGCTTATTTCCAGGTTTTCGGCTAGGCCACCATCCTCTAATAACTATGGTATCAGCCTTTATATCAGTCGTTACGCCCCAAGAGCTCTTTCTTAACCAGGCCGCTGATTGATAATACAAGGATATACGTTGGCTCTTATCTTTTAACGAGGAAATTAACATAAAGCACAGGCTTCCCTGTAAGAAGAAGGTTCTATTTTCTAGTAAAGCCTGAGTCTGTTCATCTAAGGGTAAATAAGCAAGTCCCAGTTCTTTATCTGTAGTGAAAAAGCGTTGAAATATTTGTGCATTATGCATAACTGGCATAGGAAGAGGGAAAGTTGACATAATTCTCCGGATATACTAGGAACCAGAATCCCCAGCATGAGGAGTATGATCCATCGATGTCTTGGGATCTTGTTTCTGTGACTCATTGTCCAAGAGCTGGATCTTTCGAGTGAGGCGCTCCAGAATCCAAAAGGGATTATCTTCCTCCTGTGGAAAAACACATATAGCTCCCCTGGATCTTATTAAAATAGGATCCAGGCCTCTCCATTTTCCTGTCAAGACATCTTTCCACTTTACCATTTCCTTGGGCCTATCTGGTTCTGAACCGTGACGTTCAGCCGCAGTATGGCCTTGAGCATCAAGATTTAAAAAATTAAGAGTGAAGAGTGCCATGGAAACAGCTACTCTTGGTACTGAGGGTAGAGCCTCCTCGACTCCCCCCTTTTGTTTAATTAAATAGGACTTGAGAGTGTGATGGGCACGTTCTACAATGCCTTGTCCTTGAGGGTTGTATGGAAGACCAGTCAGATGAGTCACATTCATCTGATGGCAAAACTGTTGAAATTTTTGAGAAGTATAAGCTGGTCCATTGTCTGTCTTAAGGATTTTAGGTTGTCCCAAGCACTCCATGCCTCGAGGCAATGTTGAATTACATGTGAGGCCTTCTCTCCTGTTAGAGGCGTAGCAAATATAATACCAGAGCAGGTATCAATAGAAACATGTAAATACTGAAGTCTTCCAAAGGAGGAGATATGAGTAACATCCATTTGCCAGACCTGTAAAGGTTTTACTCCACGTGGGTTTATCCCCACATGAGGTACAGGTAAGAATTCACAGCAATTTTGGCATTGAGTAACAATTTCTCTAGCTTCTTTTCTAATTAATGAGAAGCATCGACATAAAGTCTCAGCTGTCACATGAAAACGCTTATGAAATCCTTTTGCAGCTTCTGCCCATGAAGACAGAGCAACAACCACAACCTTAGTGGCTTTATCTGCCAAATCATTTCCCAAAGACATAGGACCAGGAAGGCCTGAATGTGCTCTAACATGAGTAATGTAAACAGGGAATCTTCTATTTAATAATACAGATTGTATTTGTTGAAAAATACCTGCTGGAAGGTATTATTACTCCAGCTGTCTCAAGAAGGTTAACTGCATTAACTACATAAGAAGAATCTGATACAATGTTAAGCGGCCCTGGAAAGGTTTTAAGAACCTCCAGTACCACTAGGCATTCTACAATCTGAGGTGAGGTTTCATTATATTGTTTTGATACCACCTTGTTATCAATCACATAAGCACCTATACCAGTTTTTGATCCATCAGTATATACTATAATCCCATCTTTGAGTGGTTCCCTAGTTGTTACTTGTGGAAACACAATAGCCTGATTTAGGGCAAACTGTAAAATTGGATGTTTTGGATAATGATTGTCAATCTGTCCTGAAAAGGAGGTGACTAAAACTGCCCAATCATTAGATGTAGCTGCCAAGGTTTGAACTTGTGTAGCAGTATAAGGTACAATTAAGAATTTAGGATCTCGTCCAAAATGAGTAATAGCTGCTTTTATCCCTCGGAGCGCAAGCTGTGCAACTGCATTAGGGTACCAATCTATTATTTTAGCAGGAGATGCATTTGGATGAACCTATAATAAAGGTCCATTTTGCCACAAGACTGCGGTTGGCAACTGGGCTGTCTTAAAGACACATAAATCAAAAGGCTGTGATTCATCAATGCGCTGTAATTGAGCTTTTTGCAAGGCATTCTCTACCTTTTGCAAGGCCTGATTAGCAGCAGGAGTAAGAGTCCTAGGGGAGGAGATATGAGAATCCCCTTCCAGAATATCAAATAAAGGTTTTAATTCAGCTGAGGGAATCTTCAAAAATGGTCTCAGCCAATTTATATCTCCCAATAATTTTTGAAAATCATTTAAGGTGTGTAAATTATCTCTGCGAATTTCTAATTTTTGAGGAGTTATTCTAGTGGGAGATATAATAGACCCCCAAAATGTGCCTACTTCTGAAATTTGCACCTTTTCTGCTGCTATTTGTAATCCCCATTGTGCCAGTATTTGTATCAAAAATGGGTAAGACTCTTGCAAAATTGTCATATCCTTGTGTGAAAGGAGAATGTCATCCATATAATGTATGACAAGCAAGGTGGGGAACTGATGTCTTATAGGCTCCAGAGCTGCTTGTACAAAAAGTTGACACATAGTAGGACTATTTGCCATACCCTGAGGTATTACCTTCCACTGAAATCGCTTATCAGGCTCCATATGGTTAAGGGCTGGAACAGTAAAGGCAAACCATGGCCTATCTTGAGGACACAAAGGTATAGAGAAAAAGCAATCTTTAATATCTAGAATAACAACTTTCCAATATCTGGGTAGGGCAGATAATAGGGGCAATCCCCGTTGGATGGAACCGAAAAGGTTCATTTGGGCATTAATTGCTCTGAGATCATGAAGAAGCCTCCATTTTCCTGATTTTTTTCTTAATTACGAAAATAGGTATATTCCAGGGTGAGGTAGAGGGTTCTAAATGACTCAAGCATAGCTATTCAGAGACCAGTTTTGTGGCTGCTTCTAATTTTTTCAGAGGAGAGAGGTCATTGAGGAACCCATACAACTTCCTCTGTAAGCCATGGTATGGGCACAGCGCCCCCAACGGCCCTTAGAAAAAACCCAAACCTTGTCTCCCTTTATTACCTTCTTGAGGGATAGGTTCAAGTCTACCCTGCTCTCCTTTCCCTAATCCCTTTCCTTTTTTATAACCCATTTTATTCATGATTTTAACAGCTTGTGTAGAATACTCATTTGTTAATGAGGCCCATTTCTGAGAGAACATCTCTTCCCCAAAGATTGACTGGTAATGGAAGGACATAAGGGGTAAATAAGCCTCTCTGTCCCTCCAGAGTCTGCCACTCCAATTGTGTAGAACTGATTGTAGGACATGATTGATATCCCAGGCCCTGTAGCAAGTGGGAAGATTTATCTACAGGCCAGACCCGAGGACACCAATGTGAGGAGATGATGCTCTTATCGGCCCCTGTATCCATAATTCCCTGAAAGCTTTTACCATTGATTGTTTATTGCAGCGTGGGTCTATTGTTTAGTGGCATAACTAGGTAAGCTGCATCTTGGCCAGAGGAGCCCATACGATTGCTTCCATGTGTTTGTGTGCTTTCCTCTCTCCCTGTGGGCAACAGGATCATTTGTGCAATTCTATCTCCTGATGTAATGGAGAAAATTCCTTGAGGGCAGGAGCAAAGAACCTGGATTTCTTGTAAATGGTGATGATCTACTATTCCAAGATAAACTATAAGTCCTTGCATAGTCAGTGATCCTCGCCCTATTATCAGGCCCACTGTTCCTGAAGGTAAGGGTTCCGGGGCCTCAACTGGAATAGGCTGAACATTCATTTGTGGCATGAGTAGGAAGTCAGTGGTGGAACGCAGGTCCACTGATGCGATTCCTTGGGGTTCATTTCCTCTAAGTTGCTCTGGCTTTTGATAAACCGATTCCCATATTTGTGAGGGCCCTGGGATCAGGGGCCCACAACCCTGTTTTTTGGTAGGCGGTTGTCAGATTCATTGATTGGGGGCAGGAACCTCCCCTTCATATCGTGAATTGAGCGGCACTCACTAGCTTTGTGATAACCCTTTCCACAATGAGAGCAAACAGTAGCCACCCGGGCCTGCTCTGGGAGGGGGCAGTTTTTCTTTAGGTGGCCTATCTTTCCACAGTTAAAACAAGCTCTTTGTTTGCTGGTAGAGGGCGCTTTTGTGATTGTAATATGGCTGCAGCCAGCCCCGAATTAGTAAGTGGACCTCCTAGTTCTCTACATACCCTAAGCCAATCTTGCAATCCCTTGTTTTTTTCTTGGTGTGATTGCAGTCCTTCATTCCTGTGTGGCCTGCTCATAAACGAGCTGTTCAATTAACAGCATGGCCTGTTCAGGGTCTCCAAAAACCCTTCCTGCAGCCTCTGTCATTCTCGATACAAAGTCTGAGAATGGCTCCTGGGGGCCCTGGATAATCTTTGTAAGGTGGCCTCCAGCTCCTCCCTTTCTTGTAAGAGCTTTCCAAGCTTTAATGGCAGCCGCTGATATTTGAGCATATGCTCCCCAATGATAATTAGTCTGATTGGCAGCATACTGTCCTTGGCCTGTTAATAATTCAAAAGTCCATTGCCTCTGATTATCATCTTCTGCCACAGCATTAATTCTTGCCTGATTCTGGGCAGCATCGTACCACAATGCTTTCCATTCCATGTATTGTCCCATATTAGGTAGAGTGGCCTTAACTGTCATTTGCCAATCTGCCGGAGTCATTGCTACATTGGCAAATCTCTCAACCTGTACAAAGGTGAAGTTGGCATTGACTCCATAATTACGGACAGATTCAGCAAGTTCCTTAATTTGTTGATATTCTACAGGAGTATGTATGCGTCCTGCATCTGTATCGAAGACTGGAAAAGCCATCTGAATCTTTTTTAATTCCCCCTGAGGCAAAAAAGAACTAGCACCATATCTTGATTCATATGGTGGAGGTGCTGAGGGCTTAGGTGACTTGGGTGACAGCTGTATGCCACCCCTTTTATTAATTTTTTGCTGTACTCTTTGCTCAGGGCCATATCTTTCCTCTTCATATTTTGCTGCTTCCTCTTCTAATTCTGCCTCTTCACTAGGATCTAAATCATCAAGATCTGAGCTATCAAGGGCTTCTAGCTCTCGGGTGGGATAAATATTACTAAGTTTACCTGTAGGGGGCGCGTTTTCACCTTCCCCTTTCTTATCTCTCCCCTTATCTAACTTCCGGGGAGGTCCTTTTTCCTTAGTCATGTCTTTCTTTTTACGAGCTCCTATTCTCTCGCTCCGTTCGGTTTCTGACATGCTGTCCTGAACCTCTTCTAATGTTTCCTGTCCCTCAACCACTGCAGGTCGGCAGGTCTCATCTTCTAAGCAATTCTTTATCAACTTCCAGATTGCCTTAGTGCCTAGGCGCAAGTTTCCTTCTTCAAGTTTTCTATCTAGGTCTCTTCCCAGTTTATTCCATGAGGCTATGGTCAGTGAACCCGATACCATGGGGCGACATGGTCAACCTCCGTGACAAAGTTTTTTAGGGTGTGTGTGGCAATCTTGAGGTCTCTCTGCTTAAGAACAATTTGCAGTGCGTTTACAATTGACTGTGAGGACCCCATTGTGCCTGCGGTTTATCTACATCCGACTTAAGGCACACTGAAGCAGAAATGAAAGTAAACTGCCACTCTCCGTTTCAAAAGCAGAAGTCTGTCCCTGAAGCAGAAATCTGCTCTCAAAGAAGAAGTCCGCTCCCAGAGCAAAAGTGAAAGTAAATTGCCACGCTCTACTCTCTTATCTACAAGAGACTGACTGAGCTTGTCAGTGCTGCCATTTATCTACATAGGACTGGCCACACCTCAAGGTTAACACTAACCACAATAAACACAATAAAATACCAGGAGAAAGAAAACAAACACAAGGGTTACAAAAACCAAAGCTTCTACTGACCCATCCCACAGTGCTTCTAGATTGAATCCAAGTCAAAGGGAACAACAGGCTCACGGTCAGACATACCTCTCCGAACATACCTTTTCCACTGCAGTTCTGAATCCACCCCGTCTCCGGGGCGGGGGCCGGGGGGCGCTCCTCAGTGCCGGCGAAGTTGTAGAATTCCCGGGATCTCAGGCACCAGATGTCCCTGTGTGATAAGGAGTCTCACCATCGAGGACACACACACAGGACACACTCAGATCCTTCTGCAGCGAAGCTTTAAAGCATCTCGAGAGAAAGATGATCAGCTTCTGGGGAGGAGGCCCAGAACACAGGAAACTCGGTCCTTAAATAGACCACAAGAGTGGTTGGAGACGTAGTTCACCCTGACTGGTTGCTCACCATCAGCCCAGATGACGCCATGGGACAGGCAGGGCACAAAGAATGGAAAAATACCCCAGCACATGTGCAGACTACTTGTTTACCAGTCAGAACACCGGATATCAGCGCCATCTTGTAATGGCGATTGCAAGGGCAACTCCTCACACCCACATCAGATTAACTGTGGCAAGACTGTGGGGGCATTTTCTTGATTGGTGATTGATTGGAAGGCCCCACAGTCCCATCCCTAGACAGATGGCCCTGGGGTGTATAAGAAGGCAAACTACCACCAAAGGGAGAAAGCCAGTAAGCAGCATTCCTCCATGGTTTCCACTTCAGTTCTTGCTCCAAGTTCCTGCCTTGAGTTCTTGCCCTGACTGCCCTTCAAGATGGAGAATAAACTGTAGCCTGGATGAACCCTTTCCTCTCTAAGTGGTTTTTGGTCCATGTTTTATCACAGCAATGGAAATGTAACTAAGACATTTTCTTCTTAGGTCATGACACCTTTCCGTCATTTGATACTCCAGTTGAAGACCACTTCATTTTCATCTCCACAAAGGACTCTCCTATGCTAACAACATCCAGAACCATGTTTACAGATACTTTCCTTTGACGAGTCTTCCTTTTAGAAAGGAAGTGCTCTCAAAAATCATGTTATGAGAATGAACCAAGCTGCTATGGACTTTTTCCAAAAATGGAAACTAATTAAAAACCTGCCATGGATAAATAGGACCTAGATCCATGCTTTAGTCAGGGTTTCTATTCCTACACAAACATCATGACCAAGAAGCAAGTTGGGGAGGAAAGGGTTTATTCAGCTTACAATTCCATACTGCTGTTTATCACCAAGGAAGTCAGGACTGGAACTCAAACAGGTCAGGAAGGAGGAGCTGATGCAGAGGCCATGGAGGGATGTTCTTTACTGGCTTGCTTCCCCTGGCTTGCTCAGCCTGCTCTCTTATAGAACCCAAGACTACCAGCCCAGAGATGGTCCCACCCACGAGGGGCCTTTCCCCCTTGATCACTAATTGAGAAAATGCCTTACAGTTGGATCTCATGGAGGCATTTCCTCAACTGAAGCTCCTTTCTCTGTGATAACTCCAGCTGTGTCAAGTTGACACAAAACTAGCCAGTACAATTGACCCCTTGTCATCTTGACACACAAAAACATCACTAGTAAGCCTCAACCCTTACAATCTTATTCATCCCCAAGATCAAAATAACTTTAAAAGTCCCACAGTCTTTACATAATCTTAAAATTTCAATCTCTTTAAAATATCCATCTCTTTTAAAATCCAAAGTCTTTTTACAATTAAAAGTCTCTTAACGGTGAGCTCAACTAAAACAGTTTCTTCCTTCAAGAGGGAAAATTCAGGGCACAGTCATAATCAAAAGCAAAAATCAATCTCCAACCGTCCAATGTCTGGGATCCAAGTCACGATCTTCTGGGCTCCTCCAAGGGCTTGGGTCACTTCTCCAGCCATGCCCTTTGTAACACACTCGTCATCCTCTAGGCTCCAGATGCCTGTACTCCACTGTTTCTGCTGCTCTTGGTGGTCATCTCATGGTACGGGCATCTCCAAAACACTGCATGACCCCTTCAGTCCTGGGCCTTCAATTGCAACTGAGGCTGCACCTTCACCAATGGCCTTCCATGGCCTCTCACAGTGCCAAGCCTCAGCTGCTTTGTGTGACCCCTTTATGCCTTCAAAACCAGTACCACCTGGGTGACCCTTACATATTACCAAGTCCTGCTGCAGCAGAAGTACAACCTTGGCCATCTCTGGAACACAGCCTCTTTGTGCTTTCAGAAAACACGTCCCAGAAGATGTCACCTCAATGATACTGGTCTCTTCTTAATCACCGCTAATTTCTTAGCTCCAGCTAACCAGCATCAATAGTCCCAGTAATGCAAAGTTTTTGCTTTAGTAGTTCTGGTATCTTGTTAATCACAGCTGATTCTTCAGCCCCAGCTAACAAGTACTACAGAATCTTCACAATCAAAACAGCAATGGCCCTGAAAAGAGTCTTTAATTTTCCCTCTGAAATTTCGCAAAACAGACCTCCATTTTCTGCAGTGTTCTCAACATTATCTTCCAAGCTCCTACACAACATCTGACAGAGCTCTAAGCAATGGATGGATCTTCAAGCCCAAAGTTCCAAAGTCCTTTCACAGTCCTCCCCAAAGCATGCTCAGGTTGTCACAGGAATACCCCACTATGCTGGTACCAATTTGCCTTAGTCAGGGATTCTATTCCTGCACAAACATCATGACCAAGAAGCAAGTTGGGGAGGAAAGGGTTTATTCAGTTTACAATTCCATACTGCTGTTTATTACCAAGGAAGTCAGGACTGGAACTCAAACGGGTCAGGAAGGAGGAGCTGATGCAGCGGCCATGGAGGGATGTTCTTTACTGGCTTGCTTCCCCTGGCTTGCTCAGCCTGCTCTCTTATAGAACCCAAGACTACCAGCTCAGAGATGGTCCCACCCACGAGGGGCCTGTCCCCCTTTATCACTAATTGAGAAAATGCCTTACAGTTGGATCTCATGGAGGCATTTCCTCAACTGAAGCTCCTTTCTCTGTGATAACTCCAGTTGTGTCAAGTTGACACAAAACTAGCCAGTACAATCCATCTTGGAGCTCTTAATTCATCATTGGGGAGGATGGGATTCTGAGCTGCAGCTATACAGATGCCCCAAGAGACATATGACTCATCAGTAGCCAAGTGTATCCACTGCATTAGGCCAGCCATGACAGCTAGTTAGCATCTAGTTAGCATCTGGATACTGGTGGAGCCACGCTTTGTTCCCTAGTCTGTTTCCTCATTGAAAGACAGAGACAAAAATATGAGACTGAAGCTGCTAATTTTCTTCTCACTCTCTTTTAAAGGAAAAAATCCTTTATGTGTCTGTGTGTTTAGCCTGCATGTATATATGTGCACCATGTGTGTGCTTGGTGCCTGTGGAGGCCAGAAGAGCACATATGATCATCAAAGCTGGAATGGCAAAGAGTTGTGAGCTGCCATATGGATGTGGGAACTGAACCTGGTTCCTCTACAAGAGCAAAAAAAAAAAAAAAAAAACCAATGTCTCCTCACAGCTAAGCCATAGCTCCAGTCCTCCCTACCTGTTCTTCAACTTTAACTTTCACTTCAAAAGTAGTCTCACTGAGTCATCTGAATGTTGTCAGCATAGGAGAATTCCTTGTAGGGACAAAAAGGAAGTGTTCCTCGTTTTGAGCACTCTGGAGTGTCAAATGGGGAACCAGGACCATGACTGCTTGTGGGAAGAAGACAGTGCCATAGTTACTTTGCTATTGCCATGGTAATACACTGACCAGATGAGTAAATGTATATTTACAGTTAAAATAAATGTCTAAGAACAGGTGGGGATGGCTGAAGAGGTGGATGGAGATATGGCTGGAGAGGTGGATGAAGAGATGAATGGAGAGATGAATGAAGAGATGGCTGGAGAGATGAATGGAGAGTTGGATGGGATGATCAGTGCTCTGTTCATGTTCTTTCATCTAAGGCGGTGTTTCTCAAACTGTGGGTCATAACCCCCAATCAGATATCCTGCTTATCAGATATTTGCATCAATATTCATAACATAAGGCAGGTGTGGTGGCACATGCCTTTAATCCCAGCACTCGGGAGGCAAAGGCAGGCTGATTTCTGAGATCGAGGCCAGCCTGGTCTACAAAGTTAGTTCCAGGACAGCCAGGGCTATACAAAGAAACCCTGTCTCGAAAACCAAAAAGAAACAAACAAAAAGATTCATAACATAGCAAAACCACAGTTATGAAGAAGCAACAAAGTAATTTGATTGTGGGTGGGGGGGTCACCACAATGTGAGGATCTGCATCAAAGGGTCACAGCATTGAGAACCACCACTCTAAGATAAAGTTGCTGCTTCTGTATAACTCTATTTACACCACGGGTTTACTACCTGCAGATGCATAATTAAATCATGGACTTTGAGTCACAAGTAGGAGGATGTAAACTGGCTCAGTGTGAGCAGAGGCCTTTGGTGAGTACCATTCTTGGCTCTCAGGAGTTGAGTGACAGTAGCCTGGGGAACAGGCCATTTGCTAGAGGAATGAGGGCCTTTCTGACACAGCACACCAAGGAAATAGCAAGCTGTTCTCATTACATGCACTTTGCATGGATGTTTTCTCTTACTTCACAAGACTCTCAATCCATGCTACAGAAAAGGAAATTGTAATTCAAGCACTTTTTGTCTTTTTGTCGTATCAGGAAATGAACGCATGCCATCATGTGCACTATGCAAGTATACTACCCACGAGCTATATCCTTGTGCTTATTTTTATTTATCTTGAGGCAAATAAGACATATAAGGCTCACTATGTTGCCTAGACAGGCCTTGAACTTGTAATCCTCCTGCATCAGCCTCCTGTGTAGTTGGCATAATAAGCATATCCTAGGCTAGGGAAATTCCAGAATGTGAAGTGTTTTGCTCCAGAGCACGGGGATATGTAGTGCGCAGGGATTCCTAGGACCTTTGGTTAATTTTAGATTTTATCCTTTGCCTGGGCCCTCCTACTCTGCAGAGATGAAAGCAGAAAGGCCCCAGAATTTGTGCAGTGTCTCATCAATACCAATAGATTCTCCAGGCTTCATCTTTTTCTTTTTGCTTGAGACAGTCACACTCTGCAGTCAGGCTAGGCTGGTGTGGACTTCCTCATGTAGCCTAGGCTTGCCTTGAACTTGTGACAATGTTTCTTCTTCAGGTTCCCAAGTGTTGAGTCTGCAGGTGCAAGTCACTGGGCCTGGCAGCCATGTCACTGCTGGCTGTTAAAGGGCCTTAGTTACCTTTCTATTACTGTGCTTATTACCATGACCAAGACAACTTATTGAGGGTTGGAAGCTATGCTGGTAGAGTGAAGGGATGGCAACAGGCCACTGAGGCAGCTGCTGGAAGATCAGATCTTGATTTTGCAAGTAAGAGGCAGAGAAGAAACACTGGGAATGGCAGGAGACTTCTGAAGCTTAAAACCCACCCCATAACACACCTCATCCAACAAATCCACACCTCCTAATCCTTCCTAAGCAGTGCCATCAACTGGAGCCCCAGAATTTATCTATATGAGACTATAGGAGCCATTCTCCTTCAATCCAACATACTAGGATTGACTGCAGATATATCTTCAAATAGAGGTGATTCCAGGAGTCCCTTTCTCATCAGGACTTGTTCATTGAGATATTTGTGCTTAGGCTTCCTGGCTACTGAATAGTTTGAAAATCACACTGGTTTGCCTAACAACAAATGCCCAACAAACTGCATTTCTCAAGAGGGATCCAGGGACATTAACAAAAACTGAGTCCACAGCTGGATTATTTGCTCTTTAAGATTAGATTTAGCAAGAACAAACTGGGTAACTTGCAGTGAGTAATCTTGTTGCCCCCATACCACTTAGCCATTGGGTCAGTTATTCCTGGGAACAGAACTCTCCTTACAATGGCTGTATAGTTCCCAGGATCCAGACACCAGTGAGACAGTCCCTTCCCCAGGGATTTCACAGTCTGGTGGAGACAGACAGGGACCAAGGTAAACATAAGGAAGCAAGCAATGAAAGATTCTATACTAGGCTGGGTGAGCTTCAGAGGGCATGGGCCATGGTGAGGATGAAGGAGCAAAGGCCCGGGAGGCTGAAAGAGCCAGCAAGATTCAATAGGGAAGATGCTTGTGCCAAATAGAGAGCACAGATTATAGTTCTTTAGTCCTTAAATGAGGTATGAAAGACTGAGGGAGTCAATGGGAATCCCCAGAACTTCAGGGCACTCTCTAGGAGATTACTGAGATCCTGGCTCAGCCTCCATCCAGGTCATTTTTGCTGGTTACTACCCTGCTCTCTCCATCTCCCATCCTACTGGTAACAGTTTGTCCTTTAGAATGTATCACCTCAGCTCTAAGAGGCAGTGATAGGGACATTCCATAGCTCTGTTGCCTTGGATGAACACAGTGCCTGGAAGGCAATGGCCTCACCGTGCTCTGCAGTGTTGTGAACAAATGTGTAAGTAAGTGAAAGAATGAGTAAGTGGGTCAGAGAATGGAAGGTGCAGTAAGCCGTGCACAGACACTGTGTTAGTGTCCTGATGGTTTTAGGGAGATGAGATCACAGGTTGTCCTGGTTAGGACACCATGACTAAAAGCAACTTGGGGAGGAAAGGGTTTGTTTGGCTTACACTTGCACATGTAGTTAGTTCATCATCAGAGGAAGTCAGGAGAGGAACTCAAACCGAGCTGGACCCTGGAGGCTGGGCCTGATGCAGCAGCCATGAAAGAATGCTGCTTTCTTGCTTGCTTCTCATGGTTTGCTCAGCCTGCTGTCTTATAAATCCCAAGACCACCAGGTCGGGGAAAGCTACCACTCACAATGGGCTGGGCCCTTCTCTATCAATCATTAATTAAGAAACTGCCTTACAAATGGAGGCATTTTCTCAATTGAGGTATTACCCCATCCTCGAGATGACTCTACCTTGTGTCAAGTTGGCCTAAGATTACCAGCATAAGCATGAAATTTGGGAGCAGAGAATGAGTTCCAATTGCTGAAAATAGAGGAAGAAATTGGTTGTTGGTGTTGGTTGTTGGTATTAGTGGTGTTGACAGTGTTGGTGTTAGTGTTGGTGTTGTTGGTGGTGGTGGTAGAGGCAGTCAGGACAACATGCTCTTGAGAACGGCATGTATCCTCTGTTCTTGGCTTCTTCTGTATCAAATAAGGGATTGTGCTTTTCATGACACCATAAAGAGGGTCTGATCACAAGGTCAGTGAGGAAAGCCTGCATCCAACTTGTGCTCTTGACCTCTGGGCTCTCCCAGCCAATGCACGATCAAGTGGAGTATTAAACAGGTGTCCAGGGCAACCTCAACTGGAAGCCTGCTTAAGATACATAGGGTGAAGTTATCAGAGGCCCAGGGAACAGCCTGGAGTTTATTCTATCTCCTATCATCCCATCTGCCTTAGGTGTCTTTACTAATCCTGGTGAGTGAGTGGAGAGTTGTCCCCCAAGAGAATGGAGACCATCCTGAGAGCATGATGCTCCAACAGTGAGCTAGCCTGGGGAAACACATTGTGGTTTTTTTTTTTTTTTTTTTTTTTTTTTGGTGTTTTTGAGACAGGGTTTCTCTGTATATTCCAGGCTGTCCTGGAACTCACTTTGTAGAGAAGGCTGGCCTCGAACTCAGAAATCAGCCTGCCTCTGCCTCTGCCTCTGCCTCTGCCTCTGCCTCTGCCTCTGCCTCTGCCTCTGCCCCTGCCCCTGCCCCTGCCCCTGCCCCTGCCCCTGCCCCTGCCCCTGCCCCTGCCCCTGCCCCTGCCCCTGCCTCTGCCTCTGCCTACCAAGTGCTGGGAGTAAAGGCGTGTGCCACCAATGCCCGGATTAACACATTGTGTCTTACCCAGTGAGCTAGCCTGGGGAAACACATTGTGTGTGTCTTTCTTCCCTCACAGAACAAGCAGGCTGCCTATGACTGCTTCCCTGCCAGACAACATCTGTGAATAAAGGATGCTGAGAATTCTGATGTCACCTCTGTAAGGCTCTGTCAGGACAGCCCCTGCTCTCAAGTGCCTGTGGGAATCTCTGGGGCATGTTTTCAGATCTCAAAAGATTTTATGCAAACACACTGTTGAAGGTGAATCACCTGGAAAGTTGCAGACTTAGATGTCTTTGTTCCTGTTAAATGACTCATGGGTGCCCTTTAAAAGAGAATGAAACAGACATGTTTTGACGGGGAAAACACATGAAGAATGCAGCTGTTTTTTACCCAAACATCCATCTATCAGCCCATCTAATTTAGGCCAATGAGAGGAAACAAACCCAAAACTCCCAGTCGACCTTCCCCATGAAGATCTTCTGTCCTGGTCCGGGTCCCAGAGTGGGGGTGGGGGATAAAGAGCCTGGACCTGGTGGGAAAGGGAAAGAGCTTTCCCAGGGTTATTCAGAAAAGATGCTGTGTATACAGTCTGCTGTGCTTCTAGGCGAATCACTTTCTGTAGCAGTATAATAGATAATCCTGAGTCCCCTTATGGAACATTTTCTATATGTACAACACAGTTCTCTGTGTTGTACAACCAAGTTTCCTAGCCTCCCAAAGGAAGAACCAGGGCTCAGAAAGAGTTAGAGACTTGCCAGGGTCACATAGAGGATGTCTCTGTGGGGACAACCAGGCAGCTAAATGCAGTGTCTATCTAGAGTAGCAGGTCTCAACCTGTGGGTCATAACCCATTTGGCAAACCTCCATCTCCAAAAATATTTACACTAAAATTTGCAACAGTAGAAAAAATTATTTATGAAATAGCAAAAAATATAGTTGGGTGTCATCACCATATAAGGAACTGTATTTAAGGGATGAACTATATTTAAGGATGGCAGCATTAGGAAGGTTGAGAGCCACTGCTCTAACTGTACCTGATGGATAAAAATTTACTTAGATTTTATTTATTTTTTTGTGGATGGATGCCTTGCTTGTATGTATAGCTTTGCTCCACTCAAGTGTCTGATGACCACTGGGGTCAGAAGAAGGCATAGGATCCCCTAGACCTGGAGTTACAGATGGTTGTGAGGGGCCATGCAGGTGCTAGGAATTGAACCCAGGTCCTCTGAAAGAATAGCTAGTGTCCCTGACAGCTGTGCCTTCTTTCCAGCCCTTCACTTAACCTTTCTAATGGAGGAGGTGGATGATATTGTTATTGGAGGAGACAATCAGTAAACATGAGCTGATATGGATAGTGGTATGTCCTAAACATCTGCCTCCAGGTCTTATCTGATTCACTCAGGCTTCGAGCCCTCTGTGTGCAGTGGTTGGGTGGAGAAGCAGAGGAAGCAGCCAAGGTTTCTATGGGCCTCCAGCACATCCTGATCTGTTGTGATGAGAACTGCCTGACTGTACATTGATGGTAAATGTGCCCCCCCTACACACACAGCCAACAGGAACCCATCAGCTGTGAACCACAGTACTCCATGCCAAGCACAGACTAATGCTGGCAGTAGTTCCTGCGGCTGTCAACCTTGGTTTCATCAAATTGTCCTGGGTTTCCAGGGGTTTTCCAGGAAATGTGGCTGGTTTGTATCAACCTCTTTGAATGGGGGAAATCCCATGTTGACAAAGGGGAAGCCACAACAAATCAGAGTGAAGGAGCAGGAAACAGGTCTCTGATTTCTGGCCCAAAGTGTAAGTTACCCAGGGCAGCCGTGGTCCTGAAGCTCTCTCATTGATTCGTTAACAGGAAGGAAATGATATCCACATGGAGGAGGGGTTTCTTGTAAATGAATTGCTCTGGGCAGGCATTCTTGACCACTTTACCTCCTCTCCTTGTTGGGAGTGTTTCCCTCTCTCCTTACCTTAACTAGGGAAGTCCTATAGAAAGTCCTTAACATCCACTAGGGGGCCACCCAGAGAGACAGCAGTAGGCTGCCCTGCATGCCCATGTGTGGTGATGGCATCAAAGCCAGAATTCAGAACAATCAGTGCCACACCTCCTATTATTCTGCCTTTTCATTCCCCCATAACTGAGTGCAACTTCTAGGTCTTGCCTCAGTAAGCCAGGCATGTGGGTAGCCTCTCTGTGACTCCCCTGTCTGCACTCCTTAATGGGCAGCTAGGCATGAAAGCCATTCAATAAATGTTTCTGTAATTAAGTCCCTTAGAATAGGACTTTTGTCTCTCAGAACAGAAAGAGCCATGACTAATACAGTGGGATTTTAGACAGTATGTGGAATGCTGAGCAGTGTGAACTGGTAGGAAGAGGAGACTCCTGGGATGTGTGGGAGCCTAAAGGGACATCCTCATATGTGTTCTGTCACCCAGCGCATCTCCTAGGTGCTCCTATGACTGTGTCCCTGTGTTGTGTCCCTGTTCCCAGTGTGGTCCTTTCTAGGAACACCCTCTAATCCTCAATTGTTAAGTGATGATTATAGATAAGACACTGTGTGCTTACAGCAACACAGAGGCAAAACCTCTATTGTTAGAAAAATCAGACTAGTTGAACCAGCTTCAGGAGTTCCAGAAGTCTGAACAGAGATATAAATGTCCCTTTGGGTGACTCTGAGAGCCCAGCTGTGAGGCTGGAAGGTGACAGGAAGGACAGGCAGGGTTGTCTGGTGCTTCACCAAGCTTGGGAAAAGACAGGAGAGATTCAGGAAAAAAAGACAGGTGTGTGCATGTGTCTGCTTGGAGACAACATCATTGGCGACTCTGTGAGCAGCAGTGTCATTACAGGAGAGGCTCATGACAAACATTGTGGATAATGGGCAGGTAGCTTTGTCACATGACCCTTGAGCATCAGGTATGGAGGCATTTCTTACCTGTGGGCTGAATTGGGGCACAGTGTCTAGGCAGAGCTTGAGAACTGAAGGATGAGGTCAAGCCCAGCTTTGCTCTGCGACAATGAGTGTGCCACTTTACCTTTCTGTACAGGAGAGGGCATATTAGTGCCTGCCCCCATTTTGTCTACCTACAGGTAAACCAGATTAAATCTTGTCACTCCTTGCATACCATTTGCATATCTGTTAATAGGGTAGCAATAAAAATGTACAAAATGTGTAAGCATATTTTTACAAAAACCTGAAAATAAAAGTGATAGCAATTTGTGGACTGGAATGTGGGGACCATTTCATTTTCTGGGATGACTACAAAGACAGATGGAGCTTGTGGTCTAAGTGATGGAAACAACCTAGCAGGTCTAAGTTAGACCCCGGCCCGAGGATAGGATGAGAGTTTGGACATGCTTTCCCTCCTGCATGCTGCTGCTGTCCCAAGGCAAAGCTGTCACTCAGGAAGCATGGCATGTAAAACTTCATCTGTTCCATGAAAAGTCAATTATCTCTTCCCAGACATTGCCTTCCCTGGGTGACAGGTGGGAGCTATTAGCGTGCCCTTGGCAAAGACCTTGCCATGTTTTAATTCTCTCTTTCTGGCTGGACTGTGTTGGCCCAGACCCCTCTGGGGACCCAAGTATGGGATCTGCCGACTCTGTGGAAACTTCCCAAACTCACTTAGACCCCCAAAGTCTCTCCTGTGGGCTGTGGCAGGACCTCAGTGTCCTTGGCTCTTGTTACTCTCCTATGTGGCTTTTGTTAAATCATCTGTTATCAGAGCAGTTTATACAAAGCACTTTAACAGCAGGAGATGAAAAAAATATCTCCCTGATGTGGGCAGAGCCCTGTGTTGGTTCCTTTTTTGCAGAACAATCCTGGACATCTTCAGCTTGTGACCATGACAATGCAGCAAGCTGGTTGCTGAGAGCTATTTGAGATGACATTCTATTTTAGTCAGCTCAGGTATGCAGCTGTGAATAATCTCAGTGGGACTGACTGACTATCCAGCTTCCACAGAGAAAATTTTAATGCTGAAGCTAGGAAGAGGGGGGCTGGTGGGGGTGGCCAGGCTGCAAGGCCAGGCCTACTCCTGGCTTTTTCTCTGGGAGAAGTAGTATTTTTGTATCACTATCCTTCTTGGTAAGTTATCAAGATGGTAAGGAGGACTCTGAAGTGCTATCTCCAAGAGCAGGTAGGCTTCTGGCATGTTCCTCCCATGGACAAACCAAATACGGCTGTCTCTTCTCCCATCTGATTTAGGCAGCTTGTTTTTATTCCCTTGCCAAGGAAGGTGCACTGTGCACTGTGCAGCCAGCTTAGTTTGAAACCTAAAAAGACATATTCCTTTAGCTTAGGTTAAACCACCTCCATATGGACCCTGATCCTTAGAGTCTGGCTTATATAGAAGATTCACAGGAGGACAACCAGACAGCAGGGAAGCACCTGTGCTTACAGATAGGCGAGCACCACTTTGAAGTGATGTTAGCTTAGAGAGTCAGCTGAGTCTTGTTTTAAGGTGTGCATGGAAAGCCTACCTCACAGATAATTAAAATGGTGAAGTATGACAGAACACAGGCCACACCTCCTTTCTGTAGTGGTTTGAAATAGAAATATCCCCTAGAGCAGTGCTTCTCAACCATCCTGATGCTGTGATCCTTTAATACAGTTCCTCATGTTGTGGGGACCCCCAAACATAAAAGTATTTCACTGCTAATTCATAACTGTAATTTTCCTACTGTAGTGAATCATAATGTAAATATCTTATATATGATCTGTATGAAAAGATCATTTGACTCCCACCAAGTGGGCACCACCCACAGGTTGAGAACAACTGCCCTAAAAGATCAGGGATTTAAACAGCATATCTCCAGTTGGTGGTGCTGTCAGAGGAAGTTTAGGAGGTATAGCTTTTCTGGAGCAAGCATAGCATAGGGGTGGGCTTTCAGAGTTTATAAATGCTCCCTACTTCCATTTCTGCTCTTCTCCTCTTTCTGAATGGAGTTGAAGATGTGATCTTTCAACCTCCTCTTCCTCCCTCTGTGCCTGTCACTTGCTGCTGTGCATTCCTGCCATGAGAGACTCTTATCCCACTGTAGCTATGAGCTAAAACAAACCCTGTCTTCCATGAGTTGTTTTTGGTGAGGGGTTTTGTTATAGCAACAGAAAAGCAATGAACCCACTTTCCCTTTCTATTATCCCATGGGATCTGCTTTCTAAGGAACTGATGGGGAAAAACACAGAACATAGATTTTTGCTTCTATGAGGCTTAGCGTGCCAGCTTAATCTTATTATCTTGGAAATTCCTCCTTCTTACTCTATGGCTAGATATGGAAAGATAGGCCTTGGTTTCTCTCTGGAGAACCATAAGCAGCATCTACTCCCTCCTCCTAAGGCCCCAATGACAAACCAACATATGTTTCTACTGAGGATCATCCAGCAGAACCAATGAGTTTATTGAGGTTACATCCTGGTAGTTTTTTTCTCAATTTGACACAAGCTAAAGTCAAACAGAAAGAACCACAATTGAGAAAATGCCTCCATCAGATTTACTATACACAAATCTGCAGGGTTTTCTTGACTAATAATTGAGAGAGGATGACCCAGCCAACCATGGATTGTGTTTCCCTAAGCACATGCTCTTGAACAGCATAGGAAAAGAGGTTGAGCAATCTATGGGAGCAAGCCAATAAGCGGCATACTTCCAGGGCTTTTATTTTTTTAGTTCCTGCTTCCAGGTCTCTGCTTTTAGCTCCCTCCCCGACTTCCTGTCATGATGGACTACAAGCTGTAAGATGAAATAAACCCTTTCCACCCCAAGTTACTTCCTTTAATGGCAGACTATCCTACCAATAGAAAACGAACTAAGCAAACTATTTCCTTACAGTGTGGGGGTGAAGAGTTACAAGCAGGTACACGGGTGAACCCTAAGAAGGCACACTGGAAACTCTTCACACAGTACATCTGATACATCCCATCTAACTACATCCCCTCCACAGCCATTGTGCTTTAGTAATCCCTAAGCCCCAGACTAAGTACAATTAGGGCAGAATTGAATTAAATGCCTGCAAGGAGAAGCTGGAGTCTCACCTAAGGATCCAGGGACTCCTTTTCTGAGGGAAGGTCAGCATTCCACAGGTTGCTTCTGATGGTCTCTTGAGAGAATGCATGGTTGATCTGATAAAGATGGTGTCTGTTATTGGTCAGAGGGCTGTGTTCTACAACAATGTTCACCTGCTAAAGGCCCTCTGGCCAGCATTCCAGTACCACTTTTCCAGCTTAGTCCTTGGGATCCAGCCCTCTGGGTTAGGGTCAGAGATCAGTTCCATTCACAGTAGCAGCAACAGGTGTGGGACTGAAGGACCCAGGTCTATCTTCTGAAGGCTCCTTTCTACTTCACATGCCAACTGTTCTTCATCTTTGAGTCCAGCACTTTGATAAGCCTGAAGACAGAGGTTTGGACACCAGTGTTTTAGCACCAAAATTTTTTCTCACCCAGTAATCCCATCTTTTTTTTCTTTCTGAGAAAAAGTAAATGATCCCCTGACATTTGCATGCATAGTGTGGTATGTGGGTGATATAAAGAGATTAATAATGATAAAGTGAGAAAATAATAATTTTTAAAGTGTTAAATGAAATAAAAATATTAGAAAAGTGGTCCTTCATGAACATGTTGAGTGGATGAATGAAGAAATGAATGAAAGAATGAGTGAATCTCAGTTTTCAAGGATTCGTATATAGAAATGAGCTTACCATTTCAGCAAAGATGTTACGTGCATTCCGAGTTCGAGTCCCAACGTGCTTCTTCCTAAACTGATTAATCTCAACTAAAGACTGACAGGATTTAGTCACAAATTCAGTCAAGCTTCTCACCCAAACACCCCTTCAGGTTTTCAAACCTCACAAGCTTTAGTATGTCTAGTCTGTGGGGAGCTGTTTTCATCATGGAGAAGTTACCTATTTCTCTTATCTCCAATGTCACACATAGGCTATGGAGCCTAGGAAATCTGCAGGTCGATCTTGCAAATTGTGAAGGACAAGGGGACCTTACCTCCCCATAGTTCCATGTCACACATTCTGCATGGCCTTTTGCCCTGCTTCACTAAAGTCTACTGTGAGTTTACACCTCCCATGTAGATCTGTGTTCAAGAGACTTCTATTCCAAATCATGCAATATTGGGAGAATGCTCAAAATCCCCCTCCTTGGGCTAAGGAACAGCTCAATGGCAGAGTGCTTGTCTGGCAAACTTAAGACCCTGGGTTTGACTCCCCAGGACAACAACAGCAACAGCCAAACCTAACCAAATCAATAAAAATAAGCCCTCTGTCCCTTTCCTCTAGAAGCCTGTTTGTGGAATATTGAGCAACACACGGGGCCCACCTATCCCTTACAAGATTTTTGGGTCTTAGATGGACAGGGTCCTCCAGTAGAGAAAGACCGTGAATAAAGGCATTTTCTATGATTAAAAGGAGGACCTTTCTGTACTCTCACCAGACACACACACACACTCGCGCACACACACGCACACACACATGCACACACACACACACACACAAACAAACACACACACACACACACACACATCAGTATAAATGTATCCATTCATAGGATACAATTAAATCAAGTACTGAGTTTTAGGGACATAAAGCTGAAAGGATTATATACCTGATTTGCTGCAAACTTATCTAGTGACAGAGACAGACCTGTGAGTGGAAAGTGTTGTGTGTCACTCACTTTTACATCACTGTGAGGAAAGGAAAGAATCAATTTATGAGGAAAGAGTTAGGTTTTGGCTCATAGTTTCAGTCCATGCTTGCTAGCCCTGTAGCTTTGGGCATCTAGCAACTTAGTGCATCATGGTAGCAGCATGTAGCAGGTTTACCATGGCAGAGAAGCAGGGAGGGGAAGAGGAGCAAGGTCCCAACAGTGCCTCAAAGGCATTCTCCCAATGATCTAACTTTCTTCCTCAGGCCACACCTAGAGAATCAATTCTTCAAAACTTGGGTCTTTGGCAGACATTTCACATCTAAACTACCACATGCTATAACAGAACAAGGTGCCTTGGAAAGTGTTGAAGATATGCTCAACTTGGCACGGGAAGATTGGAAGGTGTGCTCTTGAATTTTAAAGCTTTCAAGCTGAGTTTTGGACTGTGGGAATGAATTCATCAGGTAGACTTAAGTGGATGTCAGCCCTAGTGGATGAAAGGTTGGTTGGCTTCTGTTAAGCACAGAAGACCATGTGGTAATCTGGGTTCAAGGAATTCGTTTTGATTTTTGTTTTCTCGAGACAGAGTCTCACTATGTAGTCCTGGCTTACCTGGAACTCACTATGAAGATCAGGCTGGCCTCAAACTCACAGAGATCTACCTGCCTCTGCCTCTCAAGTGCTGGGTTTCAAGGCATGTACCGCTATGCCTGGATTTCAAAATGTTGTTTCATTCCCAATCAGGGAGATACTTTGAAAATGCAAATCTTCTTGAAGTGGTTTGGTGACTTTTCATGAGCAGACAACCTGAGTTTGATCCTGTGACCTAAATCATGGGAAGATAGAACAACCAATTCCTGCAAGTTGCCCTCTGACCTCATGCTAGGGCAAAAGCACACTCCCTTATATGTATGCTCCAGCACCTGTCCCCAACACTAATTGTGTAATGATAAATAAAGCAGGAACTGGGGCTGGAGAGATGGTTCAGTGGTTTAGAGCACTGACTGCTCTTCCAGGGGTCCTGAATTCAATATCCAGCAACCACATGGTGGCTCACAACCACCTGTAATGGGGTCTGATGCCCTCTTCTAGTGTGTCTGAAGACAGCTACAGTGTACTCATATACATACAATAAAAAGATACACCTAAAAAAAATAAAGCAGGAACTGAATGAGGAAATGCCTGAGTCAATAGACTATGGTTCAATCTCTGGGTTCAAGCAAGGTTGGAGGAGAAGTGAGGCAGCACAGTCAGGCATTCTGGGCCATGAAGGATCTCTTAGAGCATATTGAAGAATTTGGGGTTTATTCATAGACTGTAGGGAGACCCTGGAAGATACTGAGCCACTTAAAACTACATTTGCTTTTTAGAAGGATCACTATGGGAAAGAGTCTGGCACCCAGTAAAAAGGGTGATTGGAAAGTTGATTAACCCAGAGATGGGAAGATTTATTATAAAATTACACTTGCAGATGAGGAGAGACCGAAATGGATAAGGGCACAGTGGGAAATGAGGGCTGAGGACCACAGTGCCCGTGGATAATAAACTGAAATATCCAATCCAATGGCATGTGGATTCTTTACCTCCCCTCCCCAAAAGATACCAAGAGCCATAAGTGTGGGTCGTGACAGCACCCACAGGAGGAATCGGGTCAATGCTCCCCCAGAAATGGTTAATGCCCACTCATCCAAGGATGAGGAGATCATTTGATCACCTCAGTTAAGTGTGGCCTTACTAAATTTAAATGAAAAGGGGGAGATATTGGATACCATACCATGAGAAAGCGAGCTTTTCACAGTTATGTACCCTGACAAGCCAAATGGACTTGTGCTAAGGAGCCAGTCATCACTCCCTTCTCCCTGTTCCCTTCCTGGCACTTGAGGCTGTAAAAGCTGAATTATAGTCCCCTCTTCCTTATCTCTTCCTGACTCTCATGACATACAAGGACATGAGTTAAACACTGAGCCCAGCCTGACAACCAAGGCTGTTAAGGAGGATCTATGTTCTGGAGATAAGACGCAGAGTGCCCACTACCTGGCGCCTGACTTCGGCCCTCGTGTCCCCTGATGCCCACTTCTTTATTCTTTGTTAATTCCCCCTCAACCCCTCCCTATTCCCCTTGATGTATGCTTTAAAACACTGCGTTTCAGCCTAACAAACTGAGACCTCGATAGGACCCTCAACTTGGTCTCCAGCTCCTTTTTCTCTTCCTCCCATTTTCTCTCAGGTTTGCAGTCCCCCTTGCACCCACAAATAACTGAGTCCCGAGGGATGGGATATCTGGGCAGGTGGTCCTGGAATGTAGAAGTAGCAGAGCAACTCATGAGGAACAAGCCAGTATGTAGCCCTTCTCACTGGCCTCTGGTTCAGTACCTGCCCTGAGTTCCTGCCCCTACTTCCTTTTATAAGGAACAGTGATGTAAAAGCAAAAGATGCAATTAACCCTTTCCTGTTCTTCCCAATATGCCTTTGTTCTTTGGTTTGTTCGGGGTTGTTTTGTTTGTTTTTCGAGACAGAGACCAGTTTCTCCATGTAGGCCCAGCTGTCCCAGAACTCCCTCTGTAAACAAAGCAGAGCTCAAACTCAGAAATCCGCTTGCCACTGCCTCCCATGTGCTGGATGAAAGGTGAGTACCATCACCGGCTTTGGTCATGGTGTTTTGTCACAGCAACAGGAAACCTAAATAAGACACAGGGTTTGTTGCATGCTAAATAGTCTATTGTTTCCACTGAACTTTACTTTGAATTTTCAGTCATTCCTAAATTTTTAAAGCTATACCCCAACCCATTTGATTTACGATTTTGATCGTGATAATATTTGTAGATGGATATACACACATATTCATATATGTGTATATGTATATCTCCAGATATGTATTCTCTAGCTACCCAAATCATATACTTTATATAACCCATAGGCAAGTTTGTAGGGCATTTTCTTAATTAGTGAGTAATTAATTAGTGATTGATTAATTAAATAGTGATTAACATGAAGTTGACTATGCCAGATATTTTTCAGTAAAGCTTTTAGAAAGTCTAAGATTGGTCTTGGAGGAGACACATGATGAGAATTAAGAATCCAATGAAAAGTTAGTGCATGGTCAGGAGGGGCTCTTCCAGAGCTCTGATAGGCTCCTAAAACCCAGCATTCAACAAAAGCTTCTAATTCTTGCATTCTGCGGTCTGTAGCTCATCACAATGCCCACCTCCATCGCTTGCTTGCTTAGCAGCAGGCAGCAAGGCCATCACTGCCTGGAGCCCCCTTTATCAGGAGCCCATTGTGGCTCCTACCTTTACTTCCTTGATGTGTGCTGCCAAAGCACACCCATGTATAATTTGATAATGAACCCTGTCATTTTGTACAAATAACATAAGGTAATTAATTTAACAGGTGGATGTAATCTGACTTTCTATTACTAATAAATGCTTTACCATTTGTTTTGGCTCCACCCTTAACCCATGAAATCATTTCTCTACAAGCAGCCAAAGGAATATTAGTGTGTGTGTGTGTGTCTGTGTGTGTCTGTGTGTGCACGCGTGTGTGTGTGTGTATGTGAGTGTGAGTGTAATGTGTGGTGTATGCATGTGTGTGAGTTTCTGGAGTAATGTTAACATTGGATTGTTAGATATCCCCTTTCATTGCTCCCCTGCCCTCTTGTCTTGTTAAGCTTAGACAGGGTCTCTTGCTCAACCTGATGCTCACCAATTGGCTACAGTGCTGGGCAGTGTGTTCCTGGGATTCTCCTGCCTCTGTCTATCAACACCGGGGAGTGTTAGGGATCCCCATGCTGGAGCAGTGACCACTTTACCTGCTGAGCCATCTTCCCAGAGTCAAGTCTTCTTTGTTTTTAAAGTGAAAAGACAGTTGTGTTATTGCAGACATGAAAAACCACACTCTAGAAGTTTCTAGGTCCCTATGCAGTCAGTGCCTGCCAATGTCTGCAGCACCGGCTTTTGTCAGAGACCATTCTGTGAGAAAGCAAGCCCTTCACAATCTCCCTAGGCGAAATGGCCTTTGCTAGGAGCTGGTTATCACCCCCTCCTCCCTGTTCCCTTCCTGGCACCTGAGGCTGTAAAAGCTGAATTATAGTCCCCTCTTCCCTATCTCTTCCTGAACTCCCATGCCATCCAAGGCCAGGAGTTACGCCTGAGCCCAGCCTGACACCCAAGGCTGTCAAGGAGGATCTATGTTCCGAAGATGAGATGCAGAGTGCCCGCTGCCTGGTGCCTGAGTTCGCCCCCCATGTCAGCAGATGCCTGCTTCTTTGTTCTTCATAAAATTCCCCCTCGACCCCGCCCCTATTCCCCAAGATGTAAGCTTTAAAAAGAAGGCACCTCAGCATAATAAAGGAGACCTGGACAAATTTGCTTGGTCTCCTGCTTTCTTTCCCTTCCTCTCATCCCCTTCCAGGTTTGCAGTCCCCCTCACACCCACAAATAGCTGAATCCCGCGAGACGGGATAGGCTTTCTTTTCCTTTGCGGGAAGGAATCTAACCCATGTAAGGCCTTCTTTCTCACAGCTAACAAGTTCCCACCTCAGGGCCTTGGCGCTCTACATTCCTTTGGAGGACTCTCCCCAGCCCCTTAGGCTCAGCTGTTTCTTCTCTTCATCTCAGACTTAGCTCGAAAGTTGCTTCCTCTAGGAAGCCTTTTCTGACTGCCACTGTTGATCTCCTGCCCCTACCCCTGCCCCAGTTATTATTACATCACCTCATTTTGTTTCTCTCAATGGGACTCACAGGAGGACTCTAGATGTAGCTCAGTGATAGAGTCCTTCTCCAGCATGCACAAAACTCTGAGTTGTAACTCCACCCACCCCCGCCTCCGCCCTGACCCCAGAACAAAATAAACTGTGCATAGACTGTATTCCCACATATGAGAGGTAGAGGCAGGAGGCTCAGGAGTTCAAGGTTGTCCTTAGCTATGTATCAATTTAGAGGATAACCTGGGGGACACATGAGCCTAAACACACAAAGACACACTACTTCAAAATGACACATTCATATGATAGAGACCCAAACCTCTGATTTTTCTTAGATTAAATCCCCATAGTACAATAGATGCTCTCTTCCGGAGTTTCTAAAGACAACTACAGTGTACTTACATATAATAAATAAATAAATAAATAAATAAATAAATAAATAGATTCTCCCTGGCCTTGCCATTATGGGGGTGTGCTTGATCATCCCTGGGGTGTCCACTGCATACATCCACAATTTCACCAACAGGGGCAAGGAAACAGCTGCTCAAGTTCAGTCCCAAGGGAGTGGAGAACATTGACTAAGGAAGTTTTTTCCTTGCTGATGAGAAAAATCACTCAGCTATGGTCATCTGTTCCTGTTAGAAGGCTATGCAGCATATTATATACTATGTGCATGTTATGAAATGCGTAATAAAAAAAAGTTTCCCAGTCATGGCTGAGTCCAACAGAACCTGTCAAAGTTATTCTTAGTGGAAGGCCCCTACACAGGCAGGCAGGGTTTGGAGGTGCTTAGAGGTCAGAGGGTAGCTGGGAGAAGGATTGGGGGAAAGGCTAGAGTAGAATCAAGAGCTTCACTTTTATTTCATAGACAAGAGGAAAACACTGGAGAAATAGCTGCCCCATCTAAAGGAGAGGGAGAGAAACCTATGAATACATCCACACGATGAAGGAAGAGGGATTTTGTTTGTTTGTTTGTTTCCTTGTTTTGTTGCCTTGAAACAGGATCTTACTATGTCTGGCTCTTAATCAGCTCTGCTGCCCAGAATTTGTAGCTTCAAATTCCTAAGCTTCCCACTCAGCCTCACCAGTGCTGGGATCACAGGCATGCACCACCACACCCAGCTATGAAGAGAGTGCTGTGATCTAAGAAAAAAATGAAGTATGCAAGCACTCTTTAAAAGCTTTAGCAAAAGCTCTCTGCATATGGAGTGCTAATTAAACTCTTATTTTTTTGGTTTGTTTTGCTTTCCCATGAAAACAAAATCTGCCCTCCGCTGGCCCTTGTTTGTATTATTCCAAGTGCTTGAAAACAACAAATGGCATTCCCTTAATTGCTGAAAGACAAATAATATTTATAACACTAGTTGCCTTTGCATGCATTTCAGCATAGCAGGGCTTTAATCCTATATGTATTTAATTCCAGGAGCATGAATCAGAGTTGGGAGGGCCACTGCTCGTCCTCTTGGCAGGAAAGGTAGAATTGTATTCAAAGTGGGCTGGTAAATACTGAAAGCCTAGACTCTGAAAATAGATGTGTGTGTATATCCATAAATACACTTATTTTATGTTTGCTGACTTACAGACTGGACAGCACAGCCTGCAAAGCATTCAGAGATATCCGCTACTCTATAGTGAAGACCTTGTAGCTGATTGATTCTCATAGATGCTTCCACTGATTTTTGCCAAGTGCTTGCATCAATAGCCAGTCTGCAGTTTAACCATGCCTGGACAAAATAAGACGTAGAAGAAATGCTTATCCAACTCAGTCAGCAAAGAAGTAGCTGCTGTCATTGACAGATGAGTCTCTTTCAGACATCAATGTCGGTTGGCATTTGTTTATGTTAATGAGCAAGCAAGGCTGGTAAAGATATCTGGTGTAACTTCATCTGCCCATGACACCTGTGGCCTCTTTGCTATAACACAGAGGATTGGCAGCGTTTTTCACAAACATCTTTGCTACTCACAATGCAGTGGCTCAGATGTGCCTGCCTGTGAATATAATCCTCAACAAAGTCACAACACTCCCCTGCCTTGTTTGGCTTACACAATCAGTTAAGCAAGAAGTCCAGTCATGATCAGCGGCTGCCCATTTCTCTGGTGTAAATATTCCTACGAAGCAATTTCAGGCTGGCAGACTATGGAACTGGGAAGAGATGCACAGTGACATACCACCATGTAATATTTCTACCACATACACAAGTTCCCAAACCCAACTTTCCTGACTGTGTGGCAGAGCTCACCTGACTGGCCACCACAGACTCCAGTTTAAGGCTCCTTTATCTAGGACTGTCTACTTTATTTTAGCATGGAGAGTCTACAGACTTTATTAAAATGACAAAATGAACAGTCTTTGTGTACTGTTCTGTAAAATAAGCTGAGGAGAGATCTTCTTGTCATTCATTTTCTAAAGTCAGTCATAAAGGTGACACAGAATACACACATTTTCAAATGTTTAGGCCTAAACTTGACATGGTGGCACTTACTTTTAATCCCAGAACTCAGGAATGTAGAGGCAGGCAAATCTCTGTGAGTTTGAGGCCAGCCTGGTCTACAAGAAAATCCCAGGCTATCCAGGCTACAAAGTAGACCCTGTCTCAAAAAATAAGAACAAACACAAGTGTCTGGGCCCAAAAATGAGCTTCCTAAGGTATTTTCTTTCTTTGCAGAAACAAACACAAAACATGGATAATCGTGAACACTAGAGCAGAGACTCGTGGTGTAGACATGAGCACATCTAGGGCATAGCTCAGTGGAAGAACCCCTTTTAAAGGGGGAATGACTCAGAGGTTGAGAGCAGGTTCAACTCCCAGCACAGAAGTTTACAATCATCTGTCATTCCAGTTCTAGGGGATGTGATGCCCTCTCTGGTCTCTGAGAGCACTGCATGCATTTGGTGCACAGACATACATGAAAGCAAAACAGCCACATACAATAATGACAAAACTTTAAAAGGGGTGTGTATGTGTGCATGTATATGTGTGCACTTGTGCATGTTTGTGTGTATGTGTATGTGTGCACTTGTACATGTGTGTGCATGTGTGAGAGTGTGTTTTAAAGATAGTTGTGGGGTGGAGAAATGATGATTTGGCAGTTTAAAGCACTTGTTGCTCCTCCAGAGGAATGGGGTTCAGTTCCTAGCACTCACATTGTGGCTTACAACTATCTGTTCAGGCAGTGGTGGCACATGCTTTTATTCCCAACATTTGGGAGGCAGAGGCAGGTACATTTCTGAGTTAGAGGCCAGCCTGGTCTACAGAGTGAATTCCAGGACAGCCAGGGATATACAGAGAAACCCTGTCTCAAAAAACAAACAAACAAACAAACAAACAAACAAACAAACAAACAAAACCTAAAACAGCTATCTGTAACTCCAGTTCAAGGGGATCTGACACCCTCTCTGGTCTTTGGGCATACCAGCAAAAAATTGACCCCCAGATCTAAATTTCTATCTGTGTTATAATTGTGTGCTGCCAAATCCTTCCCTGCCTCTGTCCCCAAAGCACAAACCATGAGGTGAGTGACCCATACATGTGGCTGTCTCTCACCTTGGGGTGTAAATGGCTTGCTTTCACAACATTATCTGGGGGTAGGTACTCTATGAGGTGGAGGTGAAAGTCCCAGTGACATTTCCCTGTTCACATCACGGGTCCTTGTGGGTGTCCCTATTTTATTGCATTGTTTATCACAAAGTTTCTTTAATATTCAGATCTGTTCATTCCAAGAGTAATCATTTACAAGTTGACTGCAAGCAAACTGGAAACGTCTGTGTTAAACCACACAAGCCTCCAGAAAATTCCAGAGCTGAGAACATTACCTTTTCCCTTGGCTGGACAGTGAGAAATCTCAGGTTCTTGGGAATTACTAGAAGCAGAACATTCCTCTGGAAAATGGGCTGTTAGCCAATCTTACTGGGCACCAGGCATGGGCTTTTCTATATTTCTTCCTTTGGTTTCCTTAGCTGAATTGAGTAAAGGATGAAGTTTATGTTGCCTACAGGATTAGAGGTTTCTGTCTTTTGGTCTTGCTGGTTTGGGGACTGTAGGTGAGGCAAGACATCCCGGTGGAGGAATGCAGGGGAGGGGAGATGCTCACAGCATGACAGAGGTGAATCACAGAGAGGATAGAAGCCAGACTTCCAGCATTTTCTTCCCTGAAAGGATCTAGTAACACTTCCCCAACAAAGGCCTGTCTGCAAGCTTCCATTTCCTCCCAGAAGCATTGTTGAGAGGATGCTGATGATGTCATCAGAGGTCTACAAGTCTTTATCCAGACCTTTTTAGCTCTTCAAAGTCTCAAAAAGAATCCACTTGTCTGAGAGAGGGTCTCACTGTGAAGCCCAGGTTAGCCACAGCCTAAGAGAGATCTGCCTGTTTCTTTCTTCAGAGTGCTGGGATTAAAGGTATGGCCACCACACTTGGCAAAGGTCTAGTTGTTAAAAATAACTCTCAGTGGTAAAACTGATCTGAAGTGTGGGGCGTGGTGGCGCACGCCTTTAATCCCAGCACTCGGGAGGCAGGGGCAGGCAGATTTCTGAGTTTGAAGCCAGCCTGGTCTACAAAGTGAGTTTCAGGACAGCCAGGGCTACACAGAGAAACTCTGTCTCAAAGAAATAACAAAAACAAAAACAAAAACAAAACAAAATAAAACTGATCTGAAATGAACTTGTATGAATTTACGCATAGTTCTTGCTTATCCCAAATTCTGGGATAACAAACCATTACTCTCTCTGCTACTGCTCTGATGTGGTTTGTCCCCTAATGGTCCTCGTATTGTAGCCTTTGCTTTGGTGTCATGGTGGGGCTCAGGTGGGGACTAGGAGGAGTTAGGGCACTGAGGGTACTATCCTTGGAAGCAATTAAGGGAGTTTTCTTGGAACCTCCATTAGTTCTCATTAAAGCGAGTTCTAAAGTAGGAAGTTTGATGTCTGTTTTTCTGGCTTCCAGTCTGTGATCAATCTTACAAGTAAATAATATCAACATTATGCTACCACCTACGTGAAGCTACATGGAAGGGGCTGCTTGATCTTAGACTGTACAACTCTGTCCTAGTTTGTTTTCTGTGCTGTGATAAAACACTGATTAAAACGAACTCGAGGAAGAAAAGGGTTTATCTGGGCTACAGGTTCTAGACCATCATTCATGAAAGCCAAGACAGGAACTGGAGGCAGGAGCTGAAGCAGAGACCTTGGAGGAATGATGCTTACTGGCTTGCCTTCCTTGATCTACTTAGCCTCTTTCTTACACAGGCCAGGCTCACTTGCCTAGGAATCGTGCCACCCACAGTGGACTGGGCCCATCCACATCAATTAATAATTATGAAAATGTCATACAGACATGTCTGAATCCCAATCTGATGGAAACAATTCCTTGACTGAGATTCCCCTTCTAGTTATATCTAGGTTCGTGTCCAGTTGACAAAACTAACCAGGGCATCTTCCAAAACCATTATCTAACTTCCTCCCCTCTCCCCTCCCGTTGCTGTTCTTATTTTCTCCCAGTGTAGAGATAGGCTCCATATACTCCAGACAAGCACTAACAATGTACCATTTTGGCAACATCCTAGCCAACCTCCTCTTCTCAAAAATTTCAACCTCAGGTATATTAGAGCAACAGAAACAGACCAGTACACCCAAAGTAAAAAAATAATAGGACTATAGTCTTTTATATAAAAAATATAGGCTCAAATATATATGGATTCATAATTTCTCAGACTTCAAAAGTAACATAATTTTACATGGTATGTAAATTGAACCAGCCCCTAGTGAGGTCTAATAGAATACTGTATGATCGATGGCATTTATATTTTACAGCTAAACATAAATGTTTGTATGGGTTAAGTGAAATTGTATATTGCCTCACTTCAGTTTTAGTACAATTTTATCCTTGAGAATTATTATATATTTTTTGAGTCAGATTTTCTCTGTATAGAACACTGGCTATCCTGGAACTCACTTTGTAGACTTGGCTGTCATTAAACTCATAGAGATCCACCTGTCTCTGACTCCTGAGTGCTGAGGTTAAAATGATGTGACACTATGCCCAACAAGAATTATTTTAAAAAATAGATATTTCAGGTATTTTTTAAAATAAACTTAGTGGTGTCCATGTCTCTAATGGTAATACCAGCATCTTCTTTTCTTGATGCATTAAAAATATGTAAATGAGGGCTGGGGTAGTAACTCTGTGTTCGAGCACTTGCCTATAGGTTCAAGGCCTTGGATTCAATCCTCAGCACCACATACAAAGGAGTGCGTATTGTTCTCTTGATTCCTGTTCAACATTTAAACTTTAAATTATGTTCATGTCTGGGTGTGTGTGTCTGTGTGTGTATATGTTTGTGTGTGTGTCCCTTTGTTGTGTCTCTGTGTCTGAGTCTCTGTGTCTGTGTGTTTGTGTGTATGTCTCTGTGTGTCTGTGTATGTGTTTGTGTCTGTGTCTGTGTGTATATGTGCCTGTGTGTGTCTGTGTGTGTCTGTGTATGTATGTGTGTTTCCCTGTGTTTGTATGTGTGTGTATATGTCTTTGTGTATGTCTCTGTGTGTCTGTGTGTGTATGTGTCTGTGTGTGTCTTTGTATGTATGTGCCTGAGTGTGTGTGTATGTGTGTGTGTCTCTGTGTGTGTGTGTCTCTGTGTTTGTGTCTGTGTGTGTATGAGCCTGTGTGGGTGTCTGTGTCTGTGACTGTGTGTGTGTGTGTGTCTGTGTGTGTGTTTGTGAGTGTATGTGTGTCTGTGTCTGTGTGTCTGTGTCTGTGTGTCTGTGTCTGTGTGTCAGTGTGTGTCTGTGTGTGTCTGTGTGTTTGTATGTGTCTGTGTGTGTCTGTGTGTGTCTGTGTCTGTGTGTGCCCGTGTGTGTGTGTGTCTGTGGGTGTATGTGTCTCTGTGTGTGTGTCTGTGTGTGTGTGTTTGTGTGTTTGTATGTGTCTGTGTGTGTATGTGCCTGTGTGTGTCTGGGTGTCTCTGTGTATGTGCCTGTGGGTGTGTGCCTTTGTGTGTGTGTCTGTGTGTGTTTATGTGTGTGTATCTGTGTGTGTGTGTGTAGGTGTGTGTTTTTCTGTGTGTGTGTATGTGTGTGTGTGTGTGTGTCTGTGTGTGTGTATGTGTGTGTATGTTAAACACATTGATTCGTTTGATTGGTACTATATTATGCCAAGGAAAACCACTATTTTCTTTTAACTTCCCAAGACATCACAGAGACCAAGTTTCCAAAAATAAACCCTTGAAAAGTTACATGGAATATTCTTCAATTTCAGAGAAGAACAAAAGGACTTATAGGTGGGAAGAGAGGCAGAGGGATCAGAAAATTGCTTCCTGCAGGAGAGCCTGTACTATAACACAATACCCTCGAGTTATACATGCTGAGATAGGTGTGTCCCTGAGACACTAAATGGAAGGATGTTCACAATGGTGGAAAGTGGCAGAGAATTAGAGTTTTGGGATTGCAATTTATTGCCTATCATAGGAATAAAAGCTACCTATTGGCACAGCTATTTTTGAAGTCTGAACTTATTCACAGGCAGTGCTGTTACAATACCAGAAGGCATACATAATGTCTGAACCCAGCTGCCACCTCATACAGCAGATTTGTACATGGGAGCCTTAAAAACATTGACTGGTCTACTGTCCTATGGCAGTAGGAGGCCACTTTTATTTGCCATGTTGGGTTTACAATGTCCCTCACATTCCCTCCTTTTCAGACACACAAAAGGTTTTTTGTAAAGTTTCTCTAGGCTGTATTGTTGGCAGCAGCTGTAACCATGCCTCTTGCCTCCGGGAGTTAGAGGATGTGATTTTTGACTAGTGTCTTCAGAACCTCTGGGTTTTTAAAATACAGCTGAGAATTTCTGAATGAGATATAGACGAAAATGTCCTAATTCAGATGATATTTGGCCCAGTTGTGTCTGTGATCAATCAGCTATGGGTTGGAGTACTCTCTGAGAACCATCAGGTACAATACGCCCCTTATGCTCTACCTCTGGTTCTCTTGGGTATCCCTCACTTCCAACAGCACATCAGTGCATTCTATGATGTTCTCAGGGTGAAGCCTGCCCTACCACGCAAAAACTGTCATCAAGTAACTGGGAGTGTCCCTAATTGTACAAGCTTAAGGGAACACGATGCTTACTAGGGGTTGGAGTATTCTTCCAAGTGGAAGGTCATGGGTTTGAATTCCCATTCGGCTTGTACCATGTTCCACTCCCTATGCAAAACACCTGCCTTTACCCCTGGCTTCTTAAGGCTGCAGAAGGCGCAGAGACAGAACATGGTCCCTATCATTGCATCCCCAACTGTCCCTACATCTTGTCCCACTAAAGTGCCCTCGAGGATTTCACTGTCCTGTAGGGGGCAAGCTACCCACAATGTCTTCCCTGGCCCTTCACTGAAGTTCTGGTGGAGAATTCAGGGGGTTCTGAGGCTAACGGTGGGATTGGGGAGCAAAAGGGTGGGCTCCCTTCCAGCAGGGAAGCTAGTATGCCCGGTTCCACTCCACGCCCTCTGGGTAATGTTTCTAGAGGTCAAGGCGGGGGCGGGATGGGAGCCGGGCACCACACTCCGTGAGAGGGCGCGTCCTCAAACCCCAGCATGTCCGGAAGGCAGACATAATGCGGTGGCCCACAGCCCCTGACAGGCCCTGAGTGCACATCACCCTTCTTCCTGTGGCCTCCACTTCCTGGCAGCGCAGGGGCGGCAAGCGCCTAGATTGGCGGCCAGACCTTTGCCCCGCCCCGCCCCGCCCCGCCCCGCCCGAGACCAGCGTTCCCCTCCCGCCGGTCCCGCCCCTCTCGGCGGGAGGCCTTCCGGCCAGCCACTTGGTGGCGCGCAGTTCCCCCTGGCTGTGTGCGCTCACAGAGAACTAGGCGTTGGCATCTCCCAGAGCACGGCGGGCAGAGCTGTGGGCTGCACGCGCCCCTGCTGCCAGGGGGCGTTCCGTGGTGGCTCCCGCGCCCTGCGGCGACTTCTGGGCCCGCGCTCCCCTTTGTCCAAGCGGTGGCTGGAGCCGGCGTCCTGGGCAATTGAGGCGGCCGCAATCCGCGCCCCGGCGCCCTGGCGATGCCGGACCAGGACCAGATCTCCGTGTCGGAATTCGTGGCCAAAACCCATGAGGACTACAAGGCGCCCACGGCCTCTAGCTTCACCACGCGCACGGCCCAGTGCCGGAACACCGTGGCGGCAATCGAGGAGGTGAGCGGTAGCGTCGCTGGCGGGCCGGGAGGCAAGGCGGCTGGGATCGCGCTGCGCCTTGTGCACTCGGTAGGCTTCCGCGCCTGGTGCCAGATACCCAGTGCCCTCCACCTGCGCCCACACGGCTCTGTAGGCTTTGTGCGTCCAGCCAGATAATGAGCTGGAGAACGAGACACACACGTGTAGCAAAGTGAACCCAAGACTACATTTCCTTTGCTCAGAATTTTAAGATGGGGTAGATATTTTTAAATATTTGTGCCAGAGCTTGTTGTTCAGAGAGTTTTCAAATTAAGCTATGTCGTTACATGCTTTCCCCTTGCCTGAACAAAGCATTTGCTATTAGGCTTCGCCTGAAAAACAAACAAAAAACTAGACTATTATTAGTTCGTGTAAAATATTTGTCTTTGTAGACCTACAAAGTCAGGACTAGACTCAATGAAAAATACTAGGTTCAGCATCCTGCTCTTGGAAGTGAGCTCGGGTATCCATTCTTCTCCTTCATCCTCGTCCCCTTTCTTTCCTCTCACCCCTCTTCCCAAAGATCTGCTTGTAAATCTTTTGTAGTGAGTTCAGTGAGAGCAGATTGCTTTAGTCCACTTTTCTCAGCCTGGCCTTTAGGTTCCACTGATGCCTTTAATGAGGCAGGTGGAGGATGAGGGGGATGAGAGCCCCTCCCCCATGAAGGCCCTTGAAAAGCACTAGGAAGATAGTCACAGTGTTTCGAAAATGCATCATTAATGCTTATGAAAATAATTACATCAAAAAAGGTAGGATTCCCTCTGTGGAAAGGACACTTGTGTGTGATGTCCTTAAAAGACAGCCCATGTTTATAAAGTTAGGACGCTTCTCTCATTGTATTGAATCAGTTAGGTATCAGTAATACTGGCAGATGTTGGAAAGCCAGGAAAATACAAGTTGCAATTAAAGTAGGCGTGGCCTCTCTCTGATTAATTTTAGTTTATTTTGGATGAACCCAAAGCTGCTTTTCCATGCAGTGTAGGAGATTACCCAAGAGCTCAGTTACTGGGTAGATTAAAGAGAGACTGGATTTGGTCATTCTGTTAAATTGCAGGCTGGCTTCACTCAGCCTCCTAATCAGAAAATGGATTTGAGTTGGAAACAGGGAAAACCTGAAATCTTTGCAGGCTTGTCATTTTAAGTAAAGCCAGCACCCGCTCTAAGATAATAGTGTGTATGAACTAATTTGAAGGGTGAAAGGACTCAGTGTGGATTACTTAAAATAATGTTTTCTTTCTCCTCCTACATTATTTAATGTTCACTTCCAATACAAAATGTGGTTCTCTCTCTAGTGTAGTAAGTAACACACCATGGTCACAATACTTGGACTTTAAGCAAATGTCTTTTTATGGTGAAATGAGACATTAGAGTAGATTTTGTGACGTACAAAATGTTATGAATTTCATAGAAATACAACTAAAAAAAATTGGTCCCTGGTCTTCTACTTAATGAGTTAAGGAATTAGTAAACTTATGTGATTAACTTTGGCAAACCTGTTTGCTTCCAATGGAGAATATGTCTAGCCGTTGTCATTTTCTGACTGAAATAGGCTTTCTTGGCTTGCACACTTGTAGCTAAAATGTCAGTGGTTCGCCAGTGCGTGGCCTGTATTACAGGTATCAAACTGTTGTGTTTAATATCTATCCCTGCTGTGCAGATAAGGAATTTGAGGCTAGGAGATTAGTTCAGGTTATAGACACATCAAGTGGTATTTGAACTTGGCTGGATGCTGCTTTCTCAAACTGCATGGCTTTTTCTAATGCTTAGTTATGGTGCTTTCTCAAAACTGCCCATAGCTAGATCAGCCACCTCCAAGTCAGGCTCCCTCACTTTCCAGGTGTATGAATTGGGATGAGACCCTCCCCACCCACACACTCTTTTACAGTTTTCAGTCCAGTTCACAGTCTAGATAATCATGTCTATTTCTGAAGGTTCTGGTACAGTACACAGTAGACTTAGTAAATGGTAGCTGCTTTACCAGATTTCACTGTAGTTACTGTATAGACCCTGGAATGAGAATGGAGCAGGGGAGGAGAAAATGGATGAATGGATGAAGGTGTGCATATAAATGGAAATTGTTGTCCTTCCCCCTAGGTGTGCCTGTGTGTTCCTGTGAGAGTGTGTGTGTGTTGGCTCCTGTGCTGACTGAGCACAGAGGCTGAACTTGCAATGCTTTGCTGAATAAGTTCCCCACAGCCTTTCTTTGCTCCCCATGAATCCTGGGGATCCCCATGCAGGTTCACAAGCTTGTGTAGCAAGCACCAGACCCCCTAAGCTGTCTTCCCAGACCCCATGCATTCTCTCTAAGGAGCTTATTGTCTAAGCTCCTTAGTGAGAGTGAGAGTGTAGCTGGTTTGAAACTTTTGATTTCCTGTTGACTTTCTCTGGGTGACTTACTTTGCACAGTTTGCAAAGTGAAGAGCGCAACTGGTGTCAGCTTTGTGCTTTGGAAATAAGGGAGAAAATAAGTAGTTGTGGCATAAATCTGAAAACTGAGCCGTGCCACCCCCCACCCTCTTCCCAGCTCTGATTTTTATATCTTAGTTTATTTAAGCCTCTGGTTACTTCAAAATACTCTCGAAATAGAGAAACATTGTGTGCATTCTTGGGACACTCCTGTTGTTTGTTAGGGCTTCTTCATAGCTCCATTCATTCCTACCCTGCTCATTTGGCATTGATGTAGTTTTAAAAATAAATTTGATATTGACTCTTAAGTATTAAAATTTAACTTTTTCCTTCCATGGCCATGAGTCTCTTATTCTGTTGTCCTTGGTTACCTTGGAAATCGCTTTGCTATTCTAACTGCAAAAGGAGAATGAACATCTAGACTGTACAGACTCCCAGGGGATGCTGTTCATGGGTCCAGGCTCCGCCTAGCAGTTCCAGTGGAACTGGCCTTGCATTTGATTCTGAGTTGTAGTCCTTTGTGATTTATTTGTAAACCAGCTCCTTCAGAATCCCAGGCTAACAGATTTTGAATCTATGGTCAGAAGGATGCCCCCTTTTTCTCAGTGTATCCTTGGAAGGGAGTAGGTTAACAGGTCATCATTTTATGCTTCCCTTAAATTTGAATTGGTGTCTCTGGAACGTCTTGAATCAGTTAGGGTGGAATTGGTTTCCCTCCAGCAGAATTCAATTTCTCCTTTATGATTAGTAGTGCAGTTACTATGATACCACTCCTTGTGCATCCCAGCTCTTGCTGTGGTTCATTTGGGACCTGCTGCTGTGTGTTAGGTGAAAGGATTAGACATCTCTTCTCTTGGAAAGACTATGTGATTCCATGGGGAGAAACCGATTTTCCAGGCAGATCAGTGACGTGAGTCCATGTCTGTGAGAGCATCTATGGTGATGATATAGAGAACAGGAAGACTGGACTGCTTACATGTGATCAGACCACCTGTGGTGATGATATAGGGAACAGGAAGACTGGGAATGCTTATATTTGATCAGGGATGTGGATGAAAGGGCCTTCAAAGGAAGCCTCGTGTAAGAGGCTCCAGGGTGGTTTAATCCAGTCTTCCATATCTGTGTCCCTACCTTAGGGAAACATTTATTCACTCTTGGGCTGGTGATCAACTAGGCCTTTGGTGGAATTTTCCTATCCATCCAGACTGCAGAAGGCTGCTTAGGCCAAGAAGTTACAGAGGCCTTTCATGGTGGGGGACTGTGCTTTTGGCTTTTGGTCAGCATTGTAGCCCAAGAATGAAGTCAGCTCTTTGTTAACATTACTTGGTCTCAGATGCTTGGTGGCCACATGGGTTGGTGGCCACTCTGTTGTGTGATGTAGATTCAGGACTTTGTTTTACATACTTGCAGGAAGTCCTGTTGATGAGCATAGGCCCTTGCAACTGCAAAATGCTTCACCTGACAGCACCAGTCAGTGTGGTGTGGAACTTGCAGAGCCTCAGATTCCATGGCAGAGCTGTGGAAATAGAGTCTGCATTTTAACAGCACTCTCAGGAGCAGTGTGTGCACCAGGGTTTGAAAGTACTGTTGTAGGCTGCCCTGAGTCCTGGCTGTGTTCAGAGTTGCCGGGTGGGGGAGGGGGTGTCTGTGAACTGGAAGAACCTGGTTCTGTTCTCCTGAATTCTGATTTCAGATGATTTGGGTGAGGCCTGGAGCTTTTATATTTGTAAAAGGCTCCTCCCTAGTTGATAATCACTGATAGACAGGTGATTATGTCATGTTGTGTGCCAGGTAGTGATGAATCAAGGTTATGCATAACTTGGGGAAAGGATGTGGTTTTGGAGGGGAGGAAACTGAAGTCAAGACAGGCATCTCTGCAGAGGTGACCTTTGAGCAGTCTGGAATGTAGAGGCTGCCTGCTTGCAAAGACCTAGGCATAGATGAGTCCTGGAAAAGGGCTGAGATGTGAGTATCAGGGCAGACAAAAGGCCTGTGATCAGAGGTGAGGGAGAGCAGAGGGGCCTGTCTTTGTGGAGGGGTGGCTTAGGTCCAGATAGCACTGGGCTATACTTTGGGGAGAGAATTTTCACAATGGCTCTGGAGTGGCGCAAAGCTGTTAGAGGGTTTGGTGCTCAGACTCCCATGGTCTGATTTCCTCTTTAGAATTTACTTTTTATTGATTTGTATCTGTGTGTGACACTCAGAGTGCAAATGACCTCAGAGTTTATGCAGCCGGAGTTGTAGGTAGCTGTGAATTGCTTGGTTGTGGGTGCTGGGGATGAAACTTGGGACCTGCAGAAGAGCAAGAAGTTCTCTTACAATAAACCATTTCTCCAGTCACTGCTTCACAGTTTAAAGACATTTCAGTGCTTGTTCCTAGTCCTTGGAGAGAAGTGGGGAGACCACCAAAGAGTAGGGATTCATTTGTGTCTGCAGTGGTGGCAGTGTAGAAATGTCCTTTGAACTGGGTGTCATTCCCTGATGATACTTGAAGCATCATCTTCAAGGTAAAAGTGGCACTGTCCAGCATGCCTCAGTGGTAGAGACCAGCTCTACTGTGAAAATTGGTTGGCTGGAGGACTTGTCCTTTTTTACTTGTTTGTTTGTTTGTTTTTATTTTTGTTTTTTTATTTTTATTTTTGTTTTTTTTTCCGAGACGGGGTTTCTCTGTATAGCCCTGTGTGTCCTGGAACTCACTCAGACCAGGCTGGCCTTGTACCCAGAAAATCTGCCTGCCGCTGCCTCCTGAGTGCTGGGACTAAAGACATGTACCACCACGCCTGGCTATAACCAGTATTTTTAATTCTATGTTAAGAAAATGTGCTTTTGCCAGTTGGTTGCCAGCCAGACATATAAATAATATTATACAGATTGTGCAGGCTGTGTTTATATATTTCGAGAATATACATATATGTATAAAATAATAAATGAAACGAGAGGTAATGAATTTGTTTTTTTTTTTTTTTTTTTTTTTTGAGACAGGGTTTTTCTGTATAGCTCTGGCTGTCCTGGAACTCACTTTGTAGACCAGGCTGGCCTCAGAAATCCGCCTGCCTCTGCCTCCCAAGTGCTGGGATTAAAGGCGTGCGCCACCACACCTGGCTTGAGAGGTAATGAATTTGAAAGAGAGCAAGCACGGATATATGGGTTCGTTTAGAGAATAGAAACGATGAGATTATGTTACACTTTCAAAAAATAAAGAAAAGTAGTTGTAAAGTAAGAAAGCATTAAATGGGCTTATTTAAGATTATTCCTTTTGAGAGAGGTCATATAGGCACAAAGGAGTCATGTGACTCTGGGTTTCAGCAGTTGACAAAACAGGAGTTCTGACCACTCTGGTTGGTTCTTCTATGTCCTTTCACTGTACAGAGGTGGGTTTCCTTAGTGCAAGTACTAAGTACTTTTTTCTTCAGAATTCTGGTACATAGTGAATATCAGCTGTAATAACCTGCAACATGAGATAACATGTCCTTGATTTTTCTAAGTTCCCTTGGCTGAGAGCCTTTCTATATTAGACATTAGAGAGACAATCTATTAAATTTCCTTTCTGTATCCATAGAGAAATTCATTCTGATTTGAGATATGTTTACCTAGAAAACCTGTCCTAATACAACTGTGGCTTTTCTCTACTTTGCCACTGATGGCGATGTGCTGTCTACCAAGAAGACTCAACAGTGTTTCCCTTACATTTCTGGCTTTCCTCCCAGGGTTGTTTGGTATCATCTGGTGAAAGGGAGCTGCAGTCTCCCTGAGCCCAACACTGAGTCACAAACAAAACTCTTGTTTCCTAAAATCCCTCTTTAATGTTCATTGCCTGGGCTCCCTCCCACTCAGATTGATAATCCCACTGCACCTTGGGTAATGGGCTATGCAAGCTCTTCCCCTGGATTTCAGGAAGAAGAAGGCAAGTGCTGTGAGGCAAGCTCAGGCAAGGTCTGAAGTCAGGTCCTGGTAATGCAGGATCATTGCTCAAAGAGGGCAGGAGCAGGCAGCTGACTAGCCTGAGCTGGAATGTGTTGGGAACTAAAACGGGGCCCTGGGGAAGAAAGGAAAGGGGGGAAGGCCCACACCCTGCCAGAGTTCCACCTATGCTCTGGACAGAGATGTGGGAGAACTGCCATACACTCCCCTGTCAGCCCCATGTGTGCATCTAAGCCTTTGACCCACTCTTTGGGTCTGAACAAGGGGCAGCCCAACCTGGGAGCCGCGGGGCTACTTTCCTAAAGCCCTGAGGTTATGGGAGAGAGGAATGAGGGATGAGAGGTTCCCACACCTGTGAGAGTGAGCACAGTTGATCTTGACTGGAGCACATGAAGGCCTTCCATGGGGAGATTAGAAAGGGCTCATTAGGAGAAAGCCTATCCCTTCGTCCAAACTCAGTGTGCCTTGATGAGCAGAGACTTTCTATGGTTTTAGAGCTTTATTATAGAAAGGCAGGGAGAAAGAGAGAAGGTAGAAGAGAGAGAGAGAGAGGCCCCCCTAGAAGGCTAGAAGGGGGAAGTCTAGATAGAAAGAGAGTAAGAGGGAGAGAGGAGAGGAGAAGACAAAGAGAAAGGAAAGAGATGAGAGGAGTGAGAGAAGTGAGAGGTAAGAGAACAAAGGAGTGAGATCAAGAGAGATAGGCAGGGCTGAACAGTCCTTTTTATGGGCTTTACTGTTGCTAGATAACTGGGGAGGAGTTTAACCTGAAGGTTAGAAGCTAGGGGCATTTCCTAAGTGACTTTTAGCCAGGCTTCTCTTGTGGTGGCTGGGGTGAGGGTGGGGGACAGTAATTTAGGCAGGGGCCTGAGTTCCAGAAGCATGAGGGAATTAATGCCTTCCTTGTCAAGTAAGTGAATTTTCACCCTTCTGGGGTTCAGACCTCAGCTCAACTGGAGACCAACCTGTCTGTGCATAGCCCAATGCCCCACATGAATTTGGAGTTCTCTCCCAGGGCTGGGAGGGGTGAGACTCTTCTTGGAGGACAGGCTCAAATGCTAATGTAGTGCAAACCACACCTGAGATCTGGAAATGCTCTGGCCCTGGACTTGAAGCACACTTTAACCTTGAGCAAGGGTGAGACGCACTGGCCAATCAAGGAGGAGGGATCTTCCAGGTGCTTTTCCCCAAGTTCACTATGGCTGTGCAGGCTTGAATGGTTCTCTGTGTCCTGCTCTGAGCTCTGCTGTTGGGTGCTGTGAGAGGACCTCAGGGAAGCTCTGATTTTGAGGCATGGTGAGCACAGAGTTACTGCCCACAGAGGATAGGGGCAGGGTGGTGGTGAGCAGTGGAAGCTGGGTTGGTGAGTCCTCTATGGGGCTGGATGGGAAGTATAAGTCATATGTGAGCACCTGTGAGGTCTCTCATGTTGCTCCTCACTTGCTCCATCGGGGATGACCTCTGAATAACTTCCCTATCATTGCCCAAATCCTTTAGACCTTAGTTAGGCTGGCTTGTGAAAACAAGGGTGGTTTCTTTGAGTCTGTAGCACACATGTCCAAACCCCTTTGTCTTTTAGTATACATTAAGAAGACAGGTAAAAATCTAATAGGTCTGATTTCATACATTATACTTGTGTACAGGTAATCTCATGTCCTGCTCTGAGGGACTTAGCAACTGCTTATGTCATTTCCTACCTCCATCCCTGTGTTTGTTATCAGGCGTGCTTTATATGCATCAGCCATCAGCTATAGCAGCTCTCTATTTTTGTTCCCTCTCTCTGTTCTCTGCACATTCACACTCTCTGTCATCTCTCCCCTCATGGCTCTCTTTCTCCTCCCTGTCTATGTGCCTGTCTGCAGGTCCTCTTGTGTACTTCTATCCCTTCCCCAGGTTCTCACTCCTCTCCCTTCCCTCAAACAACCTCTTTTGCACTTTATCTGTTGCATGCTTTAATTTCTTAGACCTGCTGTGATGGGATAGCTTGGATTTCTTGGTTGCAATTGTTCCTGGCTGTTACTCTATGTTGCTCTTCTGGTGTGTAGCCATCTCTGGGTGATTATTGACCTAGGTACTGGCCTCTGGGTTTGTCTTTTTGGGTGGGAGTTTTGTTCCTGGGTTACTATTTGATGCATGGTTTTGAAGAAAGTGTTCACTGACAGTTTCCTGTTCAACTGACCTGTTTGGTGGGTATGGTCAACCGTGGATGCTTTGTGATATTAAAAGCTGGGAGAAGAGACAGGCAGGAACAGAAGATCTTAGTAATGCACAAGGAGACATAGTCAGGAGAGAGGTCAAGTACCCCATGGTGTTTAATACAATGTTGGAACAACTGGGAAAATTGAATCTGGGGTAAATCAATCAATCATGAATTTGATCTATGGAAGCTTACCTTGTGTCCTTTCAGGCATGGAATGTGGTTGAACAGAGAGTATCTGCCCAAGTGGGGGCTGAGACAGAGGGATGAGGAAGGAATGGATGGGCAGGTGGGGATTGTCTATGGTGTTTATAGGAGGCTTGCACAGGAGGAGAGGAAATTTCCAGTGGTATTCTGTTCCAGTGGTAAGGGCAGCTGATATTAGTGTCTGCAGTAACAGATAGTGAGGTAGTCTTTGGACAAAGTCTAGTCTACAGACAGGCATGGTTGTGGTTAACCAGGAGTTTCTGTCGATAATCAGGGGCTTAGAAACAGAGATGAGTTTGTAAATCCCAAACAGTTTGCTTTTTGGGAATGGACATTTGTACATTCCAGCAAAAATCCCATGACAAAATCCCCTTATCAACAGCCAGTTAAGGTACATCAGCAGTGTCAAGCTACATAGAGATAACTAAGACCTCCTATAGAAAACTGTTGCGGCCCGCCCGCAGTCCGCAACGCGAACGGTTCAACTGAGGATGGCAGTTCGAGCTGAAAAGAGAGGAAGCTAGACGGGCGGGAGAAAGAATGAGGCCAAGACGATTCCATGTTCAAGGCCCCCCTTTACTAATTCCAACATTCAGTTATAAAGGAAGGGGGAGGGAACCCAACTTCCCGCCAAGTAACTCAGGGTCCAGTAGCAGGACGAACACGTGTGTGCCTCCAAGCAGCAAAGCGACAGGGTCCAGCAGTGGGCGTGGCAGAACGAATGAGCAGGAAACTCCACCCTTGAGCAAGCAGGTTCAAGCAGGTGGGGGAAGAGAGACCACAGAAAACAAAAACAAAAACAGCTTATCCATCATGGTTGTCAGATTTTTTTGCCCCCCCCCCTTGCTTGGTTCCTGCACATTATGCCAGACATACAGTTTTTAAAATATTACAATGCTGATTGTATGCAACTTCCCCAATCTTGTTGTAACTACAATAAATACTCAAAACCTCTAGACTTGATCTCTCAGTTTGTACCTAATGGGAGTTTGACTGCTGAGAGTCCTTGTTACTGAGCTCATAAAAAAGACCTCTGTGTGTTTGCATTGCAATCGGCTCTGTGCTGGTCATTGCAGTTTCTGTGAGTTGGGCATAAAACCTTGATGCATTGACTGGAACCCCAAGACCCTCAGGACTCGCATCGGAAGGGTTGAGAGACCGCTGTTAGGATGTGTCCATGCTGTTATTTGTGTCAGTAACCTGTCTGTCAGAAATGTGTCTGTGTACCTTGGTTTTTTGATTCTTCTTGAGACTCATGGAGGGAGATGAACAAAGTGAATGTGGAACTCCAGTGAAGTGGAAATGCTGGAGAGTCGTGGAAAGAAAGGGCAAGGAAGATATTCCAGGGCCTGGAACAGGGGTCGTGTGCCCCTGGTCTTAATTTCTGGGAAGTTACAAAAGTCTTGGAACCCTGCTCCATGGCTCACAGCTGCCATTTTCTCCTCTGTACAAGTGGTGGAATTTGCTGCGTAGCCTTCACCGCCTCCTCGTGGCCCTCTATATATCCACTTTAGTATTCTCTTACTGAGAGAGGAAGTGAGACTGTTTCCATCCCAATTGATATAGTTACTCACCCTCCACCTTGGGTTAAATCCTTCTTATCAAGAGCACCTGTACCCATTAAATTGCCCCTGACAGAGAGCTCTTTATGACCGCTTTCAGGGCAAAATCAGACTCTGCAAAATGGTGGAAAGGACAAAGACCTCATTTTGCCCCCTTCTAAACAACCCTGTTCTCAGTCTATATGTGATTCTGTAGTTTTGAACTTGGAGCTGTCAGTATATGGGAGGTTGTTTTTCATCCCTTCCAGCAAAGCTAACATATCTTCTTTAGACCAGAAGTCTTATTTCTGGGTCTGTGGGGCAATCTGCTCCTCTATTCACCTTCCAGCTGTTTGGCCACCTCTTTGGTCTCCGTGGCCTGGGAATCCAGGGTTAAGGAAACCTCACCACAGGGCAGTGCAGCCTCTCTTTTCCCCATTCCACTGTATCTTCCCATGCTCTGAGCAAGGAGCCCTTCCCATTTTATCCTGGCTCAGACACTACTCCAACTCCCTGATGTGGTGGCAGGGGTCCTGTAATTGATATGGTTAGATCATTGGTATTGAAATTTTACAACTTTCTCATTTATTATTTCTCTGTGTCATAGTTGTTTTAACTCAACATTTCAGACTACAGTCATCTGAAGGAGCTTCACTTGCAGGTATGCCCTCATCAGAATGGCTGGTTTCTATGTCTCTGAGAGATAGTGTTGATAATTGATATAGGAAGACTCTTCCATGAAGGATGGCAATATTGGGAAGCAAGTGGTCTTGGGTTGGATGAGAGAGCTAGGTGAGAATTGTAGCTGCCTGTGCCCAGAAAGGCAGCCGGGGGCTGAAAGAGATCAGATGGCAACAAAAGAATGAGGCCAAGACAATCCTTTTGTTCAAAGCCTCTGAAGTTTACTGAGAGTCCCTGCTTATAAAGAGTGTAGGCCCATCCTCTGACCACCCATTCTTTGTGCCTGGAGCCATGCCATAGGCGAACTACAGGGCTTGTGTCCAGATAGTCTCCAGGACCTTCCAGCAGGAAGCAGAGTATTGGAGAAGAGCAAATAGAGCCATCAAGTGAGAAGGCTCTACACTAGGTGTACTGGCTGGTTTTATGTGTCAACTTGACACAGGTGGAGTTATCACAGAAAAAGGAGCTTCAGTTGAGGAAGTGCCTTCATGAGATCCAACTGTAAGGCATTTTCTCCATTAGTGATCAAGAGGGAATGGCCCCTTTTGGGTGGGACCATCTCTGGGCTGGTAGTCTTGGTTCTATAAGAGAGCAGGCTGAGCAAGCCAGGGGAGGCAAGCCAGTAAGTAACATCCCTCCATGGCCTCTGCATCTGCTCCTGCTTTCTAACCTGCTTGAGTTCCAGTCCTGACTTCCTTGGTGATGAACAGCAACGTGGAAGTGTAAGTCAAATAAACCCTTTCCTCCCCAACTTGCTTCTTGGTCATGATGTTTGTTTAGGAATAGAAACCCCGACTAAGACACTAGGTAATCTTAGTGGCAGCAAGGACAAAGTCTGGATCAGCCTGCTTCAAGGACTAGGGAGGCTACAGAAAGTGACCAAGCAAGAAAGCAAGGCAGGAAATAGTGTTTGTCAAATATTTTTGCCTTCATTTTCTAGCTTCAGTTTCTAGTCTGAGCTCCCAGTAGGATGGGCTTTGATCTGACAGAATCATGTAAAACAAACATTTATTACCTGAGATGCTTCTGCTCAGAGGAAACCATCACAGCAGCAGAGTTGCAAGGTAGAAAAACAACAACAACAAAAACAACAACATCAACAACAGCAATTGTTTAGAAAGCTGATTTTGCTGCTGGACAGAATCTATGGTCTCTTTTGAAGGAATATGGAAAATATCAGAAATTGAGATGGCAAAAGTCATAGAAAGCTGTAAATGCAGCTTAATCGGTTGTTCCCATAGGGTCTGGAAGATTGGAATGTTTACAGTAATGCAGCCACAGGAAGTTGAGGTCATACTATTTCAGTGCAAAATAGACTGAAAACTTTAGGAAGAGGTCATTTCTGTGATATTTTGGCCAAAAAAAAAAAAAAAAAAAAAAGGAAAAGAAAACAGAAAACTTTTGTACTTGGCTTATACCCTGAGATATTGAGTAGGTCAAACAAACAAACAAAAAAAATTGCCTGATTTGTATATTTTTATGCTCTTGATAAGTATTTGTTCAATCTTCCTATTTCTTTTTTTTTTTTCCTTTGAGATAGGGTTTCTCTGTGTCACCCTGGCTGTCCGGGAACTTACTTTGTAGACCAGGCTGTCCTCGAACTCAGAAATCCCCCTGCCTCTGCCTCCTGAGTGCTGGGAAACTTCCCCTATTTCTTTATTCAATTTACATTCTAATTGTTACACCCATCCCATTCCACCTTCCACAGTCGCTCATGACTGACTCCTTTTTATCTCCCCATGGAGTGTGGGAACCACTTGAGTATCCCCCAACTATGGTATGTCAAGTCTCTGCAGGGTTAGACACATCCTTTCCCACTGAGGTCAGACAAAGCAGCCCAGTTAGGGAAACAGTTTGCACAGACAGGAACAGCTTAAGGGACATGCCCTGCTCTGGATGTTGGGGACCCCATGAAGACTGAGCAGCACATCCACTACATATATGGTGAGGGCCTCCATCCCAGCCTGTGTGTGCTCTTTGGTTGGTCACTCCATCTCTGAGAGTCTCCTAGGTTCCAGGTTAGTTGACTCTGAGGGTCTCCTCATGGCCTTCCTATTCTTTCAGAGGCCGTCAATTCTTTCCCCAACTCCTTTAAAATACTCCCTGAGCCCTGTCCAATGTTAGGTTGTGGGTCTCTGCATATGTTTCAGTCAGATGCTGGATGGAGATGCTCAGAGGACAATGATGCTAAGCTACTATCTGCAAGTATAACAAATTATCCTCAGTAATGCCAGGCTTGGTGCTTGCCCAAGGGATGGGTTACCAGTTGGGCAGGGTATAGTTTGGCCATTCCCTAAGTCTCTGTTTCAACTTTGTGCCTGCCTTACTTGCAGACAGAACAAATTTTAGGAGGAAAGGTATTTGGTTTTCTTGATGTACTGAACACTTCACTGGTGGTTCTGCCTGACTGCAAGATGTCACCTCTTCATGCCCCATAACTCAATGCTTTATATCTAAGCTAAGATCACCTCCCTAGCCACATTTGTGCCCTCCCATTCATATTCTCAGGCACATTCGACAGATGCCTCCACCGTAACCCTCCCAACATCTCCTGATTTCATTTCATTTTCCTGGCTTTCTGGCATTCTCTTGTCTCTTACCACACCTGTTCCTAACACTCCCCTTCTTTCTTGACTACCATCCCATCCAGTTTTCTCCCTTCCACCTGCCTCTTCTCTCTCTTTCATACCCCCCTTTTGAGTGAGATTCAACCATGCTCAATTGTGCCTTGTCTTGTTTAGTGTCTTTCGGTCTATGAAGTGCACTGTGGATATTCTGTACTTATGGTTATTATTCACTTGTAAGTGAGTATGTACATGCATGTCCTTTTGGGCCTGAGTTACCTCATTCCAGATCTTAGTTTCTAATTGTACCCATTTCTCTGCAAAATTCATGATGTCCTTGTTTTTTATTGTTGCGGCCTGCCCGCAGTCCACAACACGAACGGTTCAACTGAGAATGGCAGTTCGAGCTGAAAAGAGAGGAATCTAGACGGGGCGGAAGAAAGAATGGAGCTAAGACAACATTCTGATCAAAGCTCAATTTTACTATTTTCAGACACTCAGTTATAAAGGAAGGGGGAGGGAACCCAATTTCCCGCCAAGTAACTCAGGGTCCAGTAGCAGGACGAACACGTGTGTGCCTCCAGGCAGCAAAGGCAGGGTCCAGCAGTAGGCGTGGCAGGACGAATGAGCAGGTAGCTCCACCCTTGAGCAAGCAGGTTCCAGGCTGGGGGAAGGGAGGCCACATTTTATATCTGAATAGCATTCCATTTTGTAAATGTAACATGGTTTTTGTGTCCACATTTCAGTTGAGGAACATCTGCATTCTTTCCTGTTTCTAACTTTTATAAATAAAGTGGCTATGAACTTAATGGAGGAAATGCCCTTGTGGGTATATGCCTATGAAGGTACCCTAAGTGTAGCATTTCCTCCTGCTTGTATGTTTTAAATTAATGGGAGGAGTATTCAACGTGTTTCCTCATCTCAGGCTGGAACCTTAAACAAAACCTGCTGCAAATGTGGTCCAAGCAAGGCATGGTCCGTTAATTTAGAAGTCAAACTTCACAGGATCATCCATATCATACCGCTTTTGGAAACTGAAAGATGAAAATAGCATGGTCATAGATTCTTTCTCTATGGCTTCAGTTTAGCACCCCTCCAGCCATCTTTTGACAAAGTCAGGATCCCAGGGAAGACTCTGTTTGAGTTCCTTGCATTTAAGTGGTGAGGTTGATGCTTGAGTTGCATTTTGTGACCACAGGTTGTGGAGAAAACTAACACATTGAGAAATCTGCCATGGAGAGATGCTTGCATGGAGAGGAAGTACCCAAACTGAGAGATGTATGAGAAGTTACAGGAAGAGCACCATCTATGCCTTTATTAATTGAAGTGCAATGTGTTTGAGACAAAGCTATAGGATTTGGTGTTTGCCCTGCTGTTTTTCTTGCCTTTGTTCAGTCTTCTCACTGTGTGCACATTCCTTTTGATTGGAATGGGAAGGGGTATTCAGTGCCATTTTAAGTTGGAAAGATATAGCTTGCTGTTTGATTTTGCAACTTTGCTTTCTGATGTGGCTGTCAAGATATTGTTTTGAGTGTCAGCAGAGACTTTAGACATTTGAATAGTTCAGGAGCATTTCTAGATTCATCTTGGGGAAGATGAAAGTGAATATACACTCAAAATTTTCCTTTTTCTTTCGTTCCTTTTTTTTGTTGTTTATCCTATGAATTAGATATTCATTATCACCCTGATCACTGTCCCTCCTCTAGGTCCCTGCCCTCATAGACTCCCTCCTCCCAATCTCCTCTGTTTGTCCTTTGAGTGGGGTTGGGGCCCCCTATGTACCCCGTGGGCACATAGATTATAGTCTATTATTGAGGATGGCATATGCTCATGATATCAATACTGCCTGAGGGTTCAGAGTCATTGTATTCTGTGTGTTGATGTTTCCCCAAACTCTTGTGTTTGTTTTGAAATTTTTAAATAAATAGGAGTGTTTTGCCTGTGTGCATGAATATGAATATCATGTGTGCCACATCGTTAGTGTTGTTGGAAGGTGGACTCAGAACTCCTGTTCATAAAGCCATGTGTCAAGTGAATGCTAGTAATTGACCACTGTTATCTGGAAGACCAGCAACGCTTTCCTCGGCTGAGTTATCGCTCTCTTCTGCCTTATGATGCTTTTTATGTTCAATACAAAGTAATATTTTCATCTGCCCATTGGTCCATTAAATGTGCCTTTGTTGCTAGAAAGTTTTACTAATGTTGCAGTTTAAGGTGGTACACTTCCTGTTTCTGCTATATGAGTACATAAGTGCAGGGAATGTATTCTTCTTTGTAGGAACTGTAGTAAACAACTGAGTTCTTTCTATCATTTTTGTCTCCGTGGTTGATTTTTGCAGTAAAGTAAGGGTCTTAATATGTAACCCTTGCTGTCCTGGAATGTGTTACATAGAACAGACAGGGATCCAGCTCAATGACGTATACCTGCCCGTGACTCTGGGATTAAAGACATGAACAAATACACCCTGCTTGTCCATGATTTTTCTTGTTAGTGATTTTTGTTACAATTTCTGGGATGTGTCCTCAGTACTGTTGATCTGTTTCACCCTACATCTCCCTCTCAATTGAAATTCCTCTCGAAAGTCTTTACCCTATTTATTTAAAATGTTCATAAGCAACACAGGTGAACCTTCAACTCAATTTCCTTTAAAATGTTATGGTACTTAGATTATAACTTCTGTGTCAGGAAGTCAGTGGAGGAAGCACCAGAATTACATGAATATATGGTCAAGGAAGCGTACATTTGCTTTACAGTGATGTCAGTACCATGCTTTGTGATGTACGCATGTATGGGACATTTTAGGATGCAGTGACTTATGATGATGTGCATGTGAAATTCACTGGGGAAGAGTGGAATTTGCTGGATCCTTCCCAGAAGAGTCTCTACAAAGATGTGATGCTGGAGACCTACTGGAACCTCACTATTATAGGTATGACTGTGAATTTTCTTTTGCTTTTCAAAATAGTGGGAAGACATGTCTCTTGGTTAGTGATGGTGCTCTGTTATTACAATTGAGATCAAGGAAGACTGAGCTGAATAAATAGTGTCCAGTGATGTGAAAATTCACAGTACCTTGAATTTTGCCTTATTTCCAATACTGTATCATTCATTTTTCTGGTATTGTCTTTTAGGCTACACTTGGGAAAACCATCATATTGAAAGACATTGTCAAAGTTCAAGAAGAAATGAAAGGTAATTTTCACGTGAAAGCTTATGCAATTATGCTTCTAAGGAAATGTTACTATGATATGGAAGCTCTAAATCAAAGCAGGAGTGTAAAATGTCAATATTTGAAGTGTAACTATAATTACAATATTTTTTTAATATTTATTTATTTATTGTATATAAGTACACTGTAGCTGTCTGCAGATACTCCAGAAGAGGGCATCAAATTTTGTTACAGATGGTTATGAGCCACCATGTGTTTGCCGAGATTTGAATTCAGGACCTTCGGTAGAGCAGTATGTGCTCTTTACCACTAAGCCATCACGCCGGCCCTAATAATACTATTCTTAAAAAAAAATGTACTGATTAGATGTAGTTATCTGATTTATTTATCAAAGCATTCCTTTTTTTTAAAAAAAAAAAAAAAGACGAGGAAACATTGCCTTAAGGCATACCTTTATTCACTTTGTACCTCTACTAGAGCTATACTGATCTGACAATGTGTATAGACTTACAAGACTTAGATATTGCCCATCGAATGGGGATAAATATATATGCAAAACCTTCCGATAAGCAAATAATCCATGGGAAAGTTGGTGATACTCATATTCTTATAGTGAAATTGATTGTTTGTTTAGGGTACAGTTTATGAGAGTCAAGAGTGTTGTCATAGTAGAAACCTTAATTCATATATTACATGTCTATTAGGAACAAAAGGTCAAACAGTATGAATGCAGCATGGAAACCTTTCATCTGTTACTCTTCTATTAATATATATATATATATATCATGTGTCCCAATGGATAAAAGCTATGTGAGCATAGGGATATTGAAAGAAGCAATGTACCACTTTCTATCCCAGAACTGTGAGAAAATTGTCAGATTCCATCTTTGGTAGACATTCTGAATATGATAAAAGTTTGGAATGAATTGGTTTTCTAATTTTACTGGGAACTTCCCAAAGCTCACACTGTAGAAAATCTTTATGGGTACTAGGAATTTGTAAATTTTTTTATTTATCCTGGTTCACATTCAAATGTGGTACAATTCACGCTACAGGAAAAATTATGAAAGCAATTACTGTTATAAAGCTGTGAGTTGTTCTATTTTCCTCTTATAGATGAAATACATCATATAAATATCCTGTATAAAAAGGATGTTATAAATGTTAGCCCTGTAATAACCATCACAGATATCTTGAAAGATGCAAAACAACCCATAATGAGGGAGAACACCATGAACATATAAAGTGATAAAACCAGATGATCTGGTACATCTTTATCATTAGACCAATTTGTAAACTTTATTCATCTTGATGAAATGATTGAACAGGGAAATTAATGAGTAACTATATCACATGTGCCAATTTTCATTGCAGGTATGTAAGCAATCATAGTGGAGAGAAACTCTATGAATGTAATGAACGTTCTAAAGTCTTCTCCAATGTCATAAAAAAAGACAAATTGGAGAGAAAACCACATGAACATAACCAATGTGGTAAAGCCTTTCGAACACCCAGTCATCTTAAATATCACAATAGAACCCATACTGGAGAGAAACCCTATGAATGTAATCAACGTGGTAAAAGCTTTTACAAGTCACAGTGGTCTCCAATATCATAAAAGAACACATACTGGAGAGAAACCCTATGAATGTAATCAATGTGGTAAAGCCTTTGCACTTCGCAGTAGTTTCCAATGTCATAAAAGAACACATACTGGAGAGAAACCTTATGAATGTAATCAATGTGGTAAAGCCTTTACAAGTCACAATGGTCTCCAATATCATAAAAGAAAACATACTGAAGAGAAACCCTATGAATGTAATCAATGTGGTAAAGCCTTTTCACAATTCAGTCATCTCCACCGTCATAAAAGAAAACATACTGAAGAGAAACCCTATGAATGTAAGCAATGTGGTAAAGCCTTTGCACAACACAGTCATCTCCACCGTCATAAAAGAACACATACTGGAGAGAAACCCTATGAATGTAATCAATGTGGTAAAGCCTTTGCATTACACAGTTATCTCCAATGTCATAAGAGTACACATACTGGAGAGAAACCCTAAGAATGTAATTGGTAAAGCCTTTCCACGTCACAGTCATCTCCAAAGTCAGAAAACTAAACGTACTGGAGAGAAGCCATATGAATGTTATCAATGTGGTAAAGCCTTTACAGGTCATGGTCATGTCATACTATCCTGATATAGCTGTGTCTTGTGAGGCTATTCCAATACCTGGCAAACTCAGAAGTGGATGCTCACAGTCATCTATTGGATGGAACACAGGGCCGTCATTGGAGGAGCTAGAGAAAGTCCCCAAGGAGCTGAAGGAGTCTACATCCCTGTAGGCAGAACAACAATAGAAACTAACCAATACCCCCAGAGCTCATGTATCTAGCTGCATATGTAGCAGAAGATGGCTTAGTTTGCCATCATTGGGAAGAGAGGCCCCTTGGTCTTGTAAACTTTTTAAGCCCCAGTAACGGGGAATGCCAGGGCCCAGAAGTGGGAGTGGGTGGGTAGGGGAGCAGCGTTGAGGGAGTGTATAGGGGGACTTTCAGGATAGCTTTTTAAATGTAAATGAAGAAAATATCTAATAAAAGATTGAAATGTAAAAAAACAAAAAAACAAAAAAACAAACAAACAAAAAACCATACTGGAGAGAAACTCTATGAATGTTGTCCTGGGTTATTCCCATCCCGCAGGAACACACAGGACACAAGTCAAGACCTTTTGTGGTTACACTTTATTCATAATCGTGAGGTAGAACAAAGAAGGATAGAATCGTGTTGCTATATATACCCACAGGTGTGAAGTGTTAATACTACTGGCGGTTCCACCCACAGTCTCAAATGTCCCGGGGGACAGACTAGTGATTTGGCGGGCATTTGCTCCGGCACATGCGCACAATGGAGCTTTAGAGCCATCTAGTGACGGCACATATTATCACGGCTTCCTACATCTCCCCCTTTTCAGTTATAATACAGCAAGGCTGGTCTAGGCAATGCAGTTATGTCCATCTACTGTGGCTCCTGTTTTAGGTCGTTCCTCCAATGTCACAGCCTTACCCGTCATTGGAAAACCCTATTGCCACCGGGCCCCGTGCCTTAGGTTGGTCTGTGCATGAGGAAAGTTGCCCGTCTTTGGATATTGCAGTACTGTGTGACAGTAACTGCTAAATGACCTAGGGCGAACTCTACAAAAGAGGCCAGCCAAAAAATGAATTAGTGGGGAAATCATGCTCATCCCATCGCGTGCAATGAGGAAACCTCAGCGATGTAAAAGGCTGATCAATGAGTCTCTCTCATTCCAGTGCAATGGATCCATAGATCCGTGGAATGTAAGAGCAGAGAACTCAGATGCCAATCAAGTTCTGAGCATGGATAGCCAAATATCAGAAGAGGTGCCTTGCTCTATGGCAGCAAGTGCTTGAGCAATTACCACTTTGTCATGTCTCTGTTGAGATCTGAGTTTGCAAACCAGCCATAGTAAAAACACTAATCCACAACACAGGGCTGCCCCAAACAGGCCTACTCCCACCCATTCCTTAAAATATGAGAATGTAGAAGACATCCAGGAAGTAAGTCCTTTGATTCCATCAACCAATGATGGGTCCATGCGCGTGGGATTAATCGCCATCAGTGCACGTAGCGTCTCAAGCTTTTCATCAAATCCTTTAGACCAGTTTCCTGTAAGAAACAGACAATTCTTTAGATAGATTAGCTGCACGTGTCCAATTTTCATATTGGACACTAGTAATACATAAGGCTCCTAATTTCTTATCACAGCCAAGCTGTGGCATTTGGAGCAGAATTTCCAGCCTTTCCTCTACCAGATCAATGCGCTGGTTCACTATCATTAGCCCACCTTTTAATTGGGCACTGAGCACTCAATGTTGATCAATCGCATCTGCCACAGAGGAGGACAACTGCTTGATAGTTGTGCTTGACTGGACTGATGTTGTCATAGCAATTCTAGCAGCCGTAGCTGCCACCGCACTGGCAGCCATTGCCACCACAACAGCTGCAGTGATGCCAAAGTCTCGCTTTTGCCTGAGCAAAGATAAGGTGGAAGGAGTCTCCACAGGGACAGGAATCCATCGTGGAATCTTGGCAAGCATTGCACGGCTGGTCCACTTAAGGTTCTAGCATTGTGACATCCAGCAGGTTTCATTAGTACAGGATTCAAAGGATCCGTTAGAAAGAATAAAAAAGAAAGGGGTGTACACACAAACTGGAGTAGATGGATAATTGTTTTACCAGGGTCTTATTAAGTCCAGTGATTTCAGTAGTAGAATTTTGATAAATGGTTCTATCAGGTAACAGAGCTTGATGAAACTGAGCAAATTTTGAAATACCAGTAAAAATCGCTTTTCCAGCAGCTCCTCCTTGGAGGAAAACCAAGGGATTAAGATCTGTACAGCTACCATTAATCCCACAAAGTACCCATTTATGAAAAGGATGCATGTTAAAGTCTTGTATGAAAAGTCCCTTTTTCATAGCAAATTTACTAGGAACCCAAATCCACAGAGGCAGCAGAGGGCTAGAGGTAGTTTCCAAGGGATCCATCTGGGAGTCATCTTCAGGTGTCAGAATTCTTCGTGTCAGTCGTTCCAGCAACCAGAATGGGTTGTCTTCTTCCTGTGGGAAAACACAAACAGCTCCCCTGGATCCTATTAATATAGGATCTGGGCCTTTCCAGAGACCAGTCAAAACATCTTTCCATTTTACCATCTCTTTTGGCCTGTCAGGCTCTGAACAGTGGCGTTCAGCCGCAGTATGGCCTTGAGCATCGAGATTTAAAAAATTAAGAGTGAAGAGTGCCATAGAAACAGCTGACGATGCCGGGGCCTAGCAAGCACAGGAGTGGATGTTCACAGTCAGCTATTGGATGTATCACAGGGCTCCCAATGGAGAAGCTAGAGAAAGTACCCAAGGAGCTAAAGGGATCTGCAACCCTATTGTTGGAACAACATGATGTACTAACCAGAACCCCGGAGCTCTTGTCTCTAGCTGCATATGTATCGAAAGATGACCTAGTCAGCCATCAATGGAAAGAGAGGCCCATTGGACTTGCAAACTTTATATGCCCCAATATAGGGGAATGCCAGGGCCAAAAGAGTGGGAATGGGTGGGTAGGGAAGTGGGGGGCGCTATGGGGGACTTTTGGGATAGCATTGGAAATGTAATTGAGGAAAATATGTAATAAAAATATTAAAAATTAAAAAAATATATATAAACTAATCAAGAACAAAGCTTTTAAAAAAAAAAGAAACAGCTATTTTTGGTACTGGAGGTAGAGCCTCCTCGACTCCCCCCTTTTGTTTAATTAAGTAGGACTTGAGAGTGCGGTGAGCGCGTTCTACAATGCCTTGCCCTTGAGGATTATACGGGAGACCAGTCAGATGAGTCACTTCCATCTGGCGACAGAACTATTGAAATTTTTGAGAGGTATAAGTTGGTCCATTGTCTGTCTTAAGGAGTTTGTGTTTTCCCCCAAGCACTCTATGCCTCGAGGCAATGTTGTATAACATGAGAGGCTTTTTCACCTGTTAAAGGTGTGGCAAACATTACACCAAAGCAGGTGTCAATAGAAACATGTAAATATTGATTTCTCCCAAAGGAGGAAATATGCGTGACATCCATTTGCCAGACCTGTAAAGCCCTTACGCCACGTGGGTTTATTCCCACATGAGGGACAGGTAAAAATTCACAGCAATTTTGACATTGAGTAACAATTTCTCTAGCTTCTTTTCTAGTTAATGCAAAGCGGCGACGTAAAGTTTCAGCTATCACATGAAAACGCTTATGAAATTCTTTTGCTGCTTTTGCCTGGGAAGACAGAGCAACAGCCATAACTTTAGTAGCTTTGTCTGCCAAGTCATTTCCCAGAGACATAGGGCCAGGGAGGCCCGAATGTGCCCTAACATGAGTAATATAAACAGGGAATCTTCTATTTAATAAAACATATTGTATTTGTTGAAAAATGTTGACAACTCTGCTAGAGGATTTTATTACCCCAGCTGTCTCAAGAATATTAACGGCATTAACTACATAGGAAGAATCTGATACGATGTTAAGTGGTCCTGGGAATGCCTTAAGAACCTCTAGTACCACTAAACATTCCACAACTTGGGGTGAGGTTTCATTATATTGCTTAGATACTATCTCATTATTTACCACATAAGCACCTATACCAGTTTTTGATCCATCAGTGTATACCACAATCCCATCTGTAAGTGGGTCCTTAGCTGTTACTTGTGGAAACACTATAGCCTGATTCAGGGCAAACTGTAAAATTGGATGTTTTGGATAATGATTGTCAATCTGTCCTGAAAAGGAGGCGACTAAAACTGCCCAATCATTAGATGTGGCTGCCAAGGTTTGAACTTGTGCAGCAGTATAAGGTACAATTAGGATTTTAGGATTTTGTCCAAAGTGGGTAATAGCTGCTTTTAGGCCTTTAAGGGCAAGCTGTGCAACTGCATCAGGATACCAATCTATTATTTTGGCAGGAGATGCATTTGGATGAACCCACAATAAAGGTCCATTTTGCCACAAAACTGCGGTTGGCAACTGGGCTGTCTTAAAGACACACAAATCAAAAGGTTGTGACTCATCAATGCGTTGTAATTGAGCCTTTTGAAAAGCTTTTTCTACTGTCTGCAATGTCTGATTGGCAGCAGGAGTAAGGGCTCTAGGGGAGGAGATATGAGAATCCCCTTCCAAAATATCAAATGAAGGTTTTAACTCAGCAGAGGAAATCTCCAAAAATGGTCTGAGCCAATTAATGTCTCCCAATAATTTTTGGAAATCATTTAAGGTGTGCAAATGATCTCTGTGAATCTCTAATTTTTGAGGAACAATTTTGTCAGGATAAATGAGTGTTCCTAAAAAGGCTCCTATTTGAGCAACTTGCAACTTTTCAGTGGCCACCTGCAATCCCCATTGCCCTAACGTTTTTATTAATATAGGGTATGCTTCTTGCAATAACTGTAAATTTTTATGGCAAAGGAGTATGTCATCTATATAAATTGCTATGAGCAGAGATGGAAAATGATTTCTAACTGATTTAAGTGCCATTTGCACGTACAGTTGACACATGGTAGGACTATTTGCCATCCCCTGAGGTAGGAACTTCCATTGGTATCTATGATCAGGCTCTAAATGATTAATGGCTGGGATGGTAAATGCAAATCTTTGCCTATCTTGAGGGCATAAAGGTATAGAGAAAAAACAATCTTTAATATCTATAATTATAATTTTCCAATTTTTAGGTAGTGCAGAGAGCAATGGGAGCCATCGCTGAACTGATCCAAACAGGCGCATCTGTGCATTAATTGCTCTAAGATCATGTAATAAACACCATTTGCCAGATTTTTTCTTAATTACGAAAATAGGTGTATTCCAGGGTGAGGTAGAGGGCTCTAAATGACCTAAGCATAGCTGTTCAGAGACTAGTTTTGTGGCTGCTTCTAATTTTTCAGAGGATAGATGCCATTGAGGAACCCATACAACTTCCTCTGTAAGCCATGGTATGGGCATGGAACCCTCAACAGCTGATCCTAGAAAAAACCCAAGCCTTGTCTTCCATTATTACCTTTTTGAGGAATAGGTTCAAGTCTACCCTGCTCTCCTTTCCCTAGTCCCTTTCCCTCTTTATAGCCCATTTTCTTCATCATTTGAACAGCTTGTGGTGAGTATTCATTAGTCAAGGTTATTCCCATTGCCTGTAAGATGTCTCTCCCCCAAAGATTAACTGGGAGTGGTAAGACATAGGGAGTGAATCGTCCCATTTGACCTTCAGGTGCTTGCCAGCTCAAGGATCGAGAGCTGATAGTGGGGCAGGACTGATATCCTAACCCTTGTAGTGAATGTGATGACTGAGTAACAGGCCAAGCTTTTGGCCACCAGTGGGAGGAGATGATACTTTTATCTGCTCCTGTATCCAAAATCCCTTTGAACTGTTTCCCTTCTATAACTAACTCTAAGGATGGCCTGGAATCAAGAGGCATTATTAAGTAAGCAGAATCATTACCAGTAGAGCCAATTTCTCTAGCAGCTTGAAGGACACCAGAGGAGGGGAAGTAGTCATGTAGGCTTGGCAAGATTATTAGCTGAGCTATTCTATCTCCCTGTGATATAGAAAAAACACCTTGAGGACAAGAACAAAGAACTTGTAGCTCCCCTTCATAATCTTGATTTACGACTCCAGGGTGAACAGTGAGGCCTTGTAAAGTAAGGGATGCCCGGCCCAGTATCAGGCCGATGCTTCCAGATGGCAGAGGCCCTTTGTAGTCAGTGGGAATGGGCTGCACCCCCAATTGGGGTGTCAGCATGAATCGGGTAGTGGAACAGAGATCCACTCCTGGTGAGACTTCTGTAGCTCTGTGGACTGTAGTGTCCGTCTGTTGTGAGCTGGGATCCCATATGTTTTGGGGCCCTGAGACCTGAGGCCCAGAAACTCGTTTTTTGAATTGTCTTCACTTCTTTCTGCCTGAGGAGGTCCAGACTGAATAAGTCTGCCTTTGATGTCTCTAATTGATCGACACTCACTGGCTTGATGACAACCTTTTCCACACCTAGTACACGGTCCTAACACTTTCTTTTTTACGGGGGCCTGGAAGTCCCTTCTTATATATCCTGGTTTGCCACAGTTATAGCAGACCTTGTGATTACTTGTATCTGAATGCCTTTGGCTCTGTAGGATGGCAGTTGGTAGCCATGCATTAGTTAAGGGGCCTCCAAGCTCATGACATACCCTTAACCAGTCCTGCAGTCCTTTACTCTTTTTGGGTGTAATCACTGCTCTGCATTCCTGTGTGGCTTGCTCATAAATCAACTGTTCCACTAACGGCATTGCCTGTTCAGTGTCTCTAAAGATTCTATCTGCTGCCTCTGTCATCCTAGCTACAAAATCTGAGAATGACTCCTGAGGATTTTGTATGATTTTTGTCAAGTATCCTCCAGCTTCTCCCTTTCTGGAAAGTGTTTTCCACGCCTTAATGGCTGCAGCGGAGATTTGATTGTATGCTCCCCAATCATAATTCATCTGATTATTATTAACATACTGCCCTTGTCCTGTTAATAATTCAAATGTCCAATTTCTCTGATCGCCTTCAGCAGTGGCATTGACTTTTGCCTGCGTCTGAGAAGCGTCATGGGACAGCGCCTTCCATTCCATGTACTGCCCCATATTAGGGAGTACAGCTTTCACTGTTGTCTGCCAGTCTCCTGGAGTCATGGCCAAGGTCATAAGCCTTTCAACTTGAGATATGGTAAAATTGGCACTAACTCCGTAATTATGTACAGACTCAGCAAGTTCTTTTATCTGGATATACTCCACAGGTGCGTGTACACGCCCTCCATCAGCAACCTCATAGACAGGGAATGCCTGATAAAGTTTTTTCTTTTCCTCCCTGGAGAGGAAAGAATCAGAAAAATTCTCCACATAAGGTGGAGGAGCATTGAGACCAGAAGGCCTAGAGGTGGCCTGCTCTGAGTCCCTAATAACTTTTAATTTTTTCTCTGCTTTCTTCACTCGCTTTTCTTCTGGATGATATCTTTCTTTTTTATAGTGAGCTGTCTCATATTCTAACTCTTCTTCCTTAGAGGAGCTAAGATCTTCTGTTTTTAATCTATCAACGTTCAAAGCCTCCAGTTCCTTTACTGGATAAAGGCTTTTCTTTTTCTGAACTTCCTCCTCTTCTTTATTCTCTTCCTGGGTTTTTATCCCCAAATCCTTCACTTCCTCAGATCCAAGGTCTTTGGAAGGGCTTTGCTTTTCACGTGCATGTTTCCTTTTTTGAGCTCTTAACCTATGGTCCCGCTCCAATTCTGGCATACTGTCTTGTAATTCTTCCAAAATCCCTTGTCCTGTCCTAATAGTTGGACGACATTTCTCATCCTTCAGGCATGTTTTCACTAGTTTCCATAATGCCATGGTCCCTATCTTTAATTTCCCATTCTGTTGTTCCTTAATTAAGTCTTCCCTTAATTTCTCCCAAGAGGTAGGTGTTAATGATCCTGAACACACGTACCAAGGTGAGATACGGTCAATTTCCTTAATGAATGTTTGTAGTGTTTTTGTAGATACTTTTATGTCACGTTGTTTTAAGACAGACTGTAAAGCTGTAATCACAGAATGTGAAATTCCCATACTGCTCCTTTATATACAGGAGAGCTTAAGTACAGGACAAGCACCGCGGCTTATGAACGTCCATCTGAGCATGCTTAGCAGCAGTCAAAGTTCAGCACCACCTCTGGTGAGTGTAGGAAAGAACCGGGAGGTATAGGGTTAACACCGCCAACACGAGAAAAAAAGCTTCCAGTTACGGGGAGGGATTAGAGAGATCAAAGCCAGTATGTCTTTTGGAGCTTACCTTCCACCACGTTCAGGTCTGACTCTGATGTTGGGGGAGGGGTTCTCCTCTGGCCACTGCTTTGGTCAGGCGTCTTTTTCCCGGGTTTCGGCACCAATATGTCCTGGGTTATTCCCGTCCTGCAGGAACACACACAGGACACAAGTCAAGACCTTTCGTGGTTACACTTTATTCATAATCGTGAGGTAGAACCAAGAAGGGTAGAAACGTGTTGCTATATATACCCACAGGTGTGACGTGTAAATACTACTGGCATTTCCACCCACAGTCTCAAATGTCCCAGGGGACGGACTAGTGACTTGGCGGGCATTTGCTCCGGCACATGCGCACAATGGAGCTTTAGAGCCATCTAGTGACAGCACGTATTATCACGGCTTCCTACAGAATGTCATCGATGTGGTAAAGCCTTTGCAGGTCACAGTTGTCTGCAGTATCATAAAAGAACCCATAATGGAGAGAAACCTTAGAAATGTAATCAATGTGATAAAACCTTTTCTCAAAGTTATTGTCTCTATAATCAATGTGATAAAGACTTTTTACAACTCTATAGTCTCCATTATTTTTAAAGAACACATAGAAGACAGTAACCTTAGGAAGGTAATCGGTGTTGTAAAGCATTTGATGTCACGGTCATCTACAATGACATGAAAGATCACATATAAGTGAGAACCCAGGTGAATGTTTATGAACGTTGTAAAGCCTTTGCATGTCATAATTCTTTAGGCACACACAAGACAAACTGCATGGCAGAGAAACCCCAATTTAAATGTTTGCTTTTCTGAGAGTTGGTTTGGTCATGAGATCTGTTCCTAGCCATTGAAAGGCTGAGGGAGAAACCCTCTGAGTATATTTCATAAAGCCTTTGCACAATTTTGTAGTCATCTTCATCATGGAAGAATTTGAACTGGGTAGAAACATTGTGAATCTATTTAGTATGGTGAAGCTTTTTAATTGAGCTGCTTTTTATGTATATTCTCCTTTTTATGATACTATTCATACTGGAGACAGATGCTATGAATGTCAGCAGAGTGGTAAAGCCTTTAAGTTGTTGGGTCCAGTCAGGCTCAACACAACTCACACACCAGGACAATGCAAAGGATAAGAATTTATTGGTTTGGGTTGTGGTGGTGCACTCCTTTAATCCTAGCACTGGGGAGGCAGATGCAGGCAGACTTCTAAGTTCGAGGCCCAACTAGTCTACAGTGTGTTCGAGGACAGGCAGGGCTACACAGAGAAACCTTGTCTGGGGTAAAAAAAAAAAAAAAGGAAAAAAAAAGAATTTATTGGAATTAAGTCACTACTGATCAGTGAGAGACACAAAAGTATACTCAGAAGTTTATCTTCAAAACCCCACCGCCCGCATGCAACCTGAGACAGAATGTTGTATAGCTTTCAAACACAAAAACCTCAAAGTCCTGGGCCAACTTACAGCTACATTTTTTCCCAAATCAAAACTTGTTTTTATTGAATGAGTCAATAAATGGTGATTGCAAACTCCTTGTATTTTGTTGTGTTGTTGTTGTTGCAGCCGTGGGTGGTGTTGGTCTTGGGCTGTGTGTGTGCTTTCCCTTTTGTAGACAGTAAGAGATTATTTACTACCCGTGTTTTCATGTGCATCCTTAACTTCCTCGGGTTAGATTCTATCTCTCTCTCTTTGTGTTGGTCAGTATATTTATAAAGAGGTTGTTTAAATTTGAGTTTATCGTGGACTATCTTAAATTTTTTCATTTACGGTGTAGTCATTTTATTACATATTAAAATCCAGGCATCTGTTGTTTCTGCGGCACATGTGTACAAACCCTTCTGGCGTCTATAGACTCCAAGGAGAAGACATCTGTGATCTTAATAGATCTTCCTTTATGTTTTTCCTGGCTTTTTACCTTTGCAGCTTTTAGTATTCTTTCCTTGAACTATATGTTTTGATTATTACACAAGAAGAGACTTTATTTTTTGGTCCCTTCTGTTTAGTGTTTTGATGATTCTTGTGTTTTCTTTTTGTTAGGAAGTTTTTCTTCTAGGATTTGGTTGTCAATACTTTCTGAGACTTTGAGGGAGGATTCTCCTTCCTCTCTTCCTAAGTATTCTTATGTTTAGTCCTTTTACAATGTCCTGGATTTCCATGATATTTTTATATCAGGAAGTTTTAGACTTAATATTTTCATTGTCTGATGTACCCATTCCTTTTATTGCTTATTCAATGATTGAGATTTTTCTTCCATGTCTGTGTTCTGTGGGTGAACCTTGCCTCTGTAGTTCCTTTTTGCAGTCCTAAATTTTTATTTCCACTATTTCCTAAGATTTAGTTTTCTTTTTTGTTTCTGTTTCCACTTTTATGTATTGAATAGTTTTGTTTACTTCACCCGTTGATGTGTTCTTTATGGGCTTTATTTATAGGAATTTTGGCTTCCTCTACTTTTTGTTTTGTGTTTTCCTGGACTTCTTTGTGGAATTTATTAATTTCCTCCAATTTTTTTTCTGTTTTCCTGGATTTCTCTAAGTGATTTGGTCATTTCCTCTTAAGGAACTCTGTCATCTCCATACATTTGGGGTTATAATGTTTTTCTTGTAATTTAGCTTTGCTGGAATATTTAAGACCTTCTTTGACAATATAAATGATCTCAGAGTCATTAGCCAGAGAGTGATAAATGCTGGTCCTTATTACATTATTGAGTACCAATGTCATGGAATGGAGTGGCGCTATCTAAGCTAAGTATTCAGCTTAGATTTAATCAGATATGTGATTAAATCCAAGGTTGTTCTTTCTCCTTACACTGGACAGGTAGCCAAGTGAGGCACTTTTTGAAAGAGTTACTTTTTGTGAGATGCCTGTTTTTATCACTAACCTTGGAGTCACCATTAAAAAAAAAAAAAGAGCTGATGGTGACAGGGTGAGCAATTTTGTAATTTTCCAGCGTGTATTTATTCATGTCAGGTGAATGAAGACAGATCAGATTGATAGATATGCAAATTGGGGACTTTAGCTTGATCCAAGCAATATTGAATTTCTGATTTTGGAGATATGTCCAATGCACCTTCAGGGTTTAGTCAGCTCAGATGGTTATGACACAGGCCTTATTGGCTGCGTCATATGATTATTGGCTGTAGTTGTGTGTCATGTGACAGATCACAGTAACTGATATTGCACACAGGAGCCAGGTCAAAGAGTATTGAATTAATGCCATTTTTTTTCTGCCAGATAACACACACACACACACCCATTGTGGACAGAGAGACAAGGCAGTCCTCTGCTACACATGTGCCTGGAGTAATGAACCAGCCCCTTGATGCTCCTTGGTTTTTGGCTGGGAGGTCTGAAGTGTCCACGTTAGCTCACAGTTTTGTTCTTCTTATCTGGTTGCCATCCTCTTCACCCCCTGAAGTCAGTACACTGACCTGTCCTTATGTGACATTTCCCCCTATAACTATATATATATATATAATATATTATATATATATTATATAACTATATATAATATATTTATATATATATATAGTTATATATATATATAGTTATATATATATATATAGTTATATATAGTTATATATATATATATATTTATATATATAGTTATATATAGTTATATATAGTTATATATATATATAATATATTATATATATATTATATAACTATATATAATATATTTATATATATATATAGTTATATATATATATATAGTTATATATATATATATATATATATATATATATATAGTTATATATAGTTATATATATATATATATATAGTTATATATATATATATATATAGTTATATATATATAGTTATATATATATATATATATTTATATATATATATAATATATATATATATTATATATATATATAATATATATATATAATATATTATATAACTATATATATAACTATATATATATATATATATATCACCTATAAATCTATATATCTATATGTATATATCTATATATTTATACACCTATCTATACACTATGTATACACTATATATCTATACATATATCACTAAATCTATACATGTCATATATTCATATATATATAAATATATATATATAACTCTATATATCTTTAAATTTATATATATATACATATATATATTAATCTATCCATCTATCTATAAGTCTGTCTATATGTTTAGCTTGATGTAGCCTTGTCTAAAAGGACTGATATGTTCTAGGTTTTAGACGTTCGGCCTGAGAGGAACCAGTTTGAGTAACATTTGATCTAATACCAGATCCTCGACTCTGGACCCATATTTTACGATAATTTTGGGGATTATGATTACATCATTCCTACCTCCTGTGATCAATCAGTAAACACATCTAATGCCTGCAGCTGGCAAGAAGAAATGTTGATGGCATTTCAGTTCCCAGCCTTGGTGTCTTTGGAAGAGACCATGAAGGAGAGGGAAGAAGACGCAGGAAAAAGGTCCCCATGGGTGGATGGATTGGTAGAGCATGGCCAGGAGGGCTAGCCTGAGAGTATGAGGAGCCTGGGCAGAATATGGCAAGTGAGCAGGGTGTGGTGGCACTGGCCTTTAACCCAACATTTGAGAATCAGAGGCAAGGGGATTTCTGAGTTCTAGGCCAGCTTTGTCTACAATGTGAGTTCCAGGACAGCCAGGGCTCTACAGAGAAACCCTGTCTCAAAAAAAAGAATGTGGTGAGTGATATCTCACAGTTCTTAGTAAAGAAGTAGAGAAATTAGCATAGAGGAATGGTATGTGCCCCATGCTTGTGCTTTAATGCTTATAATCATTTTTATTAGTCATAATTATTTCTTATTTATTATTTGATATTATTTCACATTATTGTTTAATATGTTATTACATCATATTAATATTATTTATTATTTTATTATTTCATATTATTTCTCATTTCATATTATTTATTATTACTATTTCTTATTATTAGTTTATTATTCTCTTCTTCGATTATTATTATTACTATTATTATTATTTCATACCTCTATAATTCTTGTGTTGGTAAGAAATCCACAAGTAATATTTACCACAACAACTTGGCTGTAAAAACAGCTTGTGCCCAATGACTGAAATGCAATTGAAAGTAAGATGTGATTTTGCACACTTGTAACCTCAGAAACCAACAGACAAAACAGAAACATGGCCAACAGTTATTTTCTTGCGATAAGAAACAGTTATTTTCTTCAGAGGAAGAAAGTTCTCTGGGATCTCTGCTAATAAGGTCACACATACACAAACACACACACACACACACATACCTCCTCACAAACATGCACACACACATACTACATACATACATTCACACATATACACATACACCACACATAAACATACATGCACCACACATACACCAAACACACACATAAACATGCCCCCAGAAATACACTCACATATATGCCACTTACGTACATTCACACATACACATGCACACACACCACATACTTATATTCACACACATATACCACACATACACATGCACACACACAACATACAGTCACACACATACACACACCACACATACCCCCACACAGTCACATACATACAACATACATTCATTCACACATATACACATACATGATACATACTTACGTTCACACACATACACCACAGCACATGCACACACATAACATATACATACATTCACACGCATACATACAAACACACACCACACACACCTTCCTTTTTGATTCTGGTTCATTTTGCTTAAAAATGATTTCTAGTTCCTTCTGTTTCTGTGCAAGTATCATTTTACTTTTCTTCGTGACTGCATGAAATCGTGTCATGTGTACACCCTGTGATCAAAAATGTTAACAAGAATGAATGCATAAAGCAGGGCCTGGGCTGAGGAATTTGCACTGTGGGTGTTTCACATAGCCAAGAGTGACAAGGCATGTCCCAGAGAATCTTCTCCCTCAGTGAGCCCCTTGGAGTATGGCTCTTCACCAAGGTGGTGGGGAAGGCAGGATAAGGAAATCAGTAGCTGACATTGTTTGTATACCTACTTGCCTGGTGATTTCTGCTGCAACCACCAGGTTGTGTGTCTGACCTTCCACAGGTTCCACCATTTGTCTGCACTTTGATCCCATGAGTGTGAAACCAGAACTCCTGGAAGCTATTGAATCTGGGGGCTGTGAAACACTTTGAGAAAATATGGACAAGGTGAAGCATGGGGTATCCGAGGTCAGTGAAGCTGGTCTGTATACATTGTAGAAGACATGGATCTGTGAACCCAGAACATGGAGCTCAAAGCATGAATGCTGTGTAGGCTGTAGACTGAGTGAGGGCAATGATTGTCCATGCTACAGATGCCCAATTCTGGTGGAGGGTGTTGACCAGATGGGCCCAGGGAATGTCTCTGTGCCTGTCTCTCAATGTTTCTATGAATCTAAAACTGCCCTAAAATAAAGTCAGTTAAAAATACATATGGGACCCAAGGAGATGAAGGGGTTTGCAGCCCAATAGGAGAAACAGCAATATGAACCATCCAGTACCCCCAGAGCTCCCTGGGACTAAACCACCAACCAAAAAGAAACCCATGGCTCCAGCTGCATATGTAACAGGATGGACTAGTCAGTCATCAATGGGAGTAGAGGCCCTTGGTCCTGAGATGGTGCTATGCTCTAGTATAGGGGAATGCCTGGGCCAGGAAGCAGGAGTGTGTGGGTTGGGGAGCATAGGAAGGGGGTAAGTGATAGGTGATTTTCAAAGGGGAAACAGGAAAGAGGATAATATTTGAAATGTAAATAATGAAAATATCTAATTAAAAGTACATATGGGGACTGGCGGGGTGGGTCCCTGCTTAAGAGTTCTTACTGTTCTTTGAGCAGACCCTAGTTCAGTTCCTCCCGTGTTGAGAGAATCACAATCACTGGTAACTCCAGCTCTGGGGGATCAGGAGCCCTCTTATGGCCTGTGCGGGCACCTGTACTAACATGCACATATCTGTTAGGGAAGTGCATGGATTTTCTAGTCCAGATCTTGGATTTTTGGTCTGAGTCTGAATTCAGGGGTAGTCCTTTGTAAAGCACTGAGTATTGAGTGCCTGCTTTGTTTATAGCTCCTTGTTAGGCACTGATGCAAGCTAATGAATGAAGTGATGACCTCTTGACTTCATGGTGTTCAGTCAACCTGGCTGGGTGGGAGGAGGGCAGACACACAGTCTCCACCACTATTCTTAGTCTGCAGAGCAAGGGGAGTCCTAGGTCCTCCTGCTCTTTAGAACAGACTCTGGGCCAAACCAGTGCTTGGTTCAGTAAGAACATTGCAAGTATGATCATTGCTGTGAATGGAGACACTGCACCATAAGGGGAAACAGACAGTGCTGTAGCCTAGAAAGAGAAGTTGTGCTCGGGTGACAGGACTTTCCTGTCCCATTCTGACTGCCACTTAGCTCTTGAGTCAATTACTAGCCTCCCTGTGAGCCCCATCTTCCCTCTCCAAGAAATGGAGGTAACACTGGGCCTCGCTCATTAGTCTGTCCTGAGGATCTCAGGGGACAATGACAGCTTTGAGTGAGATACAAGACTATTTAGGAACAGTCCCATAATACTGTTCACTGGGAAGAGGCCTCCAGTCCCCATGTGGGGAACAGACAGGGAGGAAAGAGATGGCCTTCAGGGCTGATTCTCCAAGGGTGGCTAAGTTATATTCATGATGTTGACTGTGTGTATCTTTGACCAGATTGGTGACGGTAGTGTGCTGTCTGAGTTGGGATATATTTTTACTCCATGTGTACATTTTCTATGTGCCATTTTCTGAGCCAGTGAACACGTCTGGGCAATATGGGCATTGAGGAAAAGGCCTGGCTCTGGTCACTCCCAATAAGGTCCAGAGCAGGACCTTGGGCGCTCCTTTGAGCCTTCTCAAGCCCAGCCAGGATACTCTATCAAGCATCCTAATGACCAGAAAAGAAAAAGGTCTAGGAGCCACACACAGCTGCATCTGGATAGCCCAGTCACCTGAATCCATAGAGCAATGGCCATGACCATCACCCACATTGGCTTTGTGACAATGTTATTCAAGCTGAGGGTGACCAGTATCTCACCAGGCTTCTGTTAATGGAGGATCATAGGAATTACACACATACACAGAGAACATGCATACACAAATGCACACATAGTACACACGTGCATACTGACGTAAACACACACACAATCAGCTTTACTTGGGTACTTGGGGTAAGTGAAGGGATGTTGTGAGCTCATCCAGGTGCCAGTGCCCTGTGATCTGTGGTCTTCTTTTCCACAGGCATGGTCTAGCAACTTGTCGAGCCTGTGCATCATCCCCAAGTGGTTCTGATCCCTGCTCTGCCTTGGCTTCACTTGGTCCTATATAAGTCACCCCAAGGCCAATAGACCTGCAGAGCATTAGAGCTGTGGATGAAAGGGGTGCCATTTGCAGAGACTGTGGGGACAGTCTATTCAGGGATCTCAGAGGACAGGTCATGAAATGGAGGCTGAGAGGTAAGAAGAACCCTGTAATACCAGGATGAGCCAGGCCTAATTAACCATGAGGCCAGCATCGCCACCATTGTTTCAGAGTTTGTGCATGTTTCATGGTTCTTTCTAATCCCAATGTCTGCTACCTCAAGAGGTCTGCAAGATGCAGAGGCAAATGTCAAGTGGTACTTCTGTCCCTGGCTCTAGTAAAGGTAGCTAGTTCCCTAGAGACTTAGACTAGCTGTTCCCAGCAGACCAGGGAGTGGATGGGTCTCCCTCACCCATACTCCCAGACCCAGACACCCAAGCTCCTATAGCATTCATAGAGGGAATTTCATGGCACAGGACTTCTGTGGGTGGAGTTCCTTTCTGGCCTTCATCTCCTGGAGGGAGAGGATATCTCCTGCTGCCTTTTTCTTCACTCCCCCACATTTCATAGACACTCTGTCCAGGTTGTCAGTAAGTCTGAAGGAGATACCCAGAAAGAAGCCCTTGTGTTCGGAAAGAGGGTCTTTGGGTCCCCTCAATGGAAAATAAACACAATGGAATATGGTGTGCACTGCTGGGGCTAAAGAGAGCAGTTTCTGTGTCTATATGACTGAATGTCACCTGCACACATGCCTCCAGGCCCCAGGGTCCTCGACTCCAGATGCCATCCATGCACAAGTGTATGGTAGGGTCCAGTCAAGCCTGGAAAGTGATGTCTGGAAGCTGGAGCAGACAAAGAGGTCAGAGGAGTACAAGTTCTAGCCTATAGTGTCTCTTCTTATCCTGAGGACCTTGGAAGCTTTGGTGTACACCCAGTGACTCCTCTATAGCCACACACACCTGGGCACTGAATGAGGAGAGTCTGGGTCAGATAGTTCTTAATCTTATGTCAGAACTTTGCTATGCGGTCAGAAGTCAGAGGATGATCAGTAGAAAGATCCCTCTGAAGATGGGCACCTCCTCCATTCCCACCCACCTGCCTGTGGATGAAAGCATGTACAAGTCTGGGGCACAGCCTTTCTGCTAGCTGTCTACCTTGGCAGGCAGTATGGCTGTGCTCAGCATGTATTAAGAATATACTCTGTCCCCAGTGATCTTGAGGGCTCTGGCTTCTAATGGCAAGGAAAAGCAAAGTAACAAAGTTTGGAGCTGTGATGAAAGGATGGACCATCTAGAGACTGCCATAACCAGGGATCCATCCCCTAATCAGCTTCCAAATGCTGACACCATTGCATACACTAGCAAGATTTTGCTGAAAGGACCCAGATATAGCGGTCTCTTGTGAGACTGTGCCGGGGCCTAGCAAACACAGAAGTGGATGCTCACAGTCAGCTAGTGGATGGATCACAGGGCTCCCAATGGAGAAGCTAGAGAAAGTACCCAAGGAGTTAAAGGGATCTGCAACCCTATAGGGGGAACAACATGATGAACTAACCAGTACCCCGGAGCTCTTGTCTCTAGCTGCATATGTATCGAAAGATGGCCTAGTCGGCCATCACTGGAAAGAGAGGCCCATTGGACTTGCAAACTTTACATGCCCCAATACAGGGGAATGCCAGGGCCAATAGAATGGGAATGAGTGGGTAGGGAAGTGGGGGGGGGGTATGGGGGACTTTTGGGATAGCATTGGAAATGTAATTTAGGAAAATACGTAATAAAAATATATTAAAAATTAAAAAAAAAAAAAGCAAAGCAAAGCAAAGTAAAGCCTGGGCCTTGAACTCATTATAATATTGGAAAAAGTAAAGATGGAAAGAGGTTAGGCTTAGAAGGTTGTATGTAGAGGCTTCCCTTTTCGACAAAGTATTCCAGGAAGGCTAAGAGATGTGAGCTCAGAGAGCCTGAAGAAGGTGTGGGAGCAAAGGCCCAGTGGCAGCCATCGGGATGGATACAGAAGGAGTGGAGATATTCGTGGCCAGAGAGGATGGGAAGATGGTTCAGGCTGATGGGGTGCAGTGAACCTCTGCAGCTCAGAGCTCAACGTGAACTGAGTGACAGCTCTGTGGTAGTACATAATGACCTGTTCCCTCCCTCCCTAATTTCTCCACATGTTCGTGCTCTCTGTGTCATAGGGACTCACCTCTGAGCACAGTGAGGCTTCCTCTGAGCATCCATCTTTCCTGTCCACCAGTCAGCATCTTCTCCATCTACCCAAGGTTAGTGTCGTTCGCTCAACACATGTGCAGGCCAAGTCCATGCATACTTGGTAAAGGTGGCTGGATGAATGAATGAGCAAAGGACTCATATTCCTGTGTGTAAGAATAGGGAGCTCCCAGGGCAAGTATCTTCCAGAGTCTTAGTAGTGCTCTGAGGAGTCCTCCTTCTAACCGCTCTTCCTCCTGGGCTATGACGAGAGTCAGGAGGTATGGGAGCCTCTGAGTAGTCAGTGAGGTAACACATCTCTATGTTGGTGAAGGGGTGTTCGGGTGTGTGTGTCTGTAAACTTTGCAACGTGTATGGTATGAAGTGTGAGCCACTGCCTGAGGGTTCCTAACCCTCACAATCCTATTCCCAAGCAGTAGGCATAGATTCCCAGGATACCTATTGCCATGAGAGAAGGGGCCTTCCTCCTGAAACCCAAACCCTGTGTCTAGCAAACCCTTGTTGCTTGAGCCCCTGTACTAGACCTACCCCTCAGCAACAGGAGCCTCTGTGCTCCCTGCCCTGATGTTTGCCTGGCAACATCCTTCCTTCCCTCCCCTCATTTCCTCTTTGAAGTACAGGAGTTAGGACATCACTGGCCCTACCCAAGGATGCTTCCAAATCACAGTGACCCCAGGCTCTTTACCAGCACAGAACACGGTTTTTAATGGCACTACACTAGGTGTGACCTCCAAGAGAAGCTTTTCATGTCAGTGGTTTCCCTCCTCACAGGGTGCTGTACTCAGATGGAGCTCATTGAGGAAGCCTGTGGTCTTTCACAGTAAAAGTCCTCCAATGTCCACACCGAGCATTTGCCTGCTGCTTCAGTTTGTCTCTGTCTCCTCATAGCTTCTGTTTCCCTTCCTTTCATAGAAATAGGCTATAAACTCCACACACAGGGACCTTCACTCTTGGTTTACAGCCAAGGAGACAGGACTCAGAGAAATCAAAGTAGCAAGAACATATAGCTAGAAGGGAAGGCTGTAGGCAGGGATTGACCTAGGGATCACCAAATCTGCATGTCCCATTGCAGCCTGACACAATAAACCGCAGTTCCTCTTAGAGAGGGACACACATAAGTTCAGTCACGAGCAATGAGAGATATTCTACCCTGCGCTATGCTAGGCCTGCCTCAGCACGCTTGGGTTACTGCTGTACCCTCCCAGGAGTGTTGGGTGCTGGCCACTGGCCAGGGCAACCTGAGTCATTGACCATGCAGAACCAGTCCTACAGGCCCCGTGCCATTCCCCTGGCTACTGGGGAAAGGCCATTGCTGGCTTCTTGGCCTGCAGCATCAGAACAGAGTTGATATGAACTGTCATCCCAGCCAATCAGGAGCCCATGTGTGAGTCATTCCATAGCTGGCTCATGGACCCCAAAGAACCTGCTGCATCAAGCCTGGGGCCAGAGTGCCAACCTGATCTTATTGAGCAGCAAGGCAGCGAAGCCTATTCTGGCTCAATCCCACCAGGACTGATTGCACAAGACATCCATCTGTAGAGGGACTGGGGGAACGAAATGGAGGCCTCTGCCCTCTCCTGCTTGCAGCAATGTCTTTCATATCCTTCAAAAGAGCACTTAAGGCATGCTGTGCTCCAGTAATTTCAGGAGACTGAGGAGTGTCTTGAGTTCAACACTGGACTGGGCTGTATAGAAAGACTCTATCATAGCCAGATGGTGGTGAGGCTCTCCTTTAATCCCAGTACTCATGAGGCAGAGGTAGATGGATCTGTGTGAGTTCCAAGCCAGCCTGGTCTCAGAGGGAGTTTCAAGACAGCCAGAGCTACACAGAGAAAAGACTGTGTCACATGAAAATGGGAGGGGGAGGGAGAGGAGGGAGGATAGGCTGGAGTTGGCTACGACTGTTGGTAGAATGCTTGCCTAAGATTCACTGAAGTCTAAAGTCTATCTGTAAGGGCACCACAAAATGCATTCCTCCATGAGTCTCTCTAAAAAAACTGAGGGGGCTCAGTTGGCCCCTGGATAACTTGTCTTACCTTAGCCAAATTTGTGGGCCTACGAGTGGCCCCTCTGAGACCTGAAACTAGTGCCTGTCGGTAATTGGACAGCCATTCCCTACCTTGTGCTGTGTTATAATCCCACTGAGGACGAGTCAAAGGAAATCCGACCAGCCCCATCTCGAACGTTCTTCCATGCCTCGAGGAGAATTCTTTCTCTCTCCTAAGTGGTGAACAGGGTTTGTAGGAGCTGTTGGCAACCATCCCAGGTAGGCTGTTGTGAGTACATCAGAGACTCTATCAACCCTTTAAGCCCTGTAGGATTTTCTGAGAAAGGGGGGTGGTTTACTTTCCAGTTATAGAGATCACAGGAAGAAAAAGGCCAGTATTGCAGAAGCTGTAGATCGTTCTGGCTGACAGGGGGAGCTCAAACAGCCCTAAGGGGGAGTGCCACCATAGAATCGGCTGGCCCCTCGCTGGGGCATCCCCACTGGCTTGTTGTTCCTGCCGAGGGACCTCCCTCCCCGATCCCTAGACCCAAACGTGGAGCCATGGAAGCTGAGGGTTGGGGTACAGGTTGAAGAACCAGGGGATAAGGTGGTGGTAGAGAGTCGGGCCATTCAGGGGGCCACTCTATTTCTGGGTAGATTTTAGAAATGGCCTCTGGCTGCGGCGGAGTAGATTTTTTGCTTGCTTCTCTAGATAGTAGTTTCGATTTCCCCTTCTCAGCATTCTCTCGGACGATCAAACCTTGGTACCTGGACATAGGGGTGGGAGAAATGGACGAACCCACGCAGGTGGAAATCTCGCTAAATCTTCCAACACTGTGATGTACAGTTGCTGGTCCGGGTGCGATCATGGTCCTTCTTGAAAAACTACGGCCTTTACAGACCTAATGGTGGGGAGATCAAACGTTCCTTCAGGAGGCCAACCCACCCCAAAAGCGGGCCATTCTGAGGTATAGTAAGTCTGCCAAGGTTTCTTCTTAACTATTACTGATAGATTTTGTCCTCTTGCCCTAACGTCGATCCGTCCAATGGTCCTCAGTCAAAGATAATGGGGTTGAGACAGTCTGTCCCATGACAAAAACCAGAAACAGAGACAAAATGAAGACAGAGACAAGGGACACCAAAACATCCAAGCACACTCATCCCTGCCTGGACCTATACAACCAGCCAAACGCTACCTCTCACAGGGTGGGATTCCTCGTCCACTCCTGTTCTGGCAGAAAGAGCACATGATCTCCCTCACTCTGCCAGAGGACAGCAGGGTCGTCCCAGCTGTCCCTGACACTGAGCACTTCCTCCATGGTCACCCTTGGAACGTCTTCCCAGGGTTGCAGCTTGTGGACTCAGGACATCTCCTTCCACAGCCACTGGACCCACACAGACCTCAGCGGCAACTGCCGCTAAAACTGGAAAACCTACACAAAGATTCAGCTGCACCGCACTCGGACACACCAAACTCACACAGACATACCTCCAAGGGGCTTAGGCTTATCCTAGGCCTGTGGTGACCCCTCAGCCACCAGCAGTCGCATTTGTCCTCTTAGGGCAGACTCTCTGTGGCTGGAGAATTTGGTATTGTGTGCTCCTGTTCAGAGATGGATGTAGCTAGCTTCTGGGGGTACTTCCAGCCAGCACTGGCCACCCTGTCAAGTTCAATCTCCAGTGAACAAGGGAGAGGTTGGCTGACTCGTGGTTGAAGCCCAGGCTGTAGGTGATAAGGAAAGAGGATACTAAACCGTGGTAGAAGGAAGGCTGTGAGATAGGAAGTGCATGTGCTGCCAGTGTAGAAGCTAATACGGGATTGTATCGAGGATAAGGAAAGATATGGAGCAGAACTCCAAAAGGGCAATGAGGCCTGAATCAGGTGAGAGAGGCATGATCCCAAAAGTCAGAGGCAGAAGGAAATTCTAGTTATGGGGATATGTCTGGGGACAATCTGAAGAGTATAGCCAACAGTCTAGAGAAAGTAAAAATGAAGGTAGAACCTTCAGGGCCAGGGCCACCGTGGCAGCCTCCATAAGCCCCTGAAAGAGGATCCAGGCATAGTCTGCATTCAGAAACCTGGAGGGAACTGGGAACCCAGTGCTTTACTGTATTTCAGGATGCACAGGGAGGTCATTATTATGAGCTGCTTGATTGGAAGATTGTTCAAAATATAGAGGAAGGGGTTCATACTTACAGTGTCAGTGCTGCTTTTGTAAAAGTGCAATTAGAGAACCTGCACCACTACTGTATGTCTCCAAGCAATTGGCAGAATCTGCCTCTCGCCTGCTTGTCACCAGGCCAATATTTAGACTGGAAGGCATTTTTCATTGAGTTTCTTGCCGAGCAAGCAGCAATAAATGCTGGCAACGGCCATCCAGCCTGGGATCAAGACATGCTGCTGGGACAAGGGAGATTGGTAGCAGCTCAAACTAATTATCCCATCCAACTGTACATTTTGACTGGTTGTTGGAAGGGCCCTGACCCAGTGTTGGTTTGGGAGAGAGGGTCTGTTTGTGTGTTTCCCCAGGATCACCAACAACTGCTGTGGGTCCCAGAGTGGCTGACCGGAGCAATTCAGGGCAAGCAGAGCGATGAGGACGTGGATATTCCTGTGGCTGGGAATGGTCCAGCTAGTGAGAACTGAAGAGCTACATTGAGGAATTATGTCTGTGTTTCCGAAAACCATGCCGTTGATGCATTCAGCACAAGTGTTTCCTCAATTCTTTACATCCTAATGCTTTGCTACAATTTCCTTTTTTATCATGGGATGGAGAGATAGCTCCAGTGCGGGAATCTATGCTGCTTCAGCTAAGGGGATTGTTGTGTTTTCAGATGATTCAAAATATTTCACAGATTAGTGATTATGTTCAGCTGTATCAACTAAAGCTAATGCTACCTGGATTCGAGGGTTGTGGCCTGCCAGTATATCCAAGGGCAATAGCACTATACCCTCCTAACCTAGATGGGCCCCTTTTTTGTGAGAGTGTTCGTAATACCCTTCCACCTTGGACCAGCTGTCAATCTAGAAAATTACCTTGGGCAGTAAAGAATTATTTTGCATTTTCCCCTTATATAGGTACAGTCTATTTTAATTTCTTTTCAGAGTATAATTGAACATATCAAAATCCAGCTCAAGTAGGAGCTAGTAATCCTTTAATGTATGGTTGTTAGGTGGGGTGAATGGTAGTTGCACTGATTTTTCCCCCTTAAGCATGGTGGCAGTAGGGGCCTGGGGCAATGTAAGTTTTTATTGCAATGATTCTAATGTGTTTAAAACTTCTGTATTTCAATTTGCTGGATGGAGGAATGCTTCTTTTCAGGCTGCGCCTGTTTGTATGTGGCCTCCTTTTGTGTTTATTGTTTATAATGGTAGTTATGAGAATAATGTTGTTAATTGTAGTAGTGATATTTGTTATTATAATTGTGCTGGAATGCATCTGAATATCATTTAGCTGTTGTGACTAGGATGTCTCGTTTTGTACCTTGGCACTTTCAGGCTCCTTCTGCTATGACTTTGTTTGGACCTAAGAGGGATTTTTGGCATTGCTGCAGCTATTGTCACTGCTGTAGCAATTTCTGCCACTGCAGCCACCGGTGTGGCCATATCCCTTACAAACTGCCGCGGCTGTGAATAATTTAACCGTTGATGTAGCAGAAGCTTTGGATTGCTGACCGCTGTCTCCTGCTTGAAAGAGTGAGCTGGAATTGATGGACTTGCTCTGTGTCTGATATTAATCAGCATCCTGGCCTTCTGGTGCACTTGCTGCATGCAGAGTTGTGAGCGCAGAGCCCAAGCCTTGATGATACAGGCTTTTGCAGCAGCAAAAACTGGACAATCTCCTCATGTGTGGCTTGGCATGCTAGAGAAGTAGTCAATGACGGGTAAGATGCCCTGGGCGTGTCACCAACCTAAGACAGGGATCAAACCAATACTGTTTCTCTCCCGATGATGGGTAAGGGGCATTGCCACAGGGTGCAACCTAAGACAGACATTCTGTCTGCCAATAAGTACAGAAGGGGTTGATGTGGGGAGTGGGTGTGGCAGCAGTCCCAAGATGGTGCCCGGGACTGCAGCCAAGTCTTATGACTTGCACCCGACTTCCTCATACACCTGAAAATAAGCCACGACCATAATGAGAACTGCACAGGTGCACCATGATGCAAGATCAGACCATATGACGAGTGATGATTCTGGCCAATGGACTGCTGTTACACGGACTGGGCTGATGGGGCGTGGTTGAGGGGTTATATAAGGGATTGCGATTGGGGGCGGAGAGATACATAAGATACTATTCCTGGAGAGAGATTCATGCATGCATGTTGAAAGGTTCCTGAATAAACTGCTTTGAGAAGAACATAGTGTCTTTGCTCCTTACTAGCTACATGAGACACTAACTCAGAAAACAAATAAAGAAATAATATTACAAAGGAAAACATGACAAAAGGGCCTACAAGGTACCTGTCCATTCAGCCAATTCCCCATGTCAGTCAACTTTAACTTTCCAGTAAGTTCTTCCACAGGAGGCCTCCACTCACAAACCCATCGGATTTCTTCTCACAGATGGCATCAATCACCACATGCCCTTGTGCATAATCTTCCATTTGTAGATCTCTCTGTCTCTGTTACTCAGTTTCTCTCTCTCTCTCCATTTTCTCTCCCTCTCCCCACCCCCTCTCTCTCTCTCTCTCTCTCTCTCTCCCTCTCCCTACCCACCCATGTGTATGTTTGTGTGTGTGTTGTCTTTGTGTGTATGTCTTTGAGAGAGAGACAGTGTTTCTCTGTGTAGTGCTGGCTATCCTAGAACTTGCTCTGTAACCCAGGGTAGCCTTCCTTGAACTCTTATCTGTCTTCACTATCACTGAATGCTGGGGTTAAAGGCATGCACCACTATTGTACTTCCTGTTCTCTTTCTTTTAATATAACATTTTTAGACAGGGTCTCATGTAGCTCAGGCTGGCCATGAACTTTCTATATAGTCATAGATGACCTTGAACTCCTGATAATCCTGCCTCTACCCTCCGGTTCTGGAATTACAGTTGTGTGGCACCTGGCTACCTGAGTTGATGATTATTTCTGATCAAGATACTGTGGACATTTGAGTTGGTTGTTTGTACAGGGGAGGACATGTTTAGATAAGTATATGTGTGCTCTGAAAGGCAATATCAAGCTGCCATATGTCTGTGTTGGACAAGGAACTTTAAATATTTCCTAGTCATCTAGATAAGTAAATAAAATTTGTACATAGAACGCTAACATCCTGGGAAAGAGGTGAAGAAGACGGGCGGTAGCAGGTAATACTGAGTGCTTGACTCATCTTCCTTAACTGGACTTAGCACCTAGTGCTTAGAATTCATAAGCCTCTGAGCAGTTCAGAGTGGTTTCCTTTGGGACTTGGGTAGAGGAGACTCACCCACACTAGTTCTTCTACACATTTCAAAAATAACTGAGCTATGCAGGTGTATTACTGTGAAAGAAAGAAATCAAAATTGAGGTAGGGAAGTGAATGTGTATTAATGGCCAATCACTGCAGGATCTCACACTTGGACCTTGTAGGAGACTGCAGTGTGGTGTGCTGGCCAAGGAAGCACAGTCCTGAATTACCATGGGGGCTGTTTCAGCTGTTAACATTCACATCAACATTCACCAAGTGATTGATGCCAATTCTAGATCTCCCTGGCAGAACAATATCTCATAGGCATAATGAAGAGTGGGGCCTCCCATAAGTTTCCCAGGTGTCTCTTCTAGGGTTAAAAACAGCATGGCATGTGCTGGTAACGTCTCCCAGTATTGTATGGAGGGGGACAAGGAGGTCTTGGGGGGTCTATAAACGCCCTGTCAACATGCTTCAAAGCTTTTATACCTGGGTCCACATGAAACCCTACTTACCCAGATTAATCCAGAAATCTGCGTAAGAATGTGGTTTTTAAACGTCATTTATAAAATTAGGGTTGCTGACAAAAAAAGTTGAACTTTGAAGGGCCAAAGCCATGTTCCTGTTCTCCAGTTTCATCCCTGAGTCCAATCAGGATGGGTGTCAACCTAGTTCTAAATTTAGCTGTGTTAGGTAGGAATGTGAACCACTAACATCCACCTATGCAGGCATGATTTATTTACTATGCAGCATCAGCAAATGTATCTGTGACCAGGAAACAAACACACACACTGGGTCCCCCATGAGAAAAAGAACTAGCTTTTCAAAGCGAAGAATCATTATTGGGTCCATGAGAACTTTTTGCCCCAAGCTGATGAGCTGAGGGGTTTGTTTCGATCCTGCCTCTTGTGTAACCCTTACAGGACATTTGACAAAGTTTCATTCCACTGATTTAGGCTTTCCTCTCCCTGTCCCCTTATACCACGATTCTGCATGTATGCTCCAAGTAGACTGTATTTAGCCATAAAAAGATATTCTTTCTGTCTTTCCCTAGAGTGTTCTGAGTTTTGCCATGTTATATAAAACCATTTTGTACCTCCTGAGGAGAGTCATCCTGGAAATACTAAAAGCCAGAGCTTGCACTATCATGGTCTTGAGTTCTTCTGGCCCAGAAAATCTCAACCTGTGTTATCATAACCCCTTTGACGATGGAATGACCCTTTCACAGGGAGTCACCTAAGATGCTCCTGCATATCAGATAGTTACATTATGATTCATAACCATAGCAAAATTACAGTTATGAAGTAGCAATGAAAATGACTTTATAGCTGGGGGTTCACCACAACATGAGGAACTGTATTAAGGGGTTGCAGCTTTAGGTAGGCTGAGAACCACTGCTGTAATGGATGGCACTGGACATACAGAGGGTATTGCTTAGCCAGCATGGTGGTAGGGTGTGATAGGAAGCTAGACTTGGGGTTTCAGGTACCCACAGCTTACCTTGTGTCTTGGCCTTGAAGGTTTAGTCTCCACTGCCAGCTGCCATGGGCAAGCAGAACAGCAAGCTGGGTCCTGAGGTGCTACAGGACCTGCGGAAACACAGGGAGTTCACTGACCATGAGCTTCAGGAGTGGTAGAAGGGCTTCCCAATGAGTGTCACACTGGCCACCTGACCGTGGACAATTTTAAGATCTAGGCCAACTCCTTCCCCTACAGAGACACCTCCAAGTTCACTGAACATGTCTTCCACACGTTTGACACCAACAGCGACAGAGCTATAAACTTCTGAGTGTTCATCATTGCGCTGAGCCTGACCTCTCAGGACAAGCTGGAACAGAAGCTGAAGTGGGCCTTCAGCATGTCTGAACTAGACAGCAATGGCTACATCAGCTGCAGGGAAATGCTGGAGATAGTGCAAGTACCTGCACTTGACAGGGCCTGGTGCATGGGGAGTGCAGGCATCCAGGACCCCCATCCCCGGCCCCATACACCAGGTCATTGCTCTGCCCACTTGCTACCTGGTGTACTAAAGGACTGCATGTCTTTGCACAGAATGACGATAAAAGCCAAGCATCTATCGATTGCTTGCTGGACATCAGGCCCCAGCTGAGCTCATCCCTCAGGTTTATTCACAGAATTCTATAAAACGGGTCTTTTTTTTTTTAACCTCTAATGAGATCTGAGGCTCAGATAGGTGATTAAGAATTGTCAAAGCAAGAACTGGGAAAATGGCTGAGTGTTGAAGAACACTTGATACCCAGCATGAGGACCTGAGTTCTGATCCCAACACCCACGAAAAAGTCAGGAGTGGCTGAGCATGCCCGAAACCCTAGAACTAGGGGATGAGTGAGTCCCAGAAGCTTGCTGAGCAGGCAGCCTAGCTAAAATGGTAAGCCCAGGCCGGGTTTAGTGAGAGAGAAAAGGGAATCTTGTGAACACCGGTATTCCTGTTTGGCCTTTGCACGGGTTGGTGTTCATCTGCACACACATGTATAACATACACACACATTAGCTGTCTATAGGGCTTCCTATAGAAATCACAACGACACAGTAAAGGTTGAGTCAGAATCAGTTCTTCACAGGAGCGATGCTTATGTGCACCCTGCACCCTTCCTGCTCCATGCTCTAAACCATCTCTGTATTTGGTCCAGTGGGCTGACTCTGTGGGTAAAGGTACTTGCTACCAAGCCTGGCAGCCTGGGTTCAATCCCTAAGACCCACATGGTAGGAAAAGAGAACCAGCTTCCATGAGTTGTCTTCTGAATTCCACGTGAGATCATCTCCCCCAAATAAATAATTACATGCATCCATAAAATAAGTAAAGTAGTTATATACAGTGCCTAATACAATGGCTACAGATGTTAATAATAATTTGTATTATTTGGGAAATAACAAGAAACTGTCTGTGTACCTCCAGTTTCGTTTTCTAGACTATTTCCCAGCTGTAGTTTGTTGAATCTGCAGATTCAGGACCCATGGGTGGACAGGGATATATGTATTTCCCCTTTGACCTTCCCTCCAGAATTTCCCAGCAAAGATCTTCAACAAAGATCTTCCTTTCAGACAGTTGCTTTGCCACACAACCTCCCCTCTACTCCAAACCAAGGAGCCCTCCATTCTTCCACACCCCAGCTGTATCCTGTGCTCTTGAATATCACTTAAACTTTCCTGGCTCCCTTTGCCCAGCACCTTGTCTGTGAGACTTGTTCTGGTGAGAGAAGGGTCCTGACTCTGCCTTGTCATTGCTCCTTGGTTAGCTGAGCGAGGACCATAACTCACCCTCCGTCCTCCAGAGCACACTCACAGATGCACCTTTGCAGGCCATCTACAAGATGGTGTCCTCCATGATGAAGATGCCCGAGGACGAGTCTATGCCCAAGAATCGAACAGACAAGATCTTCAGGCAGATGGACACAAACAATGAAGGTAGGAAATATGGTAGGAGTGAGCAGGTGGGGTGGGAAGAGGGGATTGGGAGAGGGGGTGGGGGTGGGGAGAGGGGAGTAGGTGAGCCTGTGAAGCTGTTGATGGCACAGAGGTGTTTGGGATCTACTCTCTGCCCTATGCAGGCCTTCCCTTTTCCAGCCCACTTGATTCAGCTCTGATAGAGGGAGGGAGACTAGAATTCAGGGTCAAGTACACCTAGCCTGCACCCTGCACCCTTTCTAGGGCTCTATAACCATGGGCATGTCAGTAGACCCTCTGAGCTGTAGGTTTAATCCGTGTCATCTGAGTTAGGGTTTCCATTGCTGTGATGAGACAGTATGGCCACAAGTAACTTGGGGAGGAAAGGGTTTATTCACTCACAGTTTCCATATAACTGTTCATCATCAAAAGCAGTGAGGGCAAGACTCAAACAGGGCAGCAACCTGAAGGCAAGAGCTGATACAGAGACCCTGAAAGTGTTGCTACTTACTGGCTTTCTCCCCATGGCTTGCTCAGCCTGCTTTCTTATAGAACTCAGGATCACTAGCCCAGGGTTGTACCACCTACAGGGTTGGCCCTCCTCCATCAATTACTAATTAAGAAAATACCCTCTAGTCAGGCATGCTGGCACATGTCTTTAATCGGAGCTCATAGGAGACAGGAGGCTCTCTGTGAGCTCAAGGCTAACCTGGTCTAAAAGGTGAGTTCTAGGACAGTCAGGGCTGTTACATAGAGAAACCCTGTTTCAATAAACAAAACAAAACAATAGAAGGGAAAGGAGGGAGGGAGGTACACACACACACACACAAAGAGAGAGAGAGAGAGAGAGAGAGAGAGAGAGAGAGAGAGAAAGAGAGAGAGAGACAGAGAGACAGAGAGGGAGAGAGAGACAGAGAGAGAGAGAGAGAGAGAGAGAGAGAGAGAGAGAACGCCCTACAAGTTTTCCTGCAGACATTGTATACAGACATTTTCACAACTGAGGCTCCCTCTTTCCTGATAACTAAAACTTGTATCAAGCTGACATAAAATTAGCTAGCACACATGTTGAGAGAAACAGTGGTCTTACTACTTCCACAAGTATATATGAGGAGGGGAGGAAGGTCATAGTGGTGGCTGAGAGGTGAGACACTGAATCAAGGGGCTTTGAGTCTTGAGATTCTGAACCAGGCCATCATCCTGGGATGTGAGGCACTGCGGATTCTCATGGGGCTCATCAAACATAGAAGCCACTGAGCCTCATCTTATGTAGGAGTCTGAGGTTCTACCACAGATGCAAAATGGCAGGTCTCAGGAGGAGGTGAGGTCCTGCTGTGCCTTGGCTGAGTTTCTCACAGGACCTCAGCAAGGGTGAGGTAGCTGCATGGTGAGTTCATTCTGCCCCTCTGTGGCTTTGTAGAGCCAAGACTGGTTGGGTTTTGTTCCAACAGGAAATGCAGCATTAAGGCATGAAAGGCTCCCCAGGTCGCACTTAGATTGAATGTAAGCTAATGCACAGGAAAGAGCAGTGAACAGCCTCCAGTGCTCTGTGCAGGTGAGCTGAGGACCTGGCTCAGGGGAACTCAAAGCTCCAGGGAACTGTAGACAGCAAAAAGCTTTCCAGACATCAAGGAAATGCTTTTCAATGCACACAAAGCAATGCAGCCTCTTGCCTGGCGCTGCCTTTCAGCCATTTTCTAAAGTGTTCTTCACTCTCTTGTGTACTCTGACACGGAGGCTTGTGTTCCAACAGACCATAGTGAGGCTTGACCACTTCCCAGGTTTGGCTTTCTTCTCCGTGAAATGGGGATAAGCCCACTAGTGTGGGTGTGAGGCTGAAGTAGCTCTATGTTGGTGGCACACTTAATATGGAGGGCCATTGTTTCTGATTGTCAAAGCCAGGAGCTTTAGCAGTTTCAGAGTGGAGACCGCGTCCCCACTGTGCACTTGTCCAATTGTTTGTGTCTCACGATGGAGGCCACTGAGTGCATACTCTGCCCTGTAAGCCAGGGGCCACTTGCTAGCACTCAAGAGATGAGAAGTCTGGGCTGTCAGAGAAACTGGTACAGATTAGGACAAGAATAGGACAGCAAAGGTGGATAGCTCTCAACACCCGAAGCTGACATGATTCTACAATAGGGGGCACTGTGATAGTTTTAACTGTTAACTTGACTCAGTTTAGAATCACCTCAGAATTCTTTTTTTTTTAATGATTTTATTTTTTACTTTATTTTAGATTTAGTATTTATTTTCTACATGAGCTTTTACCTGAATGTATGTTTGTGTAATGTGTTAGAGGCCAGAAAAGGGCACTGGGTCGCCCTGGAACTGGAGTTACAAATGATTAGGAACCACCCTATGGATGCTGGGGACTTTATCCAGGACCCTCTGCAAAAGCAGCAACTGCTCTTACCTGCTGAGCCATCTCACAAGCCATAAAGGAGAGTCTTTTTTTGCTTGTTGGTTTGTTTTTTAGAGACAAGGATTCTCCGTTTAGCCCTGGCTGTCCTAGAACTTGCTGTTTAGACCATGTTGGCTTCAAACTCAGAGATCCACCAGTCTGCCTCCTGAGTACTGGGATTAAAGATGTGTGCCACCACTGCTCAGCTCAGAAGAATCTTAATGAAGGATTATCAAAATCAGTGGTTCTCAACCTATGGGTTCCAACCCCTTTGGGGGATCAAATGAACTTTTCCCAGAGGTAGCATAAGACCAACAGAAAACACAAATATTCAGATTCATATTCATAACAATAGTGTAATCACAGTTATGAAGTAGCAGTGAAAATAATCGTATGGTTGAGGGTCACTACAACACAAGGAACTGCATTAAAGGGTCACAGCATTAGGAAGGCTGAGAACCATCCATCTAGATCATGGCAGCCTATTAGCATGCCTGTTGCGGGTTATGTTGTTGATTAATTGATGTAGGAAACCCCATTACTATTCTCTAGAAAGGGGGCCTGAACAGTGTAATAAAGGGAAAAGAAGAGTATCAGAATAAAAGTGCAGAGTCTCATTATGAGCCAGGTGCTCATACCTCTATTTTCTCTGCCCCATGAAGTTTTAAAGCCTTGACTTCCTGAAGTGATGAATTGTAACCTAGAAGTAAACCAAAGAAAACTTCCTCCCTTAAGTTGCTTTTAGTCAGGGGATTTTTATCACAGTAACAGAAATGTAATTTGACCTGCAGTCATAATTAGTCCTGTCTCCCCAGCTGCCCCAGATCGTGGTGGCTCTACAGGACTCTAGGTGGGGCTATCTGCTTACATCAAGCCACAGAGTTCATTACCAAACATAACCTCATGAGTAGTGCTCAATCCCCACTACCTACACCTTGAAAGGAGACCCAGCTCTTACAAGTTGTCTTCTGATCACTTGTGTGCCTCAAAATGGCGTGTGTGTGTGTGTGTGTGTGTGTGAGAGAGAGAGAGAGAGAGAGAGAGAAAGAGAGAGAGAGAGAGAGAGAGAGAGAGAGAGAGAGAGAGAGAGAGAGAGAGAGAGAGAGAGAGAGAGAAGAGACTGGACATTGTCCATTTTCCAGAGGGTTCCAGACTTTAACCAGAGCACTGGCTAATCGTAAGTCTCCCTCTTCCATTCCTCAGGCAAAATGTCCCTGGAAGAATTCAACAAAGGTGCCAAGAGCGACCCATCCATTGTCCGGTTGCTGCAGTGTGATCCCAGCAGTGCTAGCCAGTTCTGAGGGGAATGGGCTTTACACAGTTATGAGAAACACAGGCTTGACCTGCCATCTTCAGCTATGCTTGCAAAAGTGGATTTTTCCATGATTTCTCCTGCTCTCTAGGGACCTGGGTCCAGGCAGCACATCACACTCACCTGGTCTGGCTGGATGCAGCTCCCTCCTCTATCTGACCCAATAGATGTCCCTCCCCATCCAGTCCAGGCTGGTTCCTTCCAAGGTTTCAAGTGTTCTCAGCTGTAGGGCTCCTTCCCTGCCCACAGAGGGCCTGGAGGCCCTTAAGGACACCAGACAGGACATTTCAGTATCTCCGAGACCAGCTGATTTATCCTATGATCCCAGGTGACTTTGTGAGGATGAAGAAGATGGACAGTAGATAGGCAAGCCCTTCCTGTGCATGGCTCCACCTCCCTTGTTCATTTTCTCCGACCAAAGCTGCTTGCATGTATATACCGTGGTATCCTTACTTTTAATATATAAGTTTTGTATAAAGTGAGGAGGTTCAGCCCCTGTATTTAAAGCCTCTGTCTGCTGTTTAAGCATGGTCCCCTGTGGCCTGGGATTCTCCCCACCCCCAAGTCTGGCTGTGCTGTGGTATTTATGTATTCATTTTCCTAATTACACAGGAGATACATGCATGCCCAAGACTGTGGACATCTGCCCTCCGTCCTGCAAACACAGGTTTTCCTGTGTGCTCCGTCCTTCCTTTCCATTGACCTGGCATATTAAAATGATCAAATAAACCAAGGTCTGTGAGTTTCCTATGTTTCCCCAAGCACCCTGTTCATGGTTCACTCTGCAGTGAGTATGGAGATGAAGGAGATAAGTGGTAGACATGGGGAAAGTCCTTGGATGTATGGAACAGCTGAGAATTTATTCAGAGAGGAGTCCATGCCAGCCTTTCCCCACTAAGTGGGCACCACATACAGCAAGGCCATTGGCCCTCCTGCTTAAAGCCACAGAACCTGTAGACTGAGGCCCAGAATGCCTGAAGATGTTGAGGAAACACCCACTGAGCATCTGTCCTGGGTAAGCACTGGAGACTCTGACATTGGCCAGACATTGTCTTTGCTACCACCTCACCTCAAGGAGAAAGGTGCTGTTGGCTAGAAGGTGTTTTAGATATTGGACACAAGCAGTCCCTCAGGGCCAAACAGGGCATGTGCCTTGGCTAATGTCACCCACTAATCTTGCAAGCCATCCAGTGGCTCACATGTACAGGGTACACCTGAGTGGCAGGCTGGCACTTAAAGAAAGGGAAACTAGGAGGATGAGAGAGAAATGGAGCCAAGACAATGTTCTGATCAAGGTTCAAATGTTTAATGGCAAATGCACTTATAAAGGGAGGAGGGAGGCCCATTCCCACCAATTGATCTTTGGAACCGGCTACAGGTGATGATATGCAGGATAGGGCATAGTCTCCAGAATAGCTCTGGGGCCTCTCAGCAGGTGGCAGTATCTTGAAGAGGAACAGCAACAGTGGCTGAATAATTGAGTGATCTAAGGAGGAAGGCTCCACCCTAGGTAATGTCCTTAGTGGCAGCAAGGTCAAGGTCTGGCTCAGCCAGCTTCAGGCTGAGCGAAGGTTACACAGCAAGTTCAGGATCACTAATTCAAATAATGTGGAATAAGAGGATCGATGGATGTGTCTGCCCAGTTATGAAGACCTCTCTCTCTCTCTCTCTCTCTCTCTCTCTCTCTCTCTCTCTCTGCCACCATGTGATTGCTGGGATTGGAACTCAGGACCTTAGGTAGACCAGTCAGTGCTCTTAATAACTGAGCCATCTCTCCAGCCTTGGGAGTCTTCTCAAATGGAGAACTCAAAGACACACAAGATGTGAGAGTACAGTGAGGGGTAGAAAGAAGAGCACAGAAAGGGGTGGCTGAGGCAGGAAAGTCATGAGTTCTAGGACAACCTGGACTCCATAGCGAGACCTAAGCTCAAAAATACAAGATCAGAGACCAAGTCTGATCTCCCAGAATCCACATGGTGAAAGGGAAGAACCAACTCCCATAAGTTGTCCTCTGGCCTCCATCTGTCTTTACAACCCCAGCAGTCTGGGTACCTGACAATCGCATCAGGAGTCCAAGGCCATTCCTAGCTACATACTGAGTTTGAGGCCAGCCAGGGTTCAACAGTGAGACCATGCCTCAAAAACAAAACTTGACAACTGTCATAGAAAGTACTAATTAGGACTTGGTGGTTAAGAGCACTGATGGCACTTCCAGAGGCCCTGAGTTCAATTCCCTAGCACCCATATATCAGCTCACAACTGTCTTTAACTCCTGTTCCAGGCGATGTGGCACCCTCACACAGACATACATACAAGCCAAACACCAATGCCTATGAAATAAATTTAGATAAACATTTAAAAAGGAAAAGAAGAACTTATTCAAGGAAGAAGCTGTCTTGTGGGAAAACCGTGAGCTAGCCTTCTCCATGGGACCCCAGAACATCCACAGGATGTCTTGTTGGGAGTGAAGGTGCTAATCAGCTTTCATAGAATTAGGGACACTACCAACACATCCATAAGATTACAGTCCCACAGTCCATTTTCAAATCTAAAGATGAACTTTCTGTCAGGAAGCCAGGGCCATTCAAGCACGTGAAAGAAGCACCACCCAAAAGGGACAAAGTCTTAGTGAGCCTTGCAGAATGTGGCTTTTGCACTTCTGTGGCTGTGGGTGGAGCTAACCCCAATCCACTCCTTGCCCTATATCAAACCTTGTATCCAGACAGTGTTGGAAACAGTGGTAGCAGGAAGCCCAGAGAGGGAATGTCAAGATGGGGAGGTGAAAGGTTGGAGGAAGTTTGGAAGCAAGATGGACTCCTGAGCCCTCCTGGAGGTTCTAGCCAAACTCACCTGTTCTATTTCACTCAGTGGATTTTTAAGATGTATTTTATTATTTCAATTGTGGGCATGTGTGTGAGAGAGAAAGACTACATGCATTTGTATATATGCATGCAGGTGCCTGTGGAGGCCCAGAGCAAGATATTGGATCTCCTGAAGCTGGAGTTACTGGCAGTGGTAAGCCCTGGTACATGGGTGCTGGGAACCAAACTCTGATCCCAGCAGATGCGGTAAGTGCTCTAACCATTGAGCTTCTCTCCAGCCACACCTCATCCACTTTAAGCTTAGACCAGGCCAAACTCAATGAAATGCACTCAGCACAGTGGGACAATTCTTACTAAAATGCCTTTGTACACAAGGTTCCTGCATCTGGACTGCTCTTCCCCCTTTGAATGGAGAACTCCTACTGACCCTGTAAAACCTTGTCTCTCTGTCTCATTTGTGTAGCATTCACTGTCCCTCATACTTCCTTCTTAGTCTTACTAGCGACCAGTCAGTAAGAACTATATATGCCTTCCATTTGGAGGCTCTATTATGTTCCTTGTGGTTCACATATTTTTAATGGCCATACTGGCCTAATTAGGGTCAGATCACTAGTCCTGTTTCCCACTAGGTATTAAAAACACGAGTCTCCAAAAGTTAAAGTGGTACAGTCATGGTGGTTCACCCTTCTAATCCCAGCACTAGAAGAGCTAAGGCAGAAGAATCTGAAATTTGAGTCCATGTTTGCCTCCCCAGGAACACTCTGTCTCATAGAATGAATGAAGAGGCCTAAGTAGCTTCTTCTAGGTCCAGTAACTGACAAGGGACAGACTCAGGACTCAAACCCTGTGCTGCCTGACCCAGAGCCCCTAGATACTGTCACTACTGCTTGGCTCTGTCCCCTTCCAAAGGGTGTGGGAAGCCTTGTCAGCTTCATCTCAGGGTCCCATTGACCCCCAACTTCTCTACACTAGACTTCCTTTTTCTGGGAGCCATCGAAGTTGACTAAATTGTTCCCATTGAAAGGCCAAAGAACAGTCTAAGAAGGATCGTTTCCAAGATATTTAAGAGCCACCCTATGGTGCAACACTAAATGTGAGCCTTAGATGACAGTGGTGCACTACTCATTTGCTGCCTCTGCAGCCTGCAGGACTATTTTTCCACTGGGTGAGTCTGGGGCTTCTGTTTACAGACCTCCAACATCAGAATTCATGGATGGAAGAATTAATATGCTACTGAGTGACCAAAAATTTGTGGATCAGAAAATTTATATCAAGAAGATAGGGTGTTTCCCTCCCCCTTGTTTCCGTGGGAGTTCACGTACTAGGTTTCCCAGAGACTGTCTCAGTAAGGAAAGACCCCTCAAAGTGTAGAATTTAGCCAAAAAACAGAAGCACCCCCAGTGGGGTCACTTGTGCATGGAGCTATGCTGCAAGCTCATGACATGGACTTCAGGGTCACTCCAGCCACAGCTGCAGCTGTTAAATGTAATCAACAAATCATGAAAGTTTATTTTCTTTGATTCAAGCTAAAATTAGCAGAAAGCCCTGCAAAGCCTTCTAGACATTTACCCTTTTCTGGTAAATGCAACTTAGAAACTAGTCCATTGTGATTTCTAAACTGGTTATTTACCACAGGATGGACCACAGGGGGAGTGTACTCAGAAGTACACTAAGCCACATCTGATGTCCCCTAGGACAGATCTCTTAGAGACAGTTCCTCAGCTCAGAGTGGCTGAGCAATGCAGCCAGAGCTGGCAGGGTGTGCTGGTTTCTTTTCTGGTGTCTGTGACCAAATAGCTTCAAAAAGCAACTCATGGGAGAAAGGGTTTCTATGGCAGATGGTTTAAAAGGATGCAGTCTATCATGGCAGCAGGAAGCACAGAGAGATGAGTACTGGGACTCAGCTGGCTTTCTCCTGTTTATGCTCTCTGGAACGCTAGCTGGGGGAATACTGCTGCCCATATTTAAGGTGGGTGGCTCTTCCCATTTCAATTTACCTGACAGATAATCCCCTGAAGACATACCCTGAGGTATATCTCTATGGTGATTCTAGATCAGTGGGTCTCGACCTGTGTGTCTCAACCCCTTTGGTTGTGGTGGTGGGGGTCACATATCAGATATTTACAATCCGATTTGTAACAGTAGAAAGGTTTGAAGCAGCAACAAATAACTTTGTGGTTCGGAGTCACCCCAGCACAAGGAACTGTATTAAAGGGTCACAGTGTTAGGAAGGCTGAGAATAGAATCACTACTCTAAATCCTGTCAAATTAACAACTAATATTAAGCAACCATAGAGGGTCAATCACAGATCTGTTCCAATGGAACTCCATCCATACTTGGCCCACTGAGTCTCACTGTGCTGATTCTTAAAATTTGGGTAGAAGAAAAGTTGCCAACAATGTATCTCCCCAGTGGGCACAGACTAACAACAGGGAGATAAATGCCTTTCCTGAGCTCCAGTAACCATTGTGAGCATGGCTTGTCAGGGGTCTTGGAGTGAGGAAGGCCAACATTAGGCACTGTAACTCATCGAGGAGATGACGGCCCCTTCAGGTCTTGGGGCTGAGCAGAAATCAATGTCAGAGGACCAAAGGAGGAAGAAAACTCTATCGTGCTCAGGGCTGCATGGAAAAGGATTAGAGGTCACAGAGCTACAGTCCAGAGATGCAATTACACTGCACAAGTACTTAGAACTGACGGTTCCCTATATTTGTCTCCAGCCTTGAAAGGCAACTCTGTTAACAACAGTGTTCATGTTCAAGGTGTGGTTGATCCATTATTCCTGCACTAGCTGTCAGAGCGTGGCAGCTAAGGCCAGGAATATACAAGGCTTCCATTCAGAGTTTCAACTGATACCTGCTAGTGGAGATCTCCCAGGCCCAGAAAGACAGACATGGCAGATAGTCCTGAGGTAGTCTCCAAGTTCTGAATGGAACCCTGCTTAGGTCACTGTGGGACCTGGAAGAGAGATGCCCAGTCTGAACTGGAATGTTCATACACGTTGCCTGAAGCTGGTAAGGGAAGTTATGGAGTTTAGGCACGGTGGCATATACCTTTAATCCCAGGACACAAAGATACAGCCTGATTGACAGCCTGTATCTACATAGCAAGTTCTAGGACAGCCAAAGTTACATTATAAAGAGACCTGGTCTGCATTGAGAGAGAGAGAGACAGAGAGACAGACAGACAGAGAGACAGAGACAGAGACAGAGACAGACAGAGAGACAAAGAAAGAGAGACAGAGAAGGGAGGGAGAGGGGAGATGAGGGAGGGAGAGAGCATTGGGCTGAAGTAAAGAAATGGCCCACTCATCCCATTTCCCACCATACCAAGTGCTGGTCTCCAACACAGACTGGCCAACAAGTAACAGAGGGAGAATCAGTCCCAAGAGTTACTCAAGACATATTGAGATAGGTGCTCAGTGCTCTCACCTTCTGTCTGTCTGTCTGTCTGTCTGTCTGTCTGTCTGTCTGTCTGTCTGTCTCTCTCTCTCTCTCTCTCACACACACACACACACACACACACATACACACATACACACAAGCCCATCTCACTGCCTCCTCTGCCCACTCGCCTACTCCAGAGTTGTTAGTGACGTGGGCCTGCCTGTCTGAGAGGTGGGATCAGTAGAGGAAGCACAACAATTGACTGTCTATGGGTTTTGTATGAGAAAAGAGAAACATTTGGTCTCAGAAAGGATGGCATTGCTAGGAGTACTGGGGTGGAATGGGCTCCCATCCTGGCAGGGACTATGAGGAAGTCACCTCCCTCAAGGTAGGGAGAGGGCCCTTAGGGAGCTCACCTGGGACTGCAGTTGTCCCTCTGCTGTGTGCTCTGAGGCTAGTTTGGAACCTAGGAGAGTCTAACCCACAGTTCACCTGCTTTAAAAGGTCTCTGATTTGTATGGGATATCGTACAGCAAAATATAGACCTAATACATCAATGTAAGTTAAACCTTCTCTTTACCAAGGGAGGGACTTAGAAGGGCCATGCTGTTCCTGCACTTCTACTCCATCCCAGACACCCTTGCCCCATTTTGGTTCTCAGAGCCAGACCTTTAATGAGTCCCATGTAGAAGGGTCTGTAGCAGTGACATTACAGAAGACTATCCTGTGGGACAATTGTTTCCTCTTTGTGTTTCCTCATGAGCTTTAAATTAACAGGCAGTCACAGTGAGACTCTCCCTGCCACCAAGACTGTCCTGTCCCCTGTCTCCAGTAGACAGACTGGTGAGTCACACAGAACCATGAAGACTGTCCCCTTGTCCAGCATCTCCATGCCTCCTACTGGCCCCTGTAGCTTAGGGTTCCATCAGTACCAAGAGTGTGTTTTAATGAGTAGATTCCCAAAGCAGTTCATCACTTAGTTTAAAATTGCACCCGACCCAGCCCACACACACCTTGTGAGCTTGGGCTGAGGCCACTTCTCCAGAAAGAGCATTGGCTGCCCTCCCATGTCTGTCTCCTCTGCTGGCCAGCGACTTGTCAAAGGGTAGAGGGAAACAGCATCTAAAGTTAGGAAGAAGAAATGCCTTTCATGTCACCGACCTGCATTCTTTCCATATATTTGTTTTCATACCAAAAAACCAAATGTTTTAAAACAGAAACCAGAATTGATGTGAAGCAATTTCATCACCTATCTTCCACAGCATAATTGGCGCCTCCATATCAAGTCCTGAGTGTCCTGTCCTTCCTAATTTGGGGGCTTCTGTTGGACACAGTTTTCTCTTTTGAGCTACTCACTTGCAGCTGAGAAAGAACCTTTCTTCCATAGTAACAAGACCCAGAAGTGGGTAATCCAAGACAGCAACTTGTTTTTACTGCCATCATCAGAAAAGATTCAGGAACCCTTCAATCACACAAAGTGGCACAGACATAGGAAATTCCCAACTCCTGCTTTCCCCATAATGTGAGCTCAATGATATTTTCCAGTTTTGGAGGCAGGAGAGGAGGTGCTGTCAGTCTAGACTAGACTGATGAATAGGCTTTCTCTGCACACCTACGGCAGCATGTGTGGACACTGACATGTGGGGCTGCTTCTTGACTTTGCCCCAGAAGACACAAGCCACACAGAGCCTCAACCAAGAGCCTGAGTACAACTAAGTATTCACTAACTCTCTTCCTTACTCACAGATACAGTTCAGTCATGGGCAGAACAGACATGCTCATGGGAATTCAGAAGGGAAAACTGTTAGCAATGAGATGGGTCTTATCCTTCATGAGGGAGCTGGTTACAAAATTCAGGCAAGGCAACCTCTGAAAAACAAACATGTCATACTTATGCAACAAGGAGATACCTCGCCCTGATAGAGCCAAAGAGGATGTTTGGAGTAGGAGAGGGATAGAGAAGATAATAAAGAGACCCGTAGATGGGTATGAACAGGAACACCAGCAGCAGATATATCTGTAAAGAACTGATACATCTTCCAGCAGCAGATACATCTTCCAGCAGCAGATACATGTTCTAGCAACTGATACATCTTCCAGCAGCAGATACATCTTCCAGCAGCAGATACATCTTCCAGCAGTTAATACATCTTCCAGCATCAGGGATTTCAGAAAGAGGTGAGGGCAAAGAACAAGAACCTGTGCCTATGGTTCGTGAGGTACAGGCATCCTTGGGGCTTTTGAGGCTTTATGTGACTCTCAGAAACCTTATGTCACCAACCTGGGTGGAGATGGAAGTTGTTGGGTAGAAATTTAGAAGTCCTCATTTGCAATAGAAGTGTCTGCCTTCTCACCACCCCTTAGCAGCCCAAGAAAGTTCTTCAGGCTCCAGCTTAGCAAGGCTTAAGCAACTGCTACGAATAAGAACAGGTTTATTTTTAAAGCAAAATCTCCCTTGTAGTTACAAAAATAAATCATATTCGGGCTGGCATGTAGCAAATTTGGTCGAGGGCTTGCCTAACTTTCATGACACCCTGGGTGTGGTACTCAGTGCTACATAAAACTAGGCATGGTTGCACACATCAATAGTTCCAGAACTCAGAGGTGGAGGCAGGAGGATCATAAATTTAAGGTCATCGTCATCCTCTGAACAGCAAGCATGAAGTTTGGGTCCACTTTGGGCTATATACACCCTATTCTGGAAACAAACAAACAAATAAATGACACTTGTAAAATTTCAAATAACCCAGGCAATAGTGGTACACACCTTTAATCCCAGCACTTGGGAGGCAGAGGCAGGTGGATTTCTGAATTGGAGGCCAGCCTGGTCTTCAGAGTAAGTTCCAGGATAGACAGGGCTACACAGAGAAACCCTGTCTCACCCCCCCCCCCAAATTCTTCAGATGGTTCCAGTCCCTCGAAGCCTCCCATTGCCTTTTAATAATCATATACCTCTCTCTCTCTCTTCCTCTTTTCCATTTTGGAATATTTTATCACTCCATAGAATTCCCTAGACATTCTTTATGGCTAAGCTGAATTCCACAGCACCAATGCATGGCATCTGGCTTACCAAGTCACTATTGAAGGACATCTGGACAGTGCTTATGGCCATTACACACAATCATTGTGAACATTTACAAAAAGGTGTATCTGTGAACATGAGTTTCCATGTCTGTGGGATAACTGCCCAGGAACATGATGGTTGGACCTCACAGCAATTGTATGCTCAGCTCAATTGTTTGTTTTAAAATTTTATCCATTTACTACTTTCATAGGTGGAGTGTATGAATGTGGAGGTCAGAAGACAACTTGAAGGAGTCAGTTTTGCTACATTGATCCTGGGTTTTAGCCTCAGGTTATCAAGCACCACTTAGCCATCTTACCAGCCTGTGTGCTGTTGGGTATTGGGCTATACACTGACAGTCTGGTCTCCAGTCAAGCTGAGGTGTAACCCCAAGACCCATTGATGATAATTGACTTACATGGGACAGAAGTTCTCTCATGTCTCCTGGAACTCTGGCTCCTGTCAAAGTTACTGCCCCCACAGCCCTCACAAGAGAAGCATGGCTTTAGTCAAATAGGCAATGCCCCAAGCTTCTGAACTTCAGGTTAAACTCCTCCCCAGTTACCTAGCAACAGTAAAGATAACAGCATACCTGAGAGGGGCTGTTTGGCCCCTCCTCATTCTCTTGCTCTCTTCCTCTTACTCCTCTTACACTTACTCTCCACTCTCCTCTCCCCTATCCTCTCTAACCTCTTACTCACTCCCTCTTACTCTAGACTTTCTTCTCTCTCTTCTTTTCCTCCTTCTCTCCTCTTGGCCATGTCTGGTGTCTCTCTCTTTCTACCTTTTCTCATGCTCCCTGCCTTTCAATAATAAAGCTCTAAAACCATAGACTGTCTCTGTTCATCTAAGTCTGCTGTGCTTACTCTCACCTGCATGGGAACCTCTCTCCCTCAGCCCTCACTCCAATAACCCCAGTGCTACAGAGTGGCGTCCCTGGGCCCCGGGTCAGGGGCTGTCCCTTTTCATCTACCACCACCACCACCCGCCTTCAAGTGAGATCAGTGGCTTAGATGCCCACCCGGGTCCGAGTGGAAAGCGTCTGGTAGTCCTTCTGCGACCTCTTGCCCAGAGCATAGGAGGAACTCTGGCCAGACGTGGGCTATCCTTCCTTCCCCCTCCTTCCCTTGCCCCTCTTTAGTACCCACAGTGTGCTATGTTTTGTTTCTTACAAAACAGCTAAACTGTTTTCTAGGAAGGTATATTAGGAGACTTGAACAGATAGCGAACCTATACAGAGACATAAAAGGGGGATTTATTATAGTGTCTTCCAGGCTGTGGTCTAGTTAGTCCAACAATGGCTGTCTACTGGTCCAGGAACCCAGTAGTTTTTCAGTTCATGGTGATGGACATCTCAGCTGGTCTTCAGTAGACACTGGAATCCTGAAGACATAGAAAGCCAGTGTAGGAATGAGCTTGCCAGTGAGAGCAAGGGCAAGCAGGCAAAGAGCAAAAGCTTCCCTTTTCCGTGTTCTTTCTATAGGCTGCCACAGGAAAGTGTAGCCAGATTAAAGGTGAACATTTTCATCTCAAAGGATCTAGATTACAGGTTGGTCTTCCTACCTCGGAAAACCTGGATTAAAAATGGGACTTCCCACTTCAAAAGAAAAAAAGGTCTCACAGGTGTTTCCAGCAGCTTGGGTTTTACTTCATTCCAGATGAAGTCAAGTTGACAACCAAAAGTTGCCAGTACAGGTGGCTGGGACATTTACATCCCCACCCACAATTTATGAGAAATTCAGTCACTGTGAACCTTTGCTAGTGTTTTGTGTGTCAGTGTTTTTATTTTAACTATTTTGACACATAAGCAATGATAGTTCACTATGGGGTTTATTGGATTTAAATACAAAGAGAAGGGTCTAGAAAGATGGCTCAGTGGTTAACAGCATTTTAGGCTCTTCCAGAGGACAGGAGTTCAGTTCCAAACACCTCCATCAGGCAGCTCCCAACCAAGTGTAAGGTCAGCTCCAGGAAACCAATCCCCTCTTTACCTTCTTTGTGCACTACATTCAATTGCAAGCATCTGTGTCTGTGTGTATATATATATGTGTGTGTGTGTGTGTGTGTGTGTGTGTGTGTGTATACACACACACACACACAAATTTCTACATAATTAAATATCAAAGAAAATTTAGATAAAACATTCACTGATGTAAAATGTCCAGGGAAACCGTTTTTATGCATTCATGCTAGAGGTGTACAGTGCATGTGTGTCTGCTGCCTGTGGAGGTCAGAAGAGAGCATAAACCCCACCCTCCTCATCTGGAACTGGAGTTACCATGGTTGTGAGCAGGTGCTGGGAATCAAACCTGGGTCCTCTGCAAGAAAAACAAGGACTTTCATTGATCCATCTCTCTTGTCCTGGAGAACTTGTTGGTTTTTGTATGTTTGTCTGGATTTTTTGTTGTAGTTTTTGTGTTTGTTTTTTGGATGTGTGTGTGGTTAGTTGGTTGGATTTTGGTTTTTCAAGACAGGGGTTTTCTGTGTAGCCCTGAAGATACTCTTGAAACCCGCTGTGTAGACCAGGCTGGCCATGAACTCAGAGATCTGTCTGCCTCTTCCCCACACTCCAAGTATTGGGATTAAAGGTGAGAGGGCAGCCACCACCATCACCACAGCCTGGCTGAAAAAGCTTGTCTTTTATCTGCATGCTCAGGTGCATTCTTTAGTTTTCTTAGTTTATTTAGTTTTCTTTAGAGTCTTTCATTTTCAGGTTAGACTTAACTTTCTGTCTTTAGGGTCCAGTCCCCTGAGGTGCCGGGAGCAAAGCCCTGCCAATGCAAGACATTTTTCAGTTGATTCATGATAAAATTAAACCATCTCTGTTCATCTGCTCCCCACCTCCTTAGAGTTATTGCTGATCTCCCTGACACCCACACAGTCATGTGTGGATCTATGGAGGATAACCTCTCTCCAGTATTAACTGAACATGGCTCTTCATGGTCCCCAAATGCCAATAAAAGCAACATCTAACTCACTGAACTACTTTGCTTAGTGTTGCTGCACTAAACACTATGATCAGGAGCAACTTGGGGAGGCATGATTTCATTTCATTTGGCAGCTCAGAGTCCATTATGAAGGAAAAGAAGGCAGAAACCCAAGCAGGGCAGGGACCAATAGGCAGGAACTAAAGCAGAGACCATGGAGGAGGGCTGCTTATGGTCTTGCTCCTCACAATGTCCTTGGCTTGCTTTTTTATTTTTATTTTTTGAGACTTATCTATTATAAGCGTATGTATGTATTTATTTATTTACTTACTTATTGCTTGTTTGCATAAGATGTACATGCTATGTCCAAAGCAGCCATGAGAGGGCTCCAGATCCCCTGAAACTGGAACAACAAATGGTTGTGAGCCACCATGTGTATTCTGAGAGTTGAAACCAGGTCCTCTAGAGGAGCAGCCAGTGTTAACCACTGAGCCATCTCTCCATCTCCTCAGATAGCATTTGTTATACAAGACAGGTCCACTAATCACAGTGGCTGGGCCATCCCACATCAACCATTAATCAATACAATGTCTAAAAGACTTGCCTACAGGCCATCTGATAGAGGCATTTTCTCAATTCAAGATCTTGCTTCTTAGATGACTCTAACTCATGTTAAGCTGACAAAACCACTAAACAGCACACCCCCTATCAAAAAGCTAAGAAAATCCATCTTGTTTTACAGGTGAGCAAGCTGGAACCCTTACAGGGTGTTGCAACTCACCACAGACTAAATATTGATGGATGTCAGAATCCCAGAATGTGTGTCTGTGGTACAGCTGATGTCTTCTATCTGTCCAGTTGTCTGTCCGGTCTATCTGGACACCCTTTCTAATGTCCAAACCACAAGTTTCTTTCAGGCTACAAGGACTCTCTCTGATCACTGATTTGAGTATCCAGACTGAATCTGTCTCGGTCAAACAAGGAAAAACCTTTGACTGTTCCCTGTGCCTGAGGATGTAATAAACTCTCTAAGCCGAGTCAGATCCACCTAGTGGGAAACTAAATAGCTCTCCCTGGCTCCTGTTAGGACCTGGGGCTCGGGCACAGGAATGCAAAGACAGATCCATCCCAATTCCCCTTCTCAGGTGCCCTACCTGGCTGTTTCCTTCCTTCTAACTCAGGAGCACCGCTCCTCAGTCCCTTACTTCTCTAATCCTCCTTCCCAAGTGAACACAGTCAACATAGATTTTCACACTAAGACACATGACTACCAGCCCTGATGTGAGGTAAGATCAGTAAAGTAGAATGTTGAAGAATATTCATGAGGCCTGGCAAGATGTCTTTAGTGGGCAAAGGAGCTTATTACCAAGCTTAATTGATCCTGTGGACAAATGTGGTGGAAGGAGAGAACTCTAGCAAGTTGTCCTCTGACCATGCACACCACCCATGTATACAAATACATGAACAAAATGTTAAAAAAAAAAAGACAACTGTGGGCAGGTTCCAGGCCTCAAGGTTCTGTTCAAATCCCCGTATGCTGGGAATGTTTAAATCATCTGGGTGATTGTAGTATGGCTTCAAGGATGAAAATCAACTTCACAATCTGAATAAAAAACTGAATAGTAGAGGGGGCATAACTACTCCTAAAGCATGGGGAAGGTTTTTATTTTAGCTATAAGGAAGAAAGCAGACAGAGGAAAGAGGCCAGACTGAACTTGCCGACAGACTAAACCATGTGAGAAGAGAGGGAGGAAGAGAGAGAGAGAGAGAGAGAGAGAGAGAGAGAGAGAGAGAGAGAGAGAGAGAGAGAGAATCACTGACCAAGAGAGGTGGCCAGCGCCAAGAGAACAGCATAACCCAAATGGCTGAGTTATACAGGAATCAGGCTTGGGGAAGGGAATCTAAAATCTAGCTCCCAGGAAGGAGAAGTTTAGGGTAGGGGATGGTGTGAGAAGTGCTAGGAAGAGCCATAGGTACTGAGGGATGCTGGGAGAGCTGGGAGGAACCATAGGTACTGAGGGATTCTGGAAGAGCTGGGCTGAGCCATAAGTACTGAGGGATGCTGGGAGAGCTGGGAGGATCCACAGACACTGAACAACACTCCTCCCTGGTCTCCTAGAGACCCTAAGTCTATTCTTGGATGGTGTGCTCATGTCTTCCCCTGAGCATGGGGGCCTGGACTCTGGAAGGTAGATTCTGCTGTCAAGGGAGGCAGTAGGGCTAGTGACAAGTTTCTTCTGCCCTATAAAGCAGAAGTTTTTGTACCTGTATCTGTCTGCCACTGACTCTTCCTTTAAGCAAAAACCCTTCTGGCTTTTAGAAACTGAAATCCCAGAACTACGGTCCTAGCCACCTTGTACAGTGCCTAGGTCCTGGCCCTGGCCCTGAACTGGGATTTTATTGTGAAAAGGAGGCAAGAATCCTCCCTGGGGTGGCAGACATCAGAAGAAAGATCTAACTACCCCCCTCTACCATCAGAGAATGTTCAGAAGCCACAGCTGGGCAGCAGGGTCCTGAGAGGACAAACACCACTGTACACAGTGGACACGTGGTTCTGGCTGTGTAGTGCCTGACCTAGTCTGGGCCCCTCTGAAGATCTGGGAGTCACCCATATCTCACAAATAAACTCCCTTACTACTTCCATTAGCCAAATTAGGATGCTGCTTCCTTGGAACAAAGAGCCCGTTGGCTGTGAAGTCAGAGGAAGGAGGAAAAACAAAAAAATGAAACAAAACAAAGCAAAACAAAAAAAACAAAGCAAAACAAAACACTTGTCCTTCATGGGACCAGCCAGTCTGAAGAGCATGCTCAGATCTAGGGAGGGTTATGGGTGATCTTCAAGCCATCTCCTGGCCTGTAGGCTGGTCAGTCTTCAGTAGCCAGAGAGGCAGCAATGTGCCTGAGGTTGGGTCTCCTGGAATGCAGCTCCGTGGGCCTCGCCCCAGGCCACAGCATCACAGTACTGGAGTGTGGCATCTTAATTCCTATACCTCTCCTGTGGCATTTCCTTTGGGAGCTGAAGCTTGAGAGCCTTGGTCTTAGACTTCAATGCAATCCTGGAGCAGCCCTTGAGAAGGCAGGGCTCTCTTAATGAAAAGAGACTGAAGTCTCCCAACATAAAAACCTTCATTTTTCAATGAGAAAACTGAAGCTGGATAGCCAAGTGTTTTATTCAAGAGCCATTGATTTGTGAGAATGGGAGTGTAGACCATAGGATACTAGAAGACAGGAGCATTGTTCTGAGAAGAGGGAGCCCACAGCAATCACTCTAGATTGCACCCCACTAGAAAAGCACAGAGTTCATTGTGTAGATAGGGCAGGTTGGAGATGCAAACTCTGTGCGAGTTATCAGATTGGAAAGCAGGAAGAAACTGTGACTGTCGTGGGAAGGCCAAGGTTGTTCTAAAGACACACTTGTGCCCTCCCTTCAGCTTTCTGAGAACCGTGATAATGGACCCCAAGGAACTGGAATTTTCACCAGGAATTTCAAGCTGACATAAGGAAAGTGCTGGGACCCTGACACTATCTAGAACAGGAGTCTGTCTCTACTGCTGACAGCCTGCCGGACAGATATGGGGAAGGGTTGTGTGTTGAGGAGGGACAAAGATGGGTCTACCACGAGCTGAATCCTGACCACAATTGCCAAACCTAAACACATCTGTAGTCAGGAGCAGAGAGAGATGAATCCTGGTGCTCAGTTGCTTTCTCCATTTTATTCAGCCCAGAATCCCAACCTACAGAAGGGTGCTATCAACACTTAGGGTAAATCTTTCCTTTTATATGGTGCTACCTAGAAATTCCCCTGCAGATGTGTCCACAGGTTTATCGTCTAGGTAATTCTAGATTCCATCAAGTTGACAATCATTATTCACCGTCAAAGAGCCATTAGTGAGTAGGTGGTGATCCTCGTTAGTGGGAGCACTGGATGTGGAGTCAAGGGACCTTGTTCTTGCAATGTCCTTGCTGTTAGTCACCCTTGTGGAAAACAGCCAGACTCTGCTGTCCTTCTTGCTTAGCCCTGGGTTCCAGCACCATATAAAATGGGTTTGGAGGTACATGCCTGTGATGCTAGCACTTGAAAGCAGTTTGTTATTGTTTGTTTTTCAAGACAAGGTTTCTCTGTGTATCATTGGCTATCCTGGAACTCACTCTGTAGACCAGACTGGGCTCCAAATCAGAGATTCAGCTGCCTCTGCCTCCTGAGTGTTGGGATCAAAGTCCTGCACCATCACTGCCCAGCTCAAGATTATCTTTATATCAGGCCAGCCTGGGATGCATAAGACTCTGTCTCAAAAGACAACAAACAAACACAAAACCCAGCATCTCCCATAACTGTAGTTAGTTTAAGATGACTATACCATTCATCAGTGTCTTCTTCACTTCCTGGGGCTATTGTTTAAAAAAAAAAAAAAGGTTAACAGTTAGGGTGACTCACATGGTAATGTATCATCTTAGCATTCTAGAATCTAAGGGCCGAGATCAAGGTGCTGAAGGGGTTGATTCGATGTGAGGCCATGTACTGGCTGGTGTTGTGATGTCAACCTGGCTAGGGTTATCACAGAGAAAGGAGCTTCAGTTGGGAAAGTGCCTCCATGAGATCCAGCTGTGGGGCATTTTCTCAGTTGGTGATCAAGGGGGAGGGCCTATTGTAGGTGATGCCATCCCTGATCTGGTGTTCTTGGGTTCTATAAGAAAGGAAGCTGAGCAAGCCATGGAAGCAAGCCAGTAAGTGCCACCCCTCCATGGCCTCTGCATCATCTCTGGCTTCCTGACCTGCCTGAGTTCCAGTCCTGACTTCCTTGGTGATGAACAGCAATGTGGAAGTGTAAGCTAAATAAACCCTTTCCTCCCCAGCTTGCTTCTTGGTCATGATGTTTGTGCAGGAATAGAAACCCTAACTAAGACAAGCCTGGAGGCCGAATTTTGCCCAAGCCTCTCTTTGGCTTGTGTTTAGCTATCTTCCTGTGTCTTCCTTCTTCTATCTGTATTTGCTTCTGGGTCCAAATTTCCTTTCCTATGAATCAAATGGAGCAAAAGTCCTTGTAGGCTGAAGGGATGACAAGGGGGATAGAGTGCTTGCTGTGTGAGCTTGAGGTCTGGTATCTTTTTCCCAGGACCAGCATAAGAAGCCAGGAGTGGCCCTGTGAGCCCAGCACTGTGATGGGAGGAGACAGGAGGATCACTAGGATCACTGGCCACCTGCCTAGCACCAACTTCAGTGAGATAACCCCTGCCTCATACATTAAAAAAGTAATTTTTAGAAGTCCTTGATTGTAATGACTTTTAAACCAAACTGAAAATGAAAAAGAAGAAAGACAAATTTTTCTTCTCAGAAAGACACGGATGCTATTAGGACACACACACACTGTGGTCACTTCAGCCAAGATCTTATTTCTAAATAAGGTCACACACTGAGGCATTGGGGCCAACTTCTTCATAGCTCTTCTCTGGGGAATACAGGATGTTAAATGATTTCCGGGTGTAAGCACAGAGTGCATGCGGGGAGCACGGGATTACAGTGACAAGCCTAGATTCTAAGTTTCAGCTCTGTACTGTGTGAACAAGCTGCTGACAAGAGGATTCAGGACCTGTACTCACTGGTTGTTGGTCACTGTCTTCTGAGTTGAAGGTTTCCTAGAGTTTGGGCAGGAGGCACAGGTGGCATGCATAAGATTGCAAGGGTTTGCCACCCCTGATTTGTGTGATTTCTCTTCACTGGGCCATGGGTGTATAAGAAGTACTTGGTAACTTTTTTCTTTCTTTCTTTCTTTCTTTCTTTCTTTCTTTCTTTCTTTCTTTCTTTCTTTCTTTCTTTCTTTCTTTCTTTCTTTCTAACAATACCCTACTCTGGTACTAATTTCAGTTTCTGCCATAGTTACTTTTCTCTTAGTGTGATAAAACACTGACCAAAAACAATGTGAGGACAGAGTATTTATTTCAGCTTACAGTTTATGGGCCATCTGGAAGGGACGTCAGGCCACCAACCCAAGGCAGGAACCTGGAGGTTTGTGGACTGCTTCCTCGCTTGCTCCCCCTGGGTTGCTCAGTTTGCTTTTTTTTTTTTTTTTTTTTTCTCAGCCTTAGTCCATGGTGATCTGATGAGGTGCATGGAATTATTTCAGTCTTCTTGTATCTGTTGATGCCTGTTTTGTGACCAATTATATGGTCAATTTTTGAGAAGGTATCATAAGGCACTGAGAAGAGGGTATATTTTTTTGCTTTAGGATGTCAGTTTGCTTTTTTTATATCCCCAGCATCACATCAATTGAAATCAAGAACATGCTGGATGGTCTTGCTTATAAGCAGTCTGATAGAGGCATTTTTTTCAGTTGAAGTTCCCTCTTCTCAGATGGCTCTAGCTTGTGCCAAGTAGACAAAAAACAAAAAAAGCAGACAGGGATTCTGTCACACATCTTGCAATAATAATAAATGTATAAAATGTACTTTTATAGAGCCATAGAGTAGTAAGGACTTAGTGAGCTGTCCTGTGGGAGCTTGGAAGGGAATATTGAGAGCAATGCAGACAATGGAGGCCTGGCTTGTGGGATTTAAGAGGGATATTTGAGAATCCCTTGAAGACTCGATCAGGGCAGTGTGTATAGTATATTTGAATTAGAATCTGTGGGTCTTGTCAATTTGAGTTGAAAATTTTGGTGTGATTAATAAGAAACCAGTACCATTAAACTGAAACCTTTGCTTTACTGGGAAAATAGAGAACTGATCAAAAGTAGCTGGAACTGAGAAATTAGTGGTAATTAAGAAGAGACTATCATCGTTGAGGTGAGGTTTGGGAGTGTTTCCTTAGAGTAAGCACACTAAAGCTGTTGTTCAGAGGGAGCCAAGCCCATAGGCCATGCTGGTAGCCAACTCAGTAATGATTCAGAGTCTCTCACATCTAACTGGTTTTGAAGACACAGTGGGGTCATGGAAAACAGCTCAAGCTTGGCACTCTGAGAGGCCAGCAGAGGTCATCAGTGAAAGTGCAGCCTCAGCTGTGGTGGAAACCAAAAGACTGAAGGAGCCATGAAGGGAGGCTGAGGCTTGGCACCATATGTCAGGGTCAGGGTCCCTGAAGAGAGACCAGGAGGCTATGTGAAGGTGCAGCTTTTAGAGCCCCCAGCAGATGCAGATGTCAGGATGGTGAGGCTACTGCCCATGAGAGCAGAAGCTATAGAGTGGAGCAGGCCTGAGCCTATGAGTTGAGTTGAATTGTGTGTGTTAGAAATGTCAGAACTCAAGAAGTGGAGTTGCATAGAATCTCTGGAGCCCAGAAGTTCATGAGTGCCAGGCACTGGGTACTGAGTTATTTGCATGGTGAGAGTTTAGCTTTGTTTTGTTCAGACTGTGGCTACACCCTGTGTCTTCCCTCATGAAATGAGAAAATATTTTTTTTATTTCACAGCAGTCTACAGTTTAAAGAAATTGACCTTTTAAAAAATTCTGTATTTTTAAAAAGACTTTGTATGTATGTGCACCATGTGTGTGCTTCATGGCTGTGGAGACCGAAAGAGCACATATGATCCTCAAAGCTGAATGGCAAACAGTTGTGAGCTGCCATATGGATGTGGGAACTGAACCTGGTTCCTCTACACGAGCAAAAAAAAAAAAGTCTCCTCACTGCTAAGCCATAACTCCAGTCCTCTCTACTTGTTCTTCCACATCATCTTTCACTTCAAAAGTACACTGTAATCTGAGTCATCTGAATGTTGTCATCATAGGAGAATTCGTTGCAGGAACAAAAAGGAAGTGTTCCTCACTGTGAGCACTCTGGAGTGTCAAATGGGGAACCAGGGCCATGACTGCTTATGGAAAGAAGACAGTGCCATAGCTACTTTGCTATTGCCATGATAATACACTGACCAGATGAGTAAATGTACATTTAGAGTTAAAATAAATGCCTAAGAATAGGCAGAGATGACTGAAGAGATGAATGGAGAGATGACTGGAGAGATGAATGGAGAGATGGATGAAGAGATGAATGGAGAGGTGGCTGGGATGATCAGTGCTCAAAGACAGCTGTCCACGTTCTTTCATCTAAGGTGGTGGTTCTCAAACTGCGGTGTCCCCCAATCAGATATCCTGCATATCAGATACTTGCATCAAGATTCATAATATAAGCCGGGCGTGGTGATGCACACCTTTAATCCCAGCACTCAGGAGGCAGAGGCAGGCAGATTTCTTAGTTCAAGGCCAGCCTGGTCTACAAAAGTAGTTCCAGGACAGCCAGGGCTATACAAAGAAACCCTGTCTCCAAAAAACAAACAACAACAACAAAAAAAAGATTCATAACGTAGGAAAATCACAGTTAAGAAGCAGCAACAAAATAATTTGTTGGTGGGGGGTTACCACAATGTGAGGAGCTGCATTAAACGGTCGCAGCATTGAGAACCTCCACTCTAAGATGAAGGTGCTGCTTCTGTATAACTCTATTTACACCACAGGTTTACTGCCTGCAGATGCATAATAAAATCATGGACTTAGAGTCACAAGCACGAGGATGTAAAGAGGCTCAGAGTAAGCAGAGGCCCTTGGTGAGCACCATGCTTGGCTCTCAAGAGCTGAGTGATACTAGCCTGGAGAACAGGCCATTTGCTAGAGGAACGAGGGCCTGTCTGCCACAGCACATCAAGGGAACAGCAAGCTGTTGTCATTACATGCACTTTGCATGGATGTTTTCTCTTACTTCACAGGACTCTCGATCCATGCTACAGAAAAGGAAATTGAATTCCAAGCACTTTTTGTCTTTTTGTTATATCAGGAAATGAAAGCATGGCCTCATGTGCACTATGCAAGCACACTACCCTCAAGCTATACCCTTGTGCTCATTTTTATTTATCTTGAGATAAATAAGACAAATAAGGCTCACTATGTTGACTAGACAGGCCTTGAACTTGCAATCCTCCTGCATCAGCCTCCCGTGTAGTTGGCATAACAATCATATCCTAGACTGGGGAAATGCCAGAATGTGAAGTGTTTTGCTCCAGAGCACAGGGATATGTGGTGGGCAGGGATTCCTAGGATCTTTGATTAATTTTAGATTTTATCCTTTCCCTGGGATCTCCTACTCTGCAGAGATGAAAGCAGACAGGTCCCAGAATTTGTGTAGTGTCTCATCAATACCAATAGATTCTCCAGGCTTCATCTTTTTCTTTTTACTTGAGACAGTCACACTCTGCAGCCAGGCTAGGCTAGTGTGAACTTCCTCATGTAGCTGGCCTTGAACTTGTGACAATGTTTCTGCTTCAGCTTCCCAAGTGTTGAGTCTGCAGGTGCAAGTCACTGGGCCTGGCAGCCATGTCACTGCTGGCTGTTAAAGGGCCTTAGTTACCTTTCTATTACTGTGCTAAACACCATGACCAAGACAACTTATAGAGGGTTGGAAGGTATGCTGGTAGAGTGAAGGGATGGCAACAGGCCACTGAGGCAGCTCCTGGAAGATCACATCTTGATTTTGCAAGTAAGAGGCAGAGAAGAAACACTGGGAATGGCAGGAGTCTTCTGAAGCTTAAAGCCCACCCCCATAACACACCTCATCCAACAAATCCACACCTTCTAATCTTTCCAAGCAGTTCCATCAACTGGAGCCCAAGTATTTAAATATATGAGACTATAGGAGCCACTCTCATTCAATCCACCATACTAGGATGGACTGCAGATATATTTTCAAATAGAGGTGATTCCAGGAGTCCCTTTCTCATCAGGACTTGTTCATTAAGATATTTGTGCCTAGGCTTCCTGTCTACTGAATAGTTTGAAAATCATACTGGTTTGCCTAACAACAAATCCCCAACAAACTGAATTTCTCAAGAGGGATCCAGGGACATTAACAAAATCTGAGTCCAAGGCTGGATTATTTGCTCTTTAAGATTAGATTTAGCCAGAACAAACTGGGTAACCTGCAGTGAATAATTGTTACCCCCAGACCACTTAGCCATTGGGCCAGTAATTCCTGAAAACAGATTCTCCTTACAATGCCTGTATAGCTCCCAGGATCCAGACACCAGTGAGACAGTCCCTTCCCCCAGGGATTTCACAGTCTGGTGGAGACAGACAAGGGACCAAGGAAAATATAGGAAGCAAGCAATGAAACAGTCTATAGTAGGCTGGGTGACCTTCAGAGGGCATGGACCATGGTGAGGATGAGGGGGCAAAGGCCCGGGAGGCTGGAAGAGCCAGCAAGTTTCAATAGGGAAGATGCTTGTGCGAAATAGAGAGCACAGATTATAGTTCTTTAGTCCTTGGTTGAGGTATGGACGACTGAGGGAATAAATGGGCATCCCCAGAACTTCAGGGCACTCTCTAGGAGATTACTGAGATCCTGGCTCAGCCTCCATCCAGGTCACTTTTGCTGGTTACTGCCCTGCTCCCTCCATCTCCCATCCTACTGATAACAGTTTGTCCTGTAGAATGTGTCACCTCAGCTCTAAGAGGCAGTGATAGGGACATTTCATAGCTCTGTTGCCTTGGATGAACACAGTGTCTGGAAGGCAATGGCCTCACCATGCTCTGCAGTGTTGTGAACAAATGTGTAAGTAAGTGAAAGAATGAGCAAGTGGGTCAGAGAATGGAAGGTGCAGTAAGCCGTGCACAGACACTTGTGTTATTGTCATGATGGTTTTAGGGAGGTGAGATCACAGGTTGTCCTGGTTAGGACACCATGACTAAAAGCAACTTGGGGAGGGAAGGGTTTGTTTGGCTTACACTTGCACATGTAGTTAGTTCATCATCAGAAGAAGTCAGGACAGGAAGTCAAACCGATCTGGACCCAGGAGGCAGGGCCTGATGCAGCAGCCATGAAAGAATGCTGCTTTCTTGCTTGCTTCTCATGGCTTGCTCAGCCTGCTTTCTTATAGATCCCAAGACCACCAGCTCCGGGAAAGTTACCACTCACAATGAGCTGGGTCCTTCTCTATCAATCATTAATTAAGAAACTGCCTTACAGATGGAGGCATTTTCTCAATGGAGGTATTACCCCATCCCCAACATGACTCTACTTTCTGTCAAGTTGACATAAGGTAACCAGCATACACATGATCTTAGGGAGCAGAGAATGAGTTTCAATTGCTGAGAACAGAGGAAGAAATTGGGTATTGGTGGTGGTGTTAGTGGTGTTGGCAGTGTTGTTGTTGTTGTTGTTGGTGGTGGTGGTGGTAGAGTCAGTCAGGACAACATGCTCTTGAGAACAGCATGTAACCTCTGTTCTGGGCTTCTTCAGTATCAGATAAGGGACCGTGCTTTTCATGAAATCCTGAAACAGGGTCTGATCACAAGTTCAGTGAGGAAAGCCAGCATCCAACTTGAGCTCTTGACCTCTGGGCTCTCCCAGCCTATACACGATCGAGTGGAGTGTGGTACAGGTGTCCAGGGAACCCTCAACTGGAAGCCTGCTTGAGATACATAGGGTGAAGGTATCAGAGGCCCAGGGAACAGTCTGGATTTTATTCTATCTCCTCTCATCCCATCTGCCTTAGGTGTCTTTATTAATCCTGGGGACTGAGTGGAGAGTTGTCTCCCAAAAGAGTGGAGACCATCCTGAGAGCATGATGCTCCAACAGTGAGCTAGCCTGGGGTAACACACTGTGTGTTTTGTTTTGTTTTGTTTTGGAGACAGGGTTTCTCTGTATAGCCCTGGCTGTCCTGGAACTCACTTTGTAGACCAGGCTGGCCTTGAATTCAGAAATAAGCCTGCCTCTGCCTCTGCCTCTGCCTCCCAAGTGCTGGGATTAAAAGCGTGTGCCACCACTGCCCGGCTTAACACATTTTGTCTTACCCAGCGAGCTAGCCTGGGGAAACAAATTGTGTCTGTCTTTCTTCCCTGACAGAAAAAGCCTATGACTGCTTCCCTGCCAGATGACATCTGTGAGTAAAGGATGCTGAGAATTCTGATGTCACCTCTGTAAAGCTCTGTCAGGACAGCCCCTGCTCTCAGGTGCCTGTGGGAATCTCTGGGGCTTGTTTTTAGATCTTAAAAGATTCTATGCACACACACTGTTGAAGGTGAATCACCTGGAAAGTGGCAGACTGAGACATCTTTGTTCCTGTTAAATGACACATGGGTGTCCTTTAAAAGAGAATGAAACCGGCATGTTTTGATGGGAAAAACACATGAAGAATGCAGCTGTTTTTTTCCCAAACAGCCATCAGCCCATCTACTTTATGCCAATGAGGGGAAACGCACCCAAAGCTCCCAGTTGACCTTCCCCATGAGGATCTTGTGTCCTGGTCCTGGGCCCAGAGTGGGGGTGGGGTGGGTGAAGAGCCTGGCCCTGGTGGCAAAGGGAAACAGCTTTCCCAGGGCTGTTTAGAAAAGGTGCTGTGTCTACAGTCTGCGGTGCTTGAAGGTGAATCACTTTCTGTAGCAGGATAATAGATAATCCTGAGTCCCCTTATGGAACATTTACTATATGTACAACACAGTTCTGTGCATTGTACAACCAAGTTTCCTAGCCTCCCAAAGGAAGAACCAGGGCTCAGAAAGAGTTAGAGACTTGCCAGGGTCACATAGAGGACGTCTCTGTGGGGACAACCAGGCAACTAGATGCAGTGCCTCTCTAGAGTAGCAGGTCTCAACATGTGGGTCATAACCCATTTGGCAAACCTCTATCTCCAAAAATATTTACACTACAATTTGCAACAGAAGAAAAAAATAGTTATGAAATAGCAAAAAATATAGTTGGGTGTCACCACCATATAAGGAACTGTATTTAAGGGATGAACTATATTTAAGGATGGCAGCATTAGGAAGGTTGAGAGCCACTACTCTAGACTGTACCTGATGGATAAATATTTACTTAGATTTTATTTATTTTTTGTGGATGGGTGACTTGCTTGCATGTATGGATTTGCTCGCGTGTCTGCTGACCACTGGGGTCAGAAGAAGGCATAGGATCCCCCGGACCTGGAGTTACAGATGGTTGTAAGGGGCCATGCAGGTGCTAGGAATTGAACCCAGGTCCTTTGAAAGAACAGCTAGTGTTCCTGACTACTGTGCCTTCTTTCCAGCCCTTCACTTAACCTTTCTAATGTTGAAGGTGGATGATACTGTTATTGGAGGAGACAATCAGTAAACATGAGCTGATCTGGATAGTGGTATGTCCTAAACATCTGCCTCCAGGTATATGTACAACACAGTTCTGTGTGTTGTACAAACAAGTTTCCTAGCCTCCCAAAGGAAGAACCAGGGCTCAGAAAGAGTTAGAGACTTACCAGGGTCACATAGAGGATGTCTCTGTGGGGACAACCAGGCAGCAAGATGCAGTGTCTTCACTCAGGCTTCGAGCCCTCTGAGTGCAGTGGTTGGGTGGAGAAGCAGAGGAAGCAGCCAAGGTTTCTATGGGCCTCCAGCACATCCTGATCCATTGTTATGAGAACTACCTGAATGTAGAGTGATGGTAAATGTGTCCCTCCTATACACATAGCCAACAGGAACCCATCAGCTGTGAACCACAGTAGTCCATGCCAAGCACAGACTAATGCCGGCAGTAGTTCCTGCAATTGTCAACCTTGGTTTCATCAAATTGTCCTGGGTTTCCAGGAGGTTTCCAGGCAATGTGGCTGGTTTGTATCAACCTCTTTGAATGGGGGAAATCCATGTTGACAAAGGGGAAGCTACAGAAAATCACAGTGAAGGAGCAGGAAGCAGCTCTCTGATTTCTGGCCCCAAGTGTAAGTTATCCAGGTCTGCATAACTGGTCCTGGTCCTGAAACTCTCTCCTTGATTCCTTAATAGGAAAAAAGTGATATCCACATGGAGGAGGGGTTTCTTATAAATGACTTGCTCTGGGTGGGCTTTCTTGACCGCTTTACCTCCTCTCCTTGTTGGGAGTGTTTCCCTCTCTCCTTACTCTAACTAGGGAAGTCCTATAGAAAGTCCTTAACACCCACTGGGGGGCCAGAGAGACAGCAGTAGGCTGCCCTGCATGCCCTTGTGTGGTGATGGCATCAAAGCCAGAATTCAGAACAATCAGTGCCACGCTTCCTATTATTCTGCCTCTTCATTACCCCGTAACTGAGTGCAACTCCAAGGTCTTGCCTCAGGAAGCCAAGCATATGGTAGCATCTCTGTGACTCCCCTGTCAGCACTTCTTAGTGGGCAGGTAGGCCTGAAAGCCAATCAACATAAGTTTCTGTAATTAAGTCCCTTAGAATAGGACTTTGATCTCTCAGAAGAGAAAGAGCCCTGACTAATACAGAGGGATTTTAGACAGTATGTGGAATGCTGAGCAGTGTGAACTGGTGGGAACTGGAGACCCCTGGGAGGTGTTGGAGCCTAAAGGGACATCCTCATATGTGTTCTGTCACCCAGAGCATCTCCTCGGTGCTCCTATGAGTGTGTTCCTGTGTTGTGTCCCTATTCCAAGTGTGATCCTTTCTAGGAACACCCTCTAATCTTCAGTTAACTGCTGATCATATATAAGACACTGTGTGAAGTCCTTATCCAAATAAGATGTTTACAGCAACACAGAGGCAAAACCTGTATTGTTAGAAAAATCAGAGTGGTTGAACCAGCTTCAGGAGTTCCAGAAGTCTGAACAGAGATATAAATGTCCCTTTGGATGACTCTGAGAGCCCAGTTCTGAGGCTGGAAGGTGACAGGAAGAACAGGCAGGGTGGTCTGGTGCCTCACCAAGCTTGGGAAAAGACAGGAGAGACCCACTAAGGAAGACAGGTGTGTGCGTATGTCTGCTTGGGGACAACTTGATTGCGACTCTGTGAGCAGCAGTGTCATTACAGGAGAGGCTCATGACAAACATTGAGGATAATGGGCAGGTAGCTTTGTCACATGACCCTTGAGCATCAGGTATGGAGGCATTTCTTACCTGTGGGCTGAATTGGGGCACAGTGTCTAGGCAGAGCTTGAGAACTGAAGGATGAGGTCAAGCCCACCTTTGCTCTGCGATAATGAGTGTGCCACTTTGCCTTTCTGAACTACAGAGGGCATATTAGTGCCTGCTCCCATTTTGTGTACCTACAGGTAAACCAGATAAAATCTTGTCACTCCTTGCATACCATTTGCATATCTGTTACTAAGGTAGCAATAAAAAGGTACAAAATGGGTAAGCACATTTTTACAAAAACCTGAAAATATATGTAATAGCAATTTGTGGACTGGAATGTGGGGACCATCCCATTTTCTGGGATGACTACAAAGACAGATGGAGTTTGGGGTCTAAATCATGGAAATAACCTTGCAGGTCTAAGTTAAACCCAGGCCTGAGGATAGGATGAGAGTTTGGACAGGCTTTCTCTACTGCATGCTGCTGCTGTCCCAAGGCAACGCTGTCACTCAGGAAGCATGGCATGTAAAACTTCATCTGTTCCATGAAAAGTCAATTATCTCTTCCCAGACATTGCCTTCCCTGGGTGATAGGTGGGAGCTATTAGCGTGCCCTTGGCAAAGACCTTGCCATGTTTTAATTCTGTCTTTCTGGCTGGACTGTCCCTGGCCCAGACCCCTCTGGGGACCCAAGTCTGGGATCTGCCGACTCTGTGGAAACTTCCCAAACTCACTTAGACCCCCAAAGTCTCTCCTGAGGGCTGTGCAGGGACCTCAGTGCCCTTGGCTCTTCTTACTCTCCTATGTGGTTTTGTTAAATCATCTGTGATCAGAGCAGTTTATACCAAGAACTTTAACAGCAGGAAATGAAACAAATACCTCCCCGATGTGGGCAGAGCCCTGTGCTGGTTCCTTTTTTTGCAGAGCAACCCTGGACATCTTCACCTTGTGACCATGACAATGGAGCAAGCTAGTTGCTGAGACCTATTTGAGATCACATTCTATTTTAGTTAGCTCAGGCAGGCAGTTGTGGATAGTCTCAGTGGGAATGACTGACCATCCAGCTTCCACAGAGAAAACTTTAATGGTCAAGCTAGGAAGAGGGGGGTCGGTGGGGGTGGCCAGGCTGCAAGGCCAGGCCTACTCCTGGCTTTTTCTCTGGGAGAAGTAACATTTTGGTATCACTATCCTTCTTCTTGGTAGTTAGCTCACAGAGCCAGCTGACCTTGTTTGTAAGGTGTGCATGGAGAGCCTACCTCACAGATAGTTAACATGGTGAAGTATGACAGAACACAGGCCACCTCCTTTCTGTAGTGGTTTGAAATAGAAATATCCCCTAGAGCAGTGCTTCTCAACCATCCTGATGCTGTAAACCTTTAATACAGTTCGTGATGTTGTGGGGACCCCCAACCGTAAAAGTATTTCACTGCTAATTCATAACTGTAATTTTCCTACTGTAGTGAATCATAATGTAAATATCTTATTTGTGATCCATATGAAAAGGTCATGTGACTCCCCACAAGGGGTTGCCACCCACAGGTTGAGAACCACTGCCCTATAGGCTCAGGGATTTGAACAGCAAATCTCCAGTTGGTGGTGCTGTCAGAGGAAGTTCAGGAGGTATAGCTTTGCTGGATCAAGCATAGAATAGGGGTGGGCTTTCAGAGTTTATAAATGCTCCCCACGTCCACTTTTGCTCTTCTCTTCTTTCTGAATGGGGTTGAAGATGAGATCTTTCAACCTCCTCTTCCTCCCTCTGTGCCTGTCACTTGCTGCTGTGCATTCCTGCCATGAGACTAGTATCCCACTGTAGCTATGAGCTAAAACAAACCCTGTCTTCCATGAGTTGTTTTAGGTGAGGGATTTTGTTATAGCACCAGAAAAGCAATGAACCCACTTTCCCTTTCTATCATCCTACGGGATCGGCTTTCTAAGGAATTGATGGGGGAAAACACAGAACATAGATTTTTGCTTCTATGAGGCTTAGTGTGCTTAATCTTATTATCTTGGAAATTCCTCCTTCTTACTCCATGGCTACATATGCAAAGATAGGCCTTGGTTTCTCTCTGGAGAAACATAAGCAGCATCTACTCCCTCCTCCTAAGGCCCCAATGACAAACCAACATATGTTTCTACTGAGGATCATCCAGCAGAACCAATGAGTTTACTGAGGTTATGTCCTGGTTACTTTTTTCTCAACTTGACACAAGCTGGAGTCAAACAGATAGAACCACAATTGAGAAAATGCCTCCATCAGATTTACTATACACAAATCTGCAGGGTTTTCTTGACTGATAATTGAGAGAGGACGACCCAGCCCACCAGGGATGGTGTTCCCCTAAGCACATGCTCTTGAACAGCATAAGAAAGGAGGTTGAGCAATCCATGGGAGCAAGCCAGTAAGCGGCATACTTCCATGACTTCTTTTTTAGTTCCTGCTTCCAGGTCTCTGCTTTTAGCTCCCGCCCCGACTTCCTGTCATGATGGACTACAGCTGTAAGATGAAATAAACTCTTTCCACCCCAAGTCACTTCTGTTAAAGGCAGTCTATCCCACCAATAGAAAACAAACTAAGCAAACTATTTCCTTACAGTGTGGGGGTGAAGAGTTACAAGCAGGTACACGGGTGACCCCTAAGAAGGCACACTGGAAACTCTTCACACAGCACATCTGATACATCCCATCTAACTACATCCCCTCCACAGCCATTGTGCTTTAGTAATCCCTAAGCCCCAGACTAAGTACAATTAGGGCAGAATTGAATTAAATGCCTGCAAGGAGAAGCTGGAGTCTCTCCTAAGGATCCAGGGACTCCTTTTCTGAGGGAAGGTCAGCATTCCACAGGTTGCTTCTGATGGTCTCTTGAGAGAATGCATGGTTGATCTGATAAAGATGGTGTCTGTTATTGGTCAGAGGGCTGTGTTCTACAACAATGTTCACCTGCTAAAGGCCCTCTGGCCAGCATTCCAGTACCATGATTCCTGCTATTCAGCTTAGTCCTTGGGATCCAGCCCTCTGGGTTAGGGTCAGAGATCAGCTCCATTCACAGTAGCAGCAACAGGTATGGGACTGAATGACACAGGTCTATCTTCTAAAGGTTCCTTTCTACTTCTCATGCCAACTGTTCTTCATCTTTGAGTCCAGCACTTTGGTAAGCCTGAAGACAGAGGCTTGGACACCAGTGTTTTAGCACCAAAAAATTTTCTCACCCAATAATCCCGTCTTTTTTTTCTTTCTTTCTGAGAACTTGTGTTTCAGACATGGAAAACTTAGCATTAATCTATAAAAGAACTGATCCTCCTAAGCAGATGTTTATCATGAAGGAATAATCATCAGGATTTATAGTATAATTATTTTATATATGCTAAACTCTATTCAAAAGATAGCTATGAAATTATAAGATTGAAAGCAATCCTATCTACCAAGTACTTTTGAAAGCATAATAAATTTGAATGGTAGCAAACCCCTTAGACATGAACACCATAGACCGCACTAAAGCATCCATAACAGTAGAGAGCCTAGGGTAACAGGTTTCATGTAAAATAGATCCCTAATGACTAGGGAGTATTTTCCAGGGGAGTCCTGGTATGTAATGTAGATACAAACTGTATTCTATGTTTGTTTGTTTATAATAATAGGATCTAAATATAACTATGGCTGACCTCCAACTTGCTGCAAGGAGGAAAATGGCCTTGAACTTTGACCTTGCCTGCACCCTCCAAGGGCTGGCATTACAGACCTGTACCATTCCCACACCCACATTGTGCAGTGCTGGGACTTGAAGCCAGGACTGAGTGAACACTCTACCAACTGAGCTCTAACCTCAGTCAGTCAGACATGCATTTGTTCGCTGAACAGATCTTGAAAGAGTTAAGAGCCTGGATACCAAGCGCTCCCTCCACCATGAGCTTTACTGTTCTGACCACACATCCTATTACATCCACAGCCTGCTCCAGCTCCTGAGACACAGGCTCTGTGGTAAGCAGAGCTATAATAACTGACATGCTATAAAACTCCAAAGAATTAGGAAAAGCCCACAGTCTGCCTTTCTCCTCGCTGCCAAAGTATGTGCTTCACGTTTTATTGCCTAGGAAGATACAATCGAACACAGAGTCTAATCTGGAGGTTGTTCTGCTAATTTGAAGCCCTCCTACCTTATGTGTGCTTGGATGGCATAGGGCCCCTTCTTAGCCTCTTAAATTTTAGATCACTGGAGCAGAGGCTATGACTTTTCACAGATTAGTGCCAGGGGGGAGGGGGGGGGCGGAGGCTTGCATAACTCAGTCCTTCCACCCTTGTCTTCAACACCTCCTGATGTTTGCATCCTTCCAGGATGATAGAGCTTGAGAACCAGAGTTGCATGCAATCATTTGCTCTGTGATCTCATCCTCTTCTCTGCATCTCCAAATTCTGTCAGTGCCAAGAAGCTGCCTCACATGGTGCCAGTCTGGAAGGTTCTTCCTGGGGCCAGGGAGATGAATCAATGATCAATGAGAGATGACTCAGCAATTAAGATCTACTGCCCCTTCAGAACATTTGGGTTCAGTTCCCAGCATTCCCAACTGGGGATCGCATCCAGGGGATCACACTCTGGCTCTGGCTTCTATGGGAAAGCACACTCATGAACGTACCTGCGGGCGAGCCCACACACACACATAGACACACAGACACACAAACACATGCACACACATAATCAAAAATTAAAAAAAAACAAAGTGCATAGTGGCATAAAATTTCATTCCAGCACTTTGGGAGGCAGAAGCAGACAGAGTTCTGTGAGTTCCAGGCAAACCTAGTCTATATAGTGAGTTCCAGGATAGGACCTTCTATTGCAGGTTATTGGTATTTCCTGACATGCCTCAGTTCTTAAAGTGAGAGGACCCAGACTGAAACCCTACATTATGTCCTAAATTAAGCACACTTATTTGGCTTTGTAAGTAGCACAGTGGCGATTATAATAGATGCACTAAAAAGGCTTTGTGAGAATAAACTGTGCAGAGTCATTGCTAGGCACAAAAGTAATGCTTGGACCAGTAACATGGCTCAGTAGGTAACAGTGCCCACAGGCAAGTCTGACATCTTGAGTTCAATCCCTGGAACCCACAGTAGAAGGAGAAAACTTACTCTTGAAAATGGTCCTCAGATGGGGCTGGAGAGATGGCTCAGTGGTTACGAGCAGAGACTACCCTTCCAGAGGTCCTGAGATCGCTTCCTAGCAAACACATGGTGTCTCACCACCATCTGTAATGGGATCTGATGCACCCTTCTGGTATGTCTGAAGACAGCAACAGTGTACACATAAATAATAAATAGATAAAACTTTAAAAATAAAAAATTTTTGAAAAAAGAAAAGAAAATGGTCCCCTGACTTTTGATTGCCTAGTGTGGTATGTGTGTCATGCAAACAAATTAATAATGATAAAAGTGATAAAATAATAATTTTTAAAGTGTTAAATAAAATAAAAATATTAGAAAAGCGGCCCTTCATGAACATGTTGAGTGGATGAATGAGGAAATGAATGAAAGAATGAGTGAATCTCAGTTTTTAAGGATTCGTACATAGAAATCAGCTTACCATTTCAGCAAAGATGTTAGGTACATTCCGAGTTCGAGTCCCAACCTGCTTCTTCCTAAACTGATTAATCTCAACTAAAGACTGACAGGATTTAGTCACAAATTCAGTCAAGCTTCTCACTCAAACACCCCTTCAGGTTTTCAAACCTCACAAGCTTTAGTATGTCTAGTCTGTGGGGAGCTGTTTTCATCATGGAAAAGTTACCTATTTCTCTTATCTCCAATGTCACACATAGGACATGGAGCCTAGGAAATCTGCAGGTCGATCTTGCCAACTGTGAAGGACAAGGGGACCCTTCCTCCCCATAGTTCCATGTCACTCAGTCTGCATGGCCTTCTGCCCTGCTTCACTGAAGCCTACTGTGAGTTTACACCTCCCATGTAGGTCTGTGTTCAAGAGACTTCTATTCCAAATCATGCAATATTGGTAGAATGCTCAAAAACTCCCCTCCTTGGGCTAAGGAACAGCTCAACGGCAGAGTGCTTGTCTGGCAAGCTTAAGACCCTCAGTTTGACTCCCCAGGACAACAACAGCAACAGCCAAACGTAACCAAATCAATAAAAATAAGCCCTCTTCCCCGTTCCTCTAGAAGCCTGTTTGTGGAATATTGAGCAACACAAGGTCCACCTATCCCTTACAAGATTTTTGGGTCTTAGATGGACAGTGTCCTCCAGTAGAGAAAGACAGTGAAAAAAGGCATTTTCTATGATTCAAAGGAGGACCTTTCTGTACTCTCACCACACACACACACACACACACACACACACACACACACACACACACACACAAACACAAACACCAGTATAAATGTATCCATTCAAAAAATACAATTAAATCAAGTGCTGGGTTTTAGGGACATAAAGCTGAAAGGATTATATATCTAATCTGCAGCAAACTCATCTAGTGACAAAGACAGACCTGTGAGTGGAGAGTGCTGTGTGTCACTCACTTTTACATCACTGTGACAAAATGAAAGAATCAATTTAGGAGGAAAGAGTTAGTTTTGGGCTCATGGTTTCAGTCCATGGTTGCTTGGCCCTGTAGTTTTGGGCATCTAGCAACTTAGTGCATCATGGTAGCAGCTTGTAACAGGTTTACCATGGCAGAGAAGCAGGGAGGGGAAGGGGAGCAAGGTCCCAACAGTGTCTCAAAGGCATGTTCCCAATGATCTAACTTTCTTCCTCAGGCCACACCTAGAGGAGCAATTCTTCAAAACTTGGTTCTTTGGCAGACTTTTCACATCTAAACTACCACATGCTATAACAGAACAAGGTGCCTTGGGAAGTGTTGAAGATATGCTCAACTTGGCACGGGAAGATTGGAAGGTGTGCTCTTGAATTTTAAAGCTTTCAAGCTGAGTTTTGGACTGTGGGAATGAATTCATCAGGTAGACTGAAGTGGAAGTCAGCCCTAGTGGATAAAAGGTTGGTTGGCTTCTGTTAAGTGCAGAAGACCATGTGGTAATCTGGGTTCAAGGCATTCTTTTTGGATTTTGTTTTCTTGAGACAGAGTCTATGTAGCCCTGGATGACCTGGAACTCACTATAAAGATCAGGCTGGCCTCAAACTCACAGAGATATATCTGTCTCTGCCTCGCAAGTGCTGGGATTCAAGGCATGTACCACTATGCCTGGATTTCAAAATGTTCTTTCATTTCCAATCAGGGAAATACTTTGAAAATGCAAACCTTCTTGAAGTGGTTTGGTCACTTTCCATGATCAGACAACCTGAGTTTGGTCCTGTGACCTAAATCATGGGAAGATAAAACAACCAATTCCTGCAAGTTGCCCTCTGACCTCATGCTAGGGCAAATGCACACTCCCTTATATGTATGCTCCAGCCCCCCCTCCCCAAACACTAATTGTGTAATGATAAATAAAGCAGGAACTGGGGCTGAAGAGATGGCTCAGTAGTTAAGAGCAATGACTGCTCTTCCAGGGGACCTGAGTTCAATTTCAAGCAACCACATGGTGGCTCACAACCATCTGTAATGGAGTCTGATGCTCTCTTCTAGTGTGTCTGAAGACAGCTACATTGTACTCATATACACACAATAAATAGATACACATTTAAAAAAATAAAGCAGGAACTGAATGAGGAAATACCTGAGTCAATAGACTATGGCTCAATCTCTGGGTACAAGCAAAGTTGGAGGAGACGTGAGGCAGCACAGTCAGGCATTTTGGGCCATGAAGGATCTCTTAGAGCATATTGAAGAAATTGAGGTTTATTCATAGACTGTAGGGAGACCCTGGAAGATTTTGAGCCACTTAAAACTACATTTGCTTTTTAGAAGGATCACTACGGGAAAGAGTCTGGCACTCAGTAAACAGGGTGATTGGAAAATTGATTAACCCAGAGATAGGAAGATTTATTATGAAATAACACTTGCAGATGAGTAGAGACCTAAATGGATAAGGGCACAATGGGAAATGAGGGCTCAGGACCACAGTGCCCTTGGATAATAAACTGAAATATCCAATCCAATGGCACGTGGATTCGTTGCCAACTGATTGTCGATAGTTGAAGAGGAAGAGCCTGGAAAGTGGTGCTGAAGCTTCTGCTTAGATAATTAGAGGGAGAAGAACAAAGACAGGGAACAGTGGGCAAGAGAAGTGTCCACTCCCTGTGGGTTGGCAGCCACTGGGACCTCCGTGAAAGTGAGCACGTTTTACTGCCCCAAGTAGTTAATCTGACAAGGGACCTGTTGAAGTCAGGGGTACCATTACTGTGCTGAAACAGCATGATCAAAGCAACGTGGGGGAGAAAAGGGCTTATTTGGCTTAGGCTTCCACCTCACGGTTCATCATCAAAGGAAGTCAGAACAGGAACTTGAGCAGGGCAGAAACCTGGAGTCAGGAGCTGATGCAGAGGTCATGAAGGAGAGAGTGCTAGTTATTGGTTTGCTCCTCCTGGCTTGCTCAGCCTGCTTTCTTATAGAACCCAGGACCACCAGCCCAGAGATGACAGCACCCACAATTGGCTGGGCCCTCCCCCACCTAATTATGAAATTGCCTTAATTTCTTCATTAAGAAAATGCCTTACAGCTGGATCTTTTGGAAGCATTTTCTAAATCTAGATTTCTCCTCTCAGATGACTCTAGCTTGTGCTAAGCTGACATAAAACTACCCAGGACAGAATCTGTAGGGTCTTTTGCCATGTTGAGATCAGACTTCAGACAAGTGAGTAGCCTGCTTATATGTGTGATGAGTCCCCTGAGACATGAAGGATGGAGGTTATTCCTGGCTTGCCATCAGTGCTCTTCCTGGTTCACAGTAGTGAGCAGCATCTTCCAGGGATGCTGCTTGTTCCTAAAAGCTCCAGGCTGGATCACTATGTCATCTTTTTTGGAACAAGGAACAAAGACCACATTGATCAGCTGGCAACCCTAATGTCAAATCCTTTGGTCTTGGCCTTGCTGGGCTCCCATCTCCAGCCATATACTCAGAGGGACCCAGAGAAACTGCCTAACCAGACATTTCTACAGGTCTGGCCCATGCAGGGACCTTCTTTGCCACACTCAGGGGTTCTACCCAGGGGAGGATTCAGGGCATGACCCTGGGGATGCTGGGAGCCCCTAGGAAACTTTGACCAGGACAGGAGCTAGCTGCTTCTGCTTTCAATTCTTGGCACTAGTACGTGGGACTCACCAAAATGCAATGCAGAGTCAGCCAGTGAGATCAGCATTGGCTGTGAAGCCCAAGCTGAGTGGGAGTGGTCAGCAGAGAGAGGAGAGGAGTACAAACAGAACCAGAATGTAACCCTGTTTTTAAAGCACTAACAGGAAAGGGAAAGTTTGGGGGCAACGTGCCTGGCTCCCCACTGCTGTCTGGGGGATTATGCCCAACCCTCAGGCTGCTTTAGTTAGTTTTCCAAGCAAATCAAAATGCCTCAGGAAAACAATCTATAAGCTTTTTGCAAAGATAGCCCCCCACAGGGCGTCAGACACTAGGAATTCCACAGCACTGAGAAAACAGTCTGTAGGGACTAGGTCGCCTCTGTGATTTCAGCATTGCTTCCACGCACAGGTAGCTCAGAATCCTCTGTGATTTCAGCATTGCTTCCACGCACAGGTAGCTCAGAATCCTACAAGCAAATCCCTCTTCCCCAAATACATACCAGGAGAGCAAAGGACTGATCCAAGCATAGATATGACACTTTCAGCTCCACTGGGAACGCTTCTGGTCTTAAAAGTATTTCTCATTATATTTGTGTGAGCATGCACTAGTGTGCAAATCAGAGGGCACTCTGCAGGACTTGGTTCTCTCTTCTACCATGTTGGTTCTGAGAACTGAACTTAGGTCACCAGGCTTTGTGGCAAGTGTTTTTCCCTACTTTTTGGCCATGTTTGTTCTTGAGTCATTATTTTGTAGATGAATCCTCAGAGGTTTGCTGGATTGTGGGCTCTGGAATGGGCTCACTGCTCACTTACCTCCAAGAATGACCCCCTGCCTGCCTACACTCATAAAGAAATTCCCAACACTCTGGCTTTGAGCTTCTCCACCTAACTGCCACATAAAGCTTCTGAATTTTGTTTGATCGAAAATCCTGGAAATCCTATTAAGCATACAAGCTACCTGAGCTCCTCTCCTGAAGACTAATTTTAAAGTCTAAGTAAGGCCTCCCAGAATCTAGATTTGGAAAATGAGGTCAGGGCAAGTGTACTTACTGGGCAAGCATGACTTGAGTTCAAAGCTTAGCACACATGTGGAGAGGAATTTTAATTCAGCAGCATGGCAGCTCTGGCACGGGATCACATCCAAAGAGATGATCATGGCTTGGACCATGGTCATTGCAACCATAGCCCCAGTAGGTGAGAAAAGATGCTGAGGACTGTACCTATGGCAACCCAGGAGTGGAGATGCCTAGGCTGGCCATGAGAAAAGACACAGCATTCTGAACAGGTGGAGAGGGGAGGTTTTGCTGGACTATTCTTTGTGTTGGAGTTTATAGCCCATCCATGGATAATACTTCTGAAATAATGTGGGGCTGCTGTTGATGGAATGAATCCTGAAGTGAGCACCCACATGGCAGTTCACAACTCTATGTAACTCTAGATCGAGGAGATCAGACAGCCTAACACAGACATTCATGCAGGTGAAATACCATTGCACTAGAATGAAAACGAATATTTTCTTTTTTAAAAAAAAGAAAACTATTGATGAAAAATGAAAAAAAAAAGATAGACATGAGCTCTCAACTCCTGGTCATGGGGGGGGGGGGGGGGGAGTTCTCAGCAATAGGAAGTAACTAATATGCCTGCTGTTCTTATGAAAGGAGAAATGTGGAATGCTTGCCCAGTTCCAACTAGGCTGTCCTCTCATTCTGTGGTCTAACAATTCCCATGCTCCCTTACCAGACCTTCCCTTATATTTGTTCTATCTTCATCTACTTATCCAGCTAATCTTATCTTCTAGTATCTGTCTCTATTAACTACAGATCTCCTGTATGACAATCAATCTCTGTGATATCTTCTTCTATGATCTAGACCTGTCATCTATTTCATCTGTATTTTGGTTTTGTTTTATTTTTAGTTTTTCAAGACAAGCTTTCTCTTAATAGCCCTACCTATCCTAGCACTCAGTATTTAGATCAGGCTGCTTTGAACTCACAAACATCCTATTGACTCTGGCCCCTGAGTACTGTGGTTAAAGAATCAGGCTACCATGCTCGGCTATTTTATTTATCTATTGTCTTTATTATCTACCTAGCTCTGTCTTCTCTTTTATTATCTCTTCATCTCCCGGTCATGTACCTTATTATTCCCTATCGTCTATAGATAGTATTGTATCTGTCATCCATCTCTCTTCTATTGTCTTTTATCTATCGCCTGTATCATTATTTTCTATCATCATGTCTGTCTATCTATCTATCTAACTATCTATCTATCTATCTATCTATCTATCTATCTATCTATCTGTCTGTCTATCTATCTATCTATAATTTATCTATCAATCTATCTATCTGCTCATCTGTCTTCTATTATCCACCACTATCATCTATAATCTATATTTGTCAACCATTATCTACTTTCCTATTTTGTGGTATTGGGGATGAAACCAGGGTTTCCTGGGTAAATTTATTTATTTATTCATCTATCTCTTTTCATATATGAACTTGACGCAAGCTGGAAGAGTGAACCATAATTTTTAAGAAATGCCTCCACAAAACTGACCTGTAGGCAAGTTTGTAGGGCATTTTCTTAATTAGTGACTATTAGGGTCAGGCCCTACCCATTTGGGCACCTCTGGGCACGTGGTCCTGGAATGTATAAGCAGGCCGAGCAACACATGAGGAACAAGCCAGTAAGTAGCCCTTCTCACTGGCCTCTGCTTCAGTACCTGCCCTGAGTTCCTGCCCCTACTTCCTTTAATAAGGAACAGTGATGTGGAAGCAAACGATGGAATTAACCCTTCCCTTTCCTTCCTAATTTGCTTTTGTTCTTTGGTTTGTTCAGGGTTGTTTTGTTTGTTTTTCTACACAGAGACCAGTTTCTCCATGTAGGCCCAGCAACCCCAGAAATCCCTCTGTAAACAAAGCTGACCTCAAACTCAGAAATCTGCCTGCCTCTGCCTCCCATGCGCTGGATGAAAGGTGTGTACCATCACCGGCTTTGGTCATGGTGTTTTGTCTCAGCAACAGGAACCCTAACTAAGACACATGGTTTGTTGCATGCTAAATAGTCTACTGTTTCCACTGAACTTTACTTTGAATTTTTAGTCATTCCTAAGTTTTTTTAAGCTATACCACAACCCATGTGATTTACCATTTTGATTGTGATAATATTGGTAGATGGATATACACACATTCATATGTATGTATATGTATATCTCCAGATATGTATTCTCTAGCTATCCAAATCATATACTTTATATAATCCATAGGCAAGTTTGTAGGGCATTTTCTTAATTAGTGAGTAATTAATTAGTGATTAATTAATTAGTTAGTGATTAACATGCAGTTGACTGTGCCAGCTATTTTTCAGCAAAGCTTTTAGGAAGTCCCAGATTGGTCTTGGAGGAGACACATGATGAGAATTAAGAATCCAATGAAAAGTTAGTGCATGGTCAGGAGGGACTCTTCCTGAGCTCTGATAGGCTCCTAAAACCCAGCATCCAACAAAAGCTTCTAATTCTTGCATTCTGGGGCCTGTAGCTCATCACAATGCCCACCTCCATCGCTTGCTTGCTTAGCAGCAGGCAGCAAGGCCAGCACTGCCTGGAGCCCCCTTTATCTGGAGCCCACTCTGGCTCCTACCTTTACTTCCTTGATGTGTGCTGCCAAAGCACACCCATGTATAATTTGATAATAAACCCTGTCATTTTCTACATATAACATAAGCTAATTAATTTAAAAGGTGGATGTAATCTGACTTTCTATTACTAATAACTGCTTTACCATCTATTTTGGCTCCAACCTAAACCCAAGAAATCATTTCTTTACAAGCAGCCAAAGGAATATTAGTGTGTATGTGAGTGTGTGTGTGTGTGTGTGTGTGTGTCTGTGTGTGTATGTGTATGTGTGTGTGTGTGTGTGTGGTGTGTGGTGTATGTATGTGTGTGAGTATCTGGAGAACTGTCAACATTGGATTGTTGGATATCCCCTTTCATTGCTCCCTTGCCCTCTGGTCTTGTTAAGCTTAGACAGGGTCTCTTGCTCAACCTGACACTCACCAACTGGCTACAGTGCTGGGCAGTGTGTCCCTGGGATTCTCCTGCCTCTGTCTATCAACACTGGGATGAAAAGCTGCCACACCCAGTTTGTACCCGAATGTTAGGGGTCCCCATGCTGGAGCAGTGACCACTTTACCTGCTGAGCCATCTCCCCAGAGTCAAGTCTTCTTTGTTTTTAAAGTGAAAGGACAGTTGTGTTAGTTGCAGACATGAAAAACCACACTCTAGAAGGTTCTAGGTCCCTGTGCAATCAGTGCCTGCCCATGTCTGCAGCACCGGCTTACTTTTCCTTTGACAGCAGGGCTCTCACCCAGGTAAGGCCTTCTTTCTCACAGCTAACAAGTTCCCACCTCAGGGCCTTGGCTCTCTAGATTCCTTTGGAGGACTCTCCCCAGCCCCTTAGGCTCAGCTGTTTGTTCTCTTCTTGGCAGATGGCAGGCTTTCTAAGTAAGGATTTCATGTCGCCTCTCATTCTGCCTTCCAAAAGCTAAGTGGTGCCATGCAATTAGTTTTCTAGTAATGGTTAGGGAGTCCATAGAAAGACCCAGTCTCAAAGAGACAAATGAAATTTATGGAGGTCCTACTCTGTGTCTGCCCCATTTTAGAGCTTCCCAGAAGATGAGTGCAAGAGGTGAGCATCAAGCAGCAGATTCTGGAGCTGGTGAGCTGGCTCAGTGGTTAAAAGTGCCGACTGCTCTTCCAAAGGTCCTGAGTTCAAATCCCAGCAACCACATGGTGGCTCACAACCACCAGTAACAAAATCTGATGCTCTCTTCTGGAGTGTCTGAAGACAACTACCTATAACTATACTTACATATAATAAATAAATCAATATTAAGAAGCAGATGCTTTAGCGATAAGTGCAAATCGTTCTATAATGGAAGCTTCCAGAACAGATTGGGGTTGAGATGTATTGTAAGTTCAGTGAAATAAGTGCTCTCACCTGGTCTGACTCAATATTTGGCCAAAAACCAATCACTTCACATATCAGTGAGGATGTAGACAGGCAGAGAATTGGGTGGTAGGCGTCGCACTGTGCACCAAGATCTATTAGTATTATTCTTATTAATAAGAGTTCCTTTTTCTACAGTCCAGTCATTATCCCCCTCCTGGTCTAACCTCCGACAGTTTTTCATCCCTTTCCTCTTCCCAGTCTCCAAGAGGATGTCCCTCCCTGCTGCCCCCATGCACCAACATCTTAGTGCTGTGCTTTGCTGCGTTTCTTTTCTGCTGCCTTACAGATTCTCTGTCTAATGCTTCAAGGAAGGAGAGTAGCCAAGACCACCAATTTTGCCCAGACAGGCTGAGAAAGAATTGAAAAGAGCTGGACCCTCAGGCTCAGGTTTGGGGTTGATTCTGAAAGATGACCAAGACACTTCCCAAGCAGTCAAGAAAAAGAAAGTATTCCAGGCCAAGGGTTTGGTGCGAGGGTATGAAGGTGTGTGAAGATGAGGAAGCTCACGACAATGTTCCAGGGTCAAAAGCTAGCTAGCCTGTCCTACAGGAAGCCAATGAGGAGCAGAGCTGCTCTCAGTGGGGAAACTCAGAGGGGCGCTGTGAGCTGTGGGGAAGGGCAGCTTGAAGTCTCAAGGATGTGGCTGACACTCTCTGCTGAGCAGGTCTAGTGTACTGCAGATGCTTTAGTGTGGGGCTCTTGGGTGAGTGTTGCAACTTCTCAACTCTCTACAGGTGAATGAATGGTGTGGTCAAGAAAGTTTCTCAGACCGGGCATGGTGGCACACTCCTTTGTTCCCAGCACTGGGGAGGCTGAGGCAGGGGGATTTCTGAGTTCGAGGCCAGCCTGGTCTACAAAGTGAGTTCCAGGACAGCCAGGGCTATACAGTGAAACCCTGTCTCCAAAAACAAAAACAAAAACAAAGAAAGAAAGTTTCTCAGTGGAATTGAGGTAAAGCAGGGTCACCTCTGAGGATCCAGTGACAGGTTGGCATGTGAGTAATGGTGTGGTGTTGTGGTTCTAGATTCTCCCTGGTCTCGCCATTATGGGGGTGTACTTGATCATCCCTGGGGTGTCCACTGCATACATCCACAATTTCACCAACAGGGGCAAGGAAACAGAGCTGCTCAAGTTCAGCCCCAAGGGCCTGGAGAACATTGACTAAGGAAGTGTTTTCCTGGCTGATGAGAAAAATCACTCAGCTATGGTCATCTGTTCCTGTTAGAAGGATATGCAGCATATTCTGTACTATGTGCACGTTATGAAATACATAATAAAAAAAGTTTCCCAGTCATTCATGGCTGAGTCCCACAGAACCTGTCAAAGTTATTCTTAGTGGAAGGCCCCTACACATGCAGGCAGGGTTTGGAGGTGCTTAGAGGTCAGAGGGTAGCTGGGAGAAGGGTTGGGGGAAGGTCTAGAGTAGAATCAAGAGCTTCACTTTATTTCATAGACAATAGGAAAACACTGGAGAAATGGCTGCGCCATCTAAAGGAGAGGGAGAGAAACCTATGAATGCATCCACACGCTGAAGGAAGAGGGATTTTTTGTTTGTTTGTTTTGTTTTCTAGAAACAGGATCTCACTATGTCTGGCTTCTAATCAGCTCTGCTGCCCAGAATTTGTAGCTTCAAATTCCTAAGCTTCCCACTCGGCCTCACCAGTGCTGGGATCACAGGCATGCAACACCACACCCAGCTATGAAGAGAGTGCTGTGATCTAAGAAAAAAAATAAAGTATTGCAAGCACTCTTTAAAAGCTTTAGCAAAAGCTATCTGCATATGGAGTGCTAATTAAACTCTTATTTTTTTTGGTTTGTTTTGCTTTCCCATGAAAACAAACCCCGCCCTTCTCTGGCACTTGTTTGTATTATTCTTAGTGCTTGAAAACAACAAATGGCATTCCCTTAATTGCTGAAAGACAAATAATATTTTTAACACTAGTTGCCTTTGCTTGCATTTCAGTGTATCAGGGCTTTAATCCTGTATGTATTTAATTCCAGGACCATGAATCAGAGTTGGGAGGGCCACTGCTCTGCCTGTTGGCAGGAAAGATAGAATTGTATTCAAAGTGGGCTGATAAATACTGAAAGCCTAGTCTCTGAAAATAGATGTGTGTGTATATCCATAAATACACTTATTTTATGTTTGCTGACTTACAGAGTGGACAGCACACAGCCTGCAAAGGATTCAGAGATATCCGCTACTCTATAGTGAAGCCCATGTAGCTAATTGATTCTCATACATGCTTCCATTGATTTTTTGCCAAGTACTTGCATCAATACCCAGTCTGCAGTTTAACCATGCCTGGACAAAATAAGACGTAGAAGAAATGCTTATTATCCAACTCAGTCAGCAAAGAAGTAGCTGCTGTCATTGACAGATGAGTCTCTTTCCAACATCAATGTCAGTTGGCATTTGTTTATGTTAATGAGCAAGCAAGGTTGGTAAAGATGTCTGGTGTAACTTCATCTGCCCATGACACCTGTGGCCTCCTTGCTATAACAGAGAGGATTGGCAGCGTTTTTCGACAAACATCTTTGCTACTCACAATGCAGTGTCTCAGATGTGCCTGCCTGTGAATATAATCCTCAACAAATTCACAACACTCCCCTGCCTTGTTTGGCTTAGACAATCAGTTAAGCCAGAAGCCCAGTCATGATCAGCAGCTGCCCATTTCTCTGGTGTAAGTACTCCTACGAAGCAATTTCAAGCTGCCAGACTATGGAACTGGGAAGAGATGCACAGTGACATACCACCATGTAGTATTTCTACTACATACACAAGTTCCCAAACCCAGCTTTCCTGACTGTGTGGCACAGCTCACCTGAGTAGCCCCCACAGACTCCACTTTAAGGCTCCTTTATCTAGGACTGTCTACTTTATTTCAGCCCGGAGAGTCTACAGACTTTACTAAGATGACAAAATGAACAGTCTTTGTGTGATGTTCTATGAAATAAGCTGAGGATATATCTGCTTGTCATTCATTTTCTAAAGTCAGTCATAAAGGTGATCCAGAATACACACATTTTCAAATGTTGAGGCCTAAACTGGGCATGGTGGCACTTACTTTTAATCCCAGAACTCAGGAATGTAGAGGCAGGCAAATCTCTGTGAGTTTGAGGCTGGCCTGGCCTACAAGAAAATTCCAGGCTATCCAGGCTACAAAGTAGACCCTGTCTCAAAAAATAAGAACAAACACAAGTGTCTGGGCCCAAGGATGAGCTTCCTAAGGTATTTTCTTTCTTTGCAGAAACAAACACAAAATATGGATAATGGGATCGTGAACACTAGAGCAGAGACTCGTGGTGTAGACTTGAGCACATCTAGGGCAAACCTCAGTGGAAGAACACCTTTTAAAGTGGGGATGATTCAGAGGTTGAGAGCAGGTTCAACTCCCAGCACAGAAGTTTACAATCATCTGTCATTCCAGTTCCAGGGGATGTGATGCCCTCTCTGGTCTCTGAGAGCACTGCATGCATGTGGTGCACAGACATACATGAAAGCAAAACAGCCACATACAATAATGACAAGAACTTTAAAATGTGTGTGTATGTGCGCATGTATATGTGTGCACGTGTGCATGTGTCTGTGTGCAAGTGTGTGTGTGCACTTGTACATGTGTGGACATGCATGTGAGTGTGTTTTAAAGATAGTGATGGGGTGGAGAAATGATGACTTGGCAGTTAAAAGTACTTGTTGCTCCTCCAGAGGAATGGGGTTCAGTTCCTAGCACTCACATGGTGGCTTACAATTATCTGGCCGGGCACTGGTGGCACATGCCTTTAATCCCAGCATTTGGGAGGCAGAGGAAGGTGCATTTCTGAGTTAGAGGCCAGCCTGATCTACGGAGTGAGTTCCAGGACAGCCAGGGCTATACAGAGAAAACCTATCTCAAAAAATTATAAAAAAAAAAAAAAAAAAACTTTCTGTAATTCAAGTTCAAGGGGATCTGACATCCTCTCTGGTTTTTGGGCACACAAGCAAAAAATTGACCCCCAGATCTAAATTTCCATCTGTGTTATAATTGTGTGCTGCTGAATCCTTCCCTGACTCTGTCCCCAAAGCACAAACCATGAGGTGAGTGACCCATACATGTGGCTGTCTCTCACCTTGGCGTGTAAATGGCTTGCTTTCACAACATTATCTGGGGGTAGGTACTCTATGAGGTGGAGGAGAAAGTCCCAGTGACATTTCCCTGTTCACATCACGGGTCCTTGTGGGTGTCCCTATTTTATTGCATTGTTTACCACAAAGTTCCTTTAAGACTCAGATCTGTTCATTCCAAGAGTAATCATTTACAAGTTAACTGCAAGCAAACTGGAAATGTCTGTGTTAAACAAGCCAAGCCTCCAGAAAATTCCGGAGCTGAGAACATTACCTTTTCCCTTGGCTGGACAGTAAGAAATCTCAGGTTCTTGGGAATTACTAGAGGCAGAACATTCCTCTGGAAAATGGGCTGTTAGCCAATCTTACCTTGCACCAGGCATGGGCTTTTCTATCCTTCCTTTGGTTTCCTTAGCTGAATCGAGTAAAGGATGAAGCTTATGTTATCTCACAGGATTAGAGATTTCTGTCTTATGGTCTTGCTAGTTTGGGGCCTGTAGGTGAAGCAAGACATCCTGATGGAAGAATGCAGGGGAGAAGAGATGCTCACAGCATGACAGAGGTGAATCAGAGCAAGGATAGAAGCCAGACTTGCAGCATTTTCTTCCCTGAAAGGATCTAGTAACACTTCCCCAACAAAGGCCTGTCTGCTAGCTTCCTTTACCTCCCAGAAGCACTGTTGAGAGGATGCTGATGATGTCATCAGAGGTCTACAAGTCTTTATCCAGACCTTTTAGCTTTTCAACTCTGGGTGAACTCCCTGTGTTTCCACAGGTCCTGCAGCACCTCAGGACACAGCTTGCTATTCTGCTTGTCCATGGCAGCTGGCAGTGGAGACTAAACCTGCAAGGCCAAGACACAAGGTGAGCTGTGGATACCTGAAACCCTAAGTCTAGCTTCCTATCACACCCTACCACCATGCTGGCTAAGCAATATCCTCTGTATGTCCAGTGCCATCCATTACAGCAGCGGTTCTCAGCCTTCCTAAAGCTGCAACCCCTTAATACAGTTCCTCATGTTGTGGTGAACCCCCAGCTATAAAGTCATTTTCGTTGCTACTTCATAACTGTAATTTTGCTATGGTTATGAATCATAATGTAACTATCTGATATGCAGGAGGGTCTTAGGTGACTCCCTGTGAAAGGGTCATTCCATCGTCAAAGGGGTTATGATAACACAGGTTGAGATCTTCTGGGCCAGAAGAATCCAAGACCATGATAATGCAAGCTCTGACTTTTAGCATTTCCAGGATGGTTCCCCTCAGGGGGTACAAAATGGTTCTATATAACATGGCAAAACCCAGAACACTCTAGGAAAGGTGGAAAGAATATCTTTTTATGGCTAAATACAGTCTCCTTGGAGCATGCATGCAGAATCGTGGTATAAGGGGACAGGGAGAGGCAAGCTAAAATCAGTGAAATGAAGCTTTGTCAAATGTCCTGTAAGGGTTACACAAGAGGCAGGATTGAGACAAACCCCTCAGCTCATCAGCTTGGGGCAAAGGGGTCTCATGGACCCAATCCTGACTCTTCACTTTGAACAGCTAGTTCTTTTTCTCGTGGGGGAACCGGTGTGTGTGTTTGTTTCATGGTCACAGATACATTTGCTGATGCTGCATAGTAAATAAATCATGCCTGCATAGGCGGATGTTAGTGGTTCACATTCCTACCTAACACAGCTAGGGTAGATTTAGAACTAGGTTGACACCCAACCTGAGTGGACTCAGGGATGATACCAGAGAACAGGAACATGGCTTTGGCTCTTCAAAGTTCAACTTCATTTATCAACAACCCTAATTTTATAAATGACATTTAAAAACCCCATTCTTACCCAGATTTCTGGGTTTATCTGGGTAAGTAGGGTTTCATGGGGACCCAGGTATTAAAGCTTTGAAGCATGTTGACAGGGAGCTTCCAGACCCCCCAAGACCTCCCTGTCTCCCTCCATATAATACTGGGAGAAGTTACCAGCACATGCCATGCTGTTTTAACCCTAGAAGAGACACCTGGGGACCTTATGGGAGTCCCCACTCTTTATTATGCCTATGAGATACTGTTCTGCCAGGGAGATCTAGAATTGGCATCAATTGGTCGGTGAATGTCGATGTGCATGTTAACAGCTGAAACAGCCCCAATGGAAATTCAGGACTGTGCTTCACTGGCCAGCACACCCCACTGCAGTCTCCCACAAGGTCCAAGTGTGAGATCCTGCAGTGATTGGCCACTGGACATTAATGCTCATTCACTTCCCTACCTCAATTTTGGTTTCTTTCTTTCACAGTAACACACCTGCATAGCTCAGTTATTTTTGAAATGTGAAGAAGAACTAGTGTGGGTGAGTCTCCTCTACCCAAGTCCCAAAGGAATCCACTCTGAACTGCTCAGAGGCTTATGAATTCTAAGCACTAGGTGCTAGGTCCTGTTAAGGAAGATGAGACATACACTCAGTATTACCTGCTACCGCCCTTGTCTTCTTCACCTCTTTCCCAGGCTGTTAATGTTCTATGTACATATTTTATTTACTTATCTACACGACTAGGAGATATTTACAGTTCCTTGTCCAACACAGACATACGGCAGCTTGATATTGCCTTTCAAAGCACACATTTACTTATCTAAACAAGTCCTCCCCTGTACAAACAACCAACTCAAATGTCCACAGTATCTTGTTCAGAAATAATCATCAACTCAGGTAGTTGGGTGCCACACATCTGTAATTCTAGAACCGGAGGGTGGGGGCAGGATTATCAGGAGTCCAAGGTCATCTATGACTACATAACAAGTTCATGGCCAGCCTGAGCTACATGAGACCCTGTCTAACAAAGTTATATTAGAAGAAAGAGAGCAGGAAGGCCAGTAGTGGTGCATGCCTTTAACCCCAGCACTCAGTGACAGTGCAGACAGAGAGAGAGAAAGAGAGAGAGAGAGACAGAGAGAGACAGAGACAAAGAGACAGAGACAGAGAGACAGAGAGATATCTACAAATGGAAAAAGATTATATACAAGGGCATTTGGTGATTGATGCCATCTGTGAGAGCTGGTCAGATGGGTTTGTGAGTGGAGGCCTCCTGTGGAAGAACTTACTGGAAAGGTAAAGTTGACTGAAGTGGGGAATTGGCTGGATGAACAGGTACCTTGTAGAACCTTTTGTCGTGATTTCCTTTGTAATTTTATTTGTTTATTTGTTTTCTGCGAAAGGGTCTCATGGAGCTCAGGCTGGCTTCAAATTTACTATGTAGCTGAGGACGACCTGCACACTTACCATCCTGCCTCCCCTGTCTAGCAGTCACAGGGATGAGCCACAATGCCTGGCTCATTTGCAGGCTTTTTTTGTTTTGTTTTGGTTTGGTTTGGTTTTTTGTTTTGTTTTGTTTTGTTTTTTTGGATTTTCGAGACAGGATTTCTCTGTGTAGCCCTGGCTGTCCTAGAACTCACTTTGTAGACCAAGCTGGCCTCGAACTCAGAAATCTGCTTGACACTGCCTCCCAAGTTCTGGGATTAAAGGTCATTTACAGTTTTAAGATGTCGAAATGTATCCATATGTTCTTTTCCTTTTTTCTCTTTCAAAGCTTTAAGAATATTTACTTATATAGTATGTTACAACTATTTTTCTTGTTATATAATACATGAGAGGTTACCTGGTACCTGCAGAGGCCTGAATAGTATGTCGGATCCCTGGAACTGGAGTTACAGAGGTTGTGAGCCACCATGTGGGTGTAGGGAACAGAAGTGAACTGGGATCCTCTGCAAGAACAGCAAGAGCCCTCTCTCCAGGATCCCAGTCCCCTTAGATTTTATTTTCTACTCAAAGAAGAAGCATCCCCAATTCACAGTGTCCCAGCCTCAATCTCTTGACCGGTGCCATGTCTAAGAACCTCCGAGTTGATAGAATATTATAGGCTAAGGCCTGTCTGGGAGGGGCTTCAGGAACAAGAAATAGAGACGGAACCCTGGCGCTGGCACACATCTCTAATCCCAGCAGTCAGAAGGCAGAGGCAGCCAGATAACTTTGAGATCCATGCCAGCCTGGTTTACAGAGAGAGGACCCTGTCTCGAAAACAAAAAACAACTGAAGCGCAGAACTAAGGTCCTGGAGGGCCTGCATAGAGGGGACCAGGCTCTAGTAAGTCCCCCAGTGATGGCTGACTGCCAGACCCTCTCTTTTCTTGCTACACTCACTTCCTATCTCACAGCCTTGCTTCTTCCAAGGTTTAGTGTACTCTTTCCTTATCACCTACAGCCTGGGCTTCAACCACAAGTCAGCCAACCTCTCCCTTGCTCACTGGACATTAAGCTTGACAGGGTAGCCAGTGCTGGCCGGAAGTACCCCCAGAAGCTAGCTACATCCAGCTCTGAACAGGAGCACACAATACCAACTTCTCCAGCCACAGAGAGTCTGACCTAAGAGAACAAATGCGACTGCTGGTGGCTGAGGGGTCACCACAGGCCTAGGATAAGCATACAGATGAAGAGCTAGCTGCTCTCCATGGAGCCCACTACCCAGGGCTCTAATTCAACCCCAACACAGAGTAGGAGCATATCATGACTCTTTGGGAAGGGATAGAAATGCCCTAGTTTTATTGTAGGTAATTCATTTTGGAAACTCAATTAACCTGACACATGTAAAATTGAATTCACCCTGGGAACATGGAAGTGTAGGTAAGAATAGGGTAGCCAACAGTGGGAGGGTGGTACACCTGGTGATGGTTGGTCCAAAGAATCCCTTAGTGGAGCAGGATAAGAGGTGCAGAAAGAGATGTCTGGGGATAATCCAGGAATATTGATGGGGAAGGAAGGGAGGAAGGAAGGAAGGAAGGAAGGAGGGAGGGAAGGAAGGAAGGAAGGAAGGAAGGAAGGAAGGAAGGAAGGAAGGAAGAAGGAAGAAGAAAGAAGGAAGAAGGAAGAAGGAAGAAAGGGAGAAAGGAAGAAAGGAAGGGAGGAAGGGAGGAAGGAAGGAAGGAAGGAAGGAAGGAAGGAAGGAAGGAAGAAATGAGGGAGAGGGAAAAGGAGGGCAGGGGAGGGAGAAGGGAACTGGAGTACCTAGAGGAATGGACAGTGAGCTGAGCCCAGGAGGTGGCTACTAGGATGTTACTGTCAGAGGCAGGCCCTCGGGAAGACCTCAGGCAGGAGACAAATTTGTGAAACAAGGTGAGCAGGGGACCCCAGAAAAGAGTGCAGAGTTTGGAGTGGTAGCAGGTAAAAGGTAGAGAAGCCAGGTTGGACCAAGATGGGAGGTGTGGGGTCCCCTGCTCCAATACTAGTATTGGAGAGAGAAGACCTAGACCCGGTGAAACCATGTAGCTCCAAGGTCCTCACCACTGAACCATTCACACAGGGAATCTTACAATGTGTCTCTGGCCTGGAGTCGTCTTAGAAATGTCACCCATCGGATACTTCTTGCTAACCAGAGAACTGACCTTCAGAGAGCTGCAGAACCTCTCCTAAGTGAGCCAGGACTTGACTCTACGATACCCGGGTATGGGATTGTGCTGGTATGACAGTCCCAGAGAGGGCAAAGCTGGAAACAGCTTCATTGCCACCATAGAAAGCCCTGTGCTTGTGGCTCCTCTTCATGATCAACAGCCCTGCACCCCACAGCCTTGCCACAGACCCTTGGTTTCCAGCTCACGCATGTAGCATCCACTCACCTCACTGAGCACACAGTGTCTGTGATTTATCATCTAACAGATGCCACTAAAATGCCCAACTCCTTGTACCTGCTCTGCAGATATCTGCCAGGAGGAGGCTGCAGTGCAGACAGCCTTGGAGGTGTTGGAGGAGAAACTTGATTTCCCAGCTCCTTACCAAATATTTCAGAGAGGGAGCTCCAGAACACAGGCCTGTGCCTCTGCCTAGCCTTTGCCTCTTCCCTGGTCCATGTCAGGTGGAACAGAAGGTGGCAGGGGGGAAATCAGCTTCGACTGTGCTCTTCCTTATGGTGACCGGCAGAATATTGTTCCTCGTCCTCTTCCTCATCATTCTCGTCTTCCTTGTCCTCGTCCTCCTCCTCCCCCTCATCCGCCTCCATCCTGCTGTAGGTGGAACTCAAACAGCCTTAGCCTCCACTTCAGTGCAGCCCTCTGCAGAATGGCCATCAGATACAGGAGATGCACCTGGAGCCACACAAGCCGCACTGAGTCTGAACGGACACGAGAGGGCGCAGGCTGGTGGATTTCCTAGCCCTCTGTAGACACCCCTTTCAATTTCTAAACTAGGCAAGAAAGCATAGTAGATCTAAACCAGAGCTTCTCAATGGGTGGGTCCCAACTCCTTGGGGATTGCAGGACTCTTCATAGGGGTTGCCTAAAACTATCAGAAAGCCCATATCTATATTACGATTTGTAACGATAACAAAATTTACAGTTATGAAGTAGCAATAAAAATAATTTTTTGAGCCGGGCGTGGTGGCGCACGCCTTTAATCCCAGCACTCGGGAGGCAGAGGCAGGCGGATTTCTGAGTTCGAGGCCAGCCTGGTCTACAAAGTGAGTGCCAGGACAGCCAGGGCTACACAGAGAAACCCTGTCTCGAAAAACCAAAAAAAAAAAATAATAATTTTTTGGTTGGGGTGACCATGACATGAGGAACTGTATTAAAGGGTGACATCATTAGAAGTTTAGGAACCACTAGTCCGAATTAAGTAAGTCCTTAGGGTAAAATACACAGTTATTGGGCCCGCTTGGAATACAATGGGTTAAATCCAACAGGCTGTGGACATTGTTCACCCCATTTCTCTTTCCTCTTTCCATGTGGTGGTTGTAGGAAAATCTCATATTATATATGAATGTCATCATATTTCTTGGACAGCGCTGGACAGTACCAAGGACTCTGGAGCTGATGCCACCACACAGGGATCTTATTCACAGCAGTTAGCATCCTATGGCATCCGGTGATCACTTTACTCACTGATACCAGGAGTGAGAGATAATGTGTTGCCATCCCACAGTCCTCCTCAGGTCCACAGACCTATACTGCAGGGCTACCTTGGACCTCTCTGGAGAAGCCAGCTATAAGGGACCAGAAGCCTGAGTCCAGCCAGGGAGGCAGAAGGCTACAGTGAGAGAGGTACCCTCCTCTTCTGAGTGGGACAACAGCCAGCCACCCAGTGAGATCTATGGGAGGGAGACTAGAGTGTTACTGCAACCTCAGCCTGCCATCTGAACCATAGATCCCATGTCACGGTACTAGTCACTGCAAAACCATCCTGACTCCCAAGCCACATTCCAGGAGCGCACACTCCCAATTCCCCAGAGCCTCAATGACTGTTTAAAAAAAAAGGCAGCAGAGCCATTGAAATGACTCCCTGGGTAAAGGCACCAGGCACCAAGCCTGATGACTTGAGTTTAAGCCTGAGAATTCACGTGGTAGTAGGAGAGAACTGAATCCCAGAGGTTGTGTCCTCTGACCTACATTCACTGGATCACTTGCCCATCACACACAAACTAATCCATATGCATAAAACTTAAGCAACAAGGTAAAAATGCAATGTAAAAGGAGAAAGAGGGGCAGCTGGCAAGGCTGCAAGGAAAGCCACACCCTGCACTGCCAGACCTCTCTCCCTCTGCTCTTTCCCAAGTTTGAGAGGCCCCACAAGAGTTGGGGGAAAGAGGAGGTGAAGAAAAGAACAGGAAACCCCCGAGAACTTTTTTTCTTAACAGAAACTGCTACTGTAACAGGAAGGGAGCCATGTGGGTGACTCTCCTCACTAAGCTAGGCTCATCTGGGTCACACCCACTCCAGTCACCCAGGAAGCTCCTACTCACACCCTGCAGCCTGCTCAGACACAAACATCCCACCACTCCTTGGGGGCGGATTTCCCAGACTCCATGGTCACTCTCCCCAACATCCCGAATGTTGGGATCCCGAATGTTGTGGACCCTGGTAAGTCTGTTTCAGCCCCAGGGTCTCTGCGTTTGCAGATCCTCCACCTCTCTACCCTTCTTGCTGTCTGTTTCAGAGAGGTTAAGTCCTTGGGTGTATGTGTTTTCTCTTGGAAGAGGTCTCTAGGATAAGCATCAATTCTCATTTACTTTGAGACTGGTCATGTTTTGTTCACAGCACTTCTTCAGATCAGACACTGAACTCCCATGAGACCCAAGAGACTCTTCCTATCCTGAAGGCTCAAACACTTTGTGACCTCCAGGGTTAGGGACTCAGGAAGGAATGTGAGGGATGTGGGTGAATTAGTCTTCTAGAAAGCTCCATTCTGGCACAATAGTGACATTAGAATAGACACACAGGAATGTGTCACACTAGGGGTGTTCACTTGCCGGATGCTGATGTCCCTACTTTTGGACAGCAATCCAGCTGTGGGGTCCCAATTAAGTTTTCTTGTTGCTTCCCAAGAGGTCATTATCATCAAAGATGCTCATCCCCAGACCAGACCTTTTACAGGCCTCTGCATATGTATGGGACCAGCAGGACATCTGGGCAGCTAGTTCCCTGTGGTGGAGGAGGGGAAAGCAAAAAGCAATGTGTGGGTGTGTGCCAGGGCCAGAGCTAAGGAGAACTCACTGCCCTGCAGCACACAACAGCTGCCCAATGAGGATGTAATAGTATCCCCACAGGGACAGAGGTCGACCAGCTAACATGGAGCACAACCAAGATGACCAACCCAAGCAGACTAGGAACTGGCAATGGGGATAGCAGGAAAGACATGAAAGGCAGGGCAGTTCCAGGCCCTCACATTCCTCACCTAATGTCCAGCTTTAAGGAAACCTTAGGGAATTAGCAAGTCAAAAAACTCAGGACACAATTGATGCTTGACTGCAGAGTAGAAGCTCAAGGCTGAGCCAGAGGGACAGACACCTGTGTTATACAAATAGTCTTCTTCCTGTGGGCTGAGTCCACACCCTGTGGTTTTGAGACAGGGTCTCATGTATCCCAGGCTGGTCACTGAACTCATTATGTAAAGGACGATGACCTTGAACTCCTGATCCTCCTGCCTCGATTTCCCAAGGGCTGGGGTTAGAGCCATGCACCACCGCATGCATTTTGTGGTGCACTTAGTGATAGATTTAGACTTCGGTGAATCTTAGGCAAGCATTCTACCAACAATCAAAGCCAAATCCAACCTATCCTCCCTTCTCTCCCTCCCACTCCCGTTTTTGTGTGACAGTCTTTTTTTTTTTTTTTTTGGAAACAAGGTTTCTCTGTGTAGCCCTGGCTGTCCTGAAACTTGCTCTGTAGACCAGGCTGGCTTGGAACTCACACAGATCCAACTACCTCTGCCTCATGAGTACTGGGATTAAAGGAGAGCCTCACCACTATCTGGCTATGATAGAGTCTTTCTATATAGTCCAGGCCAGCCTTGAACTCAAGACACTCCTCAGTCTGCTGAAATTACTGGAGCACAGCATGCCTTAAGTGCTCTTTTGAAGGACATGTAAGATATTCCTGCAATCAGGAGAGGGCAGAGGCCTTCAATTCGTTCCCCCAGTCCCTCTACAGATGGACGTCTTGTGCAATCAGTCCTGCTGGGATGGAGTCAGAATAGGCTTCGCTGCCTTGCTGCTCAATAAGATCAGGTTGGCACTCTGGCCCCAGGCTTGATGCAGCAGGTTCTTTGGGGTCCCTGAGCCAGCTATGGAATGACTCACACATGGACTCCTGATTGGCTGGGATGACAGGTCATAGCAACTCTGTTCTGATGCTGCAGGCCAAGAAGCCAGCAATGGCCTTTCCCCAGTAGCCAGGGGAATGGCATGGGGCCTCTAGGACTAGTTCTGCATGGTCAATGACTCAGGCTGCCCTGGCCAGTGGCCAACACCCAACACACCTGGGAGGGTTCAGCAGTAATCCAAGTGTGCTGAGCCAGGTCTATCATAGAGCAGGGTGGAATATCTCTCATTGCTCCTGACTGAGCCTATGTGTGTCCCTCTCTCTAAAAGGAACTGCAGTTCACTGTGTCAGGCTGCAATAGGACATGGAGATTTGGTGGTCTCTGGGTCAACCCCTGCCTACAGCCTTCCCTTCTAGCCATATGTTCTTGCTACCTTGATTTCTCTGAGTCCTGTCTCCTTAGCTGTAAACCAAGAGTGAAGGTCCCTGTGTGTGGAGTTTACAGCCTATTTCTATGAAAGGAAGGGAAACAGAAGCTATGAGGAGACAGAGACAAACTGAACCACCAGGCAAATGCTCGGTGGGGACACTGGAGGACTTTTACTGTGAAAGATCACAGGCTTGGTCAATGAACTCCATCTCGGTACAGCACCCTGTGAGGAGGGAAGCCTCCAACCTGAAAATCTTCTCTTGCAGGTCACACCTAGTGCAGTGGCATTAAAAACCCTGTTCTGCGTTGGTAAAGAGCCTGGGGTCACTGTGATCTGGAAGCATCCGTGGGTATGACCAGTGATGTCTTAACTCCTGTACTTCAAAGAGGAAATGAGGGGAGGGAAGGAAGGATGTAGCCAGGCAGACATCAGGGCAGGGACCACAGAGGCTCCTGTTGCTGAGGGGCAGGTCTAGTACAGGGGCCCAAGCACCAAGGGCTTGATAGACACAGGAGTTGGGTTTCAGGAGGAGGAAGGCCCTTTCTCTCATGGCAGCAGGTATCCTGGGAAGTCCATGCCTACTGCTTGGGAATAGGATTGTGAGGGTTAGGGACCCTCAGGCAGTGGCTCACATGTCATTCCATACATGTTGCAAAGTTTACAGACACACACACACACCCCAACACCCCTCCCCCAACAAAGAGATGTGTTACCTCACTGACTACTCATCCCTCCTGGCTCCAGTGATAGCCCAAGAGGAAGAGCTGTTAGAAGGAGGACTCCTCAGAGCACTACCTGGACTCTGGAAGATATTCCCCCTGGGAGCTCACTATTCTTACACACAGGAATACGAGTCCTTTGCTCATTCATTCATCAAGCCACCTTTACCAAGTATGCATGGACTTGGCCTGAAGGTGTGCTGAGCAAATAACCCTCATCTTGGGCAGATGGAGAAGATGCTGACTGGTCGACGGGAAAGATGGATGCTCAGAGGAAGCCTCAGTGTGCTCAGAGGTGAGTCACTATGACACAGAGAGAGCAGGAACATGTGGGGAAATTAGGGAGGGAGGGAACAGGTCATTATCTACAACCTCAGCACTGTCACTCAGTACACACTGAGCTCTGAGCTGCAGCCTGTGATTCACTGCACCCCCATCAGCCTGAACCATCTTCCCATCCTCTCTGGCCACGAATATCTCCACTGCTTCTGTTTCCATCCCGATGGCTGCCACTGGGTCTTTGCTCCCACACCTTCTTCAGGCTCTCTGAGCTCACATCTCTTAGCCTTCCTGGAATACTTTGACGAAAAGGGAAGCCTCTACACACAACCTTCTAAGCCTAACCTCTCTCCAGCTTTACTTTTCCCAATATTATAATGAGTTCAAGGCCCAGGCTTTACTTTGCTTTTCTTTGCCATTAGAAGCCAGAGCCCTCAAGCTCACTGGGGACAGAGCATATTCTCAATACATGCTGAGCACAGCCATACTGCCTGCCGAGGTAGACAGCTAGCAGGAAGGCTGTGACCCAGACTTGTACAAGCTTTCATCCACAGGCAGGTGGGTGGGAATGGAGGAGGTGCCCATCTTCAGAGGGATCTTTCTACTGATCATCCTCTGACTTCTGACACCATAGCAAAGTTCTGACATAAGATTAAGAACTATCTGACCCAGACTCTCCTCATTCAGTGCCGAGGTGTGTGTGGCTACAGAGGAGGCACTGGGTGTACACCAAAGCATCCAAGGTCTTCAGGATAAGAAGAGACACTATAGGCTAGAACTTGTACTCCTCTGACCTCTTTGTCTGCTCCAACTTCCAGACATCACTTTCCAGGCTTCACTGGACCCTACCATGCACTTGTGCACTTATGGCATCTGGAGTCGAGGACCCTGGGACCTGGAGGCATGTATGCAGGTGACATTCAGTCACTCAGGAACTGCTCTCTTTAGCCCCAGCAGTGCACACCATATTCCATTGTGTCTATTTTCTATTGAGGGGACACAAAGACCCTCTTTCTGAAGTCAAGGGCCTCTTTCTGGGTATCTCCTTCAGACTCACTGACAACCTGGACAGAGTGTCTATGGAATGTGGGGGAGTGAAGAAAATAGGAAGCAGGAGATATCCTTTCCCTCCAGAAGAGGAAGGCCAGAAAGGAACTCCACCCAGAGGAAGTCCTGAGGACACCCTGTGCCATGAAATTCCCTCTATGAATGCTGTAGGAGCTTGGGTGTCTGGGGGCTGGGGGTAGGGGTGAGGGACATCCGGCCACTCCCAAGTCTGCTGGGAACTGCTGGTCTCAGTCTCTAGGGAATTAGCAGCATTTACCAGAGCCAGGGACAGAAGTACCGCTTGACATTTGCCTCTGCATCTTGCAGACCTCTTGTGGTAGCAGCCATTGGGATTACAAAGAACCATGACACATGCACAAGCTCTGAAACAATGGTGGTGATGCTGGCCTCATGGTTAAGTAGGCCTGGCTCATCCTGGTATTTACAGGGTTCTTCTTACCTCTCAGCCTCAGTTTCCTGACCTGTCCTCTGACATTACTGAAGAGACTGTCCCCACAGTCTCTGCAAATGGCACCCCTTTCATCCATAGCTCTAATGCTCTTCAGGCCTATTGGCCTCGGGGTGTCGAATCTAGGCCAAGTGGAGGCCAAGGCAAAGCAGGGATCAGAACCCCTGGAGGTTGATGCACAGGCTCGACAAGCTGCTAGACCATGCCTGTGGAAAAGAAGACCACAGGTCACATAGGGCACTGGCACCTGGATGAGCTCACAACATCCCTTCACTTGCCCCAAGTACCCAAACAAAGCTGATTGTGTGTGTGTGTTTATGTGAGTATGTACGTGTGTTCCATGCGTGCATTTGTGTATGCATGTTCTGTGTGTGTGTGTGTGTGTGTGTGTGTGTGTGTATTTCCTATGATCCCCTATTAACAGAAGCCATGTGAGATACTGGTCACCTTCAGCTGGAATAACATCGTCACAAAGCAAGTGTGGGTGATGGTCATAGCCATGGCTCTCTGGACTCAGAATATTAATTATAACTCAATTGGTGACTGGGCTATCCAGATGCAGCTGTGTGTGGCCCCTGAACCTTTTTTCCTTCTGGTCATTAGGATGGTTGATGGAGCATCCTGGCTGGGCTTAGGAAGGCTCAAAGGAGCACCCAAGGTCCTGCTCTGGACCTTATTGGGGCTGACCGAGCCAGGCCTTTGCCTCAAAGCCCATATTGCCCAGACATGCTTCCCTGGCTCATAATTGAATATATATATATATATATATATATATATATATATAGAGAGAGAGAGAGAGAGAGAGAGAGAGAGAGAGAGAGAGAGAAAGAGGTTATCTGGCAGAAAAAAACTGGCATTAATACAATACTGTTTGACCTGGCTCCTGTGTGCAATATCAATTACTGTGATCTGTAACATGACACATAACTACAGCCAATGGCCTGTGTCATCTGAGCTGACTAAACCCTGAAAGTGCACTGGACATATCTCCAAAATCAGAAATTCAATATTGCTTGGAACAAGCTAAAGACTCCAATTTACATATCTATCAATCTGGTGTCTTCATTCACAAGACATGAATAAATATATGCTGGAAAATTACAAAGTCAGTCACCCTGTCACCATCAGGTCTTTTTTTTTTTTTTTTTTTTTTTTTTTTTTTTTTTTTTATGGTGACTCCAAGGTCAGTGATAAAAACAGGTGTCTCATAGAAAGTAACTCTTTCAAAAAGTGCCTCACTTGGCTACCCGTCCAGTGTAAGGAGAAAGAACCACCTTGGGATTGATCACACATCGGGTTAAATCTAAGCTGAATACTTAGCTTAGATAGTGCCATTCCATTCCATGACATTGGTACTCGATAATGTAATAAGGACCAGCATTTATCACTCTCTGGTTAATGACTCTGAGCTCATTTATATTGTCAAACAAGGTCTAAAATATTCCAATAAAGCGAAATTACAAGAAAAACACTCTAACACCCCAAATGTATGGAGATGACAGAGTTCCTTAAAGAGGAAATGACCAAATCACTTAGAGAAATCCAGGAAAACAGAAAAAAATTGGAGGAAATCAATAAATTCCACAGAGAAGGCCAGGAAAACACAAACCGAAAATAGAGGAAGCCACAATTCCTAGAAATAAAGCCAAGAAAGAACACACCAACGTGTGAAGTAAACAAAACTATTCAATACATAAAAGTGGAAATAGAAGCAAAAAAGAAAACTAAAACTTAGGAAATAGTGGAAATAAAAAATTTAGGACTGCAAAAAGGAACTACAGAGCAAGGTTCACCCACAGAACAGACACGGAAGAAAAATCTCAATCATTGAATAAGCAATAGAAGGAATGGGTAAACCAGACAATGAAAATGTTAAGTCTAAATCTTCCTGATATAAAATATCATGGGAATCCAGGACACTGTAAAAGGACTAAACATAAGAATACTTAGGAAGAGAGGAAGGAGAATCCTCCCTCAAAGTCTCAGAAAGTATTGACAACCAAATCCTAGAAGAAAAACTTCCATAAAAAAGAAAACACAAGAATCATCAAAACACCAAACAAAAGGGACCAAAAAATAAAGTCTCTTCCTTGTGTAATAATCAAAACATACAGTTCAAGGAAAGAATACTAAAAGCTTCAAAGGTAAAAAGCCAGGAAAAACATAAAGGAAGATCTATTAAGATCACAGATGTCTTCTCCTTGGAGTCTGTAGATGCCAGAAGGATTTGCACACATGTGCCGCAGAAACAACAGGTGCCTGGATTTTAATATGTAATAAAATGACTACACCGTAAATGGAAAAAATTAAGATAGTCCACAATAAACTCAAATTTAAACAACCTCTCTCTAAACATACAGACCTACACAAAGAGATAGAGGTAGAATCTAACCGAGGGAGTTAAGGCTACACAGGAAAACACGGGTAGTAAATAATCTCTTACTGTCTACAAAAGAAGGGAAAGCACACACACAGCCCAACACCAACACCACCTGCAGCTGCAACAACACAACAAAATACAAGGAGTTAGCAATCACCATTTATTGACTCATTCAATAAAAACAAGTTTTGATTTGGGAGAAAATGTAGCTGTAAATTGGCCCAGGACTTTGAGGTGTTTGTGTTTGAAAGCTATACAACTTTCTGTCTCAGGTTGGGTGTGGGCAGTGGGGTTTTGAAGATAAACTTTTGAGTATACTTTTGTGTCTCTCACTGATCAGTAGTGACTTAATTCCAATAAATTCTTTTTTGATTTTCCTTTTTTCTTGTTTTCCCAAACGGAGTTTCACTGTGTATCCCTGGCTGTCCTGGAACGCACTCTAGACTAGTAGGGCTTCGAACTCAGCAATCTGCCTGCATCCGCCTCCTGAGTGCTAGGATTAAAGGAGTGCACCACCACCACCCAGCTCAATAAATTCTTATCCTTTGCATTGTCCTGGAGTGTGAGTTGTGTTGAACCTGACTGGACCCAACAATGTAAAGGCTTTACCACACTGCTGACATTCATAGCATCTGTCACCAGTATGAATAGTCTCATAAAAAGAAGAATATACATAAAAAGAAGCTCAATGAAAAAGCTTAACCATACTAAATAGATTCACAATGTTTCTACCCAGGTCAAATTCTTCCATGATGAAGATGACTACAAAATTGTGCAAGGCTTTCCCATATTAAATATACTCAGAGGGTTTCTCCCTCAGCCTTTCAATGGCTAGGAACAGATCTCATGACCAAACCAACTCTCAGAAAACCAAACATTTAAATTGGGGTTTCCCTGCTGTGCAGTTTGTCTTGTGTATGCCTAAAGAACTCATGCAAAGGCTTTACTACCTTCATAACATTGACATGGGTTCTCACTTGTATGTGATCTTTTATGTCATCGTAGATGACCGTGACATCAAATGCTTTACAACACTGATTACCTACCTAAGGTTTCTGTCTTCTATGTGTTCTTTAAAAATCATGGAGACTATAGAGTTGTAAAAAGTCTTTACCACATTGATTGCTTTTATGAGGATTCTTTCCAGTGTGGGGAATCTTTTAAGTTTTAAAGACGAGTGGGATATGCACAGGCTTTAGCACACTGACTACATTCATGAGGTTTCTATCGAATATGGGTTCTTTTATGATTATGGAGACAATAACATTGTAAAAAGCCTTTTATCACATTGATTACATTTCCCCAGTTTCTCTCCATTATGTGTTCTTTTATGATATTGGAGAAAACTGTGACCTGCAAAGGCTTTACCACATTGATTACATTCATAGTTTCTATCCAGTATTTTTTTTTTACATTTCATTTTTTATTAGATATTTGCTTCTTTTACATTTAAAAAGCTATCCTGAAAGTCCCCCTATACACTCAACCCGCACTGCTCCCCTACCCACCCACTCCCACTTCTGGGCCCTGGCATTCCCCTGTACTGGGGCTTATAAAGTTTGCAAGACCAAGGGGCCTCTCTTCCCAATGATGGCAGACTAGGCCATCTTCTGCTACATATGTAGCTAGAGACATGAGCTCTGGGGATACTGGTTAGTTTATATTGTTGTTCTGCCTACAGGGTTGTACACCCCTTCAGCTCCTTGGGTACTTTCTCTAGCTCCTCTATTGAGGGCCCTGTGTTCCATCCAATAGATGACTGTGAGCATCCACTTACGTATTTGCCAGGCATTGGAATAGCCTTACAGGAAACAGCTATATCAGGAAACTATGTGTTCTTTTATGACATTGGAGACGACTGTGACATGCAAATGCTTTCCCACATTGATTACATTCATAGGGTTTCTCTCCAGTATGTGTAGTTATATGACGTTGGAGATGACTGTGATGTGCAAAGGCTTTACCAATTACATTCAGAAGGTTTCTCTCCAGTATGTGTTCTATTATGACACTGGAGATGACTAGGTCATGCAAAGGCTTTACCACGTTGATTACATTCATGGGGTTTCTGTCCAGTATGTGTTCTTTTATGATATTGGAGATGACTGTGATGTGCAAAGGCTTTACCACATTGATTACATTCATAGGGTTTCTCTCCAGTATGTGTTCTTTTATGACATTGGAAACTACTGAGTTGTGCAAAGGCTTTACCACATTCATTACATTCATAGGTTTTCTCTATAGTATGTGTTCTTTTATGATATTGGAGACCACAGTGACTTGCAAGGGCTTTACCACATTGATTACATTCATAGGGTTTCTCTCCAGTATGTGTTCTTTTATGACATTGGAAACTACTGAGTTGTGCAAAGGCTTTACCACATTCATTACATTCATAGGGTTTCTCTCCAGTATGTGTTCTTTTATGAAATTGGAAACTACTGAGTTGTGCAAAGGCTTTACCACATTGATTACATTCATAGGGTTTCTCTCCAGTATGTGTTCTTTTATGACATTGGAAACTACTGAGTAGTGCAAAGGCTTTACCACATTGATTACATTTATAGGGTTTCTCTCCAGTATGTATTCTTTTATGACGTTGGAGATGACTGTGTTGTGAAAAGGCTTTACCACATTGATTACATTTATAGGGTTTCTCTCCAGTATGCATTCTTTTATGACGTTGGAGATGACTGTGTTGTGAAAAGGCTTTACCACATTGATTACATTCATAGGGTTTCTCTCCAGTATGTATTCTTTTATGACATTGGAGACTACTGAGATGTGCACAGGCTTTACCACATTGATGACATTCATAAGATTTCTCTACAGTACTTTTTCTTCTATGACGTTGGAGATGACTGCATTTTTTAAAGGCTTGACCACATTGATGACATTCATAAGGTTTCTCTCCAGTATGGGTTCTTTTATGATATTGAAGATGACTGGGTTTTGGAAAGGCTTTACCACATTGGTTATGTTCATGTGTTTTCTCTCCAATTTGTCTTCTTAAATGACACTGAAGATGACTGGGGCATGAAAAGGCTTTAGAACGTTCATTATATTCATAGATTTTCTCTCCAATATGTTTACTTACATACCTGCAATGAAAATTGGCACATGTGATATGTTTACTACATTAATTTCCCTGTTCAATCATTTCATCAAAATGAATAAAGTTTACAAATTGGTCTACTTATAAAGATGTACCAGATCATCTGGTTTTATCACTTTATATGTTCATGGTGTTCTCCCTCATTATGGGTTGTTTTGCATTTTTCGAGATATCTGTGATGGTTATTACATGGGTGACATTTATAACATCCTTTTTATATGGGATATTTATATGATGTATTTCATCTATATGAGGAAAATGGAAGAACTCAGAGCTTTATAACACTAATTGCTTTCATAATTTTTCCTGTAGCGTAATTATACCACATTTGACTGTGAACCAGGACAAACAAAAGAATTTCCAAATTCCTAGTACCCAAAAAGATTTTCTACAGTGTGAGGTTGGAGAAGTTCCCAGTAAATTGAGAAAACCAATTGATTGCAAACGTTTATCATATTCAGAATGTCTACCAAAGACAGAATCTGACATATTTTCTCAACTGTTCTGGGATAGAAATCAGTACATTGCTTCTTTCAATATCCCTATGCTCACATGGCTTTTATCCATTGTGACACAATACATATATTAAAAGAAGAACAACAGATAAAAGATTTCCACATTGCATTCACACTGTTTGACTTTTTGTTCCGCATAGACATGTAATATATGAATTAAGGTTTCTCCTATGACAACACTCTTGACTCTCATAAACTGTACCCTAAACAAATGGTCAATTTCAGTATAAGAATATGAGTATAACCAACTTTCCCATGGATTATTTGCTTATCAGAAGGTTTTGGATATATATTTATCACTATTTGATGTGCAATATCTAAGTCTTGTAAGTCTATACACATTGTCAGATCATTATAGCTCTAATAGAGGTACAAATTGAATAAAGGTATCTCTTAAGGCAATGTTTCCTTGTTTTTTTTTTTTTTTTTTAAAGAGGAATGCTTTGATAGATAAATCAGATAACTACATCGAGGCAGAACATTTTTTAAGAATATTATAATTAGGGCTGGAGAGATGGCTCAGTTGTTAAGAGAGCAGACTGCTCTTCCGAAGGTCCTGAGTTCAAATTCCGGCAACTACATGGTGGCTCACAACTATCTGTAACAAAATCTGATGCCCTCTTCTGGAGTATCTGAGGACAGCTACAGTGTACTTACATATAATAATTAAATAAATCTTTAAAAAAAATGATATTATAATTATAGTTACACTTGAAGTATCGATATTTTACACTCCTGCTTTTCTTTAGAACTTCTATAACATAGTAAAATTTCCTCAGAGGCATAATTGCATAAGCTTGCACATGAAAATTACCTTTCATTTCTTCTTGAACTTTGACAATGTCTTTCAATATGATGGTTTTCCCAAGTGTAGCCTAAAAGACAGTACCAGAAAAATGAATGATATAGTATTGGAAATAAGGCAAAATTCAAGGTACTGTGAATTTTCACATCACTGGACACTATTGATTCAGCTCAGTCTCCCTTGTTCTCAATTGAAATAACAAAGCACCATCATTCACCAAGAGACACGTCTTCCCACTATTTTGAAAAGCAAAAGAAAATTCACAGTCATACCTATAACAGTGAGGTTCCAGTAGGTCTCCAGCATCACATCTTTGTAGAGACTCTTCTGGGAAGGATCCAGTAAATTCCACTCTTCCCCAGTGAAGTTCACATGCACATCATCATAAGTCACTGCATCCTAAAATATCCCATACATGTGTACATCACAAAACACAGTACTGACATCACTGTAAAGTAAATGTATGCTTCCTTCACCATATATTCATGTAATTCTGGTGCTTCCTCCACTGACTTCTTGACACAGAAGTTATAATCTAAGTACCATAACATTTTGAAGGAAATTGAGTTGAAGGTTCACCTGTGTTGCTTTTGAACATTTTAAATAAATAGGAAAAAGTCTTTCAAGAGGAATTCCAATGAGAGGGAGATGTTGGGTGAAACAGATCAACAGTACTGAGGACACATCCCAGAAATTGTAAGAAGAATCACTAACGAGAAAAATCATGGACAATCAGGGTGTATTTGTTCATGTCTTTAATCCCAGAGTCATGGGCAGGTATATGTCATTGAGCTGGATCCCAGTCTGTTCTATGTAACACATTCCAGGACAGCAAAAGTTACATATTAAGACCCTTACTCCACTGCAAAAATCAACCACAGAGACAAAAATGATAGAAAGAACTCTGTTGTTTCCTACAGTTCCTACAAAGAAGTATACATTCCCTGCCCTTCTGTACTCATCTTACTCATCTAGCAGAAACAGGAAGTGTACTGGATTAAACTGCAACTTCAGTAAAACTTTCCTGGAAATCAAGGCACATTTAATAGACTAATGGACAGATGAAATTATTAGTAATATAAGTGTTGAACATAAAAAGCAACATGAAGCAGGAGAGAGTGATAACTCAGGTGTGGAAAGCTCTTGCTGGTCTTCCAGATAATGGCGGTCAATTACTAGCATTTACGTGACCCATGGCTTTATGAACAGGAGTTCTGAGTCCACCTTCCAACAACACTAATGATGAGGCACACATGATACTCATATTCACGCACACAGGCAAAACACTCCTATTTATTTAAAAATTTCAAAACAAACACAAGAGTTTGGGGAAACGTCAACACCCAGAATCCAATGACTCTGAAGCCTCAGGCAGTATTGATGTCATGAGCATATGCCATCCTAAAAAATAGACTATAACCTATGTGCCCACGGGGTACATAGGGGGCGCCAACCCCACTCAAAGGAGAAACAGAAGAGACTGGGAGAAAGGAGTCTGTGAGGGCAGGGACCTAGAGTAAGGACAGTGATCAGGGTGATAATGAATATCTAAATTATAAGATAAACAAAAAAGAAAGGAAAGAAAGAAAAAGGAAATTTTTGAGCATATATACACTTTCATCTTCGCCAAGAAGAATCTAGAAAGGCTCCTGCACTGTTCGAATGTCTAAAGTCTCTGCTGACACTCAGACAATATCTTGACAGCCACATCTTGCAATATCAGAAAGCAAGTTATATTTTTCTAAAATAAAATGGCACTGAATACCCCTTCCCATTCCAATCAATAGGAATGTGCACATAGGGAGAGAAGATTGAACAAAGGCAAGAAAAACAGCAGGGCAAACACCAAATCCTATAGTTTTGTCTCAAACACATTGGACCTCAATTCCTGAAGGCATAGATAGTGCTCTTTTTGTAACTTCTCATACATCTCTCAGTTTGGGTACTTCATCTCCCTGTAGCATCTCTCCATGGCAAATTTCTCAGTGTGTTAGTTTTCTCCATAATTTGTGGTCACAAAATGCAACTCAAGCATCAACCTCACCACTTAAATGCAAGGAACTCAAACAGTCTTCCCTGGGATCCTGACTTTGTCAAAAGATGGCTGGAGTGGTGCTAAACTGAAACCATAGAGAAAGAATCTATGACCATGGTATTTTCATCTTTCAGTTTCCAGAAGCGATCAATATGGATGATCCTGTGAAGTTTGGCTTCTACATTAATGGACTCTGCCTCGCTTGGACCACATTTGCAGCAGGTTTTGTTTAAGGTTCTGTCCTGGGATGAGGAAACACTGTGAATACTCCTCCCATTAATTTAAAACACAGCAAGCAGGAGGAAGTACTACACTCAGGGTACCTTCATAGGCGCATACCCACAAGGGCATTTGCTCTACTAAGTTCATAGCCACTTTATTCATAGCAGTTAGAAACAGGAAAGAATGCAGATGTTCCTCAACTGAAATGTGGACACAAAAACCATGTTTCATTTACAAGATGGAGTGCTATTCAGGTATAACAAACAAGGACATCATGAATTTTGCAGAGAAATGGGTAAAACTAGAAACAAATATCTGGAATGAGGGAACTGAGGCCCAAAAGGACATGCATGTACATACTCACTTACAAGTGAATAATAACCATGAAGTACAGAATACCCACAGTGCACTTCATAGACCGAAAGATACTAAAAAAGACAAGGCACAAATGAGCATAGTTGAATCTCACTCAGAAGGGGTTAAGAAAGAGACAGAAGAGGCAGATGGAAGGGAGAGAACTGGATGGGATAGTAGGTAAGAAAGAAGAAGGGGAGTGTTAGGAACAGGTGTGATAAGAGACAAGGGAAGGCCAGAGAGCCAGGAAAATGAAATGAAATCAGCAGATGCTGGGAGAGAGTGGGGTTAGGGTGGGGGTATCTGTGGAATGTGCCTGAGACTATGAATGGGAGGGCACAAATGCGGCTAGGGAGGTGATCTTAGCTGAGATATATAGCATTGAGTTATGGACCATGAAGAGGTGACATGTTGCAATCAGGCAGAACCTGCAGTGAAGTGTTCACTACACCAAAAAAACCAAAAACCTTTCCTCCCAAAATTTGTTCTGTCTGCAAGTAAGGCAGGCAGAAACTTGAAACAGAGACTGAAGGAATGGCCAAACTATACCCTGCCCAACTGGTAACCCATCTCATGGGCAAGCACCAAGGCTGGCATTACTGAGGATAATTTGTTATACTTGCAGATAGTAGCTTAGCATCATTGCCCTCTGAGCGTCTCCATCCAGCATCTGACTGAAACATATGCAGAGACCCACAGCCTAACATTGGACAGGGCTCAGGGAGTATTTTAAAAGAGTTGGGGAAAGAATTGACGGCCTCTGAAGGAATAGGAAGTCCATGAGAAGACCCTCAGAGTCAACTAACCCAGAACATAGGAGACTCTCAGAGATGGAGCCACCAACCAAAGAGCACACACAGGCTGGGACGAAGGCCCCCACCATATATGTATGTAGTGGATGTGCTGCTCAGTCTTCATGGGGTCCCCAACATCCAGAGCAGGACATGTCCCTTAAGCTGTTCTTGTCTGTGCAAACTGGGCTGCTTTGTCTGACCTCAGTGGGAAAGGATGTGTCTTACCCTGCAGAGACTTGACATGCCATAGTTGGGGGATACTCAAGTGATTCCCACCCTCCCTGGGGAGATAAAAGGGAGTCAGTGATGAGGGACTGTGGAAGGTGGAATGGGGTGGGTGTACCCGATTGGAATGTAACTTGAATAAAGAAATAGGAAGATTGAACAAATACTTATCAATAGAATAAAAATATACGAATCAGGCAATAATTTTTACTCAATACTCAATATCTCAGGGCATAAGCCATGTACAAAAGTTCCGTTTTTTTGTTTTGTTTTGTTTTTGCCAAAATACCACACAGATGACCTCTTCCTAAAGTTTTCAGTCTATTTTCCACTGAAATAGTATGACCTCAACCTCGTGTCACTGCATTACTGTCAACACTCCAATCTTCCAGACCCTACAGGAACAACCGATTGAGCTCCATGTACAGCTTTCTATGACTTTTGCCATCTCAGTTTCTGATATTTTCCATATTCCTTCAAAAGAGACCATAGGTTCTGTCCAGCAGCAAAATCAGCTTTTGAAACAATTGCTGTTGTTGCTGTTGTTGTTGTTTTTCTACCTTGCAACTCTGCTGATGTGATTGTTTCCTCTGAGCAGAAGCATCTCAGGTAATAAATGTTTGTTTCACATGGTTCTGTCAGATCACCGCCCATCCTACTGGGAGCTCAGACTAGAAACTGAAGCTAGAAAATGAAGGCAAAAACATTTGACAAACACTACTTCCTGCTTTGCTTTCTTGCTTGGTCACTCTCTCATGCTCTGTAGCCTCCCTCGGCCTTGAAGCAGGCTGATCCAGACTTTGACCTTGCTGCCACTAAGAAGGAGATTACCTAGTGTCTTAGTCAGGGTTTCTATTCCTAAACAAACATCAGGACCAAGAAGCAAGTTGGGGAGGAAAGGGTTTATTTGGCTTACACTTCCATACTGCTGTTCATCACCAAGGAAGTCAGGACTGGAACTCAAGCAGGTCAGAAAGCAGGAGCTGATGCAGAGGCCATGGAAGGATATTCATTACTGGCTTGCCTCCCCTGGCTTGCTCAGCCTGCTTTCTTATAGAACCAAGACTACCAGCCCAGAGATGGTCCCACCCACAAGGGGGCCTTTCCCCCTTGATCACTAATTGAGAAAATGCCTTACAGTTGGATCTCCTGGAGGCATTTCCTCAACTGAAGCTCCTTTCTCTGTGATAACTCCAGCTGTGTCAAGTTGACACATAAAACCAGCCAGTACACCTAGGGTAGAGCCTTCTGACCTTGATGGCTCTACTTGCTCTTCTCCAAGACTCTGCTTCCTGCTGAAAGATCCAGGAGACTATCTGGAGACAAGCCCTGTAGATCGCCTATGGGCTGGCTCCAGGCACAAAGAATGGGCTGTTGGGGGATGGGCCTACCCTCTTTATAAGCAGGGACTCTCAGTAAACTTCAGAGGCTTTGAACAGAAAGGTTTGTCTTGGCCTCATTCTTTTGTTGCCCTCTGATCTCTTTCAGCCCCAGCCTGCCTTTCAGGGGAACTCAGTTCACATGGCCGCAGGCAGCTATGATGCTCAGCCAGCTCTCTCATCCAACCCACGACCACCTGCTTCCCAATTTTGCCACACTTTGTGGAAGTCTTCCTATATCAATTATCAACACTATCTCTCAGAGACATAGAAACCAGCCATTCTGATGAGGGCACAGCTGCAACTGAGGCTCCTTCAGATGACTGCAGCCTGAAATGTTGAGTTAAAACAACTATGACACAGACACAATAATAAATGAGAAAGTTGTAAAATTCCAAAACCAATGATCTAACCATATCAATTACAGGACCCCTGCCACCACATCAGGGAGTTGGAGTAGTGTCTGAGCCAGGATAAAATGGGAAGGGCTCCTGGCTCAGAGCATGGAAGGATACAGTGGAATGGGGAGAGAGAGGCTGCAATGCCCTGTGGTGAGGTGTCCTTTACCCTGGATTCCCAGGCCAGGGAGACCAAAGAGGTGGCCAAACAGCTGGAAGGTGAATGGAGGAACAGATTGTCCCACAGACCAGGAAATAAGACTGCTGCTGGTCTAAGGAAGATATGCTAACTTTGCTGGAAGGGATGAAAAACAACCTCCCATATACTGACAGCTCCAAGTTCAAAACTACAGAGTCACATATAGACTGAGAACAGGGTTGTTTAGAAGGGGGCAAAATGAGGTCTTTGTCCTTTCCACCCTGTTTTGCAGTCTGATTTTGCCCTGAATGCGGACATAAATAGCTCTCTGTCAGGGGCAATTTAATGGGTACAGGTCCTCTTGATAAGGAGGATTTAACCCAAGGTGGAGGGTGAGTAACTATATTAATTGGGATGGAAGCAGTCTCACTTCCTCTCTCAGTAAGAGAATACTAAAGTGGCACACACATAATAGAGGGCCACGAGTGGGTGGTGAAGGCTACCCAGCAGATCCCATCACTTGAACAGAGGAGAAAATAAAGACAGGATGGCAGCTGTGAGCCATGGAGCAGGGTTCCAAGACTGCTGTAACTTCCCAGAAATTAAGACCAGTGGCACACAACCCCTATTCCAGGCCCTGGAACATCTTCCTAGCCCTTTCTTGCCATGACTCTCCAGCATTTCCACTTTAATGGAGTTCCACATTTGCTTTGTTCATCTCCCTCCACGAGTACTCAAGAAAAATCAAAAAACCAAGGTACACAGACAGATTTCTGACAGACAGGTCACTGATACAAAGAACAGTAATGACACATCCTAACAGCGGTCTTTCAACCCTTCCGATGGGAGTCCTGAGGGTCTTGGGGTTCCAGTCAAAGCATCAAGGTTTTATGCCTAAGTCACAGAAACTGCAATGACCAGCACAGAGCCGATTGCAATGCAAACACACAGAGGTCTTTTTTATGAGCTCAGTAACAAGGACTCTCAGCAGTCAAACTCCCATTAGGTACAAACTGAGAGATCAAGTCTAGAGGTTTTGAGTATTTATTGTAGTTACAACAAGATTGGGGAGTTTGCATACAAATCAGCATTGTAATATTTTAAAAACTGTATGTCTGGCATAATGTGCCGGAACTGAAGGAAGATAAAATATTGTAACTTGTGGGTTGTTTAAGAGCCCACTGCACAGACATGGGACTGAGAAAAAAGCAGAACAGCCCCCAGGCCTGCCAGGGCAGGGCTGTTGTTAAGGCATTCCTAAGAACATCTTGACTGTAAAGATGAAAAGAATTCAAGGACGCAGGCAAGGCTATCTTGTCTGAGTGACACCATCTGGCCAGAACCTCCCCTCTGTCTACTGCCCCTTGACTCCGGGTAAAGTCATACATCAACTGGTTGCTATGTGAACAAAGATAAGCCCCCAGCCCACAGGAACAAAGTCCTGTTGCTCTGTAACCTTTCTGTTAATGTTTGAATAAGCCAATAGTGTGTCGCTATGCTGAATTCCACACCCCTAAGCCCCTTACCCCATAAAAACTCCTAGCTTTCTAGCCTCATGGCCAACATCCATTATCTCCTGTGTGGGATGCATGTCAGACCGGAACTCCGTAATTAAATATCCTCACGTAATTACAGCAGGAGATTGTCCTTCGTGATTTTTTTGGGTACACGCCGAATTGGGAATTGAGTGGGGGTTTCACCACTAGGTCTAACAGAACCAAGCAGGGGGGGCAAAAAAAAAAATCTGACAACCATGATGGGTAAGCTGTTTCTGTTTTTGTTTTCTATAGGAGGTCTTAGTTATCTCTATGTAGCTTGATCCTGCTGATGTACCTTAACTGGCTGTTGATAAGGGGATTGTTGTCATGGGATTTTTGCTGGAATGTACAAATGTACATTCAAAAAATGCAAAAAGCATTTTTGGATTGACAAACTCATCTCTGTTCCTAAGCCCCTGATTATCGAAAGAAACTCCTGGTTAACCACAACCATGCCTGTCTGTAGACTAGACTTTGCCCAAAGACCTACCTCACTATCTGTTACTGCAGACACTAATATCAGCTGTCCTTATCACTGGAAAAGAATGACAGTGGAAATTTCCTATCCTCCTGTGCAAGCCTCCTATAGACACCATAGACAATCCCCACCTGTCCATCCATTCCTGCCTCATCCCTGTGTCTCAGCCCCCACTTGGGCAGATACTCCCTGTTCAACCACATTCCATGCCTGAAAGGACACAAGGTAAGCTTCCATAGATCAACTTCATGATTGATTTCTTACCCCAGATTCAATTTTCCCAGTTGTTCCAGCATTGTATTAAACACCATGGGCTGCTTGACCTCTCTCCTGACTATGTCTCCTTGTGGATTACTAAGATCTTCTGTTCCTGCCTGTCTCATGACCCGCTTTTAACATCACAAAGCATCCCCTGTTGAGCATACCCACCAAATAGGTCAGTAAAATAGGAAACTGTCAGAGAACACTCTCTTCAAATACATGCATCAAACAGTACCCCAGGAACAAAACTGCCATCCAAAAAGACAAACCCAGAGGCCAGTAACTAGATCAAAAATCACCCAACAGAGATGGCTACACACCAGCATAGCAACATAGAGAGTAACAGCCAGGAACAACTGCAAGTAAGAAATCCAAGCTATCCCATCACAGCAGTTCTGAGGAATTAAAACATGCAACAGATAAAGTGCAAAAGAGGTTGTCTGAGGGAAAGGAGAAGAGTGAGAACCTGGGGAAGAGATAGAAGTACAGAAGAGGACCTGCAGACAGGCACACAGACAGGGAGGAGAAAGAGAGCCAAGAGGGGAGAGATGACAGAGAGTGTGCATGTGCAGAGAACAGAGACAGGGAACAAATAAAGAGAGCTGCTATAGCTGGCGGCTGATGTATATAAAGCATGCCTGACAACAGACACAGGGGATGGAAGCAGGAAATGACATAAGCAGTTGCTAAGTCCCTAAGAGCAGGACATGAGATTACCTGAACACTGACATCTACAGAGGCAAGGTTCACCTGCAGAACAGGACAGGAAGACAGAATCTCAGGGATTGAAGAGGAGGAGAAAAAATTAATATCTTAGTCAAAAAATGTGGATTCTAAAAGTTTCATGGCAATAAACAACTGGGACTTCTGCAAAATATGTGAGGGCTAAAATTACAAACGATTGGAATAAAAGAATATCCTCTCAGAGGTCTATCATTTTTCAATGAAACCACAAAAAAATTCTGAAATTATTAAAGTCCCTTTGCCAAATAATAACCAAATCACTAAACATATGAAGTAAAAAATATGAAAAAACTGCAACAGAAAAAAATTAACAAAACCTAGACAAAACAAAAACAAGTATAATGTATGAAATCAGACCTGTTAGATTTTTACCTGTCTTCTTAATGTATACTAAAAGACAAAGGGGTTTGGACATGTGTGCTACAGACTCAAAGAAACCACCCTTGTTTTCACAAGCCAGCCTAACTAAGGTCCAAACGATTTGGGCAATGATAGGGAAGTTATCAGAGGTCACACCCGATGGAGCAAGTGAGGAGCAACACGAGAGACCTCACAGGTGCTCACATATGACTTATACTTCCCATCCAGCCCCAGAGAGGACTCACCACCCCAGCTTCCACTGCTCAGCACCCTGCCCCTACCCTCTGTGGGCAGTAACCCTGTGCTCACCATGCCTGGAATTCAGAGCTTCCCTGAGGTCCTCTCACAGCAGCTAACAGCAGAGCTCAGAGCAGGACTAGAGAACCATTCAAGCCTGCACATACACAGTAAACTTGGGGAAAGGCACCCGGAAGATCCCGCCTTCTCATCTGACTGGCAGGTCTGCCTGGAGACTTTGATTGGCCAGTGGGTCTCACCCTTCCTCAAGGTTAAAGTGTGCTTCTGGTCCAGGGCCAGACCTTTTCTAGATCTCAGGTGTGGTTTGCACTACATTAGCATTTGAGCCTGATCTCCAAGAGGACTCTCACCCCTCCCAGCCCTGAGGGAGATCTCACCATTCATGTGGGGCACTGGGCTTTGCACAGACAGGCAGGTCTCCAGTTGAGCTAAGGTCTGAACCCCAAAAGGGTGATAATTCACCTATATGACAAGGAAGGCATTCATTCTCTTATGCTCAAGGAACTCTGGCCCCTGCCTAAATTACAGCTCCACCCCTCTCCAACAGCCACCACAAGAGAAGCATGGCTAAAAGTAGGCAAGGTCCCAAGTTTCTGGCCTTCAGGCTAAACTCCTCCCCAGTTACCTAGCAACAGTAAAGACCATAAAAAGGGCTGTGTTCTCTCCTCTCCTCTCCTCTTTCCTTTCTCTTTGTCTTCTCCCTCTTACTCTTTCTATCTAGCCTTCCCCTTTCTAGCCTTCTAGGGGGGCCTCTCTATCTTCTACCTTCTCTCTTTCTCCCTGCCTATCTATAATAAAGTTCTAAAACCATAGAATGTCTCTGCTCATCAAGGCCCACTGAGCTTGGAGGATGGGATAGGCTTTCTCCTAATGAGCCCGTTCTAATCTCTCCATGGAAGGCCTTCATGTGCTCCAGTCTATATCAACTGTGCTCACTCTCACAGGTGTGGGAACCTCTCATCCCTCATCCCTCTCTCCCATAACCCCAGGGCTTTAGGAAAGTAGTCCCGGGGCTCCCAGGTTGGGCTGCTCCTTGTTCACACCCAAAAAATGGGTCATAGGCTTGAATGCCCACCCAGGGCTGAGCAGAGTGTGTATGGTAGCTCTCCCACATCTGCCTATCCAGAGCATAGGTGGAACTCTGGCAGGGCGTGGGCCTTCCCCCCTTTCCTTTCTTCCCTTGGGCCCCCTTTTAGTTCCCAACACATTCCAGCTCAGGCTAGTCAGCTACCTGCTCCTACCCTCTGTGAGTGAAAGAAAGATGAAATTTCAAGACCTGTAAGTCATATAAAGTACTCAGAAATTGCTGGTTGTTTGTGAGCCTAGAGGCTGCCTGGGGATGAGAATAAAGAAAAACAAACCTGGGTGTGCCCTGTAGTTAAAACATTCCTGGGAACAGCTTAACCTATAAGATAAAGAGGAATGTGAGGACAAGCAGGGCTATCTTGTCTAGGTCAACACCACCTGGCCGGAACCTCCCCTCTGTCTACTGCCCCTTGACTCCGGGTAAAGTCATACATCAACTGGTTGCTATGTGAACAAAGATAAGCCCCCAGCCCACAGGAACAAAGTCCTGATGCCCTGTAATCTTTCTGTTAATGTTTGAATAAGCCAATAGTGTGTTGCTATGCTGAATTCCACTCCCCTAAGCCCCTTACCCCATAAAAACCCCTAGCTTTCTAGCCTCGTGGCCGACATCCATTATCTCCTGCGTGGGATACATGTCAGTCAGGAGCTCCGTAATTAAATGTCCTCATGTATTTACATCAACATGGTCGTCCATTCGTGATTCTTGGGTGCACGCCGAATTGGGAATTGAGTGGGGGTTTCACCACTAGGTTCTTTCATGAGCAATGATCCTGCATTACCAGGACCTGACTTCAGACCTTGCCTGAGCTTGCCTCACAGCACTCGCCTTCTTCTTCCTGAAATCCAGGGGAAGAGCTTGCATAGCCCATTACCCAAGGTGCAGTGAGGTTATCAATCTGACTGGGAGGGAGCCCAGGCAATGAACATTAAAGAGGGATTTTAGGAAACAAGAGTTTTGTTTGTGGCTCAGTGCTGGGCTCAGAGAGACTGCAGCTCCCTTTCCCAGATGATAGGTACCAACCAACCCTGGGAGGAAAGCCAGAAATGTAAGGGAAACACTGTTGAGCCCTCTTGGTAGCCAGCACATCTGCATCAGTGGCAAAGTAGAGAAAAGCCACAGTTGTATTAGGACAGGTTCTCTAGGTAAACATATCTCAAATCAGAATGAATTTCTCTATGGATATAGAAAGGAAATTTAATAGAATGTCTCTCTAATGTCTAATATAGAAAGGCTCTCGGCCAAGGGAACTTAGAAAAATCAAGGACGGGTTATCTCATGTTGCAGGATATTACAGATGATATTCAGTATGTACCAGAATTCTGAAGAAGCACTTTCCAATGCCAATTTTAAAAATCAAACAAGCAAATCACCTTTTCTAATATACAAAAATAGGGCAAGTATAAAAAATGAACGAACAATCCTGTTCATTGTCTTTTATGTATGTAGGATGCCAAAAGAATCTATTGCCTAGATTGAAGGTGGATCTGATGATCTCAAAAGATCAAGATTAAGAAATTGTTTCTCACTTCAAAAGGTATAATAAAGACATTTCCCTCACAGTAAGCAAAACCCTGTCTCAAAAAAACAAAACAAAACAAAAAAGACCAAAACCAAAAACAACAAACAAACAAACCAAAAAGACTGCTTTCAATACAAGTCCTCCACCCGGCCAATCTTCACAGTAGACCTGGTCTCTACCACTAAGGCATGCTGGACAGTGCCACTTTTACCATAGGGATGATAGGAGACCCATGCTTCGAGAAACAGGGAATGGCCGGGCGTGGTGGCGCACGCCTTTAATCCCAGCACTCGGGAGGCAGAGGCAGGCGGATTTCTGAGTTCGAGGCCAGCCAGGTCTACAGAGTGAGTTCCAGGACAGCCAAGACTATACAGAGAAACCCTGTCTCGAAAAAACAAAAACAAACAAACAAACAAAAAAAGAATCAGGGAATGACACCCAGTTCAAAGGACACTTCTGCACTGCCACCACCACAGCACCCAAATGAACCCCTACTCCTTTGCTGGTCGCCCCACTTTTCTCCAAGGCCTAGGAACAAGCACTGAAATGTCTTTAAACTGTGAAGCAGTGACTAGAGAAATGGTTTGTTGTAAGAGAACTTCCTGCTCTTCTGGAGGTTCCAAGTTTCATTCCCAGCACCCATAACCAAGCAGTTTACAGCTGCGTACAACTCTGGCTGCATAAGCTCTGAGGGCATCTGCACTCCGAGTGTCACACACAGATACAAATCAATAAAAAGTAAATCCTAAAGAGGAAATCAGACCATGGGAGTCTGAGCCCCAAACCCTCTAATAGCTTTGTGCCACTCCACAGCATTTAGCCTTCAAATTAGTTCATATACACTATTATCTTGGAGCAGATGCTGCCTTCACTTAAAATGAGATAAGTCTGCAAAGATTTCAGGTTTTCCCTGTTTCCAACCCAAATCCATTTTCTACTTAGGAGGCTGAGTGAAGCCAGCCTGCAATTTAATAGAATGACCAAATCCAGTCTTTCTTTAATCTACCCAGTAACTGAGCTCTTGGGTAATCTCCTGCACTGCATGGAAAAGCAGCTTTGGGTTCATTCAAAATAAACTAAAATTAATCAGAGAGAGGCCATGCCTACTTTAATTGCAACTTGTATTTTCCTGGCTTTCCAACATCTGCCAGTATTACTGATACCTAACTTATTCAATGCAATGAAGAGAAGCCTCCTAACTTTATAAACATGGGCTTTCTTTTAAGAACATCACACACAAGTGTCCTTTCCACAGAGGGAATCCTACCTTTTTGGAAGTAATCATTTTCATAAGCAATAATGATGTATTTTTGAAACACTGTGACTATCTTCCTACTGTTTTTCAAGGGCCCTCATGGGGGAGGGGCTCTCATCCCCCTCATCCTCCACCTGCCTCATTAAAGGCATCAGTGGCACCTAAAGGCCAGGTTGAGAAAAGTGGACTAAAGCAATCTGCTCTCACTGAACTCGCTACAAAGATTTACAAGCAGATCTTTTGGAAGAGGGGTGAGAGGAAAGAAAGGGGGGGAGGAGGTGAATGAAAGAGAAGAACGGATACCCTAGCTCACTTCCAAGAGCAGGATGCTGAACCTAGTATTTTTCATTGAGTCTAGTCCTGACTGTGTAGGTCTACAATGACAAATATTTTTCACGAACTAAAAATAGTCTAGTTTTTTTTTTTTTTTTCAGGCAAAGCCTAATAGCGAATACTTTGTTCAAGCAAGGGGTAAGGATGTAATGACGTTGCTTAATTTAAAAGCTCTCTGAACACCAACCTCTGGCACAAGTATTTTAAAATATCTACCTCGATCTTAAAATTCTGAGCAAAGGAAATGTAGTCATCGGTTCACTACTGCTACACGTGTGTGTCTCGTTCTCCAGCTACCTTTTGCTAGTCCAGCTGGACGCACAAAGCCTACAGAGCTGAAAACACGAAACTCTAAATTCTGTTGGGGAGGTAAAGAAAATGATGTAAGTGAGGCTTTCCCAAGCTATGGACAGCCTCTTCCAAGCCTGCTTCAATTTTCAACCCAAACTGCTTCCTTCTCGCAGTCCCTCTTCCCTAGGATCTGGCGAGCTCGCTGCTTAGCTACTCAATACAATGACCATTCACCGTGCAAAGGAGCTGACCATACTGTAGTCAGGCACCATACAGGTAATCCAGAAGTGGCCACCAAAGACCGTTTGGACCTCAAAGCGCTGGTTCTCCTATGCGGCACGTAGTGGGAACTGCCAGGCCTCACAAGATGGGATGGGCACCCCTGCCTAAGCAGCTTGGGGTCCCCTGGATCTGCTCTGCATGTTGGCTCAGAAGGCACAGCTGCCCCCGCCGGGCCACTTCTGGAACAAGTTGGAGAGGTCCGCGCAGGGAGACCCATCACTCGGGGGCCGCAGAGCTCGCAGGGGTCCCCGGCTCGCAGCCGCCACGGACTCTGCAGCCGAAGTTGATCTCTCCGAGGATGGGAGCAAAGGACCTGAAACCCTGCGAGGGAAATGGGAACAGACAGGAGCGTTCCCAAAAAAAGCCCCAAGGTGGCCAAGCAGCCTCTCCCTAGAGCAGGGAACAAAGGGCTTCTGTGTCGGGCACTGCTGGTCCGGCTGAGTCCGGCTTTCGGGTACCAGAAACTTTTCTCGGGTGAGGACGCAGGCGGAGGGCACTGGGTATCGGGCACCAGGCGCGGAAGCCCCAGGGCGCAGCGGGATCCCCGCGGCACTAGCTTCCCGCCCCGCCCCGCGCCGGCGACGCTACCGCTCACCTCCTCGATGGCCTCCACGGTGTTCCGGCACTGGGCCGTGCGCGTGGTGAAGCTAGAGGTGGTGGGCGCCTTGTAGTCCTCATGGGTCTCGGCCACGAATTCCGACACGGAGATCTGGTCCGGCATCGCCGGGGCGCCGGGGCACGGACTGCCTTAGCCTCAGTCGCCCAGGGCGCGGGCTCCGACCCCGCCGCCGCCGCCACCGCCGCCGCCGCTTGGGGACTCGGACAAAGGGGAGCGCGGGCGCGGAAGTCGCCACAGGGCGCGGGAGCCTCCGCGGGACGCCCGGTGGCTGCAGGGGCGCGTGCAGCCCGCAGCTCTGCCCGCTGTTCTCCGGGAGCTGCGGCTGCCGCGTCCTCTACGATCGAGCCCAGACCCGGGCGCGCACAGCCAGCTGGAACTGCGCGTTACCAGGCTGCTTGCTTGGGAGCCTTCTGCGGAGAAGTGCGGGACGGGCTGGGGAGGGGGCGGTGGCCGGCCAGGAGGGGCGGGGCAAAGGCCTGGCCGCCAATCGGAGCGCTCGCCGCGACCGCGCAGCCCGGAAGCGGAGCCCGCAGGACAGAGGGAAATGTGAGCTCTGGGCGCATTTTGTCTCCCTTCTCTACGTGGTGTGGTTCGAGGGCGCGCCCTCTCCTGGGCTGCAGTGCCCGACTCCCACCTCGCACCCACCATGACCTCTAGCGATATTACCCATGTTCTGTGTGTGTGCCTTCTCACAGCCTTAAGAAGCCCGGGGTAAAGGCGGGTATTCTGCATAGGGAGTTGACCATGGTACAAGCCTAATAGGAATTCAAACCCATGACCTTCGACTTGGAAGAATACTCCAACCCCAAGTAAGCATCTTGTTCCTTAAGCTTGTACATTTAGGGACACTCCCAGTTACTTGAAGACAGTTTTAGGGTTCTAGGCCAGGCTTCACCCTGAGAAGATCATAGAATGCACTGATGTGGGGTAGGAAGTGGAAGTTCTCTCAAGAGAACCAGAGGTAGAGCATAAGGCTCCTATTATACCTGCTGGTTCTCAGAGAGTACTCCAACCCACAGCTGACTGATCACAGACACAACTGGGCCAATAAATCATCTGAATTAGGACATTTTCTTCTATATCTCATTCAGAAATTCTCAGCTGTATTTTAAAAACCCAGAGGTTCTGAAGACACTAGCCAAAAATCACACCCTCTAACTACCAGAGGCAAGAGGCATGGTTACTGCTGCTGCCAACAATACAGCCTAGAGAAACTTTACAAAAACCTTTTGTGGGTCTGAAAAGGAGGGAATGTGAGGGACATTGTAAACCCAACATGGGAAATAAAAGTGGTCTCCTGCTGCCATAGGACAGTAGACCAGTCAATCTTTTTAAGGCTCCCATGTACAAATCTGCTGTATGAGGTGGCAGCTGGGGTCAGACATTATGTATGGCTTCTGGTATTTTACCAGCACTGCCTGTGAATAAGTTCAGCCTTCAAAAATAACTATGCCAGTGGGTAGCTTTTATTCCTGTGATAGGCAATAAATTGTAATCCCAAAACTCTGCAACTCTCTGCCACTTTCCACCGTTGTGAACATCCTTCCATTTAGTGTCTCAGGGACACACCTATCTCAGCATGTATAACTCAAGGGTATTGTGTTATAGTACAGGCTCTCCTGCACGAAGCAATTTTCTGATCTCTCTGCCCCTCTTCCCACCTATAAATCCTTTTGTTCTTCTCTGAAATTGAAGAATATTCCCTGTGACTTTTCAAGGTTTTATTTTTGGAGACATGGTCTCTGTGATGCCTTGGGAAGTTAAAAGAAAGTAGTGTTTTTCCTTGACATAATATAGTACCAGTCAAACTAATCAATGTGTCTAACACACACACACATAGACACACAGACACACAGACACGCACACACAGAGACACACACAGACACACAGACACACACACACACACAGAGACACACATACACACACACAGACACACAAGACACACACACACAGACATGTACACATAGACACATATACACACAGACAGACACACAGAGACACACACAAACAGACACAAACACACACTGACACACACAGGCACATACACAGACACACAAACAGACACACAGAAACACACACTCAGGCACATATATACATACACACAGACACATACACAGACAAATACACAGACATACACAGGCATATACACACAACACACAGAGACATACACACACAGACACACACACAGACCTACACACTCAGGCACATACATACACAGACACACAGAGACATACACACACAGACACACACACAGACATACACACTCAGGCACATATATACACAGACACATACACACACAGACACACAGAGACATACACACAGACATATACACACACATACAAACACAGGGACACACACATACACACACAGACACAGAGAGACACACACATAGACACAGACACACACATACACAGAGACACACACACAGAGACAAACACAAATGGATACACACACAGAGACACACACACACAGACATGAACATAATTTAAGGTTTAAATGTTGAACAGGAATCAAGAGAACACTACCCACTCCTTTGTATGTGGTACTGAGGATTGAATCCAAGGCCTTGAACCTATAGGCAAGTGCTCGAACACAGAGTTACTACCCCAGCCCTCATTTACATATTTTTAATGCATCGAGAAAAGAAGATGCTGGTATTACCATTACAGACACGGACACCACTAAGTTTATTTTTAAAAATACCTGAAATATCTATTTTTAAAATTAATTCTTGTTGGGCATGGTGTCACATCCCTTTAACCCCAGCACTCAGGAGTCAGAGACAGGTGGATCTCTATGAGTTTAAGGACAGCCAAGTCTACAAAGTGAGTTTCAGGATATCCAGGGCTCTATACAGAGAAACCCTGACTCAAAAAATATATAATAATTCTCAAGGATAAAATTGTCCTAAAACTGAATTGAGGAAATATACAATTTCACTTATCCCATACCATACAAACATTTATGTTTGCTGTAAAATATAAATGCCTTTGATCATACAGTATTCTTTTAGACCTCACTAGGGACTGGTTCAAAATACATGCCATGTAAAACTATGTTACTTTTAAAGTCTGAGAAATTATGAATCCATATATATTTGAGCCTATATTTTTCATATAAAAGACTATAGTCCTATTATTTTTTTACCTTGGGTGTACTGGTCTGTTTCTGTTGCTCTAATATACCTGAGGTTGAAGAAGAGGAGGTTGGCTAGGATGTTGCCCAAATGATACATTGTTAGTGCTTGTATGGAGTATATGGAGACTGTGGGTTCATCTCTACACCTGGAGATAATAAGAACAGCAAGGGGAGGGGAGAGGGGAGCAAAAACCATAACCCACCCTCCATCCTCCAGATCACACTCACAGATGCCCCTTTGCAGGCCATCTACAAGATGGTGTCCTCAGTGATGAAGATGTCTGAAGATTAGTCCAAGTCCCAGAAGCGAACAGACAAGATCTTCAGGCAGATGGACACAAACAATGATGGTAGGAAACATGGCAGGAGTGAGCAGGTGGGGTGGGAAGAGGGTATTGGGAGAGGGGGTGTGGTGGGGAGAGGGGAGTAGATGAGCCTGTGAAACTGTTGATGGCACAGAGGTGTTTGGGATATACCCTCTGCCCTATATAGGCTTGCCCTTTTCTAGCCCACTTGATTCAGCTCTGATTGAGGGAGGGAGACTAGAATTCAGGTTCAGGTATGCCTAGCTTGCATCCTGTACCCTTCCTAGGACTCTATAACCATGGGCATGTCAGTAGACCCTCTGACCTTCAGGCTTCATCCGCGTTGTCTGAGTTAGGGTTTCCATTGCTGTGATGACACACCATGGCCACAAGCAACTTGGGGAGGAAAGTGTTTATTCACTCACAGTTTCCATATAACTGTTCATCATCAAAAGCAGTGAGGGCAGGACTCAAACAGGGCAGGAATCTGAAGGCAGGAGCTGATATAGAGACCATGAAAGGGTTGCTACTTCCTGGCTTGCTCCCCATGGCTTGCTCAGCCTTCTTTCTTATAGAACTCAGGATCACTAGCCCAGAGTTTCACCACCTACAATGGGCTGGGCTCTGCTCCATCAATCACTAGTTAAGAAAATACCCTCTGGTCAGGCATGGTGGCACATGTCTTTAATCGGAGCTCATAGGAGACAGGAGGCTCTCTGTGAGTCAAGGCTAACCTGGTCTAAAAAGTGAGTTCTAGAACAGCCAGGGCTGTACACAGAGGAAACCCTGTTTCAATAAACAAAACGAAAGGGAGGAAAGGAGGGAGAGAAGGAGGGACGTAGAGAGACAGGGAGAGAGAGAGAGAGAGAAGAGACTGGACATTGTCCATTTTCCAGAGGGTTCCAGACTTTAACCAGAGCACTGGCTAATCCTAAGTCTCCCTCTTCCATTCCTCAGGCAAAATGTCCCTGGAAGAATTCGACAAAGGTGCCAAGAGCGACCCATCCATTGTCCTGTTGCTGCAGTGTGATCCCAGCAGTGCTAGCAAGTTCTGAGGGGAATGGGCTTTACACAGTTATGAGAAACACAGGCTTGACCTGCCATCTTCAGCTTTGCTTGCAAAAGTGGATTTCTCCTGCTCACTCGGGACCTGGGTCCAGGCAGCACATCACACTTACCTGGTCTGGCTGGATGCAGCTCCCTCCTCTATCTGACCCAATATATGTCCCTCCCCATCCAGTCTAGGCTGGTTCCTTCCAAGGTTTCAAGTGTTCTCAGCTGTAGGGCTCCTTCCCTGCCCACAGAGGGCCTGGAGGCCCTTAAGGACACCAGACAGGATGTTTCAGTATCTTACCGAGACCAGCTGATTTATTCGATGATCCCAGCTGACTTTGTGAGGATGAAGAACATGGAGAGCAGACAGGCAAGCCCTTCCTGTGCGTGGATCCACCTCCCTTGTTTATTTTCTCTGACCAAAGCTGCTTGCATGTTTATACCGTGGTATCCTTACTTTTAATATATACGTTTTGTATAAAGTGAGAAGGTTCAGCCCCTGTATTTAAAGCCTCTGACTACCTTTATAGCATGGTCCCCTGTGACCTGTGATTCTCCCCACCCCCAAGTCTGGCTGTGCTGTGGTATTTATGTATTCATTTGCCTAATTACACAGGAGATACATGCATGCCCAGGGCTGTGGACATCTGCCCTCTGTCCTGCAAACACAGGTGTTCCTGTGTGCTCTGTCCTTCCTTTCCATTGACCTGGCATATTAAAATGATCAAATAAACCAAGGTCTGTGAGTTTCCTGTGTTGCCCCAAGCACCCTGATTATGGTTCACTCTCCAGTGAGTGTGGGTATGAAGCAGATAAGTGGTAGACATGGGGAAAGTCCTTGAATGTCTGGAACAGCCGAGAATTTGTCAGAGAGGAGGACATGCCAGCCTTTCCCCACTCAGTGGGCTTCACACACAGCAAGGCCATTGGCCCTCCTGCTTTAAGCCACAGAACCTGTAGACTGAGCCCCAGACCGTCTGATGATGTTCAGGAAGCACCCACTGAGCACCTGTCCTGGGTGAGCACTGGAGACTCTGAGATTGGCCAGACATTGTCTTTGCTCCCACCTCACCTCAAGGAGAAAGGTGCTGTTGGCTAGAAGGTGTTTTAGATATTGGACAGAAGCAGTACCTCAGGGCCAAATATGTGTCTTGGCTAATGTCACCCACCAATCTTGCAAACCATCCAGCAGTTCACTTGGAGGGGGTACACCTGAGTGGTAGGCCGGCACTTAAAGAAAAGGAAACTAGGCGGATGAGAGAGAAATGGAGCCAAGACAATGTTCTGATCAAGGTTCAAATGTTTAATGACAAATGCACTTATAAAGGAGGGCGTAGGCCCATTCCCACCCATTCATTCTTGGAGCCTGAAACCAGCTGCAGGTGATTATGTGCAGGATAGGGCATATTCTCTGGAATAGCTCCTGGGCATTCTCAGCAGGTAGCAGTATCTTGAAGAGGAACAGCAACGGTGGCTGAACAATTGAGTGATCCAGGGAGGAAGACTCCACCCTAGGTAATCTCCTTAGTGGCAGCAAGGTCAAGGTCTGGCTCAGCCAGCTTCAGGCTGAGGGAAGGTTACACAGCAAGTTCAGGATCACTTATTCAAATAATGGGGAATAAGAGGATGGATGGATGTGTCTGCCCAGTTATGAAGACTTCTCTCTTTTTCTCTTTCTCTTTCTCTTTCTCTTTCTCTTTCTCTTTCTCTTTCTCTTTCTCTTTCTCTTTCTCCCTCTCCCTCTCCCTCTCCCTCTCCCTCTCCCTCTCCCTCTCCCTCTCCCTCTCCCTCTCCCTCTCCATCTCCCTCTCTCTCTGCCAACATGTGATTCCTGGGATTGTAACTCAGGACCTTAGGTAGAGCAGTCAGTGCTCTTAATAACTGAGCCATCTCTCCAGCCTTGGGAGTCTTCTCAAATGGAGAACTCAATGTCACACAAGATGTGAGAGTACAGTGAGGGGCAGAAATAAGAGCACAGAAAGGGGCGGCTGAGGCAGATAAGTCATGAGTTCTGGGACAACCTGTACTCCATAGCAGAATTAATGTCAGAGGACCAAAGGACAAAGAAAACTCTATTGTGCTCAGGGCTGCATGGAAAAGGAATGGAGGTCAGAGAGCCACAGTCCAGAGATGCAATTACACTGCACAAGTACTTAGAACTGACTGTTCCCTATGTTTGTCTCCAGACTTGAAAGGCAACTCTGTTAACAACAGTGTTCATGTTCAAGGTGTGGTTGATCCATTATTCCTGCACTAGCTGTCAGAGCATGGCAGCTAAGGCCAGGACTATACAAGGCTTCCATTCAAAGTTTCAGCTGATACCTGCTAGTGGAGATGAAAGACCCACAGCGTGAGGATTCCCCAACGTTCTGACTCAGGAGAGGCGACACCCCAAAATCACCCACAAGAAATGTTCTTGCTGCAAACAGCAAGAGGATTTTTATTCAAGAGTGCTCTTGGGCCCACAGTCACACACCATGCAGGAGTACAGGACCGTGGTGCGCCAAGTAGCTGGGTAAGGGGGTATTTAAAGGAAGAAACCACAACTCAAGGAAGTGGGGAGGGCGTTGTTGGAAAATACCAAAGATACCAGTTAAGAGTCACAAGGAAGTACAAAGTCACAAGTGTCACATGGAATACCTGGTAATTGTTCAGGTTATCTCTTAAGACAGTTTCTAAGAGCCCCTAACAATAGCACATTCTTTGAATTAACACTCTTTGAACCCAGGAAGCGGGTGGATGGAGAGATGTCACTAACTTTTTTATGATTAGCATACCTTGGAGCATTGAGTCACAAAGGTCACATTCCCAAGCCTGGGCCTAAAGGCCTAGAATTTTGTTATTACGTTTTACTTTTTCAGAGATCTCCCAGGCCCAGAAAGAGAGAGATGGCAGATAGTCCTGAGGTAGCCTCCAAGTTCTGAATGGAACCCTGCTCAGCTCACTGTGGGACCTGGAAGAGAGATGCCCAGTCTGACCTGGAATGTTCATACAGGTTGCCTGAAGCTGGTACGGGGAGTTATGGAGCTTAGGCTGCAAGGAGGGACACCTGGTGAAGAACAAGAAACATAAGATAGAGGTAAGATGATCAGTGGGAAGGGAGGGGAGGAAAGGGGAGGGAAAGTGGAGGGGAAGGGTGGGAAAGGGGAGGAAGAGGGGAGGGGAAGGACAGGGGAGGTTATGAGAGGAGTTGGAGGAGAGACAACTGTCTGGGCCTTGCTGGTATTTGTTAACAAGCTATGAGATGAGCCAGGGTTCAGGTCAGTTAGAGGTCAGAGGGAGGAAGGAAGGAGACTAGATTGACATCGGAGCTTTTTCCCTCAGCCACACAGACAGGACTGGCTAACGCTCACTAGAGCATTCTTTGTCACAAGAACTGAACATCAATCCTGAGAGATGCAGTCAAGCAATTTTGGGGTATGGAATGCAGTATGCAGAATGTGTGATACACAGACATAGTTACATATAGTCACAAGACTTAAGATATATCTAAATAGCGACCTGAAAAGGCTTGGCATGCTTCTGTATATCAGAATAAGGCACCAGGCAATGGTAGATTATGGCTTTCATCCCAACATGAGGCAGCAATAGCTGAATCTCTGAGTTTGAGGCCAGCCTGGTGGACAGAGTGAGTTCCCAAACAGACAAGGCTACCCAGAGAAACCCTATCTTTCTTAAATAAATAAATAAATAAATAAATAAATAAATAAATAAATAAAGGAGAGAGATGAGAGGCAACCTCCTTAGGGGTCTTCAAGGGTTCCAACCTCAAGCTAAGGGTTACTTCTAAGATCTGGTGATAAAACAGGCCCCTGAATTGGTCTCTATCAACTTATTGCCCACTCATTATGAGGAGGGAGGCTACCTGCCAGTGTTAGCAGCCCTATAAAGAGGCCCAGTTAGCAACAGCCCACAAGAACCAGGGCCTGCCAGGTGCCACCTGAAAACACACAAAGAGAAAGCTGCCCTGGCCACAGCCCAGATTTTGAACCAGCCGAACTACTACTGCGTTCCTGAGCGACAGGAATGCTGGGAGAGCAAACACTAAGAGTTTAAGGGTAACCTTGGGAGGAGGTCCACTGTCTGAAGGCACATCGGTGGGGACCCATGGGGAATGTGACTGCTTCCTGAGAAGTCCTGGGCTGCTGACAGTCACTAAGAGCTCTTCAACACTTACAGACAATATTTAAAACAAAAATAAGACAGGCTGGAGAGATGGCTCAGTGATTCAGAGCACTGGCTGCTCTTGCAGACAACCCCATTTGGTTCCCAGCACTCACACAGCATCTCACAACTGTCAGTTTCTCCAGTGACTCCCTCTTCTGGTTTTCATAGGTACTGCACTCATGTGGCACACCTACATACATGCAGACCAATGCTTATACACATAAAATTAAACAAACCCTTAAAAAAAAAAAGCAGAAACCAGGCACAGTGGCATATACTTTTAATCCCAGCACACAAAGATACAGCCTGATTGACAGCCTGTATCTACATAGCGAGTTCTAGGACAGCCAAAGTTACATTATAGAGAGACCTGGACTGTGTTGAGAGAGGGAGAGAAAGAGAGAAAGAGAGAGAGAGAGAGAGAGAGAGAGAGAGAGAGAGAGAGAGAGAGAGAGAGAGACAGAGAGAGAGAGAGAGAGAGAGACAGAGAGCCAAACTTCATGCTTGCTGTTCAGAGGATGACGATTACCTTAAATTTATGATCCTCCTGCCTCCACCTCTGAGTTCTGGGACTATAGATGTGTGCAACCATGCCTAGTTTTATGTAGCACTGAGTACCCCACCCAGGGTGTCATGAAAGTTAGGCAAGCCCTCGACCAAATTTGCTACATGCCAGCCCGAATATGATTTATTTTTGTAACTACAAGGGAGATTTTGCTTTAAAAATAAACCTCTTCATATTAGTAGCAGTTGCTTAAGCCTTGCTAAGTTGGAGCCTGAAGAACTTTCTTGGACTGCTAAGGGGTGGTGAGAAGGCAGACACTTCTATTGCAAATGAGGATTTCTAAATTTCTACCCAACAACTTCCATCTCCACCTGGGTTAGCGACACATGGTTTCTGAGAGTCACCTGCAGCCTCAAAAGCCCCAAGGATGTCTGTACCTCACGAACTGTAGGCACGGGTTCTTGTTCTTTGCCCTCGCCTCTTTCTGAAATCCCTGGCTGCCGAAAGATGTATTAACTGCTGGAAGATGTATCAGGTGCTAGAAGATATATCTGCTGCTGGAAGATGTTTCAAATACTCGAAGATGTATCTGATGCTGGAAGATATATCAGTTGCTAGAAGATATATCTGCTGGTGGAAGATGTATCTGCTGCTGGAAGATGTATCTGCTGCTGGAAGATGTTTCAAATACTGGAAGATGTATCTGCTGCTGGAAGATGTATCTGCTGCTGGAAGATGTTTCAAATACTGGAAGATGTATCTGCTGCTGGAAGATGTATCTGCTGCTGGAAGATGTTTCAGATACTGGAAGTTGTATCTGCCGCTGGAAGATGTATCAGTTGCTAGAAGATATATCTGCTGCTGGAAGATGTATCTACTGCTGGAAGATGTATCTGCTGCTGGAAGATGTATCTGCTGCTAGAAGATGTTTCAGATACTGGAAGATGTATCTGCTGCTGGAAGATGTTTCAGATACTGGAAGATGTATCTGCTGCTAGAAGATGTATCTGCTGCTGGAAGATATATCAACTTCTGGAAGATGTACCTGCTGCTGGAAGATATATCAGTTGCTGGAAGATGTATCTGCTGCTGGAAGATGTATCAGTTGCTGGAAGATGTATTTGCTGCTGGTGTTCCTGTGCATACCCATCTACAAGTCTCTTTATTATCTTCTCTGTCCCTCTCCTACTCCAAACATCCTCTTTGGCTCTATCAGGGCAAGGTCTCTCCTTGTTGCATAAGCATGACATGTTTGTTTTTCAGAGGTTGTCTTGCCTGAATTTTGTAACCAGCTCCCTCATGAAGATAGGACCAATCTCATTGCTAACAGTTTTCCCTCCTGAATTCCCATGAGCATGTCTGTTCTGCCCATGACTGAGCTGTATCTGTGAGTAAGGAAGAGAGAGTTAGTTAATACTTAGTTGTACTCAGGCTCTTGGGTGAGGCTCTGTGGGGCTTGTATCTTCTGGGGCAATGTCAAGAAGCAGCCCCACATGTCAGTATCCACACATGCTGCCATGAGTGTGCTGAGATAGCCTATTCATCAGTTTAGTCTAGACTGACATCACTTCCTCTCCTGCCTCCTCACTTGGGAAATGTCACTGAGCTCGCTTTTTGGGGAAAGTGGAAGCTGGGAATTACCTAGGTCTGTGCCACTTTGTTTAGTTGAAGGTGTTCTGAATCTTTTCTGATGATGGCAATAAGGACATGTTGCTGTCTTGGAATACCCCACTTCTAGGTCTTGCTACTAGGGAAGAAAGGTGCTTTCTCAGCTGCAAGTGAGTAGCTCAAAAGAGAAAAGTGTGTCCAACAGAAGCTCCCAAAGGTTCCAACCTGGCCTCAGAGCACACAGCAGAGGGACAACTGCAGTCCCAGGTGAGCTCCCTAAGGGCCCTCTCCCCACCCTGAGGGAGGTGACTTCCCCATAGTCCCTGCAAGGATGGGAGCCCATTCCACCCCGGTACTCCTAGCAATGCCATCCTTTCTGAAACCAAAAGTTTCTCTTTTCTCATACATAACCCATAGACAGTCAATTGCTGTGCCTCCTCTGCTGATCCCAGTTCTCAGACAGGCAGGCCCACCTCACTATCAACTCTGGAGTAGGCGAGTGGGCAGAGGAGGCAGTGAGATGGGCTCCTGTGCGTGTGTGTGTGTTTGTGTGTGTGTGTGTGTGTGTGAATGTGAGAGACAGAGACAGAGACAGACAGACAGACAGATAGACAGACAGACAGACAGACAGAAGGTGAGAGCACTGAGCACCTATCTCAGTGTGTCTTGAGAAACTCTTGGGACTGATTCTCCCTCCATTACTTGCTGGCCAGTCTGTGTTGGAGACCAGCAGTTGGCATGGCGGGAAATAGGATGGGATGAGTGGGCCATTTCTTTACTTCAGCCCAATGTTTCCTTTCTCCCTCCTCTCCCCTCTCCCTTCTCTCTCTCTCTCTCTCTCTCTCTCTCTCTCTCTCTCTCTCTCTCTCTCTCTCTCTCTCTCTCTCTCTTCCTCTCTTCCTTTTTAAGATATTTTTTCACTCCATAGAATTCCCTAGAACTCTTTATGGCTAAGCTGCATTCCACAGCACCAGTGCATGGCAGCTGCGTTACCAAGTCACTATTGAAGGACATCTGGTCAGCCCTTATGGCCATTATACACAATCATTGTGAACACTTACAAAAAGGTGTATCTGTGAACATGAGTTTCCATGTATGTGGGATAACTGTCCAGGAGCATGATGGTTGGACTTCACAGCAATTGTATGCTCAGCTCAATTGTTTGTTTTAAAATTTTATTCATTTACTTCTTACATAGGTGGAGTGTATGAATGTGGAGGTCAGAAGACAAATTGAAGGAGTCAGTTTTGCTACATTGATCCTAGGTTTTAGCCTCAGGTTATCAAGCATCATTACCACAGTCCATTATGAAGGAAAAGAAGGCAGAAACTCAAACAAGGCGGGGACCAAGAGGCAGGAACTGAAGCAGAGACCATGGAGGAGGGCTGCTTATGGTCTTGCTCCTCACAATGTGCTCAGCTTGCTTTTTTTTTTTTTGAGACTTATTTATTTTAGCGCATTTATTTATTTATTTATTTACTTACTTACTTATTGCTTCTCTGCATAAGATGTACATGCTATGTCCAAAGCAGCCATGAGAGGTCTCCAGATCCCCTGAAACTGGAACAACAAATGTTTGTGAGCCACCATGTGGATTCTGGGAGTTGAAACCTGGTCCTTTAGAGGAGCAGCCAGTGTTAACCACTGAGCCATCTCTCCATCTCCTCAGATAGCATTTTTTTATACAAGCCAGGCCCACTAATCACAGTGGCTGGGCCTTCCCACACATCAACCATTAATCAGTAGAATGTCTCACAGACTTGCCTACAGGACATCTGATAAAGGCATTTTCTTAATTCAAGTTCTTGATTCTTAGATGACGCTAACACATGTTAAGCTGTCAAAACCACTAACCAGCATACCCCCTATCGAATAGGTAAGAGAATCCGTCTTGTTTTACAGGTGAGCAAGCTGGAACCCATACAGGGTGTTGCAACTCACCACAGACTAAATATCGATGGATGTCAGAATCCCAGAATGTGTGTCTGTTGTACAGCTGATGTCTTCTATCTGTCCAGTTGTCTGTCCGGTCTATCTGGCCACCCTTTCTAAGGTGCAAATCACAAGTTTCTTTCAGGCTACAAGGACTCTCTCTGATCACTGATTTGCATATCCAGACTGAATCTGTCTCTGTCAAACAAGTTAAAACCTTTGACTGTTCCCTGTGCCTGAGGATGTATAAACTCTGTAAGCTGAGTCACATCCACCTAGTGGGAAACTAAATAGCTCTCACTGGCGCCTATTAGGACCTGGGGCTCGGGCACAGGAATGCAAAGACAGGCCCACCCCAATGCCCCTTCTCAGGTGCCCTACCCAGCTGTTTTCTTCCTTCTAACTCTGGAGCATTGCTCCCCAGTCCCTTACTTTTCTAATCTTCCTTCCCTAGTGAACACAGTCAACATAGATTTTCACACTCAGACACGTGACTCCCAGCCCTGATGTGAGCTAAGATCAGTTAAGTAGAATGTTGAAGAATATTCATGAGGCCTGGCAAGATGGGTTTAGTGGGCAAAGGAGCTTATTACCAAGCTTAATTGATCCTGTGGACAAATGTACAGGAAGGAAAGAACGGACTCTAGCAAGTTGTCCTCTGACCATGCACACCACCCATGTATACAAATACATAAGCAAAATGTTAAAAAAAAAAAAAGACATAACCGTGGGCAGGTTCCAGGTCCCAAGGTTCTGGTCCAATCCCCACATGCTGGGAATGTTTAAATCATCTGGGTAATTCTAGTATGGCTTCAAGGATGAAAATCAACTTCACAATCTGAATGAAAAATTAAATAGTATAGGGGGCCTAATGACTCCTAAAGCATTGGGAAGGATTTTATTGTAGCTATAAGGAAGAAAGAAGACAGAGGAAAGAGGACAGAGTGAACTTGCCGACAGACTAAACCATGTGAGGAGAGAGAGAGAGAGAGAGAGAGAGAGAGAGAGAGAGAGAGAGAGAGAGAGAGAGAGAGAGAATCACTGACCAAGAGAGGTGGCCAGGGCCAAGAGAACAGCATAAACCAAATGGCTGAGTTATACAGGAATCAGGCTTGGGGAAGGGATTCTAAGGTCTAGCTTCCAAGAAAGAGAAGTTTAGGGTAGGGGATGAGATGAGAAGTGCTAGGAGGAACCATAGGTACTGAGAGATGCTGGGAGAGCTGGGAGGAGCCATAGGTACTGAGGGATGCTAGGAGAGCTGGGAGGAGCCATAAGTACTGAGGGATGCTGGGAGAGCTGGGAAGAGCCACAGGCACTGCACAACACTCCTCCCTGGTCTCCCAGAGACCCTAAGTCTGTTCTTGGATGGTGTGCTCATGTCTTCCCCCTGAGCAGGGGGGCCTGGACTCTGGAAGGTAGATTCTGCTGTCAAGGGAGGCAGCAGGGCTAGTGACAAGCTTTCTTCTGCCCTATAAAGCAGATGTTTCTGTACCTGTATCTGTCTGCCACTGACTCTTCTTTAAGCAAAAACCCTTCTGGGTTTTAGACTGGAATCCCAGAACTACCGTCCCAGCCACCTTGTACAGTGCCTAGGTCTTGGCACTGGTCCTGAACTGGGATTTTATTGTGAAAAGGAGGCAAGAATCCTCCCTGGGGTAGCAGACATCTGCAGAAAGATTTAACTACCCCCGTCTACCATCAGAGAATGTTCAGAATCCACAGCTGGGCAGCAGGGTCCTGAGAGGACAAACACCTCTGTACACAGTGGACACGTGGTTCTGGCTGTGTAGTGTCTGACCTAGTCTGGGCCCCTCTGGAGATCTGGGAGTCACCCAGATCTCACAAATAAACTCCCATACTACTTCCATTAGCCAAAAAGGATGCTGCTTCCTTGGAACAGAGAGCCCGTTGGCTGTGAAGTCAGAGGAAGCAGCAAAATAACAAAGCAAAACAAAACACTTGTCCTTCATGGGACCAGCCAGTCTGAAGAGCATGCTCAGATCTAGGGAGGGTTCTGGGTATTCTTCAAGCCATCTCCTGGCCTATAGGCTTATCAGTCTTCAGTAGCCAGAGAGGCAGCAATGTGCCTGAGGTTGGATCTCCTGGAATGGAGCTCCTTGGGCCTGGCCCCAGGCCACAGCATCACAGTACTGGAGTGGCACCTGGATTCCTACAGCAATCCTGCGGCAATTCCTTTGGGAGCTGAATCTTGAGAGCCCTGGTCTTAGCCTTCAATGCAAGCCTAGAGCAGTCCTTGAGTAGGCAGGGCTCTCCTAATGAAAAGAGACTGAAGTCTCCCAACATAAAAAATTTCATTTTTCAATGAGAAAACTGAAGCTGGATAGCCAAGTGGTTTTTCAAGAGCCATTGATTTGTGAGGATGGGAGTGGAGACCATAGGATACTAGAGGACAGGAGCATTGTTCTGAGAAGAGGGAGCCCACAGCAATTACTCTAGATTGCACCCCACTAGAAAAGCACAGAGTTCATTGTGTAGATAGGGCAGGTTGGAGATGCAAACTCTGTGGGAGTTATCAGATTGGAAAGCAGGAAGAAACTGTGACTGTCGTGGCAATACCAAGGTTGTTCTAAAGACATACTTGTGCCCTCCCTTCAGCTTTCTGAGGACTGTGACAATGGACCCCCAAAGAACTGGAATTTTCACCAGGAATTTCAAGTTGACATAGGGAAAGTGCTGGGACCCTGACACTAGCCAGAACAGGACTCTGTCTCTAGTGCTGCCAGACTGCAGGACAAATATGGGGAAGGGTTGTGTGCTGAGAAGAGACAAGGATGGGTCGACCACGGGCTGAATCTTGACCATGACCGCCAAACCTAAACCCATCTGTAGTCAGGAGCAGAGAGAGATGGATCCTGGTGCTCAGTTGCTTTCTCCATTTTATTCAGCCCAGGAATCCAAACCTCAGAAGGGTGCTACCAACACTTAGGGTGAGTTTTTCCTTTTATATGGTGCTACCTAGAAATTCTCCTGCAGATGTGTCCACAGGTTTATAGTCTAGGCAATTCTAGATTCCATCAAGTTGACAATCATTATCCACCATCACAGAGCCATCAGTGAGTAGGTGGTGATCCTCGTTAGTGGGAGCACTGGATGTGCAGTCAAGGGACCTTGTTCTTGCAATGGCCTTGCTGGTAGTCACCCTTGTGGAAAACAGCCAGACTCTGCTGTCCTTCTTGCTTAGCCCTGGGTTCCAGCACCATATAAAATGGGTTTGGAGGTACATGCCTGTGATGCTAGTACTTGCAAGCAGTTTGTTATTGTTTGTTTTTCAAGACAAGGTTTCTCTATGTAGCAATGGCTATCCTGGAACTCACTCTGTAGACCAGGCTGGCCTGCAAATCAGAGATTCAGCTGCCTCTGCCTCCTGAGTGTTGGGATTAAAGTCCTGCACCATCACTGTCCAGCTCAAGATTATCTTTATATCAGACCAGCCTGGGATGCATAATACTCTGTTTCAAATACAACAAACAAACACAAAGCCCCAGCGTCTCCCATAACAGTAGTTAGTTTAAGATGACTATACCATTCATCAGTGTCTTCTTCACTTCCTGCGGCTATTTAAAAAAAAAGAAAAATAATGTCAACAGTTAGGATGACTCACATGGTAATGTATCATCTTAGCATTCTAGACGCTAAGGGCCAAGAGCAATGTGCTGAAGGGGTTGATTCCATGTGAGGCCATGTACTGGCTGGTTTTGTGTTGTCAACTTGGCTAGGGTTATCACAGAGAAAGTAGATTCACTTGGGAAAGTGCCTCCATGAGATCCAGCTGTGTGGCATTTTCTCAGTTGAGGATCAAGTTGAGAGGATCCACTGTGGGTGGTGCCATCCCTGGGCTGGTGGTCTTGGGTTCTATAAGAAAGGAAGCTGAGCAAGCCATGGAAGCAAGCCAGTAAGTGCCACCCCTCCATGGCCTCTGCATCAACTCCTGCTTCCTGACCTGCTTGAGTTCCAGTCCTGACTTCCTTGGTGATGAACAGCAATGTGGAAGTGTAAGCTGAATAAACCCTGAACTCCCCAACTTGCTTCTTGGTCATGATGTTTTGGGCAGGAATAGAAACCCTAACTAAGACAAGCCTGGAGGCCAAACTTTGCCCAAGCCTTTCTTTGGCTTGTGTTTAGCCATCTTCCTGTGTCTTCCTTCTTCTATCCCTATTTGCTTCTGTGTCCAAATTGCCTTTCCTATGAAACAAATGGAGCAGGCTGAAGTGATGACACGGTGGACAGAATGCTTGGTGTGGGAGCTTAAGGTCAGTGATTCTTTTCCCAGGACCAGCATAAGAAGCCAGGAGTGGCCCTGTAAGCCCAGCACTGTGGTGGGTGGAGACAGGAGGATCACTAGGAGCACAGGCCACCTGTCTAGTATCAACTTCAGTGAGATAACCCCTGCCTCATACATTAAAAACTAATTTCTAGAAGTTCTTGATTGAAATGGCTTTTAAACCAAACTGAAAATGAAAAAGAAGAAAGGCAAATTTTTCTTCTCAGAAAGGCACGGATACTATTAGGACAGACACACTGTGCTCACTTCAGCCAAGATCTTATTTCTAAATAAGGCCACACACTGAGCCACTAGGGCCAATTTCTTCATAGCTCTTCTCTGGGGAATACAGGATGTTAAATGATTTCTGGGTGTAAGCACAGAGTGCATGCAGGGAGTCCAGGATTACAGTGACAAGCCTAGGTTCTAAGTTTCAGCTCTGTACTGTTTGAACAAGCTGCTGACAAGGGGAACTGGGACCTGCTCTCACTGGTTGTTGGTCACTGTCTTCTGAGTTGAAGGTTTCCTAGAGTTTGTGTAGGAGACAGAGGTGGCAGGTATATATCCAACTATCTATCTATCTATCTATCTATCTATCTATCTATCTATCTATCTATCCATCCATCCATCCATCCATCCATCCATCCATCCATCCATCCATCTATCTATCTATCTATCTATCTATCTATCTATCTATCTATCTATCTGTGGAAAGCCGTGCAGCGAGCAATTGCTGTGGAGAGCCGTGCGCGTGCCGCGAGCAATCACCATTATAAGATGGTGCTGGCCTCAGCTGTGACAAACTAGTAAACAAGCCTTGTGCGCAAGTGCGAGAGTGAACTTACTCCTAGTCACTGCCCATTCTCGGGGTGTAATAGTGGTGTGATGGGCGAGCAACGAATCAAGAGCTGTCACGCCACATCAGGTGCTGAAACGTCATGGCTGAGCACTATATAAGGGACTCCATTTTCTGGGGTCGGGATCTTCCTTAGAAGTAAGCAATAAAGCTTTGCCGCAGAAGATTCCAGTTGTCCTGAGTGTGTTCTTGCCGGCGGGGACAAAAGCTCGTGATGCGTGGTGCCGAAGACCTGGGGACTTTATACCATCACACTGGCGCAAGGAAGACCCCTCGTTCGCCGGGCGGAACCAGAACTGCGGGACACTACAGCTCTGCAAGGTAAGTATTGTCTTGAAATTTCTCCAGAGTTAGATGCCCTTTTGATTGTTTGCACGGGGATTGCACTTTCCCTTTTGGTTTTGTTTTGCTTCCACCGCTGGAACTGCTGACTGGTTCCCAGTTGCAGTCAGGCTCAGACAGCACCTGGACAGCGACTAGTTTCAGTCACGGTCAGGACTGGATAGGGGCAGTATGGGAATTTCTCACTCTGTAGTAATGGTGTTAAGGTCGATCCTGAAGCAGTGTGGCCTAAAAATCACCACTAAGAGTATAGAGGCATTTGTCAGGGAGGTAGACCGTGTGGCACCATGGTATGCTTGCTCAGGTTCGTTAACTGTCACCTCTTGGGACAAACTGAAAGGAGATCTAGTTAGGGAACAGCAGAACGGCAAACTTAAAGCAGGGATCATGCCGTTATGGAAATTGGTGAGATCGTGCTTAACAGATGAGGATTGTCAGCAAATGGTAGAAGCAGGGCAGAAGATTTTGGACGAAATTCAAGACAGTCTATCAGAGGCAGAGTGGGGAGAGAGATTGAAAGTTGGGACGAAACAAGGTGCACCGAAGAATTTAGGCCTTTCCACGGGCCTTGAGCCCGAGGAAAAGAGATATAAAGGAAAGAATGCCTTGGGAGAGATTAGAAAAAGGGATGGAAAGGGAGAGAGGAAGAGAGAAAGAACTGGAGAGGCACATAAGGAAAGGAGACTCTACCCACCATTAGATGAGTTTAAGGCACTAGCTGTCAGTAGCTCAGAATTGGATAAGGAACTTAGCTCCTCTGAGGAGACAGACTTAGAGGAAGAAAGATACCAGCTAGATGAAAGACGAGCTAATCAGTCACAGAATAACATAAAGAAAGCAAAAGTAGCTAGAGACAAATGTCAAATCACTATGCGATCTTCAGATCCGCAACCTCTGGGTCCTAGTACACCTCCGCCCTACGTGCAGAGGTATCAATCAGACTCATTCATTTCAAAAGAGGAACAGAGAAAAGTGCAGCAAGCGTTCCCAGTCTTTGAAGGCGCAGAGGGCGGACGCGTTCATGCCCCAGTGGAGTATATACAGATTAAAGAACTAGCAGAGTCAGTTCGTAACTATGGAGTCAATGCCAACTTTACTGTAGCCCAAGTTGAAAGGCTTGCGACTCTGGCAATGACCCCCAGCGATTGGATGACCGTAGTAAAAGCCGCATCTCCTAACATGGGAATGTATTTAGAATGGAAAGCTTTGTGGCAAGACTCCTGCCAAGCACAGGCAAGGGCCAATGCCAATGTTGAAGGGGACCAAGGAACATGGACTTTTGAGTTGCTTACAGGTCAGGGACAACACGCTAATAACCAGACAAATTACCATTGGGGAGCTTATGCTCAGATCTCAGCTGCTGCAGTTAAGGCATGGAAGGCACTCTCTAAGAAGGGAGAGGCAAGTGGGCATTTGACCAAGATCACCCAGGGCGCACAGGAGTCATTCTCAGATTTTGTGGCTAGAATGACAGAAGCGGCAGGGAGAAGTTTTGGGGACCCAGAGACAGCTATGCCTTTAATTGAACAGTTGATCTATGAACAGGATACCCAGGAATGCAGGGCAGCTATTACACCTAGAAAGAGCAAGGGACTGCAGGACTGGTTGAAGGTTTGCCGTGAGCTTGGAGGGCCACTCACTAATGCAGGTTTAGCAGCTGCCATTCTACAAGGGCAAAAACGCCCTGACATGGCTGAGTTCAAACTCTGCTATAATTGTGGCAAACCGGGACACTTAAAAAAGGACTGTAGAGCCCTTGTCAAAAGGAGAGCACCAGGACTGTGTACTAAGTGTGGAAAAGGATATCATTGGGCTAGAGATTGTCGTTCAGTCAGGGACATTCGAGGCAGGCCCCTGCAGCCAGGATTCCCTCAAGCAGTAGATAATGAGACCATTCCAAAAAACCAGTACAGGGCCCTCAGGTCTCAGGGCCCGAAAACATATGGGACCTCGACAGGCAAAAGGTAGACCCCACAGTCCGCAGGGCAACAGAAGGATCAGCTGGGTTGGACCTCCGTACCACCACCTGATTCATGCTAATGCCCCAAATGGGGGTGCAGCCTATTCCTACTGACTATAAAGGACCTCTGCCATCTGGGAGTGTTGGCCTAATATTGGGCTGGGCCTCCCTTACCTTACAAGCTCTTATTGTTCACCCTGGAGTCGTAGATCAAGACTATGAAGGGGAACTTCAAGTTCTCTGTTCCTGTCCTCAGGGTGTCTTTTATATTTCACAAGGGGATAGAATAGCTCAGTTAATAATTTTGCCAAGCCTACATGGCTGTTTTCCTTCCTCTGGTGTCCCTCGAGCTACCAGAGGGATTGGTTCTACTGGAAATGATTCTGCTTACTTAGTGATGCCTCTTGACTCCAGGCCATCCTTAGAATTAGTTATAGAAGGAAAACAATTTAAAGGGATTTTAGGCACAGGAGCAGATAAAAGTATCCTTTCTTCCCAATGGTGGCCAAAAACTTGGCCCGTTACTCAGTCATCACGTTCTTTGCAAGGTTTAGGTTATCAGTCCTGTCCCACTATTAGTTCCCGTTCTTTGAGCTGGACAGCTCCTGAAGGTCAAACAGGACGATTCACTCCCTATGTTTTACCACTCCCAGTAAATCTCTGGGGGAGAGACATCTTACAGGCACTAGGACTGACCTTGACTAATGAATACTCGCCACAAGCTGTTCAAATAATGAAGAAAATGGGCTATAAAGAAGGAAGGGGATTAGGGAAAGGAGAGCAGGGTAAACTTGAACCTATCCCCCAAAAAGGTAATAATGGGAGACAAGGTTTGGGTTTTTTCTAGGGGCCGTTGAGGGCTCCATGCCCATACCATGGCTTACAGAGGAAGTTGTATGGGTTCCTCAATGGTCTCTCTCCTCTGAAAAGTTAGAAGCAGCTACAAAACTAATTTCTGAACAGCTACGCTTAGGTCATTTAGAGCCCTCTACCTCACCCTGGAATACACCTATTTTCGTAATTAAGAAAAAATCTGGCAAATGGCGTTTATTACATGATCTTAGAGCTATTAATGCACAAATGCGTCTATTTGGACCAGTTCAGCGAGGGCTACCATTGCTTTCTGCCTTACCCAAAAATTGGGAAATTATAATTATAGATATTAAAGATTGCTTTTTCTCTATACCTTTATGCCCTCAAGATAGGCAAAGATTTGCATTTACCATCCCAGCCATTAATCATTTAGAGCCGGATCAAAGATACCAATGGAAGGTCCTACCTCAGGGGATGGCGAATAGTCCCACCATGTGTCAACTGTATGTGCAATTGGCACTTAAGTCAGGTAGAGAGCATTTTCCATCATTACAGGTGATAATTTATATGGATGACATTTTGATTTGCCATAAAAATTCACAATTATTGCAAGATGCATACCCTATATTAATAAAAACGTTAGGGCAATGGGGATTGCAGGTGGCCACTGAAAAGGTGCAAGTTGCTCAAATGGGAGCCTTCCTAGGGTCACTCATTTATCCTGACAAAATTGTTCCTCAAAAATTAGAGATTCGCAAAGATCAACTACATACCTTGAATGATTTCCAAAAATTGCTAGGAGATATTAATTGGCTAAGACCATTTTTGAAAATTCCATCAGCAGAATTAAAGCCCTTATTTGACATATTAGAGGGAGATACCCACATCTCCTCCCACAGAGCACTTACCCCAGCTGCATGTCAAGCTTTACAAACGATAGAAAAGGCCTTACAAGATGCTCAATTACAACGCATTGAGGAGTCAAAATCATTTGAATTGTGCATATTAAAAACTGCACAGTTACCAACAGCAGTCTTATGGCAAAAAGGACCCTTATTGTGGGTCCATCCTAATGCTTCCCCTGCAAAAATCATTGAGTGGTATCCTAATGCAATTGCTCAACTTGCACTTAGGGGGATAAAAGCAGCTATTACTTATTTTGGGAAAGAACCTCATATGCTAATCGTACCTTATACTTCTGCTCAAGTTCAAACCCTGGCAGCAACAACTAACGATTGGGTAGTCTTGGTTGCCTCTTATTCAGGACAAATTGATAATCATTATCCAAAACATCCAATTTTACAATTTGCCTTAAGCCAAGCCATAGTGTTTCCAGTAATAACAGCCAAACACCCACTTCTGGATGGGGTAGTAGTGTATACAGATGGATCCAAATCTGGCATAGGTGCATATGTAGTAAATGGCCAAGTAACATCTAAACAATATAATGAGACATCACCCCAGGTTGTAGAGTGTTTGGTAGTTCTAGAAGTCCTTGAAACTTTTCCGGGACCACTCAATATTGTATCTGACTCCTCATATGTGGTCAATGCAGTTAATATGCTTGGAGTTGCTGGCTTAATTAGACCCTCTAGCAAGCTTGCTCACATTTTTCAGCAAATTCAGTCAGCCTTGTTACATAGAAGATATCTTGTGTATATTACTCATGTTAGGGCTCATTCTGGCCTTCCTGGCACCATGTCTCATGGAAATGACTTGGCAGACAAAGCTACTAGAATCGTGGCTGCTGCTCTGTCCTTGCAGGCAGAGGCTGCAAGGGAGTTTCATAAACGCTTCCATTTTGGCTGCCGGAACGACTCACCCGCAAGATATTCATCAAGGATGGTGCAGAAGATGCAGACCTCCCGAGGACTGCTCCTGATCCTGACAATGCTGAACTTGTCTCAGGTTCCTAGTATGAGGGGCGAACAGAGATGGGCCATTCTCTCGACTTTCCCTAAACCAATGCCAGTTCGCCATAATGCTATAGTTTTTCCAAAATTCTTTACTACTAATAAAACATTAGATTTGCCATATCTACCCTATGATCCCACCCGAGCACCATTAGGGGAAAATCGCTCTTTATTAGAACAGGGTTCTTTATGTTTTCAAATTAATGGACCAGGAAAATGTATCAACCTCACAGCTCGAGCTTTAGGGAAGTTTAATGAGCACCGAGGAGGTTGGGTAAGCACAACCCAAGATACTTCCAACGCAGATATAACCTTTACAAATCGGACCTTTTGGCAGGAGGCAATTTGGGTTAATGGTACATTTCTACCACCTAACTTTTCAGAAAAAGAACGTCCCCACCAACCAAAAATAGCCCCTCATTGTAGCTTGGAAGATGAAGGGCTGATACTGCCTTGGTCTGATTGTCAATCCTCCATCACTCGTTGGGCAGATCAGAGTAAAACCTTTTCCTTTTCTCCCAACATGATAGATGACCCAGAGAAGGAATTTGTTATGAAAAAGGAACTTTTCATACAGGACTTTAGAATGCATCCCTTTCACAAGTGGGTGCTTTGTGGAGTCAATGGCAGTTGTACAGAACTCAATCCTTTGATTTTTATCCAGGGAGGAGCAGTTGGAAAGGCTTCTTTTACTGGCATCTCAAGATTTGCTCAGTATTGGGGAATACATGCTGCCTCCCAGGATTCTTATGGATATACTAATACCAGTGTAGAGATCACTGGGTTCAATAAAACTTTGGTAAACCAGATTAATTATCCATCTACCCCAGTCTGTGTTTACCCCCCTTTCTTGTTTATTCTTTCAAATGATTCATTTGAAGTCTGTTCCAATGATTCTTGTTGGATTTCTCAATGTTGGGACATAACAAAGAACACCCGTGCCATGGTAGCACGGATCCCACGTTGGATCCCTGTTCCGGTGGAAACACCCTCCACCTTATCCCTGTTTCGACAAAAAAGAGATTTTGGAATTACTGCTGCCGTGATCATAGCAATTTCAGCCAGTGCAGCTGCTGCTACAGCTGCAGGGTATGCTATGGCTAGTACGGTTCAATCAGGCACAAAATTAAATCAGCTTTCAGCAGATCTGGCTGATGCCATCACTGTCCAAAATTCTGCTAGTACCAAGCTAAAGGGAGGGCTGATGATATTGAATCAGCACCTTGACTTGGCAGAAGAACAGATAGGAGTTCTATACCAGATGGCCCAGTTGGGTTGTGAAAGAAAACTGGAAGCTCTGTGTATTACCAGTGTCCAATATGAAAATTTTACTTATGCAGCTAATCTGTCTAGACAGCTTTCCTGTATCTTGCAGGAAATTGGTCTGAGGGATTTGATGAGACTCTTGAGGCCCTGAGGGTGGCAGTTTTAAAGATCAACTCAACGCGAGTGGACCTGTCATTGACAGAGGGCCTCTCCTCCTGGATTTCATCTGCATTTTCTTATTTTAAGGAATGGGTGGGGGTGGGTTTATTTGGTGTTGCCACCTGCTGTGGACTTGTGTTCATGCTCTGGTTGGTTTGCAAGCTCAGAACCCAACAAACACGTGACAAGGTTGTGATAGCTCAAGCACTTGCTGCCATTGAGCAAGGCACCTCCCCTGAAATCTGGCTATCTATGCTCAAAAATTAGTTGACATTGGTGGCTGGCCTCTTTTGTAGAGTTCGACATAGGTCATTTAGTAGTTACTGTCACATAGCACTGCGGTATCCAGGGACGGGCAACTTTCCTCATGCACAGATCATCCTAAGACACGGGGCCCAGTGGCGATAGGGTTATCCTATAACAGGAAAGGCTGTGACATTGGAGGAACGACCTAAGACAGGAGCCACAGTGGATGGGCATAATTACACAGACCTAGTCCAGCCTCAATTTAATAAAATAAAAAGGGGGAGATGTGGAAAGCCGTGCAGCGAGCAATCGCTGTGGAGAGCCGTGCGCGTGCCGCGAGCAATCACCATTATAAGATGGCGCTGGCCTCCACTGTGACAAACTAGTAAACAAGCCTTGTGCGAAAGTGCGAGAGTGAACTCACTCCTAGTCACTGCCCATTCTCGGGGTGTAATAGTGGTGTGATGGGCGAGCAACGAATCAAGAGCTGTCACGCCACATCAGGTGCTGAAACGTCATGGCTGAGCACTATATAAGGGACTTCGTTTTCTGGGGTCGGGATCTTCCTGAGAAGTAAGCAATAAAGCTTTGCTGCAGAAGATTCCGGTTGTCCTGAGTGTGTTCTTGCCGGCGGGGACAAAAGCTCGGGATATCTATCTATCTATATTTCTATCTATCTATCTATCTATCTATCTATCTATCTATCTATCTATCTATCTATCTATAGTGAGACAGGGTCTATATAACCCAGTCTGGCCACTATGCCTTATAAATACAGTGCTGAGGGTAGAGGTCAGGGCCTCAGGTATGCTTAGCATTCACTCCATTTAACTACATCCTGACTCCCTTTCAATAATTGATTTTATTTATTTCTGAGACAGGTTCTCTCTATAGAACATTGACTAGCCTGGAACTCACAGAAATCTGCCTGTCTCTGCTTCTCAAGTGCTGGGATTAAAAGCACATGTCATGATACATGGCCCAAGAATTGAATTTAAAATATGTGAATGTTTCTATTATTATCAATAATTATCAAATGAGCCGGGCACTGGTGGCGCATGCCTTTAATAACAGCACTTGGGAGGCAGAGGCAGCCATATTTGTGAGTTCAAAGCCAGCCTGGACTTCACAGTGAGCTCCAGGACAGCCAGGGCTACATAGAGAAGTCTGTCTTAGAAAGAGAAACCTGTCTCGGAAAGAAAAAAAAAGTATCAAATGAGCATCCTTTCCCTACCTCTGAGTTTTCAAGGCCATTTAAAAATTTGTTTTATTACTATTTGTGTGTTTGTTTCTTTGTGCATGCATGTATACATGTGTGTATGCATGTACTGTGGTACATTGAAGTAAGAGGACAACTTTCAGGAGTAGGTACCCTCCTTCTACCATGTGAGTTCTGAGATGGAACTCGGGTGTCAGGTCTGTGCAGCAAGTACCTTTATCTCTGGGCAGTCTCACAGGCTCTACAGGGCCATTTATTTTCTTAAGGCAAAACATAGAAACATTAAGCAGGGAGAAGAGACCCAACCTCAGAGTTCTGGTGTGACAGCCATGAGAATCAGCAGTACATGTTATCCAAGCTCAATCAGTGAATGGTCCCAGCTCAGGACCATTCTCTACCTCACATAACAGGCCCCACATAACATCTCAGTTAGCCCCATTAAGTACCCAGTAGCTTTTCTATCCCAGTGTTTCAAACTCCTTCCACAATCCTTCCCAAAACAGGGGGCCAGCTCTTAACACTACCTTACTTCTGGTACCAATTTCAGTTTCTATCTTAGTTACTTTTCTGTTAGTGTGATAAAACACTGACCAAAAACAGTGTTTATTTCAGCTTACAGTTTATGGGCCATCTGGAAGGGACGTCAGGCCACCAACCCAAGGCAGGAACCTGGGGGTTGTGGACTGCTTCCTAGCTTGCTCCCCTGGGTTGCTCAGTTTGCCTTTTTATATCCCCCAGCATCACATCAATTGAAATCAAGCACATGCTTGATGGTCTTGCTTATAGGCAGTCTGATAGAAGCATTTTTTTCAGTTGAAGTTCCCTCTTCTCAAGAAGACCCTAGCTTGTGTCAAGTAGACAAAAAACAAACAGCAGACAGGGATTCTGTCACACATCTTGCAATAATAATAAATGTATAAAAATGTATTTTTAATAGAGCCATCAATTAGTAGGGACTTAGTGAGCTGTCCTGTGGGAGCTTGGAAGGGAATACTGAGAGCAATGCAGACAATGGAGGCCTGGCTTGTGGGGTTTCAGAGAGATATTTGAGAATCCCTTGAAGATTCTATCAGAGTAGTTTGTATGATATATTTCATTCATGAATCTGTGGGTCTTGTCAATTGGAGTTGAAAAATCTGGTGTGATTAATAAGAAACCAGTACCACTAAACTGAAACTTTTGCTTTACTGGGAAAATAGAGAACTGAACAAAAGTAGCTGGAACTGAGAAATTAGTGGTGATTAAGAAGAGACCATCATCGTTGAGGTGAGGTTTGGGAGTGTTTCCTTAGAGTAAGCACACTAAAGCTGTTGTTCAGAGGGAGCCAAGCCCTTAGGTCATGCTGCTAGCCAAACTCAGTAATGATTCAGAGTCTCTCACGTTTAACGGATTTGAAGACACTGTGGGGTCATGGAAACAGCTGAAGCTTGGCACTCTGAGAGGCCAGCAGAGGTCATCTGTGAAAGTGAAGTCTCAGCTATGGTGGGAACACAAAGACTGAAGGAGTCATGGAGGGAGTCTGAGGCTTGGCTCCATATGTCAGGGTCAGGGTCCCTGAAGAGAGACCAGGAGGCTATGTGAAGGTGCAGCTTTTGGAGGCCCCAGCAGATGGATATGTAAGGAAGGTGAGGCCACTGCCCGTAAGAGCAGAGGCTGTAGAGTGGAGCTGGCCTGAGCCTATGAGTTGAGCTGAATTGTGTGTGTTAGAAATGTCAGAACCCAAGAAGTGGAGTTGCATAGAATCTCTTGAGCCCAGAAGTTCATGAGTTATTTGCATGGTTGGAGTTTAGCTTTGTTGTGTTCAGACTGTGGCTACACACTGGGTCTTCTCTCATGAAATGAGAAAATATTATTATTATTATTTTGTTTCATAGGAGTCTACAGTTTAAAGACATTGAACTTTTAAAAAAATGCTGTATTTTAAAAAAGACTTTGGACTAAAACTCTTGGAAAAGTTAAAGATGGTGGGACTTTTAAAGTTAGTCATGTTGTAATATTGACATTAATATATGAAATATTGAGGATAAAGAAGGAAGGAAGAGTTCTGGCTTAATAGTAGTGTGTTGGTGTATCAAGTTGACAGGGGCCAAATGTTCTGATTGACATAAGCTAGAGTTATCTGGGAAGCCGCACCTCAGTTGACATGATGCCCACATCAGATTAACTGTGGCAAGTCTGTGGGGCATTTTCTTGATTGGTGATTGATTGGAAGGCCCCACAGTCCCATCCCTAGACAGAGGGTCCTGGGGTGTATAAGCAGGCAAACTACCACCAAAGGGAGAAAGCCAGTAAGCAGCATTTCTCCATGGTCTCCACTTCAGTTCTTCCCCCAAGTTCCTGCCTTGGAGTTCTTATCCTGACTGCCCTTCAAGATGGAGAATAAACTGTAGCCTTGATAAACACTTTCCTCCCTAAGTTGTTTTTGGTCCATGTTATATCACAGCAATGGAAACATAACTAAGACATTGTCTTTTTGGGTCATGACACCTTTCCCTCATTTGACACTCCAGTTGAAGACCACTTCCTTCTCCTCCCCACAAAGGACTCTCCTATGCTGACAACATCCATAACCATCTTCACAGATACTTTCCTTTGACAAGTCTTCCTTTTAGAAAGGAAGTGTTCTGAAGCTTCATATCAAGATAATGGCCCAAGCTGCTATGACCATTTTTCAAAAATGGAAACTAATTGAAAACCTGCCATGGATAAATAGGACCTAGATCCATCGTGGAGCTCTTAATTCAGCATTGGGGAGGATGGGCTTCCAAACTGCAGCCATGCAGACGCCCCAAGAGACATATGACTCATCAGTAGCCAAGTGCATACACTGTATTAGGCCAGCCATGACAGCTAGTTAGCATCTAGTTAGCATCTGGATACTGGTGGAGCCATGCTTTGTTCCCTAGTGTGTTTCCTCAATGGAAGACAGAGACAAAAATATGAGACTGAAGCTGCTAATTTTCTTTTCTTCTCTCTCTCTCTTTTAAAGGAAAAAATCCTTTATGTGTCTGTGTGTCTTGATACATGTATGTATGTGCACCATGTGTGTGCTTGGTGCCTGTGGAGGCCAGAAGAGCACATCTGCTCATCGAAGCTGGAATGGCCAATAGTTGTGAGCTGCCATATGGATGTGGGAACTGAACCTGGTTCCTCTACAAGAGCAGAAAAAAAAATGTCTCCTCACTGCTAAGCCATAGCTCCAGTCCTCTCTACCTGTCTTCAACATTATCTTTCACTTCAAAAGTATACTCTCATCTGAGTCATCTGAATGTTGTCAGCATAGGAGAATCCCTCGTAGGGACAAAAAGGAAGTGTTCCTCACTGTGAGCACTCTGGAGTTTCGAATGGGGAACCAGGGCCATGACCACTTGTGGGAAGAAGACAGTGCCATAGTTACTTTGCTATTGCCATGGTAATACACTGACCAGATGAGTAAATGTGCATTTACAGTTAAAATAAATGTCTAAGAACAGGGGGAGATGGCTGAAGAGGTGGATGGAGATACGGCTTGAGAGATGGCTGGAGAGGTGGCTGGGTTGATCAGTGCTCAAAGGCAGCTCTCCACATTCTTTCATCTAAGGCAGTGGTGCTCAAACTGTGGGTCATGACCCCCAATCAGATATCCTGCCTATCAGATACTTGCATCAAGATTCATAACATAAGCCAGGCATGGTGGCGCATGCCTTTAATCCCAGCACTTAGGAGGCAGAGGCAGTCTGATTTCTGAGTGCCAGGCCAGCCTGGTCTACAAAGTTAGTTCCAGGACAGCCAGGGCTATACAAAGAAACCCTGTCTCGAAACAAACAAACAAACAAACTCATAACATAGCAAAATAACAGTTATGAAGCAGCAACAAAATAATTTGATGGTGGGGGGGGTCACCACAATGTGAGGAGCTGCATCAAAGGGTCACAGCATTGAGAACCTCTGCTCTAAGATGAATTTCCTGCTTCTGTATAACACAATTTACACCACGGGTTTACTGCCTGCAGATGCATAATCAAATCATGGACTTAGAGTCATAATCATGAGGATGTAAAGTGGCTTAGAGTAAGCAGAGGCCCTTGGTGAGCACCATGCTCAGCTCTGTAGCTGAGTGACAGTAGCCTGGGGAACAGGCCATTTGCTAGAGGAACCAGGGCCTGTCTGCCACAGCAGCCCAAGGGAAAGCAAGCTGTTGTCATTACATACACTTTGCATGGATGATTTCTCTCACTTCAAAGGACTCTTGATCCATGCTACAGAAAAGGAAATTGAAATCCAGGCACTGTTTGTCTTTTGGTGGTATCAGGAAATGAACGCATGGCCTCATGTGCACTCTGCAAGTACACTACCCCTGAGCTATACCCTTGTGCTCATTTTTATTTATCTTGAGATAAATAAGACAAATAAGGCTCACTATGTTGCCTAGACATGCCTTGAAATTGCAATCCTCCTGCATCAGCATCCCGTGTAGTTGGCATAACAAGCGTACCCTAGACTGGGGAAATGCCAAAATGTGAAGTGTGTGGCTCCAGAGCACAGGGATATGTGGTGGGCAAGGATTCCTAGGATCTTTAGTTAATTTTAGATTTTATCCTTTCGCTGGGGCCTCCTACTCTGCAGAGATGAAAGCAGACAGGCCCCAGAATTTGTGCAGTGTCTCATCAATACCAACAGAATCTCCAGGCTTCATCTTTTTGTTTTTGCTTGAGACAGTTACACTCTGCAGCCAGGCTAGGCTGGTGTGGGACTTCCTCATGTAGCCTAGGCTGGCGTTCAACTTGTGACAATGTTTCTGCTTCAGGTTCCCAAGTTTTGAGTCTGCAGGTGCAAGTCACTGGGCCTGGCAGCCATGTCACTGCTGGCGGTTAAAGGGCCTTAGTTACCTTTCTATCACTGTGCTAAATACCATGACCAAGACAACTAATAGAGGGTTGGAAGCTATGCTGGTAGAGTGAAGGGATGGCAACAGGACACTGAGACAGCTGCTGGAAGATTGCATCTTGATTTTGCAAGTAAGAGGCAGAGAAGAAACACTGGCAATGGCAGGAGACTTCTGAAGCTTTAAGACCAACCCCATAAACACACCTCATCCAACAAATCCACACCTCCTAATCCTTCCCAAGCAGTTACATCAATTGGAGCCCCAGAATTTAAATATATGAGACTATAGGAGCCATTTTCATTCAATCCACCATACTAGGATTGACTGCAGATATATCTTCAAATAGAGGTGATTCCAGAAGTCCCTTTCTCATCAGGACTTGTTCATTGAGGTATTTGTGCCTAGGCTTCCTGGCTACTGAATAGTTAGAAAATCACACTGGTTTGCCTAACAACAAATCCCCAACATACTTCATTTCTCAAGAGGGATCCAGGGACATTAACAAAAACTGAGTCCAAGACTATATTATTTGCTCTTTAAAATTAGGTTTAGCCAGAACAAACTGTGTAACCTGCAGTGAATAATCTTGTTGCCCCCAGACCACTTAGCCATTGGGTCAGTAATTCCTGAGAACAGAACTCTCCTTACAATGGCTGTATAGCTCCCAGGATCCAGACACCAGTGAGACAGTCCCTTCCCCCAGGGATTTCACAGTCTGGTGGAGACAGACAAGGGACCAAGGAAACATAAGGAAGCAAGCAATGAAAGATTCTATAGTAGGTTGGGTGAGCTTCAGAGGGCATGGACCATGGTGAGGATGAAGGAGCAAAGGCCAGGGAGGCTGAAAGAGCCAGCAAGATTCAATAGGGAAGATGCTTGTGCCAAATAGAGAGCACAGATTATAGTTCTTTAGTCCTTGGATAAGGTATGGAAGATTGAGGGAGTCAATGGGCATCCGCAGAACTTCAGGACACTCTCTAGGAGATTCCTGGGATCCAGGCTCAGTCTCCATCCAGGTCACTTTTGCTGGTTACTGCCCTGCTCCCTCCATCACCTATCCTACAGATAACAGTTTGTACTTTAGAATGTGTCACCTCAGCTCAAAGAGGCAGATAGGGACATTCTATAGCTCTGTTGCCTTGGATGAACACAGTGCCTCACCGTGTTCTGGAGTTTTGTGAACAAATGTGTAAGTCAGTGAAAGAATGAGCAAGTGAGTCAGAGAATGGAAGGTGCAGTAAGCCATGCACAGACGCTTGTGTTATTGTCCTGATGGTTTTAGGGAGATGAGATCACACATGGTCCTGGTTAGGACACCATGACTAAAAGCAATTTGGGGAGGAAAGAGTTTGTTTGGCACATGTAGTTAGTTCATCATCAGAGGAATTCAAGACAGGAACGCAAAAACCGATCTGAACCCTGGAGGCAGGGCCTGATGCAGCAGCCATGAAAGAATGCTGCTTTCTTGCTTGCTTCTCATGGCTTGCTCAGCCTGCTTTCTTATAGATCCCAAGACCATCAGCTTGTGGGAAAGCTACCACTTACAATGGGATGGGCCCTTCTCTATCAATCATTAATTAAGAAACTGCCTTACAGATGGAGGCATTTTCTCAATGGAGGTTACCCCATGCCCAAGGATGACTCTACCCTGTGTCAAGTTGACATAAGCTCACCAGCATACACATGACCTTAGGGAGCAGAGAATTAGTTCCAATTGCTGAGAAGAGGAGGAAAAAATTGGGTGTTGGTGGTGGTGTTAGTGTTGTTGATAGTAGAGGTAGTCAGGACAACATGCTCTTGAGAACAGCATGTCACCTCTGTTCTGAGCTTCTTCTGTATCAGATAAGGGACTGTGCTTTTCTTGAAACCCTGAAACGGGGTCTGATCATAAGGTCAGTGAGGAAAACCAGCATCCAACTTGTGCTCTTGACCTCTGGGCTCTCCCAGCCAATACATGATCGAGTGGAGTATGGAACAGGTGTCCAGGGAACCCTCAACTGGAAGCCTGCTTGAGATATATAGGGTGAAGGTATCAGAGGCCCAGGGAACAGTCTGGATTTTATTCTATCTCCTCTCATTCCATCTGCCTTAGGTGTCTTTATTAATCCTGGGGACTGAGTGGAGAGTTTTCCCCCCAAAGAGTGGAGACCATCCTGAGAGCATGATGCTCCAACAGTGAGCTAGCCTGGAGACCATCCTGAGAGTATGATGCTCCAACAGTGAGCTAGCCTGGGGAAACACATTGTGTCCTTTTTTTTTTTTTTTTTTTTTTTTTGAGACAGTGTTTTGCTGTATAGTCCTGGCTGTCCTACAACTCACTTTGTAGACCAGGCTGGCCTTGAACTCAGAAATCAGCATGCCTCTGCCTCCCCAGTAGTAGGATTAAAGGTGTGTGCCACCACTGCCCGGCTTAATACATTTACCCAGCGAGCTAGCCTGGGGAAACACATTGTGTCTGTCTTTCTTCCCTGACAGAACAAGCAGGCTGCCTGTGACTGCTTCCCTGCCAGAAAACATCTGTGAGTAAAGGATGCTGAGAATTCTGATGTCACCTCTGTAATGGTCTGTTAGGACATCCCCTGCTCTCAGGTGCCTGTGGGAATCTCTGGGGCATGTTTTCAAATCTCAAAAGATTCTATGCACACACACTGTTAAAGCTGAATCCCCTGGGAATTCGCAGACTGAGACATCTTTGTTCCTGTTAAATGACTCATGGGTGTCCTTTAAAAGAGAAAGAAACAGACATGTTTTGATGGGGAAAACACATGAAGAATGCAGCTGTTATTTTCTCAAACAGCCATCAGCCCATCTAACTTAAGCCAATGAGGGGAAACACACCCAAAGCTCCCAGTTGATCTTCCCATTAGCATCTTGTGTCATGGTCCTGTGCCCAGAGTGAGGGTGGGTGGTAAAGAGCCTGGCCCTGGTGGGAAAGGGAAAGAGCTTTCCCAGGGCTATTTAGAAAAGATGCTGTGTCTACAGTCTGCTGTGCTTCTAGGCAAATCACTTTCTGTACCAGTATAATAGATAATCCTGAGTCCCCTTGTGAAACATTTACTATATGTACAACACAGTTCTGTGTGTTGTACAACCAAGTTTCCTAGCCTCCCAAAGGAAGAACCAGGGCTCAGAAAGGGTTAGAGACTTGACAGGGTCACATAGAGGATGTCTCTGTGGGGACAACCAGGCAGCAAGATGCAGTGTCTATCTAGAGTAGCAGGTCTCAACTTGTGGGTCAGGTCATTACCCATTTGGCAAACCTCTATCTCCAAAAATATTTACACTACAATTTGGAACAGTAGAAAAAATTAGTTATGAAATAGCAACACATATAGTTGGGGTCACCACCATATAAGGAACTGTATTTACGGGATGAACTATATTTAAGGATGGCAGCCTTAGGAAGGTTGAGAGCCACTGCTCTAACTGTACCTGATGGATAAAAATTTACTTAGATTTTATTTATTTTTTTGTGGATGGGTGTCTTGCTTGCATGTATGGCTTTGCTCCACTCAAGTGTCTGCTGACTGCTGGGGTCAGAAGAAGGCATAGGATCCCCTGGACCTGGAGTTACAGATGGTTGTGAGGGGCCATGCAGGTGCTAGGAATTGAACCCAGGTCCATTGAAAGAACAGCTAATGTTCCTGACTACTGTGCCTTCTTTCCAGCCCTTCACTTAACCTTTCTAATGTAGGAGGTGGATGATACTGTTATTGGAGGAGACAATCAGTAAACATGAGCTGATCTGGATAGTGGTATGTCCTAAACATCTGCCTCCAGGTCTATGTACAACACACTTCTGTGTTGTTGTACCACCAAGTTTCCTAGCCTCCCAAAGGAAGAACCAGGGCTCAGAAAGAGAGACTTGCCAGGGTCACATAGAGGATGTCTCTGTGGGGACAACCAGGCAGCAAGATGCAGTGTCTTCACTCATGCTTGGAGCCCTCTGTGTGCAGTGGTTGGGTGGAGAAGCAGAGGAAACAGCTAAGGTTTCTATGGGCCTCCAGCACATCCTGATTCGTTGTTATGAGAACTGCCTGAATGTACAGTGATGGTAAATGTGTCCCTCCTATACACACAGGCAACAGGAACACATCAGCTGTAAACCACAGTACTTCATGCCAAGCACAGACTAATGGCTGTCAACCTTGGTTTCATCACCTTATCCTGGATTTCCATGGGTTTTCTAGGAAATGCTGCTGGTTTGTATCAACCTCTTTGAATGGGGGAAATCCCATGTTGACAAAGGGGAAGCCACAACAAATTATAGTGAAGGAGCAGGAAGCAGTTCTCTGATATCTGGCCCCAAGTGTAAGTTATCCAGGGCAGCCCTGGTCCTGAAACTCTCTCCTTGATTCCTTAACAGGAAGGAAATGATATCCACATGGAGAAGGGGTTTCTTATAAATTACTTGCTCTGGGTGGGCATTCTTGACCACTTTACCTCCTCTCCTTGTTGGGAGTGTATTGCCCGCGCTTTTGTTCCCCCTGGTAAGAACATGCTCAGGGCAACCGGAATCTTCTGCGGCACAAGCTTTATTGCTTACCCCTTCAGGAGCCAGTGGAGAAGAGAGCACCAGAGAGAGAGAGAGAGATAGAGAGATCCCCCGAATGGCGGAAACCCGTCCCTTTTATGGAGGACTGTCCTCCGCCTCGGACGTGTCGCTCCCTGATTGGCTGCAGCCCATTGGCCGGAGTTGTCGTCATGAAGAAACATGTGTAACATCCATTTGCCAGACCTGTAGAGGTCGAATATCGCGTGGGTTAATTCCCACATGAGGAACTGGCAAAAACTCACAGCAGCTTTGACATTGAGTAACAATATCACGGGCTTCTTTTCTCGTCAAGGAGAAACGACTGCGTAATGTTTCAGCCGTCACATGAAAATTGTTATGAAAATTTCTTGCAGCCTCTACTGGGGATGATAGGGCAGCAGCCACCACTTTAGTGGCTTTATCTGCTAAATCATTTCCCAGAGCCATGGGGCCAGGTAGGCCTGAATGGGCTCTAACATGAGTAATATAAACAGGAAATCTTCTAGATAGCAAAACTAATTGTATCTGCTGAAAAATATTGGCAACTTTACTGGAAGGCTTAATCACTCCAGCCACTTCTAAAAGATTTACTGCATTAACCACGTAACAGGAGTCTGACACAATATTAAGGGGTTCTAAAAAGGTTTTTAAAACTTCTAAAACCACTAAACACTCTACCACTTGAGGTGAATTTTCATTATATTGTTTGGATACTACTTTACCATTAGCCACATAGGCACCTATGCCAGTTTTTGATGCATCAGTATATACCACAATCCCATTTTTAAGTGGGTTTCTTACTGTTATTTGTGGAAACACAAAAGATTGATTTTGGGCAAACTGTAAAATTGGATGTTTTGGATAATGGTTATCTATTTGTCCTGAAAAGGAGGTAACTAAAACTGCCCAATCATTAGATGTGGCTGCCAAGGTTTGAACCTGTGCAGCGGTATAAGGTACTTAATTGTCCAGTGGCTTCACCTGTTCGGGAGAGCGCCTTCCAGGCCTTAATAGCCGTGGAGGAAATTTGGGCATAAGCTCCCCAGTGATAATTTGTTTGATCAGCGGTATAAGCTCCCTGACCCGTTAACAGGTCAAAGGTCCAATCTCTCTGCTCTGGAGTCAAAGCTGCAGCATTTGCTCGGGCCTGCGTTTGTGCAGCCTCTTGCCATAGTGCTCTCCATTCCATATATTTGCCCGCACTGGGGAGAGCGGCTTTTGCAATCATTTGCCAGTCGGCAGGAGTTAATGCCTTGCCAGCAAGCCTGTCTAACTGCACCAAGGTAAAATTAGCATTGGCTCCATATTTATGGACTGATTCGGCAAGCTCTTTAATCTACCGGAGCTTGAACACGCCCACCCTCGGCTCCTTCAAAGACCGGAAATGCCTGTTATATCTTCCTTTGTGCCTCTCTTGAAATGAACGAGTCCGCGCACTGCCTCTCTGCACAGGGCTGATGCACTATGCAGGGCGGGGGCTCCGCATAGGGCGGAGGTGCACTATGACCTTGAAGCTGACTGCCCGGAGGTCGAGCAGCAAGCTGGCCTTTGCCAGCAGCTTTTGGCTTCTTTCTTGACCTATAAGCTTGCATTTCTCTCTCATAACGAGCTGCTTCCTCCTCCAAGTCTGTTTCCTCAGAAGGGCTAATTTCTTCATCTGATTCACAGCTACTAAGAACTGGCTCTTTAAACTCGTCTCTTTTCTCCTCTTTCCTTCTAATCTCTCCCCAGGTATTTTTCCCTGACATTAACTTTTCCTCGGGTTCAAGACCCGTGGAAAGGCCTGTATACTTATTTGGTGCACCATGTTTCCTCTTTTTTCCTGCTCTCTCTCCCCGCTTTACTTCTGATAGACTGTCTTGAATTTTGTCCAGAATTCTCCACCCCACCTTAACCACTTGTTGACATATGAAAAGGAACAAAAAGGCTTTTAACACTAGAGAAAGTTCAAGACCAGACATACCTTGTAAAACTGTAACGCGTCTTGCTGCAGTTCTGGTTCCGCTCCGTCCCCCAGCTGAAGAGTTCTGAATCCACACCGGATCCTTCTCAACAGTCTGTTTTGCGGGAACACTTCGTTACCACAGTTCCCCAGCTGAAGAGTTCTGAATCCACACCGGATCCTTCTCAACAGTCTGTTTTGCGGGAACACTTCATTACCACAGTTCCCCAGCTGAAGAGTTCTGAATCCACGCTGGATCCTTCTCAACAGTCTGTTTTGTGGGAACACTTCATTAACCACTCCTTCCCCGTGATGTAGTAGCTCACGGGTTTCAGCACCATTTATTGCCCACGCTTTTGTTCCCCCTGGTAAGAACACGCTCAGGGCAACCGGAATCTTCTGCGGCACAAGCTTTATTGCTTACCCCTTCAGGAGCCAGTGGAGAAGAGAGCGTCAGAGAGAGAGAGAGAGAGAGAGAGAGAGCGTCAGAGAGAGAGAGAGAGAGAGAGAGAGAGAGAGAGAGAGAGAGAGAGAGAGATCCCCCGAATGGTGGAAACCCGTCCCTTTTATGGAGGACTGTCCTCCACCTCGGACGTGTCGCTCCCTGATTGGCTGCAGCCCATCGGCCGGAGTTGTCGTCAAGGGGAAGGCAGAGCACATGGGGTGGGAAACTACCCCGGCATATGCACAGATGGTTTGATTACACGGGTGCCAGTGCCATCAGCGCCATCTTGTAATGGCGAATGTGAGGGCAGCTCCTTACAGGAGTGTTTCCTTCTCTCCTTACCTTAACTAGGGAAGTCCTATAGAAAGTCCTTAACATCCATTGGGGGGCCACCCAGAGAGACAGCAGTAGGCTGCCCTGCATGCCCATGTGTGGTGATGACATCAAAGCCAGAATTCAGAACAATCAGTGCCACACATCCTATTATTATTCTGCCTCTTCATTCCCCCATAACTGAGTGCAACTCCTAGGTCTTGCCTCAGGAAGCCAGGCATGTGGTAGCCTCTCTGTGACTCCCCTGTCAGCACTCCTTAGTGGGCAGGTAGGCATGAAAGCTAATCAACATATGTTTTTGTAATTAAGTCCCTTAGAATAGGACTTTGATCTCTCAGAACAGAAAGAGCCCTGACTAATACAGAGGGATTTTAGATAGTATGTGGAATGCTGAGCAGTGTGAACTGGTAGGAAGAGGAGACTCCTGGGAGGTGTTGGAGCCTAAAGGGACATTCTCATATGTGTTCTGTCACCCACACATCTCCTAGGTGCTCCTATGCTGTGTCCCTGTTCCAAGTGTGGTCCTTTCTAGGAACACCCTCTAATCCTCAGTTGTTAACTGCTGATTATGTATAAGACACTGTGTGAAGTCCTTATCCAAATAAGGTGCTTACAGCAACACAGAGGCAAAACCTCTATTGTTAGAAAAACCAGACTGGTTGACCCAGTTTCAGGAGTTCCAGAAGTCTGAACAGAGATATAAATGTCCCTTTGGGTGACTCTGAGAGCCCAGCTGTGAGGCTGGAAGGTGACAGGAAGGACAGGTCGGATGGTCTGGTGCCTCACCAAGCTCGGGAAAAGACAGGAGAGACCCACTGTACTTTCCACTGGCGTCCTTCAAGCATGCCCTGACCAAGATCTAGATGACTAACATTTTTACTTTCATTTTAGTCGGAGTTGAACCCATGTTACTGAAATTCCCTTTGTCTCTATTCCTGAGGTCCTTAGTGCTCCATCCCCTTTTTTTCCAGGGAACCTATCAGGCCTATGCTTTCTTTAATTGCCTTGGTCTCTATTCCTGAGAACCTTAGTGTTCTGTCCCCTTTTTTCTGGGGAACCTGTTAGGCTTATGCTTTTCCCTTCGTCTCTATTCCTGAGAACCTTGGTGCTCCATCCCCCTTTTTCCCAGGGAACCTGTCAGGCCTATGATTTCTTTAGTTCCGAAATTCCCTTCATCTCTATTCCTGAGAACCTTAGTGCTTCGTCTCTATAACTGAGAAGCTTAATGCTTCGTCTCTATTCCTGAGAAGCTTAATGCTTTGTCTCTATTCCTGAGAACCTTAATGCTTCGTCCCCTTTTTCCAGGGAAACATACAGGACTGTGCTTTCTTTAAATACTGTTGCTTATGCTGTTTACTAAGGTTTCCTTACCTCTGTTTACCAAAATTTCTCTACCACTGTTTACTAAGGTTTCCTTACCTCTGTTTACCAAAATTTCCTACAATTGTTTACTAAAGTTTCCTTACTGCTGTTTACTAAAATTTCCTACTGTTGTTTATTAAGGTTTTTCCTATCGCTATTCTTACCAAAATTTCCTTACCTCTGCTTACTAAAATTTTCTTACTTACCTTTGCCAACCGACGCAATGAGTTCCCCATTCCCATACTGGCCACCATTTGTCGTTAGTCCTCCGAGCCAGCAATGACATGAACGACATGGACACCAAGTTGGGTTCACACAGCAACCTCTTTACTTTCTACTACTTCTACTCATGGCAAGGGCTAAAACTACTCACTACTCTACTTCTGCCTTCTACCTAGGACAAGGGCTAAAATAACACCTCCTCACTACTCGCACCAACTCACCTCCTTCTAGCCCCACCCCACCTCATCCAATCAGAATTCACACACGCTCCAGGCACAAGCTTAGGTCATTCACAGATAGGCTGACATGTCTGGATCACCAGGAACTGTCCAGCCTGGCAGGCAGCCCACTCATGCAGCCTCACTGTGCATGCTAGGGCAAGGCAGTAAACAAGTGGGTTTTATGGGGCCTGGTCCGCACCTGCTTCCCGCAGCTCATGACAAACATTGAGGATAATGGGCAGGTAGCTTTGTCACATGACCCTTGAGCATCAGGTATGGAGGCATTTCTTACCTGTGGGCTAAATTGGGGCACAGTGTCTAGGCAGAGCTTGAGAACTGAAGGATGAGGTCAAGCCCACTTTGCTCTGCAACAATGAGTGTGCCACTTTGCCTCTCTGAAATTCAGAGGGCATATTAGTGCCCGCCCCCATTTTGTCTACCTACACATAATCCAGATAAAATCTTGTCACTCATTGCATACCATTTGCATATCTGTTAATAGGGTAGCAATAAAAAGGTACAAAATGTGTAAGCACATTTTTACAAAAACCTGAAAATATAAGTAATAGCAATTTGTGGACTGGAATGTGGGGACCATTCCGTTTTCTGGGATGACTACAAAGACAGATGGAGTTTTGGGTCTAAGTGATGGAAATAACCTTGCAGGTCTAAGTTAGACCCAGGCCTGAGGATAGGGTGAGAGTTTGGACATGCTTTCCCTCCTGCGTGCTGCTGCTGTCCCAAGGCAAAGCTGTCACTCAGGAAGCATGGCATGTAAAACTTCATCTGTTCCATGAAAAGTCAATTTTCTCTTCCCAGACATTGCCTTCCCTGGGTGATATATGAGAGGTATTAGCGTGCCCTTGGCAAAGACCTTGCCATGTTTTACTTCTGTCTGGACTGTCCCTGACCCAGACCCTTCTGGGAACCCAAGTCTGGGATCTGCCGAGTCTGTGGAAACTTCCCAATCTCACTTAGACCCCCAGTCTCTCCTGTGGGCTGTGCAGGGACCTCAGTGCCCTTGGCTCTTGTTACCCTCCTATGTGGCTTTTGTTAAATCATCTGTGATCAGAGCAGTTTATACAAAGAACTTTAATAGCAGGAGATGAAAACAAATACCTCCCTTATATGGGCAGAGCCCTGTGTTGGTTCCTTTTTTGCAGAGCAACCCTGGACATCTTCACCTTGTGACTATGACAATGGAGCAAGCTGGTTGCTGAGACCTATTTGAGATCACAATCTATTTTAGTTAGCTCAAGCAGGGAACTGTGAATAGCCTCAGTGGGACTGACTGACCATCCAGCTTCCACAGAGAACACTTTAATGCTCAAGCTAGGAAGAGGGGGGCTGGTGGAGGTGGCCAGGCTGCAAGGCCAGGCCTACTCCTGGCTTTTTCTCTGGGAGATGTAACATTTTGGTATCACTATCCTTCTTCTTGGTAGTTTTCAAGATGGTAAGGAGGACTCTGAAGTGCTATCTCCAAGAGCAGGTAGGCTTCTGGCATGCTCCTCCCATTGGACAAACCAAATACGGATGTCTCTTTTCCCATCTGATTTAGGCAGCTTGATTTTATTCCCTTGCCAAGGAAGGTGCACTGTGTACTGTGCAGCCAGCTTAGTTTGAAACCTAAAAAGACATATTCCTTTAGCGTAGGTTATACCACCTCCATATGGACCCTGATCCTTAGAGTCTGGCTTATATAGAACATTCACAGAATGACAACCAGACAGCAAGGAAGCTCCTGTGCTTGCAGATGGGCGAGCACCACTTTAAAGTGATGTTAGCTCACAGAGCCAGCTGACTCTTGTTTGTAAGGTGTTCGTGGAGAGCCTACCAAACAGAGAGTTAAAATGGTGAAGTATGACAGAACACAGGCCACACCTCCTTTCTGTAGTGGTTTGAAATAGAAATATCCCCTATAGCAGTGCTTCTAAACCATCCTGATGCTGTGACCCTTTAATACAGTTCCTCATGTTGTGGGGACCCCCAACCATAAAAGTATTTCACTGCTAATTCATAACTGTAATTGTGCTACTGTAGTGAATCATAATGTAAATATCTTATATGTGACTCGTATTAAAAGGGCATTTGACTCCCCCAAGTGTTCGCCACCGATGGGTTGAGAATCACTGCCCTATAGGCTCAGGGATTTAAACAGCAAATCTCCAGTTGGTGGTGCTGTCAGAGGAAGTTTAGGAGGTATAGCTTTGCTGGATCAAGCATAGAATAGGGGTCGGCTTTCAGAGTTTATAAATGCTCCCCACTTCCACTTCTGCTCTTCTCCTCTTTCTGAATGGAGTTGAAGATGTGATCTTTCAACCTCCTCTTCCTCCATCTGTGCCTGTCACTTCCTGCTGTGCCTTCCTGCCATGAGAGACTCATATCCCACTGTAGCTATGAGCTAAAACAAACCCTGTCTTCCATGAGTTGTTTTTGGTGAGGGGTTTGGTTATAGCAACAGAAAAGCAATGAACCCACTTTCCCTTTCTATCATCCCAAGGGATCTGCTTTCTAAGGAATTGATGGGGAAAAACACAGAACATAGATTTTTGCTTCTATGAGGCTTAGTGTGCCTGCATGGTCTTATGATCTTGGAAATTCCTCCTTCTTACTCTATGGCTAGATATGCAATGATAGGCCTTGGTTTCTCTCTGGAGAAACATAAGCAGCATCTACTCCCTCCTGCTAAGGCCCCAATGACAAACCAACATATGTTTCTACTGAGGATCATCCAGCAGAACCAATGAGTTTACTGAGGTTATATCCTGGTTAGTTTTTTCTCAGCTTGACACAAGCTGTAGTCAAACAGAAAGAACCACAATTGAGAAAATGCCTCCATCAGATTTACTATATGCAAATCTGCAGGGTTATCTTGACTGATAATTGAGAGAGGACGACCCAGCCCACCAGGGATGGTTATCCCGTCCCGTGGGATTCAGTTATTCGTGGGTGCGAGGGGGACCAGAACCTGGAAGGAAATGGGAGGAAAAGAAAGAGAGGTGGAGACCAAGTAGATTGTACCTATCAAGGTCTTGTTTATTATGTTGAGGTGCCTTCTTTTTAAAGCATACATCACGGGGAATATGGGAGGGGTCGAGGGAGAATTATACAAAGAACAAAGAAGTGGGCATCTGCTGACATGGGGGCTGAGGTCAGGTGCCAAACGGCGGGCACTCTGCATCTTATCTCTGGAACATAGATCCTCCTTGACAGCCTTGGGTGTCAGGCTGGGCTCAGGCATAGCTCATGTCCTTGGATGTCATGGGAACTCAGGAAGAGATAGGGAAGAGGGGGACTATTATTCAACTTTACAGCCTTAGGTGTTAGGAAGGGAATAAGGAGGAAGGGGGTGGCAACCAGCTCTTAGCACAAGGCCATTTGATTTGTTAAAGAGATTTGTGAAGGGATCACTTTCTCACGGGATGGTCTCTGACAGATGGTGTTCCCCTAAGCACATGCTCTTGAACAGCATAAGAAAAGAGATTGAGCTATCCATGGGAGAAAGCCAGTAAGTGGCATATTTCCAGGGCTTTTTTTTTTTTTTTTTTTTTTTTGTTCCTGCTTCCAGGTCTCTGCTTTTAGCTTCCTCTCCAACTTCCTGTCATGATGGACTACAAGCTGTAAGATGAAATAAACCCTTTCAACCCCAAGTCACTTCCTTTAATGGCAGTCTATCCCACCAATAGAAAACAAACTAAGCAAACTATTTCCTTACAGTGTGGGGGTGAAGAGTTACAAGCAGGTACACGAGTGACCCCTAAGAAGGCACACTGGAAACTCTTCACTCAGCACATCTGATACATCCCATCTAACTACATCCCCTCCTCAGCCATTGTGCTTTAGTAATCCCTAAGCCCCAGACTAAGTACAATTGGGCCGAATTGAAAATGCCTGCAAGGAGAAGCTGAAATCTCACCTAAGGATCCAGGGACTCCTTTTCTGAGGGAAGGTCAGCATTTCACAGGCTGGTTCTGATGATCTCTTGAGAGAATGCATGGTTGATGAGGGAGAATGCGTGATAAAGATGATGTCTGTTTTGGTCAGAGGGCTGTGTTCTACAACAATGTTCACCTGCTAAAGGCCCTCTGGACAGCATTCCAGTACCATGATTCCTGCTATTCAGCTTAGTCCTTGGAATCCAGCCCTCTGGGTTAGGGTCAGAGATCAGCTCCATTAACAGTAGCAGCAACAGGTGTGGGACTGAAGGACCCAGGTCTATCTTCTGAAGGCTCCTTTCTACTTCTCATGCCAACTGTTCTTCATCTTTGAGTCCAGCATTTTGGTAAAAACTGAAGACAGAGTTTTGGACACCAGTGTTTTAGCACCAAAAACTTTTCTCATCCAATAATCCCATCTTTTTTTCTTTCTGAGAACATGTGTTTCAGACATGGAAAACTTACCATTACTCTATACAAGAACTGATCCTTGTAAGCAGATGTTTATCATGAAGGAATAATCATTGGGCTGCTTAGTATAATTATTTTATATATGCTAAACTCTATTCAAAAGATAGCTATGAAATTATAAGATTGAAAGCAATCCCATCTACCAAGTACTTTTGAAAGCATAATAAATTTGAATGGTAGCAAACCCCTTAGACATGAACAGCATAGACCACACTAAAGCATCCATAACAGTAGAGAGCCTAGGGTAACAGGTTTCATGTAAAATAGATCCCTAATGACTAGGGAGTGTTTCCCAGGGGAGTCCTGGTATGTAATGTAGATACAAACTCTATTCTATATTTGTTTGTTTATAATAATAGGATCTCAATATAACTATGGCTGACCTCCAACTTGCTGCAAGGAGGGAAATGGCCTTGAACTTTGACCTTGCCTCCACCCTCCAAGGGCTGTCATAACAAGCCTGTACCATCCCCACACCCACATTGTGCAGTGCTGGGACTTGAAGCCAGGTCTGAGTGAGCACTCTACCAACTGAGCTCTAACCCCAGTCAGTCAGACGTGCATTTGTTCGCTGAACAGATCTCGAAAGAGTTAAGAGCCTGGATACCAAGCGCTCCCTCCACCATGAGCTTTACTGTTCTGACCACACATCCTATTACATCCACAGCCTGCTCCAGCTCCAGAGACACAGGCTCTGTGGTAAGCAGAGCTATACTAACTGACATGCTATAAAACTCCAAAGAATTAGGAAAAGCCCACAGTCTGCCTTTCTCCTCGCTGCCATAGAATGTGCTTCACGTTTTATTGCCTAGGAAGATAAAATCGAACACAGAGTCTGATCTGGAGGTTGTTCTGCTAATTTGAAGCCCTCCTACCTTATGTGTGCTTGGATGGCATAGGGCCCCTTCTTAGCCTCTCAAATTTTGGATCACTGGATCAGAGGCTATGACTTTTCACAGGTTAGTGCCAAAGTGGGGGAGGGCTTGCATAACTCAGTCCTTCTACCCTTCTGTCTTCAACACCTCCTGATATTTGCATCCTTCCAGGATGATAGAGTTTGAGAACCAGAGCTCCATGCAATCACTTGCTCTGTGATCTCATCCTCTTCCCTGCATCTCCAAATTCTGTCAGTGCCAAGAAGCAGCCTCACATGTTGCCAGTCTGGAAGGTTCTTCCTGGAGCCAGGGAGATAAATCAATGATCAATGAGAGATGACTCAGCAATTAAGATCTACTGCCCCTTCAGAACATTTGGGTTCAGTTCCCAGCATTCCCAACTGGGGATCACAACCAGGGGATCACACTCTGGCTTCTGGCTTCTATGGGAAAGCACACTCATGAAAGTACCTGCGGGCGAGCCCACACACACACATGCACGCACACACCTAATCAAAAAACATTTTAAAAAAATTAAAGTGCATAGTGGCATAAAATTTAATTCCAGCACTTTGGGAGGCAGAAGGAGGCAGAGTTCTGTGAGTTCGAGGCCAGCCTAGTCTATATAATGAGTTCCAGGATAGGACCTTCTATTGCAGGTCATTGGTATTTCCTGGCATGCTTCAGTTCTAAAAGGGAGAGGACCCAGACTGAAACCCTACATTATGTCCTAAATTAAGCACACTTATTTAGCTTTGTAAGTAGCACAGTGGCAATTATAATAAATGCACTAAAAAGGATTTGTGAGAATAAACTGTGCAGTCATTGCTAGGCACAAAAGTGATGCTTGGACCAGTAACATGGCTCAGTTGGTAACAGTGCCCGCAGGCAAGTCTGACATCTTGAGTTCAATCCCTGGAACCCACAGAGGAAGGAGAAGACTTACTCTTAAAAATGGTCCTCAGATGGGGCTGGAGAGATGGCTCAGTGGTTAAGAGCAGAGACTACTCTTCCAGAGGTCCTGAGATCGCTTCCTAGCAACCACATGGTGGCTCACAACCATCTGTAATTGGATCTGATGCACCCTTCTGGTGTGTCTGAAGACAGCAACAGTGTACACATAAATAATAAATAGATAAAACTTTAAATATAAAAAATTTTTTGAAAAAAGAAAAGAAAACGGTCCCCTGACTTTTGCATGCCTAGTGGGTATGTGTGTGATACAAACAGATTAATAATGATAAAAGTGACAAAATAATTTTTAAAGTGTTAAATGAAATAAAAATATTAGAAAAGTGGTCCTTCATGAACATGTTGAGTGTATGGATGAGGAAATGAATGAAAGAATGAGTGAATCTCAGTTTTCAAGGATTCATACATAGATATCAGCTTACCATTTCAGCAAAGACGTTACGTGCATTCTGAGTTCGAGTCCCTACCTGCTTCTTCTTAAACTGATTAATCTCAACTAAAGACTCACAGGATTTAGTCACAAATTCAGTCAAGCTTCTCACTGAAACACCCCTTCTGGTTTTCAAACCTCACAAGCTTTACTATGTCTGGTCAGTGGGGAACTGTTTTCATCATGGAGAAGTTACCTGTTTCTCTTATTTTCTATGTCACCCATAGGCCATGGAGCCCAGGAAATCTGCAGGTCGATCTTGCCAACTGTGAAGGACAAGGAAACCGTTCCTCCCCATAGTTCCATGTCACACAGTCTGCATGGCATTCTGCCCTGCTTCACTGAAGCCTACTGTGAGTTTACACCTCCCATGTAGGTCTGTGTTCAAGAGACTTCTATTCCAAATCATGCAATGTTGGGAGAATGCTCAAAACCCCCCTCCTTGGGCTAAGGAACAGCTCGATGGCAGAGTGCTTGTCTGGCAAGCTTAAGATCCTGGGTTTGACTCCCCAGGACAACAACAGCAACAGTCAAACCTAACCAAATCAATAAAAATAAGCCCTCTTTCCCGTTCCTCTAGAAGCCTGTTTGAGGAATATTAGCAACACACAGGGTCCACCTATCCCTTACAAGATTTTTGGGTCTAAATGGACAGGGTCCTCCAGTAGAGAAAGACGGTGAATAAAGGCATTTTCTATGATTCAAAGGAGGACCTTTCTGTACTCTCACCATACACACACACACACACACACACACACACACACACACACACACACACCAGTATGAATGTATCCACTCAAAGGATACAATTAAATCAAGTGCTGGGTTTTAGGGACATAAAGCTGAAAGGATTATATACCTGATCTTCAGCAAACTCATCTAGTGACAAAGACAGACCTGTGAGTGGAAAATGCTCTGTGTCACTCACTTTTACATCACTGTGACAAAATGAAAGAATCAATTTAGGAGGAAAGAGTTAGTTTTTGGCTCATGGTTTCTGTCCATGGTTGCTTGGCCCTGTAGCTTTGGGCATCTAGCAACTTAGTGCATCATGGTAGCAGCATGTATCAGGTTTACCATGGCAGAGAAGCAGGGAGGGGAAGGGGAGCAAGGTCCCAACAATACCTCAAAGGCATGCTCCCAATGATCTAACTTTCTTCCTCAGGCCACACCTGGAGGAGCAATTCTTCAAAACTTGGGTCTTCGGCAGATATTTCACATCTAAACTACCACATGCTATAACAGAACAAGGTCCCATGGGAAGTGTTGAAGATATGCTCAACATGGCAAGGGAAGAAGGGAAGGAGTGCTCTTGAATTTTAAAGCATGCAAGCTGAGTTTTGAACTGTGGGAATGAATTTATCAGGTAGACTGAAGTGGAAGTCAGCCCTAGTGGATGAAAGGTTGGTTGGCCTCTGTTGAGCACAGAAGACCATGTGGTAATCTGGGTTCAAGGCATTCTTTTTGGTTTTTCTTTTCTCCAGACAGAGTCTCACTATGTAGCCCTGGCTGACCTGGAACTCACTATGGAGATCAGGCTGGACTCAAACTCACAGAGATCTACCTGCCTCTGCCTCTCATGTGCTGGGATTCAAGACATGTACCACCATGCCTGGATTTCAAAATGTTCTTTCATTCCCAGTCAGGGAGATACTTTGAAAATGCAAACCTTCTTGAAGTGGTTTGGTGACTTTTCATGAGCAGACAACAGTAGTTTGATCCTGTGACCTAAATCATGGGAAGATAGAGCAACCAATTCCTGCAAGTTGCCCTCTGACCTCATGCTAGGGCAAATGTACACTCCCTTATATGTATGCTCCATCCCCTCCTCCCAAACACTAATTGTGTAATGATAAATAAAGCAGGAACTGGGGATGGAGACATGGCTCAGTGGTTAAAAGCACTGACTGCTCTTCCAGGGGTCCTGAGTTCAATTTCTAGCAACCACATGGTGGCTCACAACCACCTGTAATGGGGTCTGATGCCCTCTTCTAGTGTGTCTGAAGACAGCTACATTGTACTCATATACATACAATAAATAGATACACCTTAAAAAAATAAAGCAGGAACTGAATGAGGAAATGCCTGAGTCAATAGACTATGGTTCAATCTCTGGGTTCAAGCAAGGTTGGAGGAGAAGTGAGGCAGCACAGTCAGGCATTCTGGGCCATGAAGGATCTCTTAGAGCATACTGAAGAATTTAGGATTTATTCGTAGACTGTAGGGAGACCCTGGAAGATATTGAGCCACTTAAAACTACATTTGCTTTTTAGAAGGATCACTATGGGAAAGAGTCTGGCACTCAGTGATTGGGTGATTGGAAAATTGATTAACCCAGAGATGGGAAGATTTATTATAAATTAACACTTGCAGATGAGGAGAGACCTAAATGGATAAGGGCACAGTGGGAAATGAGGGCTCAGGACCACAGTGCCCGTGGATAATAAACTGAAATATCCAATCCAATGACACGTGGATTCGTTGCCAACTGATTGTCATTAGTTGAAGAGGAAGAGCCCGGAAAGTGGTACTGAAGCTTCTGCTTAGATAACTAGAGGGAGAAGAACAAAGACAGTGAACAGTGAGCAAGAGAAGCGTCCACTCCCTGTGGGTTGGCAACCACTCGGACCTCCGTGAAAGTGAGCATGTTTTACTGCCCCACGTAGTTAATCTGACAAGGGACCTGTTGAAGTCAGGGGTACCATTACTGTGCAGAAACAGCATGACCAAAGCATCTTGGGGGAGAAAAGGGCTTATTTGGCTTAGGCTTCCACCTCACAGTTCATCATCAAAGGAAGTCAGAACAGGAACTTGAGCAGGGCAGAAACCTGGAGTCAGAAGCTGATGCAGAGGTCATGAAGGAGAGAGTGCTAGTTATTGGTTTGCTCCTTCTGGCTTGCTCAGCCTGCTTTCTTATAGAACCCAGGACTGCCAGCCCAGAGATGACAGCACCCTCAATTGGCTGGGCCCTCCCCCACCTAATTATGAAATTGCCTTAATTTCTTCATTAAGAAAATGCGTTACAGCTGGATCTTGTGGAAGCATTTTCTAAATCGAGATTTCTCCTCTCAGATGACTCTAGCTTGTGCTAAGTTGACATAAAACTAGCCAGGACAGGATCTGTAGGATCAGACTTCAGACAAGGGAGAAGCCTGCTTATATGTGTGATGAGTCCCCTGAGACATGAAGGATGGAGGTTATTCCTGGCTTGCCATCAGTGCTCTTCCTGGTTCACAGTAGTGAGCAGCATCTTCCAGGGATGCTGCTTGTTCCTAAAAGCTCCAGGCTGGATCACTATGTCATCTTTTTTGGAACAAGGGACAAGGACCGCATTGATCAGCTGGCAACCCTACTGTCAAATCCCTTGGTCTTGGCCTTGCTGGGCTCCCATCTCCAGCTAATTACTCAGAGGGACCCAGAGAGCCTGCCTAACCAGACATTTCTACAGGTCTGGCCCATGCAGGGGCCTTCTTTGCCACACTCAGGGGTTCTACCCAGGGGAGGATTCAGGGCATGACCCTGGGGAGGCTGAGAGCCCCTATGAAACTTTGACCAAGACAGGAGCTAGTTGCTTCTGCATTCACTTCTTGGCACTAGTAAGTGGGACTCACCAAAATGCAATGCAGAGTCCGCCAGTGAGATCAGCATTGGCTGTGAAGCCCAAGCTGAGTTGGAGAGGTCAGGAGAGAGAGGAGAGGAGTACTGGAACAAACAGAAAAGGAATGTAACCCTGTTTTTTAAGCACTAACAGAAAAGGGAAAGTTTGGGGGCAAAGTGCCTGGCTCCCCACTGCTGTCTGGGGGGATTATGCCTAACCCTCAGGCTGCTAGAGTTAGTTTTCCAAGCAAATCAAAACGACTCAGGAAAACAATCTATAAGCTTTTTGCAAAGCAAGCCCCCCAACAGGGCATCAAACACTAGGAATTCCACTGCACTTAGAAAACAGTCTGTAGGGACTAGGTGGCCTCTGTGATTTGGGTATTGCTTCCACTTACAGGTAGCTCAGAATCCTACAAGCAAATCCCTCTGCCTCAAACACATACCAGAAGAGCAAAGGAGTGATCCAAGCATGGATATTAGACACTTTCAGCTCCACTGGGAACGCTTTTGGTCTTAAAAATATTTCTCATTATATTTGTGTGAGCGTACACTAATGTGGAAATCAGAGGGAACTCTGCAGGACTTGGTTCTCTCTTCTACCATGTTGGTTCTGAGAACTGAACTTAGGTCACCAGGCTTTGTGGCAAGTGTTTTTCCCTACTTTTTGGCCATGTTTATTCTCGAGTCATTATTTTGTAGATGAATCCTCAGAGGTTTGCTGGATTGTGGGCTCTGGAATGGGCTCACTGCTCACTTACCTCCAAGAATGACCCCCTGCCTGCCTACACTCATAAAGAAATTCCCAACACTTGGCTTTGAGCTTCTCCACCTAACTGCCACATAAAGCTTCTGAATTTTGTTTGATGGAAAATCCTGGAAATCCTATTAAGCATACAAGCTACCTGAGTTCCTCTCCTGAAGACTAATTTTAAAGGTCTAAATAAGGCCTCCCAGAATCTAGATTTGGAAAATGAGGTCAGGGCAAGTGTACTTATTGGGCAAGCATGACTTGAGTTCAAAGCCTAGCACACATGTGGACAGGAATTTTAATTCAGCAGCATAGCAGCTCTGGCACGGGATCACATCCAAAGAGATGATAATGGCTTGGACCATGGTCATTGCAACAATAGCCCCAGTAGGTGAGAAAAGATGCTGAGGTTATACCTATGGCAACCCAGGAGTGGAGAGGCCTAGGCTGGCCATGAGAAAAGACACAGCATTCTGAACAGGTGGAGAGGGGAGGTTTTGCTGGACTATTCTGTGTGTTGGAGTTTATAGCCCATCCTTGGATAATACTTCTGAAATAACGTGGGGCTGATGTTGATGGAATGAATCCCGAAGTGAGCACCCACATGGCAGTTCACAACTCTATGTCACTCTAGATCAAGAAGATCAGACAGCCTAACACAGACATTCATGCAGGTGAAATACCATTGCACTAGAATGAAAACGAATATTTTCTTTAAAAAAAAAAAAAAAGAAAACTATTGTGGAAAAATGAAGAAAAAAGATAGACATGAGCTCTGGACTGCTGGTCATGGTTTGGGTTTTTTCTCACCAATAGGAAGTAACTAATATGACTGCTGTCCTTATGAAAGGAGAAATGTGGAAAGCTTGCCCAGTTCCAACTAGGCTGTCCTCTCATTCTGTGGTCTAACAATTCCCATGCTCCCTTACCAGACCTTCCCTTATATTTGTTTTATCTTCATCTACTTCTCCAGCTAATCTTATCTTCTAGTATCTGTCTCTATTAACTACAGATCTCCTGTATGACAATCAATCTCTGTGATATCTTCTTCTATGATCTAGACCTGTCATCTATTTCATTTGCATTTTGGTTTTCTTTTATTTTTAGTTTTTCAAGACAAGCTTTCTCTGAATAGCCCTACCTATCCTAGCACTCAGTATTTAGATCAGGCTGCTTTGAACTCACAAACATCGTATTGACTCTGCCCCCTGAGTACTGTGGTTAAAGAATCAGGCTATCATGCTGGGCTACATTATTTATCTATTGTCTTTGTTATCTACCTAGCTCTGTCTTCTCTTTTCTTACCTCTTCATCTGCTGATCATGTACCTTATTATTCCCAATCATCTATAGATAGTATCATATCTGTCATCCATCTCTCTTCTATTGTCTTTTATCTATCACCTGAATCATTGTTTTCTATCATCTTCTCTATCTATCTATCTATCTGTCTGTCTGTCTGTCTGTCTATCTATCTATCTATCTATCTATCTATCTATCTATAATTTATCTATCAATCTATCTGCTCATCTGTCTTCTATTAACCACCACTATCATCTATAATCTATATTTGTCAACCATTGTCTACTTTCCTATTTTGTGGTATTGGGGATGAAACCAGGGTTTCCTGGGTAAATTTATTTATTTATTCATCTATCTCTTTTCATATATGAACTTGACGCAAGCTGGAAGAGTGAATCATAATTTTTAAGAAATGCCTCCACAAAACTGACCTGTAGGCAAGACTGTAGGGCGTTTTCTTAATTAGTCACTATTAGGGTTAGGTTCTACCCATTTGGGCACCTCTGGGCAGGTGGTCCTGGAATGTATAAGCAGGCCGAGCAAGTCATGATGAACAAGCCAGTAAGTAGCCCTTCTCACTGGCCTCTGCTTCAGTACCTGCCCTGAGTTCCTGCCCCTACTTCCTTTAACAAGGAACAGTGATGTGGAAGCAAAAGATGGAATTAACCCTTTCCTTTCCTTCCCTATTTGCTTTTGTTCTTTGGTTTGTTCAGGGTTGTTTTGTTTGGTTTTGGAGACAGAGACCAGTTTCTCCATGTAGGCCCAGCAGCCCCAGAACTCCCTCTTTAAACAAAGCTGACCTCAATCTCAGAAATCTGCCTGCCTCTGCCTCCCATGTGCTGGATGAAAGGTGTGTACCATCACCGGCTTTGGTCATGGTGTTTTGTCTCAGCAACAGGAACCCTAACTAAGACACAGGGTTTGTTGCATGCTAAATAGTCTACTGTTTCCACTGAGCTTTAATTTGAATTTTCAGTCATTCCTAAATTTTTTTAGGCTATACCCCAACCCATTTGATTTACGATTTTGATTGTGATAATATTTGTAGATGGGTATACACACATATTCATATCTGTGTATATGTATATCTCCAGATATGTATTCTCTAGCTATGCAAATCATATACTTTATATAACCTGTAGGCAAGTTTGTAGGACATTTTCTTAATTAGTAAGTAATTAATTAGTGATTAATTAATTAGTCAGTGATTAACATACTGTTGACTGTGCCAGCTACTTTTCCGCAAAGCTTTTAGGAAGTCCCAGATTGGTCTTGGAGGACACACATGATGAGAATTAAGAATCCAATTAAAAGATAGTGCTTGGTCAGGAGGGACTCTTCCAGAGCTCTCATAGGCTCCTAAAACCCATCATCCAACAAAAGCTTCTAATTCTTGCATTCTGGGGCCTGTAGCTCATCACAATGCCCAACTCCATAGTTGCTTGCTTGGCAGCAGGCAGCAAGGCCAGTACTGCCTGATGCCCCCTTTATCTGGAGCCCACTGTGGCTCCTACCTTTACTTCCTTAATGTGTGCTGCCAAAGCACACCCATGTATAATTTGATAATGAACCCTGTCATTTTGTACAAATAACATAAGCTAATTAATTTAAAAGGTGGATGTAATCCAACTTTCTATTACTAGTAACTGCTTTACCATCTGTTTTGACTCCACCCTTAACCCATGAAATCATTTTTCTATGAGCAGTAAAGGAATATTAGTGTGTGTGTGTGTGTGTGTGTGTGTGTGTGTGTGTGTGTAGTGTGTGGTGTATGTATGTGTGTGAGTATCTGGAGTACTGTTAACATTGGATTGTTGGATATCCCCTTTCATTGCTCCCCTGCCCTCTTGTCTTGTTAAGCTTAGACAGGGTCTCTTGCTCAACCTGACGCTCACCAATTGGCTACAGTGCTGGGCAGTGTGTCCCTGGGATTCTCCTGCCTCTGTCTATCAACACCAGGATGAAAAGCTGCCACACTCAGTTTGTACCCGAGTGTTAGGTGTCCCCATGCTGGAGCAGTGACCACTTTACCTGCTGAGCCATCTCCCTAGAGTCAAGTCTTCTTTATTTTTAAAGTAAAGGACAGTTGTATTAGTTGCAGACATGAAAACCCACACTCTAGAAGGTTCTATGGCCCTGTGCAATCAGTGCCTGCCCATGTCTGCAGCACCGGCTTTCTTTTCCTTTGTCCGCAGGACTCTAACCCATGTAAGGCCTTCTTTCTCACAGCTAACAAGTTCCCACCTCAGGGCCTTGGCTCTCTACATTCCTTTGAAGGACTCTCCCCAGCCCCTTAGGCTCAGCTGTTTCTTCTCTTCATCTCAGACTTAGCTCGAAAGTTGCTTCCTCTAGGAAGCCTTTTCTGACTGCCACTGCTGATGTCCTGCCCCTGCCCCAGTTATTATTACGTCACCTCATTTTGTTTCTCTCAATAGGACTCACAGGAGGACTGTAGATGTAGCTCAGTGATAGAGTCCTTCTCTAGCATGCACAAAACTCTGAGTTGTAACTCCTCGCCCCCGCTGCCCCTGCCCCGACCCCAGAACAAAATAAACTGTGTATAGACTGTATTGCCACATATGAGAGGTAGAGGCAGGAGGCTCAGGAGTTCAAAGTTATCCTTAGCCATGTATCAATTTAGAGGATAACCTGGGGGACACATATGATAGAGACCCAAACCTTTGATTTTTCTTAGATTAAATCCCAATAGTACAATAGATTTTGCATGCTTTGAATAAGAGCCTTCTGACAAGATGAGAAAACAAAGTCCTTGTTTTCGGTGTTATCCCTGTGTAAGCTAGAAAAACATCTCTCAAAGTTGAAGTGCAAAGGAGTTAGCTCGAGGTCTCCCTAAGTCTTGGTAGGAGTGAGTTCTGCATTTCTACCAGGCTCCCAGATAGCTGCTGCTTTCCAGACCACAACTGGCACACCACAGATTGAGGCAGGGGTTCCTTTATTCATATGGAACTGTGTTCATGGCTGTCATCTTGAGCCTTAGGCTTCCAACACAGAGGAGGAGGAGGCTTGAAAGTTACTGTGTCTGATTGGGGACAGTGTGGGGAAACATAAGGCGGTCCAATCACCACCCTCCCAAACAGCATGTTCATTCCTCTGTAAATAAGTTTCCCAGACTACTTGAGCAGCTTGCTTAACCTATCATGGGTGAAGACCCCATTCAGTCTTGGCAGATGGCAGACTAATGGCTTTCTCAGTAAGGATTTCATGTCGCCTCTCATTCTGCCTTCCAAAAGCTAAGTGGTGCCATGCAATTAGTTTTTTAGTAATGGTTAGGGAATCCATAGAAAGACCCAGTCTCAAAAAGACAAATGAAATTTATGGTGGTCCTACTCTGTGTCTGTCCCATTTTAGAGCTTCCCAGAAGCTGAGTGAAAGAGGTGAGCATCAAGAAGCAGATGCTGGGGCTGGTGAGTGGTTAAGAGTGCTGACTGCTCTTCCAAAGTTCCTGAGTTCAAATCCAGGCAACCACAAGGTGGCTCACAACCACCCTTAACAAAATCTGAGCCCCTCTTCTGGAGTGTTTGAAGACAACTACAGTGTACTTACATATGATAAATAAATAAATAAATAAATAAATAAATATTAAGAAGCAGATGCTTTAGCGATAAGTGCAAATCGTTCTGTAATGCAAGCTTCTAGAACAGATTGGGGTTGAGATGTATTGTAAGTTCAGTGAAATGAGTGCTCTCACCTTGTCTGACTCAATATTTGGCCAAAAACCAATCACTTCACATGTCAGTTAGGATGGAGACAGGCAGAGAAAAGGGTGGCAGGCGTCTCACTGTGCACCAAGATCTATTATTATTATGATTATTAATTATTTTTTCTACAGTCCAGTCATTACCCCCCTCCTGGTCTAACCTCGGACAGTTTCTCATCCCATTCCTCTTCCCAGTCTTCAAGACAATGTCCCTTCTCAATGCCCCCATGCACCAAGATCTTAGTGCTGTGCTCTGCTCTGTTTCTTTTTGCTGCCTTACAGATTCTCTGTCTAATGCTTCAAGGAAGGAGAGTAGCCAAGATCACGAATTTTGCCCAGACAGGCTGAGAAAGAATTGAAAAGAGCTGGACCCTCAGGCTCAGGTTTGGGGTTGACTCTGAAAGATGACCAAGACACTTCCCAAGCAGTCAAGAAAAAGAAAGTGTTCCAGGCCAAGGATTTTGTGTGAGGGTATGAAGGTGTGTGAAGATGAGGAAGCTCACAATGTTCCAGGGTCAAAAGCTAGCTAGCCTGTCCTACAGGAAGCCAATGAGGAGCAGAGCTGCTCTCAGTGGGGAAACACAGAGGGGCGCTGTGAGCTCTGGGGAAGGGCAGCTTGAAGTCTCAAGGATGTGGCTGACACTCTCTGCTGAGCAGGACTAGTGTACTGCAGATGCTTTAGTGTGGGGCTCTTGGGTGAGTGTTGCAACTTCTCAACTCTCTACAGGTGAATGAATGGTGTATTCAAGAAAGTTTCTCAGGGGAAGAGAGGTAAAGCTGGGTCACCTCTGAGGAGCCAGTGACAGGTTGGAGTGTGAGTAATGGTGTGGAGTTGTGGTTCTAGATTCTCCCTGGTCTCGCCATTATGGGAGTGTGCTTGATCATCCCTGGGGTGTCCACTGCATACATCCACAATTTCACCAACAGGGGCAAGGAAACAGAGCTGCTCATGTTCAGTCCCAAGGGCCTGGAGAACATTGACTAAGGAAGTGTTTTCCTGGCTGATGAGAAAAATCACTCAGCTATGGTCATCTGTTCCTTGTAGAAGGTTATGCATCATATTATATACTATGTGCATGTTATGAAATGCATAATATAAAAAAAGTTTCCCAGTCATTCATGGCTGAGTCCCACAGAACCTGTCAAAGTTATTCTTAGTGGAAGGCCCCTACACAGGCAGGCAGGGTTTGGAGGTGCTTAGAGGTCAGAGGGTAGCTGGGAGAAGGGTTGGGGGAAGGGCTAGAGTAGAATCAAAAGCTTCACTTTTATTTCATAGACAATAGGAAAACACTGGAGAAATGGCTGCCCCATCTAAAGGAGAGGGAGAGAAACCTATGAATGCATCCACACGCTGAAGGAAGAGGGATTTTTTTTGTTTGTTTGTTTCCTTCTTTTGTTGTCTAGAAACAGGATCTTACTATGTCTGGCTTCTAATAGGCTCTGCTGCCCAGAATTTGTAGCTTCAAATTCCTAAGCTTCCCACTCAGCCTCACCAGTGCTGGGATCACAGGCATGCACCACCACACCCAGCAATGAAGAGAGTGCTGTGATCTAAGAAAAAAATAAAGTATGCAAGCACTCTTTAAAAGCTTTAGCAAAAGCTATCTGCATATGGAGTGCTAATTAAACTCTTTTTTTTTTTTTTTTTTTTTTGGTTTGTTTTGCTTTCCCATGAAAACAAACCCTGCCCTCTGCTGGCTCTTGTTTGTATTATTCTAAGTGCTTGAAAACAACAAATGGCATTCCCTTAATTGCTGAAAGACAAATAATATTTATTAACACTAGTTGCCTTTGCTTGCATTTCAGCATATCAGGGCTTTAATCCTATATGTATTTAATTCCAAGAGCATGAATCAGAGTGGGAGGGCCACTGCTCTGTCTGTTGCTAGGAAAGATAGAGATGTATTCAAAGTGGGCTGATAAATACTGAAAGCCTAGGCTCTGAAAATAGATGCATGTGTGTATATCCATAAATACACTTACTTTATGTTTGCTGACTTAAACACTGGACCGCACACAGCCTGCAAAGCATTCAGAGATATTAGCTACTCTATAGCGAAGCCCGTGTAGCTAATTGATTCTCATAGATGCTTCTATTAACTTTTGCCAAGTGCTTGCATCAATACCCAGCTTGCAGTTTAACCATGCCTGGACAAAATAAGACGTAGAAGAAATGCTTATTATCCAACTCAGTCAGTAAAGAAGTAGCTGCTGTCATTGACAGATGAGTCTCTTTCCGACATCAATGTCAGTTGGCATTTGTTAATGTTAATGAGCAAGCAAGGCTGGTAAAGAAGTCTGGTGTAACTTCATTTGTCCATGACACCTGTGGCTTCCTTGCTATAACATAGAGGATTGGCAGCGTTTTTCGACAAACATCTTTGCTACTCACAATGCAGTGGCTCAGATGTGCCTGCGTGTGAATATAATCCTCAAAAAAGTCACAACACTCCCCTGCCTTGTTTGGCTTAGACAATCAGTTAAGCAAGAAGTCCAGTCACGATCAGCGGCGGCCCATTTCTCGGGTGTAAATATGATGCAATTTCAAGCTGCCAGACTATGGAACTGGGAAGAGATGCACAGTGACATACCACGATGTAGTATTTCTACCACATACACAAGTTCCCAAACCCAGCGTTCCTGACTGTGTGGCAGAGCTCACCTGACTATCCCCCACAGACTCCGGTTTAAGGCTCCTTTATTTAGGACTATCTACTTTATTTCAGCACGGAGAGTCTATAGACTTTATTAAGATGACAAAAAGAACAGTCTTTGTGTGCTGTTCTGTAAAATAAGCTGAGGATAGATTTGCTTGTCATAACTAGAGGCAGAACATTCCTCTGAAAAATGGGCTGTTAGCCAATCTTACTGGGCACCAGGCATGGGCTTTTCTATCCTTTTTCCTTTGGTTGCCTTAGCTGAATGGAGTAAAGGATGAAGCTTATGTTGGCTCACAGGATTAGAGGTTTCTGTCTTTTGGTCTTGCTGGTTTGGGGCCTGTAGGTGAGGCAAGACATCCTGATGGAAGAATGCAGGGGAGAGGAGATGCTCACAGCATGACAGAGGGGAATCAGAGAGACTCTAGAAGCCAGACTTCCAGCATTTTCTTCCCTGAAAGGATCTAGTAACACTTCCCCAACAAAGGCCTGTCTGCTAGTTTCCATTACCTCCCAGAAGCACTGTTGAGAGGATGCTGACGATGTCATCAGAGGTCTACAAGTCTTTATCCAGAACTTTTTAGCTCTTCAAAGTCTCAAAAAGAATCCACTTGTCTGAGAGATGGTCTCACTGTGAAGCCCAGGTTAGCCACAGCCTAAGAGAGATCTGCCTGTTTCTTTCTTCAGAGTGCTGGGATTAAAGGTATGGCCACCACACCTGGCAAAGGTCTAGTTGTTAAAAATAACTCTCAGTGGTAAAACTGATCTGAAGTGTGGGGCATGGTGGCGCACGCCTTTAATCTCAGCACTCGAGAGGCAGGGGCAGGCGGATTTCTGAGTTCGAGGTCAGCCTGGTCTACAAAGTGAGTTTCAGGACAGCCAGGGCTACACAGAGAACCCTGTCTCAAAGAAAAAACAAAAACAAAAACAAAACAAAATAAAACTGATCTGAAGTGAACTTGTATGAATTTATGCATAGTTCGTGCTTATCCCAACTTCTGGGATAAAAAACCCTTTTTCTCTCTGCTACTGCTCTGATGTGGTTTGTCCCCTAATGGTCCTCATATTGGAGCCTTGGCCTTGGTGTCATTTTGGGGCTCAGGTGGGGACTAGGAGGAGTTAGGGCACTGAGGGTAATATCCTTGGAAGCAGTTAAGGGAATTTTCTTGGGAACCTCCATTAGTTCTCATTAAAGAGAGTTCTAAAGAAGGGAGTTTGATGTCTGTTTTTCTGGCTTCCAGCCTGTGATCAATCTTACAAGTAAATAATGTCAACATTATGGAAGGGGCTGCTTGATCTTAGACTGTACACCTCTGTCCTAGTTTGTTTTCTGTGCTGTGATAAAACACTGATTAAAACAAACTCGAGCAAGGAAAGGGTTTAACTGGGCTACAGGTTATAGACCATCATTCAGGAAAGCCAAAGCAGGAACTAGAAGCAGGAGCTGAAGCAGAGACTGTGGAGGAATGGTGCTTTCTGGCTTGCCTTCCTTGATCTACTTAGTCTCTTTCTTACACAGGCCAGGCTCACCTGCCTAGGAATTTTGCCACCCACAGTGGACTGGGCCCATCTATATCAATTAATAATCATGAAAATGTCATACAGACATGTCTGAATCCCAATCTGATGGAAACAATTCCTTGACTGAGATTTCCCTTCCAGTTATATCTAGGTTTGTGTCCAGTTGACAAAACTAACCAGGGCAGCTTCCAAAACCGCTAGCTAACTTTTCCCCCTCTCCACTCCCCTTGCTGTTCTTATTATCTCCCGGTGTAGAGATGAATGAAAAGGCTCTATATACTCCAGATAAGCACTAACAATGTACCATCTGGGCAACATCCTAGCCAACCTCTTCTTCAAAAATTTCAACCTCAGGTATATTAGAGCAACATAAACAGACCAGTACACACAAGGTAAAAAAAAAATAGGACTATAGTCTTCTATATGAAAAATATAGGCTCAAATATATATGGATTCATAATTTCTCAGACTTTAAAAGTAACATAGTTTTACAGGGTATGCATTTTGAGCCAGCCCCTAGTGAGGTCTAAAAGAATACTGCATGATCAAAGGCATTTATATTTTACAGCAAAACATAAATGTTTGTATGGTATGGGGTAAGTGAAATTGTATATTGCCTCCATTCAGTTTTAGGACAATGTTATCCTTGAGAATTATTATATATTTTTTGAGTCAGGTTTTCTCTGCATAGAACCCTGGCTATCCTGGAACTCACTTTGTAGACTTGTCTGTCCTTAAACTCATAGAGATCTGTCTATCTCTGATCCCTGAGTGCTGGGGTTAAAGGGTTGTGACACCTTGCCCAACAAGAATTATTTTTAAAAATAGATATTTCAGGTATTTTAAAAAATAAACTTAGTGTTGTCCGTGTCTCTAATGGTAATACCAGCATCTTCTTTTCTCGATGCATTAAAAATATGTAAATGAGGGCTGAGGTAGTAACTCTGTGTTCGAGCACTTGCCTATAGGTTCAAGGCCTTGGATTCAATCCTCAGAACCACATACAAAGGAGTGGGTAGTGTTCTCTTGATTCCTGTTCAACATTTAAACCTTAAATTATGTTCATGTCTGTGTGTGTGTGTGTCTGTGTTTATATGTGGTTGTGTGTGTGTCCCTTTGTGTGTGTCTCTGTGTCTGAGTCTTTGCGTGTGTCTGTGTATGTGTGTCTGTGTGTATATGTTTCTGTGTGTGTCTGTGTGTGTGTGTCTGTTTTTGTCTGTGTGTATATGTGTCTGTGTGTGTCTCTGTGTGTGTGTCTGTTTTTGTCTGTGTGTATATGTGTCTGTGTGTGTCTCTGTGTCTGTGTGTGTATGTGCTTGTGTGTCTCTGTGTGTGTGCCTTTGTGTGTGTGTCTCTGTGTGTGTGTGTCTGTATGTGTGTCTGTGTGTGTGTCTGTGTGTATATGTGTCTGTGTCTGTGTGTGTATGTGCTTGTGTGTCTCTATGTGTGTGTCTCTGTGTGTGTCTCTCTGTGTGTGTGTCTGTGTGTGTCTGTATGTGTGTCTGTGTGTGTCTCTGTGTGTATGTGTTTATGTGTGTGTGTATGTGTCTCTCTCTGTGTGTATGTGTCTGTGTGTGTGTGTATGTATGTGTGTGTGTATGTGTTTGTACGTTAAACACATTGATTCATTTGACTGGTACTATATTATGCCAAGGAAAAAAAGTACTTTCTTTTAACTTCCCGAGACATCACAGAGACCAAGTTTCCAAAAATAAAACCCTGAAAAGTCACAGGGAATAGTCTTCAATTTCAGAGAAGAACAAAAGGACATATAGGTGGGAAGAGAGGCAGAGGGATCAGAAAATTGCCTTGTGAAGGAGAGCCTGTACTATAACACAATACCCTTGAGTTATACATGCTGAGATAGGTGTGTCCCTGAGACACTAAATGGAAGGATGTTCACAACAGTGGAAAGTGGCAGAGAGTTGCAGAGTTTTGGGATTGCAATTTATTGCCTAGCGCAGTACTAAAAGCTACCCAGTGGCATAGCTATTTTTGAAGGCTGAACTTATTCACAGGCAGTGCTGGTAAAATACCAGAAGCCATACATAATGTCTGAACCCAGCTGCCACCTCATACAGCATACTTGTACATGGGAGCCTTAAAAAGATTGATTGGTCTACTATCCTATGGCAGTAGGAGACCACTTTTATTTCCCATGTTGGGTTTACAATGTCCCTCACATTCCCTCCTTTTCAGACACACAAAAAGTTTGTGTAAAGTTTCTCTAGGGTGTATTGTTGGCAGCAGCAGTAACCATGCCTCTTGCCTCGGGGAGTTAGAGGGTGTGATTTTTGACTAGTGTCTTCAGAACCTCTGGGTTTTTAAAATAAGGCTGAGAATTTCTGAATGAGATATAGACGAAAATGTCCTAATTCAGATGATTTTTGGCCCAGTGGTGTCTGTGATCAATCAGCTGTGGGTTGGGGTACTCTGAGAACCATCAGGTACAATATGCCCCCTCATGCTCTACCTCTGGTTCTCTTGGATATCCCTCACTTCTGACAGTACATCAGTGCATTCTATGATTTTCTCAGGGTGAAGCCTGACCTAGCACCCTAAAACTGTCATCAAGTAACTGGGAGTGTCCCTAATTGTACAAGCTTAGGGAACAGGATGCTTACTAGGGGTTGGAGTATTCTTCCAAGTCGAAGGTCTTGGGTTTGAATTCCCATTCGGCTTGTACCATGGTCAACTCCCTATGCAAAACACCTGCCTTTACCCATGGCTTCTTAAGGCTGCAGAAGGCGCACAGACACATGGTCCCTACATCTTGTCCCGCTAAAGTGCCCTGGAGGATTTCACTGTCTTGTAGGGGGCGAGCTACCCACACTGTCTCACTGGCCCTTCCCTGAGGTTCTGGAGGGGAATTCAGGGGGTTCTGAGGCCAAGGGTGGGATTGGGGAGCAAAAGGGTGGGCTCCCTTCCAGCCGGGAAGCCAGGATCCCTGGTTCCACTCCACGCCCTCTGGGCAATGTTGCTAGAGGTCATGGCGGGTGCGGGGTGGGAGCCCGGCACTGTAGCCCGGGAGAGGGCGCGCCCTGGAACCACAGCACGTCCGGAAGTCAGACACAAAGCGGCGGCCCGCAGGCGCTGACAAGCCCGGAGCGCACATCGCCCTTCTTCCTGTGGCTTCAGCTTCCTGGCAACGCGGTGGCGGCGCGCGCCCCGATTGGCGGCCAGACCTTTGCCCCGCCCGCCCCATCCCCAGCCCGTCCCGCCCCTCTCTGAGGAAGGCGTCCGGGCCAGCAGCTGCGAGGCGCGCAGTTCCTGCTGGCTGTGCGCGCCTGCTTCTGACCTCACTTTAAGTGTAAGTGGCCTAGGCGGCTCCTGGAGCACAGCGGGCAGAGCTGCGGGCTGCGCGTGCCCCTGCTGCCACCGGGCGTCCCGCCGTGTCTCCCCCGCCCTTCGACGACTTGCGCGCCCGCTCTTCCCTTTTTCCGATTCCCGGAGCGCCTGCAGCGACGGAGTCCGAGCCAGCGCCCTGGGCGACTGAGGCGGCCGCACTCTGCGCCCGGGAGCCCGGGCGATGCCGGACCAGATCTCCGTGTCGGAATTCGTGGCCGAGACCCATGAGGACTACAACGCGCCCACGCCCTCTAGCTTCACCACGCGCACGGCCCAGTGCCGGGACACCGTGGCGGCCATTGAGTCGTTGAGCGGTAGCGTCGCCGGCGCTGGGCCGGAGGCTAGGGCTGCGGGGATCGCGCTGCGCCCTGCGGACCAGGTAGGCTTCCGCGCCTGGTGCCCGATACCCAGTGCCCTCCGCCTGCGCCCACACCCGGGAAAAGTTTCTGGTCTCCCTAAGCCGGACGCAGCCGTGCCAGCAGTGCCCAACACAGAAGCCCTTTGATCCCTGCTCTAGGGAGAGGCTGCTTGGCCACCTTGGGCCTTTTTTGGGAACGCTCCTGCCTGTTCCCATTTCCCTCGCAGGGTTTCAGGTCCTTTGCTCCCATCCTCGGAGAGGTCAACTTCGGCTGCAGAGTCCATGGTGGCTGAGGCCCCGGAGTGATGGGTCTCCCTGCGCGGACCCCTCCAACTTGTTCCAGAAGTGGCCCGGCAGGGGCACCTCTGCGTTCTCAAACAACATGCACAGCAGATCCAGGGGACCCCAAGCTGCTTATTCAGGGGTGCCCATCCCATCTTGGAAGGCCTGGCAGTTCCCACTATGTACTTACTGCAGAGCAGCGCTGTCGAGGGATGTGGAGAACCAGCGCTTTGAGGTCCAAAAGGTCTTTGGTGGCCACTTCTGGGCTACCTGTGTGGTGCCCCTGGACAGTATGGTCAGTTCCTTTGCAAGGTGCATAGTCATCCTATTGAGTGGCTAAGCAGCGAGCTCTCCATATCCTGTTGTAGAGGGACTGGGAGAAGGAAGCAGCTTGGGTTGAAAATTGAAGCAGGCTTGGAAGAGGCTGTGTGAGTCCATGCAGGGACCGAGGCTGGCCGTGGCTTGGGATAGCCTCACTTACATCATTCTCTTTACCTCCCAAAAGAATTTAGTTTCGTTTTTTCGGCTCCGTAGGCTTTGTGCGTCCAGACGGACTCACAATAGGTAGCTGGAGAACGAGACACACACGTGTAGCAATAATGAACCGATGACTACATTTCCTTTGCTCAGAATTTTAAGATGGTGCAGATATTTTAAAATACTTGTGCCAGAGGTTGGTGTTCAGAGAGTTTTCAAATTAAGCTATGTCATTACATCCTTTCCCCTTCCTTGAAGAAAGCATTTGCTATTAGGCTTCACCTGAAAAAAAAAAAAAAAAGAAAAAGAAAAAATAGACTATTTTTCTTTCGTGTAAAATATTTGTCATTGTAGACCTACAGAGTCAGGACTAGACTCAATGAAAAATACTAGGTTCAGCATCCTGCTCTTGGAAGTGAGCAAGGGTATCCGTTCTTCTGTAAGGCCCCGGATGGATGCCGGGCCTCAGCTCAAGTCCCGGGATGAACTGGCCAACACCCCATCTTCCCGAGAGAAAACCACACCTGATGCAAGCTGCAAGAGGTTTTATTATCAGCTAGCTGAGAAGGAACCCCTCACAGGGCAGGGGAGTTCAGGGCAGGGGAGTTCAACCCTGAGAGGTGACAGTAGGGGGCTTTTAATAGCTAGCTGAGGAGTTGGGAGGAGAGTTGGGAGGAGTTCTTCTCTTCCAGGTGTCCTTGGTGACATTTACAAGGCAGGAGTGAGTTCTTTCTGAATTTTTATCTCCGTGTCCTCGGCACAGGAAGGCAGGCATCTCTGGTTGTACAGTATAGAGACAAAAAAGCCTTTTGCTGGCTATAGAGAACAAAGAGCTTCTTTCTAGCTGTATTTTTAAAGATCAGGGAAAACAAGCTTGGGGAAATGTTTTAGGGGCAATATCTTCCAGGGAGAAATGCTTTAAGCCAGGGTCTCACACTTCTCCTTCACCACCACCTCTCTTTCTTTTCTCTCACCCATCTTCCAAAAGATCTGCTTGTAAATCTTTTGTAGTGAGTTCAGTGAGAGCAGATTGCTTTACTCCACTTTTCTCAACCTGGCCTTTAGGTGCCACTGATGCCTTTAATGAGGCAGGTGAGGAATGAGAGGAATGAGAGCCCCTCCCCCATGAGGGCCCTTGAAAAGCACTAGGAAGATAGTCACAGTGTTTTGAAAATACATCATTAATGCTTATGAAAGTGATTACATCCAAAAAGGTAGGATTCCCTCTGTGGAAAGGACACTTCTGTGTGATATCCTTAAAAGAAAGCCCATGTTTATAAAGTTAGGATGCTTCTCTCATTGTATTGAATCAGTTAGGTATCAGTAATACTGGCAGGTGTTGGAAAGCCAAGGAAATACAAGTTGCAATTAAAGTTGGCATGGCCTCTCTCTGATTATTTTTAGTTTATTTTGGATGAATCCAAAGCTGCTTTTCCATGCAGTGTAGGAGATTACCAAGAGCTCAGTTACTGGGTAGATTAGAGACTGGATTTGGTCATTCTGTCAAATTCTGGGCTGGTAATCTTGGTTCTATAAGAGAGCAGGCTGAGCAAGCCAGGGGAGGCAAGCCAGTAATGAACATCCCTCCATGGTCTCTGCATCAGCTCGTGCTTTCTGACCTGCTTGAGTTCCAGTCCTGACGTCCTTGGTGATGAACAGCAGTATGGAAGTGTAAGTTGAATAAACCCTTGCCTCCCCAACTTGCTTCTTGGTCATGATGTTTGTTTAGGAATAGAAACCCTGACTAAGACACTAGGTAGTCTCCTTCTTAGTGGCAGTAAGGTCAAAGTCTGGATCAGCCTGCTTCAAGGCTGAGGGAGGCTACAGAGCATGAGAGAGTGACCAAGCAACAAAGCAAAGCAGGAAGTAGTGTTTGTCAAATGTTTTTGTCTTCATTTTCTAGCTTTAGTTTCTAGTCTGAGATCCCAGTATGGTGGGCTGTGATCCGACAGAACCATGTAAAACAAACATTTATTACCTGAGATGCTTCTGCTCAGAGGAAACCATCATAACAGCAGAGTTGCAAGGTAGAACAACAACAACAACAGAAACAACAACAACAACAGCAACAACAGCAATTGTTTCAAAAGCTGCTTTTGCTGCTGGACAGAATCTCTGGTCTCTTTTGAAGGAATATGGAAAATATCAGAAATTGAGATGGCAAAAGTCATAGAAAGCTGTATATGGAGCTTAATCGGTTGTTCCCATAGGATCTGGAAGACTGGAGTGTTTACAGTAATGCAGCCACATGAAGTTGAGGTCATACTATTTCAGTAGAAAATAGACTGAAAATTTTAGGAAGAGGTCATTTCTGTGATATTTTGGCCAAAAGAACCCCAGAAAACTTTTGTACTTGGCTTATGCCCTGAGATATTGAGTAGGTCAAACAAACAAACAAAATATTGCCCGAATTGTATATTTTTATGCTATTGATAAGTATTTGTTCAATCTTCCTATTTCTTTTTTTTTTCCCTCTGAGACAGGGTTTCTCTGTGTCGCCCTGGCTGTCCGGGAGCTTACTTTGTAGACCAGGCTGTCCTCGAACTCAGAAATCCCCCTGCCTCTGCCTCTGCCTCCTGAGTGCTGGGAAACTTCCCCTATTTCTTTATTCAATTTACATTCTAATTGTTACACCCATCCCATTCCACCTTCCACAGTCCCTCATCACTAACTCCCTTTTATCTCCCCAGGGAGGGTGGGAACCACTTGAGTATCCCTCAACTATGGCATGTCAAGTCTCTGCAGAGTTAGACACATCTTTTCCCACTGAGGTCAGACAAGGCAGCCCAGTTAGGGAAACAGTTTGCACAGACAGGAACAGGTTAAAAGACATGTCCCGGTCTGGATGTTGGGGACCCCATGAAGACTGAGCAGCACATCCACTACATATATGGTGGGGGCCTCCGTCCCAGCCTGTGTGTGCTCTTTGGTTGGTAGCTCCATCTCTGAGAGTCTCCTAGGTTCTGGGTTATTTGACTCTGAGGGTCTTCTCATGGACTTCTTATTCCTTCAGAGGCCGTCAATTCTTTCCCCAACTCTTTTAAAATACTCCCTGAGCCCTGTCCAAAGTTAGGCTGTGGATGTCTGCATATGTTTCAGTCAGATGCTGGATGGAGACGCTCAGAGGACAATTATGCTAAGCTACTATCTGCAAGTATAACAAATTATCCTCAGTAATGCCAGCCTTGGTGCTTGCCCATGGGATAGGTTACCAGTTGGGCAGGGTATAGTTTGGCCATTCCTTCAGTCTCTGTTTCAACTTTGTGTCTGCCTTACTTGAAGACAGAACAAATTTTGGGAGGAAAGGTTTTTGGTTTTCTTGGTGTACTGAACACTTCACTGGTGTGCCTGACTGCAAGATGTCACAGCTTCATGGTCCATAACTCAGTGCTATGTATCTAAGCTAAGATCACCTCCCTAGCCGCATTTGTGCCCTCCCATTCATATTCTTAGGCACATTCAACAGATGCCTCCACCGTAACCCTCCCAGCATCTGCTGATCTCATTTCATTTTCCTGGCTTTCTGGCATTCTCTTGTCTCTTACCACACCTGTTCCTAACACTCCCCTTCTTTCTTGACTAACATCCCATCCAGTTTTCTCTCTTCCACCTGCCTCTCTGTCTCTTTCATACCCTCTTCTGAGTGAGATTCAACCATGCTCATTTGTGCCTTGTCTTGTTTACTGTCTTTAGGTCTATGAAGTGCAGTGTGGGTATCCTGTACTTATGGTTATTATTCACTTGTAAGTGAGTATGTACATGCATGTCCTTTTGGGCCTGAGTTACCTCATTCCAGATATTAGTTTCTATTTGTACCCATTTCTCTGCAAAATTCATGATGTGCTTGTTTTTTATATCTGAATAGCATCCCATTTTGTAAATGAAACATGGTTTTTGTGTCCACATTTCAGTTGAGGAACATTTGCATTCTTTCCTGTTTCTAACTGTTATAAATAAAGTGGCTATGAACTTAGTGGAACAAATGCCCTTTTGGGTATGTGCCTATGAAGGTACCCTGAGTGTAGTACTTCCTCCTGCTTGCTATGTTTTAAATTAATGGGAGGAGTATTCACAGTGTTTCCTCATTCCAGGATGGAACCTTAAACAAAACCTGCTGCAAATGTGGTCCAAGCGAGGCAGGGTCCGTTAATTTAGAAGTCAGACTTCACAGGATCATCCACATTGTGCTGCTTCTGGAAACTGAAAGATGAAAATACCATGGTCATAGATTCTTTCTCTATGGTTTCAGTTTAGCACCACTCCAGCCATCTTTTGACAGAGTCAGGATCCCAGGGAAGACTCTGTTTGAGTTCCTTGCATTTAGGTGGTGCGGTTGATGCTTGAGTTGCATTTTGTGACCACAGGTTGTAGAGAAAACTAACACATTGAGAAATCTGCCATGGAGAGATGCTTACAGGGAGATGAAGTACCCAAACTGAGAGATGTATGAGAAGTTACAGGAAGAGCACCATCTATGCCTTTAGGAATTGAAGTCCAATGTGTTTGAGACAAAGCTATAGGATTTGGTGTTTGCCCTGCTGTTTTTCTTGCCTTTGTCCAATCTTCTCTCCCTATGTGCACATTCCTATCGATTGGAATGGGAAGGGGTATTCAGTGCCATTTTATGTTGGAAAGATATAACTTGCTTTTTGATTTTGCAATTTTGCTTTCTGATGTGGCTGTCAAGATATTGTCTTGAGTGTCAGCAGAGACTTTAGACATTTGAACAGTGCAGGAGCCTTTCTAGATTCATCTTGGGGAAGAGAAAGTGTATATACACTCAAAAATTTCCTTTTTCTTTCTTTCCTTTTTTTTTTTTTTTGTTTATCCTATAATTTAGATATTCATTATCACCCTGATCACTGTCCCTACTCTAGGTCCCTGCCCTCACAGACTCCCTCCTCCCAATCTCCTCTGTTTCTCCTTTGAGTGGGGTTAGGGCCCCCTATGTGCTCCGTGGGAACATAGATTATAGTCTATTTTTTAGGATAGCATATGCTCATGACAATACTGCCTGAGGGTTCAGAGTCATTGTATTCTGGGTGTTGATGTTTCCCCAAACTCTTGTGTTTGTTTTGAAATTTTTAAATACATAGGAGTTTTTTTCCTGTGTGTGTGAATATGAATATCATGTGTGCCTCATCGTTAGTGTTGTTGGAAGGTGGACTCAGAACTCCTGTTCATAAAGCCATGGGTCACGTGAATGCTAGTAATTGACCACTGTTATCTGGAAGACCAGCAAGAGCTTTCCACGGCTGAGTTATCACTCTCTCCTGCCTTATGTTGCTTTTTATGTTCAACACTTATATTACTAATATTTTCATCTGTCCATTGGTCCATTAAATGTGCCTTGATTGCTAGTAAAGTTTTACTAATGTTGCAGTTTAAAGCGGTACACTTCCTGTTTCTGCTAGATGAGTACAGAAGTGCAGGGAATGTATACTTCTTTGTAGGAACTGTAGTAAACAACTGAGTTCTTTCTATCATTTTTGTCTCCGTGGTTGATTTTTGCAGTGGAGTAAGGGTCTTAATATGTAACTTTTGCAGTCCTGGAATGTGTTACATAGAACAGACAGGGATCCAGCTCGATGACGTATACCTGCCCGTGACTCTGGGATTAAAGACATGAACAAATACACCCTGCTTGTCCATGATTTTTCTCGTTAGTGATTCTTCTTACAATTTCTGGGCTGTGTTCTCAGTACTGTTGATCTGTTTCACCCTACAACTCCCTCTCAGTTGAAATTCCTCTCGAAAGACTTTAACCTATTTATTTAAAATGTTCATAAGCAACACAGGTGAACCTTCAACTCAATTTCCTTTAAAATGTTATGGTACTTAGATTATAACTTCTGTGTCCAGAAGTCAGTGGAAGAAGCCCCAGAATTACATGAATATGTGGTCAAGGAAGCGTACATTTACTTTACAGTGATGTCAGTACCATGCTTTGTGATGTACGCATGTATGGGACATTTTAGGATGCAGTGACTTATGATGATGTGCATGTGAACTTCACTGGGGAAGAGTGGAATTTACTGGATCCTTCCCAGAAGAGTCTCTACAAAGATGTGATGCTGGAGACCTACTGGAACCTCACTGTTATAGGTATGACTGTGAATTTTCTTTTGCTTTTCAAAATAGTGGGAAGACATGTCTCTTGGTGAGTGATGATGCTCTGTTATTACAATTGAGAACAAGGAAGACTGAGCTGAATAAATAGTGTCCAGTGATGAGAAAATTCACAGTACCTTGAATTTTGCCTAATTTCCAATACTGTATCATTTATTTTTCTGGTACTGTCTTTTAGGCTACACTTGGGAAAACCATCATATTGAAAGACATTGTCAAAGTTCAAGAAGAAATGAAAGGTAATTTTCATATGAAAGCTTATGCAATTATGCCTCTAAGGAAATTTTACTATGATATGGAACCTCTAAAGAAAAGCAGGAGTGTAAAATGTCAATACTTGAAGTGTAATTATAATTACAATATTCTTTTTATGATTTATTTATTTATTATATGTAAGTACACTGTAGCTGTCCGCAGATACTCCAGAAGAGGGCATCAAATTTTGTTACAGATGGTTGTGAGCCACCATGTGGTTGCTGGGATTTGAACTCAGGACCTTTGGAAGAGCAGTCTGTGCTCTTAACCACTGAGCCATCTCTCCAGCCCTAATTATACTATTCTTAAAAAAATGTACTGCCTCGATGTAGTTATCTGATTTATCTATCAAAGCAGTCCTCTTTTTTTTTAAAAAAGACGAGGAAACATTGCCTTAAGAGATACCTTTATTCAATTTGTAGCTCTATTAGAGCTATACTGATCTGACAACGTGTATAGATGTACAAGACTTAGATGTCGCACATCGAATAGTGATAAATATATATCCAAAACCTTTCAATAAGCAAATAATCCAGGGGAAAGTTGGTGATAATCATATTCTTATAGTGAAATTGATCATTTGTTTAGGGTACAATTTATGAGAGTCAAGAGTGTTGTCATAGGAGAAACCTTAATACATATATTACATGTCTATGAGGAATAAAAAGTCAAACAGTGTGAATACAATTTGGAAACCTTTCATCTGTTACTCTTCTATTAATATATATATCATATGTCACAATGGAAAAAAGCCATGTGAACATAGGGATATTGAAAGAAGCAATGTACCGCTTTCTATCCCATAACTTTGAGAAATTGTCAGATTCTATCTTTGGTAGACATTCTGAATATGATAATAGTTTGTAATCAATTGGTTTTCTAATTTTACTGGGAACTTCCTAAAGCTCACACTGTAGAAAATCTTTCTGGGTACTAGGAATTTGAAAATTCTTTTGTTTGTCCTGGTTCACAGTCAAATGTGGTACAATTCATGCTACAGGAAAAATTATGAAAGCAATTCCTGTTATAAAGCTATGAGTTGTTCTATTTTCCTTATATAGATCAAATACATCATATAAATATCCCATATCAAAAGGATGTTATAAATGTTAGCCATGTAATAACAATCACAGATATCTCGAAAGATGCAAAACAACCCATAATGAGGGAGAACCCCATGAACATATAAAGTGATAAAACCGGGCTGGTGAGATGGCTCAGAGGGTAAGAGCACCCGACTGCTCTTCCGAAGGTCCTGAGTTCAAATCCCAGCAATCACATAGTGGCTCACAACCATCTATAAGGAGATCTGACTCCCTTTTCTGGAGTGTCTGAAGACAGCTACAGTGTACTTACATAGAATGAATAAATAAATATTTAAAAAAATAAAGTGATAAAACCAGATGATCTGGTCCATCTTTCTCATTAGACCAATTTGTAAACTTTATTCATCCTGATGAAATGATTGAACAGGGAAATTAATGTAGTAAACATATCACATGTGCCAATTTTCATTTCAGGTATGTAAGTAATCATAGTGGAGAGAAACTCTATGAATGTAATGAACGTTCTAAAGCCTTTTCATGTCCCAGTCATCTCCAATGTCATAAAAGAAGACAAATTGGAGAGAAAACACATGAACATAACCAATGTGGTAAAGCCTTTCCAACACCCAGTCATCTTCAATATCATAAAAGAACACATACTGGAGAGAAACCCTATGAATGTAATCAATGTGGTAAAGCCTTTGCAAGTCACAGTCATCTCCAACGTCATAAAAGAACACATACTGGAGAGAAACCCTATGAATGTAATCAATGTGGTAAAGCCTTTGCACAACTCATTAGTCTCCAGTATCATAAAAGAACACATACTGGAGAGAAACCCTATGAATGTAATGAATGTGGTAAAGCCTTTGCACGTCACAGTCATCTCCAACGTCATAAAAAAACACATACTGGAGAGAAACCCTATGAATGTAATCAATGTGGTAAAGCCTTTGCATGTCACAATGGTCTCCAATGTCATAAAAGAACACATACTGGAGAGAAACCCTATGAATGTAATCAATGTGGTAAAGCCTTTTCACAATACAGTTATCTCCAATATCATAAAAGAACCCATACTGGAGAGAAACCCTATGAATGTAATCAATGTGGTAAAGCCTTTGCAAGTCACAGTCATCTCCAACGTCATAAAAGAACACATACTGGAGAGAAACCCTATGAATGTAATCAATGTGGTAAAGCCTTTGCACAACTCATTAGTCTCCAGTATCATAAAAGAACACATACTGGAGAGAAACCCTATGAATGTAATGAATGTGGTAAAGCCTTTGCACGTCACAGTCATCTCCAACGTCATAAAAAAACACATACTGGAGAGAAACCCTATGAATGTAATCAATGTGGTAAAGCCTTTGCATGTCACAATGGTCTCCAATGTCATAAAAGAACACATACTGGAGAGAAACCCTATGAATGTAATCAATGTGGTAAAGCCTTTTCACAATACAGTTATCTCCAATATCATAAAAGAACACATACTGGAGAGAAACCCTATGAATGTAATCAATGTGGTAAAGCCTTTGCAAGTCACAGTCATCTCCAACGTCATAAAAGAACACATACTGGAGAGAAACCCTATGAATGTAATCAATGTGGTAAAGCCTTTTCACAATACAGTTATCTCCAATATCATAAAAGAACACATACCGGAGAGAAACCCTATGAATGTAATCAATGTGGTAAAGCCTTTGCAGGTGACAGTCATCTACAACGTCATAAAAGAACACATACTGGAGGGAAACCCTATGAATAATCAATTTGGTAAAGGCTTTGCACAACTCATTAGTCTCCAATGTCATAAAAGAACACGGCTGGGCGGTGGTGGCTCACACCTTTAATCCCAGCACTTGGGAGGCAGAGGCAGGCGGATTTCTGAGTTTGAGGCCAGCCTGGTCTATAAAGTGAGTTCCAGGACAGCCAGAGCTATACTGAGAAACCCTGTCTCAAAAAAAAAAAAAAAAATCAGTGTGGTAAAGCCTTTACAAGTCACAATGGTCTCCAGTATCATAAAAGAACACATACTGGAGCAAATTCCTATGAATGTAATCAACGTGGTAAAGCCTTTGCATGACCCAGTTATCTCCAATGTCATAAGAGAACACATACTGGAGAGAAACCCTAAGAATGTAATTGGTAAAGCCTTTCCACGTCACAGTCATCTCCAACGTCAGAAAACTAAACGTACTGGAGAGAAGCCCTATGAATGTTATCAATGTGGTAAAGCCTTTGCCGGTCACAGTCATGTCCAGTATCATAAAAGAACATATACTTTCCTGATATAGCTGTCTCTTGTGAGGCTATTCCAATACCTGGCAACCACAGAAGTGGATGCTCACAGTCATCTATTGGATGGAACACAGGGCAGTCATTGGAGTAGCTAGAGGAAGTACCCAAGGAGCTGAAGGGGTCTACATCCCTGTAGGCAGAACAGCAATAGAAACTAACCAATACCCCAGAGCTCATATCTCTAGCTGCATATGTAGCAGAAGATGGCCTAGTTTGCCATCACTGGAAGAGAGGCCCCTTGGTCTTGCAAACTTTTTAAGCCCCAGTACAGGGGAATGCCAAGGCCCACAAGTGGGAGTGGGTGAGTAGGGGAGCAGTGTTGGGGGAGTTTATAGGGGGACTTTCAGGATAGCTTTTTAAATGTAAATGAAGAAAATATCTAATAAAAAGATTGAAATGTAAAAAAAAAAAAAACATACTGGAGAGAAACTCTATGAATGTAATCAATGTGGTAAAGCCTTTGCAGGTCACAGTTGTCTCCAGTATCATAAAAGAACCCATAAGGGAGAGAAACCTTAGAAATGTAATCAATGTGATAAAGACTTTTCTCAAAGTTATTGTCTCTATAATCAATGTGGTAAAGACTTTTTACGACTTTATAGTCTCCATTATTTTTAAAGAACACATAGAAGACAGAAACCTTGGGAAGGTAATCGGTGGTGTAAAGCATTTGATGTCAAGGTCATCTATAATGACATAAAAGATCACATACAAGTGAGAACCCATGTCAATATTATGAACGTAGTAAAGCCTTTGCATGTCAGAGTTCTTTAGGCATACACAAGACAAACCGCAAGGTGGAGTAACCCCAATTTAAATGTTTGCTTTTCTGAGAGTTGGTTTGGTCATGAGATCTGCTCCTAGCCATTGAAAGGCTGAGGGAGAAACCCTCTGAGTATATTTAATATGGCAAAGCCTTTGCACAATTTTGTAGTCATCTTCATCATGGAAGAATTTGAACTGGGTAGAAACATTGTGAATCTATTTAGTATGGTGAAGCTTTTTCTTTTCTTTTTTTTTTTTTTTTTTTTTGGTTTTGGTTTTTTGAGACAGGGTTTCTCTGTGTAGCCCTGGCTGTCCTGGAACTCACTTTTTAGACCAGGCTGGCCTCGAACTCAGAAATCCGCCTGCCTCTGCCTCCCAAGTGCTGGGATTAAAGGCGTGCACCACCACACCCGGCTGAAGCTTTTTCATTGAGCTTCTTTTTATGTATATTCTTCTTTTTATGAGACTATTCGTACTGGTGACAGATGCTATGAATGTCAGCAGTGTGGTAAAGCCTTTACATTGTTGGGTCCACTGAGGTTCAACACAACTCACACTCCAGGACAATGCACAGGATAAGAATTTATTGGGCTGGGTGGTGGTGGTGCACTCCTTTAATCCTAGCACTCAGGAGGCAGATGCAGGCAGATTGCTGAGATCGAAGCCCAACTAGTCTAGAGTGTGTTCCAGGACAGCCAGGGCTACACAGTGGAACCCTGTTTGGGAAAACAAAAAAAGGAAAAAAAAAAGAATTTATTGGGATTAAGTCACTACTGATCAATGAGAGACACAAAAGTATACTCAGAAGTGTATCTTCAAAACCCCACCGCCCACACCCAACCTGAGACAGAAAGTTGTATAGCTTTCAAACACAAAAACCTCAATGTCCTGGGCCAACTTACAGCTACATTTTCTCCCAAATCAAAACTTATTTTTATTGAATGAGTCAATAAATGGTGATTGCTAACTCCTTGTATTTTGTTGTTGTTGTTGCAGCTGTGGGTGGTGTTGGTGTTGGGCTCTGTGTGTGCTTTCCCTTCTTTTGTAGACAGTAAGAGATTATTTACTACCTGTGTTTTCATGTGTATCCTTAACTTCCTCGGGTTAGATTCTACCTCTATCTCTTTGTGTTGGTCAGTATGTTTAGAGAGAGGTTGTTTAAATTTGAGTTTATCGTGGACTATCTTAATTTTTTCCATTACGGTCATTTTTTTACATATTAAAATCCAGGCATCTGTTGTTTCTGCGGCACATGTGTACAAACCCTTCAGGCATCTACAGATTCCAAGAAGACATCTGTGATATTAATAGATCTTCCTTTATGTTTTTCCTGGCTTTTTACCTTTGCAGCTTTTAGTATTCTTTCCTTGAACTGTATGTTTTGATTATTACACAGGGAAGAGACTTTATTTTTTGGTCCCTTCTGTTTGGTGTTTTGATGATTCTTGTGTTTTCTTTATGTTAGGAAGTTTTTCTTCTAGGATTTGGTTGTCAATACTTTCTGAGACTTTGAGCGAGGATTCTCCTTCCTCTCTTCCTAAGTATTGTTATGTTTAGTCCTTTTACAGTGTCCTGGATTTCCATGATATTTTATATCAGGAAGATTTAGACTTATCGTTTTTTTTTGTCTGATTTACCCATTCCTTCTATTGCTTATTCAATGATTGAGATTTTTCTTCCATGTCTGTGTTCTGTGGGTGAACCTTGCCTCCGTAGTTCCTTTTTGCAGTCCTAAATTTTTATTTCCACTATTTCCTAAGATTCAGTTTTCTTTTTTGTTTCTATTTCCACTTTTATGTATTGAATAGTTTTGTTTACTTCACCTGTTGGTGTATTCTTTCTTGGCTTTATTTATAGGAATTTTGGCTTCCTCTACCTTTTGGGTTGTGTTTTCCTGGCCTTCTTTGTGGCATTCATTGATTTCCTCCAATTTTTTTCTCTTTTCCTGGATTTCTCTAAGTGATTTGGTCATTTCCTCTTTAAGGAACTCTGTCATCTCCATACATTTGGGGTTATAATATTTTTCTTGTAATTTAGCTTTGTTGGAATATTTAAGACCTTCTTTGACAATATAAATGAGCTCAGAGTCATTAGCCAGAGAGTGATAAATGCTGGTCCTTATTACATTATCGAGTACCAATATCATGGAATGGAATGGCGCTATCTAAGCTAAGTGTTCAGCTTAGATTTAATCAGATGTGTGATTAATTCCGAGGTTTTTCTTTTTCCTTATACTGGACGGATAGCCAAGTGAGGCACTTTTTGAAAGAGTTACTTTTTGTAAGACACCTGTTTTTATCACTAACCTTGGAGTCACCATTAAAATATAAAAAGAGCTGATGGTGACATGGTGAGTAACTTTGTAATTTTCCAGCATGTATTTATTCATGTCAGGTGGATGAAGACAGACCAGATTGATAGATATGCAAATTGTGGTCTTTAGCTTGATCCAAGCAATATTGAATTTCTGATTTTGGAGATATGTCCAATGCACCTTCAGGGTTTAGTCAGCTCAGATGATTATGACACAGGCCATTGGCTGTAGTTGTGTGTCATGGGAGCAGATCACAGTAACTGATATTACACACAGGAGCCAGGTCAAAGAGTATTGAATTAATGCCATTTTTTTCTGCCAGATTATATATGTGTATATGTATGTGTATATATATATGTTTGTATACATGTACATATATATATACACACACACATATTCAATTATGTTTCAATTTTTCCTTTTTTAATTAATTTTTTTACTTATTTAAGTACATCCTGTTCCTGTCCCATTGTGGACAGAAAGACAAGGCAGTCCTCTGCTACACATGTGCCTGGGGCAATGAGCCGGTCCTTGGATGCTCCTTGGTTTTTGGCTGGGAGGTCTGAAGTGTCCAGGTTAGCTCACAGTTTTGTTCTTCCTATCTGATTGCCATCCTCTTCACCCCCTGAAGTCAATACACTGACCTGTCCTTGTGTGACATTTCCCCCTACAACAATATATCAATATATAGATGTATATCGATCTATATATTTCTATATCTATCTATTCATCTCTATATCTATATATCATCTATAGATCTTCAATCTATACATCTATATATCTATATATCACCTATAAATCTATATATCTACATATCTATGCATCTATATGTATATATCTATATATCTGTACACCTATCTATACACTATCTATACACTATACATCTACATATCTATACATATCACTAAATCTATACATATATCTATATATTCATATATATATATAAATCTATATATAAAAATCTATATCTCTTTAAATATATATATATAAATCTATCTATCTATAAGTCTATATATGTTTAGCTTGATGTAGCCTTGTCTAAAAGGACTGTTATGTTCTAGGTTTCAGACGTTCAGCCTGAGAGGAAACAGTATGAGTAACATTTGATGTGATACCAGATCCTCGCCTCTGGACCCATATTTTACGATAATTTGGGGGATTATGATTACATCATTCCTACCTCCTGTGATCAATCAGTAAACACATCTAATGCCTGCAGCTGGCAAGAAGAAAGGTTGATGGCATTTCAGTTCCTGGCCTTGGTGTCTTTGGAAGAGACCATGACAGAGAGGGAAGAAGAAGCAGGAAAAAGGTCCCATGGGTGGATGGATTGGGAGAGCATGGCCAGGAGGGCGAGCCTGAGAATGTGAGCAGCCTGGGCAGAATATGGCAAGTGAGCTGGGCGTGGTGGCACTCGCCGTTAATCCCAGCACTTAGGAAGCAGAGGCAGGCAGATTTCAAGGGTGATGGTAGTGTGCTGTCTGAGTTGGGATATATTTTTACTCCATGTGTACATTTTCTATGTGCCATTTTCTGAGCCAGAAAAACATGTCTGGGCAATATGGGCTTTGAGGAAAAGGCCTGGCTCGGGTCATTCCCAATAAGGTCCAGAGCAGGACCTTGAGTGCTCCTTTGAGCCTTCCCAAGCCCAGCCAGGATACTCTATCAAGTATCCTAATGACCAGAAAAGAAAAAGGTCTAGGAACCACACACAGCCCCATCTGGATAGCCCAGTCACCTGAATCCATAGAGCCATGGCCATGACCATCACCCACATTGGCTTTGTGACAATGTTATTCCAGCTGAGGGTGACCAGTATCTCACCAGGCTTCTGTTAGTGGGGGATCATAGGAATTACACACACACATCACATGCATACACAAATGCACACATAGTACACACTTGCATACTCATGTAAACACACACACAATCAACTTTACTTGGGCACTTGGGATAAGTGAAGGGATGTTGTGAGCTCATCCATGTGCCAGTGCCCTATGTGATCTGTGGTCTTCTTTTCCACGGGCATGTTCTAGCAGCTTGTCGAGCCTGGGCATCATCCCACAGTGGTTCTGATCCCTGCTCTGCCTTGGCCTCCACTTGGTCCTAGATAAGTCACCCCAAGGCCAATAGGCCTGCAGAGCATTAGAGCTGTGGATGAAAGGGGTGCCATTTGCAGAGACTGTGGGGACAATCTCTTGAGGGATCTCAGAGGACAGGTCATGTAACGGAGGCTGAGAGGTAAGAAGAACCCTGTAAGTACCAGGATGAACCAGGCCTACTTAACCATGAGGCCAGCATCACCACCATTGTTTCAGAGTTTGTGCATGTTTCATGGTTCTTTCTAATCCCAATGGCTGCTACCTCAAGAGGTCTGCAAGATGCAGAGGCAAATGTCAAGTGGTACTTCTGTCCCTGGCTCTAGTAAAGGCAGCTAGTTCCCTAGAGACTTAGACCAGCAGTTCCCAGCAGACCTGGGAGTGACTGGGTCTCCCTCACCCCTCCCCCTAGCCCCAGACACCGAAGCTCCTATAGCATTCATAGAGAGAATTTCATGGCATAGGGTGTCCTCAGGACTTCCTCTGGGTGGAGTTCCTTTCTGGCCTTCATCTCCTGGAGGGAGAATATATCTCCTGCTGCCTTTTTCTTCACTCCTGCACATTCCATAGACACTCTGTCCAGGTTGTCAGTGAGTCTAAAGGAGATACCCAGAAAGAGGCCCTTGTCTTCGGAAAAAGGGTCTTTGGGTCCCCTCAATCAAAATAAACACAATGGAATATGGTGTGAACTGCTGGGGCTAAAGAGAGCAGTTTCTGAGTCTATATGACTGAATGTCACCTGCATACATGCCTCCAGGCCCCAGGGTCCTTGACTCCAGATGCCATCCATGCACAAGTGTATGGTAGGGTCCAGTCAAGCCTGGAAACTGATGTCTGGAAGCTGGAGCAGACAAAGAGGTCAGAGGAGTACAAGTTCTAGCCTATAGTGACTTTTCCTCTGAGTATCAACCTTTCCTGTCTACCAGTCAGCATCTTCTCCATCTGCCCAAGGTTAGGGTCATTCGCACAGCACATCTTCAGGCCAAGTCCATGCATACTTGGTAAAGGTGGCTGGATGAATGAATGAGCAAAGGACTCATATTCCTGTGTGTGTAAGAATAGCGAGCTCCCAGCCGGGCGTGGTGGCACACGCCTTTAATCCCAGCACTCAGGAGGCAGAGGCAGGCGGATTTCTGAGTTCAAGGCCAGCCTGGTCTACAGAGTGAGTTCCAGGACAGCCAAGGCTACACAGAGAAACCCTGTCTTGAAAAACAAAAACAAACAAACAAAAAAATTTAAGAATAGCGAGCTCCCAGGGCAAATATCTTTCGGAGTCCTATGTAGTGCTCTGAGGAGTCCTCCTTCTAACCACTCTTCCTTCTGGGCTATCACTGGAGCCAGGAGGGATGGGAGCCTCTGAATAGTCAGTGAGGTAACACATCTCTCTGTAGGTGAAGGGGTGTTCGGGTGTGTATATGTCTGTAAACTTTGCAACATGTATGGTATGAAGTGTGAGCCACTGCCTGAGGGTCCCTAACTCTCACACTCCTATTCCCAAGCAGTAGGCATGGACTTCCCAGGATACCTGCTGCCATGAGAGAAGGGGCCTTCCTCCTGAAACCCCACCCCTGTGTCTAGGAAGCCCTTGGTGCTTGGGCCCCTGTACTAGACCTACCCCTCAATAACAGGAGCCTCTGTGCTCCCTGCCCTGATATTTGCCTGGCTACATCCTTCCTTCCCTCCCCTCATTTCCTCTTTGAAGTACAGGAGTTAGGACGTCACTGGCCCTACCTAGGGATTCTTCCAAATCACAGTGACCCCAGGCTCTTTACCAACACAGAACATGGTTTTTAATGCCACTGCACTAGGTGTGACCTGCAAGAGAAGCTTTTCAGGTCGGTGGCTTCCCTCCTCACAGGGTGCTGTACTCAGATGGAGCTCATTGAGGAAGCCTGTGGTCTTTCACAGTAAAAGTCCTCCAATGTCCCCACCGAGCATTTGCCTGGTGATTCAGTTTTTCTCTGTCTCCTCATAGCTTCTGTTTCCCTTCCTTTCATAGAAATAGGCTGTAAACTCCACACACAGGGACCTTCACTCTTGGTTTACAGCTAAGGAGACAGGACTCAGAGAAATCAAGTTAGAACATATGGCTAGAAGGGAAGGCTGTAGGAAGGGATTGACCCAGGGACCACCAAATCTGCATGTCTCATTGCAGCGTGACACAGTAAACTGCAGCTCCTTTTAGAGAGGGACACATATATGATCAGTCAGGAGCAATGAGAGATATTCTACCCTGTTCTATGCTAGGCCTGGCTCATCACCTTGGGTTACTGCTGGACCCTCCCAGGAGTGTTGGGTGCTGGCCACTGGCCAGGGCAGCCTGAGTCATTGACCATGCAGGACCAGTCCTAGAGGCCCCATGCCATTCCCCTGGCTACTGGGGAAAGGCCATTGCTGGCTTCTTGGCCTGCAGCATCAGAACACAGTTGATAATGACCTGTCATCCCAGCCAATCAGGAGCCCATGTGTGAGTTATTCCATAGCTGGCTCAGGAGCCCCAAAGAACCTGCTGCATCAAGCCTTGGGCCAACATGCCAACCTGAGCCTGGGTGCTGAGCAACAAGGCAGAGAAGCCTATTCTGACTCCATCCCACCAGGACTGACTTCACAAGACGTCCATCTGTAGAGGGACTGGGGGAACGAATTGGAGGCCTCTGCCCTCTCCTGCTTGCAGCAATGTCTTACATCTCCTTCAAAAGAGCACTTAAGGCATGCTGTGCTCAATTAAATTCAGTTGACTGAGGAGAGTCTTGAGTGCAAGGCTGGCCTGGGCTATATAGAAAGACTCTATCATAGCCAGATGGTGGTGAGGCTCTCCTTTAATCCCAGTACTCATGAGGCAGAGATAGATGGATCTGTGTGAGTTCCAAGCCAGCCTGGTCTACAGAGCAAGTTTCAGGACAGCCAGGGCTACACAGAAAAACCTTGTTTAAAAAAATAAAAAAGACTCTGTCACATGAAAACGGGAGGGGGAGGGAGAGGAGGGAAGATAGGCTGGAGTTGGCTACAACTGTTGGTAGAATGCTTTCCTAAGATTCACTGAAGTCTAAAGTCTATCCCTAAGTGCACCACAAAATGCATGTGGTGGTACATGACTCTAACCCCAGCCCTTGGGAAATCGAGGCAGGATGATCAGGAGTTCAAGGTCATCGTCCTTTATACAATGAGTTCAGTGTCCAGCCTTCCATACATGAAACCCTGTCTCAAAACCACAGGGTGTGGACTCAGCCCACAGGAAGAATACTGTTTGTATAACACAGGTGTCTGTTCCTCTGGCTCAGCCTTGAGCTTCTACTGTGCAGTTGAGCATCCATTGTGTCCTGAGATTTTTGACTTGCTAATTCCCCAAGATTTCCATAAAGCTGGACATTAGGTGAGGAACGTGAGGGCCTGGATCTGCCCTGCCTTTCATGTCTTTCCAGCTATCCCCATTGACAGTTCCTAGTCTGCTTGGGTTGGTCATCTTGGTTGTGCTCCATGTTAGCTGGCCGACCTCTGTCCCTGTGGGGATACTATCACTTCCTCATTGGGCAGTTGTTGAGTGCTGCAGGGCAGTGAGTTCTCCTTAGTTCTGGTCCTGGCACACATCCACAGATTGCTTTTTGCTTTTCTCTCTTCCACCACAGGGAACTAGCTGCCCAGATGTCCTGCTGGTCACATACAGAAGCAGAGGCCTGTAAAAGGTCTGGTCTGATGATGAGCATCTTTGATGATAATGACCTCTTGGGAAGGAACAAGAAGCCTTACTTGAGACCCCATAGCTGGATTGTTGTCGAAAAGGAGGGACATCAGCATCTGGCAAGTGAACAGCTCCTAGTGTGACACATTCCTGAGTGTCTATTCTACTGTCACTATTGTGCCAGAATGGAGCTTTCTAGAAGACTAATTCACCCACAACCCTCACATTCCTTCCTGAGTCCCTAACCCTGGAGGTCACAAAGTGTTTGAGCCTTCAGGGTAGGAAGAGTCTCTTGGCCCTCATGCTGAGCCTTTGAAATGTCATGCAGCCCTGACTCACAGTTATAAACAGTGTGTGTACACTGCACTGTTTGGGGGCACTGTGGGGGTTCATGGTGGCAAACTATTAAATACAGAAATGCAGGGCCCCACAGTCTGAGGTGGAGTGCTCCCTGTGTGTAAGCAGAAGGACCTGGGTTCAGATCCCCAGCATCCGTATAAAGCGCCACATATGTCCTTGTTGGCTGTGACCTTGGCACTGTGGGATAGGGACAACAGGAACCAATTCTAGGGTCGTTCTGGCCGGCTAGTCTAGAGAAAATGGTGAATAGTACTCTCTGGGTTCAGAGAGAGGCCCTGACTCACAAACAGGGGCAGGACGCTGAGGCCTGTGGACCTGACTCTGTGCTTACAAACAACTACTACTGTTTCAGAGGACCTGAATTCAGTTCACAGCACCCACATCTGGCTTTGTGAGCCACCAGGAACTTCAGTTCCAGAGCCCTGACTTCTTCCCGCCTCTCAAAGCATACAAACACAGACATACAAGTGAATAGAAATTTAAAAATCTTTTTTAAAAAGAAAAAGATAGCTGGGCAGTGGCAGCACACAACTTCAATCACAGCATTCATGAAGCAGAGGCAGGTGGGTCTCTGTGAGTTCGAGGCCAGCCTGGTCTACAGAGTGAGTTCCAGGATAGGCAGGGCTACACAGAGAAACACTGTCTTGGCAGAAGGGCAGAGTAAAGAAAAGCAAAAAGAAGGAAAAAACATTCTCATGTCAACCTCTGTATCCTGGATGGGAAAGCATGCATGTGTGTATGTGCATAAGGGTGTATGTGTGTGTGCATGAGGGTGCATGTGTGTGTGCATGAGGGTGCATGTGTGTGTGCATGAGGGTGCATGTGTGTGTGCATGAGGGTGCATGTGTGTGTGCATGAGGGTGTGTGTGATGGTTTGTATATGCTCGGCCCAGGGATTGGCACTATTAGAGGGTGTGGCACTTTTGGATTAAGTGTGGCCTTGTGGGAGTAGGCATGTCACTGTGGGTGTGGGCTTTTAGACCCTCGTCCTAGCTGCCTGGAAGTCAGTATTCTGCTAGCAGCTTTCAGATGAAGATGTAGAACTCTCAGTTCCTCCTGCGCCATGCCTGCCTGGATGATGCCATGTTCCCCCCTTGATGATAATGGACTGAACCTCTGAACCTGTAAGCCAGCCCCAATGAAATGCTGTCCTTTGTAAGAGTTGCCATGGTTGGTCAGGGTATCTGTTCACAGAGTAAAACTCTAACTAATATAATGTGTAAAACACACACACACACACACACACACACACACACATGAAAAAGGAGTTCAGTGTCTGATCTGAGGAAGTGCTCTGAACAAAGCAGGACCAGAGTCTGAAGGTAGATGAGAATTGATGCTAATCCTAGAGGCCTCTTCCAAGAGAAAGCACATATACCCGAGGACTCAACCTCTCTGAAACAGACAGCAAGAAGGGCAGAGAGGTGGAGGATCTGCAGATGCAGCCACCCTTGGGCTGAAACATACATACCAGGGTCCAAAGAGGGGAAAAGCACAGTAATGATGTCCCAAAAGTGTAAGTCTTAACAGAAGGTCAGAAATGCCATTCGGGATGTTGGGGAGAGTGACCATGGAGTCTGGGAATTCCACCCCCAAGGAGTGGTGGGATGTTTGTGTCTGAGCAGGCTGCAGGGTGTGAGTAGGAGCTTCCTGGGTGACTGGAGTGGGTGTGACCCAGATGAGCCTAGCTTGGTGAGGAGAGTCACCCACATGGCTCCCTTCCTGTTACAGTAGCTTTTTCTGTTAATAAAAAGTTCTTGGGGATTTCCTGTTCTTTTCTCCACCTTCTCTGGTTCCCCAACTCTTGTGGGGCCTCTCAGGCTTGGGAAAGAGCAGAGGGAGAGAGGTCTGGCGGTGCAGGGTGGGGCTTTCCGTGCAGCCTTGCCAGCTGCCCCTCTTCCTCATTTTACATTGCACTTTTACCTTGTTGCTTAAGTTTTATGCATATGGATTAATTTGTGTGTGATGGGCAAGTGTTCCAGCTAATGTAGGTCAGAGGACACAACCTCCGGTATTCAGTTCTCTCCTCCTACTACGTGAATTCTCAGGCGTAAACTCAAGTCATCAGGCTTGGTGCCTGGTGCCTTTACCCAAGGAGTCATTTCAATGGCTCTGATATCTTTTTTTTTTTTTTTTAAACAGTCATTGAGGATCTGGGGAATTGGGAGTGTGAGCTCCTGGAATGTAGCTCATTCAGGATGGTTTTGCAGTGACTAGTACCGTGACATGGGATCTATGGTTCAGATGGCAGGCTGAGGTTGCAGTAACACTCTAGTCTCCCTCCCATAGATCTCACTGGGTGGCTGGCTATTGTCCCACTCAGAAGAGGATACCTCTCTCACTGTAGCCTCTGCCTCCCTGGCTGGACTCAGGCTTCTGGTCCCTTATAGCTGGCTTCTCCAGAGAGGTCCAAGGTAGCCTGCAGGATAGGTCTGTGGACCTGTGGAGGACTGTGGGATGGCAACACATTATCTCTCACTCCTGTCAGTATCAGTGAGTAAAGTGATCACCGGATGTCTTAGGATGCTAATTGCTGTGAATAGGATCCCTGTGTGGTGGCATCAGCTCCAGAGTCCTTGGTACTGCCCAGCGCTGTCCAAGAAATATGATGACATTCATATATAATATGAGATTTTCCTACAACCACATGGAAAGAGGAAAGAGAAACGGGGTGAACAATGTCCACAGCCTGTTGGATTTAACCCATTGTATTCCAAGCAGGCGCAATAACTGTGTATTTTACCCTAAGGACTTAGTTTGGACTGTTTGTTCTAAAACTTCTAATGCTGTGACTCTTTAATACAGTTCCTCATGTCATGGTCACCCCAACCAAAAAATTATTTTTATTGCTACTTCATAATTGTAAATTTTATCGTTACAAATCGTAATATAGATATGTGTTTTCTGATAGTTTTAGGCAACCCCTATGAAGAGTCCTGCAATCCCCAAGGAGTTGGGACCCACCCATTGAGAAGCTCTGGTTTAGACCTACTATGCTTTCTTGCCTAGTTTAGAAATTGAAGGGGCTGGTGAGATGGCTCAGTGGGTAAGAGCACCCGACTGCTCTTCCGAAGTTCCAGAGTTCAAATCCCAGCAACCACATGGTGGCTCACAACCATCCGTAATGAGATCTGACTCCCTCTTCTGGAGTGTCTGAAGACAGCTACAGTGTACTTACATATAACCAATAAATAAATTAAAAAAAAAAAAAAAGAAAAAAAAAAAAAGAAATTGAAAGGGGTGTCTGCAGAGGGCTAGGGAATCCACCAGCCTACTCCCTCTAGTGTCCATGCATCCTCAGTGCAGCTTGTGTGGCTCCAGGTGCACCTCCTGTAGCTGATGGCCATTCTGCTGAGGGCTGCACTGAAGTGGAGGCTAAGGCTGTTCGAGTTTCACCTACAGCAGGATGGAGGAGGATGAGGGGGAGGAGGAGGACGAGGACAATTTCCCCAATTCCCATTACTGTGAAGTCACATGTCCTTGATGCACCAAGGCAGTTGTCTGTCAGATCTTATCCCTGCTAGAATATGAAGTGAGAGGTGGCCATGTGAAACCAAGAGACCCTCATTCCTCCCTCCTAAAAAGTAGAAAGTAGGGCTGTCTGATCAATGAAGCCTGGGTTAGTCTGATGGCCGGAGCTAGGTAGGTATTTTTCTTTAGGGGAGCAGGCACAGTGATTTTTCTGTCCCTGCATAAAAGCGTTCTTTTTTTGTCAAGTGTTTTCCCAGACAGCTAAACATCACTAAGGTTGGCTCAGTTGCTTAATGAATGACAGAGGGGTAATGCGGTGTGTACCACTGAGCCTGTCACACATCTTTGCTGCTGTCTCAGTGCCTCCAGGAGAGCTAAAATGAGGTCCCTCATATTAAATATTTTATCCAGGTCTCTGTTAGGCATCTACGGCTGAGTCCCAGGAAGCATCTATGAGGCCACCAGCATTTGTGGACTCCACTTAGCAGGTTCATGAAAATGAGCATTAAGAGATCGTGGCTTTGACAGCCACTTTATTGGTAAGGATCTTCTTTGGGTACCAGCTAAATGCACCTTGGAAACTCATTGCCTCTCAGGATGTTAGGAGGGAAGGGGCCCAGGATAGATCAAAACCCAAAGGACAGAGCCCAGCTCTAACCTAGGTCTTTTCTTTCTCAATGGGACTCATTCTGCTAACTCCTAGCTGAGCCACGTGAGACAGCTTACCACACCCTGGAGGCTCTGTCATCCTCCACCATCCCCTCTGGGCCTACAGTTTTGACTCTAAATTCCATCTTCTTGGCCAGAGCACCTAGTTCTCCTGCCTAGGAATGTGCCATTGTAGTGCAGGGCACTCAAGAGTAGGGACCACAATCCAGCATGACTCAAGCATCTATACTTCAAGAACCAAGAGACTGGAAAACACTGGAGCAGGTCCTGACTGCCTGCTCAAGTATGGGCTTCTCTGGTGATGCACTCTCCCAGGTGACGGAGTATATCTGTCAAGAAGGAGGCTAAGGTGGGGGTGGGGGGCTTTCTGCTGCTGGGAGCCTGCTTTCTTGTCCTCCCTGGGGGTTCTTTGGCTAGCTTGCTCTATGACTGTTGGTACTCTGTCCCAAGCATCTGTACTGAATCCTTGTCCCCTTTGGAGAGGAAGGGGGGTCACTGTCACTGACTGCACTGTCTGAGAGTTCCTATGGCTCAGGGCTAGCTGCTGGATATTCAAGAGTCTCAGCAGCAATTAGCATTGTAAAGGTGTGTTTTCCCATCTGGGTGTAGTGGAACATGGCAGGGCAGGAGGACTATGCTCCATGGTGTCCCTCCAGACTAAGGCTTCTTTACATAGAGCCCTTCTTTACTGGAGTTTCAGAACTCCACCCTTTCTTCCTCCTTATCTCATACTGCTTATGCCATTGGTCCCAGGTGCTTAAGATGGCCAGACACATTCCCATTGTCACCACCCTTCCTTTAAATAACATTGCATGCAGGAACAGATCTTAAAGCCATTGTTCCTCAGAACCAGGTCCCGAGGCTCAGACCCTTCCTTTTCTCTTTTCTACATCCCATGAACCCTCAACGCCTCAGGGGTAGCCCTGAAACATGGATTGAAGATTCCCGGGTGGTCTCCATCCTCCTGATGCTTATGCCTTGTTCTTTGATCCACAGAGGGTCACTCAGGATCTGCTTGGATGTGAGCTATGTCAAAGTTCTTCCTGCCTCCAAATTAGTATTAGTACATCCTGAGAACAAGGCCATCTGTGTGTGTGTGTGTGTGTGTGTGTGTGTGTGTGTGTGTGTATGTGTGTGTGTGTACTATAACCACAACAGCAAGCATGTCCTAAACCAATGCAAAGCATGTATTCTAATTAGCAGCCTGATACCAGGAAGGAGGCAAAGGCTGGGCAGAGGCACCGCCTTGTGTTCTGGAGCTCCCACCTCGGAATTATTTGGTAAGGAGCAGATCTTCAAGCCATTGGGAAGGGAATGGGAAATAAGGGAAACAAGGCCTCTCCTCCAACACCTCCAAGGCTGTCTGCACTGCAGCCTCCTCCCAGCAGATATCTGCAGAGCACGTACAAGGAGTTTGGCATTTTAGTAGCATCTGTTAGATGATAAATCACAGACAAGCAGTGATGTGTGTTCAGTGAGGTGAGTGGATGCTGCGTTCATGAGCTGGAAACCAAGGGTCTCTGGCAAGGCTGTGGGGTGCAGGGCTGTTGATCATGAAGAGGAGCCACAAGCACAGGGCTGGCTGGGGTGGCAGTGCAGCTGTTTCCACATTGCCCTCTCTGGGACTGTCATACCAGCACCATCCCATAGCCGGGTATCCTGGAGTCAGGTCCTGGCTCACTTAGGAGAGGTTCTGCAGCTCTCTGATGATCAGTTCTCTGGTTAGCAAGATGTGTCTGATGGGTGACATTTCTAAGTGAACTCCAGGCCAGAGACACATTGTAAGATTCCCTGTGTGAATGGTTCAGTTTTGAGGGCCTTGTAGCTACATGGCTTCACCAGGTCTAGGTCTTCTCTCTCCAATACTTTTGGAGAGATATTTGAGCAGGAGACCCCACAACTCCCAACTTGGTTCAACCTGGCTTCTCTACCTTTTACCTGCTACCACCCCAAACTCTGCCCTCTTTTCTGGGATCTCCTGTTTACCATGTTTCACAGATGTGTCTCCTGCCTGAGGGCCTCCCGAGAGCCTGCCTCTGACAGTAACATCCTAGTAGCCACCTCCTGGGCTCAGCTCATTGTCCCTTCCTCTAGGTACTCCAGTTCCCTTCTCCCTCTCCTGCCCTCCTTTTCCCTCTCCCTTCCTTCCTTCCTTCCTTCCTTCCTTCCTTCCTTCCTTCCTTCCTTCCTCCCTTCTTCCTTCCTTCTTCATTGCCACCTTCCTCCTTCCTTCCCCATCAATATTCCTGGATTATCCCCAGACATCTCTTTCTGCACCTCTTGTCCTGCTCCATTAAGGGATTCTTTGGACCAAACACCACCAGGTGTACCACCCTCCCACTGTTGGCTACCCTATTCTTACCTACACTTCCGTGTTACCAGGGTGGCTTCAATTTTACATGTGTCTGGTTAATTTAGTTTCCAAAATGAATTACCTACAATAAAACTAGGGCATTTCTATCCCTTCCCAAAGAGTCATGATATGCTCCTACTCTGTGTTGGTGTTTGATTTAGAGCCCTGGGTAGTGGGTTCCATGGAGAGCAGCTAGATCTTCATCTGTATGCTTATCCTAGGCCTGTGGTGACCCCTCAGCCACCAGCAGTCGCATTTGTCCTCTTAGGGCCGACTCTGTGGCTGCAGAAGTTGGTATTGTGGGCTTCTCTTCAGAGCTGGATGTAGGTAGCTTCTGGGGGTACTTCCGGCCAGCACTGGACACCCTGTCAAACTCAATGTCCAGTGAGCAAGGGAGAGGTTGGCTAACTTGTGTTGAAGCCAAGGCTGTAGATGATAAGGAAAGAGGACACTAAACCTTGGTAGAAGCAAGCCTGTGAGATAGGAAGTGAGTGTAGCAAGAAAACAGAGTATCTGGCAGTCAGCCATCACTGGGGGACTTAAGAGAGCCTGCGCCCTTCTATGCAGGTCCTCCAGGACCTTAGTTCTGTGTTTCAGTTGTTTTTTTGTTTTTGAGACAGGGTCCTCTCACTGTAAACCAGGCTGGCATGGAGCTCAAAGTTATCTGGCTGCCTCTGCCTTCTGACTGCTGGGATTAGAGCTGTGTGCCAGCACCAAGGCTCTGTCTCTATTTCTTGTTCCTGAAGCCCCTCCCAGACAGGGCTTAGCCTATAGTGTTCTATCAACTCGGAGGTTCTTAGACATGCCACCAGTCAAGAGATAGAGGCAGGGACACTGTGATTTGGGGATGCTTCTTCTTTGAGTAGAAAATAAAATCTAAGGGGACTGGGATCCTGGAGAGAGGGCTCTTGCTGTTCTTGCAGAGGACCCCAGTTCAGTCCTGTTCCCTACACCCACATGGTGGCTCACAACTTCTGTAACTCCAGTTCCAGGGATCTGACATACTATTCAGGCCTCTGCAGGTACCAGGCAATCTCACAATGTATTATATAAGAAGAAAAACATTTGTTACATACTATATAAATAAATATTCTTAAAGCTTTGAAAGAGAAAAAAAGAAAAGAACACATGAACACATTTTGACAACTTAAAACTGCAAATGCCCTTTAATCCCAGCACTCGGGAGGCAGAGTCAGGGGGATTTCTGAGTTCGAGGCCAGCTTGGTCTACAAAGTGAGTTCCAGGACAGCCAGGGTTATACAGAGAAACCCTGTCTCAAAAACCAAAAAAATAAAAAAATAAAAACAACAACAACAACAAAAAAAAAAAAACAAAATAAAAACCCTGCAAATGAGCCAGGCATTGTGGCTCACACCTGTGACGGCTAGACAGGGGAGGCAGGAAGGTAAGGGTGAGGTTCGTCCTCAGCTACAAGTAAGTTTGAAGCCAGCCTGAGCTACATGAGACCCTATCTCAGAAAACAAATAAATAAAATTACAAAGGAAAACAAGACAAAAGGTCTTACAAGGTCCATCCAGCCTATTCCCCACTTCAGTCAACTTTACCTTTCCAGTAAGTTCTTCCACAGGAGGCCTCCACTCACAAACCCATCTGACCAGTTCTCACAGATGGCAGCAATGGCCACATGCCCTTGTGCATAATCTTCTTCCATTTGTAGATATCTCTCTGTCTCTCTGTCTTTCTCTGTCTCTCTTTCTCTGTCTGTCTCTGTCTCTCTCTCTGTCTGTCTCTCTGTGTGTTTGTGTGTGTGTGGGGGTGGTGGTGTTTGTGTGTATGTCTCTGAGAGAGAGCCAGGGTTTTTCTGTGTAGTCCTGGCTATCCTATAACTTGCTCTGTATTCCAAGGTAGCCTTCTTTGAGCTCCTATCTGTCTGCACTGTCACTGAGTGCTGGGGTTAAAGGCATGCACCACTACTGGCCTTCCTGTTCTCTTTCTTCTAATATAACTTTGTTAGACAGGTTCTCATGTAGCTCAGGCTGGCCATGAACTTGTTATATAGTCATAGATGACCTTGAACTCCTGATCCTGCTGCCCCCACCCTCCAGTTCTGGAATTACAGATGTGTGGCACACGGCTACCTGACTTGATGATTATTTCTGATCAAGACACTGTGGACATTTGAGTTGGTTGTTTGTAAAGGGGAGGACGTGTTTAGATAAGTAAATGTGTGCTTTGCAAGGCAATATCAAGCTGCCACATGTCTGTGTTGAACAAGGAACTTTAAATATCTCCTAGTCATCTAGATAAGTAAATAAAATATGTACATAGAACGCTAACAGCCTGGGAAAGAGGTGAAGAAGACAAGGGCGGTAGCAGGTAATACTGAGTGCATGTCTCATCTTCCTTAACAGGACCTAGCACCTAGAGCTTAGAATTCATAAGCCTCTGAGAAGTTCAGAGTGGTTTCCTTTGGGACTTGGGTAGAGGAGACTCACCCACACTAGTTCTTCTTCACCTTTCAAAAATAACTGAGCTATGCAGGTGTGTTACTGTGAAAGAAAGAAACCAAAATTGAGGTAGGGAAGTGAATGAGCATTAATGTCCAGTGGCCAATCACTGCAGGATCTCACACTTGGACCTTGTGGGAGACTGCAGTGGGGTGTGCTGGCCAGTGAAGCACAGTCCTGAATTTCCATTGGGGCTGTTTCAGCTGTTAACATTCACATCAACATTCACAGACCAATTGATGCCAATTCTAGATCTCCCTGGCAGAACAGTATCTCATAGGCATAATAAAGAGTGGGGACTCCCATAAGGTCCCCAGGTGTCTCTTCTAGGGTTAAAACAGCATGACATGTGCTGGTAACTTCTCCCAGTATTATATGGAGGGGGACAGGGAGGTCTTGGGGGGGTCTAAAAGCCCCCTGTCAACATGCTTCAAAGCTTTAATACCTGGGTCCCCATGAAACCCTACTTACCCAGATTAACCCAGAAATCTGGGTAAGAATGGGGTTTTTAAATGTAATTTATAAAATTAGGGTTGATGATAAATGAAGTTGAACTTTGAAGGGCCAAAGCCATGTTCCTGTTCTCTGGTATCATCCCTGAGTCCACTCAGGATGGGTGTCAACCTAGTTCTAAATTTACCCTAGCTGTGTTAGGTAGGAATGTGAACCACTAACATCCGCCTATGCAGGCGGGATTTATTTACTATGCAGCATCAGCAAATGTATCTGTGACCAGGAAACAAACACACTGGGTCCCCCACGAGAAAAAGAACGAGCTGTTCAAAGTGAAGAGTCAGGATTGGGTCCACGAGACCCCTTTTCCCCAAGCTGATGAGCTGAGGGTTTTGTCTCAATCCTGCCTTTTGTTTAACCCTCACAGGACATTTGACAAAGCTTCATTCCACTGATTTTAGGTTGTCTCTCCCTGTCCTCTTATACCATGATTCTGCATGCATGCTCCAAGTAGACTGTATTTATCCATAAAAAGATATTCTTGCTATCTTTCCTAGAGTGTTCTGGGTTTTGCCATGTTATATAGAACCATAGCAAAATTACAGTTATGAAGTAGCAACAAAAATGACTTTATTTATTATTTTTTTTAACAAGGTTTTTTTTTTTTAAAGATTTATTTATTTATTATATGTAAGTAACTGTAGCTGTCTTCAGACACTCCAGAAGAGGGAGTCAGATCTCGTTACGGATGGTTGTGAGCCACCATGTGGTTGCTGGGATTTGAACTCTGGACCTTCGAAAGAACAGTCGGGTGCTCTTACCCACTGAGCCATCTCACCAGCCCCAAAAATGACTTTATAGCTGGGGGTTCACCACAACATGAAGAACTGTATTAAGGGGTTGCAGCTTTAGGAAGGCTGAGAACCACTGCTGTTATGGATGTCACTGGACATACAGAGGATATTGCTTAGCCAGCATGGTGCTAGGTTGTGATAGGAAGTCAGACTTGGGGTTTCAGGTATCCACAGCTCACCTTGTGTCTTGGCCTTGCAGGTTTAGTCTCCACTGCCAGCTGCCATGGGCAAGCAGAACATCAAGCTGGGTTCTGAGGTGCTGCAGGAACTGCGGAAACACAGGGATTTCACCGACCATGAGCTTCAGGAGTGGTACAAGAGCTTCCTCAATGACTGTCCCACTGGCCACCTAACTGTGGACAATTTCAAGATAGGCCAACTTTTTCCCCTACAGAGAAGCCTCTAAGTTCGCTGAACATGTTTTCCACACCTTTGACACCAACAGTGACAGCACCATCGACTTCTGAGTGTTCATCATTGCTCTGAGCCTGACCTCTCGGGGCAAGCTGGAATAGAAGCTCAAGTGGGCCCTCAGCATGTCTGACCTAGACAGCAATGGCTACATCAGCAGCAGTGAAATGGTGGAGATAGTGCAGGTACCTACACTTGACAGGGCCTGGCACATGGGGAGTGCAGGGATCCAGGACCGGCATCCTTGGCCCCATACACCAGGTCATTCCTTTGCCCACTTGCTACCTGGGTATACTAAAGGAATGCATGTCTTTGCAGAGAGTAAAGATAAAAACCAAGCATCTATCAATTGCATGCTGAACATCAGGCTCCAGCTGAGCTCATCCATCAGGTTTATTCACACAATTCTATAAACTGGGTCTTTTTTTTTTTTTAACCTCTAATGAGATCTGAGTCTCAGATAGGAGATTAAGAATTGTCAAAGCAAGAACTGGGAAAATGACTCAGTGGGGAAGAAGACTTGATACCCAGCATGAGGACCTGAGTTCTGATCCCAACACCCACGGAAAAGGCAGGAGTGGCTGAGCATGCCCGAAACCCTAGAACTAGGGGATAAGTGAGTCCCAGAATCTTGCTGAGCAGGCAACCTAGATAAAATGGTAAGCCCCAGATGGGTTCAGTGAGAGGGTAAAGGGAATATTGTGAACACCGGTATTCCTGTTTGGCCTCTGCACGGGTGGGTGTTCATCTGCATACACATTAGTTGTCTATAGGGCTTCCTATAGAAATCACAATGACACAGTAAAGGATGAGTCAGCAGTCAGTTCTTCACAGGAGCGATGCTTATGTGCACCCTGCATCTTCCTGCCCCATGCTCTAAACCATCTCTGTATTTGGTCCAGTGGGCTGACTCTGTGGGTAAATGTGCTTGCTACCAAGCCTGGCAGCCTGGGTTTGATCCCTAAGACCCACATGGTAGGAAAAGAGAACCAGCTTCCACAAGTTGTCCACTGAATTCCACATGAGATCACCTCCCCCAAATAAATAATTACATACATCCATAAAATAAGTAAAGTAGTTATATACAGTGCCTAATACAATGGCTATAGATGTTAATAAAATTTGTATTATTTGGGAAATAACAGGAAACTGTCTGTGTACCTCCAGTTTCATTTTCTAGACTATTTCCCACCCGTAGTTTGTTGGATCTGCAGATTCAGGACCCATGGGTGGGCAGGGCTCAATGTATTTCCCCTAAGACCTTCCCTCCAGGATTTCCCAGCTCCCCACCAAAGATCCTCCTTTCAGACAGACACTTTGCCCCACAACCTCCCCTCTACTCCGAACCAAGGAGCCCTCCATTCTTCCATGCCCCAGCTGTATTCTGTGCTCTTGAACGTCACTTAAACTTTCCTGGCTCCTTTTTCCCAGCTCCTTGTCTGTGAAACTTGTTCTGATGAGAGAAGGGTCCTGACTCTGCCCTGTCCATGCTTCTTGGTTAGCTGAGAGAAGACCATAACCCACCCTCCATCCTCCAGAGCACACTCACAGATGCCCCTTTGCAGGCCATCTACAAGATGGTGTCCTCCATGATGAAGATGCCTGGGGACGAGTCCATGCCCGAGAAGCAAACAGACAAGATCTTCAGGCACATGGACACAAACAATGATGGTAGGAAACATGGCAGGAGTGAGCAGGTCGGGTGGGAAGAGGGTATTGGGAGAGGGGGTGGGGTGGGGAGAGGGGAGTAGATGAGCCTGTGAAACTGTTGATGGCACAGAGGTGTTTGGGATATACCCTCTGCCCTATATAGGCCTGCCCTTTTCTAGCCCACTTGATTTAGCTCTGATAGAGGGAGGGAGACTAGAATTCAGGTTCAGGTACACCTAGCCTGCACCCTGCACCCTTCCTAGGGCTCTATAACCATGGGCATGTCAGTAGACCCTCTGAGCTGTAGGCTTCATCCGTGTCGTCTGAGTTAGGGTTTCCATTGCTGTGATGACACACTATGACCACAAGCAACTTGGGGAGGAAAGGGTTTATTCACTCACAGTTTCCATATAACTGTTCATCATCAAAAGCAGTGAGGGCAGGACTCAAACATGGCAGGAATCTGAAGGCAGGAGCTGATATAGAGACCATGAAAGGGTTGCTACTTCCTGGCTTGCTCCCCATGGCTTGCTCAGCCTTCTTTCTTATAGAACTCAGGATCACTAGCCCAGAGTTGTACCACCTACACTGGGCTGGGCTCTGCTCCATCAATCACTAGTTAAGAAAATACCCTCTGGTCAGGCATGGTGGCACATGTCTTTAATTGGAGCTCATAGGAGACAGGAGGCTCTCTGTGAGTTCAGGGCTAACCTGGTCTAAAAAGTGAGTTCTCGAACAGCCAGGGCTGTACACAGAGGAAACCCTGTTTCAATAAGCAAAACAAAAGGGAGGAAAGGAGGGAGAGAAGGAGGGAGGTAGAGAGACAGGGAGAGAGAGAGAGAGAGAGAGAGAAGAGACTGGACATTGTCCATTTTCCAGAGGTTTCCAGACTTATCCAGAGCACTGGCTAATCCTAAGTCTCCCTCTTCCATTCCTCAGGCAAAATGTCCCTGGAAGAATTCAACAAAGGTGCCAAGAGCGACCCATCCATTGTCCGGTTGCTGCAGTGTGATCCCAGCAGTGCTAGCCAGATCTGAGGGGAATGGGCTTTACACAGTTGTGAGAAACACAGGCTTGACCTACCATCTTCAGCTTTGTTTGCAAAAGTGGATTTCTCCGTGATTTCTCCTGCTCTCTAGGGACCTGGGTTCAGGCAGCACATCACACTCACCTGGTCTGGCTGGATGCAGCTCCCTCCTCTATCTTACCCAATATATGTCCCTCCCCATTCAGTCCAGGCTGGTTCCTTCCAAGGTTTCAAGTGTTCTCAGCTGTAGGGCTCCTTCCCTGCCCACAGAGGGCCTGGAGGCCCTTAAGGACACCAGACAGGACATTTCAGTATCTCCGAGACCAGCTGATTTATTCGATGATCCCAGCTGACTTTGTGAGGATGAAGAACATGGAGAGCAGACAGGCAAGCCCTTCCTGTGCGTGGCTCCACCTCCCTTGTTTATTTTCTCTGACCAAAGCTGCTTGCATGTATATACCGTGGTATCCTTACTGTTAATATATACGTTTTGTATAAAGTGAGAAGGTTCAGCCCCTGTATTTAAAGCCTCTGACTACCTTTAAAGCATGGTCCCCTGTGACCTGTGATTCTCCCCACCCCAAAGTCTGGCTGTGCTGTGGTATTTATGTATTCATTTGCCTAATTACACAGGAGATACATGCATGCCCAAGACTGTGGACATCTGCCCTCTGTCCTGCAAACACAGGTGTTCCTGTGTGTTATGTCCTTGCTTTCCATTGGCCTGGCATATTAAAATGATCAAATAAACCAAGGTCTGTGAGTTTCCTGTGTTGCCCCAAGCACCCTGTTCATGGTTCACTCTCCAGTGAGTGTGGGGATGAAGCAGATAAGTGGTAGACATGGGGAAAATCCTTGATTTATGGAACAGCCGAGAATTTAGTCAGAGAAGAGTCCATCCAGCCTGTCCCCGCTCAGTGGGCTCCACACACAGCAAGGCCATTGGCCCTCCTGCTTTAAGCCACAGAACCTGTAGTCTGAGCCCCAGACCGTCTGATGATGTTCAGGAAGCACCCACTGAACACCTGTCCTGGGTGAGCACTGGAGACTCTGAGATTGGCCAGACATTGTCTTTGCTCCCACCTCACCTCAAGGAGAAAGGTGCTGTTGGCTAGAAGGTGTTTTAGATATTGGACAGAAGCAGTACCTCAGGGCCAAATATGTGTCTTGGCTAATGTCACCCACCAATCTTGCAAGCCATCCAGCAGTTCACTTGGAGGGGGTACACCTGAGTGGTAGGCCGGCACTTAAAGAAAGGGAAACTAGGTGGATGAGAGAGAAATGGAGCCAAGACAATGTTCTGATCAAGGATCAAATGTTTAATGACAAATGCACTTATAAAGGAGGGCGTAGGCCCATTCCCACCCATTCATTCTTGGAGCCTGAAACCAGCTGCAGGTGATTATGTGCAGGATAGGGCATAGTCTCTGGAATAGCTCCTGGGCCTCTCAGCAGGTAGCAGTATCTTGAAGAGGAACAGCAACAGTGGCTAAACAATTGAGTGATCTAGGGAGGAAGGCTCCACCCTAGGTAATCTCCTTAGTGGCAGCAAGGTCAATGTCTGGCTCAGCCAGCTTCAGGCTAAGGGAAGGTTACACAGTAAGTTCAGGATCACTTATTCAAATAATGGGGAATAAGAAGATGGATGGATGTGTCTACCCAGTTATGAAGACTTCTCTTTTTCTCTTTCTCTTTCTCTTTCTCTTTCTCTTTCTCTTTCTCTTTCTCTTTCTCTTTCTCTTTCTCTTTCTCTTTCTCTTTCTCTTTCTCTTTCTCCCTCTCCCTCTCCCTCTCCCTCTCCCTCTCCCTCTCCCTCTCCCTCTCCCTCTCCCTCTCCCTCTCCCTCTCCCTCTCCCTCTCCCTCTCCCTCTCCCTCCCTCTCCCTCTCCCTCTCCCTCTCCCTCTCCCTCTCCCTCTCTCTCTCTCTCTCTCTCTCTCTCTCTCTCTCTCTGCCAACATGTGATTCCTGGGATTGTAACTCAGGACCTTAGGTAGAGCAGTCAGTGCTCTTAATAACTGAGCCATCTCTCCAGCCTTGGGAGTCTTCTCAAATGGAGAACTCAATGTCACACAAGATGTGAGAGTACAGTGAGGGGCAGAAATAAGAGCACAGAAAGGGGCGACTGAGGCAGATAAGTCATGAGTTCTGGGACAACCTGGACTCCATAGCAGAATTAATGTCAGAGGACCAAAGGACAAAGAAAACTCTATTGTGCTCAGGGCTGCATGGAAAAGGAATGGAGGTCAGAGAGCCACAGTCCAGAGATGCAATTACACTGCACAAGTACTTAGAACTGACTGTTCCCTATGTTTGTCTCCAGACTTGAAAGGCAACTCTGTTAACAACAGTGTTCATGTTCAAGGTGTGGTTGATCCATTATTCCTGCACTAGCTGTCAGAGCATGGCAGCTAAGGCCAGGACTATACAAGGCTTCCATTCAAAGTTTCAGCTGATACCTGCTAGTGGAGATGAAAGACCCACAGCGTGAGGATTCCCCCAAGTTCTGACTCAGGAGAGGCAACACCCCAAAATCACCCACAAGAAATGTTCTTGCTGCAAACAGCAAGAGGATTTTTTTCAAGAGTGCTCTTGGGCCCACGGTCATACACCACGCAGGGGTAGAGGACCGTGGTGCGCCAAGTCGCTGGGTAAGGGGGTATTTAAAGGAAGAAACCACAACTCAAGGAAGTGGGGAGGGCGTTGTTGGAAAATACCAAAGATACCAGTTAAGAGTCACAAGGAAGTGCAAAGTCACAAGTGTCACAAGGAATACCTGGTAATTGTTCAGGTTATCTCTTAAGACAGTTTCTAAGAGCCCCTAACATTAGCACATTCTTTGAATTAACACTCTTTGAACCCAGGAAGCAGGTGGGTGGAGAGATGTCACTATCTGTTTTATGATTAACATACCTTGGAGCATTGAGTCACAAAGGTCACATTCCCAATCCTGGGCCTAAAGGCCTAGAATTTTGTTATTACGTTTTACTTTTTCAGAGATCTCCCAGGCCCAGAAAGACAGACATGGCAGATAGTCCTGAGGTAGCCTCCAAGTTCTGAATGGAACCCTGCTCAGGTCTCTGTGGGACCTGGAGGAGAGATGCCCAGTCTGACCTGGAATGTTCATAGAGGTTGCCTGAAGCTGGTAAGGGGAGTTATGGAGCTTAGGCTGCAAGGAGGGCCACCTGGTGAAGAACAAGAAGCATAAAATAGAGGTAAGATGATCAGTAGGAAGGGAGGGGAGGAAAGGGGAGGGAAAGTGGAGGGGAGGGGTGGGAAAGGGGAGGAAGAGGGGAGGGGAAGGAGAGGGGAAGGGATGAGAGGAGATGGGAGGAGAGACAACTGTCTGGGCCTTGCTGGTATTTGTTTACAAGCTATGAGATGAGCCAGGGTGCAGGTCAGTTAGAGGTCAGAGGGAGGAAGGAAGGAGACTAGATTGACATTGGAGCTTTCTCCCTCAGCCACACAGACATGACTGGCAAACGCTCACTAGAGCATTCTTTGTCACAAGAACTGAACATCAATTCTGAGAGATGCAGTCAATCAATTTTGGGGTATGGAATGCAGTATGCAGAATGTGTGATACACAGACATAGTTACATATAGTCATAAGACTTAAGATATATCTAAATAGCGACCTGAAAAGGCTTGGCATGCTTCTGTATATAAGAATAAGGCGGCCGGGCGTGGTGGCGCACGCCTTTAATCCCAGCACTCGGGAGGCAGAGGCAGGTGGATTTCTGAGTTCGAGGCCAGCCTGGTCTACAACGTGAGTGCCAGGACAGCCAGGGCTACACAGAGAAACCCTGTCTCGAAAAACCAAAAAAAAAAAAAAAAAGAATAAGGCACCAGGCAATGGTAGATCATGGCTTTCATCCCAACATGAGGCAGCAATAGCTGAATCTCTGAGTTTGAGGCCAGCCTGGTGGACAGAGTGAGTTCCCAAACAGACAAGGCTACCCAGAGAAACCCTATCTTTCTTAAATAAATAAATAAATAAATAAATAAATAAATAAATAAATAAATAAAATAAAATAAAATAAAGGAGAGAGATGAGAGGCAACCTCCTTAGGGGTCTTCAAGGGTTCCAACCTCAAGCTAAGGGTTACTTCTAAGATCTGGTGATAAAACAAGCCCCTGAGTTGGTCTCTATCAACTTATTGCCCACTCATTATAGGAGGGAGGCTACCTGCCACTGTTAGTAGCCCTATAAAGAGGCCCAGGTAGCAACAGCCCACAAGAACCAGGGCCTGCCAGGTGACACCTGAAAACACACAAAGAGAAAGCTGCCCTGGCCACAGCCCAGATTTTGACCCAGCTGAACTACTCCTGCGTTCCTGAGCGACAGGAATGCTGGGAGAGCAAACACTAAGAGTTTAAGGGTAACCTTGGGAGGAGGTCCACTATCTGAAGGCACATCGGTGGGGACCCATGGGGAATGGGACTGCTTCCTGAGAAGTCCTGGGCTGCTGACAGTCACTAAGAGCTCTTCAACAGTTACAGACAATATTTAAAACAAAAATAAGACAGGCTGGAGTGATGGCTCGGTGATTCAGAGCACTGGCTGCTCTTGCAGACAACCCCATTTGGTTCCCAGCACTCACACAGCATCTCACAACTGTCAGTTTCTCCAGTGCCTCCCTCTTCTGGTTTTCAGAGATACTGCACTCATGTGGCACACCTACATATATGCAGACCAATGCTTATACACATAAAATTAAACAACCCCTTAAAAAAAAAAAAGCAGAGGCCAGGCACAGTGGCATATACTTTTAATCCCAGCACACAAAGATACAGCCTGATCGACAGCCTGTATCTACATAGCGAGTTCTAGGACAGCCAAAGTTACATTATAGTGAGACCTGGTCTGGGTTGAGAGAGAAAGAGAGAGAGAGAGAGAGAGAGAGAGAGAGAGAGAGAGAGAGAGAGAGAGAGAGAGAGAGAGAGAGAGAGAGAGAGAAGGGAGAGGGGAGAGGAGGGAGGGAGGGAACATTGGGCTGAAGTAAAGAAATGGCCCACTCATCCCATCCTATTTCCCACCATGCCAACTGCTGGTCTCCAACACAGACTGGCCAGCAAGTAACAGAGGGAGAATCAATCCCAAGAGTTTCTCAAGACACACTGAGATAGGTGCTCAGTGCTCTCACCTTCTGTCTGTCTGTCTGTCTGTCTGTCTGTCTGTCTGTCTGTCTGTCTCTGCCTCTCACATTCACACACACACACACACACACACACACACACACACACACACACACACACACACACGAGCCCATCTCACTGCCTCCTCTGCCCACTCGCCTACTCCAGAGTTGATAGTGAGGTGGGCCTGCCTGTCTGAGAACTGGGATCAGCAGAAGAGGCACAACAATGGACTGTCTATGGGTTATGTGTGAGAAAAGAGAAACTTTTGGTCTCAGAAAGGATGGCATTGCTAGGAGTACCGGGGTGGAATGGGCTCCCATCCTGGCAGGGACTATGAGGAAGTCACCATCCTCAGGGTGGGGAGAGGGCCCTTAGGGAGCTCACCTGGGACTGCAGTTGTCCCTCTGCTGTGTGCTCTGAGGCCAGTTTGGAACCTAGGAGTCTAACCAACAGTTCACCTGCTTTAAAAGGTCTGTGATTTGTATGGGATATCCTTTCTCACAGCAAAATATAGACCTAATACATCAATGTAAGTTAAACCTTCTCTTTACCAAGGGAGGAACTTAGAAGGGCCACACTGTTCCTGCACTTCTACTCCATCCCAGACACCCTTGTCCCATTTTGGTCCTTAGAGCCAGACCTTTAATGAGTCCCATGTAGAAGGGTCTGTAGCAGTGACACTACAGAAGACTATCCTATGTGACAATTGTTTCCTCTTTGTGTTTCCTCATGAGCTTTAAATAGACAGGCAGTCCCAGTGAAACTCTCCATGCCACCAAGACTGTGCTGTCCCCTGTCTCCAGTAGACAGACTGGTGAATCACACAGAACTATGAAGACTGTCCCCTTGGCCAGCATCTCCATGCCTCCTACTGGCCCCTGTAGCTTAGGGTTTCATCAGTAACAAGAGTGTGTTTTAACGAATAGATTCCCCACAGCAGTTCATCAATTAGTTTAAAATTGTACCCGACCCAGCCCACACACACCTTGTGAGCTTGGGCTGAGGCCACTTCTCCAGAAAGAACATTGGCTGCCCTCCCAAGTCTGTCTCCTCTGCTGGCCTGCGACTTGTCAAAGGGTAGAGGGAAACAGCATCTAAAGTTAGGAAGAAGAAATGCCTTTCATGTCACTGACCTTCATTCTTTCCATATATTTGTTTTTATAGCAACAAACCAAATGTTTTAAAAACAGAAATCAGAATGGATATGAAGCAATTTCATCACCTGTCTTCCACAGCGCAATTGGCGCCTCCATATTAAGTCCTGAGTGTCCTGTCCTTCCTCCTTTGGGGGCTTCTGTTGGACACAGTTTTCTCTTTTGAGCTACTCACTTGCAGCTGAGAAAGCACCTTTCTTCCCTAGTAGCAAGACCTAGAAGTGGGGTATTCCAAGACAGCAACATGTCCTTATTGCCATGATCAGAAAAGATTCAGGACCTCTTCAACTAAACAAAGTGGCACAGACCTAGGAAATTCCCAGCTTCCACTTTCCCCAAAAAGCGAGCTCAGTGACATTTCCCAAGTGAGGAGGCAGGAGAGGAGGTGATATCAGTCTAGACTAGACTGATGAATAGGCTATCTCAGCACACTCATGGCAGCATGTGTGGATACTGACATGTGGGGCTGCTTCTTGACATTGCCCCAGAAGATACAAGCCCCACAGAGCCTCATCCAAGAGCCTGAGTACAACTAAGTATTAACTACCTCTCTCTTCCTTACTCACAGATACAGCTCAGTCATGGGCAGAACAGACATGCTCATGAGAATTCAGGAGGGAAACCTGTTAGCAATGAGATGGGTCCTATCTTCATGAGGGAGCTGGTTACAAAATTCAGGCAAGGCAACCTCTGAAAAACAAACATGTCATGCTTATGCAACAAGGAGAGACCTGGCCCTGATAGAGCCAAAGAGGATGTTTGGAGTAGGAGAGGGACAGAGAAGATAATAAAGAGACTTGTAGATGGGTATGCATAGGAACACCAGCAGCAAATACATCTTCCAACAACTGATACACCTTCCAGCAGCAGATACATCTTCCAGCAACTGATATATCTTCCAGCAGCAGATACATCTTCCAGAAGTTGATATATCTTCCAGCAGCAGATACATCTTCCAGCAGCAGATACATCTTCCAGCAGCAGATACATCTTCCAGTATATGAAACATCTTCCAGCAGCAGATACATCTTCCAGTATCTGAAACATCTTCTAGCAGCAGATACATCTTCCAGCAGCAGATACATCTTCCAGCAGCAGATACATCTTCCAGTATCTGAAACATCTTCCAGCAGCAGACATATCTTCTAGCAACTGATACATCTTCCAGCAGCAGATACATCTTCCAGCAGCAGATACATCTTCCAGTATCTGAAACATCTTCCAGCAGCAGATATATCTTCTAGCAACTGATACATCTTCCAGCAGCAGATACATCTTCCAGTATCTGAAGCATCTTCCAGCAGCAGATACATCTTCCAGCAGCAGATACATCTTCCAGCAGCAGATATATCTTCTAGCAACTGATACATCTTCCAGCATCAGATACATCTTCGAGTATCTGAAACATCTTCCAGCAGCAGATACATCTTCCAGCTGCAGGTACATCTTCCAGCAGCAGATATATCTTCTAGCAACTGATACATTTTCCAGCAGCAGATACATCTTCTAGCAACTGATACATCTTCCAGCAGTTAATACATCTTTCAGCAGCCAGGGATTTCAGAAAGAGGTGAGGGCAAAGAACAAGAACCCGTGCCTACAGTTCGTGAGGTACAGACATCCTTGGGGCTTTTGAGGCTGCAGGTGACTCTCAGAAACCAAGTGTCACTAACCCAGGTGGAGATGGAAGTTGTTGGGTAGAAATTTAGAAGTCCTCATTTGCAATAGAAGTGTCTGCCTTCTCACCACCCCTTAGCAGCCCAAGAAAGTTCTTCAGGCTCCAGCTTAGCAAGGCTTAAGCAACTGCTACTAATATGAAGAGGTTTATTTTTAAATCAAATTCTCCCTTGTAGTTACAAAAATAAATCATATTCGGGGTGGCATGTAGCAAATTTGGTTGAGGGCTTGCCTAACTTTCATGACACCCTGGGTGGGGTACTCAGTGCTACATAAAACTAGGCATGGTTGCACACATCTATAGTCCCAGAACTCAGAGGTGGAGGCAAGAGGATAATAAATTTAAGGTCATCGTCATCCTCTGAACAGCAAGCATGAAGTTTGGGTCCACTTTGGGCTATATACACCCTATCCTGGAAATAAACAAACAAACAAATAAATGACATTTGTAAAATTTAAAATAAGCCAGGCAGTAGTGGGGCACACCTTTAATCCCAGCACTTGGGAGGTGGATTTCTGAGTTGGAGGCCAGCCTGGAATTCAGAGTAAGTTCCAGGATAGCCAGGGCTACTCAGAGAAACCCTGTCTCAACCCTCCCCCCACAATTCTCAAGATGGTTCCAGGAGCCACCCATTGCCTTTTAATAATCATATACCCCCCCCTCTCTCTCTCTCTGTCTCTCTCTTTCTTCCTCTCTTCCTTTTTGGGATATTTTTTCACTCCATAGAATTCCCTAGAACTCTTTATGGCTAAGCTGCATTCCACAGCACCAGTGCATGGCAGCTGGGTTACCAAGTCACTATTGAAGGACATCTGGTCAGCCCTTATGGCCATTATACACAATCATTGTGAACACTTACAAAAAGGTGTATCTGTGAACATGAGTTTCCATGCATGTGGGATAACTGCCCGGGAGCATGATGGTTGGACTTCACAGCAATTGTATGCTCAGCTCAATTGTTTGTTTTAAAATTTTATTCATTTACTTCTTACATAGGTGGAGTGTATGAATGTGGAGGTCAGAAGACAAATTGAAGGAGTCAGTTTTGCTACATTGATCCTGGGTTTTAGCCTCAGGTTATCAAGCATCATTACCCACTTAGCCATCTTACCAGCCTGTGTGCTGTTGGGCATTGGGCTATTCACTGACAATCTGGTCTCCAGGCAAGCTGAGGTGTAACCCCGGGACCCAGTGGTGATAATTGACTTACATGGGACAGAAGTTCTCTCGTGTCTCCTGGAACTCTGGCTCCTGTCAAAGTTACAGCCCCCACAGCCCTCAAAAGAGAAGCATGGCTTTAGTCAAATAGCCAATGCCCCAAGCTTCTGACCTTCAGGTTACACTCCTCCCCAGTTACCTAGCAACAGTAAAGATAACAGCATACCATAAGAGGGGCTGTTTGGCCCCTCCTCATTCTCTTGCTCTCTTGCTCTTACTCCCCTTACACTTACTCTCTCCTCTCCTCTCCTCTCCTCTCCTCTCCTCTCCTCTCCTCTCCTCTCCTCTCCTCTCCTCTCCTCTCCTCTCCTCTCCTCTCCTCTCCTCTCCTCTCCTCTCCTCTCCTCTCCTCTCCTCTCCTCTCCTCTCTTCTCTTCAGACATTTGGTGTATGTGCTTGGCTGAGGAGCCAATCGGGCGAAGCTACCATCTGTGGGATTATGACTGAACGCCTCTAAGTCAGAATCCCGCCCAGGCGGAACGATAAGGCAGTGCCGAGGGAGCCTCGGTTGGCCCCGGATAGCCGGGTCCCCGTCCGTCCCCGCTCGGCGGGGTCCCCATGTCGTCCCCGCGGCGGCGCGGGGTCTCCACCCGCCGGGCGTCGGGACCGGGGTCCAGTGCGGAGAGCCGTTCGTCTCGGTGCCTTACCCAGCAGTTTTCTTCCTTCTAACTCAGGAACATTGCTCCCCAGTCCCTTACTTTTCTAATCCTCCTTCCCAAGTGAACACAGTCAACATAGATTTTCACACTCAGACACATGACTCCCAGCCCTGATGTGAGCTAAGATCAGTTAAGTAGAATCCTGAAGAATATTCATGAGGCCTGGCAAGATGGCTTTAGTGGGCAAAGGAGCTTATTACCAAGCTTAATTGATCCTGTGGACAAATGTGCAGGAAGGAAAGAACGGACTCTAGCAAGTTGTCCTCTGACCATGCACACCACCCATGTATACAAATACATAAACAAAATGTTAAAAAAAAAAAAGACATAACCGTGGGCAGGTTCCAGGTCCCAAGGTTCTGGTCCAATCCCCACATGCTGGGAATGTTTAAATCATCTGGGTAATTCTAGTATGGCTTCAAGGATGAAAATCAACTTCACAATCTGAATGAAAAATTAAATAGTATAGGGGGCCTAATGACTCCTAAAGCATTGGGAAGGTTTTTATTGTAGCTATAAGGAAGAAAGAAGACAGAGGAAAGAGGACAGAGTGAACTTGCCGACAGACTAAACCATGTGAGGAGGGAGAGAGAGAGAGAGAGAGAGAGAGAGAGAGAGAGAGAGAGAGAGAGAGAGAGAGAGAGAGAGAGAGAGAATCACTGACCAAGAGAGGTGGCCAGGGCCAAGAGAACAGCATAAACCAAATGGCTGAGTTATACAGGAATCAGGCTTGGGGAAGGGATTCTAAGGTCTAGCTTCCAGGAAAGAGAAGTTTAGGGTAGGGGATGAGATGAGAAGTGCTAGGAGGAACCATAGGTACTGAGAGATGCTGGGAGAGCTGGGAGGAGCCATAGGTACTGAGGGATGCTAGGAGAGCTGGGAGGAGCCATAAGTACTGAGGGATGCTGGGAGAGCTGGGAGGAGCCACAGGCACTGCACAACACTCCTCCCTGGTCTCCTAGAGACCCTAAGTCTGTTCTTGGATGGTGTGCTCATGTCTTCCCCCTGAGCAGGGGGGCCTGGACTCTGGAAGGTAGATTCTGCTGTCAAGGGAGGCAGCAGGGCTAGTGACAAGCTTTCTTCTGCCCTATAAAGCAGATGTTTCTGTACCTGTATCTGTCTGCCACTGACTCTTCTTTAAGCAAAAACCCTTCTGGGTTTTATACTGGAATCCCAGAACTACGGTCCCAGCCACCTTGTACAGTGCCTAGGTCTTGGCACTGGTCCTGAACTGGGATTTTATTGTGAAAAGGAGGCAAGAATCCTCCCTGGGGTGGCAGACATCTGCAGAAAGATTTAACTACCCCCGTCTACCATCAGAGAATGTTCAGAATCCACAGCTGGGCAGCAGGGTCCTGAGAGGACAAACACCTCTGTACACAGTGGACACGTGGTTCTGGCTGTGTAGTGTCTGACCTAGTCTGGGCCCCTCTGGAGATCTGGGAGTCACCCAGATCTCACAAATAAACTCCCATACTACTTCCATTAGCCAAAAAGGATGCTGCTTCCTTGGAACAGAGAGCCCGTTGGCTGTGAAGTCAGAGGAAGCAGCAAAATAACAAAGCAAAACAAAACACTTGTCCTTCATGGGACCAGCCAGTCTGAAGAGCATGCTCAGATCTAGGGAGGGATCTGGGTGTTCTTCAAGCCATCTCCTGGCCTGTAGGCTTGTCAGTCTTCAGTAGCCAGAGAGGCAGCAATGTGCCTGAGGTTGGATCTCCTGGAATGGAGCTCCTTGGGCCTGGCCCCAGGCCACAGCATCACAGTACTGGAGTGGCACCTGGATTCCTACAGCAATCCTGCGGCAATTCCTTTGGGAGCTGAATCTTGAGAGCCCTGGTCTTAGCCTTCAATGCAAGCCTAGAGCAGTCCTTGAGTAGGCAGGGCTCTCCTAATGAAAAGAGACTGAAGTCTCCCAACATAAAAAATTTCATTTTTCAATGAGAAAACTGAAGCTGGATAGCCAAGTGGTTTTTCAAGAGCCATTGATTTGTGAGGATGGGAGTGGAGACCATAGGATACTAGAGGACAGGAGCATTGTTCTGAGAAGAGGGAGCCCACAGCAATTACTCTAGATTGCACCCCACTAGAAAAGCACAGAGTTCATTGTGTAGATAGGGCAGGTTGGAGATGCAAACTCTGTGGGAGTTATCAGATTGGAAAGCAGGAAGAAACTGTGACTGTCGTGGCAATACCAAGGTTGTTCTAAAGGCACACTTGTGCCCTCCCTTCAGCTTTCTGAGGACTGTGACAATGGACCCCCAAAGAACTGGAATTTTCACCAGGAATTTCAAGTCGACATAGGGAAAGTGCTGGGACCCTAACACTAGCCAGAACAGGACTCTGTCTCTAGTGCTGCCAGACTGCAGGACAAATATGGGGAAGGGTTGTGTGCTGAGAAGAGACAAGGATGGGTCGACCACGGGCTGAATCTTGACCATGTCTGCCAAACCTAAACCCATCTGTAGTCAGGAGCAGAGAGAGATGGATCCTGGTGCTCAGTTGCTTTCTCCATTTTATTCAGCCCAGGAATCCAAACCTCAGAAGGGTGCTACCAACACTTAGGGTGAGTTTTTCCTTTTATATGGTGCTACCTAGAAATTCTCCTGCAGATGTGTCCACAGGTTTATAGTCTAGGCAATTCTAGATTCCATCAAGTTGACAATCATTATCCACCATCACAGAGCCATCAGTGAGTAGGTGGTGATCCTCGTTAGTGGGAGCACTGGATGTGCAGTCAAGGGACCTTGTTTTTGCAATGGCCTTGCTGGTAGTCACCCTTGTGGAAAACAGCCAGACTCTGCTGTCCTTCTTGCTTAGCCCTGGGTTCCAGCACCATATAAAATGGGTTTGGAGGTACATGCCTGTGATGCTAGTACTTGCAAGCAGTTTGTTATTGTTTGTTTTTCAAGACAAGGTTTCTCTATGTAGCAATGGCTATCCTGGAACTCACTCTGTAGACCAGGCTGGCCTGCAAATCAGAGATTCAGCTGCCTCTGCCTCCTGAGTGTTGGGATTAAAGTCCTGCACCATCACTGTCCAGCTCAAGATTATCTTTATATCAGACCAGCCTGGGATGCATAAGACTCTGTTTCAAATACAACAAACAAACACAAAGCCCCAACGTCTCCTATAACAGTAGTTAGTTTAAGATGACTATACCATTCATCAGTGTCTTCTTCACTTCCTGCGGCTATTTAAAAAAAAAGAAAAATAATGTCAACAGTTAGGATGACTCACATGGTAATGTATCATCTTAGCATTCTAGACGCTAAGGGCCAAGAGCAATGTGCTGAAGGGGTTGATTCCATGTGAGGCCATGTACTGGCTGGTTTTGTGTTGTCATCTTGGCTAGGGTTATCACAGAGAAAGTAGATTCACTTGGGAAAGTGCCTCCATGAGATCCAGCTGTGTGGCATTTTCTCAGTTGAGGATCAAGTTGAGAGGATCCACTGTGGGTGGTGCCATCCCTGGGCTGGTGGTCTTGGGTTCTATAAGAAAGGAAGCTGAGCAAGCCATGGAAGCAAGCCAGTAAGTGCCACCCCTCCATGGCCTCTGCATCAACTCCTGCTTCCTGACCTGTTGAGTTCCAGTCCTGACTTCCTTGGTGATGAACAGCAATGTGGAAGTGTAAGCTGAATAAACCCTGAACTCCCCAATTTGCTTCTTGGTCATGATGTTTTGGGCAGGAATAGAAACCCTAACTAAGACAAGCCTGGAGGCCAAACTTTGCCCAAGCCTTTCTTTGGCTTGTGTTTAGCCATCTTCCTGTGTCTTCCTTCTTCTATCCCTATTTGCTTCTGTGTCCAAATTGCCTTTCCTATGAAACAAATGGAGCAGGCTGAAGTGATGACACGGTGGACAGAATGCTTGGTGTGGGAGCTTAAGGTCAGTGATTCTTTTCCCAGGACCAGCATAAGAAGCCAGGAGTGGCCCTGTAAGCCCAGCACTGTGGTGGGTGGAGACAGGAGGATCACTAGGAGCACAGGCCACCTGTCTAGTATCAACTTCAGTGAGATAACCCCTGCCTCATACATTAAAAACTAATTTCTAGAAGTTCTTGATTGAAATGGCTTTTAAACCAAACTGAAAATGAAAAAGAAGAAGAGCGCCATCTTGGCTCCGGGACTCCGCCGAGCTTAGTCTGTACAGGTCAGAGTGGGGACCACGGGGGCAGACGGCTTCTGGGACAGGCGGGAGCCACAGAGCTGCTGAGGCAGCACCCTATAGGGGCCGCAGACATCCGGCACCCTCCTAGTCGGAGGACAGTGACCTGCCCTGCAGGGAGCGCCATCTTGGCTCCGGGACTCCGCCGAACTTAGTCTGTACAGGTCAGAGTGGGGACCACAGAGGCAGACAGCTTCTGGGACAGGCGGGAGCCACAGAGCCGCTGAGGCAGCACCCTTTTGGGGCCGCAGACTTCCGGCACCCTCCCAGCCGGAGGACAGAGACCTGCCCTGCAGAGAGCACCATCTTGGCTCCGGGACTCCGCCGAACTTAGTCTACAGGTTAGAGTGAGGACCACAGAGGCAGACAGCTTCTGGGACAGGCGGGAGCCACAGAGCCGCTGAGGCAGCACCCTTTTGGGGCCGCAGACATCCGGCACCCTCCCAGTCGGAGGACAGTAACCTGCCCTGCAGGGAGCGCCATCTTGGCTCCGGGACTCCGCCGAGCTTAGTCTGTACAGGTCAGAGTGAGGACCACGGGGGCAGACGGCTTCTGGGACAGGCGGGAGCCACAGAGCTGCTGAGGCAGCACCCTTTAGGGGCCGCAGACATCCGGCACCCTCCCAGTCGGAGGACAGTGACCTGCCCTGCAGGGAGCGCCATCTTGGCTCCGGGACTCCGCCGAACTTAGTCTGTACAGGTCAGAGTGGGGACCACAGAGGCAGACAGCTTCTGAGACAGGCGGGAGCCACAGAGCCGCTGAGGCAGCACCCTTTTGGGGCCGCAGACTTCCGGCACGCTCCCAGCCGGAGGACAGAGACCTGCCCTGCAGAGAGCACCATCTTGGCTCCGGGACTCCGCCGAACTTAGTCTACAGGTTAGAGTGAGGACCACAGAGGCAGACAGCTTCTGGGACAGGCGGGAGCCACAGAGCCGCTGAGGCAGCACCCTTTTGGGGCCGCAGACATCCGACACCCTCCCAGCCGGAGAACAGTGACCTGCCCTGCAGGGAGCGCCATCTTGGCTCCGGGACTCCGCCGAACTTAGTCTGTACAGGTTAGAGTGAGGACCACAGAGGCAGACAGCTTCTGGGACAGGCGGGAGCCACAGAGCTGCTGAGGCAGCACCCTTTTGGGGCCACAGACATCCAGCACCCTCCTAGCTGGAAGACAGTGGTCTGCCCTGCACAGGAGCCCTCTGCCTCAGGAGCAGGGAGCACATCTTGGATCCAGGACTCCACTGAACTTAGGAACTTAGTCTGCACAGCTGAGAGTGTGTACCACAGAAGCCTACAGCTTCTGTGACCTGCCAAAGCAACACAGCATCTGGGAAAGGTCCTGTTTTCCGCCTTCTTCTTCGGCCAGGAGGAGGTCCAAACCCCAGATATCTGTACACCTTCCCTTTAAGAGGAAAGCTTGTCAGCAGGGAGTGCTCTAACCACTGAAACTCAGAGGAGAGAGCCTGTCTCCCAGGTCTGCTGACAGAGGATACTCAGAATCCCCAGAAGAACAACCTCTGAACAGAGACAACTATAACAACTCCAGAGATTACCAGATGGCGAGAGGTAAAGGTAAGAATCTTACTAACAGAAACCAAGACCACTCACCATCATCAGGACCCAGCACTCCCACTTCGCCCAGTCCAGGGCACCCCAACACACCTGAAAAACTAGACCTGGATTTAAAAGCATATCTCATGATGATGGTAGAGGACATCAAGAAGGACTTTAAAGAACTACAGGAGAACATGGCTAAAGAGTTACAAGTCCTTAAAGAAAAACAGGAAAACACAACCAAACTGGTAGAAGTCCTTAAAGAGAAACAGGAAAACACATCCAATCAGATGATGGAAATGAACAAAACCATACTAGACCTAAAAAGGGAAGTAGACACAATAAAGAAAACCCAAAATGAGGCAACACTGGAGATAGAAACCCTAGGAAAGAAATCTGGAACCATAGATGCAAGCATCAGCAACAGAATACAAGAGATGGAAGAGAGAATCTCAGGTGCAGAAGATTCCATAGAGAACATGGGCACAACAATCAAGGAAAATGGAAAATGCAAAAAGATCCTAACCCAAAACATCCAGGAAATACAGGACACAATGAGAAGACCAAACCTACGGATAATAGGAGTGGATGAGAATGAAGATTTTCAACTCAAAGGACCAGCAAACATCTTCAACAAAATTATAGAAGAAAACTTCCCAAATCTAAAGAAAGAGATGCCCATGAACATACAAGAAGCCTACAGAACTCCAAATAGGCTGGACCAGAAAAGAAATACCTCCCGACACATAATAATCAGAACAACAAATGCACTAAATAAAGATAGAATACTAAAAGCAGTAAGAGAAAAAGGCCAAGTAACATATAAAGGCAAGCCTATCAGAATTACACCAGATTTTTCACCAGAGACTATGAAAGCCAGAAGATCCTGGACAGATGTTATACAGACACTAAAAGAACACAAATTCCAGCCCAGGCTACTATACCCAGCCAAACTCTCAATTAACATAGATGGAGAAACCAAAGTATTCCACGACAAAACCAAATTCACACATTATCTCTCCACGAATCCAGCCCTTCAAAGGATAATAACAGAAAAAAACCAATACAAGGACAGGAACCACGCCCTAGAAACAACAAGAAGGTAATCCCTCAACAAACCTAAAAGAAGACAGCCACAAGAACAGAATGCCAACTTTAACAACAAAAATAACAGGAAACAACAATTACTTTTCCTTAATATCTCTTAATATCAATGGACTCAACTCCCCGATAAAAAGACATAGACTAACAAACTGGCTACACAAACAAGACCCAACATTTTGCTACTTACAAGAAACTCATCTCAGAGAAAAAGATAGACACTACCTCAGAATGAAAGGCTGGAAAACAATTTTCCAAGCAAATGGTCTGAAGAAACAAGCTGGAGTAGCCATTCTAATATCAGATAAGATTGACTTCCAACCCAAAGTCATCAAAAAAGACAGGGAGAGGCACTTCATACTCATCAAAGGTAAAATCCTCCAAGAGGAACTATCAATCCTGAATATCTATGCTCCAAATACAAAGGCAGCCTCATTCATTAAAGAAACTTTAGTAAATCTCAAAGCACACATTGCACCTCATACAATAATAGTGGGAGACTTCAACACACCACTTTCACCAATGGACAGTTCATGGAAACAGAAACTAAACAGGGACACAGTGAAACTAACAGAAGTTATGGATCAAATGGATCTGGCAGATATCTACAGAACATTTTACCCTAAAACAAAAGGATACACCTTCTTCTCAGCACCTCATGGTACCTTCTCCAAAATTGACCACGTAATTGGGCACAAAACAGGACTCCACAGATACAAAAACATTGAAATTGTCCCATGCATCCTATCAGATCACCATGGACTAAAGCTGATCTTCAATAACAAAATAAATAATAGAAAGCCAACCTTCACGTGGAAACTGAACAACACTCTTCTCAATGATACCTTGGTCAAGGAAGGAATAAAGAAAGAAATTAAGGACTTTTTAGAGTTCAATGAAAATGAAGCCACAACATACCCAAACTTATGGGACGCAATGAAAGCATTTCTAAGAGGAAAACTCATAGCTCTGAGTGCCTCCAAAAGGAAACTAGAGAGAGCACACATTAGCAGCTTGACAACACACCTAAAAGCACTAGAACAAAAGGAAGCAAATTCACCCAAGAGGAGTAGACGGCAGGAAATAATCAAACTCAGGGGTGAAATCAACCAAGTGGAAACAAGAAAAACTATTCAAAGAATCAACCAATCAAGGAGCTGGTTCTTTGAGAAAATCAACAAGATAGATAAACCCTTAGCCAGACTCACTAGAGGGCACAGGGAAAGCATCCTAATTAACAAAATCAGAAATGAAAAAGGAGACATAACAACAGATCCTGAAGACATCCAAAACACCATCAGATCCTTCTACCAAAGGCTATACTCAACAAAACTGGAGAACCTGGATGAAATGGAGAAGTTCCTAGACAGATACCAGGTACCAAAGTTGAATCAAGATCAGGTTAATGATCTAAACAGCCCTATATCCCCCAAAGAAATAGAAGCAGTCATTAATAGTCTCCCAACCAAAAAAAGCCCAGGACCAGATGGGTTTAGTGCAGAGTTCTATCAGACCTTCAAAGAAGATCTAATCCCAGTTCTTCACAAACTATTCCACAAAATAGAAACAGAAGGTACTCTACCCAACTCATTCTATGAAGCCACAATTACTCTGATACCTAAACCACAAAAAGACCCAACAAAGATAGAAAACTTCAGACCAATATCCCTTATGAATATTGATGCAAAAATCCTCAATAAAATTCTTGCTAACCGAATCCAAGAACACATCAAAACAATCATCCATCCTGACCAAGTAGGTTTCATCCCAGGGATGCAGGGATGGTTCAATATACGGAAATCCATCAACGTAATCCAATATATAAACAAACTCAAAGACAAAAACCACATGGTCATCTCGTTAGATGCGGAAAAAGCATTTGACAAGATCCAACACCCATTCATGATAAAAGTCTTGGAAAGATCAGGAATTCAAGGCCCATACCTAAACATGATAAAAGCAATCTACAGCAAACCAGTAGCCAACATCAAAGTAAATGGTGAGAAGCTTGAAGCAATCCCTCTAAAATCAGGGACTAGACAAGGCTGTCCACTTTCTCCATACCTATTCAACATTGTACTTGAAGTCCTAGCCAGAGCAATTCGACAACAAAAGGAGATCAAAGGGATACAAATTGGAAAAGATGAAGTCAAAATATCACTCTTTGCAGATGATATGATAGTATATATAAGTGACCCTAAAAATTCCACCAGAGAACTCCTAAGCCTGATAAACAGCTTCGGTGAAGTAGCTGGATATAAAATTAACTCAAACAAATCAATGGCCTTTCTCTACACAAAGAATAAACAGGCTGAGAAAGAAATTAGGGAAACAACACCCTTCTCAATAGTCACAAATAATATAAAATATCTTGGCGTGACTCTAACTAAGGAAGTGAAAGATCTGTATGATAAAAACTTCAAGTCTCTGAAGAAAGAAATTATAGAAGATCTCAGAAGATGGAAAGATCTCCCATGCTCATGGATTGGCAGGATCAACATTGTAAAAATGGCTATCTTGCCAAAAGCAATCTACAGATTCAATGCAATCCCCATCAAAATTCCAAATCAATTCTTCAACGAATTAGAAAGTGCAATCTGCAAATTCATCTGGAATAACAAAAAACCTAGGATAGCAAAAACTCTTCTCAAGGATAAAAGAACCTCTGGTGGAATCACCATGCCGGACCTAAAGCTCTACTACAGAGCAATTGTGATAAAAACTGCATGGTACTGGTATAGTGACAGACAAATAGACCAATGGAATAGAATTGAAGACCCAGAAATGAACCCACACACCTATGGTCACTTGATCTTCGACAAGGGAGCTAAAAACATCCAGTGGAAGAAAGACAGCATTTTCAACAAATGGTGCTGGCACAACTGGTTGTTAACATGTAGAAGAATGCGAATCGATCCATTCCTATCTCCTTCTACTAAGGTCAAGTCTAAGTGGATCAAGGAACTTCACATAAAACCAGAGACACTGAAACTTATAGAGGAGAAAGTGGGGAAAAGCCTTGAAGATATGGGCACAGGGGAAAAATTCCTGAATAGAACAGTAATGGCTTGTGCTGTAAGATCGAGAATTGACAAGTGGGACCTCATGAAACTACAAAGCTTCTGCAAGGCTAAAGACACCATCAATAAGACAAAAAAACCACCAACAGATTGGGAAAGGATCTTCACCTATCCTAAATCAGATAAGGGACTAATATCCAATATATATAAAGAACTCAAGAAGGTGGACTACAGAAAGTCAAATAACCCCATTAAAAAATGGGGCTCAGAACTGAACAAAGAATTCTCCCCTGAGGAATACCGAATGGCAGAGAAGCACCTGAAAAAATGTTCAACATCCTTAATCATCAGGGAAATGCAAATCAAAACAACCCTGAGATTCCACCTCACACCAGTCAGAATGGCTAAGATCAAAAATTCAGGTGACAGCAGATGCTGGCGAGGATGTGCAGAAAGAGGAACACTCCTCCATTGTTGGTGGGATTGCAAGCTTGTACAACCACTCTGGAAATCAGTCTGGCGGTTCCTCAGAAAATTGGACATAGTACTACCGGAGGATCCAGCAATACCTCTCCTGGGCATATATCCAGAAGATGTCCCAACCGGTAAAAAGGACACATGCTCCACTATGTTCATAGCAGCCCTATTTATAATAGCCAGAAGCTGGAAAGAACCCAGATGTCCCTCAACAGAGGAATGGATACAGAAATTATGGTACATTTACACAATGGAGTACTACTCAGCTATTAAAAAGAATGAATTTATGAAATTCCTAGCCAAATGGATGGACCTGGAGGGCATCATCTTGAGTGAAGTAACACAATCACAAAAGAACTCACACAATATGTATTCATTGATAAGTGGATATTAGCCCAAAACTTAGGATACCCAAGATATAAGATACAATTTGATAAACGCATGAAACTCAAGAAGAATGAAGACCAAAGTGTGGACACTGTGCACCTTCTTAGAATTGGGAACAAAACACCCAGGGAAGGAGTTACAGAGACAAAGTTCGTAGCTGTGATGAAAGGATGGACCATTTAGAGACTGCTGTATCCAGGGATCCGTCCCATAATCAGCTTCTAAACGCTGACACCATTGCATACACTAGCAAGATTTTGCTGAAAGGACCCAAATATAGCTGTCTCTTGTGAGACGATGCCGGGGCCTAGCAAACACAGGAGTGGATGTTCACAGTCAGCTATTGGATGTATCACAGGGCTCCCAATGGAGAAGCTAGAGAAAGTACCCAAGGAGCTAAAGGGATCTGCAACCCTATTGTTGGAACAACATGATGTACTAACCAGAACCCCGGAGCTCTTGTCTCTAGCTGCATATGTATCGAAAGATGGCCTAGTCGGCCATCAATGGAAAGAGAGGCCCATTGGACTTGCAAACTTTATATGCCCCAATATAGGGGAATGCCAGGGCCAAAAGAATGGGAATGGGTGGGTAGGGAAGTGGGGGGCGCTATGGGGGACTTTTGGGATAGTATTGGAAATGTAATTGAGGAAAATATGTAATAAAAATATTAAAAAAAATAAATAAATTGGGGCTGGCATTATCATCAAGGCAGGAGGATGGCAGCATCCAAGCAGGCATGGTACTGGAGGGGCTGAGAGTTTTGTATCATCATAAGGAAGCCAGGAGCAGACTGTTTTCAGGCAGCTAGGGAGGGTCTCACCCCCACATTGTCTCTAAAAGGCCACACCCACTCCATCAAGGCCACATCTCCTAATCGGGCCACTCCCTGGGCCAAGAATATTCAAACCACCAGAGATATCAAAAGGGAAATGTGTACTTTCATTCTATTATTTTTCACAAATGTAAGTAAAATAAGTCCAATGTACATGAAAAGGTACTATATATAAAAAACATTATAGAAGCTATATTATATAAATTATATATATATATGTATATATGTCATATTATGGCAAGTGATACAAAGATCAAGTCATCCCAACAGAAGCAATAACAATAAATCACACTTTCTAGTCTTTCAACTCCCTTCTGTACAGTGCTCTAGTCAAAAATACTACTTGCAATTCCAATACCAGAAGAACAGAGGTAGGTTCCTGGCCTCTGCATCAGTGTATGGAGTGCACTTAACAGATACCTAATAAATCCATCAGCAGAAACTTGAAGCAGAGGTCCCTTCCCTACACACTCCCTGGTTAGTGCACCATGGACGGGCAGAAGAATAGGAAACCTTTCCTCTGGGGAGTGATAAGCGATATGATATCACTGCAAACCTCTTCAATACTGGCCGGTATAAGTATTCTGTGGCATTCTCTAAATAAAATGCAAACTAAAGCTTTAGATTTAGAGGCAAGGGTGTGTATTCTATTATTCATTCCAATCAAGTAATAATTCTCAATTTTGTTCAGATATTTTATTCATTTTCTCTTACATTGATAAAATTTCATTTCAAATGCTTTAATTTTTAAATAGTTTATTCAAAGCCCATCATTTCTGGGTTATCTTTCATGTGTGCGTATACATGTTTATAGATAGATATTAAAAAAATAAAAAAAATAAAAAAAAAAAAAAGAAAAAGAAGAAAGGCAAATTTTTCTTCTCAGAAAGGCACGGATACTATTAGGACAGACACACTGTGCTCACTTCAGCCAAGATCTTATTTCTAAATAAGGCCACACACTGAGGCACTAGGGCCAATTTCTTCATAGCTCTTCTCTGGGGAATACAGGATGTTAAATGATTTCTGGGTGTAAGCACAGAGTGCATGCAGGGAGTCCAGGATTACAGTGACAAGCCTAGGTTCTAAGTTTCAGCTCTGTACTGTTTGAACAAGCTGCTGACAAGGGGAACTGGGACCTGCTCTCACTGGTTGTTGGTCACTGTCTTCTGAGTTGAAGGTTTCCTAGAGTTTGTGTAGGAGACAGAGGTGGCAGGTATATATCCAACTATCTATCTATCTATCTATCTATCTATCTATCTATCTATCTATCTATCCATCCATCCATCCATCCATCCATCCATCCATCCATCTATCTATCTATCTATCTATCTATCTATCTATCTATCTATCTATCTATCTATCTGTGGAAAGCCGTGCAGCGAGCAATTGCTGTGGAGAGCCGTGCGCGTGCCGCGAGCAATCACCATTATAAGATGGTGCTGGCCTCAGCTGTGACAAACTAGTAAACAAGCCTTGTGCGCAAGTGCGAGAGTGAACTTACTCCTAGTCACTGCCCATTCTCGGGGTGTAATAGTGGTGTGATGGGCGAGCAACGAATCAAGAGCTGTCACGCCACATCAGGTGCTGAAACGTCATGGCTGAGCACTATATAAGGGACTCCATTTTCTGGGGTCGGGATCTTCCTGAGAAGTAAGCAATAAAGCTTTGCCGCAGAAGATTCCAGTTGTCCTGAGTGTGTTCTTGCCGGCAGGGACAAAAGCTCGTGATACGTGGTGCCGAAGACCTGGGGACTTTATACCATCACACTGGCGCAAGGAAGATCCCTCGTTCGCAGGGCGGAACCAGAACTGCGGGACACTACAGCTCTGCAAGGTAAGTATTGTCTTGAAATTTCTCCAGAGTTAGATGCCCTTTTGATTGTTTGCACGGGGATTGCACTTTCCCTTTTGGTTTTGTTTTGCTTCCACCGCTGGAACTGCTGACTGGTTCCCAGTCGCAGTCAGGCTCAGACAGCACCTGGACAGCGACTAGTTTCAGTCACGGTCAGGACTGGATAGGGGCAGTATGGGAATTTCTCACTCTGTAGTAATGGTGTTAAGGTCGATCCTGAAGCAGTGTGGCCTAAAAATCACCACTAAGAGTATAGAGGCATTTGTCAGGGAGGTAGACTGTGTGGCACCATGGTATGCTTGCTCAGGTTCGTTAACTGTCACCTCTTGGGACAAACTGAAAGGAGATCTAGTTAGGGAACAGCAGAACGGCAAACTTAAAGCAGGGATCATGCCGTTATGGAAATTGGTGAGATCGTGCTTAACAGATGAGGATTGTCAGCAAATGGTAGAAGCAGGGCAGAAGATTTTGGACGAAATTCAAGACAGTCTATCAGAGGCAGAGTGGGGAGAGAGATTGAAAGTTGGGACGAAACAAGGTGCACCGAAGAATTTAGGCCTTTCCACGGGCCTTGAGCCCAAGGAAAAGAGATATAAAGGAAAGAATGCCTTGGGAGAGATTAGAAAAAGGGATGGAAAGGGAGAGAGGAAGAGAGAAAGAACTGGAGAGGCACATAAGGAAAGGAGACTCTACCCACCATTAGATGAGTTTAAGGCACTAGCTGTCAGTAGCTCAGAATTGGATAAGGAACTTAGCTCCTCTGAGGAGACAGACTTAGAGGAAGAAAGATACCAGCTAGATGAAAGACGAGCTAATCAGTCACAGAATAACATAAAGAAAGCAAAAGTAGCTAGAGACAAATGTCAAATCACTATGCGATCTTCAGATCCGCAACCTCTGGGTCCTAGTACACCTCCGCCCTACGTGCAGAGGTATCAATCAGACTCATTCATTTCAAAAGAGGAACAGAGAAAAGTGCAGCAAGCGTTCCCAGTCTTTGAAGGTGCAGAGGGCGGACGCGTTCATGCCCCAGTGGAGTATATACAGATTAAAGAACTAGCAGAGTCAGTTCGTAACTATGGAGTCAATGCCAACTTTACTGTAGCCCAAGTTGAAAGGCTTGCGACTCTGGCAATGACCCCCGGCGATTGGATGACCGTAGTAAAAGCCGCATCTCCTAACATGGGAATGTATTTAGAATGGAAAGCTTTGTGGCAAGACTCCTGCCAAGCACAGGCAAGGGCCAATGCCAATGTTGAAGGGGACCAAGGAACATGGACTTTTAAGTTGCTTACAGGTCAGGGACAACACGCTAATAACCAGACAAATTACCATTGGGGAGCTTATGCTCAGATCTCAGCTGCTGCAGTTAAGGCATGGAAGGCACTCTCTAAGAAGGGAGAGGCAAGTGGGCATTTGACCAAGATCACCCAGGGCGCACAGGAGTCATTCTCAGATTTTGTGGCTAGAATGACAGAAGCGGCAGGGAGAAGTTTTGGGGACCCAGAGACAGCTATGCCTTTAATTGAACAGTTGATCTATGAACAGGATACCCAGGAATGCAGGGCAGCTATTACACCTAGAAAGAGCAAGGGACTGCAGGACTGGTTGAAGGTTTGCCGTGAGCTTGGAGGGCCACTCACTAATGCAGGTTTAGCAGCTGCCATTCTACAAGGGCAAAAACGCCCTGACATGGCTGAGTTCAAACTCTGCTATAATTGTGGCAAACCGGGACACTTAAAAAAGGACTGTAGAGCCCTTGTCAAAAGGAGAGCACCAGGACTGTGTACTAAGTGTGGAAAAGGATATCATTGGGCTAGAGATTGTCGTTCAGTCAGGGACATTCGAGGCAGGCCCCTGCAGCCAGGATTCCCTCAAGCAGTAGATAATGAGACCATTCCAAAAAACCAGTACAGGGCCCTCAGGTCTCAGGGCCCGAAAACATATGGGACCTCGACAGGCAAAAGGTAGACCCCACAGTCCGCAGGGCAACAGAAGGATCAGCTGGGTTGGACCTCCGTACCACCACCTGATTCATGCTAATGCCCCAAATGGGGGTGCAGCCTATTCCTACTGACTATAAAGGACCTCTGCCATCTGGGAGTGTTGGCCTAATATTGGGCTGGGCCTCCCTTACCTTACAAGCTCTTATTGTTCACCCTGGAGTCGTAGATCAAGACTATGAAGGGGAACTTCAAGTTCTCTGTTCCTGTCCTCAGGGTGTCTTTTATATTTCACAAGGGGATAGAATAGCTCAGTTAATAATTTTGCCAAGCCTACATGGCTGTTTTCCTTCCTCTGGTGTCCCTCGAGCTACCAGAGGGATTGGTTCTACTGGAAATGATTCTGCTTACTTAGTGATGCCTCTTGACTCCAGGCCATCCTTAGAATTAGTTATAGAAGGAAAACAATTTAAAGGGATTTTAGGCACAGGAGCAGATAAAAGTATCCTTTCTTCCCAATGGTGGCCAAAAACTTGGCCCGTTACTCAGTCATCACGTTCTTTGCAAGGTTTAGGTTATCAGTCCTGTCCCACTATTAGTTCCCGTTCTTTGAGCTGGACAGCTCCTGAAGGTCAAACAGGACGATTCACTCCCTATGTTTTACCACTCCCAGTAAATCTCTGGGGGAGAGACATCTTACAGGCACTAGGACTGACCTTGACTAATGAATACTCGCCACAAGCTGTTCAAATAATGAAGAAAATGGGCTATAAAGAAGGAAGGGGATTAGGGAAAGGAGAGCAGGGTAAACTTGAACCTATCCCTCAAAAAGGTAATAATGGGAGACAAGGTTTGGGTTTTTTCTAGGGGCCGTTGAGGGCTCCATGCCCATACCATGGCTTACAGAGGAAGTTGTATGGGTTCCTCAATGGTCTCTCTCCTCTGAAAAGTTAGAAGCAGCTACAAAACTAATTTCTGAACAGCTACGCTTAGGTCATTTAGAGCCCTCTACCTCACCCTGGAATACACCTATTTTCGTAATTAAGAAAAAATCTGGCAAATGGCGTTTATTACATGATCTTAGAGCTATTAATGCACAAATGCGTCTATTTGGACCAGTTCAGCGAGGGCTACCATTGCTTTCTGCCTTACCCAAAAATTGGGAAATTATAATTATAGATATTAAAGATTGCTTTTTCTCTATACCTTTATGCCCTCAAGATAGGCAAAGATTTGCATTTACCATCCCAGCCATTAATCATTTAGAGCCGGATCAAAGATACCAATGGAAGGTCCTACCTCAGGGGATGGCGAATAGTCCCACCATGTGTCAACTGTATGTGCAATTGGCACTTAAGTCAGTTAGAGAGCATTTTCCATCATTACAGGTGATAATTTATATGGATGACATTTTGATTTGCCATAAAAATTCACAATTATTGCAAGATGCATACCCTATATTAATAAAAACGTTAGGGCAATGGGGATTGCAGGTGGCCACTGAAAAGGTGCAAGTTGCTCAAATGGGAGCCTTCCTAGGGTCACTCATTTATCCTGACAAAATTGTTCCTCAAAAATTAGAGATTCGCAAAGATCAACTACATACCTTGAATGATTTCCAAAAATTGCTAGGAGATATTAATTGGCTAAGACCATTTTTGAAAATTCCATCAGCAGAATTAAAGCCCTTATTTGACATATTAGAGGGAGATACCCACATCTCCTCCCACAGAGCACTTACCCCAGCTGCATGTCAAGCTTTACAAACGATAGAAAAGGCCTTACAAGATGCTCAATTACAACGCATTGAGGAGTCAAAATCATTTGAATTGTGCATATTAAAAACTGCACAGTTACCAACAGCAGTCTTATGGCAAAAAGGACCCTTATTGTGGGTCCATCCTAATGCTTCCCCTGCAAAAATCATTGAGTGGTATCCTAATGCAATTGCTCAACTTGCACTTAGGGGGATAAAAGCAGCTATTACTTATTTTGGGAAAGAACCTCATATGCTAATCGTACCTTATACTTCTGCTCAAGTTCAAACCCTGGCAGCAACAACTAACGATTGGGTAGTCTTGGTTGCCTCTTATTCAGGACAAATTGATAATCATTATCCAAAACATCCAATTTTACAATTTGCCTTAAGCCAAGCCATAGTGTTTCCAGTAATAACAGCCAAACACCCACTTCTGGATGGGGTAGTAGTGTATACAGATGGATCCAAATCTGGCATAGGTGCATATGTAGTAAATGGCCAAGTAACATCTAAACAATATAATGAGACATCACCCCAGGTTATAGAGTGTTTGGTAGTTCTAGAAGTCCTTGAAACTTTTCCGGGACCACTCAATATTGTATCTGACTCCTCATATGTGGTCAATGCAGTTAATATGCTTGGAGTTGCTGGCTTAATTAGACCCTCTAGCAAGCTTGCTCACATTTTTCAGCAAATTCAGTCAGCCTTGTTACATAGAAGATATCTTGTGTATATTACTCATGTTAGGGCTCATTCTGGCCTTCCTGGCACCATGTCTCATGGAAATGACTTGGCAGACAAAGCTACTAGAATCGTGGCTGCTGCTCTGTCCTTGCAGGCAGAGGCTGCAAGGGAGTTTCATAAACGCTTCCATTTTGGCTGCCGGAATGACTCACCCGCAAGATATTCATCAAGGATGGTGCAGAAGATGCAGACCTCCCGAGGACTGCTCCTGATCCTGACAATGCTGAACTTGTCTCAGGTTCCTAGTATGAGGGGCGAACAGAGATGGGCCATTCTCTCGACTTTCCCTAAACCAATGCCAGTTCGCCATAATGCTATAGTTTTTCCAAAATTCTTTACTACTAATAAAACATTAGATTTGCCATATCTACCCTATGATCCCACCCGAGCACCATTAGGGGAAAATCGCTCTTTATTAGAACAGGGTTCTTTATGTTTTCAAATTAATGGACCAGGAAAATGTATCAACCTCACAGCTCGAGCTTTAGGGAAGTTTAATGAGCACCGAGGAGGTTGGGTAAGCACAACCCAAGATACTTCCAACGCAGATATAACCTTTACAAATCGGACCTTTTGGCAGGAGGCAATTTGGGTTAATGGTACATTTCTACCACCTAACTTTTCAGAAAAAGAACGTCCCCACCAACCAAAAATAGCCCCTCATTGTAGCTTGGAAGATGAAGGGCTGATACTGCCTTGGTCTGATTGTCAATCCTCCATCACTCGTTGGGCAGATCAGAGTAAAACCTTTTCCTTTTCTCCCAACATGATAGATGACCCAGAGAAGGAATTTGTTATGAAAAAGGAACTTTTCATACAGGACTTTAGAATGCATCCCTTTCACAAGTGGGTGCTTTGTGGAGTCAATGGCAGTTGTACAGAACTCAATCCTTTGATTTTTATCCAGGGAGGAGCAGTTGGAAAGGCTTCTTTTACTGGCATCTCAAGATTTGCTCAGTATTGGGGAATACATGCTGCCTCCCAGGATTCTTATGGATATACTAATACCAGTGTAGAGATCACTGGGTTCAATAAAACTTTGGTAAACCAGATTAATTATCCATCTACCCCAGTCTGTGTTTACCCCCCTTTCTTGTTTATTCTTTCAAATGATTCATTTGAAGTCTGTTCCAATGATTCTTGTTGGATTTCTCAATGTTGGGACATAACAAAGAACACCCGTGCCATGGTAGCACGGATCCCACGTTGGATCCCTGTTCCGGTGGAAACACCCTCCACCTTATCCCTGTTTCGACAAAAAAGAGATTTTGGAATTACTGCTGCCGTGATCATAGCAATTTCAGCCAGTGCAGCTGCTGCTACAGCTGCAGGGTATGCTATGGCTAGTACGGTTCAATCAGGCACAAAATTAAATCAGCTTTCAGCAGATCTGGCTGATGCCATCACTGTCCAAAATTCTGCTAGTACCAAGCTAAAGGGAGGGCTGATGATATTGAATCAGCACCTTGACTTGGCAGAAGAACAGATAGGAGTTCTATACCAGATGGCCCAGTTGGGTTGTGAAAGAAAACTGGAAGCTCTGTGTATTACCAGTGTCCAATATGAAAATTTTACTTATGCAGCTAATCTGTCTAGACAGCTTTCCTGTATCTTGCAGGAAATTGGTCTGAGGGATTTGATGAGACTCTTGAGGCCCTGAGGGTGGCAGTTTTAAAGATCAACTCAACGCGAGTGGACCTGTCATTGACAGAGGGCCTCTCCTCCTGGATTTCATCTGCATTTTCTTATTTTAAGGAATGGGTGGGGGTGGGTTTATTTGGTGTTGCCACCTGCTGTGGACTTGTGTTCATGCTCTGGTTGGTTTGCAAGCTCAGAACCCAACAAACACGTGACAAGGTTGTGATAGCTCAAGCACTTGCTGCCATTGAGCAAGGCACCTCCCCTGAAATCTGGCTATCTATGCTCAAAAATTAGTTGACATTGGTGGCTGGCCTCTTTTGTAGAGTTCGACATAGGTCATTTAGTAGTTACTGTCACATAGCACTGCGGTATCCAGGGACGGGCAACTTTCCTCATGCACAGATCATCCTAAGACACGGGGCCCAGTGGCGATAGGGTTATCCTATAACAGGAAAGGCTGTGACATTGGAGGAACGACCTAAGACAGGAGCCACAGTGGATGGGCATAATTACACAGACCTAGTCCAGCCTCAATTTAATAAAATAAAAAGGGGGAGATGTGGAAAGCCGTGCAGCGAGCAATCGCTGTGGAGAGCCGTGCGCGTGCCGCGAGCAATCACCATTATAAGATGGTGCTGGCCTCCACTGTGACAAACTAGTAAACAAGCCTTGTGCGAAAGTGCGAGAGTGAACTCACTCCTAGTCACTGCCCATTCTCGGGGTGTAATAGTGGTGTGATGGGTGAGCAATGAATCAAGAGCTGTCACGCCACATCAGGTGCTGAAACGTCATGGCTGAGCACTATATAAGGGACTTCGTTTTCTGGGGTCGGGATCTTCCTGAGAAGTAAGCAATAAAGCTTTGCTGCAGAAGATTCCGGTTGTCCTGAGTGTGTTCTTGCCGGCGGGGACAAAAGCTCGGGATATCTATCTATCTATATTTCTTTCTATCTATCTATCTATCTATCTATCTATCTATCTATCTATCTATCTATCTATCTATGTATCTATCTATCTATCTATCTATCTATCTATCTATAGTGAGACAGGGTCTATATAACCCAGTCTGGCCACTATGCCTTATAAATACAGTGCTGAGGGTAGAGGTCAGGGCCTCAGGTATGCTTAGCATTCACTCCATTTAACTACATCCTGACTCCCTTTCAATAATTGATTTTATTTATTTCTGAGACAGGTTCTCTCTATAGAACATTGACTAGCCTGGAACTCACAGAAATCTGCCTGTCTCTGCTTCTCAAGTGCTGGGATTAAAAGCACATGTCATGATACATGGCCCAAGAATTGAATTTAAAATATGTGAATGTTTCTATTATTATCAATAATTATCAAATGAGCCGGGCACTGGTGGCGCATGCCCTTAATAACAGCACTTGGGAGGCAGAGGCAGCCATATTTGTGAGTTCAAAGCCAGCCTGGACTTCACAGTGAGCTCCAGGACAGCCAGGGCTACATAGAGAAGTCTGTCTTGGAAAGAGAAACCTGTCTCGGAAAGAAAAAAAAAGTATCAAATGAGCATCCTTTCCCTACCTCTGAGTTTTCAAGGCCATTTAAAAATTTGTTTTATTACTATTTGTGTGTTTGTTTCTTTGTGCATGCATGTATACATGTGTGTATGCATGTACTGTGGTACATTGAAGTAAGAGGACAACTTTCAGGAGTAGGTACCCTCCTTCTACCATGTGAGTTCTGAGATGGAACTCGGGTGTCAGGTCTGTGCAGCAAGTACCTTTATCTCTGGGCAGTCTCACAGGCTCTACAGGGCCATTTATTTTCTTAAGGCAAAACATAGAAACATTAAGCAGGGAGAGGAGACCCAACCTCAGAGTTCTGGTGTGACAGCCATGAGAATCAGCAGTACATGTTATCCAAGCTCAATCAGTGAATGGTCCCAGCTCAGGACCATTCTCTACCTCACATAACAGGCCCCACATAACATCTCAGTTAGCCCCATTAAGTACCCAGTAGCTTTTCTATCCCAGTGTTTCAAACTCCTTCCACAATCCTTCCCAAAACAGGGGGCCAGCTCTTAACACTACCTTACTTCTGGTACCAATTTCAGTTTCTATCTTAGTTACTTTTCTGTTAGTGTGATAAAACACTGACCAAAAACAGTGTTTATTTCAGCTTACAGTTTATGGGCCATCTGGAAGGGACGTCAGGCCACCAACCCAAGGCAGGAACCTGGGGGTTGTGGACTGCTTCCTAGCTTGCTCCCCTGGGTTGCTCAGTTTGCTTTTTTATATCCCCCAGCATCACATCAATTGAAATCAAGCACATGCTTGATGGTCTTGCTTATAGGCAGTCTGATAGAAGCATTTTTTTCAGTTGAAGTTCCCTCTTCTCAAGAAGACCCTAGCTTGTGTCAAGTAGACAAAAAACAAACAGCAGACAGGGATTCTGTCACACATCTTGCAATAATAATAAATGTATAAAAATGTATTTTTAATAGAGCCATCAATTAGTAGGGACTTAGTGAGCTGTCCTGTGGGAGCTTGGAAGGGAATACTGAGAGCAATGCAGACAATGGAGGCCTGGCTTGTGGGGTTTCAGAGAGATATTTGAGAATCCCTTGAAGATTCTATCAGAGTAGTTTGTATGATATATTTCATTCATGAATCTGTGGGTCTTGTCAATTGGAGTTGAAAAATCTGGTGTGATTAATAAGAAACCAGTACCACTAAACTGAAACTTTTGCTTTACTGGGAAAATAGAGAACTGAACAAAAGTAGCTGGAACTGAGAAATTAGTGGTGATTAAGAAGAGACCATCATCGTTGAGGTGAGGTTTGGGAGTGTTTCCTTAGAGTAAGCACACTAAAGCTGTTGTTCAGAGGGAGCCAAGCCCTTAGTTCATGCTGCTAGCCAAACTCAGTAATGATTCAGAGTCTCTCACGTTTAACGGATTTGAAGACACTGTGGGGTCATGGAAACAGCTGAAGCTTGGCACTCTGAGAGGCCAGCAGAGGTCATCTGTGAAAGTGAAGTCTCAGCTATGGTGGGAACACAAAGACTGAAGGAGTCATGGAGGGAGTCTGAGGCTTGGCTCCATATGTCAGGGTCAGGGTCCCTGAAGAGAGACCAGGAGGCTATGTGAAGGTGCAGCTTTTGGAGGCCCCAGCAGATGGATATGTAAGGAAGGTGAGGCCACTGCCCATAAGAGCAGAGGCTGTAGAGTGGAGCTGGCCTGAGCCTATGAGTTGAGTTGAATTGTGTGTGTTAGAAATGTCAGAACCCAAGAAGTGGAGTTGCATAGAATCTCTTGAGCCCAGAAGTTCATGAGTTATTTGCATGGTTGGAGTTTAGCTTTGTTTTGTTCAGACTGTGGCTACACACTGGGTCTTCTCTCATGAAATGAGAAAATATTATTATTATTATTTTGTTTCATAGGAGTCTACAGTTTAAAGACATTGAACTTTTAAAAAAATGCTGTATTTTTAAAAAGACTTTGGACTAAAAGTCTTGGAAATGTTAAAGATGGTGGGACTTTTAAAGTTAGTCATGTTGTAATATTGACATTAATATATGAAATATTGAGGATAAGAAGGAAGGAAGAGTTCTGGCTTAATAGTAGTGTGTTGGTGTATCAAGTTGACAGGGGCCAAATGTTCTGATTGACATAAGCTAGAGTTATCTGGGAAGCCGCACCTCAGTTGACATGATGCACACATCAGATTAACTGTGGCAAGTCTGTAGGGCATTTTCTTGATTGGTGATTGATTGGAAGGCCCCACAGTCCCATCCCTAGACAGAGGGTCCTGGGGTGTATAAGCAGGCAAACTACCACCAAAGGGAGAAAGCCAGTAAGCAGCATTTCTCCATGGTCTCCACTTCAGTTCTTCCCCCAAGTTCCTGCCTTGGAGTTCTTATCCTGACTGCCCTTCAAGATGGAGAATAAACTGTAGCCTTGATAAACACTTTCCTCCCTAAGTTGTTTTTGGTCCATGTTTTATCACAGCAATGGAAACATAACTAAGACATTGTCTTCTTGGGTCATGACACCTTTCCCTCATTTGACACTCCAGTTGAAGACCACTTCCTTCTCCTCCCAACAAGGACTCTCCTATGCTGACAACATCCATAACCATCTTCACAGATACTTTCCTTTGACAAGTCTTCCTTTTAGAAAGGAAGTGTTCTGAAGCTTCATATCAAGATAATGGCCCAAGCTGCTATGACCATTTTTCAAAAATGGAAACTAATTGAAAACCTGCCATGGATAAATAGGACCTAGATCCATCTTGGAGCTCTTAATTCAGCATTGGGGAGGATGGGCTTCCAAACTGCAGCCATGCAGACGTCCCAAGAGACATATGACTCATCAGTAGCCAAGTGCATACACTGCATTAGGCCAGCCATGACAGCTAGTTAGCATCTAGTTAGCATCTGGATACTGGTGGAGCCATGCTTTGTCCCCTAGTCTGTTTCCTCAATGGAAGACAGAGACAAAAATATGAGACTGAAGCTGCTAATTTTCTTTTCTTCTCTCTCTCTCTTTTAAAGGAAAAAATCCTTTATGTGTCTGTGTGTCTTGATGCATGTATGTATGTGCACCATGTGTGTGCTTGGTGCCTGTGGAGGCCAGAAGAGCACATCTGCTCATCGAAGCTGGAATGGCCAATAGTTGTGAGCTGCCATATGGATGTGGGAACTGAACCTGGTTCCTCTACAAGAGCAGAAAAAAAATGTCTCCTCACTGCTTAGCCATAGCTCCAGTCCTCTCTACCTGTCTTCAACATTATCTTTCACTTCAAAAGTATACTCTCATCTCAGTCATCTGAATGTTGTCAGCATAGGAGAATCCCTCGTAGGGACAAAAAGGAAGTGTTTCTCACTGTGAGCACTCTGGAGTTTCAAATGGGGAACCAGGGCCATGACCACTTGTGGGAAGAAGACAGTGCCGTAGTTACTTTGCTATTGCCATGGTAACACACTGACCAGATGAGTAAATGTGCATTTACAGTTAAAATAAATGTCTAAGAACAGGGGGAGATGGCTGAAGAGGTGGATGGAGATACGGCTTGAGAGATGGCTGGAGAGGTGGCTGGCTTGATCAGTGCTCAAAGGCAGCTGTCCACATTCTTTCATCTAAGGCGGTGGTGCTCAAACTGTGGGTCATGACCCCCAATCAGATATCCTGCCTATCAGATAGTTGCATCAAGATTCATAACATAAGCCAGGCATGGTGGCGCATGCCTTTAATCCCAGCACTTGGGAGGCAGAGGCAGTCTGATTTCTAAGTGCCAGGCCAGCCTGGTCTACAAAGTTAGTTCCAGGACAGCCAGGACTATACAAAGAAACCCTGTCTTCAAACAAACAAACAAACAAACAAACAAACAAATTCATAACATAGCAAAATGACAGTTATGAAGCAGCAACAAAATAATTTGATGGTGGGTGGGGGGTCACCGCAATGTGAGGAGCTGCATCAAAGGGTCGCAGCATTGAGAACCTCTGCTCTAAGATGAAGTTGCTGCTTCTGTATAACACTATTTACACCACGGGTTTACTGCCTGCAGATGCATAATAAAATCATGGACTTAGAGTCATAATCACGAGGATGTAAAGTGGCTCAGAGTAAGCAGAGGCCCTTGGTGAGCACCATGCTCGGCTCTCAGTAGCTGAGTGACAGTAGCCTGGGGAACAGGCCATTTGCTAGAGGAACCAGGGCCTGTCTGCCACAGCAGCCCAAGGGAAATCAAGCTGTTGTCATTACATACACTTTGCATGGATGATTTCTCTCACTTCAAAGGACTCTTGATCCATGCTACAGAAAAGGAAATTGAAATCCAGGCACTGTTTGTCTTTTGGTGGTATCAGGAAATGAACGCATGGCCTCATGTGCACTATGCAAGTGCACTACCCCTGAGCTATACCCTTGTGCTCATTTTTATTTATCTTGAGATAAATAAGACAAATGAGGCTCACTATGTTGCCTAGACTTGCCTTGAAATTGCAATCCTCCTGCATCAGCATTGCGTGTAGTTGGCATAACAAGCATACCCTAGACTGGGGAAATGCCAGAATGTGAAGTGTTTGGCTCCAGAGCACAGGGATATATGGTGGGCAAGGATTCCTAGGATCGTTAGTTAATTTTAGATTTTATCCTTTCGCTGGGGTCTCCTGCTCTGCAGAGATGAAAGCAGACAGGCCCCAGAATTTGTGCAGTGTCTCATCAATACCAACAGAATCTCCAGGCTTCATCTTTTTGTTTTTGCTTGAGACAGTTACACTCTGCAGCCAGGCTAGGCTGGTGTGGGACTTCCTCATGTAGCCCAGGCTGGCGTTCAACTTGTGACAATGTTTCTGCTTCAGGTTCCCAAGTTTTGAGTCTGCAGGTGCAAGTCACCGGGCCTGGCAGCCATGTCACTGCTGGCTGTTAAAGGGGCTTAGTTACCTTTCTATCACTGTGCTAAATACCATGACCAAGACAACTTATAGAGGGTTGGAAGCTATGCTGGTAGAGTGAAGGATGGAAACAGACCACTGAGACAGCTGCTGGAAGATTGCATCTTGATTTTGCAAGTAAGAGGCAGAGAAGAAACACTGGGAATGGCAGGAGACTTCTGAAGCTTTAAGACCAACCCCATAAACACACCTCATCCAACAAATCCACACCTCCTAATCCTTCTCAAGAAGTTCCATCAACTGGAGCCCAAGTATTTAAATATATGGGACTATAGGAGCCATTTTCATTCAATCCACCATACTAGGATTGACTGCAGATATATCTTCAAATAGAGGTGATTCCAGGAGTCTCTTTCTCATCAGGACTTGTTCATTGAGATATTTGTGCCTAGGCTTCCTGGCTACTGAATAGTTAGAAAATCACACTGGTTTGCCTAACAACAAATCCCCAACATACTTCATTTCTCAAGAGGGATCCAGGGACATTAACAAAAACTGAGTCCAAGACTGTATTATTTGCTCTTTAAAATTAGGTTTAGCCAGAACAAACTGTGTAACCTGCAGTGAATAATCTTGTTGCCCCCAGACCACTTAGCCATTGGGTCAGTAATTCCTGAGAACAGAACTCTCCTTACAATGGCTGTATAGCTCCCAGGATCCAGACACCAGTGAGACAGTCCCTTCCCCCAGGGATTTCACAGTCTGGTGGAGACAGACAAGGGACCAAGGAAACATAAGGAAGCAAGCAATGAAAGATTCTAGAGTAGGTTGGGTGAGCTTCAGAGGGCATGGACCATGGTGAGGATGAAGGAGCAAAGGCCAGGGAGGCTGGAAGAGCCAGCAAGATTCAATAGGGAAGATGCTTGTGCCAAATAGAGAGTACAGATTATAGTTCTTTAGTCCTTGGATAAGGTATGGAAGATTGAGGGAGTCAATGGGCATCCGCAGAACTTCAGGACACTCTCTAGGAGATTCCTGGGATCCAGGCTCAGTCTCCATCCAGGTCACTTTTGCTGGTTACTGCCCTGCTCCCTCCATCACCTATCCTACAGATAACAGTTTGTACTTTAGAATGTGTCACCTCAGCTCAAAGAAGCAGATAGGGACATTCTATAGCTCTGTTGCCTTGGATGAACACAGTGCCTCACCGTGTTCTGGAGTTTTGTGAACAAATGTGTAAGTCAGTGAAAGAATGAGCAAGTGAGTCAGAGAATGGAAGGTGCAGTAAGCCATGCACAGACGCTTGTGTTATTTTCCTGATGGTTTTAGGGAGATGAGATCACACATGGTCCTGGTTAGGACACCATGACTAAAAGCAATTTGGGGAGGAAAGAGTTTGTTTGGCACATGTAGTTAGTTCATCATCAGAGGAATTCAAGACAGGAACTCAAAAACCGATCTGAACCCTGGAGGCAGGGCCTGATGCAGCAGCCATGAAAGAATGCTGCTTTCTTGCTTGCTTCTCATGGCTTGCTCAGCCTGCTTTCTTATAGATCCCAAGACCATCAGCTTGTGGGAAAGCTACCACTTACAATGGGCTGGGCCCTTCTCTATCAATCATTAATTAAGAAACTGCCTTACAGATGGAGGCATTTTCTCAATGGAGGTTACCCCATGCCCAAGGATGACTCTACCCTGTGTCAAGTTGACATAAGCTCACCAGCATACACATGACCTTAGGGAGCAGAGAATGAGTTCCAATTGCTGAGAAGAGGAGGAAAAAATTGGGTGTTGGTGGTGGTGTTAGTGGTGTTGGCAGTGTTGGTGTTACTGTTGTTGATAGTAGAGGCAGTCAGGACAACATGCTCTTGAGAACAGCATGTAACCTCTGTTCTGAGCTTCTTCTGTATCAGATAAGGGACCGTGCTTTTCTTGAAACCCTGAAACGGGGTCTGATCATAAGGTCAGTGAGGAAAACCAGCATCCAACTTGTGCTCTTGACCTCTGGGCTCTCCCAGCCAATACATGATCGAGTGGAGTATGGAACAGGTGTCCAGGGAACCCTCAACTGGAAGCCTGCTTGAGATATATAGGGTGAAGGTATCAGAGGCCCAGGGAACAGTCTGTATTTTATTCTATCTCCTCTCATTCCATCTGCCTTAGGTGTCTTTATTAATCCTGGGGACTGAGTGGAGAGTTTTCCCCCAAAAGAATGGAGACCATCCTGAGAGCATGATGCCACCACTGCCCAGCTTAACACATTGTGTCTTACCCAGTGAGTTAGCCTGGGGAAACACATTGTGTCTGTCTTTCTTCCCTGACAGAACAAGCAGGCTGCCTGTGACTGCTTCCCTGCCAGACAACAGCTGTGAGTAAAGGATGCTGAGAATTCTGATGTCACCTCTGTCATGGTCTGTTAGGACATCCCCTGCTCTCAGGTGCCTGTGGGAATCTCTGGGGCATGTTTTCAGATCTTAAAAGATTCTATGCACACACACTGTTGAAGCTGAATCGCCGGGGAAGTCGCAGACTGAGACATCTTTGTTCCTGTTAAGTGACTCATGGGTGTCCTTTAAAAGAGAAAGAAACAGACATGTTTTGATGGGGAAAACACAGGAAGAATGCAGCTGTTATTTTCTCAAACAGCCATCAGCCCATCTAACTTAAGCCAATGAGGGGAAACACACCCAAAGCTCCCAGTTGATCTTCCCATTAGCATCTTGTGTCATGGTCCTGGGCCCAGAGTGAGGGTGGGTGGTAAAGAGCCTGGCCCTGGTGGGAAAGGGAAAGAGCTTTCCCAGGGCTATTTAGAAAAGATGCTGTGTCTACAGTCTGCTGTGCTTCTAGGCAAATCACTTTCAGTACCAGTATAATAGATAATCCTGAGTCCCCTTATGAAACATTTACTATATGTACAACACAGTTCTGTGTGTTGTACAACCAAGTTTCCTAGCCTCCCAAAGGAAGAACCAGGGCTCAGAAAGGGTTAGAGATTTGACAGGGTCACATAGAGGATGTCTCTGTGGGGACAACCAGGCAGCAAGATGCAGTGTCTATCTAGAGTAGCAGGTCTCAACTTGTGGGTCAGGTCATTACCCATTTGGCAAACCTCTATATCCAAAAATATTTACACTACATTTTGCAACAGTAGAAAAAATTAGTTATGAAATAGTAACAAATATAGTTGGGAGTCGCCACCATATAAGGAACTGTATTTAAGGTGAACTATATTTAAGGATGGCAGCATTAGGAAGGTTGAGAGCCACTGCTCTAACTGTACCTGATGGATAAAAATTTACTTAGATTTTATTTATTTTTTTGTGGATGGGTGTCTTGCTTGCATGTATGGCTTTGCTCCACTCAAGTGTCTGCTGACTGCTGGGGTCAGAAGAAGGCATAGGATCCCCTGGACCTGGAGTTACAGATGGTTGTGAAGGGCCATGCAGGTGCTAGGAATTGAACCCAGGTCCTTTGAAAGAACAGCTAGTGTTCCTGACTGCTGTGCCTTCTTTCCAGCCCTTCACTTAACCTTTCTAATGTAGGAGGTGGATGATACTGTTATTGGAGGAGACAATCAGTAAACATGAGCTGATCGGGATAGTGGTATGTCCTAAACATCTGCCTCCAGGTCTATGTACAACACACTTCTGTGTTGTTGTACCACCAAGTTTCCTAGCCTCCCAAAGGAAGAACCAGGGCTCAGAAAGAGTTAGAGACTTGCCAGGGTCACATAGAGGATGTCTCTGTGGGGACAACCAGGCAGCAAGATGCAGTGTCTTCACTCATGCTTGGAGCCCTCTGTGTGCAGTGGTTGGGTGGAGAAGCAGAGGAAACAGCTAAGGTTCCTATGGGCCTCCAGCACATCCTGATTCGTTGTTATGAGAACTGCCTGAATGTACATTGATGGTAAATGTGTCCCTCCTATACACACAGGCAACAGGAACACATCAGCTGTAAACCACAGTACTTCATGCCAAGCACAGACTAATGGATGTCAACCTTGGTTTCATCACCTTATCCTGGGTTTCCATGGGTTTTCTAGGAAATGCTGCTGGTTTGTATCAACCTCTTTGAATGGGGGAAATCCCATGTTGACAAAGGGGAAGCCACAACAAATTACAGGAAGCAGTTCTCTGATATCTGGCACCAAGTGTAAGTTATCCAGGGCAGCCCTGGTCCTGAAGCTCTCTCCTTGATTCCTTAACAGGAAGAAAATGATATCCACATGGAGGAGGGTTTTCTTGTAAATGACTTGCTCTGGGTGAGCATTCTTGACCACTTTACCTCCTCTCCTTGTTGGGAGTGTTTCCCTCTCTCCTTACCTTAACTAGGGAAGTCCTATAGAAAGTCCTTAACATCCACTGGGGGGCCACCCAGAGAGACAGCAGTAGGCTGCCCTGCATGCCCATGTGTGGTGATGACATCAAAGCCAGAATTCAGAACAATCAGTGCCACACATCCTATTATTATTCTGCCTCTTCATTCCCCCATAACTGAGTGCAACTCCTAGGTCTTGCCTCAGGAAGCCAGGCATGTGGTAGCCTCTCTGTGACTCCCCTGTCAGCACTCCTTAGTGGGCAGGTAGGCATGAAAGCCAATCAACATATGTTTCTGTAATTAAGTCCCTTAGAATAGGACTTTGATCTCTCAGAACAGAAAGAGCCCTGACTAATACAGAGGGATTTTAGACAGTATGTGGAATGCTGAGCAGTGTGAACTGGTAGGAAGAGGAGACTCCTGGGAGGTGTTGGAGCCTAAAGGGACATTCTCATATGTGTTCTGTCACCCAGCACATCTCCTAGGTGCTCCTATGCTGTGTCCCTGTGTTGTGTCCCTGTTCCAAGTGTGGTCCTTTCTAGGAACACCCTCTAATCCTCAGTTGTTTACTGCTGATTATATAAGATACTGTGTGAAGTCCTTATCCAAATAAGGTGCTTACAGTAACACAGAGGCAAAACCTCTATTGTTAGAAAAATCATACTGGTTGGCCCAGCTTCAGGAGTTCCAGAAGTCTGAACAGAGATATAAATGTCCCTTTGGGTGACTCTGAGAGCCCAGCTGTGAGGTTGGAAGGTGACAGGAAGGACAGGTAGGGTGATCTGGTGCCTCACCAAGCTCGGGAAAAGACAGGAGAGACCCACTGTACTTTCCACTGGCATCCTTCAAGCATGCCCTGACCAAGATCCAGATGACTAACATTTTTACTTTCATTTTAGTCGGAGTTGAACCCATGTTACTGAAATTCCCTTTGTCTCTATTCCTGAGGTCCTTAGTGCTCCATCCCCTTTTTTTCCAGGGAACCTATCAGGCCTATGCTTTCTTTAATTGCCTTCGTCTCTATTCCTGAGAACCTTAATGTTCTGTCCCCTTTTTTCTGGGGAACCTGTTAGGCTTATGCTTTTCCCTTCGTCTCTATTCCTGAGAACCTTGGTGCTCCATCCCCCTTTTTCCCAGGGAACCTGTCAGGCCTATGATTTCTTTAGTTCCGAAATTCCCTTCGTCTCTATTCCTGAGAACCTTAGTGCTTCGTCTCTATACCTGAGAAGCTTAATGCTTCGTCTCTATTCCTGAGAACCTTAATGCTTTGTCTCTATTCCTGAGAACCTTAATGCTTCGTCCCCTTTTTCCAGGGAAACTTACAGGCCTGTGCTTTCTTTAAATACTGTTGCTTACGCTGTTTACTAAGGTTTCCTTACCTCTGTTTACCAAAATTTCCTACAATTGTTTACTAAGGTTTCCTTACTGCTGTTTACTAAAATTTCCTACTGTTGTTTACTAAGGTTTTTCCTATCGCTATTCTTACCAAAATTTCCTTACCTCTGCTTACTAAAATTTTCTTACTTACCTTTGCCGACCGACGCAATGAGTTCCCCATTCCCATACTGGCCACCATTTGTCGTTAGTCCTCCGAGCCAGCAGTGACACGAACGACATGGACACCAAGTTGGGTTCACACAGCAACCTCTTTACTTTCTACTACTTCTACTCATGGCAAGGGCTAAAACTACTCACTACTCTACTTCTGCCTTCTACCTAGGGCAAGGGCTAAAATAACACCTCCTCACTACTCACACCAACTCACCTCCTTCTAGCCCCACCCCACCTCATCCAATCAGAATTCACACACGCTCCAGGCACAAGCTTAGGTCATTCACAGATAGGCTGACATGTCTGGATCACCAGGAACTGTCCAGCCTGGCAGGCAGCCCACTCATGCAGCCTCACTGTGCATGCTAGGGCAAGGCAGTAAACAAGTGGGTTTCATGGGGCCTGGTCCGTACCTGCTTCCCGCAGCTCATGACAAACATTGAGGATAATGGGCAGGTAGCTTTGTCACATGACCCTTGAGCATCAGGTATGGAGGCATTTCTTACCTGTGGGCTGAATTGGGGCACAGTGTCTAGGCAGAGCTTGAGAACTGAAGGATGAGGTCAAGCCCACCTTTGCTTTGCAACAATGAGTGTGCCACTTTGCCTTTCTGAAATTCAGAGGGCATATTAGTGCCCGCCACAATTTTGTCTACCTACACATAATCCAGATAAAATCTTGTCACTCATTGCATACCATTTGCATATCTGTTAATAGGGTAGCAATAAAAAGGTACAAAATGTGTAAGCACATTTTTACAGAAACCTGAAAATATAAGTGTGATGGTTTGTATATTCTCAGACCAGGGAGTGGCACCATCTGGAGGTGTGGCCTTGTTGGAATAGGTGTGGCCTGGTTGGAATGGGTGTGTCACTGTGGGTGTGGGTATAAGATCCTCACCCTCATTGCCTAGAAGTCAGTCTTCCACTAGAAGCCTTTGGATGAAGACATAGAACTCTCAGCTCCTCCTGCACCATGCCTGCCTGGATGCTGCCATGCTCCCACCTTGATGATTATTGACTGAACCTCTGAACCTGTAAGCCAGCCCCAATTAAATGTTGGGTTTTTTTTTTTAATAAGACTTGCCTTGGTCATCGTGTCTGTTCACAGCAGTAAAACCCTAACTAAGACAATAAGTAATAGCAATTTGTGGACTGGAATGTGGGGACCATTGCATTTTTTGGGATGACTACAAAGACAGATGGAGTTTGGGGTCTAAGTGATGGAAATAACCTTGCAGGTCTAAGTTAGACCCCAGCCTGAGGATAGGATGAGAGTTTGGACATGCTTTCCCTCCTGCATGCTGCTGCTGTCCCAAGGCAAAGCTGTCACTCAGGAAGCATGGCATGTAAAACTTCATCTGTTCCATGAAAAGTCAATTATCTCTTCCCAGACATTGCCTTCCCTGGGTGATAGGTGGGAGCTATTAGCGTGCCCTTGGCAAAGACCTTGCCATGTTTTAATTCTGTCTTTCTGGCTGGACTATCCCTGGCCCAGACCCCTCTGGTGACCCAAGTCTGGGATCTGCCAACTCTGTGGAAACCTCCCAAACTCACTTAGACCCCCAAAGTCTCTCCTGTGGGCTGTGGAGGGACCTCAGTGCCCTTGGCTCTTGTTACTCTCCTATGTGGCTTTTGTTAATCATCTGTGATCAGAGCAGTTTATACAAAGAACTTTAACAGCAGGAGATGAAACAAATACCTCCCTGATGTGGGCAGAGCCCTGTGCTGGTCCTTTTTTTTGCAGAGCAACCCTGGACATCTTCACCTTGTGACCATGACAATGGAGCAAGCTGGTTGCTGAGTCCTATTTGAGATCACATTCTATTTTAGTCAACTCAGGCATGCAGCTGTAAATAGTCTCAGTGGGACTGACTGACCATCCAGCTTCCACAGAGAAATCTTTAATGCTCAAGCTAGGAAGAGGGAGGTCCGTGGGGGTGGCCAGGCTGCAAGGCCAGGCCTACTCCTGACTTTTTTTCTGGGAGAAGTGGCATTTTTGTATCACTATCCTTCTTCTTGGTAGTTATCAAGATGGTAAGGAGGGCTCTGAAGTGCTATCTCCAAGAGCAGGTAGGCTTCTTGCATGTTCCTCCCATGGACAAACCAAATAAGGCTGTGGCTTCTCCCATCTAATTTAAGCAGCTTGTTTTTATTCCCTTGCCAAGGAAGGTGCACTGTGCACTGTGCAGCCAGCTTAGTTTGAAACCTAAAAAGACATATTCCTTTAGCTTAGGTTATATCACCTCCATATGGACCCTGATCTTTAGAGTCTGACTTATATAGAACATTCACAGAAGGACAACCAGACAGCAGGGAAGCTCCTGTGCTTGCAGAAGGGCGAGCACCACTTTGAAGTAATGTTAGCTCACAGAGCCAGCTGACTCTTGTTTGTAAGGTGTGCGAGGAAAGCCTACTTCTCAGATAGTTAAAATGGTGAAGTATGACAGAACACAGGCCACACTTCATTTCTGTGGCGGTTTGAAAGAGAAATATCCCCTAGAGCAGTGCTTCTCAACCATCCTGATACTGTAACCCTTTAATACAGTTCCTCATGTTGTGGGGACCCCAACCATAAAAGTATTTCACTGCTAATTCATAACTGTAATTTTGCTACTGTAGTGAATCATAATGTAAATATCTCATATGTGATCCATATGAAAAGATCATGTGACTCCCCACAAGGGGTCGCCACCCAGGGCTTGAGAACCACTGCCCTATAGGTTCAGGGATTTAAACAGCAAATCTCCAGTTGGTGCTGTCAGAGGAAGTTCAGGAGGTATAGCTTTGATGGAGCAAGCATAGCATAGGGGTGGGCTTTCAGAGTTTATAAATGCTCTCCACTTCCACTTTTGCTCTTGTCCTCTTTCTGAATGGAGTTGAAGATGTGATCTTTCAACCTCCTCTTCCTCCTTCTGTGCCTGTCACTTGTTGCTGTGCCTTCCTGCCATGGGAGACTTGTATCCCACTGTAGCTATGAGCTAAAATGAACCCTGTCTTCCATGAGTTGTTTTTGGTGAGGGGTTTGGTTATAGCAACAGAAAAGCAATGAACCCACTTTCCCTTTCTATCATCCCAAGGGATCTGCTTTCTAAGGAATTGATGGGGAAAACACACAGAACATAGATTTTTGCTTCTATGAGGCTTAGTGTGCCTGCATGGTCTTATGATCTTGGAAATTCCTCCTTCTTACTCTATGGCTAGATATGCAATGATAGGCCTTGGTTTCTCTCTGGAGAAACATAAGCAGCATCTATTCCCTCCTGCTAAGGCCCCAATGACAAACCAACATAGGTTTCTACTGAGGATCATCCAGCAGAACCAATGAGTTTACTGAGGTTATGTCCTGGTTAGTTTCTTCTCAACTTGACACAAGCTGTAGTCAAACAGAAAGAACCACAATTGAGAAAATGCCTCCATCAGATTTACTATACGCAAATCTGTAGGGTTTTCTTGAATGATAATTGAGAGAGGACGACCCAGCCCACCTTGGATGGTGTTCCCCTAAGCACATGCTCTTGAACAGCATAAGAAAAGAGGTTGAGCAATCCATGGGAGCAAGCCAGTAAGCGGCATACTTCTATGGCTTCTTTTTCAGTTCCTGCTTACAGGTCCCTGCTTTTAGTTCTGCCCCGACTACCTGTCAAGATAGACTACAAGCTGTATGATGAAATAAACCCTTTCCTCCCCAAGTCACTTCCTTTAATGGCAGTCTATCCCACCAATAGAAAACAAACGAAGCAAACAATTTCCTTACAGTGTGGGGGTGAAGAGTTACAAGCAGGTACACGGGTGACCCCTAAGAAGGCGCACTGGAAACTCTTCACACAGCACATCTGCTACATCCCATCTACCTACATCCCCTCCACAGCCATTGTGCTTTAGTAATCCCTAAGACCAGACTAAGTACAACTGGGGCAGAATTGAATTAAATGCCTGCAAGGAGAACCTGGAATATCACCTAAGGGTCCAGGGACTCCTTTTCTGAGGGAGGGCTAGCATTCCACAGGTTGCTTCTGATGGTCCCCTGAGAGAATGCATGGTTGATGAGGGAGAATGCAAGATAAAGATGATGTCTCTTTTGTTCAGAGGGCTGTGTTCTACAACAATGTTCACCTGCTAAAGGCCCTCTGGCCAGCATTCCAGTACCATGTTTCCTGCTATTCAGCTTAGTCCTTGGGATCCAGCCCTCTGGGTTAGGGTCAGAGATCAGTACCATTCACAGTAGCAGCAACAGGTGTGGGACTGAATGACCCAGGTCTATCTTCTGAAGGCTCCTTTCTACTTCTCATGCCAACTGTTCTTCATCTTTGAGTCCAGCACTTTGGTAAGCCTGATGACAGAGGCTTGGACACCAATGTTTTTGCACCAAAAAATTTTGTCACCCAGTAATCCCGTCTTTTTTTTTTCTTTCTGAGAATTTGTGTTCCAGACATGGAAAACTTAGCATTACTCTATACAAGAACTGATCCTTGTAAGCAGATGTTTATCATGAAGGAATAATCATCAGGCTGCTTAGTATAATTATTTTATATATGCTAAACTCTTTTCAAAAGATAGCTATGAAATTAAAAGATTGAAAGCAATCCCATCTACCAAGTACTTTTGAAAGCATAATAAATTTGAATGGTAGCAAACCCCTTAGACATGAACACCATAGACCACACTAAAGCATCCATAACAGTAGAGAGCCTAGGGTAACAGGTTTCATGTAAAATAGATCCCTAATGACTAGGGAGTGTATCCCAGGGGAGTCCTGGTATGTAATGTAAATACAAACTGTATTCTATATTTGTTTGTTTGTAATAATAGGATCTCAATATAACTATGGCTGACCTCCAACTTGCTGCAAGGAGGAAAATGGCCTTGAACTTTGAACTTGCCTCCACCCTCCAAGGGCTGGAATGACAGGCCTGTACCATCCCCACTCCCACATTGTGCAGTGCTGGGACTTGAAGCCAGGACTGAGTGAGCACTCTACCAACTGAGCTCTAACCCCAGTCAGTCAGACGTGCATTTGTTCGCTGAACAGATCTCCAAAGAGTTAAGAGCCTGGATACCAAGCGCTCCCTCCACCATGAGCTTTACTGTTCTGACCACACATCCTATTACATCCACAGCCTTTTACACTTCCTTTTACATCCATTTTACATTTCATCCTTTACATCCTTTTACATCACACTTCCTTTTACATCCATCAGCAAAGATGTTAGGTGCATTCCGAGTTTGAGTCCCAACCTGCTTCTTCCTAAACTGATTAATCTCAACTAAAGACTGACAGAATTTACTCACAAATTCAATCAAGCTTCTCACCCAACTACACCTTCTGGTTTTCAAACCTCACAATCTTTACTATGTCTAGGCCATGGGGAGCTGTTTTCATCATGGCAAACTTATCTATTTCTCTTATTTCCAATGTCACCCATAGGCCATGTAGCCCAGGAAATCTGCAGGTCAATCTTGCCAAATGTGAAGGACAAGGGGACCCTTCCTCCCCATAGTTCCATGACACAGTCTGCATGGCCTTTTGCCCTGCTTCACTAAAGCCTACTGTGAGTTTACACCTCCCATGTAGGTCTGTGTTCAAGAGACTTCTATTCCAAATCATGCAATATTGGGAGAATGCTCAAAACCCCCCCTCCTTGGGCTAAGGAACAGCTCAATGGCAGAGTGCTTGTCTGGCAAGCTGAAGACCCTGGGTTTGACTCCCCAGGACAACAACAGCAGCAGCCAAACCTAACCAACTCAATAAAAATAAACCCTCTTCCCCTTTCCTGTAGAAGCCTGTTTGTGGAATATTGAGCAACACACAGGGTCCACCTATCCCTTACAATATTTTTGGGACTTAGATGGACAGTGTCCTCCAGTAGAGAAAGACAGTGAATAAAGGCATTTTCTATGATTTAAAGGAGGATCTTTCTGTACTCTCACCACACACACACACACACACACACACACACACACACACACGTATAAATGTATCCATTCAAAGGATACAATTAAATCAAGTGCTGGGTTTTAGGGAAGCTGAAAGGATTATATACCTGATCTGCTGCAAACTCATCTAGTGACAAAGACAGACCTGTGAGTGGAGAGTGCTGTATGTCACTCACATTTACATCACTGTGATGAAATGAAAGAATCAATTTAGGAGGAAAGAGTTAGTTTTTGGCTCATGGTTTCAGTCCATGGTTGCTTGGCCCTGTAGCTTTGGGCATCTAGCAACTTAGTGCATCATGGTAGCAGCTTGTAGCAGGTTTACCATGGCAGAGAAGCCGGGAAGGAAAGGGGAGCAAGGTCCCAACAGTGTCTCAAAGGCATGTTCCCAGTGATCTAACTTTCTTCCTCAGGCCACACCTAGAGGAGCAATTCTTCAAAACTTGGTTCTTTGGCAGACATTTCACATCTAAACTACCACATGCTATAATAGAACAAGATACTATGGGAAGTGCCTCAGATATGCTCAACATGGCAAGGGAAGGAGTGCTCTTGAATTTTAAAGCTTGCAAGCTGAGTTTTGAACTGTGGGAATGAATTCATCAGGTAGACTGAAGTGGAAGTCAGCCCTAGTGGATGAAAGGTTGGTTGGCTTCTGATGAGCACAGAACACCATGTGGTAATCTGGGTTCAAGGCGTTCTTTTTTGTTTTTTGTTTTCTCGGGACAGTGTCTCACTATGTAGCCCCGATTGACCTGGAACTCACTATGGAGATCAGGCTGGACTCAAACTCACAGAGATCTATCTGCCTCTGCCTCTCAAGTGCTGGGATTCAAGGCATGTACCACTATGACTGGATTTCAAAATGTTCTTTCATTCCCAATCAGGAAGATACTTTGAAAATGCAAACCTTCTTGAAGTGGTTTGGTGACTTTCCATGAGCAGACAACCTGAGTTTGATCCTGTGACCTAAATCTTGGGAAGATAGAACAACCAATTCCTGCAAGTTGCCCTCTGACCTCATGCTAGGGCAAATGCACACTCCCTAATATGTATGCTCCAGCCCCCCAACTCCCAAACACTAATTGTGTAATGATAAATAAAGCAGGAACTGGGGCTTGATAGATGGCTCAGTGGTTAAGAGCACTAACTGCTCTTCCAGGGGACCTGAGTTCAATTTCAAGCAAACACATGGTGGCTCACAACCATCTGTAATGAATTCTGATGCCCTCTCCTAATGTGTCTGAAGACAGCTACAGTGTACTCATATACATACAATAAGTAGATACACCTTTAAAAGAAATAAAGCAGGAACTGAATGAGGAAATGCCTGAGTCAATAGACTATGGTTCAATCTCTGGGTACAAGCAAGGTTGAAGGAGAAGTGAGGCAGCACAGTCAGGCATTCTGGGCCATGAAGGATCTCTTAGAGCATATTGAAGAATTTGGGGTTTATTCGTAGACTTTAGGGAGACCCTGGAAGATTTTGAGCCACTTAAAACTACATTTGCTTTTTAGAAGGGTCACTATGGGAAAGAGTCTGACACCCAGTAAACAGGGTGATTGGAAACTTGATTAACCCAGAGATAGGAAGATTTATTATAAAATAACACTTGCAGATGAGTAGAGACCGAAATGGATAAGGGCACAGTGGGAAATGAAAGCTCAGGACTACAATGTCTGTGGATAATAAACTGAAATATCCAATCCAATGACACGTGGATTCGTTGCCAACTGATTGTCATTAGTTGAAGAGGAAGAGCCCGGAAAGTGGTGCTGAAGCTTCTGCTTAGATAATTAGAGGGAGAAGAACAAAGACAGTGAACAGTGGGCAGGAGAAGTGTCCACTCCCTGTGGGTTGGCAACCACTGGGACCTCCGTGAAAGTGAGCATGTTTTACTGAACCAAGTAGTTAATCTGACAAGGGACCCGTTCAAGTCAGGGGTACCATTACTGTGATGAAACAGCATGACCAAAGCAACGTGGGGGAGAAAAGGGCTTATTTGGCTTAGGCTTCCACCTCACAGTTCATCATCAAAGGAAGTCAGAACAGGAACTTGAGCAGGGCAAAAACCTGGAGTCAGGAGCTGATGCAGAGGTCATGAAGGAGAGAGTGCTAGTTATTGGTTTGCTCCTCCTGGCTTGCTCAGCCGGCTTTGTCATAGAACCCAGGACTGCCAGCCCAGAGATGACAGCACCCACAATTGGCTGGGCCCTCCCCCACCTAATTATGAAATTGCCTTAATTTCTTCATTAAGAAAATGCGTTACAGCTGGATCTTATGGAAGCATTTTCTAAATCTAGATTTCTCCTCTCAGATGACTCTAGCTTGTGTTAAGTTGACATAAAACTATCCAGGACAGGATCTGTAGGATCAGACTTCAGACAAGTGAGTAGCCTGCTTATATGTGTGATGATTCCCCTGAGACATGAAGGATGGAGGTTATTCCTGGCTTGCCATCAGTGCTCTTCCTGGTTCACAGTAGTGAGCAGCATCTTCCAGGGATGCTGCTTGTTCCTAAAAGCTCCAGGCTGGATCACTGTGCTATCTTTTTTGGAACAAGGAACAAAGACCACATTGATCATCTGGCAACCCTGATGTCAAATCCCTTGGTCTTGGCCTTGCTGGACTGCGATCTCCAGCTAATTACTCAGAGGGACCCAGAGAGCCTGCCTAACCAGACATTTCTACGGGTCTGGCCCATGCAGGGACCTTCTTTGCCACACTCAGGGGTTCTACCCATGGGAGGGTTCAGGGCATGACCCTGGGAAGGCTGGGAACCCTTAGGAAACTTTGACCAGGACAGGAGCTAGCTGCTTCTGCGTTCACTTCTTGGCACTAGTAAGTGGGACTCACCAAAATGCAATGCAGAGTCAGCCAGTGAGATCAGCATTGGCTGTGAAGCCCAAGCTGAGTTGGAGAGGTCAGGAGAGAGAGGAGAGGAGTACTGGAACAAACAGAAAAGGAATGTAACCCTGTTTTTTAAGCACTAACAAAAAAGGGAAAGTTTGGGGGCAAAGTGCCTGGTTCCCCAATGCTGTCTGGGAGAATTATGCCCAACCCTCAGGCTGTTAGAGTTAGTTTTCCAAGCAAATCAAAAAGCCTCAGGAAAACAATCTATACGCTTTTTGCAAAGAGAGCCCCCCAACCCCAGGGCATCAGACACTAGGAATTCCACTGCACTGAGAAAACAGTCTGTAGGGACTAGGTCGCCTCTGTGATTTGAGCATTGCTTCCACTTACAGGTAGCTCAAAATCATACAAGCAAATCCCTCTGCCTCAAACACATACCAGAAGAGCAAAGGAGTGATCCAAGCATGGATATTACACACTTTCAGCTCCACTGGGAACGCTTTTGGTCTTAAAATTTTTTCTCATTATGTTTGTGTGAGCATGCACTAATGTGGAAATAGAGAACACTCTTCATGACTTGGTTCTCTCTTCTACCATGTTGGTTCTGAGAACTGAACTTAGGTCACCAGGCTTTGTGGCAAGTGTTTTTCCCTACTCTTTGGCCATGTTTGTTCTTGAGTCATTATTTTGTAGATGAATCCTCAGAGGTTTGCTGGATTGTGGGCTCTGGAATGGGCTCACTGCTCACTTACCTCCAAGAATGACCCCATGCCTGCCTACACTCATAAAGAAATTCCCAACACTCTGGCTTTGAGCTTCTCCACCTAACTGCCACATAAAGCTTCTGAATTTTGTTTGATGGAAAATCCTGGAAATCCTATTAAGCATACAAGCTACCTGAGCTCCTCTCCTGAAGACTAATTTTAAAGGTCTAAATAAGGCCTCCCAGAATCTAGATTTGGAAAATGGGGTCAGGGCAAGTGTACTTATTGGGCAAGCATGACTTGAGTTCAAAGCCGAGCACACATGTGGAGAGGAATTTTAATTCAGCAGCATGGCAGCTCTGGCACGGGATCACATCCAAAGATATGATCATAGCTTTGACCATGGTCATTGCAACCAGTAGGTGAGAAAAGATGCTGAGGACTGTACCTATGTCAATCCAAGAGTGGAGAGGTCTAGGCCGGCCATGAGAAAAGACACAGCATTCTCAACAGGTGTTGAGGGGAGATATTGCTGGACTATTCTGTGTGCTGGAGTTTATAGCCCATCCTTGGATGATACTTCTGAAATAACGTGGGGCTGCTGTTGATGGAATGAATCCTGAGGTGAGCACCCACATGGCAGTTCACGACTGTCTGTAACTCTAGCTCGAGGAGATCAGACATCCTAACACAGACATTCATGCAGGTGAAATACCAGTGCACTACAATGAAAACGAATATTTTCTTTAAAAAAAAAAAAGAAAACTATTGTGGAAAAATGGAGAAAAAGATAGACATGAGCTCTCGACTGCTGGTCATGGTGGGTTTTTTCCTCAGCAATAGGAAGTAACTAATATGACTGCTGTCCTTATGAAAGGACAAATGTGGAATGCTTGCCCAGTTCCAACTAGGCTGTCCTCTCATTCTGTGGTCTAACAATTCCAATGCTCCCTTACCAGACCTTCCCTTACATTCATTCTATTTTCATCTACTTATCCAGCTAAAATTATCTTCTAGTATCTGTCTCTATTAACTACAGATCTCCTGTATGACAATCAATCTCTGTGATATCTTCCTCTATGATCTAGATGTGTCATCTATTTCATCTGCATTTTGGTTTTGTTTTATTTTTAGTTTTTTTTTTAATATTTTTTAGTACATATTTTCCTCAATTACAATTCCAATGCTATCCCAAAAGTCCCCCATAGCGCCCCCCACTTCCCTACCCACCCATTCCCATTCTTTTGGCCCTGGCATTCCCCTATATTGGGGCATATAAAGTTTGCAAGTCCAATGGGCCTCTCTTTCCCGTGATGGCCGACTAGGCCATCTTTCGATACATATGCAGCTAGAGACAAGAGCTCCGGGGTACTGGTTAGTTCATCATGTTGTTCCAACTATAGGGTTGGAGATCCCTTTAGCTCCTTGGGTACTTTCTCTAGCTTCTCCATTGGGAGCCCTGTGATACATCCAATAGCTGACTGTGAGCATCCACTCCTGTGTTTGCTAGGCCCCTGCATAGTCTCACAAGAGACAGCTAAATTTGGGTCCTTTCAGCAAAATCTTGCTAGTGTATGCAATGGTGTCCGCGTTTAGAAGCTGATTATGGGATGGATCCCTGGATACGGCAGTCTCTAGATGGTCCACCCTTTCATCACAGCTCCAAACTTTGTCTCTGTAACTCCTTCCATGGGTGTTTTGTTCCCAATTCTAAGAAGGGGCACAGTGTCCACATTTTGGTCTTCATTCTTCTTGAGTTTCATGCGTTTAGCAAATTGTATCTTATATCTTGGGTATCCTAAGTTTTGGGCTAATATCCACTTATCAGTGAATACATATTGTGTGAGTTCCTTTGTGATTGTGTTACCTCACTCAAGATGATGCCCTCCAGGTCCATCCATTTGGCTAGGAATTTCATAAATTCATTCTTTTTAATAGCTGAGTAGTACTCCATTGTGTAAATGTACCATAATTTCTGTATCCATTTCTCTGTTGAGGGACATGTGGGTTCTTTCCAGCTTCTGGCTATTATAAATAGGGCTGCTATGAACATAGTGGAGCATGTGTCCTTCTTACCGGTTGGGACATCTTCTGGATATATGCCCAGGAGAGGTATTGCTGGATCCTCTGGTAGTACTGTGTCCAATTTTCTGAGGAACCTCCAGACTGATTTCCAGAGTGGTTGTACAAGCTTGCAATCCCACCAACAATGGAGGAGTGTTCCTCTTTCTGCACATCCTCGCCAGCATCTGCTGTCACCTGAATTTTTGATCTTAGCCATTCTGACTGGTGTGAGGTGGAATCTCAGGGTTGTTTTGATTTGCATTTCCCTGATGATTAAGGATGTTGAACATTTTTTCAGGTGCTTCTCTGCCATTCGGTATTCTTCAGGTGAGAATTCTTTGTTCAGTTCTGAGCCCCATTTTTTAATGGGGTTATTTGACTTTCTGGAGTCCACCTTCTTGAGTTCTTTATATATATTGGATATTAGTCCCTTATCTGATTAAGGATAGGTAAAGATCCTTTCCCAATCTGTTGGTGGTTTTTTTGTCTTATTGATGGTGTCTTTTGCCTTGCAGAAGCTTTGCAGTTTCATGAGGTCCCACTTGTCAATTCTCGATCTTACAGCACAAGCCATTGATTTTCTATTCAAGAATTTTTCCCCTGTGCCCATATCTTCAAGGCTTATCCCCACTTTCTCCTCTATAAGTTTCAGTGTCTCTGGTTTTATGTGAAGTTCCTTGATCCACTTAGACTTGACCTTAGTACAAGGAGATAGGAATGGACCGATTTGCATTCTTCTACATGTTAACAACCAGTTGTGCCAGCACCATATGTTGACAATGCTGTCTTTCTTCCACTGGATGTTTTTAGCTCCCTTGTTGAAGATCAAGTGACTGTAGGTGTGTGGGTTCATTTCTGGGTCTTCAATTCTATTCCATTGGTCTATTTGTCTGTCACTATACCAGTACCACGCAGTTTTTATCACAATTGCTCTGTAGTAAAGCTTTAGGTCCGGCATGGTGATTCCACCAGAGGTTCTTTTATCCTTGAGAAGAGTTTTTGCTATCCTAGGTTTTTTTGTTATTCCAGATGAATTTGCAGATTGCACTTTCTAATTCGTTGAAGAATTGAGTTGGAATTTTGATGGGGATTGCATTGAATCTGTAGATTGCTTTTGGCAAGATAGCCATTTTTACAATGTTGATCCTGCCAATCCATGAGCATGGGAGATCTTTCCATCTTCTGAGATCTTCTATAATTTCTTTCTTCAGAGACTTGAAGTTTTTATTATACAGATCTTTCACTTCCTTAGTTAGAGTCACTCCAAGATATTTTATATTATTTGTGACTATTGAGAAGGGTGTTGTTTCCCTAATTCCTTTCTCAGCCTGTTTATTCTTTGCGTAGAGAAAGGCCATTGATTTGTTTGAGTTAATTTTATATCTAGCTACTTCACCGAAGCTGTTTATCCGGTTTAGGAGTTCTCTGGTGGAATTTTTAGGGTCACTTATATATACTATCATATCATCTGCAAAAAGTGATATTTTGACTTCATCTTTTCCAATTTGTATCCCTTTGATCTCCTTTTGTTGTCGAATTGCTCTGTCTAGGACTTCAAGTACAATGTTGAATAGGTATGGAGAAAGTGGACAGCCTTGTCTAGTCCCTGATTTGAGAGGGATTGCTTCAAGCTTCTCACCATTTACTTTGATGTTGGCTACTGGTTTGCTGTATATTGCTTTTATCATGTTTAGGTATGGGCCTTGAATTCCTGATCTTTCCAAGACTTTTATCATGAATGGGTGTTGGATCTTGTCAAGTGCTTTTTCCGCATCTAACGAGATGACCATGTGGTTTTTGTCTTTGAGTTTGTTTATATACTGGATTACGTTGATGGATTTCCGTATATTGAACCATCCCTGCATCCCTGGGATGAAACCTACTTGGTCAGGATGGATGATTGTTTTGATGTGTTCTTGGATTCGGTTAGCAAGAACTTTATTGTGGGTTTTTGCATCAATATTCATAAGGGATATTGGTCTGAAGTTTTCTATCTTTGTTGGGTCTTTTTGTGGTTTAGGTATCAGAGTAATTGTGGCTTCATAGAATGAGTTGGGTAGAGTACCTTCTGTTTCTATTTTGTGGAATAGTTTGTGAAGAACTGGGATTAGATCTTCTTTGAAGGTCTGATAGAACTCTGCACTAAACCCATCTGGTCCTGGGCTTTTTTTGGTTGGGAGACTATTAATGACTGCTTCTATTTCTTTGGGGGATATAGGGCTGTTTAGATCATTAACCTGATCTTGATTCAACTTTGGTACCTGGTATCTGTCTAGGAACTTCTCCATTTCATCCAGGTTCTCCAGTTTTGTTGAGTATAGCCTTTGGTAGAAGGATCTGATGGTGTTTTGGATGTCTTCAGGATCTGTTGTTATGTCTCCTTTTTCATTTCTGATTTTGTTAATTAGGATGCTTTCCCTGTGCCCTCTAGTGAGTCTGGCTAAGGGTTTATCTATCTTGTTGATTTTCTCAAAGAACCAGCTCCTTGATTGGTTGATTCTTTGAATAGTTTTTCTTGTTTCCACTTGGTTGATTTCGCCCCTGAGTTTGATTATTTCCTGCCGTCTACTCCTCTCGGGTGAGTTTGCTTCCTTTTGTTCTAGTGCATTTAGGTGTGTTGTCAAGTTGCTAATGTGTGCTCTCTCTAGTTTCTTTTTGGAGGCACTAAGAGCTATGAGTTTTCCTCTTAGAAATGCTTTCATTGCGTCCCATAAGTTTGGGTATGTTGTGGCTTCATTTTCATTGAACTCTAAAAAGTCCTTAATTTCTTTCTTTATTCCTTCCTTGACCAAGGTATCATTGAGAAGAGTGTTGTTCAGTTTCCACGTGAATGTTGGCTTTCTATTATTTATTTTGTTATTGAAGATCAGCCTTAGTCCATGGTGATCTGATAGGATGCATGGGACAATTTCAATATTATTGTATTTGTTGAGGCCTGTTTTGTGACCAATTATGTGGTCAATTTTGGAGAAGGTACCATGAGGTGCTGAGAAGAAGGTATATCCTTTTGTTTTAGGATAGAATGTTCTGTAGATATCTGCCAGATCCATTTGATTCATAACTTCTGTTAGTTTCACTGTGTCTCTGTTTAGTTTCTGTTTCCATGATCTGTCCATTGGTGAAAGTGTTGTGTTGAGGTCTCCCACTATTATTGTATGAGGTGCAATGTGTGCTTTGAGATTTACTAAAGTTTCTTTAATGAATGTGGCTGCCTTTGTATTTGGAGCATAGATATTCAGGATTGATAGTTCCTCTTGGAGGATTTTACCTTTGATGAGTATGAAGTGCCCCTCCCTGTCTTTTTTGATGACTTTGGGTTGGAAGTCAATCATATCAGATATTAGAATGGCTACTCCAGCTTGTTTCTTCATACCATTTGCTTGGAAAATTGTTTTCCAGCCTTTCATTCTGAGGTAGTGTCTATCTTTTTCTCTGAGATGAGTTTCCTGTAAGCAGCAAAATGTAGGGTCTTGTTTGTGTAGCCAGTTTGTTAGTCTATGCCTTTTTATCGGGGAGTTGAGTCCATTGATATTAAGCGATATTAAGGAAAAGTAATTGTTGTTTCCTGTTATTTTTGGTGTTAAAGTTGGCATTCTGTTCTTGTGGCTGTCTTCTTTTAGGTTTGTTGAGGGATTACCTTCTTGTTGTTTCTAGGGCGGGGTTCCTGTCCTTGTATTGGTTTTTTCCTGTTATTATCCTTTGAAGGGCTGGATTCGTGGAGAGATAATGTGTGAATTTGGTTTTGTCGTGGAATACTTTGGTTTCTCCATCTATGTTAATTGAGAGTTTGGCTGGGTATAGTAGCCTGGGCTGGAATTTGTGTTCTTTTAGTGTCTGTATAACATCTGTCCAGGATCTTCTGGCTTTTATAGTCTCTGGTGAAAAATATGGTGTAATTCTGATAGGCTTGCCTTTATATGTTACTTGGCCTTTTTCTCTTACTGCTTTTAGTATTCTGTCTTTATTTAGTGCATTTGTTGTTCTGATTATTATGTGTCGGGAGGTATTTGTTTTCTGGTCCAGTCTATTTGGAGTTCTGTAGGCTTCTTGTATGTTCATGGGCATCTCTTTCTTTAGGTTTGGGAAGTTTTCTTCTATAATTTTGTTGAAGATGTTTGCTGGTCCTTTGAGTTGAAAATCTTCATTCTCATCCACTCCTATTATCCGTAGGTTTGGTCTTCTCATTGTGTCCTGTATTTCTTGGATGTTTTGAGTTAGGATCTTTTTGTGTTTTACATTTTCCTTGATTGTTGTGCCGATGTTCTCTATGGAATCTTCTGCACCTGAGATTCTCTCTTCCATCTCTTGTATTCTGTTGCTGATGCTCGTATCTATGGTTCCAGATTTCTTTCCTAGGGTTTCTATCTCCAGTGTTGTCTCATTTTGGGTTTTCTTTATTGTGTCTACTTCCCTTTTTAGGTCTAGTATGGTTTTGTTCATTTCCATCATCTGTTTGGATGTGTTTTCCTGTTTTTCTTTAAGGACTTCTACCTGTTTGATTGTGTTATCCTGTTTTTCTTTAAGGACTTCTACCTGTTTGATTGTGTTATCCTGTTTTTCTGTAAGGACTTGTAACTCTTTAGCCATGTTCTCCTGTAATTCTTTAAGTGAGTTATTAAAGTCCTTCTTGATGTCCTCTACCATCATCATGAGATATGCTTTTAGATCCGTGTCTAGCTTTTCCAGTGTGTTGGGGTGCCATGGACTGGGCGAAGTGGGAGTGCTGGGTTCTGATGATGGTGAGTGGTCTTGGTTTCTGTTAGTAAGATTATTACGTTTACCTTTCGCCATCTGGTAATCTCTGGGGTTAGTTGTTATAGTTGTCACTGTTTAAAGATTGGAGCAGACTCTGTGTTCCACTCACCCGAAGTCTCAAAATCCTGTGGCGGGTGTCGTGGGTAGCTGGCAGGTGTCAGCCGACCCTGTGCTCTAGCTACCCCAGTGCTGGTCCGGCCGGAAGAGGCCTGTGGCCCTACTCAGGCCAGTTTTCTGCTTCCCTAACTAATGAAGTCTCAGGTCCTGCGCGCAATTGGATTGGAGCAGAAGCTGTGTTCCACTCACCAGAAGTCTTAAGATCCTATGGCAGGTGTTGTGGGTAGCTGGCGAGTGTCAGCCGACCCTGCGCTCAAGCTACCCCGGTGCTGTTCAGGCCGGAAGAGGCCTGTGGCCCTACTCAGGCCGGTTTTCTGCTTCCCTAACTAATGCAGTCTCAGGTCCCGTGCACCTATTTTTAGTTTTTCAAGACAAGCTTTCTCTGAATAGCCCTGCCTATCCTAGCACTCAGTATTTAGATTAGGCTGGCTTTGAACTCACAAACATCCTATTGACTCTGGCCCCTGAGTACTGTGATTAAAGAATCAGGCTACCATGCTTGGCTATTTCATTTATCTATTGTCTTTATTATCTATCTAGCTCTGTCTTCTCTTTTATTATCTCTTCATCTGCCGGTCATGTATCTTATTATTCCCTATCATCTATAGATAGTATCGTATCTGTCATCCATCTCTCTTCTATTGTCTTTTACCTATCACCTATATCATTATTTTCTATCATCTTGTCTATCAATCTAGGTAGAGAGCTATCTATCTATCTATCTATCTATCTATCTATCTATCTATCTATGTATAATTTATCTATGAATCTATCTACCTGGTCATCTGTCTTCTATTATCCACCACTATCATCTATAATCTATATTTGTCAACCATTATCTACTTTCCTATTTTGTGGTATTGGGTATGAAACCAGGGTTTCCTGGGTAAATTTATTTATTTATTCATCTATCTCTTTCCATATATGAACTTGACATAAGCTGGTAGAGTGAACCATAATTTTTAAGAAATGCCTCCACAAAAGTAATCTGTAGGCAAGATTGTAGGGCATTTTCTTAATTAGTGACTATTAATGTTAGGCCCTACCCATTTGTGCACCTCTGGGTGTTGGAGACCATACCATGAGAAAGCAAGCTTTTTACTCTCTCCCACCCTGACAAGCCAAATGGCCTTGTGCTAAGGAGCCAGTCGTCACTCCCTTCTCCCTGATGTCTTCCTGGCACCTGAGGCTGTTAAAGCTGAATTATACTCCCCTCTTCCTTATCTCTTCCTGACTCTCATGACATCCAAGGACATGAGTTACACACTGAGCCTGGCCTGACACCCAAGGCTGTTAAGGAGGGTCTATATTCTGGAGATAAGATGCAGAGTGCCCACCGCCTGGCACCTGACTTCGGCCCTCGTGTCCCCTGATGCCCACTTCTTTGTTCTTAGTTAATTCCCCCTCAACCCCTCCCTATTCCCCTTGATGTATGCTTTAAAACCTGCCATTTCAGCCTCATGAACTGAGACCTTAATAGGACCCTCTACTTGGTCTCCAGCTTCTTTTTCTCTTCCTCCTATTTTCTCCCAGGTTTGCGTTCCCCCTCTCACCCATGATTAACTGAGTCACGAGGGACAGGATAAGTGGCGCCCGAAGTGAAGGTGAGGTCTGGATCGTATTTCCTTCAGTGGAAGTCCCAGAGAAGTTTATCTAGTCCCCAAGAAAATAGAAGTAGTGAAGGACCGCTTCCACCGCTCACAGGAGTAAGAAGTCCTTGGTGAGTTGAATCATCTCCATTTCAGGAAATGGGAAATAAGCTATCTAAAGAGGCAGCCTTTATAAGTGGCTTAAAGATAGCTCTCAGGGAAAGAGGAGTTAGAGTTAAAAAGAAAGATTTGATAAACTTATTTATTTTCATAGACCAGGCATGTCCATGGTTTATTATAGATGGAGCAGAGATACACTGTAAAAAAATGGCCAAAGATAGGTAGAGATTTAAATGATAAACTAGCTAATGAGTGTCCCAATGTGGTTCCTGCAACCGTCTTTTCTTATTGAGGAGTAACTATCAGAAGCTGCCACTGTGTCTCCTCTCCCTTCTCTGGCAGAATTCCCAGAAGAAGGAGATAAAGAATTAGAGTCTGAACATGAGAGAGAGAGAAAATAAGTTTCAGAAAAGCAGTTATCCCCTGTTTGGTTCCTTTTAGCAAAAAAGAGGAAAAATGAAAATAAGCTATTTCAGAGTTCTCCTAGGGACAGAAGGAAAACGGGAGACGTCCTGCTTCCTCTCTGGCTCCTATGGAGGTATTCTTAGTTCTGGTTAGGATATCTGGGTACCTGTGAGACATTAAGTTCTATTCACTCTCTGTCTATTGTCTGTCCTTGGTGTACCATTTGTCCATATGTCTTTCTATTTATGTTTGTTTTTGTTTTGTTGTTTGAATGATTGTTGTTCTGTGTTTCATGTTGAAAAATATAAATGGTTAAAACTTTATCTGCTGACTGTCCATCCTTTGATTTAGTTCAACTTGTTTAAAAAAGCAGTCTCAATTTGCACAGCAGAAACTGATAAGTTATGCTGCAGCGTGGCTGGGAGTCAAGTACAGCTGGAAAAGCCCTGCTGGGAGCCGATGGCAAAAGGAGCTCTTAAAGGGGCAGGCAGCCTTTTGCTTGCAACAGAAAGTTAGCTTAAAATTGGTAACTCAGGGTTGGAGTCATTCTAAACAACATGCAGCATGAACGAACCCAGGAAAACAGGTCTTTAAAGATACTTCAAAATAGGGATAATCTTTGGCCCAGAACTCTGGCAGAGTGCTCAGATTGAGAAAAGGTTGCATTTGGGTTGATGCTGATCTCAGAGGCGATCAGCCTCAGGAGGCTTGTGTGGCACTTCTTTAGTTTTGCAAACCATGACTAGGGAAACCTCAGACTCTCCCTCCCTTCCTTTTAGCTAAAAGAGCCTTGTTGCAGACCTAGCCAGATGTTGTTCTAAATAAAGTTTAAATTCAAAGTTTATAAAACTCAATCAAGCTGTGGAATTTATCAAGACATTGTGATTTGACTTGCCTACTTTATATAAAGTTAAAGTGTACAGAGTTTGCTTATAAGTATATGTATATTGTTTCCTAAGTGAAAAGTATTTTAGTTACTTATGCTTTTAAGGGGAAATTAACTTTAAATCCTTGCTCTCACACAATGAGCTTTTAACTTCTGGGGGGTAGCTGTTACTCCAGATAAGATTCAGAGGCGATATCTTTTAATACTTAGGATTTTTAGCTATATTAGAAAATCGTGGTACAGAAAAGCTAAGAAGAAAAAAATTGATTTGCTTCAAAATTTTATTTTCAAAAGCTTCCAGGAGATGTTAATTGGCTAAGACCTCACTTTGAGGCCTTAAAGCGACTTAAATGTTTGTTAGGTGTTATCTAGTGGGATTCAAAATTACTGGCGAGAAACAAGAAGGTTTCACAGAAAGCAGAAGAAACTTCTGTGATCAATTGTTATCAATTATAATCAATGGTAATTAAATATTACCTGCTCATTTTATTTATGTGCCCACAACCAATCTTTGGCAAGAGAAAACATTGTTGTAAAATCATCCTTCTTCATTTCAAAGTAAAGTTTTAACAACCTATAAAGCCACGGTGGTGATAATAAAGAATTGTAAGATAAATTCATATATTTTTGAAAAACTATAAGAAAAATTGTGTCTTAAGAACCTGACTAAGTGTCTGTTCCTTGTTCGAAATAGCCATTAATTTGGTTATTACAGAATATTGATGTTTGATCTATTGCATACCATCATATTAAACAAAATTGATAATCATTATCCTAAGATAGTTAAAAATTGTTTTTATGCCTGCTTCTATAGCTTCTATAAATTCATGCATGCATGCATGCATGCATCCCATTTACTGTGTTTAAAAACAGCCCTTCTATGGGAGAAAAGTATATGTGAATTGGATCACACACTTATTCTTCTGAGTTTCCTCCTGTTTCAGCACAGATAATTAAATTGTGTGCTGTAGATGGTGTTGTAAAATGTTGAACAATCAAACTTTAAGTTGTATATTAATAGTCAATATTATATCTCAGAGCTTACAATTGCTTAATAATTGTTCATCCCTCAAACGCTATTAATTCTCAAGCTTGCAATTGCTTATGAAACTTATAAGAAAAAATACTGTTCCTTTAAGAAGACTGTTTTAGGTCAGTTAAGAAATTGTCCTGGGTTGCCTGGAAAAGACCCCTAGGATTTGCTTTTGTGTTATAGAGGTTTACATAAAGCTTTAACTGATAAAGATTACAGATAGCTCCTGAAAGAATACAAACTCAAGATCCTTATAATTATTTGGGTTTTAGACTTACTGAACAAGCTTTTTTTCGCTAGAAGTTAGTTATTCGCAGAGACAACTTAAGGACTTTCTCTTATTTCTGATTAATAAATAAATAAATTTTACACATGTGACTATAATAACTTTTCAAGCATTCTAGTTTCAATCTCTCTTCAAGAGAAACAATTGAAAGTGTAATTAGTCACTGCCCATATTATATTAAAACTGACTATAAGTCAAGTGTTTGAGATGATTTGTCAACAATTTAATAATTCTCAAAGACAAGGTATTGTGGAACTTTAAAAACTCTATCTTCTTAAAAACAAAAAAGGGGAGAAATTATACCCCCGTGCACATTATTTAAATCATACTTTTATTTTTAAGAATTTTGAAATTTGAATGTCTAAGAACTTAATAAATGCCTCCTAGTATCCTAAAACTAGACATAATTATGTCTAGGAGAAATGAAAAGGATGCATTTATTGACACATGGCATGAACCTGAATAGAAAGTTAATATGGGGAAAGGGGGGTGGTGTTTCTGTTTTTTTTTTTTCCACAGAATGCTACAGAAGCATGCTAGCTTCCAGAATGATTCGTGTGACAGACTGACCTGTGAGTTCATGAGTGCCCTGACAGTGATGACAAGAAAACTGTGTTGAGTGTCCAGAGAAAGAGTAATCAGGGAGAGCATCTACTTGCAAACAAGATGAAGAAACTTCCCATCTCTGCCATGGGCAAGGAGAGCCAACCTTCTGTCAATTTGAGGACAAATATGATGACCCCTGAGGCAGAGGGACTGCTACAGTGTATTTAACAAGATCTCATCAGATACACTGTTTTTGGCCATTCAGACCAACTCCCCTATAGCTGTGAAAGCTTTTGTACCTTACCTATATGCTATATTGTTAGATAATTTTAAGAGTTAAGATCACCAATCTTGACAAGTCTTTTCATATTCACTGTAATTGTTGTCAATTAACTAATTGTGTAGATCCTAATTTAGATAAGGAATCTGCTGTTATGATTTCATTATAGAGACCTGCTTATGTTTTGTGGCCTGTTAGAATTAGGAAATGATCTTTGGTTTAAAAATCTGGGAATGATAACTTGGAAAATGTCAAATGAGCAATTTTTAGATTTACTGCTTTAATTGCAATTTTAACTTCAATATCTACTACAGCTTTAAATCAACAGCTGCATACTGTTCATTTTGTTAATTATATGCATAAGAATATTAGTAACTTATTGTAGATAAAAAATTGGAGGCAAAGGTTAATGTCTTAGAAGTAATGGTCTCAACAATAAGGCAGGATATAACAAATATTAAGGCTACAAAGACAGAAATTTCAGATATTAAAAGAATGTTGTTTTTATTCTGATATGACTGGCTTAGTTCAAGATAGCATAGACAGTTAGAACTAGTTTAGAAGAGCGAAAACGTAACAGAGAGAAACAAGAATATTGGTATCAAAATTGGTTTTCTACTTTATGCAAGCCAGTTGCAGTTCACTACCATCAACTGGATATCAAAGACTCAGACGAAGATGATCTTCCTCCCACCAGTGAAGAAAAAGCAACTACTGGTCTCCGGTTTTCCACCCTTGCTGCTAATTCAGGGTCCCCTTGGTTCCTCAGGCCATGGATACAATAGGGATGAAGAAGGGTGACCTCCAGTACCTAATATAGCCTAAGAGCCACAAAGTTTGGTGTTACAATTGGCATAATTCTTGTAGAGGCCTTGCTGAATCTGAGGTTGACAATTCTCCTTTGGGAGCTGCACAGGACTCAGAACTGTACATGCTGGTTCGTGATAATATGAATTCAGTATGGGTACCAGCGTGGGTATGAGGCTAAGCACTGCAGGGGAAGGTCCAATTTGGCCGTTTCTGAGTTCCCTGAGAGACACACCCCGTTTGCACGGAGGTTGGCATCTAGTTCCAGTTACAAATAAAGAATCTTTCTAAGGCTCTGCCTCCCCTCCCCAAACGATACCAAGAGCCATAAGTGTGGGTCGTGACAGCACCCATGGGAGGAATCGGGTCAATGCTCCCCCAGCAATGGTTAATGCCCACTCATCCAAGGATGAGAAGATCATTTGATCACCTCAGTTAAGTGTGGCCTTATTACATTTAATTGAAAAGGGGGAGATGTTGGAGACCATACCGTGAGAAAGCGAGCTTTTCACAGTCGCCTACCCTGACAAGACAAATGGCCTTGTGCTAAGGAGACAGTCATCACTCCCTTCTCCTTGTTCCCTTCCTGGCACCTGAGGCAGTAAAAGCTGAATTATAGTCCCCTCTTCCTTATCTCTTCCTGATTCTCATGACATCCAAGGACATGAGTTACACACTGAGCCCAGCCTGACAACCAAGGCTCTTAAGGAGGGTCTATGTTCTGGAGATAAGACGCAGAGTGCCCACCGCCTGGCGCCTGACTTCGGTCCTCGTATCCCCCGATGCCCACTTCTTTGTTCTTTGTTAATTCCCCCTCAACCCCTCCCTATTCCCCTCGATGTATGCTTTAAAACACTGCGTTTCAGCCTAACAAACTGAGACCTTAATAGGACCCTCTACTTGGTCTCCAGCTCCTTTTTCTCTTCCTCCCATTTTCTCCCAGGTTTGCAGTCCCCCTCGCACCCAGGAATAACTGAGTCCCGAGGGACGGGATGTCTGGGCAGGTGGTCCTGGAATGTAGAAGTAGGCCGAGCAACTCATGAGGAACAAGCCAGTACATAGCCCTTCTCACTGGCCTCTGCTTCAGTACCTGCCCTGAGTTCCTGCCCCTACTTTCTTTTATAAGGAACAGTGATGTGAAAGCGAAAGATGGAATTAACCCTTTCCTTTTCTTCCCAATTTGCTCTTGTTCTTTGGTTTGTTAGGGGTTGTTTTGTTTGTTTTTCGAGACAGAGACCAGTTTCTCCATGTAGGCCCAGAACTCCCTCTGTAAACAAAGCTGACCTCAAACCCAGAAATCTGCCTGCCACTGACTCCCATGTGCTGGATGAAAGGTGTGTACCATCACCAGCTTTGGTCATGGTGTTTTGTCTCAGCAACAGGAACCCTAAATAAGACACAGGGTTTGTTGCATGCTAAATAGTCTACTGTTTCCACTGAACTTTACTTTGAATTTTCAGTCATTCTTAAATTTTTTAAGTTATACCCAAACCCATTTGATTTACAATTTTGATTGTGATAATATTTGTAGATGGATATACACACGTATTCATATATGTGTATATGTATATCTCCAGATATGTATTTTCTAGCTACCCAAATCATATACTTTATATAATCCATAGGCAAGTTTGTAGGGCATTTTCTTAATTAGTGAGTAATTAATTAGTGATTTATTAATTAATTAGTTAGTGATTAACATGCAGTTGACTGTGCCAGCTATTTTCAGCAAAGCTTTTAGAAAAATTTAAGATTGGTCTTGGAGGAGACACATGATGAGAATTAAGAATCCAATGAAAAGTGAGTGCATGGTCAGGAGGGGCTCTTCCAGAGCTCTGATGGTCTCTTAAAACCCAGCATCCAACAAAAAACTTGCATTCTGGGGCCTCTAGCTCATCACAATGCCCAACTTCATAGCTTGCTTGCTTAGCAGCAGGCAGGAAGGCCACCACTGCCTGGAGCCCCCTTTATCTGTAGTCCACTGTGGCTCCCACCTTTACTTCCTTGATGTGTGCTGCCAAAACACACCCATGTATAATTTGATAACGAACCCTGTCATTTTGTACAAATAACATAAGCTAATTAATTTAAAAGGTGGGTGTAATCCGACGTTCTATTACTAATAACTGCTTTACCATCTGTTTTGGCTCCATACTTAACCCATGAAATCATTTCTTTAAAAGCAGTAAAGGAATATTTGTGTGTGTGTGTGTGTGTGTGTGTGTGTGTGTGTGTGTGTAGCGTGTGGTGTATGCATGTGTGTGAGTATCTATAGTACTGTCAACATTGGATTATTGGATATCCCCTTTCATTGCTCCCCTGCCTCTTGTCTTGTTAATCTTAGACAGGGTCTCTTGCTCAACCTGATGCTCACCAATTGGCTACAGTGCTGGGCAGTGTGTCCCTGGGATTCTCCTGCCTCTGTCTATCAACAGTGGGATGAAAAGCTGCCAGACCCAGTTTGTACCCGAGTGTTAGGGGTCCCCATGCTGGAGCAGTGACCACTTTACCTGCTGAGCCATCTCCCCAGAGTCACGTCTCCTTTATTTTTAATGTGAAAGGACAGTTGTGTTAGTTGCAGACATGAAAAACCACACTCTAGAAGGTTCTAGGGCCCTGTGCAATCAGTGCCTGCCAATGTCTGCAGCACTGGCTTTCTTTTCCTTTGAGGGCAGGGCTCTAACCCAGGTAAGGCCTTCTTTCTCACAGCCTACAAATTCCCACCTCAGGGCCTTGGCTCTCTACATTCCTTTGGAGGACTCTCGCCAGCCCCTTAGGCTCAGCTGTTTCTTCTCTTAATCTCAGACTTAGCTCGAAAGTTGCTTCCTCTAGGAAGCCTTTTCTGACTGCCACTGTTGATGTCCTGCCCCTGCCTCAGTTATTATTACGTCACCTCATTTTGTTTCTCTCAATAGGACTCACAGGAGGACTGGAGATGTAACTCAGTGGTAAAGTCCTTCTCCAGCATGCACAAAACTCTGAGTTTTAACTCCAACCACCCCCACCCCCTGTACTGACCCCAGAACAAAATAAATGGTTCATAGAGTGTATTCCCACATATGAGAGGTAGAGGCAGGAGGCTCAGAAGTTCAAGGTTATCATAAGCTATGTATCAATTTAGAGGAAAACCTGGGAGACACATGAGCCTAAACACACACACACACACACACACACACACACACACACACCTTCAAAATGACACATTCATATGATAGAGACCCAAACATCTGATTTTTCTTAGATTAAATCCCAATAGTACAATAGAGTTCCCACACTTTGAAATAGTAGCCTTCTGACAAGATGAGAAAACAAAGTCCTTGTTTTTGGTGTATCCCTATGTAAGCTAGAAAAACATCTCTCAAAGTTTAAGTGCAAACGAGTTAGCTCGAGGTCTCCCTAAGTCTTGGTAGGAGTGAGTTCTGCATTTCTACCAGGCTCCCAGGCCGCTGCTGCTCTCCAGACAACAGTTGTCACACCACAGATTGAGACAGGAGTTCCTTTATTCATATGGAACTGTGTTCATGGCTGTCGGACTCAATATTTGGCCAAAAACCAATCACTTCACATATCAGTGAGGATGGAGACAGGCAGAGAAATGGGTGGTAGGCGTCTCGCTGTGCACTAAGATCTATTAGTATTATTCTTATTAATAATAGTTCTTTTTTCTACAGTCCAGTCATTATCCCACTCCTGGTCTAACCTCCGGCAGTTTCTCATCCCTTTCCTCTTCCAGTCTCCAAGACAATGTCCCTCCCCTCTACCCCCATGCACCAAGACCTTAGTGCTGTGCTCTGTTCTGTTTCTTTTCTGCTGCCTCACAGATTCTGTCTAAAGCTTCAAGGAAGGAGAGTAGCCAAGACCACCAATTTTGCCCAGGCAGGCTGAGAAAAATTGAAAAGAGCTGGACCCTCAGGCTCAGGTTTGGGGTTGATTCTGAAAGATGACCAAGACACTTCCCAAGCAGTCAAGAAAAAGAAAGTGTTCCAGGCCAAGGATTTGGTGCGAGGGTATGAAGGTGTGTGAAGATGAGGAAGCTCACGACAAAGTTCCAGGGTCAAAAGCTAGCTAGCCTGTCCTACAGGAAGCCAATGAGGAGCAGAGCTGCTCTCAGTGGGGAGACACAGAGGGGCACTCTGAGCTGCAGGGAAGGGCAGCTTGAAGTCTCAAGGATGTGGCTGATACTCTCTGCTGAGCAGGTCTAGTGTACTGCAGATGCTTTAGTGTGGGGCTCTTGGGGGAGTGTTGCAACTTCTCAACTCTCTACATGTGAATGAATGGTGTGGTCGAGAAAGTTTCTCAGACTGGGCATGGTGGCACATGCCTTTAATCCCAGCACTCGGGAGGCAGAGGCAGGTGGATTTCTGTGTTTGAGGCCAGCCTGGTCTACAAAGTGAGTTCCAGGACAGCCAGGGCTATACAGAAAAACCCTGTCTCAAAAAAAACAAAAAACAAAAAAACAAATAAACAAAAAAACAAACAAACAAAAAACAAACGAAAGTAAGAAAGAAAGAAAGAAAGAAAGAAAGAAAGAAAGAAAGAAAGAAAGAAAGAAAGAAAGAAAGAAAGAAAGAAAAGAAGAAAGAAAGATAAAGTAAGTTAGTTTCTCAGGGGAAGAGAGGTAAAGCCGGGTGACCTCTGAGGATCCAGTGACAGGTTGGAGTGTGAGTAATGGTGTGGAGTTGTGGTTCTAGATTCTCCCTGGCCTTGCCATTATGGGGGTGTGCTTGATCATCCTTGGGGTGTCCACTGCATACATGCACAATTTCACCAACAGGGGCAAGGAAACAGCTGCTCAAGTTCAGCCCCAAGGGCCTGGAGAACATTGACTAAGGAAGTGTTTTCTAGGCTGATGAGAAAAATCACTCAGCTGTGGTCATCTGTTCCTGTTAGAAGGCTATGCAGCATATTATATACTATGCACATATTATGAAATGTGTAATAAAAAAAGTTTCCCAGTCATTCATGGCTGAGTCCCACAGAACCTGTCGAAGCTATTCTTAGTGGAAGGCCCCTACACATGCAGGCAGGGTTTGGAGGTCCTTAGAGGTCAGAGGGTAGCTGGGAGAAGGGTTGGGGGAAGGGCTAGAGTAGAATCAAGAGCTTCACTTTTATTTCATAGACAATAGGAAAACACTGGTGAAATGCCTGCCCCATCTAAAGGAGAGGGAGGGAAACCTATGAATGCATCCACACGCTGAAGGAAGAGGGATTTTTTTATTTGTTTGTTTTGTTGTCTAGAAATAGGATCTCACTATGTCTGACTTCTAATCAGCTCTGCAGCCCGGAATTTGTAGCTTCAAATTCCTAAGCTTCCCACTCAGCCTCACCAGTGCTGGGATCACAGGCACGCACCACCACACCCAGCTATGAAGAGAGTGCTGTGATCTAAGAAAAAAATAAAGTATGCAAGCACTCTTTAAAAGCTTTAGCAAAAGCTCTCTGCATATGGAGTGCTAATTAAACTCTTATTTCTTTTGGTTTGTTTTGCTTTCCCATGAAAACAAACCCCGCCCTTTTCTGGCACTTGTTTGTATTATTCTAAGTGCTTGAAAACAACAAATGGCATTCCCTTAATTGCTGAAAGACAAATAATATTTTTAACACTCATTGCATTTGCTTGCATTTCAGCATATCAGGGCTTTAATCCTATATGTATTTAATTCCAGGAGCATCAATCAGAGTTGGGAGGGCCACTGTTCTGCCCGTTGGCAGGAAAGATAGAAATGTATTCAAAGTGGGCTAGTAAATACTGAAAGGCTAGTCTCTGAAAATAGATGTGTGTGTATATCCATAAATACACTTATTTTATGTTTGCTGACTTACAGACTGGACAGCACACAGCCTGCAAAGGATTCAGAGATATCCACTACTCTATGTAGCTAATTGATTCTCATACATGCTCCCATTGATTTTTGCCAAGTGGTTACATCAATACCCAGTCTGCAGTTTAAACATGCCTGGACAAAATAAGACGTAGAAGAAATGCTTATTATCCAGCTCAGTCAGCAAAGAAGTAGCTGCTGTCATTGACAGGTGAGTCTCTTTCCGACATCAATGTCAGTTGGCATTTGTTTATGTTAATGAGCAAGCAAGGCTGGTAAAGATGTCTGGTGTAACTTCATCTGCCCATGACACCTGTGGCCTCCTTGATATAACAGAGAGGATTGGCAGCGTTTTCCCTCAAACCTCTTTGCTACTCACAATGCGGTGGCTCAGATGTGCCTGCCTGTGAATATAATCCTCAACAAAGTCCCACCACTCCCCTGCCTTGTTTGGCTTAGACAATCAGTTAAGTAAGAAGTCCAGTCATGGTCAGCCGCTGCCCATTTCTCTGGTGTAAATACTCCTATGAAGCAATTTCAAGCTGCCAGACTATGGAACTGGGAAGAGATGCACAGTGACATACCACCATGTAGTATTTCTACCACACACACAAGTTCCCAAACCCAGCTTTCCTGACTGTGTGGCACAGCTCACCTGACTAGCCCCCACAGACTCCAGTTTAAGGCTCCTTTATCTAGGACTGTCTACTTTATTTCAGCACGGAGAGTCTACAGACTTTATTAAAATGACAAAATGAACAGTCTTTGTGTTCTGTTCTGTAAAATAAGCTGAGGATAGATCTGCTTGTCATTCATTTTCTAAAGTCAGTCATAAAGGTGACCCAGAAAACACACATTTTCAAATTTTGAGGCCTAAACTGGGCATGGTGGCACTTACTTTTAATCCCAGAACTCAGGAATGCAGAGGCAGGCAAATATCTGTGAGTTTGAAGCCGGCCTTGTCTACAAGAAAATTCCAGGCTATCCAGGCTACAAAGTAGATCCTGTCTCAAAAAATAAGAACAAACACAAGTGTCTGGGCCCAAGGATGAGCTTCCTAAGGTATTTTTTTCTTTTCCATTTTATTTCCCATGTTGGGCTTATAATGTCCCTCACATTCTCTTCTTTTCAGACCCACAAAAGGTTTTTGTAAAGTTTCTCTAGGCTGTGTTGTTGGCAGCAGCAGTAACCATGCCTCTTGCCTAGGGAGTTAGAGGGTGTGATTTTTGACTAGTGTCTTCAGAACCTCTGAGTTTTTAAAATACAACTGAGGCTCTGATCTGATAAATGGTTGCTCTATGATGTGTTCTGACATGGGGTCTGGTTTTGGGGATCTGTTACTTTGGCACTATTCTTTTTTGCCTCTTAATGTACTATATCTCAGCCTTATTTGAAATACAGAAGTCTAATTGAAGAATAGTCCTAGGAAGATACATAAAATGATTTGTTTTATAATTCATCCCCCATGTCCAGTTTGGTTAGCTTGTTATGCAATATAAGTGAAATATCAGGTTTTTTTTCTCCTGTGCCCTTTTTTATCATTAAAATGAACACAAAATGTGAAAAAACCCATAAAATAAAATACAGCTGAGAATTCCTGAATGAGATATAGATGAAAATGTCCTAATTCAGATGATTTATTGGCTCAGTTGTGTCTGTGATCAGTCAGCTGTGGGTAGGAGTTCTCTCTGAGAACCATCTCTACCTCTGGTTCTCTTGGGTATCCCCCACTTCCCACAGCACATCAGTGCATTCTATGATTTTCTCAGGGTGAAGCCTGGCCTAGTACCCTAAAACTGTCTTCAGGTAACTGGGAGTGTCCCTAATTGTACAAGCTTAGGAAATAGGATGCTTAATAGGGGTTGGAGTATTCTTCCAAGTCAAAGGTCATGGGTTTGAATTCCCATTAGGCTCTTACTATGGTCAACTCCCTATGCAAAACACCTGCCTTTACCCTTTACCCCTGGCTTCTTAAGGCTGTGAGAAGGAGCACAAGACAGAACATGGTCCCTGTCATTGCATCCCCAACTAACTGTCCATACATCTTGTCCTGCTAAAGTGCCCTGGAGGATTTCACTGTCTTGTAGGGGGCAAGCTATCCACACTGTCTCACTGGCACTTTCCTGAGGTTCTGGTGGGGAATTCAGGGGGTTCTGAGGCTAATGGTGGGATTGGGGAGCAAAAGGGTGGGCTCCCTTCCAGTCGGGAAGCCAGTATCCCCGGTTCCACTCTACGCCCTCTGGGCAATGTTGCTAGAGGTCATGGAGGGTGCGGGGTGGGAGTTGTGCACCCGCCCTGGAACCCCAGCACGCCCAGAAGGCAGATGCAAAGCAGCAGCCCACAGCCGCTGACAGGCCCTGATCGCACATAGCCCTCCTTGCTGAGGCCTCCGCTTCCTGGCGGCACGGTAGCGGCGGGCGCCCCGATTGGCGGCCAAGCCTGCGCCCCGCCCCGCCGGGCGGGCCTCCGCGCCCTCCCCAGCCGGGCCCTCCCCTTCCGCGGGATGTGTCCGGGACAGCGGCTTGGTGGCGCTTCCTTCCCTGACTGTGCGCGCCCGCGTTTGGGCTCCTTTGGGAGGACTCGGAAGCTGCGGCTCCCAGAGCACAGCGGGCAGAGCTGCGGGCTGCGCGCGCCCCTGCTGCCACCGGGCCTCCCGCGGTGGCTCCCGCGCCCCGCGGCGACTTCCGCACCCACGCTTCCCTTTGTTCAAGTCCCCGAGCGGCGGCGGGGTCGGAGCCCGCGCCATGGGCGACTGAGGCGGCCGCAGTCCGCGCCCCGGCGCCCTGGCGATGCCGGACCAGATCTCCGTGTCGGAATTCGTGGCCGAGACCCTTGAGGACTACAAGGCGCCCACGGCCTCTAGCTTCACCACGCGCACGGCCCAGTGCGGGAACACCGTGGTGGCCATCGAGGAGGTGAGCGGTAGCGTAGCCCGCGCCAGGCGGGAGGCTAAGGTCGCGGGGATCTCGCTGCGTCCTAGGGACCCGCTAGGCTTCCGCGCCTGGTGCCCGATACCCAGTGCTCTCCGCCTGCGCCCACACCCGGGAAAAGGTTCTGGTCCCCCAAAGCCGGACGCAGCCGGACCAGCAGTGCCCGACACAGAAGCCCTTTGTTCCCTGCTCTAGGGAGAGGCTGCTTGGCCACCTTGGGCCTTTTTTTGGGAACGCTCCTGTCTGTTCCCATTTCCCTCGCAGGGTTTCAGGTTCTTTGCTCCCATCCTCGGAGAGGTCAATTTCGGCTGCAGAGTCTGTGGCAGCTTCAAGCCGGGGAACCCTGCGAGCTCTGTGGCCCCCGAGTGATGGCTCTCCCTGAGTAGTCCTCTCCAACTTGTTCCGGAAGTAGCCCGGCGGGGGCAGCTGTGGCTTCTGAGCCAATATGTAGAGCAGATTCAGGGACCCCTTATCTCAATTCCCACTACGTGCCACAGAGCAGCGCTGTGGGATGTGGAGAATGGTCTCTTTGAGGTCCAAAAGGTCTTTGGTGGCCGCTTCTGGGCCACCTGTGTGGTGCCTGTTGACAGTATGATCAGCTCCTGTGCCCTTAACCTGGAAAGGGCCTGCATAGTCATTGTATTGAGTGGCTAAGCCGCGAGCTCTCCAGATCCTGGGGAAGAGGGACTGCGAGAAGGAAGCAGTTTGGGTTGAAAATTGAAGCAGGCTTGGAAGAGGCTGTGTGAGTCCAGAGACCACGGCTGTCCATAGCTTGGGAAAGCCTCACTTACATCATTTTCTTTACCTCCCCAACAGAATTTAGAGTTTCGTGTTTTCAGCTCTGTAGGCTTTGTTCGTCCAGCTGGACTCACAAAAGGTAGCTGGAGAAGGAGACACACATGTGTAGCAGTAGTGAACCGATGACTACATTTCTTTTGCTCAGAATTTTAAGATCAAGGTAGACATTTTAAAATACTCTTGCCAGAGGTTGGTGTTCGGAGAGCTTTTAAATTAAGCTATGTCATTACATCCTTTCCCGTTGGTTGAACAAAGCATTCGCTATTAGGCTTTGGCTGGGCGGGGAGTGGGGTGGGGGACTAGTCTATTATTCTTTCGTGTAAAATATTTGTCTTTGTAGACCTACACAGTCAGGAAATGAAAAATACAAGGTTCAGCATCCTGCTCTTGGAAGTGAGCTAGGGTATCCGTTCTTCTCCTTCACCCTAGTCCCCTTTCTTTTCTCTCTCCTGTCTTCCCAAAGATCTGCTTGTAAATCTTTTGTAGTGAGTTCAGTGAGAGCAGATTGCTTTAGTCCACTTTTGTCAGCCTGGCCTTTAGGTGCCACTGATGCCTTTAATCAGGCAGGTGGGGGATGAGGGGGATGAGAGCCCCTCCCCCATGAGGGCCTTGAAAAGCACTAGGAAGATAGTCACAGTGTTTTGAAAATACATCATTAATGCTTATGATAATAATTACATCCAAAAAGGTAGGATTCCCTCTGTGGGAAGGACACTTGTGTGTGATGTCCTTAAAAGAAAGCCCATGTTTATAAAGCTAGGACACTTCTCTCATTGTATTGAATCAGTTAGGTATCAGTAATACTGGCAGATGTTGGAAAGCCAGGAAAATACGAGTTGCAATTAAAGTAGGCATGGCCTCTCTCTGATTAATTTTAGTTTATGTTGGATGAACCCTAAGCTGCTTTTCCATGCAGTGCAGGAGATTACCCAAGAGCTCAGTTACTGAGTAGATTAAAGAGAGACTGGATTTGGTCTTTCTATCAAATAGCAGGCTGCCTTCATTCAGCCTCCAAAGCAGAAAGTGGATTTGAGTTGGAAACAGGAAAAACCTGAACTCCTTGCAGGCTCATCTCATTTTAAGTGAGGCCAGCATCCACTCTAAGATAATAGTGTGTATGAACTGATTCGAAGGGTGAAAGGACTCAGTGTGGATTACTTAAAATAATGCTTTCTTTCTCCTCCTACATAATTTAATGTTTACTTCCAAAACAAAAAGTTGTTCTCTGTCTAGTGTAATAACACACCATGTTTACAATACTTGGACTTTAAGCAAATGTTTTTTTATGGTCAGATGAGACATTAGGGTAGGTTTTGTGACATACAAAAAGTTACGCATTTCATAGAAATACAACTAAAAAAATAAGTCCCGGGTCTTCTACTTAAATGAGTTATGGAATAGGTAAACTTATCTGATTAACTTTGGCAAACCTGATTGCTCCCAATGGAGAATATGTCTAGCTGTTGTCATTTTTTGACTGACATATAGAGAACAGGAACACTGGGACTGCTTACATGTGATCAGACCATCTATGGTGATGATATAGAGAACAGGAAGACTGGGAATGCTTACATGTGATCAGAGCATCTATGGCGATGATATAGAGAACAGGAACACTGGGACTGCTTACATGTGGTCAGGGATGTGGATGAAAGGGCCTTGAATGGAAGCCTGGTGTAAGAGGTTCCAAGGTGGTTTAATCCAGTCTTCCATATCTGTGTCCCTACCTTAGAGAAATATTTATCCACTCTTTGGCTGGTGATCAACTAGGCCTTTGGTGGAATTTTCCTATCCATCCAGGCTGCAGAAGGCTCCTTAGGCCAAGAATTTACCGAGGCCTTTCATGGTGGGGAACTGCACTTTTGGCTTTTGGTCAGCATTGTAGCCCAAGAATGAAGTCAGCTCTTTGCTAACATTACTCTGTCTCAGATGCTTTGTGGCGACATGGGTTGGTGGCCACTCTGTTGTGTGATGTAGATTCAGGACTTTGTTCTCCATACTTGCAGGAAGTCCTGTTGATGAGCACAGTTTTAGGCCTTTGCAACTGCAAAATGCTTCACTTGACAACACCAGTCAGTGTGGTGTGGAACTTGCAGAGCCTCAGGTTCCATGGCAGAGCTGTGGAAATAGAGTGTGCATTTTAACAGCACTCTCAGGAGCAGTGTGTGCACCAGGGTTTGAAAGTACTGTTGTAGGCTGCCCTGAGTCCTGGCTGTGTTCAGAGTTGCCGGGTGGGCGAGGGGGTGTCTGTGGACTGGAAGAACCTGGTTCTGCTCTCCTGAATTCTGATCTCATATGATTTGGTTGAGGCCTGGAGCTTTTATATTTGTAAAAGGCTCTTCCCTAGTTGATAATCACTGATAGAGAGGTGATTATGTCAGGTTGCGTGACAGGTAGTGATAAGACAAGGTTATGCATAACTTGGGGATAGGATGTGGTTTTGGAGGGGAGGAAACTGAAGTCAAGACAGGCATCTCTGCAGAGGTGACCTTTGAGCAGTCTGGAATGTAGAGGCTGCCTGCTTGCAAAGACCTAGGCATAGATGAATCCTGGAAAAGGGCTGAGATGTGAGTATCAGGGCAGACAGAAGGCCTGTGATCAGAGGTGAGGGAGAGCAGCGGGGCCTGTGTGGAGGGGTGGCTTAGGTCCAGATAGCACTGGGCTTTACCTTGGGGAGAGAATTTGCACGTTGGCTGTGGAGTGGTGCAAAGCTGTTAGAGGGTTTGGTGCTCAGACTCCCATGGTCTGATTTCCTATTTAGGATTTACTTTTTATTGATTTGTATCTGTGTGTGACACTCAGAATGCAGATGTCCTTAGAGCTTATGCAGCTGGAGTTGTAGGCAGCTGTGAATTGCTTGGTTGTGGGTGCTGGGAATGAAACTTGGTACCTCCTGAAGAGCAGGAAGTTCTCTTACAATAAACCATTTCTCCAGTCACTGCTTCACAGTTTAAAGACATTTCAGTGCTTGTTCCTAGGCCTAGGAGAAAAGTGGGGAGACCAGCAAAGGAGTAGGGGTTCATTTGGATGCTGCGGTGGTGGCAGTGCAGAAGTGTCCTTTGAACTGGGTGTCATTCCCTGGTACTTGAAGCATGGGTCTCCTATCATCCCCAAGGTAAAAGTGGCACTGTCCAGCATGCCTTAGTGGTAGAGACCAGGTCTACTGTGAGGATTGGCTGTCTAGAGGACTTGTATTGAAAGCAGTCTTTTTGTTTTTTGTTTATTTGTTTGGTTTTGGTTTTGGGTTTTTTTTTTTTTTTGGGGTGGTGGGTGTTTTTTTTGAGACGGGGTTTCTCTGTATAGCCCTGGGTGTCCTGGAACTCACTTAGTAGACCAGTCTGGCCTCGAACCCAGGAATCCACCTGCCTCTGCCTCCTGAGTGCTGGTATTAAAGAGGTGCACCACCACACCTGGCTATAACTAGCATTTTTATGAGCTTTAATTCTATGTTAAGAAAATGTGCTTTTGCCAGTTCGTTGCCTAATACCAAATGGTCAGCACCAAAGCCAGACATATAAATAATATTATACAGATTGTGCAGGCTGTGTTTATATGTTTAGGGAATATACATATATGTATGAAATAACAAATGAAAAGAGAGGTTATGAATTTGAAAGAGAGGAAGCAGGGATATGTGGGTTGGTTTGGAGAATAGAAACGATTAGATTATATTACAATTTCAAAAAATAAAGAAAAGTAATTGTAAAGTAAGAAAGCATTAAATTATTTCTTTTTGGGAGAGGTCATGAAGAAGTATAGCAAAGTAAAAACAAAATTCGAGGCTTTTAGGCCCAGGCTTGGGAGTGTGGTCTTTGTGGCTTAGTGCTCCAGGTTCTGGTCATAAAACAGATAGCGACATTCCTCCACCCACCCAATTCCTGGGTTCAATTCAAAGAATGGCACCCTGACCATTACTGGAACCTGCAATGCAAATGTGCTATTGTTAGGGGCTCTTAGATTGTTAGGGGCTCTTAGAAACTGTCTTGAGAGATAACCTGACACTTGTGACTTTACACTTCCTTGTGACTCTTAACTGGTATTTTTGGTATTTTCCAACAACGCCCTCCCCACCTCCTTGAGTTGTGGTTTCTTCCTTTAAATACCCCCTTACTCAGCTACTCGGGGGGGGGGGGGCAAGGTCCTCTACCCCTGCGTGGTGTATGACCATGGGCCCAAGAGCGCTCTTGAATAAAAATCCTCTTGCAATTTGCAGCAAGACCGTTTCTTGTGGGTGATTTTGGGGTGTCGCCTCTCCTGAGTCAGAACTTGGGGGAGTCCTCACGTTGTGGGTCTTTCAGTCATATAGGCACCATAGAGTCATGTGACTCTGGGTTTCAGCAGTTGACAAAACAGGAGTTCTGACCACTCTGGTTGGTTCTTCTATGTCCTTTCACTGTACAGAAGTGGGTTTCCTTAGTTCAAGCTAGTGTCCATTGAGTCTCTGCAGGCCAGCTTCCATTGTTGTCAACTTAGAGGAGCCAAGACTGACAACTCCAGAGATATCAAGTGCTAACCCCTGGGGAGGCATTAGAGGCCCTTTTTTTTAGAGGCTTTTCTTTTCTTGTTTTACTTTTTAGTCAGGGCTTCAGGGTTGCCTTGAACTCTATGTACCAAATATAACTTTGGATTTCAGATCCTCCTGCCTCTACCTCCACCTTCGAAGGCTGCAATTACAGCATGTTTCATCATGTTTATTTTATGTGGTGCCAGGGATCAAACTCTGAGCCTCTTGAATGCCAGGCAAACATTCTACCAACTGAGCTGCCTCTGTAACCTCTAGAGGCGTTTACTGAGAGGCCTTCACTGCCACAGAGTGAGTTGTCTAATAATATACCTGGTCCCTTAGGGCTGTGGGTTCCAGAAAACCATCTGGGTTGTGTACATAAAGGTCTCATAGTGAATGGATTGAGGCTGGGTCTTCGAGGCCAGGAGATCTGTGTGTGGTGGCTGCTGCTTCTTAGAGGGGCACAAGCTAAACCATGCCAATTGAGGTAACTGTTAGGGACAAACCTTCCACCTAGGGCTGTCCTAATCATCAGGATCCATTCTTCTCAGATCAAAGAAAAAGTCTCCAAAACTAATACCCACAGGAACATGGCAAAAGAGGGAGTACAAATTGCATCAGAGGACACATTTGGTAAAACACTTGTTTTCTGGATATAATGTGACCATTGCACCCTGGGCAGTGCCATTCCATTTATATGCACAAGATCCAGCCTAACAGATATTGAGTAATATTCCATCAGGCAGCACTAAGTGACCGTACTAATGATGGTGATGGTGATGAAGAAGAAGGAAGAGGAAGAGAAGGAAGAAGAGAAGAGGAAGAAGAGGAGGAGGAGGGGATGGAGGGGGAGGAGAAATGGGGGAACTAGGAGGAAAAAGAAGACACAATGGAGACATGAAGGTGCAAGTGTCAGAGAGGATGTAGGTAGAGGTAGGAATGAGAGATAGAAATAATCAAGATATACTGTGTGCAAATATGAAATTGTCAAAGAATAAATTAATAACAAATAAATAATAAACCTTCCAGTTCAGCTCACCCCTGCTTCCTGACCATTGCCTTGCCTCTAACAACCCTAACACTATGAAACCTAATCCTAACCGTAACCCTCTAATAGGCTAACCCTAAGTCTAACCCTGCTTACTGTGAGGGAAATGTGTTCATTATACCTTTTGAAGTGAGAAACCATTTCTTAATCTTGATCTTTTGAGATTGTCAGATCCACCTTCAATCTAGGCAATAGATTCTTTTGGCATCCTACATACATAAAAGACAATGAACAGGGTTGTTCTTTCATTGTTTATACTTGCCCTATTTTTGTATTTTAGAAAAGGTGATTTGCTAGTTTGAGTTTTAAAATTGGCATTGGAAAGTACTTATTTCTTCAGAATTCTGGTACATAGTGAATATCAGCTGTAATAACCTGCAACATGAGATAACCCGTCCTTGATTTTTCTAACTTCCCTTGGCTGATAGCCTTTCTATATTAGACATTAGAGAGACATTCTATTAAATTTCCTTTCTATATCCACAGAGAAATTCATTCTGATTTGAGATATGTTTATCTAGAGAACCTGTCCTAATACAACTGTGGCTTTTCTCTACTTTGCCACTGATGGCGATGTGCTGGCTACCAAGAAGGCTCAACAGTGTTTCCCTTACATTTCTGGCTTTCCTCCCAGGGTTGTTTGGTATCATCTGGTGAAAAGGAGCTGCAGTCTCCCTGAGCCCAGCACTGAGCCCCAAACAAAACTCTTGTTTCCGAAAATCCCTCTTTAATGTTCATTGCCTGGGCTCCCTCCCACTCACATTGATAACCCCACTGCACCTTGGGTAATGGGCTATGCAAGCTCTTCCTCTGGATTTCAGGAAGAAGAAGGCAAGTGCTGTGAGGCAAGCTCAGGCAAGGTCTGAAGTCAGGTCCTGGTAATGCAGGATCATTGCTCACAGAGGGCAGGAGCAGGCAGCTGACTAGCCTGAGCTGGAATGTGTTGGGAACTAAAACGGGGCCCTGGGGAAGAAAGGAAAGGGGGGAAGGCCTACACCCTGCCAGAGTTCCACCTATGATCTGGACAGAGATGTGGGAGAGCTGCCATACACTCCCCTGTCAGCCCCAGGTGTGCATCTAAGCCTTTGACCCACTAGTTGGGTCTGAACAAGGGGCAGGGTAACCCTGTGCTCACCATGCCTCGAAATCAGAGCTTCCCTGAGGTCCTCTCACAGCACCCAACAGCAGAGCTCAGAGCAGGACACAGAGAACCATTCAAGCCTCCACAGTGAACTTGGGGAAAGGCACCTGGAAGATCCCGCCTCCTTGATTGGCCAATGGGTCTCACCCTTGCTCAAGGTTAAAGTGTGCTTCAAGTCCAGGGCCAGAGCATTTCCAGATCTCAGATGTGGTTTGCACTACATTAGCATTTGAGCCTGTCCTACAAGTGGACTCTCACCCCTCCCAGCCCTGGGAGAGAACTCAACATTCATGTGGGGCATTGGGCTATGCACAGACAGGTTGGTCTCCAGTTGAGCTGAGGTCTGAACCCCAGAAGGGTGATAATTCCTTACTTGACAAGGAAGGCATTAATTCCCTCATGCTTCTGGAACTCAGGCCCCTGCCTAAATTACTGTCCCCCACCCCCACCCCAGCCACCACAAGAGAAGCCTGGCTAAAAGTCACTTAGACAATGCCCCTAGTTTCTGACCTTCAGGCTAAACTACTCCCCAGTTACCTAGCAACAGTAAAGCCCATAAAAAGGACTGTTCAGCCCCACCTATCTCTCTTGATCTCGCTCCTTTGTTCTTTTACCTCTCACTTCTCTCCTCTCTCTTCTTTCCTTTTTCTTGACTTCTCCTCTCCTCTTTCCCTCTTATTCTCTTTCTATCTAGCCTTCCCCCTTCTAGCCTTCTAGGGGGGCCTCTCTCTCTCTCTCTCTTCTACTTTCTCTCTTTCTCCGTGCCTTTCTATAATAAAGCTCTAAAACCATAGAAAGTCTCTGTTCATCAAGGCCCACTGCTCTTGGAGGAAGGGATAGGCTTTCTCCTAATGAGTTACTGTATAGGTTTTGTTAAATTTTGTTCTGTTGCAGCTTTTTCATTTTTTACTTCATATTTTTAGTGATTTGATTATTATTTGGCAAAGGGGCTTTAATAATTTCAGAATTTTTATGGTTTTATTGAAAAATTATAGACTTCGGACAGGATATTCTTCTATTTCAATCGTTTGTAATTTTCGCCTTCACGTATTTTGCAGAAGTCCCAGTTGTTTATTGCCATGAAACTTTTAGAATCCACATTTTTTTGACTGAGATATCAATTTTTTCTCTTCATCTTGAATCCCTGAGATTTTGTCTTCCTTACCTGTTCTGCGGGTGAACCTTGCTTCTGTAGTTGTCAGTGTACAGGTCCTGCTCTTAGGGACTTAGCAACTGCTTATGTCATTTCCTGCCTCCATCCCCTGTGTTTGTTATCAAGCATGCTTTATATACATCAGCCACCAGCTATAGCAGCTTTCTATTTTTGTTCCCTGTCTCTGTTCTCTGCACATTCACACTCTCTGTCATCTCTCCCCTCATGGCTCTCTTTCTTCTCCCTGTCTGTGTGCCTGTCTGCAGGTCCTCTTGTGTACTTCTATCCCTTCCCCAGGTTCTCAGTCCTCTCCCTTCCCCCAAACAACCTCTTTTGCACTTTATCTGTTGCATGCTTTAATTTCTCAGACGTGCTGTGATGGGATAGCTTGGATTTCTTGGTTGCAATTGTTTCTGGCTGTTACTCTCTATGTTGCTTTGCTGGTGTGTAGCCATCTCTGTTGGGGTGATTATTGACCTAGGTACTGGTCTCTGGGTTTGTCTTTTTGGGTGGGAGTTTTGTTTCTGGGTTACTGTTTGATGCATGTATTTGAAGAGAGTGTTCACTGACAGTTTCGTATTTTACTGACCTGTTTGGTGGGTATGGTCAACAGTGGATGCTTTGTGATATTAAAAGCTGGGAGAAGAGACAGGCAGGAACAGAAGATCTTAGTAATCCACAAGGAGACATAGTCAGGAGAGAGGTCAAGTACCCCATGGTGTTTAATACAATGTTGGAACAACTGGGAAAATTGAATCTGGGGTAAATCAATCAATCATGAAGTTTATCTATGGAAGCTTACCTTGTGCCCTTTCAGGCATGGAATGTGGTTGAACAGGGAGTATCTGCCCAAGTGGGGGCTGAGACAGAGGGATGAGGCAGGAATGGATGGGCATGTGGAGATTGTCTATGGTGTTTATAGGAGGCTTGCACAGGAGGAGAGGAAATTTCCAGTGGTATTCTGTTCCAGTGGTAAGGGCAGCTGGTATTAGTGTCTACAGTAACAGATAGTCAGGTAGTCTTTGGACAAAGTCTAGTCTACAGACAGGCATGGTTGTGGTTTACCACGAGTTTCTGTCTATAATCAGCGGGTTAGCAACAGAGAGGAGTTTGTAAATCCCAAATAGTTTGCGTTTTGAGAATGTACATTTGTACATTCCAGCAAAAATCCCATGACAAAATCCCCTTATCAACAGCCAGTTAAGGTACATCAGCAGGATCAAGCTACATAGAGATACCTAAGACCTCCTATAGTAAACAAAACCAAAAACAGCTTACCCATCATGGTTGTCATTTTTTTTTCTTTGCCCCCCTTGCTTGGTTCCTGCACATTATGCCAGACATACACTTTTTAAAATATTAACAATGCTGATTTGTATGCAAACTCCCCACTCTTGTTGTAACTACAATAAATACTCAAAACCTCTAGACTTGGTCTCTCAGTTTGTATCTAATGGTAGTTTGACTGCTGAGAGTCCTTGTTACTAAGCTCATAAAAAAGACCTCTGTGTGTTTGCATTGCAATTGGCTCTGTGCTGGTCATTGCAGTTTCTGTGAGTTGGGCATAAAACCTTGATGCTTTGACTGGAACCCCAAGACCCTCAGGACTCCCATCTGAAGGGTTGAAAGACCACTGTTAGGATGTGTCATTGCTGTTCTTTGTATCAGTGACGTGTCTGTCAGAAATGTGTCTGTGTACCTTGGTTTTTGATTTTTCTTGAGTACTCATGGAGGGAGATGAACAAAGCAAATGTGGAACTCCAATGAAGTGGAAATGCTGGAGTGTCATGGCAAGAAAGGGCTAGGAAGATGTTCCAGGTCATGGAACAGGGGTCGTGTGCCCCTGGTCTTAATTTCTTAGAAGTTACAGCAGTCTTGGAACTCTGCTCCATGGCTCACAGCTGCCATTTTCTCCTCTGTACAAGTGGTGGAATATGCTACGTAGCCTGCACCGCCCCCTTGTGGCCCTCTATTATGTGTGTGCCACTTTAGTGTTCTCTTACTGAGAGAGGAAGTGAGACTGTTTCCATCCCAATTGATATAATTACTCACCCTCCACCTTGGGTTAAGTCCTTCTTATCAAGAGGACCTGTACCCATTAAATTGACCACATTCAGGGCAAAATCAGACTCTGCAAAAAGGTGGAAAGGACAAAGACCTTCTAAACAACCCTGTTCTCAGTCTATATGTGACTCTGTAGTTTTGAACTTGGAGCTGTCAGTATACGGGAGGATGTTTTTCATCCCTTACAGCAAAATTAACATATCTTCCTTAGACCAGCAGTCTTATTTCCAGGTCTGTGGGGCAATCTGCTCCTTTATTCACCTTCTAGCTGTTTGGCCACCTCTTTGGTCTCACTGACCTGGGAATCCAGGGTTAAGGACACGTCACCACAGGGCAGTGCAGCCTCTCTTTTCCCCATTCCACTGTATCTTCCCATGCTCTGAGCAAGGAGCCCTTCCCATTTTATCCTGGCTCAGACACTACTCCAACTCCCTGATGTGGTGGCAGGGGTCCTGTAATGAGATGGTTAGATCGTTGGTTTTGGAATTTTACAACTTTCTCATTTATTATTGTCTCTGTGTCATAGTTGTTTTAACTCAACATTTCAGACTACAGTCATCTGAAGGAGCCTCAGTTGCAGGTGTGCCCTTATCAGAATGGCTGGTTTCTATGTCTCTGAGAGATAATGTTGATAATTGATATAGGAAGACTCTTCCATGAAGGGTGGCAATATTGGGAAGCAAGTGGTCGTGGGTTGGTTGAGAGAGCTAGGTGAGAATTGTAGCTCCCTGTGGCCATGTGAACTGGGTTCCCCAGAAAGGCAGCCCCGGGCTGAAAGAGATCAGAGGGCAACAAAAGAATGAGGCCAAGACAATCCTTTCTGTTCAAAGCCTCTGAAGTTTACTGAGAGTCCCTGCTTATAAAGAGGGTAGGCCCATCCTCTGACAGCCCATTCTTTGTGCCTGGAGCCAGCCCATAGGTGATCTACAGGGCTTGTCTCCAGATAGTCTCTAGGACCTTTCAGCAGGAAGCAGAGTATTGGAGAAGAGCAAATAGAGCCATCAAGGTCAGAAGGCTCTACCCTAGGTGTACTGGCTGGTTTTATGTGTCTACTTGACACAGCCGGAGTTATCACAGAGAAAGGAGCTTCAGTTGAGGAAATGCCTCCATGTTATCCAACTGTAAGGCATTTTTCCATTAGTGATCAAGGGGGAAAGCCCCTTGTGGGTGGGACCATCTCTGGGCTGGTAGTCTTGGTTCTATAAGAGAGCAGGCTGATCAAGCCAGGGGAGGCAAGCCAGTAAGTAACATCCCTCCATGGCCTCTGCATCTGCTCCTGCTTTTTGACCTGCTTGAGTTCTAGTCCTGACTTCCTTGGTGAAGAACAGCTTTATGGAAATGTAAGTCGAATAAACCCTTTCCTCCCTTACTTGCTTCTTGGTCATGATGTTTGTTTAGGAATAGAAACCCTGACTAGGACACTAGGTAATCTCCTTCTTAGTGGCAGCAAGGTCAAAGTCTGGATCATCCTGCTTCAAGGCTGAGGGAGGCTACAGAGCATGAGAGAGTGACCAAGCAAGAAAGCAAAGCAGGAAGTAGTGTTTGTCAAATGTTTTTGCCTTCATTTTCTAGCTTCAGTTTCTAGTCTGAGCTCCCAGTATGGTGGGCTGTGATCCGACAGAACCATGTAAAACAAACATTTATTACCTTCGATGCTTCTGCTCAGAGGAAACAATCACAGCAGCAGAGTTGCAAGGTAGAACAAAAAAAAATAACAATAACAGCAATTGTTTCAAAAGCCGATTTTGCTGCTGGACAGAATCTATAGTCTCTTTTGAAGGAATATGTAAAATATCAGAAATTGAGATGGCAAAAGTCATAGAAAGCTGTACATGGAGCTTAATCGGTTGTTCCCATAGGGTCTGGAAGATTGGAGTGTTGACAGTAATGCAGCCACACGAAGTTGAGGTCATAATATTTCAGTGGAAAATGGACTGAAAACTTTAGGAAGAGGTCATTTGTGTGATATATTGGTCAAAAAAAATCTTTTGTACTTGGCTTATGCCCTAAGATATTGAGTATTGAGTAAAAATTATTGCCTGATTTGTATATTTTTATTCTATTGATAAGTATTTGTCCAATCTTCCTACTTCTTTATTCATGTTACATTCATATCGGTACACCCATCACATTTCACCTACCACAGTCCCTCATCACTGACTCCCTTTTATCTCCCCAGAGAGGGTGGGAACCACTTGAGTATCCCCCATATGGCATGTCAAGTCTCTGCAGGGTTAAGTCTCTGCAGGGTTAGACACATCCTTTCCCACTGAGGTCAGACAAGGCAGCTCAGTTAGGGAAAGAGTTTGCACAGACAGGAACACCTTAAGGGATATGTCCTGCTCTGGATGGTGGGGGCCTCCGTCCCAGCCTGTGTGTGCTTTTTGGTTGGTGGCTCCATCTCTGAGAGTCTCCTAGGTTCTGGGTTATTTGACTCTGAGGGTCTTCTCATGGACTTCCTATTCTTTCAGAGGCCGTCAATTCTTTCCCCAACTCTTTTAAAATACTCCCTGAGCCCTGTCCAGTGTTAGACTGTGGGTCTTTGCACATGTTTCAGTCAGATGCTGGATGGAGATTCTCAAAGGACAGTGATGCTAAGCTACTATCTGCAAGTATAACAAATTATCCTCAGTAATGCCAGCCTTGGTGCGTCCCCTGGGATGGGTTACCAGTTGGGCAGGGTATTGTTTGGCCATTCCCTCAGTCTCTGTTTCAACTTTGTGTCCCGAGCTATTGTTCTCTCTGGCAAGAACACACTCAGATGACCGGATTCTTCTGCAGCAAAAGCTTTATTGCTTCTTCAGGAGGGAAGACCTAGATCCTGGAAAATGGTCCTGCTTATATAGCCCTCAGCGTGGCGTGTCACCACCTGATTTGTTGCTCGCCCATCACCTCATTACTGTGCACCGAGATGGACAGTGACTTGGTATGAATTCACTCTTGAACCTGTGCACAAGGCTTGCTTACTAGTTAGGCACAGCGGAAGCCAGTGCCATCTCCTAATGGCGATTGCTCACGGCTCTACACATCTCCCCCTTTTTGTTTTATTAAAATGAGGCTGGACTAGGTCCGCCTCATTCTCTACTGCTTGAGGAAATCCTGGCTGCAGGGGCCTGCTTCGAATGTCCTTGACTGAGTGACAATCTCTGGCCCAATAATATCCTTTCCCACACTTAGTACACAGTCCTGGCGCTCTCCTTTTGACAAGGGCTCTGCGGTCCTTTTTTAAGTGTCCTGGTTTGCCACAATTATAGCAGAGTTTGAGCTCAGCCGTGTCAGGGCGCTTCTGCCCTTGTAGAATGGCAGCTGCCAAACTGGCATTAGTGGCCCTCCAAGCTCACGGCAAACCTTCAACCAGTCCTGCAATTCCTTGCTCTTTCTGGGTGTAATAGCTGCTGTGCATTCCTGCGTAGCCTGTTCATAGACCAACTGTTCAATTAAAGGCATAGCTGCCTCTGGGTCTCCAAAAATTCTCCCTGCCGCTTCTGTTATTCTAGCCACAAAGTCTGAGAACGACTCCTGGGCGCCCTGAGTAATCTTTGTCAAATGTCCACTTGCCTCTCCCTTCCTAGAGAGTGCCTTCCTGCCTTAATGGCGGCAGCTGAGATCTGGGCGTACGCTCCCCAATGGTAATTTGTCTGGTTAGTAGCGTGTTGTCCCTGACCTGTAAGCAACTCAAAAGTCCCTGTTCTTTGGTCCCCTTCAACGGCGGCATTGGCCCTTGCCTGTGCTTGGCAGGAGTCTTGCCACAAAGCTTTCCATTCTAGATACCGCAAAAGGAGGGTGTCCCTTGCACCAGTGATGGTATGAAGTTCCCGGGTTCTTGGTGCCACTTGTCCCGAGCTATTGTTCTCGCAGCTCTCCACAACTTTGTGCCTACCTTACTTGCAGACAGAACAAATTTTGGGAGGAAAGATATTTGGTTTTCTTGGTGTACTGAACACTTCACTGCTGGTTCTGCCTGACTGCAAGATGTCACCTCTTCATGGTCCATAACTCAATGCTATATATCTAAACTAAGTCACCTCCCTAGCCGCATTTGTGCCCTCCCATTCATATTCTCAGGCACATTCGACAGATGCCTCTACCCTAACCCTCCCAGCATCTGCTGATTTCATTTCATTTTCCTGGCTTTCTGTCATTCTCTTGTCTCTTACCACATCTGTTCCTAACACTCCCCTCCTTTCTTGACTACCATCCCATCCAGTTTTCTCCCTTCTACCTGCTTCTTCTGTCTCTTTCATACCCCCTTCTGAGTGAGATTCAACCATGCTCATTTGTGCCTTGTCTGGTTTACTGTCTTTAGGTCTATGAAGTGCAGTGTGGGTATCCTGTACTTATGGTTATTATTCACTTGTGAGTACATACATGCATGTCCTTTTGGGCCTGAGTTACCTCATTCCAGATATTAGTTTCTAATTGTACCCATTTCTCTGCAAAATTCATGATGTCCTTGTTTTTTATATCTGAATAGCATCCCATTTTGTAAATGAAACATGTTTTTTTTGTGTCCACATTTCAGTTGAGGAACATCTGCATTCTTTCCTGTTTCTAACTGTTATAAATAAAGTGGCTATGAACTTAATGGAGAAAATGCCCTTGTGGGTATATGCCTATGAAGGTACCCTAACTGTAGCACTTCCTCCTGCTTGCTGTGTTTTAAATTAATGGAAGGAGTATTCAAAGTGTTTCCTCATCCCAGGATGGAACCTTAAACAAAAACTGCTGCAAATGTGGTCCAAGGAAGACAGGGTCTATTAATTTAGAAGCCAAACGTCACAGCATCATCCACATTGTGCCGCTTCTGTAAAATGAAAGATGAAAATAGCGTGGTCAAAGATTCTTTCTCTATGGTTTCAGTTTAGCACCATTCCAGCCATCTTTTGACAAAGTCAGGATCCCAGGGAAGACTCTGAGTTCCTTGCATTTAGGTGGTGCGGTTGATGCTTGAGTTGCATTTTGTGACCACAGGTTGTAGAGAAAACTAACACATTGAGAAATCTGCCATGGAGAGATGCTTACAGGGAGATGAAGTACCCAAACTGAGAGATGTATGAGAAGTTACAGGAAGAGCACCATCTATGCCTTTAGCAATTGAAGTCCAATGTGTTTGAGACAAAGCTATAGGATTTGGTGTTTGCCCTGCTGTTTTTCTTGCCTTGGTCCAATCTTCTCTCCCTATGTGCACATTCCTATCGATTGGAATGGGAAGGGGTATTCAGTGCCATTTTGTGTTAGAAAGATATAACTTGCTTTCTGATTTTGTAAGATGTGGCTGTCAAGATATTATCTTGAGTGTCAGCAGAGACTTTAGACATTAAACAGTGCAGGAGCCTTTCTAGATTCATCTTGGGGAAGATGAAAGTGTATATACATTCAAAATTTTCCTATTTCTTTCTTTCCTTTTTTTTTGTTTATCCTATAATTTAGATATTCATTATCACCCTGATCACTGTCCGTATTCTAGGTCCCTGCCCTCACAGACTCCCTCCTGCCAATCTTCTCTGTTTCTCCGTTAAGTGGGGTTGGGGCCCCGTATGTACCCCGTGGGCACATAGATTATAGTCTAGTTTTTAGGATGGCATATGCTCATGACATCAATACTGCCTGAGGGTTCAGGGTCATTGTATTCTGGGTGTTGATGTTTCCCCAAACTCTTGTGATTGTTTTGAAATTTTTAAATAAATATTAGTGTTTTGCCTGTGTGCGTGAATATGAATATCATGTGTGCCTCATCCTTAGTGTTGTTGGAAGGTGGATTCAGAACTCCTATTCATAAAGCCATGGGTCACGTGAATGCTAGTAATTGACCACTGTTATCTGGAAGACCAGCAACGCTTTCCTCGGCTGAGTTATCGCTCTCTCCTGCCTTATGCTGCTTTTTATGTTCAACACTTATATTAATAATATTTTCATCTGTCCATTGGTCCATTAAATGTGCCTTGATTGCTAGTAAAGTTTTACTAATGTTGCAGTTTAAAGCGGTACACTTCCTGTTTCTGCTAGATGAGTACATAAGTGCAGGGAATGTATACTTCTTTCTAGGAACTATAGTAAACAACTGAGATCTTTCTATCATTTTTGTCTCCGTGGTTGATTTTTGCAGTGGAGTAAGGGTCTTAATATGTAACCTTTGCTGCCCTGGAATGTGTTACATAGAACAGACAGGGATCCAGTTCAATGACGTATACCTGCCCGTGATTCTGGGATTAAAGACATGAACAAATACACCCTGCTTGTCCATGATTTTTCTCGTTAGTGATTCTTCTTACAATTTCGGGGATATGTGCTCAGTACTGTTGATCTATTTCACCCTACATCTCCCTCACAATTGAAATTCCTCTCGAAAGTCTTTCCCCTATTTATTTAAAATGTTCATAAGCAACACAGGTGAACCTTCAACTCAATTTCCTTTAAAATATTATGGTACTTAGGTTATAACTTCTGTGTCAGGAAGTCAGTGGAGGAAGCACCAGAATTACATGAATATATGGTCAAGGAAGCGTACATTTGCTTTACAATGATGTCAGTACCATGCTTTGTGATGTACACATGTATGGGATATTTTAGGATGCAGTGACTTATGATGATGTGCACGTGAACTTCACTGGGGAAGAGTGGAATTTGCTGGATCCTTCCCAGAAGAGTCTCTACAAAGATGTGATGCTGGAGACCTACTGGAACCTCACTGTTATAGGTATGACTGTGAATTTTCTTTTGCTTTTCAAAATAGTGGGAAGACATGTCTCTTGGTGAGTGTTGGTGCTCTGCTATTACAATTGAGAACAAGGAAGACTGAGCTGAATAAATAGTGTCCAGTGATGTAAAAATTCACAGTACCTTGAATTTTGCCTTATTTCCAATACTGTATCATTCATTATTCTGGTATTGTCTTTTAGGCTACACTTGGGAAAACCATCATATTGAAAGACATTGTCAAAGTTCAAGAAGAAATCTAAGGTAATTTTCACGTGAAAGCTTATGCAATTATGCCTCTAAGGAAATTTTACTATGATATGGAAGCTCTAAATCAAAGCAGGAGTGTAAAATGTCAATACCTGAGGTGTAACTATAATTACAATATTTTTTCAATATTTATTTATTTATTATATATAAGTACACTGTAGCTGTCCGCAGATACTCCAGAAGAGGGCATCAAATTTTGTTACAAATGGTTATGAGCCACCATGTGGTTGCTGGGATTTGAACTCAGGACCCTCGGAAGGGCAGTCTGTGCTCTTTACCACTGAGCCATCTCTCCAGCCCTAATAATACTATTCTTAAAAAAAATGTACTGCCTAGATGTAGTTATGTGATTTATTTATCAAAGCATTCCTTTTAAAAAAAAAAAGTCGAGGAAACATTGCCTTAAGGGATACCTTTATTCAATTTCTACCTCTACTAGAGCTATACTGATCTGAACAATGTGTATAGACTTACAAGACTTAGATATTGCACATCGAATAGTGATAAATATATATGCAAAACCTTCCGATAAGCAAAATATCCATGGGAAAGTTGGTGATGCTCATATTCTTATAGTGAAATTGATCATTTGTTTAGGGTACAGTTTATGAGAATCAAGAGTGTTGTCATAGGAGAAACCTTAATTCATATATTACACGTCTATGATTAACAAAAAGTCAAACAGTGTGAATGCATCTATTACTCTTCTATTAATATATATATCATGTGTCCCAATGGATAAAAGCTATTTGAGCATAGGGATATTGAAAGAAGTAATGTACCGCTTTCTATCCCAGAACTTTGAGAAAATTGTCATATTCTATCTTTGGTAGACATTCTGAATATGATAAAACTTTGCTATGAATTGGTTTTCCAATTTTACTGGGAACTTCCCAAAGCTCACACTGTAGAAAATCTTTATGGGTTGTAGGAATTTGTAAATTCTTTTGTTTGTCCTGGTTCACATTCAAATGTGGTACAATTCACGCTACAGGAAAAATTATGAAAGCAATTCCTGTTACAAAGCTATGAGTTGTTCTATTTTCCTCATATAGATGAAATACACCATATAAATATCCCGTATAAAAAGGATGTTATAAATGTTAGCCATGTAATAACCATCACAGATATCTCGAAAGATGCAAAACAATCCATAATGAGGGAGAACACCATGAACATATATAAAGTGACAAAACCAGATGATCCGGTCCATCTTTATCATTAGACCAATTTGTAAAGTTTATTCATCTTGATGGAATGATTGAATAGGGAAATTAATGTAGTAAACATATCACATGTACCAATTTTCATTGCAGGTATGTAAGTAATCATAGTGGAGAGAAACTCTATGAATGTAATGAACGTTCTAAAGCCTTTTCATGTCCCAGTCATCTTCAATGTCCTATAAGAAGACAAATTGGAGAGAAAACACATGAACATAACCAATGTGGTAAAGCCTTTTCAACACCCAGTCATCTTCAATATCATAAAAGAACCCATACTGGAGAGAAACCTTATGAATGTCATCAATGTGGTCAAGCCTTTAAAAAATGCAGTCATCTCCAATGTCATAAAAGAACCCATACTAGAAAGAAACCCTATGAATGTAATCGATGTGGGAAAGCATTTGCACTTCACAGTCATCTACAATGTCATAAAAGAACACATACTGGAGAGAAACCCTATGAATGTAATCAATGTGGTAAAGCCTTTGCACAGCTCAGTAGTCTCCAATGTCATAAAAGAACACATACTGGAGAGAAACCCTATGAATGTAATCAATGTGGTAAAGCCTTTGCACAGCTCAGTAGTCTCCAATGTCATAAAAGAACACATACTGGAGAGAAACCCTATGAATGTAATCAATGTGGTAAAGCCTTTGCACGACTCAGTAGTCTCCAATGTCATAAAAGAACACATGCTGGAGAGAAACCCTATGAATGTAATCAATGTGGTAAAGCCTTTTCACAATACAGTCCTCTCCAATGTCATAAAAGAACACATACTGGAGAGAAACCCTATGAATGTAATCAATGTGGTAAAGTTTTTACAAGTCACAGTGATCTCCAATGTCATAAAAGAACACATACTGAAGAGAAACCCTATAAATGTAATCAATGTGGTAAAGCCTTTGCACACCTCAGTAATCTCCAATGTCATAAAAGAACACATACTGGAGAGGAACCCTATGAATGTAATCAATGTGGTAAAGTCTTTACAAGTCACAGTAATCTCCAATGTCATAAAAGAACACATACTGGAGAGAAACCCTATGAATGTTATCAATGTGGTAAAGCCTTTGCACAACTCAGTCATCTCCAATATCATAAAAGAATACATACTGGAGAGAAACCCTATGAATGTAATCAATGTGGTAAAGCCTTTTCACAACACAGTATTCTCCAACGTCATCACAGAACACATACTGGAGAGAAACCCTATGAATGTAATCAATGTGGTAAAGCCTTTGCACGACTCAGTAGTCTCCAATGTCATAAAAGAACACATACTGGAGAGAAACCCTATGAATGTAATCAATGTGGTAAAGCCTTTTCACAACACAGTATTCTCCAACGTCATCACAGAACACATACTGGAGAGAAACCCTATGAATGTAATCAATGTGGTAAAGCCTTTGCACAACACAGTAGTCTCCAATGTCATCACAGAACACATACTGGAGAGAAACCCTATGAATGTATTCAATGTGGTAAAGCCTTTGCACTACGCAGTAGTTTCCAATGTCATAAAAGAACACACACTGGAGAGAAGCCCTATGAATGTAATCAATGTGGTAAAGCCTTTGCATGTCACAATGGGCTCCAATATCATAAAAGAACCCATACTGGAGAGAAACCTTATGAATGTAATCAATGTGGTAAAGCCTTTTCACAATACAGTCATCTCCAATGTCATAAAAGAACACATACTGGAGAGAAACCCTATGAATGTAATCAGTGTGGTAAAGCCTTTACAAGTCACAGTGGTCTCCACCATCATGAAAGAACACTTACTGGAGAGAAACCCTATGAATGTAATCAATGTGGTAAAGCCTTTTCACAACACAGTCATCTCCAATGTCATAAAAGAACACATACTGGAGAGAAACCCTATGAATGTAATCAATGTGGTAAAGCCTTTGCACGACCCAGTTATCTCCAATGTCATAAGAGAACACATACTGGAGAGAAACCCTAAGACCGTAATTGGTAAAGCCTTTGCACCTCACAGTCATCTCCAACGTCAGAAAACTAAACGTACTGGAGAGAAGCTCTATGAATGTTATCAATGTGGTAAAGCCTTTACAGGTCACAGTCATCTCCAATATCATAAAAGAACACATACTTTCCTGATAAAGCTGTTTCCTGTGATGCTATTCCAATACCTGGCACACAGAAGTGGATGCTCACAGTCATCTATTGGATGGAACACAGGGCCGTCATTGGAGGAGCTAGAGATAGTCCCCAAGGAGCTGAAGGGGTATACATCCCTGTAGGCAGAACAACAATAGAAACTAACCAATACCCCCAGAGCTCATGTCTCTAGCTGCATAAGTAGCAGAAGATGGCCTAGTCTGCCATCATTGGGAATAGAGGCCCCTTGGTCTTGCAAACTTTTTAAGCCCCAGTACAGGGGAATGCCAGGGCCCAGAAGTGGGAGTAGGTGGGTAGGGCAGTGTATAGGGGGACTTTCAGGATAGCTTTTTAAATGTAAATGAAGAAAATATCTAATAAAAGATTGAAATGTAAAAAAAAAAAAAAACATAATGGAGAGAAACTCTACGAATGTAATCACTGTGGTAAAGCCTTTGCAGGTCACAGTTGTCTCCATTATCATGAAAGAACCCATAATGGAGAGAAACCTTAGAAATGTAATCAATGTGATAAAGCTTATTCTCAAAGTTAATTGTCTCTATAATCAATGTGGTAAAGACTTTTTACAACTCTATAGTCTCCATTATTTTTAAAGAACACATAGAAGACAGAAACCTTAGGAAGGTAATTGGTGTTGTAAAGCATTTGATTTCACGGTCATCTACAATGACATAAAAGGTCACATACAAGTGAGAACCCATGTCAATGTTATGAATGTAGTAAAGCCTTTGCATGTCATAGTTGTTTAGGCATACACAAGACAAACTGCATGGCAGAGAAACCCCAATTTAAATGTTTGCTTTTCTGAGAGTTGGTTTGGTCATGAGATCTGTTCCTAGCCACTGAAAGGCTGAGGGAGAAACCCTCTGAGTATATTTAATATGGGAAAGCCTTTGCACAATTTTCTAGTCATCTTCATCATGGAAGAATTTGAACTAGGTAGAAACATTGTGAATCTATTTAGTATGGTGAAGCTTTTTCATTGAGCTTTTTATGTATATTCTTCTTTTTATGAGACTATTCATACTGGAGACGGATGCTATGAATGTCAGCAGTGTGGTAAAGCCTTTACATTGTTGGGTCCAGTCAGGTTCAACACAACTCACACACCAGGACAATGCAAAGGATAAGAATTTATTGGGCTGGGTGGTGGTGGTGGTTCACTCCTTTAATCCTAGCACTTGGGAGGCAGATGCAGGCTGATTTTTTAATTTGAGGCCCAACAAGTCTAGAGTTCTTTCCAGGACAGCCAGGACTACACAGAGAAACCCTGTCTGGGAAAACAAAAAAAGCAAAAAAAAATTTATTGGAATTAAGTCACTACTGATCAGTGAGAGACACAAAAGTATACTCAGAAGTTTATCTTCAAAACCTCACTGCCCACACCCAACCTGAGACAGAAAGTTGTATAGCTTTCAAACACAAACACCTCAAAGTCCTGGGCCAACTTACAGCTACATTTTCTCCCAAATCAAAACATTTCTATTGAATGAGTCAATAAATGGTGATTGCTAACTCCTTGTATTTTGTTGCTGTTGTTGTTGCAGCTGTGGGTGGTGTTGGTGTTGGACTGTGTGTGTACTTTCCCTTCTTTTGTAGACAGTAAGAGATTATTTACTACCCGTGTTTTCCTTTGTATCCTTAACTTCCTCGGGTTAGATTCTATCTCTATCTCTTTGTGTTGGTCAGTATATTTAGTGAGAGGTTGTTTAAATTTGAGTTTATCGTGGACTATCTTAATTTTTTCCATTTACAGTATAGTCATTTTTTTACATATTAAAATCCAGGCACCTGTTGTTTCTGCGGCACATGTGTGCAAACCCTTCTGGTGTCTACAGACTCCAAGAAGACATCTGCGATCTTAATAGATCTTCCTTTATGCTTTTTCTGGCTTTTTGCCTTTGCAGCTTTTAGTATTCTTTCCTTGAACTGTGTGTTTTGATTATTACACAGGGAAGAGACTTTATTTTATGATCCCTTTCGTTTGGTGTTTTGATGATTCTTGTGTTTTCTTTATGTTAGGAAGTTTTTCTTCTAGGATTTGGTTGTCAATACTTTCTGAGACTTTGAGTGAGGATTCTCCTTCCTCTCTTCCTAAGTATTCTTATGTTTAGTCCTTTTACAGTGTCCTGGATTTCCATGATATTTTATATCAGGAAGATTTAGACTTAACATTTTCATTGTCTGATTTACCCATTCCTTCTATTGCTTATTCAATGATTGAGATTTTTCTTCCATGTCTGTGTTCTGTGGGTGAACCTTGCCTCTGTAGTTCCTTTTTGCAGTCCTAATTTTTTTTTTGTTTTTGTTTTTTCGAGGCAGGGTTTCTCTGTATAGTCCTGGCTGTCCTGGAACTCACTTTGTAGACCAGGCTGGCCTCGAACTCAGAAATCCACCTGCCTCTGCCTCCCAAGTGCTGGGATTAAAGGTGTGCGCCACCACACCCGGCTTAGTCCTAAATTTTTATTTCCACTATTTCCTAAGATTTAGTTTTCTTTTTTGTTTCTATTTCCACTTTTCTGTATTGAATAGTTTGTTTACCTCACCCTTTGGTGTGTTCTTTCTTGGCTTTATTTATAGGAATTTTGGCTTCCTCTACTTTTTGGTTTGTGTTTTCCTGGACTTCTTTGTGGAATTTATTGATTTCCTCCAATTTTTTTTTTGTTTTCCTGGATTTCTCTAAGTGATTTGGTCATTTCCTCTTTAAGGAACTCTGTCATCTCCATACATTTGGGGTTATAGTGTTTTTCTTGTAATGTAGCTTTGTTGGAATATTTAAGACCTTCTTTGACAATATAAATGAGCTCAGAGTCATTAGCCAGAGAGTGATAAATGCTGGTCCTTATTACATTATCGAGTACCATTGTCATGGAATGGAATGGTGCTATCTAAGCTAAGTATTCAGCTTCGATTTAATCAGATGTGTGATTTATCCCAAGGTGTTCTTTCTCCTTACACTGGACGGGTAGCCAAGTGAGGCACTTTTTGAAAGAGTTACTTTTTGTGAGACACCTGTTTTTATCACTAACCTTGGAGTCACCATTAAAAAAAAAAAGCTGATGGTGACAGGGTGAGCAACTTTGTAATTTTCCAGCGTGTATTTATTCATGTCAGGTGAATGAAGACAGACCAGATTGATAGATATGCAAATTGGGGACTTTAGCTTGATCCAAGCAATATTGAATTTCTGATTTTGGAGATATGTCCAATGCACCTTCAGGGTTTAGTTAGCTCAGATGATTATGACACAGGCCATTGGCTGTAGTTGTGTGTCATGTGACAGATCACAGTAACTGATATTGCACACAGGAGCCAGGTCAAAGAGTATTGATTAAATGCCATTTTTTTCTGCCAGATACACACACACACACACACACACACACATATATATATATATATATATATATATATATATATATATTCAATTATGTTTCAATTTTTCCTTTTTTAATTAATTTTTTTATTTATTTAAGTACATCCTGTTCCTGTCCCGTTGTGCACAGAGAGACAAGGCAGTCCTCTGCTACACATGTGCCTGGGGCAATGAGCCAGACCCTGGATGCTCCTTGGTTTTTGGCTGGGAGGTCTGAAGAGTCCAGGTTAGCTCACAGATTTGTTTTTCCTATCTGATTGCCATCCTCTTCACCCCCTGACGTCAGTACACTGACCTGTCCTTGTGTGACATTTCCCCCTACAACAATATATCAATATATAGATATATATCGATCTATATATTTCTATATCTATTCATCTCTATATCTTTATATCATCAATAGATCTTCAATCTATACATCTATATATCACCTATAAATCTATATATCTACTTATCTATACATCTATATGTATATATCTATATATGTATACCCCTATCTATACACTATAGATCTATACCTATATCACTAAATCTATACATATATCATCTATATATTCATATATATATAAAAATCTATATATAAAGGTCTATATATCTTTAAATTTATATATATATATTTATCTATCTATCCATCTATCTATCGATAAGTCTGTCTATATGTTTAGCTTGATGTAGCCTTGCCTAAAAGAACTGTTACGTTCTAGGTTTTAGACGTTCTGTCTGCGAGGAAATAGTATGAGTAACATTTGATCTAATACCAGATCCCCGACTCTGGACCCATATTTTACGATAATTTGGGGATTATGATTACATCATTTTTACCTTCTGTGGTCAATCAGTAAACACATCTAATGCCTGCAGCTGGCAAGAAGAAAGGTTGATGGCCTTTCAGTTCCGGGCCTTGGTGTCTTTGGAAGAGACCATGAAGGAGAGGAAAGAAGAAGGAGCAAAAAGGTCCCATGGGTGGATGGATTGGGAGAGCATGGCCAGGAGGGCTAGCCTAGGAGTATGAGCAGCCTGGCCAGAATATGGCAAGTGAGCCGGGCATGATGCCACTCGCCTTTAATCCCAACACTTGAGAAGCAGAGGCAGGCGGATTTCTGAGTTCTAGGCCAGCTTTGTCTACAAAGTGAGTTCCAGAAGAGCCAGGGCTATACAGAGAAACCCTTTCTCGAAAAAATCAAAAAAAAAAAAAAAAGAATATGGCGAGTGATATCTCACAGTTCTTAGTAAAGAAGTAGAGAAATTAGCATAGAGGAATGATATGTGCCCCATGATGGTGCTTTAATGCTTATAATCATTATTATTACTAATCATAATTATTATTTCTTATTTTATTATTTGATATTATTTCACATTATTATTGTTTAATATATTATTACATCATATTAATATTATTTCTTATTTTATTATTTCTTATCATTTCATATTATTTATTATTACTATTTCTTATTAGTTTATTATTCTCTTCTTTGATTATTATTATTATTATTATTATTTAATACCTCTATAATTTATGTGGTGGTAAGAAATCCACAAGTAATATTTACCACAACAACTTGGCTGTAAAAACCGCTTGTGCCCAATGACTGAAATGCAATTGAAAGTAAGATGTGATTTTGCCCACTTGTAACCTCAGAACCCAACAGACAAAACAGAAACATGGCCAACACTTATTTTCTTGTAATAAGAAACAGTTGGGCCCAGGGAATGTCTCTGTGCCTGTCTCTCAATGTTTCTATTAATCTAAAACTGCCCTAAAATAAAGTCAGTTAAAAATACATATGGGACCCAAGGAGCTGAAGGGGTTTGCTGCCCCATAGGACAAACAATATGAACCAACCAGTACCCCCAGAGCTCCCTGGGACTAAACCACCAACCAAAAAGAATCCCATGGCTCCAGCTGCATATGTAGCAGAGGATGGCCTAGTCAGTCATCAATGGGAGGAGAGGCCCTTGGTCCTGTGATGGTGCAATGCCCTAGTATAGGGGATTGCCTGGGCCAGGAAGCAGGAGTGTGTGGGTTGGGGAGCATAGAAAGGGGGGCAAGTGATAGGTGATTTTCAAAGGGGAAACAGGAAAGGGGATATTTGAAATATAAAATAATGAAAATATCTAATAAAAAAATACATATGTGGACTGGTGGGGTGGCTCCATGCTTAAGAGTTCTTACTGTTCTTTGAGCAGATGCTAGTTCATTTCCTCCCGTGTTGAGAGGCTCGCAATCACTAGTAACTCCAGCTCTGGGGAATGGTGTGCCGTCTTCAGGCCTCAATGGGCACCTGCATTAACGTGCACATTTCCACACTAATGTGCACATATCTGTTAGGGAAGTGCATGGATTTTCTAGTCCAGATCTTGGATTTTTGGTCTTTGTCTGAATTCAGGGGTAATCCTTTGTAAAGCACTGAGTATTGAGTGCCTGCTTTGTTTATAGCTCCTGGTTAGGCACTGATGCAAGGTGATGAATGAAGTGATGCCCTCTTGACTTCATGGTGTCCAGTCTACCTGGCTGGGTGGGAGGAGGGCAGACACACAGACTCCACCACTATCCCGAGTCTGCAGAGCAAGGGGAGTCCTAGGTCCTCCTGCTCTTTAGAACAGACTCTGGGCCAAACCAGTGCTTGGTTCAGTAAGAACATTGCAAGTATGATCATTGCTGGGAATGGAGAGATTGCACCATAAGGGGAAACTGAGACAGTGCTGTAGCCTAGAAAGAGAAGTTGTGCTCGGGTGACAGGACTTTCCTATCCCATTCTGACTGCCACTTAGCTCTTGAGTCAATTACTAGCCTCCCTGTGAGCCCCATCTTCCCTCTCAAGAAAATGGAGGTAACACTGGGCCTCCCTCCTTGGTCTGTCCCGAGTATCTCAGGGTACAATGACAGCTTTGAGTGAGGTACAAGACTATTTAGGAACAGTCCCATAATACTGTTCACTGGGAAGAGGCCTCCAGTCCCCATATGGGGAACAGACAGGGAGGAAAGAGATGGCCTTCTGAGCTGGCTGTACAAGGGTGGCTAAGTTATATTCATGATGCCAACTGTGTGTATCTTTGATCAGATTGGTGACAGTAGTGTGCTGTCTGAGTTGGGACATATTTTTATTCCATGTGTATATTTTCTATCTGCCATTTTCTGAGCCAGCAAAGCACGTCTGGGCAATATGGGTTTTGAGGAAAAGGCCTGGCTCGGGTCACTCCTAATAAGTTCCACAGCAGGACCTTGGGTGCTCCTTTGAGCCTTCCCAAGCCCAGCCAGGATACTCTATCCAGCATCCTAATGACCAGAAAAGAAAAAGGTCTAGGAGCCACACACAGCTGCATCTGGATAGCCCAGTCACCTGAATCTATAGAGCAATGGCCATGACCATCACCCACATTGGCTTTGTGACAATGTTATTCCAGCTGAGGGTGACCAGTATCTCACCAGGCTTCTGTTAATGGGGGATCATAGGAATTACACACACACAGAGAACATGCATACACAAATGCACACATAGTACACACGTGCATACTCACGTAAACACACACACAATCAGCTTTACTTGGGTACTTGGGGTACGTGAGGGATGTTGTGAGCTCACCCAGGTGCCAGTGCCCTATATGACCTGTGGTCTTCTTTTCCATGGGCATGGTCTAGCAGCTTGTCGAGCCTGTGCATCATCCCCCAGTGGGTCTGATCCCTGCTCTGCCTTAGCCTCCACTTGGTCCTAGATAAGTCACCCCGAGGCCAATAGGACTGCAGAGCATTAGAGCTGAGGATGAAAGGGTTGCCATTTGCAGAGACTGTGGGGACAGTCTCTTCAGAGATCTCAGAGGACAGGTCATGAAATGGAGGCTGAGAGGTAAGAAGAACCCTGTAAGTACCAGGATGAGCCAGGCCTACTTAACCATGAGGCCAGCAGCACCACCATTGTTTCTGAGATTATGCATGTGTCGTGGTTCTTTCTAATCCCAATGGCTGCTACCTCAAGAGGTCTGCAACATGCAGAGGCAAATGTCAAGCAGTACTTCTGTCCCTGGCTCTGGTAAATGCAGCTAGTTCCCTAGAGACTTAGACCAGCAGTTCCCAGCAAACCTAGGAGTGGCTGGGTCTCCCTCACCCCTACACCCAGCCCCAGACACCGAAGCTCCTATAGCATTCATAGAGGGATTTTAATGGCACCTGGTGTCCTCAGGACTTCCTCTGGGTGGAGTTCCTTTCTGGCCTTCATCTCCTGGAGGGAGAGGATATCTCCTGCTGCCTTTTTCTTCACTCCCCCACATTCCATAGACATTCTGTCCAGGTTGTAAGTAAATCTGAAGGAGATAACCTGAAAGAGGCCCTTGTCTTCGGAAAGAGGGTCTTTGAGTCCCTTCAATCGAAAATAGACACAATGGAATATGGTGTGCACTGCTGGGGCTAAAGAGAGCAGTTCTTGAGTCTATATGACTGAATGTCAACTGCATATGTACCTCCAGGCCCCAGGGTCCTCGACTCCAGATGCCATCCATGCACAAGTGTATGGTAGGGTCCAGTCAAGCCTGGAAACTGATGTCTGGAAGCTGGAGCAGACAAAGAGGTCAGAGGAGTACAAGTTCTAGCCTATAGTGGCTCTTCTCATCCTGAGGCCCTTGGATGCTTTGATGTACACCCAGTGACTCCTCTGTAGCCACACACACCTCGGCACTGAATGAGGAGAGTCTGGGTCAGATAGTTCTTAATCTTATGTCAGAACTTTGCTATGCGGTCAGAAGTCAGAGGATGATCAGTAGAAAGATCCCTCTGATGATTGGCACCTCCACCATTCCCACCCACCTGCCTGTGGATGAAAGCATGTACAAGTCTGGGGCACAGCCTTCCTGCTAGCTGTCTACCTTGGCAGACAGTATGGCTATGCTCAGCATGTATTAAGAATATACACTGTCCCAAGTGATCTTGAGCGCTCTGGTTTCTAATGGCAAAGAAAAGCAAAGTAAAGCCTGGGCCTTGAACTCATTATAATATTGGAAAAAGTAAAGCTGGAAAGATGTTAGGCATAGAAGGTTGTATGTAGAGTCTTCCCTTTTCCTCAAAGTATTCCAGGAAGGCTAAGAGATGTGAGCTCGGAGAGAGCCTGAAGAAGGTGTGGGAGCAAAGGCCCAGTGGCAGCCATAGGGATGGATACAGAAGCAGTGGAGATATTCGTGGCCAGAGAGGATGGGAAGAAGGGTCATGCTGATGGGGTGCAGTGAATCTCTGCAGCTCAGAGCTCAATGTGTACTGAGTGACAGCTCTGCGGTAGTAGATAATGACCTACTCCCTTCCTCCCTAATTTCTCCACATGTTCCTGCTCTCTCTGGGCCATAGTGATTCACCTCTGAGCACAGTGAGGCTTCCTCTCAGCATCCATCTTTCCCGTCCACCAGTCAGCATATTCTCCATCTGCCGAAGTTTAGGGTCATTCGCTCAGCACATCTTCAGGCCAAGTCCATGCGTACTTGGTAAAGGTGGCTGGATGAATGAATGAGCAAAGGACTCATATTCCTGTGTGTAAGAATAGCGAGCTCCCAGGACAAATATCTTCCGGAGTCTTATGTAGTGCTCTGAGGAGTCCTCCTTCTAACCGCTCTTCCTCCTGGGCTATCACAGGAGCCAGGAGGGATGGGAGCCTCTGAGTAGTCAGTGAGGTAACACATCTCTGTGTTGGTGAAGGGGTGTTCGGGTGTGTGTGTGTCTGTAAACTTTACAACGTGTATGGTGTGAAGTGTGAGCCACTGCCTGAGGGTCCCTAACCCTCACACTCCTATTCCCAAGCAGTAGGCATGGACCTCCCAGGATACCTGCCACCATGAGAGAAGGGGCCTTCCTCCTGAAACCCCAACCCTGTGTCTAGCAAGCCCTTGGTGCTTGGGCCCCTGTACTAGACCTGCCCCTCAGCAACAGGAGCCTCTGTGGTCCCTGGGCTGATGTTTGCCTGGCTACATCGTTCCTTCCCTCCCCTCATTTCCTGTTTGAAGTACAGGAGTTAGGACGTCACTGACCCTACCCAGGGATGCTTCCAAACACAGTGACCCCAGGCTCTTTACCAGCACAGAACACGGTTTTTAATGGCACTACACTAGGTGTGACCTGCAAGAGAAGATTTTCAGTTCGGTGGCTTCCCTCCTCACAGGGTGCTGTACTCAGATGGAGCTCATTGAGGAAGCCTGTGGTCTTTCACAGTAAAAGTCCTCTAATGTCCCCACCGAGCATTTGCCTGTGGTTCAGTTTGTCTGTCTCCTCATAGCTTCTGTTTCCTTTCATAGAAATAGGCTGTAAACTCCACACACAGGGACCTTCACTCTTGGTTTACAGCTAAGGAGACAGGACTCAGAGAAATCAAGGTAGCAAGAACATATGGCTAGAAGGGAAGGCTGTAGGCAGGGATTGACCCAGGGACTACCAAATCTGCATGTCCCATTGCAGCCTGACGAAGTAAACTGCAGTTCCTTTTAGAGAGGGACACACATAGGCTCATTCACAAGCAATGAGAGATATTCTACCATGCTCTATGCTAGGCCTGGCTCAGCACCCTTGGGTTACTGCTGGACCGTCCCAGGAGTGTTGGGTGCTGGCCACTGGCTAGGGCAGCCTCAGTCATTGACCATGCAGAACCAGTCTTAGAGGCCCCGTGCCATTCCCCTGGCTACTGGGGGAAGGCCATTGCTGGCTTCTTGGCCTGCAGCATCAGAACACTGTTGATATGACCTGTCATCCCAGCCAATCAGGAACCCATGTGTGAGTCATTACATAGCTGGCTCAGGGATCCAAAAGAACCTGCTGCATCAAGCCTGGTTCCAACATTCCAACCTGATCCTGGATGCTGAGCAGCAAGACAGAGAAGCCTATTCTGACTCCATCCCACAAGACATCCATCTGTAGAGGGACTGGGGGAACGAATTGGAGGCCTCTGCCCTTTCCTGCTTGCAGCAATGTCTTACATCTCCTTCAAAAGAGCACTTAAGGCATGCTGTGCTCCAGTAATTTCAGCAGACTGAAGAGTGTCTTGAGTTCAAGGCTGGACTGGGCTGTTTAGAAAGACTCTATCATAGCCAGATGGTGGTGAGGCTCTTCTTTAATCCCAGTACTCATGAGGCAGAGGTAGATGGATCTGTGTGAGTTCCAAGTGAGCCTGGTCTCAGAGGGAGTTTCAGGACAGCCAGGGCTACACAGAGAAAAGACTGTGTCACATGAAAATGTGAGGGGGAGGGAGAGGAGGGAGGGTAGGCTGGAGTTGGCTACGACTGTTGGTAGAATGCTTGCCTAAGATTCCCCGAAGTCTAAAGTCTATCCCTAAGTTCACCACAAAATGCATTCCTCCATGAGTCTCTCTAAAAAAGCTGAGGGGGGCTCAGTTGGCCCCTGGATAACTTGTCTTACCTTAGCCAAATTTGTGGGCCTATGAGCGGCCCCTCTGAGACCCGTAACTAGTGTCTGTTGGTAATTGGACAGCCGTTCTCTACCTTGTGCTGTGTTATAATCCCACTGAGGATGAGTCAAAGGAAATCCTTTGTCTATCTTGACCGGGGTCTGGACTGGCCAACCGGCCCCATCTCGGACGTTCTTCCGTGCCTCGAGGAGAATTCTTTCTCTCTCCTAGGTGGTGTACAGGGTTTGTAGGAGCTGTTGGCAACCATCCTAGGTGGGCTGGTGTGAGTACATCAGAGACTCTATCAACCCTTTAAGCCCTGTAGGATTTTCTGAGAAAGGGGGTGGTTTACTTTCCAGTTATAGAGATCACAGGAAGAAAAAGGCCAGTTTTGCAGAAGCTGTAGATCGTTCTGGCTGGCAGGGGGGAGCTCCAACAGCCCTAAGGGGAAGTGCCACCATAGAATCGGCTGGCCCCTCGCTGGGTGCTCCCCGCTGGCTTCTTGTTCCTGCTGAGGGACCTCCCTCCCCGTTCCCTAGAACAGAAGGTGGAGCCATGGGAACTGAGGGTTGGGGTACAGGTTGGAGAATCAGGGGATAAGGTGGTGGTAGAGAGTTGGGCCATTCAGGGGGCCACTCTATTTCTGGGTAGATTTTAGAAATGGCCGCTGGCTGCAGCGGAGTAGATTTTTCGCTGGCTTCTACAGGTAGTAGTTTCGATTTCCCCTTCTCAGCATTCTCTCAGACCATCAAAACCTTGGTACGTGGACGTACTGGTGGGAGAAATGGACGAACCCATGCAGGCAGAAATCGCGCTAAATCTTCCCACACTGTGATGTACAGTTGCTGGTCCGGGTGCGATCCTGGTCCTTCCTGAAAAACAACGGCCTTTACGGCCCTAATGGTGGGGAGATCAAACGTTCCTTTGGGAGGCCAACCCACCCCAAAAATGGGCCATTCCGAGGTACAGTAAGTCTGCCAAGGTTTCTTCTTAACTCTTGCTGATAGATTTCGTCCTCTTGCCCTAACGTGTGTCCAATGGTCCTCAGTCAAAGATAATGGGGTTGAGACAGTCTGTCCCATGACAAAAATCAGAAACAAAGACAAAATGAAGACAGAGACAAGGGACACCAGAACGTCCAAGCACACTCTTCCCTGCCTGGAACTATACAACCAGCCAAACGCTACCTCTGATGGGGTGGGTTTCCGTGTCCACTCTTGCTCTGGCAGAAAGAGCACCTGATCTTCCTCACTCTGCCAGAGGACAGCCAGGTCATCCCGGCTGTCCTTAACCCTGAGCACTTGCTCCAGGGTCACCCTTGGAATGTCTTCCCAGGATTGCAGCTTGTGGACTCAGGACATCTCCTTCCACAGCCACTGGACTCACACGGACCTCAGCGGTAGTTGCCAGAATACTAAAACTGGAAAACCGAGACACAAATTCAGCAGCACCGCACTCAGACACACCAAACTCACACAGACATACCTCCAAGGGATATTCTTGGGGTTCTGGGCGCTTCCAAATCCCGGACAAGCCCCTAAATGTAGGACACCCCCATATGGCGACCCCCACTCTAATCCAGGGATAGGGTGCACCCACGAACACGCAAGAATCCTTCTTGTTGCAATACACATGAGACTTTATTGGAATATCTCTGGGCCGACATGTACCTTACACAGACGGCAGGGGAGTCGACTCAGAGTCTCCAGAACTAGGGGGGTTCTTATGAAAGAAAACGGGATAGGAGTGCAAGGAATTTCAACAAAGGTATGGGATTGGCTCATTCAAACATTAACAGTAAGAATACATGTCAGCCAAAGGGCATCATGACCTTGTTCCTGTGGGCTGGGGCCTTATCTTTGTTCACATAGCAACCAGTTTATGTATGACATTACCCCGGCGCCAAAGGGCAGTAGCCAGAGGGGAGGTTCTGGCCAGATGGTGTCAACTCAGACAAGATAGCCTTGCCTGTGTCCTTGCATTCTTTTTCATCTTTACAGAAGAGCCCTGCCCTGGCATCTGGGCTCCTAGACAACTCTTTACATGAATCACAAGTTACAAAATCTCATTTTCCTTCACTAGCTGAAGCATGTGAGACGGCTTACCACTCGCTGGAGGCTCTGTCATCTTCCAAAATCCCCTCTTGGCCTTCAGTTTTGACTCTAAATTCCATCTTCTTGGCCAGAGCACCTAGTTGTCCTGCCTAGGAATGTGCATTTGTAGTGCAGAGCACTCGAGAGTAGGGACCAAAATCCAGCATGACTCAAGCATCTATACTTCAAGAACCCAAGAGACTGGAAAACACTGAAGCAGGTCCTAACTGTCTGCTCAAGTATGGGCTTATCTGGTGATACACTCTCCCAGGTGAAGGGGTGTATCTGTCAAGAAAGAGGCTATGGTGGGTGTAGGGGGCTTTCTGCTTCTGGGAGCCTGCTTTCTTGTCCTTCTTGGAGGTTTATTTGGCTAGCTTGCTATATGATTGTTGGTCCTTTGTCCCAAGTGTCTGTACTGAATACTTGTCCCCTTTGGAGGGGAATAGGGGTCACTGTCACTGACTGCAGTGGCTGAGAGTTCCTATGGCTCAGGGCTAGCTGCTGGATATTGAAGAGTCTCAGCAGCACTTAGCATTGTAAAGGTGTGTTTTCCCATCTGGGTGTAGTGGAACATGGCAGGGCAGGAGGACTATGCTCCATGGAGTCCCTCCAGGACTGAGGCTTCTTTACATGGAGCCCTTCTTTACTGGAGTTTTAGAAAAGGGTCAATCCTACCCTCCCTTCCTCCTTATCTCATACTGTTTATGCCATTGGTCCCAGGTGCTTAAGATGGCCAGACACATTCCCATTGTCACAACCCATTCTTTGAATGACATTGCATGCAGGAGCAGATCTTCAAGCCATTGCTCCTCAGAACCAGGTCCTAAGGATCAGACCCTTCCTTTTCCCTTTTCTACATCCCATGAACCCTCAACACCTCAGGGATAGCCCTGAAACATGGATTGAAGTTTCCCGGGTGATCTCCATCCTCCTGATGCTTACGCCTTGTTCTTTGATCCACAGAGGGTCACTTGGGATCTGCTTGGATGTGAGCTATGTCAAAATTCTTCCTGCCTCCAAATTAGTATTAGTACATCCTGAGAACAAGGCCATCTGTCTCTGTGTGTGTGTGTATGTGTGTTTGTTTGTGTGTGTGTGTTTGTGTGTGTGTGTGTGTATGTGTGTACTATAACCACAACAGCAAGAATGTCCAAAACCAATGCAAAGCATGAATTCTAATTAGCAGCCTGATAACAGGGAGGAGGCAAAGGCTGGGCAGAGGCACAGCCCTGTGTTCTGGAGCTCCTACCTCCGAAATATTTGGTAAGGAGCAGATCTTCAAGCCATTGGGAAGGGAATGAGAAATAAGGGAAATGAAGCCTCTCCTCCAACACCTCCAAGGCTGTCTGCACTGCAGCCTCCTCCTGGCAGGTTTTTGCAGAGAGGGTACAAGGAGTTTGGCATTCTAGTAGCATCTGTTAGATGATAGATCACAGACACAGCAGTGATGTGTGTTCAATGAGGTGGGTGGATGCTGCGTTCATGAGCTGGAAACCAAGGGTCTGAGGCAAGGCAGTGGGGTCCAAGGCTGTTGATCATGAAGAGGAGCCACAAGCACAGGGCTAGCTATGGTGGCAATGCAGCTGTTTCCACATTGCCCTCTCTGGGACTGTCATACCAGCACAATCCCATACCTGGGTATCCTGGAGTCAGGTCCTGGCTCACTTAGGAGAGGTTCTGCAGCTCTCTGATGGTCAGTTCTCTGGTTAGCAAGATGTATCTGATGGGTGACATTTCTAAGTGAACTCCAGGCCAGAGACACATTGTAGGTTTCCCTGTGTGAATGGCTCAGTGGTGAGGGCCTTGGAGCTACATGGCTTCACCGGGTCTAGATCTTTTCTCTTCAATACTAGTATTTGAGCAGAGGACCCCACACCTCCCATCTTGAACCAACCTGGCTTCTCTACCTTTTACCTGCTACCACCCCAAACTCTGCCCTCTTTTCTGGGGTCTCCTGTTCACATTGTTTCACAGTTTTGTCTCCTGCCTGAGGGTCTCCTGAGGGCCTGCCTCTGACAGTAACATCCTAGTAGTCACCTCCTGGGCTCAGCTCATTGTTCCTTCCTCTAGGTACTCCAGTTCCCTTCTCCCTCTCATGCCCTCCTTTTCCCTCTCCCTCATTTCTTCCTTCCTTCCCTCCCTTTTTCCTTCCTTCCTCCTCCCCTCCTTCCTCCCTTTCTTCTGTATCAGTATTCCTGGATTGTCCCCAGACATCTCTTTTTGTACCTCTTTTCCTGCTCCACTAAGGGATTCTTTGGACCAACCATCACCAGGTGTACCACCCTCCAACTGTTGGCTGCCCTATTCTTACCTACACCTCCGTGTTCCCAGGGTGGCTTCAACTTTACATGTGTTTTCTTAATTGAGTTTCCAAAATGAATTACCTACAATAAAGCCAGGACATTTCTATCCCTTCCCAAAGAGTCATGATATGGTCTTACTCTATGTTGGGGTGTGGATTAGAGCCCGGGGTAGTGGGATCCATGGAGAGCAGCTCATCTGTATGCTTATACTAGGCCTGTGGTGACCCCTCAGCCACCAGCAGTCGCATTTGTCCTCTTAGTGCAGACTCTCTGTGGCTGGGGAAATTGGTATTGTGTGCTCCTCTTCAGAGATGGATGTAGCTAGCTTCTGACTATACTTCCAGCTAGCACTGGCCACCCTGTCAAGCTCAATGTCCAGTGAGCAAGGGAGAGGTTGGCTGACCCATGGTTGAAGCCCAGGCTGTAGGTGATAAGGAAAGAGGACAATAAACCGTGGTAGAAGCAAGGCTGTGAGATAGGAAGTGCATGTAGCAAGAAAAGAGAGGATCTGACAGTAAGCCATCACCAGGGGACTCAAGAGAGCCTTCACCCCTGTATGCAGGTCCTCTAGGACCCTAGTTATGCGTTTCGGTTGTTTTTTGTTTTCGAGACAGGGTCCTCTCTCTGTAATCCAGGCTGGCATGGAGCTCAAAGTTATCTGGCTGCCTCTGCTTTCTGACTGCTGGGATTAGAGCTGTGTGCCAGCGCGAAGGCTCTGTCTCTATTTCTTGTTCCTGAAGCCCCTCCCAGACAGGCCTTAGCTTATAGTGTCCTATCAACTCAGAGGTTCTTAGACATGCCACCAGTCAAGAGTTAGAGGCTGGGCGACTATGATTTGGGGATTCTTCTTCTTTGAGTAGAAAATGAAATCTAAGGGGAATGGAATCCTGGAGAGAGGGCTCTTGCTGTTCTGGCAGAGGACCCCAGTTCAGTCCTGTTCCCTACACCCACATGGTGGCTCAAAACTTCTGTAACTCCAGTTCCAGGGATCCGACATACTACTCAGGCCTTTGCAGGTACCAGGCAACCTCAGAATGTATTATATAAAAAGAAAATCATTTGTAACATACTATATAGATAAATATTTTTAAAGCTTTGAAAGAGAAAAAAGGAAAAGAACACATGTACACATTTTGACATCTTAAAACTGTAAATGACGTTTTATCACAGCACTAGGGAGGCAGAGTCAGGGGCATTTCTGAGTTCGAGACCAGCCTCATCTACAAAGTGAGTTTCAGGACAGCCAGGGCTATACAGATAAACCCTGTCTCAAAAAACAAAACAACAAAAAAACCAAAGAAACAAAACAAAACAAAAATCTACAAAAGAGCCAGGCTTTGTGGCTCACACCTGTGACTGCTAGACAGGGGAGGCAGGAAGGTAAGGGTGCAGGTTGTCCTCAGCTACGTAGTAAGTTTGAAGTCAGAGTGAGCTACTGTGGGGAGCAGATGTGGCAGCAGTCCCAAGATGGTGCCTAGGACTGCAGCCAAATCTTATGACTTGCCCCTGACTTCCTCATACACCTGAAAATAAGCCATGACCATTGTGAGAACTGCGCAGGCGCACCATGATGCAAGATCAGACCATATGACGAGTGATGATTCTGGCCAATGGACTGCTGTTATGTGGTAGAACCTTCAGGGCCAGGGCCGCTGTGGCAGCCTCCGTGAGCCCCTGACAGAGGATCTGGGCATAGTCTGCATTCAGAAACCTGGAGGGAACTGGGAGCCCAGTGCTTTCCTGTATTTAAGGATGCACAGGGAGGTCATTATCATGAGCCACTTGATTGGAAGATTGTTCAAAGATTAGCGTAAGGAGTTCGTACTTATGGTGTCAGTGCTGCTTTTGTAAGAGTGCAGTTAGAGAACCTGCACCGCTACTGCATGACTCCAAGCAATTGGCAGAATCTGGCTCATGCCTGATTGTCACCAGGCCAATATTTAGACTGGACGGCATTTTTCATTGAGGTTGCTGCTGAGCATGCAGCAATAAATGCTGGCAATGGCCAGGCAGCCTGGGATCAAGACATGCTGCTGGGACAAGGGAGATTTGTAGCGGCTCAAACTAATTATCCCATCCAAGTGTACTTCTTGACTGGTTGTTGGAAGGGCCCTGACCCAGTGTTGGTTTGGGAGAGAGGGTCTGTTTGTGTGTTTCCCCAGGATCACCAACTACTGCTGTGGATCCCAGAGAGGCTGACCAGAGCAATTCAGGGCAATCAGAGCAATGAGGACGTGGATATTCCTGTGGCTGGGAATGGTCCCGCTAGTGAGAACTGAAGAGCTACATTGGGGAATTATTTCTGTGTTCCTGAAAACCATGCCGTTGACGCATTTGGCACAGGTGTTTCCTCAATTCTTTACATCTAATGCTTTGCTACAATTGCCTTTTTTTATCATGGGATGGAGAGATAGCTCCAGTGCCGGAATCTATGCTGCTTCAGCTAAGGGGATTGTTGTGTTTTCAGATGATTCAAAATATTTCACAGATGAGTGATTGTGTTCAGCTGTATCTACTAAAGCTGTTGCTACCTGGATTTGAGGGTTGTGGCCTGCCAGAATATCCAAGGGCAATAGCACCTATCTAACCTAGATGGGCCCCTTTTTTGTAGGAGCGTTCGTGATTCCCTTCCACCTTGGACCGGCTGTCGATCTAGAAAAGTACCTTGGGCAGTGAAGAATTATTTTTCATTTTCCCCTTATATAGGTACAGTCCATAATAGTTCCTTTTCAGGGTATAATTGGACATATCAAAATCCAGCTCAAGTAGGAGCTAGTAATCCTTTTAATATATGGTGTTAGGTGGGGTGAATGGTAGTTGCACTGATCTTCCCCCCTTAAGCATGGTGGCGAGAGGGGCCTGGGGCAATGCAAGTTTTAATTGGAATGGACTAATGTGTTTAAAACTTCTGTATTTCAATTTGCTGGAGGGAGGAATGCTTCTTTTCAGGCTATGCCTGTTTGTATGTGGCCTCCTTTTGTGTTTATTGTTTATAATGGTAGTTATGAGAATAATGTTGTTAATTGTAGTCGTGATATTTGTTATTATAGTATGTGCTGGAATGCATCTAAATATCATTTAGCTGTTGTGACTAGGATGCCTCGCTTTGAACCTTTGCCTGTTCAGGCTCCTTCTGCTATGACTTTGTTTGGACCTAAGAGGGATTTTTGGCGTTGCTGCAGCCATTGTCACTGCTGTAGCAATCTCTGCCACTGCAGCCACCAGTGCGGCCATATCCCTTACAAAGTGCCGTGGCTGTGAATAATTTAACCGTTGGAGTTGCAGAAGCTTTGGATTGCTGACCGCTGTCTCCCGCTTGAAAGAGTGAGCCAGAATTGATGGACTTGCCCTGTGTTTGATATTAATCAGCATCCTGGCCTTCTGGTGCACCTGCCGCATGCAGAGTCATCAGTGCAGAGCTCAAGCCTTTATGATACAGGCTTTTGCGCCAGCCAAAACAGGACAATCTCCTCATGTGTGGCTTGGCATGCTAGAGAAGTAGTCAATGACGGGTAAGACTCCCTGGGCATGTCACCAACCTAAGACAGGGATCAAACCAATGCTTTTTGTCTCCCGATGATGGGTAAGGGGCATTGCCACAGGGTGCGACATAAGACAGACATTCTCTCTGCCAATAAGTACAGAAGGGGGAGATGTGGGGAGTGGGTGTCGCAGCAGTCCCAAGATGGCGCCCGGGACTGTAGCCAAGTCTTACGACTTGCACCCGACTTCCTCATACACCTGAAAATAAGCCACGACCATCATTAGAACTGCGTAGGTGCACCATCATTCAAGATCAGACCATATGACGAGTGATGATTCTGGCCAATGGACTGCTCTTATGTGGACTGGGCTGATGGCGCATGGTTGAGGGGCTATATAAGGGATTGCGATTGGGGGCAAGGAGATACACAAGAGACTATTCGTGAAGAGAGATTCATGCATTCATGTTGAAAGGTTCCTGAATAAACTGCTTTGAGAAGAATGTAGTGTCATCGCTCCTTTCTAGCTACATGAGACCCTATCTCATAAAACAAACAAACAAATAAAATTACAAAGGAAAACACGACAGAAAGTCCTACAAGGTACCTGTCCATTCAGCCAATTCCCCACTTAAACTTTACCTTTCCAGTAAGTTCTTCCACAGGAGGCCTCCACTCACAAACCCATCGGACTTGTTCTCATAGATGGCATCAATCACCACATGCCCTTGTGCATAATCTTCCATTTGAAGATCTCTCTCTGTCTCTCGGTCTCTCGGTCTCTCTCTCTCTCTCCTCCCCCCCCCCCCGGTCTATGTTTGTGTGTATGTCTTTCAGAGAGAGACAATGTTTCTCTGTGTAGTCCTGGCTATCCTAGAACTTGCTCTGTAGCCCAGGGTAGCCTTCATTGAACTCCTATCTGTCTGCACTGTCACTGAGTGATGGGGTTAAAGGCATGCACCACTATTGGACTTCCTGTTCTCTTTCTTTTAATATAACTTTGTTAGACAGGGTCTCATGTAGCTCAGGCTGGCCATGAACTTGTTATATAGTCATAGATGACCTTGAACTCCTGATAATCCTGCCTCTACCCTCCAGTTCTGGAGTTACAGATGTGTGGCACCTGACTACATGAGTTGATGATTATTTCTGATCAAGATACTGTGGACATTTGAGTTGGTTGTTTGTACAGGGGAGGGCATGTTTAGGTAAGTAAATGTGTTCTTTGAAAGGCAATATCAAGGTGCCATATGTCTGTGTTGGACAAGGAACTTTAAATATCTCCTAGTCCTGTGAATAAGTAAATAAAATATGTACATAGAATGCTAACATCCTGGGAAAGAGGTGATGAAGACGGGCGGTGGCAGGTAATATTGAGTGCATGTCTCATCTTCCTTAATAGGACCTAGCACGTAGTGCTTAGAATTCATAAGCCTCTGAGCACTTCAGAGTGGTTTCCTTTGGGACTTGGGTAGAGGAGACTCACCCACACTAGTTCTTCTACACATTTCAAAAATAACTGAGCTATACAGGTGTGTTACTGTGAAAGAAAGAAATCAAAATTGAGGTAGGGAAGTGAACGAGTATTAATGGCCAATGGCCAATCACTGCAGGATCTCACACATGGACCTTGTAGAAGACTGCAGTGTGGTGTGCTGGCCAATGAAGCACAGTCCTGAATTTCCATGGGGGCTGTTTCAGCTGTTAACATTCACATGGACATTCACCAACTGATTGATAATAATTCTAGATCTCCCTGGCAGAACAATATCTCAAAGGCATAATAAAGAGTGGGGACTCCCATAAGGTTCCAGGTGTCTCTTCTAGGGTTAAAAATAGCATGGCATGTGCTGATAACTTCTCCCAGTATTGTATGGAGGGGGATAAGGAGGTCTTGGGGGGTCTAGAAACCCCCTATCAACATGCTTCAAAGCTTTAATACCTGGGTCCCCATGAAACCCTACATACCCAGATTAACCCAGAAATCTGGGTAAGAATGGGGTTTTTAAATGTCATTTATAAAATTAAGGTTGCTGATAAATGAAGTTGAACTTTGAAGGGCCAAAGCCATGTTCCTGTTCTCTGGTATCATCCCTGAGTCCACTCAGGATGGGTGTCAACCTAGTTCTAAATTTACCCTAGCTGTGTTAGGTAGGAGTGTGAACCACTAACATCTGCCTATGCAGGCAGGATTTATTTACTATGCAGCATCAGCAAATGTATCTGTGACAAGGAAACAAACACACCGGGTCCCCCATGAGAAAAAGAAAGAGCTGTTCAAAGCGAAGAGTCAGGATTGGGTCCATGAGACCCCTTTACCCCAAGCTGATGAGCTGAGGGGTTTGTCTCAATCCTGCCTCTTGTGTAACCCTTACAGGACATTTGACAAAGCTTCATTCCACTGATTTTGGCTTGCCTCTCCCTGTCTCCTTATACCATGATTCTGCTCCAAGTAGACTGTATTTAGCTATAAAAAGATATTCTTTCTGTCTTTCCTAGAGTGTTCTGGGTTTTGCCATGTTATATACAGCCATTTTGTACCTCCTGAGGAGAGCCATCCTGGAAATACTAAAAGCCAGAGCTTGCACAGTTCTCCTGGCCCAGAAGATCTCAACCTGTGTTATCATAACCCCTTTGACAATGGAATGACCCTTTCAAAGGGAGTCACCTAAGACCCTTCTGCATATCACATATTTACATTATGATTCATAACCATAGCAAAATTACAGTTATGATGTAGCAACGAAAATGACTTTATAGCTGGGAGTTCACCACAACATGAGGAACTGTATTAAGGAAGGCTGAGAACCACTGCTGTGATGGATGGCACTGGACATACAGCAGATATTGCTTAGCCAGCATGGTGGTAGAGTGTGATAGGAAGCCAGACATGGAGTTTCAGTTATCCACAGCTTACCTTGTGTCTTGGCCTTGCAGGTTTAGTCTCCACTGCCAGCTGCCATGGGCAAGCAGAACAGCAAGCTGGGTCCTGAGGTGCTGCAGGACCTGCGGAAACACAGGGAGTTCACCAACCATGAGCTTCAGGAGTGGTAGAATGGCTTCCTCAATGGGTGTTCCACTGGCCACCTGACCGTGGACAATTTCAAGATTTAGGCCAAATTCTACCCCTACAGAGACACCTCCAAGTTCGCTGAACATGTCTTCCACACGTTTGACACCAACAGTGATAGCACCATCAACTTCCGAGTGTTCATCATTGCTCTGAGCATGACCTCTTGGGACAAGCTGAAACAGAAGGTCAAGTGGGCCTTCAGCATGTACGACCTAGACAGCAATGGCTACATCAGCTGCAGTGAAATGCTGGAGATAGTGCAGGTACCTGCACTTGACAGGGCCTGGCGCATGGGGAGTACAGGCATCCAGGACCCCCATCCCCGGCCCCATACACCAGGTCATTCCTCTGCCCACTTGCTACCTGGTGTACTAAAGGACTGCATGTCTGCAGAGAATAATGATAAAAGCTAAGCATCTATCGATTGCTTGCTGGAAATCAGGCCCCAGCTGAGCTCATCCATCAGGTTTATTCACACAATTCTATAAAACGGGTCTTTTTTTTTTTTAACCTCTAATAAGATCTGAGGCTCAGATAGGTGATTAAGAATTGTCAAAGCAAGAACTGGGAAAATGGCTCAGTGGGGAAGAACACTTGATACTCAGCATGAGGACCTGAGTTCTGAATCCCAACACCCACGGAAAAGGCAGGAGTGGCTGAGCATGCCCGAAACCCTAGAACTAGGGGACAAGTGAGTCCCAGAAGCTTGCTGAGCAGGCAACCTAGCTAAAATGATAAGCCCCGGCCAGGTTCAGTGATAGAGAAAGGGAATCTTGTGAACACCGGTATTCCTGTTTGGCCTCTGCATGGGTGGGTGATCATCTACACACATATGTATAACATACACACACACTAGCTGTCTATAGGGCTTCCTATAGAAATCAGAACGACACAGTAAAGGATGAGTCAGCAGTCAGTCCTTCACAGGAGCAATGCTTATGTGCACCCTGCATCCTTCCTACTCCATGCTCTAAACCATCTCTGTATTTGGTCCAGTGAGCTGACTCTGTGGGTAAAGGTGCTTGCTACCAAGACTGGCAGCCTGGCTTTGATCCCTAAGACCCACATGGTAGGAAAAGAGAACCAGCTTCCACAAGTTGTCCTCTGAATTGGTCGTGAGGTCATCTCCCTCAAATAAATAATTACATACATCCATAAAATAAGTAAAGTAATTATATACAGTGCCTAATACAATGGCTATAGATGTTAATAATAATTTGTATTATTTGGGAAATAACAAGAAACTGTGTACCTCCAGTTTCGTTTTCTAGACTATTTTCCACCTGTATTTTGTTGAATCTGCAGATTCAGGACCCATGGGTGGGCAGGGATCAATGGATTTCCCCTTTGACCTCCCCTCAAGGATTTCCCAGCTCCCCACCAAAGGCCTTCCTTTCAGACAGATGCTTTCCCCCACAACCTCCCCTCTACTCAGAACCAAGGAGCCCTACATTCTTCCATGCCCCAGCTGTATCCTGTGCTCTTGAACATCACTTAAACTTTCCTGGCTCCCTTTACCCAGCACCTTGTTTGTGAGACTTGTTCTGATGAGAGAAGGGTCCTGACTCTGCCCTGTCATTGCTCCTTGGTTAGCTGAGCAAGGACCGTAACTCACCCTCCGTCCTCCAGAGCACACTCACAGATGCCCCTTTGCAGGCCATCTACAAGATGGTGTCCTCCGTGATGAAGATGCCTGAGGACAAGTCCATGCCCGAGAATCAAACAGACAAGATCTTCAGGCAGATGGAAACAAACAATGAAGGTAGGAAACATGGTAGGAGTGAGCAGGTGGAGTGGGAAGAGGGGATTTGAAGAGGGGGTGAGGGTATGGAGAGGGGAGTAGGTGAGCCTGTGAAACTGTTGATGGCACAGAGGTTTTTGGTATACACTCTCTGCCCTATGCAGGCCTGCCCTTTTCCAGCCCACTTGATTCAGCTCTGATAGAGGTTGGAGGAAGTTTGGAAGCAAGATGGACTCCTGAGCCTTCCTGGAGGTTCTAGCCAAAATCACCTGTTCTATTTCACTCAGTGGATTTTTAAGAGTTATTTTATTATTTCAATTGTGGGCATGTGTGTGAGAGAGAAAGACTACATGCATTTGCATATATGCATGCAGGTGCTTGTGGAGGCCCAGAGCAAGATATTGGATCTCCTGAAGCTGGAGTTACTGGCAGTTGTAAGCCCTGGTACTTGGATGCTGTGAACCAAACTCTGATCCCAGCAGAAGTGGTAAGTGCTCTAACCATTGAGTTTCTTCCAGCCACACCTCATCCACTTTGAGCTTAGACCAGGCCAAACTCAATGAAATGCACTCAGCACGTGGGACAATTATTACTAAAATGCCTTTGTACACACAGTTCCTGCATCTGGACTCCTCTTCCCCGTTTGAATGGAAAACTCCTACTGACCCTGTGAAACCTTGTCTCTCTGTCTCATTTGTGTAGCCTTCCCTGTCCCCCATATCTCCTTCTTAGTCTTACTAGCTACCAGTCAGTAAGAAATATATATGCCTTCCATTTGGAGGCTCTATTATGTTCTTTGTGGTTCACATATTTTTAATGGCCATGCTGGCCTAATTAGGGTCAGCTCACTAGTCCTGTTTCCCACTAGGTATTAAAACCACTAGTCTCCAAAAGTTTAAGTGGCCCAGTCATGATGGTTCAACTTTCCAATCCCAGCACTAGAGGAGCTAAGGCAGAAGAATCTCAAATTTAAGCCACCTTTGGCTCCCCAGGAACACCCTGTCTCATAGAATGAATGAAGAGGCCTAAGTAGCTTGTTCTAGGTCCAGTAACTGACAAGGGACAGACTCAGGACTCAAACCCTGTGCTGCCTGACACAGAGCCCCTAGATACTGTCACCACTGCTTAGCTCTGTCCTCATCCAAATGGTGTGGGAAGCCTTGTCAGCTTCATCTCAGGGTCCCCTTGACTCCCAGGTTCTCTACACTAGACTTCTTTTTTCTGGGGGCCATTGAAGTTGACTGAATTGTTCCCATTGAAAGGCCCAGGAACAGTCTAACAAGTCTCGATTCCAAGATATTCAAGAGCCACCCTATGGTGCAACACTGAATGTGAGCTGAAAGAACCTAGTGGGGAAACCACCACTCAATTCCTGATTCGACATGCACCCAAGAATCACGAACAGACGACCAACTTGATGTAAGAACAGGAGGTAGTTTAATGGCGGAGCTCTGGGTCGAAATGTATCTCAGGGAGGAGACAGTGGATTTGACCATGAGGCTTGGAAGCTAGGGGTTTTTAAAGAAAAGGGGTGGTGCTGGGGGAGGAATTGGCGAGGTTTCACATGATTGGTTGATTTAAACATCAGCAGACTGTCAGAAGTGCAGGAGATAGGGAGGCAACAGGCCAGTCAGGACATGTAACGATGGGCCTGCCCGGGCATGTCCCGGCCTGTTCTGCTATTTTCTCAGCCCCAGGTTTCAAAGCTCACAAACAACTCTTTGGGCTATTTGACATACATTACATGAATCACAGATCTCAATTTTTTTAATTTTCTTTCATGAGACTTAGATGGCAGTGGTGCACTACTCAATTGCTGCTTCTGCAGCCTGAAGGACTATTTTTCCACTGGGTGAGTCTGTGGCTTCTGTTACGGACCTCCAATATCAGAATTCATGGATGGAAGAATTAATATGCTAGTGAGTGACCGAAAATACGTGGATCCAAAAATTGATATCAAGAAGATAGGGTGTTTCCCTCCCCCTTGTTTCTGTGGGAGTTCACTTACTAGGTTTCTCAGAGATTGTCTCATTTAGGAAAGACCCCTCAAAGTGTAGAATTTAGCCAAAAAACAGAAGCACCCCCAATGGTGTCACTAGTGCACAGAGCTATGCTTTAACCTCTTGACACGGACTTCAGGTTCACTCCAGCGTCAGCTGCAGCTGTTAAATGTAATCGACAAATCATGAAAGTGTATTTTCTTTGATTCAAGCTAAAATTAGCACAAGGCCCTGCAAAGCCTTCTAGACATGTAGCCTTTTCTGGCAAATGCAGCTTAGAAACTAGTCCATTGTCCTTTCTAAGCTGGTTATTTACCACAGGATGGACCACAGGGGGAGGGTACTCATAAGTGAGCCTGAGCAGAAAGTCGCCTGCACAAAGGGTACAGAGAGGAGGATGGGGCAGAAAGGAAGGGTGCAGAGCCGAGGATGGGGCAGGAAGGTTCATTATTAAGAGACCCTACGGTCACCTCCCCACAGAAACTTCTCTGCAATTTTCTAACCATAGGAAGAGCCATCAGTGACAGTGACAAGGCAGATCTACACATGCTCTGAAACTGCACCAGATACCATGCACACAGCATGCATGTGTATGTGTGCGCACACAATCATGATATGAAAAAGCTGTGTGGATGGTAGCAGTGTCCCTATCCCTGACTTCAACATCACTGTAGCTGTGCAGGACAGGACCAGGGGTGAATTTGAAGGACAGATGCATGGACCCAGCTGCAGCTTCCCTTGGGTCTGTCATTACTCAAACATCAAAACTTTTATTTAATTTTTTAAAACAGGGCTGTGGGGAGACAATGGCTTAGTGACTAAAACATGTTCGATGTAAGCATGAAGACCAGAAATCAGATCTCTAGAACCATGTAATAGCTGGGCAGGTATGGCAGTTACCTGTAATCCCAGCATCTGAGAGGCAGACTGGACATCCACAGGGTCAGCTGCCTGGCTAGCTTAGCTGGAATCAGCAAGCTACAGTTCAGGAGACCTGGCCTCAATAAATACAGTGGAGAGTGGGGTAGGGAGACACCCAATGTCTACCTTGAGCTGCCCACACATGCACATGTGCCTACAATATGGAAATACACATGCACAGTGCATATGCATACACATGCAAAAACATTAAAATCAGAAATGTGTAGGCCCGGGTGTCTGTGACCAGTCCATTCTTCTGACCTCCAGCTGAGGTTTGTAAATCTGGCCCTTTCCTCTCTACATATCTCCCAGCTTTCTCAAACTAGCTTGACCTGAAGGAAACCCATCACTGCCTTGGTACTGAATTCCAGGGCCACTCCAGGATAGAAACTGGGGTCCTCCTTAGCATCTCCTTCTATGTCCACTTAAACAATGATTCTCAACCTTCCTAATACTGCGATCCTTTAATACAGTTTCTCATGTTGTGGTGACCTCCAGTCAAAAAAATTATTTCCCTTGCTACTTCATAACTGTAACTTTGCTGCTATTATGAATCCTAATATAAATATTTTTGGAGATAGAAGTGTACCGAAAAAGTTAACCCTTAGGTTGAGAACTGATAAATCTGCCTTGCTGCGGTTGGGGCTAGTTTCTCCATCTTTAGACCTGTCAAGAGTTCAGGCTCTTGACAATTGTCATCTTGAGCAATGACACTGAGAATAGACCCAAAGTCCAGACCCATAATCCTGGCCAGGAGCCTTTCCCGGCAGAAAAATCACCTGGCATTGCCCCCTGTGGACTGGGTACCTGCCTTACAGGGTAGCCCTATGGTGGACACAGGGTTTGTCTTCGTAGGTAATGTCCTCCTCTTTTGTGGAAATTTTAGATAAACTCAGTGTCTGAAGCAAAAGACATGAAGATTTAAGGAGAGTTTCAGACTGAAAGACAAGGAATCTCTAGAGAGACCAGGTTCTGTCTGGTCAGAACCAACTAGCCAAATCTGATCCTCTGGTTCCAGAGCCAGGGCTGGCTCCAAAAGTCCACTCAGCACCTCTCAGGCATTAGGCACCAGATAAAAGGCCTGGAGCAACTTCCAAGGGAGAAGTTGGCCATGTGATAGGGGAGTTTGGAGTTTAAGGACATTTTGTACCTCAGCTGCTCTTCTCACCCACAACTAGGACCCGTGTGACATATATGTGAGCCCACAAGTCACACAACTTCCTAAACCTCTGCTCCTTCCTTTGTGAAGTGAGACTAACTAAACACATGCAGTACTAAAATCCCTCCTCTGGGGAGACAAAATGGTACAGTTTCCCCTAAGGTCTCCATGTCAAACGGAAACAAGATTTGCCGAAGTTTATTCTGTAAAGCCAATGAGTTTATTGAGCTTCCTTAGAGAACATAAGGGGGAGGTGTTTGCAGTAGTGTGGGTGCTCCTCACCCAAAAGGCTGCACATAGAAAGCCTTTATCCTGCAGGGACCAGTTCTTCTCCATAGCCATATGGATGACGGAGCCCTGCCCCTAGTCTTCCCGATGTCCTGGCCAACTTGGAGGGTGTTTGTTTAAGCCAGGATGGGGCAGTCTTCCTCAAACCCACAGATGTGCAGGCTGGGATGCAGGAGATAAAGAGCAAGCAGGGACCAACCACACCCTAACTCTCTCATCTGTGTTTGCAGTTGTATAATCTACTGGTGCACAGACATAGCCAACAAGTTTGGATTTTAATTGATGCCAGATGCAGTTAAGATAACTGGCCAAGATCAGTGGTCATGGGGTTAAAGAGAAGCTGGGCAGCACTTTCTTCACTGTCACCAGTTGGATACCAACTCGGATGGATTTTGTTAAACCTGGAACGGTGCTGGCATGGAAGAGGTACACAGTGAGAGTTAACTGTGGCAGGGAGCTTGGGTAGGAGGTCAGCAGTGAAGACAGTCAGTCCATTCAACAGACACTGTGCTCAGGGGCCAGAGCCGTGCTACAATGGTGGCTCTTGTCAGGAGTTCAGGCTCCACTGTGGAAATGGACATCAGGAGTTGGCTGTAATATGAAACTATAGCCTGTGGGGATGTGGTCTCTGAAGGGGTATAGCAAAGACTTGAGGAATGATGCTTGGGAGTGGGCACCTCACTCTAATGGAGACTCCAAGCAATTACACACTCAGTCCTTCACTGAGCCACATCTGACATCCCCTAGGGCAGATCTCTTAGAGACAGTTCCTCAGCTCAGAGTGGCTGAGCAATGCAGCCAGAGCTGGAAGGGTTTGCTGGTTTCTTCTCTGGTGTCTGTGACCAAATATCTTCAAAAAGCAACTCATGGGAGAAAGGGTTTCTATGGCAGATGGTTTAAAAGGATGCAGTCTATCATAGCAGCAGGAAGCCCAGAGAGATGAGTACTGGGACTCAGCTGGCTTTCTCCTGTTTATGCTCTCTGGAACACTAGCTGGGGGAATACTGCTGCCCATATTTAAGGTGAGTGACTCTTCCCATTTCAATTAACCTGACAGATAATCCCCTGAAGACATACCCTGAGTCATATCTCTATGGTGATTCTAGATCAGTGGGTCTCGACCTGTGGGTCTCAACCACTTTGGGGTTGGTGGTGGGGGTCACATATCAGATATTTACAATCTGATTTGTAACAGTAGAAACATAAAGTTTTGAAGTAGCAACAAATAACTTTGTGGTTCGGAGTCACCACAGCACAAGGAACTGTATTAAAGGGTCGTAGGGTTAGGAAGGCTGAGAAGAGAATTGCTACACTAGATCCTGTCAAATTAACAACTAATATTGAGCAACCACAGAGGGTCAATCACAGATCTCTTCCAATGGAACTCCTGGCCCACTGAGCCTCACTGCGCTGATTCTTAAAATTTGGGTAGAAGAAAAGTTGCCACCAATGTGTCTCCCCAGTGGGCACAGACTAACGACAGGGAGATAAATGCCTTTCCTGACCTCCAGTAACCACTGTGAGCATGGGTTGTCAGGGGCCTTGGAGTGAGGAAGGCCAACATTAGGTACTATAACTATAACTCAGCGTGGAGATGACCGCCCCTTCAGGTCTTGGGGCTGAGCAGAAATCAGTGTCAGAGGACCAAAGGAGGAAGAAAACTCCATCGTGCTCAGGGCTGCATGGAAAAGGAATGGAGGTCAGAGAGCCACAGTCCAGAGATGCAATTACACTGCACAAGTACTTAGAACTGACGATTCCCTATGTTTCTCCCCAGCCATACAGGCAGCTCTGTTAACAACAGTGTTAATGTTCAAGGTGTGGTTGATCCATTATTCCTGCACTAGCTGTCAGAGCGTGGCAGCTAAGGCCAGGACTATACAAGGCTTCCATTCAGAGTTTCAGCTGATACCTGCTAGTGAAGATCTCCCAGGCCCAGAAAGACAGACATGGCAGATAGTCCTGAGGTAGTCTCCAAGTTCTGAATGGGACCCTGATGAGGTCTCTGTGGGACCTGGAAGAGAGATGCCCAGTCTGACCTGGAATGTTCATACAGGTTGCCTGAAGCTGGTACGGGGAGTTATGGAGCTTAGGTGGCAAGCAGGGCCACCTGGGGAAGAACAAGATGCATAAGATAGAGGCAAGATGATCAGTGGGAGGGGAGGGGAGGGGAGGGGAGGGAAGGGGAGGGGAGGGGAGGGAAGGTGTGGGGAGGAAAAGAGGAGGGGAAGGGAGGGAAAGAGGAGAGGAGGGAAAGGGGAGGGAGAGGGGAGGGGAACGAGAGGGGAGGGAGAGGGGAGGGAGAGAGGAGGGAGAGGGGAGGGAGAAGGGAGGGAGAAGGGAGAGGAGGGGATGAGAGGAGAGGGGAGGAGATAGGACTGTCTGGGCCTTTCTGGTATTTGTTAACAAGCTATGAGATGAGCCAGGGTTCAGGTCAGTTAGAGGTCAGAGGGAGGAAGGAAGGAGACTAGACTGACATCAGAGCTTTCTCCCTCAGCCACACAGACATAACTGGCAAACGCTCACTAGAGCATTCTTTGTCATAAGAACTGAACATCAATCCTGAGAGATGCAGTCAAGCAATTTTGGGGTATGGAATGCAGTATGCAGAATATGATACACAGAATGTGATATACAGACATAGGTACATACATTCACAAGACTAAGATATATCTAAATAGCCACATGAAAAACCTTGGCATGCTTCTGTGTATAAGAATAAGGCACCAGGCAGTGGTGGAGCATGGCTTTAATCCCAACAGGAGGCAGCAATAGCTGAATCTCTGAGTTTGAGGCCAGCCTGGCTACAGACTGAGTTCCCAAACAGCCAAGGGTAACCAGAGAAACCCTTTCTCAAATAAATAAATAAATAAATAAATAAATAAATAAATAAATAAATAAATAAATAAAAATAAAGGAAAGAGATGAGAGGCAACCTCCTTAGGGGTCCTCAGGGGTTCCAACCTCAAGCAACAGGTGACTTCTAACATCTAGTGATAAAACAGGCCCCTGAGTTGGTCTCTATCAACTTATTGCCCACTCATTATGAGGAGGGAGGCTACCTGCCAGTGTTAGGAGCCCTATAGAGAGGCCCAGGTAGCAACAGCCCACAGGAACCAGGGCCTGCCGGCTGCCACCTGAAAACACACAGAGAGAAAGTTGCCCTGGCCACAGCCCAGATTCTGGGCCAGCTGAGCTACTGCATTCCTGAGCGACAGGAATGCTGGGAGAGCAAACACTAAGAGTTTAAGGGTAACCTTGGGAGGAGGTCCACTGTCTAAAGGCACACCAGTGGGGACCCATGGGGAATGTGAATGCTTCCTGAGAAGTCCTGGGCTGCTGACAGTCACTAAGGGCTCTTCAACAGTTACAGACAACATTTAAAACAAAAATAAGACAGGCTGGAGAGATGGCTCAGTGATTCAGAGCACTGGCTGCTCTTGCAGACAACCCCATTTGGTTCCCAGCACTCACACAGCATCTCACAACAGTCAGTTTCTCCAGTGACTCCCTCTTCTGGTTTTCAGAGGTACTGCACTCATGTGGCACACCTACATACATGTGGACCAATGCTTATACACATAAAATTAAACAACCCCTTTAAAAAAAAAAAGCAGAAGCCAGGCACGGTGGCATATGCCTTTAATCCCAGCACACAAAAATACAGCCTGATCAACAGCCTGTATCTACATAGCGAGTTCTAGGACAGCCAAAGTTACATTATAGAGAGACCTGGTCTGTGCTGAGAGAGGGAGAGAGAGAGAGAGAGAGAGAGAGAGAGAGAGAGAGAGAGAGAGAGAGAGAGAGAGGGAGAGGGAGAGGGAGAGGGAGAGGGAGAGGGAGAGGGAGAGGGAGAGGGAGGAGGGAGGGAGAGGGAGGAGGGGGGGAGGAGGGAGAGGGAGGGAGGGAGCATTGGGCTGAAGTAAAGAAATGGCCCACTCATCCCATCCTATTTCCCACCATGACAACTGCTGGTCTCCAGCACAGACTGGCCAGCAAGTAACAGGGAGAATCAGTCCCAAGAGTTTCTCAAGACACACTGAGATAGGTGCTCAGTGCTCTCACCTTCTGTCTGTCTGTCTGTCTGTCTGTCTGTCTGTCTGTCTGTCTGTCTGCCTGCCTGTCTGTCTGTCACTGTCTGTCACTGTGTCTGTCTGTCTGTCTGTCTGTCTGTCTGTCTGTCTCTCTCTCTCTCTCTCTCTCTCTCTCTCTCACACACACACACACACACACACACACGAGTCCATCTCACTGCCTCCTCTGCCCACTCGCCTACTCCAGAGTTGTTAGTGACGTGGGCCTGCCTGTCTGAGAGCTGGGATCAGTAGAGGAAGCACAGCAATTGACTGTCTATGGTTTTGTATGAGAAAAGAGAAACATTTGGTCTCAGAAAGGATGGCATTGCTAGGAGTACCGGGGTGGAATGGGCTCCCATCCTGGCAGGGACTATGAGGAAGTCACCTCCCTCAGGGTGGGGAGAGGGCCCTTAGGGAGCTCACCTGGGACTGCAGTTGTCCCTCTGCTGTGTGATCTGAGGCCAGTTTGGAACCTAGGAGAGTCTAACCCACAGTTCACCTGCTTTAAAAGGTCTCTGATTTGTATGGGATATCCTTTCTCACAGCAAAATACAGACCTAATACATCAATGTAAGTTAAACCTTCTCTTTACCAAAGGAGGGACTTAGAAGGGCCACGCTGTTCCTGTACTTCTACTCCATCCCAGACACCCTTGCCCCATTTTGGTCCTTAGAGCCAGACCTTTAATGTGTCCCATGTAGAAGGGTCTGTAGCAGTGACATTACAGAAGACTATCCTATGGGACAATTGTTTCCTCTTTGTGTTTCCTCATGATCTTTAAATAGACAGGCAATCACAGTGACACTCTCCCTGCCACCAAGACTGTGCTGTCCCCTGTCCCCAGAAGACAGACTGGTGAATCACACAGAACCATAAAGACTGTCCCCTTGGCCATGATCTCCATGCCTCCTCCTGTCCCCTGTAGCTTAGGGTTTCATCAGTACCAAGAGTGTGTTTTGTTTTTTGTTTTTGTTTTTTTTTTTTTTTTGGCTTTTTCGAGACAGGGTTTCTCTGTGTAGCCTTGGCTGTCCTGGAACTCACTCTGTAGACCAGGCTGGCCTCGAACTCAGAAATCCGCCTGCCTCTGCCTCCCGAGTGCTGGGATTAAAGGCGTGCGCCACCACGCCCGGCTTTTTTTTTTTTTTTTAAGATTTATTTATTTATTATATGTAAGTACACTGTAGTTGTCTAGATATTCCAGAAGAGGGAGTCAGATCTCATTACGGATGGTTGTGAGCCACCATGTGGTTGCTGGGATTTGAATTCCGGACCATTTGGAAGAGCAGTCGGGTGCTCTTACCCACTGAGCCATCTCACCAGCCCTCCAAGAGTGTGTTTTAATGAGTAGACTCCCCACAGCAGTACATCAATTAGTTTAAAATTGCACCCGACCCACCCCACACACACCTTGTGAGCTTGGGCTGAGGCCACGTCTCCAGAAAGAGCATTGGCTGCCCTCCCACGTCTGTCTCCTCTGCTGGCCAGCGACTTGTCAAAGGGTAGAGGGAAACAGCATCTAAAGTTAGGAAGAAGAAATGCCTTTTGTGTCACTGACCTGCATTCTTTCCATATATTTGTTTTCATAGCAACAAACCAAATGTTTTAAAACAGAAACCAGAATTGATGTGAAGCAATTTCATCACCTGCCTTCCACAGAGCAATTGGCGCCTCCATATTAAGTCCTGTGTGTCCTCTGCTTCCTCCTTTTGGGGCCTCTGTTGGATACAGTTTTCTCTTTTGAGCTACTCACTTGCAGCTGAGAAAGAACCTTTCTTCCATAGTAGCAAGACTCAGAAGTGGGTAATCCAAGACAGCAACATGTCTTTATTGCCATCATCAGAAAAGAGCCAGGCCCCCTTCCACCGCACAAAGTGGCACAGACCTAGGAAATTCCCAGCTCCCGCTTTCTCCACAAAGCTAGCTCAGTGACATTTTCCAAGTGAGGAGGCAGGAGAGGAGGTGCAGTCTGTCTAGACTAGACTGATGAATAGGCTTTCTCAGCACACCTACAGCAGTATGTGTGGACACTGACATGTGGGGCTGCTTCTTGACTTTGCCCCAGAAGACACAAGCCCCACAGAGCCTCACCCAAGAGCCTGAATTCAACTAAGTATTAACTAACTCTCTTCCTTACTCACAGATACAGCTCAGTCATGGGCAGAACAGACATGCTCATGGGAATTCAGAAGGGAAAACTGTTAGCAATGAGATGGGTCCTATCCTTCCTGAGGGAGCTGGTTACAAAATTCAGGCAAGGCAACCTCTGAAGAACAAACATGTCATGCTTATGCAACAAGGAGAGACCTGGCCCTGATAGAGCCAAAGAGGATGTTTGGAGTAGGAGAGGGACAGAGAAGATTATAAAGAGACCTGTAGATGGGTATGAACAGGAACACCAGCAGCAGATACATCTTCCAGAAGTTAATACATCTTCCAGCAGCCAGGGATTTCAAAAAGAGGTGAGGGCAAAGAACGAGAACCATGCCTATGGTTCGTGAGGTACAGGCATCCTTGGGGCTTTTGAGGCTTTAGGTGACTCTCAGAAACCTTATGTCATGAACCCAGGTGGAGATGGAAGTTGTTGGGTAGAAATTTAGAAGTCCTCATTTGCAATAGAAGTGTCTGCCTTCTCACCACCCCTCAGCAGCCCAAGAAAGTTCTTCAGGCTCCAGCTTAGCAAGGCTTAAGCAACTGCTACGAATAAGAACAGGTTTATTTTTAAAGCAAAATCTCCCTTGAGTTACAAAAATAAATCATATTCGGGCTGGCATGTAGCAAATTTGGTCGAGGGCTTGCCTAACTTTCATGACACCCTGGGTGGAGTACTCAGTGCTACATAAAACTAGGCATGGTTGCACACATCTATAGTCCCAGAACTCAGAGGTGGAGGCAGGAGGATCATAAATTTAAGGTCATCGTCATCATCTGAACAGCAAGCATGAAGTTTGGGTCTACTTTGGGCTATATACACCCTACCCTGGAAACAAACAAACAAACAAGCAAATAAATGACACTTGTAAAATTTCAAATAAGCCAGGCAGTAGTGGGGCACACCTTTAATCCCAGCACTTTGGAGGCAGAGGCAGGTGGATTTCTGATTTGGAGGCCAGCCTGGTCTTCATAGTAAGTTCCAAGATAGCCAGGGCTACACAGAGAAACCCTGTCTCCCCCCCCCCAATTCTTCAGATGGTTCCAGCCCCCTCAGGAGCCTCTCATTGCCTTTTAATAATCATATACCTCTCTCTCTCTCTTCCTCTCTTCCATTTTGGGATATTTTTTCACTCCATAGAATTCCCTAGACATTCTTTATGGCTAAGCTGCATTCCACAGCACCAATGCATGGCATCTGGGTTACCAAGTCACTATTTAAGGACATCTGGACAGTGCTTATGGCCATTACACACAATAATTGTGAATATTTACAAAAAGGTGTATCTGTGAACACCAGTTTCCATGTCTGTGGGATAACTGCCCAGGAACACGATGGTTGGACCTCACAGCAATTGTATGCTCAGCTCAATTGTTTGTTTTAAAATTTTATTCATTTACTTCTTTCATAGATGGAGTGTATGAATGTGGAGGTCAGAAGACAAATTGAAGGAGTCAGTTTTGCTACATTGATCCTGGGTTTTAGCCTCAGGTTATCAAGCACCATTACCCACTTAGCCATCTTACCAGCCTGTGTGCTGTTGGGCATTGGGCTATACACTGACAGTCTGGTCTCCAGTCAAGCTGAGGTGTAACCCCGGGACCCAGCGGGACAGAAGTTCTCTCATGTCTCCAGGAACTCTGGCTCCTGTCAAAGTTACCACCCCCACAGCCCTCACAAGAGAAGCATGGCTTTAGTCAAATAGGCAATGCCCCAAGCTTCTGACTTTCAGGTTAAACTCCTCCCCAGTTACCTAGCAACAGTAAAGATAACAGCATACCATAAGAGGGGCTGTTTGGCCCCTCTTCATTCTCTTGCTCTCTTGCTCTTACTCCTCTTACTCTCCACTCTCCTCTCCTCTCCTCTTCTCTCCTCTCCTCTCCTCTCCTCTCCTCTCCTCTCCTCTCCTCTCCTCTCCTCTCCTCTCCTCTCCTCTCCTCTCCTCTCCTCTCCTCTCCTCTCCTTTCCTCTCCAACCTCTTACTCACTCCCTCTTACTCTAGACTTTCTTCTCTCTCTTCTTTTCCTCCTTCTCTCCTCTTGGCCATGGCTGGTCTCTCTCTCTTTCTACCTTTTCTCATTCTCCCTGCCTTTCAATAATAAAGCTCTAAAACCATAGACTCTCGTTGTTCATCTAGGCCTGCTGTGCTTACTCTCACCTGCATGGGAACCTCTCTCCCTCTACCCTCACTCCAATAACCCCAGTGCTACAGGGTGTCGTCCGTGGGCCCCAGGTCAGGGCCTTTTCATCCACCACCACCCCCCTTCAAGTGGGGTTAGTGGCTTAGATGCCCCCCCGGGTCTGGGTGGATAGCATCTGGTAGCCCTCCTGCATCTGCTTGCCCAGAGCATAGGAGGAACTCTGGCCAGACGTGGGCTATCCTTCCTTCCCCCTCCTTCCCTTGCCCCTCTTTAGTACCCACAGTGTGCTATGTTTTGTTTCTTACAGAACAGCTGAACTCTTTTCTAGGAAGGTGAATTAGGAGACCTAAACAGATAGAAAATCTATACAGAGACATAAAAGGGGGATTTATTATAGTGTATTCCAGGCTGTGGTCTAGTTAGTCCAACAATGGCTGTCTACTGGTCCAGGAATCTAGTAGTTTTTCAGTTCATGACGATGGGCATCTCAGGTGGTCTTCAGTAGACTCTGGAATCCTGAAGACATAGAAGACATAGACTCCAATGCCAGTGAATGAATGAGCTTGCCAGTGAGAGCAAGGGCAAGCAGGCAAAGAGCAAAAGCTTCCCTTTTCCATGTTCTTTCTATAGGCTGCCACGGGAAAGTGTAGCCAGATTAAAGGTGAACATTTTCATCTCAAAGGATCTAGATTACAGGTTGGTCTTCCCACCTTGGAAAACCTGGATTAAAAGTGGGACTTCCTACTTCAAAAGAAAAAAAGTTCTCACAGGTGTTCCCAGTAGTTTGGGTTTTACTTCATTCCAGATGAAGTCAAGTTGACAACCAAAAGTTGCCAGTACAGGTGGCTGGGACATTGTACATCCACACCCACAATTTATGAGAAATTCAGTCACTGTAAATCTTTGCCACTGTTTGGTGTGTCATTGTTTTTATTTTAACTATTTTGACACATAAGCAATGATAGTTCACTATGGGGTTTATTGGATTTAAATACAAAGAGAAGGGGCTAGAGAGATGGCTCAGTGGTTAACAGCATTTTAGGCTCTTCCAGAGGACAGAAGTTCAGTTTCCAACACCCCCATCAGGCAGCTCCCAACCAAGTGTAAGGTCAGCTCCAGGAAACCAACCAACTCTTTACCTTCTTTGTGCACTGCACTCAATTGTGAGCATCTGTGTGTGTGTGTGTGTGTGTGTGTATCTGTGTGTATACACACACACACACACACACACACAAATCTCTACATAATTAAATATCAAAGAAAATTTAGATAAAACATTCACTGATGTAAAATGTCCAGGGAAACAGTTTTTATGCATTCATGCTAGAGGTATACAGTGCATGTGTGTCTGCTGCCTGTGGAGGACAAAAGAGAGCATAAACCCCACCCCTCTCATCTGGAACTAGAGTTACCATTGTTGTGAGCAGGTGCTGGGAATCAAACCTGGGTCCTCTGCAAGAAAAACAAGGACTTTCATTGATCCATCTCTCTTGTCCTGGAGAACTTTTTGGGTTTTGTATGTTTGTCTGGATTTTTTGTTGTAGTTTTTGCGTTTGTTTTTTGGTTGTGTGTTTGGGTAGTTGGTTGGATTTTGGTTTTTCAAGACAGGGGTTTTCTCTGTAGCCCTGGCTGTCTTGAAACTCACTCAGTAGACCAGGCTGGCCTTGAACTCAGAGATCTGTCTGCTCTTCCCCACACTCCAAGTACTGGGATTAAAGGTGAGAGGGCAGCCACCACCATCACCACAGCCTGGCTGAAAAAGCTTGTCTTTTTCTTCATGCTGAAGTGCATTCTTTAGTTTTCTTAGTTTATTTAGTTTTCTTTAGGTTCTTTCGTTTTCAGGTAAGACTTAACTTTCTGTCTTTAGGGTCCAATCCCCTGAGGTGCTGGGTGTAAAGCCCTGCCAATGCAAGACATTTTTCAGTTGATTCATGATAAAAATAAACTATCTCTGTTCATCTGCTCCCCACCTCCTCAGAGTTATTGCTGATCTCCCTGACACCCACACAGTCATGTGTGGATCTACGGAGGATAACCTCCCTCCAGTATTAACTGAGCACAGCTCTTCATGGTCCCCAAATGCCAATAAAAGCAACTCACTGAACTACATTGCTTAGTATTGCTGCGTTAAACACTATGATTAGAAGCAAGCTGGGGAGGAATGATTTCATTTCATTTGGCAGCTCACAGTCTATTATGAAGGAAAAGAAGGGAGAAACTCAAGCAGGGCAGGGACCAATAGGCAGGAACTAAAGCAGAGACCATGGAGGAGGGCTACTTATGGTCTTGCTCCTCACAATGTGCTCAGCTTGTTTGTTTGGGTTTTTTTTTTTTGAGACTTATTTATTTTTAGCGCATGTATGTATTTATTTACTTATTGCTTGTCTGCATAAGATGTACATGCTATGTTCTAAGCAGCCACTAGAGGGCGACAGATTCCCTGAAACTGGAACAACAAATGGTCGTGAGCCACCATGTGGATTCTGGAAGTTGAAACCAGGTCCTCTAGAAGAGCAGCCAGTGTTAACCACTGAGCCATCTCTCCATCTCCTCAGATAGCATTTTTTATACACACCAGTCCCACTAATCACAGTGGCTGGGCCTTCCCACACATTAACCATTAATCAATACAATGTCTCATAGACTTGCCTACAGGACATCTGATAGAGGCATTTTCTCAATTCAAGTTCTCGATTCTTAGATGACTCTAACTCATGTTAAGCTGACAAAACCACTAACCAGCACATGCCCTATCAAAGAGTTAAGAGAATCCATCTTGTTTTACAGGTGAGCAAGCTGGAACCCTTACAGGGTGTTGCAACTCACCACAGACTAAATATCGATGGATGTCAGAATGCCAGAATGTGTGTCTGTGGTACGGCTGACATCTTCTATCTGTCCAGTTGTCTGTCCAGTCTATCTGGTCACCCTTTCTAAGGTCCAAATCACAAGTTTCTTTCAGGCTACAAAGACTCTCTCTGATCACTGATTTGAGTATCCAGACTGAATCTGTCTCTGTCAAACAAGTTAAAATCTTTGACTGTTCCCTGTGCCTGAGGATGTAATAAACTCTGTAAGCCGAGTCAGATCCACTTAGTGGGAAACTAAATAGCTCTCCCTGGCTCCTGTTTGGACCTAGGGCTCAGGCACAGGAATGCAAAGACAGGCCCACCCCCATGTCCCTTCTCAGGTGCCCTACCTGACTGTTTCCTTCCTTCTAACTCAGGAGCACTGCTCCCCAGTCCCTTACTTCTCTAATCCTCCTTCCCTAGTGAACACAGTCAACATAGATTTTCACACTAAGACACATGACTCCCAGCCCTGATGTGAGCTAAGATCAGTTAAGTAGAATGTTGAAGAATATTCATGAGGCCTGGCAAGATGGCTTTAGTGGGCAAAGGAGCTTATTACCAAGCTTAATTGAACCTGTGGACAAATGTGGTGGAAGGAGAGAATGGACTCTAGCAAGTTGTCCTCTGACCATGCACACGACCCATGTATACAAATACATAAACAAAATGTTAAAAAAAAAAAAAGACAACTGTGGGCAGGTTCCAGGTCCCAAGGTTCTGGTCCAATCCATGTCTGCTGGGAATGTTTAAATCATCTGGGTGATTCTAGTATGGCATCAAGGATGAAAATCAACTTCACAATGTAAATGAAAAATTAAATAGTAGAGGGGGCATAACTACTCCTAAAGCACAGGGAAGGTTTTCATTGTAGCTATAAGGAAGAAAGCAGATAGAGGAAAGAGGCCAGACTGAACTTGCCAGCAGAATAAACCATGTGAGAAGGGAGGGAGGGAGGGAGAGAGAGAGAGAGAGAGAGGGAGAGAGAGAGAGAGAGAGAGAGGGAGAGAGAGAGAGGGAGAGAGAGAGAGAGAGAGAGAGAGAGAGAGAGAGAGAGAGAGAGAGAGAGAGAGAGAGAGAGAGAATCACTGACCAAGAGAGGTGTCCAGCGCCAAGAGAACAGCATAACCCAAATGGCTGAGTTATACAGGGATCAGGCTTGGGGAAGGGAATCTAAAGTCTAGCTCCCAGGAAGGAGAAGTTTAGGATAGGGGATGGGGTGAGAAGTGCTAGGAAGAGCCATAGGTATGGAGGGATGTTGGGAGATCTGGGAGGAGCCAAAAGTACTGAGGGATGCTGGGAGAGCTGGGAGGAGCCACAGGCACTGAACAACACTCCTCCCTGGTCTCCTAGAGACCTTAAGTCTATTCTTGGATGGTGTGCTCATGTCTTCCCCCTGAGCATGGGGGCCTGGACTCTAGAAGGTAGATTCTGCTGTCAAGGGAGGCAGTAGGGCTAGTGACAAGCTTTCTTCTGCCCTATAAAACAGATGTTTCTGTACCCATATCTGTCTGCCACTGACTCTTCCTTTAAGCAAAAACCCTTCTGGCTTTCAGAAACTGAAATCCCAGAACTACGGTCCCAGCCACCTTGTACAGTGCCTAGGTCCTGGCCCTGGTCCTGAACTGGGATTTTATTGTGAAAAGGAGGCAAGAATCTTCCCTGGGGTGGCAGACATCAGCAGAAAGATCTAACTACTCCCCTCTACCATCAGAGAATGTTCAGAAGCCACAGCTGGGCAGCAGGGTCCTGAGAGGACAAACACCTATGTACACAGTGGACATGTGGTTCTGGTTGTGTAGTGCCTGACCTAGTCTGGGCCCCTCTGGAGATCTGGGAGTCACCCAGATCTCACAAATAAAATCCCTTACTACTTCCATTAGCCAAATTAGGATGCTGCTTCCTTGGAACAAAGAGCCCATTGGCTGTGAAGTCAGTGGAAGGAGCAAAAACAAAAAACGAAACAAAACAAAGCAAAACAAAAAAAACCAAAGCAAAACGAAACACTTGTCCTTCATGGGACCAGCCAGTCTGAAGAGCATGCTCAGATCTAGGGAGGGTTCTCTTCAAGCCATCTCCTGGCCTGTAGGCTTGTCAGACTTCATTAGCCAGAGAGGCAGCAATGTGCCTGAGGTTGGGTCTTCTTGAATGCAGCTCCGTGGAACTGGCCCCAGGCCACAGCATCACAGTACTGGAGTGTGGCACCTGGATTCCTACACCTCTCCTGCGGCAATTCCTTTGGGAGCTGAAGCTTGAGAGCCTTGGTCTTAGCCTTCAATGCAAGCCTGGAGCAGCCCTTGAGAAGACAGGGCTCTCCTAATGAAAAGAGACTGAAGTCTCCCAACATAAAAACCTTAATTTTTCAATGAGAAAACTGAAGCTGGATAGCCAAGATTTATTCAAGAGCCATTGATTTGTGAGGATGGGAGTGTAGAACATAGGATACTAGAAGACAAGAGCATTGTTCTGAGAAGAGGGCACCCACAGCAGTCACTCTAGATTGCACCCCACTAGAAAAGCACAGAGTTCATTGTGTAGATAGGGCAGGTTGGTGATGCAAACTCTGTTGAAGTTATCAGATTGGAAAGCAGGAAGAAACTGTGACTGTCCTGGCAAGACCAAGGTTATTCTAAAAACACACTTGTGCCCTCCCTTCAGCTTTCTGAGAACAGTGATAATGGACCCCAAGGAACTGGAATTTTCACCAGGAATTTCAAGGTGACATAGAGAAAGTGCGGGGACCCTGACACTAGCTAGAACAGGAGTCTGTCTCTACTGCTGACAGCCTGCAGAACAGATATGGGGAAGGGTTGTGTGCTGAGGAGAGACGAAGATGGGTCGACCATGGGCTGAATCCTGACCACAATTGCCAAACCTAAACACATCTGTAGTCAGGAGCAGAGAGAGATGGATCCTGGTGCTCAGTTGCTTTCTCCATTTTATTCAGCCCAGAATCCCAACCTACAGAAGGGTGCTACCAACACTTAGGGTGAGTATTTCCTTTTATATGGTGCTACCTAGAAATTCTCCTGCAGATGTGTCCACAGGTTTATAGTCTAGGTAATTCTAGATTCCATCAAGTTGACAATCATTATCCACTGTCACAGAGCCATCGGTGAGTAGGTGGTGATCCTCGTTAGTGTGAGCACTGGATGTGGAGTCAAGGGACCTTGTTCTTGCAATGGCCTTGCTGGTAGTCACACTTGTGGGAAACAGCCAGACTCTGCTGTCCTTCTTGCTTAGCCCTGGGTTCCAGCACCATATAAAATGGGTTTGGAGGTACATGCCTGTGATGCTAGCACTTGCAAGCAGTTTGTTATTGTTTGTTTTTCGAGACAAGGTTTCTCTGTGTAGCACTGGCTATCCTGGAACTCACTCTGTAGACCAGACTGGCCTCCAAATCAGAGATTCAGCTGCCTCTGCCTCCTGAGTGTTGGGATTAAAGTCCTGCACCATCACTGCCCAGCTCAAGATTATCTTTATATCAGTCCAGCCTGGGATGCATAAGACTCTGTTTCAAATACAACAAACAAACACAAAGCCCCAGCGTCTCCCAGAACAGTAGTTAGTTTAAGATGACTGTACCATTCATCAGTGTCTTCTTCACTTCCTGCGGCTATTGTAAAAAAAAGAAAAATAATGTCAACAGTTAGGATGACTCACATGGTAATGTATCATCTTAGCATTCTAGACGCTAAGGGCCAAGAGCAATGTGCTGAAGGGGTTGATTCCATGTGAGGCCATGTACTGGCTGGTTTTGTGTTGTCAACTTGGCTAGGGTAATCACAGAGAAAGGAGCTTCAGTTGGGAAAGTGTCTCCATGAATTCTGCCGTGGGGCATTTTCTCAGTTGGTGATCAAGTGGGGAGGGCCTATTGTAGGTGGTGCTGTCCCTGGGCTGGTGTTCTTGGGTTCTATAAGAAAGGAAGCAGAGCAAACCATGGAAGCAAGCCAGTAAGTACCACCCCTCCATGGCCTCTGCATCAACTCCTGCTTCCTGACCTGCTTGAGTTCCAGTCCTAACTTCCTTGGTGATGAACAGCAATGTGGAAGTGTAACCTGAATTAACCCTTTCTTCCCCAACTTGCTTCTTGGTCATGATGTTTTGTGCAGGAATAGAAACCCTAAGTAAGACAAGCCTGGAGGCCGAACTTTGCCCAAGTCTCTCTTTGGCTTGTGTTTAGCCATCTTCCTGTGTCTTCCTTCTTCTATCTGTATTTGCTTCTGTGTCCAAATTGCCTTTCCTAAGAAACAAATGGAGCAAAAGTCCTTGTAGGCTGAAGTGATGACAAGGTGGACAGAGTGCTTGCTGTGTGAGCTTGAGGTCTGGGATCCTTTTCCCAGGACCAGCATAAGAAACCAGGAGTGGCCCTGTAAACACAGCACTGTGGTGGGTGGAGACATGAGGATCACTGAGAGCACTGGCCACCTGCCTAGCACCAACTTCAGTGAGATAACCCCTGCCTCATACATTTAAAAAAGTAATTTTTAGAAGTCCTTGATTGTAATGGCTTTTAAACCAAAATGAAAATGAAAAAGAAAAGGCACATTTTTCTTCTCAGAAAAACACGGATGCTATTAGGTCAGACACACTGTGCTCACTTCAGCCAAGATCTTATTTCTAAATAAGTCCACACACTGAGGCACTGGGGCCAACTTCTTCATAGCTCTTCTCTGGGGAATACAGGATGTTAAATGATTTCTGGGTGTAAGCACAGAGTGCATGCAGGGAGCCCGGGATTACAGTGACAAGCCTAGATTCTAAGTTTCAGCTCTGTACTGTGTGAACAAGCTGCTGACAAGGGGAACCGGGACCTGCACTCACTGATTGTTGGTCACTGTCTTCTGAGTTGAAGGTTTCTTAGAGTTTGGGCAGGAGGCGCAGGTGGCAGGCATAAGATGGCAATGGTTTGTCATCCCTGATTTGCGTGATTTCTCAGTTCCCCTTCATTGGGCCAAGGGTGTATAAGAAGTACTTGGTAATTTCTTTCTTTCTTTCTTTCTTTCTTTCTTTCTTTCTTTCTTTCTTTCTTTCTTTCTTTCTTTCTTTCTTTCTTTCTTTGTTTCTCTCTTTCTTTCTCTCTTTCTGACTGTCTGTTCATCTGTATATGTCTGTCTATCTATCCAACTATCTTTCTTTCTATCTATCTATTTATCCATGTCTATCTATCCAAACATTTATCTATCTATCTATCTATCTATCTATCTATCTATCTATCTATGTCTATCTATTCAACTATCTGTCTATCTATCTATCTATCTAACTATCTATCTATCTATGTCTATCTATTCAACTATCTGTCTATCTCTCTATCTCTCTATCTATCTATCTATCTATCTATCTATCTATCTATCTATCTATCGTGAGACAGGGTCTATGTAACCCAGCCTGGCCACTATTCCCTGTAGATGCAGTGCTGAGGGTAGAGGTCAGGGCCTCAGGTATGCTTAGCATTCACTCCATTGAGCTACATCCTGTCTCCCTTTCAATAATTGATTTTATTTCTTTCTGAGACAGGTTCTCTCTATATAACCTTGACTAGCCTGGAACTTACTATGTAGGCCAGGCTGGCCTGGAACTCACAGAGATCTGCCTCTCTCTGCTTCTCAAGTACTGGGATTAAAATCACGTGCCGTGATACATGGCCCAAGAATTGAATTTAAAACATGTGAATGTTTATATTATTATCAAATGAGCCGGCACTGGTGGCACATGCCTTTAATAACAGCACTTGGGAGAAGGAGGCAGGTGGATTTGTGAGTTTGAAGCCAGCTTGGACTTCACAGTGAGCTCCAGGACTGCCAGGCTACACAGAGAAGCCTGTCTTGGGAAGAGAAACCTGTCTCAGAAAAAAAAAAAAAAAACTGTTTCAAATGAGCATCCTTTCCATACCTCTCAATTTTTAAAGCCATTTAAAAATTTGTTTTATTACTATTTGTGTGTTTGTTTCTTTGTGCATGCATGTGCACATGTGTGTATGCATGTACTATGGTACATTGAAGTAAGAGGACAACTTTCAGGAGTAGGTTCCCTCCTTCTACCATGTGAGTTCTGAGATGGAACTTGGGTATCAGGTCTGTGCAGCAAGTATCTTTATCTCTGGGCAGTCTCACAGGCTCTACAGGGCCATTTATTTTCTTAAGGCAAAACAGAAACATTACGCAGGGAGAGGAGACCCAGCCTCAGAGTTCTGGTGTGACAGCCATAAGAAGCAGCAGTACATGTTATCCAAGCTCAATCAGTGAATGGTCCCAGGACCATTCTCTACCTCACATAACAGGCCCCACATAACATCTCAGTTAGCCCCATTAAGTATCCAGTAGCTTTTCTATCCCAGTGTTTCAAACTCCTTCCACAATCCTTCCCAAAACACAGGGCCAGCTCTTAACACTACCTACTTCTGGTACCAATTTCAGTTTCTATCTTAGTTACTTTTCTGTTAGTGCGATAAAACACTGACCAAAAACAGTGTGAGGACAGAGTGTTTATTTCAGCTTACAGTTTATGGGCCATCTGGAAGGGAAGTCAGACCACCAACCCAAGGCAGGAACCTGGGGGTTTGTGGACTGCTTCCTGGCTTTCTCCCCCTGGGTTGCTCAGTTTGCTTTTTTATATCCCACAGCATCACATCAATGGAAATCAAGAACATTCTCGATGATCTTGCTTATAGGCAGTCTGATAGAGGCATTTTTTTCAATTCAAGTTCCCCCTTCTCAAGAAGACTCTAGCTTATGTCAAGTAGACAAAAACAAACACAGCAGGCAGGGATTCTGTTACACATCTTGCACTAATAATAAATGTATAAAAATGTATTTTTATAGAGCCATCGGGTAGTAGGGACTTAGTGAGCTGTCCTGTGGGAGTTTGGAAGGGAATATTGAGAGCAATGCAAACAATGGAGGCCTGGCTTGTGGTGTTTCAGAGGGATATTTGAGAATCCCTTGAAGATTCTATCAGGGTAGTTTGTATGATATATTTGATTTATGAATCTGTGGGTCTTGTCCATTGGAGGTGAAAAATCTGGTATGATGAATAAGAAACCAGGACCACTAAACTGAAACCTTTGCTTTACTGGGAAAATAGAGAACTGATGAAAAGTAGCTGGAACTGGGAAATTAGTGGTGATTAAGAAGAGACCATCATCGTTGAGGTGAGGTTTGGGAGTATTTCCTTAAAGTAAGCACACTAAAGCGGTTGTTCAGAGGGAGCCAAGCCCAGAGGCCATGCTGGTAGCCAAACTCAGTAATGATTCAGAGTCTCTCACATCTAACTAGTTTTGAAGACACTGTGGGGTCATGGAAACAGCTGAAGTTTGGCACTCTGAGATGCCAGCAGAGGTCATCTGTGAAAGTGCAGCCTCAGCTGTGGTGGGAACCCAAAGACTGAAGGAGCCATGGAGGGAGTCTGAGGCTTGGCACTATATGTCAGGGTGAGGGTCCCTGAAGACTGACCAGAAGGCTATGTGAAGGTGCAGATTTTGGAGCCCCCAGCAGATGCAGATGTCAGGATGGTGAGGCCAGTGCCCGTGAGTGCAGAAGCTATAGAGTGGAGCTGGTCTGAGTCTGTGAGTTGAGTTGAATTTGTGTGTTTTAAATGTCAGAACCTGTGAAGTGGAGTTACATAGAATCTCTGGAGCCCAGAAGATCATGAGTGCCAGGCTGTGGGGACTGAGTCATTTGCATGGCTGGAGTTTAGCTTTGCTTTGTTCCGACTGTGGCTACACCCTGGGTCTTTCCTCATGAAATGAGAAAAAAAAATTTTTTTTTTATTTTACAGGAGTCCACAGTTTAAAGACGTTGAACTTTTTACAAATTCTGTACTTTTAAAAAGACTTTGGACTAAAAGTCTTGGAAAATGTAAAGATGGCTGGACTTTTAAAGTTATTCATGCTGTAATATTGACATTAATATATGAAATATTGAGGATAAAAAAGGAATGAAAGTTCCGGCTTAATACTTGTGTTGGTATATCAAGTTGACAGGGGCCAAATGTTCTGATTGACATAAGCTAGAATTATCTGGGAAGCCGCACCTCAGTTGAGATGATGCCCCCATCAGATTAACTGTGGCAAGTCTGTGGGGGCATTTTCTTGATTGGTGATTGATTGGAAGGCCCCACAGTTCCATCCCTAGACAGAGGGTCCTGGGGTGTATAAGAAGGCAAACTACCACCAAAGGGAGAAAGCCAGTAAGCATCATTCCTCCATGGTCTGCACTTCAGTTCTTCCCCCAAGTTCCTGCCTTGAGTTCTTGCCCTGACTGGCCTTCAAGATGAAGAATAAACTGTAGACTGGATGAACCCTTTCCTCCCTAAGTTGTTTTTGTTCCATGTTTTATCACAGCAATGAAAACATAACTAAGACATTGTCTTCTTAGGTCATGACACCTTTCTGTCATTTGACACTCCAGTTGAAGACCACTTCCTTTTCATCCCCACAAAGGACTCTCCTATGCTGACAACATCCAGAACCATCTTTACAGATACTTTCCTTTGACAAGTCTTCTTTTTAGAAAGGAAGTTCTCTCAAAAATCATGTCATGATAATGACCCAAGCTGCTATGAACACTTTTCAAAAATGGAAACTAATTAAAAACCTGCCATGGATAAATAGGACCTAGATCCATCTTGGAGCTCATAATTCATCATTGGGGAGGATGGGCTTCCAAGCTGCAGCCATGCAGATGCCCCAAGAGACATATGACTCATCAGTAGCCAAGTGCATCCACTGCATTAGGCCAGCCATGACAGCTAGTTAGCATCTAGTTAGCATCTGGATACTTGGTGGAGCCACGCTTTGTTCCCTAGTCTGTTTCCTCATTGGAAGACAGAGGCAAAAATGTGAGACTGAAAGCTACTAATTTTCTTTTCTTCTATGTCTTTTAAAGGAAAAAAAAATCCTTTATGTGTCTCTGTGTTTTGCCTGCATGTATGTATGTGCACCATGTGTGTGCTTGGTGCCTGTGGAGGCCAGAAGAGCACATCTGCTCATCGAAGCTGGAATGGCAAACAGTTGTGAGCTACCATATAGATGTGGGAACTGAACCTCGTTCCTCTACAAGAGTAGAAAAAAAATGTCTCCTCACTACTAAGCTATAGCTCCAGTCCTCTCTACCTGTTCTTCAACATTAACTTTCACTTCAAAAGTATACTCTCATTGAGTCATCTGAATGTTGTCAGCATAGGAGAAACCCTTGCAGGGACAAAAGGGAAGTGTTCCTCCCTGTGAGCTCTCTGGAGTGTCAAATGGGGAACCAGGGCCATGACTGATTGTGGAAAGAAGACAGTGCCTTAGTTGCTTTGCTATTGCCATGGTAATACACTGACCAGATGAGTAAATGTACATTTACAGTTAAAATAAATGTCTAAGAACAGGCAGAGATGGCTGTAGAAGTGGATGGAGAGATGGCTGGAGAGGTTGCTGGGGAGATGGATGGAGAGATGTATGGAGAGATGGCTGGAGAGATGAATGTAGAGGTGGCTGGGTTGATCAGTGCTCAAAGGCAGCTGTGCACATTCTTTCATCTAAGCCGGTGGTTCTCAAACTGTGGGTCATAACTCCCAATCAGATATCCTGCATATCAGATACTTGCATCAAGATTCATAACATAAGGCAGGTGTGGTGGTGCACTCCTTTAATCCCAGCACTCGGGAGGCAGAGGCAGGCAGATTTCTGAGTTCCAGGCCAGCCTGGTCTACAAAATTAGTTCCAGGACAGCCAGGGCTATACAAAGAAACCCTGTCTCAAAAAACACAAACAAACAAACAAAAAGATTCATAACATAGCAAAATCACAGTTATGAAGAAGCAACAAAGTAATTTGATTGTAGGTGAGGGTCACCACAATGAGGAGCTGCATCAAAAGGTCGCAGCATTGAGAACAACAGCTCTAAGATGAAGTTGCTGCTTCTATATAACTCTATTTACACCACGGATTTACTGCCTACAAATGCATAATAAAATCATGGACTTAGAGTCACAAGCAGGAGGATATAAAGTGGCTCAGTGTGAGCAGAGGCCTTTGGTGAGTACCATGCTTGGCTCTCAAGAGCTGAGTGACAGTAGCCTGGAGAACAAGCCATTTGCTAGAGGAACAAGGGCCTGTCTGCCACAGCAGCCCAAGGGAACAGCAAGCTGTTGTCATTACATGCACTTTGCATGGATGTTTTCTCTTACTTCACAGGACTCTGGATCCATTCTACAGAAAAGGAAATTGAAATCCAAGCACTTTTTGTCTTTTGTGATATCAGGAAATGAAAGCATGGCCTCATGTGCACTATGCAAGAACTGTACCCCTGAGCTATACCCTCGTGCTCATTTTTATTTATCTTGAGATAAATAAGACAAATAAGGCTCACTATGTTGCCTAGACAGGCCTTGAACTTGCAATCCTCCTGCATCAGCCTCCCGTGTATTTGGCATAACAAGCATACCCTAGACTGGGGAAATGCCAGAATGTGAAGTGTTTTGCTCTAGAGCACAGGAATATGTGGTGGGCAGGGATTCCTAGGATCTTTGGTTAATTTTAGATTTTATCCTTTCCCTGGGCTCTCCTACTCTGGAGAGATGAAAGCAGACAGGCCCCAGAATTTGTGCAGTGTCTCATCAATACCAATAGATTCTCCAGGCTTCATCTTTTTCTTTTTGCTTGAGACAGTCACACTCTGCAGCCAGGCTAGGCTAGTGTGGACTTCCTCATGTAGCCTAGGCTGGCCTTGAACTTGTGACAATGTTTCTGCTTTCAGTTTCCCAAGTGTTGAGTCTGCAGGTGCAAGTCACTGGGCCTGGCAGCCATGTCACTGCTGGCTGTTAAAGGGCCTTAGTTACCTTTCTCTTACTGTGCTTAGGGTTAGAAGCTATGCTGGTAGAGCAAAGGGATGGCAACAGGACACTGAGGCAGCTGCTGGAAGATCACATCTTGATTTTGCAAGTAGGAGGCAGAGAAGAAACACTGGGAATGGCAGGAGTCTTTTGAAGCTTAAAGCCCACCCCCATAACACACCTCATCCAACAAATCCACACCTCCTAATCCTTCACAAGCAGTTCCATCAACTGGAGCCCCAGTATTTAAATATATGAGACTATAGGAGCCATTCTCCTTCAATCCACCATACTAGGATGGACAACAGCTATATCTTCAAATAGAGGTGATTCCAGGAGTCCCTTTCTCATCAGGACTTGTTCATTGAGATATTTGTGTCTAGGCTGGTTTGCCTAACAACAAATCCCCAACAAACTGCTTTTCTCAAGAGGGATCCAGGGACATTAACAAAAACTGAGTCCAAGGCTGGATTATTTGCTCTTTAAGATTAGATTTAGCCAGAACAAACTGGGTAACCTGCAGTGAATAATCTTGTTGCCCCCAGACCACTTAGCCATTGGGCCAGTAATTCCTGAGAACAGAACTCTCCTTACAATGGCTGTATAGCTCCCAGGATCCAGATACCAGTGAGACAGTCCCTTCCCCCAGGGATTTCACAGTCTGGTGGAGACAGACAAGGGACCAAGGAAAACATAAGGAAGGAAGCAATGAAAGATTCCATAGTAGGCTGGGTGAACTTCAGAGGGCATGGTCCATGGTGAGGATGAGGGGGCAAAGGCCAGGGAGGCTGGAAGAGCCAGCAAGATTCTATAGGGAAGATGCTTGTGCCAAATAGAGAGCACAGATTATAGTTCTTTAGTCCTTGGATGAGGTATGGAAGACTGAGGGAGTCAATGGGCATCCCCAGAACTTCAGGGCACTCTCTAGGAGATTCCTGGGATCCTGGCTCAGCCTCCATCCAGGTCACTTTTGCTGGTTACTGCCCTGCTCCCTCCATCTCCCATACTACTGATAACAGTTTGTCCTTTAGAATGTGTCACCTCAGCTCTAAGAGGCAGAGATAGGGACATTTCATAGCTCTGTTGCCTTGGATGGACACAGTGTCTGGAAGGCAATGGCCTCACCATGCTCTACAGTGTTGTGAACAAATGTGCTAAGTAAGTGAAAGAATGAGCAAGTGGGTCAGAGAATGGAAGGTGCAGTAAGCCGTGCACAGACGCTTGTGTTATTGTCCTGATGGTTTTAGGGAGATGAGATCACACATTGTCCTGGTTAGGACACCATGACTAAAAGCACCTTGGGGAGGAAAGGGTGTGTTTGGCTTACACTTGCACATGTAGTTAGTTCATCATCAGAGGAAGTCAGGACAGGAACTCAAACCGAGCTGGACCTTGGAGGCAGGGCCTGATGCAGCAGCCATGAAAGAATGCTGCTTTCTTGCTTGCTTCTCATGGCTTGCTCAGCCTGCTTTCTTATAGCTCCCCAAACCACCAGCTCCGGGAAAGTTACCACTCACCATGGGCTGGGCCCTTCTCTATCAATCATTAATTAAGAAACTGCCTTACAGATGGAGGCATTTTCTCAATGGAAGTATGACCCCATCCCTGAGATGACTCTACCTTGTGTCAAGTTGACATAAGGTAACCAGCATACACATGATCTTAGGGAGCAGAGAATGAGTTCCAATTGCTGAGAACAGAGGAAGAAATTGGGTGGTGGTGGTGGTTTTCGTGGTATTGCCGGTGTTGTTGTTGTTGTTGGTGGTGGTGGTAGAGGCAGTCAGGACAACATGCTCTTGAGAACAGCATGTAACCTCTGTTCTGGGCGTCTTCTGTATCAGATAAGGGACCGTGCTTTTCATGAAACCCTGAAACAGGGTCTGATCACAAGGCCAGGGAGGAAAGCCAGCATCCAACTTGTGCTCTTGACCTCTGGGCTCTCCCAGCTAAGAAAGTGGCGTGTGGTACGGGTGTCCAGGGAACCCTCAACTGGAAGCATGCTTGAGATACATAGGGTGAAGGTATCAGAGGCCCAGGGAACAGTCTGGAGTTTATTCTATCTCCTCTCATCCCATCTGCCTTAGGTGTCTTTATTAATCCTGGGGACTGAGTGGAGAGTTGTCTCCCAAAAGAGTGGATACTATCCTGAGAGCATGATGCTCCAACAGTGAGCTAGCCTGGGGAAACACACTATGTCATTTTTGTTTGTTTGTTTGTTTGTTTGTTTGTTTTGGTTTTTTTCGAGACAGGGTTTCTCTGTATAGCCCTGGCTGTCCTGGAACTCACTTTGCAGACCAGGCTGGCCTCGAACTCAGAAATCAGCCTACCTCTGCTTCTGCCTCCCAAGTGCTGGAATTAAAGGCATGTGCCACCACTGCCCGGCTTAACACATTTTGTCTTACCCAGCAAGCTAGCCTGGGGAAACACATTGTGTCTGTCTTTCTTCCCTGACAGAACAATCCTATGACTGCTTCCCTGCCAGACAACATCTGTGAGTAAAGGATGCTGAGAATTCTGATGTCACCTCTGTAATGGCCTGTCAGAACAGCCCCTGCTTTCAGGTGCCTGTGGGAATCTCTGGGGCTTGTTTTCAGATCTTAAAAGATTCTATGCACATACACTGTTGAAGGTGAATTACCTGGAAAGTGGCAGACTGAGACGTCTTTGTTCCTGTTAAATGCCTCATGGGTGCCCTTTAAAAGGGAACGAAACAGACATGTTTTGATGGGAAAAACACATGAAGAATGCAGCTGTTTTTTTCCCAAAACAGCCATCAGCCCATCTAATTTAGGCCAATGAGGGGAAACACACCCAAAGCTCCCAGTTGACCTTCCCCATGAGGATCTGTGTCCTGGTCCTGGGCCCAGAGTGGGGGTTGGGGGTGGGGTAAAGAGCCTGGCCCTGGTGGCAAAGGGAAACAGCTCCCCCAGGGCTGTTTAGAAAAGATGCTGTGTCTACAGTCTGCTGTGCTTCTAGGCGAATCACTTTCTGTAGCAGTATAATAGATATTCCTGAGTCCCCTTATGGAACATTTAGTATATGTACAAGCAGTTCTGTGTGTTGTACAACCAAGTTTCCTAGCCTCCCAAAGAAAGAACCAGGGCTCAGAAAGAGTTAGAGACTTGCCAGGGTCACATAGAGGATGTCTCTGTGGGGACAACCAGGCAGCAAGATGCAGTGTCTTCACTCAGGCTTCGAGCCCTCTGTGTGCAGTGGTTGGGTGGAGAAGCAGAGGAAGCAGCCAAGGTTTCTATGGGCCTACAGCACATCCTGATCTGTTGTGATGAATACTGCCTGAATGTACAGTGATGGTAAATGTGCCCCTCCTACACACACAGCCAACAGGAACCCATCAGCTGTGAACCACAGTACTCCATGCCAAGCACAGACTAATGGCTGTCATGCTTGGTTTCATCAACTTGTCCTGGGCTTCCATGGGGTTTCCAGGAAATTCGGCTGGTTTGTATCAACCTCTGAATGGGGGAAATCCCATGTTGACAAAGTGGAAGCCACAACAAATCACAGTGAAGGAGGAGAAAGCAGCTCTCTGATTTCTGGCCCCAAGTGTAAGTTTTCCAGGGCAGCCCTGGTCCTGAAGCTCTCTCCTTGATTCCCTAACAGGAAGGAAATGATATCCACATGGAGGAGGAGTTTCTTGTAAATGACTTGCTCTGGGTGGGCATTCTTGACCGCTTTACCATCTCTCCTTCTTGGGAGTGTTTCCCTCTCTACTTACCCTAACTAGGGAAGTCCTATAGAAAGTCCTTAACATCCACTGGGGGGCCACCCAGAGAGACAGCAGTAGGCTGCCCTGCATGCCCATGTGTGGTGATGGCATCAAAGCCAGAATTCAGAACAATTAGTGCCACACATCCTATTATTATTCTCCTTCTTCATTCCCCCATAACTGAGTGCAACTCCTAGGTCTTGCCTCAGGAAGCCAGGCATGTGGTAGCCTCTCTGTGACTCCCCTGTCAGCACTCCTTAGTGGGCAGGTAGGCATGAAAGCCAATCAACATATGTTTCTGTAATTAAGTCCCTTAGAATAGGACTTTGATCTCTCAGAACAGAAAGAGCCCTGAGTAATACAGAGGGATTTTAGACAGTATGTGGAATGCTGAGCAGTATGAACTGGTAGGAAGAGGACACCCCTGGGAGGTGTTGGAGTCTAAAGGGACATCCTCATATGTGTTCTGTCACCCAGAGCATCTCCTCGGTGCTCCTATGTGTGTGTTCCTGTGTTGTGTCCCTATTCCAAGTATGATCCTTTCTAGGAACACCCTCTAATCCTCAGTTGTTAACTGCTGATTATGTATAAAACACTGTGTGAAGTCCTTATACAAATAAGGTGCTTACAGCAACACAGAGGCAAAACCTCTATTGTTAGAAAAATCAGACTGGTTGAACCAGCTTCAGGAGTTCCAGAAGTCTGAACAGAGATATAAATGTCCCTTTGGGTGACTCTGAGAGCCCAGCTGTGAGGCTGGAAGGTGACAGGAAGGACAGGCAGAGTTGTCTGGTGCCTCCCAAGCTCGGGAAAAGACAGGAGAGACCCACTAAGGAAGACAGGTGTTTCCATGTGTCTGCTTGGGGAAAACTTAATCATAGACTCTGTGATCAGCAGTGTCATTACAGGAGAGGCTCATGAAAAACATTGAGGATAATGCGCAGGTTGCTTTGTCACATGACCCTTGAGCATCAGGTATGGAGGCATTTCTTACCTGTGGGCTGAATTGGGGCACAGTGTCTAGGCAGAGCTTGAGAACTGAAGGATTAGGTCAAGCCCAGCTTTGCTCTGCGACAATGAGTGTGCCACTTTGCCTTTCTGAACTTCAGAGGGCATATTAGTGCCCACCCCCATTTTGTCTACCTACAGGTAAACCAGATAAAATCTTGTCACTCATTGCATACCATTTGCATATCTGTTACTAAGGTAGCAATAAAAAAGCTACAAAATGTGTAAGCATATTTTTACAAAAACCTGAAAATAAAAGTAATAGCAATTTGTGGACTGGAATGTGGGGACCATTCCATTTTCTGGGATGACTACAAAGACAGATGGAGTTTGGGGTCTAAGTGATGGAAATAATCTTGCAGGTCTAATTTAAACCCAGGCCTGAGGATAGGGTGAGAGTTTGGACATGCTTTCTCTACTGCATGCTACTGCTGTCCCAAGGCAAAGCTGTCACTCAAGAAGCATGGCATGTAAAACTTCATCTGTTCCATGAAAAGTCAATTATCTCTTCCCAGACATTGCCTTCCCTGGGTGATAGATGTGAGCTATTAGCGTGCCCTTGGCAAAGACCTTGCCATGTTTTAATTCTGTCTTTCTGGCTGGACTGTCCCTGGCCCAGACCCTTCTGGGAACCCAAGTCTGGGATCTGCCGAGTCTGTGGAAACTTCCCAAACTCACTTAGACCCCCAAAGTCTCTCCTGTGGGCTGTGCAGGGACCTCAGTGCCCTTGGCTCTTGTTACTCTCCTATGTGGCTTTTGTTAAATCATCTGTGATCAGAGCAGTTTATACAAAGAACTTTAACATCAGGAGATGAAACAAATACCCCCCTTATATGGGCAGAGCCCTGTGTTGGTTCCTTTTTTGCAGAGCAACCTTGGACATCTTCACCTTGTGACTATGACAATGGAGCAAGCTGGTTGCTGAGACCTATTTGAGATCACATTCTATTTTAGTTAGCTCAGGCAGGCAACTCTGAATAGTCTCATTGGGAATGACTGACCATCCAGCTTCCACAGAGAAAACTTTAATGCTCAAGCTAGGAAGAGGGGGGCTGGTGGAGGTGGCTAGCCTGCAAGGCCAGGCCTACTCCTGGGTTTTTCTCTGGGAGATGTAACATTTTGGTATCACTATCCTTCTTCTTGGTAGTTATCAAGATGGTAAGGAGGACTCTGAAGTGCTATCTCCAAGAGCAGGTAGGCTTCTGGCATGTTCCTCCCATGGACAGACCAAATACAGCTGTCTCTTCTCCCATCTGATTTAGGCAGCTTGTTTTTATTCCCTTGCCAAGGAAGGTGCACTGTGCACTGTGCAGCCAGCTTAGTTTGAAACCTAAAAAGACATATTCCTTTAGCTTAGGTTATACCACCTCCATATGGACCCTGATCCTTAGAGTCTGGCTTATATAGAACATTCACAGAAGGACAACCAGACAGCAGGGAAGCTCCTGTGCTTGTAGATGGGCGAGCACCACTTTGAAGTGATGTTAGCTCACAGAGCCAGCTGACTCTTGTTTATAATGTGTGGGTGGAGAGCCTATTTCTCAGATAGTTAAAATGGTGAAGTATGACAGAACACAGGCTACACCTCCTTTCTATAGTGGTTTGAATTAGAAATATCCCCTAGAGCAACAGTGCTTCTCAACCATCCTGATACTGTGACCCTTTAATACAGTTCCTCATGTTGTGGGGACCCCCAACCATAAAAGTATTTCACTGGTAATTCATAATTGTAATTTTGCTACTGTGGTGAATCATAATATAAATATCTTATATGTGATCCATATGAAAAGGTCATGTGACTCCCCACAAGGGATCGCCACCCACGGGTTGAGAACCACTGCCCTAAAGAGTCAGGGATTTAAACAGCAAATCTCCAGTTGGTGGTGCTGTCAGAGGAAGTTCAGGAGGTATAGCTTTGGTGGAGCAAGCATAGCATAGGGGTGGGCTTTCATACATACAATACAATACATACATACATACAATAGATACACCTTTAAAAAAAGAAAGCAGGAACTGAATGAGGAAATGCCTGAGTCAATAGACTATGGTTCAATCTCTGAGTTCAAGAAAGGTTGGAGGAGAAGTGAGGCAGCACAGTCAGGCATTCTGGGCCATGAAGGATCGCTTAGAGCATATTGAAGAATTTGGGGTTTATTCATAGACTGTAGGGAGACCCTGGACGATACTGAGCCACTTAAAACTACATTTGCTTTTTAGAAGGATCACTATGGGAAAGAGTCTGGCACTCAGTAAACAGGGTGATTGGAAAGTTGATTAACCCAGAGATGGGAAGATTTATTATAAAATAACACTTGCAGATGAGGAGAGACCTAAATGGATAAGGGCACAGTGGGAAATGAGGGCTCAGGACCACAGTGCCCGTGGATAATAAACTGAAATATCCAATCCAATGACACGTGGATTCGTTACCAACTGATTGTCATTAGTTGAAGAGGAAGAGCCCGGAACGTGGTGCTGAAGCATCTGCTTAGATAACTAGAGGGAGAAGAACAAAGACAGTGAACACTGGGCAAGAGAAGCATCCACTCCCTGTGGGTTGGCAACAACTCGGTCCTCCGTGAAAGTGAGCATGTTTTACTGCCCCACATAGTTAATCTGACAAGGGACCTGTTGAATTCAGGGTACCATTACTGTGCTGAAACAGCATGACCAAAGCATCTTGGGGGAGAAAAGGGCTTATTTGGCTTAGGCTTCCACCTCACAGTTCATCATCAAAGGAAGTCAGAACAGGAACTTGAGCAGGGCAGAAACCTGGAGTCAGGAGCTGATGCAGAGGTCATGAAGGAGAGAGTGCTAGTTATTGGTTTGCTCCTTCTGGCTTGCTCAGCCTGCTTTCTTATAGAACCCAGGACCACCAGCCCAGAGATGACAGCACCCTCAATTGGCTGGGCCCTCCCACATCTAAATTATGAAATTGCCTTAATTTCTTTATTAAGAAAATACCTTACAGATGGATCTTTTTTTTAAAGGAAGATATATAACTGTTTTTTTTTAAGATTTATTTATTTATTATATGTAAGTACACTGTAGCTGTCTTCAGACACTCCAGAAGAGGGAGTCAGATCTTGTTACGGATGGTTGTTAGCCACCATGTGGTTGCTGGGATTTGAACTCTGGACCTTTGGAAGAGCAGTCGGGTGCTCTTACCCACTGAGCCATCTCACCAGCCCACAGCTGGATCTTATGGAAACATTTTTCTAAATCTAGATTTCTCCTCTCAGATGACTCTAGCTTGTGTTAAGTTGACATAAAACTATCCAGGACAGTATCTGTAGGATCAGACTTCAGACAAGGGAGAAGCCTGCTTATATGGGCTATGAGTCCCCTGAGACATGAAGGATGGAGGTTACTCCTGGCTTGCCATCAGTGCTCTTCCTGGTTCACAGTAGTGAGCAGCATCTTCCAGGGATGCTGCTTGTTCCTAAAAGCTTCAGGCTGGATCACTGTGTCATCTTTTTTGGAACAAGGGACAAGGACCACATTGATCAGCTGGCAACCATGCTGTCAAATCCCTTGGTCTTGGCCTTGCTGGGCTCCCATCTCCAGCTAATTACTCAGAGGGACCCAGAGAGCCTGCCTAACCAGACATTTCTACAGGTCTGGCCCATGCAGGGGCCTTCTTTGACACACTCAGGGGTTCTACCCAGGGGAGGGTTCAGGGCATGACCCTGGGGAGGCTGGGAGCCCCTATGAAACTTTGACCAGGACAGGAGCTAGTTGCTTCTGCGTTCACTTCTTGGCATTAGTATGTGGGACTCACCAAAATGCAATGCAGAGTCAGCCAGTGAGATCAGCATTGGCTGTGAAGCCCAAGCTGAGTGGGAGAGGTCAGCAGAGAGAGGAGAGGAGTACTGGAACAAACAGAACCAGAATGTAACCCTGTTTTTTAAGCACTAACAGAAAAGGGAAAGTTTGGGGGCAAAGTGCCTGGCTCCCCACTGCTGTCTGGGGGGATTATGCCCAACCCTCAGGCTGCTAGAGTTAGTTTTCCAAGCAAATCAAAAAGCCTCAAGAAAACAATCTATAAGCTTTTTGCAAAGAAAGCCCCCCACAGGGCATCAGACACTAGGAATTCCACTGCACTGAGAAAACAGTCTGTAGGGACTAGGTGGCCTCTGTGATTTGGGCATTTCTTCCACTTACAGGTAGTTCAGAATCCTACAAGCAAATCCCTCTGCCTCAAACACATACCAGGAGAGCAAAGGAGTGATCCAAGCATGGATATTAGACACTTTCAGCTCCACTGGGAACGCTTTTGGTCTTAAAAATATTTCTCATTATATTTGTGTGAGCGTACAATAATGTGGAAATCAGAGGGTACTCTGCAGGACTTGGTTCTCTCTTCTACCATGTTGGTTCTGAGAACTGAACTTAGGTCACCAGGCTTTGTGGCAAGTGTTTTTCCCTACTTTTTGGCCATGTTTATTCTCGAGTCATTATTTTGTAGACGGATCCTCAGAGGTTTGCTGGATTGTGGGCTCTGGAATGGGATCACTGCTCACTTACCTCCAAGAATGACCCCCTGCCTGCCTACACTCAAAAAGAAATTCCCAACACTCTGGCTTTGAGCTTCTCCACCTAACTGCCACATAAAGCTTCTGAATTTTGTTTGATGGAAAATCCTGGAAATCCTATTAAGCATACAAGCTACCTGAGCTCTTCTCCTGAAGACTAATTTTAAAGGTCTAAATAAGGCCTCCCAGAATCTAGATTTGGAAAATGGGGTCAGGGCAAGTGTACTTATTGGGCAAGCATGACTTGAGTTCAAAGCCTAGCACACATGTGGAGAGGAATTTTAATTCAGCAGCATGGCAGCTCTGGCAAGGGATCACATCCAAAGATATCATCATGGCTTAGACCATGGTCATTGCAACCATAGCCCCAGTAGGTGAGAAAAGATGCTGAGGACTGTACCTATGGCAACCCAGGAATCGAGAGGCCTAGGCTGGCCATGAGAAAAGACACAGCATTCTGAACAGGTGGAGAGGGGAGGTTTTGCTGGACTATTCTGTGTGTTGGAGTTTATAGCCCATTCTTGGATAATACTTCTGAAATAACGTGGGGCTGATGTTGATGGAATGAATCCCGAACTGAGCACCCACATGGCAGTTCACAACTCTATGTAATTCTAGATCGAGGAGATCAGACAGCCTAACACAGAAATTCATGCAGGTGAAATACCATTGCACTGGAATGAAAAGAATATTTTCTTTAAAAAAAAAAAAGAAAACTATTGTGGAAAAATGAAGAAAAAAGATAGACATGAGCTCTGGACTACTGGTCATGGTGGGTTTTTTTTCTCAGCAATAGGAAGTAACTAATATGACTGCTGTCCTTATGAAAGGAGAAATGTAGAATGCTTTCCCAGTTCCAACTAGGCTGTCCTCTCATTCTGTGGTCTAACAATTCCCATGCTCCCTTACCAGACCTTCCCTTATATTTGTTCTATCTTCATCTACTTCTCCAGCTAATCTTATCTTCTAGTATCTGTCTCTATTAACTACAGATCTCCTGTATGACAATCAATCTCTGTGATATCTTCTTCTATGATCTAGACCTGTCATCTATTTCATTTGCATTTTGGTTTTCTTTTATTTTTAGTTTTTCAAGACAAGCTTTCTCTGAATAGCCCTACCTATCCTAGCACTCAGTATTTAGATCAGGCTGCTTTGAACTCACAAACATCCTATTGACTCAGGCCCCTGAGTACTGTGGTTAAAGAATCAGACTATCGAGTTAGGGAAGCAGAATGCCGGCCTGAGTGGGGCCACAGGCCTCTTTCTGTCTAACCAGCACCGGGGTGGCTGGGGCGCGGGGTAGGCTGACACCCGCCAGCTACCCACGACACCCGCCACAGGATCTTGAGAATTCTGGTGAGTGGAACACAGCTTCTGCTCCAGTCCAATCGCGCGGGACCTGAGACTGCTTTGGTTGGGGAGGCAGAAAACCGGCCTGAGAAGGGCCACAAGCCTCTTCCGGTCTGACCAGCACTGGGGTAGCTAGAGCACAGGGTCAGCTGACACCCGCCAGCTACCCACAACACCCGCCACAGGATCTTAAGACTTCTGGTGAGTGGAACACAGCGTCTGCTCCAATCTTTAAACAGTGACAACGATAACAACTAACCCCAGAGATTACCAGATGGCGAAAGGTAAACGTAATAATCTTACTAACAGAAACCAAGACCACTCACCATCATCAGAACCCAGCACTCCCACTTCGCCCAGTCCAGGGCACCCCAACACACCGGAGAAGCTAGACCCGGATCTAAAAGCATATCTCATGATGATGGTAGAAGACATCAAGAAGGACTTTAATAACACACTTAAAGAAATACAGGAGAACACTGCTAAACAGGTAGAAGACATTAAAGAGGAAGCACAAAAATCCCTTAAAGAATTGCAGGAGAACACTGCTAAACAGGTAGAAGACATTAAAGAGGAAGCACAAAAATCCCTTAAAGAATTGCAGGAAAACCAGACCAAACAGGTGATGGAATTGAATAAAACCATCCAAGACCTAAAAAGGAAAGTAGAGACAATGAAGAAAACCCAAACTGAGGCAACGCTGGAGATAGAAACCCTAGGAAAGAAATCTGGAACCATAGATGCGAGCATCAGCAACAGAATACAAGAGATGGAAGAGAGAATCTCAGGTGAAGAAGACTCCATAGAGAACATCCGCACGACAATCAAAGAAAATACAAAATCCAAAAAGGTCCTAACTCAAAACATCCAGGAAATCCAGGACACAATGAGAAGACCAAACCTACGGATAATAGGAGTAGATGAGAATGAAGATTTTCAACTCAAAGGACCAGCAAATATCTTCAACGAAATTATAGAAGAAAACTTCCCAAACCTAAAGAAAGAGATGCCCATGAACATACAAGAAGCTTACAGAACTCCAAATAGACTGAACCAGAAAAGAAATTCCTTCTGACACATAATAATCAGAACAACAAATGCACTAAATAAAGATAGAATACTAAAAGCAGTAAGGGAAAAAGGTCAAGTAACATATAAAGGCAAGCCTATCAGAATTACACCGGATTTTTCACCAGAGACTATGAAAGCCAGAAGGGCCTGGACAGATGTTATACAGAAACTAAGAGAACACAATTTCCAGCCCAGGCTACTATACCCAGCCAAACTCTCAATTACCATAGATGGAGAAACCAAAGTATTCCACGACAAAACCAAATTCACACATTATCTTTCCACGAATCCAGCCCTTCAAAGGATAATAACAGTAAAAAACCAATACAAGGACGGAAACCACGTCATAGAAAAAGCAAGAAGGTAATCCCTCAACCTAACAGAAGACAGCCACAAGAACAGAACACCAAATCTAACAACAAAAATAAAAGGAAGCAACAATTACTTCTCCCTAATATCTCTTAATATCAATGGTCTCAACTCCTCAATAAAAAGACATAGACTAATGGGCTGGCTACAGAAACAGGACCCAACATTTTGCTGCTTACAGGAAACTCATCTCAGAGAAAAAGATAGACACTACCTCAGAATGAAAGGCTGGAAATCAATTTTTCAAGCAAATGGTAGGAAGAAACAAGCTGGGGTAGCCATTATAATATCTGATGAGATTGACTTCCAACCCAAAGTCATCAAAAAAGACAAGGAAGGACACTTCATTCTCATCAAAGGTAAAATCCTCCAAGAGGAACTATCAATTCTGAATATCTATGCTCCAAATACAAGGGCAGCCTCATTCATTAAAGATACTTTAGTAAAGCTCAAAGCACACATTGCACCTCACACAATAATAGTGGGAGACTTCAACACACCACTTTCACCAATGGACAGATCTAAACAGGGACACAGTGAAACTAACAGAGGTTATGAAACAAATGGATCTGACACACATCTACAGAACATTTTATCCTAAAACAAAAGGATATACCTTCTTCTCAGCACCTCATGGTACCTTCTCAAAAATTGACCACATAATTGGTCACAAAACAAGCCTCAACATATACAAAAATATTGAAATTGTCCCATGCATCCTATCAGATCACCATGGATTAAGACTGATCTTCAATAACAAAATAAATAATAGAAAGCCAACACACACGTGGAAACTAAACAACACTCTTCTCAATGATACCTTGGTCAAGGAAGGAATAAAGAAAGAAATTAAGGACTTTCTGGAGTTTAATGAAAATGAAGCCACAACATACCCAAACTTATGGGACACATTGAAAGCATTTCTAAGACGAAAACTCATAGCTCTGAGTGCCTCCAAAAAGAAACTAGAGAGAGCACACATTAGCAGCTTGACAACACACCTAAAAGCTCTAGAACAAAAGGAAGCAAATTCACCCAAGAGGAGTAGACGGCAAGAAATAATCAAACTCAGGGGTGAAATCAACCAAGTGGAAACAAGAAGAACAATTCAAAGAATCAACCAATCGAGGAGCTGGTTCTTTGAGAAAATCAACAAGATAGATAAACCATTAGCCAGACTCACTAGAGGGCATAGGGAAAGTATTCTAATTAACAAAATCAGAAATGAAAAGGGAGACATAACAACAGACCCTGAAGAAATCCAAAACACCATCAGATCCTTCTACAAAAGGCTATACTCAACAAAACTGGAGAACTTGGATGAAATGGACAAGTTTCTAGACAGATACTAGGTACCAAAGTTGAATCAAGATGAGGTTAATGATCTAAACAGTCCCATATCCCCTAAAGAAATAGAAGCAGTCATTAATAGTCTCCCAACCAAAAAAAGCCCAGGACCAGATGGGTTTAGTGCAGAGTTCTATCAAACCTTCAAAGAAGATCTAATCCCAGTTCTTCACAAACTATTCCACAAAATAGAATCAGAAGGTACTCTACCCAACTCATTCTATGAAGCCACAATTACTCTGATACCTAAACCACATAAAGACCCAACAAAAATAGAGAACTTCAGACCAATTTCCCTTATAAATATCGATGCAAAAAACCTCAATAAATTTCTTGCTAACCGAATTCAAGAACCCATCAAAACAATCATCCATCCTGACCAAGTAGGTTTCATCCCAGGGATGCAAGGATGGTTCAATATACGAAAATCCATCAATGTAATCCATTATATAAACAAACTCAAAGACAAAAACCACATGATCATCTCGTTAGATGCTGATAAAGCATTTGATAAAATCCAACACCCATTCATGATAAAAGTCTTGGAAAGATCAGGAATTCAAGGCCCATACCTAACCATGATAAAAGCAATATACAACAAACCAGTAGCCAACATCAAAGTAAATGGTGAGAAGCTGGAAGCAATCCCACTAAAATCAGGGACTAGACAAGGCTGCCCACTCTCTCCCTACCTATTCAACATTGTACTTGAAGTCCTAGCCAGAGCAATTAGACAACAAAAGGAGATCAAGGGGATACAAATCAGAAAGAAGAAGTCAAAATATCGCATTTTGCAGATGATATGATAGTATACATAAGTGATCCTAAAAATTCCACCAGAGAACTCCTAAGCCTGATAAATAGCTTCGGTGAAGTAGCTGGATATAAAATTAACTCAAGCAAGTCAATGGCCTTTCTGTACACAAAGGATAAACAGGCAGAGAAGGAAAGTAGGGAAACAACACCATTCTCAATAGTCACAAACAATATAAAATACCTTGGTGTGACTTAACTAAGGAAATGAATGATCTGTATGATAAGAACTTCAAGTCCCTGAAGAAAGAAATTAAAGAAGATCTCAGAAGATGGAAAGACCTCCCATGCTCATGGATTGGCAGGATCAACATTGTAAAAATGGCTATCTTACCAAAAGCAATCTACAGATTCAATGTAAGCCCCATCAAAATTCCAACTCAATTCTTCAACGAATTAGAAAGGGCAATCTGCAAATTCATCTGGAACAACAAAAAAACTAGGATAGCAAAAACTCTTCTCAAGGATAAAAGAACCTCTGGTGGAATCACCATGCCTGACCTAAAGCTGTACTACAGAGCAATTGTGATAAAAAAAAAACTGCATGGTACTGGTATAATGACAGACAAGTAGAACAATGGAACAGAATTGAAGACCCTGAGATCAACCCACATACCTATGGTCACTTGATCTTTGACAAGGGAGCAAAAACCATCCAGTGGAAAAAAGACAGCATTTTCAACAAATGGTGCTGGCACAAATGGCGGTTATCATGTAGAAGATTGCGAATTGATCCATTCCTATCTCCTTTACCAAGGTCAAATCTAAGTGGATTAAGGAACTCCACATAAAACCAGAGACACTGAAACTTATAGAGGAGAAAGTAGGGAAAAGCCTCGAAGATATGGGTACAGGGGAAAAATTCCTGAATAGAACAGCAAAGGCTTGTGCCATAAGATCGAGAATCAATAAATGGGACCTCATAAAGTTGCAAAGCTTCTGCAAGGCAAAAGACACCGTCAATAAGACAAAAAGACCACCAACAGATTGGGAAAGGATCTTTACTTATCCTAAATCAGATAGGGGACTAATATCCAATATATATAAAGAACTCAAGAAGGTGGACTCCAGAAAATCAAATAACCCCGTTAAAAAATGGGGCTCAGAACTGAAAAAAGAATTCTCACCTGAGGAATACCGAATGGCAGAGAAGCACCTGAAAAAATGTTCAACATCCTTAATCATCAGGGAAATGCAACTCAAAACAACCCTGAGATTCCACCTTACACCAGTCAGAATGGCTAAGATCAAAAATTCAGGTGACAGCAGATGCTGGCGAGGATGTGGAGAAAGAGGAACACTCCTTCATTGTTGGTGGGATTGCAAGCTTGTACAACCACTCTGGAAATCAGTTTGGCGGTTCCTCAGAAAAGTGGACATAATACTACCAGAGGATCCAGCAATACCTCTCCTGGGCATATATCCAGAAGATGTTCCAACTAGTAAGAAGGACACATGCTCCACTATGTTCATAGCAGCCTTATTTATAATAGCCAGAAGCTGGAAAGAACCCAGATGCCCCTCAACAGAGGAATGGATACAGAAAATGTGGTACATTTACACAATGGAGTACTACTCAGCTATTAAAAGGAATGAATTTATGAAATTCCTAGGCAAATGGATGGATCTGGAGGGCATCATCATGAGTGAGGTAACATATTCACAAAGGAACTCACACAATATGTACTCACTGATAAGTGGATATTAGCCCAAAAACTTAGGATACCCAAGATATAAGATACAATTTGTTAAACGCATGAAACTCAAGAAGAACGAAGACCAAAGTGTGGACACTGTGCTCCTTCTTGGAATTGGGAACAAAACACCCGTGGAAAGAGTTACAGAGATAAAGTTTGGAGCTGTGAAGAAAGGATGGACCATCTAAAGACTGCCATATCCAGGGATCCATCCCATAATCAGCTTCCAAATGCTGACACCATTGCATACACTAGCAAGATTTTGCTGAAAGGACCCAGATATAGCTGTCTCTTGTGAGACAATGCCGGGGCCTAGCAAACAAAGAAGTGGATGCTCACAGTCAGCTATTGGATGGATCACAGGGCTCCCAATGGAGGAGCTAGAGAAAGTACCCAAGGAGCTAAAGGGAACTGCAACCCCATAGGTGGAACATTATTATGAACTAACCAGTACCCCAGAGCTCTTGACTCTAGCTGCATTTGTATCAAAAGATGGCCTAGTGGGCCATCACTGGAAAGAGAGGCCCATTGGACTTGCCAACTTTATATGCCCCAGTACAGGGGAATGCCAGGGCCAAGGGGTGGGGGGGGGGACTGGGGGGGAATGTATTGGGGACTTTTTGGATAGCATTGGAAATGTAATTGAGGAAAATACCTAGTTAAAAAAAAAAAGAATCAGACTATCATGCTCGGCTACTTTATTTATCTATTGTCTTTGTTATCTACCTAGCTCTGTCTTCTCTTTTCTTACCTCTTCATCCGCTGGTCATGTACCTTATTATTCCCAATCATCTACAGATAGTATCATATTTGTCATCCATCTCTCTTCTATTGTCTTTTACCTCTCACCTATATCATTATTTTCTATCTTCTTCTCTATCTATCTATCTATCTATCTATCTATCTATCTATCTATCTATCTATCTATAATTTATCTATCAATCTATCTGCTCATCTGTCTTCTATTATTCACCACTATCATCTATAATCTATATTTGAAAACCATTATCTACTTTCCTATTTTGTGGTATTGGGGATGAAACCAGGGTTTCCTGGGTAAATGTATTTATTTATTCATCTATCTCTTTTCGTATATGAACTTGACGCAAGCTGGAAGAGTGAACCATAATTTTTAAGAAATGCCTCCACAAAATGACCTGTAGGCAAGACTGTAGGGCATTTTCTTAATTAGTGACTATTAGGGTTAGGCCCTACCCATTTGGGCACCTCTGGGCAGGTGGTCCTGGAATGTATAAGCAGGCCGAGCAAGTCATGAAGAAGAAGCCAGTAAGTAGCCCTTCTCACTGGCCTCTGCTTCAGTACCTGCCCTGAGTTCCTGCCCCTACTTCCTTTAACAAGGAACAGTGATGTGGAAGCAAAAGATGGAATTAACCCTTTCCTTTCCTTCCCTATTTGCTTTTGTTCTTTGGTTTGTTTGGGGTTGTTTTGTTTGTTTTTGGAGACAGAGACCAGTTTCTCCATGTAGGTCCAGCAGCCCCAGAACTCCCTCTGTAAACAAAGCTGACCTCAAACTGAGAAATCTGCCTGCCTCTGCCTCCCATGTACTGGATGAAAGGTGTGTACCATCACCGGCTTTGGTCATGGTGTTTTGTCTCAGCAACAGGAACCCTAACTAAGACACAGGGTTTGTTGCATGCTAAATAGTCTACTGTTTCCACTGAACTTTAATTTGAATTTTCAGTCATTCCTAAATTTTTTTAGGCTATACCCCAACCCATTTGATTTACGATTTTGATTGCGATAATATTTGTAGATGGATATACACACATATTCATATCTGTGTTTATGTATATCTCCAGATATGTATTCTCTACCTATACAAATCATATACTTTATATAACCTGTAGGCAAGTTTGTAGGGAATTTTCTTTTTTTTTTTTTTTTATATTTTTATTACATATTTTCCTCAATTACATTTCCAATACTATCCCAAAAGTCCCCCATAGCGCCCCCCACTTCCCTACCCACCCATTCCCATTCTTTTGGCCCTGGCATTCCCCTATATTGGGGCATATAAAGTTTGCAAGTCCAATGGGCCTCTCTTTCCATTGATGGCCGACTAGGCCATCTTTCGATACATATGCAGCTAGAGACAAGAGCTCCAGGGTTCTGGTTAGTACATCATGTTGTTCCAACAATAGGGTTGCAGATCCCTTTAGCTCCTTGGGTACTTTCTCTAGCTTCTCCATTGGGAGCCCTGTGATACATCCAATAGCTGACTGTGAACATCCACTCCTGTGTTTGCTAGGCCCCGGCATCGTCTCACAAGAGACAGCTATATTTGCGTCCTTTCAGCAAGATCTTGCTAGTGTATGCAATGGTGTCAGCGTTTAGAAGCTGATTATGGGACGGATCCCTGGATACAGCAGTCTCTAAATGGTCCATCCTTTCATCACAGCTACGAACTTTGTCTCTGTAACTCCTTCCCTGGGTGTTTTGTTCCCAATTCTAAGAAGGTGCACAGTGTCCACACTTTGGTCTTCATTCTTCTTGAGTTTCATGCGTTTATCAAATTGTATCTTATATCTTGGGTATCCTAAGTTTTGGGCTAATATCCACTTATCAATGAATACATATTGTGTGAGTTCTTTTGTGATTGTGTTACTTCACTCAAGATGATGCCCTCCAGGTCCATCCATTTGGCTAGGAATTTCATAAATTCATTCTTTTTAATAGCTGAGTAGTACTCCATTGTGTAAATGTACCATAATTTCTGTATCCATTCCTCTGTTGAGGGACATCTGGGTTCTTTCCAGCTTCTGGCTATTATAAATAGGGCTGTTATGAACATAGTGGAGCATGTGTCCTTTTTACCGGTTGGGACATCTTCTGGATATATGCCCAGGAGAGGTATTGCTGGATCCTCCGGTAATACTATGTCCAATTTTCTGAGGAACCGCCAGACTGATTTCCAGAGTGGTTGTACAAGCTTGCAATCCCACCAACAATGGAGGAGTGTTCCTCTTTCTCCACATCCTCGCCAGCATCTGCTGTCACCTGAATTTTTGATCTTAGCCATTCTGACTGGTGTAAGGTGGAATCTCAGGGTTGTTTTGATTTGCATTTCCCTGATGATTAAGGATGTTGAACATTTTTTCAGGTGCTTCTCTGCCATTCGGTATTCCTCAGGTGAGAATTCTTTGTTCAGTTCTGAGCCCCATTTTTTAATGGGGTTATTTGACTTTCTGGAGTCCACCTTCTTGAGTTCTTTATATATATTGGATATTAGTCCCTTATCTGATTTAGGATAGGTGAAGATCCTTTCCCAATCTGTTGGTGGTTTTTTTGTCTTATTGATGGTGTCTTTAGCCTTGCAGAAGCTTTGTAGTTTCATGAGGTCCCACTTGTCAATTCTCGATCTTACAGCACAAGCCATTACTGTTCTGTTCAGGAATTTTTCCCCTGTGCCCATATCTTCAAGGCTTTTCCCCACTTTCTCCTCTATAAGTTTCAGTGTCTCTGGTTTTATGTGAAGTTCCTTGATCCACTTAGACTTGACCTTAGTACAAGGAGATAGGAATGGATCGATTCGCATTCTTCTACATGTTAACAACCAGTTGTGCCAGCACCATTTGTTGAAAATGCTGTCTTTCTTCCACTGGATGTTTTTAGCTCCCTTGTCGAAGATCAAGTGACCATAGGTGTGTGGGTTCATTTCTGGGTCTTCAATTCTATTCCATTGGTCTATTTGTCTGTCACTATACCAGTACCATGCAGTTTTTATCACAATTGCTCTGTAGTAGAGCTTTAGGTCCGGCATGGTGATTCCACCAGAGGTTCTTTTATCCTTGAGAAGAGTTTTTGCTATCCTAGGTTTTTTGTTATTCCAGATGAATTTGCAGATTGCACTTTCTAATTCGTTGAAGAATTGATTTGGAATTTTGATGGGGATTGCATTGAATCTGTAGATTGCTTTTGGCAAGATAGCCATTTTTACAATGTTGATCCTGCCAATCCATGAGCATGGGAGGTCTTTCCATCTTCTGAGATCTTCTATAATTTCTTTCTTCAGAGACTTGAAGTTTTTATTATACAGATCTTTCACTTCCTTAGTTAGAGTCACGCCAAGATATTTTATATTATTTGTGACTATTGAGAAGGGTGTTGTTTCCCTAATTTCTTTCTCAGCCTGTTTATTCTTTGTGTAGAGAAAGGCCATTGATTTGTTTGAGTTAATTTTATATCCAGCTACTTCACCGAAGCTGTTTATCAGGCTTAGGAGTTCTCTGATGGAATTTTTAGGGTCACTTATATATACTATCATATCATCTGCAAAGAGTGATATTTTGACTTCATCTTTTCCAATTTGTATCCCTTTGATCTCCTTTTGTTGTCGAATTGCTCTGGCTAGGACTTCAAGTACAATGTTGAATAGGTATGGAGAAAGTGGACAGCCTTGTCTAGTCCCTGATTTTAGAGGGATTGCTTCAAGCTTCTGACCATTTACTTTGATGTTGGCTACTGGTTTGCTGTAGATTGCTTTTATCATGTTTAGGTATGGGCCTTGAATTCCTGATCTTTCCAAGACTTTTATCATGAATGGGTGTTGGATCTTGTCAAATGCTTTTTCCGCATCTAAGGAGATGACCATGTGGTTTTTGTCTTTGAGTTTGTTTATATACTGGATTACGTTGATGGATTTCCGTATATTGAACCATCCCTGCATCCCTGGGATGAAACCTACTTGGTCAGGATGGATGATTGTTTTGATGTGTTCTTGGATTCGGTTAGCAAGAACTTTATTGAGGATTTTTGCATCAATATTCATAAGGGATATTGGTCTGAAGTTTTCTATCTTTGTTGGGTCTTTTTGTGGTTTAGGTATCAGAGTAATTGTGGCTTCATAGAATGAGTTGGGTAGAGTACCTTCTGTTTCTATTTTGTGGAATAGTTTGTGAAGAACTGGGATTAGATCTTCTTTGAAGGTCTGATAGAACTCTGCACTAAACCCATCTGGTCCTGGGCTTTTTTTAGTTGGGAGACTATTAATGACTGCTTCTATTTCTTTGGGGGATATAGGGCTGTTTAGATCATTAACCTGATCTTGATTCAACTTTGGTACCTGGTATCTGTCTAGGAACTTCTCCATTTCATCCAGGTTCTCCAGTTTTGTTGAGTATAGCCTTTGGTAGAAGGATCTGATGGTGTTTTGGATGTCTTCAGGATCTGTTCTTATGTCTCCTTTTTCATTTCTGATTTTGTTAATTAGGATGCTTTCCCTGTGCCCTCTAGTGAGTCTGGCTAAGGGTTTATCTATCTTGTTGATTTTCTCAAAGAACCAGCTCCTTGATTGGTTGATTCTTTGAATAGTTTTTCTTGTTTCCACTTGGTTGATTTCACCCCTGAGTTTGATTATTTCCTGCCGTCTACTCCTCTTGGGTGAATTTGCTTCCTTTTGTTCTAGTGCTTTTAGGTGTGTTGTCAAGCTGCTAATGTGTGCTCTCTCTAGTTTCCTTTTGGAGGCACTCAGAGCTATGAGTTTTCCTCTTAAAAATGCTTTCATTGCGTCCCATAAGTTTGGGTATGTTGTGGCTTCATTTTCATTGAACTCTAAAAAGTCCTTAATTTCTTTCTTTATTCCTTCCTTGACCAAGGTATCATTGAGAAGAGTGTTGTTCAGCTTCCACGTGAAGGTTGGCTTTCTATTATTTATTTTGTTATTGAAGATCAGCCTTAGTCCATGGTGATCTGATAGGATGCATGGGACAATTTCAATATTTTTATATCTGTTGAGGCCTGTTTTGTGACCAATTATGTGGTCAATTTTGGAGAAGGTACCATGAGGTGCTGAGAAGAAGGTATATCCTTTTGTTTTAGGATAGAATGTTCTGTAGATATCTGCCAGATCCATTTGATTCATAATTTCTCTTAGTTTCACTGTGTCCCTGTTTAGTTTCTGTTTCCATGATCTGTCCATTGGTGAAAGTGGTGTGTTGAAGTCTCCCACTATTATTGTATGAGGTGCAATGTGTGCTTTGAGCTTTACTAAAGTTTCTTTAATGAATGTGGCTGCCTTTGTATTTGGAGCATAGATATTCAGGATTGATAGTTCCTCTTGGAGGATTTTACCTTTGATGAGTATGAAGTGTCCCTCCCTGTCTTTTTTAATGACTTTGGGTTGGAAGTCAATCTTATCAGATATTAGAATGGCTACTCCAGCTTGTTTCTTCATGCCATTTGCTTGGAAAATTGTTTTCCAGCCTTTCATTCTGAGGTAGTGTCTATCTTTTTCTCTGAGATGAGTTTCCTGTAAGTAGCAAAATGTTGGGTCTTGTTTGTGTAGCCAGTTTGTTAGTCTATGTCTTTTTATCGGGGAGTTGAGTCCATTGATATTAAGAGATATTAAGGAAAAGTAATTGTTGTTTCCTGTTATTTTTGATGTTAAAGTTGGCATTTTGTTCTTGTGGCTGTCTTCTTTTAGGTTTGTTGAGGGATTACCTTCTTGTTGTTTCTAGGGCGTGGTCCCTGTCCTTGTATTGGTTTTTTTCTGTTATTATCCTTTGAAGGGCTGGATTCGTGGAGAGATAATGTGTGAATTTGGTTTTGTCGTGGAATACTTTGGTTTCTCCATCTATGTTAATTGAGAGTTTGGCTGGGTATAGTAGCCTGGGCTGGAATTTGTGTTCTTTTAGTGTCTGTATAACATCTGTCCAGGATCTTCTGGCTTTCATAGTCTCTGGTGAAAAGTCTGGTGTAATTCTGATAGGCTTGCCTTTATATGTTACTTGGCCTTTTTCTCTTACTGCTTTTAGTATTCTATCTTTATTTAGAGCATTTGTTGCTCTGATTATTATGTGTCGGGAGGTATTTCTTTTCTGGTCCAGTCTATTTGGAGTTCTGTAGGCTTCTTGTATGTTCATGGGCATCTCTTTCTTTAGATTTGGGAAGTTTTCTTCTATAATTTTGTTGAAGATGTTTGCTGGTCCTTTGAGTTGAAAATCTTCATTCTCATCCACTCCTATTATCCGTAGGTTTGGTCTTCTCATTGCGTCCTGTATTTCTTGGATGTTTTGAGTTAGGATCTTTTTGCATTTTACATTTTCCTTGATTGTTGTGCCGATGTTCTCTATGGAATCTTCTGCACCTGAGATTCTCTCTTCCATCTCTTGTATTCTGTTGCTGATGCTCGTATCTATGGTTCCAGATTTCTTTCCTAGGGTTTCTATCTCCAGTGTTGCCTCATTTTGGGTTTTCTTTATTGTGTCTACTTCCCTTTTTAGGTCTAGTATGGTTTTGTTCATTTCCATCATCTGTTTGGATGTGTTTTCCTGTTTTTCTGTAAGGACTTCTACCTGTTTGATTATGTTATCATGTTTTTCTTTAAGGATTTGTAACTCTTTAGCAGTGTTCTCCTGCAATTCTTTAAGGGATTTTTGTGCTTCCTCTTTATTGTCTTCTTCCTTTTTAGCAGTGTTCTCCTGCATTTCTTTAAGTGTGTTATTAACGTCCTTCTTGAAGTCCTCTATCATCATCAGGAGATATGCTTTTAAATCCGTGTCTAGCTTTTCCGGTGTGTTGGGGTGCCCTGGACTGGGTGAAGTGGGGGTGCTGGTTTCTGATGATGGTGAGTGGTCTTGGTTTCTGTTAGTAAGATTATTACGTTTACCTTTCGCCATCTGGTAATCTCTGGGGTTAGTTGTTATCGTTGTCACTGTTTAAAGATTGGAGCAGAAGCTGTGTTCCACTCACCAGCAGTCTCTAAATCCTGCGGCGGGGGTCGTGGGTAGCTGACGGTACCCCGGTGCTGGTCCAGTCGGAAGAGGCCTGTGGTCCTACTCAGGCCGTTTTTCTGCTTCCCTAACTAATGCAGTCTCTGGTCCCGCGTGCAATTGGATTGGAGCAGAAGCTGTGTTCCACTCTCCAGAAGTCTTAAGATCCTGTGGTGGGTGTTGTGGGTAGCTGGTGAGTGTCAGCCGACCCTGCGCCCCAGCTGCCCCGGTGCTTTTCTGACCGGAAGAGGGTTGTGGCCCTATGTAGGCCGGATTTCTCTCTCCCCAACCAGAGCAGTCTCAGGTCCCGCGTGATTGGACTGGAGCAGAAGCTGTGTTGCACTCACCAGCAGTCCCAAAATCCTGCGGCGGGGGTCGTGGGTAGCTGGCGGGTGTCAGGCAACCCTGCGCTCCCGCTACCCTGGCGCTGATCCGGCCGGATGAGGCCTGTGGTCCTACTCAGGCCGGTTTTCTGCTTCCCTAACTAATGCAGTCTCAGGTCCCGCGCAATTGGATTGGAGCAGAAGCTGTGTTCCACTCACCAGCAGTCCCAAAATCCTGCAGCGGGGGTCGTGGGTAGCTGGCGGGTGTCAGGCAACCCTGCGCTCCCGCTACCCCGGCGCTGATCCAGCTGGATGAGCGGGAATTTTCTTCACTTGATCTTAGCCAGAAGGCCGAGAAGCGATGTAGGGAATTTTCTTAATTAGTGAGTAATTAATTAGTGATTAATTAATTAGTCAGTGAGTAACATGCAGTTGACTGTGCCAGCTATTTTTCAGCAAAGCTTTTAGGAAGTCCCAGATTGGTCTTGGAGGAGACACATGATGAGAATTAAGAATCCAATGAAAAGTTAGTGCTTGGTCAGGAGGGATTCTTCCAGAGCTCTGATAGACTCTTAAAACCCAGCATTCAACAAAAGCTTCTAATTCTTGCATTCTGAGGCCTGTAGCTCATCACAATGCCCACCTCCATCGCTTGCTTGCTTAGCAGCAGGCAGCAAGGCCAGCACTGTGAGGAACCCCCTTTATCTGGAGCCCACTGTGGCTCCTACCTTTACTTCCTTGATGTGTGCTGCCAAAGCACACCCATGTATAATTTCATAATGAACCCTGTCATTTTGTACAAATAACATAAGGTAATTAATTTAACAGGTAGATGTAATCTGACTTTCTATCACTAATAAGTGTTTTACCATCTGTTTTGGCTCCACCCTTAACCCATGATATCATTTCTCTACAAGCAGCCAAAGGAATATTAGTGTGTGTGTGTGTGTGTGTGTGTGTGTGTGTGTGTGTGTGAGTGTAGTGTGTTGTGTATGCATGTGTGTGAGTTTCTGGAGTACTGTTAACATTGGATTGTTGGATATCCCCTTTCATTGCTCCCCTGCCCTCTTGTCTTGTTAAGCTTAGACAGGGTCTCTTGCTCAACCTGACGCTCACCAATTGGCTACAGTGCTGAGCAGTGTGTCCCTGGGATTCTCCTGCCTCTGTCTATCAACAAGGGGATGAAAAGCTGCCACACCTAGTTTGTACCCGAGTGTTAGGGATCCCCATGCTGGAGCAGTGACCACTTTACCTGCTGAGCCATCATCCCAGAGTCAAGTCTTCTTTGTTTTTAAAGTGAAAGGACAGTTGTGTTAGTTGCAGACATGAAAAACCACACTCTAGAAGGTTCTAGATCCCTGTGCAGTCAGTGCCTGCCAATGTCTGCAGCATCAGCTTTTGTCAGAGATCATCCCGTGAGAAAGTGAGCCCTTCACAATCTCCCTAGGCGAAATGGCCTTTGATAGGAGCTGGTTATCATCCCCTCCTCCCTATTTCTTTCCTGGCACCTGAGGCTGTAAAAGCTGAATTATAGTCCCCTCTTCCCTATCTCTTCCTGAACTCCCATGCCATCCAAGGCCAGGAGTTATGCCTGAGCCCAGTCTGACACCCAAGGCTGTCAAAGAGGATCTATGTCCCGAAGATAAGGTGCAGAGTGCCCGCTTTCTGGTTCCTGACTTCGCCCCCATGTCAGCAGATGCCCGCTGCCTGGTTCCTGACTTCGCCCCCCATGTCAGCAGATGCCCACTTCTTTGTTCTTTGTAAAATTCCCCCTCGACCCCTCCCCTACTCCCCGAGATGTATGCTTTAAAAAGAAGGCACCTCAGCATAATAAACGAGACCTGGACAAATTTGCTTAGTCTCCTGCTTTCTTTCCCTTCCTCTCATCTCCTTCCAGGAGGTTTGTGGTCCTCCTCGCAACCACAAATAACTGAATATGGCAGGATGGGATAGGCTTTCTTTTCCTTTTCGGGAAGGACTCTAACCCATGTAAGGGCTTCTTTCTCACAGCTAACAAGTTCCCACCTCAGGGCCTTGGCTCTCTACATTCCTTTGGAGGACTCTCCCCAGCCCCTTAGGCTCAGCTGTTTCTTCTCTTCATCTCAGACTTAGCTCAAAAGTTGCTTCCTCTAGGAAACCTTTTCTGACTGCCAATGGTTATGTCCTGCCCCTGCCCCAGTTATTATTTTGTCACCTCATTTTGTTTCTCTCAAAAGGACTCATAGGAGGACTGTAGATGTAGCTCAGTGATAGAGTCCTTCTCCAGCATGCACAAAACTATGAGTTGTAACTCCACCCACCCCTGCCCCCGCCCTGACCCCAGAACAAAATAAACTGTGCATAGAGTGTATTCCCACATATGAGAAGTAGAGGCAGGAGGCTCAGGAGTTCAAGGTTATCCTTAGCTATGTATCAATTTAGAGGAAAACCTGGGAGACACATGAGCCTAAACACACACATACACACAACTTCAAAATGACACATTCATATGATAGAGACCCAAACCTCTGATTTTTCTTAGATTAAATCCCAATAGTACAATAGAATTCGCATGCTTTGAAATTGAACCCTTCTGACAAGATGAGAAAACAAAGTCCTTGTTTTTGGTGTATGCCTGTGTAAGCTAGAAAAACATCTCTCAAAGGTTAAGTGCAAACGAGTTAGCTCGAGGTCTCCCTAAATCTTGGTAGGAGTGAGTTCTGCATTTCTACCAGGCTCCCAGGCAGCTGCTGCTCTCCAGACCACAGTTGGCACACCACAGATTGAGGCAGGGGTTCCTTTATTCATATGGAACTGTGTTCATGGCTGTCATCTTGAGCCTTAGGCTTCCAACATGGAGGAGGAGGAGACTTGAAAGTTACTGTGTCTGACTGGGGGCAGTGTGGGGAAGTGCAAGGTGGTTCAATCACCACCCTCGCAACCAGCATGTTCATTCCTCTGTAAATAAGTTTCCCAGACTACTTGAGCAGCTTGCCTAACCTATCATGGGTGAAGACCCCATTCTGTCTTGGCAGATGGCAGACCAATGGCTTTCTCAGTAAGGATTTCATGTCGCCTCACATTCTGCCTTCCAAAAGCTAAGTGGTGCCATGCAATTAGTTTTCTAGTAATGGTTATGGAGTCCATAGAAAGACCCAGTCTCAAAAAGACATATGAAATTTATGGAGGTCCTACTCTGTGTCTGTCCCATTTTAGAGCTTCCCAGAAGCTGAGTAAAAGAGGTGAGCATCAAGCAGCAGATTCTGGAGCTGGTGAGTTGGCTCAGTGGTTAAGAGTGCCGACTGCTCTTCCAAAAGTCCTGAGTTCAAATCCCAGCAACCACATGGTGGCTCACAACCATTGGTAGCAAAACCTGATGCTCTCTTCTGGAGTGTCTGAAGACAACTACATATAAGTGTACTTACATATAATAAATAAATAAATAAATAAATAAATAAATAAATAAATATTAAGAAGCAGATGCTTCAGCGATAAGTGCAAATCATTCTATAATGGAAGAAGCTTCTAGAACAGATTGGGGTTGAGATGTATTGTAAGTTCAGTGAAATGAGTGCTCTCACCTTGTCTGACTCAATATTTGGCCAAAAACCAATCACTTCACATGTCAGTGAAGGTGGAGACAGGTAGAGAAAAGGGTGGTAGGCGTCTCACTGTGCACCAAGATCTATTATTCTTATTAATAATAATTCTTTTTTCTACAGTCCAGTAATTATCCCCCTCCTGGTCTAACCTCTGACAGTTTCTCATCCCTTTCCTCTTTCCAGTCTCCAAGAGGATGTCCCTCCCCACTGCCCCCATGTGCCAAGATCTTAGTGCTGTGCTCTGCTCTGTTTCTTTTCTGCTGTCTTACAGATTCTCTGCTTAATGCTTCAAGGAAGGAGAGTAGCCAAGACCACCAATTTTGCACAGACAGGCTGAGAAAGAATTGAAAAGAGCTGGACCCTCAGGCTCAGGTTTGGGGTTGATTCTGAAAGTTGACCAAGACACTTCCCAAGCAGTCAAGAAAAAGAAAGTGTTCCAGGCCAAGGATTTGGTGCGAGGTTATGAAGGTGTGTGAAGATGAGGAAGCTCACAACAATGTTCCAGGGTCAGAAGCTAGCTAGCTTGTCCTACAGGAAGCCAATGAGGAGCAGAGCTGCTCTCAGTGGGTGAAACACAGAGGGGCGCTGTGAGCTGCAGGGAAGGGCAGCATGAAGTCTCAAGGATGTGGCTGACACTCTCTGCTGAGCAGGTCTAGTGTACTGCAGATGCTTTAGTGTGGGGCTCTCGGGTGAGTGTTGCAACTTCTCAACTCTCTACAGGTGAATGAATGGTGTGGTCAAGAAAGTTTCTCAGGGGAAGAGAGGTAAAGCCGGGTCACCTCTGAGGAGCCAGTGATGGGTTGGAGTGTGAGTAATGGTGTGGAGTTTTTGTTCTAGATTCTCCCTGGCCTCGCCATTATGGGGGTGTGCTTGATCATCCCTGGGGTGTCCATTGCATACATCCACAATTTCACCAACAGGGGCAAGGAAACAGAGCTGCTCAAGTTCAGCCCCAAGGGCCTGGAGAACATTGACTAAGGAAGTGTTTTCCTGGCTGATGAGAAAAATCACCCAGCTATGGTCATCTGTTCCTGTTAGAAGGCTATGCAGCATATTATATACTATACACATGTTATGAAATGCTCAATAAAAAAGTTTCCCAGTCATTCATGGCTGAGTCCTACTGAACCTGTCAAAGTTATTCTTAGTGGAAGGCCCCTACACATGCAGGCAGGGTTTGGAGGTGCTTAGAGGTCAGAGGGTAGCTGGGAGAAGGATTGGGGGAAGGGCTAGTGTAGAATCAAGAGGTTCACTTTTATTTCATAGACAATAGGAAAACACTGGAGAAATGACTGCCCCATCTAAAGGAGAGGGAGAGAAACCTATGAATGCATCCACACGCTGAAGGAAGAGGAATTTTTTTGTTTGTTTGTTTTGTTTTCTAGAAACAGGATCTCACTATGTCTGGCTTCCAATCGGCTCTGCTGCCCAGAATTTATAGCTTCAAATTCCTTAGCTTCCCACTCAGTCTCACCAGTGCTGGGATCACAGGCATGCACCACCACACCCAGCTATGAAGAGAGTGCTGTGATCTAAGAAAAAAAAATAAAGTATTGCAAGCACTCTTTAAAAGCTTTAGCAAAAGCTATCTGCATGTGGAGTGCTAATTAAACTTTTTTTTTTTTTTTTTGGTTTGTTTTGCTTTCCCATGAGAACAAACCCCACCCTCCGCTGGCACTTATTTGTATTATTCTAAGTGCTTGAAAACAACAAATGGCATTCCCTTAATTGATGAAAGACAAATAATATTCATTAACAGTAGTTGCCTTGCTTGCATTTCAGTGTATCAGGGCTTTAATCCTATATGTATTTAATTCCAGGAGCATGAATCAGAGTTGGGAGGGCCATTGCTCTGCCTGTTGGCAGGAAAGATAGAATTGTATTCAAAGTGAGCTGGTAAATACTGAAAGCCTAGTCTCTGACAATAGATGTGAGTGTATATCCATAAATAAACTTACTTTATGTTTGCTAACTTACAGACTGGACAGCATACAGCCTGCAAAGCATTCAAAGATATCTGCTACTCTATAGCGAAGCCTGTGTAGCTAATTGATTCTCATAGATGTTGCCATTGATTTTTGCCAAGTGCTTGCATCAATACCTAGTCTGCAGTTTAATCATGCCTGGACAAAATAAGACGTAGAAGAAATGCTTATTATCCAACTCAGTCAGCAAAAAAGTAGCTGCTGTCATTGACAGATGAGTCTATTTCGGACACCAATGTCAGTTGGCATTTGTTTATGTTAATGAGCAAGCAAGGCTGGTAAAGATGTCTGGTGTAACTTCATCTGCCCATGACACCTGTGGCCTCCTTGCTATAATATAGAGGATTGGCAGTGTTTTCCTCAAACCTCTTTGCTACTCACAATGCGGTGGCTCAGATGTGCCTGCCTGTGAATATAATCCTCAACAAAGTCATGACACTCAGCTGCCTTGTTTGGCTTAGACAATCAGTTAAGCAAGAACTCCAGTCATGGTCAGCCGCTGCCCATTTCTCTGGTGTAAGTACTCCTACGAAGCAATTTCAAGCTGCCAGACTATGGAACTGGGAAGAGATGCACAGTGACATACCAAGATGTAGTATTTCTACCATGTACACAAGTTTCCTAACCCAGCTTTCCTGACTGTGTGGCACAGCTCACCTGATGAGCCACCACAGACTCCAGTTTAAGGCTCCTTTATCTAGGACTGTCTACTTTATTTCAGCACGGAGAGTCTATAGATTTTATTAAGATGACAAAATGAACAGTCTTTGTGTGTTGTTCTGTAAAATAAGCTGAGGATAGATTTGCTTGTCATTCATTTTCTAAAGTCAGTCATAAAGTTGATCCAGAATACACACATTTTCAAATGTTGAGGCCTAAACTGGGCATGGTCACACTTACTTTTAATCCCAGAACTCAGGAATGCAGAGGCACGCAAATATCTGTGAGTTTGAGGCTGGCCTGATCTACAAGAAAATTCCAGGCTACCCAAGCTACAAAGTAGACCCTGTCTCAAAAAATAAGAACAAACTCATATGTCTGGGCCCAAGGATGAGCTTCCTAAGGTATTTTCTTTCTTTGCAGAAACAAACACAAAACATGGATAATGGGATTGTGAACACAGAGAGATTAATTCGTCAGGTAAACACAGATCCTGGCTCTTTTCGTAAGTATCATTCTAAAGACAAAATTCCTCTTGTGCTTAGAATTCAGCTGGGAATGGAAGCTCCCAGAAACGCTGTTTTCCTCTGAGCCAAATCCCCTACAGGAGGCCGGAGACTAGCTTTAGCTTTACAATTTGCATCTGAATAAGTACCTGGATTTCTCCAAAAAGAAAATTTGCATTGCTACTCTCTCATTGTCTAGATCTCTTTCTTTTTTTCAAGTAGGTCAATCTACATTCTCCGGCCGGACCTGCAGGCGTGCCTTCCCCTCCCCCAAGAGCACACAGGTGGCTACTGCTCTCTCCCTTCCAAGGACATTCCAGCACGTGGCTTTCAGTCTGAGATAGAATTTAGATTTACCAAGAGAGCTAGGGAAGTAGAAATTTCATATATTTACAGAGATTAGTTCTTATTTTGATAGACGGGCTTAGTCCCTTAGCTGGCCTCTGGCTTTTCTCCCTTGCTGTTACTGCAAGGTGTCCTTAGTTCCTCAGGCTAGGGAATAACAGGGTTGAGGAGGAAAGACTTCCAGTTCCTATTTTAGCCACAATTCGTGGTGTTACTAATGACATAATTCTTGTCTAGGCCTTGCTAAATCTGAGGTTGACAAGTCTCCACTAGAGACTGCACAGGACTCAGACCTGTGCATACTGGTTCGTGATCATATGAATACAGTATGACTACCGCTTGGCGCAGGAGATTACTGCGGGGGAAGGTCCAGTTTGACCGTTTCTGAGTTCCCTGTGCGACACACCTGATTTGAAGGAGGTTGGTATCTGATTCCAGCTAAAAACCAAAAATACCTAAGGCTCTGCCTCCCCTCCCCAAAAGATACCAAGAGCCACAGATGTGATTCCTGACAACACCCATGGGAGGAATCTGGTCAATGTCCACCCAAGCCAAGGTTAAAGGCCCACTCATCTACGGATGAGAAAATCATTTGATCACCTCAGTTAAGCGTTGCCTATTTAAACTTAATTAATAGGGGGGAGAGAGGTTGGAGACCGTACTGTCGAAAGGGCAAGCACTTCACTGCCTCCCACCCAAATAAAAAAGCCAATTGGCCTTGTACTAAGGAGCCAGCCGGTTTTGCCCCTTCTCCCTGTTTCCCTGCCTGTCATCCAAAATTGCGGAGGAATATCAACTCAGTGTTATTCTAAATTTGTTCAGTCAAACTTAGCCAGGGTTCCAACGCCCTACTTAAAATGCAACCAGGTAGTTACCTATTCAGCACTAATTAGCATTATAAAGTCAGAGCCTACAGCTCAGCACTATTCTGTTAGTGGTTTACTAGGATAATAAGGACAGTCTTAGCCAGATACAGTTTACCATTAGAAAAGATAGGGAATCCCACGGAAACAGGTTTTTTTCTTTAGTCCTAAGAACTCAGGCAGAACTAGTTAGCATAGATAATATTTCTGCCTCAGGCCAGCCTTTTCTTTTTTTAATTTTTTTGTTAACTAATGGGAGGAGATGTGGTCTCCCTTCCCCCACCTGCTTGAACCTGCTTGCTCAAGGGTGGAGTTTCCTGCTCATTCGTTCTGCCGCGCCCACTGCTGGACCCTGTCGGCTTTGCTGCTTGGAGACACACACGTGTTTGTCCTGCTACTGGACCCCGAGTTACTTGGCGGAAAATTGGGTTCCCTCCCCCTTCCTTTATAACTGAATGTTGAAATTAGTAAAGGTGGGCCTTGAACATGGAATCGTCTTGGCCCCATTCTTTCTCCCGCCCCGTCTAGCTTCCTCTCTTTTCAGCTCGAACTGCCATTCTCAGTTGAACCATTTGCGTTGCGGACTGCGGGCGGGCCACAACAGGGAAAAAATAATAGGACTATAGTCTTTTATATTAAAAATATAGGCTCAAATATATATGTATTCATAATTTCTCAGGCTTTAAAACTAACATAGGTTTACATGGTATGTATTTTGAACCAAGCCCCTAGTGAGGTCTACAAGAATAGTGTATGATCAAAGGTATTTATATTTTACAGCAAAACATAAATGTTTGTATGGTATGGGATAAGTGAAATTGTATATTGCCTCAAATCAGTTTTAGGACAATTTTATCCTTGAGAATTATTATATATATTTTGAGTCAGGGTTTCTCTGTATAGAGCCCTGGCTATCCTGGAACTCACTTTGTAGACTTGGCTGTCCTTAAACTCATAGAGATCCACCTGTCTCTGATTCCTGAGTTCTGGGGTTAAAGGGATGTGACACCTTGCCCAACAAGAATTATTTTTTTCCATTTTTCTTATTAGGTATTTAGCTCATTTACATTTCTAATGCTATACCAAAAGTCCCCCATACCCCCCCACTCCCCTACCCACCCACTCCCCCTTTTTGGCCCTGGCGTTCCCCTCTACTGGGGCATATAAAGTTTGCAAGTCCAATGGGCCTCTCTTTCAAGTGATGGCCTATTAGGCCATCTTTTGATACATATGCAGCTAGAGACAAGAGCTCCGGGGTACTGGTTAGTTCATATTGTTGTTCCACCTATAGGGTTGCAGTTCCCTTTAGTTCCTTGGGTGCTTTCTCTAGCTCCGCCATTGGGGGCCATGTGATCCATTCAATAGCTGACTGTGAGCATCCACTTCAGAATTATTTTTAAAAATAGATATTTCAGGTATTTTTAAAAATAAACTTAGTGGTGTCCGTGTCTCTAATGGTAATATCAGCATCCTCTTTTCTCGATGCATTAAAATATGTAAATGAGGGCTGGGGTAGTAACTCTGTGTTCGAGCATTTGCCTATAGGTTCAAGTCCTTGGATTCAATCCTCAGAACCACATACAAAAGAGTGGGTAGTGTTCTCTTGATTCCTGTTCAACATTTAAATGTTAAATTATGTTCTTGTCTGTGTGTGTGTTTCTCTGTGTGTATGTGTTTGTGTGTGTATCCCTTTTTGTGTGTCTCTGTGTGTGTGTGTGTCTCTGTGTATGTGTGTATGTGTCTGTGTGTTTGTCTTTCTGTGTCTGTGTGTGTATGTGTGTGTTCATGTGTTTGTGTTCTCTTGATTCCTGTTCAACATTTAAACCTTAAATTATGTTCATGTCTGTGTGTGTCTCTGTTTGTGTGTGTATCCCTTTGTGTGTGTCTCTGTGTGTGTGTGTCTCGTGTGTGTGTCTCTCTGTGTCTGTGTGTGTATGTGTGTGTGTTCCTGTGTTTGTACGTGTGTGTATATGTCTATGTGTATGTCTGTGTGTGTGTCTGTGTGTGTGTGTGTCTGTGTGTCTGTGTGTGTCTCTGTGTGTGTCTCTGTATGTGTGTGTCTGTGTGTCTGTGTGTGTGTGTGTCTGTGTGTGTGTGTGTCTATGTGTCTGTGTGTGTGTGTGTGTCTGTGTGTCTATGTGTCTGTGTGTGTTTGTGTGTTAGACACATTGATTAGTTTGACCGGTACTATATTATGTCAAGGAAAAACACTACTTTCTTTTAACTTCCTAAGGCATCACAGAGACGATGTCTCCAAAAATAAAACCTTGAAAAGTCACAGGGAATATTCTTCAATTTCGGAGAAGAACAAAAGCACTTATAGGTGGGAAGAGAGGCAGAGGGAACAGAAATTGCCTTGTGGAGGAGAGCCTGTACTATAACACAATACCCTCAAGTTATACATGCTGAGATAGGTGTGTCCCTGAGACACTAAATGGAAGGATGTTCACAACGGTGGAAAGTGGCAGAGTTTTGGGATTGCAGTTTATTGCCTTGCGCAGGAATAAAAGCTACCCACTGGCACAGCTATTTTTGAAGGCTGAACTTATTCACAGGCAGTGCTGGTAAAATACCAGAAGCCATACATAATGTCTGACCTCAGCTGCTACCTCATACAGCATATTTGTACATGGGAGCCTTAAAAAGATGGACTGGTCTACTGTCCTATGGCAGCAGGAGACCATTTTATTTCCCATGTTGGGCTTATAATGTCCCTCACATTCTCTTCTTTTCAGACCCACAAAAGGTTTTTGTAAAGTTTCTCTAGGCTGTGTTGTTGGCAGCAGCAGTAACCATGCCTCTTGCCTAGGGAGTTAGAGGGTGTGATTTTTGACTAGTGTCTTCAGAAACTCTGGGTTTTTAAAATACAGCTGAGGCTCTGATCTGATAAATGGTTGCTCTATGATGTGTTCTGACATGGGGTCTGGTTTTGGGGATCTGTTACTTTGGCCCTATTCTTTTTTGTCTCTTAGTGTACTATACCTCAGCCTTATTTGAAATATAGAAGTCTAATTGAAGAATAGTCCTAGGAAGATACATAAAATGATTTGTTTTATAATTCATCCCCCATGTCCAGTTTGGTTAGCTTGTTATGCAATATAAGTGAAATATCAGGTTTTTTTTTCTCCTGTGCCCTTTTTTTAATCATTAAAATGAACACAAAATGTGAAAAAAAAATAAAATAAAATACAGCTGAGAATTCCTGAATAAGATATAAATGAAAATGTCCTAATTCAGATGATTTATTGGCCCAATTGTGTCTGTGATCAGTCAGCTGTGGGTTGGAGTACTCTCTGAGAATCATCTCTACCTCTGGTTCTCTTGGGTATCCCCCACTTCCCACAGCACATCAGTGCAATCTATGATTTTGTCAGGGTGAAGCCTGGCCTAGCACCCTAAAACTGTCTTCAGGTAACTGGGAGTGTCCCTAAATGTACAAGCTTAGGGAACAAGATGCTTACTCGGGGTTGGAGTATTCTTCCAAGTTGAAGGTCATGGGTTTGAATTCCATTTGGCTTGTACCATGGTCAACTCCCTATGCAAAACACCTCCCTTTACCCTTTATCCCTGGCTTCTTAAGGCTGTGAGAAGGAGCACAGACAGAACATGGTCCCTATCATTTCATCACCAACTAACTGTCCCTACATCTTGTCCCGCTAAAGTGCCCTGGAGGATTTCACTGTCCTGTAGGGGGCGAGCTACCCACAATGTCTTCCCTGGCCCTTCACTGAGGTTCTGGTGGGGAATTCAGGGGGTCCTGAGCCCAAGGGTGGGATTGGGGAGCAAAAGGGTGGGCTCCCTTCCAGCCGGGAAGCCAGTATCCCCGGTTCCACTCCACGCCCTCTGGGCAATGTTGCTAGAGGTCATGGCGGGTGCGGGATGGGAGCCAGGCACCGCAGCTTATGAGAGGGCGCGCCCTCGAACCCCAGCACGTCCGGAAGTCAGAAGCAAAGCAGCAACCCACAGGCACTGACAGGCCCTGAGCGCACATAGCCCTCCTTGCTGAGGCCTCCGCTTCCTGGCGGCGCGGTAGCGACGGGCGACCCGATTGGCGGCCAGGTCTGGGCCCCGCCCCGCCGGGCGGGCCTCCGCGCCCTCCCCAGCCGAGCCCTCCCCTTTCCGAGGGAGGTGTCAGGGACAGCGGCTTGGTGGCGCATCGTTCCCGCTGACGGTGCGCTCCCGCGTCTGGGCTCCTTTGCAGAGGACTCAGAAGCTGCGGCTCTCGGAGCACAGCTGGTAGAGCCGCGGGCTGCGCGCGCCCCTGCTGCCACCGGGCGTCCCGCGGCGACTTCCGCGCCCGCGCTTCCCTTTGTTCAAGTCCCCGAGCGGCGACGGGGTCGGAGCCTGCGCCCTGGGCGACTGAGGCGGCGTCAGTCCGCGCCCCTGCGCCCTGGCGATGCCGGACCAGATCTCCGTGTCGGAATTCGTGGCCGAGACCCATGAGGACTACAAGGCCCCCACGGCCTCTAGCTTCACCACGCGCACGGCCCAGTGCCGGAACACCGTGGCGGCCATCGAGGAGGTGAGTGGTAGCTTAGCCCGCCGCGGGCGGGAGGCTAGGGTCGCGGGGATTGCGCTGCGCCCTGGGCACCCGGTAGGCTTCCTCAACTGGTGCCCGATACCCAGTGCCCTCCGCCTTCGCCCACACCCGGGAAAAGTTTCTGGTCCCCTAAAGCCGGACGCAGCGGGACCAGATGTGCCCGACACAGAAGCCCTTTGTTCCCTGCACTAGGGAGAGGCTGCTTGGCCACCTTGGGCCTTTTTTTGGGAACGCTCCTGTCTGTTCCCATTTCCCTCGCAGGGTTTCAGGTTCTTTGCTCCCATCCTCAGAGAGGTCAACTTTGGCTGCAGAGTCTGTGGCGGCTTCGAGCCCGGGATCCCTGCGAGCTATGCGTCCCCGGAGTGATGGGTCTCCCTGCGCGGACCTCTCCAACTTGTTCCGGAAGTAGCTCGGCGGGGGCAGCTGTGGCTTCTGAGCCAATATGTAGAGCAGATTCAGGGACCCCTTATCTCAATTCCCACTACGTGCCACAGAGCAGCGCTGTGGGATGTGGAGAATGGTCTCTTTGAGGTCCAAAAGGTCTTTGGTGGCCGCTTCTGGGCTACCTGTGTAGTGCCTGTTGACAGTATGATCAGCTCCTGTGCCCTTAACCTGGAAAGGGCCTGCATAGTCATTGTATTGAGTGGCTAAGCCGCGAGCTCTCCAGATCCTGGGGAAGAGGGACTGCGAGAAGGAAGCAGTTTGGGTTGAAAATTGAAGCAGGCTTGGAAGAGGCTGTGTGAGTCCAGAGACCACGGCTGTCCATAGCTTGGGAAAGCCTCACTTATATCATTTTCTTTACCTCCCCAACAGAATTTAGAGTTTCGTGTTTTCAGCTCTGTAGGCTTTGTTCGTCCAGCTGGACTCACAAAAGGTAGCTGGAGAACGAGACACACATGTATAGCAGAAGTGAACCGATGACTACATTTCTTTTGCTTAGAATTTTAAGATCAAGGTAGACATTTTAAAATACTCTTGCCAGAGGTTGGTTTTTGGAGAGCTTTTAAATTAAGCTATGTCATTACATCCTTTCCCGTTGGTTGAACAAAGCATTCGCTATTAGGCTTTGTCTGGGCTGAGAGTGGGGTGGGGAACCAGACTATTATTCTTTCATGTAAAATATTTGTCTTTGTAGATCTACACAGTCAGGACTAGACTCAATGAAAAATACTAGGTTCAGCATCCTGCTCTTGGAAGTGAGCTAGGGTATCCGTTCTTCTCCTTCACCCTAGTCCCCTTTCTTTTCTCTCTTCCATCTTCCCAAAGATCTGCTTGTAAATCTTTTGTAGCAAAGTCAGTGAGAGCAGATTGCTTTAGTCCACTTTTGTCAGCCTGGCCTTTAGGTGCCACTGATGCCTTTAATCAGGCAGGTGGGGGATGAGGGGGATGAGAGCCCCTCCCCCATGAGGGTCCTTGAAAAGCACTAGGAAGATAGTCACAGTGTTTTGAAAATACATCATTAATGCTTATGAAAATGATTACATCAAAAAAGGTAGGATTCCCTCTGTGGAAAGGACACTTGTGTGTGATGTTCTTAAAAGAAAGCCCATGTTTATAAAGTTAGGAGGCTTCTCTCATTGTATTGAATCAGTTAGGTATCAGTAATACTGGCAGATGTTGGAAAGCCTGGCAAATAGGAGTTGCAATTAAAGTAGGCATGGCCTCTCACTGATTAATTTTAGTTTATTTTGGATGAACCCAAAGCTGCTTTTCCATGCAGTGCAGTAGATTACCCAAGAGCTCAGTTACTGAGTAGATTAAAGAGAGACTGGATTTGGTCATTCTATTAAATTGCAGGCTGGCTTCACTCAGCCTCCAAAGCAGAAAATGGATTTGAGTTGGAAACAGGGAAAACCTGAACTCCTTGCAGGCTTATCTCATTTTAAGTGAGGCCAGCATCCACTCTAAGATAATAGTGTGTATGAACTGATTTGAAGGGTGAAAGGACTCAGTGTGGATTACTTAAAATAATGCTTTCTTTCTCCTCCTACATTATTTAATGTTTACTTCCAAAACAAAAAGTTGTTCTTTGTCTAGTGTAATAACACACCATGTTTACAATACTTAGACTTTAAGCAAATGTTTTTTTATGGTCAGATGAGACATTAGGGTAGGTTTTGTGACATACAAAAAGTTATGCATTTCATAGAAATACAACTAAAAAAATAAGTCCCTGGTCTTCTACTTAAATGAGTTATGGAATAGGTAAACTTATCTGATTAACTTTGGCAAACCTGATTGCTCCCAATGGAGAATATGTTTAGCTGTTGTCATTTTCTGACTGAAATCGGCTTTCTTGACTGCACACCTGAAGCTAGAATGTCAGTAGTTAGCCAGTGCCTGACCTGTATTACAGGTATCAAACTGTTGTGTTTAATCTCTATCCCTGCTGTGCAGATAAGGAATTTGAGGCTAGGAGATTAGTTCAAGTTATAGACACAGCAAGTGGAGTTTAAACTTGGCTGGATGCTGCTTTCTCAAACTGCATGGCTTTGTGTAATGCTTAGTGATGGTGCATTCTCAAAACTGCCCATAGCTAGATCAGCCACCTCCAAGTCAGGCTCCATCACTTTCCATTTGTATGAATTGGGATGAGACCCTAACCGCCCATTTATACTTTTACCGTTTTCCGTCCAGTTCACAGTCTAGATAATCATGTCTATTTCTGAAGGTTCTGGTACAGTACCCAGTAGACTTAGTAAATGGTAGCTGCTTTACCAGATTTCACTGTAGTTACTGTATAGACCCTGGAATGAGAATGGAGGAGGGGAGAAGAAAATGGATGAATGGATGAAGGTGTGCATATAAATGGAAATTGTTGTCCCTCCCCCTAGGTGTGCCTGTGTGTGGATGGGTTTGTGTGTGTGTGTGTGTGTGTGTGTGTGTGTGTGTGTGTGATGTTCTCCTGTGCTGACCGAGGCCAGAGGCTGAACTTGCAAAGCTTTCCTGAATCAGTTCCCCACAGCCTGTCTCTGCTTCCCCTGAATCCTGGGGATCCCCATGGAGGTTCACAGGCTTGTGCAGCAAGCACCTGACCCCCTAAGCTGCCTTCCCAGCCTCCATGCATTCTCTCTAAGGAACTTATTGTCTTGGTAACAGGTGAGAGTGTAGGTGGTTTGAAACTTTTCACTTCCTGATGACTTTCTCTGGGTGACTTACTTTGCACAGTTTGCAAAGTGCAGAAGCGCAACTGGTGTCAGCTTTGTGCTTTGGAAATAAGGGAGAAAATAAGTAGTTGTGGCATAAATCTGAAAACTGAGCTGCGCCACCCCCCACCCTCTTCCCAGCTTTGATTTTTATATCTTAGTTTATTTAAGCCTCTGGTTACTTCAAAATACTCTGGAAATAGAGAAACATTGTGTGCATTCTTGGGACACTCCTGTTGTTTGTTAGGGCTTCTTCATAGCTCCATTCATCCCTACCCTGCTCATTTGGCATTGATGTAGTTTTAAAAATAAATTTGATATTGACTCTTAAGTATCAAAATTTAACTTTTTCCTTCCATGGCCATGAGTCTCTTATTCTGTTGTTCTTGGTTACCTTGGAAATCGCTTTGCTGTTCTAACTGCAAAAGGAGAATGAACATCTAGACTGTACAGACTCCCAGGGGGATGATGTTCATGGGGCCAGGCTCCCCACAGCACTTCCAGTGGTAACCGGCCTTGCATTTGATTCTGAGTTGTAGTCCTTTGTGACTTCTTTGTAAACCAGCTCCTTCAGAATCCCAGGCTAACAGATTTTGAATCTATGGTCAGAAGGATGCCCCCTTTTTCTCAGTGTATCCTTGGAAGGGAGTAGGTTAACAGGCAATCATTTTATGCTGCCCTGAAATCTGAATTGGTGTCTCTGGAACGTCTTGAATCAGTTAGGGTGGAATTGGTTTCCCTCCAGCAGAATTCAATTTCTCTTTTATGATTAGTAGTGCAGTTACTATGATACCACTCCTTGTGCATCCCAGCTCTTGCTGTGGTTCATTTGGGACCTGCTGCTGTGTGTTAGGTGAAGGGATTAGACATCTCTTCTCTTTGAAAGAATCTGTGGTTCCGTAGGGAGAAACCGATTCTCCAGGCAGATCAGTGACGTGAGGCCATGTCTGTGAGAGCATCTATGGTGATGATATAGAGAACAGGAAGACTGGGACTGCTTACATGTGGTCAGGGATGTGGATGAAAGGGCCTTGAATGGAAGCCTGGTGTAAGAGGCCTCAAGTTGGTTTAATCCAGTCTTCCATATCTGTGTCCCTACCTTAGAGAAATATTTATCCACTCTTGGGCTGGTGATCAACTAGGCCTTTGGTGGAATTTTCCTATCCATCCAGACTGCAGAAGGCTCCTTAGGCTGAGAATTTACAGAGGCCTTTCATGGTGGGGAATTGCACTTTTGGCTTTTGGTCAGCATTGTAGCCCAAGAATGAAGTCAGCTCTTTGCTAACATTACTCTGTCTCAGATGCTTGGTGGCGACATGGGTTAGTGGCCACTCTGTTGTGTGATGTAGATTCAGGACTTTGTTCTCCATACTTGCAGGAAGTCCTGTTGATGAGCACAGTTTTAGGTCCTTGCAACTCCAAAATGCTTCACCTGACAACACCAGTCAGTGTGGTGTGGAACTTACAGAGCCTCAGGTTCCATGGCAGAGCTGTGGAAATAGAGTCTGCATTTTAACAGCACTCTCAGGAGCAGTGTGTGCACCAGGGTTTGAAAGTACTGTTGTAGGCTGCCCTGAGTCCTGGCTGTGTTCAGAGTTGCCGGGTGGGGGAGGGGGTGTCTGTGGACTGGAAGAACCTGGTTCTGTCTCCTAAATTCTTTTTTTTTTTTTTGTTTTTTTTCGAGACAGGGTTTCTCTGTGTAGCCATGGCTGTCCTGGCACTCACTTTGTAGACCAGGCTGGCCTCGAACTCAGAAATCCGCCTGCCTCTGCCTCCTGAGTGCTGGGATTAAAGGCATGCGCCACCACCCCCGGCTTGTCTCCTAAATTCTGATTTCATATGATTTGGGTGAGGCCTGGAGCTTTTATATTTGTAAAAGGCTCCTCCCTAGTTGATAATCACTGATAGAGAGGTGATTATTGTATGTTGTGTGCAAGGTAGTGATGAATCAAGGTTATGCATAACTTGGGGAAAGGATGTGGTTTTGGAGGGGAGGAAACTGAAGTCAAGACAGGAATGTCTGCAGAGGTGACCTTTGAGCAGTCTGGAATGTAGAGGCTGCCTGCTTGCAAAGACCTAGGCATAGATGAGCCCGGGAAAAGGGCTGAGATGTGAGTATCAGGGCAGACAGAAGGCCTGTGATCAGAGGTGAGGGAGAGCAGAGGGGCCTGTGTGGAGGGGTGGCTTAGGTCCAGATAGCACTGGGCTTTACCTTGGGGAGAGAATTTGCACTTTGGCTGTGGAATGGTGCGAAGCTGTTAGAGGGTTTGGGGCTCAGACTCCTATGGTCTGATTTCCTCTTTAGGATTTACTTTTTATTGATTTGTATCTGTGTGTGACACTCAGAATGCAGATGTCCTTAGAGCTTATGCAGCCAGAGTTGTACGCAGCTGTGAACTGCTTGGTTGTGGGTGCTGGGAATGAAACTTGGAACCTCCAGAAGAGCAGGAAGTTCTCTTACAATAAACCATTTCTCCAGTCACTGCTTCACAGTTTAAAGACATTTCAGTGCTTGTTCCTAGTCCCAGGAGAAAGGTGGGGAGACCAGCAAGGGAGTAGGGGTTCATTTGGGTGCTGCGGTGGTGGCAGTGCAGAAGTGTCCTTTGAACTGGGTGTCATTCCCTGGTACTTGAAGCATGGGTCTCCTATCATCCCCAAGGTAAAAGTGGCACTGTCCAGCATGCCTTAGTGGTAGAGACCAGGGCTACTGTGAAGATTGGCTGGCTGGAGGACTTGTATTGAAAGCAGTCTTTTTTGTTTTTGTTTTTTGTTTTTTGTTTGTTTGTTTTTGGTTTTGGGTTTTTTTTTGGGGGGGGTTCAAGACAGGTTTTCTCTGTATAGCCCTGGGGGTCCTGGAACTCACTTAGTAGACCAGTCTGGCCTCGAACCCAGGAATCCACCTGGCTCTACCTCCTGAGTGCTGGTATTAAAGATGTGTACCACCACACCTGGCTATAACTAGCATTTTTATGAACTTTAATTCTATGTTAAGAAAATGTGCTTTTGCCAGTTGGTTGCCTAATACCAAATGGTCAGCACCGAAGCCAGACATATAAATAATTTTATACAGATTGTGCAGGCTGTGTTTACATATTTAGGGAATATACATGTATGTATAAAATAACAAAGGAAAAGAGAGGTTATGAATTTGAAAGAGAGGAAGCAGGGATATGTGGGTTGGTTTGGAGAATAGAAACGATGAGATTATATTACAATTTCAAAAAATAAAGAAAAGTAATTGTAAAGTAAGAAAGCATTAAATGGGCTTATTTAAGTTTATTTCTTTTTGGGAGAGGTCATATAGGCACCATGGAGTCATGTGACTCTGGGTTTCAGCAGGTGACAAAACAGGAGTTCTGACCACTCTGGTTGGTTCTTCAATGTCCTTTCACTGTACAGAGGTGGGTTTCCTTAGTGCAAGCTAGTGTCCATTGAGTCTGTGCAGGCAAGCTTCCATTGTTGTTAACTTAGAGGAGCCAAGACTGACAACTCCAGAGATATCAAGTGCTAACCCCTGGGGAGGCATTAGAGGCCCTTTTTTAGAGGCTTTTCTTTTCTTGTTTTACTTTTTAGTCAGGGCTTCAGGGTTGCCTTGAACTCTATGTACCAAATATACCTTTGGATTTCAGATCCTCCTGCCTCTGCCTCCACCTTTGAAGGCTGCAATTACAGCATGTGTTATCATGTTTGTTTTATGTGGTGCCAGGGATCAAACTCTGAGCCTCTTGAATGCCAGGCAAACATTCTACCAACTGAGCTGCCTCTATAACCTCTAGAGGCGTTTACTGAGAGGCCTTCACTGCCACAGAGTGAGTTGTCTAATAATATACCTGGTCCCTTAGGGCTGTGGGTTCCAGAAAACCATCTGGGTTGTGTACATAAAGGCCTCATAGTGAATTACTCAGGCTGGGTCTTCGAGGCCAGGAGATCTGGGTGTGGTGGCTGCTCTTCTTAGAGGGGCACAAGCTAAACCATGCCAATTAAGGTAACTGTTAGGGACAGACCTTCCACCTAGGGCTGTCCTAATCATCAGGATCCATTCTTCTCAGATCAAAGAAAAAGTCTCCAAAACTAATGCCCACAGGAACATGGCAGAAGAGGGGGTACAAAGAGCATCAGAGGACACATTTGGTAAAACACTTGCTTTCTGGATATAATGTGACCATTGCACCCTGGGCAGTGCCATTCCATTTATATGCACAAGATCCAGCCTAACAGATATTGAGTAATATTCCATCAGGCAGCACTAAGTGACCTTAGTAATGATGGTGATGGTGATGAAGAAGGAGGAGGAGGAGGAGGAAGAAGAGAAGAAGAAGAAGAAGAGGAGGAGGGGATGGAGAGGGAGGAGAAATGGGGGAACTAGGAGGAAAAAGAAGACACAATGGAGACATGAAGGTGCAAGTGTCAGACAGGATGTAGGTAGAGGTAGGAATGAGAGATAGAAACAATCAAGATATACTGTGTGCACATATGAAATTGTCAAAGAATAAATTAATAACAAATAAATAATAAACCTTCCAGTTCAGCTCACCCCTGCTTCCTGACCATTGTCTTGCCTCTAACAACCCTAACACTAAGAACCCTAATCCTAACCGTAACCCTCTAATAGGCTAACCCTAAGTCTAACCCTGCTTACTGTGAGGGAAATGTGTTCATTATACCTTTTGAAGTGAGAAACCATTTCTTATTCTTGATCTTTTGAGATCATCAGATCCACTTTCAGTCTAGGCAATAGATTCTTTTGGCATCCTACATACATAAAAGACAATGAACAGGGTTGTTCTTTCATTTTTTATACTTGCCCTATTTTTGTATTTTAGAAAAGGTGATTTGCTAGTTTGATTTTTAAAATTGGCATTGGAAAGTACTTATTTCTTCAGAATTCTGGTACATAGTGAATATCAGCTGTAATATCCTGCAACATGAGATAACCCATCCTTGATTTTTCTAAGTTCCCTTGGCCAAGAACCTTTCTATTATAGACATTAGAGAGACATTGTATTAAATTTCCTTTCTGTATCCACAGAGAAATTCATTCTGATTTGAGATATGTTTATCTAGAGAACCTGTCCTAATACAACTGTGGCTTTTCTCTACTTTGCCACTGATGCTGATGTGCTGGCTAACAAGAGGGCTCAACAGTGTTTCCCTTACGTTTGTGGCTTTCCTCCCAGGGTTGGTTGGTTCCTATCATCTGGGAAAGGGAGCTGCAGTCTCCCTGAGCCCAGCACTGAGCCACAAACAAAACTCTTGTTTCCTAAAATCCCTCTTTAATGTTCATTGCCTGGGCACCCTCTCACTCAGATTGATAACCCCACTGCACCTTGGGTAATGGGCTATGCATGCTCTTCCCCTGGATTTCAGGAAGAAGAAGGCAAGTGATGTGAGGCAAGCTCAGGCAAGGTCTGAAGTCAGGTCCTGGTAATGGAGGATCATTACTCACAGTGGGCAGGAGCAGGCAGCTGGCTAGCCTGAGCTGGAATGTGTTGGCAACTAAAAGGGGGAAGAAAGGAAAGGGGGGGGGGAAGGCCCACGCTCTGTCAGAGTTCCACCTATGCTCTGGACAGAGATGTGGGAGAGCTGCCATTCACTTTCAACTCAGCCCTGAGTGGGCATCTAAGCCTTTGACCCACTCTTTGGGTCTGAACAAGGGGCAGCCCAACCTGGGAGCCCCAGGGATACTTTTCTAAAGCCCTGGAGTTATGGGAGAAAGGGATGAGGGATGAGAGGTTCCCACACCTGTGAGAGTGAGCACAGTGGATCTGCAGTGGAGCACATGAAGGCCTTCCATCTGGAGAGTAGAAAGGGCTCATTACAAGAAAGCCTATCCCATCCTCCAAGGGCAGTGGGCCTTGATTAACAGAGACATTCTATAGTTTTAGAGCTTTATTATAGAAAGGCAGGGAGAAAGAGAGAAGGTAGAAGAGAGAGAGAGAGAGGCCCCTCTAGAAGGCTAGAAGGGGGAAGGCTAGATAGAAAGAGAGTAAGAGGGAGAGAGGAGAGGTCAAAGAGAAAGGAAAGAGGAGAGAGGAGTGCAAGAAATGAGAGGTAAGAGATCAAAGGAGTGAGAGCAAGAGAGATAGACAGGGCTGAACAGCCCTTTTTATGGTCTTTACTGTTGCTAGGTAACTGGGGAGGAGTTTAGCCTGAAGGTCAGAAGCTTGGGACATTGCCTACATGACTTTTAGCCAGGCTTCTCTTGTGGTTGCTGGGGTGTGGGTGGGGGACTGTAACTTAGGCAGGAGCCTGAGTTCCAGAAGCATGAGGGAATTGATACCTTCCTTGTCACATAGGTGAATTATCACCCTCCTGGGGTTCAGACCTCAGCTCAACTGGAGACCACCCTGTCTGTGCACAGCCCAGTGCCCCACATGAATGGTGAGTTCTCCCCCAGGGCTGGGAGGGGTGAGAGTCCTCTTGGGGACTGGCTCAAATGCTAATGTAGTGCAAACCACACCTGAGATCTGGAAAAGGTGTGGCCCTGGACATGAAGCACACTTTAACCATAAAGAAGGGTGAGGCCCACTGGCCAATCAAGATCTCCACAGGCAGACCTGCCAGTCAGACAAGGAGGCAGGATCTTCCCGGTGCCTTTCCCCAGGTTCACTGTGGCTGTGCAGGCTTGAATGGTTCTCTGTGTCCTGCTCTGAGCTCTGCTGTTGGGTGCTGTGAGAGGACCTCAGGGAAGCTCTTGATTTCGAGGCATGGTGAGCACAGGGTTACTGCCCACAGAGGATAGGGGCAGGGTGGTGCTGAGCAGTGGAAGCTGGGGTGGTGAATCCTCTCTGGGGCTGGATGGGAAGTATAAGTCATATGTGAGCACCTGTGAGGTCTCTCGTGTTGCTTCTCACTTGCTCCATCGGGGTGACCTCTGAATAACTTCCCCATCATTGCCCAAATCCTTTGGACCTTAGTTAGGCTGGCTTGTGAAAACAAGGGTGGTTTCTTTGAGTCTGTAGCACACATGTCCAAACCCCTTTGTCTTTTAGTATACATTAAGAAGACAGGTAAAAATCGAATAGGTCTGATTTCATACATTATACTTGTTTTTGTTTTGTTTAGGTTTTGTTAATTTTTTTTCTGTTGCAGTTTTTTCATATTTTTTACATCATATGTTTAGTGAGTTGAGTATTATTTGGCAAAGGGACTTTAATAATTTCAGAATTTTTTTGTGGTTTTATTGAAAAATGATAAACCTCTGAGTTGATATTCTTCTATTCCAATCGTTTGTAATTTTCGCCATCACATATTTTGTAGAAGTCCTAGTTGTTTATTGCCATGAAACTTTTAGAATCCACATTTTTTGACTGAGATATCAATTTTTTCTCTTCCTCTTGAATCCCTGAGATTCTGTCTTCCTTTCCTGTTCTGTGGGTGAAACTTGCCTCTGTAGTTGTCAGGTAATCTCATGTCCTGCTCTTAGGGACTTAGCAACTGCTTATGTCATTTCCTGCCTCCATCCCCTGTGTCTGTTGTCAGGCGTGCTTTATATACATGGACCACCAGCTATAGCAGATCTCTATTTTTGTTCCCTGTCCCTGTTCTCTGCACATGCACACTCTCTGTCATCTCTCCCCTCATGGCTCTCTTTCTCCTCCCTGTCTGTGTGTCTGTCTGCAGGTCCTCTTGTGTATTTCTATCCCTTCCCCAGGTTCTCACTCCTCTCCCTTCCCCCAAACAACCTCTTTTGCACTTTATCTGTTGCATGCTTTCATTTCTCAGACCTGTTGTGATGGGATAGCTTGGATTTCTTGGTTGCAATTGTTCCTGGCTGTTACTCTCTATGTTGCTATGCTGGTGTGTAGCCATCTCTGTTTGGGTGATTATTGACCTAGGTACTGGCCTCTGGGTTTGTCTTTTTGGGTGGGAGTTTTGTTCCTGGGTTACTGTTTGATACATGGATTTGAAGAGAGTGTTCACTGACAGTTTCCTATTTTACTGACCTATTTGGTGAGTATGGTCAACAGGGGATGCTTTGTGATATTAAAAGCTGGGAGAAGCAATAGGCAAGAACAGAAGATCTTAGTAATCCACAAGGAGACATAGTCAGGAGAGAGATCAAGCAGCCCATGGTGTTTAATACAATGTTGGAACAACTGGGAAAATTGAATCTGGGATAAAAAATCAATCATGAAGTTGATCTATGGAAGCTTACCTTGTGTCCTTTCAGGCATGGAATGTGGTTGAACAGGGAGTATCTGCCCAAGTGGGGGCTGAGACACAGGGATGAGGCAGGAATGGATGGACAGGTGGGGATTGTCTATGGTGTCTATAGGAGTCTTGCACAGGAGGAGAGGAAAATTACACTGCTACTCTTTTCCAGTGTTAAGGGTAGCTGATATTAGGGTCTGCAGTAACAGATAGTGTGGTAGGTCTTTGGACAAAGTCTAGTCTACAGACAGGCATGGTTGTGGTTAACCAGGAGTTTCTGTCGATAATCAGGGGCTCAGCAACAGAGATGAGTTTGTAAATCCCAAACAGTTTGCTTTTTGAGAATGTACATTTGTACATTCCAGCAAAAATCCCATGACAAAATCCCCTTATCAACAGCCAGTTAAGGTACATCAGCAGGGTCAAGCTACCTAGAGATAACTAAGACCTCCTATAGAAAACAAAAACAAAAACAGCTTACCCATCATGGCTGTCAGATTTTTTTGCCCCCCTTGCTTGGTTCCTGCACATTATGTCAGACATACAGTTTTCAAAATATTACAATGCTGATTTGTATGCAAACTCCCCACTCTTGTTGTAACTACAATATATACTCAAAACCTCTAGACTTGATCTCTCAGTTTGTACCTAATGGGAGTTTGACTGCTGAGAGTCCTTGTTACTGAGCTCATAAAAAAGACCTCTGTTTATTTGCATTGCAATAGGCTCTGTGCTGGTCATTGCAGTTTCTGTGAGTTAGGCATAAAACCTTGATGCTTTGACTGGACCCCCAAGACCCTCAGGACTCCCATCGGAAGGGTTGAGAGACCGCTGTTAGGATGTGTCATTGCTGTTCTTTGTATCAGTGACCTGTCTGTCAGAAATGTGTCTGTGTACCTTGGTTTTTTTATTTTTCTTGAGTACTTGTGGAGTGAGATGAACATAGTGAATGTGGAACTCCAGTGAAGTGGAAATGCTGGAGAGTCCTAGCTACAAAGGGCTAGGAAGATGTTCCAGGCCCTGGAACAGGGGTTGTATGCCCCTGGTCTTAATTTCTGGGAAGTTACAGTAGTCTTGGAACCCTGCTCCATGGCTCACAGCTGCCATTCTGTCTTCATTTTCTCCTCTGTACAAGTGGTGGAATCTGCTGCTTAGCCTTCACTGCCCCCTCGTGGCCCTCTATTATGTGTGTGCCACTTTAGTATTCTCTTACTGAGAGAGGAAGTGAGACTGATTCCATCCCAATTGATATAGTTACTCACCTTCCACCTTGGGTTAAATCCCTCTTATCAAGAGGACCTGTACCCATTAAATTGCCCCTGACAGAGAGCTCTTTATGACCGCATTCAGGGCAAAATCAGACTCTGCAAAACAGGGTGGAAAGGACAAAGACCTCATTTTGCCCCCTTCTAAACAACCCTGTTCTCAGTCTCTATGTGACTCTGTAGTTTTGAACTTGGAGCTGTCAGTGTATGGGAGGTTGTTTTTCATCCCTTCCGGCAAAGTTAGCATATCTTCCTTAGACCAGCAATCTTATTTCCAGGTCTGTGGGCAATCTGCTCCTCTATTCACCTTCCAGCTGTTTGGCCACCTCTTTGGTCTCCCTGGCCTGGGAATCCAGGGTTAAGGACACCACACCACAGGGCAGTGCAGCCTCCCTTCTCCCCATTCCATCGTATCCTTCCATGCTCAGAGCCAGGAACCCTTCCCATTTTATCCTGGCTCAGACACTACTCCAACTCCCTGATGTGGTGGCAGGGGTCCTGTAATTGATATGGTTAGATCTTTGGTTTTGGAGTTTTACAACTTTCTCATTTATTATTGTCTCTCTGTCATAGTTGTTTTAACTCAACATTTCAGACTACAGTCATCTGAAGGAGCCTCAGTTGCAGGTGTGCCCTCATCAGAATGGCTGGTTTCTATGTCTCTGAGAGATAGTGTTGATAATTAATATAGGAAGACTCTTCCATGAAGGGTGGCAATATTGGGAAGCAAGTGGACATGGGTTGGATGAGAGAGCTAGGTGAGCATTGTAGCCTCCTGTGGCCATGTGAACTGGGTTCCCCTGAAAGGCAGCCCGGGGCTGAAAGAGATCAAAGGGCAACAAAAGAATGAGGCCAAGACAAACCTTTCTGTTCAAAGCCTCTGAAGTTTACTGAGAGTCCCTGCTTATAAAGAGGGTAGGCCCATCATCTGCCAGCCCATTCTTTGTGCCTGGAGCCAGCCCATAGGCGATCTATAGGGCTTGTCTCCAGATAGTCTCCAGGACCTTTCTGCAGGAAGCAGAGTATTGGAGAAGAGCAAATAGAGCCATCAAGGTCAGAAGTCTCTACCCTAGGTGTACTGGCTAGTTTTATGTGTCAACTTGACCAGCTGGAGTTATCACAGAAAAAGGAGCTTCAGTTGAGGAAATGCCTCCATGAGATCCAACTGTAAGGCATTTTCCCCATTAGTGATCAAGGGGGAAAGGCCCCTTGTGGGTGGGACCATCTCTGGGCTGGTAGTCTTGGTTCTATAAGAGAGCAGGCTGAGCAAGCCAGCGGAGGCAAGCCAGTAATGAACATCCCTCCATGGCCTCTGCATCAGCTCCTGCTTTCTGACCTGCTTGAGTTCCAGTCCTGACTTCCTTGGTGATGAACCAGTATTGAAGTGTAAGGCGAATAAACCCTTTCCTCCCCAACTTGCTTCTTGGTCATGATGTTTGTTTAGGAATAGAAACCCTGAGTAAGACACTAGGTAATCTCCTTCTTAATGGCAGCAAGGTCAAAGTCTAGCTCAGCCTGTTTCAAGGCTGAGGGAGGCTACAGAGCATGAGAGAGTGACCAAGCAAGAAAGCAAGGCAGGAAGTAGTGTTTGTCAAATATTTTTGCCTTCATTTTCTAGCTTCAGTTTCTAGTCTGCGCTCGCAGTAGGATGGGCTGTGATCTGACAGAACCGTGTAAAACAAACATTTATTACCTGAGATGCTTCTGCTCAGAGGAAACCATCACAGCAGCAGAGCTGCAAGGTAGAACAACAACAATAACAGCAACAACAACAATTGTTTCAAAAGCTGATTTTGCTGCTGGACAGAATCTCTGGTCTCTTTTGAAGGAATATGGAAAATATCAGAAATTGAGATGGCAAAAGTCATAGAAAGCTGTACATGGAGCTTAATCGGTTCTTCCTGTAGGGTCTGGAAGATTGGAGTGTTGACAGTAATGCAGCCACACGAAGTTGAGATCATACTATTTCAGTGGAAAATAGACTGAAAACTTTAGGAAGAAGTCATTTGTGTGATATTTTAGCCAAAAAAAAAAAAAAAAAAAATCTTTGTACTTGGCTTATTCCCTGAAATATTGAGTATTGAGTAAAATTATTGCTTGATTTGTATATTTTTATTCTATTGATATGTTTTTGTTCAATCTTCCTATTTCATTACTCAATTTACATTCTAATCGGTACAACCACCCCATTCCACCTTCCGAGTCCCTCATCACTGACTCCCTTTTATCTCCCCATGGAGGGTGGGAACCTCTTGAGTATCCCCCAACTATGGCATGTCAAGTCTCTGCAGGGTTAGGCACATCCTTTCCCACTGAGGTCAGACAAAGCAGCCCAGTTAGGGAAACAGTTTGCACAGTCAGGAACAGCTTAAGGGACATGCCCTGCTCTGGATGTTGGGGACCCCATGAAGACTGAGCAGCATATCCACTACATATATGGTGGGGGCCTCCGTCCCAGCCTGTGTGTGCTCGTTGGTTGGTGGCTCCATCTCTGAGAGTCTCCTAGGTTCTGGGTTAGTTGACTCTGTGGGTCTTCTCATGGACTTCCTATTCCTTCAGAGGCTGTCAATTCTTTCCCTAACTCTTTTAAAATACTCCCTGAGCCCTGTCCAATGTTAGGCTGTGGGTCTCTGCATATGTTTCAGTCAGATGCTGGATGGAGACACTCAGAGGGCAATGATGCTAAGCTACTATCTGCAAGTATAACAAATTATCCTCAGTAATGCCAGCCTTGGTGCTTGCCCAAGAGATGGGTTACCAGTTGGGTCGGGTATAGTTTGGCCATTCCCTCAGTCTCTGTTTCAACTTTGTGCCTGCCTTACTTGCAGACAGAACAAATTTTAGGAGAAAAGGTTTTTGGTTTTTTTGGTGTACTGAACACTTCACTGGTGGTTCTGCCTGACTGCAAGATGTCACCTCTTCATGGTCCATAACTCAATGCTATCTATCTCAGCTAAGATCACTTCCCTAGCCACATTTGTGCCCTCCCAATCATAGTCTCAGGCACATTCTACAGATGTTCCCACCCTAGCCCTGCTCCCTCCCAGCAAGTGCTGATTTTATTTCATTTTCTTGGCTCTCTGTCCTTCCCTTGTCTCTTACCACACCTGTTCCTAACACTCCACTTCTACTTTCTTAACTACTGTCCCATCCAGTTTTCTCCCTTCCATCTGCCTCTTCTGTCTCTTTCATACCCCGTTCTGAGTGAGATTCAACCATGCTCATTTGTGCCTTGTCTCGTTTAGTGTCTTTCTGTCTATGAAGTGCAGTGTGGATATTCTGTAGTTATTGTTATTATTCACTTGTAAGTGAGTACGTACATGCATGTCCTTTTGTGCCTGAGTTACCGCATTCCAGATATTAGTTTCTAATTGTACCCATTTCTCTGTAAAATTCATGATGTCCTTGTTTTTTATACCTAAATAGCATCCCATTTTGTAAATGAAACATGGTTTTTGTGTCCACATTTCAGTTGAGGAACATCTGCATTCTGTCCTGTTTCTAACTGTTATACATAAAGTGGCTGTGAACTTAGTGGAGCAAATGCCCTTGTGGGTATATGCCTATGAAGGTACCCTGAGTGTAACACTTCCTCCTGCTTGCTGTGTTTTAAATTAATGGAAGGAGTATTCACAGTATTTCCTCATCCCAGGATGGAACCTTAAAGAAAACCTGCTGCAAATGTGATCCAAGGGAGGCAGTGTCCATTAATTTAGAAGCCAAACTTCACAGGATCATCCACATTGTGCCGCTTCTGGAAACTGAAAGATGAAAATACCATGGTCATTGATTCTTTCTCTATGGTTTCAGTTTAGCACCACTCCAGCTATCTTTTGACAAAGTCAGGATCCCAGGGAAGACTCTGTGAGAGTTCCTTGCATTTAAGTGGTGAGGTTGATGCTTGAGTTGCATTTTGTGACCACAGGTTGTGGAGAAAACTAACACATTGAGGAATCTGCCATGGAGAGATGCTTACAGGGAGATGAAGTACCCAAACTGAGAGATGTATAAGAAGTTACAGGAAGAGCACCATCTATGCCTTTAGGAATTGAAGTCCAATGTGTTTGAGACAAAGCTATAGGATTTGGTGTTTGCCCTGCTGTTTTTCTTGCCTTTGTCCAATCTTTTCTCTCTATGTGCACATTCCTATCGATTGGAATGGGAGTGGGTATTCAGTGCCATTTTATGTTGGAAAGATATAACTTGCTTTCTGATTTTACAAGATGTGGCTGTCAAGATATTGTCTTGAGTATCAGCAGAGACTTTAGACATTTCAACCATGCAGGAGCCTTTCTAGATTCATCTTGGGGAAGATGAAAGTGTATACACACTCAAAATTTTCCTTTTTCTTTCTTTCATTTTTTGTTTATCCTATAATTTAGATATTCATTATCACCCTGATCACTGTCACTCTAGGTCCCTGCCCACCCAGACTCCCTCCTTCCATTCTCCTCTGTTTCTCCTTTGAGTGGGGTTGGGTCCCCCTGTGTACCCCATGGGCACATAGATTATACTCTGTTTTTTAGAATGGCATATGCTCGTGACATCAATACTGCCTGAGGCTTCAGAGTCATTGGATTCTGAGTGTTGATATTTCCCCAAACTTTTGTGTTTGTTTTGAAATTTTTAAATAAATAGGAGTGTTTTGCCTGTGTGCGTGAATATGAATATCATGTGTGCCTCATCCTTGGTGTTGTTGGAGGGTGGACTCAGAACTCCTGTTCATAAAGCCATGTGTCAAGTGAATGCTAGTAATTGACCACCGTTATCTGGAAGACCAGCAAGAGCTTTCCATGGCTGAATTAGCACTCTCTCCTGCCTCATGTTACTTTTTATGTTCAACACTTATATTACTAATATTTTCATCTGTCCATTGGTCCATTAAATGTGCCTTGATTGCTAATAAAGTTTTACTAATGTTGCAGTTTAAAGCGGTACACTTCCTGTTTCTGCTAGATGAGTACAGAAGTGCAGGGAATGTATACTTCTTTGTAGGAGCTGTAGTAAACAACTGAGTTCTTTCTATCATTTTGGTCTCTGTGGTTGATTTTTGCAGTGGAGTAAGGGTCTTAATATGTAAACTTTGCTGTCCTGGAATGTGTTACATAGAACAGACAGGGATCCACCTCAGTGACGTATACCTACCCGTGACTCTGGGATTAAAGACATGAACAAATACACCCTGCTTGTCCATGATTTTTCTTGTTAGTGATTTTTCTTACAATTTCTGGGATGTGTCCTCAGTACTGTTGATCTGTTTCACCCTACATCTCCCTCTCAATTGGAATTCCTCTCAAAAGACTTTACCCTATTCATTTAAAATGTTCATAAGCAACACAGGTGAACCTTCAACTCAATTTACTTTAAAATGTTATGGTACTTAGATTATAACTTCTGTGTCCAGAGGTCACTGGAGGAAGCTCCAGAATTACATGAATATATGGTCAAGGAAGCGTACATTTACTTTACAGTGATGTCAGTACCATGCTTTGTGATGTACGCATGTATGGGATATTTTAGGATGCAGTGACTTATGATGATGTGCATGTGAACTTCACTGGGGAAGAGTGGAATTTGCTGGATCCTTCCCAGAAGAGTCTCTACAAAGATGTGATGCTGGAGACCTACTGGAACCTCACTGTTATAGGTATGACTGTGAATTTTCTTTTGCTTTTCAAAATAGTGGGAAGACATGTCTCTTGGTGAGTGATGATGCTCTGTTATTTCAATTGAGAACAAGGAAGACTGAGCTGAATAAATAGTGTCCAGTGATGTGAAAATTCACAGTACCTTGAATTTTGCCTTATTTCCAATACTATATCATTCATTTTTCTGGTACTGTCTTTTAGGCTACACTTGGGAAAACCATCATATTGAAAGACATTGTCAAAGTTCAAGAAGAAATGAAAGGTAATTTTCATGTGCAAGCTGATGCAATTATGCCTCTGAGGAAATTTTACTATTTTATGGAAGCTCTAAAGAAAATCAGCAGTGTAAAATGTCAATGCTTCACGTGTAACTATAATTATAATATTCTTTTTTTTAAAGATTTATTTATTTATTATATGTAAGTACACTGTAGCTGTCGTCAGATACTCCAGAAGAGGACATGTGGTTGCCAGGATTTGAACTCAGGACCTTCGGAAGAGCAGTTTGTGCTCTTAACCACTGAGCCATCTCGCCACCCTAATTATAATATTCTTAAAAAAATGTTCTGCCTCGATGTAGTTATCTGATTTATCTATCAAAGCATTCCTCAAGACAAGGAAACATTGCCTTAAGAGATACCGTTATTCAATTTGTAGCTCTATTAGAGCTATACTGATCTGACAATGTGTATAGACTTATAAGACTTAGATATTGCACATCGAATAGTGATAAATATATATCCAAAACCTTCAGATTAGCAAATAATCCATGGGAAAGTTGGTGATACTCATATTCTTATACTAAAATTGATCATTTGTTTAGGGTACAGTTTATGAGAGTCAAGAGTGTTGTCATAGGAGAAACCTTAATTCATATATTACATGTCTATGAGGAACAAAAAGTCAAACAGTGTGAATGCAATGTGGAAACCTTTCATCTGTTATTTTTCTTTTAATGTATATATCATGTGTCACAATGGATGAAAGCCATGTGAGCATAGGGATATTGAAAGAAGCAATGTACTGCTTTCTATCCCAGAGCAGTGAGAAAATATGTCAGATTCTGCCTTTGGTAGACATTCTGAATATGATAAACGTTTGCAATCAATTGGTTTTCTAATTTTACTGGGAACTTCTCCAAGCCCACACTGTATAAAATCTTTATGGGTACTAGGAATTTGGAAATTCTTTTGTTTGTCCTGGTTCACATTCAAATGTGATACAATTCATGCTACAGTGAAAAATTATGAAAGCAATTACTGTTATAAAGCTCTGGGTTGTTCCATTTTCCTCATATACATGAAATACATCATATAAATATCCCATATAAAACGGATGTTATAAATGTCAGCCATGTAATAACCATCACAGATATCTCGAAAGATGCAAAACAACCCGTAATGAGGGAGAACACCATGAACATATAAAGTGATTTAACCAGATGATCTGGTACATCTTTATCAGTAGACCAATTTGTAAACTTTATTCATCTTGATGAAATGATTGAACAAGGAAATTAATGTAGTAAACATATCACATGTGCCAATTTTCATTGCAGGTATGTAAGTAACCATAGTGGAGAGAAACTCTATGAATGTAATGAACGTTCTAAAGCCTTTTCATGTCCCAGTCATCTCCAATGTCATATAAGAAGACAAATTGGAGAAAAAACACATGAACATAATCAATGTGGTAAAGCCTTTCCAACACCCAGTCATCTTCAATATCACAAAAGAACCCATACTGGAGAGAAACCATATGAATGTCATCAATGTAGTCAAGCCTTTTAAAAATCCAGACATTTTCAACGTCATAAAAGAACACATACTGGAGAGAAATCTTATGAATGTAATCAATGTGGTAAAGCGTTTGCACACCTCAGTAGTTTAAATCGTCATAAAAGAACACATACTGGAGAGAAACCCTATGAATGTCATCAATGTGGTAAAGCCTTTTCATGTCACAGTCATCTCCAATCTCATAAAAGAACACATACTGGAGAGAAACCCTATGAATGTCATCAATGTGGTAAAGCCTTTTCATGTCACAGTCATCTCCAATCTCATAAAAGAACACATACTGGAGAGAAACCCTATGAATGTAATCAATGTGGGAAAACCTTTGCAAGACTCTGTAATCTCCAATGTCATAAAAGAACACATACTGGAGAGAAACCCTATGAATGTAATCAATGTGGTAAAGCCTTTGCAGTTCACAATGTTCTCCAATCTCATCAAAGAACACATACTGGAGAGAAACCCTATAAATGTAATCAATGTGGTAAAGCCTTTTCACAATACAGTCCTCTCCAATGTCATAAAAGAACACATACTGGAGAGAAACCCTATGAATGTCATCAATGTGGTAAAGCCTTTTCATGTCACAGTCATCTCCAATCTCATAAAAGAACACATACTGGAGAGAAACCCTATGAATGTAATCAGTGTGGTAAAACCTTTTCACGATTCAGTACTCTCCAATGTCATAAAAGAACACATACTGGAGAGAAACCCTATGAATGTAATCAATGTGGTAAAGCCTTTTCACAAAACAGTCATCTCCAATGTCATAAAAGAAAACATACTGGAGAGAAACCCTATGAATGTAATCAATGTGGTAAAACCTTTGCACGTCACAGTTATCTCCAATGTCATAAAAGAACACATACTGGAGAGAAACCCTATGAATGTAATCATTGTGGTAAAGCCTTTGCAGGTCACAGTGGTCTCCAATATCATAAAAGAACCCATAATGGAGAGAAACCTTTGAAACCTAATCAATGTGATAAAAGACTTTTCACAAAGTTATTGTCTCTATAATCATAAAAGAACCCATATTAGATAGAAACCTCATGAATGTCGTCAGTGTGCTAAAACCTGTGCATATCCCACTTGTCTTCAAAATGTAAAAAATTCCACACTGGAAAAAAATCTTATGAATGTAATCAATGTGGTAAAGACTTTTTACAACTCTATAGTCTCAATTATTTTTAAAGAAGACATAAAAGACAGAAACCTTAGGAAGGTAATCGGTGGTGTAAAGCATTTGATGTCACGGTCATCTACGATGACATAAAAGATCACATACAAGTGAGAACCCACGTGAATGTTATGAACGTAGTAAAACCTTTGCATGTCAGAGTACTTTAGGCATACACAAGACAAACCACACTGCAGAGAAACCCCAATTTAAATGTTTGCTTTTCTGAGAGTTGGTTTGGTCATGAGATCTGTTCCTAGCCATTGAAAGGCTGAGGGAGAAACCCTCTGAGTATATTTAATATGGGAAAGCCTTTGCACAATTTTGTAGTCATCTTCATCATGGAAGAATTTGAACTGGGTAGAAACATTGTGAATCTATTTAGTATGGTGAAGCTTTTTCATTGAGCTTCTTTTTATGGATATTCTTCTTTATATGAGACTATTCGTACTGGTGACAGATGCTATGAATGTCAGCAGTGTGGTAAAGCCTTTAAGTTGTTGGGTCCACTGAGGTTCAACACAACTCACACTCCAGGACAATGCAAAGGATAAGAATTTATTGGGCTGGGTGGTGGTGGTGCACTCCTTTAATCCTAGCACTCGGGAGGCAGATGCAGGCTGATTGCTGAGTTTGAGGCCCAACAAGTCTAGAGTGTGTTCCAGGACAGCCACGGCTACACAGAGAAACTCTGTCTGGGGGAAAAAAAAAAAACGAAAAAAAAAAAATAAGAATTTATTGGAATTAAGTCACTACTTATCAGTGAGAGACACAAAATCATACTCAGAAGTTTATCTTCAAAACCTCACCGCCCCTACCCAACCTGAGACAGAAACTTGTATAGCTTTCAAACACAAAAACCTCAAAGTCCTGGGCCTTACAGCTACATTTTGTCCCAAATCAAAACTTATTTTTATTGAATGAGTCAATAAATGGTGATTGCTAACTCCTTGTATTTTGTTGTTGTTGTTGTTGTTGTTGTTGCAGCTGCGGGTGGTGTTGGTGTTGGGCTGTGTGTGTGCTTTCCCTTCTTTTGTAGACAGTAAGAGATTATTTACTACCTGTGTTTTCATGTGTATCCTTAACTTCCTCAGGTTAGATTCTACCTCTATCTCTTTGTGTAGGTCTGTATGTTTAGAGAGAGGTTGTTTAAATTTGAGTTTATCGTGTACTATCTTATTTTTTTCCATTTACAGTGTAGTCATTTTATTACATATTAAAATCCAGGCATCTGTTGTTTCTGCGACACATGTGTACAAACCCTTCTGGCATCTACAGACTCCAAGGAGAAGACATCTGTGATCTTAATAGATCTTCCTTTATGTTTTTCCTGGCTTTTTACCTTTGCAGCTTTTAGTATTCTTTCCTTGAACTGTATGTTTTGATTATTACACAGGGAAGAGACTTTATTCTTTTGGTCCCTTCTGTTTGGTGTTTTGTTGATTCTTGTGCTTTCTTTAGGTTAGGAAGTTTTTCTTCTATGATTTGGTTGTCAATACTTTCTGAGACTTTGAGCGAGGATTCTCCTTCCTCTCTCCCTAAGTATTCTTATGTTTAGTCATTTTACAGTGTCCTGGATTTCCATGATATTTTATATCAGGAAGATTTAGACTTAACATTTTCACTGTCTGATTTACCCATTCCTTCTATTGCTTATTCAATGATTGAGATATTTCTTCCATGTCTGTGTTCTGTGGGTGATCCTTGCCTCTGTAGTTCCTTTTTGCAGTCCTAAATTTTTATTCCCACCATTTCCTAAGTTTTAGTTTTCTTTTTTGCTTCTATTTGCACTTTTATGTATTGAATAGTTTTTTTCACTTCACCCATTGGTGTGTTCTTTCTTGGCTTTATTTCTAGGAATTTTGGCTTCCATTATTTTCGGTTTGTGTTTTCCTGGCCTTCTTTGTGGCATTCATTGATTTCCTCCAATTTTTTTCTGTTTTCCTGGATTTCTCTAAGTGATTTGGTCATTTCCTCGTTAAGGAACTCTGTCATCTCCATACATTTGGGGTTATAGTGTTTTTCTGGTAATTTAGCTTTGTTGGAATATTTAAGACCTTCTTTGACAATATAAATGAGCTCAGAGTCATTAACCAGAGAGTGATAAATGTTGGTCCTTATTACATTATCGAGTACCAACGTCATGGAATGGAATGGCTCTATCTGAGCTAAGTATTCAGCTTAGATTTAACCCGATGTGTGATTTATCCCAAGGTTGTTCTTTCTCCTTACACTGGACGGGTAGCCAAGTGAGGCACTTTTTGATAGAGTTACTTTTTGTGAGACACCTGTTTTTATCACTAATCTTGTAGTCACCATTAATTAAAAAAAAAAAAAAAAAAAAAGACCTGATGGTGACAGGGTAAGCGACTTTGTAATTTTCCAGCATGTATTTATTCATGTCTTGTGCATGAAATCAGACCAGATTGGTAGATATGTAAATTGGGGACTTTAGCTTGGTCCAAGCAATATTGAGTTTCTTACTTTGGAGATATGTCCAATGCTCTTTCAGGGTTTAGTCAGCTCAGATGATTGTGACACCGGCCATTGGCTGTAGTTGTGTGTCATGTGACAGATCACAGCAACTGATATTGCACACAGGAGCCAGCTCAAAGAGTAATGTATTAATGCCATTTTTTTTCTGCCATATAACTTCTCTCTCTCTCTCTCTCTCTCTCTCTCTATATATATATATATATATATATATATATATATATATATATATATATATATAAAACTTTTCATTTTTCTTTCTTTAATTAATTTTATTTATTTAAGTACATTCTGCTCCTGTCCCATTGTGGACAGAGAGACAAGGCAGTCCTCTGCTACACATGTGCCTGGGGCAATAGGCCAGTCTCTGGATGCTCCTTGGTTTTTGGCTGGGAGGTCTGAAGTGTCCGGGTTAGCTCACAGTTTTGCTCTTCTTATTGGGTTGCCATCTTCTTCACCCCCTTAAGTCAGTACAGTGACCTGTCCTTATGTAACATTTCAACCTACAACCATATATCGGTATATCGATCTACATATTTCTATATCTGTTCATCTCTATATCTATATATCATCTATATATCTTTAATCTATACATCTATATATCTATATATTACCTGTTAATCTATACATATACATATCTATATGTATATATCTATACATCTATATATCTATCCATATATCAATGAATATATCAATATATTATCTATAAATCTATATATCTATAAATCTTTATATAAAATCTATGTATCTAAAATTTATATATATACATAGTATTCTTATTATTTCATATTAGATTATTATCATTTCTTTTCCTCTTCGTATTATTATTATTATTTCATACCTCTATAATTTATGTGGTGGTAAGAAATCCGCAAGTAATATTTACCACATTAAGTTGGCTGTAAAAACAGCTTGTGCCCAATGACTGAAATGCAATTGAAAGTAAGATGTGGTTTTACACACTTGTAACCTCAGACCCTAACAGACAAAACAGAAACATAGCCAACCCTCATTTTCTTGTGATACAGGAAGAAAGTCCTCTTGGGTCTCTGCTAATAAGGTCACACACACACATACTACATACGTACATTAACACATACACACACACACACACACACACACACACACCACACACATAAACATACACGCACCACACATACACCAAGCACACACACATAAACACCATATACACACGCCCCCACAAAAACCTGCACACGCACATATACCACATACTTACATTCACACACACACACACATACACCACACAGACACATGCACACACACCATGTACAGTAACACACATACACACACCACACATACCCCCACACAGTCACATACATACCACATACATACATTCACACATATACACATACTCCACACATACACATGTACACACCACATACTTATATTCACACACACCACACAGCACATGTACACGCACACCTCCCTTTTTGATTCTGATTCATTTTGCTTAACAATGATTCCTAGTTTCTTCTGTTTCTGTGTAAGTATCATGATTTCACTTTTCTTCCTGACTGCATGAAATCGTGTCGTGTGTACACCTTGTGATCAATTTGGTTAACAAGAATGAATGCATAAAGCAGGGCCTGGGCTGAGGAATTTGCATTGTGGGTGTTCCACTTAGCCAAGAGTGACAAGGCATGTCCCAGAGTCTCTTCTCCCTCAGTGAGCCCCTTGGAGCATGGCTCTTGACCAAGGTTGTGGGGAAGGCAGGATGAGGAAATCAGTAGCTGATATTGTTTGTGTACTTACTTGCCTGGTGACTTCTGCTCCAACCACCAGGTTGTGTGTCTGACCTTCCACAGGTTCCACCATCTGCCTGCACTTTGACCCCATGAGTGTCAAATCAAAACTCCTGGAACCTATTGAATCTGGGGGCTTTGAAACACTTTGAGAAAATATGGACAAGGTGGAGCATGGAGTATCTGAGGTCAGTGAAGCTGGTCTGTATACATTGTAGAAGACATGCATCTGTGAACCCAGAACATGCAGCTCAAAGCATGAATGCTGTGTAGGCTGTAGACCGAGTGAGGGCAATGATTGTCCATGCTACAGATGCCCCATTCTGGTGGAGGGTGTTGACCAGATGGGCCCAGGGAATGTCTCTGTGCCTGTCTCTCAATTTTTCTATGAATCTAAAACTGCCCTAAAATAAAGTCAGTTAAAAATACATATGGGGCCCAAGGAGCTGAAGGGGTTTGAAGCCCCATAGGAGAAACAACATGAACCAACCAGTACCCCCAGAGCTCCCTGGGACTAAACCACCAACCAAAAAGAATCCCATGGCTCCAGCTGCATATGTAGCAGAGGATGGCCTAGTCAGTCATCAATGGAAGAAAGGCCCTTGGTCCTGTGATGGTGCTATGCCCTAGTATAAGAGAATGCCTGGGCCAGGAAGTAGGAGTGTGTAGGTTGGGGAGCATAGGAATGGGGGAAGTGATAGGTGATTTCCAAAGGGGAAACAGGAAAGGGGATAATATTTGAAATGTAAATAATGAAAATATCTAATAAAAAATACATATGGGGACTGGCATGGTGGCTCCGTGCTTAAGAGTTCTTACTGTTCTTTTTTTTTTTTTTTTTTTTTTTTTTTTTACGTATTTTCCTCAATTACATTTCCAATGCTATCCCAAAAGTCCCCCATACCCCCCCCCACTTCCCTATCCACCCATTCCCATTCTTTTGGCCCTGGTATTCCCCTGTATTGGGGCATATAAAGTTTGCAAGTCCAATGGGCCTCTCTTTCCAGTGATGGCCCACTAGGCCATCTTTTGATACATATGCAGCTAGAGACAAGAGCTCCGGGGTACTGGTTAGTTCATCATGTTGTTCCCCCTATAGGGTTGCAGATCCTTTTAACTCCTTGGGTACTTTCTCTAGCTTCTCCATTGGGAGCCCTGTGATCCATCCAATAGCTGACTGTGAGCATCCACTTCTGTGTTTGCTAGTCCCCGGCATAGTTTCACAAGAGACAGCTATATCTGGGTCCTTTCAGCAAAATCTTGCTAGTGTATGCAATGGTGTCAGCGTTTGGAAGCTGATTATGGGATGGATCCCTGGATATGGCAGTCTCTAGATGGTCCATCCTTTCATTACAGCTCTAAACTTTGTCTCTGTAACTCCTTCCATGGGTGTTTTGTTCCCAATTCTAAGAAGGGGCACAGTGTCCACACTTTGGTCTTCATTCTTCTTGAGTTTCATGCGTTTAGCAAATTGTATCTTATATCTTGGGTATCCTAAGTTTTGGGCTAATAACCACTTATCAGTGAATACATATTGTCTGAGTTCCTTTGTGATTGTGTTACCTCACTCAAGATGATGCCTTCCAGGTCCATCCATTTGGCTAGGAATTTCATAAATTCATTCTTTTTAATAGCTGAGTAGTACTCCATTGTGTAAATGTACCATATTTTCTGTATCCATTCCTCTGTTGAGGGGCATCTGGGTTCTTTACAGCTCATGGCTATTATAATTAAGGCTGCTATGAACATAGTGGAGCATGTATCCTTATTACATATTGGAGCATCTTCTGGATATACACCTCAGGTGGACTCCAGAAAATCAAATAACCCCATTAAAAAATGGGGCTCAGAACTGAACAAAGAATTCTCCCCTGAGGAATACCGAATGGCAGAGAAGCACCTGAGTTCTTACTGTTCTTTGAGCAGATCCTAGTTCATTTCCTCCCGTGTTGAGAGGCTCACACTCACTGGTAACTCCAGCTCTGGGGGATCGAGTGTCCTCTTCAGGCCTCCATGGGCACCTGCACTAGGGTGCATATTCCCACCCTAATGTGCACATATCTGTTAGGGAAGTGCATGGCTTTTCTAGTTCAGATCTTGGATTTTTGGTCTGAGTCTGAATTTAGGGGTAGTCCTTTGTAAAGCACTGAGTATTGAGTGCCTGCTTTGTTTATAGCTCCTGGCTAGGCAGTGATGCGAGGTAATGAATGAAGTGATGCCCTCTTGACTTCATGGTGTCCAGTCTACCTGGCTGGGTGGGAGGAGGGAAGACACACAGTCCCCACCCCTACCCCCCAGTCTGCAGAGCAAGGGAAGTCCTAGGTCTCCTGCACTTTAGAACAAACTCTGGGCCAAACCAGTGCTTGGTTCAGTAAGAACATTGCAAGTATGATCATTGCTGTGAATGGAGAGACTCTGCACCAAAGGGGAAACTGAGACAGTGCTGTAGCCTAGGAAGAGAAGTTGTGCTCAGGTGACAGGACTTTCCTGTCCCATTCTGACTGCCACTTAGCTCTTGAGTCAATTACTAGCCTCCCTGTGAGCCCCATTTTCCCTCTCAAGGAAATGGAGGTAACACAGGGCCTCCCTCCTTGGTCTGTCCTGAGGATCTCAGGGGACAATGACAGCTTTGAGTGAGGTACAAGACTATTTAGGAACTGTCCCATAATACTGTTCACTGGGAAGAGGCCTCCAGTCCCCATGTGGGGAGCAGACAGGGATGTAAGAGATGGCCTTCAGAGGTGGCTCTACAGGGGGCTAAGTTATATTCATGATGCTGATTGTGTGTATCTTTGCCCAGATTGGTGATGGCTTGTGGGCTGTCTGTGTTGGGATATATTTTTACTCCATGTGTACATTTCTATGTGCCATTTTCTGAGCCAGGGAAGCATGTCTGGACAATATGGGCTTTGAGGAAAAGGTCTGGCTGGGATCAGACCCAGTAAGGTCCAGAGCAGGACCTTGGATGCTCCTTTGAGCCTTTCCAAGCCCAGCCAGGATGCTCCATCAACCATCCTAATGACCAGAAGGGAAAAGGTCCAGGAGCAACACACAGCTGCATCTGAATAGCCCAGTCACCAGTTGAGTTATAATTAATATTCTGAGTCCAGAGAGCCATGGCTATGACCGTCACCCACACTGGCTTTGTGACAATGTTATTGCAGCTGAGGGTGACCAGTATCTCACCAGGCTTCTGTTAATGGGGGTTCATAGGAATTATATGCACACACACACAAACACACACATAGAACATGCATACACAAATGCACACATGGTACACACGTGCATACACATGTAAACACACACACAATCAGCTTTGTTTGGGTACTTGGGACAAGGGAAGGGATGTTGTGAGCTCATCCAGGTGCCAGTGCCCTATGTGACCTGTGGTCTTCTTTTCCATGGGCGTGGTCTAGCAGCTTGTGGAGCCTGTGCATCATCCCCCAGTGTTTCTGATCCCTGCTCTGCCTTGGCCTCCACTTGGCCCTAGATAAGTCACCCCAAGGCCAATAGGCCTGCAGAGCATTAGAGCTATGGATGAGAGGGGTGCCATTCGTAGAGACTGTGGGGACAGCCAATTCAGTGATCTCAGAGGACAGGTCAGGAAACTGAGGCTGAGAGGTAAGAAGAACCCTGTAAGTACCAGGATGAACCAGGCCTACTTAACCATGAGGCCAGCATCACCACCATTGTTTCAGAGTTTGTGCATGTTTCATGGTTCTTTCTAATCCCAATGGCTGCTCCTTCAAGAGGTCTGCAAGATTGAGAGGCAAATGTCAAGCAGTACTTCTGTCCCTGGCTTCTGGTAAATGCAGCTAATTCCCTTGAGACTTAGACCAGCAGTTCCCAGCCGACCTGGGAGTGGATGGGTCTCCCTCACTCCTACCCCCAGCCCCAGACACCCAAGCTCCTACAGCATTCATAGAGGGAATTTCATGGCACAGGGTGTCCTCAGGACTTCCTGTAGGTAGAGTTCCTTTCTGGCCTTCATCTTCTGGAGGGAGAGGATATCTCCTGCTGCCATTTTCTTCACTTCCCCACATTCCATAGACACGCTCTCCAGGTTGTCAGTGAGTCTGAAGGAGATACCCAGAAAGAGTCCCCTGTCTTCGGAAAGAGGGTCTTTGGGTCCCCTCAATCGAAAATAGACACAATGTTATATGGTGTGCACTTCTGGTGCTAAAGAGAGCAGTTCCTGAGTCTATATGACTGAATGTCACCTGCATACATGCTTCCAGCCCCAGGGTCCTCAACTCCAGATGCCATTCATGCACAAGTGCATGGTAGGGTCCAGCCAAACCTGGAAACTGATGTCTGGAATCTGAAGCAGACAAAGAGGTCAGAGGAGTACAAGTTCTAGCCTATAGTGTCTCTTCTCATCCTGAGGCCCTTGGATACTTTGGTGTACACCCAGTGACTCCTCTGTAGCCAAACACCTCGCCACTGAATGAGGAGAGTCTGGGTCAGATAGTTCCTAATTTATGTCAGAACTTTGCTATGGTGTCAGAAGTCAGAGGATGATCAGTAGAAAGATCCCTCTGAAGATGGGCACCTCCTACATTCCCTCCCATCTGCCTGTGGATGAATGCGTGTACAAGTCTGCACACAGACTTGCTGATAGCTGTCTACCTTGGCAGGCCGTATGGCTGTGCTCAGCATGTATTGAGAATATACTCAATACATGTAGACCTGGCTCTGCACTTACAAACAACTACTACTGTTTCAGAGGACCTGAATTCAGTTCACAGCACCCACATCTGGCTCTGTGAGCCACCAGGAACTTCAGTTGCAGAGCCCTGACTTCTCTCCTCTAAGCATAGATACACACAGACATACATGTGAATAGAAATTTAAAAAATCTTTTTTAAAACGAAAAAGATAGCTGGGCAGTGGCAGCACACAACTTCAATCACAGTATTCATGAAGCAGAGGTAGGTGGGTCTCTGTGAGTTTGAGGCCAGCCTTGTCTACAGAGTGAGTTCCAGGATAGCCAGGGCTACACAGAGAAACCCTGTCTTGGGAGAAGTGCAGAGTAAAGAAAAGCAAAAAGAAGGAAAAAACATTCTCTTGTCAACCTCTATATCCTGCATGGGAAAGCATGCATGTGTGTATGTGTATAAGGGTGCATGTGTGTGTGCATGAGGGTGCATGTGTGTGTGCATGAGGGTGTGTGTGATGGTTTGTATATGCTTGGAGAGGGATTGGCACTATTAGAAGGTGTGGCACTTTTGGAGTAAGTGTGGCCTTGTGGGAGTAGGCATGTCACTGTGGGTGTGGGCTTTAAGACCCTCATCCTAGCTGCCTGGAAGGCAGTATTCTGCTACTTTCAGATGAAGACGTAGAACTCTCAGTTCCTCTTGTGCCATGCCTGCCTGGATGATGCCATGTTCCCTCCTTGATGATAATGAACTAAACCTCTGAACCTGTATGCCAGCCCCAGTGAAATGCTGTCCTTTGTAAGAGTTGCCATGGTTGGTCATGGTATCTGTTCACAGCAGTTAAACTCTAATATAGTGTTTAACACATACACATGCACACACACACACACATGCACACACATACACATGCACACACACAGGAAAAGGGAGTTCAGTATCTGGTCTGAGGAAGTGCTCTGAACAAAACAGGACCAGAGTCTGAAGGTAGATGAGAATTGATGCTAATCCTAGAGGCCTCTTCCAAGAGAAAGCACATATACCCGAGGACTCAACCTCTCTGAAACAGACAGCAAGAAGGGCAGAGAGGTGGAGGATCTGCAGGTGCAGAAACCCTGGGGTTGAAACAGACTTACCAGGGCCCAAAGAGGGGAAAAGCAATGATGATGACAGTAATGATGTCCCAAAAGTGTAAGTCTTTACAAAAGGTCAGGAATGCCATTCAGGATGTTGGGGAGAGTGACCATGGAGTCTGGGAAATCCGCCCCCAAGGAGTGGTGGGATGTTTGTGTCTGAGCAGCCTGCAGGGTGTGAGTAGGAGCTTCCTGGGTGACTGGAGTGGGTGTGACCCAGATGAGCCTAGCTTAGTGAGGAGAGTCACCCACATGGCTCCCATCCTGTTACAGTAGCAGTTTCTGTTAAGAAAAAAATTCTTGGGGATTTCCTGTTCTTTTCTCCACCTCCTCTTTTCCCCAACTCTTGTGGGCCATCTGGGTCTTGGGAAAGAGCAGAGGGAGAGAGGTCTGACAGTGCGGGGTGGGGCTTTCCTTGCAGCCTTGCCAGCTGCCCCTCTTTCTCCTTTTACATTGCACTTTTACCTTGTTGCTTAAGTTTTATGCATATGGATTAGTTTGTGTGTGGTGGGCAAGTGATCCAGTGAATGTAGGTCAGAGGACACAGCCTCTGGGATTCAGTTCTCTCCTCCTACCACGTGAGTTCTCAGGTGTAAACTCAAGTCATCAGGCTTGGTGCCTGGTGCCTTTACCCAGGGAGTTATTTCAATGGCTCTGCTGCCTTTTTTTTTAAACAGTCATTGAGGCTCTGGGGAATTGGGAGTGTGCGCTCCTGGAATGTGGCTTGGGAGTCAGGATGGTTTTGCAGTGACTAATACTGTGACATGGGATCTATGGTTCAGATGGCAGGCTGAGGTTGCAGTAACACTCTAGTCTCCCTCCCATAGATCTCACTGCGTGACTGGCTGTTGTCCCACTCAGAAGAGGAGGGTACCTCTCTCACTGTAGCCTCTGCCTCCCTGGCTGGACTCAGGCTTCTGGTCCCTTATAGCTGGCTTCTCCAGAGAGGTCCAAGGTAGCCCTGCAGGATAGGTCTGTGGACCTGAGGAGGACTGTGGGATGGCAACACATTATCTCTCACTCCTGGTATCAGTGAGTAAAGTGATCACCGGATGTCTTAGGATGCTAATTGGATCCCTGTGTGGTGGCATCAGCTCCAGAGTCCTTGGTACTGCTCAACGCTGTCCAAGAAATATGATGACATTCATATATAATATGAGATTTTCCTACAACCACATGGAAAGAGGAAAGAGAAACGGGGTGAACAATGTCCACAGCCTGTTGAATTTAACCCATTGTATTTCAAGCGGGCCCAATAACTGTCTATTTTACCCTAAGGACTTACTTAGTTTGGACTAGTGGTTCTCAAATTCTAATGCTGTGACCCTTTAATACAGTTCCTCATGTCATGGTCACACCAACCAAAAAATTATTTTTATTGCTACTTCATAATTGTAAATTTTATCGTTACAAATCGTAATATAGATATGTGTTTTCTGATAGTTTTAGGCAACCCCTATGAAGAGTACTGCAATCCCCAAGGAGTTGGGACCCACCCATTGATAATCTCTGGTTTAGACCTACTATGCTTTCTTGCCTAGTTTAGAAATTGAAAGGGGTGTCTACAGAGGGCAAGGGAATCCGCCAGCCTGTGCCCTCTCGTGTCCGTTCAGCCTCAGTGCAGCTTGTGTGGCTCCAGGTGCATCCTGTAGCTGATGGCCATTCTGCAGAGGGCTGCACTGAAGTGGAGGCTAAGGCTGTTTTAGTTTCACCTACAGCAGGATGGAGGAGGACGAGGGGGAGGAGGAAGACGAGGATAAGGAGGAAGAGGACGAGGAACAATATTCTGCTGGTCACCGTAAGAAAGAGCACAGTCGAGGCTGATTTCCCCTGCCACCTTCTGGTCCACCTGACATGGAACAGGCTCTCCATCAGCCAAGTCCAGATGGTCTGTTGAAGTTCAAATTCACAGAGGATGCACCCAGTCTCTCCTGAGTCCAGAACTTCCTAGGGATTTGGTACCCACGTCTCCCACCACCTTCCCTCCAGGGTCTATGTCTATCAGTGCTTGAGGTTTGGCATTCTGACTGATGAGATTGCTGCGTGGTGGGATGAACTGTACCACGCATGTTCCTAGCCAGCACTGAGCTGTGGTTAATGGGACACTGGAGCTCCCAAGGGCCTTTCCCAGCTACAGCACAACTGTGCTGTTAGCAAAGCTTTTTACTTGCAGTACCAACCTCAGGTTAAATACTTTCACAGAGCTCCCTCCCCAGCTACTTGTTTGTTCTTTCTTTACTTTACAATTCAGTGTGTTAAGGACAATAAGAGCATAACAGACCCTGGGAGAAGGGGTAGGGGCTGTTAGCTCCCTCCCCCAATTCCCATTACTGTGAAGTCACATATCCTTGATGCTCCAAGGCTGTTATCTGTCAGATCTAAGCCCTGCTAGAATATGAAGTGAGAGGTTGCCATGTGAAACCAAGAAACCCTCATTCCTCCCCACTAAAAAGATGAAAATAGGATTGTCTGATCAATGAAGCCTGGGTTAGTCTGATGGCCGGAGCTAGGTAGGTATTTTTCTTCAGGGGAGCAGGCACAGTGATTTTTCTGCCCCTGCATAAGCGTTCTTTTTTTGTCAAGCATTTTCCCAAACAGCTAAACATCATGTTGGCTGGCTTGGTTGCTTAATGAATGACAGAGGGGTCAAGGGGTGTGTACCACTGAGCCCATCACACATCTTTGCTGCTGTCTCAGTGCCTTCTGAAGAGCTAAAATGAGATCTCTCATATTAAATATTTTATCCAGTTCTCTGTTAGACATCTACGGGCGAGTCCCAGGAAGCATCTATGAGGCCGCCAGCATTTGTGGGCTCCACTTAGCAGTTTCATGAATGTCAGCATTAAGCCACTTTATTGGCCAGGAGCTTCTTTGGGTACCAGCTAAACACACCTTGGAAACTCACTGCCTCTCAGGATGTTAGCAGGGAAGGGGCCCAGGGTAGATCAAAACCCAAAGGAAAGAGCACAGCTCTAACCTAGGTCTTTTCTTTCTCAATGGGATTCATTCTGCTAACTCCTAGCTGAGCCACGTGAGACCGCTTACCACTCCCTGGAGGCTCTGTCTTCTTCCAACATCCCCTCCGGGCCTTCAGTTTTGACTCTAAGTTCCATCTTCTTGGCCAGAGCACCTAGTTCTCCTGCCTAGGAATGTGCCATTGTAGTGCAGAGCACTCAAGAGTAGGGACCACAATCCATCATGACTCAAGCATCTATACTTCAAGAACCCAAGAGACTGGAAAACACTGGGGCAGTTCCTGACTGCCTGCTCAAGTATGGGCTTCTCTGGTGATCCACTCTCCCAGGTGACGGAGTGTATCTGTCAAAAAGGAGGCTAAGGTGGGGGTGGGGGGTTTCTGCTGCTGGGAGCCTGCTTTCTTGTCCTCCCTCAGGGTTCTTTGGCTAGATTGCTCTATGACTGTTGGTTCTCTGTCCCAAGCATCTGTACTGAATCCTTGTCCCCTTTGGAGAGGAAGGGGGGTCACTGTCACTGACTACACTGGCTGAGAGTTCCTATGGCTCAGGGATAGCTGCTGGATATTCAAGAGTCTCAGCAGCACTTAGCATTGTAAAGGTGTGTTTTCCTATCTGGGTGTAGTGGAACATGGCAGAGCAGGAGGACTATGCTCCACAGAGTCCCTCCAGGACTGAGGCTTCTTTACATAGAGCCCTTCTTTACTGGAGTTTCCGAAAAGGGTCAATCCTACCCCCTCTTCTTCATTATCTCATACTGCTTATGCCATTGGTCCCAGGTGCTTAAGATGGCCAGATACATTCCCATTGTCACCACCCTTTCTTTGAATGACATTGCATGCAGGAACAGATCTTCAAGCCATTGCTCCTCAGAACCAGGTCCCGAGGCTCAGACCCTTCCTTTTCCCTTTTCTACATCCCATGAACCCTCAACGCCTCAGGGATAGCCCTGAAACATGGGTTGAAGGTTCCCGGGTGGTCTCCATCCTCCTGATGCTTACGCCTTGTTCTTTGCATCCAAAGAGGGTCACGTGGATCTGCTTGGAGGCTATGTCAAAGTTCTTCCTGCCTCCAAATTAGTATTAGTATATCCTGGGAACAAGGGTGTGTGTGTGTGTGTGCGCGCGCACGCGTGTGTACTATCAACACAGCAGCAAGAATGTCATAAACGAATGCAAAGCATTCATTTTGACTAGCAGCTTGATACCAGGGAGGAGGCAAAGTTTGGGCAGCTGCACAGCCCTGTGTTCTGGAGCTCCCTCCTCAGAAATATTTGGTAAGGAGCTGGGAAATGAATCCTCTCCTCCAACACCTGCAAGGCTGTCTGCACTGCAGCCTCCTCCCGGCAGATATCTGCAGAGCAGGTACAAGGAGTTTGGCATTCTAGTAGCATCTGTTAGATGACAAATCACAGACACAGCAGTGATGTGTGTTCAATGAGGTGAGTGGATGCTGCGTGCATGAGCTGGAAACCAAGGGTCTGTGGCAAGGCAGTGGGGTGCAGGGCTGTTGATCATGAAGAGGAGCCACAAGCACAAGCCACAAGCTATGGTGGCAATGCAGCTGTTTCCACATTGCCCTCTCTGGGACTGTCATATCAGCACAATTCCATAGCCAGGTATCCTGGATTCAGGTCCTGGCTCACTTAGGAGAGGTTCTGCAGCTCTCTGATGGTCAGTTCTCTGGTTAGCAAGATGTATCGGATGGGTGACATTTCTAAGTGGACCCCAGGCCAGAGACACATTGTAAGATTCCCTGTGTGAATGGTTCAGTTTTGAGGGCCTTGGAGCTACTTGCTTTCACCAGGTCTAGGTCTTTTCTCTCCAATACTAGTATTTGAGCAGGGGACCCCACACCTCCCATCTTGGTCCAGCCTGGCTTCTCTACCTTTTACTTGCTACCACCCCAAACTCTACCCTCATTTCTGGGGTCTCCTGCTCACCTTGTTTCACAGTTTTTTCTCCTGCCTGAGGGCCTCCTGAGGGCCTTCCTCTGACAGTAACATCCTAGTAGCCACCTCCTGGCTCAGCTCATTGTCCCTTCCTCTAGGTACTCCAGTTCCCTTCTCCCTCCCCTGCCCTCCTTTTCCCTCTCCCTCCCTCCCTTCCTTCCTTCCTTCCTTCCTTCCTTCCTTCCTTCCTTCCTTCCTTCCTCCCTTCTTCCTTCCTTCTTCATTGCCACCTTCCTCCTTCCTTCCTCCTTCCTTCCTTCCTTCCTTCCTTCCTTCCTTCCATTCTCCCTTTTTCCCTTCTTCCTTCCTTCTTCCTTCCTTCCTTTCTTCCTTCCTTCCTTCCTTCCTTCCTTCCTTCCCCATGAATATTCCTGGATTATCCCCAGATATCTCTTTTTGCACCTCTTGTCCTGCGCCACTAAGGGATTCTTTGGACCAACCATCACCAGGTGTACCACCCTCCCACTGTTGGCTACCCTATTCTTACCTCCACTTCTGTGTTCCCAGGAACACAGTGTGCTTCAATTTTACATATGTCTGGTTAATTGAGTTTCCAAAATGAATTACCTACAATAAAACTAGGGCATTTCTATCCCTTCCCAAAGAGTCATGATATGCTCCTACTCTGTGTTGGGGTGTGGATTAGAGCCCTGGGTAGTGGGCTCCATGGAGAGCAGCTAGCTCTTCATCTGTATGTTTATCCTAGGCCTGTGGTGACCCCTCAGCCACCAGTAGTCACATTTGTCCTCTTACAGCAGACTCTCTGTGGCTGGAGAAGTTGATTTTGTGGGCTTCTGTTCAGAGCTGGATGTAGCTAACTTCTGGGGGTACTTCCGGCCAGCACTGGCCATCCTGTCAAGCTTAATGTCCAGTGAGCAAGAGAAAGGTTGGCTGACTCGTGGTTGAAGCCCAGGCTGTAGGTGATAAGGAAAGAGGACACTAAACCTTGGTAGAACCAAGGCTGTGAGGTAGGAAGTGAGTGTAGCAAGAAAACAGAGTTTCTGGCAGTCAGCCATCACTGGGGGACATAAGAGAGCCTGCGCCCTTCTATGCAGGTCCTCCAGGACCTTAGTTCTGTGTTTCAGTTATTTTTTTTGTTTTTGAGACAGGGTCCTCTCACTGTAAACCAGGCTCGCATGGAGCTCAAAGTTTTCTGGCTGCCTCTGCCTTTTGACTGCTGGGATTAGAGCTGTGTGCCAGCACCAAGGCTCTGTCTCTATTTCTTGTTCCTGAAGCCCCTCCCAGACAGGGCTTAGCCTATAGTGTTCTATCAACTCAGAGGTTCTTAGACATGCCACCGGTCAAGAGATAGAGGCTGGGACACTGTGATTTGGGGATGCTTCTTCTTTGAGTAGAAAATAAAATCTAAGGGAACTGGGATCCTGGAGAGAGGGCTCTTGCTGTTCTTGCAGAGGACCCCAGTTCAGTCCTGTTCCCTACAACCACATGGTGGCTCACAACTTCTGTAACTCCAGTTCCAGGGATCTGACATACTATTCAGGCCTCTGCAGGTACCAGGCAATCTAACAATGTATTATATAAGAAGAAAAACATTTGTTACATACTATATAAATAAATATTCTTAACGTTTGAAAGAGAAAAAAAGAAAAGAACACATGGACACATTTTGACAACTTAAAACTGCAAATGACCTTAAATCCCAGCACTTGGGAGGCAGAGTCAGGGGGATTTCCGAGTTCGAGGCCAGCTTGGTCTACAAAGTGAGTTCCAGGACAGCCAGGGTTATACAGAGAAACCCTGTCTCAAAAACCAAAAAAATAAAAAAATAAAAACAACAACAACAACAAAACAAAATAAAAACCCTGCAAATGAGCCAGGCATTGTGGCTCACACCTGTGACGGCTAGACAGGGGAGGCAGGAAGGTAAGGGTGAGGTTTGTCCTCAGCTACATAGTAAGTTTGAAGCCAGCCTGAGCTACATGAGACCCTATCTCAGAAAACAAATAAATAAAATTACAAAGGAAAATAAGACAAAAGGTCTTACAAGGTCCATCCAGCCTATTCCCCACTTCAGTCAACTTTACCTTTCCAGTAAGTTCTTCCACAGGAGGCCTCCACTCACAAACCCATCTGACCAGTTCTCACAGATGGCAGCAATGGCCACATGCCCTTGTGCACAATCTTCTTCCATTTGTAGATATCTCTCTGTCTCTCTGTCTTTCTCTGTCTCTCTTTCTCTGTCTGTCTCTGTCTCTCTTTCTCTCTGTCTGTCTCTCTGTGTGTTTGTGTGTGTGGGGGGGTGGTGGTGTTTGTGTGTATGTCTCTGAGAGAGAGCCAGGGTTTTTCTGTGTAGTCCTGGCTATCCTATAACTTCCTCTGTAGTCCAAGGTAGCCTTCCTTGAGCTCCTATCTGTCTGCACTGTCACTGAGTGCTGGGGTTAAAGGCATGCACCACTACTGGCCTTCCTGTTCTCTTTCTTCTAATATAACTTTGTTAGACAGGTTCTCATGTAGCTCAGGCTGGCCATGAACTTGTTATATAGTCATAGATGACCTTGAACTCCTGATCCTGCTGCCCCCACCCTCCAGTTCTGGAATTACAGATGTGTGGCACACGGCTACCTGACTTGATGATTATTTCTGATCAAGACACTGTGGACATTTGAGTTGGTTGTTTGTAAAGGGGAGGACGTGTTTAGATAAGTAAATGTGTGCTTTGCAAGGCAATATCAAGCTGCCACATGTCTGTGTTGAACAAGGAACTTTAAATATCTCCTAGTCATCTAGATAAGTAAATAAAATATGTACATAGAACGCTAACAGCCTGGGAAAGAGGTGAAGAAGACAAGGGCGGTAGCAGGTAATACTGAGTGCATGTCTCATCTTCCTTAACAGGACCTAGCACCTAGAGCTTAGAATTCATAAGCCTCTGAGAAGTTCAGAGTGGTTTCCTTTGGGACTTGGGTAGAGGAGACTCACCCACACTAGTTCTTCTTCACCTTTCAAAAATAACTGAGCTATGCAGGTGTGTTACTGTGAAAGAAAGAAACCAAAATTGAGGTAGGGAAGTGAATGAGCATTAATGTCCAGTGGCCAATCACTGCAGGATCTCACACTTGGACCTTGTGGGAGACTGCAGTGGGGTGTGCTGGCCAGTGAAGCACAGTCCTGAATTTCCATTGGGGCTGTTTCAGCTGTTAACATGCACATCGACATTCACCGACCAATTGATGCCAATTCTAGATCTCCCTGGCAGAACAATATCTCATAGTCATAATAAAGAGTGGGGACTCCCATAAGGTCCCCAGGTGTCTTTTCTAGGGTTAAAACAGCATGGCATGTGCTGGTAACTTCTACCAGTATTATATGTAGGGGGACAGGGAGGTCTTGGGGGGGTCTAAAAGCCCCCTGTCAACATGCTTCAAAGCTTTAATACCTGGGTCCCCATGAAACCCTACTTACCCAGATTAACCCAGAAATCTGGGTAAGAATGGGGTTTTTAAATGTAATTTATAAAATTAGGGTTGCTGATAAATGAAGTTGAACTTTGAAGGGCCAAAGCCATGTTCCTGTTCTCTGGTATCATCCCTGAGTCCACTCAGGATGGGTGTCAACCTAGTTCTAAATTTACCCTAGTTGTGTTAGGTAGGAATGTGAACCACTAACATCCGCCTACGCAGGCGGGATTTATTTACTATGCAGCATCAGCAAATGTATCTGTGACCAGGAAACAAACACACTGGGTCCCCCACGAGAAAAAGAACGAGCTGTTCAAAGTGAAGAGTCAGGATTGGGTCCACGAGACCCCTTTTTCCCAAGCTGATGAGCTGAGGGTTTTGTCTCAATCCTGCCTTTTGTTTAACCCTCACAGGACATTTGACAAAGCTTCATTACACTGATTTTAGGTTGTCTCTCCCTGTCCTCTTATACCATGATTCTGCATGCATGCTCCAAGTAGACTGTATTTATCCATAAAAAGATATTCTTACTATCTTTCCTAGAGTGTTCTGGGTTTTGCCATGTTATATAGAACCATAGCAAAATTACAGTTATGAAGTAGCAACAAAAATGACTTTATAGCTGGGGGTTCACCACAACATGAAGAACTGTATTAAGGGGTTGCAGCTTTAGGAAGGCTGAGAACCACTGCTGTTATGGATGTCACTGGACATACAGAGGATATTGCTTAGCCAGCATGGTGCTAGGTTGTGATAGGAAGTCAGACTTGGGGTTTCAGGTATCCACAGCTCACCTTGTGTCTTGGCCTTGCAGGTTTAGTCTCCACTGCCAGCTGCCATGGGCAAGCAGAACATCAAACTGGGTTCTGAGGTGCTGCAGGAACTGCGGAAACACAGGGATTTCACCGACCATGAGCTTCAGGAGTGGTACAAGAGCTTCTTCAATGACTGTCCCACTGGCCACCTAACTGTGGACAATTTCAAGATAGGCCAACTTTTTCCCCTACAGAGAAGCCTCTAAGTTCGCTGAACATGTTTTCCACACCTTTGACACCTACAGTGTCAGCACCATCGACTTCTGAGTGTTCATCATTGCTCTGAGCCTGACCTCTCGGGGCAAGCTGGAATAGAAGCTCAAGTGGGCCCTCAGCATGTCCCATCTAGACAGCAATGGCTACATCAGCAGCAGTGAAATGGTGGAGATAGTGCAGGTACCTACACTTGACAGGGCCTGGCACATGGGGAGTGCAGGGATCCAGGACCCGCATCCTTGGCCCCATACACCAGGTCATTCCTTTGCCCACTTGCTACCTGGGTATACTAAAGGAATGCATGTCTTTGCAGAGAGTAAAGATAAAAACCAAGCATCTATCAATTGCATGCTGAACATCAGGCTCCAGCTGAGCTCATCCATCAGGTTTATTCACACAATTCTATAAACTGGGTCTTTTTTTCTTTTAACCTCTAATGAGATCTGAGTCTCAGATAGAAGATTAAGAATTGTCAAAGCAAGAACTGGGAAAATGACTCAGTGGGGAAGAAGACTTGATACCCAGCATGAGCCTGAGTTCTGATCCCAACACCCACGGAAAAGGCAGGAGTGGCTGAGCATGCCCGAAACCCTAGAACTAGGGGACAAGTGAGTCCCAGAAGCTTGCTGAGCAGGCAACCTAGATAAAATGGTAAGCCCCAGATGGGTTCAGTGAGAGGGTAAAGGGAATATTGTGAACACCGGTATTCCTGTTTGGCCTCTGCACGGGTGGGTGTTCATCTGCATACACATTAGTTGTCTATAGGGCTTCCTATAGAAATCACAATGACACAGTAAAGGATGAGTCAGCAGTCAGTTCTTTACAGGAGCGATGCTTATGTGCACCCTGGATCTTCCTGCCCCATGCTCTAAACCATCTCTGTATTTGGTCCAGTGGGCTGACTCTGTGGGTAAATGTGCTTGCTACCAAGCCTGGCAGCCTGGGTTTGATCCCTAAGACCCACATGGTAGGAAAAGAGAACCAGCTTCCACAAGTTGTCCACTGAATTCCACATGAGATCACCTCCCCCAAATAAATAATTACATACATCCATAAAATAAATAAATAAATAAAGTAGTTGTATACAGTGCCTAATACAATGGCTATAGATGTTAATATAGATGTTAATAAAATTTGTATTATTTGGGAAATAACAAGAAACTGTCTGTGTACCTCCAGTTTCATTTTCTAGACTATTTCCCACCCGTAGTTTGTTGGATCTGCAGATTCAGGACGCATGGGTGGGCAGGGCTCAATGTATTTCCCCTAAGACCTTTCCTCCAGGATTTCCCAGCTCCCCACCAAAGATCCTCCTTTCAGACAGACGCTTTGCCCCACAACCTCCCCTCTACTCCGAACCAAGGAGCCCTCCATTCTTCCATGCCCCAGCTGTATCCTGTGCTCTTGAAAGTCACTTAAACTTTCCTGGCTCCTTTTTCCCAGCTCCTTGTCTGTGAAACTTGTTCTGATGAGAGAAGGGTCCTGACTCTGCCCTGTCCATGCTTCTTGGTTAGCTGAGAGAAGACCATAACCCACCCTCCATCCTCCAGAGCACACTCACAGATGCCCCTTTGCAGGCCATTTACAAGATGGTGTCCTCCTTGATGAAGATGCCTGGGGACGAGTCCATGCCCAAGAAGCAAACAGACAAGATCTTCAGGCACATGGACACTAACAATGATGGTAGGAAACATGGCAGGAGTGAGCAGGTCGGGTGGGAAGAGGGTATTGGGAGAGGGGGTGGGGTGGGGAGAGGGGAGTAGATGAGCCTGTGAAACTGTTGATGGCACAGAGGTGTTTGGGATACACTCTCTGCCCTATATAGGCCTGCCCTTTTCTAGCCCACTTGATTCAGCTCTGATTGAGGGAGGGAGACTAGAATTTAGGGTCAGGTACGCCTAGCTTGCATCCTGTACCCTTCCTAGGACTCTATAACCATGGGCATGTCAGTAGACCCTCTGACCTTCAGGCTTCATCCGCGTTGTCTGAGTTAGGGTTTCCATTGCTCTGATGACACACCATGGCCACAAGCAACTTGGGGAGGAAAGGGTTTATTCACTCACAGTTTCCATATAACTGTTCATCATCAAAAGCAGTGAGGGCAGGACTCAAACATGGCAGGAATCTGAAGGCAGGAGCTGATATAGAGACCATGAAAGGGTTGCTACTTCCTGGCTTGCTCCCCATGGCTTGCTCAGCCTTCTTTCTTATAGAACTCAGAATCACTAGCCCAGAGTTGTACCACCTACACTGGGCTGGGCTCTGCTCCATCAATCACTAGTTAAGAAAATACCCTCTGGTCAGGCATGGTGGCACGTCTTTAATCGGAGCTCATAGGAGACAGGAGGCTCTCTGTGAGTTCAGGGCTAACCTGGTCTAAAAAGTGAGTTCTAGAACAGCCAGGGCTGTACACAGAGGAAACCCTGTTTCAATAAGCAAAACAAAAGGGAGGAAAGGAGGGAGAGAAGGAGGGAGGTAGAGAGACAGGGAGAGAGAGAGAGAAGAGACTGGACATTGTCCATTTTCCAGAGGGTTCCAGACTTTAACCAGAGCACTGGCTAATCCTAAGTCTCCCTCTTCCATTCCTCAGGCAAAATGTCCCTGGAAGAATTCAACAAAGGTGCCAAGAGCGACCCATCCATTGTCCGGTTGCTGCAGTGTGATCCCAGCAGTGCTAGCCAGTTCTGAGGGGAATGGGCTTTACACAGTTGTGAGAAACACAGGCTTGACCTGCCATCTTCAGCTTTGTTTGCAAAAGTGGATTTCTCCATGATTTCTCCTGCTCTCTCGGGACCTGGGTTCAGGCAGCACATCACACTCACCTGGTCTGGCTGGATGCAGCTCCCTCCTCTATCTTACCCAATATATGTCCCTCCCCATCCAGTCCAGGCTGGTTCCTTCCAAGGTTTCAAGTGTTCTCAGCTGTAGGGCTCCTTCCCTGCCCACAGAGGGCCTGGAGGCCCTTAAGGACACCAGACAGGATGTTTCAGTATCTTACCGAGACCAGCTGATTTATTCAATGATCCCAGTTGACTTTGTGAGGATGAAGAACATGGAGAGCAGACAGGCAACCCTTCCTGTGCGTGGCTCCACCTCCCTTGTTTATTTTCTCTGACCAAAGCTGCTTGCATGTATATACCGTGGTATCCTTACTTTTAATATATACGTTTTGTATAAAGTGAGAAGGTTCAGCCTCTGTATTTAAAGCCTCTGACTACCTTTATAGCATGGTCCCCTGTGGCCTGGGATTCTCCCCACCCCCAAGTCTAGCTGTGCTGTGGTATTTATGTATTCACTTTCCTAATTACACAGGAGATACATGCATGCCCAGGGCTGTGGACATCTGCCCTCTGTCCTGCAAACACAGGTGTTCCTGTGTGTTATGTCCTTGCTTTCCATTGGCCTGGCATATTAAAATGATCAAATAAACCAAGGTCTGTGAGTTTCCTGTGTTGCCCCAAGCACCCTGTTCATGGTTCTCTCTCCAGTGAGTGTGGGGATGAAGCAGATAAGTGGTAGACATGGGGAAAGTCCTTGAATGTCTGGAACAGCCGAGAATTTGTCAGAGAGGAGTACATGCCAGCCTTTCCCCACTCAGTGGGCTTCACACACAGCAAGGCCATTGGCCCTCCTGCTTTAAGCCACAGAACCTGTAGTCTGAGCCCCAGACCGTCTGATGATGTTCAGGAAGCACCCACTGAGCACCTGTCCTGGGTGAGCACTGGAGACTCTGAGATTGGCCAGACATTGTCTTTGCTCCCACCTCACCTCAAGGAGAAAGGTGCTGTTGGCTAGAAGGTGTTTTAGATATTGGACAGAAGCAGTACCTCAGGGCCAAATATGTGTCTTGGCTAATGTCACCCACCAATCTTGCAAGCCATCCAGCAGTTCACTTGGAGGGGGTACACCTGAGTGGTAGGCCAGCACTTAAAGAAAGGGAAACTAGGTGGATGAGAGAGAAATGGAGCCAAGACAATGTTCTGATCAAGGTTCAAATGTTTAATGACAAATGCACTTATAAAGGAGGGCGTAGGCCCATTCCCACCCATTCATTCTTGGAGCCTGAAACCAGCTGAAGGTGATTATGTGCAGGATATGGCATAGTCTCTGGAATAACTCCTGGGCCTCTCAGCAGGTAGCAGTATCTTGAAGAGGAACAGCAACAGTGGCTAAACAATTGAGTGATCTAGGGAGGAAGGCTCCACCCTAGGTAATCTCCGTAGTGGCAGCAAGGTCAAGGTCTGGCTCAGCCAGCTTCAGGCTGAGGGAAGGTTACACAGCAATTTCAGGATCACTTATTCAAATAATGGGGAATAAGAGGATGGATGGATGTGTCTGCCCAGTTTTGAAGACTTCTCTTTTTCTCTTTCTCTTTCTCTCTCTCTCTCTCTCTCTCTCTCTCTCTCTCTCTCTCTCTCTCTCTCTCTCTCTCTCTCTCTCTCCCTCTCCCTCTCCCTCTCCCTCTCCCTCTCCCTCTCCCTCTCCCTCTCCCTCTCCCTCTCCCTCTCCCTCTCCCTCTCCCTCTCCCTCTCCCTCTCCCTCTCCCTCTCTCTCTCTCTCTCTGCCAACATGTGATTCCTGGGATTGTAACTCAGGACCTTAGGTAGAGCAGTCAGTGCTCTTAATAACTGAGCCATCTCTCCAGCCTTGGGAGTCTTCTGAAATGGAGAACTCAATGTCACACAAGATGTGAGAGTACAGTGAGGGGCAGAAATAAGAGCACAGAAAGGGGCAGCTGAGGCAGATAAGTCATGAGTTCTGGGACAACCTGGACTCCATAGCAGAATTAATGTCAGAGGACCAAAGGACAAAGAAAACTCTATTGTGCTCAGGGCTGCATGGAAAAGGAATGGAGGTCAGAGAGCCACAGTCCAGAGATGCAATTACACTGCACAAGTACTTAGAACTGACTGTTCCCTATGTTTGTCTCCAGACTTGAAAGGCAACTCTGTTAACAACAGTGTTCATGTTCAAGGTGTGGTTGATCCATTATTCCTGCACTAGCTGTCAGAGCATGGCAGCTAAGGCCAGGACTATACAAGGCTTCCATTCAAAGTTTCAGCTGATACCTGCTAGTGGAGATAAAAGACCCACAGCGTGAGGATTCCCCCAAGTTCTGACTCAGGAGAGGCGACACCCCAAAATCACCCACAAGAAATGTTCTTGCTGCAAACAGCAAGAGGATTTTTATTCAAGAGTGCTCTTGGGCCCACGGTCATACACCACGCAGGGGTAGAGGACCGTGGTGTGCCAAGTCGCTGGGTAAGGGGGTATTTAAAGGAAGAAACCACAACTCAAGGAAGTGGGAAGGGCGTTGTTGGAAAATACCAAAGATACCAGTTAAGAGTCACAAGGAAGTGCAAAGTCACAAGTGTCACAAGGAATACCTGGTAATTGTTCAGGTTATCTCTTAAGACAGTTTCTAAGAGCCCCTAACATTAGCACATTCTTTGAATTAACACTCTTTGAACCCAGGAAGCAGGTGGGTGGAGAGATGTCACTATCTGTTTTATGATTAACATACCTTGGAGCATTGAGTCACAAAGGTCACATTCCCAATCCTGGGCCTAAAGGCCTAGAATTTTGTTATTACGTTTTACTTTTTCAGAGATCTCCCAGGCCCAGAAAGAGAGACATGGCAGATAGTCCTGAGGTAGCCTCCAAGTTCTGAATGGAACCCTGCTCAGGTCTCTGTGGGACCTGGAAGAGAGATGCCCAGTCTGACCTGGAATGTTCATAGAGGTTGCCTGAAGCAGGTAAAGGGGAGTTATGGAGCTTAGGCTGCAAGGAGGGACACCTGGTGAAGAACAAGAAGCATAAAATAGAGGTAAGATGATCAGTAGGAAGGGAGGGGAGGAAAGGGGAGGGAAAGTGGAGGGGAGGGGTGGGAAAGGGGAGGAAGAGGGGAGGGGAAGGAGAGGGGAGGGGATGAGAGGAGATGAGAGGAGAGACAACTGTCTGGGCCTTGCTGGTATTTGTTTACAAGCTATGAGATGAGCCAGGGTGCAGGTCAGTTAGAGGTCAGAGGGAGGAAGGAAGGAGACTAGATTGACATCGGAGCTTTCTCCCTCAGCCACACAGACATGACTGGCAAACGCTCACTAGAGCATTCTTTGTCACAAGAACTGAACATCAATTCTGAGAGATGCAGTCAATCAATTTTGGGGTATGGAATGCAGTATGCAGAATGTGTGATACACAGACATAGTTACATATAGTCACAAGACTTAAGATATATCTAAATAGCGACCTGAAAAGGCTTGGCATGGTTCTGTATATAAGAATAAGGCACCAGGCAATGGTAGATCATGGCTTTCATCCCAACATGAGGCAGCAATAGCTGAATCTCTGAGTTTGAGGCCAGCCTGGTGGACAGAGTGAGTTCCCAAACAGACAAGGCTACCCAGAGAAACCCTATCTTTCTTAAATAAATAAATAAATAAATAAATAAATAAATAAATAAATAAATAAATAAATAAATAAATTAAATAAAATAAAGGAGAGAGATGAGAGGCAACCTCCTTAGGGGTCTTCAAGTGTTCCAACCTCAAGCTAAGGGTTACTTCTAAGATCTGGTGATAAAACAGGCCCCTGAGTTGGTCTCTATCAACTTATTGCCCACTCATTATGAGGAGGGAGGCTACCTGCCACTGTTAGTAGCCCTATAAAGAGGCCCAGGTAGCAACAGCCCACAAGAACCAGGGCCTGCCAGGTGACACCTGAAAACACACAAAGAGAAAGCTGCCCTGGCCACAGCCCAGATTTTGACCCAGCCGAACTACTCCTGCGTTCCTGAGCGACAGGAATGCTGGGAGAGCAAACACTAACAGTTTAAGGGTAACCTTGGGAGGAGGTCCACTATCTGAAGGCACATCGGTGGGGACCCATGGGGAATGTGACTGCTTCCTGAGAAGTCCTGGGCTGCTGACAGTCACTAAGAGCTCTTCAACAGTTACAGACAATATTTAAAACAAAAATAAGACAGGCTGGAGAGATGGCTCAGTGATTCAGAGCACTGGCTGCTCTTGCAGACAACCCCATTTGGTTCCCAGCACTCACACAGCATCTCACAACTGTGAGTTTCTCCAGTGCCTCCCTCTTCTGGTTTTCAGAGATACTGCACTCATGTGGCACACCTACATACATGCAGACCAATGCTTATACACATAAAATTAAACAACCCCTTAAAAAAAAAAAAGCAGAGGCCAGGCACAGTGGCATATACTTTTAATCCCAGCACACAAAGATACAGCCTGATCGACAGCCTGTATCTACATAGCGAGTTCTAGGAAAGCCAAAGTTACATTATAGAGAGACCTGGTCTGCGTTGAGAGAGAGAGAGAGAGAGAGAGAGAGAGAGAGAGAGAGAGAGAGAGAGAGAGAAGGGAGAGGGGAGAGGAGGGAGGGAGGGAACATTGGGCTGAAGTAAAGAAATGGCCCACTCATCCCATCCTATTTCCCACCATGCCAACTGCTGGTCTCCAACACAGACTGGCCAGCAAGTAACAGAGGGAGAATCAGTCCCAAGAGTTTCTCAAGACACACTGAGATAGGTGCTCAGTGCTCTCACCTTCTGTCTGTCTGTCTGTCTGTCTGTCTGTCTCTGCCTCTCACATTCACACACACACACACACACACACACACACACACACACACACACAAGCCCATCTCACTGCCTCCTCTGCCCACTCGCCTACTCCAGAGTTGATAGTGAGGTGGGCCTGCCTGTCTGAGAACTGGGATCAGCAGAAGAGGCACAACAATGGACTGTCTATGGGTTATGTATGAGAAAAGAGAAACTTTTGGTCTCAGAAAGGATGGCATTGCTAGGAGTACCGGGGTGGAATGGGCTCCCATCCTGGCAGGGACTATGAGGAAGTCACCTCCCTCAGGGTGGGGAGAGGGCCCTTAGGGAGCTCACCTGGGACTGCAGTTGTCCCTCTGCTGGCTGTGTGCTCTGAGGCCAGTTTGGAACCTAGGAGTCTAACCCACAGTTCACCTGCTTTAAAAGGTCTGTGATTTGTATGGGATATCCTTTCTCACAGCAAAATATAGACCTAATACATCAATGTAAGTTAAACCTTCTCTTTACCAAGGGAGGAACTTAGAAGGGCCACACTGTTCCTGCACTTCTACTCCATCCCAGACACCCTTGCCCCATTTTGGTCCTTAGAGCCAGACCTTTAATGAGTCCCATGTAGAAGGGTCTGTAGCAGTGACATTACAGAAGACTATCCTATGGGACAATTGTTTCCTCTTTGTGTTTCCTCATGAGCTTTAAATAGACAGGCAGTCCCAGTGAAACTCTCCATGCCACCAAGACTGTGCTGTCCCCTGTCTCCAGTAGACAGACTGGTGAGTCACAGAGAACCATGAAGACTGTCCCCTTGGCCAGCATCTCCATGCCTCCTACTGGCCCCTGTAGCTTAGGGTTTCATCAGTAACAAGAGTGTGTTTTAATGAATAGATTCCCCACAGCAGTTCATCAATTAGTTTAAAATTGTACCCGACCCAGCCCACACACACCTTGTGAGCTTGGGCTGAGGCCACTTCTCCAGAAAGAACATTGGCTGCCCTCCCACGTCTGTCTCCTCTGCTGGCCAGCGACTTGTCAAAGGGTAGAGGGAAACAGCATCTAAAGTTAGGAAGAAGAAATGCCTTTCATGTCACTGACCTTCATTCTTTCCATATATTTGTTTTCATAGCAACAAACCAAATGTTTTAAAAACAGAAATCAGAATGGATATGAAGCAATTTCATCACCTGTCTTCCACAGTGCAATTGGCGCCTCCATATTAAGTCCTGAGTGTCCTGTCCTTCCTCCTTTGGGGGCTTCTGTTGGACACAGTTTTCTCTTTTGAGCTACTCACTTGCAGCTGAGAAAGCACCTTTCTTCCCTAGTAGCAAGACCTAGAAGTGGGGTATTCCAAGACAGCAACATGTCCTTATTGCCATCATCAGAAAAGATTCAGGACCCCTTCAACTAAACAAAGTGGCATAGACCTAGGAAATTCCCAGCTTCCACTTTCCCCAAAAAGCGAGCTCAGTGACATTTCCCAAGTGAGGAGGCAGGAGAGGAGGTGATATCAGTCTAGACTAGACTGATGAATAGGCTATCTCAGCACACTCATGGCAGCATGTGTGGATACTGACATGTGGGGCTGCTTCTTGACATTGCCCCAGAAGATACAAGGGCCACAGAGCCTCATCCAAGAGCCTGAGTACAACTAAGTATTAACTACCTCTCTCTTCCTTACTCACAGATACAGCTCAGTCATGGGCAGAACAGACATGCTCATGAGAATTCAGGAGGGAAAACTGATAGCAATGAGATGGGTCCTATCTTCATGAAGGAGCTGGTTACAAAATTCAGGCAAGGCAACCTCTGAAAAACAAACATGTCATGCTTATGCAACAAGGAGAGACCTGGCCCTGATAGAGCCAAAGAGGATGTTTGGAGTAGGAGAGGGACAGAGAAGATAATAAAGAGACTTGTAGATGGGTATGCATAGGAACACCAGCAGCAAATACATCTTCCAGCAACTGATACATCTTCCAGCAGCAGATACATCTTCCAGCAACTGATATATCTTCCAGCAGCAGATACATCTTCCAGAAGTTGATATATCTTCCAGTAGCAGACACATCTTCCAGCAGCAGATACATCTTCCAGCAGCAGATACATCTTCCAGTATCTGAAACATCTTCTAGCAGCAGATACATCTTCCAGCAGCAGATACATCTTCCAGCAGCAGATACATCTTCCAGTATCTGAAACATCTTCCAGCAGCAGACATATCTTCTAGCAACTGATACATCTTCCAGCAGCAGATACATCTTCCAGCAGCAGATATATCTTCTAGCAACTGATACATCTTCCAGCAGCAGATACATCTTCCAGCAGCAGATACATCTTCCAGTATTTGAAACATCTTCCAGCAGCAGATACATCTTACAGCAGCAGATATATCTTCTAGCAACTGATACATTTTCCAGCATCAGATACATCTTCGAGTATCTGAAACATCTTCCAGCAGCAGATACATCTTCCAGCAGCAGATACATCTTCCTGCAGCAGATACATCTTCCAGCAGCAGATATATCTTCTAGCAACTGATACATTTTCCAGCAGCAGATACATCTTCTAGCAAATGATACATCTTCCAGCAGTTAATACATCTTTCAGCAGCCAGGGATTTCAGAAAGAGGTGAGGGCAAAAAACAAGAACCCGTGCCTACAGTTTGTGAGGTACAGACATCCTTGGGGCTTTTGAGGCTGCAGGTGACTCTCAGAAACCATGTGTCACTAACCCAGGTGGAGATGGAAGTTGTTGGGTAGAAATTTAGAAGTCCTCATTTGCAATAGAAGTGTCTGCCTTCTCACCACCCCTTAGCAGCCCAAGAAAGTTCTTCAGGCTCCAGCTTAGCAAGGCTTAAGCAACTGCTACTAATATGAAGAGGTTTATTTTTAAATCAAAATCTCCCTTGTAGTTACAAAAATAAATCATATTCGGGCTGGCATGTAGCAAATTTGGTCGAGGGCTTGCCTAACTTTCATGACACCCTGGGTGGGGTACTCAGTGCTACATAAAACTAGGCATGGTTGCACACATCTATAGTCCCTGAACTCAGAGGTGGAGGCAGGAGGATCATAAATTTAAGGTCATCGTCATCCTCTGAACAGCAAGCATGAAGTTTGGGTCCACTTTGGGCTATATACACCCTATCCTGGAAATAAACAAACAATCAAATATATAAATGACACTTGTAAAATTTCAAACAAGCCAGGCAGTAGTGGGGCACACCTTTAATCCCAGCACTTGGGAGGTGGATTTCTGAGTTGGAGGCCAGCCTGGTCTTCATAGTAAGTTCCAGGATAGCCAGGGCTACACAGAGAAACCCTGTCTCAACCCTCCCCCCACAATTCTCAAGATGGTTCCAGGAGCCACTCATTGCCTTTTAACAATCATATACCTTTCTCTCTCTCTCTCTCTCTCTCTCTCTCTCTCTCTCTCTCTCTCTCTCTCTCTCTCTCTCTCTCTCTCTCTCTCTCTCTTTCTTCCTCTCTTCCTTTTTGGGATATTTTTTCACTCCATAGAATTCCCTAGAACTCTTTATGGCTAAGCTGCATTCCACAGCACCAGTGCATGGCAGCTGGGTTACCAAGTCACTATTGAAGGACATCTGGTCAGCCCTTATGGCCATTATACACAATCATTGTGAACACTTACAAAAAGGTGTATCTGTGAACATGAGTTTCCATGCATGTGGGATAACTGCCCGGGAGCATGATGGTTGGACTTCACAGCAATTGTATGCTCAGCTCAATTGTTTGTTTTAAAATTTTATTCATTTACTTCTTACATAGGTGGAGTGTATGAATGTGGAGGTCAGAAGACAAATTGAAGGAGTCAGTTTTGCTACATTGATCCTGGGTTTTAGCCTCAGGTTATCAAGCATCATTACCCACTTAGCCATCTTACCAGCCTGTGTGCTGTTGGGCATTGGGCTATACACTGACAATCTGGTCTCCAGTCAAGCTGAGGTGTAACCCTGGGACCCAGTGGTGATAATTGACTTACATGGGACAGAAGTTCTCTCGTGTCTCCTGGAACTCTGGCTCCTGTCAAAGTTACGGCCCCCACAGCCCTCAAAAGAGAAGCATGGCTTTAGTCAAATAGCCAATGCCCCAAGCTTCTGACCTTCAGGTTAAACTCCTCCCCAGTTACCTAGCAACAGTAAAGATAACAGCATACCATAAGAGGGGCTGTTTGGCCCCTCCTCATTCTCTTGCTCTCTTGCTCTTACTCCCCTTACACTTACTCTCTCCTCTCCTCTCCTCTTCTCTCCTCTCCTCTCTTCTCTCTCTAACCTCTTACTCACTCCCTCTTACTCTAGACTTTCTTCCCTCTCTTCTTTTCCCCCTTCTCTCCTCTTGGCCATGGCTGGTCTCTCTCTCTTTCTACCTTTTCTCATTCTCCCTGCCTTTTGATAATAAAGCTCTAAAACCATAGACTCTCCTTGTTCATCTAGGCCTGCTGTGCTTACTCTCACCTGCATTGGAACCTCTCTCCCTCAGCCCTCACTCCCATAAACCCAGTGCTACAGGGTGTCGTCCCCGGGCACCAGGTAAGGGGCTGTCCCTTTTCCACCACCACCACCACCAACCCCCCTTCGAGTGGGGTCAGTGGCTTAGATGCCCACCCGGGTCTGGGTAGAAAGCGTCTGGTAGCCCTCCCATGTCTGCATGCCCAGAGCATAGGAGGAACTCTGGCCGGACATGTGCTATCCTCCCTTCTCCCTCCTTCCCTTGCCCCCCTTTAGTACCCACAGTGTGCTATGTTTTGTTTCTTACAAAACAGCTGAACTGTTTTCTAGGAAGGTGTATTAGGAGACCTGAACAGATAGCGAACCTATACAGAGACATAAAAGGGGGATTTATTATAGTGTATTCCAGGCTGTGGTCTAGTTAGTCCAACAATGGCTGTCTACTGGTCCAGGAATCTAGTAGTTTTTCACTTCATGACGATGGGCCTCTCAGCTGGTCTTCAGTAGACTCTGGAATCCTGAAGACATAGACTCTAATGCCAGTGAATGAATGAGCTCGCCAGTGAGAGCAAGGGCAAGCAGGAAACGAGCAAAAGAGCTTCCCTTTTCCATGTTCTTTCTATAGGCTGCTATGGGAAACTGTAGCCAGATAAAAGGTGGACCTTCTCATCTCAAAGGATCTAGATTACAAGCTGGTCTTCCCACCTTGGAAAACCTGGATTAAAAATGAGACTTCCCACTTCAAAAGAAAAAAAGTTCTCACAGGTGTTCCCAGCAGCTTGGGTTTTACTTCATTCCAGATGAAGTCAAGTTGACAACCAAAAGCTGCCATTACAGGTGGCTGGGACATTGTACATCCACACCCACAATTTATGAGAAATTCAGTCACTGTGAACCTTTGCCAGTGTTTGGTGTGTCACTGTTTTTATTTTAACCATTTTGCAATGATAGTTCACTATGGGGTTTATTTGATTAAAAACAAAGAGAAGGGGCTAGAGAGATGGCTCAGTGGTTAACAGCATTTTAGGCTCTTCCAGAGGACAGGAGTTCAGTTCCCAACACCTCCATCAGGCAGCTCCCAACCAAGTGTAAGGCCAGCTCCAGGAAACCAATTGCCTCTTTACCTTCCTTGTGCACTGCACTCAATTGCGTGCATCTGTGTGTTTGTGTACACACACACACACACACACACACACACACACACACACACACACACAAATCTCTACATAATTAAATAACAAAGAAAATTTAGATAAAACATTCACTGATGTAAAATGTCCAGGGAAACAGTTTTTATGCATTCATGCTAGAGGTATACAGTGCATGTGTGTCTACTGCCTGTGGAGGACAAAAAAGAGCATAAAACTCCAGTTCCTCATCTGGAACTGGAGTTACCATGGTTGTGAGCAGGTGCTGGGAATCAAATCTGGGTCCTCTGCAAGAAAAAACAAGGACTTTCATTGATCCATCTCTCTTGTCCTAGAGAACTTGTTGGTTTTTGTATGTTTGTCTGGATTTTGTTTATTGTAGTTTTTGTGTTTGTTTTTTGGATGTGTGTGTGTGGTTAGTTGGTTGGATTTTGGTTTTTCAAGACAGGGTTTTTCTGTGTAGCCCTGGCTGTCTTGAAACTTGCTCTGTAGACCAGGCTGGCCTTGAACTCAGAGATCTGTCTGCCTCTTCCCCACATCCAAGTATTGGGATTAAAGGTGAGAGGGCAGCCACCACCATCACCACAACCTGGCTGAAAAAGCTTGTCTTTTATCTGCATGCTCAGGTGCATTCTTTAGTTTTCTTAGTTTATTTAGTTTTCTTTAGGTTCTTTCGTTTTCAGGTTAGACTTAACTTTCTGTCTTTAGGGTCCAGTCCCCTGAGGTGCCTGGAGTAAAGCCCTGCCAATGCAAGACATTTTTCAGTTGATTCATGATAAAACTAAACCATCTCTGTTCATCTCCTCCCCACCTCCTCGAGTTATTGCTGATCTCCCTGACACTCACACAGTCATGTGTGGATCTACGGAGGATAACCTCCCTCCAGTATTAACTGAACACAGCTCTTCATGGTCCCCAAATGCCAATAAAAGCAACATCTAACTCACTGAACTACTTTGCTTAGTGTTGCTGCGTTAAACGCTATGATCAGAAGCAACATGGGGAGGCATAATTTCATTTCATTTGGCAGCTCACAGTCCATTATGAAGGAAAAGAAGGCAGAAACTCAAACAAGGCGGGGACCAAGAGGCAGGAACTGAAGCAGAGACCATGGAGGAGGGCTGCTTATGGTCTTGCTCCTCACAATGTGCTCAGCTTGCTTTTTTTTTTTGAGACTTATTTATTTTAGCGCATTTATTTATTTATTTATTTATTTACTTACTTACTTATTGCTTCTCTGCATAAGATGTACATGCTATGTCCAAAGCAGCCATGAGAGGTCTCCAGATCCCCTGAAACTGGAAAAACAAATGTTTGTGAGCCACCATTTCAGGTTAGATTGTGTGGATTCTGGGAGTTGAAACCTGGTCCTTTAGAGGAGCAGCCAGTGTTAACCACTGAGCCATCTCTCCATCTCCTCAGATAGCATTTTTTTATACAAGCCAGGCCCACTAATCACAGTGGCTGGGCCTTCCCACACATCAACCATTAATCAGTAGAATGTCTCACAGACTTGCCTACAGGACATCTGATAAAGGCATTTTCTTAATTCAAGTTCTTGATTCTTAGATGACTCTAACACATGTTAAGCTGTCAAAACCACTAACCAGCATACCCCCTATCGAATAGGTAAGAGAATCCGTCTTGTTTTACAGGTGAGCAAGCTGGAACCCATACAGGGTGTTGCAACTCACCACAGACTAAATATCGATGGATGTCAGAATCCCAGAATGTGTGTCTGTTGTACAGCTGATGTCTTCTATCTGTCCAGTTGTCTGTCCGGTCTATCTGGCCACCCTTTCTAAGGTGCAAATCACAAGTTTCTTTCAGGCTACAAGGACTCTCTCTGATCACTGATTTGTATATCCAGACTGAATCTGTCTTTGTCAAACAAGTTAAAACCTTTGACTGTTCCCTGTGCCTGAGGATGTATAAACTCTGTAAGCTGAGTCAGATCCACCTAGTGGGAAACTAAATAGCTCTCACTGGCGCCTATTTGGACGTGGGGCTCGGGCACAGGAATGCAAAGACAGGCCCACCCCAATGCCCCTTCTCAGGTGCCCTACCCAGCTGTTTTCTTCCTTCTAACTCTGGAGCATTGCTCCCCAGTCCCTTACTTTTCTAATCTTCCTTCCCTAGTGAACACAGTCAACATAGATTTTCACACTCAGACACATGACTCCCAGCCCTGATGTGAGCTAAGATCAGTTAAGTAGAATGTTGAAGAATATTCATGAGGCCTGGCAAGATGGCTTTAGTGGGCAAAGGAGCTTATTACTAAGCTTAATTGATCCTGTGGACAAATGTACAGGAAGGAAAGAACGGACTCTAGCAAGTTGTCCTCTGACCATGCACACCACCCATGTATACAAATACATAAGCAAAATGTTAAAAAAAAAAAAAGACATAACCGTGGGCAGTTTCCAGGTCCCAAGGTTCTGGTCCAATCCCCACATGCTGGGAATGTTTAAATCATCTGGGTAATTCTAGTATGGCTTCAAGGATGAAAATCAACTTCACAATCTGAATGAAAAATTAAATAGTATAGGGGGCCTAATGACTCCTAAAGCATTGGGAAGGTTTTTATTGTAGCTATAAGGAAGAAAGAAGACAGAGGAAAGAGGACAGAGTGAACTTGCCGACAGACTAAACCATGTGAGGAGAGAGAGAGAGAGAGAGAGAGAGAGAGAGAGAGAGAGAGAGAGAGAGAGAGAGAGAGAGAATCACTGACCAAGAGAGGTGGCCAGGGCCAAGATAACAGCATAAACCAAATGGCTGAGTTATACAGGAATCAGGCTTGGGGAAGGGATTCTAAGGTCTAGCTTCCAGGAAAGAGAAGTTTAGGGTAGGGGATGAGAAGTGCTAGGAGGAACCATAGGTACTGAGAGATGCTGGGAGAGCTGGGAGGAGCCATAGGTACTGAGGGATGCTAGGAGAGCTGGGAGGAGCCATAAGTACTGAGGGATGCTGGGAGAGCTGGGAGGAGCCACAGGCACTGCACAACACTCCTCCCTGGTCTCCTAGAGACCCTAAGTCTGTTCTTGGATGGTGTGCTCATGTCTTCCCCCTGAGCAGGGGGGGCTGGACTCTGGAAGGTAGATTCTGCTGTCAAGGGAGGCAGCAGGGCTAGTGACAAGCTTTCTTCTGCCCTATAAAGCAGACGTTTCTGTACCTGTATCTGTCTGCCACTGATTCTTTCTTTAAGCAAAAACCCTTCTGGGTTTTATACTGGAATCCCAGAACTACGGTCCCAGCCACCTTGTACAGTGCCTAGGTCTTGGCACTGGTCCTGAACTGGGATTTTATTGTGAAAAGGAGGCAAGAATCTTCCCTGGGGTGGCAGACATCTGCAGAAAGATTTAACTACCCCCGTCTACCATCAGAGAATATTCAGAAGCCACAGCTGGGCAGCAGGGTCCTGAGAGGACAAACACCTCTGTACACAGTGGACACGTGGTTCTGGCTGTGTAGTGTCTGACCTAGTCTGGGCCCCTCTGGAGATCTGGGAGTCACCCAGATCTCACAAATAAACTCCCATACTACTTCCATTAGCCAAAAAGGATGCTGCTTCCTTGGAACAGAGAGCCCGTTGGCTGTGAAGTCAGAGGAAGCAGCAAAATAACAAAGCAAAACAAAACACTTGTCCTTCATGGGACCAGCCAGTCTGAAGAGCATGCTCAAATCTAGGGAGGGTTCTGGGTGTTCTTCAAGTCATCTCCTGGCCTGTAGGCTTGTCAGTCTTCAGTAGCCAGAGAGGCAGCAATGTGCCTGAGGTTGGATCTCCTGGAATGGAGCCCCTTGGGCCTGGCCCCAGGCCAAAGCATCACTACCAAGGGCGGGGACTCCGCATAGGGTGGAGGTGCACTATGACCTTGAAGCTGACTGCCCTGAGGCCGAGCAGCAAGCTGGACTTTGCCAGCCTCTTTTGGCTTTTTTCTTGACCTATAAGCTCGCATTTCTCTCTCATAACGAGCTGCTCCCTCCTCCAAGTCTGTTTTCTCAGAAGAGCTAATTTCTTTATCTGATTTACAGCTACTAAGAACTGGCTCTTTAAACTCATCTCTTTTCTCCTCTTTCCTTCTAATCTCTCCCCAGGTATTTTTCCCTGACATTAACTTTTCCTTGGGTTCAAGACCCGTGGAAAGGCCTGTATACTTATTTGGTGCACCATGTTTCCTCTTTGCTCCTGCTCTCTCTCTCCGCTTTACTTCTGATAGACTGTCTTGAATTTTGTCCAGAATTCTCCACCCTGCCTTAACCACTTGTTGACATGTGAAAAGAAATAAAAGGACTTTTAACACTAGAGAAAGTTCAAGACCAGACATACCTTGTAAAGCTGTAACGCGCGTCCCATTCCCACAGTTCTGGTTCTGCTCCGTTCCCCAGCTGAAGAGTTCTGAATCCATGCCGGATCCTTCTCAACAGTCTGTTTTGCGGGAACACTTCATTACGACAGTTCCCCAGCTGAAGAGTTCTGAATCCACACCGGATCCTTCTCAACAGTCTGTTTTGTGGGAACACTTCATTAACTGCTCCTTCCCCGTGATGCAGTAGCTCGCGGGTTTCGGTGCCATTTATTGCGAGCTTTTGTTCCCCCTGGTAAGAACACGCTCAGGGCAACCGGAATCTTCTGCAGCACAAGCTTTATTACTTACCCCATCAGGAGCCAGTGGAGACGAGAGCCAGAGAGAGAGCCAGAGAGAGAGAGAGAGAAATGGCGGAGCCCTCTCCCTTTTATGGAGGACTGTCCTCCGCCTCGGACGTGTCGCTCCCTGATTGGCTGCAGCCCATCGGCCGGAGTTGTCGTCACGGGAAAGGCAGAGCACATGGCGTGGAAAGCTACCCCGGCACATGCGCAGCTTGCTTGTTTACTATTTAGAACACGGGTGTCAGTGCCATCAGCGCTATCTTGTAATGGCGAATGTGAGGACGGCTCCTTACAGTTCTGGGTGTTCTTCAAGCCATCTCCTGGCCTGTAGGCTTGTCAGTCTTCAGTAGCCAGAGAGGCAGCAATGTGCCTGAGGTTGGATCTCCTGGAATGGAGCTCCTTGGGCCTGGCCCCAGGCCACAGCATCACAGTACTGGAGTGGCACCTGGATTCCTACAGCAATCCTGCGGCAATTCCTTTGGGAGCTGAATCTTGAGAGCCCTGGTCTTAGCCTTCAATGCAAGCCTAGAGCAGTCCTTGAGTAGGCAGGGCTCTCCTAATGAAAAGAGACTGAAGCCTCCCAACATAAAAAATTTCATTTTTCAATGAGAAAACTGAAGCTGGATAGCCAAGTGGTTTTTCAAAAGCCATTGATTTGTGAGGATGGGAGTGGAGACCATAGGATACTAGAGGACAGGAGCATTGTTCTGAGAAGAGGGAGCCCACAGCAATTACTCTAGATTGCACCCCACTAGAAAAGCACAGAGTTCATTGTGTAGATAGGGCAGGTTGGAGATGCAAACTCTGTGGGAGTTATCAGTTTGGAAAGCAGGAAGAAACTGTGACTGTCGTGGCAATACCAAGGTTGTTCTAAAGACACACTTGTGCCCTCCCTTCAGCTTTCTGAGGACTGTGAAAATGGACCCCCAAAGAACTGGAATTTTCACCAGGAATTTCAAGTCGACATAGGGAAAGTGCTGGGACCCTGACACTAGCCAGAACAGGACTCTGTCTCTAGTGCTGCCAGACTGCAGGACAAATATGGGGAAGGGTTGTGTGCTGAGAAGAGACAAGGATGGGTCGACCACGGGCTGAATCTTGACCATGACCTCCAAACCTAAACCCATCTGTAGTCAGGAGCAGAGAGAGATGTATCCTGGTGCTCAGTTGCTTTCTCCATTTTATTCAGCCCAGGAATCCAAACCTCAGAAGGGTGCTACCAACACTTAGGGTGAGTTTTTCCTTTTATATGGTGCTACCTAGAAATTCTCCTGCAGATGTGTCCACAGGTTTATAGTCTAGGCAATTCTAGATTCCATCAAGTTGACAATCATTATCCACCGTCACAGAGCCATCAGTGAGTAGGTGGTGATCCTCGTTAGTGGGAGCACTGGACGTGCAGTCAAGGGACCTTGTTCTTGCAATGGCCTTGCTGGTAGTCACGCTTGTGGGGAACAGCCAGATTCTGCTGTCCTTCTTGCTTAGCCCTGGGTTCCAGCACCATATAAAATGGGTTTGGAGGTACATGCCTGTGATGCTAGTACTTGCAAGCAGTTTGTTATTGTTTGTTTTTCAAGACAAGGTTTCTCTGTGTAGCACTGGCTATCCTGGAACTCACTCTGTAGACCAGACTGGCCTGCAAATCAGAGATTCAGCTGCCTCTGCCTCCTGAGTGTTGGGATTAAAGTCCTGCACCATCACTGTCCAGCTCAAGATTATCTTTATATCAGGCCAGCCTGGGATGCATAAGACTCTGTTTCAAAGACAACAAACAAACACAAAGCCCCAGCGTCTCCCAGAACAGTAGTTAGTTTAAGATGACTGTACCATTCATCAGTGTCTTCTTCACTTCCTGCGGCTATTTTAAAAAAAAGAAAAATAATGTCAACAGTTAGAATGACTCACATGGTAATGTATCATCTTAGCATTCTAGACGCTAAGGGCCGAGAGCAATGTGCTGAAGGGGTTGATTCCATGTGAGGCCATGTACTGGCTGGTTTTGTGTTGTCAACTTGGCTAGGGTTATCACAGAGAAAGGAGATTCACTTGGGAAAGTGCCTCCATGAGATCCAGCTGTGTGGCATTTTCTCAGTTGAGGATCAAGTTGAGAGGATCCACTGTGGGTGGTGCCATCCCTGGGCTGGTGGTCTTGGGTTCTATAAGAAAGGAAGCTGAGCAAGCCATGGAAGCAAGCCAGTAAGTACCACCCCTCCATGGCCTCTGCATCAACTCCTGCTTCCTGACCTGCTTGAGTTCCAGTCCTAACTTCCTTGGTGATGAACAGCAATGTGGAAGTGTAAGCTGAATAAACCCTGAACTCCCCAACTTGCTTCTTGGTCATGATGTTTTGGGCAGGAATAGAAACCCTATCTAAGACAAGCCTGGAGGCCAAACTGCCTAAGCCTTTCTTTGGCTTGTGTTTAGCCATCTTCCTGTGTCTTCCTTCTTCTATCCCTATTTGCTTCTGTGTCCAAATTGCCTTTCCTATGAAACAAATGGAGCAGGCTGAAGTGATGACACGGTGGACGGAATGCTTGGTGTGGGAGCTTAAGGTCAGTGATTCTTTTCCCAGGACCAGCATAAGAAGCCAGGAGTGGCCCTGTAAGCCCAGCACTGTGGTGGGTGGAGACAGGAGGATCACTGAGAGCATGGGCCACCTGCCTAGCACCAACTTCAGTGAGATAACCCCCGCCTCATTCATTAAAAACTAATTTTTAGAAGTCCTTGATTGAAATGGCTTTTAAACCAAACTGAAAATGAAAAAGAAGAAAGGCAAATTTTTCTTCTCAGAAAGGCACGGATACTATTAGGACAGACACACTGTGCTCACTTCAGCCAAGATCTTATTTCTAAATAAGGCCACACACTGAGGCACTGGGGCCAACTTCTTCATAGCTCTTCTCTGGGGAATACAGGATGTTAAATGATTTCCGGGTATAAGCACAGAGTGCATGCAGGGAGTCCAGGATTACAGTGACAAGCCTAGGTTCTAAGTTTCAGCTCTGTACTGTTTGAACAAGCTGCTGACAAGGGGAACCGGGACCTGCACTCACTGGTTGTTGGTTACTGTCTTCTGAGTTGAAGGTTTCCTAGAGTTTGTGTAGGAGACACAGGTGGCAGGTATATATCCATCTATCTATCTATCTATCTATCTATCTATCTATCTATCTATCTATCTATCTATCTATCCATCCATCCATCCATCCATCCATCCATCCATCCATCCATCCATCTATCTATCTATCTATCTATCTATCTATCTATCTATCTATCTATCTATAGTGAGACAGGGTCTATATAACCCAGTCTGGCCACTATGCCTTATAGATACAGTGCTGAGGGTAGTGGTCAGGGACTCAGGTATGCTTAGCATTCACTCCATTTAACTACATCCTGACTCCCTTTCAATAATTGATTTTATTTCTTTCTGAGACAGGTTCTCTCTATAGAACATTGACTAGCCTGGAACTCACAGAAATCTGCCTGTCTCTGCTTCTCAAGTGCTGGGATTAAAAGCACATGTCATGATACGTGGCCCAAGAATTGAATTTAAAATATGTGAATGTTTCTATTATTATCAATAATTATCAAATGAACCGGGCACTGGTGGCGCATGCCTTTAATAACAGCACTTGGGAGGCAGAGGCAGCCATATTTGTGAGGTCAAAGCCAGCCTGGACTTCACAGTGAGCTCCAGGACAGCCAGGGCTACATAGAGAAGTCTGTCTTGGAAAGAGAAACCTGTCTCGGAAAGAAAAAAAAAGTATCAAATGAGCATCCTTTCCCTACCTCTGAGTTTTCAAGGCCATTTAAAAATTTGTTTTATTACTATTTGTGTGTTTGTTTGTCTGTTTTCATTTTTCATGCATGTGCACATGTGTGTATGCATGTACTATGGTACATTGAAGTAAGAGGACAACTTTCAGGAGTAGGTTCCCTCCTTCTACCATGTGAGTTCTGAGATGGAACTCGGGTGTCAGGTCTGTGCAGCAAGTATCTTTATCTCTGGGAAGTCTCACAGGCTCTACAGGGCCATTTATTTTCTTAAGGCAAAACATAGAAACATTAAGCAGGGAGAGGAGACCCAGCCTCAGAGTTCTGGTGTGACAACCATGAGAAGCAGCAGTACATGTCATCCAAGCTCAATCAGTGAATGATCCCAGCCCAGAACCATTCTCTACCTCACATAACAGGTCCCAGATAACAGCTCAGTAAGCCCCATTACATACCCAGTAGCTTTTCTATCCCAGTGTTTCAAACTCCTTCCACAATCCTTCCCAAAACTTGGGGCCAGTTCTTAACAATACCCTACTCTGATACCAATTTCAGTTTCTATCTTAGTTACTTTTCTGTTAGTGTGATAAAACACTGACCAAAACCAATGTGAGGACAGAGTGTTTATTTCAGCTTACAGTTTATGGGCCATCTGGAAGGGAAGTCAGGCCACCAACCCAAGGCGGGAACCTGGGGTTTGTGAACTGCTTCCTGGCTTGCTCCCCCTGGGTCGCTCAGTTTTCTTTTTATATCCCCCAGCATCACATCAATTGAAATCAAGCACATGCTCGATGGTCTTTCTTATAGGCAGTCTGATAGAGGCATTTTTTTTTTCAGTTGAAGTTCCCTCTTCTCAAGAAGACTCTAGCTTGTGTCAAGTAGACGAATAACAAACAGCAGGCAGGGATTCTGTCACACATCTTGCAATAATAATAAATGTATAAAAATGTATTTTTAATAGAGCCATCAAGTAGTAGGGACTTAGTGAGCTGTCCTGTGGGAGCTTGGAAGGGAATACTGAGAGCAATGCAGACAATGGAGGCCTGGCTTGTGGGGTTTCAGAGAGATATTTGAGAATCCCTTGAAGATTCTATCAGAGTAGTTTGTATAATATATTTCATTCATGAATCTGTGGGTCTTGTCAATTGGAGTTGAAAAATCTGGTGTGATTAATAAGAAACCAGTACCACTAAACTGAAACTTTTGCTTTACTGGGAAAATAGAGAACTGAACAAAAGTAGCTGGAACTGAGAAATTAGTGGTGATTAAGAAGAGACCATCATCGTTGAGGTGAGGTTTGGGAGTGTTTCCTTAGAGTAAGCACACTAAAGCTGTTGTTCAGAGGGATCCAAGCCCTTAGGTCATGCTGCTAGCCAAACTCAGTAATGATTCAGAGTCTCTCACATCTAACTGGATTTGAAGAAACAGTGTGGTCATGGAAACAGCTGAAGCTTGGCACTCTGAGAGGCCAGCAGAGGTCATCTGTGAAAGTGAAGCCTCAGCTATGGGGGGAACACAAAGACTGAAGGAGCCATGGAGGGAGTCTGAGGCTTGGCTCCATATGTCAGGGTCAGGGTCCCTGAAGAGAGACCAGAAGGCTATGTGAAGTTGCAGCTTTTGGAGGCCCCAGCAGATGGATATGTAAGGAAGGTGAGGCCACTGCCCGTAAGAGCAGAGGCTGTAGAGTGGAGCTGGCCTGAGCCTATAAGTTGAGTTGAATTGTGTGTGTTAGAAATGTCAGAACCCAAGAAGTGGAGTTGCATAGGATCTCTTGAGCCCAGAAGATCATGAGTTATTTGCATGGTTGGAGTTTAGCTTTGCTTTGATCAGACTGTGGCTACACACTGGGTCTTCACTCATGAAATGACAAAATATTATTATTTTTTTTTGTTTCATAGGAGTCTACAGTTTAAAGACATTGAACTTTTAAAAAATGCTGTATTTTTAAAAAGACTTTGGACTAAAAGTCTTGGAAAAGTTAAAGATGGTGGGACTTTTAAAGTTAGTCATGTTGTAATATTGACATTAATATATGAAATATTGAGGATAAAGAAGGAAGGAAGAGTTCTGGCTTAATGGTAGTGTGTTGGTGTATCAAGTTGACAGGGGCCAAATTTTCTGATTGACATAAGATAGAGTTATCTGGGAAGCCGCACCTCAGTTGACATGATGCCCACATCAGATTAACTGTGGCAAGTCTGTGGGGCATTTTCTTGATTGGTGATTGATTGGAAGGCCCCACAGTCCCATCCCTAGACAGAGGGCCCTGGGGTGTATAAGAAGGCAAACTACCACCAAAGGGAGAATGTCAGTAACATCATTCCTCCATGGACTCCACTTCAGTTCTTCCCCCAAGTTCCTGCCTTGAGTTCTTGCCCTGACTGCCCTTCAAGATGGAGAATAAACTGTAGACTGGATGAACCCTTTCCTCCCTAAGTTGTTTTTGTTCCATGTTTTATCACAGCAATGGAAATGTAACTCAGACATTGTCTTCTTAGGTCATGACATCTTTCCATCATTTGACACTCCAATTGAAGACCACTTCCTTCTCCTCCCCACAAAGGACTCTCCTATGCTGACAACATCCATAACCATCTTCACAGATACTTTCCTTTGACAAGTCTTCCTTTTAGAAAGGAAGTGTTCTGAAGCTTCATATCAAGATAATGGCCCAAGCTGCTATGACCATTTTTCAAAAATGGAAACTAATTGAAAACCTGCCATGGATAAATAGGACCTAGATCCATCGTGGAACTCTTAATTCAGCATTGGGGAGGATGGGCTTCCAAACTGCAGCCATGCAGATACCCCAAGAGACATATGACTCATCAGTAGCCAAGTGCATCCACTGCATTAGGCCAGCCATGACAGCTAGTTAGCATCTAGTTAGCATCTGGATACTTGGTGGAGCCATGCTTTGTTCCCTAGTCTGTTTCCTCAATGGAAGACAGAAACAAAAATATGAGAATGAAGCTGCTAATTTTCTTTTCTTCTGTCTCTCTCTTTTAAAGGAAAAAATCCTTTATGTGTCTGTGTGTCTTGATACATGTATGTATGTGCACCATGTGTGTGCTTGGTGCCTGTGGAGGCCAGAAGAGCACATCTGCTCATCGAAGCTGGAATGGCCAATAGTTGTGAGCTGCCATATGGATGTGGGAACTGAACCTGGTTCCTCTACAAGAGCAGAAAAAAAAATGTCTCCTCACTGCTTAGCCATAGCTCCAGTCCTCTCTACCTGTCTTCAACATTATCTTTCACTTCAAAAGTATACTCTCATCTCAGTCATCTGAATGTTGTCAGCATAGGAGAATCCCTCGTAGGGACAAAAAGGAAGTGTTCCTCACTGTGAGCACTCTGGAGTTTCGAATGGGGAACCAGGGCCATGACCACTTGTGGGAAGAAGACAGTGCCATAGTTACTTTGCTATTGCCATGGTAATACACTGACCAGATGAGTAAATGTGCATTTACAGTTAAAATAAATGTCTAAGAACAGGGGGAGATGGCTGAAGAGGTGGATGGAGATACGGCTTGAGAGATGGCTGGAGAGGTGGCTGGCTTGATCAGTGCTCAAAGGCAGCTGTCAACATTCTTTCATCTAAGGCAGTGGTGCTCAAACTGTGGGTCATGACCCCCAATCAGATATCCTGCCTATCAGATACTTGCATCAAGATTCATAACATAAGCCAGGCATGGTGGCGCATGCCTTTAATCCCAGCACTTAGGAGGCAGAGGCAGTCTGATTTCTGAGTGCCAGGCCAGCCTGGTCTACAAAGTTAGTTCCAGGACAGCCAGGGCTATACAAAGAAACCCTGTCTCGAAACAAACAAACAAACAAACAAACAAACAAACAAACTCATAACATTGCAAAATAACAGTTATGAAGCAGCAACAAAATAATTTGATGGTGGTTGGGGGGGGGTCACTGAAAATGTGAGGAGCTGCATCAAAGGGTCTCAGCATTGAGAACCTCTGCTCTAAGATGAAGTTCCTGCTTCTGTATAACACTATTTACACCACGGGTTTACTGCCTGCAGATGCATAATCAAATCATGGACTTAGAGTCATAATCACGAGGATGTAAAGTGGCTTAGAGTAAGCAAAGGCCCTTGGTGAGCACCATGCTCAGCTCTCAGTAGCTGAGTGACAGTAGCCTGGGGAACAGGCCATTTGCTAGAGGAACCAGGGCCTGTCTGCCACAGCAGCCCAAGGGAAAGCAAGCTGTTGTCATTACATACACTTTGCATGGATGATTTCTCTCACTTCAAAGGACTCTTGATCCATTCTACAGAAAAGGAAATTGAAATCCAGGCACTGATTGTCTTTTGGTGGTATCAGGAAATGAACGCATGGCCTCAGGTGCACTCTGCAAGTACACTACCCCTGAGCTATACCCTTGTGCTCATTTTTATTTATCTTGAGATAAATAAGACAAATAAGGCTCACTATGTTGCCTAGACATGCCTTGAAATTACAATCCTCCTGCATCAGAATCCCGTGTAGTTGGCATAACAAGCGTACCCTAGACTGGGGAAATGCCAAAATGTGAAGTGTGTGGCTCCAGAGCACAGGGATATGTGGTGGGCAAGGATTCCTAGGATCTTTAGTTAATTTTAGATTTTATCCTTTCGCTGGGGCCTCCTACTCTGCAGAGATGAAAGCAGACAGGCCCCAGAATTTGTGCAGTGTCTCATCAATATCAACAGAATCTCCAGGCTTCATCTTTTTGATTTTGCTTGAGATAGTTACACTCTGCAGCCAGGCTAGGCTGGTGTGGGACTTCCTCATGTAGCCTAGGCTGGCGTTCAACTTGTGACAATGTTTCTGCTTCAGGTTCCCAAGTTTTGAGTCTGCAGGTGCAAGTCACTGGGCCTGGCAGCCATGTCACTGCTGGCGGTTAAAGGGCCTTAGGTACCTTTCTATCACTGTGCTAAATACCATGACCAAGACAACTAATAGAGGGTTGGAAGCTATGCTGGTAGAGTGAAGGGATGGCAACAGGACACTGAGACAGCTGCTGGAAGATTGCATCTTGATTTTGCAAGTAAGAGGCAGAGAAGAAACACTGGGAATGGCAGGAGACTTCTGAAGCTTTAAGACCAACCCCATAAACACACTTCATCCAACAAATCCACACCTCCTAATCCTTCCCAAGCAGTTACATCAATTGGAGCCCCAGAATTTAAATATATGAGACTATAGGAGCCATTTTCATTCAATCCACCATACTAGGATTGACTGCAGATATATCTTCAAATAGAGGTGATTCCTGAAGTCCCTTTCTCATCAGGACTTGTTCATTGAGGTATTTGTGCCTAGGCTTCCTGGCTACTGAATAGTTAGAAAATCACACTGGTTTGCCTAACAACAAATCCCCAACATACTTCATTTCTCAAGAGGGATCCAGGGACATTAACAAAAACTGAGTCCAAGACTATATTATTTGCTCTTTAAAATTAGGTTTAGCCAGAACAAACTGTGTAACCTGCAGTGAATAATCTTGTTGCCCCCAGACCACTTAGCCATTGGGTCAGTAATTCCTGAGAACAGAACTCTCCTTACAATGGCTGTATAGCTCCCAGGATCCAGACACCAGTGAGACAGTCCCTTCCCCCAGGGATTTCACAGTCTGGTGGAGACAGACAAGGGACCAAGGAAACATAAGGAAGCAAGCAATGAAAGATTCTATAGTAGGTTGGGTGAGCTTCAGAGGGCATGGACCATGGTGAGGATGAAGGAGCAAAGGCCAGGGAGGCTGAAAGAGCCAGCAAGATTCAATAGGGAAGATGCTTGTGCCAAATAGAGAGCACAGATTATAGTTCTTTAGTCCTTGGATAAGGTATGGAAGATTGAGGGAGTCAATGGGCATCCGCAGAACTTCAGGACACTCTCTAGGAGATTCCTGGGATCCAGGCTCAGTCTCCATCCAGGTCACTTTTGCTGGTTACTGCCCTGCTCCCTCCATCACCTATCCTACAGATAACAGTTTGTACTTTAGAATGTGTCACCTCAGCTCAAAGAGGCAGATAGGGACATTCTATAGCTCTGTTGCCTTGGATGAACACAGTGCCTCACCGTGTTCTGGAGTTTTGTGAACAAATGTGTAAGTCAGTGAAAGAATGAGCAAGTGAGTCAGAGAATGGAAGGTGCAGTAAGCCATGCACAGACGCTTGTGTTATTGTCCTGATGGTTTTAGGGAGATGAGATCACACATGGTCCTGGTTAGGACACCATGACTAAAAGCAATTTGGGGAGGAAAGAGTTTGTTTGGCACATGTAGTTAGTTCATCATCAGAGGAATTCAAGACAGGAACGCAAAAACCGATCTGAACCCTGGAGGCAGGGCCTGATGCAGCAGCCATGAAAGACTGCTGCTTTCTTGCTTGCTTCTCATGGCTTGCTCAGCCTGCTTTCTTATAGATCCCAAGACCATCAGCTTGTGGGAAAGCTACCACTTACAATGGGATGGGCCCTTCTCTATCAATCATTAATTAAGAAACTGCCTTACAGATGGAGGCATTTTCTCAATGGAGGTTACCCCATGCCCAAGGATGACTCTACCCTGTGTCAAGTTGACATAAGCTCACCAGCATACACATGACCTTAGGGAGCAGAGAATTAGTTCCAATTGCTGAGAAGAGGAGGAAAAAATTGGGTGTTGGTGGTGGTGTTAGTGTTGTTGATAGTAGAGGTAGTCAGGACAACATGCTCTTGAGAACAGCATGTCACCTCTGTTCTGAGCTTCTTCTGTATCAGATGAGGGACTGTGCTTTTCTTGAAACCCTGAAACGGGGTCTGATCATAAGGTCAGTGAGGAAAACCAGCATCCAACTTGTGCTCTTGACCTCTGGGCTCTCCCAGCCAATACATGATCGAGTGGAGTATGGAACAGGTGTCCAGGGAACCCTCAACTGGAAGCCTGCTTGAGATATATAGGGTGAAGGTATCAGAGGCCCAGGGAACAGTCTGGATTTTATTCTATCTCCTCTCATTCCATCTGCCTTAGGTGTCTTTATTAATCCTGGGGACTGAGTGGAGAGTTTTCCCCCCAAAGAGTGGAGACCATCCTGAGAGCATGATGCTCCAACAGTGAGCTAGCCTGGAGACCATCCTGAGAGCATGATGCTCCAACAGTGAGCTAGCCTGGGGAAACACATTGTGTCCTTTTTTTTTTTTTTTTTTTTTTTTTTTTTTTTTTTTTTGAGACAGGGTTTTGCTGTATAGTCCTGGCTGTCCTACAACTCACTTTGTAGACCAGGCTGGCCTTGAACTCAGAAATCAGCATGCCTCTGCCTCCCCAGTAGTAGGATTAAAGGTGTGTGCCACCACTGCCCAGCTTAATACATTTACCCAGCGAGCTAGCCTGGGGAAACACATTGGGAACAAGCAGGCTGCCTGTGACTGCTTCCCTGCCAGACAACATCTGTGAGTAAAGGATGCTGAGAATTCTGATGTCACCTCTGTAATGGTCTGTTAGGACATCCCCTGCTCTCAGGTGCCTGTGGGAATCTCTGGGGCATGTTTTCAAATCTTAAAAGATTCTATGCACACACACTGTTGAAGCTGAATCGCCTGGGAATTCGCAGACTGAGACATCTTTGTTCCTGTTAAATGACTCATGGGTGTCCTTTAAAAGAGAAAGAAACAGACATGTTTTGATGGGGAAAACACATGAAGAATGCAGCTGTTATTTTCTCAAACAGCCATCAGCCCATCTAACTTAAGCCAATGAGGGGAAACACACCCAAAGCTCCCAGTTGATCTTCCCATTAGCATCTTGTGTCATGGTCCTGGGCCCAGAGTGAGGGTGGGTGGTAAAGAGCCTGGCCCTGGTGGGAAAGGGAAAGAGCTTTCCCAGGGCTATTTAGAAAAGATGCTGTGTCTACAGTCTGCTGTGTTTCTAGGCAAATCACTTTCTGTACCAGTATAATAGATAATCCTGAGTCCCCTTGTGAAACATTTACTATATGTACAACACAGTTCTGTGTGTTGTACAACCAAGTTTCCTAGCCTCCCAAAGGAAGAACCAGGGCTCAGAAAGGGTTAGAGACTTGACAGGGTCACATAGAGGATGTCTCTGTGGGGACAACCAGGCAGCAAGATGCAGTGTCTATCTAGAGTAGCAGGTCTCAACTTGTGGGTCAGGTCATTACCCATTTGGCAAACCTCTATCTCCAAAAATATTTACACTACAATTTGGAACAGTAGAAAAAATTAGTTATGAAATAGCAACACATATAGTTGGGGTCACCACCATATAAGGAACTGTATTTACGGGATGAACTATATTTAAGGATGGCAGCCTTAGGAAGGTTGAGAGCCACTGCTCTAACTGTACCTGATGGATAAAAATTTACTTAGATTTTATTTATTTTTTTGTGGATGGGTGTCTTGCTTGCATGTATGGCTTTGCTCCACTCAAGTGTCTGCTGACTGCTGGGGTCAGAAGAAGGCATAGGATCCCCTGGACCTGGAGTTACAGATGGTTGTGAGGGGCCATGCAGGTGCTAGGAATTGAACCCAGGTCCATTGAAAGAACAGCTAATGTTCCTGACTACTGTGCCTTCTTTCCAGCCCTTCACTTAACCTTTCTAATGTAGGAGGTGGATGATACTGTTATTGGAGGAGACAATCAGTAAACATGAGCTGATCTGGATAGTGGTATGTCCTAAACATCTGCCTCCAGGTCTATGTACAACACACTTCTGTGTTGTTGTACCACCAAGTTTCCTAGCCTCCCAAAGGAAGAACCAGGGCTCAGAAAGAGTTAGAGACTTGCCAGGATCACATAGAGGATGTCTCTGTGGGGACAACCAGGCAGCAAGATGCAGTGTCTTCACTCATGCTTGGAGCCCTCTGTGTGCAGTGGTTGGGTGGAGAAGCAGAGGAAACAGCTAAGGTTTCTATGGGCCTCCAGCACATCCTGATTCGTTGTTATGAGAACTGCCTGAATGTACAGTGATGGTAAATGTGTCCCTCCTATACACACAGGCAACAGGAACACATCAGCTGTAAACCACAGTACTTCATGCCAAGCACAGACTAATGGCTGTCAACCTTGGTTTCATCACCTTATCCTGGATTTCCATGGGTTTTCTAGGAAATGCTGCTGGTTTGTATCAACCTCTTTGAATGGGGGAAATCCCATGTTGACAAAGGGGAAGCCACAACAAATTACAGTGAAGGAGCAGGAAGCAGTTCTCTGATATCTGGCCCCAAGTGTAAGTTATCCAGGGCAGCCCTGGTCCTGAAACTCTCTCCTTGATTCCTTAACAGGAAGGAAATGATATCCACATGGAGAAGGGGTTTCTTATAAATTACTTGCTCTGGGTGGGCATTCTTGACCACTTTACCTCCTCTCCTTGTTGGGAGTGTATTGCCCACGCTTTTGTTCCCCCTGGTAAGAACATGCTCAAGGCAACCGGAATCTTCTGCGGCACAAGCTTTATTGCTTACCCCTTCAGGAGCCAGTGGAGAAGAGAGCGCCAGAGAGAGAGAGAGAGAGATAGAGAGATCCCCCGAATGGCGGAAACCCGTCCCTTTTATGGAGGACTGTCCTCCGCCTCGGACGTGTCGCTCCCTGATTGGCTGCAGCCCATTGGCCGGAGTTGTCGTCATGAAGAAACATGTGTAACATCCATTTGCCAGACCTGTAGAGGTCGAATATCACGTGGGTTAATTCCCACATGAGGAACTGGCAAAAACTCACAGCAGCTTTGACATTGAGTAACAATATCACGGGCTTCTTTTCTCGTCAAGGAGAAACGACTGCGTAATGTTTCAGCCGTCACATGAAAATTGTTATGAAAATTTCTTGCAGCCTCTACTGGGGATGATAGGGCAGCAGCCACCACTTTAGTGGCTTTATCTGCTAAATCATTTCCCAGAGCCATGGGGCCAGGTAGGCCTGAATGGGCTCTAACATGAGTAATATAAACAGGAAATCTTCTAGATAGCAAAACTAATTGTATCTGCTGAAAAATATTGGCAACTTTACTGGAAGGCTTAATCACTCCAGCCACTGCTAAAAGATTTACTGCATTAACCACGTAACAGGAGTCTGACACAATATTAAGGGGTTCTAAAAAGGTTTTTAAAACTTCTAAAACCACTAAACACTCTACCACTTGAGGTGAATTTTCATTATATTGTTTGGATACTACTTTACCATTAGCCACATAGGCACCTATGCCAGTTTTTGATGCATCAGTATATACCACAATCCCATTTTTAAGTGGGTTTCTTACTGTTATTTGTGGAAACACAAAAGATTGATTTTGGGCAAACTGTAAAATTGGATGTTTTGGATAATGGTTATCTATTTGTCCTGAAAAGGAGGTAACTAAAACTGCCCAATCATTAGATGTGGCTGCCAAGGTTTGAACCTGTGCAGCGGTATAAGGTACTTAATTGTCCAGTGGCTTCACCTGTTCGGGAGAGCGCCTTCCAGGCCTTAATAGCCGTGGAGGAAATTTGGGCATAAGATCCCCAGTGATAATTTGTTTGATCAGCGGTATAAGCTCCCTGACCCGTTAACAGGTCAAAGGTCCAATCTCTCTGCTCTGGAGTCAAAGCTGCAGCATTTGCTCGGGCCTGCGTTTGTGCAGCCTCTTGCCATAGTGCTCTCCATTCCATATATTTGCCCGCACTGGGGAGAGCGGCTTTTGCAATCATTTGCCAGTCGGCAGGAGTTAATGCCTTGCCAGCAAGCCTGTCTAACTGCACCAAGGTAAAACTAGCATTGGCTCCATATTTATGGACTGATTCGGCAAGCTCTTTAATCTGTGTATAATCTACCGGAGCATGAACACGCCCACCCTCGGCTCCTTCAAAGACCGGAAATGCCTGTTGTATCTTCCTTTGTGCCTCTCTTGAAATGAACGAGTCCGTGCACTGCCTCTCTGCACAGGGCTGATGCACTACGCAGGTCGGGGGCTCCGCATAGGGCGGAGGTGCACTATGACCTTGAAGCTGACTGCCCGGAGGTCGAGCAGCAAGCTGGCCTTTGCCAGCAGCTTTTGGCTTCTTTCTTGACCTATAAGCTTGCATTTCTCTCTCATAACGAGCTGCTTCCTCCTCCAAGTCTGTTTCCTCAGAAGGGCTAATTTCTTCATCTGATTCACAGCTACTAAGAACTGGCTCTTTAAACTCGTCTCTTTTCTCCTCTTTCCTTCTAATCTCTCCCCAGGTATTTTTCCCTGACATTAACTTTTCCTCGGGTTCAAGACCCGTGGAAAGGCCTGTATACTTATTTGGTGCACCATGTTTCCTCTTTTTTCCTGCTCTCTCTCCCCGCTTTACTTCTGATAGACTGTCTTGAATTTTGTCCAGAATTCTTCACCCAACCTTAACCACTTGTTGACATATGAAAAGGAACAAAAAGGCTTTTAACCCTAGAGAAAGTTCAAGACCAGACATACCTTGTAAAACTGTAACGCGTCTTGCTGCAGTTCTGGTTCCGCTCCGTCCCCCAGCTGAAGAGTTCTGAATCCACACCGGATCCTTCTCAACAGTCTGTTTTGCGGGAACACTTCATTACCACAGTTCCCCAGCTGAAGAGTTCTGAATCCACACCGGATCCTTCTCAACAGTCTGTTTTGCGGGAACACTTCATTACCACAGTTCCCCAGCTGAAGAGTTCTGAATCCACGCTGGATCCTTCTCAACAGTCTGTTTTGTGGGAACACTTCATTAACCACTCCTTCCCCGTGATGTAGTAGCTCACGGGTTTCAGCACCATTTATTGCCCGCGCTTTTGTTCCCCCTGGTAAGAACACGCTCAGGGCAACCGGAATCTTCTGCGGCACAAGCTTTATTGCTTACCCCTTCAGGAGCCAGTGGAGAAGAGAGCGTCAGAGAGAGAGAGAGAGAGAGAGAGAGAGAGCGTCAGAGAGAGAGAGAGAGAGAGAGAGAGAGAGATCCCCCGAATGGCGGAAACCCGTCCCTTTTATGGAGGACTGTCCTCCACCTCGGACGTGTCGCTCCCTGATTGGCTGCAGCCCATCGGCCGGAGTTGTCGTCACGGGGAAGGCAGAGCACATGGGGTGGGAAACTACCCCGGCATATGCACAGATGGTTTGATTACACGGGTGCCAGTGCCATCAGCGTCATCTTGTAATGGCGAATGTGAGGGCAGCTCCTTACAGGAGTGTTTCCCTCTCTCCTTACCTTAACTAGGGTAGTCCTATAGAAAGTCCTTAACATCCATTGGGGGGCCACCCAGAGAGACAACAGTAGGCTGCCCTGCATGCCCATGTGTGGTGATGACATCAAAGCCAGAATTCAGAACAATCAGTGCCACACATCCTATTATTATTCTGCCTCTTCATTCCCCCATAACTGAGTGCAACTCCTAGGTCTTGCCTCAGGAAGCCAGGCATGTGGTAGCCTCTCTGTGACTCCCCTGTCAGCACTCCTTAGTGGGCAGGTAGGCATGAAAGCTAATCAACATATGTTTCTGTAATTAAGTCCCTTAGAATAGGACTTTGATCTCTCAGAACAGAAAGAGCCCTGACTAATACAGAGGGATTTTAGACAGTATGTGGAATGCTGAGCAGTGTGAACTGGTAGGAAGAGGAGACTCCTGGGAGGTGTTGGAGCCTAAAGGGACATTCTCATATGTGTTCTGTCACCCACACATCTCCTAGGTGCTCCTATGCTGTGTCCCTGTTCCAAGTGTGGTCCTTTCTAGGAACACCCTCTAATCCTCAGTTGTTAACTGCTGATTATGTATAAGACACTGTGTGAAGTCCTTATCCAAATAAGGTGCTTACAGCAACACAGAGGCAAAACCTCTATTGTTAGAAAAACCAGACTGGTTGACCCAGTTTCAGGAGTTCCAGAAGTCTGAACAGAGATATAAATGTCCCTTTGGGTGACTCTGAGAGCCCAGCTGTGAGGCTGGAAGGTGACAGGAAGGACAGGTCGGATGGTCTGGTGCCTCACCAAGCTCGGGAAAAGACAGGAGAGACCCACTGTACTTTCCACTGGCGTCCTTCAAGCATGCCCTGACCAAGATCTAGATGACTAACATTTTTACTTTCATTTTAGTCGGAGTTGAACCCATGTTACTGAAATTCCCTTTGTCTCTATTCCTGAGGTCCTTAGTGCTCCATCCCCTTTTTTTCCAGGGAACCTATCAGGCCTATGCTTTCTTTAATTGCCTTGGTCTCTATTCCTGAGAACCTTAGTGTTCTGTCCCCTTTTTTTCTGGGGAACCTGTTAGGCTTATGCTTTTCCCTTCGTCTCTATTCCTGAGAACCTTGGTGCTCCCTCCCCCTTTTTCCCAGGGAACCTGTCAGGCCTATGATTTCTTTAGTTCCGAAATTCCCTTCGTCTCTATTCCTGAGAACCTTAGTGCTTCGTCTCTATAACTGAGAAGCTTAATGCTTCGTCTCTATTCCTGAGAAGCTTAATGCTTTGTCTCTATTCCTGAGAACCTTAATGTTTCGTACCCTTTTTCCAGGGAAACATACAGGACTGTGCTTTCTTTAAATACTGTTGCTTATGCTGTTTACTAAGGTTTCCTTACCTCTGTTTACCAAAATTTCTCTACCACTGTTTACTAAGGTTTCCTTACCTCTGTTTACCAAAATTTCCTACAATTGTTTACTAAGGTTTCCTTACTGCTGTTTACTAAAATTTCCTACTGTTGTTTATTAAGGTTTTTCCTATCGCTATTCTTACCAAAATTTCCTTACCTCTGCTTACTAAAATTTTCTTACTTACCTTTGGCAACCGACGCAATGAGTTCCCCATTCCCATACTGGCCACCATTTGTCATTAGTCCTCCGAGCCAGCAGTGACACGAACGACATGGACACCAAGTTGGGTTCACACAGCAACCTCTTTACTTTCTACTACTTCTACTCATGGCAAGGGCTAAAACTACTCACTACTCTACTTCTGCCTTCTACCTAGGACAAGGGCTAAAATAACACCTCCTCACTACTCACACCAACTCACTTCCTTCTAGCCCCACCCCACCTCATCCAATCAGAATTCACACACGCTCCAGGCACAAGCTTAGGTCATTCACAGATAGGCTGACATGTCTGGATCACCAGGAACTGTCCAGCCTGGCAGGCAGCCCACTCATGCAGCCTCACTGTGCATGCTAGGGCAAGGCAGTAAACAAGTGGGTTTCATGGGGCCTGGTCCGCACCTGCTTCCCGCAGCTCATGACAAACATTGAGGATAATGGGCAGGTAGCTTTGTCACATGACCCTTGAGCATCAGGTATGGAGGCATTTCTTACCTGTGGGCTGAATTGGGGCACAGTGTCTAGGCAGAGCTTGAGAACTGAAGGATGAGGTCAAGCCCACTTTGCTCTGCAACAATGAGTGTGCCACTTTGCCTCTCTGAAATTCAGAGGGCGTATTAGTGCCCGCCCCCATTTTGTCTACCTACACATAATCCAGATAAAATCTTGTCACTCATTGCATACCATTTGCATATCTGTTAATAGGGTAGCAATAAAAAGGTACAAAATGTGTAAGCACATTTTTACAAAAACCTGAAAATATAAGTAATAGCAATTTGTGGACTGGAATGTGGGGACCATTCCGTTTTCTGGGATGACTACAAAGACAGATGGAGTTTTGGGTCTAAGTGATGGAAATAACCTTGCAGGTCTAAGTTAGACCCAGGCCTGAGGATAGGGTGAGAGTTTGGACATGCTTTCCCTCCTGCGTGCTGCTGCTGTCCCAAGGCAAAGCTGTCTCTCAGGAAGCATGGCATGTAAAACTTCATCTGTTCCATGAAAAGTCAATTTTCTCTTCCCAGACATTGCCTTCCCTGGGTGATAGATGAGAGGTATTAGCGTGCCCTTGGCAAAGACCTTGCCATGTTTTACTTCTGTCTGGACTGTCCCTGACCCAGACCCTTCTGGGAACCCAAGTCTGGGATCTGCCGAGTCTGTGGAAACTTCCCAAACTCACTTAGACCCCCAGTCTCTCCTGTGGGCTGTGCAGGGACCTCAGTGCCCTTGGCTCTTGTTACCCTCCTATGTGGCTTTTGTTAAATCATCTGTGATCAGAGCAGTTTATACAAAGAACTTTAATAGCAGGAGATGAAAACAAATACCTCCCTTATATGGGCAGAGCCCTGTGTTGGTTCCTTTTTTGCAGAGCAACCCTGGACATCTTCACCTTGTGACTATGACAATGGAGCAAGCTGGTTGCTGAGACCTATTTGAGATCACAATCTATTTTAGTTAGCTCAAGCAGGCAACTGTGAATAGCCTCAGTGGGACTGACTGACCATCCAGCTTCCACAGAGAACACTTTAATGCTCAAGCTAGGAAGAGGGGGGCTGGTGGAGGTGGCCAGGCTGCAAGGCCAGGCCTACTCCTGGCTTTTTCTCTGGGAGATGTAACATTTTGGTATCACTATCCTTCTTCTTGGTAGTTTTCAAGATGGTAAGGAGGACTCTGAAGTGCTATCTCCAAGAGCAGGTAGGCTTCTGGCATGCTCCTCCCATTGGACAAACCAAATACGGATGTCTCTTTTCCCATCTGATTTAGGCAGCTTGATTTTATTCCCTTGCCAAGGAAGGTGCACTGTGTACTGTGCAGCCAGCTTAGTTTGAAACCTAAAAAGACATATTCCTTTAGCGTAGGTTATACCACCTCCATATGGACCCTGATCCTTAGAGTCTGGCTTATATAGAACATTCACAGAATGACAACCAGACAGCAGGGAAGCTCCTGTGCTTGCAGATGGGCGAGCACCACTTTGAAGTGATGTTAGCTCACTGAGCCAGCTGACTCTTGTTTGTAAGGTGTTCGTGGAGAGCCTACCAAACAGATAGTTAAAATGGTGAAGTATGACAGAACACAGGCCACACCTCCTTTCTGTAGTGGTTTGAAATAGAAATATCCCCTATAGCAGTGCTTCTAAACCATCCTGATGCTGTGACCCTTTAATACAGTTCCTCATGTTGTGGGGACCCCCAACCATAAAAGTATTTCACTGCTAATTCATAACTGTAATTGTGCTACTGTAGTGAATCATAATGTAAATATCTTATATGTGACTCGTATTAAAAGGGCATTTGACTCCCCCAAGTGTTCGCCACCGATGGGTTGAGAATCACTGCCCTATAGGCTCAGGGATTTAAACAGCAAATCTCCAGTTGGTGGTGCTGTCAGAGGAAGTTTAGGAGGTATAGCTTTGCTGGATCAAGCATAGAATAGGGGTCGGCTTTCAGAGTTTATAAATGCTCCCCACTTCCACTTCTGCTCTTCTCCTCTTTCTGAATGGAGTTGAAGATGTGATCTTTCAACCTCCTCTTCCTCCATCTGTGCCTGTCACTTCCTGCTGTGCCTTCCTGCCATGAGAGACTCATATCCCACTGTAGCTATGAGCTAAAACAAACCCTGTCTTCCATGAGTTGTTTTTGGTGAGGGGTTTGGTTATAGCAACAGAAAAGCAATGAACCCACTTTCCCTTTCTATCATCCCAAGGGATCTGCTTTCTAAGGAATTGATGGGGAAAACACACAGAACATAGATTTTTGCTTCTATGAGGCTTAGTGTGCCTGCATGGTCTTATGATCTTGGAAATTCCTCCTTCTTACTCTATGGCTAGATATGCAATGATAGGCCTTGGTTTCTCTCTGGAGAAACATAAGCAGCATCTACTCCCTCCTGCTAAGGCCCCAATGACAAACCAACATATGTTTCTACTGAGGATCATCCAGCAGAACCAATGAGTTTACTGAGGTTATATCCTGGTTAGTTTTTTCTCAGCTTGACACAAGCTGTAGTCAAACAGAAAGAACCACAATTGAGAAAATGCCTCCATCAGATTTACTATATGCAAATCTGCAGGGTTATCTTGACTGATAATTGAGAGAGGACGACCCAGCCCACCAGGGATGGTTATCCCGTCCCGCGGGATTCAGTTATTCGTGGGTGCGAGGGGGACCGCGAACCTGGAAGGAAATGGGAGGAAAAGAAAGAGAGGTGGAGACCAAGTAGATTGTACCTATCAAGGTCTCGTTTATTATGTTGAGGTGCCTTCTTTTTAAAGCATACATCACGGGGAATATGGGAGGGGTCGAGGGAGAATTATACAAAGAACAAAGAAGTGGGCATCTGCTGACATGGGGGCTGAGGTCAGGTGCCAAACGGCGGGCACTCTGCATCTTATCTCTGGAACATAGATCCTCCTTGACAGCCTTGGGTGTCAGGCTGGGCTCAGGCATAGCTCATGTCCTTGGATGTCATGGGAACTCAGGAAGAGATAGGGAAGAGGGGACTATTATTCAACTTTACAGCCTTAGGTGTTAGGAAGGGAATAAGGAGGAAGGGGGTGGCAACCAGCTCTTAGCACAAGGCCATTTGATTTGTTAAAGAGATTTGTGAAGGGATCACTTTCTCACGGGATGGTCTCTGACAGATGGTGTTCCCCTAAGCACATGCTCTTGAACAGCATAAGAAAAGAGATTGAGCTATCCATGGGAGCAAGCCAGTAAGTGGCATATTTCCAGGGCTTTTTTTTTTTTTTAGTTCCTGCTTCCAGATCTCTGCTTTTAGCTTCCTCTCCAACTTCCTGTCATGATGGACTACAAGCTGTAAGATGAAATAAACCCTTTCAACCCCAAGTCACTTCCTTTAATGGCAGTCTATCCCACCAATAGAAAACAAACTAAGCAAACTATTTCCTTACAGTGTGGGGGTGAAGAGTTACAAGCAGGTACACGGGTGACCCCTAAGAAGGCACACTGGAAACTCTTCACTCAGCACATCTGATACATCCCATCTAACTACATCCCCTCCTCAGCCATTGTGCTTTAGTAATCCCTAAGCCCCAGACTAAGTACAATTGGGCCGAATTGAAAATGCCTGCAAGGAGAAGCTGAAATCTCACCTAAGGATCCAGGGACTCCTTTTCTGAGGGAAGGTCAGCATTTCACAGGCTGGTTCTGATGATCTCTTGAGAGAATGCATGGTTGATGAGGGAGAATGCGTGATAAAGATGATGTCTGTTTTGGTCAGAGGGCTGTGTTCTACAACAATGTTCACCTGCTAAAGGCCCTCTGGACAGCATTCCAGTACCATGATTCCTGCTATTCAGCTTAGTCCTTGGAATCCAGCCCTCTGGGTTAGGGTCAGAGATCAGCTCCATTAACAGTAGCAGCAACAGGTGTGGGACTGAAGGACCCAGGTCTATCTTCTGAAGGCTCCTTTCTACTTCTCATGCCAACTGTTCTTCATCTTTGAGTCCAGCATTTTGGTAAAAACTGAAGACAGAGTTTTGGACACCAGTGTTTTAGCACCAAAAACTTTTCTCATCCAATAATCCCATCTTTTTTTCTTTCTGAGAACATGTGTTTCAGACATGGAAAACTTACCATTACTCTATACAAGAACTGATCCTTGTAAGCAGATGTTTATCATGAAGGAATAATCATTGGGCTGCTTAGTATAATTATTTTATATATGCTAAACTCTATTCAAAAGATAGCTATGAAATTATAAGATTGAAAGCAATCCCATCTACCAAGTACTTTTGAAAGCATAATAAATTTGAATGGTAGCAAACCCCTTAGACATGAACAGCATAGACCACACTAAAGCATCCATAACAGTAGAGAGCCTAGGGTAACAGGTTTCATGTAAAATAGATCCCTAATGACTAGGGAGTGTTTCCCAGGGGAGTCCTGGTATGTAATGTAGATACAAACTCTATTCTATATTTGTTTGTTTATAATAATAGGATCTCAATATAACTATGGCTGACCTCCAACTTGCTGCAAGGAGGGAAATGGCCTTGAACTTTGACCTTGCCTCCACCCTCCAAGGGCTGTTATAACAAGCCTGTACCATCCCCACACCCACATTGTGCAGTGCTGGGACTTGAAGCCAGGACTGAGTGAGCACTCTACCAACTGAGCTCTAACCCCAGTCAGTCAGACGTGCATTTGTTCGCTGAACAGATCTCCAAAGAGTTAAGAGCCTGGATACCAAGCGCTCCCTCCACCATGAGCTTTACTGTTCTGACCACACATCCTATTACATCCACAGCCTGCTCCACCTCCAGAGACACAGGCTCTGTGGTAAGCAGAGCTATACTAACTGACATGCTATAAAACTCCAAAGAATTAGGAAAAGCCCACAGTCTGCCTTTCTCCTCGCTGCCAAAGAATGTGCTTCACGTTTTATTGCCTAGGAAGATAAAATCGAACACAGAGTCTGATCTGGAGGTTGTTCTGCTAATTTGAAGCCCTCCTACCTTATGTGTGCTTGGATGGCATAGGGCCCCTTCTTAGCCTCTCAAATTTTGGATCACTGGATCAGAGGCTATGACTTTTCACAGGTTAGTGCCAAAGTGGGGAAGGGCTTGCATAACTCAGTCCTTCTACCCTTCTGTCTTCAACACCTCCTGATATTTGCATCCTTCCAGGATGATAGAGTTTGAGAACCAGAGCTCCATGCAATCACTTGCTCTGTGATCTCATCCTCTTCCCTGCATCTCCAAATTCTGTCAGTGCCAAGAAGCAGCCTCACATGTTGCCAGTCTGGAAGGTTCTTCCTGGAGCCAGGGAGATAAATCAATGATCAATGAGAGATGACTCAGCAATTAAGATCTACTGCCCCTTCAGAACATTTGGGTTCAGTTCCCAGCATTCCCAACTGGGGATCACAACCAGGGGATCACACTCTGGCTTCTGGCTTCTATGGGAAAGCACACTCATGAAAGTACCTGCGGGCGAGCCCACACACACACATGCACGCACACACCTAATCAAAAAACATTTTAAAAAAATTAAAGTGCATAGTGGCATAAAATTTAATTCCAGCACTTTGGGAGGCAGAAGGAGGCAGAGTTCTGTGTGTTCGAGGCCAGCCTAGTCTATATAATGAGTTCCAGGATAGGACCTTCTATTGCAGGTCATTGGTATTTCCTGGCATGCTTCAGTTCTAAAAGGGAGAGGACCCAGACTGAAACCCTACATTATGTCCTAAATTAAGCACACTTATTTAGCTTTGTAAGTAGCACAGTGGCAATTATAATAAATGCACTAAAAAGGATTTGTGAGAATAAACTGTGCAGTCATTGTTAGGCACAAAAGTGATGCTTGAACCAGTAACATGGCTCAGTTGGTAACAGTGCCCGCAGGCAAGTCTGACATCTTGAGTTCAATCCCTGGAACCCACAGAGGAAGGAGAAGACTTACTCTTAAAAATGGTCCTCAGATGGGGCTGGAGAGATGGCTCAGTGGTTAAGAGCAGAGACTACTCTTCCAGAGGTCCTGAGATCGCTTCCTAGCAACCACATGGTGGCTCACAACCATCTGTAATTGGATCTGATGCACCCTTCTGGTGTGTCTGAAGACAGCAACAGTGTACACATAAATAATAAATAGATAAAACTTTAAATATAAAAAATTTTTTGAAAAAAGAAAAGAAAACGGTCCCCTGACTTTTGCATGCCTAGTGGGTATGTGTGTGATACAAACAGATTAATAATGATAAAAGTGACAAAATAATAATTTTTAAAGTGTTAAATGAAATAAAAATATTAGAAAAGTGGTCCTTCATGAACATGTTGAGTGTATGGATGAGGAAATGAATGAAAGAATGAGTGAATCTCAGTTTTCAAGGATTCATACATAGATATCAGCTTACCATTTCAGCAAAGACGTTACGTGCATTCTGAGTTCGAGTCCCAACCTGCTTCTTCCTAAACTGATTAATCTCAACTAAAGACTCACAGGATTTAGTCACAATTTCAGTCAAGCTTCTCACTGAAACACCCCTTCTGGTTTTCAAACCTCACAAGCTTTACTATGTCTGGTCAGTGGGGAGCTGTTTTCATCATGGAGAAGTTACCTGTTTCTCTTATTTTCTATGTCACCCATAGGCCATGGAGCCCAGGAAATCTGCAGGTCGATCTTGCCAACTGTGAAGGACAAGGAAATCGTTCCTCCCCATAGTTCCATGTCACACAGTCTGCATGGCATTCTGCCCTGCTTCACTGAAGCCTACTGTGAGTTTACACCTCCCATGTAGGTCTGTGTTCAAGAGACTTCTATTCCAAATCATGCAATGTTGGGAGAATGCTCAAAACCCCCCTCCTTGGGCTAAGGAACAGCTCGATGGCAGAGTGCTTGTCTGGCAAGCTTAAGATCCTGGGTTTGACTCCCCAGGACAACAACAGCAACAGTCAAACCTAACCAAATCAATAAAAATAAGCCCTCTTTCCCGTTCCTCTAGAAGCCTGTTTGAGGAATATTAGCAACACACAGGGTCCACCTATCCCTTACAAGATTTTTGGGTCTAAATGGACAGGGTCCTCCAGTAGAGAAAGACGGTGAATAAAGGCATTTTCTATGATTCAAAGGAGGACCTTTCTGTACTCTCACCATACACACACACACACACACACACACACACACACACACACCAGTATGAATGTATCCACTCAAAGGATACAATTAAATCAAGTGCTGGGTTTTAGGGACATAAAGCTGAAAGGATTATATACCTGATCTTCAGCAAACTCATCTAGTGACAAAGACAGACCTGTGAGTGGAGAGTGCTGTGTGTCACTCACTTTTACATCACTGTGACAAAATGAAAGAATCAATTTAGGAGGAAAGAGTTAGTTTTTGGCTCATGGTTTCTGTCCATGGTTGCTTGGCCCTGTAGCTTTGGGCATCTAGCAACTTAGTGCATCATGGTAGCAGCATGTATCAGGTTTACCATGGCGGAGAAGCAGGGAGGGGAAGGGGAGCAAGGTCCCAACAGTACCTCAAAGGCATGCTCCCAATGATCTAACTTTATTCCTCAGGCCACACCTGCAGGAGCAATTCTTCAAATCTTGGGTCTTTGGCAGACATTTCACATCTAAACTACCACATGCTATAACAGAACAAGGTGCCTTGGGAAGTGTTGAAGATATGCTCAACTTGGCACGGGAAGATTGGAAGGTGTGCTCTTGAATTTTAAAGCTTGCAAGCTGAGTTTTGGACTGTGGGAATGAATCCATCAGGTAGAATGAAGTGGAAGTCAGCCCTAGTGGATGAAAGGTTGGTTGGCCTCTGTTGAGCACAGAAGACCATGTGGTAATCTGGGTTCAAGGCATTCTTTTTGGTTTTTCTTTTCTCCAGACAGAGTCTCACTATGTAGCCCTGGCTGACCTGGAACTCACTATGGAGATCAGGCTGGACTCAAACTCACAGAGATCTACCTGCCTCTGCCTCTCATGTGCTGGGATTCAAGACATGTACCACCATGCCTGGATTTCAAAATGTTCTTTCATTCCCAGTCAGGGAGATACTTTGAAAATGCAAACCTTCTTGAAGTGGTTTGGTGACTTTTCATGAGCAGACAACAGTAGTTTGATCCTGTGACCTAAATCATGGGAAGATAGAGCAACCAATTCCTGCAAGTTGCCCTCTGACCTCATGCTAGGGCAAATGTACACTCCCTTATATGTATGCTCCATCCCCTCCTCCCAAACACTAATTGTGTAATGATAAATAAAGCAGGAACTGGGGATGGAGACATGGCTCAGTGGTTAAAAGCACTGACTGCTCTTCCAGGGGTCCTGAGTTCAATTTCTAGCAACCACATGGTGGCTCACAACCACCTGTAATGGGGTCTGATGCCCTCTTCTAGTGTGTCTGAAGACAGCTACATTGTACTCATATACATACAATAAATAGATACACCTTAAAAAAATAAAGCAGGAACTGAATGAGGAAATGCCTGAGTCAATAGAGTATGGTTCAATCTCTGGGTTCAAGCAAGGTTGGAGGAGAAGTGAGGCAGCACAGTCAGGCATTCTGGGCCATGAAGGATCTCTTAGAGCATACTGAAGAATTTAGGATTTATTCGTAGACTGTAGGGAGACCCTGGAAGATATTGAGCCACTTAAAACTACATTTGCTTTTTAGAAGGATCACTATGGGAAAGAGTCTGGCACTCAGTGATTGGGTGATTGGAAAATTGATTAACCCAGAGATGGGAAGATTTATTATAAATTAACACTTGCAGATGAGGAGAGACCTAAATGGATAAGGGCACTGTGGGAAATGAGGGCTCAGGACCACAGTGCCCGTGGATAATAAACTGAAATATCCAATCCAATGACACATGAATTCGTTGCCAACTGATTGTCATTAGTTGAAGAGGAAGAGCCCGGAAAGTGGTACTGAAGCTTCTGCTTAGATAACTAGAGGGAGAAGAACAAAGACAGTGAACACTGGGCAAGAGAAGCGTCCACTCCCTGTGGGTTGGCAACCACTCGGACCTCCGTGAAAGTGAGCATGTTTTACTGCCCCACGTAGTTAATCTGACAAGGGACCTGTTGAAGTCAGGGGTACCATTACTGTGCTGAAACAGCATGACCAAAGCATCTTGGGGGAGAAAAGGGCTTATTTGGCTTAGGCTTCCACCTCACAGTTCATCATCAAAGGAAGTCAGAACAGGAACTTGAGCAGGGCAGAAACCTGGAGTCAGGAGCTGATGCAGAGGTCATGAAGGAGAGAGTGCTAGTTATTGGTTTGCTCCTTCTGGCTTGCTCAGCCTGCTTTCTTATAGAACCCAGGACTGCCAGCCCAGAGATGACAGCACCCTCAATTGGCTGGGCCCTCCCCCACCTAATTATGAAATTGCCTTAATTTCTTCATTAAGAAAATGCGTTACAGCTGGATCTTGTGGAAGCATTTTCTAAATCGAGATTTCTCCTCTCAGATGACTCTAGCTTGTGCTAAGTTGACATAAAACTAGCCAGGACAGGATCTGTAGGATCAGACTTCAGACAAGGGAGAAGCCTGCTTATATGTGTGATGAGTCCCCTGAGACATGAAGGATGGAGGTTATTCCTGGCTTGCCATCAGTGCTCTTCCTGGTTCACAGTAGTGAGCAGCATCTTCCAGGGATGCTGCTTGTTCCTAAAAGCTCCAGGCTAGATCACTATGTCATCTTTTTTGGAACAAGGGACAAGGACCGCATTGATCAGCTGGCAACCCTACTGTCAAATCCCTTGGTCTTGGCCTTGCTGGGCTCCCATCTCCAGCTAATTACTCAGAGGGACCCAGAGAGCCTGCCTAACCAGACATTTCTACAGGTCTGGCCCATGCAGGGGCCTTCTTTGCCACACTCAGGGGTTCTACCCAGGGGAGGATTCAGGGCATGACCCTGGGGAGGCTGAGAGCCCCTATGAAACTTTGACCAAGACAGGAGCTAGTTGCTTCTGCATTCACTTCTTGGCACTAGTAAGTGGGACTCACCAAAATGCAATGCAGAGTCAGCCAGTGAGATCAGCATTGGCTGTGAAGCCCAAGCTGAGTTGGAGAGGTCAGGAGAGAGAGGAGAGGAGTACTGGAACAAACAGAAAAGGAATGTAACCCTGTTTTTTAAGCACTAACAGAAAAGGGAAAGTTTGGGGGCAAAGTGCCTGGCTCCCCACTGCTGTCTGGGGGGATTATGCCTAACCCTCAGGCTGCTAGAGTTAGTTTTCCAAGCAAATCAAAACGACTCAGGAAAACAATCTATAAGCTTTTTGCAAAGCAAGCCCCCCAACAGGGCATCAAACACTAGGAATTCCACTGCACTTAGAAAACAGTCTGTAGGGACTAGGTGGCCTTTGTGATTTGGGTATTGCTTCCACTTACAGGTAGCTCAGAATCCTACAAGCAAATCCCTCTGCCTCAAACACATACCAGAAGAGCAAAGGAGTGATCCAAGCATGGATATTAGACACTTTCAGCTCCACTGGGAACGCTTTTGGTCTTAAAAATATTTCTCATTATATTTGTGTGAGCGTACACTAATGTGGAAATCAGAGGGAACTCTGCAGGACTTGGTTCTCTCTTCTACCATGTTGGTTCTGAGAACTGAACTTAGGTCACCAGGCTTTGTGGCAAGTGTTTTTCCCTACTTTTTGGCCATGTTTATTCTCGAGTCATTATTTTGTAGATGAATCCTCAGAGGTTTGCTGGATTGTGGGCTCTGGAATGGGCTCACTGCTCACTTACCTCCAAGAATGACCCCCTGCCTGCCTACACTCATAAAGAAATTCCCAACACTTGGCTTTGAGCTTCTCCACCTAACTGCCACATAAAGCTTCTGAATTTTGTTTGATGGAAAATCCTGGAAATCCTATTAAGCATACAAGCTACCTGAGCTCCTCTCCTGAAGACTAATTTTAAAGGTCTAAATAAGGCCTCCCAGAATCTAGATTTGGAAAATGAGGTCAGGGCAAGTGTACTTATTGGGCAAGCATGACTTGAGTTCAAAGCCTAGCACACATGTGGACAGGAATTTTAATTCAGCAGCATAGCAGCTCTGGCACGGGATCACATCCAAAGAGATGATAATGGCTTGGACCATGGTCATTGCAACCATAGCCCCAGTAGGTGAGAAAAGATGCTGAGGTTATACCTATGGCAACCCAGGAGTGGAGAGGCCTAGGCTGGCCATGAGAAAAGACACAGCATTCTGAACAGGTGGAGAGGGGAGGTTTTGCTGGACTATTCTGTGTGTTGGAGTTTATAGCCCATCCTTGGATAATACTTCTGAAATAACGTGGGGCTGATGTTGATGGAATGAATCCCGAAGTGAGCACCCACATGGCAGTTCACAACTCTATGTCACTCTAGATCAAGAAGATCAGACAGCCTAACACAGACATTCATGCAGGTGAAATACCATTGCACTAGAATGAAAACGAATATTTTCTTTAAAAAAAAAAAAAGAAAACTATTGTGGAAAAATGAAGAAAAAAGATAGACATGAGCTCTGGACTGCTGGTCATGGTTTGGGTTTTTTCTCACCAATAGGAAGTAACTAATATGACTGCTGTCCTTATGAAAGGAGAAATGTGGAAAGCTTGCCCAGTTCCAACTAGGCTGTCCTCTCATTCTGTGGTCTAACAATTCCCATGCTCCCTTACCAGACCTTCCCTAATATTTGTTCTATCTTCATCTACTTCTCCAGCTAATCTTATCTTCTAGTATCTGTCTCTATTAACTACAGATCTCCTGTATGACAATCAATCTCTGTGATATCTTCTTCTATGATCTAGACCTGTCATCTATTTCATTTGCATTTTGGTTTTCTTTTATTTTTAGTTTTTCAAGACAAGCTTTCTCTGAATAGCCCTACCTATCCTAGCACTCAGTATTTAGATCAGGCTGCTTTGAACTCACAAACATCGTATTGACTCTGCCCCCTGAGTACTGTGGTTAAAGAATCAGGCTATCATGCTGGGCTACTTTATTCATCTATTGTCTTTGTTATCTACCTAGCTCTGTCTTCTCTTTTCTTACCTCTTCATCTGCTGATCATGTACCTTATTATTCCCAATCATCTATAGATAGTATCATATCTGTCATCCATCTCTCTTCTATTGTCTTTTACCTATCACCTGAATCATTGTTTTCTATCATCTTCTCTATCTATCTATCTATCTATCTATCTGTCTGTCTGTCTGTCTGTCTATCTATCTATCTATCTATCTATAATTTATCTATCAATCTATCTGCTCATCTGTCTTCTATTAACCACCACTATCATCTATAATCTATATTTGTCAACCATTGTCTACTTTCCTATTTTGTGGTATTGGGGATGAAACCAGGGTTTCCTGGGTAAATTTATTTATTTATTCATCTATCTCTTTTCATATATGAACTTGACGCAAGCTGGAAGAGTGAACCATAATTTTTAAGAAATGCCTCCACAAAACTGACCTGTAGGCAAGACTGTAGGGCATTTTCTTAATTAGTCACTATTAGGGTTAGGTTCTACCCATTTGGGCACCTCTGGGCAGGTGGTCCTGGAATGTATAAGCAGGCCGAGCAAGTCATGAAGAACAAGCCAGTAAGTAGCCCTTCTCACTGGCCTCTGCTTCAGTACCTGCCCTGAGTTCCTGCCCCTACTTCCTTTAACAAGGAACAGTGATGTGGAAGCAAAAGATGGAATTAACCCTTTCCTTTCCTTCCCTATTTGCTTTTGTTCTTTGGTTTGTTCAGGGTTGTTTTGTTTGGTTTTGGAGACAGAGACCAGTTTCTCCATGTAGGCCCAGCAGCCCCAGAACTCCCTCTTTAAACAAAGCTGACCTCAATCTCAGAAATCTGCCTGCCTCTGCCTCCCATGTGCTGGATGAAAGGTGTGTACCATCACCGGCTTTGGTCATGGTGTTTTGTCTCAGCAACAGGAACCCTAACTAAGACACAGGGTTTGTTGCATGCTAAATAGTCTACTGTTTCCACTGAGCTTTAATTTGAATTTTCAGTCATTCCTAAATTTTTTTAGGCTATACCCCAACCCATTTGATTTACGATTTTGATTGTGATAATATTTGTAGATGGGTATACACACATATTCATATCTGTGTATATGTATATCTCCAGATATGTATTCTCTAGCTATGCAAATCATATACTTTATATAACCTGTAGGCAAGTTTGTAGGACATTTTCTTAATTAGTAAGTAATTAATTAGTGATTAATTAATTAGTCAGTGATTAACATACTGTTGACTGTGCCAGCTACTTTTCCGCAAAGCTTTTAGGAAGTCCCAGATTGGTCTTGGAGGACACACATGATGAGAATTAAGAATCCAATGAAAAGATAGTGCTTGGTCAGGAGGGACTCTTCCAGAGCTCTCATAGGCTCCTAAAACCCATCATCCAACAAAAGCTTCTAATTCTTGCATTCTGGGGCCTGTAGCTCATCACAATGCCCAACTCCATAGTTGCTTGCTTGGCAGCAGGCAGCAAGGCCAGTACTGCCTGATGCCCCCTTTATCTGGAGCCCACTGTGGCTCCTACCTTTACTTCCTTAATGTGTGCTGCCAAAGCACACCCATGTATAATTTGATAATGAACCCTGTCATTTTGTACAAATAACATAAGCTAATTAATTTAAAAGGTGGATGTAATCCAACTTTCTATTACTAGTAACTGCTTTACCATCTGTTTTGACTCCACCCTTAACCCATGAAATCATTTTTCTATGAGCAGTAAAGGAATATTAGTGTGTGTGTGTGTGTGTGTGTGTGTGTGTGTGTGTGTGTGTGTGTAGTGTGTGGTGTATGTATGTGTGTGAGTATCTGGAGTACTGTTAACATTGGATTGTTGGATATCCCCTTTCATTGCTCCCCTGCCCTCTTGTCTTGTTAAGCTTAGACAGGGTCTCTTGCTCAACCTGACGCTCACCAATTGGCTACAGTGCTGGGCAGTGTGTCCCTGGGATTCTCCTGCCTCTGTCTATCAACACCAGGATGAAAAGCTGCCACACTCAGTTTGTACCCGAGTGTTAGGTGTCCCCATGCTGGAGCAGTGACCACTTTACCTGCTGAGCCATCTCCCTAGAGTCAAGTCTTCTTTATTTTTAAAGTAAAGGACAGTTGTATTAGTTGCAGACATGAAAACCCACACTCTAGAAGGTTCTATGGCCCTGTGCAATCAGTGCCTGCCCATGTCTGCAGCACCGGCTTTCTTTTCCTTTGTCCGCAGGACTCTAACCCATGTAAGGCCTTCTTTCTCACAGCTAACAAGTTCCCACCTCAGGGCCTTGGCTCTCTACATTCCTTTGAAGGACTCTCCCCAGCCCCTTAGGCTCAGCTGTTTCTTCTCTTCATCTCAGACTTAGCTCGAAAGTTGCTTCCTCTAGGAAGCCTTTTCTGACTGCCACTGCTGATGTCCTGCCCCTGCCCCAGTTATTATTACGTCACCTCATTTTGTTTCTCTCAATAGGACTCACAGGAGGACTGTAGATGTAGCTCAGTGATAGAGTCCTTCTCTAGCATGCACAAAACTCTGAGTTGTAACTCCTCGCCCCCGCTGCCCCTGCCCCGACCCCAGAACAAAATAAACTGTGTATAGACTGTATTGCCACATATGAGAGGTAGAGGCAGGAGGCTCAGGAGTTCAAAGTTATCCTTAGCCATGTATCAATTTAGAGGATAACCTGGGGGACACATATGATAGAGACCCAAACCTTTGATTTTTCTTAGATTAAATCCCAATAGTACAATAGATTTTGCATGCTTTGAATAAGAGCCTTCTGACAAGATGAGAAAACAAAGTCCTTGTTTTCGGTGTTATCCCTGTGTAAGCTAGAAAAACATCTCTCAAAGTTGAAGTGCAAAGGAGTTAGCTCGAGGTCTCCCTAAGTCTTGGTAGGAGTGAGTTCTGCATTTCTACCAGGCTCCCAGATAGCTGCTGCTTTCCAGACCACAACTGGCACACCACAGATTGAGGCAGGAGTTCCTTTATTCATATGGAACTGTGTTCATGGCTGTCATCTTGAGCCTTAGGCTTCCAACACAGAGGAGGAGGAGGCTTGAAAGTTACTGTGTCTGATTGGGGACAGTGTGGGGAAACATAAGGCGGTCCAATCACCACCCTCCCAAACAGCATGTTCATTCCTCTGTAAATAAGTTTCCCAGACTACTTGAGCAGCTTGCTTAACCTATCATGGGTGAAGACCCCATTCAGTCTTGGCAGATGGCAGACTAATGGCTTTCTCAGTAAGGATTTCATGTCGCCTCTCATTCTGCCTTCCAAAAGCTAAGTGGTGCCATGCAATTAGTTTTTTAGTAATGGTTAGGGAATCCATAGAAAGACCCAGTCTCAAAAAGACAAATGAAATTTATGGTGGTCCTACTCTGTGTCTGTCCCATTTTAGAGCTTCCCAGAAGCTGAGTGAAAGAGGTGAGCATCAAGAAGCAGATGCTGGGGCTGGTGAGTGGTTAAGAGTGCTGACTGCTCTTCCAAAGTTCCTGAGTTCAAATCCAGGCAACCACAAGGTGGCTCACAACCACCCTTAACAAAATCTGAGCCCCTCTTCTGGAGTGTTTGAAGACAACTACAGTGTACTTACATATGATAAATAAATAAATAAATAAATAAATAAATAAATAAATAAATAAATAAATATTAAGAAGCAGATGCTTTAGCGATAAGTGCAAATCGTTCTGTAATGCAAGCTTCTAGAACAGATTGGGGTTGAGATGTATTGTAAGTTCAGTGAAATGAGTGCTCTCACCTTGTCTGACTCAATATTTGGCCAAAAACCAATCACTTCACATATCAGTTAGGATGGAGACAGGCAGAGAAAAGGGTGGCAGGCGTCTCACTGTGCACCAATATCTATTATTATTATGATTATTAATTATTTTTTCTACAGTCCAGTCATTACCCCCCTCCTGGTCTAACCTCGGACAGTTTCTCATCCCATTCCTCTTCCCAGTCTTCAAGACAATGTCCCTTCTCAATGCCCCCATGCACCAAGATCTTAGTGCTGTGCTCTGCTCTGTTTCTTTTTGCTGCCTTACAGATTCTCTGTCTAATGCTTCAAGGAAGGAGAGTAGCCAAGACCACGAATTTTGCCCAGACAGGCTGAGAAAGAATTGAAAAGAGCTGGACCCTCAGGCTCAGGTTTGGGGTTGACTCTGAAAGATGACCAAGACACTTCCCAAGCAGTCAAGAAAAAGAAAGTGTTCCAGGCCAAGGATTTTGTGTGAGGGTATGAAGGTGTGTGAAGATGAGGAAGCTCACAATGTTCCAGGGTCAAAAGCTAGCTAGCCTGTCCTACAGGAAGCCAATGAGGAGCAGAGCTGCTCTCAGTGGGGAAACACAGAGGGGCGCTGTGAGCTCTGGGGAAGGGCAGCTTGAAGTCTCAAGGATGTGGCTGACACTCTCTGCTGAGCAGGACTAGTGTACTGCAGATGCTTTAGTGTGGGGCTCTTGGGTGAGTGCTGCAACTTCTCAACTCTCTACAGGTGAATGAATGGTGTATTCAAGAAAGTTTCTCAGGGGAAGAGAGATAAAGCTGGGTCACCTCTGAGGAGCCAGTGATGGGTTGGAGTGTGAGTAATGGTGGGAGATGTGGTTCTACATTCTCCCTGGTCTCGCCATTATGGGAGTGTGCTTGATCATCCTTGGGGTGTCCACTGCATACATCCACAATTTCACCAACAGGGGCAAGGAAACAGCTGCTCATGTTCAGTCCCAAGGGCCTGGAGAACATTGACTAAGGAAGTGTTTTCCTGGCTGATGAGAAAAATCACTCAGCTGTGGTCATCTGTTCCTGTTAGAAGGTTATGCATCATATTATATACTATGTGCATGTTATGAAATGCATAATATAAAAAAAGTTTCCCAGTCATTCATGGCTGAGTCCCACAGAACCTGTCAAAGTTATTCTTAGTGGAAGGCCCCTACACAGGCAGGCAGGGTTTGGAGGTGCTTAGAGGTCAGAGGGTAGCTGGGAGAAGGATTGGGGGAAGGGCTAGAGTAGAATCAAAAGCTTCACTTTTATTTCATAGACAATAGGAAAACACTGGAGAAATGGCTGCCCCATCTAAAGGAGAGGGAGAGAAACCTATGAATGCATCCACACGCTGAAGGAAGAGGGATTTTTTTTGTTTGTTTGTTTTGTTGTCTAGAAACAGGATCTTACTATGTCTGGCTTCTAATCGGCTCTGCTGCCCAGAATTTGTAGCTTCAAATTCCTAAGCTTCCCACTCGGCCTCACTGGTGCTGGGATCACAGGCATGCACCACCACACCCAGCTATGAAGAGAGTGCTGTGATCTAAGAAAAAAATAAAGTATGCAAGCACTCTTTAAAAGCTTTAGCAAAAGCTATCTGCATAGGGAGTGCTAATTAAACTCTTATTTTTTTGGTTTGTTTTGCTTTCCCATGAAAACAAACCCCGCCCTTCTCTGGCACTTGTTTGTATTATTCTTAGTGCTTGAAAACAACTAATGGCATTCCCTTAATTGCTGAAAGACAAATAATATTTTTTAACACTAGTTGCCTTTGCTTGCATTTCAGTGTATCAGGGCTTTAATCCTATATGTATTTAATTCCAGGACCATGAATCAGAGTTGGGAGGGCCACTGCTCTGCCTGTTGGCAGGAGAGATAGAATTGTATTCAAATTGGGCTGGTAAATACTGAAAGCCTAGTCTCTGAAAATAGATGTGTGTGTATATCCATAAATACACTTATTTTATGTTTGCTGACTTACAGACTGGACAGTACACAGCCTGCAAAGGATTCAGAGATATCCGCTACTCTATAGTGAAGCCCGTGTAGCTAATTGATTCTCATACATGCTTCCATTGATTTTTGCCAAGTGCTTGCATCAATACCCAATCTGCAGTTTAACCATGCCTGGACAAAATAAGACGTAGAAGAAATGCTTATTATCCAACTCAGTCAGCAAAGAAGTAGCTGCTGTCATTGACAGATGAGTCTCTTTCCAACATCAATGTCAGTTGGCATTTGTTTATATTAATGAGCAAGCAAGGCTGGTAAAGATGTCTGGTGTACCTTCATCTGCCCATAACACCTGTGGCTTCCTTGCTATAACATAGATGATTGGCAGCGTTTTTCCACAAACATCTTTGCTACTCACAATGCGGTGGCTCAGATGTGCCTGCCTGTGAATATAATCCTCAACAAAGTCATGACACTCAGCTGCCTTGTTTGGCTTAGACAATCAGTTAAGCATCTTCTTTTCTCGATGCATTAAAAATATGTAAATGAGGGCTGGGGTAGTAACTCTGTGTTCGAGCACTTGCCTGTAGGTTCAAGGCCTTGGATTCAATCCTCAGAACCACATACAAAGGAGTGGGTAGTGTTCTCTTGATTCCTGTTCAACATTTAAACCTTAAATTATGTTCATGTCTGTGTGAGTGTGTGTCTCTGTGTCTCTGTTTGTGTGTGTATCCCTTTGTGTTTGTCTCCATGTGTGTGTGTCTCTGTGTATGTGTGTGTCTGTGTCTATGTGTGTGTCTCTGTGTGTGTGTGTGTATTTGTGTGTCCCTGTGTTTGTATGTGTGTGTATATATCTATGTGTATGTCCGTGTGTGTGTATGTGTCTGTGTGTGTGTGTGTCTGTGTGTGTGTGTCTATGTGTGTGTCTCTGTGTGTGTCTCTGTATGTGTGTGTCTGTGTGTCTGTGTGTCTATGTGTTTGTGTGTGTGTTAGGCACATTCATTCGCTTGACTGGTACTATATTATGTCAAGGAAAAACACTACTTTCTTTTTACTTCCCAAGGTATCACAGAGACCATGTCTCCAAAACTAAAACCTTGAAAAGTCACAGGGAATATTCTTCAATTTCAGAGAAGAACAAAAGAACTTATAGGTGGGAAGAGAGGCAGAGGGAACAGAAAATTGCCTTGTGGAGGAGAGCCTGTACTATAACACAATACCCTCAAGTTATAAATGCTGAGATAGGTGTGACCCTGAGACACTAAATGGAAGGATGTTCACAGGCAGTGCTGGTAAAATACCAGAAGCCATACATAATGTCTGACCTCAGCTGCTACCTCATACAGCATATTTGTACATGGGAGCCTTAAAAAGATGGATTGGTCTACTGTCCTATGGCAGTAGGAGACCACTTTTATTTCCCATGTTGAGTTTACAATGTCCCTCACATTCCCTTCTTTTCAGACCCACAAAAGGTTTTTGTAAGTTTCTCTAGGCTGTATTGTTGGCAGCAGCAGTAACCATGCCTCTTGCCTCGGGGAGTTAGAGGGTGTGATTTTTGACTAGTGTCTTCAGAACCTCTGGGTTTTTAAAATACAGCTGAGAATTTCTGCATGAGATATAGATGAAAATGTCCTAATTCAGATGATTTATTGGCCCAGTTGTGTCTGTGATCAGTCAGCTGTGGGTTGGAGTACTCTCTGAGAATCATCTCTACCTCTGGTTCTCTTGGGTATCCCCCACTTCCCACAGCACATCAGTGCATTCTACGATTTTCTTAGGGTAAAGCCTGGACTAGCACCCTAAAACTGTCTTCAGGTAACTGGGAGTGTCCCTAATTGTACAAGCTTAGGGAACAGGATGCTTACTAGGGGTTGGAGTATTCTTCCAAGTCGAAGGTCATGGGTTTGAATTCCCATTCGGCTTGTACCATGGTCAACTCCCTATGCAAAACACCCGCCTTTACCCCTGGCTTCTTAAGGCTGTGAGAAGGAGCACAGACACAACATGGTCCCTATCATTGCATCCCCAACTAACTGTCTACATCTTGTCCTGCTAAAGTGCCCTGGAGGATTTCACTGTCTTGTAGGGGGCGAGCTACCCACACTGTCTCACTGGCCCTTTCCTGAGGTTTTGGTGTGGAATTCAGGGGGTTCTGAGGCTAATGGTGGGATTGGGGAGTAAAAGGGTGGGCTCCCTTCCAGTCTGGAAGCCAGTATCATGGTTCCACTCCACGCCCTCTGGGCAATGTTGCTAGAGGTCATGGCGGGTGCAGGGTGGGAGCCGGGCACCGCAGCTCAAGAGAGGGCGCGCCCTCGAACCCCAGACGTCGGAAGGCAGACGCAACGCAGCAACCCACAGCTGCTGAAGGGCCCTGAGCCCACATAGCCCTCCTTGCTGAGGCCTCCGCTTCCTGGCGACACAGTAGCGGCGGGCGACCCGATTGGCGGCCAGGTCTGGGTCCCGCCCCTCCAGGCGGGCCTCCGCGCCCTCCCCAGCCGGGCCCTCCCCTTTCTGCGGGAGGCGTCACGGACAGAGGCTTGGTGGCGCGCAGTTCCCGCTGACTGTGCGCGCCCGCGTCTGGGCTCCTTTGCAGAGGACTCGGAAGCTGCGGCTCCCGGAGCACAGCGAGCAGAGCTGAGGGCTGCGCGCGCCCCTGCTGCCACCGGGCCTCCCGCGGAGGCTCCCGCGCCCCGCGGCGACTTCCGCGCCCGCGCTCCCCTCTGTCCGAGTCCCCGAGCGGCGGCAGCGGCGGGGTCGGAGCCCGCGCCCTGGGCGACTGAGGCGGCCGCAGTCCACGCCCCTGTGCCCCGGCGATGCCGGGCCAGATCTCCGTGTCGGAATTCGTGGCCGAGACCCATGAGGACTACAAGGCGCCCACGGCCTCTAGCTTCACCACGCGCACGGCCCAGTGCCGGAACACCGTGGCGGCCATCGAGGAGGTAAGCGGTAGCGTTGCCCGCGCGGGGCGGGAGGCAAGGGTCGCGGGGATCCCGCTGCGCCCTGGGCACCCGGTAGGCTTCCGCGCCTGGTGCCCGAAACCCAGTGCCCTCCGCCTGCGCCCACACCCGGGAAAAGTTTCTGGTCCCCCAAAGCCGGACGCAGCCGGACCAGCAGTGCCCGACACATAAGCCCTTTGTTCCCTGCTCTAGGGAGAGGCTGCTAGGCCACCTTGGGCCTTTTTTTGGGAACGCTCCTGTCTGTTCTCATTTCCCTCGCAGGGTTTCAGGTTCTTTGCTCCCATCCTCGGAGAGGTCAGCCTGGGCGGGGGATGGGGTGGGGGACTAGACTATTATTCCTTCGTGTAAAATATTTGTCTTTGTAGACCTACACAGTCAGGACTAGACTCAATGAAAAATACTAGGTTCAGCATCCTGCTCTTGGAAGTGAGCTAGGGTATCCGTTCTTCTCCTTCACCCTAGTCCCCTTTCTTTTCTCTCTCCTGTCTTCCCAAAGATCTGCTTGTAAATCTTTTGCAGCAAATTCAGTGAGAGCAGATTGCTTTAGTCCACTTTTGTCAGCCTGGCCTTTAGGTGCCACTGATGCCTTTAATGAGACATGTGGGGGATGATGGGGATGAGAGCCCCTCCCCCATGAGGGCTCTTGAAAAGCACTAGGAAGATAGTCACAGTGTTTTGAAAATACATCATTAATGCTTATGAAAATAATTACATCCAAAAAGGTAGGATTCCCTCTGTGGAAAGGACACTTGTGTGTGATGTCCTTAAAAGAAAGCCCATGTTTATAAAGTTAGGACGCGTCTCTCATTGTATTGAATCAGTTAGGTATCAGTAATACTGGCAGATGTTGGAAAGCCTGGCAAATAGGAGTTGCAATTAAAGTTGGCATGGCCTCTCTCTGATTAATTTTAGTTTATAGTGGATGAACCCAAAGCTGCTTTTCCATGCAGTGCAGGAGATTACCCAAGAGCTCAGTTACTGGGTAGATTAAAGAGAGACTGGATTTGGTCATTCTGTTAAATTGCAGGCTGGCTTCACTCAGCCTCCTAAGCAGAAAATGGATTTGAGTTGGAAACAGGGAAAACCTGAACTCTTTGCAGGCTCATCTCATTTTAAGTAAAGCCAGCACCCGCTCTAAGATAATAGTGTGTATGAACTAATTTGAAGGGTGAAAGGACTCAGTGTGGATTACTTAAAATAATGCTTTCTTTCTCCTCCTACATTATTTAATGTTCACTTCCAAAACAAAAAGTTGTTCTCTGTCTAGTGTAATAACACACCATGTTTACAATACTTAGACTTTAAGCAAATGTCTTTTTATGGTCAGATGAGACATTAGGGTAGGTTTTGTGACATACAAACAGTTACGCATTTCATAGAAATACAACTAAAAAAATAAGTCCCTGGCCTTCTACTTAAATGAGTTATGGAATTAGTAAACTTATCTGATTAACTTTGGCAAACCTGATTGCTCCCAATGGAGAATATGTCTAGCTTTTGTCATTTTCTGACTGAAATGGGCTTTCTTTTTTTTTTTTTTTTTAAAGATTTATTTATTTTTATTATATGTAAGTACACTGTAGTTGTCTTCAGACACTCCAAAAGAGGGAGTCAGATCTCATTACAGATGTTTGTGAGCCACCATGTGGTTGCTGGAATTTGAACTTCAGACCTTTAGAAGAGCAGTGGGGTGCTCTTACCCACTGAGCCATCTCACCAGCCCCTGAAATAGGCTTTCTTGGCTTGCACACCTGTAGCTAGAATGGCAGTAGTTCGCCAGTGCGTGGCCTGTATTACAGGTATCAAACTGTTGTGTTTAATAACTATCCCTGCTGTGCAGATAAGGAATTTGAGGCTAGGAGATTAGTTCAGGTTATAGACACATCAAGTGGAGTTTGAACTTGGCTGGATGCTTCGTTCTCAAACTGCATGGCTTTTTCTAATGCTTAGTGATGGTGCATTCTAAAAAACTAACCATATCTAGGTCAGCCACCTCCAAGTCAGGCTCCATCACTTTCCAGTTGTATGAATTGGGATGAGACCCTTCCTGCCCACACACTCTTTTACCGTTTTCAGTCCAGTTCACAGTCTAGATAATCATGTCTATTACTGAAGGTTCTGGTACAGTACACAGTAGACTTAGTAAATGGTAGCTGCTTTACCAGATTTCACTGTAGTTAATATATAGTCCCTGGAATTAGAATGGAGCAGGGGAGAAGAAAATGGATGAATGGATGAAGGTGTGCATATAAATGGAAATTGTTGTCCTTCCCCCTAGGTGTGCCTGTGTGTGGATGGGTGTGTGTGTGTGTGTGTGTGTGTGTGTTTGTGTGTTTGTGTTGGCTCCTGTGCTGAACGAGCACAGAGGCTGAACTTGCGAAGCTTTCCTGAATCAGTTCCCCACGGCCTGTCTCTGCTTCCCCTGAATCCTGGGGATCCCCATGGAGGTTCACAGGCTTGTGCAGCAAGCACCTGACACCCTAAGCTGCCTTCCCAGCCCCCATGTATTCTCTCTAAGGAACTTATTGTCTTGGTAACAGGTGAGAGTGTAGGTGGTTTGAAACTTTTCACTTCCTGATGACTTTCTCTGGGTGACTTACTTTGCCCAGTTTGCAAAGTGCAGAAGCGCAACTGGTGTCAGCTTTGTGCTTTGGAAATAAGGGAGAAAATAAGTAGTTGTGGCATAAATCTGAAAACTGAGCTGGGCCACCCCCCACCCCCTTCCCAGCTTTGATTTTTGTATCTTAGTTTATTTAAGCCTCTGGTTACTTCAGAATAATCTGGAAATAGAGAAACATTGTGTGCATTCTTGGGGCACTCCTGTTGTTTGTTAGGGCTTCTTCATAGCTCCATTCATTCCTACCCTGCTTATTTGGCATTGATGTAGTTTTTTTGTTTTTTGGTTTTTTTTTGGTTTTTCAGGACAGGGTTTCTCTGTGTAGCCCTGGCTGTCCTGGCACTCACTTTGTAGACCAGCCTGGCCTCGAACTCAGAAATCCGCCTGCCTCTGCCTCCTGAGTGCTGGGATTAAAGGAGTGCGCCACCACGCCCGGCTGATGTAGTTTTAAAAATAAATTTGATATTGACTCTTAAGTATTAAAATTTAACTTTTTCCTTCCATGGCCATGAGTCTCTTGTTCTGTTGTCCTTGGTTACCTTAGAAATCGCTTTGCTGTTCTAACTGCAAAAGGAGAATGAACATCTAGACTGTCCAGACTCCAAGGGGGATGCTGTTCATGGTGCCAGGCTCCGCCCAGCAGTTCCAGTGGGAACTGGCCTTGCATTTGATTCTGAGTTGTAGTCCTTTGTGACTTGTTTGTAAACCAGCTCCTTCAGAATCCCAGGTAACAGATTTTGAATCTATGGTCAGAAGGATGCCCCCTTTTTCTCAGTGTATCCTTGGAAGGGAGTAGGTTAACAGATGATCATTTTATGCTGCCCTGAAATCTGAATTGGTGTCTCTGGAACGTGTTGAATCACTTAGGGTGGAATTGGTTTCCCTCCAGGTGAATTCAATTTCTCTTTTATGATTAGTAGTGCAGTTACTATGATACCACTCCTTGTGCATCCCAGCTCTTGCTGTGGTGCATTTGGGACCTGCTGCTGTGTGTTAGGTGAAGGGATTAGACATCTCTTCTCTTTGAAAGAATCTGTGGTTCCGTGGGGAGAAACCGATTCTCCAGGCAGATCAGTGATGTGAGGTCATGTCTGCCAGAGCATCCCTGGCGATGATGTAGAGAACAGGAAGACTGGGACCACTTACATGTGATCAGAGCATCTATGGTGATGATATAGAGAACAGGAAGACTGGGACTGCTTACATGTGATCAGAGCATCTATGGCGATGATATAGAGAACAGTAAGACTGGGACTGCTTACATGTGGTCAGGGATGTGGATGAAAGGGCCTTGAATGGAAGCCTGGTGTAAGAGGCTCCAAGGTGGTTTCATCCAGTCTTCCATATCTGTGTCCCTACCTTAGGGAAATATTTATCCACTCTTGGGTTGGTGATCAACTAGGCCTTTTGTGGAATTTTCCTATCCATCCAGGATGTAGAAGGCTGCTTAGGCCAAGAATTTACAGAGGCCTTTCATGGTGGGGGACTGTGCTTTTGGCTTTTGGTCAGCATTGTAGCCCAAGAATGAAGTCAGCTCTTTGCTAACATTACTCTGTCTCAGATGCTTGGTGGCCATATGGGTTGGTGACCACTCTGTTGTGTGATGTAGATTCAGGACTTTGTTCTACATACTTGCAGGAAGTCCTGTTGATGAGCATAGGCCCTTGCAACTGCAAAATGCTTCACCTGACAGCACCAGTCAGTGTGGTGTGCAACTTGCAGAGCCTCAGGTTCCATGGTAGAGCTGTGGAAATAGTGTGTGCATTTTAACAGCACTCTCGGGAGCAGTGTGTGCACTAGGGTTTGAAAGTACTGTTGTAGGCTGCCCTGAGTCCTGGCTGTGTTCAGAGTTGCCGGGTGGGGGAGGGGGTGTCTGTGGCCTGGAAGAACCTGGTTCTGTCTCCTGAATTCTGATTTCATATGATTTGGGTGAGGCCTGGAGCTTTTATATTTGTAAAAGGCTCCTCCCTAGTTGATAATCACTGATAGACAGTTGATTATGTCATGTTGTGTGCCAGGTAGTGATGAATCAAGGTTATGCATAACTTGGGGATAGGATGTGGTTTTGGAGGGGAGGAAACTGAAGTCAAGGCAGGCCTCTCTGCAGAGGTGACCTTTGAGCAGTCTGGAATGTAGAGGCTGCCTGCTTGCAAAGACCTAGGCATAGATGAATCCTGGAAAAGGGCTGAGATGTATCAGGGCAGACAGAAGGCCTGTGATCAGAGGTGAGGGAGAGCAATGGGGCCTGTGTGGAGGGGTGGCTTAGGTCCAGATAGCACTGGGCTTTACCTTGGGGAGAGAATTTGCAAGTTGGCTGTGGAATAGCATGAAGCTGTTAGAGGGTTTGGTGCTCAGACTCCCATGGTCTGATTTCCTCTTTAGGATTTACTTTTTATTGATTTGTATCTGTGTGTGACACTCGGAGTGCGGATGCCCTTAGAGCTTATGTAGCCAGAGTTGTAGGCAGCTGTGAATTGCTTGGTTGTGGGTGCTGGGAATGAAACTTGGAACCTCCAGAAGAGCAGGAAGTTCTCTTACAATAAACCATTTCTCCAGTCACTGCTTGACAGTTTAAAGACATTTCAGTGCTTGTTCCTAGGCCTAGGAGAAAAGTGGGGAGACCAGCAAAGGAGTAGGGGTTCATTTCTGTCTGCAGTGGTGGCAGTGTAGAAATGTCCTTTGAAGTGGGTGTCTTTCCCTGATTCTTGAGGCATGGGTCTCCTATCATCTCCAAGGTAAAAGTGGCACTGTCCAGCATGCCTTAGTGGTCTACACCAGCTCTACTGTGAAGATTGGCTGGCTGGAGGACTTGTATTGAAAACAGTCCTTTTTTGCTTGTTTGTTTTTGGTTTTGGTTTTTTATTTTTGTTTTTTGTTTTGTTTTTTTTTTTTTTTTTTTTTGAGACAGGGTTTCTCTGTATAGCCCTGTGTGTCCTGGAACTCACTCAGACCAGGCTGGCCTTGTACCCAGAAAATCTGCCTGCCTCTGCCTCCCGAGTGCTGGGACTTAAGACATGTACCACCACGCCTGGCTATGACCAGTATTTTTATGTGCTTTAATCCTATGTTAAGAAAATGTGCTTTTGCCAGTTGGTTGCCAGCCAGACATATAAATAATATTATACAGAGTGTGCAGGCTGTGTTTATATATTTAGGGAATATACATGTATGTATAAAATAACAAATGAAAAGAGAGGTAATGAGTTTGAAAGAGAGCAAGCAGGGATATATGGGTTGGTTTAGAGAATAGAAACGATGAGATTATATTACACTTTCAAAAAATAAAGAAAAGTAATTGTAAAGTAAGAAAGCATTAAATGGGCTCATTTAAGATTATTTCTTTTTGAGAGAGGTCATATAGGCACCATGGAGTCATGTGACTCTGGGTTTCAGCAGTTGCCAAAACAGGAGTTCTGACCACTCTGGTTGGTTCTTCTATGTCCTTTCACTGTACAGAGGTGGGTTTCCTTAGTGCAAGTCCTAAGTCCTTATTTCTTCAGAATTCTGGTACATAGTGAATATCAGCTGCAATATCCTGCAACATGAGATAACCCGTCCTTGATTTTTCTAAGTTCCCTTGGCTGAGAGCCTTTCTATATTAGACATTAGAGAGACAATCTATTAAATTTACTTTCTGTATCCATAGAGAAATTCATTCTTATTTGAGATATGTTTACCTAGAGAACCTGTCCTAATACAACTGTGGCTTTTCTCTACTTTGCCACTGATGGCGATGTGCTGGCTACCAAGAAGGCTCAACAGTGTTTCCCTTACATTTCTGGCTTTCCTCCCAGGGTTGTTTGGTATCATCTGGTGAAAAGGAGCTGTAGTATCCCTGAGCCCAGCACTGAGCCACAAACAAAACTCTTGTTTCCTAAAATCCCTCTTTAATGTTCATTGCCTGGGCACCCTCCCACTCAGATTGATAACCCCACTGCACCTTGGGTAATGGGCTATGCAAGCTCTTCCCCTGGATTTCAGGAAGAAGAAGGCAAGTGCTGTGAGGCAAGCTCAGGCAAGGTCTGAAGTCAGGTCCTTGTAATGCAGGATCATTGCTCACAGAGGGCAGGAGCAGGCAGCTGACTAGCCTGAGCTGGAATGTGTTGGGAACTAAAACGGGGCCCTGGGGAAGAAAGGAAAGGGGGGAAGAGCCCACACCCTGCCAGAGTTCCACCTATGCTCTGGACAGAGATGTGGGAGAGCTGCCATACACTCCCCTGTCAGCCCCAGGTGTGCATCTAAGCCTTTGACCCACTAGTTGGGTCTGAACAAGGGGCAGGGTAACCCTGTGCTCACCATGCCTCGAAATCAGAGCTTCCCTGAGGTCCTCTCACAGCACCCAACAGCAGAGCTCAGAGCAGGACACAGAGAACCATTCAAGCCTGCACAGCCACAGTGAACTTGGGGAAAGGCACCTGGAAGATCCCGCCTCCTTGATTGGCCAATGGGTCTCACCCTTCCTCAAGGTTAAAGTGTGCTTCAAGTCCAGGGCCAGAGCATTTCCAGATCTCAGGTGTGGTTTGCACTACATTAGCATTTGAGCCTGTCCTACAAGTGGACTCTCACCCCTCCCAGCCCTGGGAGAGAACTCAACATTCATGTGGGGCATTGGGCTATGCACAGACAGGTTGGTCTCCAGTTGAGCTGAGGTCTGAACCCCAGAAGGGTGATAATTCCTTACTTGACAAGGAAGGCATTAATGCCCTCATGCTTCTGGAACTCAGGCTCCTGCCTAAATGACTGTCCCCCACCCCCACCCAAGCCACCACAAGAGAAGCCTGGCTAAAAGTCAGGTAGGCAATGTCCCAAGCTTCTGACCTTCAGGCTAAACTCCTCCCCAGTTACCTAGCAACAGTAAAGCCCATAAAAAGGGCTGTTCAGCCCCGCCTATCTCTCATGCTCTCTTGCTCCTTTGTTCTTTTACCTCTCACTTCTCTCCTCTCTCTTCTTTCCTTTTTCTTGACTTCTCCTCTCCTCTTTCCCTCTTATTCTCTTTCTATCTAGCCTTCCCCCTTCTAGCCTTCTAGGGGGGCCTCTCTCTCTCTCTCTCTTCTACTTTCTCTCTTTCTCCGTGCCTTTCTATAATAAAGCTCTAAAACCATAGAATGTCTCTGTTCATCAAGGCCCACTGCTCTTGGAGGAAGGGATAGGCTTTCTCCTAATGAGTTACTGTATAGGTTTTGTTAAATTTTGTTCTGTTGCAGCTTTTTCATATTTTTTACTTCATATTTTTAGTGATTTGATTATTATTTGGCAACGGGGCTTTAATAATTTCAGAATTTTTATGGTTTTATTGAAAAATTATAGACTTCGGAGAGGATATTCTTCTATTTCAATCGTTTGTAATTTTCGCCTTCACGTATTTTGCAGAAGTCCCAGTTGTTTATTGCCATGAAACTTTTAGAATCCACATTTTTTTGACTGAAATATCAATTTTTTCTCTTCATCTTGAATCCCTGAGATTTTGTCCTTCCTTACCTGTTCTGCGGGTGAACCTTGCTTCTGTAGTTGTCAGTGTACAGTTAATCTCATGTCCTGCTCTTAGGGACTTAGCAACTGCTTATGTCATTTCCTGCCTCCATCCCCTGTGTTTGTTATCAAGCATGCTTTATATACATCAGCCACCAGCTATAGCAGCTTTCTATTTTTGTTCCCTGTCTCTGTTCTCTGCACATTCACACTCTCTGTCATCTCTCCCCTCATGGCTCTCTTTCTTCTCCCTGTCTGTGTGCCTGTCTGCAGGTCCTCTTGTGTACTTCTATCCCTTCCCCAGGTTCTCAGTCCTCTCCCTTCCCCCAAACAACCTCTTTTGCACTTTATCTGTTGCATGCTTTAATTTCTCAGACCTGCTGTGATGGGATAGCTTGGATTTCTTGGTTGCAATTGTTTCTGGCTGTTACTCTCTATGTTGCTTTGCTGGTGTGTAGCCATCTCTGTTGGGGTGGTTATTGACCTAGGTACTGGTCTCTGGGTTTGTCTTTTTGGGTTGGAGTTTTGTTTCTGGGTTACTGTTTGATGCATGGATTTGAAGAGAGTGTTCACTGACAGTTTCGTATTTTACTGACCTGTTTGGTGGGTATGGTCAACAGTGGATGCTTTGTGATATTAAAAGCTGGGAGAAGAGACAGGCAGGAACAGAAGATCTTAGTAATCCACAAGGAGACATAGACAGGAGAGAGGTCAAGTACCCCATGGTGTTTAATACAATGTTGGAACAACTGGGAAAATTGAATCTGGGGTAAATCAATCAATCATGAAGTTGACCTATGGAAGCTTACCTTGTGCCCTTTCAGGCATGGAATGTGGTTGAACAGGGAGTATCTGCCCAAGTGGGGGCTGAGACAGAGGGATGAGGCAGGAATGGATGGGCAGGTGGGGATTGTCTATGGTGTTTATAGGAGGCTTGCACAGGAGGAGAGGAAATTTCCAGTGGTATTCTGTTCCAGTGGTAAGGGCAGCTGGTATTAGTGTCTACAGTAACAGATAGTCAGGTAGTCTTTGGACAAAGTCTAGTCTACAGACAGGCATGGTTGTGGTTTACCACGAGTTTCTGTCTATAATCAGCGGGTTAGCAACAGAGATGAGTTTGTAAATCCCAAACAGTTTGCGTTTTGAGAATGTACATTTGTACATTCCAGCAAAAATCCCATGACAAAATCCCCTTATCAACAGCCAGTTAAGGTACATCAGCAGGATCAAGCTACACAGAGATACCTAAGACCTCCTATAGTAAACAAAAACAAAAACAGCTTACCCATCATGGTTGTCATTTTTTTTCTTTGCCCCCCTTGCTTGGTTCCTGCACATTATGCCAGACATACACTTTTTAAAATATTAACAATGCTGATTTGTATGCAAACTCCCCACTCTTGTTGTAACTACAATAAATACTCAAAACCTCTAGACTTGGTCTCTCAGTTTGTATCTAATGGTAGTTTGACTGCTGAGAGTCCTTGTTACTAAGCTCATAAAAAAGACCTCTGTGTGTTTGCATTGCAATTGGCTCTGTGAGTTGGGCAGTTTCTGTGAGTTGGGCATAAAACCTTGATGCTTTGACTGGAACCCCAAGACCCTCAGGACTCCCATCTGAAGGGTTGAAAGACCACTGTTAGGATGTGTCATTGCTGTTCTTTGTATCAGTGACCTGTCTGTCAGAAATGTGTCTGTGTACCTTGGTTTTTGATTTTTCTTGAGTACTCATGGAGGGAGATGAACAAAGCAAATGTGGAACTCCAATGAAGTGGAAATGCTGGAGAGTCATGGCAAGAAAGGGCTAGGAAGATGTTCCAGGTCATGGAACAGGGGTCGTGTGCCCCTGGTCTTAATTTCTTAGAAGTTACAGCAGTCTTGGAACTCTGCTCCATGGCTCACAGCTGCCATTTTCTCCTCTGTACAAGTGGTGGAATATGCTACGTAGCCTGCACCGCCCCCTCGTGGCCCTCTATTATGTGTGTGCCACTTTAGTGTTCTCTTACTGAGAGAGGAAGTGAGACTTTCCATCCCAATTGATATAATTACTCACCCTCCACCTTGGGTTAAGTCCTTCTTATCAAGAGGACCTGTACCCATTAAATTGACCACATTCAGGGCAAAATCAGACTCTGCAAAACGGTGGAAAGGACAAAAACCTTCTAAACAACCCTGTTCTCAGTCTATATGTGACTCTGTAGTTTTGAACTTGGAGCTGTCAGTATATGGGAGGATGTTTTTCATCCCTTACAGCAAAATTAACATATCTTCCTTAGACCAGCAGTCTTATTTCCAGGTCTGTGGGGCAATCTGCTCCTCTATTCACCTTCTAGCTGTTTGGCCACCTCTTTGGTCTCACTGACCTGGGAATCCAGGGTTAAGGACACGTCACCACAGGGCAGTGCAGCCTCTCTTCTCCCCATTCCACTGTATCTTCCCATGCTCTGAGCAAGGAGCCCTTCCCATTTTATCCTGGCTCAGACACTACTTCAACTCCCTGATGTGGTGGCAGGGGTCCTGTAATGAGATGGTTAGATCGTTGGTTTTGGAATTTTACAACTTTCTCATTTATTATTGTCTCTGTGTCATAGTTGTTTTAACTCAACATTTCAGATTACAGTCATCTGAAGGAGCCTCAGTTGCAGGTGTGCCCTTATCAGAATGGCTGGTTTCTATGTCTCTGAGAGATAATGTTGATAATTGATATAGGAAGGCTCTTCCATGAAGGGTGGCAATATTGGGAAGCAAGTGGTCTTAGGTTGGATGAGAGAGCTAGGTGAGAATTGTAGCTGCCTGTGGCCATGTGAACTGGGTTCCCCAGAAAGGCAGCCAGGGGCTGAAAGAGATCAGAGGGCAACAAAAGAATGAGGCCAAGACAATCCTTTCTGTTCAAAGCCTCTGAAGTTTACTGAGAGTCCCTGCTTATAAAGAGGGTAGGCCCATCCTCTGTCAGCCCATTCTTTGTGCCTGGAGCCAGCCCATAGGCGATCTACAGGGCTTGTCTCCAGATAGTCTCTAGGACCTTTCAGCAGGAAGCAGAGTATTGGAGAAGAGCAAATACATCAAGGTCAGAAGGCTCTACCCTAGGTGTACTGGCTGGTTTTATGTGTCTACTTGACACAGCCGGAGTTATCACAGAGAAAGGAGCTTCAGTTGAGGAAATGCCTCCATGTTATCCAACTGTAAGGCATTTTTCCATTAGTGATCAAGGGGGAAAGCCCCTTGTGGGTGGGACCATCTCTGGGCTGGTAGTCTTGGTTCTATAAGAGAGCAGGCTGATCAAGCCAGGGGAGGCAAGCCAGTAAGTAACATCCCTCCATGTCCTCTGCATCTGCTCCTGCTTTTTGACCTGCTTGAGTTCTAGTCCTGACTTCCTTGGTGAAGAACAGCTTTATGGAAATGTAAGTCGAATAAATCCTTTCCTCCCTTACTTGCTTCTTGGTCATGATGTTTGTTTAGGAATAGAAACCCTGACTAGGACACTAGGTAATCTCCTTCTTAGTGGCAGCAAGGTCAAAGTCTGGATCAGCCTGCTTCAAGGCTGAGGGAGGCTACAGAGCATGAGAGAGTGACCAAGCAAGAAAGCAAAGCAGGAAGTAGTTTTTGTCAAATGTTTTTGCCTTCATTTTCTAGCTTCAGTTTCTAGTCTGAGCTCCCAGTATGGTGGGCTGTGATCCGACAGAACCATGTAAAACAAACATTTATTACCTTCGATGCTTCTGCTCAGAGGAAACAATCACAGCAGCAGAGTTGCAAGGTAGAACAAAAAAAATAACAATAACAGCAATTGTTTCAAAAGCCGATTTTGCTGCTGGACAGAATCTATAGTCTCTTTTGAAGGAATATGTAAAATATCAGAAATTGAGATGGCAAAAGTCATAGAAAGCTGTACATGGAGCTTAATCGGTTGTTCCCATAGGGTCTGGAAGATTGGAGTGTTGACAGTAATGCAGCCACACGAAGTTGAGGTCATAATATTTCAGTGGAAAATGGACTGAAAACTTTAGGAAGAGGTCATTTGTGTGATATATTGGTCAAAAAAATCTTTTGTACTTGGCTTATGCCCTAAGATATTGAGTATTGAGTAAAAATTATTGCCTGATTTGTATATTTTTATTCTATTGATAAGTATTTGTCCAATCTTCCTACTTCTTTATTCATGTTACATTCATATCGGTACACCCATCCCATTCCACCTACCACAGTCCCTCATCACTGACTCCCTTTTATCTCCCCAGAGAGGGTGGGAACCACTTGAGTATCCCCCATATGGCATGTCAAGTCTTTGCAGGGTTAAGTCTCTGCAGGGTTAGACACATCCTTTCCCACTGAGGTCAGACAAGGCAGCTCAGTTAGGGAAAGAGTTTGCACAGACAGGAACACCTTAAGGGATATGTCCTGCTCTGGATGGTGGGGGCCTCCGTCCCAGCCTCTGTGTGCTTTTTGGTTGGTGGCTCCATCTCTGAGAGTCTCCTAGGTTCCAGGTTAGTTGTCTCTGAGGGTCTCCTCATGGCCTTCCTATTCTTTCAGAGGCCGTCAATTCTTTCCCCAACTCTTTTAAAATACTCCCTGAGCCCTGTCCAGTGTTAGACTGTGGGTCTTTGCACATGTTTCAGTCAGATGCTGGATGGAGATTCTCAAAGGACAGTGATGCTAAGCTACTATCTGCAAGTATAACAAATTATCCTCAGTAATGCCAGCCTTGGTGCGTCCCCTGGGATGGGTTACCAGTTGGGCAGGGTATTGTTTGGCCATTCCCTCAGTCTCTGTTTCAACTTTGTGTCCCGAGCTATTGTTCTCGCTGGCAAGAACACACTCAGATGACCGGATTCTTCTGCAGCAAAAGCTTTATTGCTTCTTCAGGAGGGAAGACCTAGATCCTGGAAAATGGTCCTGCTTATATAGCCCTCAGCTTGGCGTGTCACCACCTGATTTGTTGCTCGCCCATCACCTCATTACTGTGCACCGAGATGGACAGTGACTTGGTATGAATTCACTCTTGAACCTGTGCACAAGGCTTGTTTACTAGTTAGGCACAGCGGAAGCCAGTGCCATCTCCTAATGGCGATTGCTCACGGCTCTACACATCTCCCCCTTTTTGTTTTATTAAAATGAGGCTGGACTAGGTCCGCCTCATTCTCTACTGCTTGAGGAAATCCTGGCTGCAGGGGCCTGCTTCGAATGTCCTTGACTGAGTGACAATCTCTGGCCCAATAATATCCTTTCCCACACTTAGTACACAGTCCTGGCGCTCTCCTTTTGACAAGGGCTCTGCGGTCCTTTTTTAAGTGTCCTGGTTTGCCACAATTATAGCAGAGTTTGAGCTCAGCCGTGTCAGGGCGCTTCTGCCCTTGTAGAATGGCAGCTGCCAAACCGGCATTAGTGAGTGGCCCTCCAAGCTCACGGCAAACCTTCAACCAGTCCTGCAATTCCTTGCTCTTTCTGGGTGTAATAGCTGCTGTGCATTCCTGCGTAGCCTGTTCATAGACCAACTGTTCAATTAAAGGCATAGCTGCCTCTGGGTCTCCAAAAATTCTCCCTGCCGCTTCTGTTATTCTAGCCACAAAGTCTGAGAACGACTCCTGGGCGCCCTGAGTAATCTTTGTCAAATGTCCACTTGCCTCTCCCTTCCTAGAGAGTGCCTTCCTGCCTTAATGGCGGCAGCTGAGATCTGGGCATACGCTCCCCAATGGTAATTTGTCTGGTTAGTAGCGTGTTGTCCCTGACCTGTAAGCAACTCAAAAGTCCCTGTTCTTTGGTCCCCTTCAACGGCGGCATTGGCCCTTGCCTGTGCTTGGCAGGAGTCTTGCCACAAAGCTTTCCATTCTAGATACCGCGAAAGGAGGGTGTCCCTTGCACCAGTGATGGTATGAAGTTCCCGGGTTCTCGGTGCCACTTGTCCCGAGCTATTGTTCTCGCAGCTCTCCACAACTTTGTGCCTACCTTACTTGCAGACAGAACAAATTTTGGGAGGAAAGATATTTGGTTTTCTTGGTGTACTGAACACTTCACTGCTGGTTCTGCCTGACTGCAAGATGTCACCTCTTCATGGTCCATAACTCAATGCTATATATCTAAACTAAGTCACCTCCCTAGCCGCATTTGTGCCCTCCCATTCATATTCTCAGGCACATTCGACAGATGCCTCTACCCTAACCCTCCCAGCATCTGCTGATTTCATTTCATTTTCCTGGCTTTCTGTCATTCTCTTGTCTCTTACCACATCTGTTCCTAACACTCCCCTCCTTTCTTGACTACCGTCCCATCCAGTTTTCTCCCTTCTACCTGCCTCTTCTGTCTCTTTCATACCCCCTTCAGAGTGAGATTCAACCATGCTCATTTGTGCCTTGTGTGGTTTACTGTCTTTAGGTCTATGAAGTGCAGTGTGGGTATCCTGTACTTATGGTTATTATTCACTTGTAAGTGAGTACATACATGCATGTCCTTTTGGGCCTGAGTTACCTCATTCCAGATATTAGTTTCTAATTGTACCCATTTCTCTGCAAAATTCATGATGCCCTTGTTTTTTATATCTGAATAGCATCCCATTTTGTAAATGAAACATGTTTTTTTTTTGTGTCCACATTTCAGTTGAGGAACATCTGCATTCTTTCCTGTTTCTAACTGTTATAAATAAAGTGGCTATGAACTTAATGGAGAAAATGCCCTTGTGGGTATATGCCTATGAAGGTACCCTAACTGTAGCACTTCCTCCTGCTTGCAGTGTTTTAAATTAATGGAAGGAGTATTCAAAGTGTTTCCTCATCCCAGGATGGAACCTTAAACAAAAACTGCTGCAAATGTGGTCCAAGGAAGACAGGGTCTATTAATTTAGAAGCCAAACGTCACAGCATCATCCACATTGTGCCGCTTCTGTAAAATGAAAGATGAAAATAGCGTGGTCAAAGATTCTTTCTCTATGGTTTCAGTTTAGCACCATTCCAGCCATCTTTTGACAAAGTCAGGATCCCAGGGAAGACTCTGAGTTCCTTGCATTTAGGTGGTGCGGTTGATGCTTGAGTTGCATTTTGTGACCACAGGTAGTAGAGAAAACTAACACATTGAGAAATCTGCCATGGAGAGATGCTTACAGGGAGATGAAGTACCCAAACTGAGAGATGTATGAGAAGTTACAGGAAGAGCACCATCTATGCCTTTAGCAATTGAAGTCCAATGTGTTTGAGACAAAGCTATAGGATTTGGTGTTTGCCCTGCTGTTTTTCTTGCCTTGGTCCAATCTTCTCTCCCTATGTGCACATTCCTATCGATTGGAATGGGAAGGGGTATTCAGTGCCATTTTGTGTTAGAAAGATATAACTTGCTTTCTGATTTTGCAAGATGTGGCTGTCAAGATATTATCTTGAGTGTCAGCAGAGACTTTAGACATTAAACAGTGCAGGAGCCTTTCTAGATTCATCTTGGGGAAGATGAAAGTGTATATACATTCAAAATTTTCCTATTTCTTTCTTTCCTTTTTTTTTGTTTATCCTATAATTTAGATATTCATTATCACCCTGATCACTGTCCGTATTCTAGGTCCCTGCCCTCACAGACTCCCTCCTCCCAATCTTCTCTGTTTCTCCGTTGAGTGGGGTTGGGGCCCCGTATGTACCCCGTGGGCACATAGATTATAGTCTAGTTTTTAGGATGGCATATGCTCATGACATCAATACTGCCTGAGGGTTCAGGGTCATTGTATTCTGGGTGTTGATGTTTCCCCAAACTCTTGTGATTGTTTTGAAATTTTTAAATAAATATTAGTGTTTTGCCTGTGTGCGTGAATATGAATATCAAGTGTGCCTCATCCTTAGTGTTGTTGGAAGGTGGATTCAGAACTCCTATTCATAAAGCCATGGGTCACGTGAATGCTAGTAATTGACCACTGTTATCTGGAAGACCAGCAACGCTTTCCTCGGCTGAGTTATCGCTCTCTCCTGCCTTATGCTGCTTTTTATGTTCAACACTTATATTAATAATATTTTCATCTGTCCATTGGTCCATTAAATGTGCCTTTATTGCTAGTAAAGTTTTACTAATGTTGCAGTTTAAAGTGGTACACTTCCTGTTTCTGCTAGATGAGTACAGAAGTGCAGGGAATGTATACTTCTTTCTAGGAACTATAGTAAACAACTGAGATCTTTCTATCATTTTTGTCTCCGTGGTTGATTTTTGCAGTGGAGTAAGGGTCTTAATATGTAACCTTTGCTGCCCTGGAATGTGTTACATAGAACAGACTGGGATCCACCTCAATGATGTATACCTACCTGTGACTCTGGGATTAAAGACATGAACAAATACACACTGCTTGTCCAGGATTTTTCTCGTTTGTGATTCTTCTTACAATTTCTGGGATGTGTCCTCAGTACTGTTGATCTGTTTCACCCTACATCTCCCTCTCAATTGGAATTCCTCTTGAAAGACTTTTTCCTATTTATTTAAAATGTTCATAAGCAACACAGGTGAACCTTCAACTCAATTTCCTTTAAAATGTTATGGTACTTAGATTATAACTTCTGTGTCAGGAAGTCAGTGGAGGAAGCACCAGAATTACATGAATATATGGTGAAGGAAGCATACGTTTACTTTACAGTGATGTCAGTACCATGCTTTGTGATGTATACATGTATGGGATATTTTAGGATGCAGTGACTTATGATGATGTGCACGTGAACTTCACTGGGGAAGAGTGGAATTTGCTGGATCCTTCCCAGAAGAGTCTCTACAAAGATGTGATGCTGGAGACCTACTGGAACCTCACTGTTATAGGTATGACTGTGAATTTTCTTTGGCTTTTCAAAATAGTGGGAAGACATGTCTCGGTGAGTGATGATACTCTGTTATTACAATTGAGAACAAGGAAGACTGAGCTGAATAAATAGTGTTCAGTGATAGGAAAATTCACAGTACCTTGAATTTTGCCTTATTTCCAATACTGTATCATTCATTATTCTGGTACTGTCTTTTAGGCTACACTTGGGAAAACCATCATATTGAAAGACATTGTCAAAGTTCAAGAAGAAATGAAAGGTAATTTTCATGTGCAAGCTGATGCAATTATGCCTCTGAAGAAATTTTACTATGTTATGGAAGCTGTAAAGAAAATCAGGAGTGTAAAATATCAATACTTGAAGTGTAAATATAATTACAATATTATTTTTTTTAAGATTTATTTATTTATTTATTATATGTAAGTACTCTGTAGCTGTCCTCAGATACTCCAGAAGAGGGCATCAGATTTCGTTACTGATGGTTGTGAGCCACCATGTGGTTGCCAGGATTTGAACTCAGGACCTTTGGAAGAGCAGTCTGTGCTCTTAACTACTGAGCCATCTCGCCAGCCCTAATTATAATATTCTTAAAAAAATGTTCTGCTTCGATGTAGTTATCTGATTTATCTATCGAAGCATTCCTCAAGATGAGAAAACATTGCCTTAAGAGATACCTTTATTCAATTTGTACCTCTATTAGAGCTATACTGATCTGACAATATGTATAGACTTACAAGACTTAGATATTGCACATCGAATAGTGATAAATATATATGCAAAACCTTCCAATAAGCAAATAATCCATGGGAAAGTTGGTGATACTCATATTCTTATAGTGAAATTGATCATTTGTTTAGGGTACAGTTTATGAGAGTCAAGAGTGTTGTCATAGGAGAAACCTTAATTCATATATTACATGTCTATGAGGAACAAAAAGTCAAACAGTGTGGATGCAATGTGGAAACCTTCTGTTACTCTTCTATTAATATATATATATATCATGTGTCCCAATGGATAAAAGCCATGTGAGCATAGGGATATTGAAAGAAGCAATGTACCACTTTCTATCCCAGAACTGTGAGAAAATTGTCAGATTCTATCTTTGGTAGACATTCTGAATATGATAAAAGTTTGCAATGAATTGGTTTTCTAATTTTACTGGGAACTTCCCAAAGCTCACACTGTAGAAAATCTTTATGGGTACTAGGAATTTGTAAATTCTTTTGTTTGTCCTGGTTCACATTCAAATGTGCTACAATTCACGCTACAGGAAAAATTATGAAAGCAATTACTGTTATAAAGCTATGAGTTGTTCTATTTTCCTCATATAGATGAAATACATCATATAAATATCCCATATAAAAAGGATATTATAAATGTTAGCCATGTAATAACCATCACAGATATCTCGAAAGATGCAAAACAACCCATAATGAGGGAGAACACCATGAACATATAAAGTGATAAAACCAGATGATCTGGTACATCTTTATCATTAGACCAATTTGTAAACTTTATTCATCTTGATGAAATGACTGAACAGGGAAATTAATGTAGTAAACATATCACATGTACCAATTTTCATTGCAGGTATGTAAGTAATCATGGTGGAGAGAAACTCTATGAATGTAATGAACGTTCTAAAGCCTTTTCATGTCCCAGTCATCTCCAATGTCATAAAGAAAGACAAATTGGAGAGAAAACACATGAACATAACCAATGTGGTAAAGCCTTACCAACACCCAGTCATCTTAAATATCACAAAAGAACCTATACTGGAGAGAAACCTTATGAATGTCATCAATGTGGTAAAGCTTTTACAAGTCACAGTGGTCTCCAATATCATAAAAGAACACATACTGGAGAGAAACCCTATGAATGTAATCAATGTGGGAAAGCATTTGCACGTCACAGTCATCTCCAATATCATAAAAGAACACATACTGGAGAGAAACCCTACAAATGTAATCAATGTGGTAAATCCTTTGCACAACTCAGTAGTCTCCACCGTCATAAAAGAACACATACTGGAGAGAAACCCTATGAATGTAATCAATGTGGTAAAACCTTTGCACGTCACAGTGATCTCCAATGTCATAAAAGAACACATACTGGAGAGAAACCCTATGAATGTAATCAATGTGGTAAAGCTTTTACAAGTCAAAGTGGTCTCCAATATCATAAAAGAACACATACTGAAGAGAAACCCTATGAATGTAATCAATGTGGTAAAGCTTTTACAAGTAACAGTGGTCTCCAATATCATAAAAGAACACATACTGAAGAGAAACCCTATAAATGTAATCAATGTGGTAAAGCCTTTGCACAACTCAGTAATCTCCAATCTCATAAAAGAACACATACTGGAGAGAAACCCTATGAATGTATTCAATGTGGTAAAGCCTTTGCACTACGCAGTAGTTTCCAATGTCATAAAAGAACACATACTGGAGAGAAACTCTATGAATGTAATCAATGTGGGAAAGCATTTGCACGTCACAGTCATCTCCAATATCATAAAAGAACACATACTGGAGAGAAACCCTATGAATGTAATCAATGTGGTAAAGCCTTTGGACTATGCAGTAGTTTCCAAAGACATAAAAGAACACATACTGGAGAAAAACCCTATGAATGTAATCAATGTGGTAAAGCCTTTGCACAACTCCGTAGTTTAAAATGTCATAACAGAACACATACTGGAGAGAAACCCTATGAATGTAATCAATGTGGTAAAGCCTTTGCACAACTCCGTAGTTTAAAATGTCATAACAGAACACATACTGGAGAGAAACCCTATGAATGTAATCAATGTGGTAAAGCCTTTGCAAGTCACAGTCATCTCCACGGTCATAAAAGAACACATACTGGAGAGAAACCCTATGAATGTAATCAATGTGGTAAAGCCTTTGCACAACTCAGTAATCTCCAACGTCATAAAAGAACACATACTGGAGAGAAACCCTATGAATGTAATCAATGTGGTAAAACCTTTGCACGTCACAGTCATCTCCACGGTCATAAAAGAACACATACTGGAGAGAAACCCTAAGAATGTAATTGGTAAAGCCTTTGCATGTCACAGTCATCTCCAAAGTCAGAAAACTAAACGTACTGGCGAGAAGTTCTATGAATGTTATCAATGTGGTAAAGCCTTTACAGGTCACAGTCATCTCCAATATCATAAAAGAACACATACTTTCCTGATATAGCTGTCCCTTGTGAGGCTATTCCAATACCTGGCAAACACAGAAGTGGATGCTCACAGTCATCTATTGGATGGAACACAGGGCCGTCATTGGAGGAGCTAGAGAAAGTCCCCAAGGAGCTGAAGGGGTCTACATCCCTGTAGGCAGAACAACAATAGAAACTAACCAATACCCCCCAGAGCTCATGTCTCTAGCTGCATATGTAGCAGAAGATGGCCTAGTCTGCCATCATTGGGAAGAGAGGCCCCTTGGTCTTGCAAACTTTTTAAGCCCCAGTACAGGGGAATGCCAGGGCCCTGAAGTGGGATTGGGTGGGTAGGGGAGCAGTGTTGGGGGAGTGTATAGGCGGACTTTCAGGATAGCTTTTTAAATGTGAATGAAGAAAATATCTAATAAAAGATTGAAATGTAAAAAAAAAACATACTGGAGAGAAACTCTATTAATGTAATCAATGTGGTAAAGCTTTTGCAGGTCACAGTTGTCTCCAGTATCATAAAAGAACCCATAATGGAGAGAAACCTTAGAAATGTAATCAATGTGTAAAGCCTTTTCTCAAAGTTATTGTCTCTATAATCAATGTGGTAAAGACTTTTTACAACTCTATAGTCTCCATTATTTTTAAAGAACACATAGAAGACAGAAACCTTAGGAAGGTAATCGGTGTAGTAAAGCATTTGATGTCACGGTCATCTACGATGACATAATAGATCACATACAAGTGAGAACCCATGTCAGTGTTATGAACGTTGTAAAGCCTTTGCATGTCATAATTCTTTAGGCACACACAAGACAAACTGCATGGCAGAGAAACCCCAATTTAAATGTTTGCTTTTCTGAGAGTTGATTTGGTCATGAGATCTGTTCCTAGCCATTGAAAGGCTGAGGGAGAAACCCTCTGAGTACATTTAATGTGGCAAAGCCTTTGCACAATTTTTTAGTCATCTTCATCGTGGAAGAATTTGAACTGGGTAGAAACATTGTGAATCTATTTAGTATGGTGAAGCTTTTTCATTGAGCTTCTTTTTATGTATATTCTTTTTATGAGACTTTTCGTACTGGTGACCGATGCTATGAATGTCAGCAATGTGGTAAAGCCTTTACATTGTTGGGTCCTGTCAGGTTCAACACAACTCACACGCCAGGAAAATGGAAAGGATAAGAATTTATTGGGCTGTGTGGTGGTGGTACACTCCTTTAATCCTAGCACTAGGGAGGCAGATGCAGGCAGATTGCTGAGTTCGAAGCCAGACTAGTCTAGAGTGCATTCCAGGACAGCCAGGGCTACACAGTGAAACCCTGTTTGGGAAAACAAAAAAAGGAAAAAAAAAAAAGAATTTATTGGAATTAAGTCACTACTGATCAGTGAGAGACACAAAAGTATACTCAGAAGTGTATCTTCGAAACCTCACCTCCCACACCCAACCTAAAAGATAAAGTTGTATAGCTTTCAAACACAAGAACCGCAAAGTCCTGGGCCAATTTACAGCTACATTTTCTCCCAAATCAAAACTTGTTTTTATTGAATGAGTCAATAAATGGTAATTGCTAACTCCTTGTGTTTTGTTGTTGTTGTTGCAGCTGCGGGTGGTGTTGGTGTTGGGCTGTGTGTGCTTTCCCTTCTTTTGTAGACAGTAAGAGATTATTTACTACCCGTGTTTTCATGTGTATCCTTAACTTCCTCGGGTTAGATTCTACCTCTATATCTTTGTGTTGGTCAGTATATTTAGAGAGAGGTTGTTTAAATTTGAGTTTATCGTGAACTATCTTAATTTTTTTCCATTTATGGTGTAGTCATTTTATTACATATTAAAATCCAGGCATCTGTTGTTTCTGCAGCACATGTGTACAAACCCTTCTGGCGTCTGTAGACTCCAAGGAGACAACTGTGATCTTAGTAGATCTTCCTTTATGTTTTTCCTGGCTTTTTACCTTTGCAGCTTTTAGTATTCTTTTCTTGAACTGTGTGTTTTTATTATTACACAGGGAAGAGACTTTATTTTTTGTCCTTTCTGTTTGGCGTTTTGATGATTCGTGTGTTTTCTTTTTGTTAGGAAGTTTTTCTTCTAGGATTTGGTTGTCAATACTTTTCTGAAACTTTGAGGGAGGATTCTCCTCCCTGTCTTCTTCTTTTCCACGAGCATCGTCTAGCAGCTTGTCGAGCCTGTGCATCATCCCCCAGTGGTTCTGATCCCTGCTTTGCCTGGGCCTCCACTTGGTCCTAGATAAGTCACTCCAAGGCCAATAGGCCTGCAGAGCATTAGAGCTGTGGATGAAAGGGGTGCCATTTGCAGAGACTGTGGGGACAGCCAATTCAGTGATCTCAGAGGACAGGTCATGAAATGGAGGCTGAGAGGTAAGAAGAACCCTGTAAGTACCAGGATCAGCCAGGCCTACTTAACCATGAGGCCAGCATCACCACCATTGTTTCAGAGTTTGTGCATGTTTCATGGTTCTTTCTAATCCCAATGGCTGCTACCTCAAGAGGTCTGCAAGATGCAGAGGCAAATGTCAAGTGATACTTTTGTCCCTGGCTCTAGTAAAGTCAGTTAGTTCCCTAGAGACTTAGACCAGGTGTTCCTAGAAGACCTGGGAGTGGCTGGGTCTCCCTCACCCATACTCCCAGCCCCAGACACTCAAGTTCCTATAGCATTCATAGAGGGAATTTCATGGCACAGGGTGTCCTCAGGACTTCCTGTGGGTGGAGTTCCTTTCTGGCCTTCGTCTCCTGGAGGGAGAGGATATCTCCTGCTGCCTTTTTCTTCACTCCCCCACACTCCATAGACACTCTGTCCAGGTTGTCAGTGAGTCTGAAGGAGATACCCAGAAAGAAGCCCTGTGTTCGGAAAGAGGGTCTTTAGGTCCCCTCAATCGAAAGTAAACACAATGAAATATGGTGTGCACTGCTGGGGCTAAAGAAAGCAGTTTCTGAGTCTATATGACTGAATGTCACCTGCATACATGCCTCTAGGCCCCAGGGTCCTTGACTCCAGATGCCATCCATGCACAAGTGCATGGTAGGGTCCAGTGAAGCCTGGAAACTGATGTCTGGAAGCTGGAGCAGACAAAGAGGTCAGAGGAGTACAAGTTCTAGCCTATAGTGTCTCTTCTCATCCTGAGGCCCTTGGATGCTTTGGTGTACACCCAGTGCCTCCTCTGTAGTCAAACACACCTCGGCACTGAATGAAGAGAGTCTGGGTCAGATAGTTCTTAATCTTATGTCAGAACTTTGCTATGCGGTCAGAAGTCAGAGGATGATCAGTAGAAAGATCCCTCTGATGATTGGCACCTCCTTCATTCCCACCCACCTGCCTGTGGATGAAAGTATGTACAAGTCTGGGGCACAGCCTTGCTGCTAGCTGTCTACCTTGGCAGGCAGTATGGTTGTGCTCAGCATGTATTAAGAATATACTCTGTCCCCAGTGATCTTGAGGGCTCTGGCTCCTAATGGCAAAGAAAAGCAAAGTAAAGCCTGGGCCTTGAACTCATTATATAATATTGGAAAAAGTAAAGCTGGAAAGAGGTTAGGCTTAGAAGGTTGTATGTAGAGGGTTTACTTTTCGACAATGTATTCCAGGAAGGCTAAGATGTGAGCTCGGAGAGAGCCTGAAGAAGGTGTGGGAGCACAGGCCCAGTGGCAGCCATCGGGATGGATACAGAAGGAGTGGAGATATTCGTGGCCAGAGAGAATGGGAAGATGGTTCAGGCTGATGGGGTGCAGTAAATCTCTGCAGCTCAGAACTCAGGTGGTGGTAGTGAGTCGGGCCATTCAGGGGGCCACTCTATTTCTGGGTAGATTTTAGAAATGGCTTCTGGCTGTGGCAGAATAGATTTTTCGCTGGCTTCTCCAGGTAGTAGTTTTGATTTCCCCTTCTCAGCATTCTCTCAGACCATCAAAACCTTGGTACCTGGACGTAGGGGTGGGAGAAATGGACGAACCCACACAGGCGGAAATCGTGCTAAATCTTCCAACACTGTGATGTACAGTTGCTGGTCTGGGCGCGATCATGATCCTTCCTGAAAAACAACGGCCTTTACAGACCTGTAAAATGGTAGGGAGATCAAACATTTCTTCGGGAGGCCAACCCACCCCAAAAGTGGGCCATTCTGAGGTACAGTAAGTCTGCCAAGGTTTCTTCTTAAGTATTACTGATAGATTTCGTCCTTTTGCCCTAACGTCCGTCCAATGGTCCTCAGTCAAAGATAACGGGGTTGAGACAGTCTGTCCCATGACAAAAATCAAAAACAGAGACAAAATGAAGACAGAGACAAGGGACACCAGAACGTCCAAGCACACTCATCTCTGCCTGGACCTATACAACCAGCCAAACGCTACCTCTGATGGTGTGGGATTCCGCGTCCACTCCCCCTGTGGCAGAAAGAGCACCTGATCTCCCTCACTCTGCCAGAGGACAGCCGGGTCATCCCGGCTGTCCCATACCCTGAGCACTTCCTTCAGGGTCACCCTTGGAACGTCTTCCCAGGGTTGCAGCTTGTGGACTCAGGACATCTTCCACAGCCACTGGACCCACACAGACCTCAGTGGCAGCTGCCAGAATACTAAAACTGAAAAACCGAGACACAGATTCAGCGGCACCGCACTCAGACACACCAAACTCACACAGACATACCTCCAAGGGGTATTCTTGGGGTTCTGGGTGCTCCCAAATCCCAGACGAGCCCCCAATGTAGGACTCCCCCCACTATATGGTGACCCCCTACTCTAATCCAGGGATAGGTAGCATCCATGAACACGCAAGAATCCTTCTTGTTGCAATACACACGAGGCTTTATTGGCAGATCTCTGGACTGACATGTACCTCACACAGAAGGCAGGGGAGTCGACTCTGAGTCTCCAGAGCTAGGGGTTTTTATGAAAGAAAAAGGGATAGGGGTGCGATGAATTTCAACAAAGGTATGGGATTGGCTCATTCAAACATTAACAGTAAGATTACATGTCAGCCAAAGGGCATCATGACCTTGTTCCTGTGGGCTGGGTGCTTATCTTTGTTCACATAGCAACCAGTTGATGTATGACTTTATCCCGGCGCCAAGGGGCAGTAGACAGAGGGGAGGTTCTGGCCAGATGGTGTCAACTCAGACAAGATAGCCTTGCCTGCATCCTTGCATTCTTTTTCATCTTTACAGTCAAGAGCCCTGCCCTGGCATCTGGGCTCCTAGACAACTCTTTACATGAATCACAAGTTACACAATCTCATTTTCCTTCGCTAGATGAGGCATGTGAGACAGCTTACCACTCACTGGAGGCTCTGTCATCTTCCAAAATCCCCTGTTGGCCTTCAGTTTTTACACTAAATTCCATCTTCTTGGTCAGAGAACCTAGTTGTCCTGCCTAGGAATGTGCATTTGTAGTGCAGGGCACTCAAGAGTAGGGACCACAATCCAGCATGACTCAAGCATCTATACTACAAGAACCCAAGACACTGGAAAACACTGGAGCAGGTCCTGACTGTCTGCTCAAGTATGGGCTTCTCTGGTGATGCACTCACCCAGGTGAAGGGGTGTATCTGTCAAAAAAGAGGCTAAGGTGGGGGTGGGGGGCTTTCTGCTTCTGGGAGCCTGCTTTCTTGTCCTTCTTGGAGAATTATTTGGCTAGCTTGCAATATGACTGTTGGTCTTCTGTCCCAAGTGTCTGTACTGAATCCTTGTCCCCTTTGAAGGGGAATAGTGGTCACTGTCACTGACTGCAGTGGCTGAAAGTTCCTGTGGCTCAGGACTAGCTGTTGGATATTGAAGAGTCTCAGCAGCACTTAGCATTGTAAAGGTATGTTTTCCCATCTGGGTGTAGTGGAACATGGCAGGGTGGGAGGACTATGCTCCATGGAGTCCCTCCAGGACGAAGGCTTCTTTACATAGAGCCCTTCTTTACTGGAGTTTCCGAAAAGGGTCAATCCTACCCTCTCTTCCTCCTTATCTCATATTGCTTATGCCATTGTTCCCAGGTGCTTAAGATGGCCAGACACATTACTATTGTCACCACCCTACATGCAGGAGCAGATCTTCAAGCCATTTCTCCTCAGAATCAGGTCCTGAGGATCAGACCCTTCCTTTTCCCTTTTCTACATCCCATGAACCTCTAGCACCTCAGGGGTAGCCCTGAAACATGGATTGAAGGTTCCCGGGTGGTCTCCATCCTCCTGATGCTTACGCCTTGTTCTTTGCATACACAGAGGGTCACTCGGGATCTGCTTGGAGGTTAGCTATGTCAAAGTTCTTCCTGCCTCCAAATTAATATTAGTACATCCTGGGAACAAGGCCATCTCTCTCTCTCTCTCTCTCTCTCTCTCTCTCTCTCTCTCTCTCTCTCTCTCTCTCTCTCTCTGTGTGTGTGTGTGTGTGTGTGTGTGCTATAACCACAACAGCAAGAATGTCCAAAACCAATGCAAAGCATGAATTCTAATTAGCAGCCTGATACCAGGGAGGAGGCAAAGGCTGGGCAGAGGCACAGCCCTGTGTTCTGGAGCTCCTACCTTCTAAATATTTGGTAATGAGCAGATCTTCAAGCCATTGGGGAGGGAATGAGAAATAAGGGAAATGAAGCCTCTCCTCCAACACCTCCAAGGCTGTCTGCACTGCAGCCTCCTCCCGGCAGATATCTGCAGAGCAGGTACAAGGAGTTTGGCATTTTAGTAGCATCTGTTAAATGATAAATCACAGACAGAGCAGTGATGTGTGTTCAATGAGGTGAGTGGATGCTGCATGAATGAGCTGGAAACCAAGGGTCTGTGGCAAGGCTGTGGGGTGCAGGGCTGTTGATCATGAAGAGGAGCCACAAGCATAGTGCTAGCTATGGTGTCAACGCAGCTGTTTCCAAATTGCAATCTCTGGGACTGTCATACCAGCACAGTCCCATACCCGGGTAACCTGGAGTCAGGTCCTGGCTCACTTAGGAGAGGTTCTGCAGCTCTCTGATGGTCAGTTCTCTGGTTAGCAAGATGTATCTGATGGGTGACATTTCTAAGTGAACTCCAGGCCAGAGACACATTGTAAGATTCCCTGTGTGAATGGTTCAGTGGTGAGGGTCTTGGAGCTACATGGCTTCACCAGTCTAGCTCTTCTCTCTCCAATACTAGTATTTGAGCAGGGGACCCCACACCTCCCATCTTGGTCCAACCTGACTTCTCTACCTTTTACCTGCTACCACCCCAAACTCTGCCCTCTTTTCTGGGGTCTCCTGTTCACATTGTTTCACAGTTTTGTCTCCTGCCTGAGGGCCTCCCGAGGGCCTGCCTCTGACAGTATCATCCTAGTAGTCACCTCCTGGGTTCAGCTCATTTTCCCTTCCTCTAGGTACTCCAGTTCCCTTCTCTCTCCCATGCCCTTTTCCCTCTCCCTCATTTCTTCCTTCCTTCCCTCCTTCTTTCCTTCTTTCCTCCTCCCCTCCTTCCTCCCTTCCTTCTCATTAGTTTTCCTGGATTGTCCCTAGACATCTCATTTCGCACCTCTTGTCCTCCTCCACTAAGGCATTCTTTGGACCAACCATCACCAGGGGTATCACCCTCCCACTGTTGGCTGCCCTATTCTTTCCACACCTCCGTGTTCCCAGGGTGGCTTCAACTTTACATGTGTTTTCTTAATTGAGTTTCCAAAATGAATTACCTACAATAAAACCAGGGCATTTCTATCCCTTCACAAGAGTCATGATATGGTCTTACTCTATGTTGGGGTGTGGATTAGAGCCCTGGATAGTGGGCTCCATGGAGAGCAGCTCATCTGTATGCTTATCCTCGGCCTGTGGTGACCCCTCAGCCACCAGCGGTCGCATTTGTCCTCTTAGGGCAGACTCTCTGTGGCTGGAGAAGTTGGTATTGTGTGCTCCTGTTCGGAGATGGATGTAGCTAGCTTCTGGGGGTACTTCCAGCCAGCACTGGCCACCCTGTCAAGCTCAATGTCCAGTGTGCAAGGGAGAGGTTGGCTGACTCGTGGTTGAAGCCCAGGCTGTAGGTGATAAGGAAAGAGGACACTAAACCGTGGTAGAAGCAAGGTTGTGAGATAGGAAGTGCATGTAGCAAGAAAAGGGAGGATTTGGCAGTAAGCCTTCACCAGGGGACTCAAGAGAGCCTGCACCCCTCTACGCAGGTCCTCCAGGACCCTAGTTCTGCATTTCGGTTGTTTTTTGTTTTCGAGACAGGGTCCTCTCTCTGTAATCCAGGCTGGCATGGAGCTCAAAGTTATCTGGCTGCCTCTGCTTTCTGACTGCTGGGATTAGATCTGTGTGCCAGCACCAAGGCTCTGTCTGTATTTCTTGTTCCTGAAACCACTCCCAGACAGGCCTTAGCTTGTAGTGTTCTATCAGCTCAGAGGTTCTTAGACATGCCACCAGTCAAGAGATAGAGGCTGGGCGACTATGATTTGGGGATTCTTCTTCTTTGAGTAGAAAATGAAATCTAAGGGGAATGGGATCCTGGAGAGAGGGCTCTTGCTGTTCTTGCAGAGGACCCCAGTTCAGTCCTGTTCCCTACACCCACATGGTGGCTCAAAACTTCTGTAACTCCAGTTCCAGGGATCCGACATACTACTCAGGCCTTTGCAGGTACCAGGCAACCTCAGAATGTATTATATAACAAGAAAATCATTTGTTACATACTATATAGATAAATATTCTTAAAGATTTGAAAGAGAAAAAAGGAAAAGAACACATGTAGACATTTTGACATCTTAAAACTGCAAATGAAGTTTTATCACAGCACTAGGAGGCAGAGTCAGGGTCATTTCTGAGTTCAAGACCAGCCTGGTTTACAAAGTGAGTTTCAGGACAGCCAGGACTATACAGAGAAACCCTGTCTCAAAAAACAAAACAACAAAAAACCAAAGAAACAAAACAACAACAACAACAAAAAACCTGCAAAAGAGCCAGGCTTTCTGGCTCACAACTGTGACTGCTAGACAGGGGAGGCAGGAAGGTAAGGGTGCAGGTTGTCCTCAGCTATGTAGTAAGTTTGAAGTCAGGGTGAGCTACTGTGGGGAGCAGATGTGGCAGCTGCCCAAGTTGGCGCCCAGGACTGCAGCCAAGTCTTATGACTTGCCCCTGACTTCCTCATACACCTGAAAATAAGCCACGACCATTGTGAGAACTACGCAGGCGCACCATGATGCAAGATGGGACCATATGACAAGTGATGATTCTGGCCAATGGACTGCTGTTATGTGGACTGGGCTGATGGGGTGTGGATCAGGGGTTATATAAGGGATTGCGATTGGGGGCAGAGAGATACACAAGAGAGTATTCCTGGAGAGAGATTCATGCATGCATGTTGAAAGGTTCCTGAATAAACTGCTTTGAGAAGAACGTAGTGTCATTGCTTCTTTCTGCTGGTCGGAATCGGAGGTGACAATTCGTGGCCCGTACTGGGATGTTCAGAACTCATCACAGTCAGGGCAGCTAGCTGGTAAGGTTCCCGGGTAAGTGGGACAATTTAAGTTCTTGGATTGAGACTATAAGCTTCTCGGTTTTGGTACAAGTTAAAGTTCCCGTTTTGGGGACAAGTTAAGGTTCCTGGTTTTGGGACAAGTTGCACCAAGCACCATGGGGAATTCAACCTCAGGTCAAACAGTTAGCCAAGCCCTTAAGGACTTGCTGAAAGTGAAAGGAATCCGGCTGAAAAAAGAGACCCTGGAGAACGTTTTTAAAGTAGTGGATCAGGTCGCTCCTTGGTTCTCTGTATCAAGACTTCTTACAGGGCTCAGGTGGGAGAAGTTAGGGAAGGACTTGAAGTTTGAAGAAGAACAGGGAGTTCTTGCTAAAGGGGTGCTGCCAGTGTGGAAGCTAATACGGGATTGTATCGAGGATAAGGGAAGATATGGAGCAGAACTCCAAAAGGGCAATGAGGCCTGAATCAGGTGAGAGAGGCGCGATCCCAAAAGTCAGAGGCAGAAGGAAATTCTAGTTATGGGGATATGTCTGAGGACAATCTGGGGAGTATAGCCAACAGTCTAGAGAAAGTAAAAATGAAGGTAGAACCTTCAGGGCCAGGGCCACCTAGGCCGCCTCCGTAAGCCCCTTAAAGAGGATCCAGGCATAGTCTGCATTCAGAAATCTGGAGGGAACTGGGAGCCCAGTGCTTTACTGTATTTCAGGATGCACAGGGAAGTCATTATCATGAGCTGCTTGATTGGAAGATTGTTCAAAGTATAGAGGAAGGGGTTCATACTTACAGTGTCAGTGATGCTTTTGTAAGAGTGCAATTAGAGAACCTGCACCACTACTGCATGTCTCCAAGCAATTGGCAGAATCTGGCTCTCGCCTGCTTGTCACCAGGCCAATATTTAGACTGGAAGGCATTTTTCATTGAGTTTCTGGCTGAGCAAGCAGCAATAAATGCTAGCAACGGCCATCCAGCCTGGGATCACGACATGCTGCTGGGACAAGGGAGATTTGTAGCATCTCAAACATATTATCCCATCCAAGTGTACATTTTGACTGGTTGTTGGATGGGTCCTGACCCAGTATTGGTTTGGGAGAGAGGGTCTGTTTGTGTGTTTCCCCAGGATCACCGACAACTGCTGTGGGTCCCAGAGCGGCTGGCCAGAGCAATTCAGGGCAAGCAGAGTGATGAGGACGTGGATATTCCTGTAGCTGGGAATGGTCCCGCTAGTGAGAACTGAAGAGCTACATTGGGGAATTATGTCTGTGTTCCTGAAAACCATGCCATTGACGCATTTGGCACAGGTGTTTCCTCAATTCTTTACTTCCTAATGCTTTGCTGCAATTGCCTTTTTTTCATCATGGGATGGAGAGATAGCTCCAGTGCGGGAATCTATGCTGCTTCAGCTAAGGGGATTGTTGTGTTTTCAGATGATTCAAAATATTTCACAGATGAGTGATTGTGTTCAGCTGTATCTACTAACGCTAATGCTACCTGGATCCGAGGGTTGTGGCCTGCTAGAATATTCAAGGGCAATAGTACTATACCCTCATAACCTAGATGGGCCCTTTTTTGTAGGAGTGTTTGTAATTCCCTTCCACCTTGGATCGGCTGTCAATCTAGAAAAGTACCTTGGGCAGTGAAGAATTATTTTTCATTTTCCCGTTATATAGGTACAGTCCATAATAGTTCCTTTTCCAGGTATAATTGGACATATCAAAATCCAGCTCAAGTAGGAGCTAGTAATCCTTTTAATGTATGGTGTTAGGTGGGGTGAATGGTAGTTCACTGATCTTTCCCCCTTAAGCATGGGGGCAGGAGGGCCCTGGGGCAATGCAAGTTTTTATTCGAATGGCTCTAATGTGTTTAAAACTTCTGTGTTTCAATTTGCTGGAGGGAGGAATGCTTCTTTTCAGGCTACGCCTGTTTGTATGTGGCCTCCTTTTGTGTTTATTGTTTATAATGGTAGTTATGAGAATAATGTTGTTAATTGTAGTAGTGATATTTGTTATTATACTATGTGCTGGAATGCATCTGAATATCTTTTAGCTGTTGTATCTAGGATGCCTCGCTTTGTACGTTGGTCCTTTCAGGCACCTTCTGCTATGACTTTGTTTGGACCTAAGAGGGATTTTTGGCCTTGCTGCAGCCATTGTCACTGCTGTAGCAATCTCTGCCACCGCAGCCACCGGTGCGGCCATATCCCTTACAAACTGCTGCGGCTGTGAATAATTTAACCGTTGATGTTGCAGAAGCTTTGGATTGCTGACCGCTATCTCCTGCTTGAAAGAGTGAGCCAGAATTGATGGACTTGCCCTGTGTCTGATATTAATCACCATCCTGGCCTTCTGGTGCACTTGCTGCATGCAGAGTCGTGAGCGCAGAGCACAAGCCTTGATGATATAGGGTTTTGCGGCAGCGAAAACAGGACAATCTCCTCATGTGTGGCTTGGCATGCTAGAGAAGTAGTCAATGACGGGTAAGACCCCCTGGGCGTATCACCAACCTAAGACAGGGATCAAACCAATGCTGTTTGTCTCCCGATGATGGGTAAGGGGCATTGCCACAGGGTGCAACCTAAGACAGACATTCTGTCTGCCAATAAGTACAGAAGGGGGAGATGTGGGGAGTGGGTGTGGCAGCAGTCCCAAGATGGCGCCTAGGACTGCATCCAAGTCTTATGACTTGCACCCGACTTCCTCATACACCTGAAAATAAGCCATGACCATCGTGAGAACTGCGCAGGTGCACCATGATGCAAGATTGGACCATATGACAAGTGATGATTCTGGCCAATGGACTGCTGTTACATGGACTGGGCTGATGGGGCATGGTTGAGGGGTTATATAAGGGATTGTGATTGGGGGCGGAGAGATACACAAGATACTATTCCTGGAGAGAGATTCATGCATGCATGTTGAAAGGTTCTTGAATAAACTGCTTTGAGAAGACCGTAGTGTCTTTGCTCCTTTCTAGCTACATGAGACCCTATCTCAGAAAACAAATAAACAAATAAAATTTCAAAGGAAAACATGACAAAAGGGCCTACAAGGTACCTGTCCATTCAGCCAATTCCCCACTTCAGTCAACTTTACCTTTCTAGTAAGTTCTTCCATAGGAGACCTCCACTCACAAACCCATTGGACTTCTTCTCACAGATGGCATCAATCACCACATGCCCTTGTGCATAATCTTCCATTTGTAGATCTCTCTGTGTCTCTGTGTCTCTGTTTCTCAGTCTCTCTCTCTCTCTCTCTCTCTCTCTCTCTCTCTCTCTCTCTCTCCCCACCCACCCGTGTGTATGTTTGTGTGTGTGTGTGTGTGTTTGTGTGTATGTCTTTGAGAGAGAGACAGTGTTTCTTTGTGTAGTCTTGGCTATCCTAGAACTTGCTCTGTAGCCCAGGGTAGCCTTCCTTGAACTCTTATTGTCTTCACTGTCACTGAATGCTGGGGTTAAAGGCCTGTACCACTATTGGACTTCCTGTTCTCTTTCTTTTAATATAACATTTTTAGACAGGGTCTCATGTAGCTCAGGCTGGCCATGAACTTTCTATATAGTCATAAATGACCTTGAACTCCTGATAATCCTGTCTCTACCCTCCGGTTCTGGAATTACAGATGTTTGGCACCTGACTACCTGAGTTGATGATTATTTCTGATCAAGATACTGTGGACATTTGAGTTGGTTGTTTGTACAGGGGAGGACATGTTCAGATAAGTAAATGTGTGCTTTGAGGGCAATATCAAGCTGCTATATGTCTGTGTTGGACAAGGAACTTTAAATATCTCCTAGTCATCTAGATAAGTAAATAAAATATGTACATATACCACTAACATCCTGGGAAAGAGGTGAAGAAGACGGGCGGTAGCAGGTAATACTGAGTGCATGTCTCTTCTTCCTTAACAGGACCTAGCACCTAGTGCTTAGAATTCATAAGCCTCTGAGCAGTTCAGAGTGGTTTCCTTTGGGACTTGGGTAGAGGAGACTCACCCACACTAGTTCTTCTACACATTTCAAAAATAACTGAGCTATACAGGTGTGTTACTATGAAAGAAAGAAACCAAAATTGAGGTAGGAAAGTGAATGAGTATTAATGGCCAATGGCCAATCACTGCAGGATCTCACACTTGGACCTTGTAGGAGACTGCAGTGCGGTGTGCTGGCCAAAGAGGCACAGTCCTGAATTTCCATGGGGGCTGTTTCAGCTGTTAACATTCACATCGACATTCACCAAGTGATTGATGCCAATTCTAGATCTCCCTGGCAGAACAATATCTCATAGGCATAATAAAGAGTGGGGCCTCCCATATGTTTCCCAGGTGTCTCTTCTAGGGTTAAAAACAGCATGGCATGTGCTGGTAACGTCTCCCAGTATTGTATGGAGGGGGACAAGGAGGTCTTGGGGGGGGGGTCTATAAATGCCCTGTCAACATGCTTCAAATCTTTTATACCTTGGTCCACATGAAACCCTACTTACCCAGATTAATCCAGAAATCTGTGTAAGAATGTGGTTTTTAAACGTCATTTATAAAATTAGGGTTGCTGACAAAAAAGTTGAACTTTGAAGGGCCAAAGCCATGTTCCTGTTCTCCATTTTTATCCCTGAGTCCAATCAGGATGGTGTTAACCTAGTTCTAAATTTACCCTAGCTGTGTTAGCTAAGAATGTGAACCACTAACATCCCCCTATGCAGGCATGATTTATTTACTATGCAGCATCAGCAAATGTATCTGTGACAGGGAAAGAAACAAACACACCGGGTCCCCCACGAGAAAAAGAACAAGCTTTTCAAAGCGAAGAGTCAGGATTCGGTCCATGAGACCCCTTTGCCCCAAGCTGATGAGCTGAGGAGTTTGTCTCGATCCTGCCTCTTGTGTAACCCTTACAGGACATTTGACAAAGTTTCATTCCACTGATTTAGGCTTGCCTCTCCCTGTCCCCTTATACCACGATTCTGCATGTATGCTCCAAGTAGACTGTATTTAGCCATAAAAAGATATTCTTTCTGTCTTTCCCTAGAGTGTTCTGAGTTTTGCCATGTTATATAAAACCATTTTGTACCTCCTGAGGAGAGTCATCCTGGAAATACTAAAAGCCAGAGCTTGCACTATCATGGTCTTGAGTTCTTCTGGCCCAGAAGATCTCAACCTGTGTTATCATAACCCCTTTGACGATGGAATGACCCTTTCACAGGGAGTCACCTAAGATGCTCCTGCATATCAGATAGTTACATTATGATTCATAACCATAGCAAAATTACAGTTATGAAGTAGCAATGAAAATGACTTTATAGCTGGGGGTTCACCACAACATGAGGAACTGTATTAAGGGGTTGCAGCTTTAGGTAGGCTGAGAACCACTGCTGTAATGGATGGCACTGGACATACAGAGGGTATTGCTTAGCCAGCATGGTGGTAGGGTATGATAGGAAGCTAGACTTGTGGTTTCAGGTATCCACAGCTTACCTTGTGTCTTGGCCTTGCAGGTTTAGTCTCCACTGCCAGCTGCCATGGGCAAGCAGAACAGCAAGCTGGGTCCTGAGGTGCTACAGGACCTGCGGAAACACAGGGAGTTCACTGACCATGAGCTTCAGGAGTGGTAGAAGGACTTCCTCAATGACTGTCTCACTGGCCACCTGACTGTGGTCAATTTTAAGATCTAGGCCAACTCTTTCCCCTACAGAGACACCTCCAAGTTCACTGAACATGTCTTCCACACATTTGACACCAACAGCGACAGTGCTATCAACTTTCGAGTGTTCATCATTGCTCTGAATCTGACCTCTCGGGGCAAGCTGGAACAGAAGCTGAAGTGGGCCTTCAGCATGTCTGACCTAGACAGCAATGGCTACATCAGCTGCAGTGAAATGCTGGAGATAGTGCAGGTACCTGCACTTGACAGGGCCTGGCGCATGGGGAGTGCAGGCATCCAGGACCCCCATCCCCGGCCCCATACACCAGGTCATTGCTCTGCCCACTTGCTACCTGGTGTACTAAAGGACTGCATGTCTTTGCACAGAATGACGATAAAAGCCAAGCATCTATCGATTGCTTGCTGGACATCAAGCCCCAGCTGAGGTCATCCATCAGGTTTATTCACAGAATTCTATAAAACGGGTCTTTTTTTTAACCTCTAATGAGATCTGAGGCTCAGATAGGTGATTAGGAATTGTCAAAGCAAGAACCAGGAAAATGGCTGAGTGTTGAAGAACACTTGATACCCAGCATGAGGACCTGAGTTCTAATCCCAACACCCACGAAAAAGTAAGGAGTGGCTGAGCATGCCTGAAACCCTAGAACTAGGGGACGAGTGAGTCCCAGAAGCTTGCTGAGCAGGCAGCCTAGCTAAAATGGTAAGCCCAGGCCGGGTTTAGTGATAGAGAAAAGGGAATCTTGTGAACACCGGGATTCGTGTTTGGCCTTTGCACGGGTGGGTGTTCATCTGCACACACATGTATAACATACACACACAGTAACTGTCTATAGGGCTTCCTATAGAAATCAGAACGACATAGTAAAGGTTGAGTCAGCAGTCAGTTCTTCACAGGAGCGATGCTTATGTGCACCCTGCATCCTTCCTGCTCCATGCTCTAAACCATCTCTGTATTTGGTCCAGTGGGCTGACTCTGTGGGTTAAGGTATTGCTACCAAGCCTGGCAGCCTGGTTTCGATCCCTAAGACCCACATGGTAGGAAAAGAGAACCAGCTTCTAAGAGTTGTCTACTGAATTCCACATGAGATCATCTCCCCCAAATAAATAATTACATGCATCCATAAAATAAGTAAAGTAGTTATATACAGTGCCTAGTACAATGGCTATAGATCTTAATAATAATTTGTATTATTTGGGAAATAACAAGAAACTGTGTACCTCCAGTTTCATTTTCTAGACTATTTCCCACCTGTAGTTTGTTGAATCTGCAGATTCAGGACCCATGGGTGGGCAGGGATCAATGTATTTCGCCTTTGACCTTCTCTCCAGAATTTCCCAGCTCCCCACCAAAGATCTTCCTTTCAGACAGATGCTTTACCACACAACCTCCCCTCTACTCCAAACCAAGGAGCCCTCCATTCTTCCTCGCCCCAGCTGTATCCTGTGCTCTTGAAAGTCACTTAAACTTTCCTGGCTCCCTTTGCCCAGAACCTTGTCTGTGAGACTTGTTCTGATGAGAGAAGGGTCCTGACTCTGACCTGTCGTTGCTCCTTGGTTAGCTGAGTGAGGACCATAACTCACCCTCCGTCCTCCAGAGCACAGTAACAGATGCCCCTTTGCAGGCCATCTACAAGACGGTATCCTCCGTGATGAAAATGCCCAAGGCCGAGTCCACGCCCTAGAAGCGAACAGACAAGATCTTCAGGCAGATGGACACAAACAATGAAGGTAGGAAACATGGAAGGAGTGAGCAGGTGGAGTGGGAAGAGGGGATTGAAAGAGGGGGTGGGGGTGGGGAGAGGGGAGTAGGTGAGCCTGTGAAACTGTTGATGGCACAGAGGTGTTTGGTATACACTCTCTGTCCTATGCAGGCCTGCCCTTTTCCGGCCCACTTGATTTAGCTCTGATAGAGGGAGGGAGACTAGAATTCAGGGTCAGGTACACCTAGCCTGCACCCTGCACCCTTCCTAGGGCTCTATAACCATGGGCATGTCAGTAGACCCTCTGAGCTGTAGGCTTGATCCGTGTCGTCTGAGTTAGGGTTTCCATTGCTGTGATGAGACACTATGGCCACAAGTAACTTGGGGAGGAAAGGGTTTATTCACTCACAGTTTCCATATAACTGTTCATCATCAAAAGCAGTGAGGGCAGGACTCAAACAGGGCAGCAACCTGAAGGCAAGAGCTGATACAGAGACCCTGAAAGTGTTGCTACTTACTGGCTTTCTCCCCATGGCTTGCTCAGCCTGCTTTCTAATAGAACTCAGGTTCACTAGCCCAGGGTTGTACCACCTACAGGGTTGGCCCTCCTCCATCAATTACTAATTAAGAAAATACCCTCTGGTCAGAATTCTAAAGTGTTCTTTACTCTCTTGTGTACTCTGACACGGAGGCTTGTGTTCCAATCGACCATAGTGAGGCTTGCCCACTTCCCAGGTTTGGCTTTCTTCTCCGTGAAATGTGGATAAGCCCACTGGTGTGGGTGTGAGGCTGAAGTAGCACTATGTTGGTGGCACACGTAACATGGAGGGCCATTGTTCCTGAATGTCAAAGCCAGGAGCTTTAGCAGTTTCAGAGTGGATACCGTGTCCCCACTGTGCACTTGTCCAATTGTTTGTGTCTCACAATGGAGGCCACTGAGTGCATACTCTGCCCTGTAAACCAGGGGCCACTTGCTAGCACTGAAGAGATGAGAAGTCTGGGCTGTCAGAGAAACTGGTACAGAATAGGACAAGAATAGGACAGCAAAGGTGGATAGCTCTCAACACCCGAAGCTGACATGATTCTACACTAGGGGGCACTGTGATAGTTTTAACTGTCAACATGACTCAGTTTAGAATCACCTCAGAATTCTTTTTTTATTATTATTTTAATTTTTATTTTATTTTAGATTTAGTATTTATTTTCTACATGAGCATTTACCTGAATGTATGTTTGTGTAATGTGTTAGAGGCCAGAAAAGGGTACTGGGTCGCCCTGGAACTGGAGTTACAAATGATTGGGAACCGCCCTATGGATGCTGGGAACTTTATCCATGACCTTCTGCAAAAGCAGCAACTGCTCTTAACTGCTGAGCCATCTCATTAGCCATAAAGGACAGTCCTTCTTTGCTTGTTGGTTTGTTTTTTAGAGACAAGGATTCTCTGTGTAGCCCTGGCTATCCTAGAACTTGCTGTTTAGACCATGTTGGCTTCAAACTCAGAGATCCACCAGTCTGCCTCCTGAGTACTGGAATTAAAGATGTGTGCCACCACTGCTCAGCTCAGAAGAATCTTAATGAAGGATTATCAAAATCAGTGGTTCTCAACCTATGGGTTCCAACCCGTTTGGGGGATCAAATGAACTTTTCCCAGAGGTAGCATAAGACCAACAGAAAACACAAATATTCATATTCAGATTTATAACAATAGTGTAATCACAGTTATGAAGTAACAGTGAAAATAATCTTATGGTTGAGGGTCACTACAACAGAAGGAACTGCATTAAAGGGTCACAGCATTAGGAAGGCTGAGAACCATCCATTTAGATCATGGCAGTCTATGAGCATGCCTGTTGCGGGTTGTGTTGGTGGTTAATTGATGCGGGAAACCCCACTACTATTGTCTAGACAGGGGGCCTGAACAGTGTAATAAAGGGAAAAGAAGAGTATCAGAATAAAAGTGCAGAGTCTCATTATGAGCCAGGTGCTCATACCTCTATTCTCTCTGCCCTGTGAGGTTTTAAAGCCTTGACTTCCTGAAGTGATGAATTGTAACCTAGAAGTAAACCAAAGAAAACTTCCTCCCTTAAGTTGCTTTTAGTCAGGGGATTTTTATCACAGTAACAGAAATGTAATTTGACCTGCAGCCATAATTTGTCCTGTCTCCCCAGCTGACCCAGATCATGGTGGCTCTCCAGACCTCTAGGTGGGGCTATCAGCTTACATCAAGCCACAGAGTTCATTACCAAACATAACCTCATGACTAGTGCTCAATCCACACTACGTATACCTTGAAAGGAGACCCAGCTCTTACAAGTTGTCTTCTGACCACTTGTGTGCTTCAAAATGGCATATGTCCCCATATGTGTGTGTGTGTGTGTGTGTGTGTGTGTGTGTGTGTGTGTGAGAGAGAGAGAGAGAGAGAGAGAGAGAGAGAGAGAGAGAGAGAGGAAGAAGACTGGACATTGTCCATTTTCCAGAAGTTTCCAGACTTTAACCACAGCACTGGCTAATCCTAAGTCTCCCTCTTCCATTCCTCAGGCAAAGTGTCCCTGGAAGAATTCAACAAAGGTGCCAAGAGGGACCATCCATTGTCCGGTTGCTGCAGTGTGATCCCAGCACTGCTAGCCAGTTCTCAGGGGAATGGGCTTTTACACAGTTGTAAGAAACACAGGCTTGACCTGCCATGTTCAGCTTTGCTTGCAAAAGTAGATTTTTCCATGATTTCTCCTGCTCTCTAGGGACCTGGGTCCAGACAGCATATCACACTCACCTGGTCTGGCTGGATGCAGCTCCCTCCTCTATCTGATCCAATAGATGTCCCTCCCCATCCAGTCCAGGCTGGTTCCTTCCAAGGTTTCAAGTGTTCTCAGCTGTAGGGCTCCTTCCCTGCCCACAGAGGGCCTGGAGGCCCTTAAGGACACCAGACAGGACATTTCAGTTTCTTACTGAGACCAGCTGAATTATTCTATGATCCCAGCTGATTTTGTGAGGATGAAGAAGATGGAAAGCAGACAGGCAAGCCCTTCCTGTGCATGGCTCCACCTCCTTTGTTCATTTTCTCCGACCAAAGCTGCTTGCATGTATATACTGTGGTATCCTTACTTTTAATATATGTTTTGTATAAAGTGAGAAGTTTCAGCCCCTATATTTAAAGCCTCTGACTGACCTTAAAGCATGGTCCCCTGTGGATTGTGATTCTCCCCACCCCCAAGTCTGGCTGTGCTGTGGTATGTATGTATTCATTTGCCTAATTACACAGGAGATACATGCGTGCCCATGGCTGTGGACATCTGCCATCCATCCTGCAAACTCATGTGTTCCTGTGTGTTCTGTCCTTGCTTTCCATTGGCCTGGCATATTAAAATAATCTAATAAACCAAGGTCTGTGAGTTTCCTGTGTTGCCCCAAGCACCCTGTTCATGGTTCACTCTGCAGTGAGTGTGGGGATGAAGGAGATAAGTGGTAGACATGGGGAAAGTCCTTGGATGTCTGGAACAGCCGAGAATTTAGTCAGAGAGGAGTCCATGCCAGCCTTTCCCCACTCAGTGGGCTCCACACACAGCAAGGCCATTGGCCCTCCTGCTTAAAGCCACAGAACCTGTAGACTGAGGCCCAGAATGTCTGAAGATGTTCAGGAAACACCCACTGAGCACCTGTCCTGGGTGAGCACTGGAGACTCTGAGACTGGCCAGACATTGTCTTTGCTCCCACCTCACCTCAAGGAGAAAGGTGCTGTTGGCTAAAAGGTGTTTTAGATATTGGACACAAGCAGTCCCTCAGGGCCAAACAGGGCATGTGCCTTGGCTAATGTCACCCAGCAATCTTGCAAGCCATCCTGTGGCTCACATGGACAGGGTACACCTGAGTGGCAGGCTGGCACTTAAAGAAAGGGAAACTAGGAGGACGAGAGAGAAATGGAGCCAAGACAATGTTCTGATCAAGGTTCAAATGTTTAATGGCAAATGCACTTGTAAAGGGGAGGGGGAGGCCCATTCCCACCAATTGATCTTTGGAACCGGCTGCAGGTGATGATGTGCAAAATAGGCCATAGTCTCTGGAATAGCTCTGGGGCCTCTCAGCAGGTAGCAGTATCTTGAAGAGGAACAGCAACACTGGCTGAACAATTGAGTGATCTAGGGAGGAAGGCTCCAACTAGGTAATGTCCTTAGTGGAACAAGGTCAAGGTCTGGCTCAGCCAGCTTCAGGCTGAGCGAAGGTTACACAGCAAGTTCAGGATCACTAATTCAAATAATGGGGAATAAGAGGATCGATGGATGTGTCTGCCCAGTTATGAAGACCTCTCTCTCTCTCTCTCTCTCTCTCTCTCTCTCTCTCTCTCTCTCTCTCTCTCTCTCTCTCTCTCTCTCTCTCTCTCTCTCTGCCACCATGTGATTGCTGGGATTGGAACTCAGGACCTTAGGTAGACCAGTCAGTGTTCTTAATAACTGAGTCATCTCTCCAGCCTTGGGAGTCTTCTCAAATGGAGAACTCAAAGACACACAAGATGTGAGAGTACAGTGAGGGGTAGAAAGAAGAGCACAGAAAGGGGCGGCTGAGTCAGGAAAGTCATGAGTCCTAGGACAACCTGTACTCCATAGCGAGACCTAAGCTCAAAAATACAAGATCAGAGACCGAGTCTTATCTCCCAGACCCACATGGTGAAAGGGAAGAACCGACTCCCATAAGTTGTCCTCTGGCCTCCATCTGTCTTTACAACCCCAGCAGTCTGGGGACCTGACAATCGCATCAGGAGTCCAAGGCCATTCCTAGCTACATACTGAGTTTGAGACCAGTCAGGGTTCAATAGTGAGACCATGCCTCAAAAACAAAACGTGACAACTGTCATAGAAAATACTAATTAGGACTTGGTGGTTAAGAGCTCTGATGGCACTTCCAGAGGCCCTGAGTTCCATTCCCTAGCACCCATATATCAGCTCACAACTGTCTTTAACTCCTGTTCCATGTGATGTGGCACCCTCACACAGACATACATACAAGCCAAACACCAATGCTCATGAAATAAATTTAGATAAACGTTTAAAAAGAAAAAGAAGAACTTATTCAAGGAAGAAGCTGTCTTGTGGACAAACCCTGAGCTAGCCTTCTCCATGGGACCCCAGAACACCCACAGGATGTCTTGTTGGGAGTGAAGGTGCTAATCAGCTTTCATAGAATTAGGGACACTACCAACACATCCATAAGATTACAGTCCCACAGTCTATTTTCTAATCTAAAGATGAACTTTCTGTCAGGAAGCCAGGGCCAATCAAGTACATGGAGGAAGCACCACCCAAAATGGACAAAGTCTTGGTGAGCCTTGCAGAATGTGGCTTTTGCACTTCTGTGGCTGTGGGTGGAACTAACCCCAATCCACTCCTTGCCCTATACCAAACCATGTAGCCAGCAGGGTCCCCTTGACCCCCAGCTTCTCTACACTAGACTTCCTTTTTCTGGGAGCCATTGAAGTTGACTAAATTGTTCCCATTGAATGGCCAAGGAACAGTCTAACAAGTCTTGATTCCACGATATTCAAGAGCCACCCTATGGTGCAACACTAAATGTGAGCCTTAGATGGCAGTGGTGCACTACTCAATTGCTGCTTCTGCAGCCTGCAGGACTATTTTTCCACTGGGTGAGTCTGGGGCTTCTGTTTACAGACCTCCAACATCAGAATTCATTAATATGCTAGTGAGTGACCGAAAATTTGTGGATCAGAAAATTGATATCAAGAAGATAGGGTGTTTCCCTCCCCCTTGTTTCTGTGGGAGTTTACTTACTAGGTTTCTCAGAGACTGTCTCAGTAAGGAAAGACCCCTCAAAGTGTAGAATTTAGCCAAAAAAACAGAAGCACTCCCAATGGGGTCACTTGTGCAGGGAGCTATGCTGCAACCTCATGACACGGACGTCAAGGTCACTCCAGCAACAGCTGCAGCTGTTAAATGTAATCGACAAATCATGAAAGTGTATTTTCTTTGATTCAAGCTAAAATTAGCACAAGGCCCTGCAAAGCCTTCTAGACATGTACCCTTTTCTGGTAAATGCAGCTTAGAAACTAGTCCATTGTGATTTCTAAGCTGGTTATTTACCACAGGATTTACCACAGGAGGAGGGTACTCAGAAGTGAGTGTGAGCAGAAAGCCGCCTGGACAAAGGGTACAGAGAGGAGGATGGGGCAGGAAGGAAGGTTACAGAGCCGAGGATGGGGCAGGAAGGTTCATTATTAGAAGACCCTATGGTCGCCTCCCCACAGAATCTTCTCTGCAATTTTCTAACCATAGGAAGCGCCATCAGTGACAGTGAAAAGGCAGATCTACACATGCTCTGAAACTGCATCAGATACCATGCACACAGCATGCATGTGTCTGTGCACCCACACAATCATGATATGACAAAGCTCTGTGGATGGTAGCAGTGTCCCTACACCTGACTTCAACATCACTGTAGCTGTCCAAGACAGGACCAGTTGTGAACCCAAAGGACAGATGCATGGTCCCAGCTGCAGCTTCCCTTGGGTCTGTCATTACTCAAACATCAAAACTTTAATTTTTTAAAACAGGGCTGTGGGGAGACAATGGCTTAGTGCATAAAACATGCTAGATGTAAGCATGAAGATCAGAAATCAGATCTCTAGAACCATGTAATAGATGGGCAAGTATGACAGTTACCTGTAATCCCAGCATCTGAGAGCATATGGGACATCCTCAGGGTCAGCTGCCTGGCTGCGATCCTTTAATACAGTTCCTCATGTTGTGGTGACCTCCAGCCAAAAAAATTATTTCCCTTGCTACTTCATAACTGTAACTTTTCTGCTATGATGAATTCTAATATAAATATTTTTGGAGATAGAAGTATACCAAAAAAGTTAACCCTTAGGTTGAGAACTAATAAATTTGCCTTGCTCCCGTTGGGGCTTGTTTCTCCATCTTTAGACCTGTTAAGTGTTCAGGCTCTTGACAATTGTCATCTTGAGCAATTGACACTGAGAATAGACCCAATGTCCAGACCCATAATCCTGGCCAGGAGCCTTTCCCGGCAGAAAAATCACCTGGCATTGCCCCCTGTGGGCTGGGCACTTGCCTTATAGGGTAGCCCTATGTTGGACACAGGGTTTGTCTTCGTAGGTAATGTCCTCCTCTTTTGTGGAAATTTTAGATAAACTCAGTGTCTGAAGCAAAAGACATGAAGATTTAAGGAGAGTTTCAGACTGAAAGACAAGCAATCTCTAGAGAGACCAGGTTCTATCTGGTCAGAACCAACTAGCCAAATCTGATCCTCTGGTTCCAGAGCCAGGGCTGGCTCCAAAAGTCCACTCAAAACCTCTCAGGCATTAGGCACCAGATAAAAGGCCTGGAGCAAGCTTCCATGGGAGCAGGTGGCCATGTGATAGGGGAGTTTGGAGTTTAAGGACATTTTGTACCTCAGCTGCTTTTCTCACCCACAACTAGGACCCGTGTGACATATGTGTGAGCCCACAAGTCACACAACTTCCCAAACCTCTGCTCCTTCCTTTGTGAAGTGAGACTAACTAAACACATGCAGTATTAAAATCCCTCCTCTGGGAGACAAAATGGTACAGTTCCCCCTAAGGTCTCAACGTCAAACGGAAACAAGATTTGCCAAAGTCCATTCTGTAAAGCCAATGAGGTTATTGAGCTTCCATAGAGAACATAAGGTGGAGGTGTTTGCAGTAGTGTGGGTGCTCTTCACCCAAAAGGCTGCTCATAGAAAGCCTTTATCCTGCAGGGACCAGTTCTTCTTCATAGCCATATGGATGACTGAGCCCCACCCCTAGTCTTCCCAGATGTCCTGGCCATCTTGGAGGGTGTTTGTTTAAGCCAGGGTGGGGCAGTCTTCCTCAAACCCACAGATGTGCAGGCTGGGATGCAGGAGATAAAGAGCAAGCAGGGACCAACCACACCCCAACTCTCTCATCTGTGCTTGCAGTAGTATAATCTACTGGTGTACAAACATACCCAACAAGTTCGGATTTTAGTTGATGCCAGATGGGGTCAAGATAACTGGCTAAGATCAGTCATCATGGGGGTAAAGAGAGGCTGGGCAGCACTTTCTTCACTGTGCCCAGTTGGATACTAACTGGGATGGATTTTGTTAAGCCTGGAATGGTGCTGGCATGGAAGAGGTACACAGTGAGGGTTAACTGTGGCAGGGAGCTTGGGTAGGAGGTCAGCAGTGAAGACAGTCAGTCCATTCAACAGACACTGTGCTCAGAGGCCAGAGCCGTGATACAATGGTGGCTCTTGTCAGGAGTTCAGGCTCCACATTGGAAATGGACATCAGGAGTTGGCTGTAATATGAAACTATAGCCTGCGGGGATGTGGTCTCTGAAGGGGTATAGCAAAGACTTGTGGAATGATGCTTGGGAGTGGGCACCTCACTCTAATGGAGACTCCAAGCAATTCCACACTCAGTCCTTCACTGAGCCACAACTGACATCCCCTTGGGCAGATCTATTAGAGACAGTTCCTCAGCTCAGAGTGGCTGAGTAATGCAGCCAGAGCTGGCAGGGTTTGCTGGTTTCTTCTCTGGTGTCTGTGACCAAATATCTTCAAAAAGCAACTAATGGGAGAAAGGGTTTCTATGGCAGATGGTTTAAAAGGATGCAGTCTATCATGGCAGCAGGAAGCCCAGAGAGATGAGTACTGGGACTCAGCTGGCTTTCTCCTGTTTATGCTCTCTGGAACGCTAGCTGGGGGAATACTGCTGCCCATATTTAAGGTGGGTGGCTCTTCCCATTTCAATTTACCTGACAGATAATCCCCTGAAGACACACCCTGTGTCATATATCTATGGTGATTCTAAATCAGTGGGTCTCGACCTGTGAGTCTCAACCCCTTTGGTGGTGGTGGTGGTGGGGGGGTCACATATCAGATATTTACAATCTGATTTGTAACAATAGAAACATAAAGGTTTGAAGCAACAACAAATAACTTTGTGGTTCGGAGTCACCACAGCACAAGGAACTGTATTAAAGGGTCGCAGTGTTAGGAAGGCTGAGAATAGAATCACTATTCTAAATCCTGTCAAATTAACAACTAATATTAAGCAACCACAGAGGGTCAATCACAGATCTCTTCCAATGGAATTACATCCATACTTGGCCCACTGAGTCTCACTGTGCTGATTCTTAAAATTTGGGTAGAAGAAAAGTTGCCACCAATGTATCTCCCCAGTGGGCACAGACTAACAACAGGGACATAAATGCCTTTCCTGACCTCCAGTAACCACTGTGAGCATGGCTTGTCAGGGGCCTTGGAGTGAGGAAGGCCAACATTAGGCACTGTAACTCAGCGTGGAGATGACCGCTCCTTCAGGTTCTGGGCCTGAGCAGAAATCAATGTAAGAAGACCAAAGGAGGAAAAAAACTCTATCGTGCTCAGAGCTGCATGGAAAAGGATTGGAGGTCAGAGAGTCACAGTCCAGAGATGCAATTACACTGCACAAGTACTTAGAACTGATGGTTCCCTATGTTTGTCTCCAGCCTTGAAAGGCAACTCTGTTAACAACAGTGTTCATGTTCAAGGTGTGGTTAATCCATTATTCCTGCACTTGCTGTCAGAGTGTGGCAGCTAAGGCCAGGACTATACAAGGCTTCCATTCAGAGTTTCAGCTAATACCTGCTAGTGGAGATCTCCCAGGCCCAGAAAGACAGACATGGCAGATAGTTCTGAGGTAGTCTCCAACTTCTGAATGGAACCCTGCTCAGGTCACTGTGGGACCTGGAGGAGAGATGCCCAGTCTGACCTGGAATGTTCATACAGGTTGCCTGAACCTGGTACGGGGAGTTATGGAGCTTAGGCTGCAAGCAGCGCCACCTGGGGAAGAACAAGAAACATAAGATAGCAGCAAGATGATCAGTGGGAAGGGAGGGGAGGGAAGGGGAAGAGAGGGAAGCAGCAGAGGGAAAGGGGAGGGAAAGGGGAGTTAAATGGAGAGGAGGGGAGGGGAATGGGAGGGGAGGGGCAGGGGATGGGGAGGGGAGGGGAGGGGAGAGAAATAGAGGGGGAGGGGAGGGGAGGGGAGGATAAGGGAGGGGAGGGGAGGAGAGGAAAGCAGAGGGAAGGAAATGGGAGGGGAAGGGGAGGGAAAGGGGAGGGAGAGAGGAGGGGACGGAGAGTGGAGGGAGAGGGGAGGGAGGGGAGAGGAGGGGATGAGAGGAGAGATGACTGTCTGGGCCTTGCTGGTATTTGTTAACAAGCTATGAGATGAGCCAGGGTGCAGGTCATTTAGAGGTCAGAAGAAGGAAGGAAGGAGACTAAATTGACATCATAGCTTTCTCCCTCAGCCACACAGAGAGGACTGGCAAATTTTCACTAGAGCATTCTTTGTCCTAAGAACTGAACATCAATCCTGAGAGATGCAGTCAAGCAATTTTGGGGTATGGAATGCAGTATGCAGAATGTGTGATACACAGACATAGGTACATATAGTCACAAGACTAAGATACATCTAAATAGCGACCTGAAAAAGCTTGGCATACATCTGTACATAAGAATAAGGCACCAGGCAGTGGTGGAGCATGGCTTTGATCCCAACAGGAGGCAGCAATAGCTGAATCTCTGAGTTTGAGGCTATCCTGGTCGACAGAATGAGTTCCCAAACAGACAAGGCTACCCAGAAAAACCCTATGTCAAATAAATAAATAAATAAATAAAAATAAATAAATAAAATAAAGGAGAGAGATGAGAGGCAACCTCCTTAGGTTTCTCCAAGTGTTCCAACCTCAAGCTATGGGTGACTTCTAAGATCTGGTGATAAAACAGCCCCTCGAATTGGTCTCTATCAACTTATTGCCCACTCATTATGAGGAGAGAGTCTACCTGCCAGTGTTAGTAGCCCTATAGAGAGGCCCAGGTAGCAACAGCCCACAAGAACCAGGGCCTGACAGGTGCCACCTGAAAACACACAGAGAGAAAGCTGCCCTGGCCATAGCCCAAATTCTGGGCCAGCTGTACTACTGCTACGTTCCTGAGTGACAGGAATGCTGGAAGAGCAAATACTAAAAGTTTAAGGGTAACCTTGGGAGGCGGTCCACTGTCTGAAGGCACACCGGTGGGGACCCATAGGGAATGTGACTGCTTCCTGAGAAGTCCTGGGCTGCTGACAGTCACTAAGAGCTCTTCAACAGTAACAGACAAGATTTAAAACAAAAAGAAAACAGGCTGGAGAGATGTCTCAGTGATTCAGAGCACTGGCTGCTCTTGCAGACAACCCCATTTGGTTCTCAGCACTCACACAGCATCTCACAACTGTCATTTTCTCCAGTGCCTCCCTCTTCTGGTTTTCAGAGGTACTGCACTCATGTGGAACACCTACTTACATGCAGACCAATGCTTAAACACATAAAATTAAACAACCCCATAAAAAAAAAAAAAAAGCAGAAGCCAGGCACGGTGGCATATACCTTTAATCCCAGCACACAAAGATACAGCCTGATCTACAGCCTGTATCTACATAGCGAATTCTAGGACAGCCAAAGTTACATTATAGAAAGACCTGGTCTGTGTTGAGAAAGAGAGACAGAGACAGAGACAGAGAAGGGAGGGAGAGGGGACAGGAGGGAGGGAGGGAGCATTCTGCTGAAGTAAAGAAATGGCCCACTCATCCCATTTCCCAACATGCCAAGTGCTGGTCTCCAGCACAGACTGGCCAGCAAGTAACAGAGAGAGAATCAGTTCCAAGAGTTCCTCAAGACACGCTGAGATAGGTGCTCAGTGCTCTCACCTTCTGTCTGTCTGTCTGTCTGTCTGTCTGTCTGTCTGTCTGTTTCTCTCTCTCTCTCTCTCTCTCTCTCTCTCTCTCTCTCTCTCTCTCTCTCTCACACACACACACACACACACACACACACATACAAACATACACACAAGCCCATCTCACTGCCTCCTCTGCCCACTCGCCTACTCCAGAGTTGTTAGTGAGGTGGGCCTGCCTGTCTGAGAGGTGGGATCAGTAGAGGAAGCACAGCAATTGACTGTCTATGGTTTTGTATGAGAAAAGAGAAACATTTGGACTCAGAAAGGATGGCATTGCTAGGAGTACTGGGGTGGAATGGGCTCCCATCCTGGCAGGGACTATGAGGAAGTCACCTCCCTCAGGGTGGGGAGAGGGCCCTTAAGGAGCTCACCTGGGACTTCAGTTGTCCCTCTTCTGTGTGCTCTGAGGCCAGTTTGGAACCTAGGAGAGTGTAACCCACAGTTCACCTGCTTTAAAAGTTCTCTGATTTGTATGGGATATCTTTTCTTACAGCAAAATATAGACCTAATACATCAATGTAAGTTAAACCTTCTCTTTACCAAGGGAGGGACTTAGAAGGGCCACACTGTTCCTGCACTTCTACTCCATCCCAGACACCCTTGCCCCATTTTGGTCCTCAGAGCCAGACCTTTAATGAGTCCCATGTAGAAGGGTCTGTAGCAGTGACATTATAGAAGACTACCCTACGGGACAATATTTTCCTCTTTGTGTTTCCTCATGAGCTTTAAATAGACAGGCAGTCACAGTGAGACTCTCCCTGCCACCAAGACTGTGCTATCCCCTGTCCCCAGAAGACAGACTGGTGAATCACACAGAACTATAAAGACTGTCCCCTTGGCCAGCATCTCCATGCCTCCTACTGGCCCCTGTAGCTTAGGGTTCCATCAGTACCAAAAGTGTGTTTTAATGAGTAGACTCCCCAAAGCAGTTCATCAATTAGTTTAAAATTGCACCGGACCCACCTCCACACACCTTGTGAGCTTGGGCTGAGGCCACTTCTCCAGAAAGAGCATTGGCTGCCCTCCCATGTCTGTCTCCTCTACTGGCCAGAAACTGGTCAAAGGGTAGAGGGAAACAGCATCTAAAGTTAGGAAGAAGAAATGCCTTTCATGTCACAGACCTGAATTCTTTCCATATATTTGTTTTCATAGCAACAAACCAAATGTTTTAAAACAAAACCAGAATTGATGTAAAGCAATTTCATCTCCTGTCTTCTACAGCACAATTGGTGCCTCCATATCATGTCCTGAGTGTCCTGTCCTTCCTCTTTGGGGGCTTCTGTTGGACATGGTTTTCTCTTTTGAGCGAATCACTTGCAGCTGTGAAAGAACCTTTCTTCCATAGTAGCAAGACTCGGAAGTGGGTAATCCAAGACAGCAACATGTCCTCATTGCCATCATCAGAAAAGATTCAGGACCTCTTCAATCACACAACATGGCACAGACATAGGAAATTCCCGAGTCCTGCTTTCCCCATAATGTGAGCTCAATGACATTTTCCAAGTGAGGAGGCAGGAAAGGAGGTGCTATCATTCTAGACTAGACTGATGAATAGGCTTTCTCAGCACACCTACGGCAGCACGTGTGGACACTGACATGTGGGGCTGCTTCTTGACTTTGCCCCAGAAGACACAAGCCCCACAGAGCCTCATCCAAGAGCCTGAGTACAACTAAGTATTAACTAACTCTCTTCCTTACTCACAGATACAGCTCAGTCATGGGCAGAACAGACATGCTCATGGGAATTCAGAAGGGAAAACTGTTAGCAATGAGATGGGTCTTATCCTTCATGAGGGAGCTGGTTACAAAAATTCAGGCAAGGCAACCTCTGAAAAACAAACATGTCATGCTTATGCAACAAGGAGATACCTGGCCCTGATAGAGCCAAAGAGGATGTTTGGAGTAGGAGAGGGACAGAGAAGATAATCAAGAGACCTGTAGATGGGTATGAACAGGAACACCAGCAGCAAATACATCTTCCAGCAACTGATACATCTTCCAGCAGCAGATACATCTTCTAGCAACTGATACATCTTCCAGTAGCAGATACATCTTCCAGCAGTTAATACATCTTCCAGAAGCAGATACATCTTCCAGCAGTTAATACATCTTCCAGCAGCCAGGGATTTCAGAAAGAGGTGAGGGCAAAGAACAAGAACCCCTGCCTATGTTTCGTGAGGTATAAGCATCCTTGGGGCTTTTGAGGCTTTAGGTGACTCTCAGAAACCTTGTGTCACCAACCTAAGTGGAGATGGAAGTTGTTGGATAGAAATTTAGAAGTCCTCATTTGCAATAGAAGTGTCTGCCTTCTCACCACCCCTCAGCAGCCCAAGAAAGTTCTTCAGTCTCCAGCTTAGCAAGGCTTAAGCAACTGCTATGAATAAGAACAGGTTTATTTTTAAAGCAAAATCTCCCTTGTAGTTACAAAAATAAATCATATTCGGGCTGGCATGTAGCAAAGTTGGCCGAGGGCTTGCCTAACTTTCATGACATCCTGGGTCGGGTACTCAGTACTACATATAATTAGGCATGGTTGCACAAATCTTTAGTGCCAGAAGTCAGATGTGGAGGCAGGAGGATCATAAATTTAAGGTCATCGTCATCCTCTGAACAGCAAGCATGAAGTTTGGGTACACATTGGGCTATATACACCCTATTTTGGAAACAAACAAGCAAATAAATGACACTTGTAAAATTTCAAATAAGCCAGGCAGTAGTGGTACACACCTTTAATCCCAGCACTTGGGAGGCAGAGGCAGGTGGATTTCTGAGTCGGATGCCAGCCTGGTCTTCAGAGTAAGTTCCAGGATAGCCAGGGTTACACAGAGAAACCCTGTCTCAACTGTCCCCCCCCCAAATTCTTCAGATGGTTCCAGCCCCCTCAGGAGCCTCCCATTGCCTTTTAATAATCATATACCTCTCTCCCCCTCTTTCTCTCTTCCTCTCTTCCATTTTGGGATATTTTTTCACTCCATAGAATTCCCTAGACATTCTTTATGGCTAAGCTGCATTCGACTGCACCAATGCATGGCATCTGGGTTACCAAGTCACTATTGAAGGACATCTGGACAGTGCTTATGGCCATTACATACAATCACTGTGAACATTTACAAAAAGGTATATCTGTGAACACGAGTTTCCATGTCTCTGGGATAACTGCCCGGGAACATAATGGTTGGACCTCACAGCAATTGTATGCTCAGCTCAATTGTTTTAAAATTTTATTCATTTACTACTTTCATAGGTGGAGTGTATGAATGTGGAGGTCAGAAGACAAATTGAAGGAGTCAGTTTTGCTACATTGATCCTGGGTTTTAGCCTCAGGTTATCAAGCACCATTACCCACTTAGCCATCTTACCACCCTGTGTGCTGTTGGGCATTGGGCTATACACTGACAGTCTGGTCTCCAGTCAAGCTGAGGTGTAACCCCAGGACCCAGTGATGATAATTGACATACATGGGACAGAAGTTCTTTCATGTCTCCTGGAACTCTAGCTCCTGTCAAAGTTACCGTCCCCACAGCCCTCACAAGAGAAGCATGGTTTTAGTCAAATAGGCAATGTCCCAAGCTTCTGAACTTCAGGTTAAACTCCTCCCCAGTTACCTAGCAACATTAAAGATAACAGCATACCAGAAGAGGGGCTGTTTGGCCCCTCCTCATTCTCTTGCTCTTACTCCTCTTACACTTACTCTCCACTCTCCTCTCTCCTCTCCTCTCTAACCTCTTACTCACTCCCTCTTACTCTAGACTTTCTTCTCTCTCTTCTTTTCCTCCTTCTCTCCTCTTGGCCATGGCTGGTCTCTCTCTCTTTCTACCTTTTCTCATTCTCCTTGCCTTTCAATAATAAAGCTCTAAAACCATAGACTGTCTCTGTTCATCTAGGTCTGCTGTGCTTACTCTCACCTGCATGGGAACCTCTCTCCCTCAGCCCTCACTCCAATAACCCCAGTGCTACAGGGTGGCGTCCCTGGGCCCCAGGTCAGGGGCGGTCCCTTTTCATCCACCACCACCACCACCCCCCTTCGAGTGGGGTCAGTGGCTTAGATGCCCACGCGGGTCCGAGTGGAAAGCGCCTGGTAGCCTTCCTGCGTCTGCTTGCCCAGAGCATAGGAGGAACACTGCCTAGACATGGTAATCCTTCCTTCAACCTCCTTCCTTTGCCCCTCTTTAGTATCCACAGTGTGCTATGTTTTGTTTCTTACAAAACAGCTGAAATGTTTTCTAGGAAGGTGTATTAGACCTGAACAGATAGCAAATCTATACAGAGACATAAAAGGGGGATTTATTATAGTGTCTTCCAGGCTGTGGTCTAGTTAGTCCAAAAATGGCTGTCTACCAGTCCAGGAATCTAGTAGTTTTTCAGTTCATGACAATGGGCATCTCAGCTGGTCTTCAGTAGACACTGGAATCCTGAAGACATAGACTCCAATGCCAGTGAATGAATGAGCTTGCCAGTGAGAGCAATGGCAAGCAGGCAAAGAGCAAAAGCTTCCCTTTTCCATGTTCTTTCTATAGGCTGCCACGGGAAAGTGTAGCCAGATTAAAGGTGAACATTTTCATCTCAAAGGATCTAGATTACAGGTTGGTCTTCCCACCTCGGAAAACCTGGATTAAAAGTGGGACTCTCACTTCAAAAGAAAAAAAGGTCTCACAGGTGTTCCCAGCAGCTTGGGTTTTACTTCATTCCAGATGAAGTCAAGTTGACAACCAAAAGTTGCCAGTACAGGTGGATGGGACATTTTACATCCCCACCCACAATTTATGAGAAATTCAGTCACTGTGAACCTTTGCCAGCGTTTTGTGTGTCACTGTTTTTATTTTAACTATTTTGACACATAAGCAAAGATAGTTCACTATGGGGTTTATTGGATTTAAATACAAATAGAAGGGGCTAGAGAGATGGCTCAGTGGTTAACAGCATTTTAGGCTCTTCCAGAGGACGGGAGTTCAGTTCCCAACACCTCCATCAGGCAGCTCCCAACCAAGTGTAAGGTCAGCTCCAGGAAACCAATCCCCTCTTTACCTTCTTTGTGCACTTCACTCAATTGCGAGCATCTCTGTGTGTGTGTGTGTGTGTGTGTGTGTGTGTGTGTGTGTGTGTGTATATATATATATATATATATATATATATATATATATGTTGGGGTCGGCCAGCAGCTCGCAAAGAATGGTTCAACTGAGATGGCCACTCGAACTAAGAGAGAGGAACTGGACGGGGAGAAAGAAGAAACGGAGCCAAGACAGGTCCATTCTGATCAAAGCTCAATTTTACTTGTTCAGACACTCAGTTATAAAGGAAGGGGAAGGGGACCCGTTTCCCGCCAAATAACAGTACCAGGGTCCAGTACCAGGATGAGCACGTGTGTGGCTCCAAACAGCAAAGCTGCATGGTCCAGCAGTGGGCGTGGCAGAACGAATGAGCAGGTAACTCCACCCCTGAGCAAGCAGGTTCCAGGCTCGGGGAGGGGAGACTATATCTCCTCCCTTTTGATAACAAAAAGAAAAAAAAAAAAAGAAAGGGCTGGCCTGAGGCAAAAAATTTATTGATGTTCAATAGTTCTGCCTGAATTCTTAGGGCTAAAGAAAAAACCTGATTCCGTGGGATTCCCTAACTTTTCTTATGGTAAACTGTATCTGGCTAAGACTGTCCTTTCTATCCTAGTGAGCAACTAACAGAATAGCCCTGAGCTGTAGGCTCTGACTTTATAATGCTAATTAGTGCTGAATAGGTAACTTCCTGGTTGCATTTTAAGTAGGGTATTGGAACCCTGGCTAAGTTTGACTGAACAAATTTGAAATATAGTTTATTAAGAATAGTACTGAGTTGATATTCCTCCGCATTTTTGGATGACAGGCAGGAAACAGGGAGAAGGGGGTGACAGCTGGCTCCATAGTACAAGGCCAATTTGCTTATTATTTGGGTGAGAGGCAGTGAAGGGCTTGCCCTTCCAACAGTACAGTCTCCAACCTCTCTCCCCCCTATTAATTAAGTTTAAAAAGGCAATGCTTAACTGAGGTGATCAAATGATTTTCTCATCTGTAGATGAGTGGGCTTTTAACCTTGGCTTGGGTGGACATTGACCCGATTCCTCCCGTGGGTGCAATCACGACCCACACCTGTGGCTCTTGGTATCTTTTGGGGAGGAGGAGGCAGAGCCTTAGATATTTTTTGTTTTTTAGCTGGAATCAGATACCAACCTGCATTTTAAATCAGGTATGTTGCACAGGGAACTCAGAAATGGTCAGGCTGGACCTTCCCCTGCAGTAATTCTCCGCACCAAGCGATACCCATACTGTATTCGTATGATCACGAACCAGTATGCACAATTCTGAGTACTGTGCAGCTCCTAAAGTAGAATTGTCAACCTCAGATTTAGCAATGCCTAGGCAAGAATTATGTCATTAGTAACACCACGATTTGTGGCTAAAATAGGAGCTGGAAGTCGTTCCTCCTTATTCCTGTTCTTCCCATAGCCTGAGGAACTAAGGACACCTTGCAGTAACAGCAAGGGTGAAAAGCCAGAGGCCAGCTAAGGGACTAAGCCAGTCTATCAAAATAAAATCCAATCTCTGTAAATGTTTGAAATTTCTACTTTTCTAGCCCTCTGGTAAACCTAAATTCTAAGTGAGGCTGAAAGCCACGTGTAGGAATGTCCTTGGAAGGAAGATAGTAGTTGCCACCTGTGTGCTCTTGGGGGAGGGGAATGTACGCCTGCTGTTTCGGCTGGAGAATGTGGATTAACCTGCTTGAAAAACGAAAGAGATCTAGACAATGAGAAAGTAGCAGTGCAAATTTTCTTTTTGGTGAAGTCCAGGTACTTTATTCAGTTGCAAATTGTAAAGCTAAGGCTAGTATACGGCCTCCTGTAGGGGAGCTGGCTCAGAGAGTAGAAGGAAAACAGCTTTCCTGGGGGCTTCTGTTCCCAGCTGAATTCTAAACACAAGAGAAATTTTATTCTTCAGAATGATACTTACGAGAAGAGTCAGAGTCTGTGTTCATCTGACGAATTAATCTCTCTGGCAGCCACCACGCTCCATCTTCATCTCGTGAAAAAACACAAACTGAGCCCCTTCCCCAAATTAGAACCGGATCTGGACCCTTCCATTCGTTAGTCAGGGGGTCCTTCCATTTTACCAATGCATAAGAATTAGAAGTAACTGGATGCCAATGGCGATCCGCTGCAGACTGACCTTTAATATCAGTTTGCAAAATATTCAGAACAAATAAGGTAAAGGCAAGATGAGCCTTTGGTGACCTTGGGGGATATGCTCTGAATTAACTTTGCTAGGTAATTTAGAAAATAGGAATCTCTAACATTGGAATGAATATTAGACCAGTCTAAGATTGAGTTAGAGTGACTGGTCATACTGAAGAAAAGAGAAAAATCATTATGACTCTATTAAATGACTAATTTTACTAAGTCTGAATATACAGTCTCTGATGTACTATTGCCATAAAGTTAAAAGGCTAGAAGCTAGTCTAAACTGGAAAAATGACAAGCAAGGAGGGCTCTAAAACATGAATTTAATTTAGTTTTTTAGTCATTTTAATCAGGACACTGAGTCAACTTACCTGCCAAGCTTGGCACACAAATTACTAATATGCTTCTGTAGCGTTCTGTGGAGAGAACCTGTTTTTCCCTTTCTTAATAAGGTAGTTGTTTTAGGATCAATCTATAAGCCAATAAGTAGATCCTTTTAAGATACTATAAAGCATTTATTAAATTCTTGACATTTAAATTTTAAATTTTGAATATAAAGGTATGATTTAAATAGTGTGCATGGGAATGCACTAAATAGTATGTATGGGGATACAATTTCTCCCTTTTTTGTCTTTTAAGAAGTTAAAGTTTAAAATTTCACAATATCTAACTTTTTGAATTAATAACTTGTTGACAAAACGTTTTAAATACTTGGCTGTAAAGGGGCAGTGACTAATTGCACTTTTAATCATTTTTCTTAAGGAGCGGTTGTAACTAGAAAGCTTGAAAAGTTATTAAGAGTCACATGTGCATAATTTATTTATTAACTAGAAATATGCCTAAGCAATTGCAAATTTGAGAATTAATAGTATCTGAGGGATGAACAATCTCAAGCAATTATGAGCTCAGAGATATAGCATTGACTATTAATATGCTGGAACAGGGGAAACTGTGTGTCTTAAGACTCCGCCCCACAGCAGCTAGTTGGGCCCACGTGGGCCAACGATCGGCTGGGAAGATGAGAAAAATGACTTTACAATAATGTTTTTTCTGGCCAAAGAATTGTCTTGAGCACAACTAATATTTAATTACCAATTAATAACAATTATAAAAGCTTTCTTTATTTTTTGTAAAACCTTTTGTAGTAAACTAAAACACTAAGTAATAAAAGGATATTGTCTCAGAATCTCTTGGGTGAGAGCAAGGATTTAAGATAAACTTCCTTTGAGAAGCATTAGTTAATAAAATAATTTCCACTTAGGAAACAATATACACTGAAAGATTAAAACACTTGGCTTCTTGTATAGAAGCAGAAACAATAAAAATTTTTCTTACATAATGTAAAGCTATATTAACCATACCTAGAGGCAAAATTTTCTAGTGATTATAGTTCACTAGAAGCAAAATTCTGAATATAAGTATTATTAAACATCTGAATAGATCTGCAGCACTGTTAAAAAGAAATTTTCTTGAACACAGGGAAAAACTTTCTCAGGCACTGTTTGCAAAACACAAGAAGGCCACAAGTCGCTCTGGGGATGCCTAGAGCCCTGTATTGACTCAAACGTAAAATACTTTTTAATCTGAGCATCAATCTTAAATTTGCAATCAAACTGCAAGCTGCAGTCAATGGAACAATGGCAGTTTTAACCATAATTTTTAAGTTTCTTGTGCAACGTTAGGATAATACTTACAACCTTGGGAAAGCAAAACCCAAGTTTAAAACAATTTATCATCTTTAAAATCAATATAAGAAGCATTACTATCATATTACAAAGTTTGGATGTCAATTAATACCTATGAATACCTATTAAAGCAAGCTTTAATGCTTTAATAAAGAGGCATTGCTTTAAATCTTATCTTAAATTTTACTATTTAGGATTGGAACCACGTTCATTATTATCTAAACTAGAAATATCTTTAGAGACCCAGCCTCTTGGGCTGCCTTATGCCACGTGTCGGAAGGACTCTAAACTTGAGTTATCAAATTTAACACTAACCATCTGTAGCAATGTAACAATTATTAATCTTAACCAACAACTTATGAGCTGAATGCGAAAACGTAGAGCACATTATCAATAAAAAGGAACCAAATGAAGCAGTTAATTTTAGACCAATCAGAGAATATTAATTTTTGTAGCTACAATCATAGAATAAAGAACACTTTACCTTTGTCAAACACATTAATCATGAACCATTTATCAGCTTTTTTTACTCAGAAACTAAGAGGCTGTTTCTTCTTCCTTGAACCATGGGCAACAGCTATCTATCTTACCTAAAAAATTTCTTACTAATTGTACTTCAAGCCTTACTCTTCTGGCCTGAAACAACTCCTGAAAACTAAGGGCAACCGCCTGATCCATAACTTTAAACCCTTCCTTCTTCCACCTAAGCAGCTTCCTAAAAAGCTGCAGCCGACCCGCCTGATTCCGTTTCAAGTTCCGATTAACACGCTGCTGACCCAAGCAGAACCAGCGTTGGGTTAGCACCGATTCAAGCTTAGTTCGTATCCTACCGCACCCTCAGCAACACCTTACAAAGCTGAAATTTTAAGCTAGTGCTAGCATGTGTACCTGTTCATTGCTCCAGTGCTCGATACGAAGATCCTTTGCCTTTCCTGTGGAGCTCCACACCAACAGCGTTTCTCTTAGCGTCCCTCTGTCATTCTTCAGGTCCCATTTCTGGTGCCAAACTGTTATGGCTGGCCAGCAGCTCTCAAAGAACGGTTCAACTGAGATGGCCACTCGAGCTAAGAGAGAGGAACTAGACGGGGAGAAAGAAGAAACGGAGCCAAGATAGGTTCATTCTGATCAAAGCTCAATTTTACTTGTTCAGACACTCAGTTATTAAAGGAAGGGGGAAGGGGACCCGATTCCCGCCAAATAACTCGGGGTCCAGTAGCAGGATGAGCACGTGTGTGGCTCCAAACAGCAAAGCTGCACGGTCCAGCAGTGGGCATGGCAGAACAAATGAGCGAATGAGCAGGAAACTCCACCCCTGAGCAAGCAGGTACCAGGCTGGGGGAGGGGAGACTATATATATATATATATATATATATATATATATATATATATATATATATATATATGTGTGTGTGTGTGTGTGTGTGTGTGTGTGTGTGTGTGTATACACACACACACACACACATCTCTACATAATTAAATATCAAAGAAAATTTAGATAAAACATTCACTGATGTAAAATGTCAAGGGAAACAGTTTTTATGCATTCATGCTAGAGGTGTACAGTGCATGTGTGTCTGCTGCCTGTGGAGGAAAAAAGAGAGCATAAACCCCACCCCTCTCATCTGGAACAAGAGTTACCATGGTTGTGAGCAGGTCCTGGGAATCAAATCTGGGTCCTCTGCAAGAAAAACAAGGACTTTCATTGATCCATCTCTCTTGTCCTGGAGAACTTTTTGGGTTTTGTATGTTTGTCTGGATTTTTTTGTTGTAGTTTTTGTGTTTGTTTTTTGGTTGTGTGTTTGGTTAGTTGGTTGAATTTTGGTTTTTCAAGACAGGGTTTTTCTGTGTAGCCCTGGCTGTCTTGAAACTCGATCTGAAGACCAGGCTGGCCTTGAACTCAGAGATCTGTCTGCCTCTTCCCCACACTCCAAGTACTGGGATTAAAGGTGAGAGGGAAGCCCCCACCATCACCACAGCCTGGCTGAAAAAGCTTGTCTTTTATCTGCATGCTCAGGTGCATTCCTTACTTTTCTTAGTTTATTTAGTTTTCTTTAGGTTCTTTCCTTTCCAGGTTAGACTTACCTTTCTGTCTTTAGGGTCCAGTCCCCTGAGGTGCTGGGAGTAAAGCCCGGCCAATGCAAGACATTTTTCAGTTGATTCATGATAAAACTAAACCATCTGTGTTCATCTGCTCCCCACCTCCTCAGAGTTATTGCTGATCTCCCTGACACCTACACAGTCATGTGTGGATCTATGGAGGATAACCTCCCTCCAGTATTAACTGAACACAGCTCTTCATGGTCCTCAAATGCCAATAAAAGCAACATCTAACTCACTGAACTAATTTGCTTAGTATTGCTGCGTTAAACGCTATGATCAGAAACAACTTGGGGAGGAATTATTTCATTTCATTTGGCAGCTCAGAGTACATTATGAAGGAAAAGAAGGGAGAAACCCAAACAGGGCAGGGACCAAGAGGCAGGAACTGAAGCAGAGACCATGGAGGAGGGCTGCTTATGGTCTTGCTCCTCACAATGTGCTCGGCTTGCTTTTTTATTTTTATTTTTTTTTTTGAGACTTATCTATTTTTAGCATATGTATGTATTTATTTATTTACTTATTGTTTGTTTGAATAAAATGTGCATGCTGTGTCCTAAGCAGCAATGAGAGGGCTCCAGATCCCCTGAAACTGGAAAAACAAATGGTCGTGAGCCACCATGTGGATTCTGGAAGTTGAAACTAGGTCCTCTAGAAGAGCAGCCAGTGTTAACCACTAAGCCATCTCTCCATCTCCTCAGATATCATTATTTATAGAAGCCAGGCCCACTAATCACAGTGGCTTGGCCTTCCCACACATCAACCTTTAATCAAACAATGTCTCAAAGACTTGCCTACAGGCCATCTGATAGAGGCATTTTCCCAATTCAAGTTCTCGCTACTTAAATGACTCTAACTCATGTTAGGCTGACAAAACCACTAACCAGCACACCCCCTATCAAAGAACTAAGAGAATCCATCTTGTTTTACAGGTGAGCAAGCTGGAACCCTTACAGGGTGTTGCAACTCACCACAGACTAAATATCGATGGATGTCAGAATCCCAGAATGTGTGTCTGTGGTACAGCTGACATCTTCTATCTGTCCAGTTGAGTGTCCGGTCTATCTGGCCACCCTTTCTAATGTCCAAATCACAAGTTTCTTTCAGGCTACAAGGACTCTCTCTGATCACTGATTTGAGTATCCAGACTGAATTTGTCTCTGTCAAAGAAGGAAAAACCTTTGACTGTTCCCTGTGCCCGAGGATGTAATAAACTCTGTAAACCGAGTCAGATCCACCTAGTGGGAAACTAAATAGCTCTCCCTGGCTCCTGTTTGGACCTGGGGCTCAGGCACAGGAATGCAAAGACAGGCCCACCCCCATGTCCCTCCTGAGGTGCCCTACCTGGCTGTTTCCTTACTTCTAACTCAGGAGCACTGCTCCCCAGTCCCTTACTTCTCTAATCCTCCTTCCCTAGTGAACACAGTCAAGATAGGATTTCACACTAAGACACATGACTCCCAGCCTTGATGTGAGGTAAGATCAGTTAAGTAGAAAGTTGAAGAATATTCACGAGGCCTGGCATGATGTCTTTAGTGGGCAAAGGAGCTTATTACCAAGCTTAATTGATCCTGTGCACAAATGTGGTGGAAGGAGAGAACAGACTCTAGCAAGTTGTCCTCTGACCATGCACACCACCCATGTATACAAATACATAAACAAAATGTTAAAAAAAAAAAGACAACTGTGGGCAGGTTCCAGGTCCCAAGGTTCTGATCCAATCCCCATATGCTGGGAATGTTTAAATCATCTGGGTGATTCTAGTATGGCTTCAAGGATGAAAATCAACTTCACAATCTGAATGAAAAATTAAATAGTAGAAGGGGCACAACTACTCCTAAAGCACGGGGAAGGTTTTTATTGTAGCTATAAGGAAGAAAGCAGACAGAGGAAAGAGGCCAGACTGAACTTGCCGGCAGACTAAACCATGAGAAGAGAGAGAGAGAGAGAGAGAGAGAGAGAGAGAGAGAGAGAGAGAGAGAGAATCACTGACCAAGAGAGGTGGCCAGTGCCAAGAGTACAGCACAACCCAAATGGCTGAGTTATACAGGGATCAGGCTTGGGGAAGGGAATCTAAAGTCTAGCTCCCAGGAAGGAGAAGTTTAGGGTAGGGGATGGTGTGAGAAGTGCTAGGAGGAGCCATAGGTACTGAGGGATGCTGGGAGAGCTGGGAGGATCCACAGGCACTGAACAACACTCCTCCCTGGTCTCCTAGAGACCCTAAGTCTATTCTTGGATGGTGTGCTCATGTCTTCCCCCTGAGCATGGGGGCCTGGACTCTGGAAGGTAGATTCTGCTGTCAAGGGAGGCAGTAGGGCTAGTGACAAGCTTTCTTCTGCCCTATAAAGCAGAAGTTTCTGTACCTGTGTCTGTCTGCCACTGACTCTTCCTTTAAGCAAAAACCCTTCTGGCTTTTAGAAACTAAAATCCCAGAACTAAGGTCCCAGTCACCTAGGTACAGTGCCTATGTCCTGGCCCTGGTCCTGAACTGGGATTTTATTGTGAAAAGGAGGCAAGAATCTCCCTGGGTGGCAGACATCAGCAGAAAGATCTAACTACCCCCTCTACCATCAGAGAATGTTCAGAAGCCACAGCTGGGCAGCAGGGTCCTGAGAGGACAAACACCTCTGTACACAGTGGACACGTGGTTCTGGCTGTGTTGTGTCGGACCTAGTCTGGGCCCCTCTGGAGATCTGGGAGTCACCCAGATCTCACAAATAAACTCCCTTACTACTTCCATTAGCCAAATTAGGATGCTGCTTCCTTGGAACAAAAAGCCTGTTGACTGTGAAGTCAGAGGAAGGAGAAAAAAAAAAGCAAAACAAAACACTTCTCCTTCATTGGACCAGCCAGTCTGAAGAGCATGCTCAGGTCTAGGGAGGGTTCTGGGTGTTCTTCAAGCTATCTCCTGGCCTGTAGGCTTGTCAGTCTTCAGTAGCTAGAGAGGCAGCAATGTGCCTGAGGTTGGGTCTCCTGGAATGTGGCTCCTTGTGCCTGGCCCCAGGCCACATCATCACAGTACTGGAGTGTGGCACCTCAATTCCTACACCTCTCCTGTGGCATTTCCTTTGGGAGCTGAAGCTTGAGAGCCCTGGTCTTAGCCTTCAGTGCAAGCCTGGAGCAGCCCTTGAGAAGGCAGGGCTCTCCTAATGAAAAGAGACTGAAGTCTCCCAACATAAAAACCTTCATTTTTCAATGAGAAAACTGAAGTTGGGGAGCCAAGTGGTTTATTCAAGAGCCATTGATTCGGCCAGCAGCGAGCCGGAGCTCTATGGAGGTGGCGGCGGGTACCAGGTGGCGGCTGCAGCAGCTACTCCTCTGAGCTGAGACTTTCAAGCCGGCCGCGTCTCCTTCCTCCCCCTTCCCTCCCCCTTTTTTGTTTTCCGTTCCCCTTCCCCCTCCCTTCCCCGTCCCCGACGACCGGATCCAGAGGAGGCAGCTGCGGTGGCAGCTGCTGAGTTCTCGGTGAAGGCTTTTCATTTCTACCATCCCCTCCCCTCCCCACCCCATCCATTAATATTATTCTTTTGAAGATTCTTCGTTGTCAAGCCGCCAAAGTGGAGAGTGCGATTGCAGAAGGGGGTGCTTCTCGTTTCAGTGCTTCTTCGGGCGGAGGAGGAAGTAGGGGTGCACCTCAGCACTATCCCAAGACTGCTGGCAACAGCGAGTTCCTGGGGAAAACCCCAGGGCAAAACGCTCAGAAATGGATTCCTGCACGAAGCACTAGACGAGATGACAACTCCGCAGCAAACAACTCCGCAAATGAAAAAGAACGACATGATGCAATCTTCAGGAAAGTAAGAGGCATACTAAATAAGCTTACTCCTGAAAAGTTTGACAAGCTATGCCTTGAGCTCCTCAATGTGGGTGTAGAGTCTAAACTCATCCTTAAAGGGGTCATACTGCTGATTGTGGACAAAGCCCTAGAAGAGCCAAAGTATAGCTCACTGTATGCTCAGCTATGTCTGCGATTGGCAGAGGATGCACCAAACTTTGATGGCCCAGCAGCAGAGGGTCAACCAGGACAGAAGCAAAGCACAACATTCAGACGCCTCTTGATTTCCAAATTGCAAGATGAATTTGAAAACCGAACCAGAAATGTTGATGTCTATGATAAGCGTGAAAATCCCCTCCTTCCTGAGGAGGAGGAACAGAGAGCCATTGCTAAGATCAAGATGTTGGGGAACATCAAATTCATTGGAGAACTTGGCAAGCTTGATCTTATTCATGAATCTATCCTTCATAAGTGCATCAAAACACTTTTGGAAAAGAAGAAGAGAGTCCAACTCAAAGATATGGGAGAGGATTTGGAGTGCCTCTGTCAGATAATGAGGACAGTGGGACCTCGATTAGACCATGAACGAGCCAAGTCCTTAATGGATCAGTACTTTGCCAGAATGTGTTCCTTAATGTTAAGTAAGGAATTGCCAGCCAGGATTCGTTTCCTACTGCAGGATACTGTAGAGTTGCGAGAGCACCATTGGGTTCCTCGCAAGGCTTTTCTTGACAATGGACCAAAGACGATCAATCAAATCCGTCAAGATGCAGTAAAAGATCTAGGAGTGTTTATTCCTGCTCCTATGGCTCAAGGGAGGAATGACTTCTTCCTTGAGGGACCGTTCATGCCGCCAAGGATGAAAATGGATAGGGACCCACTTGGGGGACTTGCTGATATGTTTGGACAAATGCCAGGTAGTGGAATTGGTACTGGTCCAGGAGTTATCCAGGATAGATTTTCACCCACAATGGGACGTCATCGTTCAAATCAGCTCTTCAATGGCCATGGGGGGCACATCATGCCTCCCACGCAATCACAGTTTGGAGAGATGGGGGGCAAGTTTATGAAAAGCCAGGGGCTAAGCCAGCTCTACCATAACCAGAGTCAGGGACTCTTATCCCAGCTACAAGGACAGTCGAAGGATATGCCACCTCGGTTTTCTAAGAAAGGACAGCTTAATGCAGATGAGATTAGTTTGAGGCCTGCTCAGTCGTTTCTAATGAATAAAAATCAGGTGCCAAAGCTTCAGCCCCAGATAACTATGATTCCTCCCAGTGCACAGCCACCACGCACTCAAACACCGCCTTTGGGACAGACACCTCAACTTGGTCTCAAAACGAATCCACCACTTATCCAGGAAAAGCCTGCCAAGACTAGCAAAAAGCCACCACCATCAAAGGAAGAACTACTTAAACTGACCGAAGCCGTTGTGACTGACTATCTGAACAGTGGAAATGCCAACGACGCTGTCAGTGGTGTGAGAGAAATGAGAGCTCCAAAACACTTTCTTCCTGAGATGCTAAGCAAAGTGATCATCCTGTCACTGGATAGAAGTGATGAAGATAAAGAAAAAGCAAGCTCTTTAATCAGTTTACTCAAACAGGAAGGGATAGCCACAAGTGACAACTTTATGCAGGCTTTCCTGAATGTATTGGAGCAGTGCTCCAAACTGGAGGTTGACATCCCCTTGGTGAAATCTTACTTGGCACAGTTTGCAGCTCGTGCTATAATTTCAGAGTTGGTGAGCATTTCTGAACTAGCTCAACCACTGGAGAGTGGCACCCATTTCCCTCTCTTCTTACTTTGTCTTCAACAATTAGCTAAATTACAAGACCGAGAGTGGTTAACCGAACTTTTTCAACAAAGCAAGGTCAATATGCAGAAAATGCTGCCAGAAATTGATCAGAATAAGGATCGAATGTTGGAGATTTTGGAAGGAAAGGGACTGAGTTTCTTATTCCCACTCCTTAAATTGGAGAAGGAACTATTGAAGCAAATTAAGCTGGATCCATCCCCTCAAACTATATATAAATGGATTAAAGATAACATCTCTCCCAAACTTCATGTAGATAAAGGATTTGTGAACATCTTAATGACCAGCTTCTTACAGTACATTTCTAGTGAAGTCAGCCCACCCAGCGATGAGACAGATTCTTCCTCTGCTCCTTCCAAAGAGCAGTTAGAGCAGGAAAAACAGCTGCTGCTCTCTTTTAAGCCAGTGATGCAGAAATTTCTTCATGATCATGTGGATCTACAGGTCAGTGCCCTGTATGCTTTGCAGGTGCACTGTTACAACAGCAGCTTCCCAAAAGGCATGTTACTTCGATTTTTTGTTCATTTCTATGATATGGAAATCATTGAAGAGGAAGCTTTCTTAGCTTGGAAGGAAGACATAACTCAAGAGTTTCCAGGAAAAGGCAAGGCTTTGTTCCAGGTGAATCAGTGGCTAACCTGGCTAGAAACTGCTGAAGAAGAAGAATCAGAGGAAGAAGCTGACTAAAGAACCAGCCAAAGCCTTAAATTGTGCAAAACATACTGTTGCTATGATGTAACTGCATTTGACCTAACCACTGCGAAAATTCATTCCGCTGTAACGTTTTTTCACAATATTTAAAGCAGAAGCACGTCAGTAAGGTTCCTTCTGCATAAGGTTTTTGTAGTGTGATGTCTTAATCATAGTCTACCATCAAATACTTTAGGAGTATCCTTAATGTTTAGATAGAATATTAGCAGCATGCAATAATTACATCCTAAGTTCTCAAGCAGAGGCAGTCTATTGCAAGGACCTTCTTTGCTGCCAGTTACCATAGGCTGTTTTAAGTTAGAAAACTGAATAGCAACACTGAATACTGTAGAGATGCACTTTGCTCAGTAATACTTGAGTTGTTGCAATATTTGATTATCCATTTGGTTGTTACAGAAAAATTCTTAACTGTAATTGATGGTTGTTGCCGTAATAGTATATTGCCTGTATTTCTACCTCTAGTAATGGGCTTTATGTGCTAGATTTTAAAATCCTTGAGCCTGGGCAAGTGCACAAGTCTTTTTAAAAGAAACATGGTTTACTTGCACAAAACTGATCAGTTTGAGAGATCATTAATGCCCTTGAAGTGGTTTTTGTGGGTGTGAAACAAATGGTGAGAATTTGAATTGGTCCCTCTTATTATAGTATTGAAATTAAGTCTACTTAATTTATCAAGTCATGTTCATGCCCTGATTTTATATACTTGTATCTATCAATAAACATTGTGATACTTGAAAAAAAAAAAAAAGAGCCATTGATTCTTGTCAATGGGAGTGAAGACCATAGGATACTAGAAGACAGGAGCATTGTTCTGAGAAAAGGGAGTCCACAGCAATCACCCTAGATTGCACCTCACTAGAAAAGCACAGAGTTCATTGTGTAGATAGGGCAGGTTGGAGATGCATCTATGGGTGTTATCAGATTGGAAAGCAGGAAGAAACTGTGACTGTTGTGGCAAGACCAAGGTTGTTCTAAAGACACACTTGTGCCCTCCCTTCAGCTTTCTGAGGACTGTGACAATGGACCCCAGGGAACTGGGATTTTCACCAGGAATTTCAAGCTGACATTGGGAAATTGCCTGGACCCTGACACAAGCCAGAACAGGAGTCTGTCTCTAGTGCTGCCAGCCTGCAGGACAGATATGGGGAAGGGTTGTGTGCTGAGGAGAGACAAGGTTGGGATGACCAAGGGCTGAATCATGACCAAGACTGCCAAACCTAAACACATCTGTAGTCAGGAGCAGAGAGAGATGGATCCTGGTGCTCAGCCTGCTTTCTCAATTTTATTCAACCCAGGATCCCAACCTAAAGAAGGGTGCTACCAACACTTAGTGTGAGTCTTTCCTTTTATATGGTGCTACCTAGAAATTCACCTGCACATGTGTCCACAGGTTTATCGTCTAGGTAATTCTAGATTCCATCAAGTTGACAATCATTATCCACGTCACAGAGCCATCAGTGAGTAGTTGGTGATCCTCCTTAGTGGTAGCACTGGATGTGGAGTCAAGGGACCTTGTTCTTGCAATGGCCTTGCTGGTAGTCACACTTGTGGGAAACGCCAGATTCTGCTGTCCTTCTTGCTTAGCCCTGGGTTCCAGCACCATATAAAATGGGTTTGGGTGAACATGCCTGTGATGCTAGTTCTTGCAAACAGTTTGTTATTGTTGGTTTTTCAACAAGGTTTCTCTGTGTAGCACTGGCTATCCTGGAACTCACTCTGTAGACCAGACTGTCCTCCAAATCAGAGATTCAGCTGCCTCTACCTCCTGAGTGTTGGGATTAAAGTCCTGCACCATCATGCCCGGCTCAAGATTATCTTTATACCAGGCCAGCCTGGGATGCATCTGACTCTGTCTCAAAAGACAACAAACAAACATAAAACCCCAGTGTCTCCCATGACAGTAGTTAGTTTAAGATGACTGTACTATTAATCAGTGTCTTCTTCACTTCCTGGGGTATTGTTAAAAAAAAAAAAAGGTTAACAGTTAGGGTGGCTCACATGGTAATGTATCATCTTAGCATTCTAGACGCTAAGGGCCGAGATCTTTGTGCTGAAGGGGTTGATTCCATGTGAGGCCATGTACTGGCTGGTTTTGTGTTGTCAACTTGGCTAGGGTAATCACAGAGAAAGGAGCTTCAGTTGGGAAAGTGCCTCCATTAATCCTGCTGTAGGGCATTTTCTGAGTTGGTGATCAAGTGGGGAGGGCCTATTGTAGGTGGTGCCATCTCTGGTCTGGTGGTCTTGGGTTCTATAAGAAAGGAAGCTGAGCAAGCCATAGAAGCAAGCCAGTAAGTACCACCCCTCCATGGCCTCTGCATCAACTCCTGCTTCCTGAACTGCTTGAGTTCCAGTCCTGACTTCCTTGGTGATGAACAGCAATGTGGAAGTATAAGCTGTATAAACCCTTTCCTCCCCAGCTTGCTTCTTGGTCATGATGTTTTGTGCAGGAATAGAAACCCTAAGACAAGCCTGGAGGCCGAAATTTGCCCACCCCTCTCTTTGACTTGTGTTTAGCCATCTTCCTGTGTCTTCCTTCTTCTATCCGTATTTGCTTCTGTGTCCAAATTGCCTTAACTATGAAACAAATGGAGCAAAAGTCCTTGTAGGTTGAAGTGATGACAAGGTGGACAGAGTGCTTGTTGTGTGAGCTTGAGGTCTGGGATCCTTTTCCCAGGACCAGCATAAGAAGCCAGGAGTGGCCCTGTAAGCCCAGCACTGTGGTGGGTGGAGACAGGAGTATCACTGGGTGCACTGGCCACCTGCCTAGCACCAACTTCAGTGAGATAACCCCTGCCTCATACATTAAAAATGTAATTTTTAGAAGTCCTTGATAGTAATGGCTTTTAAACCAAAATGAAAAAGAAGAAAGGCAATTTTTTCTTCTCAGAAAGACACGGATGCTATTAGGACAGACACACTGTGGTCACTTCAGCCAAGATCTTATTTCTAAATAAGACCATACACTGAGGTACTAGTGCCAACTTCTTTATAGCTCTTCTCTGGGGAATACGGGATGTTAAATGATTTCTGGGTGTAAGCACAGTGCATGCGGGGAGCCCGGGATTACAGTGACAAGGCTAGATTCTAAGTTTCAGCTCTGTACTGAGTGAACAAGCTGCTGACAAGGGGAATGGGGACCTGCACTCACTGGTTGTTGGTCACTGTCTTCTGAGTTGAAGATTTCCTAGAGTTTGGGCAGGAGGCACAGGTGGCAGGCATAAGATGGCAAGGGTTTGCCATCCCTGATTTGTGTGATTTCTCTTCACTGGGCCAAGGATGTATAAGAAGTACTTGGTAAGTTCTTCATTTCTTCCTTCCTTCTTTCCTTCCTTCCTTCCTTCCTTCCTTCCTTCCTTCCTTCCTTCCTTCCTTCCTTCCTTCCTTTCTTTCTTTCACTCTTTGTTTCTCTCTTTGTTTCTTTCTATCTCTCTTTCTTTCTCTTTTCCTTTCTTTCTTTCTTTCTTTCTTTCTTTCTTTCTTTCTTTCTTTCTTTCTTTCTCTCTCTCTCTCTCTCTCTCTTTTTTTCTTTCTTTCTTCCTTCCTTTCTCTCTGTCTCACTGTCTGTCTATCTGTCTGTCTGTCTGTCTGTCTGTCTATCTATCTATCTATCTATCTATCTATCTATCTATCTATCTCTATCTATCTATCTATCTATCATGTCTATCTATCCAACTATCTGTCTATCTATCTATCTATCTATCTATCTATCTATCTATCTATCTATCTATCTATCTATCTAACTATCGTGAGTCAGGGTCTATGTACCTCAGTCTGGACACTATACTCTGTAGATGCAGTGCTGAGGGTAGAAGTCAGGGCCTCAGGTATGCTTAGCATTCACTCCATTGAGCTACATCCTGACTCCCTTTCAATAATTGATTTTATTTCTTTCTGAGACAGGTTCTCTCTCTATAACCTTGACTAGCCTGGAACTTACTATGTAGGCCAGGCTGGCCTGAAACTCACAGAGATATGCCTGTCTCTGCTTCTCAAGTGCTGGGATTAAAAGCATGTGCCACAATACATGGCCCAAGAATTGAATTTAAAACATGTGAATGTTTATATTATTATCAAATGAGCCAGGAACTGGTGGCACATGCCTTTAATAACAGCATTTGGGAGGCAGGGGCAGACAGATTTGTGAGTTCGAAGCCAGCCTGGACTTCACAGTGAGCTCCAGGACAGCCAAGGTTACACAGAGAAGCCTGTCTTGGGAAGAGAAACCTGTCTCGAATAAAAAAAAAAGTATCAAATTAGCATCCTTCCCCTACCTCTGAGTTTTCAAGGCCATTTAAAAATTTGTTTTATTACTATTTGTGTGTTTGTTTTCTTTGTGCATGCAAGTGCACATGTGTGTATGCATGTACTATGGTACATTGAAGTAAGAGGACAACTTTCAGGAGTAGGTTCCCTCCTTTTACCATGTTAGTTCTGAGATGGAACTCGGGGTGTCAGGTTTGTGCAGCAAGTATCTTTATCTTTGGGCAGTCTCACAGGCTCTACAGGGCCATTTATTTTTTTAAGGCAAAACATAGAAACATTAAGCAGGTAGAGGAGACCCAACCTCAGAGTTCTGGTGTGACAGCCATGAGAAACAGCAATACATGTTATCCAAGCTCAATCAGTGAATGGTCCCAGCCCAGGACCATTATCTACCTCACATAACAGGTCCCACATAACAAAGCAGATAGTCCCATTATGTACCCAGTAACTTTTCCATTCCAGTGTTTCAAACTCCTTCCACAATCCTTCCCAAAACACGGGGCCAGCTCTTAACAATACCCTACTCTGGTACCAATTTCAGTTTCTGTCTTAGTTATTTTTCTGTTAGTGTGATAAAACACTGACCAAAAACAATGTGAGGACAGAGTGTTTATTTCAGCTTACAGTTTATGGGCTATCTGGAAGGGAAGTCAGGCCACCACCCCAAGGCAGGAACCTGGGTGTGTATGGACTGCTTCCTGGCTTGCTCCCCCTGGGTTGCCCAGTTTGCTTTTTTTTATATCCCACAGCATCACATCTGTAGTCTCCCCTCCTCCAGCCTGAAACCTCCTTGCTCAGAGGTGGAGCTTCCTGCTCATTCGTTCTGCCACGCCCACTGCTGGACCATGCCGCTTTGCTGTTTGGAGCCACACACATGCTCACCCTGCTACTGGACCCCGAGATTATTTGGTGGGAATCGGGGGTGTCAGAACAGTAAAATTGAGCTTTGATCAGAGTGACCTTGACTTGGCTCCATTCTTTCTTCCGCCCCATCTAGTTCCTCTCTTTCAGCCCGAGTTGCCATCTCAGTTGAACCATTTGTTGTGAGCTACTGGTCGTCCGCAACAGTTTGGCGCCAGAACTGGGACCTGAAGAATGGCAGAAGGATGCTAAGGGAACGCTTTTGGTGTGGAGCTCCACAGGAAAGGCAAAGGATCTTCGTATTGGGCACCGGAGCAACGAACAGGTACACATGCTAGCGCTGGAGCAACAAACAGGTACACATGCTAGCGCTAGCTTAAAATTTCACTTTTGTAAGGTATTGCTGAGGGTGCAGTAGGATACAAACTAAGCCTGAATTGGTGCTAACCCAACGCTGGTTCTACTTAGGTAGGCAGCTTATTAATCAGAACTAGAAATGGAATCAGGCAGTCAGCTGCAGCCCTTTAGGAAGCTGCTTCAGGCGGAAGAAGGAAGGGTTTAAAGTTATGGATCAGGCGGTTGCCCTTAGTTTTCAGGAGTTGTTTCAGGCCAGAGGAGTAAGGCTTGAAGTATAATTAGTAAGAAATTTTTTAGGTAAGATAAATAGCTGTTGCCGAAGGTTCAAGGAAGAAGAAACAGTAGATTGTGGAACCTGGGAGAAAGTTGGTGAGGCCTTAAAAATCGTTCAGGCAGATAATTTTACCTTAGGCGTCTGGGCACTCATAAATGATGCTATAAAAGATGCCACTTCTCCAGGGCTAAATTGTCCCCAGGCGGAGCTTGTGGTATCTCAGGAGGCGGAGTGCCTATCAGAGAAGGCCTCCTCAGAAAAAGATCTTCTTAACTCAAAAATTGATAAATGTGGAAACTCGGATGATGAACTGATTTTTAACAAAAATCACTCAGATAGAGGAGCTGCCCATTATTTTAATGAGAATTGGTTCTCTTGTGTATCTCCCCCTCCACCTATAGTCCCCACTTTGGGAGGTGCTACTCAGAGGGACACACGACTAAGCAAGTTAGAGTTTGAAATTAAGCTTCAGAGGCTGACTAATGAGCTTTGGGAACTAAAAAAGATGTCAGAAGCAGAGAAGAGTAACTTTTCTGTAGTTAATCAGGTGCCGCTAGAAAGAGTTGTGAGTCAGGCTCGTGGGAAAGGACAAAATATGTCTAATACGCTAGCCTTTCCTGTGTTCGAGGTAGTTGATCAGCAAGATGCTAGGGCCAGACATTACCAGACCTTGGATTTCAAGTTGATAAAAGAATTAAAGGCGGCTGTTGTGCAATATGGCCCTTCAGCCCCATTCACTCAAGCATTACAGGACATATGGTGGAGTCTCATTCTCCCTGGAATACACCCATTTTCATTATCAGGAAGAAATCAGGAAAATGGAGACTGTTACAAGATTTAAGAAAGGTTAATGAAACCATGGTACTTATGGGAACTTTAAAACCGGGGCTCCCCTCCCCATTAGCCATTCCTAAGGGATATTATAAGATTGTTATAGATTTGAAAGATTGTTTCTTTTTCTTTTCTTTCTTTCTTTCTTTTTTTTTTTTTTTTTTTTTGGTTTTTTGAGACAGGGTTTTTCTGTGTATCCCTGGCTGTCCTGGCACTCACTTTGTAGACCAGGCTGGCCTCGAACTCAGAAATCCGCCTGCTTCTGCCTCCCGAGTGCTGGGACCACGCCCGGCGTGAAAGATTGTTTCTTTACCATCCCTTTGCATCCAAAGGATTGTGAAAGATTTGCTTTTAGTGTTCCTTCTGTAAATTTCAAGGAACCCATGAAAAGATATCAATGGACAGTTCTCCCACAGGGGATGGCTAATAGTCCCACCTTATGTCAAAGGTTTGTGGCGAAAGCAATTCAGCCTATTAGACAACAATGGCCAAATATTTACATCATTCATTTCACAGATGATGTCTTGATGGTGGGAAAGGACCCCCAAGATTTGCTTTTGTGTTATAAAGGCTTACAAAAAGCCCTAGCTGATAAGGGATTGCAAATTGCTTCTGAAAAGATACAAACTCAGGATCCTTATAATTACTTGGGTTTTAGACTCACTGATCAAGTTGTTTTTCCCAGAAGATTGTTATTTGTAGAGATAACTTAAGGACGTTAAATGAATTTCAAAAATTGTTAGGTGATATTAATTGGCTTCTCCCCTATTTAAAGCTTACTACAGGGGAGTTGAAACCCTTATTTGATATTCTTAAAGGGAGTTCTAATCCCACTTCCCCTAGATCCCTAACCTCAGAAGGATCGCTGGCCTTACAGCTAGTGGAAAAAGCTACTGAAGAGCAGTTTGTCACTTATATAGATTACTCCTTGCCGCTGCACCTGTTAATTTTTAATACGACTCGTGTGTCTACGGGACTGCTATGGAAAAAATTTCCTATAATGTGGATATATTCGAGGATTTCTCCCAAACATAATACATTGCCATATCACGAAGCAGTGGCCCAGATGATTATCACTGGAAGAAGGCAGGCATTGACTTATTTCAGAAAAGAGCTGGATATCATTGTTCAGCCTTACAGTGTAAGTCAGGACACTTGGCTGAAACAGCATAGTACAGATTGGTTGCTTGCACAAATAGGGTTTAACGGAACTATAGACAGCCACTACCCCCAAGATAGATTGATAAAATTTTTAAATGTACATGATATATTTCCTAAGATGACTTCTTTACAGCCTTTAAATAATGCTCTATTGATTTTTACTGATGGCTCCTCTAAAGGGCGAGCTGGATATCTTATTAATAATCAACAAGTTATCATAGAGACTCCTGGTCTCTCGGCTCAGCTAGCCGAATTAACAACAGTACTAAAGGTCTTTCAGTCTGTACATGAGGCTTTTAATATCTTCACTGACAGTTTATATGTTGCTCAGTCAGTACCCTTATTGGAAACCTGTGGTACATTTAACTTCAATATGCCGTCAGGATCTTTATTTTCAGAATTGCAAAACATCATTCTTGCCCGGAAAAATCCGTTTTATATTAGCCATATACGGTCTCACTCTGGTCTTCCTGGGCCTCTGGCCGAGGGTAATGATCGCATTGACAGAGCTCTAATAGGAGAAGCCTTAATATCAGATCCTTTTGCTTTGGCCCAACGTGATCATAAAAGGTTTCATCTCTCTAGCCATACCCTAAGGCTCCGACATAAGATCACTAAGGAGCAAGCAAGAATGATTGTAAAACAATGTCCTAAATGTATTACATTATCTCCAGTGACACATCTAGGAGTCAATCCTAGAGGCCTTATGCCTAATCATATTTGGCAAATGGATATAACCCATTATACAGAATTTGAAAAACTAAAATATATACATGTTTGCATCGATACCTGTTCAGGATTTCTTTTTGCTTCTCTGCATAGAGAAGAGGCTTCAAAAAAGGTAATTAATCATTGCCTACAAGCCTTTAATGCCATGGGATTGCCTAAACTTATTAAGACAGATAACGGGCCATCTTATTCTAGTTAAAACTTTATTTCATTCTGTAAAGAATTCGATATCAAATATAAAACTGGAATTCCTTACAACCCCATGGGACAAGGAATAGTTGAATGTGCTCATCGCACCTTAAAGAATTGGCTTTTTAAAACAAAAGAGGGGCATCTATATCCCCCAAGGTCACCAAAGGCCCACCTTGCCTTTACCATAATTGTTCTAAATTTTTTGCAAAATGATATTAAAGGTCAGTCTACAGCGGATCACCATTAGCATCCAGTTACTTCTAATTCTTATGCATTGGTAAAATGGAAGGACCCCCTGACTAACGAATGGAAGGGTCCAGATCCGGTTCTAATCTGGGGAAGGGGCTCGGTTTGTGTTTTTTCACGAGATGAAGATGGAGCACGGTGGCTGCCAGAGAGATTAATTCGTCAGATGAACACAGATTCTGACTCTTCTCATAAGTATCATTCTGAAGACTAAAATTCCTCTTGTGCTTAGAATTCAGCTGGGAACAGAAGCTCCCAGAAAAGCTGTTTTCCTGCTACTCTCTGAGCCTGCTACCTGACAGGAGGCTGGAGATTAACCTCAGCTTCACAATTTGCAAGTGAATAAAGTACCTGACTTCCCCAAAAGAATATCTGCTTTCCTACTTTCTCATTGTCTAGATTTTGTTTTTCAAGCAGGTTAATCAACATTCTCCAGCCGGACCAGTAGATGTGCATCCCCGCCCCCTAAAGCGCACAGGTGGCAACTGCTATTTTCATTCCCAGGACATTCCAGCACATGGCCTTCAGCCTGATTTGAAATTTAGGTTTACCTAGAGGGCTAGAAGAGCAGATATTTCAAATATTAAAAGAGATTGGATTTTATTTTGATAGATGGGCTTAGTCCCTAAGCTGGCCTCTGGCTTTTCACCCTTGCTGTTACTGCAAGGTGTCCTTAGTTCCTCAGGCTATGGGAATAACAGGGATGAGGAGGAAGACTTCCAGCTCCTATTTTAGCCAAAAATCGTGGTGTTACTAATGACATAATTCTTGCCTAGGCATTGCTAAATCTGCGGTTGACAATTCTCCTTTAGGAGCTGCACAGTACTCAGAATTGTGAATACTGGTTCGTGATCATACAAATACAGTATGGGTATTGCTTGCTGCAGAGAACTACTGCAGGGGAAGGTTCATCTTGACCATTTCTGAGTTCCCTGTGCAGTGTACCTGGTTTAAAATGGAGGTTGGTATCTAATTCCAGCTAAAAAACAAAAAAATATCTACGGCTCTGCCTCCCCTCCCCAAAAGATACCAAGAGCCACAGGTGTGGGTCGTGATTGCACCCACGGGAGGAATCGGGTCAATCAGTTAAGCATTGCCTTATCAAACTTAATTAATAGGGGGGAGAGAGGTTGGAGACCATACTGTTGGAAGGGCAAGCCCTTCACTATCTCCCACCCTAAAAAAGCCAATTGGCCTTGTACTACGGAGCCAGTCGTTACCCCCTTCTCCCTGTTTCCCGCCAGTCATCCAAAATGCGGAGGAATATCAACTCAGTGTTATTCTTAATAGAGTGCATTTCAAATTTGTTCAGTCAGGGTTCCAATGCCCTACTTAAAATTCAACTAGGAAGTTACCTATTCAGCACTAATTAGCATTATAAAGTCAGAGCCTACAGCTCAGGTCTTTTCTGTTAGTTGTTTACTGGGATAGAAAGGACAGTCTAAGCCAGATACAGTTTAACATAAGAAAAGTTAGGGAATCCCACGGAAACAGGTTTTTCTTTAGCCCTAAGAATTCAGGCAGAATTATTTAGCATAGATAAATTTTTTGCCTCAGGCCAGCCTTTTCTTTCTTTTTTTTTTTATTTTTGTTAACAACACGGAGGAGATGTAGTCTTCCCTCCCCCAGCCTGAAACCTGCTTGCTCAGGGGTGGAGCTTCCTGCTCATTCATTCTGCCATGCCCACTGCTGGACCGTGCAGCTTTGCTGTTTGGAGCCACACACATGCTCACCCTGCTACTGGACCCTGAGATTATTTGTCGGGAATCAGGTCCCCTCCCCCTTCCTTCATAACTGAGTGTTGGAACAGTAAAATTGAGCTTTGATTAGAGTGACCTTGACTTGGCTCCATTCTTTATTCTGCCCCGTCTAGTTCCTCTCTTTCAGCTCGAATTGCCATCTCAATTGAACCGTTCGTTGCGAGCTGCTGGTCGGCCCCAACACACATCAATTGAAATCAAGAATATGCTGGACATTCTTACTTATAGGCAGTCTGATAGAGGCATTATTTCAGTTGAAGTTCCCTCTTCTCAGATGGCTCTAGCTTATGTCAAATAGACAAAAAACAAACAGCAGACAGGGATTCTGTCACACATCTTGCAATAATAATAAATGTATAAAAATGTATTTTTATAGAGCCATCGAGTAATGGGGACTTAGTGAGCTGTCCTGTGGGAGCTTGGAAGGGAATATTGAGAACAATGCAGACAATGGAGGCCTGGCTTGTGGGCTTTCAGAGGGATATTTGATAATCCCTTGAAGATTCTATCAGGGTAGTTTATATGATATACTTGATTCATGAATTTGTGTGTCTTGTCAATTGGAATTGAAAAATCTGGTGTGATTAATAAGAAACCAGTACCACTAAACTGAAACCTTTGCTTTCCTGGGAAAATAGAGAACTGATCAAAAGTAGCTGGAACTGAGAAATTAGTGGTGATTAAGAAGAGACAATCATCGTTAGGTGAGGTTTGGGAGTGTTTCCTTAGAGTAAGCACACTAAAGCTGTTGTTCAGATGGAGCCAAGCCCATAGGCCATGCTGATAGCCAAACTCAGTAATGATTCAGAGTCTCTCACATCTAACTGGTTTTGAAGACACAGTGGGGTCATGGAGAACAGCTGAAGTTTGGTACTCTGAGAGGCCAGCAGAGATCATCAGTGAAAGTGCAGCCTCAGCTGTGGTGGGAACCCAAAGACTGAAGGAGCCATGGAGGGAGTCTGAGGATTTACACCATATGTCAGGGTCAGGGTCCCTGAAGAGAGACCAGGAGGCTATGTGAAGGTGCAGCTTTTGGAGCCCCCAGCAGATGGAGATGTCAGGATGGTGAGGCCACTGCCCGTGAGAGCAGAAGGTGTAGAGGGGAGCTGGCCTGAGTCTGTGAGTTGAGTTGAATTTGTGTGTTTTAAATGTCAGAACCTGTGAAGCAGTGTTTCATAGGATTTCTGGAGCCCAGAAGATCATGAGTGTCAGGCCCTGGGGACTGAGTTATTTACATGGTTGGAGTTTAGCATTGCTTTGTTCCGACTGTGGCTACACCCTGGGTCTTCCCTCATGAAATGAGAAAATATTATTATTTTTTATTTTCACAGGAGTCTACAGATTAAAGGCATTGACCTTTTAAAAATTTTTGTATTTTTAAAAAGACTTTGGACTAAAAGTCTTGGAAAAGTTAAAGATGGTGGGACTTTAAAAGTTATTCATGCTGTAATATTGATATTAATGTATGAAATATTGAGGATAAACAAGTAAGGAAGAGTTCTGAGTTAGTAGTAGTGTGTTGGTGTAACAAGTTGACAGCGGCCAAATGTTCCGATTGACATAAGCTAGAGTGATCTGGGAAGCAGCACCTCAGTTGAGATGATGCCCCCATCAGATTAACTGTGGCAAGTCTGTAGGGCATTTTCTTGATTGGTGACTGATTGGAAGGCCCCACAGTCCCATCCCAAGACAGAGGGTCCTGGGGTGTATAAGCAGGCAAACTACCACCAAAGGGAGAATGTCAGTAAGCATCATTTCTCCATGGTTTCCACTTCAGTTCTTCCCCCAAGTTCCTGCCTTGAGTTCTTGCCCTGACTGCCCTTCAAGATGGAGAATAAACTGTAGACTGGATGAACCCTTTCCTCCCTAAGTTGTTTTTGGTCCATGTTTTATCACAGCGATGGAAACGTAACTAAGACATTTTCTTCTTAGGTCATGACATCTTTCCGACATTTGATACTCCAGTTGAAGACCACTTCCTTTTCATCCCCTCAAAGGACTCTCCTATGCTGACAACATCCAGAACCATCTTTACAGATACTTTCCTTTGATGAGTCTTCCTTTTAGAAAGGAAGTGCTCTCAAAAATCATGTCATGAGAATGAACCAAGCTGCTATGTACTTCTTTTAAAAAATGGAAACTAATTAAAAACCTGCCATGGATAAATAGGACCTAGATCCATCTTGGAGCTCTTAATTCAGCATTGGGGAGGATGGGCTTCCAAGCTGCAGCCATGCAGATGCCCCAAGAGACATATGACTCATCAGTATCCAAGTGCATCCACTGCATTAGGCCAGCCATGACAGCTAGTTAGCATCTGGATACTGGTGGAGCCACGCTTTGTTCCCTAGTCTGTTTCCTCATTGGAAAACAGAGGCAAAAATGTGAGACTGAAGCTGCTAATTTTCTTTTCTTCTCTCTCTTTTAAAGGAAAAAAATCCTTTATGTGTCTGTGTGCTTTGCCTGCATGTATGTATGTGCACCATGTGTGTGCTTGGTGCCTGTGGAGGCCAGAAGAGCACATCTGCTCATTGAAGCTGGAATGGCAAACAGTTGTGAGCTGCCATATGGATGTGGGAACTGAACCTGGTTCCTCTACACGAGCATAAAAAAATTTCTCCTCACAGCTAAGCCATAGCTCCAGTCCTCTATACCTGTTCTTCAACATTAACTTTCACTTCAAAAGTACTCTCATCTGAGTCATCTGAATGTTGTCAGCATAGGGGAATCCCTTGTAGGGACAAAAAGGAAGTGTTCCTCGCTGTGAGCACTCTGGAGTGTCAAATGGGGAACCAGGGCCATGGCCGCTTTTGGGAAGAAGACAGTGCAGTAGTTACTTTGCTATTGCCATGGTAATACACTGACCAGATGAGTAAATGTATATTTACAGTTAAAATAAATGTCTAAGAATAGGTGGAGATGGCTGAAGAGGTGGATGGAGAGATGGCTGGAGAGGTGGCTGGGGAGATGAATGGAGAGATGGCTGAAGAGTTGAATGGAGAGAAGGCTGGAGAGATGAATGAAGAGATGGCTGGAGAGGTGGCTGGGGAGATGAATGGAGAGATGGCTGAAGAGTTGAATGGAGAGAAGGCTGGAGAGATGAATGAAGAGATGGCTGGAGAGATGAATGGAGAGGTGGCTGGGATGATTAGTGCTCAAAGACAGCTGTCCATGTTCTTTCATCTAAGGCGGTGGTTCTCAAACTGTGGGTCATAACCCCTGTAGTGGCTATTCCTGGTTGTCAACTTGACTATATTTGGAATGAACTATAATCCAGAATTTGAAGGCTCACCAGTGACCCTTATCTGGAGGCTTGGAGATAGAAGTTTCTGATCTGGATCTTGGTGTGGAGATCTTGAGCCATAGTGGCTATGGATTCCAGAAGACTAAATCTCTGAGTTTAAGGAACACACCTTTAATCTGGGCTACACCTTTCATCTGGGATAAAAGGTGTAGTGGAAACTTCTGCTGGAGACAATATAAGGACATTGGAAGAATGGAGTCTTGCTCTTGCTCCTTCTCCTGCTTGCTGTGTGAAACTGTGTAACTGCTAGATCCTTGGACTTCGATTCACAGCTGCTACTGAAACATTGTTGGGAATTGGGCTGCCGACTGTAAGTCATCAATAAATTCTTTTACTATATAGAGACTATCTGTAAGTTCTGTGACTCTAGAGAACCCTGACTAATACAACCCCCAATCAGATATCCTGCATATCAGATACTTGAATCAAGATTCATAACATAAGGCAGGTGTGGTGGCACATGCCTTTAATCCCAGCACTCGGGAGGCAGAGGCAGGCAGATTTCTGAGATCAAGGCCAGCCTGGTCTACAAAGTTAGTTCCAGGACAGCCAAGGCGATACAAAGAAACCCTGTCTCAAAAACCAAAAAGAAACAAACAAAAAGATTCATAACATAGCAAAATCACAGTTATGAAGAAGCAACAAAGTAATTTGATTGTGGGTGGGGGGTCACCACAATGTGAGGATCTGCATCAAAGGGTCACAGCATTGAGAACCACCGTTCTAAGATGAAGTTGCTGCTTCTGCATAACTCTATTTACACCATGGGTTTACTGCTTGCAGATGCATAATTAAATCATGGACTTTGAGTCACAAGTAGGAAGATGTAAACTGGCTCAGTGTGAGCAGAGGCCCTTGGTGAGTACCATTCTTGGCTCTCAGGAGCTGAGTGACAGTAGCCTGGGGATCAGGCCATTTGCTAGAGGAAGGAGGGCCTGTCTGCCACAGCACACCAAGGAAACAGCAAGCTGTTGTCATTACATGCACTTTGCATGTATGTTTTCTCTTAATTCACAAGACTCTCGATCCATGCTACAGAAAAGGAAACTGAAATCCAAGCACCTTTTGTCTTTTTGTGGTATCAGGAAATGAACGCATGGCCTCATGTGCACTATGCAAGTATACTACCCCCGATCTATAACCTTGTGCTTATTTTTATTTATCTTGAGGCAAATAAGACTAATAAGGCTCACTATGTTGCCTAGACAGGCCGTGAACTTGCAATCCTCCTGCATCAGCCTCCTGTGTAGTTGGCATAACAAGCAATCCTTAGGCTGGGGAAATTCAAGAATATGAAATGTTTTGGTCCAGAGCACGGGGATATGTGGTGGGCAGGGATTCCTAGGATCTTTGGTTAATTTTAGATTTTATCCTTTCCCTGGGCTCTCCTACTCTGCAGAGATGAAAGCAGAAAGGCCCCAGAATTTGTGCAGTGTCTCATCAATACCAATAGATCCTCCAGGCTTCATCTTTTTCTTTTTGCTTGAGACAGTCACACTCTGCAGCCAGGGTAGGCTGGTGTGGACTTCCTCATGTAGCATAGGCTTGTCTTGAACTTGTGACAATGTTTCTTCTTCAGGTTCCCAAGTGTTGAGTCTGCAGGTGCAAGTCACTGGGCCTGGCAGCCATGTCACTGCTGGCTGTTAAAGGGCCTTAGTTACCTTTCTATTACTGTGCTTATTACCATGACCAAGACAAATTATAGAGGGTTAGAAGCTATGCTCGTAGAGTGAAGGGATGGCAACAGGCCACTGAGGCAGCTGCTGGAAGATCACATCTTGATTTTGCAAGTAAGAGGCAGAGAAGAAACACTGGGAATGGCAGGAGTATTCTGAAGCTTAAAGCCCACCCCCATAACACACCTCATCCAACAAATCCACACCTTCTAATCCTTCCCAAGAAGTTCCATCAACTGACACCATAGTATTTAAATATATGAGAGTATAGGAGCCACTCCCTTCCCTGCCAGACAACATCTGTGAGTAAAGGATGCTGAGAATTCTGATGTCACCTCTGTAATGCTCCGTCAGGACAGCCCCTGTTCTCAGGTGCCTGTGGGAATCTGTGGGGCATGTGTTCAGATCTTAAAAGATTCTATGCACACACACTGTTGAAGGTGAATCGCCTGAAAAGTTGCAGACTGAGATGTCTTTGTTCCTGTTAAATGACTCATGGGTGCCCTCTAAAAGAGAATGAAACAGACATGTTTTAATGGGGAAAACACATGAAGAATGCAGCTGTTTTTTTCTCAAACAGCCATCAATCAGCTCATCTAATTTAGGCCAATGAGAGGAAACACACCCAAAGCTCCCAGTTGACCTTCCCATTAGGATCTTGTGTCCTGGTCCTGGGCCCAGAGTTGGGGTGGAGGGTAAAGAGCCTGGCCCTGGTGGCAAAGGGAAACAGCTTTCCCAGGGCTATTTATAAAAGATGCTGTGTCTACAGTCTGCTGTGCTTCCAGGCGAATTACTTTCTGTAGCAGTATAATAGATAATTCTGAGTCCCCTTATGGAACATTTACTATATGTACAACACAGTTTTTTGTGTTGTACAACCAAGTTTCCTAGCCTCCCAAAGGAAGAACCAGGGCTCAGAAAGAGTTAGAGACTTGCCAGGGTCACATAGAGGATGTGTCTGTGGGGACAACCAGGCAGCTAGATGCAGTGTCTATTTAGAGTAGTAGTTCTCAACCTGTGGGTCAATACCCATTTGGCAAACCTCTATCTATAAAATATTTACACTACAATTTGCAACAGTAGAAAAAATTATTTATGAAATAGCAACAAATATAGTTGGGGGTCACCACCATATAAGGAACTGTATATAAGTGGTGAACTATATTTAACGATAGCAGCATTAGGAAGGTTGAGAGCCACTGCTCTAGTTTGTACCTGATGGATAAAAATTTACTTAGATTTTATTTATTTTTTGTGGATGGGTGCCTTGCTTGTATGTATGGCTTTGCTCCACTGAAGTGTCTGCTGACCACTGGGGTCAGAAGAAGGCATAGTATCCCCTGGACCTGGAGTTACAGATGGTTTTGAGGGGCCATGCAGGTGCTAGGAATTGAACCCGGGTCCTCTGAAAGAACAGCTAGTGTTCTTGACTGTTGTGCCTTCTTTCCAGCCCTTCACTTAACCTTTCTAATGTAGGAGGTAGATGATACTGTTATTGGAGGAGACAATCAGTACACATGAGCTGATCTGGATAGTGGTATGTCCTAAACATCTGCCTCCAGGTCTTACCTGATTCACTCAGGCTTTGAGCCCTCTGTGTGCAATGGTTGGATGGAGAAGCAGAGGAAGCAGCCAAGGTTTCTATGGGCCTCCAGCACATCCTGTTCTGTTGTTATGAGAACTGCCTGAATGTACAGTGATGGTAAATGTGTCCCTCCTATACACACAGCCAACAGGAACCCATCAGCTGTGAACCACAGTAGTCCAGGCCAAGCATAGACTAATGCTGGCAGTAGTTCCTGGAGCTGTCAACCTTGGTTTCATCAACTTGTCCTGGATTTCCAGGGGGTTTCCAGGAAATGTGGCTGGTTTGTATCAACCTCTTTGAATGGGGGAAATCACATGTTGACAAAGGGGAAGCCACAACAAATCACAGTGCAGGAGCAGGAAGCAGTTCTCTGATTTCTGGCCCCAAGTGTAAGTTATCCAGGGAAGCCCTGGTCCTGAAGCTCTCTCATTGATTCCTTAACAGGAAGGAAATGATATCCACATGGAGGAGGGGTTTCTTGTAAATGACTTGCTCTGGGTGGGCATTCTTGACTGGTTTATCTCCTCTCCTTGTTGGGAGTGTTTCCCTCTCTCCTTACCCTAACTAGGGAAGTCCTATAGAAAGTCCTTAAAACCCACTAGGGGGCCACCCAATGAGACAGCAGTAGGCTGCCCTGCATGCCCATGTGTGGTGATGGCATCAAAGCCAGAGCTGAGAACAATCAGTGCCACACCTCATATTATTCTGCCTCTTCATGTCCCCATGACTGTTGCAAATCCTACGTCTTGCCTCAGGAAGCCAGGCATGTAGTAGCCTCTCTGTGACTCACCTGTCTGCTCTCCTTATTGGGCAGGTAGGCATGAAGGCCAATCAACATATGTTTCTGTAATTAAGTCCATTAGAATAGAACTTTGATCTCTCAGAACAGAAAGAGCCCTGACTAATACAGAGGTATTTTAGACAGTATGTGGAATGTTGAGCAGTGTGAACTGGTAGGAAGAGGAGACTCCTGGGAGGTGTTGGAGCCTAAAGGGACATCCTCATATGTGTTCTGTCACCCAGCACTTCTCCTAGGTGCTCCTATGACTGTGTCCCTATGTTGTGTCCCTGTTCCAAGTGTGGTCCTTTCTAGGAACACCCTGTAATCCTCAGTTGTTAACTGCTGATTATGTATAAGACACTGTGTGAAGTCCTTATCTAAATAAGGTGCTTACAGCAACACAGAGGCCAAACCTCTATTGTTAGAAAAATCGGATTGGTTGAAACAGCTTCAGGAGTTCCAGAAGTTTGAACAGAGATATAAATGTCCCTTTGGGGGACTCTGGGAGCCCAGCTGTGAGGCTGGAAGGTGACAGGAAGGATAGGCAGGGTGGTCTGGTGCCTCACCAAGCTTGGGAAAAGACAGGAGAGACCCACTAAGGAAGACAGGTGTGTGCGTGTGTCTGCTTGGGGAAAACTTGATTGGAGACTCTGTGAGCAGCAGTGTCATTACAGGAGAGACTCATGACAAACACTGAGGATAATGGGCAGGTAGCTTTGTCACATAATCCTTGAGCATCAGTTATGGAGGCATTTCTTACCTGTGGGCTGAATTGAGGCACAGTGTCTAGGCAGAGCTTTAGAACTGAAGGATGAGGTCATGCCCAGCTTTGCTCTGCGTCAATGTGTGTGACACTTTGCCTTTCTGAACTTCAGAGGGCATATTAGTGCCTGCCCTCATTTTGTCTACCTATAGGTAAACCAGATAAAATCTTGTCACTCCTTCCATACCATTTGCATATCTGTTACCAGGGTAGCAATAAAAAAGCACAAAATGTGTAAGCATATTTTTACAAAAACCTGAAAATAAAGTGATAGCAATTTGTGTACTGGAATGTAGGGACCATTCCGTTTTCTGGGATGACTACAAAGACATATGGAGTTTGAGGTCTAAGTTATGGAAACAATCTAGCAGGTCTAAGTTAGACCCCGGCCCTAGGATAGGATGAGAGTTTGAACATGCTTTCCCTCCTGCGTACCGCTGCAGTCCCAAGGCAAAGCTGTCACTCAAGAAGCATGGCATGTAAAACTTCATCTGTTACATGAAAAGTCAATTATCTCTTCCCAGACATTGCCTTCCCTGGGTGGTAGATGGGAGCTATAAGCGTGTCCTTGGCAAAGACCTTGCCATCTTTTAATTCTGTCTTTCTGGCTGGACTGTCCCTGGCTCAGACCCTTCTGGGAACTCAAGTCTGGGATCTGCTGACTCTCTGGAAACTTCCCAAACTCACTTAGACACCCAAAGTCTCTCCTGTGGGCTGTGGAGGGACCTCAGTGCCCTTGGCTCTTGTTACTCTCCTATGTGGCTTTTGTTAAATCATCTGTGATCAGAGCAGTTTATACAAAGAACTTTAACAGCAGGAGATGAAACAAATACCTCCCTGATGTGGGCAGAGCCCTGTGCTCGTTCCTCTTTTGCAGCCTTTTACGTCTTTACCTTGTGACCATGACAATGGAGCAAGCTCATTGCTGAGACCTATTTGAGATCACATTCTATTTGAGTCAGCTCAGGCATGCAGCTGTGAATAGTCTCAGTGGGACTGACTGACCATCCAGCTTCCACAGAGAAAACTTTAATGCTTAAGCTAGGAAGAGGGGGGCTGGTGGGGGTGGGCAGGCTGCAAGGCCAGGCCTACTATTGGATTTTCTCTGGGAGATGTAACATTTTGGTATCACTATCCTTCTTCTTGGTAAGTTATCAAGATTGTAAGGAGGACTCTGAAGTGCTATCTCCAAGAGCAGGTAGACTTCTGGCATGTTCCTCCCATGGACAAACCAAATACGGCTGTCTCTTCTCCCATCTGATTTAGGCAGCTTGTTTTATTCCCTTGCCAAGGAAGGTGCACTGTGCACTGTGCAGCCAGAATAGTTTGAAACCTAAAAAGACATATTCCTTTAGCTTAGGTTATACCACCTCCATATGGAACCTTATCCTTAGAGTCTGGCTTATATAGAACATTCACAGAAGGACAACCAGACAGCAGGGAAGCTGCTGTGCTTACAGATGGGCGAGCACCTCTTTGAAGTGATGTTAGCTCACAGAGCCAACTGAGTCATGTTTGTAAGGTGTGCATGGAACGCCTACCTCACAGATAGTTAACATGGTGAAGTATGACAGAACACAGGCCACACCTCCTTTCTGCAGTGGTTTGAAATAGAAATATCCCCTAGAGCAGTGCTTTTCAACCATCCTGATGCTGTGACCCTTTAATACAGTTTCTCATGTTGTAGGGACCCCCAACCATAAAAGTATTTTACTGCTAATTCATAACTGTAATTTTGCTACTGTAGTGAATCATAATGTAAATATCTTATATGTGACACCTATTAAAAGGTCATTTGACTCCCCCCAAGGGGTCGCCACCCACAGCTTGAGAACCACTGCCCTATAGGTTCAGGGATTTAAACAGTAAATCTCCAGTTGGTGGTGCTGTCAGAGGATGTTCAGGAGGTATAGCTTTGCTGGAGCAAGCATAGCATAAGGGCGGGCTTTCTGAGTTTATTAATGCTCCCCACTTCCACTTTTGCTCTTGTCCTCTTTCTGAATGGAGTTGAAGATGTGATCTTTCAACCTCCTCTTCCTCCGTCTGTGCCTGTCACTTGCTGCTGTGCCTTCCTGCCATGAGAGACTCATATCCCACTGTAGCTATGAGCTAAAACGAACCCTGTCTTCCATGAGTTGTTTTTCATGAGGGGTTTTGTTATAGCAACAGAAAAGCAAAGAACCCACTTTCCCTTTCTATCATCCCACGGGATCTTCTTTCTAAGGAATTGATGGGGAAAAACACAGAACATAGATTTTTGCTTCTATGAGGCTTAGTGTGCCAGCCTAATCTTATTATCTTGGAAATTCCTCCTTCTTACTGCATGGCTAGATATGCAAATATAGGCCTTGGTTTCTCTCTGGAGAAACATAACCAGCATCTATTCCCTCCTCCTAAGGCACCAATGACAAACCAACATATGTTTCTACTCAGGATCATCCAGCAGAACCAATGAATTTGCTGAGATTATGTCCTGGTTAGTTTTTTCTCAACTTGACACAAGCTAGAGTCAAACAGAAAGAACCACAATTGAGAAAATGCCTCCATCAGATTTGCTATATGCAAATATGCAGGGTTTTCTTGACTAATAATTGAGAGAGGACGACCCAGTCCACCATGGATTGTGTTCCCCTAAGCACATGCTCTTGAACAGCATCAGAAAAGAGGTTGAGCAATCCATGGGAGCAAGCCAATAAGCGGCATACTTCCAGGGCTTTTTTTTTAGTTCCTGCTTCCAGGTCCCTGCTTTTAGCTCCCGCCCCGACTTCCTGTCATGATGGACTACAAACTGTAAGATGAAATAAACCCTTTCCACCCCAAGTCACTTCTGTTAACGGCAGTCTATCACACCAATAGAAAACAAACTAAGCAAACTATTTCCTTACACTGTGGGGGTGAAGAGTTACAAGCAGGTACACGGGTGACCCCTAAGAAGGCGCACTGGAAACTCTTCACACAGCACATCTGATACATCCCATCTAACTACATCCCCTCCACAGCCATTGTGCTTTAGCAATCCCTAAGCCCCAGACTAAGTCCAATTAGGGCAGAATTGAATTAAATGCCTGCAAGGAGAAGCTGAAGTGGTATCAAAGGATCCAGGGACTCCTTTTCTGAGGGAAGGTCAGCATTCCACAGGTTGCTTCTGATGGTCTCTTGAGAGACTACATGGTTAATCTGATAAAGATGGTGTCTGTTATTGGTCAGAGGGCTGTGTTCTACAACAATGTTCACCTGCTAAAGGCCCTCTGGCCAGCATTCCAGTACCACTTTTCCTGCTATTCAGCTTAGTCCTTGGGATCCAGCCCTCTGGGTTAGGGTCAGAGATCAGCTCCATTCACAGTAGCAGCAACAGGTGTGGGACTGAAGGACCCAGGTCTATCTTCTGAAGGCTCCTTTCTACTTCTTCATACCCACTGTTCTTCATTTTGAGTCCAGCACTTTGGTAAGCCTGAAGACAGAGGTTTGGACACCAGTGTTTTAGCACCAAAAAATTTTCTCACCCAGTAATCCCGACTAATTTTTCTTTCTGAGAAAAGGAAATGATCCCATGACTTTTGCATGCATAGTGTGGTATGTGTGTGATATAAAGAGATTAATAATGATAAAAGTGAGAAAATAATAATTTTTAAAGTGTTAAATGAAATAAAAATATTAGAAAAGCGGTCGTTCATGAACATGTTGAGTGGATGAATGAAGAAATGAATGAAAGAATGAGCGAATCTCAGTTTTCAAGGATTCGTATATAGAAATGAGCTTACTATTTCAGCAAAGGTGTTAGGTGCATTCCGAGTTCGAGTCTCAACCTGCTTCTTCCTGAACTGATTAATCTCAACTAAAGACTGACACGATTTATTCACAAATTCAGTCAAGCTTTTCACCCAAACACCCCTTCAGGTTTTCAAACCTCACAAGCTTTACTATGTCTAGTCTGTGGGGAGCTGTTTTCATCATGGAGAAGTTACCTATTTCTCTTATTTCCAATGTCACACATAGGCTATGGAGCCCATGAAATCTGCAGGTCGATCTTGCCAACTGTGAAGGACAAGGGGACCCTTCCTCCCCATAGTTCCATGTCACTCAGTCTGCATGACCTTCTGCCCTGCTTCACTGAAGCCTACTGTGAGTTTACACCTCCCATGTAGGTCTGTGTTCAAGAGACTTCTATTCCAAATCATGCAATATTGGGAGAATGCTCAAAACCCCCCTCCTTGGGCGAAGGAACAGCTCAATGGCAGAGTGCTTGTCTGGCAAGCTTAAGACCCTGGGTTTGACTCCCCAGGACAACAACAGCAACAGCCAAACCTAAACAAATCAATAAAAATAAGCCCTCTTACCATTTCCTCTAGAAGCTTGTTTGTGGAATATTGAGCAACACACAGGGCCTACCTATCCCTTACAAGATTTTTGGGTTTTAGATGGACAGGGTCCTCCAGTAGAGAAAGACCGTGAATAAAGGCATTTTCTATGATTCAAAGGAGGACCTTTCTGTACTCTCACCACACACACACACACACAAACACCAGTATAAATGTATCCACTCAAAGGATATAATTAAATCAAGTGCTGTGTTTTAGGGTCATAAAGCTGAAAGGATTATCTACCTGATCTGCTGCAAACTCATCTAGTGACAAAGACAGTCCTGTGAGTGGAGAGTGTTGTGTGTCACTCGCTTTTACATCACTGTGACGAAATGAAAGAATCAATTTAGGAGGAAAGAGTTAGGTTTTGGCTCATGTTTTCAGTCTATGGTTGCTTGGCCCTGTAGCTTTGGGCATCTTGCAACTTAGTGCATCATGGTAGCAGCATGTAGCACGTTTACCATGGCAGAGAAGCAGGGAGGGGAAGGGGAGCAAGGTCCCAACAGAGCCTCAAAGGCATTCTCCCAATGATCTAACTTTCTTCCTCAGGCCACACCTGGAGAATCAATTCTTCAAAACTTGGGTCTTTGGCAGACATTTCACATCTAAACTACCACATGCTATAACAGAACAAGGTGCCTTGGGAAGTGTTGAAGATATGCTCAACTTGGCACGGGAAGATTGGAAGGTGTGCTCTTGAATTTTAAAGCTTGCAAGCTGAGTTTTGGACTGTGGGAATGAATCCATCAGGTAGACTGAAGTGGATGTCAGCCCTAGTGGATGAAAGGTTGGTTGGCTTCTGTTAAGCACAGAAGACCATGTGGTAATCTGGGTTCAAGGAATTCTGTTTGGTTTTTGTTTTCTCGAGACAGAGTCTCACTATGTAGTCTTGGCTTACCTGGAACTCACTATGGAGATCAGGCTGGCCTCAAACTCACAGAGATTTACCTTCCTCTGCCTCTCAAGTGCTGGGATTCAAGGCTTCTACCACTATGCCTGGATTTCAATATGTTCTTTCATTCCCAATCAGGGAGATACTTTGAAAATGCAAATCTTCTTGAAGTGGTTTGGTGACTTTTCATGAGCAGACAACCTGAGTTTGATCCTGTGACCTAAAACATGGGAAGATAGAACAACCAATTCCTGCAAGTTGCCCTCTGACCTCATGCTAGGGCAAATGCACACTCGCTTATATGTATGCTCCAGTCCCCGCCCTCAAAACTAATTGTGTAATGATAAATAAATCAGGAAATGGGGCTGGAGAGATGGCTTAGCGGTTAAGAACACTGACTGCTCTTCCATGGCTCCTGAGTTCAATTTCCAGCAACCACATGGTGGCTCACAACCACCTGTAATGGGGTCTGATGCCCTCTTCTAGTGGGTATGAAGACAGCTACAGTGTACTCATATACATACAATAAATAGACACACCTTTAAAAAGAAATAAAGCAGGAACTGAATGAGGAAATGCCTGAATCAATAGACTATGGTTCAATCTCTGGGTACAAGCAAGGTTGGAGGAGAAGTGAGGCAGCACAGTCAGGCATTCTGGGCCATGAAGGATCTCTTAGAGCATATTGAAGAATTTGGGGTTTATTCATATACTTTAGGGAGACCCTGGAAGATTTTGAACCACTTAAAACTACATTTGCACCCAGATATAGCTGTCTCTAGTGAGACTATGCTGGGGCCTAGCAAACACAGAAGTGGATGCTCATAGTCAGCTATTGGATGGATCATATGGCCCCCATGGAGGAGCTAGAGAAAGTACCCAAGGAGCTAAAGGGATCTGCAACCCTATAGGTGGAACAACACTATGAACTAACAAGTACCCCGGAGCTCTTGCTCTAGCTGCATATGTATCAAAAGATGGCCTAGTCGGCCATCACTGGAAAGAGAGGCCCATTGGACATGCAAACTTTATATGCTCCAGTACAGAGGAACGCCAGGGCCAAAATAATGGGAATGGGTGGGTAGGGAAATGTGGTGGGGAGAGTATGGGGGACTTTTGGGATAGCATTGGAAATGCAATTGAGGAAAATATGTAATAAAAATATTTTCAAAATATAAAAACTATATGTTTGTAACTTTAAAAAAAAAACCTACATTTGCTTTTTAGAAGGATCACTATGGGAAAGAGTTTGGCATCCAGTAAACAGGGTGATTGGAAAGTTGATTAACCCAGAGATGGGAAGATTGATTATAAGATAACACTTGCAGATGAGGAGAGACCTAAATGGATAAGGGCACGGTGGGAAATGAGGGCTCAGAACCACAGTGCCTTTGGATAATAAACTGAAATATCCAATCCAATGACACGTGGATTCGTTACCAACTGATTGTCATTAGTTGAAGAGGAAGAGCCCGGAAAGTGGTGCTGAAGCTTCTGCTTAGATAATTAGAGGGAGAAGAACAAAGACAGTGAACAGTGGGCAAGAGAAGCGTCCACTCCCTGTGGGTTTGCAACCACAGGGACCTCCATGAAAGTGAGCATGTTTTACTGACCCAAGTAGTTAATCTGACAAGGGACCGGTTCAAGTCAGGGGTACCATTACTGTGCTGAAACAGCATGACCAAAGCAACTTGGGGGAGAAAAGGGCTTATTTGGCTTAGGCTTCCACCTCACGGTTCATCATCAAAGGAAGTCAGAACAGGAACTTGAGCAGGGCAGAAACCTGGAGTCAGGAGCTGATGCAGAGGTCATGAAGGAGAGAGTGCTAGATATTGGTTTGCTCCTCCTGGCTTGCTCAGCCTGCTTTCTTATAGAACCCAGGACTGCCAGCCCAGAGATGACAGCACCCTCAATTGGCTGGGCCCTCCCACATCTAATTATGAAATTGCCTTAATTTCTTCATTAAGAAAATGTCTTACAGCTGGATCTTATGGAAGCATTTTCTAAATCAGGATTTCTCCACTCAGATGACTCTAGCTTGTGTTAAGTTGACAGGTCTGACCCATGCAGGGGCCTTCTTTGCCATACTCAGGGGTTCTACCCAGGGGAGGGTTCAGGGCATGACCCTGGGGAGGCTGGGAGACCCTAGGAAACTTTGAACAGGACAGGACCTAGCTGCTTCTGCGTTCACTTTTTGGCACTAGTAAGTGGGACTCACCAAAATGCAATGCAGAGTCAGCCAGTGAGATCAGCATGAATCCCGAGGTGAGCACTCACATGGAAGTTCACAACTCTGTGTAACTCTAGATCGAGAAGATCAGACAGCCTAACACAGACATTCATGCAGGTGAAATACCATTGCACTAGAATGAAAACGAATATTTTCTTTAAAAAAAAATAACTATTGTGGCAAAATGAAGAAAAAAGATAGACATGAGCTCTCAACTGCTGGTCATGGTGACAGGGGCGGGGGGGGGGTGTCAGGTTCTCAGCAATAGGAAGTAACTATTATGACTGCTGTCCTTATGAAAGGACAAATGTGGAATGCTTGCCCAGTTCCAACTAGGCTCTCCTCTCATTCTGTGGTCTAACAATTCCCATGCTCCCTTACCAGACCTTCCCTAATATTTGTTCTATCTTTATCTACTTATCCAGCTAATCTTATCTTCTAGTATCTGTCTCTATTAACTACAGATCTCCTGTATGACAATCAATCTCTGTGTTATCTTCTCCTATGATCTAGACCTGCGATCTATTTCATCTGTATTTTGGTTTTGTTTTATTTTTAGTTTTTCAGGACAAGCTTTCTCTGAATAGCCCTACCTATCCTAGCACTCAGTATTTAGATCAGGCTGGCTTTGAACTCACAAACATCCTATTAACTCTGGCCCCTGAGTACTGTGGTTAAAGAATCAGGCTATCATGCTCGGCTACTTTATTTATCTATTGTCTTTGTTATCTACATAGCTCTGTCTTCTCTTTTCTTACCTCTTCATTTGCTGGTCATGTACCTTATTATTCCCTATCATCTATAGATAGTACCATATCTGTCATATCATCTATATCATTATTTTCTATCATCATCTTTATCTATAAATCTATCTATCTATCTATCTATCTATCTATCTATCTATCTATCCATCTATAATTTATCTATCAATCTATCTATCTGGTCATGTGTCTTCTATTATTCACCACTATCATCTATAATCTATATTTGTCAACCATTATCTACTTTCCTATTTTGTGGTATTGGGGATGAAACCAGGGTTTCCTGGGTAAATGTATTTATTTATTCATCTATCTCTTTTCGTATATGAACTTGACGCAAGCTGGAAGAGTGAACCATAATTTTTAAGAAATGCCTCCACAAAATGACCTGTAGGCAAGACTGTAGGGCATTTTCTTAATTAGTGACTATTAGGGTTAGGCCCTACCCATTTGGGCACCTCTGGGCAGGTGGTCCTGGAATGTATAAGCAGGCCGAGCAACTCATGAGGAACAAGCCAGTAAGTAGCCCTTCTCACTGGCCTCTGCTTCAGTACCTGCCCTGAGTTCCTGCCCCTACTTCCTTTAAAAAGGAACAGTGATGTGGAAGCAAAAGATGGAATTAACCCTTTCCTTTCCTTCCCTATTTGCTTTTGTTCTTTGGTTTGTTCGGGGTTGTTTTGTTTGTTTTTGGAGACAAAGACCAGTTTCTCCATGTAGGCCCAGCAGCCCCATAACTCCCTCTGTAAACAAAGCTGACCTCAAACTCAGAAATCTGCCTGCCTCTGCCTCCCATGTGCTGGATGAAAGCTGTGCACCATCACCTGCTTTGGTCATGGTGTTTTGTCTCAGCAACAGGAACCCTAACTAAGACACAGGGTTTGTTGCATGCTAAATAGTCTACTGTTTCCACTGAACTTTAATATGAATTTTCAGTCATTCCTAAATTTTTTTAGGCTATACCCCAACCCATTTGATTTACAATTTTGATTGTGATATTTGTAGATGGATATACACACATATTCATATCTCTGTATATGTATATCTCCAGATATGTATTCTCTAGCAATCCAAATAATATACTTTATATAACCAGTAGGCAAGTTTGTAGGGCATTTTCTTAATTAGTGAGTAATTAATTAGTGATTAATTAATTAGTCAGTGATTAACATGCAGTTGACTGTACCAGCTATTTTTCAGCAAAGCTTTTAGGAAGTCCCAGATTGGTCTTGGAGGAGACACATGATGAGAATTAAGAATCCAATGAAAAGTTAGTGCTTGGTCAGGAGGGACTCTTCCAGAGCTCTTATAAGCTCCTAAAACCCAGCATCCAACAAAAGCTTCTAATTCTTGCATTCTGAGGCCTGTAGCTCATCACAATGCCCACCTCCATCGCTTTCTTGCTTAGCAGCAGGCAGAAAGGCCAGCACTGCCTGGAGCCCCCTTTATCTGGAGCCCACTGTGGCTCCTACCTTTACTTCCTTAATGTGTGCTGCCAAAGCACACCTATGTATAATTTCATAATGAACCCTTTCATTTTGTACAAATAACATAAGGTAATTAACTTAACAGGTGGATGTAATCTGACTTTCTATTACTAATAAGTGTTTTATCATCTGTTTTGGCTCCACCCTTAACCCATGAAATCATTTCTCTACAAGCAGCCAAAGGAATATTAGTGTGTGTGTGTGTGTGTGTGTGAGTGTAGTGTGTTGTGTATGCATGTGTGTGAGTTTCTGGAGTACTGTTAACATTGGATTGTTGGATATCCCCTTTCATTGCTTCCCTGACCTCTTGTCTTGTTAAGCTTAGACAGGGTCTCTTGGTCAACCTGACGCTCACCAATTGGCTACAGTGCTGGGCAGTGTGTCCCTGGGATTCTCCTGCCTCTGTCTATCAACAACGGGATGAAAAGCTGCCACACCCAGTTTGTACCCGAGTGTTATGGGTCCCCATGCTGGAGCAGTGGACCACATTACCTGCTGAGCCATCTCCCCAGAGTCGTCTTCTTTGTTTTTAAAGTGAATGGACAGTTGTGTTAGTTGCATACATGAAAAACCACACTCTAGAAGGTTCTAGGTCCCTGTGCAGTCAGTGCCTGCCAATGTCTACAGCACTGCCTTTTGTCTGAGACCATCCCGTGAGAAAGCAAGCCCTTCACAATTTCCCTAGGCGATATGGACTTTGCTAGGAGCTGGTTACCCCCCCCCCTCCTCCCTATTCCCTTCCTGGCACCTGAGGCTGCAAAAGCTGAATTATAGTCCCCTCTTCCCTATCTCTTCCTGAACTCCCATGCCATCCAAGGACAGGAGTTATGTCTGAGCCCAGCCTGACACCCAATGCTGTCAAGGAGGATCTATGTTCCAAAGATAAGATGCAGAGTGCCCACTGCCTTGTGCCTGACTTCGCCCCCCCCATGTCAGCAGATGCCCACTTCTTTGTTCTTTGTAAAATTCCCCCTCGACCCCTCCCCTACTCCCCAAGATGTATGCTTTAAAATGAAGGCACCTCAGCATAATAAATGAGACCTGGACAAATTTGCTTGGTCTCCTGCTTTCTTTCCCTTCCTCTCATCCCCTTCCAAGTTTGCAGTCCCCCTTGCACCCACAAATAACTGAATCCCACGGGACGGGATAGGCTTTCTTTTCCTTTGCAGGCAGGACTCCAACCCATGTAAGGCCTTCTTTCTCACAGCTAACAAGTTCCCACCTCAGGGCCTTGGGGCTCTACATTCCTTTGGAGGACTCTCCCCAGCCCCTTAGGCTCAGCTGTTTCTTCTCTTCATCTCAGACTTAGCTCGAAAGTTGCTTCCTCTAGGAAGCCTTTTCTGACTGCCACTGTTGATCTCCTGCCCCTACCCCTGCCCCAGTTATTATTACATCACCTCATTTTTTTCTCTCAATAGGACACACAGGAGGACTGTAGATGTAGCTCAGTGATAGAGTCCTTCTCCAGCATGCACAACACTCTGAGTTGTAACTCCACCCACCCCGCCCCCGCCCTGACCCCAGAACCAAATAAACTGTGCATAGAGGGTATTCCTACTTATGAGAGGTAGAGGCAGGAGGCTCAGGAGTTCAAGGTTATCCTTAGCTATGTATCAATTTGGAGGATAACCTGGGGGATACATGAGCCTAAACACACACAGACACACAACTTCAAAATGACACATTCATATGATAGAGACCCAAACCTCTGATTTTTCTTAGATTAAATCCCCATAGTACAATAGATGCTCTCTTCTGGAGTTTCTGAAGACAACTACAGTGTACTTACATATAATAAATTAAATAAATAAATAAATAAATAAATATTAAGAAGCAGATGCTTTACCGATAAGTGCAAATCGTTCTATAATGGAAGCTTCTAGAACAGATTGGGGTTGAGATGTATTGTAACTTCAGTGAAATGTGTGCTCTCACCTTGTCTGACTCAATATTTGGCCAAAAACCAATCACTTCACATATCAGTGAGGATGGAGACAGGCAGAGAAATGGGTGGTTTGCGTCTCACTGTGCACCAAGATCTATTAGTATTATTCTTATTAATAATAATTCTTTTTTCTACAGTCCAGTCATTATCCCCCTCCTGGTCTAACCTCTGACAGTTTCTCATCCCGTTCCTCTTCCCAGTCTCCAAGATGATGTCCCTCCCTGCTGCCCCCATGCACCAAGATCTTAGTGCTGTGCTTTGCTCTGTTTCTTTTCTGGTGCCTTACATATTCTCTGCTTAATGCTTCAAGGAAGGAGAGTAGCCAAGACCACGAATTTTGCACAGACAGGCTGAGAAAGAATTGAAAAGAGCTGGACCCTCAGGCTCAGGTTTGGGGTTGACTCTGAAAGATGACCAAGACTCTTCCCAAGCAGTTAAGAAAAAGAAAGTGTTCCAGGCCAAGGATTTGGTGCGAGGGCATGAAGGTGTGTGAAGATGAGGAAGCTCACAATGTTCCAGGGTCAAAAGCTAGCTAGCCTGTCCTACAGGAAGCCAATGAGGAGCAGAGCTGCTCTCAGTGGGGAAACACAGAGGGGCGCTGTGAGCTCTGGGGAAGGGCAGCTTGAAGTCTCAAGGATGTGGCTGACACTCTCTGCTGAGCAGGTCTAGTGTACTGCAGATGCTTTAGTGTGGGGCTCTTGGGTGAGTGCTGCAACTTCTCAACTCTTTACAGGTGAATGAATGGTGTGGTCAAGAAAGTTTCTCAGACGGGGCATGGTGGCACATGCCTTTAATCCCAGCACCTAGGAGGCAGAGGCAGGCAGATTTCTGTGTTTGAGGCCAGCCTGGTCTACAAAGTGAGTTCTAGGATAGCCAGGGCTATACAGAGAAACTCTGTCTCAAAAAACAAAAACGAAAGAAAGGAAGAAAAGAAGAAAGGAAGAAAGGAAGAAAGAAAGAAAGAAAGAAAGAAAGAAAGAAAGAAAGAAAGAAAGAAAGAAAGAAAGAAAGAGAAAGAAAGAAAGAAAGAAAGAAAGAAAGAAAGAAAGAAAGAAAGAAAGAAAGAAAGAAAGAAAGAAAGAAAGAAAGAAAGTTTCTCAGTGGAAGAGAGGTACAGCAGGGTCACCTCTGAGGAGCCAGTGACAGGTTCGTATGTGAGTAATGGTGTGGTGTTGTGGTTCTAGATTCTCCCTGGCCTCGCCATTATTGGGGTGTGCTTTAGCATCCCTGGGGTGTCCACTGCATACATCCACAATTTCACCAACAGGGGCAAGGAAACAGCTGCTCAAGTTCAGTCCCAAGGGCCTGGAGAACATTGACTAATGAAGTGTTTTCCTGGCTGATGAGAAAAATCACTCAGCTATGTTCATCTGTTCCTGTTAGAAGGATATGCATCATATTATATACTATGCACATATTATGAAATGCATAATAAAAAATGTTTCCCAGTCATTCATGGCTGAGTCCCACAGAACCTGTCAAAGTTATTCTTAGTGGAAGGCCCCTACACATGCAGGCAGGGTTTGGAGGTGCTTAGAGGTCAGAGGGTAGCTGGGAGAAGGATTGGGGGAAGGTCTAGAGTAGAATCAAGAGCTTCACCTTTATTTCATAGACAATAGGAAAACACTGAAGAAATGCCGGCCCCATCTAAAGGAGAGTGAGAGAAACCTATGAATGCATCCACATGCTGAAGGAAGAGGGATTTTTTGTTTGTTTGTTTTGTTTTCTAGAAATAGGATCTCACTATGTCTGGCTTCTTATTGGCTTTACTGCCCGGAATTTGTCGCTTCAAATTCCTAAGCTTCCCACTCAGCCTCACTGGTGCTGGGATCACAGGCATGCACCACCACACCCAGCTATGAAGAGAGTGCTGTGATCTAAGAAAAAAAATAAAGTATTGCAAGCACTCTTTAAAAGCTTTAGCAAAAGCTATCTGCATATGGAGTGCTAATTAAACTCTTATTTTTTTTGGTTTGTTTTGCTTTCCCTTGAAAACAAACCCTGCCCTCCTCTGGCACTTGTTTGTATTATTCTAAGTGCTTGAAAACAACAAATGGCATTCCCTTAATTGCTGAAAGACAAATAATATTTATAACACTAGTTGCCTTTGCTTGCATTTCAGTGTATCAAGGCTTTAATCCTATATGTATTTAATTCCAGGAGCATGAATCAGAGTTGGGAGGGCCACTGCTCGTCCTGTTGGCAGGAAAGGTAGAATTGTATTCAAAGTGGGCTGGTAAATACTGAAAGCCTAGTCTCTGAAAATAGATGTGTGTGTGTATATCCATAAATACACTTATTTTATGTTTGCTGACTTATAGACTGGACAGCACAGCCTGCAAAGGATTCAGAGATATCCACTACTCTATAGTGAAGCCCATGTAGCTAATTGATTCTCATACATGCTTCCATTGATTTTTGCCAAGTGCTTGCATCAATACCCAGTCTGCAGTTTAACCATGGCTGGAAAAAAATAAGACGTAGAAGAAATGCTTATTATCCAACACAGTCAGCAAAGAAGTAGCTGCTGTCATTGACAGATGAGTCTATTTCTTACATCAATGTCAGTTGGCATTTGTTTATGTTAATGAGCAAGGAAGGCTGATAAAGATGTCTGGTGTAACTTCATCTGCCCATGACACCTGTGGCCTCCTTGCTATAACAGAGAGGATTGGCAGCGTTTTTCCACAAACATCTTTGCTACACACAATGCAGTGTCTCAGATGTGCCTGCCTGTGAATATAATCCTCAACAAAGCCACAATATTCTGCTGCCTTGTTTGACTTAGACAATCAGTTAAGCAAGAAGTCCAGTCATGGTCAGCGGCTGCCCATTTCTCTGGTGTAAATACTCCTATGAAGCAATTTCAAGCTTCCAGACTATTGAACTGGGAAGAGATGCACAGTGACATACCACTATGTAGTATTTCTACCACATACACAAGTTCCCAAACCCAGCTTTCCTGACTGTGTGGCAGAGCTCACCTGACTAGCCCCCACAGACTCCAGTTTAAGGCTCCTTTATCTAGGACTGTCTACTTTATTTCAGCACTGAGAGTCTACAGATTTATTAAAATGAAAAAATGAACAGCTTTTGTGTGCTGTTCTGTAAAATAAGCTGAGGCTAGATCTGCTTGTCATTCATTTTCTAAAGTCAATCATAAAGGTGACACAGAATACACACATTTTCAAATGTTGAGGCCTAAACTGGGCATGGTGGCACTTACTTTTAATCCCAGAACTCAGGAATGTAGAGGCAGGCAAATCTCTGTGAGTTTGAGGCCAGCCTGGTCTACAAGAAAATTCCAGGCTATCCAGGCTACAAAGTAGACCCTGTCTCAAAAAATAAGAACAAACACAAGTGTCTGGGCCCAAGGATGAGCTTCCTAAGGTATTTTCTTTCTTTTCAGAAACAAACACAAAACATGGATAATGGGATCGTGAACACTAGAGCAGAGACTCGTGGTGTAGACATGAGCACATCTAGGGCATAGCTCAGTGTAAGAACACCTTTTAAAGGGGGAATGATTCAGGGTTGAGAGCAGGTTCAACTCCCAGCACAGAAGTTTACAATCATCTGTCATTCCAGTTCCAGGGGATGTGATGCCCTGTCTGGTCTCTGAGAGCACTGCATTCATTTGGTGCACAGACATACATGAAAGCAAAACAGCCACATACAATAATGACAAAAACTTTAAAATGGGTGTGTATGTGTGCATGTATATGTGTGCAGTTGTGCGTGTGTGTGTGCATGTGTATGTGTGCACTTGTACATGTGTGTGCATGTGTGTGAGTGTGTTTTAAAGATAGTTGTGGGGTGGATAAATGATGACTTGGCAGTTTAAAGTAGTTGTTGCTCCTCCAGAGGAATGGGGTTCAGTTCCTAGCACTCACATGGTGGCTTACAACTATCTGTTCAGGCAGTGGTGGCACATGCTTTTATTCCCAACATTTGGGAGGCAGAGGCAGGTGCATTTCTGAGTTAGAGGCTAGCCTGTTCTACAGAGTGAATTACAGGACAGCCAGGGCTATACAGAGAAACCCTGTCTTGAAAAAAAAACAAAAACAAAAACAAAACAAAACCCAAAACCTAGTTAGGAAAGCAGAAAACCGGCCTGAGTAGGACCACAGGCCTCTTCCGGCCAGACCAGCACCGGGGTAGCTAGAGCGCAGGGTCAGCTGACACCCGCCAGCTACACAGGACCCCCACCACAGGATTTTGAGACTGCTGGTGAGTGGAACACAGCTTCTGCCCCAATCTTTAAACAGAAGTCCTTAAAGAGAAACAGGAAAACACATCCAATCAGATGATGGAAATGAACAAAACCATACTAGACCTAAAAAGGGAAGTAGACACAATAAAGAAAACCCAAAATGAGGCAACACTGGAGATAGAAACCCTAGAAAAGAAATCTGGAACCATAGATACGAGCATCAGCAACAGAATACAAGAGATGGAAGAGAGAATCTCAGGTGCAGAAGATTCCATAGAGAACATCGGCACAACAATCAAGGAAAATGTAAAATGCAAAAAGATCCTAACTCAAAACATCCAAGAAATACAGGACACAATGAGAAGACCAAACCTACAGATAATAGGAGTGGATGAGAATGAAGATTTTCAACTCAAAGGACCAGCAAACATCTTCAACAAAATTATAGAAGAAAACTTCCCAAATCTAAAGAAAGAGATGCCCATGAACATACAAGAAGCCTACAGAACTCCAAATAGACTGGACCAGAAAAGAAATACCTCCCGACACATAATAATCAGAACAACAAATGCTCTAAATAAAGATAGAATACTAAAAGCAGTAAGAGAAAAAGGCCAAGTAACATATAAAGGCAAGCCTATCAGAATTACACCAGATTTTTCACCAGAGACTATGAAAGCCAGAAGATCCTGGACGGATGTTATACAGACACTAAAAGAACACAAACTCCAGCCCAGGCTACTATACCCAGCCAAACTCTCAATTAACATAGATGGAGAAACCAAAGTATTCCACGACAAAACCAAATTCACACATTATCTCTCCACGAATCCAGCCCTTCAAAGGATAATAACAGAAAAAAACCAATACAAGGACAGGAACCACGCCCTAGAAACAACAAGAAGGTAATCCCTCAACAAACCTAAAAGAAGACAGCCACAAGAACAGAATGCCAACTTTAACAACAAAAATAACAGGAAACAACAATTACTTTTCCTTAATATCTCTTAATATCAATGGACTCAACTCCTCGATAAAAAGACATAGACTAACAAACTGGCTACACAAACAAGACCCAACATTTTGCTGCTTACAGGAAACTCATCTCAGAGAAAAAGATAGACACTACCTCAGAATGAAAGGCTGGAAAACAATTTTCTAAGCAAATGGTATGAAGAAACAAGCTGGAGTAGCCATTCTAATATCTGATAAGATTGACTTCCAACCCAAAGTCATTAAAAAAGACAGGGAGGGACACTTCATACTCATCAAAGGTAAAATCCTCCAAGAGGAACTATCAATCCTGGATATCTATGCTACAAATACAAAGGCAGCAACATTCATTAAAGAAACTTTAGTAAATCTCAAAGCACACATTGCACCTCATACAATAATAGTGGGAGACTTCAACACACCACTTTCACCAATGGACAGATCATGGAAACAGAAACTAAACAGGGACACAGAGAAACTAAGAGAAATTATGAATCAAATGGATCTGGCAGATATCTACAGAACATTCTATCCTAAAACAAAAGGATATACCTTCTTCTCAGCACCTCATGGTACCTTCTCCAAAATTGACCACATAATTGGTCACAAAACAGGCCTCAACAGATACAAAAATATTGAAATTGTCCCATGCATCCTATCAGATCACCATGGACTAAGGCTGATCTTCAATAACAAAATAAATAATAGAAAGCCAACCTTCACGTGGAAACTGAACAACACTCTTCTCAATGATACCTTGGTCAAGGAAGGAATAAAGAAAGAAATTAAGGACTTTTTAGAGTTCAATGAAAATGAAGCCACAACATACCCAAACTTATGGGACGCAATGAAAGCATTTCTAAGAGGAAAACTCACAGCTCTGAGTGCCTCCAAAAGGAAACTAGAGAGAGCACACATTAGCAGCTTGACAACATACCTAAAAGCACTAGAACAAAAGGAAGCAAATTCACCCAAGAGGAGTAGACGGCAGGAAATAATCAAACTCAGGGGCGAAATCAACCAAGTGGAAACAAGAAGAACTATTCAAAGAATCAACCAATCAAGGAGCTGGTTCTTTGAGAAAATCAACAAGATAGATAAACCCTTAGCCAGACTCACTAGAGGGCACAGGGAAAGAATCCTAATTAACAAAATCAGAAATGAAACAGGAGACATAACAACAGATCCTGAAGACATCCAAAACACCATCAGATCCTTCTACCAAAGGCTATACTCAACAAAACTGTAGAACCTGGATGAAATGGAGAAGTTCCTAGACAGATACCAGGTACCAAAGTTGAATCAAGATCAGGTTAATGATCTAAACAGCCCTATATCCCCTAAAGAAATAGAAGCAGTCATTAATAGTCTCCCAACTAAAAAAAGCCCAGGACCAGATGGGTTTAGTGCAGAGTTCTATCAGACCTTCAAAGAAGATCTAATCCCAGTTCTTCACAAACTATTCCACAAAATAGAAACAGAAGGTACTCTACCCAACTCATTCTATGAAGCCACAATTACTCTGATACCTAAACCACAAAAAGACCCAACAAAGATAGAAAATTTCAGACCAATATCCCTTATGAATATTGATGCAAAAATCCTCAATAAAGTTCTTGCTAACCGAATCCAAGAACACATCAAAAGAATCATCCATCCTGACCAAGTAGGTTTCATCCCAGGGATGCAGGGATGGTTCAATATACGGAATTCCATCAACATAATCCAGTATATAAACAAACTCAAAGACAAAAACCACATGGTCATCTCGTTAGATGCGGAAAAAGCATTTGACAAGATCCAACACCCATTCATGATAAAAGACTTGGAAAGATCAGGAATTCAAGGCCCATACCTAAACATGATAAAAGCAATCTACAGCAAACCAGTAGCCAACATCAAAGTAAATGGTGAGAAGCTTGAAGCAATCCCTCTAAAATCAGGGACTAGACAAGGCTGTCCACTTTCTCCATACCTATTCTACATAGTACTTGAAGTACTAGCCAGAGCAATTCGACAACAAAAGGAGATCAAAGGGATACAAATTGGAAAAGATGAAGTCAAAATATCATTTTTTTGCAGATGATATGATAGTATATATAAGTGACCCTAAAAATCCACAAGAGAACTCCTAAGCCTGATAAACAGCTTCGGTGAAGTAGCTGGATAGAAAATTAACTCAAACAAATCAATGGCCTTTCTCTACACAAAGAATAAACAGGCTGAGAAAGAAATTAGGGAATCAACACCCTTCTCAATAGTCACAAATAATGTAAAATATCTTGGCGTGACTCTAACTAAGGAAGTGAAAGATCTGTATAATAAAAACTTCAAGTCTCTGAAGAAAGAAATTCTAGAAGATCTCAGAAGATGGAAAGATCTCCCATGCTCATGGATTGGCAGGATCAACATTGTAAAAATGGCTATCTTGCCAAAGCAATCTACAGATTCAATGCAATCCCCATCAAAATTCCAACTCAATTCTTCAACGAATTAGAAAGTGCAATCTGCAAATTCATCTGGAATAACAAAAAACCTAGGATAGCAAAAACTCTTCTCAAGGATAAAAGAACCTCTGGTGGAATCACCATGCCGGACCTAAAGCTTTACTACAGAGCAATCGTGATAAAAACTGCATGGTACTGGTATAGTGACAGACAAATAGACCAATGGAATAGAATTGAAGACCCAGAAATGAACCCACACACCTACCGTCACTTGATCTTCGACAAGGGAGCTAAAAACATCCAGTGGAAGAAAGACAGCATTTTCAACAAATGGTGCTGGCACAACTGGTTGTTAACATGTAGAAGAATGCGAATCGATCCATTCCTATCTCCTTGTACTAAGGTCAAGTCTAAGTGGATCAAGGAACTTCACATAAAACCAGAGACACTGAAACTTATAGAGGAGAAAGTGGGGAAAAGCCTTGAAGATATGGGCACAGGAGAAAAATTCTTGAATAGAACAGTAATGGCTTGTGCTGTAAGATCGAGAATTGACAAGTGGGACCTCATGAAACTGCAAAGCTTCTGCAAGGCTAAAGACACCATCAATAAGACAAAAAAACCACCAACAGATTGGGAAAGGATCTTCACCTATCCTAAATCAGATAAGGGACTAATATCCAATATATATAAAGAACTCAAGAAGGTGGACACCAGAAAGTCAAATAACCCCATTAAAAAATGGGGCTCAGAACTGAACAAAGAATTCTCACCTGAGGAATACCAAATGGCAGAGAAGCACCTGAAAAAATGTTCAACATCCTTAATCATCAGGGAAATGCAAATCAAAACAACCCTGAGATTCCACCTCACACCAGTCAGAATGGCTAAGATCAAAAATTCAGATGACAGCAGATGCTGGCGAGGATGTGGAGAAAGAGGAACACTCCTCCATTGTTGGTGGGATTGCAAGCTTGTACAACCACTCTGGAAATCAGTCTGGCGGTTCCTCAGAAAATTGGACATAGTACTACCGGAGGATCCAGCAATACCTCTCCTGGGCATATATCCAGAAGATGTCCCAACCGGTAAAAAGGACACATGCTCCACTATGTTCATAGCAGCCCTATTTATAATAGCCAGAAGCTGGAAAGAACCCAGATGTCCCTCAACAGAGGAATGGATACAGAAATTATGGTACATTTACACAATGGAGTACTACTCAGCTATTAAAAAGAATGAATTTATGAAATTCCTAGCCAAATGGATGGACCTGGAGGGCATCATCTTGAGTGAAGTAACACAATCACAAAAGAACTCACACAATATGTATTCACTGATAAGTGGATATTAGCCCAAAACTTAGGATACCCAAGATATAAGATACAATTTACTAAACGCATGAAACTCAAGAAGAATGAAGACCAAAGTGTGGACACTGTGCCCCTTCTTAGAATTGGGAACAAAACACTCAGGGAAGGAGTTACAGAGACAAAGTTCGTAGCTGTGATGAAAGGATGGACCATTTAGAGACTGCTGTATCCAGGGATCCATCCCATAATCAGCTTCTAAACGCTGACACCATTGCATACACTAGCAAGATTTTTCTGAAAGGACCCAAATATTGCTGTCTCTTGTGAGATGATGCCGGTGCCTAGCAAACACAGGAGTGGATGTTCACAGTCAGCTATTGGATGTATCACAGGGCTCCCAATGGAGAAGCTAGAGAAAGTACCCATGGAGCTAAAGGGATCTGCAACCCTATTGTCGGAACAACATGATGTACTAACCAGAACCCCGGAGCTCTTGTCTCTAGCTGCATATGTATCGAAAGATGGCCTAGTCGGCCATCATTGGAAAGAGAGGCCCATTGGACTTGCAAACTTTATATGCCCCAATATAGGGGAATGCCAGGGCCAAAAGAATGGGAATGGGTGGGTAGGGAAGTGGGGGGCGCTATGGGGGACTTTTGGGATAGCATTGGAAATGTAACTGAGGAAAATATGTAATAAAAATATTAAAAATTAAAAAAAAAAACAAAAAACAAAAAACAAAACCCAAAACCAAAACCGAAAACAGCTATCTGTAACTCCAGTTCAAGGGGATCTGACACCCTCTCTGGTCTTTGGGCACACCAGCAAAAAATTGACCCCCAGATCTAAATTTCTATCTGTGTTATAATTGTGTGATGCCAAATCCTTCCCTGCCTCTGTCTCCAAAGCACAAACCGTGAGGTGAGTGATCCACACATGTGGCTGTCTCTCACCTTGGGTGTAAATGGCTTGCTTTCACAACATTATCTGGGTGCAAGTACTCTAGGAGGTGGAGGAGAAAGTCCCAGTGACATTTCCCTGTTCACATCACGGGTCTTTGTGGGTGTCCCTATTTTATTGCATTGTTTACCACAAAGTTTCTTTAAGACTCAGACCTGTTCATTCCCAGAGGAATAATTTACAAGTTAACTGCAAGCAAACTGGAAATGTCTGTGTTAAACCACACAAGCCTCCAGAAAATTCCGGAGCTGAGAACATTACCTTTTCCTTTGGCTGGACAGTGAGAAATCTCAGGTTCTTGGGAATTACTAGAGGCAGAACATTCTTCTGGAAAATGGGCTGTTAGTCAATCTTACTGGGCACCAGGCATGAGCTTTTCTATCCTCCTTCCTTTGGTTTCCTTAGCTGAATTGAGTAAAGGATGAAGCTTATGTTGCCTACAGGATTAGAGGTTTCTGTCTTTTTTCTTGCTGGTTTGGGGCCTGTAATTGAGGCAAGACATCGTGGTGGAAGAATGCAGGGTAGGGGAGATGCTCACAGCATGACAGAGGGGAATCAGAGAGAGGATAGAAGCCAGACTTCCAGTATTTTCTTCCCTGAAAGGATCTAGTAACACTTGCCAAACAAAGGCCTGTCTGCTAGCTTCCATTATCTCCCAGAAGCACTGTTCAGAGGATGCTGATGATGTCATGAGAGGTCTACAAGTCGTTATCTAGACCTTTTTAGCTCTTCAAAGTCTCAAAAAGAATCCACTTGTCTGAGAGAGGGTCTCACTGTGCAGCCCAGGTTAGCCACAGCCTAAGAGAGATCTGCCTGTTTCTTTTGTTAGAGTGCTGGGATTAAAGGTATGGCCACCACACTTGGCAAAGGTCTAGTTGTTAAAAATAACTCTCAGTGGTAAAACTGATCTGAAGTGTGGGGCGTGGTGGCGCACGCCTTTAATCCCAGCACTCGGGAGGCAGGGGCAGGCAGATTTCTGAGTTCGAGGCCAGCCTGGTCTACAAAGTGAGTTTCAGGACAGCCAGGGCTACACAGAGAAACCCTGTCTCAAAGGAAAAAACAACAAAAAAAATTAAAACAAAATAAAACTGATCTGAAGTGAACTTGTATGAATTTACGCATAGTTCTTGCTTATCCCAACTTCTGGGATAACAAACCCTTTCTCTCTCTGCTACTGCTCTGATGTGGTTTGTCCCCTAATGGTCCTCCTATTGTAGTCTTGGCCTTGGTGTCATGGTGGGGCTCAGGTGGGGACTAGAAGGAGTTAGGGCACTGAGGGTACTATCCTTGGAAGCAATTAAGGGAGTTTTCTTGGGAACCTCCATTAGTTCTCATTAAAGCGAGTTCTAAAGTAGGAAGTTTGATGTCTGTTTTTCTGGCTTCCAGCCTGTGATCAATCTTACAAGTAAATAATGTCAACATTATGCTACCACCTACGTGAAGCTACATGGAAGGGGCTGCTTGATCTTAGACTGTACACCTCTGTCCTAGTTTGTTTTCTGTGCTGTGATAAAACACTGATTAAAACGAACTCGAGGAAAGAAAGGGTTTAACTGGGCTACAGGTTATAGACCATTATTCAGGAAAGCCAAGGCAGGAACTGGAGGATGAAGCAGAGACCTTGGAGGAATGGTGCTTACTGGCTTGCCTTCCTTGATCTACTTAGCCTCTTTCTTACACAGGCCAGGCTCACCTGCCTAGGAATTGTGTCACCCACAGTGGACTGGGCCATCTACATCAATTCATAATCATGAAAATGTCATACAGACATGTCTTAATCCCAATCTGATGGAAAGAATTCCATGACTGAGCTTCTCCTTCCAGTTATATCTAGGTTTGTGTCCAGTTGACAAAACTAACCAGGGCAGCTTCCAAATCCACTAGCTAACTTCCTCCCCTCTCCACTCCCCTTACTGTTCTTATTTTCTCCTGGTGTCGAGATGAACCCACAGGCTCTATATACTCCAGACAAGCACTAGCAATGTACCATTTGGGCAACATCCTAGCCAACCTCCTCTTCTTCAAAAATTTCAACCTCAGGTATATTAGAGCAACAGAAACAGACCAGTACACCCAAAGTAAAAAAAAAAAAAAATAGGACTATAGTCCTTTATATGAAAAATATAGGCTCAAATATATATGGATTCATAATTTCTCAGACTTTAAAAGTAACATAATTTTACATGGTATGTACATTGAACCAGCCCCTAGTGAGGTGTAAAAGAATACTGTATGATTGATGGCATTTACATTTTACAGCAAAACATAAATGTTTGTATGGGTTAAGTGAAATTGTTTATTGCCTCACTTCAGTTTTAGTATAATTTTATCCTTGAGAATTATTATATATTTTTTGAGTCAGATTTTCTCTGTATAGAACACTGGCTATCCTGGAACTCACTTTGTAGACTTGACTGTCCTGAAACTCATAGAGATCCACCTGTCTCTGACTCCTGAGTGCTGAGGTTAAAGTGATGTGACACTATGCCCAACAAGAATTATTTTTAAAAATAGATATTTCAGGTATGTTTTCAAAGAAACTTAGTGGTGTCCGTGTCTCTAATGGTAATATCAGCATCTTCTTTTCTTGATGCATTAAAAATATGTAAATGAGGGCTGAGGTAGTAACTCTTTGTTCGAGCACTTGCCTATAGGTTCAAGGGCTTGGATTCAATCCTCAGTACCACATACAAAAGAGTGGGTAGTGTTCTCTTGATTCCTGTTCAACACTTAAACTTTAATTTATGTTCATGTCTGTCTGTGTGTGTGTGTCTGTGTTTATGTGTTTGTGTGTGTGTCCCTTTGTTGTGTCTCTGTGTCTGAGTCTCTGTGTGTGTTTGTGTCTGTGTGTGTGTCTCTGTGTATGTCTCTGTGTGTCTGTGTATGTGTTTGTGTGTGTGTCTGTGTGTATATGTGCCTGTGTGTGTCTGTGTGTGTCTGTGTATGTATGTGTGTTTCCCTGTGTTTGTATGTGTGTGTATATGTCTTTGTGTATGTCTCTTTGTGTCTGTGTATGTATGTGCCTGAGTGTGTGTGTCTGTGTGTGTCTGTGTGTTTGTATGTGCCTGTGTGTGTGTGTGTGTCTCTCTCTGTGTGTGTCTCTGTGTGTGTGTCTGTGTGTGTATGGACCTGTGTGTGTGTCTGTGACTCTGTGTATGTGTCTGCGTCTGCGAGTGTATGTGTGTCTGTGTCTGTGTGTCTGTGTGTCAGTGTGTGTCTGTGTGTCTCTCTGTGTGTGTCTGTGTGGGTCTGTGTGTGAGTGTCTGTGTGTGCCTGTGTGTGTGTCTGTGTGTGTGTGTGTCTGTGGGTGTATGTGTCTGTGTGTGTGTCTGTGTGTGTGTCTGTGTGTGTGTGTCTGTGTGTGTTTCTGTGAGTATGTGTCTGTGTGTGTCTGTGTGTGTGTATCTGTGTCTGTGTGTTTGTATGTGTCTGTGTGTGTGTCTGTGTGTGTGTCTGGGTGTCTGTGTGTGTGTGCCTGTGGGTGTGTGCCTTTGTGTGTTTGTCTGTGTGTCTGTGTGTGTGTGTCTGTGTGTGTGTGTAGGTGTGTGTGTAGGTGTGTGTGTATGTGTCTGTGTGTGTGTGTGTGTGTATGTTAAACACATTGATTCGTTTGATTGGTACTATATTATGCCAAGGAAAACCACTATTTTCTTTTAACTTCCCAAGACATCACAGAGACCAAGTTTCCAAAAATAAACCCTTGAAAAGTTACATGGAATATTCTTCAATTTCAGAGAAGAACAAAAGGACTTATAGGTGAGAAGAGAGGCAGAGGGATCAGAAAATTGCTTCGTACAGGAGAGCCTGTACTATAACACAATACCCTCGAGTTATACATGCTGAGATAGGTGTGTCCCTGAGACACTAAATGGAAGGATGTTCACAATGGTGGAAAGTGGCAGAGAGTTAGAGAGTTTTGGGATTGCAATTTATTGCCTATCATAGGAATAAAAGCTACCCACTGGCACAGCTATTTTTGAAGTTTGAACTTATTCACAGGCAGTGCTGTTAAAATACCAGAAGCGATACATAATGTCTGAACCCAGCTGCCACCTCATACAGCAGATTTGTACATGGGAGCCTTAAAAAGATTGACTGGTCTACTGTCCTATGGCAGTAGGAGACCACTTTTATTTCCCATGTTGGGTTTACAATGTCCCTCACATTCCCTCCTTTTCAGACCCACAAAAGGTTTTTGTAAAGTTTCTCTAGGCTGTATTGTTGGCAGCAGCAGTAACCATGCCTCTTGCCTAGGGAGTTAGAGGGTGTGATTTTTGAGTAGTGTCTTCAGAACCTCTGGGTTTTTAAAATACAGCTGAGAATTTCTGAATGAGATATAGAAGAAAATGTCCTAATTCAGATGATTTAGTGGCCCAGTTGTGTCTGTGATCAGTCAGCTGTGGGTTGGAGTACTCTCTGAGAACCATCAGGTACAATACCCCCCTTATGCTCTACCTCTGGTTCTCTTTGGGTATCCCCCACTTCGCACAGCACATCAGTGCATTCTATGATTTTCTCAGGGTGAAGCCTGTCCTACCACCCTAAAACTGTCATCAAGTAACTGGGAGTGTCCCTAATTGTACAAGCTTAGGGAACACGATGCTTACTAGGGGTTGGAGTATTTTTCCAAGTCGAAGGTCATGGGTTTGAATTCCCATTCGGCTTGTACCATGGTCTACTCCCTATGCAAAACACCTGCCTTTACCCATGGCTTCTTAAGGCTGCAGAAGGCGCACACACAGAACATGGTCCCTATCATTGCATCCCCAACTGTCCCTACATCTTGTCCCACTAAAGTGCCCTCGAGGATTTCACTGTCCTGTAGGGGGCGAGCTACCCACAATGTCTCACTGGCCCTTCACTGAAGTTCTGGTGGAGAATTCAGGGGGTTCTGAGGCTAACGGTGGGATTGGGGAGCAAAAGGGTGGGCTCCTCTCCAGCCGGGAAGCCAGTATGCCCGGTTCCACTCCAAGCCCTCTCGGTAATGTTGCTAGTGGTCATGGCGGGAGCGGGGTGGGAGCCGGGCACCGCAGCTTATGAGAGGGCGCGCCCTCGAACCCCAGGACGTCCGGAAGGCAGACACAAGGCCTTGGCCCACAGCCACTGACAGGCCGGGAGCGCACTTTGCCTTCTTCCTGAGGCCTCCACTTCCTGGCAGCGTGGGGGCGGCAAGCGCCCCGATTGGCGGCCAGACCTTTGCCCCGCCCCGCCCCGCCCGAAGGCCACCGCTTCCCCTCCTTCCGGTGAGCGGCTTGGTGGCGCGCAGTTCCCCCTGGCTGTTCGCGCCCGCAGGGAACTCGGTGTCGGCGTCTCCCGGAGCACATCGGGCAGAGCTGTGGGCTGCACGCGCCCCTGCTGCCAAGCGGCTTCCAGTGGTGGCTCCCGCGCCCTGTGGCGACTTCCGGGCCCGCGCTCCCCTTTGTCCGATTCCCCAAGCGGTGGCTGGAGCCTGCGTCGTGGGCGACTGAGGCGGCGGCAGTCCGCGCCCCGGCGCCCCGGCGCCCCGGCGATGCCGGACCAGGACCAGATCTCCGTTTCGGAATTCGTGGCCGAGACCCATGAGGACTACAAGGCGCCCACGGCCTCTATCTTCACCCCGCGCACGGCCCAGTGCCGGAACACCGTGGCGGCCATCGAGGAGGTGAGCGGTAGCGTCACCGGCGCGGGGCGGGAGGCAAGGCGGCTGGGATCGCGCTGCGCCTTGGGCACTCGGTAGGCTTCCGCGCCTGGTGCCCGATAACCAGTGCCCTCCACCTGCGCCCACACGGCTCTGTAGGCTTTGTGCGTCCAGCCAGAGAACGAGCTGGAGAACGAGACACACACGTGTAGCAAAGTGAACCCAAGACTACATTTCCTTTGCTCAGAATTTTAATATGGGATAGATATTTTAAAATACTTGTGCCAGAGCTTGTTGTTCAGAGAGTTTTCAAATTAAGCTATGTCGTTACATCCTTTCCCCTTGCCTGAACAAAGCATTTGCTATTAGGCTTCGCCTGAAAAACAAACAAAAAACTAGACTATTATTAGTTCGTGTAAAATATTTGTCTTTGTAGACCTACACAGTCAGGACTAGACTCAATGAAAAATACTAGGTTCAGCATCCTGCTCTTGGAAGTGAGCTCGGGTATCCATTCTTCTCCTTCATCCTCGTCCCCTTTCTTTCCTCTCACCCCTCTTCCCAAAGATCTGCTTGTAAATCTTTTGTAGTGAGTTCAGTGAGAGCAGATTGCTTTAGTCCACTTTTCTCAGCCTGGCCTTTAGGTTCCACTGATGCCTTTAATGAGGCAGGTGGAGGATGAGGGGGATGAGAGCCCCTGCCCCATGAAGGCCCTTGAAAAGCACTAGGAAGATATTGACAGTGTTTCGAAAATGCATCATTAATGCTTATGAAAATAATTACATCAAAAAAGGTAGGATTCCCTCTGTGGAAAGGACACTTGTGTGTGATGTCCTCAAAAGAAAGCCCATGTTTATAAAGTTAGGAGGCTTCTCTCATTGTATTGAATCAGTTAGGTATCAGTAATACTGGCAGATGTTGGAAAGCCAGGAAAATACAAGTTGCAATTAAAGTAGGCGTGGCCTCTCTCTGATTAATTTTAGTTTATTTTGGATGAACCCAAAGCTGCTTTTCCAGGCAGTGTAGGAGATTACCCAAGAGCTCAGTTACTGGGTAGATTAAAGAGAGACTGGATTTGGTCATTCTGTTAAATTGCAGGCTGGCTTCACTCAGCCTCCTAATCAGAAAATGGATTTGAGTTGGAAACAGGGAAAACCTGAAATCTTTGCAGGCTTGTCTCATTTTTAAGTAAAGCCAGCATCCGCTCTAAGATAATAGTGTGTATGAACTAATTTGAAGGGTGAAAGGACTCAGTGTGGATTACTTAAAATAATGTTTTCTTTCTCCTACATTATTTAATGTTCACTTCCAATACAAAATGTTGTTCTCTCTCTAGTATAGTAAGTAACACACCATGTTCACAATACTTGGACTTTAAGCAAATGTCTTTTTATGGTGAAATGAGACATTAGAGTAGATTTTGTGACTACAAAATGTTATGAATTTCATAGAAATACAACTTAAAAAATTAGTCCCTGGTCTTCTACTTAATGAGTTAAGGAATTAGTAAACTTATGTGATTAACTTTGGCAAACCTGTTTGCTTCCAATGGAGAATATGTCTAGCCATTGTCATTTTCTGACTGAAATAGGCTTTCTTGGCTTGCACATCTGTAGCTAGAATGTCAGTAGTTCGCCAGTGCGTGGCCTGTATTACAGGTATCAAACTGTTGTGTTTAATATCTATCCCTGCTGTGCAGATAAGGAATTTGAGGCTAAGAGATTAGTTCAGGTTATAGACACAGCAAGTGGAGTTTGAACTTGGCTGGATGCTGCATACTCAAACTGCATGGCTTTTTCCAATGCTTAGTTATGGTGCTTTCTCAAAACTGCCCATAGCTAGATAAGCCACCTCCAAGTCAGGCTCCATCACTTTCCAGGTGTATGAATTGGGATGAGACCCTCCCCACCCACACACTCTTTTACCGTTTTCAGTCCAGTTCACAGTCTAGATAATCATGTCTATTACTGAAGGTTCTGGTACAGTACCCAGTAGACTTAATGAATGGTAGCTGCTTTACCAGATTTCACTGTAGTTAATATATAGACCATGGAATAAGAATGGAGCAGGGGAGGAGAAAATGGATGAATGGATGAAGGTGTGCATATAAATGGAAATTGTTGTCCTTCCCCCTAGGTGTGCCTGTGAGAGTGTGTGTGTGTTGTCTCCTGTGCTGACTGAGCACAGAGGCTGAACTTGCAATGCTTTGCTGAATAAGTTCCCCACAGCCTTTCTCTGCTCCCCATGAATCCTGGGGATCCCCTTGCAGGTTCACAAGCTTGTGTAGCAAGCACCAGACCCCCTAAGCTGTCTTCCCAGAACCCATGCATTCTCTCTAAGGAGCTTATTGTCTTGGTAACAGGTGAGAGTGTAGCTGGTTTGAAACTTTTGATTTCCTGTTGACTTTCTCTGGGTTACTTACTCTGCACAGTTTGCAAAGTGCAGAGTGCAACTGGTGTCAGCTTTGTGCTTTGGAAATAAGGGAGAAAATGAGTAGTTGTGGCATAAATCTGAAAAATGAGCTGCGCCACCCCCCACCCTCTTCCCAGCTTTGATTTTTATATCTTAGTTTATTTAAGCCTCTGGTTACTTCAAAATACTCTCGAAATAGAGAAACATTGTGTGCATTCTTGGGACACTCCTGTTGTTTGTTAGGGCTTCTTCATAGCTCCATTCATTCCTACCCTGCTCATTTGGCATTGATGTAGTTTTAAAAATAAATTTAATATTGACTCTTAAGTATTAAAATTTAACTTTTTCCTTCCATGGCCATGAGTCTCTTATTCTGTTGTCCTTGGTTACCTTGGAAATTGCTTTGCTGTTCTAACTGCAAAAGGAGAATGAACATCTGGACTGTACAGACTCCCAGGGGATGCTGTTCATGGGGTCAGGCTCCGCCTAGCAGTTCCAGTGGGAACTGGCCTTGCATTTGATTCTGAGTTGTAGTCCTTTGTGACTTGTTTGTAAACCAGCTCCTTCAGAATCCCAGGCTAACAGATTTTGAATCTATGGTCAGAAGGATGCCCCCTTTTTCTCAGTGTATCCTTGGAAGGGAGTAGGTTAACAGGTCATCATTTTATGCTTCCCTTAAATTTGAATTGGTGTCTCTGGAACGTCTTGAATCAGTTAGGGTGGAATTGGTTTCCCTCCAGCAGAATTCAATTTCTCTTTTATGATTAGTAGTGCAGTTACTATGATACCACTCCTTGTGCATCCCAGCTCTTGCTGTGGTTCATTTGGGACCTGCTGCTGTGTGTTAGGTGAAGGGATTAGACATCTCTTCTCTTTGAAAGTATATGTGATTTCGTGGGGAGAGACCTATTTTCCAGGCAGATCAGTGACGTGAGGCCATGTCTGTGAGAGCATCTATGGCGATGATATAGAGAACAGGAAGACTGGGACCATTTACATGTGATCAGAGCATCTATGGCGATGATGTAGAGAACAGGAAGACTGGGACTGCTTACATGTGATCAGACCATCTGTGCTGATGATATAGAGAACAGGAACACTGGGAATGCTTATATTTGATCAGGGATGTGGATGAAAGGGCCTTGAATGGAAGCCTGGTGTTAGAGGCTCCTGGGTGGTTTAATCCAGTCTTCCATATCTGTGTCCCTACCTTAGGGAAATATCCACTCTTGGGCTGGTGATCAACTAGGCCTTTTTTTGGAATTTTCCTATCCATCCAGGCTGTAGAAGTCTGCTTAGGCCAAGAAGTTACAGAGGCCTTTCATGGTGGGGGACTGCGCTTTTGGCGTTTGGTCAGCATTTTAGCCCAAGAATGAAGTCAGCTCCTTGCTAACATTATTTGTTCTCAGATGCTTGGTGGCGACATGGGTTGATGGCCACTCTGTTGCATGATGTGGATTCAGGAGTTTGTTTTACATACTTGCAGGAAGTCCTGTTGATGAGCATAGGCCCTTGAAACTGCAAAATGCTTCACCAGACACCACCAGTCAGTGTGGTATGCAACTTGCAGAGCCTCAGGTTTCATGGTAGAGCTGTGGAAATAGAGTGTGCATTTTAACAGCACTCTCAGGAGCAGTGTGTGCACCAGGGTTTGAAAGTACTGTTGTAGGCTGCCCTGAGTCCTGGCTGTGTTCAGAGTTGCCGGGTGGGAGAGGGGGGGTCTGTGGACTGGAAGAACCTGGTTCTGTCTCCTAAATTCTGATTTCATATGATTTGGGTGAGGCCTGGAGCTTTTATATTTGTAAAAGGCTCCTCCCTAGTTGATAATCACTGATAGACAGGTGATTATGTCATGTTGTGTGCCAGGTAGTGATGAATCAAGGTTATGCATAACTTGGGGAAAGGATGTGGTTTTGGAGGGGAGGAAACTGAAGTCAAGACAGGCATCTCTGCAGAGGTGACCTTTGAGCAGTCTGGAATGTAGAGGCTGCCTGCTTGCAAAGACCTAGGCATAGATGAGTCCTGGAAAAGGGCTGAGATTTATCAGGGCAGACAAAAGACCTGTGATCAGAGGTGAGGGAGAGCAGAGGGGCCTGTCTGTGTGGAGGGGTGGCTTAGGTCCAGATAGCACTGGTCTTTACCTTGAGGAGAGAATTTGCACATTGGCTGTGGAGTGGCGCAAAGCTGTTAGAGGGTTTGGGGCTCAGACTCCCATGGTCTGATTTCCTCTTTAGGATTTACTTTTTATTAATTTGTATCTGTGTGTGACACTCAGAGTGCAAATGCCCTCAGAGCTTATGCAGCCGGAGTTGTAGGCAGCTGTGAATTGCTTGGTTGTGGGTGCTGGGAATGAAAGTTGGAACCTCCAGAAGAGCAGGAAGTTCTCTTACAATAAACCATTTCTCCAGTCACTGCTTCACAGTTTAAAGACATTTCAGTGCTTGTTCCTAGGCCTTGGAGAGAAGTGGGGAGACCAGCAAAGGAGTAGGGGTTCATTTGTGTCTGCAGTGGTGGCAGTGTAGAAATGTCCTTTGAACTGGGTGTCATTCCCTGATGATACTTGAAGCATCATCTCCAAGGTAAAAGTGGCACTGTCCAGCATGCCTTAGTGGTAGAGACTAGCTCTACTGTGAAGATTGGCTGTCTAGAGGACTTGTTCTTTTTTTTTTTTTTTTTTTTTTTTTTGGTTTTTCAAGACAGGGTTTCTCTGTATACCCCTGGCTGTCCTGGAACTCACTTTGTAGACCAAGCTGGCCTCGAACTCAGAAATCCGCCTGCCTCTGCCTCCCGAGTGCTGGGATTAAAGGCATGCGCCACCACGCCCGGCTGACTTGTCCTTTGTTGCTTGTTTGTTTGTTTGTTTTTATTTTTGGTTTTTATTTTATTTTATTTTTTCGAGACGGGGTTTCTTTGTATAGCCCTGTGTGTCCTGGAACTCACTCAGACCAGGCTGGCCTTGTACCCAGAAAATCTTCCTGCCTCTGCCTCCTGAGTGCTGGGACTAAAGATGTGTACCACCGCGCCTGGCTATAACCAGTGTTTTTACGTGCTTTAATTCTATGTTAAGAAAATGTGCTTTTGCCAGTTGGTTGCCAGCCAGACATATAAATAATATTATACAGATTTTGCAGGCTGTGTTTATATATTTAGAGAATATACATATATGTATAAAATAACAAATGAAAAGAGAAGTAATGAATTTGAAAGAGAGCAAACAGGGATATATGGGTTCGTTTAGAGAGTAGAAACGATGAGATTATATTACACTTTCAAAGAATAAAGAAAAGTAATTATAAAGTAAGAAAGCATTAAATGGGCTTATTTAAGATTATTCATTTTTGAGAGAGGTCATATAGGCACCATGGAGTCATGTGACTCTGGGTTTCAGCAGTTGCCAAAACAGGAGTTCTGACCACTCTGGTTGGTTCTTCTATGTCCTTTCACTGTACAGAGGTGGGTTTCCTTAGTGCAAGTCCTAAGTCCTTATTTCTTCAGAATTCTGGTACATAGTGAATATCAGCTGCAATATCCTGCAACATGAGATAACCCGTCCTTGATTTTTCTAAGTTCCCTTGGCTGAGAGCCTTTCTATATTAGACATTAGAGAGACAATCTATTAAATTTACTTTCTGTATCCATAGAGAAATTCATTCTTATTTGAGATATGTTTACCTAGAGAACCTGTCCTAATACAACTGTGGCTTTTCTCTACTTTGCCACTGATGGCGATCTGCTGGCTACCAAGACGGCTCAACAGTGTTTCCCTTACATTTCTGGCTTTCCTCCCAGGGTTGTTTGGTATCATCTGGTGAAAGGGAGCTGCAGTCTCCCTGAGCCCAGCACTGAGCCACAAACAAAACTCTTGTTTCCGAAAATCCCTCTTTAATATTCATTGCCTGGGCTCCCTCCCACTCAGATTGATAACCCCACTGCACCTTGGGTAAAGGGCTATGCAAGCTCTTTCCCTGTATTTCAGGAAGAAGAAGGCAAGTGCTGTGAGGCAAGCTCAGGCAAGGTTGAAGTCAGGTCCTGGTAATGCAGGATCATTGCTCACAGAGGGCAGGAGCAGGCAGCTGACTAGCCTGAGCTGGAATGTGTTGGGAACTAAAACGGGGCCCTGGGGAAGAAAGGAAAGGGGGGAAGGACCACACCCTGCCAGAGTTCCACCTATGATCTGGACAGAGATGTGGGAGAACTGCCATACACTCCCCTCTCAGCCCCAGGTGTGCATCTAAGCCTTTGACCCACTCTTCAGGTCTGAACAAGGGGCAGCCCAACCTGGGAGCCCCGGGGCTACTTTCCTAAAGCCCTGGGGTTATGGGAGAGAGGGATGAGGGATGAGAGGTTCCCACACCTGTGAGAGTGAGCACAGTGGATCTTGACTGGAGCACATGAAGGCCTTCCATGGGGAGATTAGAAAGGGCTCATTAGGAGAAAGCCTATCCCTTCCTCCAAGGTCAGTGGGCCTTGATGAGCAGAGACATTCTATGGTTTTAGAGCTTTATTATAGAAAGGCAGGGAGAAAGAGAGAAGGTAGAAGAGAGAGAGAGAGGCCCCCGGAGAAGGCTAGAAGGGGGAAGTCTAGATAGAAAGAGAGTAAGAGGAGAGGAGAAGTCAAGAAAAAGGAAAGAGGAGAGAGGAGAGAAGTGAGAGGTAAAAGAACAAAGGAGCAAGAGAGCATGAGAGATAGGAGGGGCTGAACAGTCCTTTTTATGGGCTTTACTGTTGCTAGGTAACTGGGGAGGGGTTTAGCCTGGAGGTCAGAAGCTTGGGACATTGCCTATCTTACTTTTAGCCAGGCTTCTCTTGTGGTGGCTGGGGTGGGGGTGGGGGACAGTAATTTAGGCAGGAGCCTGAGTTCCAGCAGCTTGAGGGAATTAATGCCTTCCTTGTCAAGTAAGGGAATTATCACCCTTCTGGGGTTCAGACCTCAGCTCAATGGGAACTAAGACCTCCTATAGTAAACAAAGACAAAAACAGCTTACCCATCATGGTTGTCAGATTTTTTTTTTGCCCCCCCCCCCTTGCTTGGTTCCTGCACATTATGCCAGACATACACTTTTTAAAATATTAACAATGCTGATTTGTATGCAAACTCCCCACTCTTGTTGTAACTACAATATATACTCAAAACCTCTAGACTTGATCTCTCAGTTTGTATCTAATGGTAGTTTGACTGCTGAGAGTCCTTGTTACTAAGCTCATAAAAAAGACCTCTGTGTGTTTGCATTGCAATCGGCTCTGTGCTGGTTTTGCAGTTTCTGTGAGTTGGGCATAAAACCTTGATGCTTTGACTGGAACCCCAAGACCCTCAGGAAGGGTTGAGAGACCGCTGTTAGGATGTGTCATTGCTGTTCTTTGTGTCAGTGACCTGACTGTCAGAAATGTGTCTGTGTACCTTGGTTTTTGATTATTCTTGAGTACTCGTGGAGGGAGATGAACAAAGTGAATGTTGAACTACAATGAAGTGTAAATGCTGGAGAGTCATGGCAAGAAAGGGCTAGGAAAATGTTCCAGGGTCTGCAACAGGGGTTGTTTGCCCCTGGTCTTAATTTCTTGGAAGTTACAGCAGTCTTGGAACTCTGCTCCATGGCTCACACCTGCCATTTTCTCCTCTGTACAAGTGGTGGAATCTACTATGTAGCCTTCACTGCCCCCTCGTCTCCCTCTATTATGTCTGTGCCACTTTAGTGTTCTCTTACTGAGAGAGGAAGTGAGACTGTTTCCATCCCAATTAATATAGTTACTCACCCTCCACCATGGGTTAAGTCCTTCTTATCAAGAGGACCTGTACCCATTAAATTGCCCCTGACAGAGAGCTCTTTATGACTGCATTCAGGGCAAAATCAGACTCTGCAAAACAGGGTGGAAAGGATAAAGACCTTCTACACAACCCTGTTCTTAGTCTATATGTGCCTCTGTAGTTTTGAACTTGGAGCTGTCAGTATATGGGAGGTTGTTTTTCATCCCTTCCAGCAAAGTTAACATATCTTCCTTAGACCAGCAGTCTTATTTCCAGGTCTGTGGGGCAATCTGCTCCTCTATTCACCTTCCAGCTGTTTGGCCTCCTCTTAGGGCTTACTGACCTGGGAATCCAGGGTGAAGGACATGTCACCACAGAGCAGTGCAGCCTCTCTTCTCCCCATTCCACTGTATCTTCCCATGCTCTGAGCAAAGAGCCCTTCCCATTTTATCCTGGCTCAGACACTACTCCAACTCCCTGATGTGGTGGCAGGGGTCCTGTAATGAGATGGTTAGATCGTTGGTTTTGGAATTTTACAACTTTCTCATTTATTATTGTCTCTGTGTCATAGTTGTTTTAACTCAACATTTCAGGCTACAGTCATCTGAAGGAGTCTCAGTTGCAGGTGTGCCCTCATCAGAATGGCTGGTTTCTATGTCTCTGAGAGATAGTGTTGATAATTGATATAGGAAGACTCTCCCAGGAAGGGTGGCAATATTGGGAAACAAGTGGTCATGGGTTGGATGAGAGAGCTAGGTGAGCATCTTAGCTGCCTGCAGCCATGTGAACTGGGTTCCCCTGAAAGGCAGCCAGGGGCTGAAAGAGATCAGAGGGCAACAAAACAACAAGGCCAAGACAAACTTTCTGTTCAAAGCCTCTGAAGTTTACTGAGAGTCTCTGCTTATAAAGAGGGTAGGCCCATCCCCCAACAGCCCATTCTTGGTGCCTGGAGCGAGCCCATAGGCGATCTACAGGGCTTGTCTTCAGAACCTCTCAAGGACCTTTCAGCAGGAAGCAGTGTCTTGGAGAAGACAAATAGGGCCATCAAGGTCAGAAGGCTCTACCCTAGGTGTACTGGCTGGTTTTATGTGTCAACTTGACACAGCTGGAGTTATCACAGAGAAAGGAGCTTCAGTTGAGGAAATGCCTCCATGAGATCCAACTGTAAGGCCTTTTCTCAATTAGGGATCAAGGGGTAAGGCCCCTTGTGGGTGGGACCATCTCTGGGCTGGTAGTCTTGGTTCTATAAGAGAGCAGGCTGGGCAAACCAGTAAGTACCATCCCTCCATGGCCTCTGCATCAGCTCCTGCTTTCTGACCTGCTTGAGTTCCAGTCCTGACTTCCTTGGTGATGAACAGCAGTATGGAAGTGTAAGTCGAATAAACCCTTTCCTCCCCAGCTTGCTTCTTGGTCATGATGTTTGTTTAGGAATAGAAATCCTGACTAAGACACTAGGTAATCTCCTTCTTAGTGGCAGCAAGGTCAAAGTCTGGATCAGCCTGCTTCAAGGCTGAGGGAGGCTACAGAGCATGAGAGAGTGACCAAGCAAGAAAGCAAAGCAGGAAGTAGTGTTTGTCAAATGTTTTTGCCTTCATTTTGTAGCTTTAGTTTCTAGACTGAGCTCCCAGTATGGTGGGCTGTGATCTGACAGAACCATGTAAAACAAACATTTATTACCTGAGGTGCTTCTGCTCAGAGGAAACCATCACAGCAGCAGAGTTGCAAGGTAGAACAAAAAAATAACAACAACAACAGCAATTGTTTCAAAAGCTGATTTTGCTGCTGGACAGAATCTATGGTCTCTTTTGAAGGAATATGGAAAATATCAGAAATTGAGATGGCAAAAGTCATAGAAAGCTGTATATGGAGTTTAATCGGTTGTTCCCATAGGGTCTGGAAGATTGGAGTGTTGACAGTAATGCAGCCACACGAAGTTGAGGTCATACTATTTCAGTGGAAAATGGACTGAAAACTTTAGGAAGAGGTCATTTGTGTGATATTTTGGCCAAAAAAAAAATCTTTTGTACTTGGCTTATGCCCTGAGATATTGAATATTGAGTAAAAATTATCGCCTGATTTGTATATTTTTATTCTATTGATAAGTATTTGTTCAATCATTCTATTTCTTTATTCAAGTTACATTCATATCGGTACACCCATCCCATTCCACCTTCCACAGTCCCTCATCACTGACTCCCTTTTATCTCCCCAGAGAGCGTGGGAACCAGTTGAGTATCCACCATCTATGGCATGTCAAGTCTCTGCAGGGTTAAGTCTCTGCAGGGTTAGACACATCCTTTCCCACTGAGGTCAGACAAGGCAGCCCAGTTAGGGAAAGAGTTTGCACAGACAGGAACAGCTTAAGGGATATGTCCTGCTCTGGATGGTGGGGGCCTCCATCCCAGCCTGTGTGTGCTCTTTGGTTGGTGGCTCCATCTCTGGGAGTCTGCTAGGTTCCAGGTTAGTTGTCTCTGAGGGTCTCCTCATGGCCTTCCTATTCTTTCAGAGGCCTTCAATTCTTTCCCCAACTCTTAAAATACTCCCTGAGCCCTGTCCAATGTTGGGTTGTGGGTCTCTGCATATGTTTCAGTCAGATGCTGGATGAAGATTCTCAGAGGACAATGATGCTACGCTACTATCTGCAAGTATAACAAATTATCCTCAGTAATGCCAGCCTTGGTGCTTGCCCATGGGATGGGTTACCAGTTGGGCAGGGTATAATTTGGCCATTCCCTTAGTCTCTGTTTCAACTTTGTGTCCCGAGCTATTGTTCTCGCCGGAAAGAACACACTCGGACGAATGGATTCTTCTGCAGCAAAAGCTTTATTGCTTCTTCAGGAGGGAAGACCCAGAACCCGGAAAATGGTGCTGCTTATATAGCCCTCAGAGTGGCATGTCAGCACCTGATTTGTTGCTCGCCCATCACCTCATTACTACGCCCCGAGATGGGCTGTGACTTGGCAGGAATTCACTCTTGCACCTGCGCACAAGGCTTGTTTAATAGTTAGGCAAAGCGGAAGCCAGCGCCATCTTGTAATGGTGATTGCTCACGGCTTTCCACATCTCCCCCTTTTTGTTTTATTAAAATGAGGCTGTACTAGGTCCGTGTAATTATGTCCATCTGCTGTGGCTCCTGTCTTAGGTCTTAGGTTGTTCCTCTAATGTCACAGCCTTTCCCATCATAGGGTAACCCTATCCCCACCGGGCCCCGTGTCTTAGGTTGATCTGTGCATGAGGAAAGTTGCCCGTCCCTGGATACCGCAGTGCTATGTGACAGTAACTACTAAATGACCTAGGGCGAACTCTACAAAAGAGGCCAGCCTAAATATGAAGAACTCAAATGTCTACTAATCCATGAGCATAGATAATCCAGATTTTGGCGGAGGCCTCTTGTTCAGTGGCCACAAGTGCTTGTGCAATGACGACCTTGTCACATGTTTGTTGGGCTCTGAGCTTGCAAAGCTACCAGAGCATGAACACAAGTCCACAGCAGATGGCAGTACCAAATCAACCTACCCCCACCCATTCTTTAAAATAAGAAAATGCAGATGAAATCCAGGAGGAGAGGCCCTCTGTCAATGAAAGGTCCACTCACATTGAGTTGATCCTTAAAACTGCCGCCCTCAGGGCCTTAAGAGTCTCATCGAACCCCTCGGACCAATTTCCTGCAAGATACAAGGAGAGCTGTCTAGACAGATTAGCTGCACGAGTAAAATTTTCATACTGGACACTGGTAATACACAGAGCACCCAATTTTCTTTCACAACCCAACTGGGCCAACTGGTATAGGATGCCTATCTTTTCCTCAACCAGGTCAAGGCGCTGATTCAAAATCATCAGCCCTCCCTTCAACTGGGCACTAGCAGAAGTTTGGACATTGATGGCATCAGTCAGATCGACTGAAAGCTGATTTAATTTTGTGTCTGTTTGGACCGTACTAGCCATAGCGTACCCTGCAGCTGTAGCAGCAGCTGCACTGGCTGAAATTGCTATGATCACGGCAGCAGTAATGCCAAAATCTCTTTTTTGTCGAAACAGGGATAAGGTGGAGGGTGTTTCCACTGGAACAGGGATCCAACATGGGATATGGGCCACCTTGGCGCCAGTGTCCTTTGTTACATCGCAACATTGAGAAATCCAACAGGAATTATTTACACAGCTTTCAAATGAATCATTAGACAAAATAAACAAAAGGGAGGATAGACACATACTGGAGTCGATATATAGCTGGTTGGATTAATCTGTGTCTTATTTAAACCAGAGATTTCTTCAGTATGAATTATATATATTTTGTTGGTCCATATGCCCCAATCAGGGTATAATTGGAGAGACCAGTGTAAATGGCCTTTCCTACAGTACCTCCTTTTAAGAAAACAAGGGGATTAAGATCTGTACAGCTTCCATTAATCCCACAAAGTAGCCATTTGCAGTAAGGGCTCATTCTGCAGTCCTGCAAGAAGAGGCCCATTCTCATTACAAACTCTTCTTCAGGCCCAAACAACATATTGGGGGAGAAGGTAAAATATTTGTGCTCATCAATCCATCTGGCTACAGACGACTGGCAGTCTGACCATGGTGGCAACTCCCCTACCTCCTCTCCACCACAATGAGGAGCAATCCTGGGTTGACGAGGATGCTCCATCTCATTCCAATTGGGAGACAGGAATGTACCGTTTAGCCAGACTGTTGATTGCCACCAAAACCATGTAACATGAATAATATCATTGTTTCCTTTTCTTCGGGTTTGGTTGAAATTTACAGTCCCACTATCCAAAAATGATCCTAACATACGGATATTGAGCTGAATACAGTCCCCCTTTTGCAATAATTGAAAACATAGGGAACCCTGTTCTTGGAGGGAGTGATTTTCTCCTAACGGGACCCATAAAGGGTCAAATGGCAAATATGGTAAGTCCAGTTTTTTATAGTAGTAAAGAATTTTGGAAAAACTATAGCATCATGGCGAACTGGCATTGGTTTAGGGAAAGCCGAGAGAATAGCCCATCTCTGTTCGCCCATCATACTAGGAACCTGAGACAAGTTCAGCATTGTCAGAATCAGGAGCAGTCCTCGGGAGGTCAGCATCTTCCACACCATCCTTGATTAATATCTTGCGGGTGAGTCGTTCCAGCAGCCAAAATGGGTTGTCTTCACTCTGTGGAAAAACACAGACAGCTCCCCTGGATCTTATTAAAATAGGATCCGGGCCTTTCCACAGACCAGATAAGACATCCTTCCATTTCACCATTTCTTTTGGTCTATCAGGGTCTGAGCTATGTCGATCAGCTGCAGAGCGACTTGGATCATCAAGATTCAAAAAATTAAGTGTGAAGAGTGCCGGGCAGAGTCTCATCAACTCCCCCCTTTTGTTTTATAAAATAAGACTTGAGTGTACAATGGGCACATTCCACAATGCCTTGTCCTTGAGGATTATAAGGAAGGCCAGTCAGGTGAGTGACATCCATTTGATGACAAAATTGCTGAAATTTAGTAGAGGTATATCCTGGCCCATTATCAGTTTTAAGGATTGTGGGCTTGCCCCAAGCACTCCAAGCTTCTAAACAGTGCTGTATAATATGAGAGACTTTCTCACCTGTTAAAGGTGTAGCACACATAAAACCTGAGCAGGTGTCAATGGAAACATGTGAATATTGATTTCTTCCAAAGTAGGAAATATGAGTGACATCCATTTTTCAGACCTGTAATGGCCTGATGCCTCGGGGGTTTACCCGTACATGAGGAGTAGGCAAAAATTGACAACAATTTTGACATTGGGTGACAATGTTACGATCTTCTTTCCTGGTTAAAGTGAAACGGCTGCGTAAAGTTTCAGCTGTCACATGGAAGCATTTATGAAACTCCCTTGCAGCCTCTGCCTGTGAGGACAGAGCAGCCACCACGATTCTAGAGGCTTTGTCTGCCAAGTTGTTCCCATGAGACATGGGGCCAGGAAGGCCAGAATGAGCCCTGACATGAGTAATATAAACAAGATGTCTTCAATGTAACAGGACAGACTGAATTTGCTGAAAATTGTGAGCAAGCTTGCTAGAGGGTCTAATTAAACCAGCAACTTCAAGGGTATTAACTGCATTAACCACATGTAAGGAATCAGATACAATATTGAGTGGTCCTGGGAATGTTTCAAGGACCTCCAGTACCACCAAACACTCTACAACCTGGGGTGATGTCTCATTATACTGTTTACTACAGACCTGGGGCCCTGATACCCATTTTTTGGAATGGCCTCATTCTCTACTGCTTGAGGAAATCCTGGCTGCAGGGGCCTGCCTCGAATGTCCTTGACTGATCGACAATCTCTGGCCCAATGATACCCTTTCCCACACTTAGTACACAGTCCTGGCGCTCTCCTTTTGACAAGGGCTCTACAGTCCTTTTTTTAAGTGTCCTGGTTTGCCACAATTATAGCAGAGTTTGAGCTCAGCCGTGTCAGGGTGCTTCTGCCCTTGTAGAATGGCAGCTGCCAAACCGGCATTAGTGAGTGGCCCTCCAAGCTCACAGCAAACCTTCAACCAGTCCTGCAATCCCTTGCTCTTTCTGGGTGTAATAGCTGCTGTGCTTTCCTGCGTAGCCTGTTCATAGACCAACTGTTCAATTAAAGGTGTAGCTGCCTCTGGGTCTCCAAAAATTCTCCCTGCCACTTCAGTTATTCTAGCCACAAAGTCTGAGAACGACTCCTGGGCGCCCTGAGTAATCTTTGTCAAATGTCCACTTGCCTCTCTCTTCCTAGAGAGTGCCTTCCATGCCTTAACAGTGGCAGCTGAGATCTGGGAGTACGCTCCCCAATGGTAATTTGTCTGGTTAGTAGCGTGTTGTCCCTGACCTGTAAGCAACTCAAAAGTCCCTGTTCTTTGGTCCCCTTCAACGGCGGCATTGGCCCTTGCCTGTGCTTGGCAGGAGTCTTGCCACAAAGCTTTCCATTTTAGATACATTCCCATATTAGGGGCTGCTGCTTTTACTACAGTCATCCAATCCCCTGGAGTCATTGCCAGAGTAGCAAGCCTTTCGACTTGCACTATAGTAAAATTGGCGTTGACTCCATAGTTACAGACTGACTCAGCAAGTTCTTTAATCTGTATATACTCCACCAGAGCGTGAATGCATCTGCCATCGGTGCCTTCAAAGACCGGAAACACTTGCTGCACTTTTCTCTGTTCCTCTTCTGGAATGAATGAGTCTGAATGATACCTCTGCACATAGGGCGGAGGTGCACTAGGACCCAGAGGTCGAGGGCCCAGAGACCGTGCATTGAGCTGACATTTGTCTCTAGCTGCTTTTGTCTTATTCTGTGACTGATTAGCTCGTCTTTCATCTGGCTGGTATCTTTCTCCCTCATAGCGAGCCGCTTCTTCCTCTAAGTCTATTTCCTCAGAGGGGCTAAGTTCCTCATCTGATTCTGAGCTACTAACAGCTAGTACCTTGAACTTATCTAATGGCGGATAGAGGCTCCTTCCCTTAGGTGCCTCCCCAGCTCAATCTCTCTTTGTCTCTCCCTTTCCATCCCTTTTTCTAAACTCTCCCAGGGCATTCTTTCCCTTATTTCTCTTTTCCTCGGGCTCAAGGCCCATGGAAAGGCTTTTATTCTTAGGTGCACCTTGTTTTCTCAGAACTCCTAAACTCTCTCCCCGCTCTGTCTCTGATAGACTGTCTCGGACCTCGCCCAGGACCCTCTGCCCTGCCTCAACCATTTGCTGAAAATCCTTGTCTTTTAACGATCTTAACAGCTCCCACAACTGCATGGTCCCTGCTTTAAGTTTTCCATTCTGCTGTTCCCTAACTAGATCTCCTTTCAGTTTCTCCCAAGAGGCGATAGTTAATGACCCTGAGCTCACATACCACGGTGCCAAGCTATCTATCTCTTTAACAAAGCCCTCTATAGTTTTAGTGGCGATTTTTAGGCCACACTGCCTCAAGACCGACCCTAAGGCGATCACCACGGAGTGGGAGGTTCCCATACTGCTCGCTGCCCTTTTATCTAATCGTGCCTGACCACAACTGAGAACCAGTCAGCAGTTCCAGCGGTGGAGTAAGCAGTACGTAATCAAAAGAAAAAGAACGAGCCCCTTGAAAACACACAAAAGGGCCTCTAAGTCTGGAGAAATTTCAAGACCGAACATACCTTACAGAGCCTTACGTGTCCCGCAGTTCTGAACCCGCCCCGCTAACTGAGGGTCTCCCTTGTGCCAGTGATGGTATGAAGTTCCCGGGTTCTCGGCGCCGCTTGTCCCGAGCTATTGTTCTCGACTGCAAGAACACACTCGGACAACCGGATTCTTCTGCAGCAAAAGCTTTATTGCTTCTTCAGGAGGGAAGACCCAGAACCCGGAAAATGGTGCTACTTATATAACCCTCAGCATGGCCTGTCAGCACCTGATTTGTTGCTCGCCCATCACCTCATTACTACGCCCCGAGATGTGCAGTGACTTGGCGAAAATTCACTCTCGCACCTGTGCACAAGGCTTGTTTACTAGTTAGGCACAGCAGAAGCCAGTGCCATTGTGTAATGGCGATTGCTCACGGCTCTCCACATCTTTGTGCCTGCCTTACTTGCAGACAGAACAAATTTTGGGAGGAAAGGTATTTGGTTTTCTTGGTGTACTGAACACTTCACTGCTGGTTCTGTCTGACTACAAGGTGTCACCTCTTCATGGTCCATAACTCAGTGCTATATATCTAAGCTAAGATCACCTCCCTAGCTGCATTTGTGCCCTCCCATTCATATTCTCAGGCACATTCGACAGATGCCTCTACCCTAACCCTCCCAGCATCTGCTGATTTCATTTCATTTTCCTGGCTTTCTGTCATTCTCTTGTCTCTTACCACACCTGTTTAACACTCCCCTTCTTTCTTGACTACCGTCCCATCCAGTTTTCTCCCTTCTACCTGCCACTTCTGTCTCTTTCCTACCACCTTCTGAGTGAGATTCAACCATGCTCATTTGTGCCTTGTGTGGTTTACTGTCTTCAGGTCTATGAAGTGCAGTGTGGGTATCCTGTACTTATGGTTATTATTCACTTGTAAGTGAGTATGTACATGCATGTCCTTTTGGGCCTGAGTTACCTCATTCCAGATATTAGTTTCTAATTGTACCCGTGTCTCTGCAAAATTCATGATGCCCTTGTTTTTTATATCTGTATAGCATCCCATTTTGTAAATGAAACATGTATTTTTGTGTCCACATTTCAGTTGAGGAACATCTGCATTCTTTCCTGTTTCTAACTGTTATAAATAATGTGGCTATGAACTTAATGGAGCAAATGGCCTTGTGGGTATGTGCCTATGAAGGTACCCTAAGTGTAGCACTTCCTCCTGCTTGCAGTGTTTTAAATTAATAGAAGGAGTATTCAAAGTGTTTCCTCATCCCAGGATGGAACCTTAAACAAAAACGGATGCAAATGTGGTCCAAGGGAGACAGGGTCCATTAATTTAGAAGCCAAACTTCACAGGATCATCCACATTGTGCCGTTTCTGGAAACTGAAAGATGAAAATAGCGTGGTCATAGATTCTTTCTCTATGGTTTCAGTTTAGCACCACTCCAGCCATCTTTTGACAAAGTCAGGATCCCAGGGAAGACTCTGTTTGAGTTCCTTGCATGTAGGTGGTGCGGTTGATGTTTGAGTTGCATTTTGTGACCACAGGTTGTAGAGAAAACTAACACATTGAGAAATCTGCCATGGAGAGATGCTTACAGGGAGATGAAGTACCCAAACTGAGAGATGTATTAGAAGTTACAGAAAGAGCACCATCTATGCCTTTAGCAATTGAAGTCCAATGTGTTTGAGACAAAGCTATAGGATTTGGTGTTTGCCCTGCTGTTTTTCTTGCCTTGGTACAATCTTCTCTCCCTATGTGCACATTCCTATCTATTGGAATGGGAAGGGGTATTCAGTGCCATTTTGTGTTGGAAAGATATAACTTCCTTTCTGATTTTGCAAGATGTGGCTGTCAAGATATTGTCTTGAGTGTCAGCAGAGACTTTAGACATTAGAACAGTGCAGGAGCCTTTCTAGATTCATCTTGGGGAAGATGAAATTGTATATACATTCATAATTTTCCTATTTCTTTCTTTCCTTTTTTTTGTTTATCCTATAATTTAGATATTCATTATCACCCTGATCATGATCCCTACTCTAGGTCCCTGCCCTCACAGACTCCATCCTCCCAATCTCCTCTGTTGCTCCTATGAGTGGGGTTGGGGCCCCCTATGTACCCCATGAGCACATAGAGTCTAGTCTATTTTTTAGGATGGCATATGCTCATGACATCAATACTGCCTGAAGCTTCAGAGTCATTGTATTCTGGGTTTTGATCTTTCCCCAAACTCTTGTGTTTGTTTTGAATTTTTTAAATAAATAGGTGTGTTTTCCCTGTGTGCGTGAATATGAATATCATGTGTGCCACATTGTTAGTGTTGTTGGAAGGTGGACTCAGGACTCCTGTTCATAAAGCCATGAGTCACATGAATGCTAGTAATTGACCACTGTTATCTGGAAGACCAGCAAGAATTCCACGGCTGAGTTATCACTTTCTCCTGCCTTATGCTGCTTTTTATGTTCAACACTTATATTACTAATATTTTCATCTGTCCATTGGTTCATTAAATGTGCCTTGATTGCTAGTAAAGTTTTACTAATGTTGCAGTTTAAAGCAGTACACTTCCTGTTTCTGCTAGATGAGTACATAAGTGCAGGGAATGTATACTTCTTTGTAGGAACTGTAGTAAACAACTGAGTTCTTTCTATCATTTTTGTCTCTGTGGTTGATTTTTGCAGTGGAGTAATGATCTTAATATGTAACCTTTGCTGTCCTGGAATGTGTTACATAGAACAGACTGGGATCCACCTCAATGACGTATACCTGCCCGTGACTCTGGGACAAAGACATGAACAAATACACCCTGCTTGTCCATGATTTTTCTTGTTAGTGATTCTTCTTACAATTTTTGGGATATGTCCTCAGTACTGTTGATCGGTTTCACCCTACATCTCCCTCTCAATTGAAATTCCTCTTTAAAGTCTTTACCCTAATTATTTAAAATGTTCGTAAGCAACACAGGTGAACCTTTAACTCAATTTCCTTTAAAATGTTACGACGGTACTTAGATTATAACTTCTGTGTCCAGTAGTCAGTGGAGGAAGCACCAGAATTACATGAATATATGGTCAAGGAAGCGTACATTTGCTTTACAGTGATGTCAGTACCATGCTTTGTGATGTACACTTGTATGTGATATTTTAGGATGCAGTGACTTATGATGATGTGCACGTGAACTTCACTGGGGAAGAGTGGAATTTGCTGAATCCTTCCCAGAAGAGTCTCTACAAAGATGTGATGCTGGAGACCTACTGGAACCTCACTGTTATAGGTATAAGTGTGAATTTTCTTTTGCTTTTCAAAATAGTTCGAAAACATGTCTCTTGTTTAGTGATGGTGATCTGTTATTACAATTGAGAACAAGGAAGACTGAGCTGAATAAATAGTGTCCAGTGATGCGAAAGTTCACAGTACCTTGAATATTGCCTTATTTCCAATACTGCATCATTCATTTTTCTGGTACTGTCTTTTAGGCTACACTTGGGAAAACCATCATATTGAAAGACATTTTCAAAGTTCAAGAAGAAATGAAAGGTAATTTTCATGTTCAATTTTATGCAATTATTCCTCTAAGGAAATTTTACTGTGATATGGAAGCTCTAAAGAAAAGCAGGAGTGTAAAATGTCAATACTTGAAGTGTAACTATAATTACAATATTTTTTAATATTTATCTATTTGTTATATATAAGTACACTGTAGCTGTCCGCAGATACTCCAGACGAGGGCATCAAATTTTGTTACAGATGGTTGTGAGCCACAATGTGGTTGCCAGGATTTGAACTCAGGACCTTCGGAAGAGCAGTCTGTACTCTTTACCAGTGAGCCATCTTGCCAGCCCTAATAATACTATTCTTAAAAAAATGTACTGCTTCGATGTAGTTATCTGATTTATCTATCAAATCATTCCTTTAAAAAAAAAAAAAGACGAGGAAACATTGCCTTAAGGGATACCCTTATTCAATTTGTACCTCTAGTAGAGCCATACTGATCTGACGATGTGTATAGACATACAAGACTTAGATATCGCACATCGAATAGTGATAAATATATATCCAAAACCTTCTGATAAGCAAATAATCCATGGGAAAGTTGGTGATACTCATATTCTTATACTGAAATTGATCATTTGTTTAGGGTACAGTTTATGAGAGTCAAGAGTGTTGTCATAGGAGAAACCTTAATTCATATATTACACGTCTATGAGGAATAAAAAGTCAAACAGTGTGAATGCAATTTGGAAACCTTTCATCTGTTACTCTTCTATTAATATATATATCATGTGTCACAATGGATAAAAGCCATGTGAGCATAGGAATATTGAAAGAAGCAATGTACCACTTTCTATCCCAGGACTGTGAGAAAATTGTCAGATTCTATCTTTGGTAGACATTCTGAATATGATAAAAGTTTGCAATGAATTGGTTTTCTAATTTTACTGGGAACTTCCCCAAGCTCACACTGTAGAAAATCTTTATGGGTACTAGGAATTTGGAAATTGTTTTGTTTGTCCTGGCTCACAGTCAAATGTGGTACAATTCACGCTACAGAAAAAATTATGAAAGCAATTACTGTTATAAAGCTATGAGTTGTTCTATTTTCCTCATATAGATGTAATACATCATATAAATATCCCGTATAAAAAGGATGTTATAAATGTTAGCCATGAAATAACCATCACAGATATCTCGAAAGATGCAAAACAACCCATAATGAGGGAGAACACCATGAACATATAAAGTGATAAAACCAGATGATCTGGTACATCTTTATCAGTAGACCAATTTGTAAACTTTATTCATCTTGATGAAATGATTGAACAGGGAAATTAATGTAGTAAACATATCACATGTGCCAATTTTCATTGCAGGTATGTAAGTAATCATAGTGGAGAGAAACTCTATGAATGTAATGAACGTTCTAAAGCCTTTTCATGTCCCAGTCATCTCCAAAGTAATATAAGAAGACAAATTGGAGAGAAAACACATGAACATAACCAATGTGGTAAAGCCTTTCCAACACCCATTCATCTTCAATATCATAAAAGAACCCATACTGGAGAGAAACCTTATGAATGTCATCAATGTGGTCAAGCCTTTAAAAAATGCAGTCATCTCCAATGTCATAAGAGAACAGATACTGGAGTGAAAACCTATGAATGTAATCGATGTGGTAAAGCTTTTACAAGTCACAATGGTCTCCAATATCATAAAAGAACACATACTGGAGAGAAACCCTATGAATGTAATCAATGTGGTAAAGCCTTTGCACTACGCAGTAGTTTCCAATGTCATAAAAGAACACATACTGGAGAGAAACCCTATGAATGTAATCAATGTGGTAAAGCCTTTGCATGTCACAATCATCTCCAACGTCATAAAAGAACACATACTGGAGAGAAACCCTATGAATGTAATCAATGTGGTAAAGCCTTTACAAGTCACAATGGTCTCCAATATCATAAAAGAACACATACTGGAGAGAAACCCTATGAATGTAATCAACGTGGTAAAGCCTTTGCAAGACCCAGTCGTCTCCAATGTCATAAGAGAACACATACTGGAGAGAAACCCTATGAATGTAATCAATGTGGTAAAGCCTTTACAAGTCACAATGGTCTCCAATGTCATAAAAGAACACATACTGGAGAGAAACCCTATGAATGTAATCAATGTGGTAAAGCCTTTACAAGTCACTATGGTCTCCAATATCATAAAAGAACACATACTGGAGAGAAACCCTATGAATGTAATCAATGTGGTAAAGCCTTTTCACAACTCAGTCATCTCATATATCATAAAAGAACACATACTGGAGAGAAACCCTATGAATGTAATCAATGTGGTAAAGCCTTTTCACAACTCAGTCATCTCCAATGTCATAAAAGAACACATACTGGAGAGAAACCCTATGAATGTAATCAATGTGGTAAAGTCTTTACAAGTCACAATGGTCTCCAATATCATAAAAGAACACATACTGGAGAGAAACCCTATGAATGTAATCAATGTGGTAAAGTGTTTGCACTACACAGTAGTTTCCAATGTCATAAAAGAACACATACTGGAGAGACACCCTATGAATTTAATCAATGTGGTAAAGCCTTTGCACGAAGCTGTAGTTTTCTATGTCATAAAACAACACATACTGGAGAGAAACCCTATGAATGTAATCAATGTGGTAAAGCCTTTACAAGTCACAATGGTCTCCAATATCATAAAAGAACACATTCTCGAGAGAAACCCTATGATTGTAATCAATGTGGTAAAGCCTTTTCACAACTCAGTCATCTCCAATGTCATAAGAGAACACATACTGGAGAGAAACCCTATGAATGTAATCAATGTGGTAAAGCCTTTACAAGTCACAATGGTCTCCAATGTCATAAAAGAACACATACTGGAGAGAAACCCTATGAATGTAATCAATGTGGTAAAGCCTTTACAAGTCACTATGGTCTCCAATATCATAAAAGAACACATTCTGGAGAGAAACCCTATGAATGTAATCAATGTGGTAAAGCCTTTTCACAACTCAGTCATCTCATATATCATAAAAGAACACATACTGGAGAGAAACCCTATGAATGTAATCAATGTGGTAAAGCCTTTTCACAACTCAGTCATCTCCAATGTCATAAAAGAACACATACTGGAGAGAAACCCTATGAATGTAATCAATGTGGTAAAGTCTTTACAAGTCACAATGGTCTCCTATATCATAAAAGAACACATACTGGAGAGAAACCCTATGAATGTAATCAATGTGGTAAAGCCTTTACAAGTCACAATGGTCTCCAATATCATAAAAGAACACATACTGGAGAGAAACCCTATGAATGTAATCAATGTGGTAAAGCCTTTTCACAACTCAGTCATCTCGTATATCATAAAAGAACACATACTGGAGAGAAACCCTATGAATATAATCAATGTGGTAAAGCCTTTTCACAACTCAGTCATCTCCAATGTCATAAAAGAACACATACTCAAGAGAAACCCTATGAATGTAATCAATGTGGTAAAGCCTTTTCACAACTCAGTCATTTCCAGTGTCATAAGAGAACACATACTCAAGAGAAACCCTAAGAATGTAATTGGTAAAGCCTTTGCACGTCACAGTCATCTTCAACGTCAGAAAACTAAATGTACTGGAAAGAAGCCCTATGAATGTTATCAATGTGGACATGCCTTTGCAGGTCACAGTCATCTCCAATATCATAAAAGAACACATACTCTCCTCATATAGCTGTCTCTTGTGAGGCTATTTCAATACCTGGCAAACACAGAAGTGGATGCTCACAGTCATCTATTGGATGGAACACAGTTCCATCATTGGAGGAGCTAGAGAAAGTACCCAAGGAGCTGAAGGGGTCTACATCCCTGTAGGCAGAACAACAATAGAAACTAACCAATATCCCCAGAGCTCATGTCTCTAGCTGCATATATAGCAGAAGATGGTCTAGTCTGCCATGATTGGGAAGAGAGGCCCCTTGGTCTTGCAAACTTTATAAGCCCCAGTACAGGGGAATGCCAGGGCCCAGAAGTGGGAGTGGGTAGTTAGGGGAGCAGTGTTGGGGGAGTGTATAGGGGGACTTTCAGGATAGCTTGTTAAATGTAAATGAAGAAAATATCTAATAAAAAATTGAAATATAAAAAAAAACATAATGGAGAGAAACTCTACGAATGTAATCACTGTGGTAAAGCCTTTGCAGGTCACAGTTGTCTCCAATATCATAAAAGAACCCATAATGGAGAGAAACCTTAGAAATGTAATCAATTTGATAAATCCTTTTCTCAAAGTTATTGTCTCTATAATCATAAAAGGACCTGTATTAGATAGAAACCTTAGGAATGTAGTCAGTATGCTAAAGCCTGTGCATATCCCACTCATCTTCAAAACGTAAAAGATTCCACACTGGACAGAAACCTCATGAATGTAATCAATGTGGTAAAGACTTTTTACAACTCTATAGTCTCCATTATTTTTAAAGAACACATAGAAGACAGAAACCTTAGGAAGGTAATCAGTGTTGTAAAGCATTTGATGTCACGGTCATCTACGATAACATAAAAGATCACATACAAGTGAGAACCCATGTCAATGTTATAAATGTAGTAAAGCCTTTGCATGTCATAGTTCTTTAGGCATACACAAGACAAACTGCAAGGTGTAGAAACCCCAATTTAAATGTTTGCTTTTCTGAGAGTTGGTTTGGTCATGAGATCTGTTCCTAGCCATTGAAAGGCTGAGGGAGAAACGCTCTGAGTATATTTAGTAAAGCCTTTGCACAATTTTGTAGTCATCTTCATCATGGAAGAATTTGAACTGGGTAGAAACATTGTGAATCTATTTAATATGGTGAAGCTTTTTCATTGAGCTTCTTTTTATGTATATTCTGCTTTTCATGAGACTATTCGTACTGGTGACAGATGCTATGAATGTCAGCAGTGTGGTAAAGCCTTTACATTGTTGGGTCCAGTCAGTTTCAACACAACTCACATGCCAGGACAATGCAAAGAATAAGAATTTATTGGGCTGGGTGGTGGTGATGCACTCCTTTAATCCTAGCACTCGGGAGGCGGCTGCAGGCAGATTGCTGAGTTCGAAGCCCAACTAGTCTAGAATGTGTTCCAGGACAGCCAGGGCTACACAGAGAAACCCTCTTTGGGAAAACATAAAAAGGAGAAAAAAATTATTGGAATTAAGTCACTACTGATCAGTGAGAGAAACAAAAATATACTCAGAAGTGTATCTTCAAAACCTCACCGCCCATACCCAACCTGAAATAGAAAGTTGTATACCTTTCAAACACAAAAACTGCAAAGTCCTGGGCCTACTTACAGCTACATTTTCTCCCAAATCAACACTTATTTTCATTGAATGAGTCAATAAATGGTGATTGCTAGCTCCTTGTATTTTGTTGTTGTTGTTGCAGCTGGGGGTGGTGTTGGTGTTGGGCTGTGTGTGTGCTTTCCCTTCTTTTGTAGACAGTAAGAGATTATTTACTACCCGTGTATTCATGTGTATCCTTAACTTCCTCTGGTTAGATTTTACCTCTATCTCTTTGTGTAGGTCTGTATATGTAGAGAGAAGTTGTTTAAATTTGAGTTTATCGTGGACCATCTTAATTTTTTTCCATTCACGGTGTAGTCATTTTTTTTACATATTAAAATCCAGGCATCTGTTGTTTCTGCGGCACATGTGTACAAATCCTTCTGGCATCTACAGACTCAGGAGAAGACATCTGTGATCTTAATAGATCTTCCTTTATGTATTTCCTGGCTTTTTTTTTTTTAACCTTTGCAGCTTTTAGTATTCTTTCCTTGAACTGTGTGTTTTGATTATTACAAAAGGAAGAGACTTTATTTTTTTGGTCCCTTCTGTTTGGTGTTTTGATGATTCTTGTGTTTTCTTTTTGTTAGGAAGTTTTTCTTCTAGGATTTGGTTGTCAATACTTTCTGAGACTTTGAGGGAGGATTTTCCTCCCTCTCTTCCTAAGTATTCTTTTTTTTTTTTTTTTTTTTTTTTTTTTTTGGTTTTTTTCGAGACAGGGTTTCTCTGTGTAGCCCTGGCTGTCCTGGCACTCACTTTGTAGACCAGGCTGGCCTCGAACTCAGAAATCCGCCTGCCTCTGCCTCCCGAGTGCTGGGACTAAAGGCGTGCGCCACCATGCCCGGCTCCTAAGTATTCTTATGTTTAGTCCTTTTACAGTGTCCTGGATTTCCATGATATTTTATATCAGGAAGATTTAGACTTAAGATTTTCATTGTCTGATTTACCCATTCCTTCTATTGCTTATTCAATGATTGAGATTGTTCTTCCATGTCTGTTTTCTGTGGGTGAACCTTGCCTCTGTAGTTCCTTTTTGCAGTCCTAAATTTTTATTTCCACTATTTCCTAAGTTTTAGTTTTCCTTTTTGTTTCTATTTCCACTTTTATGTATTGAATAGTTTTGTTTACTTCACCTGTTGGTGTGTTCTTTCTTGGCTTTATTTATAGGAATTTTGGCTTCCTGTACTTTTTGGTTTGTGTATTCCTGGACTTCTTTGTGGAATTTACTGATTTCCTCCAATTTTTTTCTGTTTTCCTGGATTTCGCTAAGTAATTTGGTCATTTCCTCCTTAAGGAACTCTGTCATCTCCATACATTTGGGGTTATAGTGTTTTTCTTGTAATTTAGCTTTGTTGGAATATTCAAGACCTTCTTTGACAATATAAATGAGCTCAGAGTCATTAGCCAGAGAGTGATAAATGCTGGTCCTTATTACATTATCAAGTACCCATGTCATGGAATGGAATGGCGCTATCTAAGCAAAGTATTCAGCTTCGATTTAATCAGATGTGTGATTAATTCCAAGGTTGTTCTTTCTCCTTACACTGGACAGGGAGCCAAGTGAGGCACTTTTTGAAAGAGTTACTTTTTGTGAGACACCTGTTTTTGTCACTAACCTTGGAGTCACTATTAAAAATAAAAGAGCTGATGGTGATAGGGTGAGCAACTTTGTAATTTTCCAGCATGTATTTATTCATGTCAGGTGAATGAAGACAGACCAGATTGATTGATATGCAAATTGGGGACTTTAGCTTGATCCAAGCAATATTGAATTTCTGATTTTGGAAATATGTCCACTGCATCTTCAGGGTTTGGTCAGCTCAGATGATTATGACACAGGCCATTGGCTGTAGTTGTGTGTCATGTGACAGATCACAGTAACTGATATTGCACACAGGAGCCAGGTCGAAGAGTTTTGAATTAATGCCATTTTTTTCTGCCAGATAATATATATATATATATATATATATATATATAATTACGTTTCAATTTTTTCTATTTAATTAATTTTTAAATTTATTTAAGTACATACTGTTCCTGTCCCATTGTGGACAGAGAGACAAGGCAGTCCTCTGCTACACATGTGACTGGGGCAACGAGCCCGCACCTGGATGCTCCTTGGTTTTTGGCTGGGAGGTCTGAAGTGTCCAGGATAGCTCACAGTTTTGTTCTTCCTATCTGGTTGCCATCCTCTTCACCCCCTGAAGTCAGTACACTGACCTGTCCTTATGTGACATTTCCCCCTACAACAATATATCAATATATAGATATATATCGATCTATATATTTCTATATCTATCTGTTTATCTCTATATCTATATATCATCTATATATCTATATATCACCTATAAATTTATATATCTACATATCTATACATCTATATATCTATACATATATCACCAAATCTATACATATATCATCTATATATTCATATATATGTATAAATCTATATATAAAAATCTATATATCTTTAATTTTATTTATATATATATATTAATCTATCTATCTATCTATCTATAAGTCTGTCTATATGTTTAGCTTGATGTAGCCTTGTCTAAAAGGACTGTTATGTTCTAGGTTTTAGATGTTCAGCCTGACAGGAAACAGTATGAGTAACATTTGATCTAATACCAGATCCTCCACTCTGGACCCATATTTTACGATAATTTTGGGGATTATGATTACATCATTCCTACCTCCTGTGGTCAATCAGTAAACACATCTAATGCCTGCAGCTGGCAAGAATAAAGGTTGATGGCATCTCAGTTCCCGGTCTTGGTGTCTTTGGAAGAGACCATGAAGGAGAGGGAAGAAGAAGCAGGAAAAAGGAACCATGGGTGGATGGATTGGGAGAGCATGGCCAGGAGGGCTTGCCTGAGAGTATGAGCAGGCTGGGCAGAATATGGCAAGTGAGCTGGGCATGGTGGCACTCACCTTAAATCCCAACACTTGGGAAGCACAGGCAGGCGGATTTCTGAGTTCTAGGCCAGCTTTGTCTACAATGTGAGTTCCAGGACAGCCAGGGCTACACAGAGAAACCCTGTCTCAAAAAAAAAAAAAAAAAAAAAAAAAAAAAGAATATGGTGAGTGATATCTCACAGTTCTTAGTAAAAAAATAGAGAAATTAGCATAGAGGAATGGTATGTGCCCCATGATGGTGCTTTAATGCTCATAATCATTATTATTATTAATCATAATTATTATTTCTTATTATGTGATATTATTTCACATTATTGTTTAATATATTATTACATCATATTAATATTATTTCTTTTACTATTTCATATTATTTCTTATTACTTTATTATTTCTTATTATTTCATATTATTTATTACTATTTCTTATTAGTTTATTATTCTCTTCTTCGATGATGATGATGATGATTATTATTATTTCATACCTCTATAATTCATGTGATGGTAAGAAATCCACAAGTAATATTTACCACAACAACTTGGCTGTAAAAACATCTTGTGCCCAATGACTGAAATGCAATTGAAAGGAAGATGTGGTTTTGCACGCTTGTAACCTCAGAACCCAACAGACAAAACAGAAACATGGCCAACAGTTATTTTCTTGTGATAAAAAACAGTTATTTTCTTCAGAGGAAGAAAGTTCTCTAGGATCTCTGCTAATAAGGTCACACATACACACACAGACACACAAACACACCTCCACAAAAACATGCACACACACACATACTAAATACATACATTCACACATATACACACACACACCACACATAAACATATATGCACCACACATACACCAAACACACACAGAAATATGCCCCCACAAAAACACCCACAAACATATGCCACTTACAAACATTCACACATACACATGCACACACACAACGTACAGCCACACACATACCCCCACACAAACAGTCTCATACATACCACATACGTTCATTGACACATATACATATACACCATACATACTTACATTCACACACATGCACACACACATACAACCACAGCACATGCACACACATAACATATACATACATTCACACGCATACATACAAACACACCACACACCTCCCTTTTTTATTCTGGTTCATTTTGCTTAACAAAGATTTCTAGTTCCTTCTGTTTCTGTGTAAGTATCATGATTTCACTTTTCTTCCTGACTGCATGAAATCATGTCATGTGTACACCTTGTGGTCAATTTGGTTAACAAAAATGAATGCATAAAGCAGGGCCTAGGCTGAGGAATTTGCATTTTGGGTGTTCCACATACTCAAGATGACAAGGCATGTCACAGAGTCTCTTCTCCCTCAGTGAGCCCCTTGGAGTACGGCTCTTCGCCAAGGTTGTGGGGAAGGCAGGATGAGGAAGTCAGTAGCTGACATTGTTTGTATACCTACTTGCCTGGTGATTTCTGCTGCAACCACCAGGTTGTGTGTCTGATGACCTTCCACAGGTTCCACCATCTGCCTGCACTTTGACCCCATGAGTGGGAAATCAGAACTCCTGGAACCTATTGAATCTGGGGGCTTTGAAACCCTTTGAGAAAATATGAACAAGGTGGAGCACGGGGTATCTGAGGTCAGTGAGGCTGGTCTGTATATATTGTAGAAGACATGCATCTGTGAACCCAGAACATGCAGCTCAAAGCATGAATGCTGTGTAGGTTGTAGACCGAGTGAGGGCAATGATTGTCCATGCTACAGATGCCCCATTCTGGTGGAGGGTGTTGACCAGATGGGCCCAGGGAATGTCTCTGTGCCTCTCAATGTTTCTATGAATCTAAAACTGCCCTAAAATAAAGTCTGTTAAAAATACATATGGTACCCAAGGAGCTAACAGGGTTTGCCTCCCCATAGGAGAAACAATATGAACCAATCAGTACCCCCAGAGCTCCCTGGGACTAAACCACCAACAAAAAAGAAACCTGTGGCCTCCCTTCCCCCCAGCCTGGAACCTGCCTGCTCAAGGGTGGAGCTACCGGCTCATTCGTCCTGCCACGCCCACTGCTGGAACCTGCCCTTGCTGCCTGGAGTCACACACGTGTTCGTCCTGCTACTGGACCCTGAGTTACTTGGCGGGAAATTGGGTTCCCTCCCCCTTCCTTTATAAACTGAGTGTCTGGAAATATTAAATTGAGTCTTGATCCGAATGTTGTCTTGACTCCATTGTTTCTTCCGCCCCGTCTAGATTCCTCTCTTTGCAGGGAACTGCCATTCTCAGTGAACCGTTCGTGTTGTGGACCGCGGGCGGGCCGCAACAGAAACCCATGGCTCCAGCTGCATATGTAGCAGAGGATGGCCTAGTCAGTCATCAATGGGGGGAGAGGCCCTTGGTCCTGTGATGGTGCTATGCCCTAGTATAGGGGAATGCCTGGGCCAGGAAGCAGGAGTGTGTGGGTTGGGGAGCATAGGAAGGGGGGGCAAGTTATAGGTGATTTTCAAAGGGGAAACAGGAAAGGGGATATTTGAAATGTAAAATAATGAAAATATCTAATAAAAAAATACATATGTGGACTGGTGGGGTGGCTCCATGCATAAGAGTTCTTTCTGTTCTTTGAGCAGATGCTAGTTCAGTTCCTCCCATGTTGAGAGACTCACAATCACTGGTAACTCCAGCACTGGGGGATCGGGTGCCCTCTTCAGGCCTCCACGGGCACCTGCATTAACGTGCATATTCCCACACTAATGTGCACATATCTGTTAGGGAAGTGCAAGGCTTTTCTAGTCTAGATCTTGGATTTTTGGTCTGAGTCTGAATTCAGGAGTAGTCCTTTGTAAAGCACTGAGTATTGAGTGCCTGCTTTGTTTATAGCTCCTGGCTACACACTGATGCAAGGTCATGAATGAAGTGATGCCCTCTTGACTTCATGGTGTCCAGTCAACCTGGCTGGGTGGGAGGAGGGCAGACACACAGTCCCCACCCCTACCCCCAGTTTGCAGAGCAAGGGGAGCCCTAGGTCCTCTTGCTCTTTAGAACAGACTCTGGGGCAAACCAGGGCTTGGTTCTGTAAGAACATTGCAAGTATGATCATTGCTGGGAATGGAGAGACTCTGCACCATAAGGGGAAACTGAGACAGTGCTGTAGCCTAGGAAGAGAAGTTGTGCTTGGGTGCCAGGACTTTTCTGTCCCATTCTGACTGCCACTTAGCTCTTGAGTCAATTACTAGCCTCCCTGTGAGCCCCATTTTCCCTCTCAAGGAAATGGAGGTAACACTGGGCCTCCCTCCTTGGTCTGTCCTGAGGATCTCAGGGGACAATGACAGATTTCAGTGAGGTACAAGACTATTTAGGAACAGTCCCATAATACTGTTCACTGGGAAGAGGCCTCCAGTCCCTATGTGGGGAACAGACAGGGAGGAAAGAGATGGCCTTCTGAGCTGGCTCTACAGGGTGGCTAAGTAATATTCATCATGCTGACTGTGTGTATCTTTGACCAGATTGGTGACGATAGTGCACTGTCTGAGTTGGGATATATTTATACTCCATGTGTACATTTTCTATGTGCCATTTTCTGAGCCAGCGAAGCATGTCTAGGCAATATGGGCTTTGAGGAAAAGGCCTGGCTCGGGTCACTCCCAATAAGGTCCAGAGCAGGACCTTAGGTGCTCCTTTGAGCCTTCCCAAGCCCAGCCAGGATGCTCCAACAAGCATCCTAATGACCAGAAAAGAAAATGGTCTAGGAGCCACACATAGCTGCATCTGGATAACCCAGTCACCTGAATCCATAGAGCCATGACCATCACCCACACTGGCTTTGTGACAATGTTATTCCAGCTGAGGGTGACCAGTATCTCTCCAGGCTTCTGTTAATGGGGGATCATAGGAATTACACACACAAATACAGAGAGAACATGCATACACAAATGCACACAAGGTACACACGTGCATACTCACATAAACACACACAATCAGCTTTACTTGGGTACTTGGGGTAAGTGAAGGGATGTTGTGAATTCATCCAGGTGCCAGTGCCCTATGTGATCTGTGGTCTTCTTTTCCACGGGCATGGTCTAACAGCTTCTCGAGCCTGTGCATCATCCCCCAGTGGTTCTGATCCCTGCTCTGCCTTGGCCTCCACTTTGTCCTAGATAAGTCACCCCAAGGCCAATAGGCCTGTAGAGCATTAGAGCTGTGGATGAAAGGGGTGCCATTTGCAGAGACTGTGGGGACAGTCTCTTCAGGGATCTCAGAGGACAGGTCATGAAATGGAGGCTGAGAGGTAAGAAGAACCCTGTAAGTACCAGGATGAGCCAGGCCTACTTAACCATGAGGCCAGCATCACCACCATTGTTTCAGAGTTTGTGCATGTTTCATGGTTCTTTCTAATCCCAATGGCTGCTACCTCAAGAGGTCTGCAAGATGCAGAGGCAAATGTCAAGTGGTACTTCTGTCCCAGGCTCTAGTAAAGGCAGCTAGTTCCTTAGAGCCTTAGACCAGCAATTCCCAGCAGACCTGGGAGTGGCTGGGTCTCCCTCACCCATACCCCCAGCCCCAGACACTCAAGCTCCTATAGCATTCATAGAGGGAATTTCATGGCACAGAGTGTCCTCAGGACTTCCTGTGGGTGGAGTTCCTTTCTGGCCTTCATATCCTGGAGGGAGAGGATATCTCCTGCTGCCTTTTTCCTCACTCCCCCCCTTTCCATACACACTTTGTCCAGGTTGTCAGTGAGTCTGAAGGAGATACCCAGAAACAGGCCCTTGTCTTCGGAAAGAGGGTCTTTGGGTCCCCTCAATCGAAAATAAACAATGGAATATGGTGTGCACTGCTGGGGCTAAAGAGAGCAGTTTCTGAGTCTATATGACTGAATGTCACCTACATACATGCCTCAAGGCCCCAGGGTCCTCGACTCCAGGTGCCATCCATGCACAAGTGTATGGTAGGGTCCAGTCAAGCCTGGAAACTGATGTCTGAAAGCTGGAGCAGACAAAGAGGTCAGAGGAGTACAAGTTCTAGCCTATATTGTCTCTTCTCATCCTGAGGCCCTTGGATGCTTTGGTGTACACCCAGTGACTCCTCTGTAGCCACACACACCTCGGCACTGAATGAGGAGAGTCTGGGTCATATAGTTCTTAATCTTATGTCAGAACTTCGCTATGGGGTCAGAAGTCAGAGGATGATCAGTAGAAAGATCCCTCTGATGAAGGGCACCTTCTCCATTCCCACCCGCCTGCCTGTGGATGAAAGCGTGTACAAGTCTGGGGCACAGCCTTGCTGCTAGCTGTCTACCTTGGCAGGCAGTATGGCTGTGCTCAGCATGTATTGAGAATATGCTCTGTCCCCAGTGAGCTTGAGGACTCTGGCTTCTAATGGCCAAGAAAAGCATCCTGGGCCTTGAACTCATTATAATATTGGAAAAAGTAAAGCTGGAAAGAGGTTAGGCTTAGAAGGTTGTGTGTAGAGGCTTCCCTTTTTGACAAAGTATTCCAGGAAGGCTAAGAGATGTGAGCTCAGAGAGCCTGAAGAAGGTGTGGGAGCAAAGGCCCAGTGGCAGGTATCAGGATGGATACAGAAGCAGTGGAGATATTCGTGGCCAGAGAAGATGGGAAGATGGGTCAGGCTGATGGGGGTGCAGTGAATCACAGCCTGCAGCTCAGAGCTCAGTATGTACTGAGTGACAGCTCTGCGGTTGTAGATAATGACCTGCACCCTCCCTCCCTAATTTTCCCACATGTTCTTGCTCTCTCTGTGTCATAGTGACTCACCTCTGAGCACAGTGAGGCTTCCTCTCAGCATCCATCTTTCCTGTCCACCAGTCAGCATCTTCTCCATCTGCCCAAGGTTAGGGTCATTCGCTCAGCACATCTTCAGGCCAAGTCCATGCATACTTGGTAAAGGTGGCTGGATGAATGAATGAGCAAAGGACTCATATTCCTGTGTGTAAGAATAGCGAGCTCCCAGGGCAAATATCTTCCAGAGTCTTATGTAGTGCTCTGAGGAGTCCTCCTTTTAACCGCTCTTCCTTCTGGGCTATCACTGAAGCCAGGAGGGATGGGAGCCTCTGAGCAGTCAGTGAGGTAACACATCTCTGTGTTGGGGGAGGGGTGTTTGGGTGTGTGTGTGTCTGTAAACTTAGCAACGTGTATGGTATGAAGTGTGAGCCACTGCCTGAGGGTCCCTAACCCTCACACTCCTATTCCCAAGCAGTAGGCATGGACTTCCCAGGATACCTGCTGCCATGAGAGAAGGGGCCTTCCTCCTGAAACCCCACCCCTGTGTCTAGCAAGCCCTTGGTGCTTGTGCCCCTTTACTAGACCTGCCCCTCAGAAACAGGAGCCTCTGTGCTCCCTGTCCTGATGTTTGCCTGAATACATCCTTCCTTCCCTCCCCTCATTTCCTCTTTGAAGTACAGGAGTTAGGACTTCACTGGCCCTACCCAGGGATTCTTCCAAATCACTGTGACCCCAGGTTCTTTACCAGCACAGAACATGGTTTTTAACACCACTGCACTAGGTGTGACCTGCAAGAGAAGCTTTTCAGGTCGGTGGCTTCCCTCCTCACAGGGTGCTGTACTCAAATGGAGCTCATTGAGAAAGCCTGTGGTCTTTCACAATAAAAGTCCTCCAATGTCCCCACCAAGCATTTGCCTGTTCGTTCAGTTTGTCTCTTGTCTCCTCACAGCTTCTGTTTCCCTTCCTTTCATAGAAATAGGCTGTAAACTCCACACACAGGGACCTTCACTCTTGGTTTACAGCTAAGGAGACAGGACTCAGAGAAATCAAGGTAGCAAGAACATATGGCTAGAAGGAAAGGCTGTAGGCAGGGATTTACCCAGGGACCACCAAATCTGCATGTCCCATTGGTGCCTGATACAGTGAACTGCAGTTCCTTTTAGAGAGGGACACACATAGGCTCATTCACAAGCAATGAGAGATATTCTACCCTGCTCTATGCTAGGCCTGGCTCAGCACCCTTGGGTTACTGATGGACCCTCCCAGGAGTGTTGGGTGCTGGCCACTGGCCAGGGTAGCCTGAGTCATTGACCATGCAGAACCAGTCCTAGAGGCCCTGTGCCATTCCCTTGGCTACTGGGGAAAGGCCATTGCTGGCTTCTTGGCCTGCAGCATCAGAACACAGTTGATATGATCTGTCATCCCAGCCAATCAGGAGCCCATATGTGAGTCATACCAAAGCTTGCTCAGGGACCTCAAAGTACCTGCTGCATCAAGCCTTGGGCCAACATGCCAACCTGAGTCTCGGTGTTGAGCAGCAAGGGAGAGAATCCTATTCTGACTCAATCCCACCAGGACTGATTGCACAAGACGTCCATCTGTAGAGGGACTGGGGGAACGAATTGGAGGCCACTGCCCTCTCCTGCTTGCAACAATGTCTTTCATATCCTTCAAAAGAGCACTTAAGGCGTGCTGTGCTCCAGTAATTTCAGCAGACTGAGGAGTGTCTTGAGTTCAAGGCTGGCCTGGACTGTATAGAAAGACTCTATCATAGCCAGATGGTGGTGAGGCTCTCCTTTAATCCCAGTACTCATGAGGCAGAGGTAGATGGATCTTTGTGAGTTCCAAGCCAGCCTGGTCTACAGAGGGAGTTTCAGGACAGCCACGGCTACACAGAGAAAGCTTGTTTAAAAAAAAAAAAATAGACTGTGTCACATGAAAACGGGAGGTGGAGGGAGAGAGGAGGGAGAATAGGCTGGAGTTGGCTACAACTGTTGGTAGAATGCTTGTCCAAGATTCACCGAAGACTAAAGTCTATCCCTAACTGCACCAGAAAATGCATGCCGTGGTGCATGGCTCTAACCTCAGCCCTTGGGAATCGAGGCGGGAGGATCAGGAATTCAAGGCCAGTACATAATGAGTTCAGTGTCCAGCCTGGGATACATGAGTCCCCGTCTCAAAACCACAGGGTGTGGACTCAGCTCACAGGAAGAAGACTGTATAACACAGGTGTCTGTCCCTCTGGCTCAGCCATGAGCTTCTACTACACAGTCGAGCATAGATTGTGTCCTGAGATTTTTGACTTGCTAATTCCCTAAGATTTCTGTAAAGCTGGACATTAGGTGAGGAACGTGAGGGCCTGGAACTGCCCTGCCTTTCATGTCTTTCCAGCTATCCCCATTGCCACTTCCTAGTCTGCTTGGGTTGGTCATCTTGGTTGTGCTCCATGTTAGCTGGCCAACCTCTGTCCCTGTGGGGATACTATTACATCCTCATTGGGCAGCTGTTGTGTGCTGCAGGGCAGTGACTTCTCCTTAGCTCTGGCCCTGGCACTCACCCACACATTACTTTTTGCTTTCCACCTCAGGGAACTAGCTGCCCAGATGTCCTGCTGGTCCCAAACAGAAGCAGAGGCCTGTAAAAGGTCTGGTCTGGTGATGAGCATCTTTGATGATAATGACCTCTTGGGAAGGAACAAGAAGCCTTACTTGGGACCCCATAGCTGGATTGTTGTCGAAAAGGAGGGACATCAGCATCTGGCAAGTGAACAGCCCCTAGTGTGACACATTCCTGAGTGTCTATTCTACTGTCACTATTGTGCCAGAATGGAGGTTTCTAGAAGACTAATTCACCCATATCCCTCATATTCCTTCCTGAGTCCCTAAACCAGGAGGTCACAAAGTGTTTGAGCCTTCAAGATAGGAAGAGTCTCTTGGGTCTCATGCAGAGCCTCTGAAATTTCATTTAGCCCTGACTCACAGTTATCAAACAGTGTGTGTACCCTGCCCTGTTTGGGGGCACTGTGGGGGTTCATGGAGGCAAACTATTAAATACAGAAATGCAGGGCCCCACAGTCTGAGGTGGAGTGCTCCCTGTGTGTAAGCATAAGGACCTGGGTTCAGATCCCCAGCACCCGTGTAAGGCACCACATATGTCCTTGTTCGCTGTGACCCTGGCACTGTGGGATAGGGACAACAGGAACCAATTCTAGGGTCGTTCTGGCCGGCTAGTCTAGACAAAATGGTGAATAGTTCTCCCTGGGTTCAGAGAGAGACCCTGACTCAAAAACAGGGGCAGGACTCTAAGGCCTGTGGACCTGGCTCTGAGCTTACAAACAACTACTACTGTTTCAGAGGACCTGAATTCAGTTCACAGCACCCACATCTGGCTCTGTGAGCCACCAGGAACTTCAGTTCAGAGCCCTGACTTCTTCTCTCCTCTCTAAGCATAGATACACACAGACATACATGTGAATAGAAATTTGAAAGTCTTTTTTAAAATGACAAAGATAGCTGGGAAGTGGCAGCACACAACTTCAATCACAGTATTCATGAAGCAGAGGCAGGTGGGTCTCTGTGAGTTTGAGGCCAGCCTCGTCTACAGAGTGAGTTCCAGGATAGCCAGAGGTACACAGAGAAACCCTGTCTTGGGAGAAGTGCAGAGTAAAGAAAAGCAAAAAGAAGGAAAAAAAACATTCTCTTGTCAACCTCTATATCCTGCATGGGAAAGCATGCATGTGTGTATGTGTATAAGGGTGTATGTGTGTGTGCATGAGGGTGCATATGTGTGTGCATGAGGGTGCATATGTGTGTGCATGAGGGTGCATGTGTGTGTGCATGAGGGTGTGTGTGATGATTTGTATATGCTTGGAGCAGGGATTGGCACTATTAGAAGGTGTGGCACTTTTCGAGTAAGTGTGGCCTTGTGGGAGTAGGCATGTCACTGTGAGTGTGTGCTTTAAGACCCTCATCCTAGCTGCCTGGAAGTCAGTATTCTGCTACTTTCAGATGAAGACGTAGAACTCTCAGTTCCTCCTGTGCCATGCCTGCCTGGATGATGCCATGTTCCCTCCTTGATGATAATGGACTGAACCTCTGAACCTGTATACCAGCCCCAATGAAATGCTGTCCTTTGTAAGAGTTGCCATGGTTGGTCATGGTATCTGTTCACAGCAGTAAAACTCTAATATACTGTTTAACACATACACATGCACAAACACACACACACACACACACATGCGCACACATACACACACACAGGAAAAGGGAGTTCAGTGTCTGATCTGAGGAAGTGCTCTGAACAAAACAGGACCAGAGTCTGAAGGTAGATGAGAATTGATGCTAATCCTAGAGGCCTCTTCCAAGAGAAAGCACATATACCCAAGGATTCAACCTCTCTGAAACAGACAGCAAGAAGGGCAGAGAGGTGGAGGATCTGCAGGTGCAGAGACCCTGGGGTTGAAACAGACTTACCAGGGTCCAAAGAGGGGAAAAGCACAGGAATGATGTCCCAAAAGTGTAAGTCTTAACAGAAGGTCAGAAATGCCATTCAGGATGTTGGGGAGAGTGACCATGGAGTCTGGGAAATCTGCCCCGAAGGAGTGGTGGGATGTTTGTGTCTGAACAGGCTGCAGGGTGTGAGTAGGAGCTTCCTGGGTGACTGGAGTGGGTGTGACCCAGATGAGCCTAGCTTAGTGAGGAGAGTCACCCACATGGCTCCCATCCTGTTACAGTAGCTTTTTCTGTTAATAAAAAGTTCTTGGGGATTTCCTGTTCTTTTCTCCACCTTCTCTGGTTCCCCAACTCTTGTGGGGCCTCTCGTGCTTGGGAAAGAGCAGAGGGAGAGAGGTCTGTCAGTTTAGGGTGAGGCTTTCCATGCAGCCTTGCCAGCTGCCCCTCTTTCTCCTTTTACATTGCACTTTTACCTTGTTGCTTAAGTTTTATGCATATGGATTAGTTTGTGTGTGGTGGGCAAGTGATCCAGTGAATGTAGGTCAGAGGACACAGCCTCTGGGATTCAGTTCTCTCCTCCTACCACGTGAGTTCTCAGGCGTAAACTCAAGTCATCAGGCTTGGTGCCTGGTGCCTTTACCCAGGGAGTTATTTCAATGGCTCTGCTGCCTTTTTTTTTAAACAGTCATTTAGGCTCTGGGGAATTGGGAGTTTGCGCTCCTGGAATGTGGCTTGGGAGTCAGGATGGTTTTGCAGTGACTAGTACTGTGACATGGGATCTATGGTTCAGATGGCAGGCTGAGGTTGCAGTAACACTCTAGTCTCCCTCCCATAGATCTCACTGGGTGGCTGGCTGTTGTCCCACTCAGAAGAGGAGAGTACCTCTCTCACTGTAGCCTCTGCCTCCCTGGCTGGACTCAGGCTTCTGGTCCCTTATAGCTGGCTTCTCCAGAGAGGTCCAAGGTAGCCTGCAGGATAGGTCTGTGGACCTGAGGAGGACTGTGGGATGGCAACACATTATCTCTCACTCCTGGTATCAGTGAGTAAAGTGATCACCGGATGTCTTAGGATGCTAATTGCTGTGAATTGGATCCCTGTGTGGTGGCATCAGCTCCAGAGTCATGGTACTGCCCAGCGCTGTCCAAGAAATATGATGACATTTATATATAATATGAGATTTTCCTACAACCACATGGAAAGAGGAAAGAGAAACGGGGTGAACAATGTCCACAGCCTGTTGGATTTAACCCATTGTATTTCAAGCGGGCCCAATAACTGTGTATTTTACCCTAAGGACTTACTTAGTTTGGACTAGTGGTTCTCAAACTTTTAATGCTGTGACCCTTTAATACAGTTCCTCATGTCATGGTCACACCAACCAAAAAATTATTTTTATTGCTACTTCATAACTGTAAATTTTATCGTTACAATTCGTAATATAGATATGTGTTTTCTGATAGTTTTAGGCAACCCCTATGAAGAGTACTGCAATCCCCAAGGAGTTGGGACCCACCCATTGATAATCTCTGGTTTAGACCTACTATGCTTTCTTGCCTAGTTTAGAAATTGAAAGGGGTGTCTGTCTGCAGAGGGCAAGGGAATCCGCCAGCCTGCGTCCTCTCGTGTCCGTTCAGCCTCAGTGCAGCTTGTGTGGCTCCAGGTGCATCCTGTAGCTGATGGCCATTCTGCAGAGGGCTGCACTGAAGTGGAGGCTAAGGGTGTTTGAGTTTTACCTACAGCAGGATGGAGGAGGACGAGTGGGAGGAGGAAAACGAGGATGAGGAGGAAGAGGATGAGGAACAATATTCTGTTGGTCACCGTAAGGAAGAGCACACTCGAGGCTGATTTTCCCCTGCCAACTTCTGTTCCACCTGACATGGAACAGGCTCTTCATCAGCCAAGTGCAGATGGTCTGTTGAATTTCAAATTCACAGAGGATGCACCCAGTCTCTCCTGAGTCCAGGACTTCCTAGGGATTTGGTACCCACGTCTCCCACCACCTTCCCTCCAGGGTCTATGTCTATCAGTCCTTGAGGTTTGGCAGTCTGACTGATGAGATTGCTGTGTGGTGGGATGAACTGTACCATGCGTGTTCCTAGCGAGCACTGAGCTGTGGTTAATGGGACATTGGAGCTCCCAAGGGCCTTTCCCAGCGACAGAACAACTGTGCTGTTAGCAAAGCTTTTTACTTGCAGTACCAAGCTCAGGTTAAATACTTTCACAGAGCTCCCTCCCCAGCTACTTGTTTGTTCTTTCTTTACTTTACAATTCAGTGTGTTAAGGACAATAATTGTATAACAGACCCTGGGAGAAGGGGTAGGGGCTGTTAGCTCCCTCCCCCAATTCCCATTACTGTGAAGTCACATATCCTTGATGCTCCAAGGCTGTTGTCTGTCAGATCTAAGCCCTGCTAGAATATGAAGTGAGAGGTTGCCATGTGAAACCAAGAGACCCTCATTCCTCCCCACTAAAAAGATGAAAGTAGGGTTGTCTGAAAGCCTGGGTTAGTCTGATGGCCGGGGCTAGGTAGGTATTTTTATTCAGGGGAGCAGGCACAGTGATTTTTCTGCCCCTGCATAAGCGTTCTTTTTTTGTCAAGCATTTTGCCAAACAGCTAAACATCACGAAGGCTGGCTTGGTTGCTTAATGAATGACAGAGGGGTCACGGGGTGTGTACCACTGAGCCTGTCACACATCTTTGCTCCTGTCTCAGTGCCTTCTGGAGAACTAAAATGAGATCTCTCATATTAAATATTTTATCCAGGTCTCTGTTAGACATCTATGGGTGAGTCCCAGGAAGCATCTATGAGACCGCCAGCATTTGTGGGCTCCACTTAGCAGTTTCATGAATGTGAGCATTAAGCCACTTTATTGGCCAGGAGCTTCTTTGGGTACCAGCTAAACACACCTTGGAAACTCACTGCCTCTCAGGATGTTAGCAGGGAAGGGGCCCAGGATAGATCAAAACCCAAAGGACAGAGCCCAGCTCTAACCTAAGTCTTTTCTTTCTCGATGGGATTCATTCTGCTAACTCCTAGCTGAGCCACGTGAGACCGCTTACCACTCCCTGGAGGCTCTGTCTTCTTCCAACATCCCCTCCGGGCCTTCTGTTTTGACTCTAAATTCCATCTTCTTGGCCAGAGCACCTAGTTCTTCTGCCTAGGAATGTGCCATTGTAGTGCAGAGCACTCAAGAGTAGGGACCACAATCCATCATGACTCAAGCATCTATACTTCAAGAACCCAAGAGACTGGAAAACACTGGAGCAGGTCCTGACTGCCTGCTCAAGTATGGGCTTCTCTGGTGATCCACTCTCCCAGTTGAAGGAGTGTATCTGTCAAAAAAGAGGCTAAGGTGTGGGTGGGGTGGCTTTCTGCTGTTGGGAGCCTGCTTTCTTGTCCTCCCTCAGGGTTCTTTGGCTAGATTGCTCTATGACTGTTGGTTCTCTGTCCCCAGCATCTGTACTGAATCCTTGTCCCCTTTGGAGAGGAAGTGGGGGTCACTGTCTCTGACTGGACTGGCTGAGAGTTCCTATGGCTCAGGGATAGCTGCTGGATATTCAAGAGTCTCAGCAGCACTTAGCATTGTAAAGGTGTGTTTTCCCATCTGGGTGTAGTGGAACATGACAGAGCGGGAGGACTATGTTCCACGGAGTCCCTCCAGGACTGAGGCTTCTTTACATAGAGCCCTTCTTTACTGGAGTCCCGAAAAGGGTCAATCTTACCCCCTCTTCTTCATTATCTCATACTGCTTATGCCATTGGTCCCAGGTGCTTAAGATGGCCAGACACGTTCCTATTGTCACAACCCTTTCTTTGAATGACATTGCATGCAGGAACAGATCTTCAAGCCATTGCTCCTCAGAACCAGGTCCCGAGGCTCAGACCCTTCCTTTTCCCTTTTCTACATCCCATGAACCCTCAACGCCTCAGGGATAGCCCTGAAACATGGATTGAAGGTTTCCAGGTGGTCTCCATCCTCCTGATGCTTATGCCTTGTTCTTTGCATCCAAAGAAGGTCACGTGGATCTGCTTGGAGGCTAGCTATGTCAAAGTTCTTCCCGCCTCCAAATTAGTATTAGTATATCCTGGGAACAAGGGCGCACGTGTGTGTGTGTGTGTGTGTGTGTGTGTGTGTGTGTGTGTGTGTGTGTATGCACGTGCGTACTATCAACACAGCAGCAAGAATGTCATAAACGAATGCAAAGCATGCATTTTGCCTAGCAGCTTGATACCAGGGAGGAGGCAAATTTGGGCAGCTGCACAGCCCTGTGTTCTGGAGCTCCATCCTCTGAAATATTTGGTAAGGAGCTGGGAAACGAATCCTCTCCTCCAACACATGCAAGTCTGTCTGTACTGCAGCCTCCTCCCGGCAGATATCTGCAGACAGGGTACAAGGAGTCTGTCATTCTAGTAGCATCTGTTAGATGACAAATCATAGACACAGCAGTGATGTGTGTTCAATGAGGTGAGTGGATGCTGCGTGCGTGAGCTGGAAACCAAGGGTCTGTGGCAAGGCTGTGGGGTGCAGGGCTGTTGATCATGAAGAGGAGCCACAAGCACAAGCCACAACCTATGGTGTCAATGCAGCTGTTTCCACATTGCCCTCTCTGGGACTGTCAAACCAGCACAATTCCATAGCCAGGTATCCTGGAGTCAGGTCCTGACTAACTTAGGAGAGGTTCTGCAGCTCTCTGATGGTCAGTTCTCTGGTTAGCAAGATGTATCTGATGGGTGACATATATAAGTGGACCCCAGGCCAGAGACACATTGTAAGATTCCCTGTGTGAATGGTTCAGTTCTGAGGGCCTTGGAGCTACATGGCTTCACCGAGTCTAGGTCTTTTCTCTCCAATACTAGTATTTGAGCAGGGGACCCCACACCTCCCATCTTGGTCCAGCCTGGCTTCTCTACCTTTTACCTGCTACCACCCCAAACTCTGCCCTCTTTTCTGGGGTCTCCTGTTCACATTGTTTCACAGTTTTGTCTCCTGCCTGAGGTCCTCCCGAGGGCCTGCCTCTGACAGTAACATCCTAGTAGCCACCTCCTGGCTCAGCTCATTGTCCCTTCCTCTAGGTACTCCACTTCCCTTCTCCCTCCCCTGCCCTGCTTTTCCCTCTCCCTCCCTCCCTCCCTCCCTCCCTCCCTTCCTTCCTTCCTTCCTTCCTTCTTTCCTTCCTTCCTTCCTTCCTTCTTCCTTCCTTCTTCATTGCCACCTTCCTCCTTCCTTCCTCCTTCCTTCCTCCTTCTTTCTTCCTTCCTTCCTTCCTTCCTTCCTTCCTCCCTTCTTCCTTCTTCATTGCCGCCTTCCTCCTTCCTTCTTCCTTCCTTCTTTCCTTCCTTCCTTCCTTCCTGTCTCCCTTTTTCCCTTCTCCATTCCTTCTTTCTTCCTTTCTTCCTTCCTCCCTTCCTTCCCCATCAATATTCCTGGATTATCCCCAGATATCTCTTTTTGCACCTCTTGACCTGCTCCACTAAGGGATTCTTTGGACCAACCATTACCAGGTGTATGACCCTCCCACTGTTGGCTACCCTATTCTTACCTCCACTTCTGGGTTCCCAGGGTGGCTTCAATTTTACATGTGTCTGGTTAATTGAGTTTCCAAAATGAATTACCTACAATAAAACTAGGGCATTTCTATCCCTTCCCAAGAGCCATGATATGCTCTTACTCTGTGTTGGGGTGTGGATTAGAGCCATGGGTAGTGGGCTCCATGGAGAGCAGCTAGCTCTTCATCTGTACGCTCATCCTAGGCCTGTGGTGACCCCTCAGCCACCAGCAGACACATTTGTCCTCTTACGGCAGTCTCTCTGTGGCTGGAGAAGTTGGTATTGTGGGCTTCTCTTTAGAGCTGGATGTAGGTAGCTTCTGGGGGTACTTCCAGCCAGCACTGGACACCCTGTCAAGCTCAATGTCCAGTGATCAAGGGAGAGGTTGGCTGACTCGTGGTTGAAGCCCAGGCTGTAGGTGATAAGGAAAGGGGACCCTAAACATTGGCAGAAGCAAGGATGTTAGGTAGGAAGTGAGTGTAGAAAGAAAACAGAGGATCTGGCATTCAGCCATCACTGAGGGACTTAAGAGAGCCTGCACCCTTCTATGCAGGTCCTCCAGGACCTTAGTTCTGTGTTTCAGTTATTTTTTTGTTTTCGAGACAGGGTCCTCTCACTGTAAACCAGGCTGGCCTGGAGCTCAAAGTTTTCTGGCTGCCTCTGCCTTCTGACTGCTGGGATTAGAGCTGTGTGCCAGCACCAAGGCTCTGTCTCTATTTCTTGTTCCTGAAGCCCCTCCCAGACAGGGCTTAGCCTATAGTGTTCTATCAACTCAGAGGTTCTTAGACATGCCACCGGTCAAGAGATAGAGGCTGGGACACTGTGAATTGGGGATGCTTCTTCTTTGAGTAGCAAATAAAATCTAAGGGGACTGGGATCCTGGAGAGAGGGCTCTTGCTGTTCTTGCAGAGGACCCCAGTTCAGTCCTGTTCCCTACACCCACATGGTGGCTCACAACTTCTGTAACTCCATTTCCAGGGATCTGACATACTATTCAGGCTCTGCAGGTACCAGGCAATCTCACAATGTATCATATAAGAAGAAAACATTTGTAACATACTATATAAGTAAATATTCTTAAAGCTTTGAAAGAGATAAAAAGAAAAGAACACATGGACACATTTTGACAACTTAAAACTGCAAATGACCTTTAATCCCAGCACTCGGGAGTCAAGGTCAGGGGGATTTCTGAGTTCGAGGCCAGCATGGTCTACAAAGTGAGTTCCAGGACAGCCAGGGTTATACAGAGAAACCCTGTCTCAAAAACCAAAAAAATAAAAACAACAACAACAACAAAAAACAAAATAAAAACCCTGCAAATGAGCCAGGCATTGTGGCTCACACCTGTGACGGCTAGACAGGGGAGGCAGGAAGGTAAGGGTGAGGTTAGTCCTCAGCTACATAGTAAGTTTGAAGCCAGCCTAAGCTACATGAGACTCTATCTCAGAAAACAAATAAATAAAATTACAAAGGAAAACAAGATAAAAGATCTTACAAGGTCCATCCAGCCAATTCCCCACTTCAGTCAACTTTACCTTTCCAGTAAGTTCTTCCACAGGAGGCCTCCACTCACAAACCCATCTGACCAGTTCTCACAGATGGCAGCAATGGCCACATGCCCTTGTGCATAATCTTCTTCCATTTGTAGATATCTCTCTGTCTCTCTGTCTTTCTCTGTCTCTCTTTTTCTCTGTCTGTCTCTGTCTCTCTTTCTCTCTGTCTGTCTCTCTGTGTGTTTGTGTGTGTGTGGGGGTGGTGTTTGTGTGTATGTCTCTGAGAGAGAGCCAGGGTTTCTCTGTGTAGTCCTGGCTATCCTATAACTTGCTCTGTAGTCCAGGGTAGCCTTCCTTGAGCTCCTATCTGTCTGCACTGAGTGCTGGGGTTAAAGGCATGCACCACTACTGGCCTTCCTGTTCTCTTTCTTCTAATATAACTTTGTTAGACAGGTTCTCATGTAGCTCAGGCTGGCCATGAACTTGTTATATAGTCATAGATGACCTTGAACTCCTGATCCTGCTGCCCCCACCCTCCGGTTCTGGAATTACAGATGTGTGGCACCAACTACCTGACTTGATGATTATTTCTGATCAAGATACTGTGGACATTTGAGTTGGTTGTTTGTAAAGGGGAGGACATGTTTAGATAAGTAAATGTGTGCTTTGAAAGGCAATAGCAAGCTGCCATATGTCTGTTTTGGACAAGGAACTTTAAATATCTCCTAGTTATCTAGATAAGTAAATAAAATATGTACATAGAACATTAACAGCCTGGGAAAGAGGTGAAGAAGACAGGGGCAGTAGCAGGTAATATTGAGTGCATGTCTCATCTTCCTTAACAGGACCTAGCACGTAGTGCTTAGAATTCATAAGCCTCTGAGCAGTTCAGAGTGGATTCCTTTGGGACTTGGGTAGAGGAGACTCACCCACACTAGTTCTTCTTCACATTTCAAAAATAACTGAGCTATGCAGGTGTGTTATTGTGAAAGAAAGAAACCAAAATTGAAGTAGGGAAGTGAACGAGCATTAATGTCCAGTGGCCAATCACTGCAGGATCTCACACTTGGGCCTTGTATGAGACTGCAGTGGGGTGTGCTGGCCAATGAAGCACAGTCCTGAATTTCCATGGGTGCTGTTTCAGCTGTTAACATTCACATAGACCTTCACCGACCGATTGATGCCAATTCTAGATCTCCCTGGCAGAACAATATCTCATAAGCATAATTAAGAGTGGGGACTCCCATAAGGTCCCCAGGTGTCTCTTCTAAAACAGCATGGCATGTGCTGGTAACTTCTCCCAGTATTATATGGAGGGGGACAGGGAGGTCTTGGGGGGTCTAAAAGCCCCCAGTCAACATGCTTCAAAGCTTTAATACCTGGGTCCCCATGAAACCCTACTTACCCAGATTAACCCAGAAATCTGGGTAAGAATTGTGTTTTTGAATGTCATTTATAAAATTAGGGTTGCTGACAAATGAAGTTGAACTTTGAAGGGCCAAAGCCATGTTCCTGTTCTCTGGTATCATCCCTGAGTCCACTCAGGATGGGTGTCAACCTAGTTCTTTTTTTTTTTTTTTTCTTTTTTCTTTTTTCTTTTTTTTCCGAGACAGGGTTTCTCTGTGTAGTCCTGGCAGTCCTGAAACTCATTCTGTAGACCAGGCTGGCCTCAAACTCAGAAATCCGCCTGCCTCTGCCTCCTAAGTGCTGGGATTAAAGGCGTGCGCCACCACCGCCCAGCTTTTTTTTTTTTTTTTTTTTCGTCAACCTAGTTCTAAATTTACCCTAGCTGTGTTAGGTAGGAATATGAACCACTAACATCTGACTACGCAGGCAGGATTTATTTACTATGCAGCATCAGCAAATGTATCTGTGACAAGGAAAGAAACAAACACACCGGGTCTCCCACGAGAAAAAGAACGAGCTGTTCAAAGCGAAGAGTCAGCATTGGGTCCATGAGACCGCTTTGCCCCAAGCTGATGAGCTGAGGGGTTTGTCTCAATCCTGACTCTTGTTTAACCCTTAAAGGACATTTGATAAAGATTCATTCCACTGATTTTAGGTTGTCTCTCCCTGTCCCTGTATGCCACGATTCTGCATGCATGCTCCAAGTAGACTGTATTTAGCCATAAAATGATATTCTTTCTGTCTTTCCTAGAGTGTTCTGGGTTTTGCCATGTAATATAGAATCATTTTGTACCTCCTGAGGAGAGCTATCCTGGAAATGCTAAAAGTCAGAGGTTGCACTATCATGGTCTAGAGTTCTTCTGGCCCAGAAGATCTCAACCTGTGTTATCATAACCCCTTTGAGATCGAATGACCCTTTCATAGGGAGTCACCTGAAAATGTCCTGCATATCAGATATTTACATTATGATTCATAACCATAGCAAAATTACAGTTATGAAGTAGCAACAAAAATGACTTTTTACCTGGGTGTTCACCACAACATGAGGAACTGTATTAAGGGGTTGCAGCTTTAGGAAGGCTGAGAACCACTGCTGAAACTGATGGCACTGGACATACAGAGGATGTTGCTTAGCCAGCATGGTGGTAGGGTATGATAGGACGCCAGACTTAGGGTTTCAGTTATCCACAGCTTACCTTGTGTCTTGTCCTTGCAGATTTAGTCTCCACTGCCAGCTGCCATGGGCAAACAGAACAGCAAGCTGTGTCCTGAGGTGCTGGAGGACCTGCGGAAACACAGGGAGTTCACCAACCATGAGCTTCAGGAGTGATACAAGGGCTTCCTCAATGACTGTCCCACTGGCCACCTGACTGTGGACAATTTCAAGATCTAGGCCAACTTTTTCCCCTACAGAGATGCCTCCAAGTTTGCTGAACATGTCTTCCACACCTTTGACCCCAACAGCGACAGCACCATCGACTTCTGAGTGTTCATCATTGCTCTGAGCGTGACCTCTTGGGACAAGCTGAAACAGAAGGTCAAGTGGGCCTTCAGCATGTACGACCTAGACAGCAATGGCTACATGAGCTGCAGCGAAATGCTGGAGATAGTGCAGGTACCTGCACTTGACAGGGCCTGACGCATGGGGAGTACAGGGATCCAGGACCCCCATCTCCGGCCCCATACACCAGGTCATTCCTCTGCCCACTTGCTACCTGGTGTACTAAAGGACTGCCTGTCTTTGCAGAGAGTAACGATAAAAGCCAAGCATCTATCTTACTTGCTGGACATCAGGCCCCAGCTGAGCTCATCCATCAGGTTTATTCACACAATTCTATAAAACGGGTCTTTTTTTTTTTTTTTAACCTCTAATGAGATCTGAGGCTCAGATAGGTGATTAAGAATTATCAAAGCAAGAACTGGGAAAATGGCTCAGTGGGGAAGAACACTTGATACCAACCATGAGGACCTGAGTTCTGATCCCAACACCCACAGAAAAGCCAGGAGTGGCTGAGCGTGCCCGAATCCCTAGAACTAGGGGACAAGTGAGTCCCAGAAGCTTGCTGAGCATACAACCTAGCTAAAATGGTAAGCCCCAACCGGGTTCAGTGAGAGGGTAAAGGGAATCTTGTGAACACCGGTATTCCTGTTTGGCCTCTGCACGGGTGGGTGTTCATCTGCCCACACATTAGCTGTCTATAGGGCTTTCTATAGAAATCAGAATGACACACTAAAAGATGAATCAGCAGTCAGTTCTTCACAGGAGCAATGCTTATGTGCACTCTGCATTCTTCCTGCTCCATGCTCTAAACCATCTCTGTATTTGGTCCAGAAGCTGACTCTGTGGGTAAAGGTGCATGCTACCAAGCCTGGCAGCCTGGGTTTGATCCCTAAGACACACATGGTAGGAAAAGAGAACCAGCGTCCACAAGTTGTCCACTGAACTCCACATGAGATCACCTCCCCCAATTAAATAATTACATACATCCATAAAATAAGTAAAGTAGTTATATAAGTGCCTAATACAATGGCTATAGATGATAATAATAATTTGTATTATTTGGAAAATAACAAGATACTGTCTGTGTACCTCCAGTTTCATTTTCTAGACTATTTCCCACCGGTAGTTTGTTGATTCTGCAGATTCAGGACCCATGGGTGGGCAGGGATCAATGTATTTCCCCTTTGACCTTCCCTCCAGGATTTCCCAGATTCCCACCAAAGAACTTCCTTTCAGTCATACGCTTTGCCCCACAACCACCCCTCTACTCCGAACCAAGGAGCCCTCCATTCTTCCATGCCCTAGCTATATCCTGTGCTCTTGAATGTCACTTAAACTTTCCTGGCTCCCTTTGCCCAGCACCTTGTCTGTGAAACTTGTTCTGATGAGAGAAGGGTCCTGACTCTGCTCTGTCCTTGCGCCTTGGTTAGCTGAGAGAGGACCATAACCCACCTTCCATCCTCCAGAGCCCCTTTGCAGGCCATCTACAAGATGGTATCCTCTGTGATGAAGATGCCCAAGGACAAGTCCACGCCGGAGAAGCGAACAGACAAGATCTTCAGACAGATGGACACAAACAATGATGGTAGGAAACATGGCAGGAGTGAGCAGGTGTTGAGGGAGGAGGGGATTGGGAGAGGGGGTGGGGGTGGGGGTGGGAAGAGGGGAGTAGATGAGCCCATGAAACTGTTGATGGCACAGAGGTGTTTGGGATATGCCCTCTGCCCTATGCAGGCCTGCCCTTTTCCAGCCCACTTGATTCAGCTCTGATTGAGGGAGTGAGACTAGAATTCAGGGTCAGGTACACCTATCCTGCATCCTGCACCCTTCCTAGGGCTCTGTAACCATGGGCATGTCAGTAGACCCTCTGAGCTGTAGGCTTCATCCGTGTTGTCTGAGTTAGGGTTTCCGTTGCTCTGATGACACACCATGGCCATAAGCAACTTGGGGAGGAAAGGATTTATTCACTCACAGTTTCCATATAACTGTTCATTATTAAAAGCAGTGAGGACAGGACTCAAACAGGGTAGGAACCTGAAGGCAGGAGCTGATACAGAGACCATGAAATGGTTGCTAATTACTGGCTTGCTTTCCATGGCTTGCTCAGCCTTCTTTCTTATAGAACTCAGGGTCACTAGCCCAGGGTTGTACCACCTACAATGGGCTGGGCTCTGCTCCATCAATCACTAGTTAAGAAAATACCCTCTGGTCAGACATGGTGGCACATGTCTTTAATCGGAGCTCATAGGAGACAAGAGGCTCTCTGTGACTTCAAGGCTAACCTGGTCTAAAAATGAGTTCTAGGATAACCAGGGCTGTTACACAGAGAATCCCTGTTTCAATAAAACAAAACAAAACAAAACAAAACAAAAGAGGGGAAAGGAGGGAGAGATAGAGAGGGAGGTAGAAAGACAGGGAGAGAGAGAGAGAGAAAGAGAGAGAGAGAGAACACCCTACAGGTTTTCCTGCAGACATTTTATACAGAAATTTTCACAACTGAGGCTCCCTCTTTTCTGATAAATATAACTTGTATCAAGCTGACATAAAATTAGCTAGCACACATGTTGACAGAAACAGTGGTCTTACTATTTCCACAAGTATATATGGGGAGGGGAGGAAGGTCATACTGGTTGCTGAGGGGTGAGACACTGTATCAAGGGGCTTTGAGTCTTGAGATTCTGAGAGGCCATCCAGGCCATCATCCTGGGATGTGAAACACCCCTGATACTCATGGGGCTCATCAAACATAGAAGCCAATGAGCCTCATCGTACCTAGGACTCTGAGATCCTACCACAGCTGGAAAAAGGCAGGTCTCAGGAGGAGGTGAGGTGGTGAGATGTCCTGCTATGCCTTGGCTGTTTCTCACAGGACCTCAGCAAGGGTGAGGTAGCTGCATGGTGAGTTGATTCTGCCCCTCTGTGGCTTTGTAGAGCCAAGACTGGTTGGGTTTTGTTCCAAAAGGAAATGCAGCATTAAGGCATGAAAGGCTCCCCAGGTCGCACTGAGATTGAATGTAAGCTAATGCACAGGAAAGAGCAGTGAACAGCCTCCAGTGCTCTGTGCAGGTGAGCTGAGGACAGGGCTCAGTGGGACTCAAGGCTCCAGGGAACTGTAGACAACAAAAAGCTTCCCAGACAGCAAGGAAATGCTTTCAAAACATGTCCACACACAAAGCAATGCAGCCTATTGCCTGGTGCTGCCTTTCAGGCATTTTCTAAAGTGTTGTTTACTCTCTTCTGTACTCTGACACGGAGGCTTGTGTTCCAACAGACCATACTGAGGCTTGCCCACTTCCCAGGTTTGGCTTTCTTCTCCGTGAAATGGGGATAAGCCCACTGGTGTGGGTGTGAGGCTGAAGTAGCTCTATGTTGGTGGCACACTTAACATGGAGGGCCATTGTTTCTGATTGTCAAAGCCAGGAGCTTTAGCAGTTTCAGAGTGGAGACCGTGTCCCCACTGTGCACTTGTCCAATTGTTTGTGTCTCACAATGGAGGCCACTGAGTGCATACTCTGCCCTGTAAGCCAGGGGCCACTTGCTAGCACTGAAGAGATGAGAAGTCTGGGCTGTCAGAGAAACTGGTACAGAATAGGACAAGAATAGGACAGCAAAGGGGGATAGCTCTCAACACCCGAAGCTGACAAGAGTCTACACTAGGGGGCGCTGTGATAGTTTTAACTGTCAACCTGACTCAGTTTAGAATCACCTCAGAAGTCTTTTTTTTTTTTAATTTTTATTTTTTTATTTTAGATTTAGTATTTATTTTCTACATGAGCGTTTAGCTGAATGTATGTTTGTGTAATATGATAGAGGCCAGAAAAGGGCACTGAATGGTCCTGGAACTGGAGTTACAAATGATTGGGAACCGCCCTATGGATGCTGGGAACTTTATCCAGGACCCTCTGCAAAAGCAGCAACTGCTCTTAACTGCTGAGTCATCTCACCAGCCATAAAGGAGAGTCTTTTTTTGCTTGTTGGTTTATTTTTTTAGACAAGGTTTCTCTGTGTAGCACTGGCTGTCCTGGAACTTGCTGTTTAGACCATGTTGGCTCCAAAGTCACAGATTCACCAGTCTGCCTCCTGAGTACTGGGATTAAAGATGTGTGCCACCACTGCTCAGCTCAGAAGAATCTTACTGAAGAATTATCTAGATCAGTGGTTCTCAACCTATCGGATCCAACCCCTTTCGGGGATCAAATGAACTTTCCCCAGAGGTACATAAGACCAACAGAAAACATAAATTTTCATATTCAGATTCATAATAATAGTGTAATTATGGTTATGAAGTAGCAGTGAAAATAATCTTATGGTTGAGGGTCACTACAACACAAGGAACTGTATTAAAGGGTCACAGCATTAGGAAGGCTGAGAACCACTCAACTAGATCATGGCAGCCTATGAGCATGCCTGTTGGGGGTTGTGTTGTTGCTTAATTGATGCGGGAAACCCCATTACTATTCTCTAGACAGGGGGCCTGAACAGTGTAATAAAGGGAAAAGAAGAGTATCAGAAAAAAAGTGCAGAGTCTCATTATGAGCCAGGTGCTCTTACCTCTATTCTCTCTGCCCCGTGAGGTTTTAAAGCCTTGACTTCCTGAAGTGATGAATTGTAACCTAGAAGTAAACCAAAGAAAACTTCCTCCCTTAAGTTGCTTTTAGTCAGGGGATTTTTATCACAGTAACAGAAATGTAATTTGACCTGCAGCCATAATTTGTCCTGTCTCCCCAGCTGCCCCAGATCGTGGTGGCTCTCCAGGCCTCTAGGTGGGGCTATCAGCTTACATCAGGCCACAGAGTTCATTACCAAACCTAACCTCATGACTAGTGCTCAATCCCCACTACCTACACCTTGAAAGGAGAACCAGCTCTTACAAGTTGTCCTCTGACCACTTGTGTGCCTCAAAATGGCATATGTCCCCATATGTGTGTGTGTGTGTGAGAGAGAGGGGGGGGGGGTGGAGACTGGACATTGTCCATTTTCCAGAGGGTTCCAGACTTTAACTAGAGGACTGGCTATTCCTAAGTCTCCCTCTTCCATTCCTCAGGCAAAGTGTTCCTGGAAGAATTCCACAAAGGTACCAAGAGGGACCCATCCATTGTTCAGTTGCTGCAGTGTGATCCCAGTAGTGTTAGCCAGTTCAGAAAGGAATGGGCTTTACACACTTGTGAAAACACAGGCTTGACCTACCATCTTCAGCTATGCTTGCAAAAGTGGATTTCTCCGTGATTTCTCCTGCTCTCTCGGGACCTGGGTTCAGGCAGCACATCACACTCACCTGGTCTGGCTGGATGCAGCTCCCTCCTCTATCTGACCCAATAGATGTCCCTCCCCATCCAGTCCAGGCTGGTTCCTTCCAAGGTTTCAAGTGTTCTAGGCTGTAGGGCTCCTTTCCTGCCCACAGAGGGCCTGGAGGCCCTTAAGGACACCAGACAGGACATTTCAGTATCTTACAGAGACCAGCTGATTTATTCTATGATCCCAGCTGATTTTGTGAGGATGAAGAACATGGAGAGCAGACAGGCAAGCCCTTCCTGTGCATGGCTCCACCTCCCTTGTTTATTTTCTCTGACCAAAGCTGCTTGCATGTATATACCGTGGTATCCTTACTTTTAATATATACGTTTTGTATAAAGTGAGAAGGTTCAGCCCCTGTATTTAAAGCCTCTGACTACCTTTATAGCATGGTCCCCTGTGACCTGTGATTCTCCCCACCCCAAAGTCTGGCTGTGCTGTGGTATTTATGTATTCATTTGCCTAATTACACAGGCGATACATGCATGCCCAGGGCTGTGGACATCTGCCCTCTGTCCTGCAAACACAGGTGTTCCTGTGTGTTATGTCCTTGCTTTCCATTGGCCTGGCATATTAAAATGATCAAATAAACCAAGGTCTGTGAGTTTCCTGTGTTGCCCCAAGCACCCTGTTCATGGTTCACTCTCCAGTGAGTGTGGGGATGAAGCAGATAAGTGGTAGACATGGGGAAAATCCTTGAATGTCTGGAACAGCCGAGAATTTATTCAGAGAGGAGTTGATGCCAGCCTTTTTCCACTCAGTGCGCTCCACACACAGCAAGGCCATTGGCCCTCCTGCTTAAAGCCACAGAACCTGTAGACTTAGCCCCAGACCGTCTGATGATGTTCAGGAAGCACCCACTGAGCACCTGTCCTGGGTGAGCACTGGAGACTCTGAGATTGGCCAGACATTGTCTTTGCTCCCACCTCACCTCAAGGAGAAAGGTGCTGTTGGCTAGAAGGTGTTTTAGATATTAGACAGAAACAGTCCCTCAGGGCAAAAAAAGGGCATGTGCCTTGGCTAATGTCACCCAGCAATCTTGCAAGCCATCCAGCGGCTCACATGAACGGGGTACAACTGAGTGGCAGGCTGGCAATTAAAGAAAGGGAAACTAGGCGGATGAGAGAGAAATGGAGCCAAAGCCAATGTTCTGATCAAGGCTCAAATATTTAATGGCGAATGCACTTATAAAGGTGGAGTGGGGAGGCCCACTCCTGCCATTTCATCCTTGGAGGCTGGAACCAGCTGTAGGTGATTATGTGCAGGATAGGGCATAGTCTCCAGAATAGCTCTGGGGCCTCCCAGCAAGTAGCAGTATCTTTTTAAGATATTTTTATTAGGTATTTTCCCTAATTACATTTCCAATGCTATCCCAAAAGTCCCCCATACCCTCCCTCCCACTCCCCTACCCACCCACTTTTTGGCCCTGGCGTTCCCCTGTACTGGGGCATATAAAGTTTGCATGTCCAATGGGCCTCTCTGTCCAGTTATGGCCGATTAGGCCATTTTTTTGATACATATGCTGCTAGAGTCAAGAGCTCTGGGGTACTGGTTAGTTCATAATGTTGTTGCACCTATAGGGTTGCAGATCCCTTTAGCTCCTTGGATACTTTCTCTAGCTCCTCCATTGGGGGCCCTGTGATCCATCCAATGGCTGACTGTGAGCATCCACTTAAGTGTTTGCTAGGCCCCGGCATAGTCTCACAAGAGACAGCTATATCAGGGTCCTTTCAGCAAAATCTTGCTAGTGTATGCAATGGTGTCATCGTTTGAAGGCTGATTATGGGATGGATCCCTGGATATGGCAGTCTCTAGATGGTCCATCCTTTTGTCTCAGCTCCAAACTTTGTCTCTGTAACTTCTTCCATGGATGTTTTGTTCCCAGTTCTAAGAAGGGGCAAAGTGTCCACACTTTCATCTTCATTCTTCTTGAGTTTCATGTGTTTTGCAAATTGTAACTTGGTATACTAAGTTTCTGGGCTAATATCCACTTATCAGTGAATATATATCATTTGAGTTCTTTTGTGATTGGGTTACCTCACTCAGGATAATGCCCTCCAGGTCCAACCATTTGCCTAGGAATTTCATAAATTCATTCTTTTTAATAGCTGAGTAGTACTCCATTGTGTAAATGTACAACATTTTTTGTATCCATTCCTCTGTTGAGGGGCATCTGGGCTCTTTCCAGCTTCTGGCTATTATAAACAAGACTGCTATGAACATAGTGGATCATGTGTCCTTCTTTGTGATATGGAGTCTCACCGGCGAGGACACACACACAGGACACAATCGGATCCTTCTGCAGCAAACAGCTTTAATTCATCTCGAGAGATAGATGATCAGCTTCTGGGGAGGAGGAGGCCCAGAACACACGAAACTCGGTCCTTTTATAAACCACAAGAGCAGTTGGATACGTATTTTACCCTGACTGGTTGCTCACTATCAGCCCAGAATGATGCCACGGGACAGGCAGGGCACACGGCATGGAAAATTACCCCAGCACATGCACAGACTACTTGTTTATTAGTCAGAACACCGGATATGAGTGCCATCTTGTAATGGCGATTGCAAGGGCAGCTCCTCACATCTCCCCCTTTTCTTTTATTTAAGAGCAATAGGCCACCCATATATTGAGAGTGGAGATAGAGGTCAAATCCCCAGTGTGCAAAATAGGGGCTTTACACAAAACCTCCTACCAGGCTCATCACCTGGAGGGGTCTTGGTCCGCTCCCGTGTCGTTTTTCCTGGGGGAAGGACACTTGGACAGTCAACCTTCATACAAGATGACATGTCTCCCTAGAATAGGCTCATTTTATGCCGCGGAGCCTTTCTACTGCAGTGCTTAGCCGTGCAACTCTCCTGGGCTGCTGAAGCACACTCACTCTATCCTGTGTAATGAGACTAGCCTCGTGGGGTGCAAGAGCTGAGCGGCCAGCGACCTATTGCTTAAGCATAGATAACCATATACCAGGGGAGTCACCGTGTTCTAGTGCTGCAAGTGCTTGGGTTATTGCCATCCTGTCCCTTTTTGTTTGGGCTTTAAGTTTACAGACCATCCAGAGCAAAAGCAACGCTCCACCGCATAGGATCATGGCAAACAAGCCTACCCGCACCCACTCCTTAAAGTAGGAAAATGCAGAGGAAATCCAGGTGGAGAAGGCCTTCGTCAGTGAAAGGTCTAGATGCATAGAATTCACTCGTAGAATAGCAACTCTCAATTCTCGAAGCATTTGTTCAAATTCCATGGTCCAATTCTGTAACATATAGCGAGACAAAGTTTTTGACAAATTTGCTGCTCTTGTAGAATTTTCAAACTGAACAGAAGTAACACATAGGCCAGGCATCTTGTATTCACAGCCCAATTGAGCCAACTGCCAAAGAATATCCACTTGCTCCTGGACTAGGTCGATGCGTTGATTTATCAACATCAACCCTCCTTGTAGCTGTGAGTTGGCTGTGGCCTGTTTTTCTAAGGCCATTGTGACCGTCATAGGAAGCTCATTAATAGTTTGTTTTGTTTGAATACTAGTAGATAGAGTGAGTGCCGAGGCCATGACAGAGGCTGCAACCGCCACTGTGGCCACCAGTCCAACTATGATAGCAGAAATACCAAAATCTCTTTTCCCTCAAAACAAAGTCAAGCTATTAGGGGCATCTACAGGAACAGGGACAAATCTAGGCATGTGGGTAACCAAAGCAAAAGGATATTTATTGGCATCCCAGCATAAGGCATAAAAACATTTTTCTTGTAAGCAATCTATCTCTATCTGATTCTGATTCAAGCTTGTTTTGCTTACCACCCATAAAAACGGGAGCCATACACATACCGGGGTGGCAGTAAAATTTACCTCTTTTAGTTTCTTATATTTAACATTGGATGTAGTCCATTTAAAATTTGAACCCTGTTTTTCATTCTGGCGCAGGGTACTTCTCCAATCAAAGGTCATTTCTCCTTTCTCACTAGAAACTCCTCCAATCATAGACATGGGGGCAAGATCAATACAGCTTCTATTAACTCCACAAAGCAACCACTGATCAAAAGGGTTACTATTAGGTCGTAGGGGGTCCACAGCACTAAAATCATATCCAGCAAAAGTATCATTAAACTCTCTACTAATATATGGTGAAAAGGAAAAATATTTCTCTACTGCCCAAGTATATTTTTTAGCTTGGCAGCCTGTCCAAGGTAGTGTTACATCTTCCATGGACCCTTCCTTGCAAAGGGGTGTCATTCTAGGTTGTGAAGACGGCTTATTTCCAGAACTTCCACCTTTTCGGCTGGGCCACCATCCTCTTATAACTATGGCATCAGCCTTCATCTCAAAAGCCGCTCCGCCAAAAGAGGCCCTTTTTAACCAGGCTGCTGATTGATTATACAAGGATATGCATTGACTCTTACCTTGCAGTAAAGAAATTAGTACAAAGCACAGGCTTCCCTGTATGAAGAAAGTTCTATTTTCTTGCAAAGCCTGAATCTGTTCATCTAAAGGCAAATAAGCAAGTAAGTCCCAGTTCTTTATCTGTAGTGAAAAAGCGTGGAAATATTTGTGCATTATGCATAACTAGCATAGGAAGAGGGAAAGTTGACAAATTCCCCATCTTAATTCTCCAGATATACTAGGAACCAGAATCTCCAGCATGAGGAGTATGATCCATCGATGTCTTGGGATCTTGTTCCTGTGACTTATTGTCCAAGAGCTGGATCCTTCAAGTGAGGTGCTCCGGAATCCAAAAGGGATTATCTTCCTCCTGTGGAAAAACACATATAGCTCCCCTGGATCTTATTAAGATAGGATCCGGGCCATATCATTTATTATGAAGGACATTCTTCCACTTGAACATTTCATTGAGCGATTGAGGCCATTGTCCGTGCCTCTCAGCTGGTGATCTCCCAGCATTATCCAATTTTAAGAAATTAAGAGTAAATATTATAAGCGATAGAGCCATCTTTGGCATCATAGCCTCTATCCCCCCTTTTTGTTTTTGTTTTTTATAGAAGTTTTAATTTTCTTAGTTACTTAACGACCGGTTTGAGATAGAGGCCTTCATATACATTCCATGTCCTCTCCAGGACATAGCCTGTGGGAGTCGGTTGCCTTGATGCCAGGTGTGGGTCATGAATGTTTCTGACTAACAAGAACAGAACATTTGTTTGTAGGGTGGCTATTCAGCCCAAAACCATAGAGCTTTTAGGAAGCGTCAGTCATATATACTATTTAGATTTACAAAATAAGCAGCTAGGACTTATCTGTTTAGTCTTTCTTGCCAGTGGCTAACTTTGGATTAGGAATTTTTCTCTTGAATAGGAGCCAGGTAATGATGTATGTGCTCTAATACGTTGAATATAAAAAGGGTGCTTACGCATCAAAATACAATCTTGTATTTTCATCAAAATTTTAGATACTGAACTGTTAGTCAGTTTTAATATAACATGAACAGTGACTAATTACCTCTCAATTGTTTCTCTTGAAGAGAGATTGTAACTAGAATGCTTGAAAAGTCATTATAGTCACTTGTGTATAATTTATTTATTAATTAGAAATTAGAGAAAGTCTTTAAGTTGTCTCTGCAAATAACTATCTTTTAAAACCCAAATAAATATAAGAATCCTGAGTTTGTATCTTTTCAGGAGTTATCTGTAATCTTTATTAATTAAAGCTTTATGTAAACCTCTATAACACAAAAGCAAATCCTGGGGGTCTTTTCCAGGCAACTTAGGACAATTTCTTAACTGCCCAAAAACAATTTTCTTAAAGAAAGAGTATTTTTTCTTATAAGTTGCATAAGCAATTGTAAGCTCTGAGATATAATATTAACTATTAATATACAACTTAAAGTTTGATTGTTGAACATTTTTAAACACCATCTTCAGCACACAATTTAATTATCTGTGCTGAAACAGGATAAGCATGTGATTCAATTTACATATACCTTTTTCTCATATAAAGGCTATTTTTAAAACACAGTAAATGGGATGAATGCATGCATGAATTTATAAATTTTTAACTTATCTTGGTATAATGATTATCAGTTTTACTTTATATGATGGTATATAATAGATCAAACATCAATATTCTGCAATAACCAAACTAATGGCTGTTTGGAACAAGGAAAAGACACTTATACATGTAAGCAAACTCTATACACTATAACTTTATATAAAGTAGGCAAGTCAGATCACAATGTATTGATAAATTTCACAGCCTAATTGACCTTTTATAAACTTTTGAATTTAAATTTTATTTAGAACAACATCTGGCTAGGTCTGTAATAAGGCTCTAAGAAGTGCCACACAACCCAAATGCAAACTTTTTTCAATCTGAACACTCTGCCAGAGTTTTGGCTCAAAGATTATCTCTATGTTGAAGTATCCTTAAAGACTTGTTTTCTTGTGTTTGTTTATGTTCTTTAGAAAGACTCCAACCTTGAGTTCCCAATTTTAAGCTAACTTTCTGTTACAAGCAAAAGGCTGCCTGCCCCTTTAAGAGCTCCATTTGCAATCGGCCCTCAGCAAGGCTTTTCTTCAGCTGTAGCTGCTCCCAGCCACTGCGCTTTCTGCTGTATAAATTGAGACTGCCTTTTAAACAAGTTAAAAGATGTACAGCCAGCAGATAGTTTTATTTTTCAACATGAAACACAGAACAACAATCATTCAGTCATCCAAACAAAAACAAATATGAATCGACAGACACATGGACAATTTGGTGCACCAAAAATAGACAATAGACAGACAGAGAATATAACTTGGTGTCATTTTTCTCTTTTTTGCTAAAAGATCCCAAACAGGGGATAACTGCTTTTCTAAAACGTATTTTCTCTTTCTCATGTTCAGACTCTACTTCCTTATCTCCTTCTTCTGGGAATACTGCCAGAGAATGAGAGAGGAGGCAGAGTGACCCTGAGAGCTATCTTTAAGCCTTTAATGAAGGCTGCCTCTTCTAATTCTGCCTCTTCATTAGGATCTAAAGCATCAGAATCTGAGCTATCAAGCTCTAGGGCTTCTAAATCTTGGGTGGGATAAATGTTACTACGTTTACTTGTAGGGGGCGCGTTTTCACCGTCCCCTTTTTTATCTCTCCCCTTATCTAACTTCCGGGGGAGGTCCTTTTTCCCTTATATTATCTCTCCGCTTATCTTTCTACCAGGGAGGTACTTTTTCCCTTATAGACATGTCTTTCTTTTAAGAGCGCTTTTTCTCTTGCTCCGTTCGGTTTCTGACATGATGTCCTGAACCTCTTCTAACGTTTCTTGTCCCTCAATCACTGCAGGTTGGCAGGTCTCATCTTCTAAGCAGTTCTTTATCAACTTCCAAATTGCCTTATTGCCTAGGCGCAAGTCTCCCTCCTCCCAGAGCAAAAGTGAAAGTGCCATGCTCCGCTCTCTTATCTATGAGAGACTGATAGAGCATGTTGGACTGACCGCACCTCAAAATTAACACCAACCACGCTGGACACAATAAGACACCAGGAGAAACTAGACAAGCACCAGGGTTAAAAAGACCAAAGCTTCTGCCAATTCCACGGTTCTCCTAGATTAAGACCAAGGTCAAAGGGAGTAACAGGCTCACAAACAGACATATCTCTCCCAACTTACCTTCCACTGCAGTTCTGAATCCGCCCTGTTTCCAGGGGGGCTCCTCAGTGCCAGCATGTTGTAGAATTCCCGGGTTTCGGCACCAGATGTCTGTGTGATATGGAGTCTTGCCGGCGAGGACACACACATAGGACACAATCGGATCCTTCTGCAGCAAACAGCTTTAATTCAACTCGAGAGATAGATGATCAGCTTCTAGGGAGGAGGAGGCCCAGAACACTGGAAACTCAGTCCTTTTATAACCCAGAAGAGCAGTTGGATAAGTATTTTACCCTGACTGGTTGCTCACTATCAGCCCAGAATGATGCCACTGGAAAGGCAGGGCACACGGCATGGAAAATTACCCCAGCACATGCACAGACTACTTGTTTATTAGTCAGAACACCGGATATGAGCGCCATCTTGTAATGGTGATTGCAAAGGCGGCTCCTCACACTTCTTACCTGTTGGAACATCTTCTGGATATATGCCTAGGAGAGGTATTGCGGGATGCTCTGGTAGTACTATGTCCAATTTTCTGAGGAACCGCCAGATTGATTTCCAGAGTGGTTGTACAAGCTTGCAATCACACCAACAATGGAGGAGTGTCCCTCTTTCTCCACATCCTCGCCAGGATCTGCTGTCACCTGAATTTTTGATCTTAGCCATTCTGACTGGTGTGAGATGGAATCTCAGGGTTGTTTTGATTTGCATTTCCCTGATGATTAAGGATGCTGAACATTTTTTTCAGGTGCTTCTCAGCCATTCAGTATTCCTCAGGTGAGAATTCTTTGTTCAGCTCTGAGCCCCATTTTTTAATGGGGTTATTTGATGTTCTGTAGTCCACCTTCTTAAGTTCTTTATGTATATTGGATATTAGTCCCCTATCTGATTTAGGATAGGTAAAGATCCTTTCCCAATCTGTTGGTGGTCTTTTTGTCTTATTGACGGTGTATTTTGCCTTACAGAAGCTTTACAGTTTCATGAGGTCCCATTTGTCAATTCTCGATCTTATAGGACAAACCATTGCTGTTCTATTCAGGAATTTTCCCCCTGTGCCCATATCTTCGAGGCTTTTCCCCACTTTCTCCTCTATATGTTTCAGTGTCTCTGGTTTAATGTGGAGTTCATTGATCCACTTAGATTTGACCTTAGTACAAGGAGATAGGAATGGATCAATTCAATTTCTTCTACATGATAACCACCAGTTGTGCCAGCACCATTTGTTGAAAATGCTGTCTTTTTTCCACTGGATGGCTTTAGCTCCCTCATCGAAGATCAAGTGACCATAGGTGTGTGGGTTCATTTCTGGGTCTTCAATTCTATTCCATTGGTCTACTTGTCTGTCACTATACCAGTACCTTGCAGTTTTTATCACAATTGCTCTGTAGTAAAGCTTTAGGCCAGGCATGGTGAGTCCAGCAGAGGTTCTTTTATCCTTGAGAAGAGTTTTTGCTATCCTAGGGTTTTTGTTATTCCAGATGAATTTACAAAAGGTCACAACAAAAGTGAGGATCATCTCTTCATGACAGGAGAGCCAGAAGAAGAGCAAACACTGAGCCTCTCCTCAGTTCCCTGGAGAGGGCACAAGCCAGGCTGTTGAAGGAGCCAAACACACTTGAGTAAGCACGGCATAGGTATGCAAATTTGTGGGCCTCAGAGCCATGGAGATTCAGCATGGAAGAGCCTAGAACTGCAGAATCATTCAGAGACATATTCCCAGTCAGTGCTCCTTAAATCAAGGCCAGTGTCACAGTAAGAGCATCACTGTGTGTGTGTCACACCAGAGCAGGCTGAAACATGAAACACACACCGGGCAGGGGTCCCCACTGGTTGGGAGCCAAGCTGTCCACATAGATTCATTCTGACTGTCTTCAACACATCATGGATGCTTCTGTGGTTTGCAGCCACTAACCAGGCCCTTACTGCTACAGTTCTGTTATACCCAATCTTCATCTCTGGACCATAGTCATGGCCACATCCACCAGGATGCAAGGTTCGAGCCCAGGTGGGAACTGTAAGCCTCACTGCCAGGGTAAAAATGGGGGTAGGATATATGTAACTCCTGTTTCTGTAAGGGGGACTAGGCAGGCATTGCAGACTAAGGGGCCAATAATAAGAAATAGGACTTTTGCTAGTACTGGAATCTGGCTTTATTTATTCTGGTGAGATCACACCTTAGTGCTGGCTCTCAAAGGAGGAAAGGGTTTCCAGGCAACATAGCTGTTAAGAGACAGGCCTCAGTAACTCAAATGAGATCCCTGGCTTCTTGCTTTATACCATCTCTGGCCCTTTCTCCTGTTTGTCCTCTGAGCTCAGCCATAGGAAGAAGAATGTCACAGGGAGAGATGACCTTCTCAGACTGCATCTTAAGTGTCACCAAAGAGTCAACCAAGTAAATGTAGTCACCCCAGATGGGAGGGAGTGACCAGTGAATAAGCCTGATGTTTAGTGTCTATGGTGGTTTGAATAAAATCAATCCCAATGGAGATTTTTGAATACTTAGTCACTAGACAGTGGCACTACTTGAAGGGATTAGAGGATTAGTAGGTGTCGGAGTGTTGGAGGAAGTATGTCACTGGGGTTGGCTTTGAGGTTTCAAAAACTCATGGCAAGCCAAGGATATCTCTCTAGACCAGTGGATCAGGATGACCAGTGGAAAGCTGGGTGTGGTGATGCACTCCTTTAATCCCAGCACTTGGGAGGCAGAGGCAGGCAGATTTCTGAGTTCGAGGTCAGCCTGATCTACAAAGTGATTTCCAGGACAGCCAGGGCTATACAGAGAAACCCTGTCTTGAAAAACAAACACAAAACAAAACAAAACAAAACAAAACAAAACAAAACAAAAGGATGGCCAGTGGATCAGGATATAAATTTTCAGCTATTGCTCTGGTGTCACATCTGCCTGTGTGCTCTGTGTGCTGTTATGCTTCACCCCCTCCCTCCCCATCCCCCAATGATGATAATGGAGTAAACCTCTGAAGCTGTTAAATGCTTTATTCTATAAGAGCTGCCTTGGTCATGGTGTCAATTCACAGCAATAGAACAATGACTAAGACAGTATTGATTATCAATGTGATGTAATCTAGAATCACCTATACACAAACCTCTGGGCATATCTGTGAGGGAGTTTCTAGTTTTTGTTAATCTAGTGTGGGAAGACCCTAAAAGTGAACAGTACCATTCTCTTTCTTCCTGATAAGAAACAGTGCCACCGGCTGTCTCATGCCTGTCACCAAGTCAGACTCTCAGACTATGAGCCAAAACAAATACTCCCTGCAGATGCTTTTGTCAAGTATTTGATCATAGCTAAGAGAAAAGTAACTGCAGCTGCAACACAGGCCTTTAATCCCATCACTCAGGAGGCAGAGGTAGAGGCAGAGGCAGGTGGATCTCTTTGTGGTTTGTGGGTTTGATGCCAGCCTGGTCTACAGAGCAAGTTGTACACAGAGAAACTTTGTCTCAAAAAAAAAAAAAAGAAAAGAAAAGAAAAGAAATGAAAAAGAAGCTTTTACCCTAGGTAACTTGGTGATTTTGTTGTTTGTTTTGTGGTTGTTATTTTTGTTGTTTTAACTTGGTCTTTATTTTGTTAGGACAGATTTTCTGTATATGTAGTCCTGGGTGTCCTGGAACTTAAGCTGTAGACCAGACTAGCCTTGAACTCACAGAGATCTGTCTGCCTCTGCCTCCTGAGGGCTAGGAATTAAAGACGTGTGCCACCACCACCTGGCTCTAACTTGTCTGTTTTAATTGGCTTATTGAGGATGGATACCTGACCCTGATTTGGAGCACTTTTTGTGACCCTCAAGTTCAATAACACTGTCTCGAAAACAAACAAACAATTTAAAAAAATGTTTTTAAACAGCAGTCTCCTCCTCGTGCAGCCCTCACAGAATATAAAAAGAGAAGTGTACAGGAGAACATGGGAATCCTGTTTCAGGACACATTTCCTTTGGGATTTAAATAAGCAGTATGTAGAGGAAGGGAACCAGCCCTGTATGCTAGACCTCAAAGCCAAAGCTGCCTTGCTTTCTACACAGGCACATGCATTTTTGGCAATAAAGGATGTGATAGGCCCCAGGGAGGCAGTGTTCCTGTTGACAGCTGTTTCCATGGTAACAACAGGCCTGACTACAGATAGGTAGAAAAGGCTGATGTTACTAACCTTGGAACTCACCGGGAAGCTGATTATGTTCCCTCAGACTTGCAGGCTAGAGGGAGAAGCTTTATTCTCCTGACACAATTGACCTTCAAAGCTGCTCTGTTGGACTAGAGACTTAAGGTCTGGCTCTCCTGGCTGCGCTGACATTATCGTGGTCCTCCTCAGGGATATCGAAAGAGGTTTCCCAGCTGCAATTGGAAGGGTTCATGGGAATCATGGGAAAGCATTTCCAGGGCATCATATCGTGTCGTTCAGAGGGCTACTTGAGTATTCAGTTTACTTTGAGCCTTTTTCCCCCCAAAGGTGTTTGTGTGTGTGGGACATTCATTTGATGGGGTGCTTGCCTGGCATGCATGAAGCCATGTGTTCCATCCCTAGTACTGCATAAATGCAGCTGAGTGTGGGGTACAGTACTTGTTAGGTGAGATCAGGAGGGTCAGATACTCAAGGTCATTTCTTCTGCATGTAGAGACTGAGGACAGCTTGGGCTGAGTCAGCAGACAGAAGACATGAAAGTGTGGTGATCTGAGTTTGACCCCCAGAGCCCATGTAAAGGTGGAAGGAGAGATCTAGCTCCACAGGGGTTGTCCTCTGACCTCTATCTACACAGGCTCTGTAGCCTGTGCAACCAACCACATGTGCGGGTCCACGCTCAAGGGTGCGTTCTCTCTCTCTCTCTCTCTCTCTCTCTCTCTCTCTCTCTCTCTTTCTCTCTCTCTCTCACGCGCGCGCGCACACACACACACGTAAAATAAAGAGAAACACATTACTTTGTATTTAATTAAAAAAAAAAAAACAGTAATACTGTTCTCTGTGTATCCCTGGATGTCCTGGAACTTACTCTGTAGACCAGGTTGGAATCTTTTTTTTTGTTGTTGTTAAGTAAAAATATCATCTTGGCAAACACTAGCAAAATTCCTTCTGGTAAAGCAAAGGACAGCCTTTGTTTGAGAAAAGCCCCTGACTGCTGGTATGAGTGGCAGGCCAAGGCACCTAGGCACTTAGAGGGCTTTAAGTGGGACCTGGAAGTTACTCTTTGCTCAAAGGGGGCACTTATTATTTTATTCCTAATCAGAGGAGGGGAAAGGCAGCCTGATAAGCTTGGGGGCAGGGCAGAGTGAAAGGCTCCAGGCAGGGAATTCAGGAAAGTAAATGGAGGCAGCCGAATGGAAGACTGGAAACCCCCTTGATGTTGGGGGTGGCTGTGTCCACTCTCTGCTGTGCCAGGTCCATGCTACCCCAGGGAGTTTGCTTACTAGAGAGAGTTCCACACAGCAGCACATATTTGCACAGGGGTGGAATTCCCCAGGGCATGGGATCCCAGAAGTCTTGCAAACACAGATCTTAGATAAACCCTTTAGATTCCCCAGGTCTTGGAGCAAAGCAGCCTGGTAAAGATGCCACCAAGGCTTTGAGAACATGGAAGGTCATCTGGCATCTGAGTCACACCTGAAACTGTGGTGCTGTCCCAGTGTCTGGGCTTGCCAAAGGATCATCCTTTCACAGAAGTTGCAGGAGGGACATTTTAGCCTGCTTTCAGGATATGTGGGGCATGGGGGACCTGTTGATTTGTCCCACAAAGGGAAATCTGGCCCTCACCTGGGCACCTCCAGAGTGGAGGAGCAGGCCCACCTTCCACTAGGGGCTTTCCTAGTTCTCCTGAGCCAGAGACCGAATGGATGCTCTAGACTAGTGATTCTCAACCTTCTAAGGCAGTTCCTGATATTGTGGTGACCCCGAATCATAAAATTATTTTTGTGGCTACTTCATTACTGTAACCTTGCCACTGTTATGAGTCATAATATAAAAAATCTGTATTTTCCAGATAGTTTTAGGTGACCCCTGTGGAAGGGTTGTTTGACCCCCAGAGGGGTCATGACCTACAGCTTGAGAACCAGAACAGCACAAGTGTACTGAACTCAAAATAAACTTGCTGAAGGAAGGTCGGAGCCTCCTCAGCTAAAAATAACCAGAATAGAGCAACAGGGGAACTGGGGGCCACTCATCCCACTCTGGGATAATACCTTAGAATAGGTGGCAGTGGCTCAGAGAGGTTAACCAGCCAGCCCACAGCAAGGGGCAGCCAAGCTCAGGCTCCATCCTGAGAAGTCTGGCCCACTCCACGGTCCCAGATGACACCTGTTCTACTGGGAAAGTAGTGAGAGCTAAGCCCTTTGCCTCCAAGAAAGATCATAGCTGAAATGGCAGGGTTATATAAGAATGAGAAGCTGAGGGAAGGGAAGCCCATGAGCTGGAGAAGCTTAGGATGGGGGCGGGGCAAGAAGAGCTGAGAGGAGCCAGGATACTAGCATGGGCTCTGTGACAGAAATCTGTGATGCTAAGAGAGACTTGGGGGCAAGCATGGGCTTTGGAATACCGTTTCCTTTGGACCTGACATGCAGGTTCTCATGTACATGCCAGTGGAGGAAAGAGGTATGCCTCATGTGTCTTTCCTCGGGAGCCATCCACCTTGCTTTGTGGGATAGGCCTCTCACTGGTTGGAGCTCACTAAGTAGGTTAGGCTAGTTGGCCAGTGAGCCCCAGGGATTTGCTTGTCTCTGCCTCACAGGAATTACAAGTGTGTACTCCCATGACCAGCTTTTTTCCACACACATTTGGGGCATTGAACTCAAGTCCTCACGTTCCTGTGGCAAGCACTTTACCAAACTGGGCAATCTCCCCATTTCCGCATTTGCTTTTCTTGAAATTCTTAGATCCCAGGCCTCCTCATTCTAGGCCCACATAGAGTCAGTCTCCTGATAAATGCAGACAAATAAACACTTCTACAAGATTTCCCCGCGTAGACAGAGATGGAGCCCAGGACAATGAGGAATGACCTTCCAAGATGGAGCTGCCTCAGGATGCCTTCCTGTCTAATTGCAGCTATGATGACCAAGAACAAGTTTGGAGGAGATAGCCTTGGTCCAGCCCATCAGGTGGACCTCTAGTGGCCAGCCAAGACCAAGGTTAAAACTCTGCTTTTTGGCTTCTGAGTAAAACGATCTATAATAATCAAAACAGCCACAATCATCTACAGCTATTTAAAAATTACCACCCCATTGTAGTCAATCCTGTGATTTTTGTGCATTAGAAACTCAGGTAGGAATCAGTTGAGAAACTTCAAGTAACTCAGCCTGTGGCCAGGCCAGCGGGAGGATCCCAGACAGCTTCCTTCTCAGCTGGCACCCTGCAGGGCGGCAATGTCACCAGACCCTTCTCTTCTTCATGGGCTCTCGTTGCCTTTCCACACTTGGTGGTTGGACTCGGCTTGGCCTTGGACTGATGTCTCCGGTTTTCATCAAATCTAACCCCAGGGCTGGCACAGTGATTTCTGCCATCTGGATAAATCATGCCAACCCAGGCCCAAAAAAAAAAAAAAAAAAAAGAAAGAAAAGAAAACACAAACAAACAAACAAAAACTAGACCCCACCTCCTAAGGCATATGTCATCCCCCTTAGACAGCTCAGAGACATGGGTCTTAAAAAAGATGAGACAGAACCAAGATTGGCCAGGACTATAGCTTGGAGCCCGAGTGTAAAGCCAGCACTCTCCCCACCCCCAACCCACCCCGCCTCAGCTGCTTCAGTACAAGCAGTAGCAGAGAGGACAAGGCAGGAACAGATGAGCCAGTCTCAACCTAGATCCCAGCTGAGGTGCATATTCCTTTGTGTAGCTGTGGCCCACAGTGCTTCCACTCCCTGCTTGCAGGGGGCAACTTTCCTCGTTCATTAGACTCTATTATTTTTAGGAGTTTGTAGGTGATTTTTCACTGTAGCCACAAGCCAGGACCCCTGATTTCAACCCAAAAGCAACAGTTCCCTTGCTTGTTCCTGCCTACTCCCTTATTGGCTGAGAGCATCTCACTCTGGGCCTTCCCCTACCCACTTCCTCAGTCACTTAGGAGGGAGCACTGACCCCATCATGGGGGTTTCCCAGGCTGAGATAGAACACAGGGTGCTGGAGACAGAGATTTCCTTTCTAGCTCCACCACTTATGGCCCGAGGACCCTTAAGCTCCAGTTTTCTGATCCATAAAGCATGGCTTATAACCACCACGATACTTCACAGATGGTTTTTAAGACTTACAGAGGGAAAATGTATAAAATGCAAAGCTTGCAGGGTGGGGGTGGGGAGAATTGCTCAGTCAGTTAACACACTTGGAAGATGAGCACAAGGACCTGCTTCTGATGCCCAGTACCCACATAAAGAGCCAGGCACAGTGGCACACATTTGTAACCCCAGTGCAGACGTAGAGATAGGAGTATTCCTGGCATTCACTAACCAGTCAACCTCGCCAGTATGCCAATTGCCAGATCCTATGAGAGACCCTGACTCAGAAGTCAACGTGAACAGCTCCTGAAGGATGATACTTGAAGCTGACATGTGGCCTCCAAATGCTTGTGCACACACATATACCTGAGAGTGTGCACACAAACATGCATGCACACACATGTACATGGAAGAGCCAAAAACATCATTGATGGAAATTAAGTAAATACCTAAACTAATAAAAATACATCTTGCCAGGCAGTGGTGGCACACACCTTTAATCCCAGCACTTGGGAGGCACAGGCAGGCAGATTTCTGAGTTTGAGGCCATCCTGGTCTACAGAGTGAGTTCCAGGACAGCCAGGGATACTCAGAGAAACCCTGTCTCAGAAAAAAAAAAAAAAAAAAAAAAGACAACTTTTGTTCATGGATTGGATGATCTTGTACCATGAGGGGTTTAGCCATTTTTTAAAACCATATTTATTTTATTTATTTAAGTACATAGTAGCTGTTTTCAGCCATACAAAAAGAGGGCATTGGATCCCATTACAGATGGTTGTAAGCCACCATGTGGTTGCAGGGAATTGAACTCAGGACCTCTGGAAGAACAGTGAGTACTCTTTGACCGCTGATCCATCATCTCTTCAGTCCCAGTTTTATCCATTTTTTAAAAGTTCACTCTCTTTTTTTCTTTTCAAGACAGGAGTTCTCTGTGTAGCACTGGCTATCCTGGAACACAGATATCTACCTGCCTCTGACTTCCCAGGACTGGCATTAAAGGCATGTGCCACCATTGCACAGCTAAAAAATACTCTTATTTATTATTATTATTATTAATGACCATGAGAGTTTTGCTTACATGTATGTCTATGCCACGCAGAAGATTGCAAGCTTGTACTACCACTCTGGAAATCAGTCTGTCGGTTCCTCAGAAAATTGGACATAGTACTATCTGAGCATCCAGCTATACCACTGCTAGACCTATTCCCAATAGCTGCTTCAATGTGTAACAAGGACACATGCTCCACTATGTTCATAGAAGCCTTATTTATAATAGCCAGAAGCTGGAAAGAACCCAGATGTCTTTCATCAGAGGAATTGATACAGAGCATGTGGTAAATTTACACAATGGAATAATACTGAGCTAGTAAAAACAATGGCTTGCATGGAGGTCAGAAGATGGGGTGTTGGATCTCCTAGAACTGGACTTGCAGGAGATTGTGAGCCACCATGTGGGTACTGATACTAGGTCCTCTGTGAGCCACCGCATGGGTACTGATACTAGGTCCTCTGCAAGAATTACACATGCTCTTAACTATTGAGTCATCTGTAGCCCCAGGGATTTAATGTCATCAATACACTCAAATTGTGACAGGGTCTCACTGCTGAGGCCTTCCCACGAGTAGAGGACTGTATTCTCCCAGGATCTCACCCCCTCTCCATTCCCAGGTCTTCCATAGACTTTTCCAAGGGTCTGTCTTCCTGACCTAGGGGCAGCATATATGGAGAATGAGCCAGTATAGCTTGTATACGTGCCTTATGTGCAAAGTGTAGGAGGTGTGTGTGTGTGCGTGCTGCATGTATGTATTATGTATGCACATACATATGTATGCATACATGCATATGTCCTCCTGGTATCTAACAATGTAGAGATGGGAAGAGACAGGGAACACATAGGAGCTGGCCACCCCCCACATCGCTATGGTACATTGAAGAACATCCAGGAATCCAAATTCTAAACCCTAATCAGGTTCTCCAGTCCCCTTTGAAGATATATTCGTCAAGGAAAAAGATTGGAGAATACTTATTTCATAGTTTGAGATTGGTGTATCACTTTCAAATATTCAGACACACAGCATGTCAGCCTTGAACTATATGCTTTCTCCAAACCCTGAGATTGTCTCAGGAAGGATAACTATATTCTCACAAACCCTTCTTCCAAGGACACCCCATATGTCTACCTTCCTCAAATTCGGCTGAGATTCCCAATTTCCCTGGACAGATATAGGCCCTATAGTGCCTTCTTAACTCCATTACTCAACAGGAACCAAGGGCTCCTTGGAGGCTCTGAGCTTCCCAGACTCGCTCCAGTCTCCCTTCAATGTTCCGCTATGAGGATGGAACTGGGTTGGCTTACACCCAAGGGTACCCAGTAAAGTACTGGGAGCGATGGAGACGCACTTCCAGATATGGCCACTAGGGGCAGGAACACACAGCACCTGGAGTAGCTATTCTGCAGAAGAAGGTGGGGCTTTGTGGTCACTGGAGCATCTAGTTCCAGTGCATGTGTGGGCCAGGAGGAGAAGAGAAAGGAGTAGAGGACTCTGGTAGCTTCTGCAGGCCCCATGAGGCTCCAACTTGAGCCTGAGAGTACTTCTTTCTTCTTGCCTTTCTATGCCTTTCCTGTCTTCCTTCCCTTCCTGCTGTTCAGAGGCTGAGATCTAGGTTCAATCTTGACTTTGCTAGTCTAGGATACCTTTTCTCTCAAACCTTAGATACCCATCTACAAAGTGGAAAGAATAATATATCCAATTTAGTGCACATTCCCTTTGCCTTTTCCTTGGGGGGGGGCATTTTATATAGGACAACCCGTTCAGGCTGTCAGAAAGGAGCTCCAGGCTATATCCTGGGCAAAACTAGTCCCTCCCTCTACCCCAGTGTGAGCTGGCTCATCAGGCCTCCGTTCCTGGTAGAGGATGCCATGAGATTCTGTTCAGTGGTGCTGGGCAGGCTGTCTGAACTAGTCAGAATGGAGTGGCTTCTACCCCAGGCTGGGAACTTTAGCAATGTTGGAATGTATTCTGAACCTCAGCTGGTCCTGCTGCATGTCAGAAGAAATAAGCAGGTGTACAGGAAGGATGGATGGGTGTATAGGCGGAAGTGGAGGGGGAGGGAGGAACAAGGGGAGGATGGATGGATGGGAGGGAGGGAGGAAGGAAGGGAGGGAAGGGTAGATTAGTTCATGCATTACTTCAGAGTTCTTGTAGCAAAGAGATTTCCATGCATGGATCTAGCAGAACCCCAAGGACTTCTTAAGAGAACCAAGGTCTATGCAGTCAACTGAGGGGTGGCCCATTTTGAGGCTCCCTGTCTCTTAGAGTCAGCACAGATAGTAGCCATAGGGGTTTTGGTCTACATTTTCAGATTCTTCCCGACAGCGGGGCTTGGTTCATGTTTGCATTTCTTTCTTTATTCAGCAAATACTTCCCAGGCCCTTCTCGCTAGGGGTCCCATCGACTGAGGTGGGCACCCCAGGAATGACTGAGCAGGGTGCTTTGAGGAAATGGTTTTATGTGTGAAGCCTTGTCCACAGGGGCTCCCAGCCAGAGAAGTCACTGTCTCAAATCAGAGCCAGAGACCCAGGGTAAAGTAAAGACACATTTGCATAGAGCTAAGTCCAGACCTGGGATCCTAAGTTCCTGTTATCCCCCATTGCAAAGCTTCCAGGGAAAGGGTTTCTGGGAGAGCCCTGAAAGGGGGAATGTGTCATAAGCGTGGGCGCTCTCCCCAGCTGGCCTTCCCTTCTCTCCTGGCACTGGGTCACACCTGCAGGGCCTCACCCACTACTGACCTAGATTTCCTTGCCACTCTGTCAACAGTTCCAGGGTGGAGCAAAGCATGGCTTCAGGGACCCAAACAGAGTCATGACCAGCATCAGAGAAACCTAACCCCGCCTTCCCCCCAACAGGGTTGAGCTCCTGCCTGCATTTGTCAGGGTTGCAGTGAGTCTTCCTGCAGGCTTCTTGGACCTGGCTGTAGCTCTAACCTCTCCAGTTAGGCCATGCTCTGGTTGACAGGGCCTCCCAGTGGGTGGGGGTGGGCGGAACCTACTGGCATTTAGACAGAGACCACTAAGCAGCAAGAGCAAAGGTACTGTGTAATTGAGGTCATTGCTTCTTTAGAACGCTTCTAGTTTGCTGCTTAGAGACTCACAAATCTGCTCAGGCCAGGCTCACAGCAGGATTCTCTAGAGACGCCCAGGCCCCAGTCTGCTAGAGTCTGGCCCTTAAGATCCGATCCCCACCCTCAGCACCCAAAGTGTTCTTGGGATGGTTGATCTTGTGGTCACATAGCCTAGAAAATTCTGCTGTGAGGCCTGGGTCTCTATCTTTGGGACCAAGAGGACCCGTGAAACGCTGGCTGTGGCAAAGAACCACAAGCGGGTGGGATCCTGTAGGCCTTAAAACCTCCATCCAGGCTGAGCCTTCCTCCATTTCTCTGTCAGGCTCTTAGGGGTGAGAACATCGCCATCGCCTTCTCTTGGTTCTTCTCTTTGTAGCCTGCAATAGTTAAAACAACCCTAGTTGGGATGTCAGAGCTCAACTAGACCGAGAGCCCCAGCAGTTCCCAGGGATTAGGGTTTTTGATCATGAATAGAAAGTACTATTCTTTCTAGATTGTTCTCAGATTGAAACTCCTAGTTAAAGATCTTTCCTAGGACTTTTAGGGTGTTGTGGTGTGTTCCTGTCATCCTGACACTTGAGAGGGGGAGACTGGGGAGCGGGAATTCAAGGCTATGAGTAAGGTTGGCCTGGGCTACCTTGTCTTGAAAGAAAGAAAAGATGAAAGGAAAGAAGCAAAGGAAAATGCTACATCCACTCCAGTAGCGTTACAGGTTTAGAAACCTGGAAGCAGTCACGAGGCAAAGAATTTCAAGGAAACTATGCCTCCTGGAACCTTGGCATTCCCATAGCCTGTATACTCAAACCCTGTCCCCGAGGTAGTCTGATGTATGGATCTGTGTGCTTTCTTCTATTATAGGTGCTTCCAAGAAATGATTTTTACAAGTACTTAATCAGGTTAAATTTTACTCCCTGGTTTTCATCAATGTCCCAGACAGCCCTTGAGCTGACTTTGGGCTTGGAATTTCATAGGAATGTCATTCATCCAGACGAAATGCCTCAGTGTTGACAGTTAGGAATCAGGCATCTCAGTTTGCCAGATAGAAATCTCAGGGCAAGCTTAGCAAAGTATGCTGAGAATCTTCATTACAGTCAGGTATGGCAGACTACATTGCATATTAGAAGAAAGTTGGTGAGTTCTTCTGACAAATGGAGATTCCCTACAGATACGTAAAAGAGCAGCCAAGTTACTCCCATATGAAAGACCTAGGAAAAAGGAGGGTTGTGGTTTAAGGGGGAACTACAGTATTGCATTATTCATGAAAAGGTCAGTTAGAGCAGAACCCCCTGGTGCTAGCTTTCACAAGGCTTAAAGGAATAGCATAAACTGTGACTAGGTTGTGAAATCCTCACCTGGACCCTGTCATTAGCTGACTCTAGGCAGGGCTGTTTTATCTTTGCTGTGAACATTACCTGGTTCCTGTAAGTCCTTTTGAAGTCATACCTCTGTTTTGTGTCAGAAAACTTATATGTACTTTGCCTGCTGTGACATCCTAATAAAATACAGTTTTCTGTTATTATATAAGACTGGTGTTCACTTTGTGACAATACATTCAGATACACACTGTCTTGTGTCCTGTCTGTTTGTCACACCCTTCTCTCCGACTCCTTGCCCACCTGTAACCAGAACCCGAGTTTCACCCATGGATCGAGGACCCAAGTGAGGTTTGTCTGTGGCAGGAAAAGGGAAAGAAAGGAATCTCAGGACACTCAAATAATTGCTCCCTTACCTAGGGGAACACAATTTGATAACAGTCAAGAGCTGAAAGCACAGAGTAGGACCCACTTGCAGTCACTCTCCAGACCCCAGTGTGCAGGCCTACTGCCTGTGAGCCTTGCTTCCTAATCTGAGGTTCTTGGAAGTGCTGACATTTTTTGCCTCTGGTTCTTTAGAGATAGTCCAGGCCTGTTGCCTGTCAAACATAGACCTCTGGGCACAGCTTGTATCTGAACTCATAGGACAGTGAGTGACAATGTGAAGCACTGGCAGCAAGCGGTTTTGAAGACCATGCTGGCTTCCCATTAAGGACAGGACAAGGGTCTAAGTTGTAGAGGGTGTTTCACTGGGAGCCCTAGCCTGGGCTTCCAAGTACAAGAGCATCCCACTGTTTATAGAAAGGTACCAGCTGGATCCTCTTGGTCCTGGTAGGGAATCCTAAACCTTGCAAATTTCCCTGGCACACCTGAAATTGTATCTGACTCCCTCTGAAGCCAAGGAGAGGACTGGCCTTGGTCCCCTCCCCCTGGGGAAGATGGATGGAGAGGAGAGGAAGCTATAAGGAGATTTTGAACTGGAGAATGCACTTTGGAGGTCAAGTGCAGATTTCTCTCTGTGCTCTGCCAGTATGGCCATCTGGACCAGAAGTGCTGAGAGCACACCTGCTCCAAATGCTCCAGGTAAAGAGGGCTGACCCACGCCCAGGACTTGACCGGAGGTGTCAGGAACACCTGGGCTTCCTGGATCCCTGTCAGACCTGGCAGCAGCTTCCATACCTGCGTAGCTGGTTGCTCCCAGCTGTGAAAAGTCTCCGGGAATTGGGTCAGGAGACCACACTTGACCTCCTGACAGGTGGGACAGCCACTTGGGAGGGAGCTGGGCACACTTTTCATTGACTTCCACTCCCTCTGCTCAACCATCTGCCAGTGTAGAGTCAACGTTTCCACACCGTCTACCAGAATCATGGTTAAGGAAGCTCTGCTTTCCTTGTCTAGACTAAAAGACAGGCCCTAGGCTCAACTAGGCCAGATAAGGGCTCCCTCAGGCATGTGAACAATAGAGGGGCTCAAGATACTAGCCATGCACGGCACCCCAGTCCTCTGAAGAAGTGAAGAGTCAGTTTTACTGGCAGCAAGCCTGAGGCAGTTTTTTCCAAGTTTCTAGATCCTCTGGCTGGCTGACTGTAAACAAGCCTGTTTCTTCCCTCCTCTGAGCCCATGTCTGTTGTTAGCCTGCAAACTGTGTTCCTATTATAATCTGAATGGGTGCTTTTCTCCTTTATATGTTGAAATCCCAGCCCTCAGGTTAAAGACAGTTGAAGGCAGAACTTTGAGAATTAAAGATGGTGGCACCCTTATGATGGGGCCAGTAGCCCTGTGAAGCAGGGCATTGTAGTACAGACCTGTGATCCCAGCACACACGAGGCAGAGGCGGAGATCAGAACAAACTTGAGACCAGACTGGTCTACATAGTAAATTCCTAGCTAGTCAGATTTACAAAGGAAACTGTCTCAAAAACACCGAAAAGATCACTATATGAGCACACAGCAGGAAGACACCATGCAAGACACCCTGATTCTAAATTTCTCAGCCCCCAGAACTATGAGGAACAACTTCATTGTTTACAGCTATCAAGTGTATGGAAACTCTTAAAGCAGCACCCCAGAAGGTGACCTTACTTGGGAACGGACTCCCTGCAGGTAAGGTGTTCATAGCAGAGTGAGCTTCTGATCTGATGGGGCTGGCTTTCTGTTACAGATGGGAAATGTGGTCAGGGCATCCATCTCCTCAGGGCATCCATCTCCACAGCCTGTCACCTTTAGGCTTAAGCAGTCATGTCACCTGTTGCTCCCCTCTCCCCTCCTTGTCACTTGCCAGACTGCCTTGAAAATTACGGACTTGCCAACCACTGTCAAGTGAAACAATTCACTAAAATCATTCTGCCTTAGTCTCTGTTCCTCATGAGAGCTCTTAGCCGGTCTCCAAATAGCTTTCAACATATCCTAAACTTACCCTAAATTTTATCTGCTTGCCAAAAAGAAAAGAGAGAAAAAGAAGAAGTAAAAAAGGAAAAATGAACTTTTCTATTTTATTTTTAAAAAGACTTATTTTTTATTGTTTTTAAAGTATAAGTAAGGTATGTGTGTACGTGTGTGTGTGTGTGTGGTGAATGAATGTGAATACAGCCTGCAGAGACCAGAATTGTTGGGTCTCCTGGAGCTGGAGGTTGTTGTGAGTCACCTAACATTGATTCTGGGAACCAAACTCAGGTCCTCTGTAAGAACAGTAAAGGTCGTAACCACTGAGCCATCCCTCTAGCACAAAATCGTTTCTATTTTAATTGAATTTATTAACATAGCTTTAGAAGTACCAATTTAGAAGAGAGAGGTACCTCATGGGAGTAAAAAAAAGAGGATATGGAGGCTGAGTCAGTGACACTGAAGGACAGTTGGTTGTCAAGGCAACCCACTGGCAATGACCAGAACAGTCTGATGCCTTAGATACCCAAGTGGTTCAATTCTAATATGCAGATTCATGTCACTAAGTAGATGTTGCTTCCTAGAAAGGAAAATGGACCAATGGATACTAAATGTGGGTCCATATGACATATATTTCCCATCAGGAATCCATATGTTGACATTTTATAGCCCATGAGTCAGGGGGGTCCTTCCTAGACCAGTGGGTCCATCTTGTCAAGTTAACAGATCAGCATCTCAGGCTGCAAGGCTGACATGCAAGGCTCTGCTGATAAAAACCCTTTAGGATTCAATGTGCTGGGCCCTATACCAGCCTGTCCACTCCTGACTGACAACCAGCTCTCCCTGGCCTGCCTTGCTGGCCATTAGCCGAATGCTCCTCTCTGCTGAAGAAAGGATTAAGAATGTGTTGTAGTCTGGTGCACTGCTGCCGCGATAACCAATCCTTGAGACTGAGCAATTGTTTTAGGATTACTATTGGAGAGGAAAGGGTTTATTTGGCTTACACTGCTAAGTTGTAATGCATCACTGAAGGAAGCCAGGACAGGAACTTAAATAGGGCAGGGACCTGGAGGCAGGAGCTGATGCAGAGACCATGGAGGACTGCTGCTTACTGACTTGCTCCTCGTGGCTTGCTCAGCCTACTTTTGTATAGATCCCAGGACTGGCCACGATGGACTGGGCCCTCTCTCAGCAATCACTAATTAAAATTCTACAGCTGGATAAGACTAACTAGCATGCCAATAAACAGTGAGCAGATACGTAAATGGCTCACAGCTGTGGAACCTGAGAATTCAGGGACCACATCTGGTGGGAGCTTTTTTTGATGTAACATCCCATGGTGGGAAGCAGAGGAGTAAGATAGGCATAGGCACATACAAGAAGGGGAGGGGCAAATAAGGTAAAAAACAAACTCTTATGATACCTAATCCACTCTACAGACAGCAGCATCAATCCACACGAAAGGGCAGGATCTTAAAAAGTCCCATGTATTGTATAGTCCATGATTGGGCTAAGTAGATGTTGGTTCAGTGGCAAACCTGTTGACCTCGGTTTGGATCCCTGAAACCCACATCTACAATAGTGCAAGCATCTGCCATCCCAGGTTTTCCCTACAGGGATATGGGAGGCAGAGATCAAAGACTCTCTGGAAGCTCAAGGGCCAGGTAACCTGACATCCACGGTGACAAAGAGACCCAATTACAAACAAGGAAAGCTATCCTTTAACATCCACACACCCAACATCCAAGAACAAGCACCGATGCATGTGAGTGTAAACTTTGTAGATGACAGTGTCAAGCTGCAGTGTCAGAAGGTTGGGCACCCTTAGTGCTCATTGGAAGCTGGGTGATTCAGCAATGGCTGTCTGCACATTAGGAGCCTGATAACCTTGTGGCTTCTGTATCTAAGAAGCTGGAAGCTTCAGAACAAGGGGCTCAAAGATGCAGCCCAAGTGTAAGGTTAAAAGCCTGCAGGCTTCCTAAAGGCCTGCTGGTATGAATCATGTTGAAAAGTTGAAGCAGATGGGGTCTGATGTCCCTTCGTAATGACAGCAGCAAGAAGGATTTGCAGAGAAGGATGATGGAGTTTGTGGGAGCTGGGAGCTCCCTCCTCCCACTTCAGATCCCTCCAGGTCCCTAGCTTATTAAGATGGAGCTGCCTACATTCATGAGGGTTTTTCCTCACTCCGTTGCTATCACACATGTTAGTCATCTCTGGAAACACTCTTACAGACATTCACAGACATGTGTCTCACTGGTCTCCCAACCATTTCTCAATCCAGTCAAGCTACCAATGGAGATTAGCCAGCACATTACTTTACTCCCTACTGACCCTTGTGGCTAGATCCATCAGTCATCCAGTAGATGGGAAGGAGATCCCATCTTCCCCTAACTGTAGGTCTCAAGAGCATCTGCTGAGGGTGGTGGCTCTTCCTCAGGGACACTGATGGCTTCCAGGATACTCATGCTGCTGGTTTTCCTTCTGCATCAAGGATATTCACTCTCAGACCTTTTCCTGTCTGGATACCCCTACCCTAGTGATCTCCTCCAGTTTTTATCCTCAAATTCATACCCACGGTTGTGCCTCTTCCCCTGAATATCCAACTCACCTATTCAGCATGGTATTCAGAGTCCCCACATGAACATGGGACAAGAACCACTAAGACATACACCCAAACAAAATCCTGCTTTCTCCTCCACTGTACTGTGTGTGGATGCTGAAGACTTTCTGCCTCAGTAAAGGCTAACCATCTTCTCACAACAGGCCAGATGCTGACAGGTACAGACCATCTTAACTCTTCTCTCACCCAACCCACCAGGTTTGCCTTTTGCTTATATCCAGAACTTACCCCTCTCTCTCTCCATCACTGCTCTTCCCCATGTGCATTTTGTTCTCCTTTTTTTTAAGGCAAGGCATCACTATGTAGCCTAGGTAACCCTCAAACTCATGATCCTCCTGCCTCAGCCTCCTGAGTGCTGAGATTAAAGATGAGTGCCACCACACCTGGCCTAACATTTGGTTTTACTTCATTTTTCTCCAAAAATTTTCTTTACCAATTACTCTTTGATCATAATACAGAAGAGAGGTAACTTAGTCATAGTCTTGGTATTATCAATTTTATACATTGAGGTCACCTGGCTGGATGTGTGATAATTTCTCCTTTTGGTCCTTTTTAATTTGCATTTTTCTGATGAGTAATGACTATGAATACATTTGCATTGATTACTTATGAAAACCCTCTGCAATATTGGGATTAGATTTAGAGCTTCTTGTTCTATTACTGAACTAAATCTGTTTTCTCTCTCTTTTTTAAAATCACATGTCATATAGTGCAGCCTGGCCTTGAACTTATGATCCTTCTGCCCCAACCTCCGGAGGAGCTGTGATTAAGAGCTTCAGCACAACTATAATCTGCTGTCTTGTCTCTTGCCCATTTTTAACTGTTCATTATTGATTCATGTAGAATTCTGGTTATGTAAATCCGTTCCTGAGCAGAGTAGTGTCAACACTTCTTGTCTTTTCTTTTTTTGCTGATGTTTCTATTATTCATGTATTTCCAGTCTCAGAGCTTGAGCTCATGGTCTTTCACATGATAGGCAAGCACACCACCACCGAGTGATGTCACAACCCTAAGACAATTTCTGAAGTAGCTATCAGATTATTCAGATAATTCTATTTCTCCTTGTATATTTTTAAATAATGTTGTTTTCTTAAAGAAAAAAAAGTAGCTTCCTTTGAAAAATTCAAATGTAGGCAGACAGTGGTGGCACAAGCCTTTAATCATTTGGGAGGCAGAGGCAGGCAGATCTCTGAGTTCAGCCTGGTCTACAGGTTGAGTTCCAGTACAGACGGGACTAAACAGAGCAACCCTGTTTGGAAAGAAAATTTAAATGTACTGGCTTAGGGTTTTCCATAAAATAGATTTTCTCTCTCTCTCTCTCTTTCTCTTTTTGCCTATGGCAATTCTAGTGATAATAGACTGGTTCATATTTTATCCTATATTATTCTATTTTGGTGTTATTAATCCAACCCAGGGGCTCACAAATGTGCTTCTCTTCTTGATCAATCTTCCCTGAATTATTAAAATTGTCACTCTCAGAATGAGCTGATATTGGTCTGTGGCAGCTTCCTGTTGAATGCTTGCTCTCCCTTTCTCTTATTGTTTTCTTTCTCAGTCTAACCTTTATCTTCTTAAAAAAATGTGTATCTGCATTAAAGATCCTTCTTCAGTGAGACCTTTCCAGACTACCCCATCTCCAACTGAAACCACCCTCTCACCACATTTAACATGACTTCTCTATTTCATTTTTATTTTATATGTGTGGATGTTTTGCATGCATGTATGTGTACACCATGTCTGTGCCTGGTACCCACGTCAGTAGATGATGGCACCTGATCCCCAGGAACTAGAGTTACAGACAGTTGTGAGCTGCCATGTGGATGCTGGGAGTCAAACTGAAATCTTAACAAGATATGCAGTGCTCTCTTAGCTGCTGAGCCATCTCTCCAACCCCATGATTTTTTTCTTTTCTTTCTTTCTTTTTTAATATTTTTATTAGGTATTTTCCTCATTTACATTTCCAATGCTATCCTGAAAGTACCCCATACCATCCCCCCACTCCCCTACCCACCCACTCCCACTTTTTGGCCCTGGCATTCCCCTGTACTGGGGCATATAAAGTTTGCAATCCAATGGGCCTCTCTTTCCAGTGATGGCCAACTAGGACATCTTTTGATACATATGCAGCTAGAGTCAAGAGCTCCAGGGTACTGGTTAGTTCATAATGTTGTTCCACCTATAGGGTTGCAGATTCCTTTAGCTCCTTGGGTACTTTCTCTAGCTCCTTCATTGGGGGCCCTGTGATCCATCCAATAGCTGACTGTGAGCATCCACTTCTGTGTTTGCTAGGCCCCGGGAATAGTCTCACAAGAGACAGCTATATCAGGGTCCTTTCAGCAAAATCATGCTAGTGTATGCAATGGTGTCAGCGTTTGGAGGCTGATTATGGGATGGATCCCTGGATATAGCAGTCTCTAGATGGTCCATCCTTTTGTCTCAGCTCCAAACTTTGTCTCTGTAACTCCTTCCATGGGTGTTTTGTTCCCAATTCTAAGAAGGGGCAAAGTGTCCACACTTTGGTCTTCGTTCTTCTTCAGTTTCATGTGTTTTGCAAATTGTAACTTATATCTTGGTATACTAAGTTTCTGGGCTAATTTCCACTTATCAGTGAATACATATCATTTGAGTTCTTTTGTGATTGGGTTACCTCACTCAGGATAGTGCCCTCCAGGTCAAACCATTTGCCTAGGAATTTCATAAATTCATTCCTTTTAATAGCTGAGTAGTACTCCATTGTGTAAATGTACCACATTTTTTGTATTCATTCCTCTGTTGAGGGGCATCTGGGTTCTTTCCAGCTTCTGGATATTATAAATAAGGCTGCTATGAACATAATGGAGCATGTGTCCTTCTTACTAGTTGGAACATCTTCTGGCTATATGCCCAGGAGAGGTATTGTGGGATGCTCTGGTAGTACTATGTCCAATTTTCTGAGGAACCACCAGACTGATTTCCAGAGTGGTTGTACAAGCTTGCAATCACACCAACAATGGAGGAGTGTTCCTCTTTCTCCACATCCTCGCCAGCATCTGCTGTCACCTGATTTTTTTTATCTTAGCCATTCTGACTGGTGTGAGATGGAATCTCAGGGTTCTTTTGATTTGCATTTCCCTGATGATTAAGGATGCTGAACATTTTTTCAGGTGCTTCTCAACCATTCGGTATTCCTCAGGTGAGAATTCTTTGTTCAGCTCTGAGCCCCATTTTTAATGGAGTTATTTGATTGTCTGGAGTTCACCTTCTTGAGTTCTCTCTCTCTCTATATATATATATATATTGGATATTAGTCCCCTATCTGATTTAGGATAGGTAAAGATCCTTTCCCAATCTGTTGGTGGCCTTTTTGTCTTATTGACGGTGTATTTTGCCTTACAGTTTCATGAGGTTCCATTTGTCAATTCTCAATCTTACAGCACAAGCCATTGCTGTTCTATTCAGGAATTTTCCCCTTGTGCCCATATCTTCGAGGCTTTTCCCCACTTTCTCCACTATAAGTTTCAGTGTCTCTGGATTAATGTGGAGTTCATTGATCCACTTAGATTTGAACTTAGTACAAGGAGATGCGAATGGATCATTTCACATTCTTCTACATGATAACCACCAGATGTTCCAGCACCATTTGCTGAAAATGCTGTCTTTTTTCCACTGGATGGTTTTAGCTCCCTTATCGAAGATCAAGTGACCATAGGTGTGTGGGTTCATTTCTGAGTCTTCAATTCTATTCCAGTGGTCTACTTGTCTGTCACTATACCAGTACCATGCAGTTTTTATCACAATTGCTCTGTAGTAAAGCTTTAGGTCAGACATGGTGATTCCACCAGAGGTTCTTTTATCCTTGAGAAGAGTTTTTGCTATCCTAGGTATTTTGTTTTTCCAGATGAATTTGCAGATTGCTCTTTCTAATTCATTGAAGAATTGAGTTGGAATTTTGATGGGCATTTCATTGAATCTGTAGATTGCTTTTGGCAAGATAGCCATTTTTACAATGTTGATCCTGCCAATCCATGAGCATGGGAGATCTTTCTATCTTCTGAGATCTTCTTTAATTTCTTTCTTCAGAGACTTGGAAGTTATTATCATACAGATCTTTCACTTCCTTAGTTAGAGTCACGCCAAGTTATTTTATATTATTTGTGACTATTGAGAAGGGTGATGTTTCCCTAATTTTTTTCTCAGCCTGTTTATTCTTTGGGAAGAGAAAGGCCATTGATTGGTTTGAGTTAATTTTATATCCAGCTACTTCACCTAAGCTGTTTATCAGGCTTAGGAGTTCTCTGGTGGAATTTTTAGGGTCACTTATATATACTATCATATCATCTGCAAAAAGTGATATTTTGACTTCTTCTTTTCCAATTTGTATCCCCTTGATCTCCTTTTGTTGTCGAATTGCTCTGGCTAGTACTTCAAGTACAATGTTGAATAGGTAGGGAGAAAGTGGGCAGCCTTGTCTAGTCTCTGATTTTAGTGGGATTGCTTCCAGCTTCTCACAATTTACTTTGATGTTGGCTACTGGTTTGCTGTAGATTGCTTTTATCATGTTTAGGTATGGGCCTTGAATTCCTGATCTTTCCAAGACTTTTATCATGAATGGGTGTTGGATTTTGTGAAATGCTTTCTCCGCGTCTAAGGAGATGATCATGTGGTTTTTGTCCTTGAGTTTGTTTATATAATGGATTACGTTGATGGATTTCCATATATTAAACTAATCCTGCATCCCTGGAATAAAACCTACTTGGTCAGGATGGATGATTGTTTTAATGTGTTCTTGGATTCGGTTAGCGAGAATTTTATTGAGGATTTTTGCATCGATATTCATAAGGGAAATTGGTCTGAAGTTCTCTATCTTTGTTGGATCTTTCTGTGGTTTAGGTATCAGAGTAATTGTGGCTTCATAGAATGAGTTGGGTAGAGTACCTTCTACTTCTATTTTGTGGAATAGTTTGTGCAGAACTGGAATTAGATCTTCTTTGAAGGTCTGATAGAACTCTGCATTAAACCCATCTGGTCCTTGGCTTTTTTTGGTTGGGAGACTATTAATGACTGCTTCTATTTCTTTAGGGGATATGGGATTGTTTAGATCGTTAACTTGATCCTGATTTAGCTTTGGTACCTGGTACCTGTCTAGAAATTTGTCCATTTCATCCATGTTTTCCAGTTTTGCTGAGTATAGCATTTTGTAGAAGGATCTGATGGTGTTTTGGATTTCTTCAGGATCTGTTGTTATGTCTTCCTTTTCATTTCTGATTTTGTTAATTAGGATGCTGTCCCTGTGCCCTCTAGTGAGTCTGGCTGAATCTTTATCTATCTTTTTGATTTTCTCAAAATACCAGCTCCTCATTTGGTTGATTCTTTGAATAGTTCTTGTTTCCATTTGGTTGATTTCGCCCCTGAGTTTGATTATTTCCTTCTGTTTACTCTTCTTGGGTGAATTTGCTTCCTTTTTTACTAGAGCTTTTAGTTGTGTTGTCAAACTGGTAGTGTGTGCTCTCTCTAGTTTCTTTTTGGAGGCACTCAGAGCTATGAGTTTCCCTCTTAGAAATGCTTTCATTATGTCCCATAAGTTTGGGTGTGTTGTGGCTTCATTTTCATTAAACTCTAAAAAGTCTTTAATTTTTTTCTTTATTCCTTCCTTGACCAAGGTATCATTGAGAAGAGTGTTGTTCATTTGCCACGTGAATGTTGGCTTTCCATTATTTATGTTGTTATTGAAGATCAGCCTTAGTCCATGGTGGTCTTATAGGATGCATGGGACAATTTCAATATTTTTTTATCTGTTGAGGCCTGTTTGTGACCAATTATATGGTCATTTTTAGAGAAGGCCCCGTGAGGTGCCAAGAAGAAAGTATATCCTTTTGTTTTAGGATAAAATATTCTGTAGATATCTGTTAAGTCTATTTGTTTCATAACTTCTGTTAGTTTCACTGTGTCTCTGTTTAGTTTCTGTTTCCACAATCAGTCCATTGATGAAAGTGGTGTGTTTCCCACAATTATTGTGTGAGGTGAAATGTGTGCTTTGAGCTTTCCTAAGGTTTCTTTAATGAATGTGGCTGCCCTTACATATGGAGCATAGATATTGAGAATTGAGAGTTCCTATGGGAGGATTTTACCTTTGATGAGTATGAAGTGTCCCTCCTTGTCTTTTTTGATAACTTTGTGTTGGAATTCGATATTAGAATGGCTACAATAGCTTGGTTCTTCAGACCATTTGCTTGGAAAATTGTTTTCCAGCCTTTCACTCTGAGGTAGTGTCTGTCTTTCCTCCTGAGATGGGTTTCCTGTAAGGAGCAGAATGTTGGGTCCTGTTTGTGTAGCCAGTCTGTTAGTCTATGTATTTTTATTGGGGAATTGAGTCCATTAATACTAAGAGATGTTAAGGAAAAGTAATTGTTGCTTCCTATTTTTTTGTTGTTAGAGTTGGCATTCTGTTCTTGTGGCTATCTTCTTTTTGGTTTGTTGAGTGAGGGATTACTTTCTTGCTTTTTCTAGGGCGTGGTTTCCGTCCTTGTATAGTTTTTTTTTTTTTCTGTTATTATCCTTTGAAGGGCTGGATTTGTGGAAAGATAATGTGTGAATTTGGTTTTGTCATGGAATACTTTGGTTTCTCCATCTAATGTAATTGAGGGTTTGGCTGGGTATAGTAGCCTGGGCTGGCATTTTTCTTCTCTTAGTGTCTGTATAACATCTCTCCAGGATCTTCTGGCTTTCATAGTCTCTAGTGAAAAGTCTGGTGTAATTCTGATAGGGTTGCCTGTATATGTTACTTGACCTTTCTCCCTTACTGCTTTTAATGTTCTATCTTTATTTAGGGCATTTGTTGTTCTGATTATTATGTGTTGGGAGGAATTTCTTTTCTGGTCCAATCTATTTGGAGTTCTGTAGGCTTCTTGTATGTTCATGGGCATATCTTTCTTTAGGTTTGGGAAGTGTTCTTCTATAATTTTGTTGAAGATATTTGCTAGCCCTTTAAGTTGAAAATCTTCATTTTTCATCTACTCCTATTCGTAGTTTTGGTCTTCTCATTGTGTCCTGGATTTCCTGGATGTTTTGAGTTAGGATCTTTTTGCATTTTGTATTTTCGTTGATTGCTTTGTCAACGTTCAATATGGAATCTTCTGCACCTGAGATTCTCTATTCCTTCTCTTGTATTCTGTTTCTGATACTCACAACTATGGTTCCAGATTTCTTTCCTAGGGTTTCTATCTCCAGCGTTGCCTCACTTTGGATTTTCTTTATTGTGTCTACTTCCCTATTTAGGTCTTGGATGGGTTGATTCAAGTCCATCACCTGTTTGGTTGTGTTTTCCTGCATTTTTTAAAGGGATTTTTTTTGTGCTTCCTCTTTAAGGTCTTCTACCTGTTTAGCTGTGTTCTCCTGTATTTCTTTAAGTGAGTTATTAAAGTCCTTCTTGATGTCCTCTACCATCATCATGAGATATGCTTTTAAATCCGGGTCTAGCTTTTTGGGTGTGTTCAGGTGCCCAGGACTGGGTGGGGTGGGAGTGCTGGGTTCTGATGATGGGGAGTGAACTTGGTTTCTGTAAGGAAGATTCTTACATTTGCCTTTCGCCATCTGGTAATCTCTGCAGTTACTTGTTATAGTTGTCTCTTGTTAGAGCTTGTTCCATGGTGATTATGTTAGGCTCTATCAGTAGACCTGGGAGACTAGCTCTCTCCTTAATTTCAGTGGTCAGAGTACTCTCTGCAGGCAAGCTCTCCTCTTTCGGGAAGGTGCCCAGATATCTGGAATTTGAACCTGCCTCCTGGCAGAAGTTGTGTTCCACTAACCAGAGGTCTTAAGATCCCTTGCAGGTTCCGGTGGGGACCTTGCAGGTGACCACAGACTCCACACACAAGATACACTGGTGCTGGTGTGTACCTGAAGGGACTTGTGACCCTGATCAGACTGGGTTTTCTGCTTCCCTAATTAATGCAGTCTCAATCCAGCACCATTGGATTGGAGCAGAACCTGTGTTGCACTCACCAGAGTTCTTAAGATCCCGTGGAGGGTCCTGTAGGGACCATGAAGATGTCCACAAACTCCGAGCCCAAGGTAGCCTGGGTCTAGCATAGACCGAAAGGGACTTGTGACCCTCATCAGGCCGCGTTTTCTGCTTCCCTAACTAATGCAGTCTCAGGTCCAACGTGATTGGATTGGAGCAATAGATGTGTTCCACTCACCAGAGGTCGTAAGATTCTGTGGAGAGTCCTGTGGGGACCTGGCAGGTGTCTGCAGACTCCTTTCCCAAGGTACCCCACTGCTGGCGTGGACTGGAGGGACTGAAAACACTGATCAGGCCTGGCTTTCAGCTTCCCTAATTAATGCAGTCTCAGATAAGGGTGAGATTGGATTGGAGCAGAAGCTGTGTTGCACTCACCAGAGGTCTTATGATCCAGTGGAGGGTCCTGTGGCTACCTTGGGTATTTCCACAGACTCCTTTCCCAAGGTAACCCGGGTCTGTCATGGAACGGAAGAGACTTGTGACCCTGATCAGGCCGGGTTTTAAGCTTCCCTAATTAATACAGTCTCAGGTCCCTTGCGATTGGGTTGGAGCAGAAGTTGTGTTCCATTCACCAGAGGTCTTAAGATCCTGTGGAGGGTCCTGTGGGGACCTTGCGGGTATCCACAGCCTCCGTGCACAATGTACCCCGGTGCTGGCATAGACCTGAAGGGACTTGTGACCCTGATCAGGCTGGGCTTTCAGCTTCCCTAATTAATGCAGTCTCAGGTCCAACTCGATTGGATTGGAGCAGAAGTTGTGTTCCATTCACCAGAGGTCTTAAGATCCCGTGGAGGGTCCTGTGGGGACCTTGCAGGTATCCACAGCCTCCGCGCACAATGTACCCCGGTGCTGGCATAGACCTGAAGGGACTTGTGACCCTGATCAGGCCGGGCTTTCAGCTTCCCTAATTAATGCAATCTCAGGTCCAACTCGATTGGATTGGAGCAGAAGTCGTGTTCCACTCACCAGAGGTCGTACGATCTCGTGGAGGGTCCTGTGAGAAGTTGTGGATGTCCAAAGACTCGGCACCAAAGGTAACCCGGTGCTGGCGTGGACTGGAGGGACTTAACACACTGATCAGGCCAGGTTTTTACCTTCCCTAATTAATGCAGTCTCAGGTCCCACGTGATTGGATTGGAGCAGAAGTTGTGTTCCACTCACCAGAAGTCTTAAGATCCCATGGAGGGTTCTGTGGGTACCCTGCAGATGTCTAAAAACTCAGAGTGCATGATATCCCGGTGCTGCCTTGGAACGGAGGGACTTAAGACACTGATCAGGCCAGGCTTTCAGCTTCCCTATTTAATGCAGTCTCAGGTCCCCGGCGATTGGATTGGAATAGAAGCTGTGTTCCACTCACCAGAAGTCTTACAATCCCATGGAAGGTCCTGTGGGGACCTTGCAGATTTCCACAGACTCTGTGCCCAAGGTAACCGGGGTCTGGCATGGACTGGAAGGGACTTGTGACCCAGATCAGGCTGGGTTTTCTGCTTCCTAATTAATGCAGTCTCAGGTCCCACGTGATTGAATTGGAGCAGAAGTTGTGTTCCACTCACCAGAGGTCTTAAGATCCCATGGAGGGTTCCGTGGGTACCCTGCAGATGTCCACAGACTGCTTTCCCAAGGTAACCGGGGTTTGTCCTGGACCAGGAAGGGACTTATGACCCTGATCAGGCCAGGCTTTCAGCTTCCCTAATGAATGCAGTCTCAGGTCCTGGGCGATTGGATTGGAGCAAAACGTGTGTTCCACTCACCAGAGGTCTTAAGATCCCATGGAGGGTCCTGTGGGGACCTTGCAGGTGTCTGCAAACTCCAAACGCATGATATCCCGGTGCTGCCTTGGACCGGAGGGACTCAAGACACTGATCAGTCCAGGATTTCAGCTTCCCTATTTAATGCAGTCTCAGGTCCCGTCCGATTGGATTGGAGCAGAAGCTGAGTTCCACTCACCAGAGGTCTTAAGATCCTATGAAGGGTCCTGATGGGACCTTGCAGGTGTCTGAAGACTCCACGCCCAATTTACCCCGGTGCTGCCTTGGACCAGAGGGACTTAAGACACTGATCATGCCAGGCTTTCAGCTTCCCTAATTAATGCAGTCTCAGTTCCCGAGTGATTGGATTGGAGCAGAAGCCGTGTTCCACTCACCAGAGGTCTTAAGATTCCATGGAGGGTCCTGTGTGGACTTTGCGGGTGTCCGAAAACTCTGCGCCCAAGGTACCCCAGTGCTGGCAAGGACTGGACAGACTTAAGACCCTGATCAGGCCAGGCTATTAGCTTCCCTAATTAATGCAGTCTCAGATCCTGTGCAATTGGATTGTAGCAGAAGTTGTGTTCCACTCACCAGAGGTCTTACAATCCCATGGAGGGTCCTGTGGGGACCTTGCAGATGTCCGCAGACTCCTTTCCCAAGGTAACCGGGGTCTGTCGTGGACCGGAAGGACTTGTGAACCTGATCAGGCCAGGTTTTCTGCTTCCCTAATTAATGTAGTCTCAGGTCCCACATGTTTGGATTGGAGCAGAAGCTGTGTTCCACTCACCATAGATCTTAAGATCCCATGGAGGGTTCTGATGGGACCTTGCAGGTGTCTACAAACTCCGTGCCCAAGGTACCCCAGTGCTGGCGAGGACCGGACAGACTTAAGACCCTGGTCAGGCCAGGCTATCAGCTTCCCTAATTAATGCAGTCTCAGGTCCCACACGATTGGATTGGAGCAGAAGCTGTGTTCCACTCACCAGAGGTCTTAAGATCCCGTGGAGAGACTTGTGTGGACCTGGCAGGTGTCTGCAGACTCCTTTCCCAAGGTACCCTGGTGCTATTATGGTCTGGAAGGGACTTGTGACCCTGATCAGGCCAGGTTTCAGCTTCCCTAATTAATGCAGTATCAGATCCCATGTGATTGGATTAGAGCAGAAGCTGTGTTCCACTCACCAGAGGTCTTAAGATCCCATGGAGGGTCCCTTGGGGACCATGCAGATGTCCATCGACTCCGTGCCTAATGTAAACATGTCTTGCATGGATCGGAAGGGACTTGTGACCCTGATCAGGCCGGATTTTCTGCTTCCCTAATTAATGCAGTCTCAGGTCCCACGAGATTGTATTGGAGCATAAGTTGTGTTCCAATCACCAGGTGTCTTAAGATCCCGTGGAGGGTCCTGTGGGGACCTTGCAGATGTCTGCACACTCCTTTCCCAAGGTACCCCGGTGCTGGCATTGTCTGGAAGGGACTTGTGACCCTGATCAGGCCGGGTTTCAGCTTCCCTAATTAATGCAGTATCAGGTCCCACGCAATTGTATTGGAGCAGAAGCTCTCTTACACTCACAAGACATCTAAAGAATCCATGGAGGGTCCTGAGGTGACGTTGCGGTTGTCTGCAGACTCCGTGTACAAGAATCCCGGTGCTGGCATGGTCTGGAAGGGACTGGTGACCCTGAACATGCCGGGCTTTCAGCTTCCCTAATTAATGGTGTCGTAGGTCCCGTGCGATTGGATTGGAACAGAAGCTGTGTTCCACTCACCAGAGGTCTTAAGATCCCGTGGAGGTTCCTGTGTGGACCTGGCAGGTGTCCACAGACTCCTTTCCCAAAGTACCCCGGTGCTGGCGTGGTCTGGAAGGAATTGTGACTCTGATCAGGCTGGGTTTCAGCTTCTCTAATTAATGCAGTCTCAGGTCCCACGATATTGGATTGGAGCAGAAGCTGTGTTCGACTCACCAGAGGTCTTAAGATGCTATGGAGGGTCCTGATGAGACCTTGCAGGTGTCTGCAAACTCTGCGCCCAAGGTACCCTGGTGCTGGCGTGGACCAGAGGAACTTAAGACACTGATCAGGCCGGGCTTTCAGCTTCCCTAATTAATGCAATCTCAGATCCCGTGCGATTGGATTGGAGCAGAAGCTGTATGCCACTCACCAGAGGTCTTAAGATCCCGTGTAGGGTCCTCTGGGGACCTTGTGGATGTCCAAAGACTCCACTCCCAATGCAACCTTGGTCTGGCATGGACCAGAAGGGACTTGAGACCCTGATCAGGCTGGGTTTTCACCTTCCCTAATTAATGCAGTCTCAGGTCCCCGGCGATTGGATTGGAACAGAAGCTGTGTTCCACTCACCAGAGGTCTTACAATCCCATGGAGGGTCCTCTGGGGACCTTGAAGATTTCTGCAGACTCTGTGCCCAAGGTAACCCGGGTTTGGCATGGACCAGAAGGGACTTGTGACCCTGATCAGGCCGGGTTTTCTGCTTCCCTAATGAATGCAGTCTCAGGTCCCAGGCGATTGGATTGGAACAGAAGCTGTGTTCCACTTACCAGAGGTCTTAATATCCCGTGGAGGGTCGTGCTGGAACCTTGCAGGTGTCTGCAAACTCCTTGCCTAAGGTACCCCGGTGCTGCTGTGGACAGGAGGGACTGAAAACACTGATCAGGCCTGGCTTTCAGCTTCCCTAATTAATGCAGTCTCAGATCCCGTGCAATTGGTTTGGAGCAGAAGCTGTGTTGCACTCATCAGAGGTCTTAAGATCCCGTGTAGGGTCCTGTGGGGACCTTGCGTATGTCCAAAGACTTCGGTCCCAATGTAACCCGGGTCTTGCATGGACCGGAAGGACTTGTGATCCTGATCAGGCCAGGTTTTCTGCTTCCCTAATTAATGCAGTCTCAGGTCCCACATGTTTGGATTGGAGCAGAAGTTGTGTTCCATCACCAGCGGTCTTAAGATCCCATGGAGGGTCGAGATGGGACCTTGCAGGTGTCTGCAAACTCCGTGCCCAAGTTACCCTGGTGCTGTCTTGGACCGGAGGGCCTTAAGACACTAATCAGGCCGGGCTTTCAGCTTCCCTAATTAATGCAGTCTCAGATCCTGAGTGATCGGATTGGAGCAGAAGCCGTGTTCTACTCACCAGAATTCTTAAGATACCGTGGAGGGTCCTGTGTGGACCTTGCTGGTGTCCGCACGTACTACTCTGCTGACTCATAATCATGTGCAACCGCGCTAATTCCTCCCTGCTGATGTTTGAATGAACCAATCATGTGCAACTGCGCAAATTCCTCCCCCATCCCCAGCCCCTTTCCTATAAAAACCCCTCACTTCCAAGTCTTGTGGTTGATTCCTCTGTCTCCTGCGCGAGATACGTATTGACCAGGAGCTCTACCATTAAAGCTACCTCGTGCTTTTGCAAGAAGAAGGTCTCTCATGTTTCTTTGTGTAACCCCACGTCCCGAGACTTGAGTGGTGGGCTCCTTCTTGGAGGTACTACATTATTAATATAAAAAAAACTGGACTGAGGAATAAAATTTATTTATGCTCCATAGTCCTGCCTGCGAATTATGGTGGCTGGCAGCCGCGCCTGTCTTAGGAAATCATAGATCTTCCCAAACCATCCAATTCCTTCTTTGAAGCTATGTGCGGCTAGTTTGTGTTATATTTCACACAAGCATGGCTCTGTGGTGTGTTATCAACAGCCAAGGGCTTTTGGCATGTACCCCTTTCTTAGATTGGTATGGTTCTGAGATCTGGGTGCCCATCATTGACTATCCGGCCCTCATTAGCACACCTTATTCCCAATTCAGACCAATGCCACAATATGTATTTAGAATGCTTCTTGATGAAAATTAATAACTGCCACCTGCACTGTTGGAGGCGAGGCTGTACACCTGCTGCAGTCAGGCTGAATGGCGTGGCTGAACTGCTTGAGAAAAAAGGGTGGGTCAGTAAAAAGGAACAGTATAAATCTACTTTGGAGAAGTCCAGGTACTCCATTCAGTTGCAAATTAGCAACAATCAAGCTCAGACTTAGAGCTCCCTGTGTAGGGGAGGTGGCTTTGAGAATTGCAGAAAGGCTGCAGCTTCTCTGGGGGTGGAGGCTGTGCTCCAAATTAATTTTTGGGCTAAAGAGGATTTTTAGCCATAATCAAGGTTACAGTCATACTTACTAGAAGATTCAGAATCTGTGTCCAGTTGACGAACTAATCTCTCAGGCAGCCATCGTGCTCCATTTTCTTTTTGAGAAAAAACACAGACCAAGCCTTTTCCCTGGATTAGGACCAGGTCGTTAGTTAATGGGTACCACCACTTTACCATGGCATAAGAAATAGAAGTAACTGGATGCCAGTGGCAATCGCTGCAGACTTACCTTTAACATCAGTTTGCAAAAAATTTAGAACAAATAAAATAAAAGCAAGATGTGCCTTTGGTGACCTTGGGGGTATAACTACCCCTGTTTTGTCTTTAAAAGCCAATTTTTTAAAGTGTGATGAGAACGTTCAACTATTCCTTGTCCCATGGGGTTATAAGGAATTTCAGTTTTATATTTGATGCCAAATTCTTTACAAAATGAAGTAAAATTTTTGCTAGAATAGGATGGCCTATTATCTGTCTTAATAAGTTTAGGCAATCCCATGGCATTAAAGGCTTGTAGGCAATGATCAATTACATTTTTGGAGGCTTCTCCAGTATGCAGAGAAGCAAAAAGAAATCCTGAACATGTGTCAATACAAACATGTATATATTTTAATTTTCCAAATTCTGCATAATAAGTCACATCCATTTGCCAAAAATGATTAGGCATAAGACCTCATGGATTAACTCCTAAGTGTGACACTGGAGATAATGTAATACATTTAGGACATTGTTTTACAATCATTCTTGCCTGCTCCTTAGTGATCTTATGTCGGAGCCTTAAGGTATGGTGACGGAGACGAAATTTTTCATGATCACGTTTGGCCAAAGCAACAGGATCTTAAATTAAGGCTTCTGCTATTAGAGCTCTGTTGATGCAATCATTGCCTTCAGCTAAAGGTCCAGGAAGAGCAGAAGGAGATCGTATGTGTCCCATATATAATGGGTGTTTTTGGGCAAGAATGATGTTTTGCAATTGTGAAAACAGGGATCTTGCTGGCAAATTAAAGTTAAACGTGCCACAGGTCTCCAATAAGGGTACTGATTGTGCAACATATAAACTATCAGTAAAAATATTAAAAGCCTCATTCACAGACTGCAAGACATTCAGTACTGCTGTTAATTCTGATAATTGAGCTGAGAGGCCAGGAGTCTTTTTTTTTTTTTTTTTTTTTCGAGACAGGGTTTCTCTGTGTAGCCCTGGCTGTCCTGGAACTCACTTTGTAGACCAGGCTGGCCTCGAACTCAGAAATCCGCCTGCCTCTGCCTCCCGAGTGCTGGGATTAAAGGCGTGCGCCACCACGCCCGGCGCCAGGAGTCTTTATGATTACCTGTTGATTATTTATATGAAATCCAGCTTGCCCTTTAGATGAGCCATCAGTAAACACCAGAACAGCATTGTGTAAGGGTTGTAAAGAGGTCATATTAGGAAATATCAACTAATGTACACTCAAAATTTTTATCAACCTATCTTGAGGGTAGTGGCTCTCTATACTTCCTTTAAACCATATTTGAACAAGCAATCAATCTTTACTGTGCTGTTTCAGCCATATGTCTTGACTTATGCTGTAAGGATGAACAATAATATCTGGCTCTTTGCAAAAAATTCGTTAGTGCTTGCTTCCTTCCAAGGATAATCATCTGAGCTACTGCTTCATTAAATGGCAAGATATTACATTTAGGAGAAATCCTCGAATGTATCCACATTAGAGAAGACTTTTGCAGTAACAATCCTATAGGCATATGAATTGTATTAAAAATTAACAGATGTAAAGGCAAAGAGTAATCTATATAAATGACAAGTTGCTCTTCAGTAGCTCCACTTGTTTTAAGGCCAGTAATCCTTCTGAGGTTAGAGATTTAGGGGAGGTAGGATCAGAACTCCCTTTAATAATATCAAATAAAGGTTTCAACTCCCCTATAGTAATCTTTAAATAGGGGCAAATTTTTGAAAATCATTCAAAGTCCTTAAGTTGGGTCTGCAAATATCTTCTGGGGGAAAAGAGCTTGATTAGTAAGTCTAAAGCCCAAATAATTATAAGGATTCTGAGTTTGTATCTTTTCAGGAGCTATCTGTAATCCTTTCTCAGCTAAAGCTTTTTGTAAATCTCTATAACATAAAAGCAAACCTTGGGGGTCTTTTCCTGCCATCAAAACATCATCTGTGAAATGAATGATGTAAATCATAGGCCATTGTTGTCTCACAGGCTGAATGGTTTGTGCCACAAACTTTTGACATAAGATAGGACTATCAGCCATGCCCTATGGGAGAACTGTCCATTGATATCTCTTCATAGGTTCCTTAAATTTTATAGAAGGAACATTAAAAGAATATCTTTCACAATCCTTTGGATGCAAAGAAATAGTAAGGAAACAAACCTTTAGATCTACCAAAATTTTATAATATCCTTTAGGAATGGCTACTGGGGACAGAAGCCCAGGGTGTAAAGCTCCCATAGATACCATGGTCTCATTAACTTTTCTTATATCTTGTAACAATCTCCATTTACCAGATTTTTTTTCTTGATAATGAAAATTGGTGTATTCCAAGGGGACGGAGATTCTACTAAATGCCCTGCCTTTAGTTGCTCCTGCACTAGCGAAGAAGTGGCTTTTAATTTTTTTTCTTTAGGTAAAGACCACTGATCCACTGACACCGGAATATCATTACGCCATTGAATTTTATCAGCGTGGGATGCAGGCAAGATAGTGGCCATTACCGAAAATACTCCAAACCTCTTGTGTTAGAGTGAGGTTTAGGATCTTCAAAAGTCTTACTTCCTTGTCCCTTCTTTTTTAGTCCATGACCAGGCAAAAGTCCCTGTCTGAGCATCTGCTTAGTCACCATCTCATTAGGACTGTACATTATAACGCTCATCTGTGACAAGTGATCACTTCCCCACAGAGTTACAGGCAAGTTTGATAAAACATACGGCTGAATTTGTCCTGATTTACCTTCCCCATCTCTCCAGGTTAGCAATTTGGAGCTTTGTTTTGGGTTAGTAGCATAACCAATTCCTTGAAGGTGAGTAAGCGTATCAGTCAAAGTCCAAGTTGAGGGCCAATCCTGTCCTCTAATAATTGTTACATCAGCTCCAGTATCTCTATCAATCCTTCAAAGCTTTTCCCATTAAATGTCAATTTAAGGTTAGGTCTCTGATTAGTAATAGATTAAACCCAATTCACACCAGAGGAATCAAAACCACATTGTCCTCTCTCATTCTTAACAAATCTGGACAGTGTTGGATGTGGAGGAATTAAAACAAGTTGAGCAATTCTTTGATTAGCCGGTAAAGTTATAACACTATGAGGGGAAACAGCTATGATTTTAATTTCTCCTTCATAATCATTATTTATAACACCTGGATAAATCTGCAGGTCTTTTACAATAGAACTGTTTTGTCCTAAAATAAATCCACAAGTTTTTACAGGTAGAGGTCCAAAGACTCTGGTAGGCAGAGTTTGGACTCCCATTTCTGGAGTTAATACTGAGTGGGTGGTGGAACAGAGGTCCAATCCTGCACCTCCTGGTTTTACCTTGACAAGTTCAAAAACTGATCTATTTGGATGAGCAGCAGGTTCATGGCCCCATAAGCTGTTTTCTGTGAGTAAGTTGGGGTCTGGGGCTGGCCCCTTCTCTGGTTTCCCAGCCATGGACAGCCCAGAATGCCTGGCTTGGATTTTCACACCTTAGCCCAATGGTTGCCCTTCCTCCACTGGAGACAAATTCCTAGGGCACGACCTGCTTGCCCACTCTTGGCACCTTTGTTCTTAGAACAACCATTTTTAAAATGACCCAAACTTCCACACTTAAAACATGCATTATTCCCTTGTTTCACGAGAACATTGCTTGTATGGCAGTCCCTTGCAAAATGGTGCCGAAAGCCAAACCCTGATTATATGCTGGCCCGATCTCTGCACAAAGATGGATATATCCCGCTAAATATGTCCGTTGTGCGGATGGAAAGAGGCATAACACATTGCGTTAGTGTTCTCATAAGCCAATTACATAACAAAAGGACTTCCTGTGGCAGATTTTCCAAGGATTTTACTAGCTGCTATTAATAGCCTATCCACAAAGTTCTGGTAAGGCTCATCAGGACTCCTCTGAATGCTGGCTAAACTCCCGCCAACATCCCCTCTAACCAGTAACTGTCCCCAGGCACGGCAGGCAGCCACCATGATCTGTGCATACACTCCAACGGGAAAACCAATCTGATTAGCCTGGCCCTCATAGGGACCATCTCCAAGAAGCATGTTACTATCCCAGTCTGGATTACTGGTCTGAGCATTCAAAGAGGCAGCTTTCTTACTTGCATCTCGCCATTCAGAATCCCAAAGTAAGAAATCTCCTCCTGACATGGTAGCCTTACATAGTCTTCCAATCTAGGGGGCTTAAGTGTGACTCCATGACCGTATCCAGTAATGCTTGTGTGAAAGGGTCTGAAGAACCGTTTTGCACAAAGCTGTTTTTAACTCCTTTATCAACTTGAAATCCAAAGTCTGGTAATATCTGACTCTAGTGTCTTGCTGGTCAATTACTTCAATGACAGGAAAGGCTAGCACATCCGATGTATCCTGTCCTCTCCCATGAGCATTACTCACAGCTCTTCCTAGCGGCATTGGTACATTTCAGAAGAGTTACTCCTTCCTGTATCTGACATCCTTTTTAGCTCCCAAAACTCATTAGTCAATTTCTGCAGCCTAACTTCAAACTCTAATTTGCTTAGTTGTGTGTCCCTATGAGTAGCATCTCTCATGGTGGAGGATATAGGTGGAGCAGGAGACTTGCAAGGAGACCAATCCTCTTCAAATATTTGGCAGCTCCTCTTTCTTAAGGATCTTCTTTGTCTAAAATTAGCTCATCATCAGAGTCTCTATATCTATCAAATTTAGAGTTGAGAGGACCCTTTTCTAAGAAGACCATCTCTGAAAGGCACTCTTCCTGAGATTCATCAAGCTCTGCCTGGGTACTATCTAACCCCTTTGAGATCACCTTTTCATTAGCATCTTTTATGAGCGCTCAGAGGCAAAGGGTAAAATTATCTGCCTGAGTGATTTTCAAGGCTTCTCCAATTTTCTCCCAGGTCCTGATATCTAAAGTTTCTTCTTCCTTGAACCATGGGCAACAAGAATCTATCCTATCTAAAAGATTTTCTAACAACTGTACTTCGATCCCTACTCCTCTTGCTCGAAGCAACTCTTGAAAACTAAGGATAGCATTGGAAATGTAATTGAGGAAAATATGTAATAAAAAATATTAAAAATTAAAAAAAAAAGAAAACTAAGGACAATCACCTGATTCATTTCTTTTTTTAAACCCTTTTTCTCTCACCTGAGGTAGCTTTTAAAATCTACAGACAACTGCCTGATCCGTTCCTAGTTCTAATAATTCTGCTGCAGACCTGAGTGGATCCAGCGCTGGAATAGCAACAAATCCAAACTTAACCTGTATCTTTCCACACCTCTAGCAACCCCTTAAAAATGAAGTTTTAAACTACTGCTAGAATGTATATCTGTTGCTTCAGTGTCCCATATGAGCCTTTCTTTTACTTCCCGTGGAGCTCCACACGAAACATCATTCCTTCAGCATCTTCCTGAACTTCTTCAGGTCCCAGTCCTGGCACCAGCTTGTTGGGAGCCATCCAGCGGCTCATATGTATGGGGTACACCTGAGTGGCAGGCCTGTACTGAACAAAAGGGAAACTAGGTGGACAAGAGAGAAATGGATCCAAGACAATGTTCTGATCAAGGTTCCAATGTTTAATGGCAAATGTGCTTATAAAGGGGGGGGGGAGAGTCCCATTCCCAACAATTCATCCTTGGAGCCTGGAACCAGTTGCAGGTGATGACGTGCAGGATAAGGCATAGTCTCCAGAATAGCTCCCGAGCCTCTCAGCAGGTAAGAGTATCTTGAAGAAGAACAGTGACAGTGGCTGAATAATTGAGTGAGCTAGGGAGAAAGGCTCAACCCTAGGTAATATCCTTATTGGCAGCAAGGTCAAGGTCTGGCTCAGCCAGCTTCAGGCTGAGGGAAGGTTACACAGCAAGTTCAGGATCAGTTATTCAAATAATGGGGAATAAGAGGATGTATGTATGTGCCTGCCCAGTTATGAAGACTTCTCTCTCTCTCTCTTTCTCTCTCTCTCTCTCTCTCTCTCTCTCTCTCTCTCTCTCTCTCTCTCTCTCTCTCTCTCTCTCTCTCTCTCTCTCTCTCTCTCTCTCTCTCTCTGCCACCATGTGGTTGCTGGGATTGGAATTCAGGACCTTTGGTAGAGCAGTCAGTGTTCTTAACCACTGAGCCATCTCTCTAGCTTTGGGAGTCTTCTCAAATGGAGAACCAAAAGACACACAAGGTGTGAGAGTACAGTGAGGGGTAGAAATAAGAGCACAGATAAGGGGCGGCTGAGGCAGGAAAGTCATGAGTTCTAGGATAACCTGTACTCCATAGCGAGACCTCAGATCAAAAATCCAAGAGCAGAGACCAAGTCTGATCTCCCAGACCCACATGGTGAAAGGGAAGAACCAACTCCCATAAGTTGTCCTCTGGCCTCCACCTGTGTTTACAACCCCAGCAGTCTGGGGACCTGACAATCGCATCAGGAGTCGAAGGCCATTCCTAGCTAAATACTGAGTTTGCAGCCAGCCAGGGTTCCATAGTGAGACCCCGTTTCAAAAATAAAACGTGAAAATTGTCATAGAAAGTACTAATTAGGACTTGGTGGTTAAGAGCACTGTGGTACTTCCAGAGGCCCTGAGTTCAAATCCCTAGGACCCACATATCAGTTCACGACTGATAGAGGCAAGATGATCAGTGGGAAGGGAGGGGAGAGGAGGGAAGGGGAGAGGAGGCAGGGGAGGGGAGGGAATGAAAGGAGAGGGGAGGAGAGACAACTGCCTGGGCCTTTCTGGTACTTGTTAAGAAGCTATGAGATGAGCCAGGGTGCAGGTCAGTTAGAGGTCAGAGGGAGGAAGGAAGGAGACTAGACTGACATCAGAGCTTTCTTCCTCAGCCAAACAGACATGACTGGCAAATGCTCACTAGAGCATTCTTTGTCATAAGAACTGAACATCAATCCTGAGAGATGCAGTCAAGCAATGTTGGGGTATGGAATGCAGGATGCAGAATGTGTGATACACAGACATAGGTACATACATTCACAAGACTAAGATATATCTAAATAGCGACATGAAAAAGCTTGGCATGCTTCTGTATATAAGAATAAGGCACCAGGCAGTGGTGGAGTGTGGCTTTAATCTCCACAGGAGAGACAGTAGCTGAATCTCTGAGTTCCAGGCCAGCCTGGTCTACAGAGTGAGTGAGTTCCCCAAAAGCCAAAGTTACCCAGAGAAACCCTATCTCAAATAAATAAATAAATAAATAAATAAATAAATAAATAAATAAATAAATAAATAGAAATAAAGGAAAGAGATGAGAGGTAACCTCCTTAGGGGTCCCCAAGGTTTCCAGTTTCAAGCTACAGGTGACTTCTAAGGTCTGGTAATAAAACAGGTCCCTGAGTTGTTCTCTATCAACTTATTGCCCACTCATTATGAGGAGAGAGGCTACCTGCCAGTGTTAGTAGCCCTAAAGAGAGGCCCAGGTAGCAACAGCCCACAGGAACCAGGGCCTGCCAGGTGCCACCTGAAAACACACAGAGAAAAAGCTGTCCAGGCCCCAGCCCAGATTCTGGGCCAGCTGAGCTACTGCATTCCTGGGGGGCAGGAATACTGGGAGAGCGAACAATAAGACTTTAAGGGTAACCTTGGGAGGAGGTCCACTCTCTGAAGGCATACCTATGGGGGCCCATCAGGAATGTGACTGCTTCCTGAGAAGTCCTGGGCTGCTGACAGTCACTAAGAGCTCTTCAACAGTCACAGACAACATTTAAAATAAAACAAAACAAAAAAAGGCTGGAGAGTTGGCTCAGTGATTCAGAGCACTGGCTGCTCTTACAGACAACCCATTTGGTTCCCAGCACTCACACAGCATCTCACAACTGTCAGTTTCTCCAGTGAATCCCTCTTCTGGTTTTCAGTGGTACTGCACTCATGTGGCACACCTACATACATGCGGACCAATGCTTATACACATAAAATTAATAACCCCTTAAAAAAAAAGCAGAAGCCAGGCACAGTGGCATATACCATTAATCCCAGCACACAAAGATACAGCCCGAGCGACAGCGTATATCTACATAACGAGTTCTAGGACAGCCAAAGTTACATTATAGAGAGACCTTGTCTACTTTAAGAGAGGGGGGAGAGAGAGAGAGAGAGAGAGAGAGAGTATTGGGCTGAAGTAAAGAAATGGCCCACTCATCCCATCCTATTTCCCATCATGCCAACTGCTGTTCTCCAGCACAGACTGGCCAGAAAGTAAAAGAGGGAGAGTCAGTCCCAAGAATTTCTCAAGACACACTGAGATAGGTGCTCAGTGCTCTCAGCTCTCTGTCTGTCAGTCTGTCTGTCTCTGTCTCTCTCATTCTGTCTCTGTCTCTCTGTCTGTCTCTGTCTGTCTCTGTCTGTCTCTGTCTGTCTCTGTCTCTCTCACACACACTAATACACACACACACACATACACACACACACACACACACACACACACGAGCCCATCTCACTGCTTCTTCTGCCCACTTGCCTACTCCAAAGTTGATAGTGAGGTGGGCCTGCCCATCTGAGAGCTGGAATCAGAAGAGGAAGCACAGCAATTGACTGTCTATGGTTTTGTATGAGTAAAGAGAAACTTTTGGTCTCAGAAAGGATGGCATTGCTAGGAGTACCAGGGTGGGGTGGGTTTCCATCCTGGCAGAGACTATGAAGAAGTCGCCTCCCTCGGAGTGGAGAGGACTCTTAGGGAGCTCACCTGGGACTGCAGTTGTCCCTCTGCTGTGTGCTCTGAGGCCAGTTTGGAACCTAGGAGAGTCTAACCCACAGTTCACCTGCTTTAAAAAGTCTCTGATTTGTATGGGATATCTTTCCTCACAGCAAAATATAGACCTAATACATCAATGTAAGTTAAACTTTCCCTTTACCAAGGGAGGGACTTAGAAAGGCCACGCTGTTCCTGCACTTCTACTCCATCCCAGACACCTTTGCCCAATTTTGGTCTTCAGAGCCAGACCTTTAATGAGTCCTATGTAGAAGGGTCTGTAGCAGTGCCATTACAGAAGACTATCCTATGGGACAATTGTTTCCTCTTTGTGTTTCCTCATGAGCTTTAAATAGACGGGCAGTCACAGTGAGACTCTCCCTGCCACCAAGACTGTGCTGTCCCCTGTCTCCAGAAGACAGCCTGGTGAGTCACAGAGAAACATGAAGACTGTCCCCTTGGCCAGCATCTCTAAGCCTCCTCCTGGCCCCTGTAGCTTATGGTTTCATTAGTACCAAGAGTGTGTTTTAATGAATAGACTCGCTACTGCAGTTCATCAACTAGTTTAAAATTGCACCCGACCCACCACACACACACCTTGTGAGCTTGGGCTGAGGCCACTTCTCCACAAAGAACATTGGCTGCCCTCCTATATCTGACTCCTCTGCTGGCCAGCGACTTGTCAAAGGGTAGAGGGAAACAGCATCTAAAGTTAGGAAGAAGAAATGCCTTTCGTGTCACCGACCTGCATTCTTTCCATATATTTGTTTTCATAGCAACTGTTGTATCTGGCCAGCAGATCACAGCCTGCGTTTTAGCCTGGAAAGGCATTTTGGAAACCTGCAAGAAAGAGGTGCTAGGCGATAAGAGAAAGAAATGCAGCTAAGACAGGCAGATTCTGATCAAAGCTCAATTTTACTGTTCCGCATGCAGTTATGAAGCAGGGGAAGGGGGCCCAATTCCCACCAAATAATCTTGGGGTCCAGTAGCAGGGTGACCACGTGTATGGCTCCAAACAGCAAAGTGGCAGGTTCCAGCAGTGGGCGTGGCAGAACGATTGAGTGGGAAGCTCCACCCCTGAGCAAGCAGGTTTCAGGCTGGGGGAGGGGAGACTACAACCAACAAACCAAATGTTTTAAAACAGAAACCAGAATTGATGTGAAGCAATTTCATCACCTGTCTTCCACAGCACAATTGGCGCCTCCATATCAAGTCCTAAGTGTCCTGTCCTTCCTCCTTTGGGGACTTCTGTTGGACACAGTTTTCTCTTTTGAGCTACTCACTTGCAGCTGAGAAAGAACCTTTCTTCCATAGTAACAAGAGCCAGAAGTGGGTAATCCAAGACAGCAACATGTCCTTATTGCCATCATCAGAAAAGATCCAGGCCCCCTTCCACCGCACAAAGTGGCACAGACCTAGGAAATTCCCAGCTCCTGCTTTCCGCACAAAGCGAGCTCAGTGACATTTTCCAAGTGAGGAGGCAGGAGAGGAGGTGCTGTCAGTCTAGACTAGACTGATGAATAGGCTTTCTCACAGCAGCATATGTGGACAGTAACATTATGGGCTGCTTCTTGACTTTGCCCCAGAAGACACAAGCCCCACAGAGCCTCACCCAAGAGCCTGAGTACAACTAAGTATTAACTAACTCTCTTCCTTACTCACAGATACAGCTCAGTCCTGGGCAGAACAGACATGCTCATGGGAATTCAGAAGGGAAAACTGTTAGCAGTGAGATGGGTCCTATCCTTCCTAAGAAAGCTGGTTACAATATTCAGGCAAGGCCACCTCTGAAGAACAAACATGGCATGCTTATGCAGCAAGGAGAGACCTGGCCCTGATAGAGCCAAATAGGATGTTTGGAGTAGGAGAGGGACAGAGAAGATAATAAAGAGACCTGTAGATGGGTATGAACAGGAACACCAGCAGCAGACATATCTGTAAGGAACTGATACATCTTCCAGCAGCTGATATATCTTCCAGCAGCTGATACATCTTCCAACAACTGATACATCTTCCAGCAGCAGATACATCTTCCAGCAGCAGATACATCTTCCAGCAGCAGATACATCTTCCAGCAGCAGATACATCTTCCAGCAACAAAGGATTTCAGAGAGAGGTAAGGGCAAAGAACATGGACATGTGCTTATGGTTTGTGAGATAACAGCATACCAGAAGAGGGGCTGTTTGGCCCCTCCACATTCTCTTGCTCTCTTGCTCTTACTCCCCTTACACTTACTCTCCACTCTCCTCTCCTCTCCTTTCCTCTCTTCTCCTCTCTCTCTCTAACCTCTTACTCACTCCCTCTTACTCTAGACTTTCTTTTCTCTCTTCTTTTCCCCCTTCTCTCCTCTTGACCATGGTTTGTCTTCTCTCTTTCCATTCTCATTCTCCCTGCCTTTCGATAATAAAGCTCTAAAAGCATAGACTGTCTCTGTTCATCTAGGCCCACTACATTTACTCTCACCTGCATGGGAACCTCGCTACCTCAGCCCTCACTCCCATAACCCCAGTGCTACAGGGTGTTGTCCTGGGGCCCCAGGTCAGGGGTTTTCCCTTTTCCACCACCACCACCAACTGCACCCCCGCTTCGAGTGGGGTCAATGGCTTAGATGCCCACCTGGGTATGAGTGGCAAAGAGCAAAAGCTTCCCTTTTCCATGTTCTTTCTATAGGCTACCACAGGAAGGCATAGCCAGATTAAAGGTGGACTTTCCCACCACAAAGTATCTAGATTACAGGTTGGTCTTCCCACCTCAAAACACCTGGATTAAAAGTGGGACTTTCCACTTCAAAAGAAAAAAATTTCTCACAGGTGTTCCCAGCAGCTTGGGTTTTACTTCATTCCAGATGAAGTCAAGTTGACAACCAAAAGTTGCCAGTACAGGTGGCTGGGACATTGTACATCCACACCCACAATTTATGAGAAATTCAGTCACTGTGAACCTTTGCCAGTGTTTGGTGTGTCACTGTTTTTATTTTAACCATTTTGACAGATAAGCAATGATAGTTCACTGTGGAGTTTATTTGATTTAAAAACAAAGAGAAGAGGTGAAAGAGATGGCTCTGTGGTTAACAGCATTTGATGCTCTTCCAGAGGACGGGAGTTCAGATCCCAGCAAGTCCATCAGGCAACTCCCAACCAAGTGTAAGGCCAGCTCCAGGAAACCAATTGCCTCTTTACCTTCCATGGGCACTGCACTCCATTGCGTGCATACACACACACACACACACACACACACACACACACACACACACACACACACATACACACACCACCAACAACAACACAAATCTTGACATTATTAAATATTGAAGAAAATTTAAATGAAACATTCACCCATGTAAAATGTCCGGAAACAGGTTTTATGCATTCATGCTAGAGGTGTACAGTGCATGTGTGTCTGCTGCCTGTGGAGGACAGAAGAGAGCATAAACCTCACCCCCCTCATCTGGAACTGGAGTTTCCATGGTTGTGAGCAGATGCAGGGAATATAACATAGGTCCTCGGCAAGAAAAACAAAGACTTTCATTGGTACATCTCTCTTGTCCTAGAGAGCTTGTTGGTTTTTTTCTTTTCATTTCTTTTCTTTTCTTTTTTCTTTCTTTCTTTTTTTTTTTTTTTTTGTTTTGTTTCTTGTTTGTTTGGTTGGTTGGTTGGTTTTTTGTTTTGTTTTGTTTTTTTGAGACAAGGTTTCTCTGTGTTAACCTGACTGTCCTAGAACTCACTTTGTAGTCCAGGCTGGCCTTGATCTCAGAAATCTGCTTGCCTCTGCCTCCCAAGTGCTGAGATTAAAGGTGAGTGCCACCACTGCCTGGCAAGCTTGTTGGTTTTTGTATGTTTGTCTGGATTTTTTGTTGGAGTTTTTGTGTTTGTTTTTTGGTTGTGTGTTTGGTTAGTTGGTTGGGTTTCTGTTTTTCAAGACACCATTTCTCTGTGTAGCCCTGGCTGTCTTGAAACTCACTCTGTAGACCAGGCTGGCCGTGAACTCAGAGATCTGTCTTCCTCTTCCCCACACTCCAAGTACTGGGAATAAAGGTGAGAGGGCAGCCACCACCATCACCACAACCTCGCTGAAAAAGCTTGTCTTTTATCTGCATGCTCAGGTGCTTTCTTTAGTTTTCTTAGTTCATTTAGTTTTCTTTAGGTTCTTTCATTTTCAGGATAGACTTAACTTTCTATATTTAGGGCCCAGTTCCCTGAGGTTCAGGGGGGTAAAGCCTTGCCAATTCAATACATTTCTCATTTGATTTTTGGTAAAACTAAACCATCTCTGTTCATCTGCTCCCTACCTCCTCGAATTACTGCTGATCTTCCTGAAGACAGTTTTTGCTTTAAGATGTGAGGGAGGCATCTAGTTGCCTTGAAGTGGCACCCTCAGACATCCACATGGTCATGAGTGGATCTATGGAGGATAACCTCTACTCTAGTATTAACTGAACACGGTTCTTCATGGTCCCCAAATGCCAATAAATGCAACATCCAACTCACTGAACTACTTTGCTTCCTATTTTTGCATTAAACACTATAATCAGAAGCAACTTCGGGAGGAATAATTTCCTTTCATTGGGCAGCTCATAGTCTATTATGAAGGAAAAGAAGGCAGAAACTCAAACAGGGCAGGGACCAAGAGGCAGTAACTGAAGCAGAAAGCATGGAGGAGGGCGGCTTATGGTCTTGCTCCTCACAATGTGTGCGTTTTCTTTCTTTCTTATTTTTATTTAAGAGACCTTTCTTTTAAGCATATCGACGCTATTTATTTATTTATTTATTTATTTATCTATCTATTTTTTCTTGTCTGGAAAACATGTACATGCTATGTCCAAAATGGGCACCAGAGGGCTCCAGATCCCCCTGAAATTGGAACAGCCAATGGTCGTGAGGCACCATGTTGATTCTGGAAGTTGAAACCAGGTCCTCTAGAGGAGCAGCCAGTGTTAACCACTGAGCCATCTCTCCATCTCCTCAGATAGCATTTTTTTATTCAAGCAAGGCCCACTAATCACAGGGGCTGGGCCTTCACACACACCAACCATTAATCCATACAATGTCTCACAGACTTGCCAAAAGGGCATCTGATAGAGGCATTTTCTCAATTCAAGTTCTTGCTTCTCAGATGACTCTAACTCATTTAAGCTGACTAAACCACTAACCAGCATGCTCCCTATTGAACAGCTAAGAGAATCCATCTTGTTTTACAGGTGAACAAGCTGGAACCCCTACAGGGTGTTGCAACTCACCACAGACTAAATATTGATGGATGTCAGAATCCCATAATATGTGTCTGTGGTACGGCTGACATCTTTTCTCTGTCCAGTCTATCTGGCCACCCGTTCTAAGGTCCATATCACAAGTTTCTTCCAGGCTACAAGGAATCTCTCTGATCACTGATTTGAGTATCCAGACTGAATCTGTCACTGTCAAACAAGGAAAAACCTTTGACTGTTCACTGTGCCTGAGGATGTAATAAACACTGTAAGCCGAGTCAGATTCACCTAGTGGGAAACTAAATAGCTCTCCCTGGCTCCTGTTTGGACCTGGGGCTCAGGCACAGAAATGTAAAGACAGGCCCACCCCCATGTCCCTTCTCAGGTGCCCTATTTGGCTGTTTCCTTCCTTCTAAGTAATCAACACTGCTCCCCAGTCACTTACTTCTCTAATCCTCCTTCCCGAGTGAACACAGTCAACATAGATTTTCACACTAAGAAACATGACTCCCAGCCCTGATGTGAGCTAAGATCAGTTAAGTAGAATGTTGAAGGATATTCATGAGGCCTGGCAAGATGGCTTTAGTGGGCAAAGGAGCTTATTACCAAGCTTAATTCATCCTGTGGACAAATGTGGTAGGAGAGAACGGATTCTAGCAAGTTGTCCTCTGACCATGCACACCACTCATGTATACAAATACATAAACAAAATGTTAAAAAAAAATACATAACCGTGGGCAGGTTCCAGGTCCCAAGGTTCTGGTCCAATCCCCGTATGCTGGGAATGTTTAAATCATCTGGGTGATTCTAGTATGGCTTCAAGGATGAAAATCAACTTCAGAATCTGAATGTAAAATTAAATATTACAGGGAGCATAACTATTCCTAAAGCATGGGGAAGGTTTTTATTGTAGCTATAAGGAAGAAAGCAGACAGAGGAAAGAGGCCTGACTGAACTTGCCGGCAGACTAAACCATTCGAAAAGAGAGGGAGGGAGGAAGATATATATATATATATATATATATATATATAGAGAGAGAGAGAGAGAGAGAGAGAGACAGAGACAGAGACAGAGACAGAGACAGAGACAGAGACAGAGACAGAGAATATGAATCACTGACAAAGAGAGGTGTCCAGGGCCAAGAGAACAGCATCACCCAAATGACTGATTTATACAGGGATCAGGCTCGAGGAAGGGAATCTAAAGTCTAGCTTTCAGGAAGGAGAAGTTTAGGGTATGGGATGGGGTGAAAAGTGCTAGGAGGAGCCATAGGTACTGAGGGATGCTGGGAGACCTGGAAGGAGCCATAGGTACTGAGGGATGCTGGGAGAGCTGGGAGGAACCATAGGTACTGAGGGATTCTGGGAGAGTGGGAGGAACCATAGGTACTGATGGATGCTGAGAGAGCTGGGAGAGCTAGGAGGAGCCACAGGCACTGAACAACACTCCTCCCTGGTTCCTAGAGACCCTAAGTCTCTTCTTGGACGGTGTGCTCATGGCTTCCCCTGAGCATGGGGACCTGGACTCTGGAAGGAAGAAACTTCTGTCAAGATAGGCAGCAGTGCTAGTGACAAACTTTCTTCTGCCCTATAAAGCAGAAGTTTCTGTACCTGTATCTGTCTGCCACTGATTCATTCTTTAAGCAAAAACCCTCCTATTTTTAGAAACTGAAATTCCAGAACTACGATCCCAGCTACATTGTACAGTGCCTAGGTCCTGGTCCTGAACTGGGATTTTATTGAGAAAATGAGGCAAGAATCTTCCCTCGGGTGGCAGACATCAGAAGAAAGTTCTAACTACCCCCTATACCATCAGAGAATGTTCAGAAGCCATGGATGGGCAGCAGGGTCCTGAGAGGACAAACACCAATGTACACAGTTGACAAGTGGTTCTGGCTGTGTAGTGCCTGACCTAGTCTGGGACCCTCTGGAGATCTGGGAGTCACCCATATCTCACAAAAAAAACCTCCCTACTACTTCCATTAGCCAAATTAGGATGCTCCTTCCTTGGAACAAAGAGCCTGTTGGCTGTGAAGTCAGAGGAAGGAGAAAAAAAAGCAAAACAAAACACTTGTCCTTCATGGGACCAGCCAGTCTGAAGAGCATGCTCAGATATAGGGAGAGTTCTGGGTGTTTTTCAAGCCATCTCCTGGCCTGTAGGCTTGTCAGTCTTCAGTAGTCAGAGAGGCAGCAATGTGCCTGAGGTTGGGTCTCCTGGGATGCAGCTCCTTGTGCCTGGCCCCAGGCCAGAGCATCACAGTACTGGAGTGTGGCACCTCGATTCCTACACCTCTCCTGCGGCAATTCCTTTGGGAGCTGAAGCTTGAGAGCCTTGGTCTTAGCCTTCAATGCAAGCCTGGAGCAGCCCTTGAGAAGGCAGGGCTCTCCTAATGGAAAGAGACTGAAGTCTCCCAACATAAAAACCTTCATTTTCCAATGAGAAAACTGAAGTTGGGGAGCCAAGTGGTTTATTCAAGAGCCATTGATTCTTGTCAATGGGAGTGAAGACCATAGGATACTAGAAGACAGGAGCATTGTTCTGAGAAAAGGGAGTCCACAGCAATCACCCTAGATTGCACCTCACTAGAAAAGCACAGAGTTCATTGTGTAGATAGGGCAGGTTGGAGATGCAAACTCTATGGGAGTTATTAGATTGGAAAGCAGGAAGAAACTGTGACTGTCGTGGCAAGACTAAGGTTGTTCTAAAGACACACTTTTGCCCTCCCTTCAGCTTTCTGAGGACTGTGACAATGGACCCCAGGGAACTGGAATTTTCACCAGGAATTTCAAGCTGACATAGGGAAAGTGCTGGGACCCTGACACGAGCCAGAACAGGAGTCTGTCTCTAGTGCTGCCAGCCTGCAGGACAGATATGGGGAAGGGTTGTGTGCTGAGGAGAGACAAGGTTGGTTCGACCACTGGCTGAATCTTGACCATGACTGCCAAACTTAAACATATCTGTAGTCAGGAGTAGAGGGAGATGGATCCTGGTGCTCAGCCTGCTTTCTCAATTTTAATCAGCCCAGGATCCCAACCTACAGAAGGGTGCTACCAACACTTAGGGTGAGTCTTTCCTTTTATATAGTGCTACCTAGAAATTCTCCTGCAGATGTGTCCACAGGTTTATCGTCTAGGTAATTCTAGATTCCATCAAGTTGACAATCATTATCCGCAGTCACAGAGCCATCAGTGAGTAGGTAGTGATCCTCGTTAGTGGGAGCACTGGATGTGGAATCAAGGGACCTTGTTCTCGCAATGGCCTTGCTGTTAGTCATCCTTGTGGGGAACAGCCAGACACTGATGTCCTTCTTGCTTAGCCCTGGGTTCCAGCACCATATAAAATGGATTTGGGTGAATATGCCTGAGATGCTAGTACTTGCAAACAGTTTGTTATTATTTGTTTTTCAAGACAAGGTTTCTCTGTGTAGCACTGGCTATCCTGGAACACACTCTGTAGACCAGACTGTCCTCCAAATCAGAGATTCAGCTGCCTCTGCCTCCTGAGTGTTGGGATTAAAGTCCTGCACCATCATGCCTGGCTCAAGATTATCTTTATATCAGACCAGCCTGGGATGCATAAGACTCTGTCTCAAAAGACAACAAACAAACAAAAACCCCAGCATCTCCCATGACAGTAGTTAGTTTAAGAGGACTGTACTATTAATCAGTGTCTTCTTCACTTCCTGGGGTATTGTTAAAAAAAAAAAAAAAGGTTAACAGTTAGGGTGAATCACATGGTAATGTATTACCTTAGCATTCTAGACGCTAAGGGCCTAGATCAATGTGCTGAAGGGGTTGATTCCATATGAGGCCATGTACTGGCTTGTTTTGTTTTGTCAACTTAGCTAAAGTTATCACAGAGAAAGGAGCTTCAGTTGGGAAAGTGCCACCATGAATCCTACTGTGGGGCATTTTCTCAGTTGGTGATCAAGTGGCGAGGGCCTATTTTAGGTGGTGCCATCCCTGGTCTGGTGGTCTTGGGTTCTATAAGAAAGGAAGCTGAGCAAGCCATGGAAGCAAGCCAGTAAGTACCACCCCTCCATGGCCTCTGCATCAACTCCTGCTTCCTGACCTGCTTGAGTTCCAGTCCTGACTTCCTTGGCAATGAACAGCAATGTGGAAGTGTAAGCTGAATAAACCCTTTCCTCCCCAGCTTGCTTCTTGGTCATGATGTTTTGTGCAGGAATAGAAACCCTAAGACAAGCCTGGAGGCCAAATTTTGCCCACACCTCTCTTTGACTTGTGTTTAGCCATCTTCCTGTGTCTTCCTTCCACTATCAGTATTTGCTTCAGTGTAAAAATTGCCTTTCCTATGAAACAAATGGAGCAAAAGTCCTTGTAGGCTGAAGTGATGACAAGGTGGACAGAGTGCTTGCTGTGTGAGTTTGAGGTCTGGGATCCTTTTCCCAGGACCAGCATAAGAAGCCAGGAGTGGCCCTGTAAGCCCAGCACTGTGGTGGGTGGAGACAGGAGGATCACTGGGAGCACTGGCCACCTGCCTAGCACCAACTTCAGTGAAATAACCCCTGCCTCATACAGTGACAAGCCTAGATTCTAAGTTTCAGCTCTGTACTGTGTGAACAACCTGCTGACAAGGGCAACCGGGACCTGCACTCACTGATTGTTGGTCACTGTCTTCTGAGTTGAAGGTTTCCTAGAGTTTGGGCAGGAGGCACAGTTCGCAGACATAAGATGGCAAGGGTTTGCCATCCTTGATTTGTGTGATTTCTCTTCACTGGGCCAAGGATATATAAGAAGTACTTGGTAACTTCCTTCCTTCCTTCCTTCCTTCCTTCCTTCCTTCCTTCCTTCCTTCCTTTCTTCCTTTCTTCCTTTCTTTGTTTCTTTCTATCTCTCTTTCTTTCTCTCTTCCTTTCTTTCTTTCTCTCTTTCTTTCTTCCTTTCTTTCTGACTGTCTATCTATCTATCTATCTATCTATCTATCTATCTATCTATCTATCTATCTATCTATCTATGTCTCTCTATCCAACTATCTGTCTGTCTATCTATCTATCTATCTATCTATCTATCTATCTATCTATCATCTATCTATCTATCTATCTATCTATCTATCTATCTATCTATCTATCTATCTATTGTGAGACAGGGTCTATGTAACTCAGTCTGGCCACTATACCCTGTAGATGCAGTGCTGAGGGTAGAGGTCAGGGCCTCAGGTATGCTTTGCATTCACTCCATTGAGCTACATCCTGACTCCCTTTCAATAATTGATTTTATTTCTTTCTGAGACAGGTTCTCTCTATATAACCTTGACTAGCCTGGAACTTACTATGTTGGCCAGGCTGGCCTGAAACTCACAGAGATCTGCCTGTCTCTGCTTCTCAAGTGCTGGGATTAAAAGCACGTGCCACAATACATGGCCCAAGAATTGAATTTAAAAAATGTGAATGTTTATATTATTATCAAATGAGCCAGGCACTAGTGGCACATGCCTTTAATAACAGCACTTGGGAGTCAGGGGCAGACAGATTTGTGAGTTCGAAGCCAACCTGGACTTCACAGTGAGCTCCAGGACAGCCAGGGCTACACAGAGAAGCCTGTCTTGGGAAGAGAAACCTGTCTCATAAAAAAAAAAAAAGTATCAAATGAGCATCCTTTCCCTACCTCTGAGTTTTCAAGGCCATTTAAAAATTTGTTTTATTACTATTTGTGTGTGTGTTTGTTTTCTTTGTGCATGCAAGTGCACATGTGTGTATGCATGTACTAGGGTACATTGAAGTAAGAGGACAACTTTCAGGAGTAGGTTCCCTCCTTCTACAATGTGAGTTCTGAGATGGATTTTGGGGTGCCAAGTCTGTGCAGCAAGTATCGTTATCTCTGGGCAGTCTCACAGGCTCTACAGGGCCATTTATTATCTTAAGGCAAAACATAGAAACATTAAGCAGGGAGAGGAGACCCAACCTCAGAGTTCTGGTGTGACAGCCATGAGAAGCAGCAGTACATATTATCCAGCTCATTCAGTGAATGGTCCCAGCCCAGGACCATTCTCTACCTCACATAACAGGTCCCACATAACAGCGCAGGTAGTCCCATTATGTACCCAGTAGCTTTTCTATCCCAGTGTTTCAAACTCCTTCCACAATCCTTCCCAAAACACGGGACCAGCTCTTAATAATACCCTACTCTGGTACCAATTTCAGTTTCTATCTTAGTTACTTTTCTGTTAGTGTGATAAAACACTGACCAAAACCAGTGTGAGGACAGAGTGTTTATTTCAGCTTACAGTTTATGGGCCATCTGGAAGGGAAGTCAGGCCACCATCCCAAGGCAGGAACCTGCGGGTTTGTGGACTGCTTCCTGGCTTGCTCCCCCTGGGTTGCTCAGTTTGCTTTTTTTTATATCCCACAGCATCACATCAATTGAAATCAAGAATATGCTGGAAAGTCTTGCTTATAGGCATTCTGATACAGGCATTATTTCAGTTGAAGTTCCCACTTCTCAGATGGCTCTAGCTTGTGTCAAGTAGACAAAAAACGAACACAGCAGACAGGGATTGTGTCACACATTTTGCAATAATAATAAATGTATAAAAATGTATTTTTATAGAGCCATTGAGTAGTAGGGACTTAGTGAGCTGTCCTGTGGGAGTTTGGAAGGGAATATTGAGAGCAATGCAGACAATGGAGGCCTGGCTTGTGGGCTTTCAGGGGGATATTTGATAATCCCTTGAAGATTCTATCAGGGTAGTTTGTATGATATACTTGATTCATGAATTTGTGTGTCTTGTCAATTGGAGTTGAAAAATCTGGTGTTTATTAATAAGAAACTAAACTGAAACTTTTGCTTTACTGGGAAAATAGAGAACTGATCAAAAGTAGCTGGAACTGAGAAATTAGTGGTGATTAAGAGGAGACCATCATCGTTGAGTTGAGGTTTGGAAGTGTTTCCTTAGAGTAAGCACACTAAAGCTGTTGTTCAGATGGAGCCAAGCCCATAGGCCATGCTGGTAGCCAAACTCAGTAATGTGTCAGAGTCTCTAACATCTAACTGGTTTTGAAGACACAGTGGGGTCATGGAGAACAGCTGAAGCTTGGCACTCTGAGAGGCCAGCACAGGTCATCCGTGAAAATGCAGCCTCAGCTGTGGTGGGAACCCAAAGACTGAAGGAGCCATGGAAGGAGTCTGAGGATTTGCACCATATGTCAGGGTCAGGGTCCCTGAAGAGAGATCAGGAGGCTATGTGAAGGTGCAGATTTGGAGCCCCCAGCAGATGCAGATGTCAGAATGGTGAGGCCACTGCCCATGAGAGCAGAAGCTGTAGAGTGGAGCTGGCCTGAGTCTGTTAGTTGAGTTGAATTTGTGTGTTTTAAATGTCAGAACCTGTGAAGCAGTGTTCCATAGGATTTCTGGAGCCCAGAAGATCATGAGTGCCAGGCCCTGGGGACTGAGTTATTTGCATGGTTGGAGTTTAGCTTTGCTTTGTTCAGACTGTGGTTTCACCCTGGGTCTTCCCTGTGGGAAGCCGCAAACGCCATTACAAGATGGCACTGTGTACCACTGGCCACCGCCCATGAACATGGGTAAACAACCAATGTGCGCATGTGCATAAGACTTTTTTGCTGAGTCACTCACTGCCTGGCCCGAGGCATATTAATGAGGTAATGGTAGCATAACCAATCAGGTATGGACATGTCACTCCTAGGCCTATATAAGCAGTGCCATTTCTGGGGTTCAGGGTCTTTTGCCTATGCAGTCCATGCTCTCCCAATAAACGTGTTGCAGAAGGATCCTGTTGTGGTGTCTTTCTTGCTGGCGAGTGGGCGTCCACAAATGGTGCCAAAACCCGGGAAGTAACATTTTCAGTCACGAGAGAAGACCCCCTGTTACAGGGAGGATTCAGAACTACATCACAGGGATTGAGCAGTTAATGAAGTGTTCCCATAAAGCAGTTTGTTAAGAAAGATTCAACTGTGTAGATTCAAAACTCTTCAGGTGGGGAACAGTGGTACCGGTAAGTAAAATGAAATTAATGTAAGTTTCTGAGAGGTATGCTTTCCCACGCAGTAGGTCCGATAATTGTCGCTGGGGTTGTGTTGCTTACTTTCTTTCTTGCCTTGATATTATGCTATTGCCTTAATTTTCATCACCCTGGACCCAAGTGTATCTGCTGGGAGTAGCTCGACAGACACATAAGATCATAACATGAGTGTAGATAAACTTGTGGATTGACCTTGGGGCTAAGAACCTCACATTGATAAGTGAGTATCTCAAAGATGCTTTAGTCCAGGACGAAGATAGGTACTGGCCAGTCTACACCGTTAGTGGGGCCAGTAGAAGCCTTGCTCAAAGAACGAGGTTTAAAGATTTCTGAAAGTACAGTGAGAGGGTTCTTAAAAGAAATACACAGACTTGCTCCTTGGTTTGCCCCCACTGGGTTGCTGATGTTACCTAGTTGGGAAAAGTTAGGGAGAGATATAGTGAGAGAGGAAGCAAAAGAAAAAGTGAAAACAAGAACAAGGCCGTTATAGAAGCTGATTAAGGCCAGTCTATCCAGGACAAGAAATGTGAGCCAGCTGTTAAGGAAGGGTAGCGACTTTTACAAGAACACCAGGGAAGCATATCAGAAACAGAGAGAAATAAAAAAGAAGGCGTGCACAAAAAAATATAAGTAAAATAAGAAATATAAGAAGAGAAAAAAAAAGCTATTTCAGAACTCTCCTAGGGACAGAAGGAAAATGAGAGATGTCCTGTTTCCTCTCTGGCTTCTATGGAGATATTCTTAGCTCTGGTTAGGATATCTGGGTCCCTTTGAGACACCAAGTTCTATTTCCTGTCTGTCTATTATCTGGTTTTGGTGCACCAAATTGTCCATATGTCTGTCAATTCATGTTTGTTTTTGTTTTGTTGTTTGAATGATTGTTGTTCTATGTTTCATGTTGAAAAATATAATTGGTTAAAACTTTATCTGCTGGCTGTACATCCTTTAACTTGTTTAAAAAGCAGTCTCAATTTGCACAACAAAAAGTAATACACATTGTGGCTGGGAGTCAAGTACAGTTAAAAAAGCCCTGCTGAGGGCTGATTACAAATGGAACTCTTAAAGGGGCAGACAACCTTTTGCTTGTAACAGAAAGTTAGCTTAAAATTAGGAACTCAGGGTTAGAGTCATTCTAAACAACATGAACAAACACACGAAAACAGGTCATGTGCAAAAGCAGTGTACAAAGGATGGAAAGAATAGTTTTTTTTTTAAAAAAATTACCAGGCATTTGCTCAAAATGTGGGAAAGGAAGACATTGAGTAAATGAATGCAGATCAACCAAAGATGTATCAAAAGGGCCAATACCTCAGTTTAAAGTGGAACAGCCAAAAAACGGAGTGGGGGCCCCCATCCCCAGGGCCCTCAAATGTATGTGGCACTTCAGACCACAGTGTCCATGAGGCCACCCAAAAGACCAAAGAGAGCCACTCTGAGTTCAGCAAGATTGGACATCTGTGCCACCTCCAGAGTAATTCTTACACCACAAATGGGGTGCCAACCTATTCCCTCAAATTTTAAAGGTCCCTTACCAAAGGATACAGTGGGGTTACTGTTGGGAAGGTCCTCATCTGCTTTGAAAGGATTGGTAATACATCCTAGAGTTATAGACTCAGATTATGAGGGACAAGTTAAGATTATGTGTTCTACACCCCGAGGTATTGTGGCCATTTCTCCTAGAGATCGCATTGCTCAATTGTTGATTCTTCCTAGTTTGCATAACATGTTCTCTAGTAACCAAAATCCCAGAGGGGATAAGGAACTTGGTTCTACAGGAACTAATGTGCCCTACATATCTTTAGATTTAGATAATCGTCCCACTTTACAATTACAGATAGAAGGAAAAACCTTTCAAGGTATAATGGATACAAGAGCTGATAAAAACATTGTATCCAGTAACTGGTGGCCTGCTTCTTGGCCTGTTAATCAATCATCACATAGCTTACAAGGATTACGATATGAGGCTACCCCAACTATAAGTGCAAAATCCTTACAATGGAAAGATAAAGAAGAAAGGACAAGGCTTTTACAACCTTATGTACTCCCTTTACCTGTGAATCTATGGGGAAGAGATGTGTTGTCAACCATGAACTTTATACTGACTAATGATTACTCTCAAAAAAGCAAGGAAATGATGAAAGGAATGGGATATATACCTGGACTAGGTCTTTAAAAAAATTACAAGGTAGAGTTTCTCCAGTTAAAGCCACAAAAAAAAGGAGATAGGAAAGGGCTGAGTTTTTTCTAGAGGCCACTAAGGAGCCTTTACCCATTCTGTAGCATGCCTCAGTGACCTTTACCCTCTGAAAAGTTAAAAGCAGCTAAAAAATTAGTACAAAAACAATTAGACCTGGGGCATGTAAAACCCACATAATCGCCCTGAAATACCCCTATTTTTGTTGTAAAAAAAAATTAGATAAATGGAGATTGTTACATGACCTAAGAGCCATTAATGCACAAATGCAAGTTATGGGTCCTGTACAAAGAGGACTTCCCCTACTCTCAGGTCTACCTAAAGATTAGAGAATTATAGTGGTGGATATTAAGGGTTGTTTCTTTTCCATTCCATTAAATAAGAAAGATAAACCTAGATTTGCATTTACCTTGCCTTCTATTAATTATATAGAACCTGATAAAAGGTATCAATGGTGGGTATTGCCCCAAGAAATGGCAAATAGCCCTACCATGTGTCAGTTAGATGTAGGAAAAGCTTTACAACCAGTTAAAGATGGTTTCCCCTCATTAAAAATTTGTCATTATATAGATGATATTGTAATTTGTGGACCTAAGGAAGAAAATATACAGCAAGGTTATGGCTTGCTTAATGAAACTTTAAAAAATAATGACTTGATAATTACACCAAAAAAGGTACAACAGTCTAATGTTAGTCATTTTTTGGGAGCCACTATTGCTTCAGATGTGTTTCCCCACAAAAGATTGGTATGAGAAAAGATCATTTAAAGACATTAAATGATTTTCAGAAATTATTAGGAGATATAAATTGGATTAAACCTTATTTAAAGATCCCTACTTCGAAATTAAAACCTTTATTTCAAATTTTAGAGGGAGAATCACATATTACCTCACTGAGACAATTAACACCTAAGGCTTCTGATGTTCTTAGGAAGGTGAAAACAGCTATCCAAAAGGCACAGTTGAATCGTATAAATGAGCAAGAACCTTTGTGCCTATGCATATTACGAACCATAAATTTGCCAACTGCTGTGTTATGGCAAGATGGTCCTTTAGTATAGATACATCCACATATATCCCCTAATAAGACTATAGAGCATTATTCCACCATTGTGACAAATATGGCCGATAAAGGTATAAAAAATTCAATTACTCACTTTAAAAAAATTCCTGATAACATAATTCCAAACTACTGCACAAATGCAAATATTGTGTGCTACTATAGATGAATGGGCCATTCTTAAATGTGCTTATCCTGGTTTAATTGATAATCATTATCCTAAACATCCTTTATTACATTTTATGCTATTGCATCCAGTGATTTTTCAAAGGTGACAGCTAATACCCCTATAAAGAGAGCTATTGATATTTATACAGATGGAACCAAAACAAAAATTGAAAGTTATGTGATTAATAAAAAAGCTATGGGGTTACAATTTACACCAAGAGCCCCTCAATTGGTGAAATGTTTGGTGGTTTTAGAAGTTTTTAGAAGGTTCCTTATGCCCATAAATATTACCTCTAATTACGTTTGTGTAGTTAATGCTGTATTAACATTAGAGACTGCCAAAAATTTTGAGCAGTCTAGTCCAGTGTCTGAGGTTTTGATGAAAATACAAGATTGTGTTTTGATGTGTGAGCATCCCTTTTGTATTCAACATATTAGAGCACATACATCTTTACCTAGACCTATGGTTAAGAGAAATGCAATTGCTGATTCAGCCACCAGAGATATGGTTTTCCTATCACAAAGTTCTATAAAGGGTGCTAAGAATTTTCATCAACTTTATCATGTCCCTGCTTCTACACTGCGACAAAAGTTTAAGCTCACACAAACAAAAGCTCAAGACATTGTTCTACAGTGTGGTAAATGTGCAAAATTTATTAATACACCTTCCATGGGCGTTAATCCTCACGGATTTCGACCCCTAAATGTTTGGCAAATGGATGTGACACATATCCCAGCTTTTAGTAAATTACAATATGTACATGTGTCCATCGATACCAGTTCTAGTGTCCTATATGCCTCTCCCTTAACAGAGAAAAAAGCAGTTCATGTCATATCTCACTGCTTAGAGGCTTGGGCTACATAGGGCAAGCCCCTAGTGCTAAAGACAGATAATAGTCCTACATATACTTCTTCTAAATTTAGTCAATTTTGCAAACAAATACTAGTGAAACATATTACTAGATTGCCCTATAATCCACAGGGCCAAGACATCATTAAAAGAGTTCATCGTACTTTGAAACAATATTTGCAAAAACAAAGAGGGGAAATAGAGGCTATGATGCCAAAGATGGCTCTATCCCTTGTAATATTTACTCTTAATTTCTTAAAATTGAATGATGCTGGGAGATCACCAACTAAAAGGCACGGACAATGGCCTCAACCCCCCAATAAAATGGTCAAATGGAAAAATGTCCTTGATAATAAATGGTATGGCCCAGATCCCATATTAATCAGCTCCAGGGGAACTATTTGTGTTTTTCCACAGGGTAAAGATAATCCACTTTGGGTTCCAATGCGACTGACAAGGACCGTGAAAGAGCAAGATGAATCTCAAGATGATACTGTTATTCTTACTCCTGATGATTGAGACCAGGATAAGTATGCTTTTGTGGGCCATAGTAAGATCATGGCCGGTACCTTTACCGGTACATTCCAATTCTTCTACCTTGCCTTTGTTTTTTGCAACTAAATATTTTTAAAGAAAAAGATTATTTCTAATTGGGCAGATCCCATTTACCAAAATAAGTGAGCTCTGGAGTGTTATTTAATGCTTTAATGCAAGTTGTTCAAAGAGCGCAATCAGACTCAGGTGATGTTAGAAATAATGTAACTTCACCTATAAACATCACCACGATCATGATAAAGGAAAATGTGACTATTCCCAAAAGATCACGATGGCCTGTTGACAATGCTACTGCTATACGCAGCATGCCTTGATGTCATCCAGACCTCACATTTCCTATAGTTTTTTCACCTTGTCAATCAAATGTTTTTCCTCAGAAAGAAATAGCAAAGGGTTTTGTTTTTTCACCACCATTAGATTTTGCCATAATGAATGATAAAGGAGATGCTACAGGAAAAGAAAATATTTGGCCATATTATCTATAGATCTTAAGTAATGAGGCAAGTGCTAGTACCAGCTTATCAGCCTTTGCATTGCTGACTGGAACCTTTTATGAGATATTGAATGTTTCTGCCACACTTTCCAATATCTCTACTCATTTGGATAATGTGACATCTAATAGTGTTATCAGAAATATGACTACTTCTCCAATAGAAGCCTGTGTCAATCTTCCATTTTTCTTTATATTGGCTGAATTTCAAAATAATACAGAATGGTTAGATTGTACAAATGTCACTTGTTTTTTTGACGCAATGCTAGAATAAAACTAATTTCTTAGCCTTAGTGGTACATTCACCAACCTTTGTCCCTGTGCCTGTTGAGGCAGATCCAGAGAAGTTCCCAATCATGAGTCTTGTTCTGCGAAAAAGAGATTTTAGAATCACAGCCGCCATTGTTACTGCCATTGCAGTGTCCACAGCATTCGCGGCTACCACAAGAATTGCTATGGCCAATCAAGTCAATACTGATGACACCATAAATCAGATAAAAAAAAAAGTCTGAGGCATTGTTTACCCTGCAAAGGGTAGATTCTCATATCACCTCAGGGTTAATGTTAGTGAATCAAAGAGTAGATATTTTACAACATAACATAGAACAGATGATGGATGTCATACAAATGAGTTGTGTGGCATCAACTCCAAATGTGTGCATTACTCCCAATAGGTATATTAACAATTCTTTCATTAGAAGTACAGATTTATCAAATTATCTAAAGGGGAACTGGTCACAAGAGCTAGAAAGGTTACAAACGAAATTACAGATACAAATCCTGAACCTTAATAGAACCAGAGTGGAACCAGTGACCCTTGGAGACTTCACCTCTTGGCTTACCTATGCATTTTCTTACTTTAAGGAATGGGTGGGAGTGATTTTGTCTGGTGCCACCATATGCTGTGGACTGGTGTTCATGCTTTGGTTGGTTTGCAAATTCAGAACTCAACAAAAACGTGACAAGGTGATTATAACTCAGACACTTTTAGCCATTGAAAATAGTGCCTCCCCTGAAGTTTGGTTATCTATGCTCAAAAATTAGTCGACATCTGAGTTCTCTGCTCTTGCACCCCACAGATTTATAGATCCATTACACTGAGATTAGAAAGACCTGGCGATCATTGATCAGCCCTTACACATCACTGAGGTTTCCTCATTGCATGCGATAGGGTGATCATGATTTCTCCGCTAATTCATTCCTTAAAAGACTTAGCTGGCCTCTTTTGTAGAGTTCGCCCTAGGTCATTTAACAATTACTGTTACACAGCATCTCGATATCCAAAGACAGGCAACTTTCCTCATGCACAGACCAACCTAAGACACGGGGCCTGGTGGCATAGGGTTACCCTATGACAGGTAAGGCAAGAGCTGTGGCAGATGGACATAATTGCATAAGCCTAGTCCAACATCATTTTATTAAAATAAAAGGGGGATATGTGGGAAGCCGCAAATGCCATTACAAGATGGCGCTAGGTACCACTGGCCACAGCCAAAGAATATGGGTAAACAACCAATGTGCACATGTGCATAAGAGTTTTTTGCCAAGTGACTGCCTGGCCCGAGGCATATTAATGAGGTAATGGTAGCATAACCAATCAGGTATGGACACGACACTCTTAGGCCTATATAAGCAGCGCCATTTCTGGGGTTCAGGGTCTTTCGCCTATTCAGTCCATGCTCTCCAATTAATGTGTTACAGAAGGATCCTGTTGTGGTGTCTTACTTGCTGGCAAGTGGGCGTCCACACTTCCCTCATGAAATGAGAAATTATTATTATTTTTTATTTTCACAGGAGTCTACAGTTTAAAGACATTGAACTTTAAAAAAATAATCTGTATTTTTAAAAAGACTTTGGACTAAAAGTCTTGGAATAGTTAAAGATGGTGGGACTTTAAAAGTTATTCATGCTGTAATATTGATATTAATGTATGAAATATTGATGATAAACAAGGAAGGAAGAGTTCTGGTTTAAGAGTAGTGTGTTGGTGTATCAAGTTGACAGGGGCCAAATGTTCTGATTGACATAAGCTAGAAGCTTATGTCTGGGAAGCAGCACCTCAGTTGAGATGATGCCCACATGTCCCTGTGTGATGAGGAGTCTCGCCAGCGAGGACACACACACAGGACACACTAGGATCCTTCTGCAGCAAAGCTTTAATGCATCTCGAGAGAAAGATGATCAGCTTCTGGGGAGGAGGCCCAGAACACAGGAAACTCAGTCCTTAAATAGACCACAAGAGCAGTTGGAGACGTATTTCACCTTGACTGGCTGCTCACCATCAGCCCAGATGATGCCACGGGACAGGCAGGGCACAAGGAATGGAAAAATACCCCAGCACATGTGCAGACTACTTGTTTACCAGTCAGAACACTGGATATCAGCGCCATCTTGTAATGGCGATTGCAAGGGCGGCTCCTCACACCCACATCAGATTAACTGTGGCAAGACTGTGGGGGCATTTTCTTGATTGGTGATTGATTGGAAGGCCCCACAGTCCCATCCCTAGACAGATGGCCCTGGGGTGTATAAGAAGGCAAACTACCACCAAAGGGAGAAAGCCAGTAAGCAGCATTCCTCCTTGGTTTCCACTTCAGTTCTTGCTCCAAGTTACTGCCTTGAGTTCTTGCCCTGACTGCCCTTCAAGATGGAGAATAAACTGTAGCCTGGATGAACCCTTTCCTCTCTAAGTTGTTTTTGGTCCATGTTTTATCACAGCAATGGAAATGTAACTAAGACATTTTCTTCTTAGGTCATGACACCTTTCCGTCAATTTTTTTTTATTGTTATCCCTTTATTTTATTTTTATTTTTTTTATTAGGTAATTTCCTCAATTACATTTCCAATGCTATCCAAAAAGTCCCCAATACACTCCCCCCCAGTCCCCCACCCACCCACCCCCACCCCTTGGCCCTGGCATTCCCCTGTACTGGGGCATATAAAGTTGGCAAGTCCAATGGGCCTCTCTTTCCAGTGATGGCCTACTAGGCCATCTTTTGATACAAATGCAGCTAGAGACAAGAGCTCTGGGGTACTGGTTAGTTCATAATAATGATCCACCTATGGGGCTGCAGTTCCCTTTAGCTCCTTGGGTACTTTCTCTAGCTCCTCCATTGGGGGCCCTGTGATCCATCCAATAACTGACTGTGAGCATCCACTTCTGTGTTTGCTAGGCCCCGGCATTGTCTCACAAGAGACAGCTATCCTTTCCGTCATTTTGATACTCCAGTTGAAGACCACTTCATTTTCATCCCCACAAAGGACTCTCCTATGCTAACAACATCCAGAACCATGTTTACAGATACTTTCCTTTGACGAGTCTTCCTTTTAGAAAGGAAGTGCTCTCAAAAATCATGTTATGAGAATGAACCAAGCTGCTATGGACTTTTTCCAAAAATGGAAACTAATTAAAAACCTGCCATGGATAAATAGGACCTAGATCCATGCTTTAGTCAGGGTTTCTATTCCTACACAAACATCATGACCAAGAAGCAAGTGGGGGAGGAAAGGGTTTATTCAGCTTACAATTCCATACTGCTGTTTATCACCAAGGAAGTCAGGACTGGAACTCAAACAGGTCAGGAAGGAGGAGCTGATGCAGAGGCCATAGAGGGATGTTCTTTACTGGCTTGCTTCCCCTGGCTTGCTCAGCCTGCTCTCTTATAGAACCAAGACTACCAGTCCAGAGATGGTCCTACCCAAGAGGGGCCTTTCTCCCTTGATCACTAATTGAGAAAGTGCCTTACAGTTGGATCTCATGGAGGCATTTCCTCAACTGAAGCTCCTTTCTCTGTGATAACTCCAGCTGTGTTAAGTTGACACAAAACTACTCCAGTACAATTGACCCCTTGTCAACTTGACACACAAAAACATCACTAGTAAGCCTCAACCCTTACAATCTTATTCATCCCCAAGATCTAAATAACTTTAAAAGTCCCACAGTCTTTACATATTCTTAAAATTTCAATCTCTTTAAAATATCCATCTCTTTTAAAATCAAAAGTCTTTTTACAATTAAAATTCTCTTAACTGTGGGCTCCACTAAAACAGTTTCTTCCTTCAAGAGGGAAAATATCAGGGCACAGTCACAATCAAAAGCAAAAATCAATCTCCAACTATCCAATGTCTGGGATCCAAGTCACGATCTTCTGGGCTCCTCCAAGGGCTTCGGTCACTTTTCCAGCCATGCCCTTTGTAGCACACTTGTCATCCTCTAGACTCCAGATGCCTGTACTCCACTGGTTCTGCTGCTTTTGGTGGTCATCTCATGGTACGGGCATCTCCAAAACACTGCATGAGCCCTTCAGTCCTGGGTCTTCAATTGCAACTGAGGCTGCACCTTCACCAATGGCCTTCCATGGCCTCTCACAGTGCCAAGCCTCAGCTGTCTTGTGTGACCCCTTTATGCCTTCAAAAGAAGTACCACCTGGGTGACCCTTGCATATTACCAAGTCCCACTGCAGCAGAAGTACAACCTTGGCCATCTCTGGAACACAGCCTCTTTGTGCTTTCAGAAAACACGTCCCAGAAGATGTCATCTCAATGATGCTGGTCTCTTCTTAATCACCACTAATTTCTTAGCTCCAGCTAACCAGCATCAATAGTCCCAGTAATGCAAAGTTTTTGCTTTAGTAGTTCTGGTATCTTGTTAATCACAGCTGATTCTTCAGCCCCAGCTAACCAGTACTACAGAATCTTCACAATCAAAACAGCAATAGCCCTGAAAAGAGTCTTTAATTTTCCCTCTGAAATTTCACAAAACAGACCTCCATTTTCTGCAGTGTTCTCAACATTATCTTCCAAGCTCCTACACAACATCTGACAGAGCTCTAAACAATGGATGGATCTTCAAGCCCAAAGTTCCAAAGTCCTTTCACAGTCCTCCCCAAAGCATGCTCAGGTTGTCACAGGAATACCCCACTATGCTGGTACCAATATGCCTTAGTCAGGGTTTCTATTCCTGCACAAACATCATGACCAAGAAGCAAGTTGGGGAGGAAAGGGTTTATTCAGCTTACAATTCCATACTGCTATTTATCACCAAGGAAGTCAGGACTGGAACTCAAACGGGTCAGGAAGGAGGAGCTGATGCAGAGGCCATGGAGGGATGTTCTTTACTGGCTTGCTTCCCCTGGCTTGCTCAGCCTGCTCTCTTATAGAACCCAAGACTACCAGCCCAGAGATGGTCCCACCCACGAGGGGCCTGTCCCCCTTTATCACTAATTAAGAAAATGCCTTACAGTTGGATCTCATGGAGGCATTTCCTCAACTGAAGCTCCTTTCTCTGTGATAACTCCAGCTGTGTCAAGTTGACACAAAACTAGCCAGTACAATCCATCTTGGAGCTCTTAATTCATCATTGGGGAGGATGGGATTCTGAGCTGCAGCCATGCAGATGCCCCAAGAGACATATGACTCATCAGTAGCCAAGTGTATCCACTGCATTAGGCCAGCCATGACAGCTAGTTAGCATCTAGTTAGCATCTGGATACTGGTGGAGCCACGCTTTGTTCCCTAGTCTGTTTCCTCATTGAAAGACAGAGACAAAAATATGAGACTGAAGCTGCTAATTTTCTTCTCACTCTCTTTTGAAGGAAAAAAATCCTTTATGTGTCTGTGTGTATAGCCTGCATGTATGTATGTGCACCATGTGTGTGCTTGGTGCCTGTGGAGGCAAGAAGAGCACATCTGCTCATTGAAGCTGGAATGGCAAACAGTTGTGAGCTGCCATATGGATGTGGGAACTGAACCTGGTTCCTCTACAAGAGAAAAAAAAAATGTCTCCTCACAGCTAAGCCATAGCTCCAGTTCTCTCTACCTGTTCTTCAACATTAATTTTCACTTCAAAAGTAGTCTCATCTGAGTCATCTGAATGTTGTCAGCATAGGAGAATTCCTTGTAGGGACAAAAAGGAAGTGTTCCTCGCTTTGAGCACTCTGGAGTGTCAAATGGGGAACCAGGGCCATAACCGCTTGTGGGAAGAAGACAGTGCCATAGTTACTTTGCTATTGCCATGGTAATACACTGACCAGATGAGTAAATGTATATTTACAGTTAAAATAAATGTCTAAGAACAGGTGGAGATGGCTGAAGAGGTGGATGGAGATATGGCTGAAGAGATGAATGGAGAGATGGCTGGAGAGATGAATGAAGAGATGGGGAGATGAATAGAGAGGTGGCTGGAATGATCAGTGCTCTGTCCATGTTCTTTCATATAAGGCGGTGTTTCTCAAACTGTGGGTCATAACCCCCAATCAGATATCCTGCATATCAGATACTTGCATCAAGATTCATAACATAAGGCAGGTGTGGTGGCGCATGCCTTTAATCCCAGCACTCGGGAGGCAAAGGCAGGCTGATTTCTGAGATCGAGGCCAGCCTGGTCTACAAAGTTAGTTCCAGGACAGCCAGGGCTATACAAGGAAACCCTGTCTCAAAAACCAAAAAGAAACAAACAAAAAGATTCATAACATAGCAAAATCACAGTTATGAAGAAGCAACAAAGTAATTTGATTGTGGGTGGGGGGTCACCACAATGGGAGGATCTGCATCAAAGGGTCGAAGCATTGAGAACCACCGTTCTATGAAGTTGCTGCTTCTGTATAACTCTATTTACACCACGGGTTTACTACCTGCAGATGCATAATTAAATCATGGACTTTGAATCACAAGTAGGAGGATGTAAACTGGCTCAGTGTGAGCAGAGGCCCTTGGTGAGCACCATTCTTGGCTCTCAGGAGTTGAGTGACAGTAGCCTGGGGAACAGGCCAATTTCTAGAGGAACAAGGGCCTGTCTGCCACAGCACACCGAGGAAACAGCAAGCTGTTGTCATTACATGCACTTTGCATGGATGTTTTCTCTTACTTCACAAGACTCTCGATCCATGCTACAGAAAACGAAATTGTAATCCAAGCACTTTTTGTCTTTTTGTGGTATCAGGAAATGAACGCATGGCATCATGTGCACTATGCAAGTATACTAACCCCGAGCTATATCCTTGTGCTTATTTTTATTTATCTTGAGGCAAATAAGACAAATAAGGCTCAATATGTTGCCTAGACAGGCCTTGAACTTGCAATCCTCCTGCATCAGCCTCCTGTGTAGTTGGCATAATAAGCATACCCTAGGCTGGGGAAATTCCAGAATGTGGAGTGTTTTGCTCCAGAGCACGGAGATATGTGGTGGGCAGGGATTCCTAGGATCTTTGGTTAATTTTAGATTTTATCCTTTCCCTGGGCTCTCCTACTCTGCAGAGATGAAAGCAGACAGGCCCCAGAATTTGTGCAGTGTCTCATCAATACCAATAGATTCTCCAGGCTTCATCTTTTTCTTTTTCCTTGAGACAGTCACACTCTGCAGCCAGGCTAGGCTGGTGTGGACTTCCTCATGTAGCCTAGGCTGGCCTTGAACTTGTGACAATGTTTCTGCTTCAGGTCCCCAAGTATTGAGTCTACAGGTGCAAGTCACTGGGCCTGGCAGCCATGTCACTGCTGACTGTTAAATGTCCTTAGTTACCTTTCTATTAATGTGCTAAATACCATGGCCAAGACAACTTATAGAGGGTTGGAAGCTATGCTGGTAGAGTGAAGGGATGGCAACAGGCCACTGAGGCAGCTGCTGGAAGATCACATCTTGATTTTGCAAGTAAGAGGCAGAGAAGAAACACTGGGAATGGCAGGAGACTTCTGAAGCTTAAAGGCCGCCCCCATAACACACCTCATCCAACAAATCCACACCTCCTAATCCTTCCCAAGCAGTTCCATCAACTGGAGCCCCAGGATTTAAATATATGAGACTATAGGAGCCATTCTCCTTCAATCAACCATACTAGGATTGACTGTAGCTATATCTTCAAATAGAGGTGATTCCAGGAGTCCCTTTCTCATCAGGACTTGTTCATTGAGATATTTGTGCTTAGGCTTCCTGGCTACTGAATAGTTTGAAAATCACACTGGTTTGCCTAACAACAAATCCACAACAAACTGCTTTTCTCAAGAGGGATCCAGGGACATTAACAAAAACTGAGTCCAAGGCTGGATTATTTGCTCTTTAAGATTAGATTTAGCCAGAACAAACTGGGTAACTTGCAGTGAGTAATCTTGTTGCCCCCAGACCACTTAGCCATTGGGTCAGTTATTCCTGAGAACAGAACTCCCCTTACAATGGCTGTATAGCTCCCAGGATCCAGACACCAGTGAGACAGTCCCTTCCCCAGGGATTTCACAGTCTGGTGGAGACAGACAGGGACCAAGGTAAACATAAGGAAGCAAGCATTGAAAGATTCTATACTAGGTTGGGTGAGCTTCAGAGGGCATGGATCATGGTGAGGATGAAGGAGAAAAGGCCCGGGAGGCTGAAAGAGCCAGCAAGATTCAATAGGGAAGATGCTTATGCCAAATAGAGAGCACAGATTATAGTTCTTTAGTCCTTGGATGAGGTATGGAAGACTGAGGGAGTCATGGGCATCCCCAGAACTTCAGGGCACTCTCTAGGAGATTACTGGGATCCTGGCTCAGCCTCCATCCAGGTCATTTTTGCTGGTTACTGCCCTGCTCCCTCCATCTCCCATCCTACTGGTAACAGTTTGTCCTTTAGAATGTATCACCTCAGCTCTAAGAGGCAGTGATAGGGACATTCCATAGCTCTGTTGCCTTGGATGAGCACAGTGCCTGGAAGGCAATGGCCTCACCGTGCTCTGCAGTGTTGTGAACAAATGTGTAAATAAGTGAAAGAATGAGCAAGTGTGTCAGAGAATGGAAGGTGCAGTAAGCTGTGCACAGACACTGTGTTAGTGTCCTGATGGTTTTAGGGAGATGAGATCACAGTTTGTCCTGGTTAGGACACCATGACTAAAAGCAACTTGGGGAGGAAAGGGTTTGTTTGGCTTACACTTGCATATGTAGTTACTTCATCATCAGAGGAAGTCAGGACAGGAACTCAAACCGAAGTAGACCCTGGAGGCTGGGCCTGATGCAGCAGCCATGAAAGAATGCTGCTTTCTTGCTTGCTTCTCATGACTTGCTCAGCCTGCTCTCTTATAGATCACAAGACCACCAGTTCCTGGAATGTTACAACTCACAATGGGCTGGGCCCTTCTCTATCAATCATTAATTAAGGAACTGCCTTACAAATGGAGGCATTTTCTCAATTGAGGTATGACCCCATCCTCTAGATGACTCTACCTTGTGTCAAGTTGGCCTAAGGTTATCAGCATAAGCATGAAATTTGGGAGCAGAGAATGAGTTCCAATTGCTGAGAACAGAGGGAGAAATTGGTTGTTGGTGTTGGTTGTTGGTGTTAGTGGTGTTGACAGTGTTGGTGTTAGTGTTGGTGTTGGTGGTGGTGGTGGTAGAGGCAGTCAGGACAACATGCTCTTGGGAACAGCATGTAACCTCTGTTCTGGGCTTCTTCTGTATCAGATAAAGGATTGTGCTTTTCATGACACCCTAAAACAGGGTCTGAGCACAAGGTCAGTGAGGAAAGCCTGCATCCAACTTGTGTTCTTGACCTCTGGGCTCTCCCAGCCAATGCACAATCAAGTGGAGTATTAAACAGGTGTCCAGGGAAACCTCAACTGGAAGCCTGCTTAAGATACATAGGGTGAAGTTATCAGAGGCCCAGGGAACAGCCTGGAGTTTATTCTATCTCCTATCATCCCATCTGCCTTAGGTGTATTTATTAATCCTGGGGAGTGAGTGGAGAGTTGTCCCCCAAAAGAATGGAGATGATCCTGAGAGCATGGTGCTCCAACAGTGAGCTAGCCTGGGGAAACACATTGTGTCTTTTTTTTTTTTTTTTTTTTTTTGGTGTTTTTGAGACAGGGTTTCTCTGTATATTCCAGGCTGTCCTGGAACTCACTTTGTAGACCAGGCTGGCCTCAAACTCAGAAATCAGCCTGCCTCTGCCTCTGCCTTTGCCTCCCAAGTGCTGGGAGTAAAGGCGTGTGCCAACAATGCCCGGCTTAACACATTGTGTCTTACCCAGTGAGCTAGCCTGGGGAAACACATTGTGTGTGTCTTTCTTCCCTGATAGAACAAGCAGGCTGCCTATGACTGCTTCCCTGCCAGACAACATCTGTGAATAAAGGATGCTGAGAACTCTGAAGTCACTTCTGTAATGCTCTGTCAGGACAGCCCCTCTTCTCAGGTGCCTTTGGGAATCTCTGGGGCATGTTTTCAGATCTCAAAAGATTTTATGCAAACACACTGTTGAAGGTGAATCGCCTGGAAAGTTGCAGACTGAGATGTCTTTGTTCCTGTTAAAAGACTCATGGGTGCCCTTTAAAAGAGAATGAAACAGACATGTTTTGATGGGGAAAACACATGAAGAATGCAGCTTTTTTTTTTCCCCAAACAGCCATCTATCAGCCCATCTAATTTAGGCCAATGAGGGGAAACACACCCAAAGCTCCCAGTTGATCTTCCCCATGAGGATCTTCTGTCCTGGTCCTGGTCCCAGTGTGAGGGTGGATGGTAAAGAGCCTGGCCCTGGTGGGAAAGTGAAAGAGCTTTCCCAGGGCTATTCAGAAAAGATGCTGTGTCTACAGTCTGCTGTGCTTCTAGGCGAAGCACTTTCTGTAGCAGTATAATAGATAATCCTGAGTCCCCTTATGGAACATTTACAATATGTACAACACAGTTCTGTGTGTTGTACAACCAAGTTTCCTAGCCTCCCAAAGGAAGAACCAGGGCTCAGAAAGAGTTAGAGGCTTGCCAGGGTCACATAGAGGATGTCTCTGTGAGGACAACCAGGCAGGTAAATGCAGTGTCTCTCTAGAGTAGCAGGTCTCAACCTGTGGGTCATAACCCATTTGACAAACCTCCATCTCCAAATATATTTACACTACAATTTGCAACAGTAGAAAAAATTAGTTATGAAATAGCAACAAATATAGTTGGGGGTCACTACCATATAAGGAACTGTATTTAAGGGATGAACTATATTTAAGGATAGCAGCATTAGGAAGGTTGAGAGCCACTGCTCTAGTTTGTACCTGATGGATAAAAATTTACTTAGATTTTATTTATTTTTTGTGGATGGATGCCTTGCTTGTATGTATGGCTTTGCTCCACTGAAGTGTCTGCTGACCACTGGGGTCAGAAGAAGGCATAGCATCCCCTGGACCTGGAGTTACAGTTGGTTGTGAGGGGCCATGCAGGTTCTAGGAATTGAACCCAGGTCCTCTGAAAGAACAGCTAGTGTTCCTGACTGCTGTGCCTTCTTTCCAGCCCTTCACTTAACCTTTCTAATGTAGGAGGTGGATGATACTGTTATTGGAGGAGACAATCAGTAAACATGAGCTGATCTGGATAGTGGTATGTCCTAAACATCTGCCTCCAGGTCTTATCTGATTCAATCAGGCTTCAAGCCCTCTGTGTGCAATCGTTGAGTGGAGAAGCAGAGGAAGCAGCCAAGGTTTCTTTGGGCCTCCAGCACATCCTGATCTGTTATTATGAGAACTGACTGAATGTACAGTGATGGTAAATGTGTCCCTCCTATACACACAGCCAACAGGAACCCATCAGCTGTGAACCACAGTACACCATGCCAAGCACAGACTAATGCTGGCAGTAGTTCCTGCAGCTGTCAACCTTGGTTTCATCAAATTGTCCTGGGTTACCAGGGGTTTTCCAGGAAATGTGGCTGGTTTGTATCAACCTCTTTGAATGGGTGAAATCCCATGTTGACAAAGGGGAAGCCACAAAAAATCACAGTGAAGGAGCAGGAAGCAGCTCTCTGATTTCTGGCCCAAAGTGTAAGTTAACCAGGGCAGCCGTGGTCCTGAAGCTCTCTCATTGATTTGTTAACAGGAAGGAAATGATATCCACATGGAGGAGGGGTTTCTTGTAAATGACTTGCTCTGGGTGGGAATTCTTGACTCCTTGTTGGGAGTGTTTCCCTCTCTCCTTACCTTAACTAGGGAAGTCCTAAAGAAAGTCCTTAACACCCACTGGGGGGGCCACCCAGAGAGACAGCAGTAGGCTGCCCTGCATGCCCATGTGTGGTGATGGCATCAAAGCCAGAATTCAGAACAATCAGTGCCACACCTCCTATTATTCTGCCTCTTCATTCCCCCATAACTGAGTGCAACTTCTAGGTCTTGCCTCAGGAAGCCAGGCATGTGGTAGCCTCTCTGTGACTCCCCTGTCTGCACTCCTTAGTGGGCAGGTAGGCATGAAAGCCAACCAACAAATGTTTCTGTAATTAAGTCCCTTAGAATAGGACTTTGATCTCTCAGAACAGAAAGAGCCCTGACTAATACAGAGGGATTTTAGACAGTATGTGGAATGCTGAGCAGTGTGAACTGGTAGGAAGAGGAGACTCCTGGGAGGTTTTGGAGCCTAAAGGGACATCCTCATATGTGTTCTGTCACCCAGCGCATCTCCTAGGTGCTCCTATGACTGTGTCCCTGTGTTGTGTCGCTGTTCCCAGTGTGGTCCTTTCTAGGAACACGCTCTAATCCTCAGTTGTTAACTGATGATTATAGATAAGACACTGTGTGAAGTCCTTATCTAAATAAGGTGCTTACAGCAACACAGAGGTAAAACCTCTATTGTTAGAAAAATCAGACTGGTTGAACCAGCTTCAGGAGTTCCAGACGTCTGAACAGAGATATAAATGTCCCTTTGGGTGACTCTGAGAGCCCAGCTGTGAGGCTGGAAGGTGACAGGAAGGACAGGCAGAGTGGTCTGGTGCCTCACCAAGCTTGGGAAAAGACAGGAGAGATTCACGAAAAAAGACAGGTGTGTGCGGGTGTCTGCTTGGAGACAACTTCATTGGCGACTCTGTGAGCAGCAGTGTCATTACAGGAGAGGCTCATGACAAACATTGAGGATAATGGGCAGGTAGCTTTGTCACATGACCCTTGAGCATCAGGTATGGAGGCATTTCTTACCTGTGGGCTGAATTGGGGCACAGTGTCTAGGCAGAGCTTGAGAACTGAAGAATGAGGTCATGCCCTGCTTTGCTCTGCAAAAATGAGTGTGCCACTTTGCCTTTCTGAACTTCAGGGGGCATATTAGTGCCTGCCCCCATTTCGTCTACCTACAGGTAAACCAGATTAAATCTCGTCACTCCTTGCATACCATTTGCATATCTGTTAATAGGGTAGCAATAAAAAAGTACAAAATGTGTAAGCATATTTTTACAAAAACCTGAAAATAAAAGTGATAGCAATTTGTGGACTGGAATGTGGGGACCATTCCGTTTTCTGGGATGAATACAAAGACAGATGGAGTTTGTGGTCTAAGTGATGGAAATAACCTTGCAGGTCTGAGTTAGACCCCGGCCCGAGGATAGGATAGAGTTTGGACATGCTTTCCCTCCTGCATGCTGCTGCTGTCCCAAGGCAAAGCTGTCACTCATGAAGCATGGCATGTAAAACTTCATCTGTTCCATGAAAAGTCAATAATCTCTTCCCAGACATTGCCTTCCCTGGGTGATAGATGGGAGATATTAGCGTGCCCTTGGCAAAGACCTTGCCATGTTTTAATTCTGTCTTTCTGGCTGGACTGTCCCTGGCCCAAAACCTTCTGGGAACCCAAGTCTAGGATCTACCGACTCTGTAGAAACCTCCCAAACTCACTTAGACCCCCAAAGTCTCTCCTGTGGGCTGTGGAGGGACCTCAGTGCCCTTGGCTATTGTTATTCTCCTATGTGGCTTTTGTTAAATCATCTGTTATCACAGCAGTTTATACAAAGAACTTTAACAGCAGGAGATGAAAAAAATACCTCCTTGATGTGGGCAGAGCCCTGTGCTGGTTCCTTTTTTGCAGAGCAACCCTGGACATCTTCACCTTGTGACCATGACAATGGAGCAAGCTGGTTGTTGAGACCTATTTGAGATGACATTCTATTTTAGTCAGCTCAGGCATGCAGCTGTGAATAGTCTCAGTGGGAATGACTGACCATCCAGCTTCCACAGAGAAAACTTTAATGCTCAAGCTAGGAAGACGGGGGCTGTTGGGGGTGGCCAGGCTGCAAGGCCAGGCCTACTACTGGCTTTTCTCTGGTAGAAGTAACATTTTGGTATCATTATCCTTCTTCTTTGTAAGTTATCAAGATGGTAAGGAGGGCTCTGAAGTGCTCTCTTCAAGAGCAGGTAGGCTTCTGGCATGTTCCTCCCATGTACAGACCAAATATGGCTGTCTCTTTTCCCATCTGATTTAGGCGGCTTGTTTTTATTCCCTTGCCAAGAAAGGTGTACTGTGCACTGTGCAGCTAGCTTAGTTTGAAACCTAAAAAGGCATATTCCTTTAGCTTAGGTTATACCACCTCCATATGGACCCTGATCCTTAGAGTCTGGCTTATATAGAACATTCACAGAAGGACAACCAGACAGCAGGGAAGCACCTGTGCTTACAGATGGGCGAGCACCACTTTGAAGTGATGTTAGCTAGAGAGCCAGCTGAGTCTTGCTTTAAGGTGTGCATGGAAAGCCTACCTCACAGATAGTTAAAATGGTGAAGTATGACAGAACACAGGCCACACCTCCTTTCTGTAGTGGTTTGAAATAGAAATATCCCCTAGAGCAGTGCTTCTCAACCATCTTGCTACTGTAACCCTTTAATACAATTCCTCATGTTGTGGGGACCCCCAACCATAAAAGTATTTCACTGCTAATTCATAACTGTAATTTTGCTACTGTAGTGAATCATAATGTAAATATCTTATATGTGATCCATATGAAAAGGTCATGTGACTCCCCACAAGGGGTCACCACCCACGGCTTGAGAACGACTGCCCTATAGGTTCAGGGATTTAAACAGCAAATCTCCAGTTGGTGGTGCTGTCAGAGGAAGTTTAGGAGGTATAGCTTTGATGGAGCAAGCATAGCATAGGGGTGGGCTTTCAGAGTTTATAAATGCTCCCCACTTCCACTTTTGCTCTTGTCCTCTTTCTGAATGGAGTTGAAGATGTGATCTTTCAACCTCCTCTTCCTCCTTCTGTGCCTGTCACTTGTTGCTGTGCCTTCCTGCCATGGGAGCCTTGTATCCCACTGTAGCTATGAGCTAAAATGAACCCTGTCTTCCATGAGTTGTTTTTGGTGAGGGGTTTTGTTATAGCAACAGAAAAGCAATGAACCCACTTTCCCTTTCTATCATCTCAAGGGATCTGATTTCTAAGGAATTGATGGGGAAAAACACACAGAACATAGATTTTTGCTTCTATGAGGCTTAGCGTGCTAGCTTAGACATATTACCTTGGAAATTCCTCCTTCTTACTGTATGGCTAGATATGAAATGATAAGCCTTGGTTTCTCTCTGGAGAAACATAAGCAACATCTACTCCCTCCTCTTAAGTCCCCAATGACAAACCAACATTAGTTTCTACTGAGGATCATACACCAGAACCAATGAGTTTACTGAGGTTATGTCCTGGTTAGTTTTTTCTCAACTTGACACAAGCTGGAGTCAAACAGAAAGAACCACAATTGAGAAAATGCCTCCATCAGATTTACTATACGCAAATCTGTAGGGTTTTCTTGAATGATAATTGAGAGAGGACGACCCAGCCCACCTTGGATGGTGTTCCCCTAAGCACATGCTCTTGAACAGCATAAGAAAAGAGGTTGAGCAATCCATGGGAGCAAGCCAGTAAGCAGCATACTTCCATGGCTTCTTTTTCAGTTCCTGATTCCAGGTCCCTGCTTTTAGTTCCACCCCGACTACCTGTCAAGATAGACTACAAGCTGTATGATGAAATAAACCCTTTCCTCCCCAATTCACTTCTGTTAATGGCAGTCTATCCTTCCAATAGAAAACAAACTAAGCAAACTATTTCCTTATAGTGTGGGGGTGAAGAGTTACAAGCAGGTACACGGGTGACCCCTAAGAAGGCACACTGGAAACTCTTCACACAGCACATCTGATATATCCCATCTAACTACATCCCCTCCACAGCCATTGTGCTTTAGTAATCCCTAAGCCCCAGACTAAGTACAATTAGGAGAATTGAATTAAATGCCTGCAAGGAGAAGCTGGAGTCTCACCTAAGGATCCAGGGACTCCTTTTCTGAGGGAAGGTCAGCATTCCACAGGTTGCTTCTGATAGACTCTTGAGAGAATGCATGGTTGATGAGGGAGAATGCAAGATAAAGATGATGTCTGTTTTGGTCAGAGGGCTGTGTTCTACAACAATGTTCACCTGCTAAAGGCCCTCTGGCCAGCATTCCAAAACCATGATTCCTGCTATTCAGCTTAGTCGTTGGGATCCAGCCCTCTGGGTTGGGGTCAGAGATCAGCACCATTCACAGTAGCAGCAACAGGTGTGGGACTGAAGGACCCAGGTCTATCTTCTGAAGGCTCCTTTCTACTTCTCATGCCAACTGTTCTTCATCTTTGAGTCCAGCACTTTGGTAAGCCTGATGACAGAGGCTTGGACACCAATGTTTTTGCACCAAAAAATTTTGTCACCCAGTAATCCTGTCTTTTTTTTTTCTTTCTGAGAATTTGTGTTCCAGACATGAAAACTTAGCATTACTCTATAAAAGAACTGATCCTTGTAAGCAGATGTTTATCATGAAGGAATAATCATCAGGCTGCTTAGTATAATTATTTTATATATGCTAAACTCTATTCAAAAGATAGCTATGAAATTATAAGATTGAAAGCGATCCCATCTACCAAGTACTTTTGAAAGCATAATAAATTTGAATGGTAGCAAACCCCTTAGACATGAACACCATAGACCACACTAAAGCATCCATAACAGTAGAGAACCTAGGGTAACAGGTTTCATGTAAAATACATCCCTAATGACTAGGGAGTGTTTCCCAGGGGAGTCCTGGTATGTAATGTAGATACAAACTGTATTCTATATTTGTTTGTTTGTAATAATAGGATCTCAATATAACTATGGCTGACCTCCAACTTGCTGCAAGGAGGGAAATGGCCTTGAACTTTGACCTTGCCTCCACCCTCCAAGGGGTGGCATGACAGGCCTGTACCATCCCCATTCCCACATTGTGCAGTGCTGGGACTTGAAGCCAGGACTGAGTGAGCACTCTACCAACTGAGCTCTAACCCCAGTCAGTCAGACGTGCATTTGTTCGCTGAACAGATCTCGAAAGAGTTAAGAGCCTGGATACCAAGCGCTCCCTCCACCATGAGCTTTACTGTTCTGACCACACTTCCTTTTATATCCACAGCCTTTTACACTTCCTTTTACGTCCATTTTACATTTCATCCTTTACATCCTTTTACATCACACTTCCTTTTACATCCATCAGCAAAGATGGTAGGTGCATTCCGAGTTCGAGTCCCAACCTGCTTCTTCCTAAACTGATTAATCTCAACTAAAGACTGACAGAATTTACTCACAAATTCAATCAAGCTTCTCACCCAACTACACCTTCTGGTTTTCAAACCTCACAATCTTTACTATGTCTAGGCCATGAGGAGCTGTTTTCATCATGGCAAACTTATCTATTTCTCTTATTTCCAATGTCACCCATAGGCCATGGAGCCAAGGAAATCTGCAGGTCAATCTTGCCAATTGTGAAGGACAAGGAAACCCTTCCTCCCCATAGTTCCATGTCACACAGTCTGCATGGCCTTTTGCCCTACTTCACTAAAGCCTACTGTGAGTTTACACCTCCCATGTAGGTCTGTGTTCAAGAAACTTCTATTCCAAATCATGCAATATTGGGAGAATGCTCAAAACCCCCCTCCTTGGGCTAAGGAACAGCTCAATGGCAGAGTGCTTGTCTGGCAAGCTTAAGATCCTGGGTTTGACTCCCCAGGACAATAACAGTAGCAGCCAAACTTAACCAACTCAATAAAAATAAACCCTCTTCCCCTTTCCTCTAGAAGCCTGTTTGTGGAATATTGAGCAACACACAAGGTCCACCTATCCCTTACAATATTTTTGGGTCTTAGATGGACAGTGTCCTCCAGTAGAGAAAGACAGTGAATAAAGGCATTTTCTATGATTTAAAGGAGGACCTTTCTGTACTCTCACAACACACACACACACTAGTATAAATGTATCTATTCAAAGGATACAATTAAATCAAGTGCTGGGTTTTAGGGAAGCTGAAAGGATTATATACCTGATCTGCTGCAAACTCATGTAGTGACAAAGACATACCTGTGAGTTGAGAGTGCTGTATGTCACTCACATTTACATCACTGTGGTGAAATGAAAGAATCAATTTAGGAGGAAAGAGTTAGTTTTTGGCTCATGGTTTCTGTCCATGGTTGCTTGGCCCTGTAGCTTTGGGCATCTAGCAACTTAGTGCATCATGTTAGCAGCATGTAGCAGGTTTACCATGGCAGAGAAGCGGGGAGGGAAAGGGGAGCAAGGTCCCAACAGTGTCTCAAAGGCATGTTCCCAATGATCTAACTTTCTTCCTCAGGCCACACCTAGAGGAGCAATTCTTCAAAACTTGGTTCTTTGGCAGATATTTCACATCTAAACTACCACATGCTATAATAGAACAAGGTACTATTGGAAGTGCCTCAGATATGCTCAACATGGCAAGGGAAGGAGTGCTCTTGAATTTTAAAGCTTGCAAGCTGAGTTTTGAACTGTGGGAATGAATTCATCAGGTAGACTGAAGTGGAAGTCAGCCCTAGTGGATAAAAGGTTGGTTGGCCTCTGTTAAGCGCAGAAAGACCATGTGGTAATCTGGGTTCAAGGCATTCTTTTTTGTTTTTTGTTTTCTCGGAACAGAGTCTCACTATGTAGTCCTGGCTGACCTGGAACTCACTATGGAGATCAGGCTGGCCTCAAACTCACAGAGATCTATCTGCCTCTGCCTCTCAAGTGCTGGGATTCAAGGCATGTACCACTATGACTGGATTTCAATATGTTCTTTCATTCCCAATCAGGGAGATACTTTGAAAATGCAAACCTTCTTGAAGTGGCTTGGTGACTTTCCATGAGCAGACAACCTGAGTTTGATCCTGTGACCTAAATCAAGGGAAGATAGAACAACCAATTCCTGCAAGTTGCCCCCTGACCTCATGCTAGTGCAAATGCACACTCCCTTATATGTATGCTCCAGCTCCCCCCCAAACATTAATTGTGTAATGATAAATAAAGCAGGAACTGGGGCTTGAGAGATGGCTCAGTGGTTAAGAGCACTAACTGCTCTTCCAGGGGACCTGAGTTCAATTTCAAGCAACCCCATGGTGGCTCACAACCATCTGTAATGGGTTCTGATGCCCTCTCCTAATGTGTCTGAAGACAGCTACAGTGTACTCATATACATACAATAAGTAGATACACCTTAAAAAGAAATAAAGCAGGAACTGAATGAGGAAATGCCTGAGTCAATAGACTATGGTTCAATCTCTGGGTACAAGCAAGGTTGGAGGAGAAGTGAGGCAGCACAGTCAGGCATTCTGGGCCATGAAGGATCTCTTAGAGCATATTGAAGAATTTGGGGTTTATTCGTAGACGTTAGGGAGACCCTGGAAGATTTTGAGCCACTTAAAACTACATTTGCTTTTTAGAAGGATCACTATGGGAAAGAATCCGGCACCCAGTAAACAGGGTGATTGGAAACTTGATTAACCCAGAGATGGGAAGATTTATTATAAAATAACACTTGCAGATGAGTAGAGACCTAAATGGATAAGGGCACAGTGGGAAATGAAAGCTCAGGACTAAAATGTCTGTGGATAATAAACTGAAATATCCAATCCAATGGCACGTGGATTCGTTGCCAACTGATTGTCATTAGTTGAAGAGGAAGAGCCCGGAAAGTGGTGCTGAAGCTTCTGCTTAGATAACTAGAGGGAGAAGAACAAAGACAGGGAACAGTGGGCAGGAGAAGTGTCCACTCCCTGTGGGTTGGCAACCACTGGGACCTCCGTGAAAGTGAGCATGTTTTACTGCCCCAAGTAGTTAATCTGACAAGGGACCTGTTGAAGTCAGGGGTACCATTACTGTGCTGAAACAGCATGACCAAAGCAACTTGGGGGTGAAAAGGGCTTATTTGGCTTAGGCTTCCACCTCACAGTTCATTATCCAAGAAAGACAGAACAGGAACTTGAGCAGGAAAGAAACCTGGAGGTAGGAGCTGATGCAGAGGTCATGAAGGAGAGAGTGCTAGTTATTGGTTTGCTCCTCCTGGCTTGCTCAGCCTGCTTTCTTATAAAACCCAGGACTGCCAGCCCAGAAATGACAGCACCCACAATTGGCTGGGCCCTCCCCCATCTAATTATGAAATTGCCTTAATTTCTTCATTAACAAAATGCCTTACAGCTGGATCTTATGGAAGCATTTTCTAAATCTAGATTTCTCCTCTCAGATGACTCTAGTTTGTGTTAAGTTGGCATAAAACTAGCCAGGACAGGATCTGTAGGGTCTTTTTCTCTGTTGAGATCAGACTTCAGACAAGTGAGTAGCCTGCTTATATGTGTGATGAGTCCCCTGAGACATGAAGGATGGAGGTTATTCCTGGCTTGCCATCAGTGCTCTTCCTGGTTCACAGTAGTGAGCAGCATCTTCCAGGGATGCTGCTTGTTCCTAAAAGCTCCAGGCTGGATCACTGTGTCATCTTTTTTGGAACAAGGAACAAAGACCACATTGATCAGCTGGCAACCCTAATGTCAAATCCTTTGGTCTTGGCCTTGCTGGGCTCCCATCTCCAGCTAATTACTCAGAGGGACCCAGAGAAACTGCCTAACCAGACATTTCTACAGGTCTGGCCCATGCAGGGACCTTCTTTGCCACACTCAGGGGTTCTACCCAGGGGAGGGTTCAGGGCATGACCCTGGGGATGCTGGGAGCCCCTAGGAAACTTTGACCAGGACAGGAGCTAGCTGCTTCTGCTTTCAATTCTTGGCACTAGTACGTGGGACTCACCAAAATGCAATGCAGAGTCAGCCAGTGAGATCAGCATTGGCTGTGAAGCCAAAGCTGAGTGGAAGAGGTCAGGAGAGAGAGGAGAGGAGTACTGAAACAAACAGAAAAGGAATGTAACCCTGTTTTTTAAGCACTAACAAAAAAGGGAAAGTTTGGGGGCAAAGTGCCTGGTTCCCCAATGCTTTCTGGGAGAATTATGCCCAAGCCTCAGGCTGCTAGAGTTAGTTTTCCAAGCAAATCAAAAAGCCTCAGGAAAACAATCTATAAGCTTTTTGCAAAGAGAGCCCCCCCCCCAGGGCATCAGACACTAGGAGTTCCACTGCACTGAGAAAACAGACTATAGGGACTAGATCGCCTCTGTGATTTCAGCATTGCTCCCACTTACAGGTAGCTCAGAATCCTACAAGCAAATCCCTCTGCCTCAAACACATACCAGGAGAGCAAAAGAGTTTTCCAAGCATGGATATTAGACACTTTCAGCTCCACTGGGAATGCTTTTGGTCTTAAAAATATTTCTCATTATATTTGTGTGAGCATGCACTAATGCGGAAATCAGAGGGCACTCTGCAGGACTTGGTTCTCTCTTCTACCATGTTGGTTCTGAGACTGAACTTAGGTCACCAGGCTTTGTGGCAAGTGTTTTTCCCTACTTTTTGGCCATGTTTGTTCTCGAGTCATTATTTTGTAGATGAATCCTCAGAGGATTGCTGGATTGTGGGCTCTGGAATGGGCTCACTGCTCACTTACCTCCAAGAATGACCCCATGCCTGCCTACACTCATAAAGAAATTCCCAACACTCTGCCTTTGAGCTTCTCCACCTAACTGCCACATAAAGCTTCAGAATTTTGTTTGATGGAAAATCATGGAAATCCTATTAAGCATACAAGCTCCCTGAGCTCCTATCCTGAAGACTAATTTTAAAGGTCTAAATAAGGCCTCCCAGAATCTAGATTTGGAAAATGAGGTCAGGGCAAGTGTACTTATTGGGCAAGCATGACTTGAGTTCAAAGCCTAGCACACATGTGGAGAGGAATTTTAATTCAGCAGCATGGCAGCTCTGGCACGGGATCACATCCTATGACATGGTCATGGCTTTGACCATGGTCATTGCAACCAGTAGGTGAGAAAAGATGCTGAAGACTGTACCTATGTCAATCCAAGAGTGGAGAGGTCTAGGCCAACCATGAGAAAAGACACAGCATTCTCAACAGGTGTTGAGGAGAGATATTTCTGGACTATTCTGTGTGTTGGAGTTTATAGCCCATCCTTGGATAATACTTCTGAAATAACGTGGGGCTGCTCTTTATGGAAATAATCCTGAAGTGAGCACCCACATGGCAGTTCATGACTGTCTGTAACTCTAGCTCGAGAAGATCGGACATCCTAACACAGACATTCATGCAGGTGAAATACCAGTGCACTACAATGAAAACGAATATTTTCTTTAAAAAAAAAAAGAAAACTATTGTGGAAAAATGAAGAAAAAAGATAGACATGAGCTCTCAACTGCTGATCATGGTGGGGGTGTTTTCTCAACAATAGGAAGTAACTCATATGACTGCTGTCCTTATGAAAGGACAAACGTGGAATGCTTGCCCAGTTCCAACTAGGCTGTCCTCTCATTCTGTGGTCTAACAATTCCCATGCTCCCTTATGAGACCTTCCCTTATATTTGTTCTATCTTCATCAACGTCTCCAGCTAATCTTATCTTCTAGTATCTGTCTCTATTAACTACAGATCTCCTGTATGACAATCAATCTCTGTGATATCTTCCTCTATGATCTAGATGTGTCATCTATTTCATCTGCATTTTGGTTTTGTTTTATTTTTAGTTTTTCAAGACAAGCTTTCTCTGAATAGCCCTGCCTATCCTAGCACTCAGTATTTAGATTAGGCTGGCTTTGAACTCACAAACATCCTATTGACTCTGGCCCCTGAGTACTGTGATTAAAGAATCAGGCTACCATGCTTGGCTATTTCATTTATCTATTGTCTTTATTATCTATCTAGCTCTGTCTTCTCTTTTATTATCTCTTCATCTACCGGTCATGTACCTTATTATTCCCTATCATCTATAGATAGTATCGTATCTGTCATTCATCTCTCTTCTATTGTCTTTTACCTATCACCTATATCATTATTTTCTATCATCTTGTCTATCAATCTAGGTAGAGAGCTATCTATCTATCTATCTATCTATCTATCTATAATTTATCTATCAATCTATCTATCTGGTCATCTGTCTTCTATTATCCACCACTATCATCTATAATCTATATTTGTCAACCATTATCTACTTTCCTATTTTGTGGTATTGGGGATGAAACCAGGGTTTCCTGGGTAAATTTATTTATTTATTCATCTATCTCTTTCCATATATGAACTTGACACAAGCTAGTAAAGTGAACCATAATTTTTAAGAAATGCCTCCACAAAAGTGATCTGCAGGCAAGATTGTAGGGCATTTTCTTAATTAGTGACTATTAAGGTTAGGCCCTACCCATTTGTGCACCTCTGGGTGTTGGAGACCATACCGTGAGAAAGCGAGCTTTTCACTGTCTCCCACCCTGACAAGCCAAATGCCCTTGTGCTAAGGAACCAGTCTTCACTCCCTTCTCCCTGTTGCCTTCCTGGCACCTGAGGCTGTTAAAGCTGAATTATACTCCCCTCTTCCTTATCTCTTCCTGACTCTCATGACATCCAAGGACACGAGTTTCACGCTGAGCCTGGCCTGACACCCAAGGCTATTAAGGAGGATCTATGTACTGGAGATAAGACGCAGAAGGCCCACCACCTGGCACCTGACTTCGGCCCTCGTGTCCCCTGATGCCCACTTCTTTGCTCTTTGTTAATTCCCCCTCAACACCTCCCTATTCCCCTCGATGTATGCTTTAAAACCTGCCATTTCAGCCTCATGAACTGAGACCTTAATAGGACCCTCTACTTGGTCTCCAGCTTCTTTTTCTCTTCCTCCTATTTTCTCCCAGGTTTGTGTTCCCCCTCTCACCCATGAATAACTGAGTCACGAGGGACAGGATAAGTGGCACCCGAAGTGAAGGTGAGGTCTGGATCGTATTTCCTTCAGTGGAGGTCCCAGAGAAGTTCATCTCGACCCCAAGAAAATAGAAGTAGTGAAGGGCCGCTTCCGCCACTCACAGGAGTAAGAAGTCCTTGGTGAGTTGAAACATCTCCACTTCAGGAAATGGGAAATAAGCTACCTAAAGAGGCAGCCTTTATAAGTGGCTTAAAGATAGCTCTCAGGGAAAGAGGAGTTAGAGTTAAAAAGAAAGATTTGATAAACTTATTTATTTTCATAGACCAGGCATGTCCATGGTTTATTATAGATGGAGCAGAGATACAATGTAAAAAATGGCAAAAGATAGGTAGAGATTTAAATGATAAACTAGCTAATGAGTGTCCCGATGTGGTCCCTGCAACCGTCTTTTCTTATTGAGGAGTAACTATCAGAAGCTGCCACTGTGTCTCCTCTTCCTTCTCTGGCAGAATTCCCAGAAGAAGGAGATAAAGAATTAGAGTCTGAACATGAGAGAGAGAAAATAAGTTTCAGAACCCCTGTTTGGTTCCTTTTAGCAAAAAAGAGGGAAAATGAAAATAAGCTATTTCAGAGCTCTCCTAGGGACAGAAGGAAAACGGGAGACGTCCTGCTTCCTCTCTGGCTCCTATGGAGTTATTCTTAGTTCTGGTTAGGATATCTGGGTACCTTTGAGACATTAAGTTCTATTCACTCTCTGTCTATTGTCTGTCCTTGGTGTACCATTTGTCCATATGTCTGTCTATGTTTGTTTTTGTTTTGTTGTTTGAATGATTGTTGTTCTGTGTTTCATGTTGAAAAATATAAATGGTTAAAACTTTATCTGCTGGCTGTCCATCCTTTGATTTAGTTCAACTTGTTTAAAAAAGCAGTCTCAATTTGCACAGCAGAAACTGATAAGTTATGCTGCAGTGTGTCTGGGAGTCAAATACAGCTGGAAAAGCCCTGCTGGGAGCCGATTGCAAAAGGAGCTCTTAAAGGGGCAGGCAGCCTTTTGCTTGTAACAGAAAGTTAGCTTAAAATTGGTAACTCAGGGTTGGAGTCATTCTAAACAACATGCAGCATGAACGAACCCAGGAAAACAGGTCTTTAAAGATACTTCAAAATAGGGATAATCTTTGGCCCAGAACTCTGGCAGAGTGCTCAGATTGAGAAAAGGTTGCATTTGGGTTGGTGCTGAGCTCAGAGGGGAGCAGCCTCAGGAGGCTTGTGTGGCACTTCTTTTGTTTTGCAAACCGTGACTAGGGAAACCTCGGACTTCAGCTCTCCCTCCCTTCCTTTTAGCTAAAAGAGCCTTGTTGCAGACCTAGCCAGATGTTGTTCTAAATAAAGTTTAAATTCAAAGTTTATAAAAGTCAATCAGGCTGTGGAATTTATCAAGACATTGTGATTTGACTTGCCTACTTTATATAAATTTAAAGTGTACAGTTTGCTTATAAGTATATGTATATTGTTTCCTAAGTGAAAAGTATTTTAGTTACTTATGCTTTTAAGGGGAAGTTAACTTTAAATCCTTGCTCTCACACAATGAGCTTTTAAGTTCTGGGGGGTAGCTGTAACTCCAGATAAGATTCAGAGGCAATATCTTTTAATACTTAGGGTTTTTAGCTATATTAGAAAATCGTGGTACAGAAAAACTAAGAAGAAAAAAATTGATTTGCTTCAAAATTTTATTTTCAAAAGCTTCCAGGAGATGTTAATTGACTAAGACCTCACTTTGAGGCCTTAAAGCGACTTAAACCTTTGTTAGGTGTTATCTAGTGGGATTCAAAATTACTGGCGAGAAACAAGGTTTCACAGAAAGCAGAAGAAACTTCTGTGATCAATTGTTATCAATTATAATCAATGGTAATTAAATATTACCTGCTCATTTTATTTATGTGCGCACAACAAATCTTTGGCAAGAGAAAACATTGTTGTAAAATCATCCTTCTTCATTTCAAAGTAAAGATTTAACAACCTATAAAGCCACGGTGGTGATAATAAAGAATTGTAAGATAAATTCATATATTTTTGAAAAACTATAATAAAAATTGTGTCTTAAGAACCTGACTAAGTGTCTGTTCCTTGTTCCAAATAGCCATTAATTTGGTTATTACAGAATATTGATGTTTATCTATTGCATACCATCATATTAAACAAAATTGATAATCATTATCCTAAGATAGTTAAAAATTGTTCTTATGCATGCTTCTATATCTTCTATAAATTCATGCATGCAGGCATGCATCCCATTTACTGTGTTTAAAAACAGCCCTTCTATGGGAGAAAAGTATATGTGAATTGGATCACACACTTATTCTTTTGAGTTTCCTCCTGTTTCAGCACAGATAATTAAATTGTGTGCTGTAGATGGTGTTGTAAAATGTTGAACAATCAAACTTTAAGTTGTATATTAATAGTCAATATTATATCTCAGAGCTTACAATTGCTTAAAATTTTTCATCCCTCAGACGCTATTAATTCTCAAGCTTGCAATTGCTTATGAAACTTATAAGAAAAAATACTGTTCCTTTAAGAAGCCTGTTTTTGGCCAGTTAAGAAATTGTCCTGGGTTGCCTGGGAAAGACCCCCAGGATTTGCTTTTGTGTTATAGAGGTTTACATAAAGCTTTAACTGATAAAGATTACAGATAGCTCCTGAAAGAATACAAACTCAGGATCCTTATAATTATTTGGGTTTTAGACTTACTGAACAAGCTGTTTGTCGCTAGAAGTTAGTTATTCACAGAGACAACTTAAGGACTTTCTCTTATTTCTGATTAATAAATAAATAAATTATACACATGTGACTATAATAACTTTTCAAGCATTCTAGTTACAATCTCTCTTCAAGAGAAACAATTGAAAGTGTAATTAGTCACTGCCCATGTTATATTAAAACTGACTATAAGTCAAGTATTTGAGATGTTTTGTCAACAATTTAATAATTCTCAAAGACAAGGTATTTTGGAACTTTAAAAACTCTATCTTCTTAAAAACAAAAAAGGGGAGAAATTATACCCCCGTGCACATTATTTAAATCATACTTTTATTTTTAAGAATTTTGAAATTTGGATGTCTAAGAACTTAATAAATGCCTCATAGTATCCCAAAACTAGACATAATTATGTCTAGGAGAGATGAAAAGGATGCACTTATTGACACATGGCATGAACCTGAATAGAAAGTTAATATGGGGAAAGGGGGGTGGTGTTTCTGTTTTTTTTTCCACAGAATGCTACAGAAGCATGCTAGCTTCCAGAATGATTCATGTGACAGACTGACCTGTGAGTTCATGAGTGCCCTGACAGTGATGACAAGAAAACTGTGTTGAGGGCCCAGAGAAAGAGTAATCAGGGAGAACAGCTACTTGCAAACAAGATGAAGAAACTTCCCATCTCTGCCATGGGCAGGGAGAGCCAACCTTCTGTCAATTTGAGGATAAATATAAATGATGACCCATGAGGCAGAGGGACTGCTACAGTGTATTTAACAAGATTTCATCAGAGACACTGTTTTTGGCCATTCAGACCAAATCCCCTATAGCTGTGAAAGCTTTTTTACCTTACCTATATGCTATATTGTTAGATAATTTTAAGAGTTAAGATCACTAATCTTGACAAGTCTTTTCATAGTCACTGTAATTGTTGTCAATTAACTAATTGTGTAGATCCTAATTTAGATAAGGAATCTGCTGTTTTGATTTCATTATAGAGACCTGCTTATGTTTTGCGGCCTGTTAGAGTTAGGAAATGATCCTTGGTTTAAAAATCTGGGAATGCAAACTTGGAAAATGTCAAATGAGCAATTTTAAGATTTACTGCTTTAATTGCAATTTTAACTTCAATATCTACCGCAGCTTTAGATTAACAGCTGCATACTGCTCATTTTGTTAATTATATGAATAAGAATATTAGTAACTTATTGTAGATAAAAAATTGGAGGCAAAGGTTAATGTCTTAGAAGTAATGGTCTCAACAATAAGGCAGGATATAACAAATATTAAGGCTACAAAGACAGAAATTTCAGATATTAAAAGAATGTTGTTTTTATTCTGATATGACTGGCTTAGTTCAAGATAGCATAGACAGAACTAGTTTAGAAGAGTGAAAACGTAACAGAGAGAAACAAAAATATTGGTATCAAAATTGGTTTTCTACTTCTTGGCTCACTACCTTACGTCCCAACAGTTTGGGACCTTTCGTGGGTATTTTACTGCTTTTGTCTTTTGGCCCCTGGGCCTTTAATAGATTAACCAGTTTTGTTAAGTCGTAGATAGAAGTTGCTTTATGCAAGCCAGTTGCAGTTCACTACCATCAACTGGATATCAATGACTCAGACGAAGAAGATCTTCCTCCCACCGGTGAAGAAAAAGCAACTACTGGTCTCCGGTTTTCCACCCTTGTTGCTAATGCAGGGTCCCCTTGGTTCCTCAGGCCATGGATACAATAGGGATGAAGAAGGGTGACCTCCAGTTCCTAATATAGCCTAAGAGCCACAAATTTTGGTGTTACAATTGGCATAATTCTTGTAGAGGCCTTGCTGAATCTGAGGTTGACAATTCTCCTTTGGGAGCTGCACAGGACTCAGAACTGTACATGCTGGTTCGTGATAATATGAATTCAGTATGGGCACCAGCGTGGGTATGAGGCTAAGCACTGCAGGGGACGGTCAAACTAGACCGTTTCTGAGTTCCCTGAGAGACACACCCCGTTTGCACGGAGGTTGGTATCTAGTTCCAGTTACAAATAAAGAATCTTTCTAAGGCTCTGCCTCCCCTCCCCATAAGTGTGGGTCGTGACAGCACCCATGGGAGGAATCGGGTCAATGCTCCCCTAGCAATGGTTAATGCCCACTCATCCAAGGATGAGAAGATCATTTGATCACCTCAGTTAAGTGTGGCCTTATTACATTTAATTGAAAAGGGGGAGATGTTGGATACCATACCGTGAGAAAGTGAGTTTTTCACAGTTGCCTACCCTGACAAGACAAATGGCCTTGTGCTAAGGAGCCAGTCATCACTCCCTTCTCCCTGTTCCCTTCCTGGCACCTGAGGCTGTAAAAGCTGAATTATAGTCCCCTCTTCCTTATCTCTTCCTGACTCTCATGACATCCAAGGACATGAGTTACACACTGAGCGCAGCCTGACAACCAAGGCTGTTAAGGAGGATCTATGTTCTGGAGATAAGACGCAGAGTGCCCACCGCCTGGCACCTGACTTCGGCCCTCGTGTCCCCTGATGCCCACTTCTTTGTTCTTTGTTAATTCCCCCTCAACCTCTCCCTATTACCCTCAATGTATGCTTTAAAACAATGGGTTTCAGCCTAACAAACTGAGACCTTGATAGGACCCTCTACTTGGTCTCCAGCTCCTTTTTCTCTTCCTCCCATTTTCTCCCAGGTTTGCAGTCCCCCTCGCACTCACGAATAACTGAGTCCCGAGGGACAGGATATCTGGGCAGGTGGTCCTGGAATGTAGAAGTAGGCCGAGCAACTCATGAGGAACAAGCCCTTCTCACTGGCCTCTGCTTCAGTACCTGCCCTGAGTTCCTGCCCCTACTTTCTTTTATAAGGAACAGTGATGTGAAAGCAAAAGATGGAATTAACCATTTCCTTTTCTACCCAATTTGCTTTTGTTGTTTGGTTTGTTCGGGGTTGTTTTGTTTGTTTTTCGAGACAGAGCCCAGTTTCTCCATGTAGGCCCAGCTGTCCAAGAACTCCCTCTGTAAACAAAGCTGACTTCAAACTCAGAAATCTGCCTGCCACTGCCTCCTATGTGCTGGATGAAAGGTGTGTACCATCACCAGCTTTGGTCATGGTGTGTTGTCTCAGCAACAGGAACCCTAAATAAGACACAGGGTTTGTTGCATGCTAAATAGTCTACTGTTTCCACTGAGCTTTACATTGAATTTTCAGTCATTCCTAAAATTTTTAAGCTATACCCCAACCCATTTGATTTACAATTTTGATTGTGATAATATTTGTAGATGGATATATACACGTATTCATATATGTGTATATGTATATCTCCAGATATGTATTCTCTAGCTACCCAAACCATATACTTTATATAACCTGTAGGCAAGTTTGTAGGGCATTTTCTTAATTAGTGAGTAATTAATTACTGATTTATTAATTAATTAGTTAGTAATTAACATGCAGATATTTTTCAGCCAGATATTTTTCAGCAAAGCTTTTAGAAAATCTAAGATTGGTCTTGGAGGAGACACATGATGAGACTTAAGAATCCAATGAAAAGTGAGTGCATGGTCAGGAGGGGTTCTTCCAGAGCTCTGATAGGCTCCTAAAACCCAGCATCCAACAAAAAGCTTCTAATTCTTGCATTCTGGGGCCTGTAGCTCATCACAATGGCCAACTCCATAGCTTGCTTGCTTAGCAGCAGGCAGGAAGGCCACCACTGCCTGGAGCCCCCTTTATCTGTAGTCCACTGTGGCTCCCACCTTTACTTCCTTGATATGTGCTGCCAAAACACACCCATGTATAATTTGATAACGAACCCTGTCATTTTGTACAAATAACATAAGCTAATGAATTTAAAAGGTGGATGTAATCCGACGTTCTATTACTAATAACTGCTTTACCATCTGTTTTGGCGCCACCCTTAACCCATGAAATCATTTCTCTAAAAGCAGTAAAGGAATATTTGTGTGTGTGAGTGTGTGTGTGTGTGTGTGTGTGTGTGTGTGTGTGTGTGTGTGTGTGTGTGTAGTGTGTGGTGTATGCATGTGTGTGAGTATCTATAGTACTGTCAACATTGGATTATTGGATATCCCTTTTCATTGCTCCCCTGCCTCTTGTCTTGTTAATCTTAGACAGGGTCTCTTGCTCATCAAGATGCTCACCAATTGGCTACAGTGCTGGGCAGTGTGTCCCTGGGATTCCCCTGCCTCTGTCTATCAACAGCGGGATGAAAAGCTGCCAGACCCAGTTTGTACCCGAGTGTTAGGGGTCCCCATGCTGGAGCAGTGACCACTTTACCTGCTGAGCCATCACCCCAGAGTCAAGTCTCCTTTATTTTTAAAGTGAAAGGACAGTTGTGTTAGTTGCAGACATGAAAAACCACACTCTAGAAGGTTCTAGGGCCATGTGCAATCAGTGCCTGCCCATGTCTGCAGCACTGGCTTTCTTTTCCTTTGAGGGCAGCGCTCTAACCCAGGTAAGGCCTTCTTTCTCACAGCTAGCAAGTTCCCACCTCAGGGCCTTGGCTCTCTACATTCCTTTGGAGGACTCTCCCCAGCCCCTTAGGCTCAGCTGTTTCTTCTCTTCATCTCAGACTTAGCTCGAAAGTTTCTTCCTCTAGGAAGCCTTTTCTGACTGCCACTGTTCATGTCCTGCCCCTGCCCCAGTTATTATTACATCACCTCATTTTGTTTCTCTCAATAGGACTCATAGGAGGACTGGAGATGTAGCTCAGTGATAGAGTCCTTCTTAGGCATGCACAAAACTCTGAGTTTTAACTCCAACGACACCCACCCCCCTGCACTGACCCCAGAACAAAATAAATGGTGCATAGAGTGTATTCCCACATATGAGAGGTAGAAGCAGGAGGCTCAGGAGTTCAAGGTTATCCTTAGCTATGTATCAATTTAGAGGAAAACCTGGGAGACACATGAGCCTAAACACACACACACACACACACACACACACACACACACACACCTTCAAAATGACACATTCATATGATAGAGACCCAAACCCCTGATTTTTCTTAGATTAAATTCCAATAGTACAATAGAGTTCGCACACTTTGAAATAGTAGCCTTCTGACAAGATGAGAAAACAAAGTCCTTGTTTTTGTTGTATCCCTATGTAAGCTAGAAAAACATCTCTCAAAGGTTAAGTGCAAACGAGTTAGCTCGAGGTCTCCCTAAGTCTTGGTAGGAGTGAGTTCTGCATTTCTACCAGGCTCCCAGGCAGATGCTGCTCTCCAGACCACAGTTGGCACACCACAGATTGAGGCAGGAGTTCCTTTATTCATATGGAACTGTGTTCATGGCTGTCATCTTGAGCCTTAGGCTTCCAACATGGAGGAGGATGAGGCTTGAAAGTTACTGTGTCTGATTTGGGGCAGTGTAGGGAAAAGCAAGGTGGTCCAATCACCACCCTCCCAACCAGCATGTTCATTCCTCTGTAAATAAGTTTCCCAGACTACTTGAGCAGTTTGCCTAACCTATCATGGGTGAAGACCCCATTCTGTCTTGGCAGATGGCAGACCAATGGCTTTCTCAGTAAAGATTTCATGTCACCTCTCATTCTGCCTTCCAAAAGCTAAGTGGTGCCATGCAATTAGTTTTCTAGTAATGGTTATGGAGCCCATAGAAAGACCCAGTCTCAAAAAGACAAATGAAATTTATGGAGGTCCTACTCTGTGTTTGCCCCATTTTAGAACTTCCCAGAAGCTGAGTGCAAGAGGTGAGCATCAAGCAGCAGATTCTGGAGCTGGTGAGCTGGCTCAGTGGTTAAGAGTGCTGACTGCTCTTCCAAAGGTCCTGAGTTCAAATCCCAGCAACCACATGGTGGCTCACAACCACCGGTAACAAAACCTGATGCTCTATTCTGGAGTGTCTAAAGACAACTACAGTGTACTTACATAAATAAATAAATAAATAAATAAATAAATAAATAAATAAATAAATAAATAAATATTAAGAAGCAGATGCTTTAGCGATCAGTGCAAATCGTTCTATAATGGAAGCTTCTAGAACAGATTGGGGTTGAGATGTATTGTAAGTTCAGTGAAATGAGTGCTCTCACCTTGTCTGACTCAATATTTGGCCAAAAACCAATCACTTCACATGTCAGTGAGGATGGAGACAGGCAGAGAAATGAGTGGTAGGCGTCTCACTGTGCACCAAGATCAATTAGTATTATTCTTATTAATAATAGTTCTTTTTTCTACCGGCCAGTCATTATCCCCCTCCTGGTCTAACCTCCGGCAGTTTCTCATCCCTTTCCTCTTCCCAGATTCCAAGACGATGTCCCTCCCCGCTACCCCCATGCATCAAGACCTTAGTGCTGTGCTTTGCTCTGTTTCTTTTCTGCTGCCTTACAGATTCTCTGTCTAGTGCTTCAAGGAAGGAGAGTAGCCAAGACCACCAATTTTTCCCAGACAGGCTGAGAAAGAATTGAAAAGAGCTGGACCCTCAGGCTCAGGTTTGGGGTTGACTCTGAAAGATGACCAAGACACTTCCCAAGCAGTCAAGAAAAAGAAAGTGTTCCAGGCCAAGGATTTGGTGCGAGGGTATGAAGGTGTGTGAAGATGAGGAAGCTCACAACAATGTTCCAGGGTCAAAAGCTAGCTAGCCTGTCCTACAGGAAGCCAATGAGGAGCAGAGCTGCTCTCAGTGGGGAAACACACAGGGGCACTGTGAGCTGCTGGGGAAGGGCAACTTGAAGTCTCAAGGATGTGGCTGACACTCTCTGCTGAGCAGGTCTAGTGTACTGCAGATGCTTTAGTGTGGGGCTCTTGGGTGAGTGCTGCAACTTCTCAACTCTCTACAGGTGAATGAATGGTGTGGTCAAGAAAGTTTCTCAGACTGGGTATGGTGGCACATGCCTTTAATCCCAGCACTCAGGAGGCAGAGGCAGGTAGATTTCTGTGTTCGAGGCCAGCCTGGACTACAAAGTGAGTTCCAGGACAGCCAGGGCTATACACAAAAACCCTGTCTCAAAAAAACAAAAATGAAAGTAAGAAAGTAAGAAAGAAAGAAAGAAAGAAAGAAAGAAAGAAAGAAAGAAAGAAAGAAAGAAAGAAAGAAAGAAAGAAAGAAAGAAAGAAAGAAAGAAAGAAAGAAAGAAAGAAAGAAAGGTAGAAAAAGTAAGTAAGTTTCTCAGGGGAAGAGAGGTAAAGCTGGGTCACCTCTGAGGAGCCAGTGACCGGTTGGAGTGTGAGTAATGGTGTGGAGTTGTGGTTCTAGATTCTCCCTGGCCTTGCCATTATGGGGGTGTGCTTGATCATCCTTGGGGTGTCCACTGGATACATGCACAATTTCACCAACAGGGGCAATGAAACAGCTGCTCAAGTTCAGCCCCAAGGGCCTGGAGAACATTGACTAAGGAAGTGTTTTCCTGGCTGATGAGAAAAATCACTCAGCTGTGGTCATCTGTTCCTGTTAGAAGGATATGCATCATATTATATACTATGTGCATGTTATGAAATGCATAATAAAAAAATGTTTCCCAGTCATTCATGTCTGAGTCCCACAGAACTTGTCAAAGTTATTCTTAGTGGAAGGCCCCTACACAGGCAGGCAGGGTTTGGAGGTGCTTAGAGGTCAGAGGGTAGCTGGGAGAACGATTGGGGGAAGGGCTAGAGTAAAATCAAGAGCTTCACTTTATTTCATAGACAATAGGAAAACACTGGAGAAATGCCTGCGCCATCTAAAGGAGAGGGAGAGAAACCTATGAATGCATCCACACGCTGAAGGAAGAGGGATTTTTTTTGTTTGTTTTGTTTTCTAGAAATAGGATCTCACTATGTCTGACTTCTTTTTTTTTCTTTCTTTTTTTTTTAATTTTTAATATTTTTATTACATATTTTCCTCAATTACATTTCCAATGTTATCCCAAAAGTCCCCCATAGCGCCCCCCACTTCCTTACCCACCCATTCCCATTCTTTTGGCCCTGGCATTCCCCTATATTGGGGCATATAAAGTTTGCAAGTCCAATGGGCCTCTCTTTCCATTGATGGCCGACTAGACCATCTTTCGATACATATGCAGCTAGAGACAAGAGCTCCCGGGTTCTGGTTAGTACATCATGTTGTTCCAACAATAGGGTTGCAGATCCCTTTAGCTCCTTGGGTACTTTCTCTAGCTTCTCCATAGGGAGCCCTGTGATACATCCAATAGCTGACTGTGAACATCCACTCCTGTGTTTGCTAGGCCCCGGCATCGTCTCACAAGCCACAGCTATATTTGGGTCCTTTCAGCAAAATCTTGCTAGTGTATGCAATGGTGTCAGCTTTTAGAAGCTGCTTATGGGATGGATCCCTGGATACGGCAGTCTCTAAATGGTCCATCCTTTCATCACAGCTACGAACTTTGTCTCTGTAACTCCTTCCCTGGGTGTTTTGTTCCCAATTCTAAGAAGGGGCACAGTGTCCACACTTTGGTCTTCATTCTTCTTGAGTTTCATGCGTTTAGCAAATTGTATCTCATATCTTGGGTATCCTAAGTTTTGGGCTAATATCCACTTATCAGTGAATACATATTGTGTGAGTTCTTTTGTGATTGTGTTACTTCACTCAAGATGATGCCCTCCAGGTCCATCCATTTGGCTAGGAATTTCATAAATTCATTCTTTTTAATAGCTGAGTAGTACTCCATTGTGTAAATGTACCATAATTTCTGTATCCATTCCTCTGTTGAGGGACATCTGGGTTCTTTCCAGCTTCTGGCTATTATAAATAGGGCTGCTATGAACATAGTGGAGCATGTGTCCTTTTTACCGGTTGGGACATCTTCTGGATATATGCCCAGGAGAGGTATTGCTGGATCCTCCGGTAGTACTATGTCCAATTTTCTGAGGAACCGCCAAACTGATTTCCAGAGTGGTTGTACAAGCTTGCAATCCCACCAACAATGGAGGAGTGTTCCTCTTTCTCCACATCCTCGCCAGCATCTGCTGTCACCTGAATTTTTGATCTTAGCCATTCTGACTGGTGTGAGGTGGAATCTCAGGGTTGTTTTGATTTGCATTTCCCTGATGATTAAGGATGTTGAACATTTTTTCAGGTGCTTCTCTGCCATTCGGTATTCCTCAGGTGAGAATTCTTTGTTCAGTTCTGAGCCACATTTTTTAATGGGGTTATTTGACTTTCTGGAGTCCACCTTCTTGAGTTCTTTATATATATTGGATATTAGTCCCTTATCTGATTTAGGATAGGTGAAGATCCTTTCCCAATCTGTTGGTGGTTTTTTTGTCTTATTGATGGTGTCTTTAGCCTTGCAGAAGCTTTGTAGTTTCATGAGGTCCCACTTGTCAATTCTCGATCTTACAGCACAAGCCATTACTGTTCTATTCAAGAATTTTTCCCCTGTGCCCATATCTTCAAGGCTTTTCCCCACTTTCTCCTCTATAAGTTTCAGTGTCTCTGGTTTTATGTGAAGTTCCTTGATCCACTTAGACTTGACCTTAGTACAAGGAGATAGGAATGGATCGATTCGCATTCTTCTACATGTTAACAACCAGTTGTGCCAGCACCATTTGTTGAAAATGCTGTCTTTCTTCCACTGGATGTTTTTAGCTCCCTTGTCGAAGATCAAGTGACCGTAGGTGTGTGGGTTCATTTCTGGGTCTTCAATTCTATTCCATTGGTCTATTTGTCTGTCACTATACCAGTACCATGCAGTTTTTATCACAATTGCTCTGTAGTAAAGCTTTAGGTCAGGCATGGTGATTCCACCAGAGGTTCTTTTATCCTTGAGAAGAGTTTTTGCTATCCTAGGTTTTTTGTTATTCCAGATGAATTTGCAGATTGCACTTTCTAATTCGTTGAAGAATTGAGTTGGAATTTTGATGGGGATTGCATTGAATCTGTAGATTGCTTTTGGCAAGATAGCCATTTTTACAATGTTGATCCTGCCAATCCATGAGCATGGGAGATCTTTCCATCTTCTGAGATCTTCTAGAATTTCTTTCTTCAGAGACTTGAAGTTTTTATTATACAGATCTTTCACTTCCTTAGTTAGAGTCACGCCAAGATATTTTATATTATTTGTGACTATTGAGAAGGGTGTTGTTTCCCTAATTTCTTTCTCAGCCTGTTTATTCTTTGTGTAGAGAAAGGCCATTGATTTGTTTGAGTTAATTTTATATCCAGCTACTTCACCGAAGCTGTTTATCAGGCTTAGGAGTTCTCTGGTGGAATTTTTAGGGTCACTTAGATATACTATCATATCATCTGCAAAAAGTGATATTTTGACTTCATCTTTTCCAATTTGTATCCCCTTGATCTCCTTTTGTTGTTGAATTGCTCTGGCTAGTACTTCAAGTACTATGTTGAATAGGTAGGAAGAAAGTGGGGAGCCTTGTCTAGTCCCTGATTTTAGTGGGATTGCTTCAAGCTTCTCACCATTTACTTTGATGTTGGCTACTGGTTTGCTGTAGATTGCTTTTATCATGTTTAGGTATGGGCCTTGAATTCCTGATCTTTCCAAGACTTTTATCATGAATGGGTGTTGGATCTTGTCAAATGCTTTTTCCGCATCTAACGAGATGACCATGTGGTTTTTGTCTTTGAGTTTGTTTATATACTGGATTACGTTGATGGATTTCCGTATATTGAACCATCCCTGCATCCCTGGGATCAAACCTACTTGGTCAGGATGGATGATTGTTTTGATGTGTTCTTGGATTCGGTTAGCAAGAACTTTATTGAGGATTTTTGCATCAATATTCATAAGGGATATTGGTCTGAAGTTTTCTATCTTTGTTGGGTCTTTTTGTGGTTTAGGTATCAGAGTAATTGTGGCTTCATAGAATGAGTTGGGTAGAGTACCTTCTGTTTCTATTTTGTGGAATAGTTTGTGAAGAACTGGGATTAGATCTTCTTTGAAGGTCTGATAGAACTCTGCACTAAACCCATCTGGTCCTGGGCTTTTTTTAGTTGGGAGACTATTAATGACTGCTTCTATTTCTTTGGGGGATATAGGGCTGATTAGATCATTAACCTGATCTTGATTCAACTTTGGTACCTGGTATCTGTCTAGGAACTTCTCCATTTCATCCAGGTTCTCCAGTTTTGTTGAGTATAGCCTTTGGTAGAAGGATCTGATGGTGTTTTGGATGTCTTCAGGATCTGTTGTTATGTCTCCTTTTTCATTTCTGATTTTGTTAATTAGGATGCTTTCCCTGTGCCCTCTAGTGAGTCTGGCTAAGGGTTTATCTATCTTGTTGATTTTCTCAAAGAACCAGCTCCTTGATTGGTTGATTCTTTGAATAGTTCTTCTTGTTTCCACTTGGTTGATTTCGCCCCTGAGTTTGATTATTTCCTGCCGTCTACTCCTCTTGGGTGAATTTGCTTCCTTTTGTTCTAGTGCTTTTAGGTATGTTGTCAAGCTGCTAATGTGTGCTCTCTCTAGTTTCCTTTTGGAGGCACTCAGAGCTATGAGTTTTCCTCTTAGAAATGCTTTCATTGCGTCCCATAAGTTTGGGTATGTTGTGGCTTCATTTTCATTGAACTCTAAAAAGTCCTTAATTTCTTTCTTTATTCCTTCCTTGACCAAGGTATCATTGAGAAGAGTGTTGTTCAGTTTCCACGTGAAGGTTGGCTTTCTATTATTTATTTTGTTATTGAAGATCAGCCTTAGTCCATGGTGATCTGATAGGATGCATGGGACAATTTCAATATTTTTGTATCTGTTGAGGCCTGTTTTGTGACCAATTATGTGGTCAATTTTGGAGAAAGTACCATGAGGTGCTGAGAAGAAGGTATATCCTTTTGTTTTAGGATAGAATGTTCTGTAGATATCTGCCAGATCCATTTGATTCATAACTTCTGTTAGTTTCACTGTGTCCCTGTTTAGTTTCTGTTTCCACGATCTGTCCATTGGTGAAAGTGGTGTGTTGAAGTCTCCCACTATTATTGTATGAGGTGCAATGTGTGCTTTGAGATTTACTAAAGTTTCTTTAATGAATGTGGCTGCCTTTGTATTTGGAGCATAGATATTCAGGATTGATAGTTCCTCTTGGAGGATTTTACCTTTGATGAGTATGAAGTGTCCCTCCCTGTCTTTTTTAATGACTTTGGGTTGGAAGTCAATCTTATCAGATATTAGAATGGCTACTCCAGCTTGTTTCTTCATACCATTTGCTTGGAAAATTGTTTTCCAGCCTTTCATTCTGAGGTAGTGTCTATCTTTTTCTCTGAGATGAGTTTCCTGTAAGCAGCAAAATGTTGGGTCTTGTTTGTGTAGCCAGTTTGTTAGTCTATGTCTTTTTATCGGGGAGTTGAGTCCATTGATATTAAGAGATATTAAGGAAAAGTAATTGTTGTTTCCTGTTATTTTTGTTGTTAAAGTTGGCATTCTGTTCTTGTGGCTGTCTTCTTTTAGGTTTGTTGAGGGATTACCTTCTTGTTGTTTCTAGGGCGTGGTTCCTGTCCTTGTATTGGTTTTTTTCTGTTATTATCCTTTGAAGGGCTGGATTCGTGGAGAGATAATGTGTGAATTTGGTTTTGTCGTGGAATACTTTGGTTTCTCCATCTATGTTAATTGAGAGTTTGGCTGGGCTGTAATTTGTGTTCTTTTAGTGTCTGTATAACATCCGTCCAGGATCTTCTGGCTTTCATAGTCTCTGGTGAAAAATCTGGTGTAATTCTGATAGGCTTGCCTTTATATGTTACTTGGCCTTTTTCTCTTACTGCTTTTAGTATTCTATCTTTATTTAGAGCATTTGTTGTTCTGATTATTATGTGTCGGGAGGTATTTCTTTTCTGGTCCAGTCTATTTGGAGTTCTGTAGGCTTCTTGTATGTTCATGGGCATCTCTTTCTTTAGATTTGGGAAGTTTTCTTCTATAATTTTGTTGAAGATGTTTGCTGGTCCTTTGAGTTGAAAATCTTCATTCTCATCTACTCCTATTATCCGTAGGTTTGGTCTTCTCATTGTGTCCTGTATTTCTTGGATGTTTTGAGTTAGGATCTTTTTGCATTTTACATTTTCCTTGATTGTTGTGCCGATGTTCTCTATGGAATCTTCTGCACCTGAGATTCTCTCTTCCATCTCTTGTATTCTGTTGCTGATGCTGGTATCTATGGTTCCAGATTTCTTTCCTAGGGTTTCTATCTCCAGTGTTGCCTCATTTTGGGTTGTCTTTATTGTGTCTACTTCCCTTTTTAGGTCTAGTATGGTTTTGTTCATTTCCATCATCTGTTTGGATGTGTTTTCCTGTTTTTCATTAAGGACTTCTACCTGTTTGATTAGGTTATCCTGTTTTTCTTTAAGGATTTGTAACTCTTTAGCAGTGTTCTCCTGCAATTCTTTAAGGGATTTTTGTGCTTCCTCTTTATTGTCTTCTACCTGTTTACCAGTGTTCCTTTGTATTTCTTTAAGTGTGTTATTAAAGTCCTTCTTGAAGTCCTCTACCATCATCAGGAGATATGCTTTTAGATCCGTGTCTAGCTTTTCCGGTGTGTTGGGGTGCCCTGGACTGGGCGAAGTGGGAGTGCTGGGTTCTGATGATGGTGAGTGGTCTTGGTTTCTGTTAGTAAGATTATTACGTTTACCTTTCGCCATCTGGTAATCTCTGGGGTTAGTTGTTGTCTTTGTCACTGTTTAAAGATTGGAGCAGAAGCTGTGTTCCACTCACCAGCAGTATCAAAATCCTGTGGCAGGGGTCGTGGGTAGCTGGCAGGTGTCAGCTGACCCTGCGCTCTAGCTACACCAGTGCTGTTCCGGCCGGATGAGGCCTGTGGCCCTACTCAGGCCGGTTTCTGCTTCCCTAACTAATGCAGTCTCAGGTCCCGCACGCAATTGGATTGGAGCAGGAGCTGTGTTCCACTCACCAGAAGTCTTAAGATCCTGTGGCAGGTGTTGTGGGTAGCTGGCGAGTGTCAGCCGACCCTGCGCCCTAGCTACCCTGGTGCTTTTCTGACCGGAAGAGGCTTGTGGCCCTACGTAGGCCGGATTTCTGCCTCCCCAACCAGAGCAGTCTCAATCCCGCGTGATTGGACTGGAGCAGAAGCTGTGTTCCACTCACCAGCAGTCTCAATATCCTGTGGCGGGGGTCGTGGGTAGCTGGCGGGTATCAGCCGACCCTGCGCTCTAGCTACACCAGTGCTGTTCCAGCCGGATGAGGCCTGTGGCCCTACTCAGGCCGGTTTCTGCTTCCCTAACTAATGCAGTCTCAGGTCCCGCGCGCAATTGGATTGGAGCAGAAGCTGTGTTCCACTCACCAGAAGTCTTAAGATCCTGTGGCGGGTGTTGTGGATAGCTGGCGAGTGTCAGCCGACTCTGCGCCCTAGCTACCCTGGTGCTTTTCTGACCGGAAGAGCCTATGTCTGACTTCTAATCAGCTCTGCTGCCCAGAATTTGTAGCTTCAAATTCCTAAGCTTCCCACTCAGCCTCACCAGTGCTGGGATCACAGGCATGTACCACCACACCCAGCTATGGAGAGAGTGCTGTAATCTAAGAAAAAAAAATAAAGTATTGCAAGCACTCTTTAAAAGCTTTAGCAAAAGCTATCTGCATATGGAGTGCTAATTAAACTCTTTTTTTGTTTTGTTTTGTTTTGCTTTCCCATGAAAACAAACCCCGCCCTCCTCTGGCACTTGTTTGTATTATTCTAAGTGCTTGAAAACAACAAATGGCATTCCCTTAATTGCTGAAAGACAAATAATATTTTTAACACTAGTTGCCTTTGCTTGCATTTCAGCATATCAGGGCTTTAATCCTATATGTATTTAATTCCAGGAGCATGAATCAGAGTTGGGAGGGCCACTTCTCTGCCTGTTGGCAGGAAAGATAGAATTGTATTCAAAGTGGGCTAGTAAATACTTAATGGCTAGTCTCTGAAAATAGATGTGTGTGTATAGCCATAAATACACTTATTTTATGTTTGCTGACTTACAGACTGGACAGCACATAGCCTGTAAAGGATTCAGAGATATCCGCTACTCTATAGTGAAGCCCATGTAGCTAATTGATTCTCATACATGCTTCCATTGATTTTTGCCAAGTGCTTACATCAATACCCAGTCTGCAGTTTAACCATGCCTGGACAAAATAAGACGTAGAAGAAATGCTTATTATCCAGCTCAGTCAGCAAAGAAGTAGCTGCTGTCATTGACAGATGAGTCTCTTTCCAACATCAATGTCAGTTGGCATTTGTTTATGTTAATGAGCAAGCAAGGCTGGTAAAGATGTCTGGTGTAACTTCATCTGCCCATGACACCTGTGGCCTCCTTGCTATAACAGAGAGGATTGGCAGCGTTTTTTCCACAAACATCTTTGCTACTCACAATGCAGTGGCTAAGATGTGCCTGCCTGTGAATATAATCCTCAACAAAGTCCCAACATTCCCCTGCCTTGTTTGGCTTAGACAATCAGTTAAGCAAGAAGTCCAGTCATGATCAGCGGCTGCCCATTTCTCTGGTGTAAAAAGTCCTACGAAGCAATTTCAAGCTACCAGACTATGGAACTGGGAAAAGATGCATAGTGACATACCACCATGTAGTATTTGTACCACATACACAAGTTCCCAAACCCAGCTTTCCTGACTGTGTGGCAGAGCTCACCTGACTAGCCCCCACAGACTCCAATATAAGGCTCCTGTATCTAAGACTGTCTACTTTATTTCCGCACGGAGAGTCTACAGACTTTATTAAAATGACAAATTGAACAGTCTTTGTGTACTGTTCTGTAAAATAATCTGAGGATAGGTCTGCTTGTCATTCATTTTCTAAAGTCAGTCATAAAGGTGACCCAGAAAACACACATTTTCAAATGCTGAGGCCTTAACTGGGCATGGTGGCACTTACTTTTAATCCCAGAATTCAGGAAAGTAGAGGCAGGCAAATCTCTGTGAGTTTGAAGCTGGCCTGGCCTACAAAAAAATTCCAGGCTATCCAGGCTACAAACTAGACCCTGTCTCAAAAAATAAGATCAAACACAAGTGTGTGGACCCAAGAATGAGCTTCCTAAGGTATTTTCTTTCTTTGCAGAAACAAACACAAAACATGGATAATGGGATCGTGAACACTAGAGCAGATACTTCTGGTGTAGACATGAGCACATCTAGGGCAAACCTCAGTGGAAGAACACCTTTTAAAGGGGGGATGATTCAGAGGTTGAGAGCAGGTTCAACTTCCAGCACAGAAGTTTACAATCATCTGTCATGCCAGTTCCAGGTAAATGTGATGCCCTCTCTGGTCTCTGAGAGCACTGCATGCATGTGGTGCACAGACATACATGAAAGCAAAACAGCCACATAAAATAATGACAAGAACTTTAAAATGTGTGTGTATGTGTGCATGTATATGTGTGCACTTTTGCATGTGTGTGTGTGCATGTGTAGGTGTGCACTTGTACATGTGTGTGCATGTGTGTAAGTGTGTTTTAAAGATAGGGGTAGGGTGGAAAATGATGACTTGGCAGTTAAAAGTACTTGTTGCTCCTCCTAGCACTCACATGGTGGCTTACAACTATCTGGCCAGGCAGTGGTGGCACTTGCCACCACTGGAACACTTGGGAGGCAGGGGCAGGTGCATTTCTGAGATCGAGGCCAGCCTGGTCTACAGAGTGAGTTCCAGGACAGCCAGGGCTATACAGAGAAACCCTGTCTAGGAAGAAAAAAAACAACTATCTGTAACCCCAGTTCAAGGGGATCTGACACCCTCTCTGGTCTTTGGGCACATCAGCAAAAAATTGATCTCCAGATCTAAATTTCCATCTGTGTTATAATTGTGTGCTGCCAAATCCTTCCCTGCCTCTATCCCCAAAGCACAAACCATGAGGTGAGTGACCCATACATGTGGCTGTCTCTCACCTTGGGGTGTAAATGGCTTGCTTTCACAACATTATCTGGGGGTAAGTACTCTATGAGGTGGAGGAGAAAGTCCCAGTGACATTTCCCTGTTCACATCACAGGTCCTTGTGGGTGTCCCTATTTTATTGCATTGTTTACCACAAAGTTACTTTAATACTCAGATCTGTTCATTCCAAGAGTAATCATTTACAAGTTAACTGCAAGCAAACTGGAAATGTCTGTGTTAAACCAGCCAAGCCTCCAGAAAATTCCGGAGCTGAGAACATTACCTTTTCCCTTGGCTGGACAGTGAGAAATCTCAGGTTCTTGGGAATAACTAGAGGCAGAACATTCCTCTGGAAAATGGGCTGTTAGCCAATCTTACTGGGCACCAGGCATGGGCTTTTCTATCCTTCTTCCTTTGGTTGCCTTAGCTGAATTGAGTAAAGGATGAAGCTTATGTTGCCTACAGGATTAGAGGTTTCTGTCTTTTGGTTGCTGGTTTAGGGCCTGTAATTGAGGCAAGACATCGTGGTGGAAGAATGCAGGGGAGGGGAGATCCTCACAGCATGACAGTGGGGAATCAGACAGAGGAGAGAAGCCAGACTTCCAGCATTTTCTTCCCTGAAAGGATCTAGTAACACTTGCCCAAAAAAGGCCTCTCTGCTAGCTTCCATTTCCTCCCAGAAGCACTGTTGAGCAGATGCTGATGATGTCATCAGAGGTCTACAAGTCTTTATCCAGACCTTTTTAGCTCTTCAAGTCTCAAAAAGAATCCACTTGTCTGGGAGAGGGTCTCACTGTACAGCCCAGGTTAGCCACAGCCTAAGAGAGATCTGCCTGTTTCTTTCTTCAGAGTGCTGGGATTAAAGGTATGGCCACCACACTTGGCAAAAGTCTAGTTGTTAAAAATAACTCTCAGTGGTAAAACTGATCTGAAGTGTGGGGCGTGGTGGCGCACGCCTTTAATCCCAGCACTCGAGAGGCAGGGGCAGGCAGATTTCTGAGTTCAAGGCCAGCCTGGTCTACAAAGTGAGTTTCAGGACAGCCAGGGTACACAGAGAAATCCTGTCTACAAAAAAACAAAAACAAAACAAAATAAACTGATCTGAAATGAACTTGTATGAATTTATGCATAGTTCTTGCTTATCCCAACTTCTGCAATAACAAACCCTTTCTCTCTCTGCTACTGCTCTGATGTGGTTTGTCCCCTAATGGTCCTCGTATTGTAGCCTTGGCCTTGGTGTCATGGTGGGGCTCAGATGGGGACTAGGATCTGATGGAAACAATTCCTTCACTGAGATTCTCCTTCCAGTTATATCTAGGTTTGTGTCCAGTTGACAAAACTAACCAGGGCAGCTTCCAAAACCACTAGCTAACTTCCTCCCCTCCCCCCTCCCCTTGCTGTTCTTATTTTCTCCCGGTGTAGAGATGAACCCACAGGCTCTATATACTCCAGATAAGCACTAACAATGTACCATTTGGGCAACATCCTAGCCAACCTCCTCTTCTTCAAAAATTTCAACCTCAGGTATATTAGAGCAACAGAAACAGAACAGTACACCCAAAGAAAAAAAATAGGACTATAGTTTTTTATATGAAAAATATAGGCTCAAATATATATGGATTCATAATTTCTCAGACTTTAAAAGTAACATAGGTTTACTTGGTATGTATTTTGAACCAGCCCCTAGTGAGGTCTACAAGAATACTGTATGATCAAAGACATTTATATTTTACAGCAAAACATAAATGTTTGTATGGTATGGGATAAATGAATTTGTACATTGTCTCAAATCAGTTTTAGAACAATTTTATCCTTGAGAATTATTATGTCTTTTTTGAGTCAGGGTTTCTCTGTATAGAACCCTGGCTATCCTAGAGCTCACTTTGTAGACTTGGCTGTCATTAAACTCATAGAGATCCACCTGTCTCTGACTCCTGAGTGCTGAGGTTAAAGTGATGTGACACTATGCCCAACAAGAATTATTTTTAGAAATAGATATTTCAGGTATGTTTTAAAATAAACTTAGTGGTGTCCGTGTCTCTAATGGTAATACCAGCATCTTCTTTTCTCGATGCATTAAAAATATGTAAATGAGGGCTGGGGTAGTAACTCTGTGTTCGAGCACTTGCCTATAGGTTCAAGGCCTTGGATTCAATCCTCAGCACCACATACAAAGGAGTGGGTAGTGTTCTCTTGATTCCTGTTCAACATTTAAACTTTAAATTATGTTCATGTCTGTGTGTGTGTCTCTGTTTGTGTGTGTATCCCTTTGTGTTTCTCTGTGTGTGTGTGTCTCTGTGTATGTGTGTGTCAGTGTCTATGTGTGTGTCTCTCTGTGTCTGTATGTGTATGTGTGTGTCCCTGTGTTTGTATGTGTGTGTATATGTCTATGTGTATGTTCGTGTGTGTGTGTGTGTGTGTGTGTGTGTGTCTGTGTGTCTGTGTGTCTATGTGTCTGTGTGTGTGTGTGTGTGTGTTAGACACATTGATTAGTTTGACTGGTACTATATTATGTCAAGGAAAAACACTACTTTCTTTTAACTTCCCACGGCATCACAGAGACCAGGTCTCCAAAAATAAAACCTTGAAACGTTACAGGGAATATTCTTCAATTTCAGAGAACAAAAGGACTTATAGGTGGGAAGAGAGGCAGAGGGATCAGAAAATTGCCTTGTGAAGGAGAGCCTGTACTATAACACATTGCCCTCAAGTTATACATGCTGAGATAGGTGTGACCCTGAGACACTAAATGGAAGGATAATCACAATGGTGGAAAGTGGCAGAGAGTGGCAGAGTTTTGGGATTGCAGTTTATTGCCTTGCACAGGAATAAAAGCTACCCACTGGCACAGCTATTTTTGAAGGCTGAACTTATTCACAGGCAGTGCTGGTAAAATACCAGAAGCCATAAATAATGTCTAACCTCAGCTGCTACCTCATACAGCATATTTGTACATGGGAGCCTTAAAAAGATTGACTGGTCTACTGTCCTATGGCAGCAGGAGACCACTTTTATTTCCCATGTTGGGCTTATAATGTCCCTCACATTCCCTTCTTTTCAGACCCACAAAAGGTTTTTGTAAAGTTTCTCTAGGCTGTATTGTTGGCAGCAGCAGTAACCATGCCTCTTGCCTCGGGGAGTTAGAGGGTGTGATTTTTGACTAGTGTCTTCAGAACCTCTGGGTTTTTAAAATACAGCTGAGAATTTCTGAATGAAATATAGAAGAAAATGTCCTAATTCAGATGATTTATTTGCCCAGTTGTATCTGTGATCAGTCAGCTGTGGGTTGGAGTTCTCTCTGAGAACCATCTCTACCTCTGGTTCTCTTGGATATCCCCCACTTCCCACAGCACATCAGTGCATTCTATGATTTTCTCAGGGTGAAGCCTGGCCTAGCACCCTAAAACTGTCTTCAGGTAACTGGGAGTGTCCCTAATTGTACAAGCTTAGGGAACAGGATGCTTACTAGGGGTTGTAGTATTCTTCCAAGTCAAAGGTCATGGGTTTGAATTCCCATTCGGCTTGTTCCATGGTCAACTCCCTATGCAAAACACCTGCCTTTACCCTTTATGCCTGGCTTCTTAAGGCTGTGAGAAGGAGCACAGACAGAACATGGTCCCTATCATTGCATCCCCAACTAACTGTCCCTACATCTTGTCCTGCTAAAGTGCCCTGGAGGATTTCAATGTCTTGTAGGGGGCGAGCTACCCACACTGTCTCACTGGCCCTTTCCTGAGGTTCTGGTGGGGAATTCAGGGGGTCCTGAGCCCAAGGGTGGGATTGGGGAGCAAAAGGGTGGGCTCCCTTCCAGCCGGGAAGCCAGTATCCCCGGTTCCACTCCACGCCCTCTGGGCAATGTTGCTAGAGGTCATGGCAGGTGCGGGGTGGGAGGCGGGCACCGCAGCTTATGAGAGGGCGCGCCCTCGAACCCCAGCACGTCCGGAAGGCAGATGCAACACAGCAGCCCACAACCACTGACAGGCCTTGAGCGCACATAGCCCTCTTTGCGGAGGCCTCCGCTTCCCGGCGGCGCGTTAGCGGCGGGCGACCCGATTGGCGGCCAGCCCTGAGCCCCGCCCCGCCCCGCCCCGCCTGGGTGGCCTCCGTGCCCTCCCCAGCCGGGCCCTCCCCTTTCCGCGGGAGGCGTCCCGTACAGCCGCTTGGTGGCCCGTAGTTCCCGCTGACTGTGCGCGCCGGCGTCTGGGCTCGTTTGCGGAGGAAGCCGTGGCTGCAGCTCCCGGAGCACAGCGGGCAGAGCTGCGGGCTGCGCGCGCCCCTGCTGCCACCGGGCCTCCCGCCGCGCCCCGCGGCGACTTCCGCGCCCACGCTTCCCTTTGTCCGAGTCCCCGAGCGGCGACGGGGTCGGAGCCCGCACCCTAGGCCACTGAGGCGGCCGCAGTCCGCGCCCCGGCGCCCTGGCGATTCGGGACCAGATGTCTGTGTCGAAATTCGTGGCGGAGACCCTTGAGGACTACAAGGCGCCCACGGCCACTAACTTTACCACGCGCACGGCCCAGTGCCGGGACACCTTGGCGGCCATCGAGGAGGTGAGTGGTAGCGTAGCCCGCGCTGGGCGGGAGGCTAGGGTCGCGGGGATCGCGCTGCGCCCTGGGCACCCGGTAGGCTTCCGCGCCTGGTGCCGGATACCCAGTGCCCTCCGCCTGCGCCCACACCCGGGAAAAGTTTCTGGTACCCGAAAGCCGGACGCAGCCGGACCAGCTGTGCCCGACACAGAAGCCCTTTGTTCCCTGCTCTAGGGAGAGGCTGCTTGGCCACCTTGGGCCTTTTTTGGGAACGCTCCTGTCTGTTCCCATTTCCCTCGCAGGGTTTCGGGTTCTTTGCTCCCATCCTCGGAGAGGTCAACTTCGGCTGTAGAGTCTGTAGCAGCTTCGAGCCAGGGACCCCTGCGAGCTCTGCGTCCCCTTAGTGATGGCCTCCCTGCGTGGACCTCTCCAACTTGTTCCGGAAGTAGCCCAGCGGGAGCAGCTGTGGCTTCTGAGCCAACACCTAGAGCAGATCCAGGGACCCCAAGCTGCTTAGGCATGGGTGCCCATCCCATCTTGGGAGGCCTGGCAGTGCCCACTACTTGCCACAGAGCCCCGCTGTGGGATGTGGAGAATGGTCTCTTTGAGGTCCAAAAGGTCTTTGGTGGCCGCTTCTGGGCTACCTGTGTGGTGCCTGTTGACAGTATGATCAGCTCCTGTGCCCTTAACCTGGAAACGGCCTGCATAGTCATTGTATTGAGTGGCTAAGCAGCGATCTCTCCAGATCCTGGGGAAGAAGGACTGCGAGAAGGAAGCAGTTTGGGTTGAAAATTGAAGCAGGCTTGGAAGAGGCTGTGTGAGTCCAGGGACCTCGGCTGTCCGCAGCTTGGGAAAGCCTCACTTACATCATTTTCTTTACCTCCCCAACAGAATTTCGAGTTTCTTGTTTTCGGCTCTGTAGGCTTTGTTCGTCCAGCTGGACTCACAAAAGGTAGCTGGAGAATGAGACACACATGTGTAGCAGTAGTGAACCGATGACTACATTTCCTTTGCTCAGAATTTTAACATCAAGGTACATATTTTAAAATACTTGTGTCAGAGGCTGGTGTTCAGAGAGCTTTTAAATTAGGCTATGTCATTACATCCTTTCCCCTTTCTTGACCAAAGCATTCGCTATTAGGCTTTGCCTGCGCGGGGGATGGGGTGGGGGACTAGACTATTATTCCTTCGTGTAAAATATTTGTCTTTGTAGACCTACACAGTCAGGACTAGACTCAATGAAAAATACTAGGTTCAGCATCCTGCTCTTGGAAGTGAGCTAGGGTATCCGTTCTTCTCCTTCACCCTAGTCCCCTTTCTTTTCTCTCTCCTGTCTTCCCAAAGATCTGCTTGTAAATCTTTTGTAGCAAATTCAGTGAGAGCAGATTGCTTTAGTCCACTTTTGTCAGCCTGGCCTTTAGGTGCCACTGATGCCTTTAATGAGGCCGGTGGAGGATGAGGGGGATGAGAGCCCCTCCCCCATGAGGGCCCTTGAAAAGCACTAGGAAGATAGTCACAGTGTTTTGAAAATACATCATTAATGCTTATGAAAATGATTACATCCAAAAAGGTAGGATTCCCTCTGTGGAAAGGACACTTGTGTGTGATGTCCTTAAAAGACAGCCCATGTTTATAAAGTTAGGACGCTTCTCTCATTATATTGAATCAGTTAGGTATCAGTAATACTGGCAGATGTTGGAAAGCCTGGCAAATAGGAGTTGCAATTAAAGTTGGCATGGCCTCTCTCTGATTAATTTTAGTTTATAGTGGATGAACCCAAAGCTGCTTTTCCATGCAGTGTAGGAGATTACCCAAGAGCTCAGTTACTGGGTAGATTAAAGAGAGACTGGATTTTGTCATTCTGTTAAATAGCAGGCTGGCTTCACTCAGCCTCCAAAGCAAAAAAATGGATTTGAGTTGGAAACAGGGAAAACCTGAACTCTTTGCAGGCTTATCTCATTTTAAGTAAAGCCAGCATCCACTCTAAGATAATAGTGTATATGAACTAATTTGAAGGGTGAAAGGACTCAGTGTAGATTACTTAAAATAATGCTTTCTTTCTCCTCCTACATTATTTAATGTTTACTTCCAAAACAAAAAGTTGTTCTCTCTCTAATGTAATAACACACCATGTTTACAATACTTAGACTTTAAGCAAATGTCTTTTTATGGTCAGATGAGACATTAGGGTAGGTTTTGTGACGTACAAAAAGTTACACATTTCATAGAAATACCACTAAAAAAATAAGCCCCTGGCCTTCTACTTAAATGAGTTATGGAATTAGTAAACTTATCTGATTAACTTTGGCAAACCTGATTGCTCCCAATGGAGAATATGTCTAGCTGTTTTCATTTTCTGACGGAAATAGGCTTTCTTTCTTTTTTTTTTTAAGATTTATTTATTTTTATTATATGTAAGTACACTGTAGTTGTCTTCAGACACTCCAGAAAAGGGAGTCAGATCTCATTAAGGATGGTTGTGAGCCACCATGTGGTTGCTGGGATTTGAACTTCAGACCTTCAGAAGAGCAGTTGGGTGCTCTTACCCACTGAGCCATCTCACCAGCCCCTGAAACAGGCTTTCTTGACTTGCACACCTATAGCTAGAATGTCTGTAGTTAGCCAGTGCCTGACCTGTATTACAGGTATCATACTGTTGTGTTTAATCTCTATCCCTGCTGTGCAGATAAGGAATTTGAGGCTAGGAGATTAGTTCAGGTTATAGACACAGCAAGTGGAGTTTGAACTTGGCTGGATGCTGCTTTCTCAAACTGCATGGCGTTATCTAATGCTTAGTGATGGTGCATTCTCAAAACTGCCCATAGCTAGATCAGCCACCTCCAAGTCAGGCTCCATCACTTTCCAGTTGTATGAATTGGGATGAGACCCTCCCTGCCTACAAACTCTTTTACCGTTTTCATTACAGTTCACAGTCTAGATAATCATGTCTATTTCTGAAGGTTCTGGTACAGTATCCAGTAGACTTAGTAAATGGTAGCTGCTTTACCAGATTTCACTGTAGTTACTGTATAGACCCTGGAATGAGAATGGAGCAGGGGAGAAGAAAATGGATGAATGGATGAAGGTGTGCATATAAATGGAAATTGTTGTCCTTCCCCCTAGGTGTGCCTCTGTGTGTGTGTGTTGTCTCCTGTGCTGACCCAGGCCAGAGGCTGAACTTGCAAAGCTTTCCTGAATCAGTTCCCCACAGCCTGTCTCTGCTTCCCCTGAATCCTGGGGATCCCCATGCAGGTTCACAAGCTTGTGTAGCAAGCACCAGACCCCCTAAGCTGTCTTCCCAGCCCCCATGCATTCTCTCTAAGGAGCTTATTGTCTTGGTAACAGGTGAGAGTGTAGGTGGTTTGAAACTTTTCACTTCCTGATGACTTTCTCTGGGTGATTTACTTTGCCCAGTTTGCAAAGTGCAGAGCGCAACTGGTGTCAGCTTTGTGCTTTGGAAATAAGGGAGAAAATAAGTAGTTGTGGCATAAATCTGAAAACTGAGCTGCACCACCCCCAACTCCTTCCCAGCTTTGATTTTTATATCTTAGTTTATTTAAGCCTCTGGTTACTTCAAAATACTCTGGAAATAGAGAAACATTGTGTGCATTCTTGGGACACTCCTGTTGTTTGTTAGGGCTTCTTCATAGCTCCATTCATTCCTACCCTGCTTATTTGGCATTGATGTAATTTTAAAAATAAATTTGATATTGACTCTTAAGTATTAAAATTTAACTTTTTCCTTCCATGGTCATGAGTCTCTTGTTCTGTTGTACTTGGTTACCTTAGAAATTGCTTTGCTGTTCTAACTTCAAAAGGACGATGAGCATCTGGACTGTACAGACTCCCAGGGGGATGATGTTCATGGGGCCAGGCTCCGCCCAGCAGTTCCAGTGGGAACTGGCCTTGCGTTTGATTCTGAGTTGTAGTCCTTTGTGACTTGTTTGTAAACCAGCTCCTTCAGAATCCCAGGCTAACAGATTTTGAATCTATGGTCAGAAGGATGCCCCCTTTTTCTCAGTGTATCCTTGGAAGGGAGTAGGTTAACAGGCCATCATTTTATGCTGCCCTGAAATCTGAATTGGTGTCTCTGAAAATGTCTTGAATCAGTTAGGGTGGAATTGGTTTTGAAGAAGTATAGCAAAATTCGAGGCTTTTGGGCCCAGGCTTGGGAGTGTAGTTTTGTGGCTTAGTGCTCCAGGTGCTGGTCATAAAACAGATAGCGACATTCCTTCCTCCACCCACCTGATTCCTGGGTTCAAAGAGTGTTCTTTCAAAGAAAGGCACCCTGACCATTACTGGAACCTGCAATGCAAATGTGCTATCTTTAGGGGCTCTTAGATTGTTAGGGGCTCTTAGAAATTGTCTTGAGAGATAACCTGACACTTGTAACTTTGTACTTCCTTGTGACTCTTAACTGGTATTTTTGGTATTTTCCAACAATGCCCTCCCCACCTCCATGAGTTGTGGTTTCTTCCTTTAAATACCCCCTTACTCAGCTACTCGGGGCGCCATGGTCCTCTACCCCTACGTGGTGTATGACCATGGGCCCGAGAGCACTCTTGAATAAAAATCCTCTTGCAGTTGCAGCAAGACTGTTTCTTGTGTGATTTGGGGTGTCGCCTCTCCTGAGTCAGGACGTGGGGGAGTCCTCACGTTGTGGGTCTTTCAGTTTCCCTCCAGCTGAATTCAATTTCTCTTTTATGATTAGTAGTGCAGTTACTATGATACCACTCCTTGTGCATCCCCGCTTTTGATGTGGTTCATTTGGGACCTGCTGCTGTGTGTTAGGTGAAGGGATTAGACATCTCTTCTCTTTGAAAGAATCTGTGGTTCCGTGGGGAGAAACCGATTCTCCAGGCAGATCAGTGACGTGAGGTCATGTCTGCCAGAGCATTTTTGGTGATGATGTAGAGAACAGGAAGACTGGGACCACTTACATGTGATCAGACCATCTATGGTGATGATATACAGAACAGGAAGACTGGGACTGCTTACATGTGATCAGAGCATCTATGGCCATGATATAGAGAACAGGAAGAGTGGGACTGCTTACATGTGACCAGGGATGTGGATGAAAGGGCCTTGAATGGAAGCCTGGTGTAAGAGGCTCCAAGGTGGTTTAATCCAGTCTTCCATATCTGTGTCCCTACCTTAGAGAAATATTTATCCACTCTTGGGTTGGTGATCAACTAGGCCTTTGGTGGAATTTTCCTATCCATCCAGACTGCAGAAGGCTCCTTAGGCTGAGAATTTACAGAGGCCTTTCATGGTGGGGGACTGTGCTTCTGGCTTTTGGTCAGTATTATAGCCCAAGAATGAAGTCAGCTCTTTGCTAACCTTACTCTGCCTCAGATGCTTGGTGGTCACATTGGTTGGTGGCCACTCTGTTGCATGATGTGGATTCAGGACTTTGTTCTCCATACTTGTAGGAAGTCTTGTTGATGAGCACAGTTTTAGGCCCTTGCAACTGCAAATGCTTCACCTGACAGCACCAGTCAGTGTGGTGTGGAACTTGCAGAGCCTCAGGATCCATGGCAGAGCTGTGGAAATAGTGTGTGCATTTTAACAGCACTCTCAGGAGCAGTGTGTGCACCAGGGTTTGAAAGTACTGTTGTAGGCTGCCCTGAGTCCTGGCTGTGTTCAGAGTTGCCTGGTTGGGGAGGGGGTGTCTGTGGACTGGAAGAACCTGGTTCTGTCTCCTAAATTCTGATTTCATAAGATTTGGTTGAGGCCTTTAGCTTTTATATTTATAAAAGGCTCCTCCCTAGTTGATAATCACTGATAGACTGGTGATTATGTCATGTTGTGTGTCAGGTAGTGATGAATCAAGGTTATGCATAACTTGGGGATAGGATGTAGTTTTGGAGGGGAGGAAACTGAAGTCAAGATAGGCATCTCTGCAGAGGTGACCTTTGAGCAGTCTGGAATGTAGAGGCTGCCTGCTTGCAAAGACCTAGGCATAGATGAGCCCGGGAAAAGGGCTGAGATGTGAGTATCAGGGCAGACAGAAGGCCTGTGATCAGAGGTGAGGGAGAGCAGAGGGGTCTGTGTGGAGGGGTGGCTTAGGTCCAGATACCACTGGGCTTTACCTTGGGGAGAGAATTTGCACTTTGGCTGTGGAATAGCATGAAGCTGTTAGAGGGTTTGGGGCTCAGACTCCCATGGTCTGATTTCCTCTTTAGGATTTACTTTTTATTGATTTGTGTCTGTGTGTGACACTCAGAATGCAGATGTCCTTAGAGCTTATGCAGCCAGAGTTGTAGGCACCTGTGAACTGCTTGGTTGTGGGTGCTGGGAATGAAACTTGGAACCTCCAGAGGAGCAGGAAGTTCTCTTACAATAAACCATTTCTCCAGCCACTGCTTCACAGTTTAAAGACATTTCAGTGCTTGTTCCTAGGCCTAGTAGAAAAGTGGAGAGACCAGCAAAGAAGTAGGGGTTCATTTGGGTGCTGCGGTGGTGGCAGTGCAGAAGTGTCCTTTGAACTGAGTGTCATTCCCTGGTACTTGAAGCCTGGGTCTCCTATCATCCCCAAGGTAAAAGTGGCACTGTCCAGCATGCCTTAGTGGTAGAGACCAGGTCTACTGTGAAGATTGGCTGGCTGGAGGACTTGTATTGAAAGCAGTCTTTTTTTTTTTGTTTTTGCTTTTTGTTTGTTTGTTTGTTTTTGGTTTTTGGGTTTTTTTCTGGGGGGGTGGGTTTTTTTCGAGACAGGTTTTCTCTGTATAGCCCTGGGTGTCCTGAAACTCACTTAGTAGACCAGTCTGGCCTCGAACCCAGGAATCCACCTGCCTCTGCCTCCTGAGTGCTGGGATTAAAGGTGTGCACCACCACACCTGGCTATAACTAGCATTTTTATGAGCTTTAATTCTATGTTAAGAAAATGTGCTTTTGCCAGTTGGTTGCCTAATACCAAGTGGTCAGCACCGAAGCCAGAAATATAAATAATATATAGATTGTGCAGGCTGTGTTTACTTGTTTAGGGAATATACATATATGTATAAAATAACAAAGGAAAAGAGAGGTTATGAATTTGAAAGGGAGGAAGCAGGGATATGTGGGTTGGTTTTGAGAATAGAAACGATGAGATTATATTACAATTTCAAAAAATAAAGAAAAGTAATTGTAAAGTAAGAAAGCATTAAATGAGCTCATTTAAGATTATTTCTTTTTGAGAGAGGTCATATTGGCACCATGGAGTCATGTGACTCTGGGTTTCAGCAGTTGACAAAACAGGAGTCCTTTCACTGTAGAGAGTTGGTTTTCCTTAGTGCAAGCTGGTGTCCATTGAGTCTCTGCAGGCCAGCTTCCATTGTTGTTAACTTAGAGGAGTCAAGACTGACAACTCCAGAGATATCAAGTGCTAACCCCTGGGGAGGCATTAGAGGCCCTTTTTTAGAGGCTTTTCTTTTCTTGCTTTACTTTTTAGTAAGGCTTCAGGGTTGCCTTGAACTCTATGTACCAAATAATAACTTTGGATTTCAGATCCTCCTGCCTCTGCCTCCACCTTTGAAGGCTGAAATTACAGCATGGTAACACATGCTTGTTTTATGTGGTGCCAGGGATCAAACCCTGGGCCTCTTGAATGCCAGGCAAGCATTCTACCAACTGAGCTGCCTCTGTAGCCTCTAGAAGCGTTTACTGAGAGGCCTTCACTGCCACAGAGTGAGTTGTCTAATAATACACCTGGTTCCTTACGGCTGTGGGTTCCAGAAAACCATCTGGGTTGTGTACATAAAGGCCTCATAGTGAACGGACTCAGGGTGCATCTTCCAGGCCAGGAGATCTGTGTGTGGTGGCTGCTGCTTCTTAGAGGGGCACAAGCTAAACCATGCCAATTAAGGTAACTGTTAGGGACAGACCTTCCAATTAGGGCTGTCCTAATCATCAGGATACATCCTTCTCAGATCAAAGAAAAAGTCTCCAAAACTAATGCCCACAGGAACATGGCAGAAGAGGGGGTACAAAGAGCATTAGAGGACAAATTTGTTAAAACAATTGTTTTCTGGATATAATGCAACCATTGCACCCTGGACAGTGCCATTCTATTTATATGCACAAGATCCAGCCTAACAGATATTGAGTAATATTCCATCAGGCAGCACTAAGTGACCTTAGTAACGATGGTGATGGTGATGAAGAAGGAGAAGGAGGAGGAAGAGGAGGAGGAGGAGGAAGAAGAGAAGAAGAAGGAGGAGGAGGAAGAGGAGGAAGAGAAGGGGATGGAGGGGGGGAGAAATGGGGGAACTAGGAGGAAAAAGAAGACACAATGAAGACATGGCGGTGGAAGTGTCTGAGAGGATGTAGGTAGAGGGAGGAATGAGAGATAGAAACAATCAAGATATACTGTGTGCACAAATGCATAACCCTCTAATAGGCTAACCCTAAGTCTAACCCTGCTTACTGTGGGGGAAATGTGTTCATTATACCTTTTGAAGTGAGAAACCATTTCTTAATCTTGATCTTTTGAGATCGTCAGATCCACCTTCAGTCTAGGCAATAGATTCTTTTGGCATCCTACATACATAAAAGACAATGAACAGGGTTGTTCTTTCATTTTTTATACTTACCCTATTTTTGTATTTTAGAAAAGGTGATTCGCTTGTTTGATTTTTTAAAATTGGCATTGGAAAGTACTTATTTTTTCAGAATTCTGGTACATAGTGAATATCAGCTATAATATCCTGCAACATGAGATAACCCATCCTTGATTTTTCTAAGTTTCCTTGGCCGAAAGCCTTTCTATATTAGACATTAGAGAGACATTCTATTAACTTTCCTTTCTATATCCATAGAGAAATTCATTCTGATTTGAGATATGTTTATCTAGAGAACCTGTCCTAATACAACTGTGGCTTTTCTCTACTTTGCCACTGATGGCGATGTGCTGGCTACCAAGAAGGCTCAACAGTGTTTCCCTTACATTTCTGGCTTTCCTCCCAGGGTTGTTTGGTTCCTATCATCTGATGAAAGGGAGCTGCAGTCTCCCTGAGCCTAGCACTGACCCACAAACAAAACTCTTGTTTCCTAAAATCCCTCTTTAATGTTCATTGCCTGGGCACCCTCCCACTCAGATTGATAACCCCACTGCACCTTGGGTAATGCGTTATGCATGCTCTTCCCCTGGATTTCAGGAAGAGGAAGGCAAGTCATGTGAGTCAAGCTCAGGTCTGAAGTCAGGTCCTGGTAATGCAGGATCATTGCTCACAGAGGGCAGGAGCAGGCAGCCGACTAGCCTGAGCTGGAATGTGTTGGGAACTAAAAGGGGGCCCTAGGGAAGAAAGGAAAAGGGGGAAGGCCCACACCCTACCAGAGTTCCACCTATGCTCTGGACAGAGATGTGGGAGAGCTGCCATACACTCTCTGCTCAGCCCAGGGTCGGCATCCAAGCCTTTGACCAACTCTTTGGGTGTGAACAAGGGGCAGCCCAGAGGGAGAGAGGAGAGGAGAAGACAAAGAGAAAGGAAAGAGGAGAGAGGAGTGAGAGAAGTGAGAGGTAAGAGAACAAAGGAGCTAGAGAGCAAGAGAGATAGGCGCGGCTGAACAGTCCTTTTTATGGGCTTTACTGTTGCTAGGTAACTGGGGAGGAGTTTAACCTGAAGGTCAGAAGCTTGGGATATTGCCTACAAGACTTTCAGCCAGGCTTCTCTTGTGGTGGCTGGGGGTGGGGGTGGAGGATGGTAACTTAGGCAGGGAACTGAGTTCCTGAAACATGAGGGAATTAATGCCTTCCTTGTCAAGTAAGTGAATTATCACCCTTCAGGGGTTCACACCACAGCTCAACTGGAGACCACCCTGTCTGTGCATAGCCCAGTGTCCCACATGAATGGTGAGTTCTCCCCCAGAGCTGGGAGGGGTGAGAGTCCTCTAGTTTGACAGTCTCAAATGCTAATGTAATGCAAACCACACTGGAGATCTGGAAAAGGTCTGGTCCTGGACTTGAAGCACACTTTAACCTTGAGGAAGGGTGAGATGCACTGGCCAATCAAGGTCTCCAGGCAGACCTGCCAGTCAGACGAGAAGGCGGGATCTTCCAGGTGCCTTTCCCCAAGTTCACTGTGGCTGTCCTGGCTTGAATGGTTCTCTGTGTCCTGCTCTCAGCTCTGCTGTTGGCTGCTGTGAGGGGACCTCAGGGAAGCTCTGAATTCGAGACATGTTGAGCACAGGGTTACTGCCCACAGAGGATAGGGGCAGGGTGGTGCTGAGCAGTGGAAGCTGGGGTGGTGAGTCCTCTCTGGGGCTGGATGGGAAGTATAAGCCATATGTGAGCACTTGTGAGGTCTCTGGTGTTGCTCCTCACTTGCTCCATCAGGGGGTGACCTCTGATAACTCACCTATCATTGTCCAAATCGTTTTTGACCTTAGTTTGGCTGGCTTGTAAAAAAAAGGCTGGTTTCTTTGAGTCTGTAGCACATATGTCCAAACCCCTTTGTCTTTTAGTATACATTAAGAAGACAGGTAAAAATCTAATAGGTCTAATTTCATACATTATACTTGTTTTTGTTTTGTTAATTTTTTTCTGTTGCATTTTTTTCATATTTTTTACTTCATACGTTTAGTGATTTGGTTATTATTTGCCAAAGAGACTTTAATAATTTCAGAATTTTTTAATGGTTTTATTGAAAAATTATAGACTTCTGAGCTGATATTTTTCTATTTCAATCGTTTGTAATTTCGCCTTCACATATTTTGCAGAATTCCCAGTTCATTGCCATTAAATTTTTAGAATCCACATTTTTTGACTGAGATATCAATTTTTTTCTCTTCATCATGAATCCCTGAGACTCTGTCTTCCTTTCCTGTTCTGTGGGTGAACCTTGCCTCTGTAGTTGTCAGTGTACAGTTAATCTCATGTCCTGCTCTTAGGGACTTAGCAACTGCTTATGTCATTTCCTGCCTCCATCCCCTGTGTCTGTTGTCAGGTGTGCTTTATATACATGGAGCACCAGCTATAGCAGCTCTCTCTGTTTGTTCCCCGTCTCTGTTCTCTGCACATGCACACTCTCTGTCATGTCTCCCCTCGTGGCTCTCTTTCTCCTCCCTGTCTGTGTGCCTGTCTGCAGGTCCTCTTCTGTACTTCTATCCCTTCCCCAGGTTCTCACTCCTCTCCCTTCCCCCAAACGACCTCTTTTGCACTTTATCTGTTGCATGCTTTAGTTTCTCAGACCTGCTGTGATGGGATAGCTTGGATTTCTTGGTTGCAATTGTTCCTGGCTGTTACTCTCTATGTTGCTATGCTGGTGTGTAGCCATCTCTGCTTGGGTGATTATTGACCTAGGTACTGGCCTCTGGGTTTGGCTTTTTGGGTGGGAGTTTTGTTCCTGGGTTACTGTTTGATACATGGATTTGAAGAGAGTGTTCTCTGACAGTTTCCTATTTTACTGACCTGTTTGGTGGGTATGGTCAACAGGGGATGCTTTGTGATATTAAAAGCTGGGAGAAGAGGCAGGCAGGAACAGAAGATCTTAGTAATCCACAAGGAGACATAGTCAGGAGAGAGGTCAAGCAGCCCATGGTATTTAATACAATGTTGGAACAACTGGGAAAATTGAATCTGGGGTAAATCAATCAATCATGAAGTTGATCTATGGAAGCTTACTTTGTGTCCTTTCAGGCATGGAATGTGGTTGAACAGGGAGTATCTGCCCAAGTGGGGGCTGAGACACAGGGATGAGGCAGGTGGGGATTGTCTATGGTGTTTATCAGAGGCTTGCACAGGAGGAGAGGAAATTTCCAGTGGTATTCTGTTCCAGTGGTAAGGGCAGCTGATAGTAGGGTCTGCAGTAACAGATAGTGAGGTAGGTCTTTGGACAAAGTCTAGTCTACAGACAGGCATGGTTGTGGTTAACCAGGAGTCTCTGACGATAATCAGGGGCTCAGGAACAGACATGAGTTTGTAAATCCCAAACAGTTTGCTTTTTGGGAATGGACATTTGTACATTCCAGCAAAAATCCCATGACAAAAATCCCCTTATCAACAGCCAGTTAAGGTACATCAGCAGGATCAAGCTACATAGAGATAACTAAGACCTCCTATAGAAAACAAAAACAGAAACAGCTTACCCATCATGGTTGTCAGATTTTTTTTTTTTTTTTTGCCGCCCTTGCTTGGTTCCTGCACATTATGCCAGACATACAGTTTTTAAAATATTACAATGCTGATTTTTATGCAAACTCCCCAATCTTGTTGTAACTACAATAAATACTCAAAACCTCTAGACTTGATCTCTCAGTTTGTACCTAATGGGAGTTTGATTGCTAAGAGTTCTTGTTATAGAGCTCATAAAAAAGACCTCTGTGTGTTTGCATTGCAATAGGCTCTGTGCTGGTCATTGCAGTTTCTGTGAGTTGGGCATAAAATCTTGATGCTTTGACTGGAACCCCAAGACCCTCAGGACTCCCATATGAAGCATTGTAAGACCGCTGTTAGGATGTGTCATTGCTGTTCTTTATGTCAGTGACCTATCTGTCAGAAATATGTCTGTGTATCTTGGTTTTTTGATTTTTCTTGAGTACTCATGGAGGGAGATGAACAAAGCGAATGTGGAACTCCAGTGAAGTGGAAATGCTGGAGAGTCATGGCAAGAAAGGGCCAGGACGATATTCCAGAGCCTGGAACAGGGGTCGTGTGCCCCTGGTCTTACTTTCTGGGAAGTTACAGCAGTCTTGGAACCCTGCTCCATGGCTCACAGCTGCCATCCTGTCTTCATTTTCTCCTCTGTACAAGTGGTGGAATCTGCTGCGTAGCCTTCACCGCCCCGTCGTGGCCCTGTATTATGTGTGTGGCACTTTAGTATTCTCTCACTGAGAGAGGAAGTGAGACTGTTTCCATCCCAATTGATATAGTTACTCACCTTCCATCTTGGGTTAAATTCCTCTTATCAAGAGGACCTGTACCCATTAAATTGCCCCTGACAGAGAGCTCTTTATGACCGCATTCAGGGCAAAATCAGACTCTGCAAAACAGGGTGGAAAGGACAAAGACCTCATTTTGGCCCCTTCTAAACACCCCTGTTCTCAGTCTATATGTGACTCTGTAGTTTTGAACTTGGAGCTGTTAGTATATAGGAGGTTGTTTTTCATCCCTTCCAGCAAAGTTAGCATATCTTCCTTACATCAGCAGTCTTATTTCCAGGTCTGTGGGGCAATCTGCTCCTCTATTCACCTTCCAGCTGCTTGGACACCTCTTTGGTCTCCCTGGCCTGGGAATCCAGGGTTAAGGACACCTCACCACAGGGCAGTGCAGCCTCTCTTCTCCCCATTCCACTGTATCTTTCCATGCTCTGAGCCAGGATCCCTTCCCATTTTATTTTGGCTCAGACACTACTCCAACTCCCTGATGTGGTGGCAGGGGTCCTATAATTGATATGGTTACATCGTTGGTTTTGGAATTTTACAACTTTCTCATTTATTATTGTCTCTGTGTCATAGTTGTTTTAACTCAACATTTCAGACTACAGTCATCTGAAGGAGTCTCAGTTGCAGGTGTGCCCTCATCAGAATGGCTGGTTTCTATGTCTCTGAGAGATAGTGTTGATAATTGATATAGGAAGACTCTTCCATGAATGGTGGCAATATTGGGAAGCAAGTGGTCGTGGGTTGGATGAGAGAGCTAGGTGAGCATTGTAGCTGCCTGTGGCTATGTGAACTGGGTTCCCCTGAAAGGCAGCCCGGGGCTGAAAGAGATCAGAGGGCAACAAAAGAATGAGGCCAAGACAAACCTTTCTGTTCAAAGCCTCTGATGTTTACTAAGAGTCCCTGCTTATAAAGAGGGTAGGCCCATCCTCTGCCAGCCCATTCTTTGTGCCTGGAGCCAGCCCATAGGCGATCTACAGGGCTTGTCTCCAGATAGTCTCCAGGACCTTTCAGCAGGAAGCAGAGTATTGGAGAAGAACAAATAGAGCCATCAAGGTCAGAAGGCTCTACCCTAGGTATACTGGCTGGTTTTATGTGTCAACTTGACACAGCTGGAGTTATCACAGAGAAAGAAGCTTCAGTTGAGGAAATGCCTCCATGAGATCCAACTGTAATGCATTTTGTCCATTAGTGATCAAGGGGGAAAGGCCCCCTTGTGGGTGGGACCATCTCTGGGCTGGTAGTCTTGGTTTTATAAGAGAGCAGGCTGAGCAAGCCATGGGAAGCAAGCCAGTAATGAACATCTCTCCATGGCCTGTGCATCAGCTCCTGCTTTCTGATCTTCTTGAGTTCAAGTCCTGATTTCCTTGGTGATGAACAGCAGTATGGAAGTGTAAGCCAAATAAACCTTTTCCTCCCCAACTTGCTTCTTGGTCATGATGTTTTTTTTTTTTTAGGAATAGAAACCCTGACTAAGACACTAGGTAATCTCCTTCTTAATGGCAGCAAGGTCAAAGTCTGGATCAGCCTGCTTCAAGGCTGAGGGAGGCTGCAGAGCATGAGAGAGTGACCAAGCAAGAAAGCAAAGCAGGAAGTAGTGTTTGTCAAATGTTTTTGCCTTCATTTTCTAGCTTCAGTTTCTAGTCTGAGCTCCCAGTAGGATGGGGTATGATCTGACAGAACCCTGTAAAACAAACATTTATTACCTGAGATGCTTCTGCTCAGAGGAAACCATCACAGTAGCAGAGTTGCAAGGTAGAGCAGCAAGGACAACAGCAACAATAGCAATTGTTTCAAAAGCTGATTTTGCTGCTGGACAGAATCTATGGTCTCTTTTGAAGGATTATGGAAAATATCAGATGGCAAAAGTCATAGGAAGGTGTACATGGAGCTTAATCAGTTGTTCCCGTAGGGTCTGGAAGATTGGAGTGTTGATAGTAATGCAGCCACACAAAGATGAGGTCATACTATTTCAGTGGAAAATAGACTGAAAACTTTAGGAAGAGGTCATTTCTGTGATATTTTGGCAAAAAAAAAAAACTTTTGTACTTGGCTTATGCCCTGAGATATTGAGTAGGTCAAACAAAAAAAATATTCCCCGATTTGTATATTTTTATGCTATTGATAAGTATTTGTTCAATCTTCCTATTTCTTTTTTTTTTTTTCCCCCTCTGAGACAGGGTTTCTCTGTGTCGCTCTGGCTGTCTGGGAACTTACTTTGTAGACCAGGCTGTCCTCGAACTCAAAAATCCCCCTGCCTCTGCTTCCCCAGTGCTGGGATTAAAGGTGTGCACCACCATGCCCAACTTCCCCTATTTCTTTATTCAATTTACATTCTAATTGTTACACCCATCCCATTCCACCTTCCACAGTCCCTCATAATTGACTCCCTTTTATCTCCCCAGAGAGGGTGGGAACCACTTGAGTATCCCCCAACTATGGCATGTCAAGTCTCTGCAGGGTTAGACACATCCTTTCCCACTGAAGTCAGACAAGGCAGCCCAGATAGGGAAACAGTTTGCACAGACAGGAAAAGCTTAAGGACATGTCCTGCTCTGGATGTTGGGTACCCCATGAAGACTGAGCAGCACATCCACTATATGGTGGGGGCCTCCGTCCCAGCCTGGGTGTGTTCTCTTTGGTTGGTGGCTCCATCTCTGAGAGTCTCCTAGGTTCCAGGTTAGTTGACTCTGAGGATCTTCTCATGGACTTCCTATTCCTTCAGAGGCCATCAATTCTTTCCCCAAATCTTTTAAAATACTCCCTGAGCCCTGTCCAATGTTAGGCTGTGAATGTCTGCATATTTTTCAGTCAGATGCTGGATGAAGATGCTCAGAGGACAATTATGCTAAGCTACTATCTGCAAGTATAACAAATTATCCTCAGTAATGCCAGCCTTGGTGCTTGCCCATGGGATGGTTTACCATTTGGGCAGGGTATAGTTTGGCCATTCCCTCAGTCTCTGTTTCAACTTTGTGCCTGCCTTACTTGCAGAAGGAACAAATTTTGGGAGGAAAGGTTTTTGGTTTTTTTGGTGTACTGAACACTTCACTGCTTGTTCTGCCTGACTGCAATATGTCACCTCTTCATGGTCCATAACTCAATGCTATCTATCTCAGCTAAGATCACCTCCCTAGCTGCATTTGTGCTCTCTCATTCATAGTCTCAGGCACATTTGACAGATGCCTCCACCCTAACCCTCCCAGCATCTGCTGATTTCATTTCATTTTCCTGACTCTCTGGCCTTCCCTTGTCTCTTATCACACCTGTTCCTAACACTCCCCTTCTTCTTTCTTAACTACTGTCCCATCCAGTTCTCTCCCTTCCATCTGCCTCTTCTGTCTCTTTCTTAACCCCTTCTGAGTGAGATTCAACTATGCTCATTTGTGCCTTATCTTTTTTAGTGTCTTTCGGTCTATGAAGTGCAGTGTGGGTATCCTGTACTTATGGTTATTATTCACTTGTAAGTGAGTACGTACATGCATGTCCTTTTGGGCCTGAGTTACCTCATTCTAGATATTAGTTTCTAATTGTATCCATTTCTCTGCAAAATCCATGATGTCCTTGTTTTTTATACCTGAATAGCTTCCCATTTTGTAAATTAAACATGGTTTTTGTGTCCACATTTCAGTTGAGGAACATCTGCATTCTTTCCTGTTTCTAACTGTTATAAATAAAGTGGCTATGAACTTAATGGAGCAAATGCTCTTGTGGGTATAGCCTATGAAGGTACCCTAAGTGTAGCACTTCCTCCTGCTTGCTATGTTTTAAATTAATGGGAGGAATATTCAGTGTTTCCTCATCCCAGGACGGAACCTTAAACAAAACCTGCTGCAAATGTGGTCCAAGTGAGGCAGGGTCCGTTAATTTAGAAGCCAAACTTCACAGGGTCATCCACATTGTGCCGCTTCTGGAAACTGAAAGATGAAAATAGCATGGTCATAGATTCTTTCTTTATGGTTTCAGTTTAGCACCACTCCAGCCATCTTTTGACAAAGTCAGGATCCCAGGGAAGACTGTTTGAGTTCCTTGCATTTAAGTGGTGAGGTTGATGCTTGAGTTGCATTTTGTGACCACAAATTATGGAGAAAATTAACACATTGAGAAATTTGCCATGGAGAGATGCTACAGGGAGATGAAGTACCCAAACTGAGAGATGTATGAGAAGTTACAGGAAGAGCACCATCTATGCCTTCAGGAATTGAAGTCCAATGTGTTTGAAACAAAGCTATAGGATTTGGTGTTTGCCCTGCTGTTTTTCTTGCCTTTGTTCAATCTTCTCTCCCTGTGTGCACATTCCTATTGATTGGAATGGGAAGGGGTATTCAGTGCCATTTTATGTTGGAACGATATAACTTTCTGTTTGATATTGCAACTTTGCTTTCTGATGTGGCTGTCAAGATATTGTCTTGAGTGTCAGCAGAGACTTTAGACATTTGAACAGTGCAGGAGCCTTTCTAGATTCATTGTGAGGAAGATGAAAGTGTATACACTCAAAATTTTCCTTTTTCTTTCTTTCCTTTTTTTTTGGTTTATCCTATAATTTAGATATTCATTATCACCCTGATCACTGTCCCTCCTCTAGGTCCCTGCCCTCACAGACTCCCTCCTCCCAATCTCCTCCGTTTCTCCTTTGAGCGGGGTTGGGGCCCCCTTTGTACCCCGTGGGCACATAGATTATTATAGTCTATTTTTTTAGGATGGCATATGCTCATGACATCAATACTGCCTGAGGCTTCAGAGTCAATGGATTCTGGGTGTTGATGTTTCTCCAAACTCTTGTGTTTGTTTTGAAATTTTTAATTTTTTAAATAAATAGGAGTGTTTTGCCTGTGTGTGTGAATATGAATATCATGTGTGCCTCATTTTTAGTGTTGTTGGAAGGTGGACTCAAAACTCCTGTTCATAAAGCCATGGGTCACGTAAATGCTAGTAATTGACCACTGTTATCTGGAAGACCAACAAGAGCTTTCCACGGCTGAGTTATCACTCTCTCCTGCCTTACGCTGCTTTTTATGTTCAACACTTATATTACTAATATTTTCATCTGTCCATTGGTCCATTAAATGTGCCTTGATTGCCAGTAAAGTTTTACTAATGTTGCAGTTTAAACCAGTACACTTCCTGTTTCTGCTAGATGAGTACCGAAGTGCAGGGATTGTATACTTTTTGTAGGAACTGTAGTAAACAACTGAGTTCTTTCTATCATTTTTGTCTCTGTGGTTGATTTTTGCAGTGGAGTAAGGGTCTTAATATGTAACCTTTGCTGTCCTGGAATGTGTTACATAGAACAGACTGGGATCCAGCTCAATGATGTATACCTGCCCGTGACTCTGGGATTAAAGACATGAACAAATACACCCTGCTTGTCCATGATTTTTCTCGTTAGTGATTCTTCTTACAATTTCTGGGATGTGTCCTCAGAACTGTTGATCTGTTTCACCCTACATCTCACTGTCAATTGGAATTCCTCTCAAAAGTCTTTACCCTATTTATTTAAAATGTTCATAAGCAACACAGGTGAACCTTCAACTCAATTTCCTTCAATATGTTATGGTACTTAGATTATAACTTCTGTGTCAGGAAGTCAGTGGAGGAAGCACCAGAATTACATGAATATATGGTGAAGGAAGCATACGTTTACTTTACAGTGATGTCAGTACTGTGTTTTGTGATGTACACATGTATGGGATATTTTAGGACGCAGTGACTTATGATGATGTGCATGTGAACTTCACTGGGGAAGAGTGGAATTTGCTGGATCCTTCCCAAAAGAGTCTCTACAAAGATGTGATGCTGGAGACCTACTGGAACCTCACTGTTATAGGTATGACTGTGAATTTTCTTTTGCTTTTCAAAATAGCAGGAGTCTCTCTTGGTGAGTGATGATGCTCAGTTATTACAATTGAGAACAAGGAAGACTGAGCTGCATAAATAGTGTCCAGTGATGTGAAAATTCACAGTACCTTGAATTTTGCCTTATTTCCAATACTGTATCATTTATTTTTCTGGTACTGTCTTTTAGGCTACACTTGGGAAAACCATCATATTGAAAGACATTGTCAAAGTTCAAGAAGAAATGAAAGGTAATTTTCATGTACAAGCTGATGCAATTATGCCTCTGAAGAAATTTTACTATTTTATGGAAGCTCTAAAGAAAATCAGCAGTGTAAAATGTCAATACTTCACGTGTAACTATAATTACAATATTATTTTTTTAAGATTTATTTATTTATTATATGTAAGTACACTATAGCTTTCCTCAGATACTCCAGAAGATGGCATCATATTTCGTTAAGGATGGTTGTGAGCCACCATGTGGTTGCCGGGATTTGAACTCAGGACCTTCGGAAGAGCAGTCTGCTCTCTTAACAACTGAGCCATCTCGCCAGCCCTAATTATAATATTCTTAAAAAAATGTTCTGCTTCGATGTAGTTATCTGATTTATCTATCAAAGCATTCCTCAAAATGAGGAAACATTGCCATAAGAGATACCTTTATTCAATTTGTACCTCTATTAGAGCCATACTGATCTGACAATGTGTATAGACTTACAAGACTTAGATATTGCACATCGAATAGTGATAAATATATATCCAAAACCTTCTGATAAGCAAGTAATCCATGGGAAAGTTGGTGATACTCATATTCTTTTAGTGAAATTGATCATTTGTTTAGGGTACAGCTTATGAGAGTCAAGAGTGTTGTCATAGGAGAAACCTTAATTCATATATTACATGTCTCTGAGGAACAAAAAGTCAAACAGTGTGAATGCAATGTGGAAACCTTTCATCTGTTATTCTTCTTTTTATATGCATATCATATGTCACAATGGATAAAAGCCATGTGAGCATAGAGATATTGAAAGAAGCAATGTTCCATTTCTATACCAGAACGCTGAGAAAATATGTCAGATTCTGCCTTTGGTAGACATTCTGTATATGATAAAGTTTGCAGTCAATTGATTTACTAACTTTACTGGGAACTTCCCCAAGCTCACACTGTAGAAAATCTTTATGGGTACTAGGAATTTGGAAATTCTTTTGTTTGTCCTAGTTCACAGTCAAATTGTGGTATAATTCACGCTACAGGAAAAATTATGAAAGCAATTAGTGTTATAATGTTCTGGGTTGTTCCATTTTCCTCATATAGAAGAAATACATCATATAAATACCCAATATAAAAAGGATGTTATAAATGTCAGCCATGTAATAACCATCACAGATATCTCGAAAGATGCAAAACAACCAATAATAAGGAATATAATAATAATAATAATGAACATATAAAGTGATAAAACCAGATGATCTGGTCCATCTTTATCAGTAGACCAATTTGTAAACTTTATTCATCTTGATGAAATGATTGAACAGGGAAATTAATATAGTAAACATATGACATGTGCCAATTTTCATTGCAGGTATGTAAGTAATCATAGTGGAGAGAAACTCTATGAATGTAATGAACGTTCTAAAGCCTTTTCATGTCCCAGTCATCTCCAATGTCATAAAACAAGTCAAATTGGGGAGAAAACACATGAACATAATCAATGTGGTAAAGCCTTTACAACACCCAGTCATCTTCAATATCATGAAAGAACCCATACTGGAGAGAAACCTTATGAATGTCATCAATGTGGTCAAGCCTTTAAAAAATGCAGTCATCTTCAACGTTATAAAAGAACACATACTGGAGAGAAACCCTATGAATGTAATCAACGTGGTAAAGCCTTTGCAAGACCCGCTCATCTCCAATGTCATAAGAGAACACATACTGGAGAGAAACCCTATAAATGTAATCAATGTGGTAAAGCATTTACAAGTCACAATGGTTTCCAATATCATAAAAGAACACATACTGGAGAGAAACCCTATGAATGTAATCAATGTGGTAAAGCCTTTGCACATTTCGGTAATCTCCAATGTCATAAAAGAACACATACTGGAGAGAAACCCTATAAATGTAATCAATGTGGTAAAGCCTTTGCACAATCCAGTAGTCTCCACTGTCATAAAAGAACACATACTGGAGAGAAACCCTATAAATGTAATCAGTGTGGTAAAGCCTTTGCAGGTCACAATGGTCTCCAATGTCATAAAAGAACACATACTGGAGAGAAACCCTATGAATGTAATGAATGTGGTAAAGCCTTTGCACTACTCAGTAGACTCCAATGTCATAAAAGAACACATACTGGAGAAAATCCCTATAAATGTAATCAATGTGGTAAAGCTTTTACAAGTCACAATGGTCTCCATTATCATAAAAGAACACATACTGGAGAGAAACCCTATGAATGTAATCAATGTGGTAAAACCTTTGCACAATTCAGTACTCTCCACTATCATAAAAGAACACATACTGGAGAGAAACCCTATGAATGTAATCAATGTGGTAAAGCCTTTGCACTACTCAGTAGTCTCCAATGTCATAAAAGAACACATACTGGAGAGAAACCCTATGAATGTAATCAATGTGGTAAAGTCTTTGCACAACTCAGTAGTCTCCACTATCATAAAAGAACACACTGGAGAGAAACCCTATAAATGTAATCAATGTAGTAAAGCATTTGCAGGTCACAATGGTCTCCAATCTCATAAAAGAACACATAATGGAGAGAAACCCTATTAATGTAATCAACATGGTAAAGCCTTTGCAAGACCCAGTCATCTCCAACGTCATAAAACTAAACATACTGGAGAGAAACCCTATGAATGTAATCAATGTGGGAAAGCATTTGCACGTCACAGTCATCTCCAATATCAGAAAAGAACACATGCTTTCCTGATATAGCTGTCTCTTGGGAGGCTATTCTAGTGCCTGGCAAATACATAAGTGGATGCTCACATTGGATGGAAAACAGGGCCCTCAATGGAGGAGCCTGAGAAAGTACCAAAGGAGCTGAAGGGGTCTACAACCCTGTAGGCAGAACAACAATATAAACTAACCAGTACCCCAGAGCTCATGTCTCTAGCTGCATATGTTGCAGAAGATGGCGTAGTTTGCAATCACTGGGAAGAGAGGCCCCTTGGTCTTGCAAACTTTATAAGCCCCAGGACAGAGGAATGCCAGGGCCCAGAAGTGGGAGTGGGTAGGTAGGGGAGCATTGGGGTAGGAGTGTATAGGGGGACTTTCGGGATAGCGTTTTAAATGTAAATGAAGAAAATATCCAATAAAAAATTGAAATGTAAAAAAAAAAAAAACATACTGGAGAGAAACCCTATGAATGTAATCAATGTGGTAAAGCCTTTGCAGGTCACAGTTGTCTCCAATATCATAAAAGAACCCATAATGGAGAGAAACCTTAGAAATGTAATCAATGTGATAAAGCCTTTTCTCAAAGTTATTGTCTCTATAATCATAAAAGAACCCATATTAGATAGAAACCTTATGAACGTAATCAGTGTGCTAAAACCTGTGCATATCCCACTCATCTTCCAAACGTAAAAGATTCCACACTGGAAAGAAACCTCATAAAAGCAATCAATGTGTTAAAGACTTTTTACAACTCTATAGTCTCCATTATTTTAAAAGAACACATAGAAGACAGAAACCTTAGGAAGGTAGTCGGTGTTGTAAAGCATTTGATGTCACAGTCATCTACGATGACATAAAAGATCACATACAAGTGAGAACCCACGTCAATGTTAAGAACGTAGTAAAACCTTTGCATGTCATAGTTCTTTAGGCATACACAAGACAAACTGCACGGCAGAGAAACCCCAATTTAAATGTTTGCTTTTCTGAGAGTTGGTTTGGTCATGAGATCTGTTCCTAGCCATTGAAAGGCTGAGGGAGAAACCCTCTGAATATATTTAATATGGGAAAGCCTTTGCACAATTTTGTAGTCATCTTCATCATGGAAGAATTTGAGCTGGGTAGAAACATTGTGAATCTATTTAGTATGGTGAAGCTTTTTCATTGAGCTTCTTTTTATGTATATTCTTCTTTATATGAGATTATTCATACTGGAGACAGATGCTATGAATGTCAGCAGTGTGGTAAACCTTTACATTGTTGTGTCCAGTCAGGTTCAACACAACTCACACTCCAGGACAATGCAAAGGATAAGAATTTATTGGGCTGGTGGTGGTGCACTTCTTTAATCCTAGCACTCGGGAGGCAGATGCAGGCAGATTTCTGAGTTCGAGGCCCAACAAGTCTAGAGTGCGTTCCAGGACAGCCAGGGCTACACAGAGAAACCCTGTCTGGGAAAAAAAAAAAGGAAAAAAAAAAGAATTTATTGGAATTAAGTCACTACTGATCAGTGAGAGACACAAAAATATATTGAGAAGTTTATCTTCAAAACCTCACCGCCCACACCCAACCTGAGACAGAAAGTTGTATAGCTTTCAAACACATAAAACCTCAAAGTCCTGGGCCAATTTTCAGCTACATTTTCTCCCAAATCAAAACTTGTTTTTATTGAATGAATCAATAAATGGTGATTGCTAACTCCTTGTATTTTGTTGTTTTTGTTGCCACTGCAGGTGGTGTTGGTGTTGGGCTGTGTGTGTGCTTTCCCTTCTTTTGTAGACAGTAAGAGATTATTTACTAACTGTGTTTTCCTGTGTATCCTTAACTTCCTCGGGTTAGATTCTCCCTCTGTCTCTTTGTGTAGGTCTGTATGTGTAGAGAGAGGTTGTCTAAATTTGAGTTTATCATGAACTATCTTAATTTTTTCCATTTACGGTGTAGTCATTTTTTACATATTAAAATCCAGACATCTGTTGTTTCTGCGGCACATGTGTACAAACCCTTCTGGCATCTACAGACTGCAAGGAGAAGACATCTGTGATCTTAATAGATCTTCCTTTATGTTTTTCCTGGCTTTTTACCTTTGCAGCTTTTAGTATTCTTTTCTTGAACTGTGTGTTTTTATTATTACACAGAGAAGAGACTTTATTTTTTGGTCCCCTCTGTTTGGTGTTTTGATGATTCTTGTGTTTTCTTTATGTTAGGAAGTTTTTCTTCTAGGATTTGGTTGTCAATACTTTCTGAGACTTTGAGGAGGATTCTCCTTCCTCTCTTCCTAAGTATTCTTATGTTTAGTCCTTTTACAGTGTCCTGGATTTCCATAATGTTTTATATCAGGAATATTTAGACTTAACATTTTCATTGTCTGATTTACCCATTCCTTCTATTGCTTATTCAATGATTGAGATTTTTCTTCCATGTCTGTGTTCTATGGGTGAACCTTGCCTCTGTAGTTCCTTTTTGCAGTCCTAAATTTTTATTTCCACTATTTCCTAAGTTTTAGTTTTCTTTGTTGCTTCTATTTCCACTTTTATGTATTGAATAGTTTTTTTCACTTCACCCGTTGGTGTGTTCTTTTTTGGCTTTATTTATAGGAATTTTGGCTTCCTGTACCTTTTAGTTTGTGTATTCCTGGACTTCCTTGTGGAATTTACTGATTTCCTCCAATTTTTTTCTGTTTTCCTGGATTTCTCTAAGTAATTTGGTCATTTCCTCTTTAAGGAACTCTGTCATCTCCATACATTTGGGGTTATAGTGTTTTTCTTGTAATTTAGCTTTGTTGGAATATTCAAGACCTTCTTTGACAATATAAATGAGCTCAGAGTCATTAGCCAGAGAGTGATAAATGCTGGTCCTTATTACATTATCGAGTACCCATGTCATGGAATGGAATGGCGCTATCTAAGCAAAGTATTCAACTTAGATTTAATCAGATGTGTGATTAATTCAAAGGTTGTTCTTTCTCCTTACACTGGACAGGTAGCCAAGTGAGGCACTTTTTGAAAGAGTTACTTTTTGTGAGACACCTGTTTTTGGCACTAACCTTGGAGTCACCATTAGAGTCCTATGTGGTACTCTGAGGAGTCCTCCTTCTAACTGCTCTTCCTTCTGGGCTACCACTGGAGCCAGGAGGGATGGGAGCCTCTGAGCAGTCAGTGAGGTAACACATCTCTGTGTTGGTGAAGGGGTGTTTGGGTGTGTGTGTGTCTGTAAACTTTGCAACGTATATGGTATGAAGTGTGAGCCACTGCCTGAGGGTCCCTAACCCTCACACTCCTATTCCTAAGCAGTAGGCATGGACTTCCCAGGATACCTACTGCCATGAGAGAAAGGGCCTTCCTCCTCCTCAAACCCCACCCCTGTGTCTAGCAAGCCCTTGGTGCTTGTGCTCCTGTACTAGACCTGCCCCTCAGCAACAGGAGCCTCTGCGCTTCCTGCCCTGATGTTTGCCTGGCTACATCCTTTCTTCCCTCCCCTCATTTCCTCTTTGAAGTACAGGAGTTAGGACTTCACTAGCCCTACCCAGGGATGATTCCAAATCACAGTGACCCCAGGCTCTTTACCAGCACAGAACACGGTTTTTAATGCCACTGCACTAGGTTTGACCTGCAAGAGAAGATTTTCAGGTCAGTGGCTTCCCTCCTCTCAGGGTGCTGTACTGAGACGGAGCTCATTGAGGAAGCCTGTGGTCTTTCACAGTAAAAGCCCTCCAATGCCCCATCGAGCATTTGCCTGGTGATTCAGTTTCTCTGTCTCCTCATAGTTTCTGTTTCCCTTCCTTTCATAGAAATAGGCTGTAAAGTCCACACACAGGGACCTTCACTCTTGGTTTACAGCTTAGGAGACAGGACTCAGAGAAATCAAGGTAGCAAGAACATATGGCTAGGAGCGAAGGCTGTAGGCAGGGAACCACCAAATCTGCATGTCCCATTGCAGCCTGATACAGTGAACTGCAGTTCATTTTAGAGAGGGAAACACATAGACTCAGTCACGAGCAATGAGAGATATTCTACCCTGCTCTATGCTAGGCCTGGCTCAGCACCCTTGGGTTACTGCTGGACCCTCCCAGGTGTGTTGGGTGCTGGCCACTGGCCAGGGCAGCCTGAGTCATTGACCATGCAGAACCAGTCCTAGAGGCCCCATGCCATTCCCCTGGCTACTGGGGAAAGGCCATTGCTTATCCCGTCCCGCAGGATTCAGTTATTCGTGAGTGCGAGGGGGACCGTGAACCTGGAAGGAAATGGGAGGAAAAGAAAGAGAAGCGGAGACCAAGTAGATTTTACCTATCAAGGTCTCGTTTATTATGCTGAGGTGCCTTCTTTTTAAAGCATACATCGCGGGGAATATGGGAGGGGTCGAGGGAGAATTATACAAAGAACAAAGAAGTGGGCATCTGCTGACATGGGGGCCGAAGTCAGGCGCCAAACGGCGGGCACTCTGCATCTTATCTCTGGAACATAGATCCTCCTTGACAGCCTTGGGTGTCAGGCTGGGCTCAGGCATAGCTCATGTCCTTGGATGTCATGGGAACTCAGGAAGAGATAAGGAAGAGGGGACTATTATTCAACTTTACAGCCTTAGGTGTTAGGAAGGGAATAAGGAGGAAGGGGGGTGGCAACCAGCTCTTAGCACAAGGCCATTTGATTTGTTAAAGAGATTTGAGAAGGGATCACTTTCTCACGGGATGGTCTCTGACAATTGCTGGCTTCTTGGCCTGCAGCATCAAAACACAGTTGATATGACCTGTCATCCCAGCCAATCAGGAGCCCATGTGTGAGTCATTCCATAGCTGGCTCAGGAACCCAAAAAAACCTGCTGCATCAAGCCTGGGGCCAAAGTGCCAACGTGAGCCTTGGTGTTGAGCAGCAAAGCAGAGAAGCCTATTCTGACTCAATCCCACCAGGACTGATTGCACAAGATGTCCATCTGTAGAGGGACTGGGGGAATGAATTGGAGGCCTCTGCCCTCTCCTGATTGCAGCAGTGTCTTTCATATCCTTCAAAAGAGCACTTAAGGCGTGCTGTGCTCCAGTAATTTCAGCAGACTGAGGAGTGTCTTGAGTTCAAGGCTGGCCTGGGCTGTATAGAAAGACTCTATCATAGCCAGATGGTGGTGAGGCTCTCCTTTAATCCCAGTACTCATGAGGCAGAGGTAGATGGATCAGTGTGAGTTTCAAGCCACCCTGGTCTCAGAGGGAGTTTCAGGACAGCCAGGGCTACACAGAGAAAAGACTGTGTCACATGAAAATGGGAGGGGGAGGGAGAGGAGGGAGGATAGGCTGAAGTTGGCTATGACTGTTGGTAGAATGCTTTCCTAAGATTCACTGAAGTCTAAAGTCTATCCCTAAGTGCACCACAAAATGCATGCTGTGGTGCATGGCTCTAACCCCAGCCCTTGGGAAATCGAGGCAGGAGGATCAGGAGTTCAAGGTCATCATCCTTTACATAATGACTTCAGTGTCCAGCCTGGGATACATGAGACCCTGTCTCAAAACCACAGGGTGTGGACTCAGCCTACAGGAAGATGACTGTATAACACAGATGTCCGTTCCTCTGGCTCAGCCTTAAGCTTCTAATGTGCAGTCGAGCATTGATTGTATCCTGATATTTGGACTTGCTAATTACCTAAGGTTTCCATAAAGCTGGACATTAGGTGAGGACCGTGAGGGCCTGGATCTGCCCTGCCTTTCATGTCTTTCCAGCTATCCCCATTGCCACTTCCTAGTCTGCTTGGGTTGGTCATCTTGGTTGTGCTCCATGTTAGCTGGCCCACCTCTGTCCCTGTGGGGATACTATCACTTCGTCATTGGGCAGCTGTTGTGTGCTGCAGGGCAGTGAGTTCTCCTTAGCTCTGGCCCTGGCACAAACCCACACATTGCTTTTTGTTTTCCCCTCCTCCACCACAGGGAACTAGCTGCACAGATGTCCTGCTGGTCCCATACAGACGCCGAGGCCTGTAAAAGGTCTGGTCTGGTGATGAGCATCTTTGATGATAATGACCTCTTGGGAAGGAACAAGAAGCCTTACTTGGGACCCCATAGCTGGATTGCTGTCCAAAAAGATGGGACATCAGCATCTGGCAAATGAACAGCTCCTAGTATGACACATTCCTGAGTGTCTAGTCTACTGTCACTATTGTGTCAGAATGGAGCTTTCTAGAAGACTAATTCACCCATATCGCTCACATTCCTTCCTGAGTCCCTAACCCTGGAGGTCACAAAGTATTTGAGCCTTCAAGATAGGAAGAATCTCTTAGGCCTCATGCTGAGCCTTTGAAATGTCATGCAGCCCTGACTCACAGTTATAAACAGTGTGTGTACCCTGCCCTGTTTGGGGGCACTGTGGGGGTTCACGGTGCAAACTATTAAATACAGAAATGCAGGGCCCCACAGTCTGAGAGGTGGAGTGTTCCCTGTGTGTAAGCATAAGGACCTGGGTTCAGATCCCCAGCACCCGTGTAAAGCGCCACATATGTCCTTGTTCTCTGTAACCCTGGCACTGTGGGATAGAGACAACAGAAACCAATTCTAGGGTCGTTCTGGCCGGCTAGTCTAGACAAAATGATGAATAGTACTCTCTGGGTTCAGAGAGAGGCCCTGACTCAAAAACAGGGGCAGGACTCTGAGGCCTGTAGACCTGGCTCTGTGCTTACAAACAACTACTACTGTTTCAGAGGACCTGAATTCAGTTCACAGCACCCACATCTGGCTCTGTGAGCCACCAATAACTTCAGTTCCAGAGCCCAGACTTCTCCCCGCCTCTCTAAGCATACATACACAGAGACATACATGTGAATAGAAATTTGAAAGTCTTTTTTAAAACAAAAAATATAGCTGGGCAGTGGCAGCATAGAACTTCAATCACAGCATTCGTGAAGCAGATGGAGGTGGGTCTCTGTGAGTTTGAGGCCAGCCTGGTCTACAGAGTGTGTTCTAGGATACCCAGGGCTATAGAGAGACCCTGTCTTGGGAGAAGGGCAGAATAAAGAAAAGCAAAAAAAAGGAAAAAAAACATCCTCATGTCGACCTCTATATCCTGCATGGGAAAGCATGCATGTGTGTATGTGTATAAGGGTGCATGTGTGTGTGCAAGAGGGTGCATGTGTGTGGGCATGAGGGTGTATGTGATGGTTTGTATATGCTTGGCCCAGGGATTGGCACTATTAAAAGGTGTGGTACTTTTGGAGTAAGTGTGGCCTTGTAGGAGCAGACATGTCACTGTGTGTGTGGGCTTTAAAACCCTCATCCTAGCTGCCTGGAAGTCAGTATTCTGCTAGCAGCTTTCAGATGAAGATGTAGAACTCTCAGTTCCTCCTGTGCCATGCCTGCCTGGATGATGCCATGTTCCCTCCTTGATGATAATGGACTGAACCTCTGAACCTGTAAGCCAGCCCCAATGAAATGCTGTCCTTTGTAAGAGTTGCCATGGTTGGTCATGGTATCTATTCACAGCAGTAAAACTCTAACTAATATAATGTGTAACACACACACACACAGGAAAAGGGAGTTCAGTATCTGGTCTGAGGAAGTGCTCTGAACAAAACAGGACCAGAGTCTGAAGGTAGATGAGAATTGATGCTAATCCTAGAGGCCTCTTCCAAGAGAAAGCACATATACCCGAGGACTCAACCTCTCTGAAACAGACAGCAAGAAGGGCAGAGAGGTGGAGGATCTGCAGGTGCAGAGACCCTGGGGTTGAAACAGACTTACCAGGGCCCAAAGAGGGGAAAAGCAATGATGATGACAGTAATGATGTCCCAAAAGTGTAAGTCTTAACAGAAGGTCGGAAATGCCATTCAGGATGTTGGGGAGAGTGACCATGGAGTCTGGGAAATCTGCCCCTAAGGAGTGGTGGGATGTTTGTGTCTGAACAGGCTGCAGGGTGTGAGTAGGAGCTTCCTGGGTGACTGGAGTTGGTGTGACCCAGATGAGCCTAGCTTAGTGAAGAGAGTCACCCACATGGCTCCCATCCTGTTATAGTAGCAGTTTTTATTAAGAAAAAAGTTCTTGGGGATTTCCTGTTCTTTTCTTCACCTTCTCTGGTTCCCCAACTCTTGTGGGGCCTCTCAGGCTTGGGAAAGAGCAGAGGGAGAGAGGTCTGGCAGTGCAGCATGGGGCTTTCCGTGCAGCCTTGCCAGCTGCCCCTCTTTCTCCTTTTACATTGCACTTTTACCTTATTGCTTAAGTTTTATGCATATGGATTAGTTTGTGTGTGATGGGCAAGTGTTCCAGCTAATGTAGGTCAGAGGATACAGCCTCTGGGATTCAGTTCTCTCCTCCTACCACGTGAGTTCTCAGGCTTAAACTCAAGTCATCAGGCCTGGTGCCTGGTGCCTTTTCCCAGGGAGTTATTTCAATGGCTCTGATGCCTTTTTATTATTATTATTATTTAAAAAAACAAAAAAAAACAAAAACAGAAAACAACAACAACAAAAAAAAAACAGTCATTGATGCTCTGGGGAGTTGGGGGTTTGAGCTCTTGTCATATTGCTTGGTAGTCAGGAAAGATTTGCTGTGACTAGTGCCTTGACATGGGACTGTGGCTCAGATGGCCCGCTGAGGTTGCATGCTGGTACCCAGTAACAGCCTATACTCCCTCTCATAGATCTCACTGGGTAGCTGTGTGTTGTCCCACTCAGAAGACGAGGGTACCTCTCTCACTGTAGCCTTCGGCCTCCCTGGCTGGGGTCAGGCTGGCTTCTTCAGAGAGGTTCAGAGTAGCCCTGCAGCCTATGTCTGTGGACCTGAGGAGGACTGTGGGATGGAAACACATTATCTCTCACTCATGGTATCCGTGAGTAAAGTGATCAATCACTGGATGCCATAGGATGCTAATTGCTGTGAATAGGATCCCTGTGTGGTGGCATCAGCTCCAGAGTCCTTGGTACTGCCCAGCACTGTCCAAGAAATAGGATGACAGTCATATATAATATGAGAGTTTTCTACAACCACATGGAAAGAGGAAAGAAGAACGGGGTGAACAATGTCCACAGCCTATTGTATTTAACCCATTGTATATCAAGCGGGCCCAATGACTGTGTATTTTACCCTAAGGACTTACTTAGTTTGGACTAGTGGTTCTCAAACTTCTAATGCTGTGACCCTTTAATACAGTTCCTCATGTCATGGACACCCCAACCAAAAAATTGTTTTTATTGCTACTTCATAACTGTAATTTTTGTTACCGTTACAAATCGTAATATAGATTTGTGCTTTCTGATAGATTTAGGCAACCCCTATGAAGAGTCCTGCAATCCCCAAGGAATTGGGACCCACCCATTGAGAAGCTCTGGTTTAGACCTACTATGCTTTCTTGCCTAGTTTAGAAATTTAAAGGGGTGTCTGCAGAAAGTTAGGGAATCCGCCAGCCTGCACCCTCTCTTGTCCGTTCAGTCTCAGTGCAGCTTGTGTGGCTCCAGGTGCATCTCCTGTAGCTGATGGCCATTCTGAAGCAGCTTCACTGAAGTGGAGGCTAAGGGTGTTTGAGTTTCAACTACAACAGGATGAAGCAGGACAAAGGAGAGGAAGAGGAAGAGGACGAGGACAAGGAAGACAAGGATGAGGAGGATGAGGAACAATATTCTGCTGGTCACCTTAAGGAAGAGCACAGTTGAGGCTGATTTCCCTCTGCCACCTTCTGTTCCACCTGACATGGAACAGGCTCTCCATCAGCCAAGTCCAGATGGTCTGTTGCAGTTCAAATTCACAGAGGATGCACCCAGTCTCTCCTGAGTCCAGGACTTCCTAGGGATTTGGTACCCACGTCTCCTACCACCTTCCCTCCAGGGTCTATGTCTAGCAGTCCTTGAGGTTTGTCAGTCTGACTGATGAGATTTTTGTTTGGTGGGATGAACTGTACGATGCATGTTCCTAGCCAGCACTGAGCTGTGGTTAATGGGACACTGGAGCTCCCAAGGGCCTTTCCCAGCAACAGCACAACTGTGCTGTTAGCAAAGCTTTTTATTTGCAGTACCAAGCTCGGGTTAAATATTTTCAGAGGTCCCCAGCTACTTGTTTGGTCTTTCTTTAATTTACAATTCAGTGTGTTAAGGACAATAAGAGCATAACAGACCCTGGGAGAAGGGGTAGGGGCTGTTAGCTCCCTCCCCCAATTCCCATTACTGTGAAGTCAGATATCCTTGATGCTCGAAAGCTGTTGTCTGTCAGATCTAAGCCCTGCTAGAATATGAAGTGAGAGGTCGCCATGTGAAACCAAGAGACCCTCATTCCTCCCCACTAAAAAGATGAAAGTAGGGTTGTCTGATCAATGAAGCCTGGGTTAGTCTGATGGCTGGAGCTAGGTAGATATTTTTCTTCAGGGGAGCAGGCACAGTGATTTTTCTGTCCCTGCATAAAAGCATTCTTTTTTTGTCAAGCATTTTCCCAGATAGCTAAACATCACTAAGGCTGGCTCGGTTGCTTAATGAATGACAGAGGGTAAAGGGGTGTGTACCATTGAGCCCATCACACATCTTTGCTGCTGTCTCAGTGCCTCCAGAAGAGGTAAAATGAGTTCTCTCATATTAAATATTTTATCCAGGTCTCTGTTAGGCATCTACGGGTGAGTCCCAGGACACATCTGTGAGGCCTCCAGCATTTGTGGGCTCCACTTAGCAGGTTCATGAATGTGAGCATTAAGAGATCATGGCTTTGACAGCCTCTTTATTGGTCAGGATCTTCCTTGGGTACCAGCTAAAAGCACCTTGGAAACTCATTGCGTCTCAGGATGTTAGCAGGGAAGGGGCCCAGGATAGATCAAAACCCAAAGGACAGAGCCCAGCTCTAACCTAGGTCTTTTCTTTCTCAATAGAACTCTTTCTGCTAACTCCTAGTGTAGGACCCCCAATATGGGGACCCCCACTCTAATCCAGGGATAGGGTGAACCCACGAACATGCAAGAATCCTTCTTGTTGCAATACACATGAGGCTTTATTAGCAGAGCTCTTGGCCAACAGGTACCTCACACAGGAGGCAGGGGAGTCGACTCCGAGTCTCTAGAGCTAGGGGTTTTTATAAAAGAAAAAGGGATAGGGGTGCGAGGAATTTCAACAAAGGTATGGGATTGGCTCATTCAAACATTAACAGTAAGATTACATGTCAGCAAAAGGGCATCAGGACCTTGTTCCTGCGGGTTGGGGGCTTATCTTTGTTCACATAGCAACCAGTTGATGTATGACTTTACCCTGGCACCAAGGGTCAGTAGACAGAGGGGAGGTTCTGGCTAGATGGTGTCGACTCACACAAGATAGCCTTGCCTGCATCCTTGCATTCTTTTTCATCCTTACAGTCAAGAGCCCTGCCCTGGCATCTGGGCTCCTAGAATACTCTTTTACATGAATCACAAGTTACAAAAATCTCATTTTCCTTCATTCCCCTCTTCTTCTACTTAATAATTCTAATCCTAGAATTTTAAAAACCTGTGTCTCCTAATTCTTCTTCTATCTGAAATATGGGTTGATATTGTTGTTGTAAAACCAGGAGTTTGACTGCATCTATCCTAATCTGGATAAAAGCCATTTCCCTATTTATTATGCAAGGGTCAAAGATCAAAATTAAACATATGAAAATAACTGGTCCAGCTAGGGCAGAAAATAGGGATGTCATCCACGGTGACCGAGAATACCATGACTGTAACCACCTCTGTTGGGCCTCTCATTCTCGCTTTCTCCATTCAAGTCTTTCTCTCAGCTTTTGCATAGAATCCCTGACTATCCCGGTGTGATCTGCATAAAAACAGCATTCTTCTGCACAGTCTTCCTTCCTTTAGGAAGAGCAGATCAAGGCCCCTTTTGTTTTGTAGTACTACTTCTGATAGTGAGAACAAAGATTTTTCTAATGCATCAATAGATTTTTCTAACATCTCTAGGTCTTCATTAACAGCATCTCTTAAGGATTTGATCCCGTGTCTTCCTTCGATTAAGGCCGATACTCTTGTTCCCACTCCTACTGCCATCCCAATGCCCAAAAATGTGGCTAAGGTTAAGGTAACGGGTTCTCTCTTAAATCTTGTATCAGCGTATGATTCTTCTAGACTAGATGCAGAATGATAATACACATGAGGTACAGTTGAATCATAACACAGAAATCATGGGAAGAATCAAAAACCTTGGTTGATACACAGGGGGTAAGCCCTGAGTTACAGGCCCACCAGCCAACCGGAAACAGCACAAGGTAATAATTAGTTTCTGTTTTGGATACAGACTGAATTCGGCTACACAAATGTTTGTGGGTAGGAGGGGGAGTACCTATACAGAGACCTGGGTTTCTTGCCGATACTTGGGTCAGGGTCAGTTTCTGCCCTGTCCCCCATGAGCAGGAGGTATGGCTGCTAGTTTTATTGAAATTCCATTAAAGGCAATTCCTTCATAATAAGGGGGACCCAAGGACAAACATAGCCAACAGCCCTCTGTAGCATCTGGATTTCTATTGAGGGCATAGAAGGCTCCTCTCACTAAGTTAAACATTCGCTGTCCCTTTGAAGGGTTTGTTGGGGCCACAGTCAGAGGGATTTATAAGGCGGCGGTAGGAGTGAGAATGTCAGTATGAGAGGGGCCCGTGGGCTGGGTGGGCATTTGAACCAGGGGTTTGGATTTGGCTGGGGGGCCCTGTTCCAGAAGGACCTTGTTGGGCCCTATGGGTGCCACTGCCGGGTCTCCCACTGTCAGTCTGATCTTAAAAATGAACCCAGGGTCTCTTGATGGAGTATATACTCGCCAACCCCACCTATTTCCCTTAAGCCAACTCTGACGATCTTGTCTCCCTTTCTTGGTGAATTTTATAATTAGGGGGTTGCAGTATTTACCTTTGCATGGTCCTGGGGGGCTGTTTTTAAGAGCACGCCCATTCTCTGGATACTTAGAGGGGTCCCTTTCTCCTTGGTTTGACCCATCATAATCACTACCCTGTTTTACTGTAATTAGGTCCCAGGCAGAGGAAGGGTTCCAATAGGCATGTCCTGTTGTTTCACATCCCCATTTACCGGGAAAAAAACAAAAAACAAAAACTTGATGTACCTCCACACTCTTGTCAAAGCCTTCCGCTCTGACCCTGACCAGGGCAAACATAGAATTCTGCGGCTCTAAGATTAGCTTGGTAGAAATGCCCCGAACACCCATTACTCCCTATCCTGCTTGGGACACACCACTCTTCAGGGGGTGGGTCATTAAGATCTGTATGATCGGGGAGGTCCCAGGTAAGAGATCCTGCCACTAACTTACAGATGTCAGGTGTGAGATCAAGCCACCAAGTCCAAGGGGGGTGCACTGCGGTGGTCGCCCACACAATGTTTCCCTCTTCACCAAGCACCTCCCAAGTCTGCTGAATTGGAGTGTGAGGGTTAAAGCCTGGCGGGGTTGCCCCTACACAGCAGGCGCAGCTTAAGAGGATTAGTAGTCCTTTCCAGGGTCCACTCATCTGGATTAGCCTCTGGGAGAGCCTTCTTCACGTGGGATGCATGAACCCAGGTGGGGATTCCTTCTACTTTAACGGCAGTGGGTGTTGTCAGCAGCATCAGGTAGGGTCCTTTCCACCGTGGTGCGACGTTCCCCGCTCAATGTCTCCTCACCAGGACAGCATCTCCCACTTCAATCTGGTGCGGCACCCGAGTATCACCAGCAACATAGGTTTCTTTTAATTGTTCCCAGACTTCTTTCCTCACCTTTTCAAGAGCCTTGAGACGGGCTAAAAGGCGAGTAGAAGGGACAAAGGAAATGTCTGGGCAAGTCTTACTTTCTACAGTCATATAGATGGGTGGGGGCACCCCATATAATAATTCAAAAGGTGTTAGACCTAGGGCTCTGGGGGTGTTCCGGACCCGGAATAAAGCACAAGGGAGAAGGGCTGTCCAATCGTTCCCACCAGATTCTAATGCTAATTTGGTCAAGGTTTCTTTTAGAGTTCTATTTATCCTTTCTACCTGTCCTGAACTTTGGGGTCTGTAAGCACAATGTAATTTCCAATTTGTCCCCAGTTGTCTGGCCAATCCCTGGCTTACTTGAGAGATGAAGGCAGGCCCATTGTCTGACCTTGGGTACTCCAAAGCGAGGAAGAATTTCTTCAAGTATCTTCTTGGCCACTATGGTAGCTGTTTCTTTCTTGGTGGGGAATGCTTCAACCCACCCTGAATGCTTCAACCCAACCTTTATAGATACCTGAAAAGGTATCTATAAAGACTAACAGATATTTATTTCCATATTGGGCTGGCTTCACCTCTGTAAAGTCGACTTCCCGGTAGGTCCCCGGTCTATCTCCTCTTAGGCCTACTGGATCCGGCATTGGTGAGTGCGCAGGCTCGACAGTTTCTCACTAAGCCCTCTGCAGCTTGTTGTAGTCCAGGGATGTGATAAGGGGACCTACTGACCAGCTTTATCATCTTTTTAGCTCCTAAGTGAGTCAGGCAGTGAATGTCAGCTAAATATTTTAGCCCCTCTTCTTCTGTGAGAACTCTTTTCTCAGTCTTCCCTTCAACCATCTGGAGCGCTTTTTTGATCACCAAAGTCATTGGCCCCTGGGCCACCTCCTTAGCCACTTGGTCTGCCATCTGGTTTCCTCTCTCTATTAGTCCAGTTCCTTTTTGATGTCCTGGGCAGTGGATGATCGCCACCTTGAGAGGCAGGTGGACAGACTCTAGCAGACTGAGAATCTCTTCTCTATTTTCAATGTGTCTCCCTGCAGAGGTTAACAGGCCACACTGTCTGTAGATTGCCCCATGGACATGAGCCCTGGCAAAAGCATGTCGGCTATCCGTGTAGCCTTGATAGCCTTGCCCCCTGCCAGTCTCAAAACTTGTGTTAGAGCGATTAAATTCAGCTTTTTGGGCTGACGTTCCTTCAGGCAAACTGCTGGACCATATAACAGATTTTCCATCCACTATCGCTGCCCCTGCCCTGCGCTTACCTTCTACCATGAAGCTACTCTTGTTGGTGAACCAGGTTGCTGCTCCCGGCCACGGCTGATCTGTGAGGTCTAGTCGAGTTCCAATTTCTTCCACCAATATTTCTTCACAGTTGTGCACTGGAGTCTTGTCAATTTCGGGTAACAAAGTGGTGGGATTGATGATGGTAGGAGGGGCAAAAGTCACTCTCTCAGTGAGGAGCAAGCTCTGATAGTGAGCCATTGGAGCATTGGTCATCCAGCAGTCTGGCGGCTTCCTGATAATGCTCTCAAGGGAGTGAGGAGCCACCACAGTGATATTTTGGCCCATGGTTAATTTATCAGCATCCTTTACCATCACCACTGTAGCTGCTATTGCATGAAGGCAAGAAGGCCATCCGCTAGCCACAGGGTCCAGTTTCTTTGATAGATAAGTGAAGGGACGCTTCCAGCATCCCAGAGTCTGAATGAGGACCCCTCGGGCTATTCCGTTCCTCTCATCGATGTATAGGGTGAATGGCTTATTTAAATCTGGCATTGCTAGGGCCGGGGCCTGAAGCAAAGCCTTTTTTAGAGTTTCAAAAGCAGACTGATGGTCTTGGGTCCAAGTAAATTCCCCTTTTTCTTTAGTTAGGGGGTACAAAGGGGCTGCTAGGTTGGCAAATCCCAGTACCCACAGTCTGCAGAATCCTGCTGTTCCCAGGAACTCTCTTACCTGACGGGGAGTGGTTGGAGTCGGAATCTGCATCACTGTTTGTTTTCTGGCATCAGTCAGCCATCGTTGTCCATCTTTCAGGATGTATCCCAGATAGGTCACCTGGGTCCTGCATAACTGCACCTTCTTAGCTGAGGCTCGATATTCCAACTCACCTAACTCGACCAGGAGATTCCGAGTTCCCAGTTCGCACTCTTTGTGTGTCTCTGCAGCTAGCAAAAGGTCATCAATATATTGCACCAGAGTCACTTGTGGATTATTAACTCAAAAAGAGGCCAAGTCCTGGTGTAAGGCTTCATCAAACAGGGTGGGCAAATTTTTGAACCCTTGGGGCAGCCTCATCCAGGTGAGCTGTCTCGTCCTTCCGCTCTCTGGATCTCTCCACTCAAAGGTGAACAGTGGCTGGCTATTGGAATGCAATCTTAGACAGAAGAAAGCATCTTTAAGATCTAAAACAGTGTACCAAGTTCACTCAGGCGACAATGTGCTAAGCAGGATATAAGGGTTGGGCACCGTGGGGTGGATGTCTTCTACTTGTTTGCTTACTTCTCTAAGGTCTTGGACTGGGCGATAGTCGTTTGTTCCTGGCTTCTTTACTGGGAGCAGAAGGGTATTCCAAGGGGATTTGCAGGGAACTAGGATTCCCTGCTGAAGTAATCTGGTGATATGGGGACGTATACCCTCTTGTGCTTCTTTGCTCATAGGATACTGCCGAACACCAATGGGAATGGCTCCCGACTTGAGCTCGAGCACAACCAGCGGAACTTGTCTTGCCACACCCATTCCTCCCGTCTCAGCCCATGCCTGAGGAAATTGATCAATCCAGTTCTGTAGCCCCTCAGGGGGGGTTGACTCATTTTGATAAATCTGGTATTCTTCTCCCAATCACAGGGACAGTGCTAAAGTCTGAGGCTGTTCTATTCTCCACGATACTATCGGCCCTGGAGGGGCAAAGGTTATTTGTGCCTTTAATTTGGTTAATAAGTCTCTTCCTAGTAGGGGCATAGGGCACTCTGGAATGACCAGGAATGAGTGAGTCACCTGATTCCGTCCTAGGTCTACTGTCCCGGTTGTAGTCCATGGGTATGACTTTTGCCCTGTGGCCCCAATTACAAAGGTTCTCTCATTTTTTCTTAATTTGCCTAATGGGGTCTGAAGCACTGAAAATTCTGTGCCTGTATCAACCAGAAAATTTATAGGGGTCCCCTCCACTTCTAGGGTTACCCTAGACTTGGGGAGGGGGACCGAGCCCTGTCTCCCCTAGTCTTCACCTTCTCCAAGAAACAATACTTGTGGCCCTTGCTTCTTTTTAGGACACTTGCTGGCCCAGTGGCCTTTCTCCTTGCAGTATGCACACTGATCTTTTTCTAGGCGTGGTCAATCTCTTCTGGGTCTCCTTGGCCCCTGCCATTTTTCATCTCTCAGATCCCCTGTCTGTCTAGACCTACACCTTTCTCTATCTACCACTGTGGCCAGAATTCGAGTCAGAGCCTTCTCCTGCCTCCTGTCTCTCTTATCTTCATCTTCTCTCCTCTCTTTCTAACTTTTCCTCCTCTGTTTCTCTCTTGTGATACACCTTCTCAGGCTCTCTAACCATATCCCTTATAGTATAATCTTGCAATCCTTCAATCCGCTGCAGCTTCCTTCTAATATCAGGAGCTGACTGCCCTATGTAGGCCATAATCACTGAAGCCCGCTGTCCCTCTGACATAGGGTCAAACAGGGTATAGCTCCTATAAGCCTCCATGAGTCTCTCTAAAAATAACTGAGGGGGGGCTCAGTTGGCCCCTGGATAACTTGTCTTACCTTAGCCAAATTTGTGGGCCTATGAGCAGCCCCTCTGAGACCCGCAACTAGTGCCCATCGGTAATTGGGCAGCCATTCCCTACCTTGTGATGTGTTATAATCCCACTGAGGACGAGTCAAAGGAAATCCGACCAGCCCCATCTTGGACGTTCTTCCGTGCCTCGTGAACAGGGTTTGTAGAAGCTGTTGGCAGCCATCCCAGATGGGCTGGTGTGAGTACATCAGAGACTCTATCAACCCTTTAAGCCCTGTAGGATTTTCTGAGAAAGGGGGTGGTTTACTTTCCAGTTACAGAGATCAGAGGAAGAAAAAGGCCAGTATTGCAGAAGCTGTAGATCATTTTGGCTGGCAGGGGGAGCTCCAACAGCCCTAAGGGCAAGTGCCACTGTAGAATAGGCTGGCCCCTCACTGGGGGCTCTTCGCCAGCTTCTTGTTCCTGCTGAGGGACCTCCCTCCCCGATCCCTAGAACCAAAGGTGGAGCCATGGAAGCTGAGGGTTGGGGTACAGATTGGAGAACCAGGGGATAAGGTGGTGGTAGAGAGTCTGGCCATTCAGGGGGCCACTCTATTTCTGGGTATATTTTAGAAATGGCCGCTGGCTGCAGTGGAGTAGATTTTTCGCTGGCTTCTCCAGGTAGTAGTTTCAAGTTCTCCTTCTCAGCATTCTCTCGGACCTTCAAAACCTTGGTACCTGGACGTAGGGGTGAGAGAAATGGACGAACCCACGCAGGTGGAAATTGTGCTAAATCTTCCAACACTGTGATGTACAGTTCCTGGTCCGGGTGCGATCCTGGTCCTTCCTGAAAAACAACGGCCTTTACAGTCCTAATGGTGGGGAGATCAAATGTTCCTTCGGGAGAACAACCCACCCCAAAAGTGGGCCATTCTGAGGTACAGTAAGTCTGCCAAGGTATCTTCTTAACTATTACTGATAGATTTCTTCCTCTTGCCCTATCGTCCGTCCAATGGTCCTCAGTCAAAGATAATGGGGTTGAGACAGTCTGTCCCATGACAAAAATCAGAAACAGAGACAAAATGAAGACATAGACAAGGGACACTAGAAAGTCCAAGCACACTCGTCCCTGCCTGGACCTATGCAACCAGCCAAATGCTACCTCTGACAGGGTGGGATTCCAAGTCCACTCCCACACTGGCAGAAAGAGAACCTGATCTCCCTCACTCTGCCAGAGAACAGCCTGTTCGTCCTGGCTGTCCCTGACAATGGGCACTTTCTCCAGGGTCACCCTTGGAACATCTTCCCAGGGTTGCAGCTTGTGGACTCAGGACGTCTCCTTCTACAGCCACTGGACCCACACGGACCTCAGTGGCAGCTGTCAGAATACTAAAACTGAAAAACCGAGACACAGATTCAGCGGCACTGCACTCAGACACACCAAATTCACACCAACGTACCTCCAAGTGGTATTCTTGGGGTTCTGGGGGATGCCAAATCCCAGAAGAGCCCCCAAATGTAGGACCCCCCACAATATGGGGACCCCCACTCTAGTCCAGGGATAGGGTGCACCCACGAACATTCAAGAATCCTTCTTGTTGCAATATATAAGAGGCTTTATTTGCAGAGCTCTTGGCTGACACGTACCATACACAGGTGGCAGGGGAGTCGACTCCGAGTCTCTAGAGCTAGGGGGTTTTATAAAAGAAAAAGGGATAGGGGTGTGAGGAATTTCAACAAAGGTATGGGATTGGCTCATTCAACCATTAACAGTAAGATTACATGTCAGCAAAAGGGCATCAGGACCTTGTTCCTGTGGGCTGGGGGCTTATCTTTGTTCACATAGCAACCAGTTGATGTATGACTTTACCCCGGCGCCAAGGGTCAGTAGACAGAGGGGAGGTTCTGGCCAGATGATGTCAACTCAGACAAGATATCCTTTCCTGCGTCCTTGCATTCTTTTTCATCTTTACAGAAGAGCCCTGCCCTGGCATCTGGGCTCCTAGACAACTCTTTTACATGAATAACAAGTTGCAAAATCTCATTTTCCTTCACTAGCTGAGCCATGTGAGATGGCTTACCACTCACTGGAGGCTCTGTCATCTTCCAACATCCCCTCTGGGCCTTCAGTTTTGACTCTAAATTCCATCTTCTTGGCCAGAGCACCTAGTTCTCCTGCCTAAGAATGTTCACTTGTAGCGCAGGGCACTTGAGAGTAGGGACCACAATCCAGCATGACTCAAGCATCTATACTTCAAGAACCCAAGAAATTGGAAAACACTGGAGCAGGTCCTGACTACCTGCTCGAGTATGGGATTCTCTGGTGATGCATTCTCCCAGGTGATGGGTTGTATCTGTCAAGAAGGAGGGTAAGGCGGGGGTGGGGGGCTTTCGGCTGCTAGGAGCCTGCTTTCTTGTTCTTCTTGGAGGGTTATTTGGCTAGCTTGCTTTATGACTGTTGGTCCTCTGTCAGAAGCGTCTGTACTGAATCCTTGTCCCCTTTGGAGGGGAATAGGGGTCACTGTCACTGACTGCACTGACTGAGAGTTCCTATGGCTCAGGGCTAGCTGCTGGATATTCAAGAGTCTCAGCAGCACTTAGCATTGTAAAGGTGTGTTTTCCCATCTGGGTGTAGTGGAACATGGCAGGGCAGGAGGACTATGCTCCATGGAGTCCCTCCAGGACTGAGGCTTCTTTACATAGAGCCCTTCCTTACTAGAGTTTCAGAAAAGGGTCAATCCTACCCTCTCTTCCTCCTTATCTCATACTGTTTATGCCATTGGTCTCAGGTGCTTAAGATGGCCAGACACATTCCCATTGTCACAACCCTTTCTTTGAATGGCATTGCATACAGGAGCATGTCTTCAAGCCATTGTTCCTCAGAATCAAGTACTGAGAATCAGACCCTTCCTTTTCCCTTTTCTACATCCCATGAACCCCCAACACCTCGGGGGTAGCCCTGAAACATGGACTGAAGATTCCCTGGTAGTCTCCATCCTCCTGATGCTTACGCCTTGTTCTTTGCATCCACAGAGGGTCACTCGGGATATGCTTGGATGTGAGCTATGTCAAAGTTTTTCCTGCCTCCAAATTAGTATTAGTACATCCTGGGAACAAGGCCATCTGTGTATATGTGTGTGTGTGTGTGTGTGTGTGTGTGTGTGTGTGTGTGTGTGTACTATAACCACAACAGCAAGAATGTCCTAAACCAATGCAAAGCATGAATTCTAATTAGCAGCCTGGTACCAGGGAGGAGGCAAAGGCTGGGCAGAGGCACAGCCCTGTGTTCTGGAGCTCCCACCTCTGAAATATTTGATAAGGAGCAGATCTTCAAGCCATTGGGAAGGGAATGAGAAATAAGGGAAGCAAAGCCTCTCCTCCAACACTTCCAAAGCTGTCTGCACTGCAGCCTCCTCCCTGCAGATATCTGCAGAGCAGGTACAAGGAGTTTGGCATTCTAGTAGCATCCGTTAGATGATAAATCACAGACATAGCAGTGATGTGTGTTCAATGAGGTGAGTGGATGCTGCGTGCATGAGCTGGAAACCAAGGGTCTCTGGCAAGGCTGTGGGGTGCAGGGCTGTTGATCATGAAGAGGAGCCAAAAGCACAGGCCTAGCTATGGTGGCAATGCAGCTGTTTCCACATTGCCCTCTCTGGGACTGTCATACCAGCACAATCCCATACCCGGGTATCCTGGAGTCAGGTCCTGGCTCACATAGGAGAAGTTCTGCAGCTCTCTGATGCTCAGTTCTCTGGTTAGCAAGATGTATCTGATGGGTGACATTTCTAAGTGGACTCCAGGCCAGAGACACGTTGTAAGTTTGCCTGTGTGAATGGTTCAGTGGTGAGGGACTTGGATCTACATGGCTTCACAGGGTCTTTTCTCTCTAATACTAGTATTTGAGCAGGGGACCCCACACCTCACATCTTGGTCCAACCTGGCTTATCTACCTTTTACCTGCTACCACCCCAAACTCTGCCCTCTTGTCTGGGGTCTCCTGCTCACCTTGTTTCACAGTTTTGTCTCCTGCCTGAGGGCCTCCCGAGGGCCTGCCTCTGACAGTAACATCCTAGTGGCCACCTCCTGGGCTCAGCTCATTGTCCCTTCCTCTATGTACTCCAGTTCCCTTCTCCCTCCCCTCCCCTTCTTTTCCCTCTCCCTCATTTCTTCCTTCCTTCCCTCCTTCTTTCCTTCCTTCCTCCTCCTTTCCTTCCTCCCTTACTTCTCCATCAATATTCCTGGATTTTCTCCAGACATCTCTTTTTGCACCTCTTGTCCTGCTCCACTAAGGGATTCTTTGGACCAAACATCACCAGGTGTACCACCCTCCCACTGTTGGCTGCCCTATTCTTACCTACACCTCCGTGTTCCCAGGGTGGCTTCAAATTTACATGTGTTTTGTTAATTGAGTTTCCAAAATGAATTACCTACAATAAAACTAGGGCATTTCTATCCCTTCCCAAAGAATCATGATATGGTCTTACTCTATTTTGGGGTGTGGATTATAGCCCTGGGTACTGGGCTCCATTGAGAGCAGCTCATCTGTATGCTTATCCTAGGCCTTTGGTGACCCCTCAGCCACCAGAAGTCGCATTTGTCCTCTTAGAGCAGACTCTGTGGCTGGAGAAGTTGGTATTACATGCTCCTGTTCAGAGCTGGATGTAGGTAGCTTCAGGGGGTACTTCCAGCCAGCACTGGCCACCCTGTCAAGCTCAATTTCCAGTAAGCAAGGGAGAGGATGGCTGACTCGTGGTTGAAGCCCAGGCTGGAGATGATAAGGAAAGAGGACACTAAACCATGGTAGAAGCAAGGCTGTGAGATAGGAAGTGGATGTACCAAGAAAAGAGAGGATCTGGCAGTAGGCCATCACCAGGGGACTCAAGAGAGCCTGCACCCCTCTATGCATGTCCTTCAGGACCCTAGTTCTCTGTTTCTGTTGTTTTTTGTTTTCGAGACAGGGTCCTCTCTCTGTAAACCAGGCTGGCATGGAGCTCAAAGTTATCTGGCTGCCTTTGCTTTCTGACTGCTGGGATTAGAGCTGTGTGCCAGCGCCAAGGCTCTGTCTCTATTTCTTGTTCCTGAAGCCCCTCCCCAACAGGGCTTAGCCAACATTGTTCTATCAACTCGGAGGTTCTTAGACATGCCACCAGTCAAGAGATAGAGGCTGGATGACTATGATTTGGGGATGCTTCTTCTTTGAGTAGAAAATAAAATCTAAGGGAACTGAGATCCTGGAGAGAGGGCTCTTGCTGTTCTTGCAGAGGACGCCAGTTCAGTCCTGTTCCCTACACCCACGTGGTGGCTCACAACTTCTCTAACTCCAATTCCAGGGATCCAACATACTACTCAGGCCTCTGCAGGTACCAGGCAACCTCAGAATGTATTATATAACAAGAAAAACATTTGTAACATACTATATAAATAAATATTCTAAAAGCTTTGAAAGAGAAAAAAGGAAAAGAACAAAATGTACACATTTTGACATCTTAAAACTTCAAATGACATTTAATCACAGCACTAAGGAGGCAGAGTCAGGGGGATTTCTGAATTCGAGACCAGCCTGGTCTACAAAGTGAGTTTCATGACAGCCAGGGCTATATAGATAAACCCTGTCTCGAAAAACAAAACAACAAAAAAACAAAAAAACAAAACAAAAAAACCTGCAAAAGAGCCAGGCTTTGTGGCTCACACCTGTGACTGCTACACAGGGGAGGCAGGAAGGTAAGGGTGCAGGTTGTCCTCAGCTACATAGAAAGTTTGAAGCCAGGTTTAGCTACTGTGGGGAGCAGATGTGGCAGCAGTCCCAAGATGGCGCCCGGGACTGCAGCCAAGTCTTATGACTTGCCCCTGACTTCCTCATACACCTGAAAATAAGCCACGACCATCGTGAGAACTGAGCAGGCGCACCATGATGCAAGATCAGACCATATGACGAGTGATGATTCTGGCCAATGGACTGCTGTTACATGGACTGGGCTGATGGGGCATGGATGTGGGGTTGTATAAGGGATTGCGTTTGGGGCGGAGAGATACACAAGAGACTATTCCTAGAGAGAGATCCATGCATGCATGTTGAAAGGTTCCTGAATAAACTGCTTTGAGAAGAACGTAGTGTGGTTGCTCCTTTCTGCTGGTCGGAATCGGAGGCGACAAATGGTGGCCCGTACGGGGACGTTCAGAACTCATCACAGTCAGGGCAGCTAGCTGGTAAGGTTCCCAGGTAAATGGGACAATTTAAGTTCTTGATTGAGAGTATAAGGTTCCCAGTTTTGGGACAAGTTAAGGTTCTCGGTTTTGGGACAAATTAAGATTCGCAGTTTTGGGACAAGTTGCACCAAGCACCATGGGTAATTCAACCTCAGGTCAAACAGTTAGCCAAGCCCTTAAGGACTTGCTGAAAGTGAAAGGAGTCGGGCTGAAAAAGGAGACCCTGGAGAACTTTTTTAAAGTAGTGGATCAGGTCGCTCCTCGGTTCTCCGTATCAGGACTTCTTACAGGGCTTAGGTGGGAGAAGTTAGGGAAGGACTTTGCAGAAGTTTTCAGAAGAACAGGGAGTTCTTCTAAAGGGATGCTGCCAGTGTGGAAGCTAATATGGGATTGTATCAAGGATAAAGAAAGATGTGGAGCAGAACTCCAAAAGGGCAATGAAGCACTGAATTAGGTGAGAGAGGAGCGATCCCAAAAGTAAGAGGCAGAAGGAAGTTCTAGTGATGGGGATATGTCTGAGGACAATCTGGAGAGAATAGCTGACAGTCTAGAGAAAGTAAAAATGAAGGTAGAACCTTCAGGGCCAGGGCCGCCGTGGCCACCTCCGTAGGCCCCTGTCAGAGGATCCGGGTGTAGTCTGTATTCAGAAACCTGGAGGGAATTGCGAGCCCAGTGCTTTCCTGTATTTCAGGATGCACAGGGAGGTCATTATCATGAGCCGCTTGATAGGAAGATTGTTCAAAGATTTACAGAAGGGTTTTTTACTTACAGTGTCAACGCTGCTTTTGTAAGAGAGCAATTAGAGAACCTGCACCGCTACGGCATGACTCCAAGCAATTGGCAGAATCTGGCTCATGCCTGCTTGTCACCAGGCCAATATTTAGACTGGAAGGCATTTTTCATTGAGTTTTCTGCTGAGCAAGCAGCAATAAATGTTGGCAATGGCCAGCCAGCCTGGGATCAAGACATGCTGCTAGGACAAGGGAGATTTGTAGCAGCTCAAACTAATTATCCCATCCAAGTGTATGTCTTGACTGGTTGTTGGAAGGGCCCTGACCCAGTGTTGGTTTGGGAGAGAGGGTCTGTTTGTGTGTTTCCCCAGGATCACCGACAACTGCTGTGGATTGCAGAGCGGCTGACCAGAGCAATTCAGGGCAAGCAGAGTGATGAGGACGTGGATATTCCTGTGGCTTGGAATGGCCCTGCTAGTGAGAACTGAAGAGCTACATTGGGGAATTATGTCTGTGTTCCCGAAAACTATGCCGTTAATGCATTCGGCACAAGTGTTTCCTCAATTCTTTACATCTAATGCTTTGCTAGAATTGCCTTTTTTATCATGGGATGGAGAGATAGCTCAAGTGCAGGAATCTATGCTGCTTCAGCTAAGGGGATTGTTGTGTTTTCAGATGATTCAAAATATTTCACAAATGAGTGATTGTGTTCAGCTGTATCTACTAAAGCTAATGCTACCTGGATTGGAGGGGAGTGGTCAGCCAGTATATGCAAGGGCAATAGCACTATACCCTCCTAACCTAGATGGGACCCTTTTTTGTAGGAGTGTTCATAATTCCCTTCCACCTTGGACCGGCTGTCAATCTAGAAAAGTACCTTGGGCAGTGAAGAATTATTTTTCATTTTCCCCTTATATAGATACAGTCCATAATAGTTCCTTTTCAGGGTATAATTGGACATATCAAAATCCAGCTCAAGTAGGAGCTAGTAATCCTTTTAATGTAGGGTTGTTAGGTGGAGTGAATGGTAGTTGCACTGATCTTCCCCCCTTAAGCCTGGTGGCGAGAGGGGCCTGGGGCAATGCAAGTTTTTATTGGAATGGACTAATGTGTTTAAAACTTCTGTATTTCAATTTGCTGGAGGGAGGAATGCTTCTTTTCAGGCTATGCCTGTTTGTATGTGGCCTCCTTTTGTGTTTATTGTTTATAATGGTAGATATGAGAATAATGTTGTTCATTGTAGTAGTGATATTTGTTATTATAGTATGTGCTGGAATGCATCTGAATATCAATTAGCTGTTGTGACTAGGATGCCTTGCTTTGTACCTTGGCCTGTTGAGGCTCCTTCTGCTATGACTTTGTTTGGACCTAAGAGGGATTTTTGGTGTTGCTACAGCCATTGTCACTGCGGTAGCAATCTCTGCCACCAAAGCCACCGGTGTGGACATATCCCTTACAAACTGCCGTGGCTGTGATTAATTTAACCGTTGGTGTTGCAGAAGATTTGGGTTGCTGGCCGCTGTCTCCCGCTTGAAAGAGTGAGCTGGAATTGATGGACTTGCCCTGTGTCTGATATTAATCAGCATCCTGGCCTTCTGGTGCACCTGCCGCATGCAGAGTCGTCAGCGCAGAGCCCAAGCCTTGAAAAGCGAAAACAGGACCAATCTCCTCATGTGTGGCTTGGCATGCTAGAGAAGTAGTCAATAACGGGTAAGACTCTCTGGGCGTTTCACCAACCTAAGACAGGGATCAAACCAATGCTGTTTGTCTCCCGATGATGGGTAAGGGGCATTGCCGCAGGGTGCAACCTAAGACAGACATTCTCTCTGCCAATACGTAAAGAAGGGGGAGATGTGGGGAGTGGGTGTGGCAGCAGTCCAAAGATAGTGCCCGGGACTGCAGCCAAGTCTTATGACTTGCACCTGACTTCCTCATACACCTGAAAATAATCCACGACCATCGTGAGAACTGCGCAGGTGCACCATGATGCAAGATCGGACCATATGATGAGTGATGATTCTGGCCAATGGACTGCTGTTACGTGGACTGTGCTGATGGGGCGTGGTTGAGGAGTTATATAAGGGATTGTGATTGGGGGCGGAGAGATAACAGGAGACTATTCCTGGAGAGAGATTTATGCATGCATGTTGAAAGGTTCCTGAATAAACTGCTTTGAGAAGAACGTAGTGTCGTCGCTCCTTTTCTAGCTACATGAGACCATATCTCAGAAAACAAATGAACAAATAAAATTACAAAGGAAAACACAACAAAAGATCCTACAAGATACCTGTCCATTCGGCCAATTCCCCACTTCAACTTTACCTTTCCAGTAAGTTCTTCCGCAGGAGGCCTCCACTCACAATCCCATCGGACTTGTTCTCACAGATGGCATCAATCACCACATGCCCTTGTGCATAATCTTCCATTTGTAGATCTCTCTCTGTCTCTGTTTCTCAGTCTCTCTCTCTCTCTCTCTCTCTCTCTCTCTCTCTCTCTCTCTCTCTCTCTCTCCCCCCTGCGCGTGTGTATGTTTGTGTGTGTGTTTGTGTGTATGTCTTTGAGAGAGAGACACTGTTTCTCTGCATAGTCCTGGCTATCCTAGAACTTACTCTGTAGCCCAGGGTAGCCTTCCTTGAACTATCTGTCTACACTGTCACTCAGTGCTGGGGTTAAAGACATGCACCACTACTGGCCTTCCTGTTTTCTTTCTTTTAATATAACTTTTTTAGACAGGGTCTCATGTAGCTCAGGCTAGCCATGAACTTGCTATATAGTCATAGATGGCCTTGAACTCCTGATAATCCTGCCTCTACCCTCCGGTTCTGGAAGTACAGATGTGTGGCCCCTGGCTACCTGAGTTGATGATTATTTCTGATCAAAATATTGTGGACATTTGAGTTGGTTGTTTGTAAAAGGGAGGACATGTTTAGATAAGTAAATGTGTGTTTGAAAGACAATATCAAGCTGCCATATGTCTGTGTTGGACAAGGAACTTTAAATATCTCCTAGTCGTGTAGATAAGTAAATAAAATATGTACATAGAATGCTAACATACTGGGAAAGAGGTGGAGAAGACGGGCGGTAGCAGTTAATACTGAGTGCATGTCTCATCTTCCTTAACAGGACCTAGCACTAGGTGCTTAGAATTCACAAGCTTCTGAGCAGTTCAGAATGGTTTCCTTTGGGACTTGGGTAGAGGAGACTCACCCACACTGGTTCTTCTACACATTTCAAAAATAACTGAGCTATGCAGGTGTGTTACTGTGAAAGAAAGAAATCAAAATTGAGGTAGGGAAGTGAATGAGTATTAATGGCCAATGGCCAATCACTGCAGGATCTCACACTTGCACATTGTAGGAGACTGCAGTGCGGTGTGCTGGCCAAGGAAGCACAGTCCTGAATTTCCATGGGGGCTGTTTCAGCTGTTAACATTCACATGGACATTCACCAACCGATTGATGCCAATTCTAGATCTCCCTGGCAGAATGATATCTCATAGGCATAATAAAGAGTGGGGACTACCATAAGGTCCCCAGGTGTCTCTTTTGGGTTAAAAACAGCATGGCATGTGCTGGTAGCTTCTCCCAGTATTATATGGAGGGGGACAAGGTGGTCTTGGGGGTTCTAGAAATGCCCTGTCAACATGCTTCAAAGCTTTAATACCTGGGTCCACATGAAACCCTACTTACCCAGATTAACCCAGAAATCTGCATAAGAATGGGGTTTTTAAACGTCATTTATAAAATTAGGGTTGCTGACAAAAAAAGTTGAACTTTGAAGGGCCAAAGCCATGTTCCTGTTCTCCAGTTTCATCCCTGAGTCCACTCAGGATGCGTGTCAACCTAGTTCTAAATTTACCCTAGCTGTGTTAGCTAAGAATGTGAACCACTAACATCCACCTATGCAGGCAGGATTTATTTACTATGCAGAATCAGCAAATGTGTCTGTGACAAGGAAACAAACAAACACATCGGGTCCCCCACAGAAAAATAACTAGCTGTTCAAAGCGAAGAGTCAGGATTGGGTCCATGAGACCGCTTTGCCCCAAGCTGATGAGCTGAGGGGTTTGTCTCAATCGTGCCTCTTGTGTAACCCTTATAGGACATTTGACAAAGCTTCATTCCACTGATTTTAGCTTGCCTCTTCCTGTCCTGTTATATCACGATTCTGCATGCATGCTCCAAGTAGACTGTATTTAGCCATAAAAAGATATTCTTTCTGTCTTTCCTAGAGTGTTCTGGGTTTTGCCATGTTATATAGAACCATTTTGTACCTCCTGAGGAGAGCCATCCTGGAAATACTAAAAGCCAGAGCTTGCACTATCATGGTTGTGAGTTCTTCTGGCCCAGAAGATCTCAACCTGTGTTATCATAACCCCTTTGACGATGGAATGACCCTTTCACAGGGAGTCACCTAAGATGCTCCTGCATATCAGATAGTTACATTATGATTCATAACCATAGCAAAATTACAGTTATGAAGTTGCAACAAAAATGACTTTATAGCTGGGGGTTCACTACAACATGAGGAACTGTGTTAAGGGGTTGCAGCTTTAGGAAGGCTGAGAACCACTGCTGAAACTGATGGCACTGGAAATACAGAGGATGTTGCTTAGCCAGCATGGTGGTAGGGTATGATAGGAAGCCAGACTTAGGGTTTCAGGTATCCACAGCTTACCTTGTGTCTTGTCCTTGCAGGTTTAGTCTCCACTGCCAGCTGCCATGGGCAAGCAGAACAGCAAGCTGTGTCCTGTGGTGCTGAAGGACCTGCGGAAACAGAGGGAGTTCATGGACCATGAGTTTCAGGAGTGGTAGAAGGGCTCCGTCAATGAGTGTCCCACTGGCCACTTGACCGTGGAAAATTTCAAGATCTAGGCCAACTTCTTCCCCTACAGAGACACCTCCAAGTTCGCTAAACATGTCTTCCACATGTTTGACACCAACAGTGACAGCACCATCGACTTCCAAGTGTTCATCATTGCTCTGAGCATGACCTCTTGGGGCAAGCTGAAACAGAAGGTTCAGTGGGCCTTCAGCATGTACGATCTAGACAGCAATGGCTACATCAGCTGCAGTGAAATGCTGGAGATAGTGCAGGTACCTGCACTTGACAGGGTCTGATGTATGGGGAGTGCAGGGATCCAGGATCCCCAGCCCCTGCCCCAAACACCAGGTCATTCCTCTGCCCAATTGCTACCTGGTATACTAAAGGACTGCATGTCTTTGCAGAGAGTAATGATAAAAGCCAAGCATCTATCGATTGCTTGCTGGACATCTGGCCCCAGCTGAGCTCATCCATCATGTTTATTCACACAATTCTATAAAACGGGTCTTTTTTTTTTTTAACCTCTAATGAGATCTGAGGCTCAGATAGGTGATTAAGAATTGTCAAAGCAAGAACTGGGAAAATGGCTCAGTGGGGAAGAACACTTGATACCAACCATGAGGACCTGAGTTCTGATCCCAACACCCACGGAAAAGTCAGGAGTGACAGAGCATGCCCAAAACCTTAGAACTAGGGGACAAGTGAGTCCCAGAAGCTTGCTGAGAAGGCACCCTAGCTAAAATGGTAAGCCCCGGCTGGGTTCAGTGATGGAGAAAAGGGAATCTTGTGAACACCGGTATACCTGTTTGGCCTTTGCATGCATGGGTGTTCATCTGCACACACTTGTATAGCATACACACACATTAGTTGTCTATAGGGCTTCCTATAGAAATCAGAAAGACACAGTAAAGAATGAGTCAGCAGTCAGTTCTTCACAGGAGCGATGCTTATGTGCACCCTGCATCCTTCCTGCTCCATGTTCTAAACCATCTCTGTATTTGGTCCAGTGGGCTGACTCTGTGGGTAAAGGTACTTGCTACCAAGCTTGGCAGCCTGGGTTCGATCCCTAAGACCCACATGGTAGGAAAAGTGAATCAAATTCCACAAGTTATCCTCTGAATTCCACGTGAGATCATCTCCCTCAAATAAATAATTACATGCATCCATAAAATAAGTAAAGTAGTTATATACAGTGCCTAATACAATATCTGTAGATGTTAATAATAATTTGTATTATTTGGGAAATAACAAGAAACTGTGTACCTCCAGTTTCATTTTCTAGACTATTTCCCACCTGTAGTTTTTTGAATCTGCAGATTCAGGACCATGGGTGGGCAGGGCTCAATGTATTTCCCCTTTGACCTTCCCTCCAGGATTTCCCAGCTCCCCACCAAAGATCGTCCTTTCAGACAGATGCTTTGCCACACAACCTCCGCTCTACTCTGAACCAAGGAGCCCTCCATTCTTCCATGCCCCAGCTGTATCCTGTGCTCTTGAACGTTACTTAAACTTTCCTGGCTCCCTTTCCCCAGCATCTTGTCTGTGAGTCTTGTTCTGATGAGAGAAGGATCCTGACTGTGCCTTGTCCATGCTCCGTGGTTAGCAGAGCGAGGACCATAACCCACCCTCCATCCTCCAGAGCACACTCACAGATGCCCCTTTGCAGGCCATCTACAAGATGGTGTCCTCCGTGATGAAGATGCCCGACGGGTCCATGCCTGATAAGTGAATAGACAAGATCTTCAGGCAGATGGACACATGCAATGAAGGTAGGAAACATGGTAGGTGTGAGCAGGTGGGATGGGAAGAGGGGATTGGGAGAGGGGGTGGGGGTGGGAAGAGGGGAGTAGATGAGTCTGTGAAACTGTCGATGGCACAGAGGTGTCTGGAATACACTCTCTGCCTATTCAGGCCTGCCCTTTTCCAGCCCAATTGATTCAGCTCTGATTGAGGGAGGGAGACTAGAATTCAGGGTCAGGTATACCTAGCCTGCACCCTGCACCCTTCCTAGGGCTCTATAACCATGGGCATGTCAGTAGACCCTCTGAGCTGTAGGCTTCATCCGTGTTGTCTGAGTTAGGGTTTCCATTGCTGTGATGACACACCATGGCCACAAGCAACTTGGGGAGGAAAGGTTTTATTCACTCACAGTTTCCATATAATTGATCATTATTAAAAGCAGTGAGGGCAGGACTCAAACAGGGCGGGAACCTGAAGGCAGGAGCTGATACAGAGACCATGAAAGGGTTGCTACTTACTGGCTTGCTCCCCATGGCTTGCTCAGCCTGCTTTCTTATAGAACTCAGGATCACTAGCCCAGGGTTGTACCACCTACAATGGGCTGGGCTCTGCTCCATCAATCACTAGTTAAGAAAATACCCTCTGTTCAGGCATGGTGGCACATGTCTTTAATCGGAGCTCATAGGAGACAGGAGGCTCTCTGTGAGCTCAAGGCTAACCTGGTCTAAAAGGTGAGTTCTAGGACAGCCAGGGCTGTTACACAGAGAAACCGTTTCAATAAACAAAACAAAATCAAAGAGGGGAAAAGAGGAAGAAAGGGAGGGAGATCGACACACACACAAACAGAGAGCAAGCGAGAGAGAGAGAGAGAGAGAGAGAGAGAGAGAGAGAGAAGGAGGGAGAGGGAGAGAGAGAGGGAGGAAGAGAGAGAGAGAGAGGGAGGGAGAGAGAGGGAGGAAGAGAGAGAGAGAGAGAGAGAGAGAGAGAGAGAGAGAGAACGCCCTACAAGTTTTCCTGCAGCCATTTTATAAAGACGTTTTCAGAACTGCGGCTCCCTCTTTCCTGATAACTATAACTTGTATCAAACTGACATAAAATTAGCTAGCACACATGTTGACAGAAACAGTGGTCTTACTATTTCCACAAGTATATATGAGGAGGGGAGGAAGGTCATACTGGTGGCTGAGAGGTGAGACACTGAATCAAGGGGCTTTGAGTCTTGGGATTCTGAGAGGCCGTCCAGGCCATCATCCTGGGATGTGAGGTTCCCCGGATACTTATGGGGCTCATTAAACATAGAAGCCACTGAGCCTCATTGTACCTAGGACTCTGAGGTTCTACCAAAGATGAAAAAATGCAGGTCTCAGGAGGAGGTGAGGTGGTGAGAGGTCCTACTGTGCCTTGGCTGAGTTTCTCACAGGACCTCAGCAAGGTTGAGGTACCTGCATGGTGAGTTGATTCTGCCAGGCTGTGGCTTTGTAAAGCCAAGACTGGTTGGGTTTTGTTCTAACAGGAAATGCAGCATTAAGGCGTGAAAGCTCCCTGGGTCGCACTTAGATTGAATGTAAGCTAATGCACAGGAAAGAGCAGTGAACAGCCTCCAGTGCTCTGTGCAGGTGAACTGAGGACAGGGCTCAGTGGGACTCAAGGCTCCCGTGGAACTGTAGACAGCAAAAAGCTTACCAGACATCAAGGAAATGCTTTTCATTGCACACAAAGCAATGCAGCCTCTTGCCTGGTGCTGCCTTTCAGCCATTTTCTAAAGTGTTCTTTACTCTCTTGTGTACTCTGACACGGAGGCTTGTGTTCCAACAGACCAAACTGGGGCTTGCCCACTTCCCAGGCTTGACTCTCTTCTCCGTGAAATGGGGATAAGCCCACTGGCGTGGGTGTGAGTCTAAAGTAGCACTATGTTGGTGGCACACTTAACATGGAGGGCCATTGTTTCTGATTGTCAAAGCCAGGAGCTTTACCAGTTTCAGAGTGGAGACCGCGTCCCCACTGTGCACTTGTCCAATTGTTTGTGTCTCTCGATGGAGTCCACTGAGTGCATACTCTGCCCTGTAAGCCAGGGGCCACTTGCCAGCACTCAAGAGATGAGAAGTCTGGGCTGTCAGAGAAACTGGTACAGAATAGGACAGCAAAGGTGGATAGCTCTCAACACCCAAAGCTGGCATGATTCTATGCTAGGGGGCGCTGTGATAGTTTTAACTGTCAAGTTGACTCAGAAGTCTTTTTTTTTTTAATTTTTATTTTTATTTTATTTTAGATTTAGTATTTATTTTCTACATGAGCGTTTAGCTGAATGTATGTTTGTGTAATATGTTAGAGGTCAGAAAAGGGCACTGGGCCGCCCTGGAACTGAAGTTACAAATGATTGGGAACCGCACTATGGATGCTGGAAACTTTATCTAGGACCCTCTGCAAAGGCAGCAACTGCTCTTAACTGCTGAGCCATCTAACCAGCCATAACGGAGAGTCCTTTTTTGCTTGTTGGTTTGTTTTTTAGAGACAAGGTTTCTCTGTGTAGCCCTGGCTGTCCTGGAACTTGCTGTTTAGACCATATTGGCTTCAAACTCAGAGATCCACCAGTCTGCCTCCTGATACTGGGATTAAAGATGTGTGCCACCACTGCTCAGCTCAGAAGAATCTTAATGAAGAATTATCTAAATCGGTGATTCTCAACCTACGGGTTCCAACCCCTTTTGGGGATCAAATGAACTTTTCCCAGAGGTGGCATAAGACCAACAGAAAACACAAATATTCATATTCAGATTCATAACAATAGTGTAATCACAGTTATGAAGTAGCAGTGAAAATAATCTTATGGTTGAGGGTCACTACAACACAAGGAACTGTATTAAAGGGTCACAGCATTAGGAAGGCTGAGAACCATACATCTAGATCATGGCAGTCTATGAGCATGCCTGTTGGGGGTTGTGTTGGTGGTTAATTGATGTGGGAAACCCCATTACTATTGTCTAGACAGGGGGCCTGAACAGTGTAATAAAGGGAAAAGAAGAGTATCAGAAAAAAGTGCAGAGTCTCATTATGAGCCAGGTGCTCATACCTCTATGCTCTCTGCCCTGTGAGGTTTTAAAGCCTTGACTTCCTGAAGTGATGAATTGTAACCTAGAAGTAAACCAAAGAAAACTTCCTCCCTTAAGTTGCTTTTAGTCAGGCATACGTCCCCGTGTGTGTGTGTGTGTGTGTGAGAGAGAGAGAGAGAGAGAGAGAGAGAGAGAGAGAGAGAGACTGGACATTGTCCATTTTCCAGAGGGTTCCAGATTTTAACCAGAACACTGGCTAATCCTAAGTCTCCCTCTTCCATTCCTCAGACAAAATGTCCCTGGAAGAATTCAACAAAGGTGCCAAGAGGGACCCATCCATTGTCCGGTTGCAGCAGTGTGATCCCAGCAGTGCTAGCCAGTTCTGAGGGGAATAGGCTTTTACACACTTGTGAGAAATACAGGCATGACCTGCCATCTTCAACTTTGCTTGCAAAAATGGTTTTCTCCGTGATTTCTCCTGCTCTCTCGGGACCTGGGTCCAGGCAGCACATCACACTCACCTGGTATGGCTGGATACAGCTCTCTCCTCTATCTGATCCAATAGATGTCCCTCCCCATCCAGTCCAAGCTGGTTCCTTCCAAGATTTCAATGTTCTTGGCTGTAGGGCTTCTTCCCTGCCCACAGAGGGCCTGGAGGCCCTTAAGGACACCAGAGAGGACTTTTCAGTATCTTATGAGATCAGCTGATTTATTCAATGATCCCAGCTGACTTTGTGAGGATGAAAAAGATGGAGAGCAGATAAGCAAGCCCTTCCTGTGCATGGCTCCACCTCCCTTGTTCATTTGCTCTGACCAAAGCTGCTTGCATGTATATACTGTGGTATTCTTACTTTTAATATATAAGTTTTTTATAAAGGGAGAAGGTTCAGCCCCTGTATTTAAAAGCCTCTGACTGCCATTAAAGCATGGTCCCCTGTGGCCTGTGATTCTCCCCACCCCCAAGTCTGGCTGTGCTGTGGTATTTAAGTATTCATTTGCCTAATTATACAGGAGATACATTCATGCCCAAGGCTGTGAACATCTGCCCTCCGTTCTGCAAATACAGGTGTTCCTGTGTGCTCTATCCTTCCTTTCCATTGACCTGGCATATTAAAATGATCAAATAAACCAAGATCTGTGAGTTTCCTGTGTTGCCCCAAGCACCCTGTTCATGGTTCACTCTCCAGTGAGTGTGGGGATGAAGCAGATAAGTGGTAGACATGGGGAAAGTCCTTGAATGTATGGAACAGCCAAGAATTTATTCAGAGAGGAGTCCATGCCAGCCTTTCCCCACTCAGTGAGCTCCACACACAGCAAGACCATTGGCCCTCCTGCTTAAAGCCATAGAACCTGTAGACTGAGCCCCAGACCATCTGAAGATGTTCGGGAAGCACCCACTGAGCACCTGTCCTGGGTGAGCACTGGAGACTCTGAGATTGGCCAGACATTGTCTTTGCTCCCACCTCACCTCAAGGAGAAATGTGCTGTTGGCTAGAAGGTGTTTTAGATATTGGACAGAAGCAGCCCCTCAGGGCCAAATATGTGCCTTGGCTGTCACCCAGCAATCTTGCAAGGCGTCCAGCGGCTCACTTGGAGGGGGTACACCTGAGTGGCAGGCCGGCACTTAAAGAAAGGGAAACTAGGTGGATGTGAGATAAATGGAACCAAGACAATGTTCTGATCAAGGTTCAAATGTTTAATGGTGAATGCACTTATAAAGGGGGGGGGGGTTAGGCCCATTCCCGCCAATTCATCCTTGGAGCCTGGAACCAGGTGCAGGTGAGGACGTGTAGGATAGGGCGTAGTCTCTGGAATAGTTCTGGGGCCTCTCAGCAGGTAGCTGTATCTTGAAGAGGAACAGAGATAGTGGCTGGACAATCGAGTGATCGTGGGAGGAAGGCTCCACACTAGGTAATCTCCTTAGTGGCGGGAAGGTCAAGGTCTGGCTCAGCCAGCTTCAGGCTGAGGGAAGGTTACACAGCAAGTTCAGGATCACTTATTCAAATAATGGAGAATAAGAGGATGGATGGATATGTCTACCCAGTTATGAAGACTTTTCTCTCTCTTTCTCTCCCTCTCCCTCTCCCTCTCCCTCTCCCTCTCCCTCTCCCTCTCCCTCACCCTCACCCTCTCCCTCTCCCCCCCCTTTCTCTGCCACCATGTGATTGCTGGGATTGTAACTCAGGACCTTAGGTAGAGCAGTCAGTGCTCTTAATAACTGAGTCATCGGCAGCACCAGAGTTCCTGGCCTGGGGAGTCTCCGTACACCTGCAAGGACCCACACAGGATCCCCCACGGGATCCTAAGTCCTCTGGTGAGTGGGACACAGCGTCTGCTCCAATCCAATCTCGCGGGACCTGAGACTGCATTAATTAAGGAAGCAGATAACCTGGCCTGATCAGGGGCACAAGTCCCTTCCGGTCCACTCTGGAACCCCAAGGTCCTCACAGGACCCTCCATGGGATCTTAAGACCTCTGGTGAGTGGAACACAACTTCTGCCAGGAGGCAGGTTCGAACACCAGATATCTGGGCACCTTCCCTGCAAGAGGAGAGCTTGCCTGCAAAGAGTACTCTCACCACTGAAACTAAGGAGAGAGTTAGTCTCCCAGGTCTGCTGATAGAAGCTAACATAATCACCTGAGGAACAAGCTCTAACCAGAGACAACTATAATAACTAGCTCCAGAGATTACCAGATAGTGAAAGGCAAATGTAAAAATCCTACTAACAGAAATCAAGACCACTCACCATCATCAGAATGCAGCACTCCCACCCCACCTAGTCCTGGGCACCCCAACACAACCGAAAAGCTAGACCCGGATTTAAAAGCATATCTCATGATGATGGTAGAGGACATCAAGAAGGACTTTAATAACTCACTAAAAGAAATACAGGAGAACACTGCTAAAGAGTTACAAGTCCTTAAAGAAAAACAGGAAAACACAACCAAACAGGTAGAAGTCCATAAGAAAAACAGGAAAAAACATCCAAACAGGTGATGGAAATGAACAAAACCATACTAGACCTAAAAAGGGAAGTAGACACAATAAAGAAAACCCAAAGTGAGGCAACGCTGGAGATAGAAACCCTAGGAAAGAAATCTGGAACCATAGATGCAAGCATCAGCAACAGAATACAAGAGATGGAAGAGAGAATCTCAGGTGCAGAAGATTCCATAGAGAACATCGGCACAAAAATCAAAGAAAATACAAAACGCAAAAAGATCCTAACTCAAAACATCCAGGAAATACAGGACACAATGAGAAGACCAAAACTACGAATAATAGGAGTTGATGAGAATGAAGATTTTCAACTTAAAGGGCCAGCAAATATCTTCAACAAAATTATAAAAGAAAATTTCCCAAACCTAAAGAAAGACATGCCTATGATCATACAAGAAGCCTACAGAACTCCAAATAGACTGGACCAGAAAAGAAATTCCTCCGGACACATAATAATCAGAACAACAAATGCACTAAATAAAGATAGAATATTAAAAGCAGTAAGGGAGAAAGTTCAAGTACATACAAAGGCAGGCCTATCAGAATTACACCAGACTTTTCACCAGAGACTATGAAAGCCAGAAGAGCCTGGACAGATGTTATACAGACACTAAGAGAACACAAATGCCAGCCCTGGCTACTATACCCGGCCAAACTCTCAATTACCATAGATGGAGAAAACAAAGTATTCCACAACAAAACCAAATTCACACATTATCTTTCCACGAATCCAGCACTTCAAAGGATAATAACAGAAAAAAAACAATACAAGTACAGAAACCACGTCCTAGAAAAAGCAAGAAAGTAATCCCTCAACAAACCAAAAAGAAGACAGCCACAAGAACAGAATGCCAACTCTAACAACAAAAATAAAAGGAAGCAACAATTACTTTTCCTTAATATCTCTTAATATCAATGGAATCAATTCCCCAATAAAAAGACATAGGCTAACAGACTGGCTACACAAACAGGTCCCAACATTCTGCTACTTACAGGAAACCCATCTCAGGGAAAAAGACAGACACTACCTCAGAGTGAAAGGCTGGAAAACAATTTTCCAAGCAAATGGCCTGAAGAAACAAGCTGGAGTAGCCATTCTAATATCGAATAAAATCAACTTCCAACCCAAAGTTATCAAAAAAGACAAGGAGGGACACTTCATACTCATCAAAGGTAAAATCCTCCAAAAGGAACTCTCAATTCTGAATATCTATGCTCCAAATGCAAGGGCAGCCACATTCATTAAAGAAACTTTAGTAAAGCTCAAAGCACACATTGCACCTCACAGAATAATAGTGGGAGACATCAACACACCACTTTCATCAATGGACAGATCGTGGAAACAGAAACTAAACAGGGACACAGTGAAACTAACAGAAGTTATGAAACAAATGGACTTAACAGATATCCACAGAACATTTTATCCTAAAACAAAAGGATATACCTTCTTCTCAGCACCTCATGGTACCTTCTCCAAAATTAACCATATAATTGGTCACAAAACAGGCCTCAACACATACAAAAATATTGAAATTGTCCCATGCATCCTATCAGACCACCATGGAATAAGGCTGATCTTCAATAACAAAATAAATAATAGAAAGGCACATTCACGTGGAAATTGAACAACACTCTTCTCAATGATACCTTGGTCAAGGAAGGAATAAAGAAAGAAATTAAAGACTTTTTAGAGTTTAATGAAAATGAAGCCACAACATACCCAAACCTATGGGACACAATGAAAGCAATTCTAAGAGGGGAACTCAAAGCTCTGAGTGCCTCCAAAAAGAAACTGGAGAGAGCACACACTAGCAGCTTGACAGCACATCTAAAAGCTCTAGAAAAAAAGGAAGAAAATTCACCCAAGAGGAGTAGATGGCAAGAAATAATCAAACTCGGGTGAAATCAACCAAGTGGAAACAAGAAGAACTATTCAAAGAATTAACCAAACTAGGAGTTGGTTCTTTGAGAAAATCAACAAGATAGATAAACCCTTAGCTAGACTCACTAGAGGGCACAGGGACAACATCCTAATTAACAAAATCAGAAATGAAAAGGGAGACATAACAACAGATCCTGAAGAAATCCATAACACCATCAGATCCTTCTACAAAAGGCTATACTCAACAAAACTGGAAAACCTGGACGAAATGGACAAATTTCTAGACAGATACCAGGTACCAAAGTTAAATCAGGATCAAGTTAATGATCTAAACAGTCCCATATCCCCTAAAGAAATAGAAGCAGTCATTAATGGTCTCCCAGCCAAAAAAAAAAAAAAAAAGCCCAGGAACAGATGGGTTTAGTGCAGAGCTCTACCAGACCTTCAAAGAAGATCTAATCCCAGTTCTTCAGAAACTATTCCACAAAATAGAAACAGAAGGTACTCTACCCAACTCATTCTATGAAGCCACAATTACTCTGATACCTAAACCACAAAAAGACCCAACAAAGATAGAGAACTTCAGACCAATTTCCCTTATGAATATCGATGCAAAAATACTCAATAAAATTATCGCTAACCAAATCCAAGAACACATTAAAGCAATCATCCATCCTGACCAAGTAGGTTTTATTCCAGGGATGCAGGGATGGTTTAATATACAGAAATCCATCAACGTAATCCATTATATAAACAAACTCAAAGACAAAAACCACATGATCATCTCGTTAGATGCGGAAAAAGCATTTGACAAGATCCAACACCCATTCATGATAAAAGTCTTGGAAAGATCAGAAATTCAAGGCCCATACCTAAACATGATAAAAGCAATCCACAGCAAACCAGTAGCCAACATCAAAGTAAATGGTGAGAAGCTTGAAGCAATCCCACTAAAATCAGGGACTAGACAAGGCTCCCCACTTTCTTCCTACCTATTCAACATAGTACTTGAAGTCCTAGCCAGAGCAATTCAACAACAAAAGGAGATCAAGGGGATACAAATTGGAAAAGATGAAGTCAAAATATCACTTTCTGCAGATGATATGATAGTATATATAAGTGACCCTAAAAATTCCACCAGAGAACTCCTAAACCTGATAAACAGCTTCAATCAAGTAGCTGGATATAAAATTAACTCAAACAAGTCAATGGCCTTTCTCTACACAAAGAATAAATAAGCTGAGAAAGAAATTAGGGAAACAACACCCTTCTTAATAGTCACAAATAATATAAAATATCTTGGCGTGACTCTAACTAAGGAAGTGAAAGATCTGTATGATAAAAACTTCAAGTCTCTGAAGAAAGAAATTAAAGAAGATCTCAGAAGATGGAAAGATCTCCCATGCTCATGGATTGGCAGGATCAACATTGTAAAAAATGGCTATCTTGCCAAAAGCAATCTACAGATTCAATGCAATCCCCATCAAAATTCCAACTCAATTCTTCAACGAATTAGAAAGAGCAATCTGCAAATTCATCTGGAATAACAAAAAGCCTAGGATAGCAAAAACTCTTCTCAAGTATAAAAGAACCTCTGTTGGAATCACCATGCCTGACCTAAAGCTTTACTGCAGAGCAATTGTGATAAAAACTACATGGTACTGGTATAGTGACAGACAAGTAGACCAATGGAATAGAATTGAAGACCCAGAAATGAACCCACACACCTATGGTCACTTGATCTTCAACAAGGGAGCTAAAACCATACAGTGGAAGAAAGACAGCATTTTCAACAAATGGTGCTGGCACAACTAGTTGTTATCATGTAGAAGAATGCAAATCGATCCATTCCTATCTCCTTGTACTAAGGTCAAATCTAAGTGGATCAAGGAACTTCACATAAAACCAGAGACACTGAAACTTATAGAGGAGAAAGTGGGGAAAAGCGTTAAAGATATGGGCACAGGGGAAAAATTCCTGAATAGAACAGCATTGGCTTGTGTTGTAAGATCGAGAACTGACAAATGGGACCTCATGAAACTACAAAGCTTCTGCAAGGCAAAAGACACCGTCAATAAGACAAAAAGGCCACCAACAGATTAGGAAAGGATCTTTACCTATCTTAAATCAGATAGGGGACTAATATCCAATTTATATAACAAAATCAAGAGGGTGGACTCCAGAAAATCAAATAACCCCATTAAAAAATGGGGCTCAGAGCTCAACAAAGAATTCTCACCTGAGGAATACCAGATGGCTGAGAAGCACCTGAAAAAATGTTCAACATCCTTAATCATCAGAGAAATGCAAATCAAAACAACCCTGAGATTCCATCTCACACCAGTCAGAATGGCTAAGATAAAAATTTCAGGTGACAGCAGATGCTGGCGAGGATGTGGAGAAAGAGGAACACTCCTCCATTGTTGGTGGGATTGCAAGCATGTACAACCACTCTGGAAATCAGTCTGGTGGTTCCTCAGTTGACACCATTGCATACACTAGCAAGCGTTTGCTGAAAGGATCCTGATATAGCTGTCTCTTGTAAGACTAGGCCGGGGCCTAGCAAACACAGAAGTGGATGCTCACAGTCAGCTATTGGATTGGACATAGTACTACCGGAGGATCCCACAATACCTCTCCTGGGCATATATCCAGAAGATGTCCCAACCGGTAAGAAGGACACATGCTCCACTATGTTCATAGCAGCCTTATTTATAATAGCCAGAAGCTGGAAAGAACCCAGATGCCCCTCAACAGAGGAATGGATACAAAAAATGTGGTACATTTACACAATGGAGTACTACTCAGCTATTTTAAAAAAAGGAATTTATGAAATTCCTAGGCAAATGGTTGAACCTGGAGGGCATCATCCTGAGTGAGGTAATACAATCACAAAAGAAGTCAAATGATGTGTACTCACTGATAAGTGGATATTAGCCCAGAAACTTAGTATACCAAGATATAAGATACAATTTGCAAAACACATGAAACTGAAGAAGAACGAAGACCAAAGTGTGGACACTTTGCCCCTTCTAAGAATTGGAAACAATCACCCATGGAAGGAGTTACAGAAACAAAGTTTGGAGCTGAGAAAAAAGGATGGACCATCTAGAGACTGCCATATCCAGGGATCCATCCCATAATTAGCCCTCAAACGATGACACCATTGCATACACTAGCAAGATTTTGCTGAAAGGACCCTGATATAGCTGTCTCTTGTGAGACTAGACCGGGGCCTAGCAAACACAGAAGTGGATGCTCACAGTCAGCTATTGGATGGATCACAGGGCCCCCAATGGAGGAGCTAGAGAAAGTATCCAAGGAGGTAAAGCGATCTGCAACCCTGTAGGTGCAACAACATTATGAACTAACCAGTACCCCAGAGCTCTTGACTTTAGCTGCATATGTATCAAAAGATGGCCTAGTAGGCCATCACTGGAAAGAGAGGCCCATTGGACACGCAAACTTTATATGCCCCAGTACAGGGGAACGCCAGGGACAAAAAATGGGAATGGGTGGGTAGGGAAGTGGGGGGGGAGGGTATAGGGGACTTTTGGGATAGCATTGGAAATGTAATTGAGGAAAATACGAAATAAAAAAATATTTAAAAAAAATAACTGAGTCATCTCTCCAGCCTTGGGAGTCTTCTCAAATGGAGAACTCAATGACACACAAGATGTGAGAGTACAGTGAGGGGCAGAAAGAGCACAGAAAGGGGCGGCTGAGGCAGGTTCTAGGACAACCTGAACTCCATAGCAGAAATTAATGTCAGAGGTCCAAAGGAGGAAGAAAACTCTATCGTGCTCAGGGCTGCATGGAAGGAATGGAGGTCAGAGGGCCACAGTCCAGAGATGCAATTACACTGCACAAGCACTTAGAACTGATGGTTCCCTATGTTTGTCTCCAGCCTTGAAAGGCAACTCTGTTAACAACAGTGTTCATGTTCAAGGTGTGTTTGATCCATTATTCCTGCACTAGCTGTCAGAGCATGGCAGCTAAGGCCAGGACTGTACAAGGCTTCCATTTGGAGTTTCAGCTGATACCTGCTAGTGGAGATCTCCCAGGCCCAGAAAGACAGACATGGCAGATAGTCCTGAGGTAGCCTCCAAGTTCTGAATGGAACCCTGCTCAGCTCACTGTGGGACCTGGAAGAGAGATGCCCAGTCTGACCTGGAATGTTCATACAGGTTGCCTGAAGCTGGTACGGGGAGTTATGGAGCTTAGGCTGCAAGGAGGGCCACAAGGGGAAGAACAAGAAGCATAAGATGGAGGTAAGATGATCAGTGGGAAGGGAGGGGAGAGAAGGGGAGGGAAAGGGGAGGGGAGGGGAGGGAAAGGGGAGGGAGAGGGAAGGGGATGAGAGGAGATGGGAGGAGAGACAACTGCCTGGGCCTTGCTGGTATTTGTTAACAAGCTATGAGATGAGCCAGGGTGCAGGTCAGTTAGAGGTCAGAGGGAGGAAGGAATGAGACTAGATTGACATTGGAGCTTTCTCCCTCAGCCACACAGACAGGACTGGCAAACACTCACTAGAGCATTCTTTGTCCTAAGAACTGAACATCAATCCTGAGAGATGCAGTCCAGCAATTTTGGGGTATGGAATGCAGTATGCAAAATGTGTGATACACAGACATAGTTACATATAGTCACAAGACTTAAGATATATCTAAATAGTGACCTGAAAAAGCTTGGCATGCTTCTGTATATAAGAATAAGGCACCAGTCAGTGGTAGAACATGGCTTTGATCCCAACATGAGGCAGCAATAGCTGAATCTCTGAGTTTGAGGCCAGCCTGGTAGACAGAGTGAGTTCCCAAACAGACAAGGCTACCAGAGAAACCCTATCTCTAATTAATTAATTAATTAATTAATTAATTAATTAATTAATTAATTAATGGAGAGATGAGAGGCAACCTCCTTCGGGGTCTTCAAGGGTTTCAACCTCAAGCTACGGGTTACTTCTAAGATCTGGTGATAAAACAGGCCCCTGAATTGGTCTCTATCAACTTATTGCCACTCATTATGAGGAGGGAGGCTGCATGCCAGTGTTAGTAGCCCTTTAGAGAGACCCAGGTAGCAACAGCCCACAAGAACCAGGGCCTGACAGGTGCCACCAGAAAACACACAGAGAGAAAGCTGCCCTAGCCACAGCCCAGATTTTGAACCAGCCAAACTACTGCTGCTTGCCTGAGAGACAGGAATGCTGGGAGAGCAAACACTAAGAGTTTAAGGGTAACCTTGGGAGGAGGTCCACTGTCTGAAGGCACACCGGTGGGGACCCGTGGGGAATGTGACTGCTTCCTGAGAAGTCCTGGGCTGCTGACAGTCACTAAGAGATCATCAACAGTAACAGACAACATTTAAAACAAAACAAAACAAAAAGGTTGGAGAGTTGGCTCAGTGATTCAGAGCACTGGCTGCTCTTACAGACAACCCCATTTGGTTCCCAGCACTCACACAGCATCTCACAACTGTCAATTTCTCCAGTTACTCCCTCTTCTGGTTTTCAGAGGTACTGCACTCATGTGGCACACCTACATACATGCGGACCAATGCTTATACACATAAAATTAAACAACACCTAAAAAAAAAAAAAAAAGCAGAAGCCAGGCACGATGGCATATACCTTTAATCCCAGCACACAAAGATATAGCCTGATCTACAGCCTGTATCTATATAGCGAGTTCTAGGACAGCCAAAGTTACATTATAGAGAGACCTGGTCTGCGCTGAGAGAGAGACAGAGAGAGAGAGAGACAGAGAGACAGAGAGACAGAGAGACAGAGAGAGAGGGGAGAGGGGAGAGGGGAGAGGAGGGAGGGAGGGAACATTGGGCTGAAGTAAAGAAATGGCCCACTCATTCCATCCTATTTCCCACCATGCCAACTGCTGGTCTCCAACACAGACTGGCCAGCAAGTAACAGAGGGAGAATCAGTCCCAAGAGTTTCTCAAGACACACTGAGATAGGTGCTCATTGCTCTCACCTTCTGTCTGTATGTCTGTCTGTCTGTCTCTGTCTCTTTCTGTCTGTCTCTGTCTCTCACACTACACACACACACACACACACACACACACACACACACGCCCATCTCACTGCCTCCTCTGCCCACTCGCCTACTCCAGAGTTGTTAGTGAGGTGGGCCTGCCTGTCTGAGAGCTGGGATCAGCAGAGGAAGCACAGCAATTGACTGTCTATGGTTTTGTATGAGAAAAGAGAAACTTTTGGTCTCAGAAAGGATGGCATTGCTAGGAGTACCGGGGTGGAATGGGTTCCCATCCTGGCAGGGACTATGAGGAAGTCACCTCCCTCAGGGTGGGGAGAGGGCTCTTAGGGAGCTCACCTGGGACTGCAGTTGTCTCTCTGCTGTGTGCTCTGAGGCCAGGTTCGAACCTAGGAGTCTAACACACAGTTCACCTGCTTTAAAAGGTCTCTGATTTGTATGGGATATCTTTTCTCACAGCAAAATATAGACCTAATACATCAATGTAAGTTAAACCTTCTCTTTGCCAAGGGAGGGACTTAGAAGGGCCACACTGTTCTTGCACTTCTACTCCATCCCAGACACCCTTGCCCCATTTTGGTTCTCAGAGCCAGACCTTTAATGAGTCCCATGTAGAAGGGTCTGTAGCAGTGACATTACAGAAGACTATCCCATGGGACAATTGTTTCCTCTTCGTGTTTCCTCATGAGCTTTAAATAGCAGGCAGTCACAGTGAGACTCCCTACCACCAAGACTGTGCTGTCCCCTGTCTCCAGTAGACAGCCTGGTGAATCACACAGAACCATGAAGACTGTCCCCTTGTCCAGTGTCTCCATGCCTCCTCCTGGCCCCTGTAGCTTAGGGTTTCATCAGTACCAAGAGTGTGTTTTAATGAATAGATTCCCCATAGCAGTTCATCAATTAGTTTAAAATTGCACCCGACCCATCCACACACACCTCGTGAGCTTGCGCTGAGGCCACTTCTCCAGAAAGAGCATTGGCTGCCCTCCCACGTCTGTCTCCTCTGCTGGCCAGCACCTTGTCAAAGGGTAGAGGGAAACAACATCTAAAGTTAGGAAGAAGAAATGCCTTTTGTGTCACCAACCTGCATTCTTTACATATATTTGTTTCAGCAACAAACCAAATATTTTAAAACAGAAACTTGAATTGATGTGAAGCAGTTTCATCACCTGTCTTCCACAGCGCAATTGGCACCTCCATATTAAGTCCTGAGTGTCCTTCCTTCCTCCTTTGGGGGCTTCTGTTGGACACAGTTTTCTCTTTTGAGCTACTCACTTGCAGCTGGGAAATAACCTTTCTTCCATAGTAGCAAGACCTAGAAGTGGGTAATCCAAGACAGCAACATGTCCTTATTGCCATCATCAGTAAAGAGTCAGGCCCCCTTCAACTAAACAAAGTGGCACAGACCTAGGAAATTCCCAGCTCCCACTTTCCCCACAAAGCAAGCTCAGTGACATTTTCCAAGTGAGGAGGCAGGAGAGGAGGTGCTGTCAGTCTAGACTAGACTGATGAATAGGCTATCTCAGCACACCTAGGGCAGCATGTGTGGATACTGACATGTGGGGCTACTTCTTGACTTTGCCCCAGAAGACACAAGCCCCACAGAGCCTCACCCAAGAGCCTGAGTACAACCAAGTATTAACTAACTCTCTTCCTTACTCACAGATACAGCTCAGTCCTGGGCAGAACAGACATGCTCATGGGAATTCAGAAGGGAAAACTGTTAGCAATGAGATGGGTCCTAACCTTCATGAGGGAGCTGGTTACAAAATTCAGGCAAGGCAACCTCTGAAGAACAAACATGTCATGCTTATGCAACAAGGAGAGACTAGGCCCTGATAGAGCCAAAGAGGATGTTTGGAGTAGGAGAGGGACAGAGAAGATAATAAAGAGACTTGTAGATGGGTATGAACAGGAACACCAGCAGCATATACATCTTCCAGCAACTGATACATCTTCCAGCAGCAGATACATCTTCCAGGAGTTGATACATCTTCCAGCAGCAGATACATCTTCCAGCAGCAGATACATCCTCTAGCGACTGATACATCTTCCAGCAGCAGATACATATTCCAGCAGCAGATACATCTTCCAGTATCTGAAACATCTTCCAGCAGCAGATACATTTTCCAGCAGCAGATACATCTTCCAGCAGCAGATATATCTTCTAGCAACTGATACATCTTCAAACAGTAGATACATCTTCCAGTATCTGAAACATCTTCTGGCAGCAGATACATCTTCCAGCAGCAGATACATCTCTCAGCAGCAGATATATCTTCTAGCAACTGATACATTTTCCAGCAGCAGATACATCTTCCAGTAACTGAAACATCTTCCAGCAGCAGATACATCTTCTAGCAACTGATACATCTTCCAGCAGTTGATACATCTTCCAGCAGCCAGGGATTTCAGAAAGAGGTGAGAGCAAAGAACAAGAACCTGTGCCTATAGTTCATGAGGTACAGGAATCCTTAGGGCTTTTGAGGCTGCAGGTGACTCTCAGAAACCATGTGTCACCAACCCAGGTGGAGATGGAAGTTGTTGGGTAGAAATTTAGAAGTCCTCATTTGCAATAGAAGTGTCTGCCTTCTCACCACCCCTTAACAGCCCAAGAAAGTTCTTCAGGTTCCAGCTTAGCAAGGCTTAAGCAACTGCTACTAATATGAAGAGGTTTATTTTTAAAGCAAAATCTCCCTTGCAGTTACAAAAATAAATCATATTCGGGCTGGCATGTAGCAAATTTGTTCGAGGGCTTGCCTAACTTTCATGACACCCTGGGTGGGGTACTCAGTGCTACATAAAACTAGGCATGGTTGCACACATCTATAGTCCCAGAACTCAGAGGTGGAGGCAGGAGGATCATAAATTTAAGGTCATCGTCATCCTCTGAACAGCAAGCATGAAGTTTGGGTCCACTTTGGGCTATATACACCCTATCCTGGAAATAAACAAACAAACAAATAAATGATACTTGTAAAATTTCAAATAAGCCAGGCAGTAGTGGTGCACACCTTTAATCCCAGCACTTGGGAGGTGGATTTCTGAGTTGGAGGCGAGTCTGGTCTTCAGAGTAAGTTCCAGGATAGCCAGGGCTACACAGAGAAACCCTGTCTCACCCCCCCCCCACAATTCTTCAGATGGTTCCAGCCCCCTCAGGAGCCTCCCATTGCCTTTTAATAGTCAAATACCTTTCTCTCTCTCTCTCTCTCTCTCTCTCTCTCTCTCTCTCTCTCTCTCTCTCTCTTTCTTCCTCTCTTCCTTTTTGGGATATTTTTTTTACTCCATAGAATCCCCTAGAGACTCTTTATGGCTAAGCTGCATTCCACAGCACCAGTGCATGGCAGCTGGGTTACCAAGTCACTATTGAAGGACATCTGGACAGCGCTTATGGCCATTATACACAATCATTGTGAACATTTACAAAAAGGTGCATAGGTGAACACGAGTTTCCATGTCTGTGGGATAACTGCCCAGGAACATAATGATTAGATCTCACAGCAATTGTATGCTCAGCTCAATTGTTTGTTTTGTTTTTTTGTTTTTTTGGTTTTTTTTTTGATTTTTAATATTTTTATTGCATATTTTCCTCAATTACATTTCCAATGCTATCCCAAAAGTCCCCCATAGCGCCCCCCACTTCCCTACCCACCCATTCCCATTCTTTTGGCCCTGGCATTCCCCTATATTGGGGCATATAAAGTTTGCAAGTCCAATGGGCCTCTCTTTCCATTGATGGCCGACTAGGCCATCTTTCGATACATATGCAGCTAGAGACAAGAGCTCCGGGGTTCTGGTTAGTACATCATGTTGTTCCAACAATAGGGTTGCAGATCCCTTTAGCTCCTTGGGTACTTTCTCTAGCTTCTCCATTGGGAGCCCTGTGATACATCCAATAGCTGACTGTGAACATCCACTCCTGTGTTTGCTAGGCCCCGACATCGTCTCACAAGAGACAGCTATATTTGGGTCCTTTCAGCAAAATCTTGCTAGTGTATGCAATGGTGTCAGCGTTTAGAAGCTGATTATGGGACGGATCCCTGGATACAGCAGTCTCTAAATGGTCCATCCTTTCATCACAGCTACGAACTTTGTCTCTGTAACTCCTTCCCTGGGTGTTTTGTTCCCAATTCTAAGAAGGTGCACAGTGTCCACACTTTGGTCTTCATTCTTCTTGAGTTTCATGCGTTTATCAAATTGTATCTTATATCTTGGGTATCCTAAGTTTTGGGCTAATATCCACTTATCAATGAATACATATTGTGTGAGTTCTTTTGTGATTGTGTTACTTCACTCAAGATGATGCCCTCCAGGTCCATCCATTTGGCTAGGAATTTCATAAATTCATTCTTTTTAATAGCTGAGTAGTACTCCATTGTGTAAATGTACCATAGTTTCTGTATCCATTCCTCTGTTGAGGGACATCTGGGTTCTTTCCAGCTTCTGGCTATTATAAATAGGGCTGCTATGAACATAGTGGAGCATGTGTCCTTTTTACCGGTTGGGACATCTTCTGGATATATGCCCAGGAGAGGTATTGCTGGATCCTCCGGTAGTACTATGTCCAATTTTCTGAGGAACCGCCAGACTGATTTCCAGAGTGGTTGTACAAGCTTGCAATCCCACCAACAATGGAGGAGTGTTCCTCTTTCTCCACATCCTCACCAGCATCTGCTGTCACCTGAATTTTTGATCTTAGCCATTCTGACTGGTGTGAGGTGAAATCTCAGGGTTGTTTTGATTTGCATTTCCCTGATGATTAAGGATGTTGAACATTTTTTCAGGTGTTTCTCTGCCATTCGGTATTCCTCAGGTGAGAATTCTTTGTTCAGATCTGAGCCCCATTTTTTAATGGGGTTATTTGACTTTCTGGAGTCCACCTTCTTGAGTTCTTTATATATATTGGATATTAGTCCCTTATCTGATTTAGGATAGGTGAAGATCCTTTCCCAATCTGTTGGTGGTTTTTTGTCTTATTGATGGTGTCTTTAGCCTTGCAGAAGCTTTGTAGTTTCATGAGGTCCCACTTGTCAATTCTCGATCTTACAGCACAAGCCATTACTGTTCTATTCAGGAATTTTTCCCCTGTGCCCATATCTTCAAGGCTTTTCCCCACTTTCTCCTCTATAAGTTTCAGTGTCTCTGGTTTTATGTGAAGTTCCTTGATCCACTTAGACTTGACCTTAGTACAAGGAGATAGGAATGGATCGATTCGCATTCTTCTACATGTTAACAACCAGTTGTGCCAGCACCATTTGTTGAAAATGCTGTCTTTCTTCCACTGGATGTTTTTAGCTCCCTTGTCGAAGATCAAGTGACCATAGGTGTGTGGGTTCATTTCTGGGTCTTCAATTCTATTCCATTGGTCTATTTGTCTGTCACTATACCAGTACCATGCAGTTTTCATCACAATTGCTCTGTAGTAGAGCTTTAGGTCCGGCATGGTGATTCCACCAGAGGTTCTTTTATCCTTGAGAAGAGTTTTTGCTATCCTAGGTTTTTTGTTATTCCAGATGAATTTGCAGATTGCACTTTCTAATTCGTTGAAGAATTGAGTTGGAATTTTGATGGGGATTGCATTGAATCTGTAGATTGCTTTTGGCAAGATAGCCATTTTTACAATGTTGATCCTGCCAATCCATGAGCATGGGAGATTTTTCCATCTTGTGAGATCTTCTAGAATTTCTTTCTTCAGAGACTTGAAGTTTTTATTATACAGATCTTTCACTTCCTTAGTTAGAGTCACGCCAAGATATTTTATATTATTTGTGACTATTGAGAAGGGTGTTGTTTCCCTAATTTCTTTCTCAGCCTGTTTATTCTTTGTGTAGAGAAAGGCCATTGATTTGTTTGAGTTAATTTTATATCCAGCTACTTCACCGAAGCTGTTTATCAGGCTTAGGAGTTCTCTGGTGGAATTTTTAGGGTCACTTATATATACTATCATATCATCTGCAAAAAGTGATATTTTGACTTCATCTTTTCCAATTTGTATCCCTTTGATCTCCTTTTGTTGTCGAATTGCTCTGGCTAGGACTTCAAGTACAATGTTGAATAGGTATGGAGAAAGTGGACAGCCTTGTCTAGTCCCTGATTTTAGAGGGATTGCTTCAAGCTTCTCACCATTTACTTTGATGTTGGCTACTGGTTTGCTGTAAATTGCTTTTATCATGTTTAGGTATGGGCCTTGAATTCCTGATCTTTCCAAGACTTTTATCATGAATGGGTGTTGGATCTTGTCAAATGCTTTTTCCGCATCTAACGAGATGACCATGTGGTTTTTGTCTTTGAGTTTGTTTATATACTGGATTACGTTGATGGATTTCCGTATATTGAACCATCCCTGCATCCCTGGGATGAAACCTACTTGGTCAGGATGGATGATTGTTTTGATGTGTTCTTGGATTCGGTTAGCAAGAACTTTATTGAGGATTTTTGCATCAATATTCATAAGGGATATTGGTCTGAAGTTTTCTATCTTTGTTGGGTCTTTTTGTGGTTTAGGTATCAGAGTAATTGTGGCTTCATAGAATGAGTTGGGTAGAGTACCTTCTGTTTCTATTTTGTGGAATAGTTTGTGGAGAACTGGGATTAGATCTTCTTTGAAGGTCTGATAGAACTCTGCACTAAACCCATCTGGTCCTGGGCTTTTTTTAGTTGGGAGACTATTAATGACTGCTTCTATTTCTTTGGGGGATATAGGGCTGTTTAGATCATTAACCTGATCTTGATTCAACTTTGGTACCTGGTATCTGTCTAGGAACTTCTCCATTTCATCCAGGTTCTCCAGTTTTGTTGAGTATAGCCTTTGGTAGAAGGATCTGATGGTGTTTTGGATGTCTTCAGGATCTGTTGTTATGTCTCCTTTTTCATTTCTGATTTTGTTAATTAGGATGCTTTCCCTGTGCCCTCTAGTGAGTCTGGCTAAGGGTTTATCTATCTTGTTGATTTTCTCAAAGAACCAGCTCCTTGATTGGTTGATTCTTTGAATAGTTTTTCTTGTTTCCACTTGGTTGATTTCACCCCTGAGTTTGATTATTTCCTGCCGTCTACTCCTCTTGGGTGAATTTGCTTCCTTTTGTTCTAGTGCTTTTAGGTGTGTTGTCAAGCTGCTAATGTGTGCTCTCTCTAGTTTCCTTTTGGAGGCACTCGGAGCTATGAGTTTTCCTCTTAGAAATGCTTTCATTGCGTCCCATAAGTTTGGGTGTGTTGTGGCTTCATTTTCATTGAACTCTAAAAAGTCCTTAATTTCTTTCTTTATTCCTTCCTTGATCAAGGTATCATTGAGAAGAGTGTTGTTCAGTTTCCACGTGAAGGTTGGCTTTCTATTATTTATTTTGTTATTGAAGATCAGCCTTAGTCCATGGTGATCTGATAGGATGCATGGGACAATTTCAATATTTTTATATCTGTTGAGGCCTGCTTTGTGACCAATTATGTGGTCAATTTTGGAGAAGGTACCATGAGGTGCTGAGAAGAAGGTATATCCTTTTGTTTCTTGGTGCATAGATATTCAGGATTGATAGTTCCTCTTGGAGGATTTTACCTTTGATGAGTATGAAGTGTCCCTCCCTGTCTTTTTTAATGACTTTGGGTTGGAAGTCAATCTTATCAGATATTAGAATGGCTACTCCAGCTTGTTTCTTCATGCCATTTGCTTGGAAAATTGTTTTCCAGCCTTTCATTCTGAGGTAGTGTCTATCCTTTTCTCTGAGATGAGTTTCCTGTAAGCAGCAAAATGTTGGGTCTTGTTTGTGTAGCCAGTTTGTTAGTCTATGTCTTTTTATCGGGGAGTTGAGTCCATTGATATTAAGAGATATTAAGGAAAAGTAATTGTTGTTTCCTGTTATTTTTGTTGTTAAAGTTGGCATTTTGTTCTTGTGGCTGTCTTCTTTTAGGTTTGTTGAGGGATTACCTTCTTGTTGTTTCTAGGGCGTGGTTCCTGTCCTTGTATTGGTTTTTTTCTGTTATTATCCTTTGAAGGGCTGGATTCGTGGAGAGATAATGTGTGAATTTGGTTTTGTCGTGGAATACTTTGGTTTCTCCATCTATGTTAATTGAGAGTTTGGCTGGGTATAGTAGCCTGGGCTGTAATTTGTGTTCTTTTAGTGTCTGTATAACATCCGTCCAGGATCTTCTGGCTTTCATAGTCTCTGGTGAAAAATCTGGTGTAATTCTGATAGGCTTGCCTTTATATGTTACTTGGCCTTTTTCTCTTACTGCTTTTAGTATTCTATCTTTATTTAGAGCATTTGTTGTTCTGATTATAATGTGTCGGGAGGTATTTCTTTTCTGGTCCAGTCTATTTGGAGTTCTGTAGGCTTCTTGTATGTTCATGGGCATCTCTTTCTTTAGATTTGGGAAGTTTTCTTCTATAATTTTGTTGAGGATGTTTGCTGGTCCTTTGAGTTGAAAATCTTCATTCTCATCCACTCCTATTATCCGTAGGTTTGGTCTTCTCATTTTGTCCTGTATTTCTTGGATGTTTTAAGTCAGGATCTTTTTGCATTTTACATTTTCCTTGATTGTTGTGCCGATGTTCTCTATGGAATCTTCTGCACCTGAGATTCTCTCTTCCATCTCTTGTATTCTGTTGCTGATGCTCGCATCTATGGTTCCAGATTTCTTTCCTAGGGTTTCTATCTCCAGTGTTGCCTCATTTTGGGTTTTCTTTATTGTGTCTACTTCCCTTTTTAGGTCTAGTATGGTTTTGTTCATTTCCATCATCTGTTTGGATGTGTTTTCCTGTTTTTCTGTAAGGACTTCTACCTGTTTGATTATGTTATCCTGTTTTTCTTTAAGGATTTGTAACTCTTTAGTAGTGTTCTCCTGCAATTCTTTAAGGGATTTTTGTGCTTCCTCTTTATTGTCTTCTGCCTGTTTAGCAGTGTTCTCCTGTAATTCTTTAAGTGTGTTATTAAAGTCCTTCTTGAAGTCCTCTATCATCATCAGGAGATATGCTTTTAAATCCGTGTCTAGCTTTTCCGGTTTGTTGGGGTGCCCTGGACTGGGCGAAGTGGGGGTGCTGGGTTCTGATGATGGTGAGTGGTCTTGGTTTCTGTTAGTAAGATTATTACGTTTACCTTTCGCCATCTTGTAATCTCTGGGGTTAGTTGTTATCGTTGTCACTGTTTAAAGATTGGAGCAGAAGCTGTGTTCCACTCACCAGCAGTCTCTAAATCCTGCGGCGGGGGTCGTGGGTAGCTGACGGTACCCCGGTGCTGGTCTAGCCGGAAGAGGCCTGTGGTCCTACTCAGGCCGGTTTTCTGCTTCCCTAACTAATGCAGTCTCTGGTCCTGCGTGCAATTGGATTGGAGCAGAAGCTGTGTTCCACTCTCCAGAAGTCTTAAGATCCTGTGGCGGGTGTTGTGGGTAGCTGGTGAGTGTCAGCCGACCCTGCGCCCCAGCTGCCCCGGTGCTTTTCTGACCGAAAGAGGGTTGTGGCCCTATGTAGGCCGGATTTCTCTCTCCCCAACCAGAGCAGTCTCAGGTCCCGCGCAATTGGATTGGAGCAGAAGCTGTGTTCCACTCACCAGCAGTCCCAAAATCCTGCGGCGGGGGTCGTGGGTAGCTGGCGGGTGTCAGGCAACCCTGCGCTCCCGGCACTGATCCGGCAGGATGAGGCCTGTGGCCCTACTCAGGCCGGTTTCTGCTTCCCTAACTAATGCAGTCTCAGGTCCCGTGCAATTGGATTGGAGCAGAAGCTGTGCTCCACTCACCAGAAGTCTTAAGATCCTGTGGCGGGTGTTGTGGGTAGCTGGCGAGTGTCAGCCGACCCTGCGCCCCAGCTGCCCTGGTGCTTTTCTGACCGGAAGAGGGTTGTGGCCCTATGTAGGCCGGATTTCTCTCTCCCCAACCAGAGCAGTCTCAGGTCCCGTGTGATTGGACTGGAGCAGAAGCTGTGTTCCACTCACCAGCAGTCCCAAAATCCTGCGGCGGGGGTCGTGGGTAGCTGGCGGGTGTCAGGCAACCCTGCGCTCCCGCTACCCCGGAGCTGATCCGGCCGGATGAGCCTGTGGTCCTACTCAGGCCGGTTTCTGCTTCCCTAACTAATGCAGTCTCAGGTCCCGAGCAATTGGATTGGAGCAGAAGCTGTGTTCCACTCACCAGCAGTCCCAAAGTCCTGCGGCGGGGGTCGTGGGTAGCTGGCGGGTGTCAGGCAACCCTGCGCTCCCGCTACCCCGGAGCTGATCCGGCCGGATGAGCCTGTGGTCCTACTCAGGCCGGTTTCTGCTTCCCTAACTAATGCAGTCTCAGGTCCCGCGCAATTGGATTGGAGCAGAAGCTGTGCTCCACTCACCAGAAGTCTTAAGATCCTGTGGCGGGTGTTGTGGGTAGCTGGCGAGTGTCAGCCGACCCTGTGCCCCCAATTGTTTGTTTTAAAATTTTATTCATTTACTTCTTTCATAGGTGGAGTGTATGAATGTGGAGGTCAGAAGACAAATTGAAGGAGTCAGTTTTGCTACATTGATCCTGGGTTTTAGCTTCAGGTTATCAAGCACCATTGCCCACTTAGCCATCTTACCAGCCTGTGTGCTGTTGGACATTGGGCTATACACTGACAGTCTGGTCTCCAGTCAAGCTGAGATGTAACCTCGGGACCCAGTGGTGATAATTGTCTTACATGGGATAGAAGTTCTCATGTCTCCTGGAACTCTGGCTCCTGTCAAAGTTACCGCCCCCAGAGCCCTCACAAGAGAAGCATGGCTTTAGTCAAATAGGCAATGCCCCAAGCTTCTGACCTGTTGTGTCCGGCCAGCAGATCACAGCCTGGATTCTAGCCTGGAAAGGCATTTTGGAAACCTGGAAGAGAAGAGGGGCTAGGCGGTGAGAGAAAGAAATGTAGCTAAGACAACATTCTGATCAAAGCTCAATTTTACTTTTTTCAGACACTCAGTTATAAAGGAAGGGGGAGGGAACCCGATTTCCCGCCAAACAATCTCGGGATCCAGTAGCAGGATGAACACGTGTTTGCCTCCAAGCAGCAAAGCAACAGGGTCCAGCAGTGGGCGTGGCAGAACGAATGAGCAGGAAGCTCCACCCTTGAGCAAGCAGGTTCCATGCTGGGGAAAGGGAGACCACACTGACCTTCAGATTAAACTTCTCCCCAGTTACCTAGCAACAGTAAAGATAACAGCATACCATAAGAGGGGCTGTTTGGCCCCTCCTCATTCTCTTGCTCTCTTGCTCTTACTCCCCTTACACTTACTCTCCACTCTCCTCTCCTCTCCTCTCCTCTCCTCTCCTCTCCTCTCCTCTCCTCTCCTCTCCTCTCCTCTCCTCTCCTCTCCTCTCTTCTCTTCTCTTCTCTCTAACCTCTTACTCACTCCCTCTTACTTTAGACTTTCTTCTCTCTTCTTTTCCCCCTTCTCTCCTCTTGGCCATGGCTGGTCTCTCTCTCTCTCTCTCTCTCTCTCTCTCTCTCTCTCTCTCTCTCTCTCTCTCTCTCTCTCTCTCTCTCTTTCTACCTTTTCTCATTCTCCCTGCCTTTCGATAATAAAGCTCTAAAACCACAGACTGTCTCTGTTCATCTAGGTCTGTTGTGCTTACTCTCACCTGCATTGGAACCTCTCTCTCTCCCTCAGCCCACACTCCAATAAACCCAGTGCTACAGGGTGTTGTCCCGGGGCCCCAGGTAAGGAGCTGTCCCTTTTCCACCACCACCACCAACAACAACAACCCCCCTTTGAGTGGGGTCAGTGGCTTAAATGCCCACCCGGGTGTGGGTGGAAAGCGTCTGGTAGCCCTCCCACGTCTGCCTGCCCAGAGCATAGGAGGAACTCTGGCCAGACATGTGCTATCCTCCCTTCTCCTTCCTTCCCTTGCCCCCCTTTAGTACCCACGGTGTGCTATTTTTTGTTTCTTACAAAACAGCTGAACTGTTTTCTAGGAAGGTGCGTTAGGAGACTGGAACAGATAGAGAAACTATACAGAGACATAAAAGGGGGATTTATTAGTGTCTTTCAGGTTGTGGTCTAGTTAGTCCAACAATGGCTGTCTACTGGTCCAGGAATCTAGTAGTTTTTCAGTTCATGACGATGGGCATCTCAGCTGGTCTTCAGTAGACACTGGAATCCTGAAGACATAGACTCCAATGCTAGTGAATGAATGAGCTTGCCAGTGAGAGCAAGGGCAAGCAGGCAACGAGCAAAAGAGCTTCCCTTTTCCATGTTCTTTCTATAGGCTGCCATGGGAAAGTGTAGCCAGACAAAAGGTGGACCTTCTCACCTCAAAGGATCTAGATTACAAGCTGGTCTTCCCACCTCGAAAAACCTGGATTAAAAATGGGACTTCGCACTTCAAAAGAAAAAAAGTTCTCACAGGTGTTCCCAGCAGCTTGGGTTTTACTTCATTCCAGATGAAGTCAAGTTGACAAACCAAAAGCTGCCACTACAGGTGGCTGGGACATTGTATATCCACACCCACAATTTATGAGAAATTCAGTCACTGTGAACCTTTGCCAGTGTTTGGTGTGTCACTGTTTTTATTTTAACCATTTTGCAATGATAGTTCACTATGGGGTTTATTTGATTAAAAACAAAGAGAAGGGGCTAGAGAGATGGCTCAGTGGTTAACAGCATTTTATGCTCTTCAAGAGGATGGGAGTTCAGTTCCCAACACCTCCATCAGGCAGCTTCCAACCAAGTGTAAGGCCAGCTACAGGAAACCAATCGCCTTTTTACCTTCCTTGTGCACTGCACTCAATTGGGTGCATCTGTGTGTGTGTGTGTGTTTGTGTGTATGTGTGTGTGTGTGTGTGCGTGTGTGTGTGTGTGTGTATACACACACACACACACGCACACACACATCTCTACATAATTAAATATCAAAGAAAATTTAGATAAAACATTCACTGATGTAAAATGTCCAGGGAAACAGTTTTTATGCATTCATGCTAGAGGTATACAGTGCATGTGTGTCTACTGCCTGTGGAGGACAAAAAAGAGCATAAACCCAACCCCCCTCATCTGGAACATGGTTGTGAGCAAGTGGTGGGAATCAAATCTGGGTCCTCTGCAAGAAAAACAAGGACTTTCGTTGATCCATCTCTCTTGTCCTAGAGAACTTGTTGGTTTTTGTATGTTTGTCTGGATTTTTTTATTGTAGTTTTTGTGTTTGTTTTTTTGGATGTGTGTGTGGTTAGTTGGTTGGATTTTGGTTTTTCAAGACAGGGGTTTTCTGTGTAGCCCTGGCTGTCGTGAAACTCACTCTGTAGACCAGGCTGGCCGTGAACTCAGAGATCTGTCTGCCTCTTCCCCACACTCCAAGTATTAGGATTAAAGGTGAGAGGGCAGCCACCACCATCACCACAACCTGGCTGAAAAAGCTTGTCTTTTATCTGCATGCTCAGGTCATTCTTTAGTTTTCTTAGTTTATTTAGTTTTCTTTAGGTTCTTTCATTTTCAGGTTAGACTTAACTTTCTGTCTTTAGGACTCCAGTCCCCTGAGGTTCAGGGATTAAAGCCCTGCCAATGCAAGACATTTTTCAGTTGATTCATGATAAAACTAAACCATCTCTGTTCATCTGTTCCCCACCTCCTCGAGTTATTGCTGATCTCCCTGACACCCACACAGGCATGTGTGGATCCACGGAGGATAACCTTCCTCCAGTATTAACTGAACACGGCTCTTCATGGTCCCCAAATGCCAATAAAAGCAACATCTAACTCACTGAACTACTTTGCTTAGTATTGCTGCATTAAACACTATGATCAGGAGCAACTTGGGGAGGAATGATTTCATTTCATTTGGCAGCTCACAGTCCATTATGAAAGAAAAGAAGGCAGAAACTCAAACAGAGCAGGGACCAAGAGGCAGGAACTGAAGCAGAGACCATGGAGGAGGGCTGCTTATGGTCTTGCTCCTCACAATGTGCTCAGCTTGCTTTTTTTTTTTTGAGACTTATTTATTTTTAGTGCATGTATGTATGTATGTATGTATGTATTTATTTATTTATTTATTTATTTATTTATTTATTTATTTACTTATTGCTTGTCTGCATAAGATGTACATGCTATGTCCAAAGCAGCCACGAGATGGCTCCAGATCCCCTGAAACTGAAACAACAAATGGTCTTGAGCCACCATGTAGATTCTGGAAATTGAAACCAGATCCTCTAGAGGAGCAGCCAGTGTTAACCACTGAGCCATCTCTCCATCTCCTCAGATAGCATTTTTATACAAGCCAGGCCCACTAATCACAGTGGCTGGGCCTTCCCATACATCAACCATTAATCAATACAATGTCTCATAGACTTGCCTAAAGGGCATCTGATAGAAGCATTTTCTCAATTCAATTTCTCCCTTCTCAAATGACTCTAACCCATGTTAAGCTGACAAAACCACTAACCAGCACACCCCCTGTCAAAGTACTAAGAGAATCCATCTTGTTTTACAGGTGAGCAAGCTGGAACCCCTACAGGGTGTTGCAACTTATCACAGACTAAATATCGATGGATGTCAGAATCCCAGAATGTGTGTCTGTGGTACAGCTGATGTCTTCTATCTGTCCAGTTGTCTGTCCAGTCTATCTGGTCACCCTTTCTAAGGTGCAAATCACAACTTTCTTTTAGGCTACAAGGACTCTCTCTGATCACTGATTTGAGTATCCAGACTGAATCTGTCTCTGTCAAACAAGGAAAAACCTTTGACTGTTCCCTGTGCCTGAGGATGTAATAAACTCTGTAAGCCGAGTCAGATCCACCTAGTGGGAAACTAAATAGCACTCCCTGGCTCCTGTTTTTACCTGGGGCTGGAGCACAGGAATGCAAAGACAGACCCACCCCAATGCCCCTTCTCAGGTGCCTTACCCAGCTGTTTTCTTCCTTCTAAGTCAGGAGCACTGCTCCCCAGTCCCTTACTTCTCTAATCCCTCTTCCCTAGTGAACACAGTCAACATAGATTTTCACACTCAGACACATGACTCCCAGCCCTGATGCGAGCTAAGATCAGTTAAGTAGAATGTTGAAGAATATTCATGAGGCCTAGCAAGATGTCTTTAGTGGGCAAAGGAGCTTATTACCAAGCTTAATTCATCCTGTGGACAAATGTGGTTGAGGGAAAGAACTGACTCTAGCAAGTTGTCCTTTGCCCATGCACACCACCCATGTATACAAATACATAAACAAACTGTTAAAAAAAATACATAACCATGGGCAGTTTCCAGGTCCGAAGGTTCTGGTCCAATCCCCGCATGCTGGGAATGTTTAAATCATCTGGGTAATTCTAGTATGGCTTCAAGGATGAAAATCAACTTTACAATCTGAATGAAAAATTAAATAGTACAGGGAGCCTAACTACTCCTAAAGCATGGGGAAGGTTTTTATTGTAGCTATAAGGAAGAAAGCAGACAGAGGAAAGAGGCCAGACTGAACTTGCTGACAAACTAAACCATGTGAGGAGAGAGAGAGAGAGAGAGAGAGAGAGAGAGAGAGAGAGAGAGAGAGAGAGAGAGAGAGAGAGAATCACTGACCAAGAGAGGTGGACAGGGCCAAGAGAACAGCATAACCCAAATGGCTGAGTTATACAGGGATCAGGCTTGGGGAAGGGAATCTAAGGTCTAACTCCCAGGAAAGAGAAGTTTAGGGTAGGGAATGGGGTGAGAAGTGCTAGGAGGAGCCATAGGTACTGAGGGATGCTGGAAGACCTGGGAGGAACCACAGGCACTAAACAACACTCCTCCCTGGTCTCCTAGAGACCCTAAGTCTATTCTTGGATGGTGTGCTCATGTCTTCCCCCTGAGCATGGGGGCCTGGACTCTGGAAGGTAGATTCTGCTGTCAAGGGATGCAGTACGGCTAGTGACAAGCTTTCTTCTGCCCTATAAAGCAGAAGTTTCTGTACCTGTATCTGTCTGCCAGTGATTCTTCCTTTAAGCAAAAACCCTCCTGGTTTTTAGAAACTGAAATCCCAGAACTACGGTCCCAGCCACCTTGTACACTGCCTACGTCCTGGCCCTGGTCCTGAACTGGGATTTTATTGTGAAAAGGAGGCAAGAATCCTCCATGGGGTGGCAGACATCAGCAGAAAGATCTAACTACCCCCCTCTACCATCAGAGAATGTTCAGAAGCCACAGCTGGGCAGCAGGGTCCTGAGAGGACAAACACCTCTGTACACAGTGGACACGTGGTTCTGGCTGTGTAGTGCCTGACCTAGACTGGGCCCCTCTGGAGATCTGGGAGTCACCCAGATCTCACAAATAAACTCCCTTACTACTTCCATTAGCCAAAGAGGATGCTGCTTCCTTGGAACAAAGAGCCCGTTGGCTGTGAAGTCAGAGGAAGCAGCAAAATAACAAAGCAAAACAAAACACTTGTCCTTCATGGGACCAGCCAGTCTGAAGAGCATGCTCAGATCTAGGGATGGTTCTGGTTGTTCTTCAAGCCATTTCCTGACCTGTAGGCTTGTCAGTCTTCAGTAGGCAGAGAGGCAGCTATGTGCCTGAGATTTGGTCTCCTGGAATGCAGCTCCTTGGGCCTGGCCCCAGGCAACAGCATCACAGTACTGGAGTGTGGCACCTTGATTACTATACCTCTCCTGAGGCAATTCCTTTGGGAGATGAAGCTTGAGAACCCTGGTCTTAGCCTTCAATGCAAGCCTGGAGCAGCCCTTGAGAAGGCAGGGCTCTCCTAATGAAAAGAGACTGAAGTCTCCCAACATAAAAACCTTCATTTTTCTATGAGAAAACTGAAGCTAGATAGCCAAGTGGTTTATTCAAGAGCTGAGCCATTGATTCATGAGGATGGGAGTGTAGACCATAAGATACTAGAAGACAGGAACATTGTTCTGAGAAGAAGGAGTCCACAGCAATCACTCTAGATTGCACCCCACTAGAAAAGCACAGAGTTCATTGTGTAGATAGGGCAGGTTGGAGATGCAAACTCTGTTGAAGCTATCACATTGGAAGGCAGGAAGAAACTGTGACTGTCATGGCAAGACCAAGGTTGTTCTAAAGACACACTTGTGCCCTCCCTTCAGCTTTTTGAGGACTGTGACAATGGACCCCCCCAAAAAAACTGGAATTTTCACCAGGAATTTCAAGCTGACATAGGGAAAGTGCTGGGACCCAGACACTAGCTAGAACAGGAGTCTGTCTCTAGTGCTGCCAGCCTGCAGGACAAATATGGGGAAGGGTTGTGTGCTCAGAAGAGACAAGGATGGGTCAACCATGACTAAATATTGACCATGACTCCCAAACCTAAACACATCTGTAGTCAGGAGCAGAGATAGATGGATCGTGGTGCTCAGTTGATTTCTCCATTTTATTCAGCCCAGGATCCCAACCTATAGAAGAGTGCTACCAACACTTAGGGTGAGTCTTTCCTTTTTTATGGTGCTACCTAGAAATTCCCCTGCAGATGTGTCCACAGGTTTATCATCTATGTAATTCTAGATTCCATCAAGCTGACAATCATTATCCACCATCACAGAGCCATCAGTGAGTAGGTGGTGATCCTCGTGAGTGGGAACAGTGGATGTGGAGTCAAGGGACCTTGTTCTTGCAATGGCCTTGCTGGTAGTCACACTTGTGGGAAACAGCCAGACTCTGATGTCCTTCTTGCTTTGTCCTGGGTTCAAGCAACATATAAAATGGGTTTGGAGGGACATGCCTGTGATGCTAGTACTTGCAAGCAGTTTGATATTGTTTGTTTTTAGAGACAGGGTTTCTCTGTGTAGCACTGGCTATTCTGGAAATCACTCTGTAGACCAGGATGGCCTGCAAATCAGAGATTGAGCTGCCTCTGCCTCCTGAGTGTTAGGATTAAAGTCCTGCACCATCACTGCCCAGCTCAAGATTATCTTTATATCAGGCCAGCCTGGGATGCATAAGACTCTGTCTGAAAAGAAAACAATCAAACACAAAACCCCAGCGTCTCCCATTGTTCTGCCCAGCAGGACCTACTTATTTGTGTGTGCGAGGGGGACCGCAAACCTGGGACAAAATGAGAGGGAGGGAATGAGAAGTGGAGAACAAGAAGGGGTTCCTATCAAGGTCTCAGTTTATTCGGCTGAATTGCCAGGTTTTAAGCACACAGCAAGGGGAAAATAGGGAGGGGTTGATGGGGAATTAACAAAGAACAAAGAAGGGGGCATCTGGGGACACGAAGGCCGAATTCAGGCTGCAGGCGGCGGACACTCTGAGTCTTATCTCTGGAATGTAGAATCCTCCTTAACAGCCTTGGGTGTCAGGCTGGGCTCAGCATGTAACTCATGTCCTTAGAAGTCTTGGGAGTCCGGGAGAGATAGAGAAGAGGGGACTATAATTCAACTTTTTACTGCCTCAGGTGCCAGGAAGGGAATAGGGAGGGGTGTGTGTGATGACCTACTCCTTAGCACAAGGCCATTTGGCTTGTTAGGGTGAGAAGCTGTGAAAGGCCTACTTTTTTATGGTATGGTCTCTAAAATCTCCCCCCTTTGAACTTAATTTAATAAGGCCACACTTAACTGAGGTGATCAAATGATCTTCTCATCCTTGGATGAGTGGGCATTAACCATGGCTGGGGGAGCATTGACCCAATTCCTCCTGTGGGTGTTGTCAGGACCCACACTTATGGCTCTTGGTATCTTTTGGGGAGGGGAGGCAGAACCTTAGAAAGATTCTTTGGTTGTAACTGGAACTAGATACCAACCTCCGTGCAAACGGGGTGTGTCTCTCAGGGAACTCAGAAACGGTCTAGTTTGACCGTCCCCTGCAGTGCTTAGCCTCATACCCACGCTGGTGCCCATACTGGATTCGTATTATCATGAACTAGTATGCACAATTCTGAGTCCTGTGCAGCTTCCAAAGGAGAATTGTCAACCTCAGATTCAGCAAGTCCTCTACAGAATTATGCCAATCGTAACACCACAAATTTTGGCTCTTAGGCTATATTAGGATCTGGAGGTCTCCCTTCCTCATCTCTATTGTCTCCATGGCCTGAGAAACCAAGGGGACCTTGCATTTGCAGCAAGGGTGGAAAACTGGAGACCAGCAGCTGTTCTTTCTGCATTGGTGGAAGGGAGATCTTCTTCATCTTAGTCTTGGATATCCAGTTGATGGTAGTGAACTGCAATCGGCTTGCTTAAAGCAGCTTCAATCTGTGACTTAACAAAACTGGTTAATCTATTAAAGTCCCAAGGGCCAAAAGACAAAAGCAGTAAAACACCCATGAAAGGTCCCAAAAGGTTGGGAAGTAGGGTAGTGAGCCAAGGAGAAGTAGAAAATCAATTTTGATACCAATATCCTTGTTTCTCTCTGTTACATTTTCTCTCTTCTAAACTAGTTCTAACTTTGTCTATGCTATCTTGAACTAAGCCAATCTTATCAGAGTAAAAACAATATTCTTCTAATATCTGAAATTTCTGTCTTTGTAGCCTTAATATTTGTTATATCCTGCCTTATTGTTGAGACCATTACATCTAAGACATTAACCTTTGCCTCCAATTTTTATCTACAATAAGTTGCTAATATTCTTATGCATATCATTAACAAAATGAGCAGTTTGCAGCTGTTGATCTAAAGCTCTGGTAGATATTGAAGTTAAAATTGCAATTAAAGCAGTAAATCTTAAAATTGCTCATTTGACCTTTTCCAAGTTTGCATTCCCAGAATTTTAAACCAAGGATCATTTCCTAACTCTAACTGGCAGCAAAACATAAGCAGGTCTCTTTAACAAAATCAAAACAGCAGATTCCTTATCTAAATTAGGATCCACACAATTAGTTAATTGACAACAATTACAATGAATATGAAAAGACTTGACAAGATTGGTGATCTTAACTCTTAAAATTATCTAACAATATAGCATATAGGTAAGGTACACAAACTTTCACAGCTATAGCAGAGTTGGCCTGAATGGCCCAAAACAGTGTCTCTGATGAAATCTTGTTAAATACACTGTAGCAGTCCCTCTGCCTCACAGGTCATCATTTATAGTTGTCCTCAAATTGACATCAGGTCGACTCTCCTTGCCCATGGCAGAGATAGGAAGTTTCTTCATCTTGTTTGCAAGTGGCTGCTCTCCCTGATTCCTCTTTCTCTGTGCACTCAACACAGTTTTCTTGTCATTACTGCCAGTGCACTCATGAACTCACAGGTCAGTCTGTCCCACTAATCATTCTGGAAGCTAGCATGCTTCTGTAGCATTCTGTGGAAAAAACAGAAACACTGCCCCCTTTTCCCCATATTAACTTTCTGTTCAGGATCATGCCATGTATCAATAAGTGGATCCTTTTCATCTCACCTAGACATGATTGTGTCTAGTTTTAAGATACTATAAGGCATTTATTAAGTTCTTTGACATCTAAATTTCAAAATTCTTAAAAATAAAAGTATGATTTAAATAATGTGCATGGGGGTATTCTTTCTCCCCCTTTTTGTTTTTAAGATAGAGTTTTTAAAGTTCCACAATACCTTGTCTTTGAGAATTATGAGATTGTTGACAAAACATCTCAAATACTTGACTGTTATAGTCAGTTTAAAAAAAAAAGATTTATTTATTCTTATTTATATGAGTACACTGTAGCTGTCTTCAGACATACCAGAAGAGGGCATCAGATCCCATTACAGATGGTTGTGAGCCACCATGTGGTTGCTGGAAATTGAACTCAGGACCTCTGGAAGAGCAGTAAGTGCTCTTAACCATTGAGCCATCTCTCTAGCCCTATAGTCAGTTTTATTATAACATGGGCAGTGACTAATTACACTTTCAATTGTTTCTCTTGAAGAGTGGTTGTATCTGGAATGCTTGAAATGTTATTAATATTCACATGTGCATAATTTACTTATTTAATAATCAGAAATAAGAGCATTCATTTGCAGCAATTGATTAAGCATAGGTCCTCAAGAATTAATACCATTATGTGGAAACAGGTAGGAACTGAGGACACCAGAGCAAATTTTTTTACAATTTGACATGTACATTCTCTAAAAATACCAAAATGTTATCTTAAATCATTACTATTTTGAATATATAAAGAAACAGATTATATAGTCAAGTTTTTAAAGTACAATGAGCACGTTCAACTATTCCTTGTCCTATGGGGGTATAAGGAATTCCAGTTTTATGTTTGATGCCAAACTCTTTACAAAATGAGGTAAAATTCTTGCTAGAATAGGATGCCCTGTTATCTGTCTTAATAAGTTTAGGCAATCCCATGGCATTAAAGGCTTGTAGGCAATGATCAATTACATTTTTAGAGGCCTCTACTGTATGCAGAGAAGCAAAAGGAAATCCTAAACAAGTGTCAATACAAACATGTATATACTCTAATTTTCCAGACTCTGCATAATGAGTTACATCTATTTGCCAAATATGATTAGGCATAAGCCTCATGGATTAACTCCTAAATGTGGCACTGGACATAATGTAATACATTTAGGACATTGTTTTACAATATCTGGCTCTTTGCCAAAATAAGTCAGTGCCTGCTTCTTTCCAAGGATAACCATTTGAGTTACTGCTTCACAATATGGCAAGATATTACGTTTAGGAGAAATCCTCGAATGTATCTACATTAGAAGAGACTTTTGCCATAACAATCCTGTAGGCATATGAATCATCTTAAAAATTAACAAATGTAAAGGCAGAGAGTAATCTATATAAGTGACAAATTGTTCTTCAATAGCTTTCTCCACTTTAAGGCCAGCAATCTTTCTGAGGTTAAAGATCTAGGGGAGGTTGGATCAGAACTCCATTTAAGACTATCAAATAAAGGTTTCAACACCCTTGCTTTAAATAGGGGCGAAGCCAATTAATATCAGCTAACAATTTTTGAAAATCATTCAAAGTCCTTAAGTTGTCTTTGTGAATAACTAACTATCTTCTAGGGAAAAACAGCTTGATTAGTAAGTCTAAAACCCAAATAATTATAAGGATCCTGAGTTTGTATCCTTTCAGGAGCTATCTGTAATCCTTATCAGTTAAAGCTCCATAACACAAAAGCAAATCCTGGGGGTCTTTTCCAGGCAATTTCTTAACTGCCCAAAAACAGTCTTCTTAAAGGAACACTATTTTCTCTTATACGTTGTATAAGCAATTGCAAGCTTGAGAATTAATAGCATTTGAGGGATGAACAATTTAAGCATTGTAAGCTCTGAGATATAATATTGACTATTAATAGACAACTTAAAGTTTGATTGTTCAACATTTTAAAACACCATCTACAGCACACAATTTAATTATCTGTGCTGAGGCAGGAGAAAACTCAAAAGATTAAGTGTGTGATTCAATTTACATATATTTTCTCTCATAGAAAGGCTGTTTTTTAAAAACAGTAAATGGGATGCATGTAGGCATGAATTTATAGAAGATATAGAAGTATGTATAAAAACAATTTTTTAACTTATCTTTGAGATAATGATTATCAATTTTATTTAAAATGATGGTATGCAATAGATCAAACATCAATAACCAAATTAATGGCTGTTTGGAACAAGGAACAGACACTTAGTCAGGTTCTTAAGACACGATTTTTGTTATAGTTTTTCAAAAATATATGAATTTATCTTACAAGTCTTTATTAGCATCACTGTGGCTTTATAGGTTGTTAAAACTTTAGTTTGAGATGAAGAAGGATGATTTTTCAACAATGTTTTGTCTTGCCAAAGATTTGTTGTGGGCACATAAATAAAATGAGCAGGCAATATTTAATTACCATAGATTATAATTGATAACAATTGATCACAGAAGTTTTCTCTGCTTTCTGTGAAACCTTTTTCTCACCAGTAATTTTGAATCTCACTAGATAACACTTAACAAAAGTTTAAGTCGCTTTAAGGTCTCAAGGTGAGGTCTTAGCCAATTAACATCTAGAAGCTTTTGAAAATAAAATTTTGAAGCAAATCAATTTTTCCTTCTTAGCTTTTCTGTACCACAATTTTCTAATATAGCTAAAAAAAAAAAAAAAAAAAAAACCCTAAGCATTAAAAGATATTGCCTCTGATTCTTATCTGGAGTTACAGCTACTCTCCAGAATTCAAAAGCTCATTGTGTGAGAGTAAGGATTTAAAGTTAATTTCCCCTTAAAAGCATTAGTAACTAAAATACTTTTCACTTAGGAAACAATATACATATACATATAAGCAAACTCTGTACACTATAACTTTATATAAAATAGCCAAGTCAAATCGCGATGTCCTGATAAATTCCACAGCCTGGTTGCAGGGACCCTCATTAACTAGTTTATCATTTAAATCTCTGCCTACCTTTTGCCATTTTTTACAGTGTATCTCTGCTCCATCTATAATAAACCATGGACATGCCTGGTCGATGAAAATAAACAAGTTTATCAAATCTTTCTTTTTAACTCTAACTCCTCTTTCCCTGAGAGCCATCTTTAAGCCTTTAATGAAGGCTGCCTCTTAAGAAAACTTATTTCCCATTTTCTGAGTGGAGATGGATCACTCACCAAGGACTTCATTCTCCTGAGAGAGCAGCGGAAGCGGTCCTTGACTTTTTTTTTTTTTTCTTTTTCTTGGGGTAGCTACGAACTTCTCTGGGGGAGTCAAAACTCCATAATCTTCACCTAAGGCAAAACGATCTGAACCTCGAGCCACACGTTAGGTGCCACTTGTCCCACTCATCAGGACCTAGTTATTCGTGGATGCGGAGACCAAGAAGGGGTTCCTATCAAGGTCTCAGTATATTAGGCTGAAACACCAGGTTTTAAGCACACAGCAAGGGAAAAATAGGGAGGAGTTGAGGGGGAATTAACAAAGAACAAAGAAGTGAGCATAGGGGACACGAAGGCCGAATTCAGGCTGCAGGCTACGGACACTCTGAGTCTTATCTCTGGAATGTAGATTCCTCCTTAACAGCCTTGGGTGTCAGGCTGGGCTCAGCACATAACTCATGTCCTTAGAAGTCTTGGGAGTCAGGGAGAGATAGGGAAGAGGGGACTATAATTCAACTTTTTACTGCCTCAGGTGCCAGGAAGGGAATAGGGAGGAGGGAGTGATGGCCTGCTCCTTAGCACAAGGCCATTTGGCTTGTTAGTGTGGGAAGCTGTGAAAGGCCTACTTTTTTACGGTATGGTCTCTAACATCCCATAACAGTAGTTAGTTTAATATGACTGTACCATTCATCAGTGTCTTCTTCATTTCCTGGGGCTATTGTAAAAAAAAAAAAAAAAAAAAAAAAAACAGGTTAACATTTAGGGTGACTCATCTGTATCATCTTGGCACTCTAGATGCTAAGGGCCGAGATCAATGTGCTAAAGGGTTTGATTTGATGTGAGGCCATGTACTGGCTGTTTTTGTGTTGTCAACTTGGCTAGGGTTATCACAGAGAAAGGAGCTTCAGCTGGGAAATTGCCTCAATGTGATCCAGTTTTGAGGCATTTCTCAGTTGGTGATCAAAGAGGGCCCATTGTGGGTGGTGCCATCCCTGAGCTGGTGGTCTTGGGTTCTATAAGAAAGGAAGCTGAGCAAGCCATGGAAGCAAGCCAGTAAGTACCACCACTCCATGGCCTCTGCATCAGCTCCTGCTTCCTGACCTGCTTGAGTTCCAGTCCTGAGTTCCTTTGTGATCAACTGCAATGTGGAAGTATAAACTGAATAAATCCTTTCCTCCCCAACTTGCTTCTTGGTCATAATGTTTTGTGCAGGAATAGAAACCCTAACTAAGAAAAGCCTGGAGGCTGAACTTTGCCCAAGTCAATTTTTGGCTTTTGTTTAGCCATCTTCCTATGTCTTCCTTCTTCTATCCGTATTTGCTTCTGTGTCCAAATTGCCTTTCCTATGAAACAAATGGAGCAAAAGTCCTTGCAGGCCGAAGTGATGACACAGTGGACAAAATTCTTGCTGTGTGAGCTTGAGATCAGGGATCTCAGTACCAGCATAAGAAGCCAGGAGTGGCTGGCTACATGCCATGTAAGCCCAGTACTGTGGTGAATGGAGACAGGAGGATCTCTGGGAGCACTGGCCACTTGCCTAGCACCAAATTCAGTGAGATAACCCCGGCTTCATACATTAAAAAAGTAATTTTTAGAAGTCCTTGATTGTAATGGCTTTTAAACCAAACTGAAAATGAAAAATAAGAAAGGCAAATTTTTCTTCTAAGAAAGACATGGATGCTATTAGGACAGACACACTGTACTCACTTCACCCAAGAACTTATTTCTAAATAAGGCCACACACTGAGGCACTGGGGCCAACTTCTTCATAGCTCTTCTCTGGGGAATATAGGATGTTAAATGATTTCCGGGTGTAAGCACAGACTGCATGCGGGGAGCACGGGATTACAGTGACAAGCCTAGATTCTAAGTTTCAGCTCTGTACTGTTTGAACAAGCTGCTGACAAGGGAAACTGGGACCTGCACTCACTGGTTGTTGGTCACTGTCTTCTGAGTTGAGGGTTTCCTAGAGTTTGGGCAGGAGGCACAGGTGGCAGGCATAAGATGGCAAGGGTTTGCCACCCCTGATTTGTGTGATTTCTTAGTTTCTCTTCACTGGGCCAAGGGTGTATAAGAAGTGCTTGGTAACTCCTTTCTTTCTTTCTTTCTTTCTTTCTTTCTTTCTTTCTTTCTTTCTTTCTTTCTTTCTTTCTTTCCTTCCTTCCTTCTTTCTTTCTTCCTCTCTGTCTGACTGTCTATCTATCTATCTTTCTTTCTATCTATCTATCTATCTATCTATCTATCTATCTATCTATCTATCTACCTATAGTGAGACAGGATCTATGTAACCCAGTCTAGCCACTATGCCCTGTAGATGCAGTGCTGAGGGTAGAGGTCAGGGCCTCACGTATGCTTAGCATTCACTCCATTGAGCTACATCCTGACTCCCTTTCAATAATTGATTTTATTTCTTTCTGAGACAGGTTCTCTCTATAGAACCTTGACTAGCCTGGAACTTACTATGTAGGCCAGGCTGGCCTGGAACTCACAGAGATCTGCCTATCTCTGATTCTCAAGTGCTGGGATTAAAAGCACGTGCAACGATACATGGCCCAATAATTGAATTTAAAACATGTGAATGTTTCTATTATTATCAATAATTATCAAATGAGCTGGGCACTGGAGGAGCATGCCTTTAATAACAGCACTTGGGAGGAAGAGGCAGGCGGATTTGTGAGTTTGAAGCCAGCCTGGACTTCACAGTGAGCTCCAGAATAGTCAGGGTTACACAGAGAAGCCTGTCTTAGAAAAAGAAACCTGACTGGGGGGGGGGTTATCAAATGAGCATCTTTTCCCTGCCTCTGAGTTTTCAAGGCCATTTAAAAATTTGTTTTATTACTATTTGTGTGTTTGTTTTCTTTGTGCATGCATGTGCACATGTGTGTATGCATGTACTATGGTACATTGAAATAAGAGGACAACTTTCAGGAGTAGGTTCCCTCCTTCTACCATATGAGTCCTGAGATGGAACTCAGGGTGTCAGGTCTGTGCAGCAAGTATCTTTATCTCTGGGCAGTCTCACAGGCTCTACAGGGCCATTTATTTTCTTAAGGCAAAACATAGAAACATTAAGCAGGGAGAAGAGACCCAGCCTCAGAGTTCTGGTGTGACAGCCATGCAAAGCAGCAGTACATGTTATCCAAGCTCAATCAGTGAATGGTCCCAGCCCAGGACCATTCTCTACCTCACATAACAGGTCCCACATAACAGCTCAGTAAGCCCCATTAAGTACCCAGTAGCTTTTCTATCCCAGTGTTTCAAACTCCTTCCACAATCCTTCTCAAAACACGGGGCCAGCTCTTAACAATACCTACTCTGGTACCAATTTCAGTTTCTATCTTAGTTACTTTTCTGTTAGTGTGATTAAAACACTGACCAAAAACAATGTGAGGACAGTGTTTATTTCAGCTTACAGTTTATGGGCCATCTGGAAGGGAAGTCAGGCCACCATCCCAAGGCAGGAAACTGGGGGTTGTCGACTGCTTCATGGCTTGCTCCCCCTGGGTTGCTCAGTTTGCTTTTTTATATCCCCCAGCATCACATCAATTGAAATCAAGAACATGCTCGATGGTCTTGCTTATAGGCAGTCTGATAGAGGCATTTTTTTCAGTTGAAGTTCCCTCTTCTCAAGAAGACTCTAGCTTGTGTCAAGTAGACAAAAAACAAACACAGCAGACAGGGATTCTGTCACACATCTTGCAATAATAATAAATGTATAAAAATGTATTTTTATAGAGCCATCGAGTAGTAGGGACTTAGTGACCTGTCCTTGAGTGTTGCAACTTCTCAACTCTCTACAGGTGAATGAATGATGTGGTCAAGAAAGTTTCTCAGACTGGGCATGGTAGCACATGCCTTTAATTCAAGCACTCAGGAGGCAGAGGCAGGCAGATTTCTGAGTTCGAGGCCAGCCTGGTCTACAAAGTGAGTTCCAGGACTATCAGGGCTATACAGAGAAACCCTGTCTCAAAAAACAAAAACAAAAAAGAAAGAAAGAAAGTTTCTCAGGGGAAAAGAGGTAAAGCCAGATCACCTCTGAGGAGCCAGTGACAGGTTGGAGTGTGAGTAATGGTGTGGAGTTGTGGTTCTAGATTCTCTCTGGCCTCGCCTTTATGGGGGTGTGATTGATCATCCCTGGGGTGTCCACTGCATACATCCACAATTTCACCAACAGGGGCAAGGAAACAAAGCTGCTCAAGTTCAGCCCCAAGGGCCTGGAGAACATTGACTAAGGAAGTGTTTTCCAGGCTGATGAGAAAAATCACTCAGCTATGGTCATCTGTTCCTGTTAGAAGGCTATGCATCATATTATATACTATGTGCAGGTTATGAAATGCATAAAAAAAAGTTTCCCAGTCATTCATGTCTGAGTCCCACAGAACCTGTCAAAGTTATTCTTAGTGGAAAGCCCCTACACACACAGGCAGGGTTTGGAGGTCCTTAGAGGTCAGAGGGTAGCTGGGAGAAGGATTGAGGGAAGGGCTAGAGTAGAATCAAGAGCATCGGTTTTATTTCATAGACAATAGGAAAACACTGAAGAAATGCCTGCCCCATCTAAAGGAGAGGGAGAGAAACCTATGAATGCATCCACACGCTGAAGGAAGAGGGATTTTTGTTTGTTTGTTTGTTTGTTTTGTTTTCTAGAAACAGGATCTCACTATGTCTGGCTTCTAATCAGCTCTGCTGCCCGGAATTTGTAGCTTCAAATTCCTAAGCTTCCCACTCAGCCTCACAGGTGCTGGGATCACAGGCATGCACCACCACACCCAGCTATGAAGAGACTGCTGTGATCTAAGAAAAAAAAAAAATAAAGTATTGAAAGCACTCTTTAAAAGCTTTAGCAAAAGCTATCTGCATATGGAGTGCTAATTAAACTCTTATTTTTTTGGTTCATTTTGCTTTCCCATGAAAGCAAACCCCGCCCTCCCCTGGCACTTGTTTGTATTATTCTAAGTGCTTGAAAACAACAAGTGGGAAGCCTGGCTTGGTGGCGAACACCTTTAATCCCAGCACTCCGGTTGCAGAGGCAGGCGGATTTCTGAGTTCGAGGCCAGCCTGGTCTACAAAGTGAGTTCCAGGACATCCACAGATACACAGAGAAACCCTGTCTTGGAAAGAAGAAGAAGAACAAGAAGAAAAAGGAGGAGGAGGAGGAGGAAGAAGAAGAAAACAACAAATGGCATTCCCTTAATTGCTGAAAGACAAATAATATTTTTAACACTAGTTGCCTTTGCTTGCATTTCAGTGTATCAGGGCTTTAATCCTATATGTATTTAATTCCAGGACCATGAATCAGAGTTGGGAGGGCCACTGCTCTGCCTGTTGGCAGGAAAGATAGAATTGTATTCAAAGTGGGCTGGTAAATACTGAAAGCCTAGTCTCTGAAAATAGATGTGTGTATATATCCATAAATACACTTACTTTATGTTTGCTGACTTATAGACTGGACAGCACACAGCCTGCAAAACATTCAGCGATATCTCCTACTCTATACTGAAGCCCGTGTAGCTAATTGATTCTCATAGATGCTTCCATTGATTTTTGCCAAGTGCTTGCATCAATACCCAGTCTGCAGTTTAACCATGCCTGAACAAAATAAGACATAGAAGAAATGCTTATTATCCAACTCAGTCAGCAAAGAAGTAGCTGCTGTCATTGACAGATGAGTCTATTTCTTACATCAATGTCAGTTAACATTTGTTTATGTTAATGAGCAAGCAAGGCTGGTAAAGATGTCTGGTGTAACTTCATCTGCCCATGACACCTGCGGCCTCCTTGCTATAACAGAGAGGATTGGCAGCGTTTTTCCACAAACATCTTTGCTACTCACAATGCGGTGGCTCAGATGTGCCTGCCTGTGAATATAATCCTCAACAAAGTCACGACACTCCCCTGCCTTGTTTGGCTTAGACAATAAATTAAGCAAGAAGTCCAGTCATGATCAGCAGCTGCCCATTTCTCTGGTGTAAGTACTCCTACGAAGCAATTTCAAGCTGCCAGACTATGGAACTGGGAAGAGATGCACAGTGACATACCACCATGTAGTATTTCTACCACATACACAAGTTCCCAAACCCAGCTTTTCTGACTGTGTGGCAGAGCTCACTTGACTAGCCCCCACAGACTCCAGTTTAAGGTTCCTTTATCTAGGACTGTCTACTTTATTTCAGCATGGAGAGTCTATAGATTTTATTAAGATGACAAAATGAACAGTCTTTGTGGACTGTTCTGTAAAATAAGCTGAGGATAGATCTTCTTGTCATTCATTTTCTAAAGTCAGTCATAAAGGTGATCCAGAATACACACATTTTCAAATATTGAGGCCAAAACTTGGCTTGGTGGCACTTACTTTTAATCCCAGAACTCAGGAATGTAGAGGCATGCAAATCTCTGTGAGTTTGAGGCCAGCCTGGTCTACAAGAAAATCCCAGGCTATCCAGGCTACAAAGTAGACCCTGTCTCAAAAAATAAGAACAAACACAAGTGTCTGGGCCCAAGGATGAGCTTCCTAAGGTATTTTCTTTCTTTGCAGAAACAAACACAAGACATGGATAATGGGATCGTGAACACTCAAGCAGAGACTCGTGGTGTAGACATGAGCATATCTAGGACATATAGTTCAGTGGAAGAACACCTTTTAAAGGGGGGATGATTCAGAGGTTGAGAGCAGTTTCAACTCCCAGCACAGAAGTTTACAATCATCTGTCATTCCAGTTCCAAGGAATGTGATGCCCTCTCTGGTCTCTGAGAGCACTGCATGTATGTGGTGCACAGATATACATGAAAGCAAAACAGCCACATACAATAATGACAAGAACTTTAAAATGTGTGTGTATGTGTGCATGTATATGTGTGCACTTGTGCATGTGTGTGTGCATATGTATGTGTGCACTTGTACATGTGTATGCATGCCTGTGAGTGTGTTTTAAAGATAGGGGTAGGGTGGAAAATGATGACTTGGCAGTTAAAAGTACTTGTTGCTCCTCCTAGTACTCACATGGTGACTTACAACTATCTGGCCAGGCAGTGGTGGCACATGCCACCACTGGGACACTTGGGAGGCAGGGGCAGGTGCATTTCTGAGATCGAGGCCAGCCTGGTCTACAGAGTTCCAGGACAGCCAGGGCTATACAGAGAAACCCTGTCTAGGAAGAAAAAAAAAACAACTATCTGTAACCCCAGTTCAAGGGGATCTGACACCCTCTCTGATCTTTGGGCACACCAGCAAAAAATTGACCCCCAGATCTAAATTTCCATCTGTGTTATAATTGTATGCTGCCAAATCCTTCCCTGCCTCTGTCCCCAAAGCACAAATCATGAGGTGAGTGACCCATACATGTGGCTGTCTCTCACCTTGGGCTGTAAATGGCTTGCTTTCACAACAGCATCTGGGGGTAAGTACTCTATGAGGTGGAGGAGAAAATCCCAGTGACATTTCCAGTGTTCACATCACGGGTACTTGTGGGTGTCCCTATTTTATTGCATTGTTTACCACAAAGTTCCTTTAAGGCTCATATCTGTTCATTCCCAGAGTAATCATTTACAAGTTAACTGCAAGCAAACTGGAAATGTCTGTGTTAAACCAGCCAAGCCTCCAGAAAATTCCGGAGCTGAGAACATTACCTTTTCCCTTGGCTGGACAGTGAGAAATCTCAGGTTCTTGGGAATTACTAGAGGCAGAACATTCCTCTGGAAAACGGGCTGTTAGCCAATCTTACTGGGCACCAGGCATGGGCTTTTCTATCCTTCTTCCTTTGGTTGCCTTAGCTGAATTGAGTAAAGGATGAAGCTTATGTTGGCTCACAGGATTAGAGATTTCTGTCTTTTGGTCTTGCTGGTTTGGGGCCTGTAATTGAGGCAAGACATCATGGTGGAAGAATGCAGAGTAGGGGAGATGCTCACAGCAAGACAGAGGGGAATCAGAGAGAGGATAGAAGCCAGACTTCCAGTATTCTCTTCCCTGAAAGGATCTAGTAACACTTGCCAAACAAAGGCCTGTCTGCTAGCTTCCATTACCTCAAGAAGCACTGTTGAGAGGATGCTGATGATGTCATCAGAGGTCTACAAGTCTTTATCCAGACCTTTTTAGCTCTTCAAAGTCTCAAAAGAATCCACTTGTCTGAGAGAGGGTCTCACTGTGCAGCCCAGGTTAGCCACAGCCTAAGAGAGATCTGCCTGTTTCTTTCTTCAGAGTGCTGGGATTAAAGGTATGGCCACCACACCTGGCAAAGGTCTACTTGTTAAAAATAACTCTCAGTGGTAAAACTGATCTGAAGTGCGGGGCGTGGTGGCGCACGCCTTTAATCCCAGCACTCGAGAGGCAGGGGCAGGCAGATTTCTGAGTTCAAGGCCAGCCTGGTCTACAAAGTGAGTTTCAGGACAGCCAGGGTACACAGAGAAACCCTGTCTCAAAGAAAAAACAAAAAGAAAAACAAAACAAAATGATCTGAAATGAACTTTATGAATTTGCATAGTTCTTGCTTATCCCAACTTCTGCAATAACAAACCCTTTCTTTCTCTGCTACTGCTCTGATGTGGTTTGTCCCCTAATGGTCCTTGTATTGGAGCCTAGGCCTTCGTGTCATGGTGGGGCTCAGGTGGGGATTAGGAGGAGTTAGGGCACTGAGGGTACTATCCTTGGAAGCAATTAAGGGAGTTTTCTTGGGAACCTCCATTAGTTCTCATTCAAGCGAGTTCTAAAGTAGGGAGTTGATTTTTGTTTTTCGGGCTTCCAGCCTGTGATCAATCTTACAAGTAAATAATGTCAACATTATGTTACCACCTACATGAAGCTACATGGAAGGGGCTTCTTGATCTTAGACTGTACACCTCTGTCCTAGTTTGTTTTCTGTGCTGTGATAAAACACTGATTAAAACGAACTCGAGGAAGGAAAGGGTTTAACTGGGCTACAAGTTATAGACCATCATTCAGGAAAGCCAAGGCAGGAACTGAAGGCAGAAGCAGAGACCGTGGAGGAATGGTGTTTAATGGCTTGCCTTCCTTGATCTACTTAGCCTCTTTCTTACACAGGCCAGGCTCACCTGCCTAGGAATTGTGCCACCCACAGTGGACTGGGCAATCTACATCAATTAATAATCATGAAAATGTCATACAGACATGTCTGAATCCCAATCTGATGTAAAAAATTCCTTGACTGAGATTCTCCTTCCAGTTATATCTAGGTTTGTGTCCAGTTGACAAAACTAGCCAGGGCAGCTTCCAAAACCACTAGCTAACTTCCTCCCCTCCCCCACTTGCTGTTCTTATTATCTCCCGGTGTAGAGATGAACACTCAGGCTCTATATACTCCATATAAGCACTAACAATGTACCATTTGGGCAACATCCTAGCCAACCTCCTCTTCTTCAAAAATTTCAACCTCAGGTATATTATAGCAACAAAAACAGATGAGTACACCCAAGGGAAAAAATAATAGGACTATAGTCTTTTATATGAAAAATATAGGCTCAAATATATATGGATTCATAATTTCTCAGACTTTAAAAGTAACATAGGTTTACATGGTATGTATTTTGAACGAGCCCCTAGTGAGGTCTACAAGAATACTGTATGATCAAAGGCATTTATATTTTACAGCAAAACATAAATGTTTGTATGGTATGGGATAAGTGAAATTGTATATTGCCTCAATTTAGTTTTAGGACAATTTTATCCTTGAGAATTATTATGTCTTTTTTGAGTCAGGGTTTCTCTGTATAGAGCCCTGGCTATCCTGGAACTCACTTTGTAGACTTGGCTGTCCTTAAACCCATAGAGACCCACCTGTCTCTGACTCCTGAGTGCTGGGGTTAAAGGGATTTGACACCATTCCCAACAAGAATTATTTTTAGAAATAGATATTTCAGGTATGTTTTAAAATAAACTTAGTGGTGTCCGTGTCTGTAATGGTAATATCAGCATCTTCTTTTCTGGATGCATTAAAAATATGTAAATGAGGGCTGGGGTAGTAACTCTGTGTTCGAGCACTTGCCTATAGGTTCAAGGCCTTGGATTCAATCCTCAGCACCACATTCAAAGGAGTGGGTAGTGTTCTCTTCATTCCTGTTCAACCTTTAAACCTTAAATTATGTTCATGTCTGGGTGTGTGTGTGTCTCTGTGTGTGTATCCCTTTGTGTTTGTCTCTGTGTGTGTGTCTCTGTGTATGTATGTGTCTGTGTCTATGTGTGTGTCTCTCTGTGTCTGTGTGTGTATGTGTGTGTCCCTGTGTTTGTATGTGTGTGTATATGTCTATGTGTATGTCCGTGTGTGTGTGTGTGTCTGTGTGTCTCTGTGTGTGTGTCTCTGTGTGTGTCTCTGTGTGTGTCTCTCTGTGTGTGTGTCTGTGTGTCTATGTGTCTGTGTGTGTGTCTGTGTGTCTATGTGTCTGTGTGTGTGTGTTAGACACATTGATTAGTTTGACTGGTACTATATTATGTCAAGGAAAAACACTACTTTCTTTTAACTTCCCAAGGCATCACAGAGACCATGTCTCCAAAAATAAAACCTTGAAAAGTTACAGGGAATATTCTTCAATTTCAGAGAAGAACAAAAGCACTCATAGGTGGGAAGAGAGGCAGAGGGATCAGAAATTGCCTTGTGAAGGAGAGCCTGTACTATAACACAATACCCTCGAGTTATACATGCTGAGATAGGTGTGTCCCTGAGACACTAAATGGAAGGATGTTCACAATGGTGGAAAGTGGCAGAGAGTTGCAGAGTTTTGGGATTGCAGTTTATTGCCTTGCACAGGAATAAAAGCTACCCACTGGCACAGCTATTTTTGAAGGCTGAACTTATTCACAGGCAGTGCTGGTAAAATACCAGAAGCCATACATAATGTCTGACCTCAGCTGCTACCTCATACAGCATATTTGTACATGGGAGCCTTAAAAAGATGGACTGGTCTACTGTCCTATGGCAGCAGGAGACCACTTTTATTTCCCATGTTGGGCTTATAATGTCCCTCACATTCCCTTCTTTTCAGACCCACAAAAGGTTTTTGTAAAGTTTCTCTAGGCTGTATTGTTGGCAGCAGCAGTAACCATGCCTCTAGCCTAGGGAGTTAGAGGGTGTGATTTTTGACTAGGGTCTTCAGAACCTCTGGGTTTTTAAAATACAGCTGAGAATTTCTGAATGAGATATAGAAGAAAATGTCCTAAATCAGATGATTTCTTGGCCCAGTTGTGTCTGTGATCAGTCAGCTGTGGGTTGGAGTTCTCTCTGAGAACCATCTGTACCTCTGGTTCTCTTGGGTATCCCCCACTTCCCACAGCACATCAGTGCATTCTATGATTTTCTCAGGGTGAAGCCTGGCCTAGCACCCTAAAACTGTCTTCAAGTAACTGGGAGTGTCCCTAATTGTACAAGCTTAGGGAACACGATGCTTACTAGGGGTTGGAGTATTCTTCCAAGTCGAAGGTCATGGGTTTGAATTCCCATTCGACTTGTACCATGGTCAACTCCCTATGCAAAACACCTGCCTTTACCCTTTATCCCTGGCTTCTTGAGGCTGTGAGAAGGAGCACAGACAGAACATGGTCCCTATCATTGCATCCCCAACTAACTGTCCCTACATCTTGTCCCGCTAAAGTGCCCTGGAGGATTTCACTGTCTTGTAGGGGGCGAGCTACCCACACTGTCTCACTGGCACTTTCCTGAGGTTCTGGTGGGGAATTCAGGGGTTCTGAGGCTAACGGTGGGATTGGGGAGCAAAAGGGTGGGCTCCCTTCCAGCCGGGAAGCCAGTATCCCCGGTTCCACTCTACGCCCTCTGGGCAATGTTGCTAGAGGTTGTGGCGGGTGCGGGGTGGGAGCCGGGCACCGCAGCTCATGAGAGGGCGCGCCCTCGAACCCCAGCACGTCCGGAAGGCAGATGCAATGCAGCAGCCCACAGCCACTGACAGGCCCTGAGCGCACATAGCCCTCTTTGCTGAGGCCTCCGCTTCCTGGCGGCGCAGTAGCGGCGGGCGACCGGATTGGCGGCCAGGCCTGCGCCCCGCCCCGCCGGGCGGGCCTCCGCGCCCTCCCCAGCCGGGCCCTCCCCTTTTCGCGGGACGCGTCCGGGACAGCGGCTTGGTGGCGCGCAGTTCCCGCTGACTGTGCGCCCCTGCGTCTGGGCTCCTTTGCAGAGGACTCGGTAGCTGCAGCTCCCGGAGCACAGCGGGCAGAGCTGCGGGCTGCGCGCGCCCCTGCTGCCACCGGGCGTCCAGCGGTGACTTCCGCGCCCGCGCTTCCCTTTGTTCAAGTCCCGGAGCAGTGGCGGGGTCGGAGCCCGCGCCCTGGGCGACTGAGTCTGCCGCAGTCCGCGCCCCGGCGCCCTGGCGATGCCGGACCAGATCTCCGTGTCGGAATTCCTGGCCGAGACCCATGAGGACTACAAGGCGCCCACGGCCTCTAGCTTCACCACGCGCACGGCCCAGTGCCGGAACACCGTGGCGGCCATCGAGGAGGTGAGCCGTAGCGTAGCCCGCGCCGGGCGGGAGGCTAGGGTCTCGGGGATCGGGCTGCGCCCTGGGCACCCGGTAGGATTCCGCGCCTGGTGCCCGATATCCAGTGCCCTCCGCCTGCGCCCACACCCGGGAAAAGTTTCTGGTACCCCAAAGCCGGACGCAGCCGCGCCAGCAGTGCCCGACACAGAAGCCCTTTGTTCCCTGCTCTAGGGAGAGGCTGCTTGGCCACCTTGGGGCTTTTTTGGGAACGCTCCTGTCTGTTCCCATTTCCAGGGCAGGGTTTCAGGTTCTTTGCTCCCATCCTCGGAGAGGTCAACTTCGGCTGCAGAGTCTGTGGCAGCTTCGAGCCGGGGACCCCTGCGAGCTCTGCGTCCCCGGAGAGATGGGTCTCCCTGCCTGGACCTCTCCAACTTGTTCCGGAAGTAGCCCGGCGGGAGCAGCTGTGGCTTCTGAGCCAACACGTAGAGCAGATCCAGGGACCCCAAGCTGCTTAGGCACGGGTGCCCATCCCATCTTGGGAGGCCTGGCAGTGTCCACTACTTGCCACAGAGCAGCACTGTAGAGGTACATGGAGAATGGTCTCTTTGAGGTCCAAAAGGTCTTTGGTGGCCGCTTCTGGGCTACCTGTGTAGTGCCTGTTGACAGTATGATCAGCTCCTGTGCCCTTAACCTGGAAAGGGCCTGCATAGTCATTGTATTGAGTGGCTAAGCAGCTAGCTCTCCAGATCCTGGGAAAGAGGGACTGCGAGATGGAAGCAATTTGGGTTGGAAATTGAAGCAGGCTTGGAAGAGGCTGTGTGAGTCCAGAGACCACGGCTGTCCACAGCTTGGGAAAGCCTCACTTACATCATTTTCTTTACCTCCCCAACAGAATTTAGAGTTTCGTGTTTTCAGCTCTGTAGGCTTTGTTCGTCCAGCTGGACTTAAAAAAGGTAGCTGGAGAACGAGACACACATGTGTAGCAGTAGTGAACCGATGACTACATTTCCTTTGCTCAGAATTTTAACATCAAGGTACATATTTTAAAATACTTGTGTCAGAGGCTGGTGTTCTGAGAGCCTTTAAATTAAGCTATGTCATTACATCCTTTCCCCTTGCTTGAACAAAGCATTTGCTATTAGGCATCGCCTGGGCAGGGGGTGGGGTGGGGGACTAGACTGTTGTTCGTTCGTGTAAAATATTTGTCTTTGTAGACCTACACAGTCAGGACTAGACTCAATGAAAAATACTAGGTTCAGCATCCTGCTCTTGGAAGTGAGCTAGGGTATCCCTTCTTCTCCTTCACCCTAGTCCCCTTTCTTTTCTCTCTCCTGTCTTCCCAAAGATCTGCTTGTAAATCTTTTGTAGCAAATTCAGTGAGAGCAGATTGCTTTAGTCCACTTTTGTCAGCCTGGCCTTTAGGTGCCACTGATGCCTTTAATGAGACAGGTGGGGGATGAGGGGGATGAGAGCCCCTCCCCCATGAGGGCCCTTGAAAAGCACTAGGAAGATAGTCACAGTGTTTTGAAAATACATCATTAATACTTATGAAAATAATTACATCCAAAAAGGTAGGACTCCCTCTGTGGAAAGGACACTTGTGTGTGATGTCCTTAAAAGACAGCTCATGTTTATAAAGTCAGGACGCTTCTCTCCTTGTATTGAATCAGTTAGGTATCAGTAATACTGGCAGATGTTGGAAAGCCTGGCAAATAGGAGTTGCAATTAAAGTTGGCATGGCCTCTCTCTGATTAATTTTAGTTTATAGTGGATGAACCCAAAGCTGCTTTTCCATGCAGTGTAGATTACCCAAGAGCTCAGTTACTGGGTAGATTAAAGAGAGACTGGATTTGGTCATTCTGTCAAATTGCAGGCTGGCTTCACTCAGCCTCCTAAGCAGAAAATGGATTTGAGTTGGAAACAGGGAAAACCTGAAATCTTTGCAGGCTTATCTCATTTTAAGTAAAGCCAGCACCCGCTCTAAGATAATAGTGTGTATAAACTGATTTGAAGGGTGAAAGGACTCAGTGTGGATTACTTAAAATAATGCTTTCTTTCTCCTCCTACATTTATAGTTAATGTTCACTTCCAAAACAAAAAGTTGTTCTCTGTCTAGTGTAATAATACACCATGTTTACAATACTTAGACTTTAAGCAAATGTCTTTTTATGGTCAGATGAGACATTAGGGTAGGTTTTGTGACATACAAAAAGTTACCCATTTCATAGAAATACCACTAAAAAAATAAGTTCCTGGCCTTCTCTAAATGAGTTATGGAATTAGTAAATTTATCTGATTAACTTTGGCAAACCTGATTGCTCCCAATGGAGAATATGTCTAGCTGTTTTCATTTTCTGATGGAAATAGGCTTTCTTTCTTTTTTTTTTTAAGATTTATTTATTTTTATTATATGTAAGTACACTGTAGTTGTCTTCAGACACTCCAGAAAAGGGAGTCAGATCTCATTAAGGATGGTTGTGAGCCACCATGTGGTTGCTGGGATTTGAACTTCAGACCTTCAGAAGAGCAGTTGGGTGCTCTTACCCACTGAGCCATCTCACCAGCCCCTGAAACAGGCTTTCTTGACTTGCACACCTATAGCTAGAATGTCTGTAGTTAGCCAGTGCCTGACCTGTATTACAGGTATCAAACTGTTGTGTTTAATCTCTATCCCTGCTGTGCAGATAAGGAATTTGAGGCTAGGAGATTAGTTCAGGTTATAGACACAGCAAGTGGAGTTTAAACTTGGCTGGATGCTGCTTTCTCAAACTGCATGGCGTTATCTAATGCTTAGTTATGGTGCTTTCTCAAAACTGCCCATAGCTAGATCAGCCACCTCCAAGTCAGGCTCCATCACTTTCCAGTTGTATGAATTGGGATGAGACCGTAATCGCCCAATATACTTTTACAGTTTTCAGTCCAGTTCACAGTCTAGATAATCATGTCTATTTCTGAAGGTTCTGGTACAGTACCCAGTAGACTTAGTAAATGGTAGCTGCTTTACCAGATTTCACTGTAGTTACTGTATAGACCCTGGACTTACAATGGAGCAGGGGAGAGAAGGAAATGGATGAATGGATGAAGGTGTGCATATAAATGGAAATTGTTGTCCCTTCCCCTAGGTGTGCTGTGTGTGGATGGGTGTGTGTGTGTGTGTGTGTGTGTGATGGCTCCTGTGCTGACCCAGGCCAGAGGCTGAACTTGCAAAGCTTTCCTGAATCAGTTCCCCATGGTCTGTCTCTGCTTCCCCTGAATCCTGGGGATCCCCATGCAGGTTCACAAGCTTGTGCAGCAAGCACCTGACCCCCTAAGCTGCCTTCCCAGCCCCCATGCACTCTCTCTAAGGAACTTATTGTCTTGGTAACAGGTGAGAGTGTAGGTGGTTTGAAACTTTTCACTTCCTGATGACTTTCTCTGGGTGACTTACTTTGCCCAGTTTGCAAAGTGCAGAAGCGCAACTGGTGTCAGCTTTGTGCTTTGGAAATAAGGGAGAAAATGAGTAGTTGTGGCATAAATCTGAAAACTGAGCTGCGCCACCCCCCACCCTCTTCCCAGCTTTGATTTTTGTATCTTAGTTTTTTTTAAGCCTCTGGTTACTTCAAAATACTCTGGAAATAGAAAAACATTGTGTGCATTGTTGGGACACTCCTGTTGTTTGTTAGGGCTTCTTTATAGCTCCATTCATTCCTACCCTGCTTATTTGGCATTGATATAATTTTAAAAATAGATTTGATATTGACTCTTTAAGTATTAAAATTTAACTTTTTCCTTCCATGGCCATGAGTCTCTTATTCTGTTGTCCTTGGTTACCTTAGAAATCGCTTTGCTGTTCTAACTGCAAAAGGAGAATGAACATCTGGACTGTACAGACTCTCAGGGGATGCTGTTCATGGGGCCAGGCTCCACCCAGTAGTTCCAATGGGAACTGGCCTTGCATTTGATTCTGAGTTGTAGTCCTTTGTGACTTGTTTGTAAACCAGCTCCTTCAGAATCCCAGGCTAACAGATTTTGAATCTATGGTCAGAAAGATGCCCCCTTTTTCTCAGTGTATCCTTGGAAGGGAGTAAGTTAACAGGTGATCATTTTATGCTGCCCTGAAATCTGAATTGGCGTCTCTGGAATGTCTTGAATCAGTTAGGGTGGAATTGGTTTCCCTCCAGCTGAATTCAATTTCTCTTTTATGATTAGTAGTGCAGTTACTATGCTACCACTCCTTGTGCACCCCAGCTCTTGATGTGGTTCATTTGGGAAGTGCTGCTGTGTGTTAGGTGAAGGGATTAGACATCTCTTCTCTTTGAAAGAATCTGTGGTTCCGTAGGGAGAAACCGATTCTCCAGGCAGATCAGTGACGTGAGGCCATGTCTGCCAGAGCATCCCTGGCGATGATGTAGAGAACAGGAAGACTGGGACCACTTACATGTGATCAGAGCATCTATGGTGATGATATAGAGAACAGGAAGACTGGGAATGCTTATATTTGATCAGGGATGTGGATGAAAGGGCCTTGAATGGAAGCCTGGTGTAAGAGGCTCCAGGGTGGTTTAATCCAGTCTTCCATATCTGTGTCCCTACCTTAGGGAAACATTTATTCACTCTTGGGCTGGTGATCAACTAGGCCTTTGGTGGAATTTTCCTATCCATCCAGGCTGTAGAAGGCTGCTTAGGCCAAGAATTTACAGAGGCCTTTAATGGTGGGGGACTGTGCTTTTGGCTTTTGGTCAGCATTGTAGCTCAAGAATGAAGTCAGCTCTTTGTTAACATTACTTGGTCTCAGATGCTTGGTGGCGACATGGGTTGATGGCCACTCTGTTGCATGATGTGGATTCAGGACTTTGTTTTACATACTTGCAGGAAGTCCTGTTGATGAGCATAGGCCCTTGAAACTGCAAAATGCTTCACCTGACAACCCCAGTCAGTGTGGTGTGCAACTTGCAGAGCCTCAGGTTCCATGGCAGAGCTGTGGAAATAAGAGTGTGCATTTTAACAGCACTCTCAGGAGCAGTGTGTGCACCAGGGTTTGAAAGTACTGTTGTAGGCTGCCCTGAGTCCTGGCTGTGTTCAGAGTTGCCTGGTGGGGGAGGGGGTGTCTGTGGACTGGAAGAACCTGGTTCTGCTCTCCTGAATTCTGATTTCATATGATTTGGGTGAGGCCTGGAGCTTTTATATTTGTAAAAGGCTCTTCCCTAGTTGATAATCACTGATAGAGAGGTGATTATGTCAGGTTGTGTGCCAGGTAGTGATAAGACAAGGTTATGCATAACTTGGGGAAAGGATGTGGTTTTGGAGGGGAGGAAACTGAAGTCGAGACAGGCATCTCTGCAGAGGTGACCTTTGAGCAGTCTGGAATGTAGAGGCTGCTTGCTTGCAAAGACCTAGGCATAGAGGAGTCCTGGAAAAGGGCTGAGATGTGAGTATCAGGGCAGACAGAAGGCCTGTGATCAGAGGTGAGGGAGAGCAGAGGGGCCTGTGTGGAGGGGTGGCTTAGGTCCAGATAGCACTGGACCTTGTGGAGAGAATTTGCACGTTGGCTGTGGAGTGGTGCAAAGCTGTTAGAGGGTTTGGGGCTCAGACTCCCATGGTCTGATTTCCTCTTTAGGATTTACTTTTTATTGATTTGTATCTGTGTGTGACACTCAGAATGCAGATGTCCTTAGAGCTTATGCAGCCAGAGTTGTAGGCAGCTGTGAACTGCTTGGTTGTGGGTGCTGGGAATGAAACTTGGAACCTCCAGAAGAGCAGGAAGTTCTCTTACAATAAACCATTTCTCCAGTCACTGCTTCACAGTTTAAAGACATTTCAGTGCTTGTTCCTAGGCCTAGGAGAAAAGTGGGGAGACCAGCAAAGGAGTAGGGGTTCATTTGGATGCTGCAGTGGTGGCAGTGCAGAAGTGTCCTTTGAACTGGGTGTCTTTCCCTGATTCTTGAAGCATGGGTCTCCTATCATCCCCAAGGTAAAAGTGGCACTGTCCAGCATGCCTTAGTGGTAGAGACCAGCTCTACTGTGAAGATTGGCTGGCTGGAGGACGTATTGAAAGCAGTCCTATTTTGCTTGTTTGTTTGTTTGTTTTTTGTTTTGTTTGTTTTTTTTTGTTTTTTGGTTTTTTTTTTTTTTTTTTTTTTTTCCGAGACAGGGTTTCTCTGTATAGCCCTGTGTGTCCTGGAATTCACTCAGACCAGACTGGCCTCGTACCCAGAAAATCTGCCTGCCTCTGCCTCCTGAGTGCTGGGATTAAAGACGTGTACCACCACACCTGGCTATGACCAGTATTTTTATGTGCTTTAATTCTATGTTAAGAAAATGTGCTTTTGCCAGATGGTTGCCAGCCAGACATATAAATAATATTATACAGAGTGTGCAGGCTGTGTTTATATATTTAGGGAATATACATATATGTATAAAATAACAAATGAAAAGAGAGGTAATGAATTTGAAAGAGAGCAAGCAGGGGTATATTGGTTGGTTTAGAGAATAGAAACGATGAGATTATATTACACTTTCAAAAAATAAAGAAAAGTAATTGTAAAGTAAGAAAGCATTAAATGGGATTATTTAAGATTATTCCTTTTTGAGAGAGGTCATATAGGCACCATGGAGTCATGTGACTCTGGGTTTCAGCAGTTGACAAAACAGGAGTTCTGACCACTCTGGTTGGTTCTTCTATGTCCTTTCACTGTGCAGAGGTGGGTTTCCTTTTTTTTTTTTTTTTTTTAAAGATTTTTTTTTTAAAGATTTATTTATTTATTATATGTAAGTATGCTGTCCTCAGACACTCCAGAAGAGGGCGCCAGATCTCGTTACGGATGGTTGTGAGCCACCATGTGGTTGCTGGGATTTGAACTCTGGACCTTCGGAAGAGCAGTCGGGTGCTCTTACCCACTGAGCCATCTCACCAGCCCGAGGTGGGTTTCCTTAGTGCAAGTACTAAGTACTTATTTCTCCAGAATTCTGGTACATAGTGAATATCAGCTGCAATATCCTGCAACATGAGATAACCCGTCCTTGATTTTTCTAAGTTACCTTGGCCGAGAGCCTTTCTATATTAGACATTAGAGAGACAATCTATTAAATTTCCTACTATATCCATAGAGAAATTCATTCTGATTTGAGATATGTTTACCTAGAAAACCTGTCCTAATACAACTGTGGCTTTTCTCTACTTTGCCACTGATGGCGATATGCTGGCTACCAAGATGGCTCAACAGTGTTTCCCTTACATTTCTGGCTTTCCTCCCAGGGTTGTTTGGTATCATCTGGTGAAAAGGAGCTGTAGTATCCCTGAGCCCAGCACTGAGCCACAAACAAAACTCTTGTTTCCTAAAATCCCTCTTTAATGTTCATTGCCTGGGCACCCTCTCACTCAGATTGATAACCCCACTGCACCTTGGGTAATGGGCTATGCAAGCTCTTCCCCTGGATTTCAGGAAGAAGAAGGCAGGTGCTGTGAGGCAAGCTCAGGCAAGGTCTGAAGTCAGGTCCTGGTAATGCAGGATCATTGCTCACAGAGGGCAGGAGCAGGCAGCTGACTAGCCTGAGTTGGAATATGTTGGAAACTAAAAGGGGTCCCTGGGGAAGAAAGGAAAGGGGGGAAGGCCCACACCCTGCCAGAGTTCCACCTATGCTCTGGACAGAGATGTGGGAGAGCTGCCATACACTCCCCTCTCAGCCCCAGGTGTACATCTAAGCCTTTGACCCACTCTTCGGGTCTGAACAAGGGGCAGCCCAACCTGGGAGCCCCAGGGCTACTTTCCTAAAGCCCTGGGGTTATGGGAGAGAGGGATGAGGGATGAGAGGTACCCACACCTGTGAGAGTGAGCACAGTGGATCTTGACTGGAGCACATGAAGGCCTTCCATGGGGAGATTAGAAAGGGCTCATTAGGAGAAAGCCTATCACTTCCTCCAAGCGCATTGGGCCTTGATGAGCAGAGACATTCTATGGTTTTAGAGCTTTATTATAGAAAGGCAGGGAGAAAGAGAGAAGGTAGAAGAGAAAGAGAGGCCCCCCTAGAAGGCTAGAAGGGGGAAGGCTAGATAGAAAGAGAATAAGAGGGAGAGAGGAGAGGAGAGGAGAGGAGAGGAGAGGAGAGGAGAGGAGAGGAGAGGAGAGGAGAGGAGAGGAGAGGAGAGGAGAGGAGAGGAGAAGACAAAGAGAAAGGAAAGAGGAGAAAGGAGTGAGAGAAGTGAGAGGTAAGAGAACAAAGGAGAGAGATCAAGAGAGATAGGTGGGGCTGAACAGTCCTTTTTATGGGCTTTACTGTTGCTAGGTAACTGGGGAGGAGTTTAGCCTGAAGGTAGGAAGCTTGGGACATCTCATATGGACTTTTAGCCAGGCTTCTCTTGTGGTGGCTGGGGTGGGGGTTGGGGAAAGTAATTTAGGCAGGAGCCTAAGTTCCAGAAGCATGAGGGAATTAATGCCTTCCTCATCAAGTAAGGGAATTATCACCCTCCCAGGGTTCAGACCTCAGCTCAAGGGGAGACCAGCCTGTCTATGCTTTTTAGCCCAGTGCCCCACATGAATGTTGAGTTCTCCCCCAGGGCTGGGAGGGATGAGAGTCCTCTTGGAGGACAGGCACAAATGCTAATGTAGTGCAAACCACACCTGAGATCTGGAAAAGCTCTGGCCCTGGACAGGAAGCACACTTTAACCTTGAGGAAGGGTGAGACCCACTGGCCAATCAAGGAGGCGGGATCTTCCGGGTGCCTTTCCCCAAGTTCAGTGTGGCTGTGCAGGCTTGAATGGTTCTCTGTGTCCTGCTCTGAGCTCTGCTGTTGGGTGCTGTGAGAGGACCTCAGGGAAGCTCTGATTTCGAGGCATGGTGAGCACAGGGTTACTGCCCACAGAGGGTAGGGGCTGGGTGCTGAGCAGTGGAAGCTGGGGTGGTGAGTCCTCTCTGGGGCTGGATGGGAAGTATAAGTCATATGTGAGCACCTGTGAGGTCTCTGGTGTTGCTCCTCACTTGCTCCATCAGGGGGTGACCTCTGATAACTCACCTATCATTGTCCAAATCGTTTTTGACCTTAGTTTGGCTGGCTTGTAAAAAAAAGGCTGGTTTCTTTGAGTCTGTAGCACACATGTCCAAACCCCTTTGTCTTTTAGTATACATTAAGAAGACAGGTAAAAATCTAATAGGTTTGATTTCATACATTATACTTGTTTTTGTTTTGTTTAGGTTTTGTTAATTTTTGTTCTATTGCAGTTTTTTCATATCTTTTACTTCATATGTTTAGTGATTTGATTATTATTTGGCAAAGGGACTTTGATAATTTCAGAAATTTTTTTATGGTTTTATTGAAAAATGATAGACCTCTGAGAGGATATTCTTCTATTTCAGTCGTTTGTAATTTCGCTTTCACATATTTTGCAGAAGTCCCAATTGTTTGTTGCCATGAAACTTTTAGAATCCACATTTTTTTGACTGAGATATCAATTTTTTCTCTTCATCTTGAATCCCTGAGATTCTGTCTTCTTTTCCTGTTCTAGGGGTGAACCTGGCCTCTGTAGTTGTCAGTGTACAGTTAATCTCACGTCCTGCTCTTAGAGACTTAGCAACAGCTTATGTCATTTCCTACCTCCATCCCCTGTGTTTGTTATCAGGCTTGCTTTATATACATCAGCCACCAGCTATAGCAGCTCTCTCTGTTTGTTCCCTGTCTCTGTTCTCTGCACATGCACACTCTCTGTCATCTCTCCCCTCATGGCTCTCTTTCTCCTCCCTGTCTGTGTGTCTGTCTGCAGGTCCTCTTGTGTACTTCTATCCCTTCCCCAGGTTCTCACTCCTCTCCCTTCCCCCAAACAACCTCTTTTGCACTTTATCTGTTGCATGCTTTAATTTCTCAGACCTGCTGTGATGGGATAGCTTGGATTTCTTGGTTGCAATTGTTCCTGGCTGTTACTCTCTATGTTGCTATGCTGGTGTGTAGCCATCTCTGTTTGGGTGATTATTGACCTAGGTACTGGCCTCTGGGTTTGTCTTTTTGGGTGGGAGTTTTGTTCCTGGGTTACTCTTTGATGCATGGATTTGAACATAGTGTTCACTGACAGTTTCCCTTTTACTGACCTGTTTGGTGGGTATGGTCAACAGGGGATGCTTTGTGGTATTAAAAGCTGGGAGAAGAGGCAGGCAGGAACAGAAGATCTTAGTAATCCACAAGGAGACATACACAGAATAGATGTCAAGCAGCCCATGGTGTTTAATACAATGTTGGAACAACTGGGAAAATTGAATCTGGGGTAAATCAATCAATCATGAAGTTGATCTATGGAAGCTTACCTTGTGCCCTTTCAGGCATGGAATTTGGTTGAACAGGGAGTATCTGCCCAAGTGGGGGCTGAGACACAGGGATGAGGCAGGAATGGATGGGCAGGTGGGGATTGTCTATGGTGTCTATAGGAGTCTTGCACAGGAGGAGAGGAAATTTCCACTGTCATTCTTTTCCAGTGTTAAGGGCAGCTGATATTAGGGTCTGCAGTAACAGATAGTGAGGTAGGTCTTTGGACAAAGTCTAGTCTACAGACAGGCATGGTTGTGGTTAACCAGGAGTTACTGTCTATAATCAGGGGTTTAGGAACAGAGATGAGTTTGTAAATCCCAAAGAGTTTGCTTTTTGAGAATGTACATTTGTACATTCCAGCAAAAATCCCATGACAAAATCTCCTTATCAACAGCCAGTTACGGTACATCAGCAGGGTCAAGCTACATAGAGATAACTAAGATCTCCTATAGAAAACAAAAACAAAAACAGCTTACCCATCATGGTTGTCAGATTTTTTTGCACCCCCTTGCTTGGTTCCTGCACATTATGCCAGACATACAATTTTTAAAATATTACAATGCTGATTTGTATGCAAACTCCCCAATCTTGTTGTAACTACAATAAATACTCAAAACCTCTAGACTTGGTCTCTCAGTTTGTACCTAATGGTAGTTTGACTGCTGAGAGTTCTTGTTACTGAGCTCATAAAAAAGACCTCTGTGTGTTTGCATTGCAATAGGCTCTGTGCTGGTCATTGCAGTTTCTGTGAGTTGGGCATAAAACCTTGATGCTTTGACTGGAACCCCAAGACCCTCAGGACTCCCATCTGAAGGGTTTTAAGACCGCTGTTAGGATGTGTCATTGCTGTTTTTTGTATCAGTGACCTGTCTGTCAAAAATGTATCTGTGTACCTTGGTTTTTTGATTTTTCTTGAGTACTCATGGAGGGAGATGAACACAATGAATGTGGAACTCCAGTGAAGTGGAAATGCTGGAGAATAATGGCAAGAAAGGGCTAGGAAGATATTCCAGGGCCTGGAATAGGGGTCGTGTGCCCCTGGTCTTAATTTCTGGGAAGTTACAGTAGTCTTGGTACCCTGCTCCATGGCTCACAGCTGCCATCCTGTCTTCATTTTCTCCTCTGTACAAGTGGTGGAATCTGCTGCTTAGCCTTCACCGCCCCCCTGGTGGCCCTCTATTATGTGTGTGCCACTTTAGTATTCTCTGAGAGAGGAAGTGAGACTGTTTCCATACCAATTGATATAGTTACTCACCCTCCACCTTGGGTTAAGTCCTTCTTATCAAGAGGATCTGTACCCATTAAATTGCCCCTGACAGAGAGCTCTTTATGACCGCATTCAGGGCAAAATCAGACTCTGAAAAATGGTGGAAAGGACAAAGACCTCATTTTGCCCCCTTCTAAACAACCCTGTTCTCAGTCTATATGTGACTCTGTAGTTTTGAACTTGGAGCTGTCAGTATATGGGAGGTTGTTTTTCATCCCTTCCAGCAAAGTTAACATATCTTCCTTAGACCAGCAGTCTTATTTCCGGGTCTGTGGGGCAATCTGCTCCTCTATTCACCTTCCAGCTGTTTGGCCACCTCTTTGGTCTCCCTGGCCTGGGAATCAGGGTTAAGGACACCTCATTACAGGGCAGTGCAGCCTCTCTTCACCCCATTCCCCTGTATCTTCCCATGCTCTGAGCAAGGAGCCCTTCCCATTTTATCCTGGATTAGACACTACTCCAACTCCCTGATGTGGTGGCAGGGGTCCTGTAATTGATATGGTTAGATCATTGGTTTTGGAATTTTACAACTTTCTCATTTATTATTGTCTCTGTGTCGTAGTTGTTTTAACTCAACATTTCAGACTACAGTCATCTGAAGGAGCCTCAGTTGCAGGTGTGCCCTCATCAGAATGGCTGGTTTCTATGTCTGTGAGAGATAGTGTTGATAATTGATATAGGAAGACTCTTCCATGAAGGGTGGCAATATTGGGAAGCAAGTGGTCGTGGGTTGGATGAGAGAGTTAGGTGAGAATTGTAGCTGCCTGTGGCCATGTGAACTGGGTTCCCCAGAAAGGCAGCACGGGGCTGAAAGAGATCAGAGGGCAACAAAAGAATGAGGCCAAGACAATCCTTTCTGTTCAAAGCCTCTGAAGTTTACTGAGAGTCCCTGCTTATAAAGAGGGTAGGCCCATCCTCTGCCAGCCCATTCTTTGTGCCTGGAGCCAGCTCATAGGCGATCTACAGGGCTTGTCTCCAGATAGTCTCCAAGATCTTTCAGCAGGCAGAGTATTGGAGAAGAGCAAATAGAGCCATCAAGGTCAGAAGGCTCTACCCTAGGTATACTGGCTGGTTTTATGTGTCAACTTGACACAGCTGGAGTTATCACAGAGAAAGGAGCTTCAGTTGAGGAAATGCCTCCATGAGATCCAACTGTAAGGCATTTTCTCCATTAGTGATCAAGGGGGGAAGACCCCTTGTGGGTGGGACCATCTCTGGGCTGGTAGTCTTGGGTCTATAAGAGAGCAGGCTGAGCAAGCCAGGGGAGGCAAGCCAGTAAGTAACATCCCTCCATGGCCTCTGCATCTGCTCCTGCTTTCTGACCTGCTTGAGTTCCAGTCCTGACTTCCTTGGTGATGAGCAGCAGTATGGAAGTGTAAGTCAAATAAACACTTTCCTCCCCAACTTGATTCTTTGCCATGGTGTTTGTTTAGGAATAGAAACCCTTACTAAGACTCTAGGTAATATCCTTCTAAGTGGCAGCAAAGTCAAAGTCTGGGTCAGCCTGCTCCAAGGCTGAGGGAGGCTACAGAGCATGAGAGAGTGACCAAGCAAGAATGCAAAGCAGGAAGTAGTGTTTGTCAAATGTTTTTGCCTTCATTTTCTAGCTTCAGTTTCTAGTCTGAGCTCCCAGTATGGTGGGCTGTGATCCAACAGAACCATGTAAAACAAACATTTATTACCTGAGATGCTTCTGCTCAGAGGAAACCATCACAGCAGCAGAGTTGCAAGGTAGAGCAACAGCAACAACAGCAATTGTTTCAAAAGCTGATTTTGCTGCTGGACAGAATCTATGGTCTCTTTTGAAGGATTATGGAAAATATCAGAAACTGAGATGGCAAAAGTCATAGAAAGCTGTACATGGAGTTTAATCGGTTGTTCCCATATGGTCTGGAAGATTGGAGTGTTGACAGTAATGCATCCACACGAAGTTGAGGTCATACTATTTCAGTGGAAAATGGACTGAAAACTTTAGGAAGAGGTCATTTGTGTGGTATTTTGGCCAAAAAAAAAAAAATCTTTTGTACTTGGCTTATGCCCTGAGATATTGAGTATTGAGTAAAAATTATTGCCTGATTTTTATATTTTTATTCTATTGATAAGTATTTGTTCAATCTTCCTATTTCTTTATTCAAGTTACATTCATATCGGTACACCCATCCCATTCCACCTTCCACAGTCCCTCATCACTGACTCCCTTTTATCTCCCCAGAGAGGGTGGGAACCACTTGAGTATCCCCCAACTATGGCATGTCAAGTCTCTGTAGGGTGTTGATGTTTCCCCAAAACTTGTGTTTGTTTTGAAATTTTTAAATAAATAGGAGTGTTTTGCCTCTGTGCGTGAATATGAATATCATGTGTACCACATTGTTAGTGTTGTTGGAAGGTGGATTCAGAACTCCTGTTCATAAAGCCATGTGTCACGTGAATGCTAGTAATTGACAACGGTTATCTGGAAGACCAGCAAGAGCTTTCCACGGCTGAGTTATTGCTCTCTCCTGCCTCATGCTGCTTTTTATGTTCTACACGTATATTAATAATATTTTCATCTGTCCATTGGTCCATTAAATGTGCCTTGATTGCTAGTAAAGTTTTACTAATGTTGCAGTTTAAAGCGGTACACTTCCTGTTTCTGCTAGATGAGTACAGAAGTGCAGGGAATGTATACTTCTTTGTAGGAACTGTAGTAAACAACTGAGTTCTTTCTATCATTTTTGTCTCCGTGACTGATTTTTGCAGTGGAGTAAGGATCTTAATATGTAACCTTTGCTGTCCTGGAATGTGTTACATAGAACAGACAGGGATCCAGCTCAATGATGTATACCTGCCCGTGACTCTGGGATTAAAGACATGAACAAATATACCCTGCTTGTCCATGATTTTTCTCGTTAGTGATTCTTCTTACAATTTCTGGGATATGTGCTCAGTACTGTTGATCTGTTTCACCCTACATCTCACTGTCAATTGGAATTCCTCTCGAAAGACTTTACCCTATTTATTTAAAATGTTCATAAGCAACACAGGTGAACCTTCAGTTCAATTTACTTTAAAATGTTATGGTACTTAGATTATAACTTCTGTGTCAGGAAGTCAGTGGAGGAAACACCAGAATTACATGAATATATGGTGAAGGAAGCATACGTTTACTTTACTGTGATGTCAGTACCATGCTTTGTGATGTACACATGTATGGGATATTTTAGGATGCAGTGACTTATGATGATGTGCATGTGAACTTCACTGGGGAAGAGTGGAATTTGCTGGATCCTTCCCAGAAGAGTCTCTACAAAGATGTGATGCTGGAGATCTACTGGAACCTCACTGTTATAGGTATGACTGTGAATTTACTTTTGCTTTTTAAAATAGTGGGAAGACATGTCTCTTGGTTAGTGATGGTGCTCTGTTATTACAATTGAGAACAAGGAAGACTGAGCTGCATAGTGTCCAGTGATGTGAAAATTCACAGTACCTTGAATTTTGCCTTATTTCCAATACTGTATCATTCATTATTCTGGTACTGTCTTTTAGGCTACACTTGGGAAAACCATCATATTGAAAGACATTGTCAAAGTTCAAGAAGAAATGAAAGGTAATTTTCACGTGAAAGCTTATGCAATTATGCCTCTAAGGAAGTTTTACAATGACATGGAAGCTCTAAATCAAAGCAGGAGTGTAAAATATCAATATTTGAAGTGTAACTGTAATTACAATATTTTTTTGATATTTATTTATTGTATATAAGTACACTGTAGCTGTCCGCAGATACTCCAGAAGAGGGCATCAAATTTTGTTACAGATGGTTATGAGCCACCTTGTGGTTGCCGGAATTTGAACTCAGGACCTTCGGAAGAGCAGTCTGTGCTCTTTACCACTGAGCCATCACGGCAGCCCTAATTATACTATTCTTAAAAAAAATGTACTGCCTAGATATAGTTATCTGATTTATCTATCAAAGCATTCCTTTAAAAAAAAAAAGATGAGGAAACATTGCCTTAAGGGATACCTTTATTCAATTTGTACCTCTACTAGAGCTATACTGATCTGGCCTTGTGTATAGACTTACAAGACTTAGATATTGCACATCAAATAGTGATAAATATATATGCAAAACCTTCCGATAAGCAAATAATCCATGGGAAAGTTGGTGATACTCATATCTTTATAGTGAAATTGATTGTTTGTTTAGGGTACAGTTTATGAGAGTCCAGAGTGTTGTCATAGGAGAAACTTTAATTCATATATTACACATCTATGAGGAATAAAAGGTCAAACAGTGTGAATGCAGTGTGGAAACCTTTCATCTGTTACTCTTCTATTAATATATATATCATGTGTAACAATTGATAAAAGCCCTGTGAGTATAGGGATATTGAAAGAAGCAATGTACCGCTTTCTATCCCAGAACTGTGAGAAAATTGTCAGATTCTATCTGTGGTAGACATTCTGAACATGATAAAAGTTTGCAATGAATTGGTTTTTACTGGGAACTTCCCCAAGCTCACACTGTAGAAAATCTTTATGGGTACTAGGAATTTGAAAATTCTTTTGTTTGTCCTGGTTTACATTCAAATGTGGTACAATTCATGCTACAGGAAAATTTATGAAAGCAATTAGTGTTATAAAGCTCTGGGTTGTTCCATTTTCCTCATATAGATGAAATACATCATATGAATATCCCGTATAAAAAGGATGTTATAAATGTCAGCCATGTAATAACCATCACAGATATCTCGAAAGATGCAAAACAACCCATAATGAGGGAGAACACCATGAACATATAAAGTGATAAAACCAGATGATCTGGTCCATCTTTATCAGTAGACCAATTTGTAAACTTTATTCATCTTGATGAAATGATTGAACAGGGAAATTAATGTAGTAAACATATCACATGTGCCAATTTTCATTGCAGGTATGTAAGTAATCATAGTGGAGAGAAACTCTATGAATGTAATGAACGTTCTAAAGCCTTTTCATGTCCTAGTCATCTCCAAAGTAATATAAGAAGACAAATTGGAGAGAAAACACATGAACATAACCAATGTGGTAAAGCCTTTTCAACACCCAGTCATCTTCAATATCATAAAAGAACCCATACTGGAGAGAAACGTTATGAATGTCATCAATGTGGTCAAGCCTTTAAAAAATGCAGTCATCTCCAATGTCATAAAAGAACACATACTGGAGAGAAACCATATGAATGTAATCAACATGGTAAAGCTTTTACAAGTCACAGTGGTCTCCAATATCATAAAAGAACACATACTGAAGAGAAACCCTATGAATGTAATCAATGTGGTAAAGCCTTTGCACAACTCAGTCATCTCCAACGTCATAAAAGAACACATACTGGAGAGAAACCCTATGAATGTGTTCAATGTGGTAAAGCCTTTGCACTACACAGTAGTTTTCAATGTCATAAAAGAACACATACTGGAGAGAAACCCTATGAATGTAATCAATGTGGTAAAGCCTTTGCACGTCACAATGGTCTCCAATGTCATAAAAGAACACATACTGGAGAAAAACCCTATGAATGTAATCAATGTGGTAAAGCCTTTTCACAACTCAGTCATCTCCAATATCATAAAACAACACATAGTGGAGAGAAACCCTATGAATGTAATCAATGTGGTAAAGCCTTTTCACAATACATTTATCTCCAATATCATAAAAGAACACATACTGGAGAGAAACCCTATGAATGTAATCAATGTGGTAAAGCCTTTTCACAACTCAGTCATCTCCAATGTCATGAAAGAACACATACTAGAGAGAAACCCTATGAATGTAATCAATGTGGTAAAGCCTTTTCACAATACATTTATCTCCAATATCATAAAAGAACACATACTGGAGAGAAACCCTATGAATGTAATCAATGTGGTAAAGCCTTTTCACAACTCAGTCATCTCCAATGTCATGAAAGAACACATACTGGAGAGAAACCCTATGAATGTAATCAATGTGGTAAAGTCTTTGCACAACTCAGTAGTCTCCACTATCATAAAAGAACACACTGGAGAGAAACCCTATAAATGTAATCAATGTAGTAAAGCATTTGCAGGTCACAATGGTCTCCAATCTCATAAAAGAACACATAATGGAGAGAAACCCTATTAATGTAATCAACATGGTAAAGCCTTTGCAAGACCCAGTCATCTCCAACGTCATAAAACTATACATACTGGAGAGAAACCCTATGAATGTAATCAATGTGGGAAAGCATTTGCACGTCACAGTCATCTCCAATATCAGAAAAGAACACATGCTTTCCTGATATAGCTGTCTCTTGGGAGGCTATTCTAGTGCCTGGCAAATACATAAGTGGATGCTCACATTGGATGGAAAACAGGGCCCTCAATGGAGGAGCCTGAGAAAGTACCAAAGGAGCTGAAGGGGTCTACAACCCTGTAGGCAGAACAACAATATAAACTAACCAGTACCCCAGAGCTCATGTCTCTAGCTGCATATGTTGCAGAAGATGGCGTAGTTTGCAATCACTGGGAAGAGAGGCCCCTTGGTCTTGCAAACTTTATAAGCCCCAGGACAGAGGAATGCCAGGGCCCAGAAGTGGGAGTGGGTAGGTAGGGGAGCATTGGGGTAGGAGTGTATAGGGGGACTTTCGGGATAGCGTTTTAAATGTAAATGAAGAAAATATCCAATAAAAAATTGAAATGTAAAAAAAAAAAAACATACTGGAGAGAAACCCTATGAATGTAATCAATGTGGTAAAGCCTTTGCAGGTCACAGTTGTCTCCAATATCATAAAAGAACCCATAATGGAGAGAAACCTTAGAAATGTAATCAATGTGATAAAGCCTTTTCTCAAAGTTATTGTCTCTATAATCATAAAAGAACCCATATTAGATAGAAACCTTATGAACGTAATCAGTGTGCTAAAACCTGTGCATATCCCACTCATCTTCCAAACGTAAAAGATTCCACACTGGAAAGAAACCTCATAAAAGCAATCAATGTGTTAAAGACTTTTTACAACTCTATAGTCTCCATTATTTTAAAAGAACACATAGAAGACAGAAACCTTAGGAAGGTAGTCGGTGTTGTAAAGCATTTGATGTCACAGTCATCTACGATGACATAAAAGATCACATACAAGTGAGAACCCACGTCAATGTTAAGAACGTAGTAAAACCTTTGCATGTCATAGTTCTTTAGGCATACACAAGACAAACTGCACGGCAGAGAAACCCCAATTTAAATGTTTGCTTTTCTGAGAGTTGGTTTGGTCATGAGATCTGTTCCTAGCCATTGAAAGGCTGAGGGACCTTCTGAGTATATTTAGTAAAGCCTTTGCACAATTTTGTACTTATCTTCATCATGGAAGAATTTTAACTGGGTAGAAACATTGTGAATCTATTTAGTATGGTGAAGCTTTTTCATTGAGCTTTTTATGTATATTCTTCTTTATATGAGACTATTCGTACTGGTGACAGATGCTATGAATGTCAGCAGTGTGGTAAAGCCTTTACATTGTTAGGTCCAGTCAGGTTCAACACAACTCACACTCCACGACAATGCAAAGGATAAGAATTTATTGGGCTGGGTGGTGGTGGTACACTCCTTTAATCCTGGCACTCAGGAGGCAGATGCAGGCAGATTGCTGAGATCGAAGCCCGACTAGTTTAGAGTGCATTCCAGGACAGCCAGGGCTACACAGTGAAACCCTGATTGGGAAAACAAAAAATGGAAAAAAAAAAAAAGAATTTATTGAGGATTTTTGCATCTATATTCATAAGGGATGCAAAAATCTTCAATAAAATTCTCGCTAACCGAATCCAAGAACACATTAAAGCAATCATCCATCCTGACCAAGTAGTTTTTATTCTAGGGATGCAGGGGTGGTTTAACATATGGAAATCCATCAACGTAATCCAGTATATAAACAAACTCAAAGACAAAAACCACATGATCATCTGGTTAGATGTGGAAAAAGCATTTGACAAGATCCAACACCCATTCATGATAAAAGTCTTGGAAAGATCAGGAATTCAAGGCCCTTACCTAAACATGATAAAAGCAATCTACAGCAAACCAGTAGCCAACATCAAAGTAAATGGTGAGAAGCTTGAAGCAGTCCCACTAAAATCAGGGACTAGACGGCTGTCCACTCTCTCCATACCTATTCAACATTGTACTTGAAGTCCTAGCCAGAGCAATTTGACAACAAAAGGAGATCAAGGGGATACAAATTGCCAAAGATGAAGTCAAAATATCACTTTTTGCAGATGATATGATAGTATATCTAAGTGACCCTAGAAATTCCACCAGAGAACTCCTAAGCCTGATAAACAGCTTCGGTGAAGTAGCTGGATATAAAATTAACTCAAACAAGTCAATGGCCTTTCTCTACACAAAGAATAAACAAGCTGAGAAAGAAATTAGGGAAACAACACCCTTCTCAATAGTCACAAATAATATAAAATATCTTGGCGTGACTCTAACTAAGGAAGTGAAAGATCTGTATGATAAGAACTTCAAGTCTCTGAAGAAAGAAATTAAAGAAGATCTCAGAAGATGGAAAGATCTCCCATGCTCATGGATTGGCGGGATCAATATAGTAAAAAAGGCTATCTTGCCAAAAGCAATCTACAGATTCAATGCAATCCCCATCAAAATTCCAACTCAATTCTTCAATGAATTAGAAAGAGCAATCTGCAAATTCATCTGGAATAACAAAAAACCTAGGATAGCAAAAACTCTTCTCAAGGATAATAGAACCTCTGGTGGAATCACCATGCCTGACCTAAAGCTTTACTACAGAGCAATTGTGATAAAAACTGCATGGTACTGGTACAGTGACAGACAAGTAGACCAATGGAATAGAATTGAGACCCAGAAATGAACCCACACACCTATGGTCACTTGATCTTCGACAAGGGAGCTAAAACCATCTAGTGGAAAAAAGACAGCATTTTCAACAAATGGTGCTGGCACAACTAGTTGTTATCATGTAGAAGGATGCGAATTGATCCATTCCTATCTCCTTGTACTAAGGTCAAATCTAAGTGGATCAAGGAACTTCACATAAAACCAGAGACACTGAAACGAATAGAGGAAAAAGTGGGGAAAAGCCTTGAAGATATGGGTACAGGGGGAAAATTCCTGAATAGAACAGCAATGGCTTGCGCTGTAAGATCGAGAATTGACAAATGGGACCTCATGAAATTGCAAAGCTTCTGCAAGGCAAAAGACACCATTAATAAGACAAAAAGACCACCAACAGATTGGGAAAGGATCTTTACCTATCCTAAATCAGATAGGGAACTAATATCCAATATATATAAAGAACTCAAAAAGGTGGACTCCAGAAAATCAAATAACCCCATTAAAAAATGGGGCTCAGAACTGAACAAAGAATTCTCACCTGAGGAATACCGAATGGCAGAGAAGCACCGGAAAAAATGTTCAACATCCTTAATCATCAGGGAAATGCAAATCAAAACAACCCTGAGATTCCACCTCACACCAGTCAGAATGGCTAAGATCAAAAATTCAGGTGACAGCAGATGCTGGCAAGGATGTGGAGAAAGAGGAACACTCCTCCATTGTTGGTGGGATTGCAAGCTTGTACAACCATTCTGGAAATCAGTCTGGCGGTTCCTTAGAAAATAGGACATAGAACCGGGCGTGGTGGCGCACGCCTTTAATCCCAGCGCTCAGGAGGCAGAGGCAGGTGGGTTTCTGAGTTCAAGGCCAGCCTGGTCTACAAAGTGATTTCCAGGACAGCTAGGGCTATACATACAGAGAAACCCTGTCTCGAAAAAAAAAAAAAAAAAAGAGGACATAGTACTACCGGAGGATCCAGCAATACCTCTCCTGGGCATATGTCCATAAGATGTCCCAACCGGTAAGAAGGACACATGCTCCACTATGTTCATAGCAGCCTTATTTATAATAGCCAGAAGCTGGAAAGAACCCAGATGCCCCTCAACAGAGGAATGGATACAGAAAATGTGGTACATTTACACAATGGAGTACTACTCAGCTATTAAAAAGAATGAATTTATGAAATTCCTAGGCAAATGGATGGACCTGGAGGGCATCATCCTGAGTGAGGTAACACAATCACAAAGGAACTCACACAATATGTACTCACTGATAAGTGGATATTAGCCCAAAACTTAGGAGACCAAAGATATAAGATACAATTTGCTAAACGCATGAAACTGAAGAAGAACGAAGACCAAAGTGTAGACACTGTGACCCTTCTTAGAATTGGGAACAAAACACCCATGAAAGGAGTTATAGAGACAAAGTTAGGACCATCTAGAAACTGCCATATCCAGGGATCCACCCCATAATCAGCTTCCAAACGCTGACAACATTGCATACACTAGCAAGATTTTGCTGAAAGGACCCCGATATAGCTGTTTCTTGTGAGACTATGCCGGGGCCTAGCAAACACAGAAGTGGATGCTCACAGTCAGCTATTGGATGGATCACAGGGCTCCCAATGGAGGAGCTAGAGAAAGTACCCAAGGAGCTAAAGGGATCTGCAACCCTATAGGTGGAACAACATTATGAACTAAACAGTACCCCGGAGCTCTTGACTCTAGCTGCATATGTATCAAAAGATGGCCTAGTCGGCCATCACTGGAAAGAGAGGCCCATTGGACACACAAACTTTATATGCCCCAGCACAGGGTTTCGCCAGGGCCAAGAAAATGGGAATGGGTGGGTAGGGGAGTCAGCGGGGAGGGTATGGGGGACTTTTGGGATAGCATTGGAAATGTAATTGAGGAAAATACCTAATAAAAAATATCAAAAATTTTAAAAAAAAGAATTTATTGGAATTAAGTCACTACTGTTCAGTAAGAGACACAAAAGTATACTCAGAAGTTTATCTTCAAAACCCCATCGCCCACAGCAAACCTGAGACAGAAAGTTGTATAGCTTTCAAACACAAGAACCCCAAAGTCCTGGGCCAACTTACAGCTACATTTTCTTCAAAATCAAAACTTGTTTTTATTGAGTCAATAAATGGTGATTGCTAACTCTTTGTATTTTGTTGTTGTTGTTGCAGGTGCGGTTGGTGTTGGTGTTGGGCTGTGTGTGTGCTTTCCCTTCTTTTGTAGACAGTAAGAGATTATTTACTACCTTGTTTTCATGTGTATCCTTAACTTCCTCGGGTTAGATTCTACCTCTATCTCTTTGTGTAGGTCTGTATGTTTAGAGAGAGGTTGTTTAAATTTGAGTTTATCGTGGACTATCTTAATTTTTTCCATTTATGGTGTAGTCCTTTTTTTACATATTAAAATCCAGGCATCTGTTTTTTATGCGGCACATGTGTACAAACCCTTCTGGCATCTATAGACTCCAAGGAGAAGACATCTGTGATCTTAATAGATCTTCCTTTATGTTTTTCCTGGCTTTTTACCTTTGCAGCTTTTAGTATTCTTTCCTTGAACTGTATGTTTTGATTATTACACAGGGAAGAGACTTTATTTTTTGGTCCCTTCTCTTTCGTGTTTTGATGATTCTTGTGTTTTCTTTTTGTTAGGAAATTTTTCTTCTAGGATTTGGTTGTCAATACTTTCTGAGACTTTGAGGAGGATTCTCCTTCCTCTCTTCCTAAGTATTCTTATGTTTAGTCCTTTTACAGTGTCCTGGATTTCCATGATATTTTATATCAGGAAGATTTAGACTTAATATTTTCATTGTCTGGTTTACCCATTCCTTCTATTGCTTATTCAATGATTGAGATTTTTCTTCCATGTCTGTGTTCTGTGGGTGAACCTTGCCTCTGTAGTTCCTTTTGTAGTCCTAAATTTTTATTTCCACTATTTCCTAAGATTTAGTTTTCTTTTTTGTTTCTATTTCCACTTTTATGTATTGAATAGTTTTGTTTACTTCACCCGTTGGTGTGTTCTTTCTTGGCTTTATTTATAGGAATTTTGGCTTCCTCTACTTTTTGGTTTGTGTTTTCCTGGACTTCTTCGTGGAATTTATTGATTTCCTCCAATTTTGTTCTGTTTTCCTGGATTTCTCTAAGTGATTTGGTCATTTCCTCTTTAAGGAACTCTGTCATCTCCATACATTTGGGGTTATAGTGTTTTTCTTGTAATTTAGCTTTGTTGGAATATTTAAGACCTTCTTTGACAATAGAAATGAGCTCAGAGTCATTAGCCAGAGAGTGATAAATGCTGGTCCTTATTACATTATCGAGTACCAATGTCATGGAATGGAATGGCGCTATCTAAGCTAAGTGTTCAGCTTAGATTTAATCAGATGTGTTATTAATTCCGAGGTTTTTCTTTCTCCTTATACTGGACAGGTAGCCAAGTGAGGCACTTTTTGAAAGAGTTACTTTTTGTGAGACAACTGTTTTTATCACTATCCTTGGAGTCACCATTAAAAAAAAAAGTGCTGATGGTGACAGGGTGAGCAACTTTGTAATTTTCCAGTGTGTATTTATTCATGTCAGGTGAATGAAGACAGACCAGATTGATAGATATGCAAATTGGGGACTTTAGCTTGACCCAAGCAATATTGAATTTCTGATTTTGGAGATATGTCCAATGTACCTTCAGGGTTTAGTCAGCTCAGATGATTATGACACAGGCCATTCATTGGCTGTAGTTGTGTGTCATGTGACAGATCACAGTAACTGATATTGCACACAGGAGCCAGGTCAAAGAGTATTGAATTAATGCCATTTTTTTTCTGCCAGATAACACACACATATATATATGTGTGTGTATATATATTCAATTATGTTTCAATTTTTCCTTTTTTAATTAATTTTTTTATTTATTTAAGTACATCCTGTTCCTGTCCCATTGTGGACAGAGAGACAAGGCAGTCCTCTGCTACACATGTGCCTGGGGTAATGAGCTAGCTCCTAGATGCTCCTTGGTTTTTGGCTGGGAGGTCTGAAGTGTCCAGGTTAGCTCACAGTTTTGTTCTGCCTATCTGGTTGCCATCCTCTTCACCCCCTGTAGTCAGTACACTGACATGTCCTTATGTGACATTTCCCCCTACAACAATATATCAATATATAGATATATATCGATCTATATATCTCTATATCTATCTATTTATCTCTATATCTATATATCATCTATAGATCTTCAATCTATATATCTATATATCACCTATAAATCTATATATCTACATATCTATACATCTATATGTACATATCTATATATCTATATACCTATTTATACACTATCTATATATCCCGAGATTTTGTCCCCACCGGCAAGGACATGCTCAGGACAACCGGAATCTTCTGCGGCAAAAGCTTTATTGCTTACTTCTTCAGGAGCCAGAGGAGAAGAGAGAGCGAATGGCAAAACCCCGTCCCTTTTATGGAGGATTGTCCTCCGCCTCGGACGTGTCGCTCCCTGATTGGCTGCAGCCCATCGTTGTCGTCAGTGCAGTTGTCGTCACGGGGAAGGCAGAGCACATGGAGTGGAAAGCTACCCCGGCACATGCGCAGATTATTTGTTTACTACTTAGAACACAGGATGTCGGTGCCATCTTGTAATGGCGAATGTGAGGGCAGCTCCTCACATCTATACACTATCCATCTATATATCTATACATATATCACTAAATCTATACATATATCATCTATATATTCATATAGATATAAATCTATATATAAAAGTCTATATATCTTTAAATTTTTATATATATATATATATATATATATATATATTAATCAATCTATCCATCTATCTATCTATAAGTCTGTGTATATGTTTTGCTTGATGTAGCCTTGTCTAAAAGGACTGTTATGTTCTAGGTTTCAGATGTTCAGCCTGAGAGGAAACAGTATGAGTAACATTTGATCTAATACTAGATCCTCAACTCTCGACCCATATTTTACAATAATTTGGGGGATTATGATTACATCATTCCTACCTCCTATTATCAATCAGTAAACACATCTAATGCCTGCAGCTGGCAAGAAGAAAGGTTGATGGCATTTCAGTTCCCGGCCTTGGTGTCTTTGGAAGAGACCATGAAGGAGAGGGAAGAAGAAGCAGGAAAAAGGTCCCATGGGTGGATGGATTGGGGGAGCATGGCCAGGAGGGCTAGCCTGCGAGTATGAGCAGACTGGACAGAATATGGCAAGTGAGCAGAGCATGGTGGCACTCGCCTTTAATCCCAACACTTGAGAAGCAGAGGCAGACGGATTTCTGAGTTCTTGGCCAGGTTTGTCTACAATGTGAGTTCCAGGACAGCCAGGGCTATACAGAGAAACCCTGTCTCAAAAAAAAAAAAAAAAAAAAAAGAATATGGCGAGTGATATCTCATAGTTCTTAGTAAAGAAGTAGAGAAATTAGCATAGAGGAATGGTATGTGCCCCATGATGGTGCTTTAATGCTTATAATCATTATTATTATTAATCATAATTATTATTTCTTATTTTATTATTTGATATTATCTCACATTATTATTGTTTAATATATTATTATATCATATTAATATTATTTCTTATTTTATTTCATATTATTTCATATTTATTATTACTATTTCTTATTATTAGTTTATTATTCTCTTCGATTATTATTATTATTATTTAATACCTCTGTAATTTATGTGGTGGTAAGAAATCCACAAGTAATATTTACCACAACAACTTGGCTGTAAAAATAGCTTGTACCCAATGACTGAAATGCAATTGAAAGTAAGATGTGATTTTGCACACTTGTAACCTCAGAACCCAACAGACAAAACAGAAACATGGTCAACACTTATTTTCCTGCGATAAGAAACAGTTATTTTCTTCAGAGGAAGAAAGTTCTCTGGGATCTCTGCTAATAAGGTCACACATACACACACACACACACATAAGCACACACATACCTCCACACAGACATGCACACACACACATACTACATACATACATTCACACATATACACACACACCACACATAAACATACATGCACCACACATACACCAAACACACATAAATATGCCCCCACAAAAACACCCACACACATATATGCCACTTACATACATTCACACATACACATGCACACACACCACATACTTATAATCACACACATATACCACACATACACATGCACACACACCACATACTTATATTCACACACATATACCACACATACACATGCACACACACAACGTACAGCCACACACATACACACACCACACATACCCCCACACAAACAGTCACATACATACCACATACATTCATTCACACATATACACATACACCATACATACTTACATTCACACACATGCACACACACATACACCACACAGCACATGCACACACATAACATATACATACATTCACACGCATACATACAAAAACACCACACACACCTCCCTTTTTGATTCTGGTTCATTTTGCTTAACAATTGATTTCTAGTTCCTTCTGTTTCTGTGCAAGTATCATGATTTCACTTTTCTTCTTGATTGCATGAAATCATGTCATGTGTACTCTGTGATCAGTTTGGTTAACAAGGGTTAACGCATAAAGCAGGGCCTGGGCTGAGGAATTTGCATTGTGGGTGTTCCACTTAGCCAAGAGTGACATGGAATGTCCCAGAGTCTCTTCTCCCTCAGTGAGCCTCTTGGAGCATGGCTCTTGACCAAGGTTGTGGGGAAGGCAGGATGAGGAAATCAGTAGCTGACATTGTATACTTACTTGCCTGATGACTTCTGCTGCAACCACCAGGTTGTGTGTCTGATGACCTTCCACAGGTTCCACCATCTGCCTGCACTTTGACCCCATGAGTGAAATCAGAACTCCTGGAACCTATTGAATCTGGGGGCTTTGAAACACTTTGAGAAAATATGGACAAGGTGGAGCACAGGGTATCCGAGGTCAGTGAAGCTGGTCTGTATACATTGTAGAAGACATGCATCTGTGAACCCAGAACATGCAGCTCAAAGCATGAATGCTGTGTAGGCTGTAGACTGAGTGAGGGCAATGATTGTCCATGCTACAGATGCCCCATTCTGGTGGAGGGTGTTGACCAGATGGGCCCAGGGAATGTCTCTGTGCCTCTCTCTCAATATTTCTATGAATCTAAAACTGCCCTAAAATAAAGTCAGTTAAAAATACATATGGTATGAGTTCTTTTGTGATTGTGTTACTTCACTCAAGATGATGCCCTCCAGGTCCATCCATTTGGCTAGGAATTTCATAAATTCATTCTTTTTAATAGCTGAGTAGTACTCCATTGTGTAAATGTACCATAATTTCTGTATCCATTCCTCTGTTGAGGGACATCTGGGTTCTTTCCAGCTTCTGGCTATTATAAATAGGGCTGCTATGAACATAGTGGAGCATGTGTCCTTTTTACCGGTTGGGACATCTTCTGGATATATGCCCAGGAGAGGTATTGCTGGATCCTCCGGTAGTACTATGTCCAATTTTCTGAGAAACCGCCAGACTGATTTCCAGAGTGGTTGTACAAGCTTGCAATCCCACCAACAATGGAGGAGTGTTCCTCTTTCTCCACATCCTCGCCAGCATCTGCTGTCACCTGTCACTCACACAATATGTATTCACTGATAAGTGGATATTAGCCCAAAACTTAGGAAACCCAAGATATAAGATACAATTTGCTAAACGCATGAAACTCAAGAAGAATGAAGACCAAAGTGTGGACACTGTGCACCTTCTCGGGTCACTCCCAATAAGGTCCAGAGCAGGACCTTGGGTGCTTCTTTGAGCCTTCCCAAGCCCAGCCAGGATACTCTATCAAGCATCCTAATGACCAGAAAAGAAAAAGGTCTAGGAGCCACACACAGCAGCATCTGGATAGCCCAGTCACCTGAATCCATAGAGCAATGGCCATGATCATCACCCACATTGGCTTTGTGACAATGTTATTCCAGCTGAGGAAAACCAGTATCTCACCAGGCTTCTGTTAGTGGGGGATCATAGCAATTACACACAGAGAGAGAGAGAGAGAGAGAGAGAGAGAGAGAGAGAGAGAACATGCATACACAAATGCACACATAGTACACACGTGCGTACACACGTTCATACTCACGTGAACACACACACAATCAGCTTTACTTGCATACTTGGGGTAAGTGAAGGGATCTTGTGAGCTCATACAGGTGTCAGTGCCCTATATGTCCTGTGGTCTTCTTTTCCATGGGCATGGTCTAGCAGCTTGTTGAGCCTGTGCATCATCCCCCAGTGGTTCTGATCCCTGCTCTGCCTTGGCCTCCACTTGGTCCTAGAAAAGTCACCCCGAGGCCAATAGGCCTGCAGAGCATTAGAGCTGTGGATGAAAGGGGTGCCATTTGCAGAGACTGTGGGGACAGTCTATTCAGGGATCTCAGAGGACAGGTCATGAAACAGAGGATGAGAGGTAAGAAGAACCCTTAAGTACCAGGATGAGCCAGGCCTACTTAACCATGAGGCCAGCATCACCACCACTGTTTCAGAGTTTGTGCATGTTTCATGGTTCTTTCTAATCCCAATGGCTGCTACCTCAAGAGGTCTGCAAGATGCAGAGGCAAATGTCAAGTGGTACTTCTGCCCCTGGCTCTAGTAAAGGCAGCTAGTTCCCTAGAGACTTAGACCAGCAGTTCCCAGCAGACCTGGGAGTAGCTGGGTTTCCCTCACCCCTACCCCCAGCCCCAGACACCCAAGCTCCTATAGCATTCATAGAGGGAATTTCATGGCACAGGATGTCCTCAGGACTTCCTCTGGGTGGAGTTCCTTTCTGGCCTTCATCTCCTGGAGGGAGAGGATATCTCCTGCTGCCTTTTTCTTCACTCCCCCACATTTCATAGACAATCTGTCCAGGTTGTCAGTGAGTCTGAAGGAGATACCCAGAAAGAGTCCCTTGTCTTCAGAAAGAGGGTCTTTGGGTCCCCTCAATTGAAAATAAACACAATGGAATATGGTGTGGACTGCTGGGGCTAAAGAGAGCAGTTTCTGAGTCTATATGACTGAATGTCACCTGCATACATGCCTCCAGGCCCCAGGGTCCTTGACTCCAGATGCTATAAGTGCACAAGTGCATGGTAGGGTCCAGTCAAGCCTGGAAACTGATGTCTGGAAGCAGGAGCAGACAAAGAGGTCAGAAGAGTACAAGTTCTAGCCTATAGTGTCTCTTCTCATCCTGAGGCCCTTGGATGCTTTGGTGTACACCCAGTGACTCCTCTGTAGCCAAACACACCTCGGCACTGAATGAGGAGAGTCTGGGTCAGATAGTTCCTAATTTATGTCAGAACTTTGCTATGGTGTCAGAAGTCAGAGGATGATCAGTAGAAAGATCCCTCTGATGATGGGCACCTCCTACATTCCCTCCCACCTGCCTGTGGATGAAAGCATGTACAAGTCTAGGGCACAGCCTGTTGCCAGCTGTCTACCTTGGCAGGCAGTATGGTTGTGCTCAGCATGTATTAAGAATATACTCTGTCCCAAGTGAGCTTGAGGGCTCTGGCTTCTAATGGCAAAGAAAAGCAAAGTAAAGCCTGGGCCTTGAACTCATTATAATATTGGAAAAAGTAAAGCTGGAGAGAGGTTAGGCTTCGAAGGTTGTATGTAGAGGCTTCCCTTTTCATCAAAGTATTCCAGGAAGGCTAAGAGATGTGAGGTCGGAGAGAGCCTGAAGAAGGTGTGGGAGCAAAGGCCCAGTGGCAGCCATCAGGATGGATACAGAAGCAGTGGAGATATTCGTGGCCTGAGAGGATGGGAAGGTGGGTCAGGCTGATGGGGGTGCAGTGAATCTCTGCAGTTCAGAGCTCAGTATGTACTGAGTGACAGCTCTGCGGTTGTAGATAATGACCTGCTCCCTTCCTCCCTAATTTCTCCACATGTTCGTGCTCTCTCTGTGTCATAGTGACTCACCTCTGAGCACAGTGAGGCTTCCTCTGAGCATCTATCTTTCCTGTCCACCAGTCAGCATCTTCTCCATCTGCCCAAGGTTAGGGTCATTCGCTCAGCACATCTTCAAGCCAAGTCCATGCATACATGGTAAAGGTGGCTGGATGAATGAATGAGCAAAGGACTCATATTCCTGTGTGTAAGAATAGCGAGCTCCCAGGGCAAATATCTTCCAGAGTCTTATGTAGTGCTCTGAGGAGTCCTCCTTTTAACTGCTCTTCCTTCTGGGCTATCACTGAAGCCAGGAGGGATGGGAGCCTCTGAGCAGTCAGTGAGGTAACACATCTCTGTGTTGGTGAAGGGGTGTTGGGGTGTATGTGTGTCTGTAAACTTTGCAACATTCATGGTATGAAGTGTGAGCCACTGCCTGAGGGTCCCTAACCCTCACACTACTGTTCCCAAGCAGTAGGCATGGACTTCCCAGGATACCTGCTGCCATGAGAGAAGGGGCCTTTCTCCTCCTGAAACCCACCCCTGTGTCTAGCAAGCCCTTGGTGCTTGGGCCCCTGTACTAGACCTGCCCCTCAGCAACAGGAGACTCTGCGGTCCCTGCCCTGATGTTTGCCTCGCTACATCCTTCCTTCCCTCCCCTCATTTCCTCTTTGAAGTACAGGAGTTAGGACATCACTGTCCCTACCCAGGGATGCTTCCAGATCACAGTGACCCCAGGCTCTCTGCCAGCACAGGACAAAGTTTTTAATGCCACTGCACTAGGTGTGACCTGCAAGAGAAGCTTTTCAGGTCAGTGGCTTCCTCCTCACAGAGTGCTGTACTCAGATGGAGCTCATTGAGGAAGCCTGTGGTCTTTCACAGTAAAAGTCCTCCAATGTGCCCACCGAGCATTTGCCTGGTAGTTCAGTTTCTCTGTCTCCTCTTAGCTTCTGTTTCCCTTCCTTTCATAGAAATAGGCTGTAAACTCCACACACAGGGACCTTCACTCTTGGTTTACAGCTAAGGAGACAGGACTCAGAGAAATCAAGGTAGCAAGAACATATGGGTAGAAGGGAAGGCTGTAGGCAGGGATTGACCCAGGGACTACCAAATCTGCATGTCCCATTAAAGCCTGACACAGTGAACTCCAGTTCCTTTTAGAGAGGGACACACATAGGTTCAGTCACGAGCAATGAGAGATATTCTACCCTGCTCTATGCTAGGCCTGCCTCAGCACGCTTGGGTTACTGCTGGACCCTCCCAGGAGTGTTGGGTGCTGGCCACTGGCCAGGGCAACCTGAGTCATTGACCATGCAAACCAGTCTTAGAGGCCCCGTGCCATTCCCCTGGCTACTGGGGAAAGGCCATTGCTGGCTTCTTGGCCTGCAGCATCAGAACAGAGTTGATATGACCTGTCATCCCAGCCAATCAGGAGCACATGTGTGTCATACCACAGCTGGCTCAGGGACCCCAAAAAACCTGCTGCATCAAGCCTGGGGCCAAAGTGCCAACCTGAGCCTCGGTGTTGAACAGCAAGGCAGAGAAGCCTATTCTGGCTCAATCCCACCAGGACTGATTGCACAAGATGTCCATCTGTAGAGGGACTGGGGGAACGAATTGGAGGCCTCTGCCCTCTCCTGCTTGCAACAATGTCTTTCATATCCTTCAAAAGAGCACTTAAGGCATTCCATGTTCCAGTAATTTCAGCAGACTGAGGAGTGTCTTGAGTTCAAGGCTGGCCTGAGCTGTATAGAAAGACTCTATCATAGCCAGATGGTGGTGAGGCTCTCCTTTAATCCCAGTACTCATGAGGCAGAGGTAGATGGATCTGTGTGAGTTTCAAGCCAGCCTGGTCTCAGAGGGAGTTTCAGGACAGCCAGGGCTACACAGAGAAAAGACTGTCACATGAAAATGGGAGGGGGAGGGAGAGGAGGGAGGATAGGCTGGAGTTGGCTACAACTGTTGGTAGAATGCTTGCCTAAGTTAAGATTCACTGAAGTCTAAAGTCTATCCCCAAGTGCACCTCAAAATGCATGCGGTGGTGCATGGGTCTAACCCCAGCCCTTGGGAAATCGAGGCAGGAGGATCAGGAGATCAAGGTCATCATCCTTTACATAATGACTTCAGTGTCCAGCCTGGGATACATGAGACCCTGTCTCAAAACCACAGGGTGTGGAATCAACCCACAGGAAGAAGACTGTATAACAGAGGTATCTGTTCCTCTGGCTCAGCCTTGAGCTTCTACTGTGAAGTCGAGCATTGATTGTATCCTGATATTTGGACTTGCTAATTCCATAAGGTTTCCCTAAAGCTGGACATTAGGTGAGGAACATGAGGGCCTGGATCTGCCCTGCCTTTCATGTCTTTCCAGCTATCCCCATTGCCACTTCCTAGTCTGCTTGGGTTGGTCATCTTGGTTGTGCTCCATGTTAGCTGGCCCACCTCTGTCCCTGTGGGGATACTATGACATCCTCATTGGGCAGCTGTTGTGTGCTGCAAGGCAGTGAGTTCTCCTTAGCTCTGGCCCTGGCACACACCCACACATTGCTTTTTGCTTTCCCCTCCTCCACCACAGGGAACTAGCTGCCCAGATGTCCTGCTGGTCCCATACAGAAGCAGAGGCCTGTAAAAGGTCTGGTCTGGTGATGAGCATCTTTGATGATAATGACCTCTTGGGAAGGAACAAGAAGCCTTACTTGGGACCCCATAGCTGGATTGCTGTCCAAAAGGAGGGACATCACCATCTGGCAAGTGAACAGCCCCTAGTGTGACACATTCCCTAGTGTCTATTCTACTGTCACTATTGTGCCAGAATGGAGCTTTTTAGAAGACTAATTCACCCACATCCCTCACATTCCTTCCTGAGTCCCTAACCCTGGAGGTCACAAAGTGTTTGAGCCTCCAGGATAGGAAGAGTCTCGTGGGCCTCACGCTGAGCCTCTGAAATGCCATGCAGCCCTGACTCACAGTTATCAAACAGTGTGTGTACACTGCACTGTTTGGGGGCACTGTGGGGGTTCATGGTGGCAAACTATTAAATACAGAAATGCAGGGCCCCACAGTCTGAGAGGTGGAGTGTTCCCTGTGTGTAAGCATAAGGACCTGGGTTCAGATCCCCAGCACCCGTGTAAGGCACCATATATGTCCTTGTTCGCTGTGACCCTGGCACTGTGGGATAGAGACAACAGGAACCAATTCTAGGGTCGTTCTGGCCGGCTAGTCTAGACAAAATGGTGAATAGTACTCTCTGGGTTCAGAGAGAGGCCCTGACTCACAAACAGGGGCAGGACGCTGAGGCCTGTGGACCTGGCTCTGTGCTTACAAACAACTACTACTGTTTCAGAGGACCTGAATTCAGTTCACAGCACCCACATCTGGCTCTGTGAGCCACCAATAACTTCAGTTCCAGAGCCCTTTCTTCTTCCCGCCTCTCTAAGCATACATACACACAGACATACATGTGAATAGAAATTTGAAAGTCTTTTTTGAAACAAAAAAGATAGCTGGGCAGTGGCAGCACAGAACTTCAATCACAGCATTCGTGAAGCAGAGGGAGGTGGGTCTCTGTGAGTTTGAGGCCAGCCTGGTCTACAGAGTGTGTTCCAGGATGGCCAGGGCTATACAGAGAGATCCTGTCTTGGGAGAAGTGCAGAATAAAGAAAAGCAAAACGAAGGAAAAAAACATTCACATGTCGACCTCTATATCCCGCATGGGAAAGCATGCCTGTGTGTATGTGTATAAGGGTGCATGTGTGTGAGCATAAGGGTGTGTGTGATGGTTTTTTTGTATATGCTCGGCTCAGGGATTGGCACTATTAAAAGGTGTGGTACTTTTGGAGTAAGTGTGGCCTTGTAGGAGTAGGCATGTCACTGTGGGTGTGGGCTTTAAAACCCTTGTCCTAGCTGCCTGGAAGTCAGTATTCTGCTAGCAGCTTTCAGATGAAGATGTAGAACTCTCAGTTCCTCCTGTGCCATGCCTGCCTGGATGATGCCATGTTCCCTCCTTGATGATAATGGACTGAACCTTTGAACCTGTAAGCCAGCCCCAATGAAATGCTGTCCTTTGTAAGAGTTGCCATGGTTGGTCATGGTATCTGTTCACAGCAGTTAAACTCTAATATAGTGTTTAACATATACACATACACATACACACACACATGCACACACACACACACATGCACACACACACACACACACACACACACACAGGAAAAGGGAGTTCAGTATCTGGTCTGAGGAAGTGCTCTGAACAAAACAGGACCAGAGTCTGAAGGTAGATGAGAATTGATGCTAATCCTAGAGGCCTCTTCCAAGAGAAAGCACATACACCCAAGGACTCAACCTCTCTGAAACAGACAGCAAGAAGGGCAGAGAGGTGGAGGATCTGCAGGTGCAGAGACCCTGGGGTTGAAACAGACTTACCAGGGCCCAAAGAGGGGAAAAGCAATGATGATGACAGTAATGATGTCCCAAAAGTGTAAGTCTTAACAGAAGGTCAGAAATGCCATTCAGGATGTTGGGGAGAGTGACCATGGAGTCTGGGAAATCTGCCCCCAAGGAGTGGTGGGATGTTTGTGTCTGAGCAGCCTGCAGGGTGTGAGTAGGAGCTTTCTGGGTGATTGGAGTGGGTGTGACCCAGAACAGCCTAGCTTAGTGAAGAGAGTCACCCACATGGCTCCCATCCTGTTATAGTAGCAGTTTTTATTAAGAAAAAAGTTCTTGGGGATTTCCTGTTCTTTTCTTCACCTTCTCTGGATCCCCAAGCGGGCCCAATAACTGTGTATTTTACCCTAAGGACTTACTTAGTTTGGACTAGTGGTTCTCAAACTTCTAATGCTGTGACCCTTTAATAAGTTCCTCATGTCATGGTCACCCAACCAAAAAATTGTTTTTATTGCTACTTCATAACTGTAATTTTTGTTATCGTTACAAATCATAATATAGATATGTGCTTTCTGATAGTTTTAGGCAACCCCTATGAAGAGTCCTGCAATCCCCAAGGAATTGGGACCCACCCATTTAGAAGCACTGGTTTAGACCTACTTTGCTTTCTTGCCTAGTTTAGAAATTGAAAGGGGTGTCTGCAGAAAGCTAGGGAATCCGCCAGCCTGCGCCCTCACTTGTCCGTTCAGCCTCAGTGCAGCTTGTGTGGCTCCAGGTGCATCTCCTGTAGCTGATGGACATTCTGAAGTGGCTGCACTGAAGTGGAGGCTAAGGCTGTTTGAGTTTCAACTACAGCAGGATGGAGGAAGACAAGGGGGAGGACGAGGACGAAGAACAATATTCTGCCGGTCACTGTAAGGAAGAGCACAGTTGAGGCTGATTTTCCCCTGCCACCTTCCGTTCCACCTGACATGGAACAGGCTCTCCATCAGCCAAGTCCAGATGGTCTGTTGAAGTTCAAATTCACAGAGGATGCACCCAGTCTCTCCTGAGTCCAGGACTTCCTAGGGATTTGGTACCCACGTCTCCTACCACCTTCCCTCCAGGGTCTATGTCTAGCAGTCCTTGAGGTTTGGCAGTCTGACTGATGAGATTTTTGTTTGGTGGGATGAACTGTACGATGCATGTTCCTAGCCAGCACTGAGCTGTGGTTAATGGGACACTGGAGCTCCCAAGGGCCTTTCCCAGCAACAGCACATCTGTGCTGTTAGCAAAGCTTTTTACTTGCAGTACCAAGCTCGGTTAAATATATTCACAGAGCTCACCAGCTACTTGTTTGGTCTTTCTTTAATTTACAATTCAGTGTGTTAAGGACAATAAGAGCATAACAGACCCTGGGAGAATGGGTAGGGGCTGTTAGCTCCCTCCCCCAATTCCCATTACTGTGAAGTCACATGTCCTTGATGCTCCAAGGCTGTTGTCTGTCAGATCTAAGCCCTGCTAGAATTTGAAGTGAGAGGTGGCCATGTGAAACCAAGAGACCCTCATTCCTCCCTCCTAAAAAGATGAAAGTGGGTTGTCTGATCAGTGAAGCCTGGGTCAGTCTGATGGCTGGAGCTAGGTAGGTATTTTTCTTCAGTTGAGCAGGCACAGTGATTTTTCTGTCCCTGCATAAAAACATTCTTTTTTTGCCAGGTGTTTTCCCAGACAGCTAAACATCACTAAGGCTGGCTCGGTTGCTTAATGAATGACAGAGGGTAAAGGGGTGTGTACCATTGAGCCCGTCACACATCTTTGCTGCTGTCTCAGTGCCTCCAGGAGAGGTAAAATGAGTTCTCTCATATTAAATATTTTATCCAGGTCTCTGTTAGGCATCTACGGGTGAGTCCCAGGAAGCATCTGTGAGGCCGCCAGCATTTGTGGGCTCCACTTAGCAGGTTCATGAATGTGAGCATTAAGAGATCATGGCTTTGACAGCCACTTTATTGGCCAGGATCTTCTTTGGGTACCAGATAAACGTACCTTGGAAACTCATTGCCTCTCAGGATGTTAGCAGGGAAGGGGCCAGGATAGATCAAAACCCAATGGACAGAGCCCAGCTTCTAACCTAGGTCTTTTCTTTCTCAATGGGACTCTTTCTGCTAACTCCTAGTGTAGGACCCCCGATATGGGGACCCCCACTCTAATCCAGGGATAGGGTGCACTCATGAACACGCAAGAATCTTGTTGCAATACACACAAGGCTTTATTGGCAGAGCTCTGGGCCGACATGTACCTCACACAGGAGGCAGGGGAGTCGACCCCGAGTCTCCAGAGCTAGGGGTTTTTATGAAAGAAAAAGGGATAGGGGTGTGAGGAATTTCAACAAAGGTATGGGATTGGCTCATTCAAACATTAACAGTAAGATTACATGTCAGCCAAAGGGCATCAGGACCTTGTTCCTGTGGGCTGGGGGCTTATCTTTTTTCACATAGCAACCAGTTGACGTATGACTTTACCCTGGCGCCAAGGGTCAGTAGACAGAGGGGAAGGTTCCGGCCAGATTGTGTCAACTCAGACAAGATGGCCTTGCCTGCATTCTTGCATTCTTTTTCATCTTTACAGAAGAGTCCTGCCCTGGCATCTGGGCTCCTAGACAACTCTTTTACATGAATCACAAGTTACAAAATCTCATTTTCCTTCACTAGCTGAGCCATGTGAGACGGCTTACTACTCACTGGAGGCTCTGTCATCTTCCAAAATCCCTTCTGGGCCTTCAGTTTTGACTCTAAATTCCATCTTCTTGGCCAGAGCACCTAGTTGTCCTGCCTAGGAATATGCATTTGTAGCACCAGGCGCTCGAGAGTAGGGACCACAATCCAGCATGACTCAAGCATCTATACTTCAAGAACCCAAGAGACTGGAAAACACTGGAGCAGGTCCTGACTGCCTGCTCAAGTATGGGCTTCTCTGGTGATCCACTCTCCTAGGTGATGGGGTGTATCTGTCAAGAAGGAGGGTAAGGCGGGGGTGGGGGGCTTTCTGCTTCAGGGAGCCTGCTTTCTTGTCCTTCTTGGAGAGTTATTTGGCTAGCTTGATCTATGACTGTTGGTCCTCTGTCCAAAGCATCTGTACTGAATCCTTGTCCCCTTTGGAGGGGAATAGGGGTCACTGTCACTGACTGCAGTGGCTGAGAGTTCCTGTGGCTCAGGACTAGCTACTGGATATTGAAGAGTCTCAGCAGCACTTAGCATTGTAAAGGTGTGTTTTCCCATCTGGGTGTAGTGGAACATGGCAGGGCAGGAGGACTATGCTCCATGGAGTCCCTCCAGGACTAAGGCTTCTTTACATAGAGCCCTTCTTTACTGGAGTTTTAGAAAAGGGTCAATCCTACCCTCTCTTCCTCCTTATCTCATACTGCTTATGCCATTGGTCCCAGGTGCTTAAGATGGCCAGACACATTCCCATTGTCACCACCCTTCCTTTAAATGACATTGCATACAGGAACAGATCTTAAAGCCATTGTTCCTCAGAACCAGGTCCTGAGGCTCAGACCCTTCCTTTTCCCTTTTCTACATCCCATGAACCCTCAACGCCTCAGGGGTAGCCCTGAAACATGGATTGAAGATTCCCGGGTGGTCTCCATCCTCCTGATGCTTATGCCTTGTTCTTTGCATCCACAGAGGGTCACTCGGGATCTGCTTGGATGTGAGCTATGTCAAAGTTCTTCCTGCCTCCAAATTAGTATTAGTACATCCTGAGAACAAGGGCATCTGTGTATATGTGTGTGTGTACTATAACCACAACAGCAAGAATGCCATAAACAAATGCAAAGCATGCATTCTAATTAGCAGCCTGGTACCAGGGAGGAGGCAAAGGCTGGGCAGAGGCACAGCCCTGTGTTCTGCAGCTCCCTCCTCTGAAATATTTCGTAAGGAGCAGATCTTCAAGCCATTCGGAAGGGAATGGGAAATAAGGGAAACAAAGCCTCTCCTCCAACACCTCCAAGGCTGTCTGCACTGCAGCCTCCTCCCGGCAGATATCTGCAGAGCACGTACAAGGAGTCTGTCATTCTAGTAGCATCTGTTAGATGACAAATCATAGACACAGCAGTGATATGTGTTCAATGAGGTGAGTGGATGCTGCGTGCATGAGCTGGAAACCAAGGGTCTCTGGCAAGGCTGTGGGGTGCAGGGCTGTTGATCATGAAGAGGAGCCACAACCACAAGCCACAAGCTATGGTGGCAATGCAGCTGTTTCCACATTGCCCTCTCTGGGACTGTCATACCAGCACAATTCCATAGCCAGGTATCCTGGAGTCAGGTCCTGGCTCACTTAGGAGAGGTTCTGCAGCTCTCTGATGGTCAGTTCTCTGGTTAGCAAGATATATCTGATGGGTGACATTTCTAAGTGGACCCCAGGCCAGAGACACATTGTAAGTTTCCCTGTGTGAATGGTTCAGTGGTGAGGGCCTTGGAGCTACATGGCTTCACCGGGTCTAGGTCTTTTCTCTCTAATACTAGTATTTGAGCAGGGGACCCCACACCTCCCATCTTGGTCCAGCCTGGCTTCTCTACCTTTTACCTGCTACCACCCCAAACTCTGCCCTCTTTTCTGGGGTCTCCTGCTCACATTGTTTCACAAATTTGTCTCCTGCCTGAGGGCCTCCCGAGGGCCTGCCTCTGACAGTAACATCCTAGTAGTAACCTCCTGGAATCAGCTCATTGTCCCTTCCTCTAGGTACTCCAGTTCCCTTCTCCCTCCCATGCCTTCCTTTTCCCTCTCCCTCATTTCTTCCTTCCTTCCCTCCTTCTTTCCTTCCTTCCTCCTCCCCTCCTTCCTCCCTTCCTTCTTCATCAGTATTCCTGGATTGTCCCCAGACATCTCTTTTTGCACCTCTTGTCCTGCTCCACTAAGGGATTCTTTGGACCAAACATCACCAGGTGTACCACCCTCCCACTGTTGCCTGCCCTGTTCTTACCTACACCTCCGTGTTCCCAGGGTGGCTTCAACTTTACATGTGTTTTGTTAATTGAGTTTCCAAAATGAATTACCTACAATAAAACCAGGGCATTTCTATCCCTTCCCAAAGAGTCATGATATGGTCTTACTCTATGTTGGGGTGTGAATTAGAGCCCTGGGTAGTGGGCTCCATGGAGAGCAGCTCATCTGTATGCTTATCCTAGGCCTGTGGTGACCCCTAAGCCACCAGCAGTCGCATTTGTCCTCTTAGAGCAGACTCTCTGTGGCTGGAGAAGTTGGTATTGTGTACTCCTGTTCAGAGCTGGATGTAGCTAGCTTCTGGGGGTACTTCCAGCCAGAACTGGCCACCCTGTCAAGCTCAATGTCCAGTGAGCAAGGAAGAGGTTGGCTGACTTGTGGTTGAAGCCCAGGCTGTAGGTGATAAGAAAAGAGGACACTAAACCGTGGTAGAAGCAAGGCTGTGAGATAGGAAGTGGATGTAGCAAGAAAAGAGAGTATCTGGCAGTAAGCCATCACCAGGGGACTCAAGAGAGCCTGCACCCCTCTATGCATGTCCTTCAGGACCCTAGTCTGCGTTTCGGTTGTTTTTTGTTTTCGAGACAGGGTCCTCTCTCTGTAATCCAGGCTGGCATGGAGCTTATCTGGCTGCCTCTGCTTACTGACTGCTGGGATTAGAGCTGTGTGCCAGCGCCAAGGCTCTGTCTCTATTTCTTGTTCCTGAAGCCCCTCCCAGACAGGCCTTAGCTTATAGTGTTCTATCAACTCAGAGGTTCTTAGACATGCCACCAGTCAAGAGATAGGGCCAGAATCATCACTCTTCATATGGTCTGATATTGCATCATGGTGTGCCTGCACAGTTCTCACAATGGTCTCCGCTTATTTTCAGGTGTATGAGGAGTCAGGGGCAAGTCATAGCCCGTACGGGGACATTCACTGTGATTTGGGGATGCTTCTTCTTTGAGTAGAAAATGAAAGCTAAGGGGACTGGGATCCTGGAGAGAGGGCTCTTGCTGTTCTTGCAGAGGACCCCAGTTCAGTCCTGTTCCCTGTACCCACATGGTGGCTCACAACTTCTGTAACTCCAGTTCCAGGGATCCGACATACTACTCAGGCCTCTGCAGGTACCAGGCAACCTCAGAATGTATTATATAACAAGAAAAACATTTGTAACATACTACATAAATAAATATTCTTAAAGCTATGAAAGAGAAAAAAGGAAAAGAACACATGAACACATTTTGACATCTTAAAACTGCAAATGACCTTTAATCCCAGCACTCAGGAGGCAGAGTCAGGGCATTTTTGAGTTCGAGACCAGACTGGTCTACAAAGTGAGTTTCAGGACAGCCAGGGCTATACTGATAAACCCTGTCTCGGAAAAAAAAAAAAAAACCAAAGAAACAAAACAAAAAAAACCTGCAAAAGAGCCAGGCTTTGTGGCTCACACCTGTGACTGCTAGACAGGGGAGGCAGGAAGGTAAGGGTGCAGGTTGTCCTCAGCTACGTAGTAAGTTTGAAGTCAGGGTGAGCTACTGTGGGGAGCAGATATGGCAGCAGTCCCAAGATGGCGCCCAGGACTGCAGCCAAATCTTATGACTTGCCCCTGACTCCTCATACACCTGAAAATAAGCGGAGACCATTGTGAGAACTGTGCAGGCGCACCATGATGCAAGATCAGACCATATGAAGAGTGATGATTCTGGCCAATAGACTGCTGTTATGTGGACTGGGCTGATGGGGTGTGGATGAGGGGTTATATAAGGGATTGTGATTGGGTGCAGAGAGATACACAAGAGACTATTCCTGGAGGGAGATTCATGCATGCATGTTGAAAGGTTCCTGAATAAATTGCTTTGAGAAGAACGTAGTGTCATCGTTTCTTTCTGCTGGTCGGAATCGGAGGCGACAAATGGTAGCCCGTATGGGGACGTTCAGAACTCATCACAGTCAGGGCAGCTAGCTGGTAAGGTTCCCAGGTAAGTGGGACAATTTAAGTTCTTGGATTGAGACTATAAGGTTCCCAGTTTTGGTACAGGTTAAAGTTCCCATTTTTGGGACAAGTTAAGGTTCCCGGTTTTGGGACAAGTTGCACCAAGCACCATGGGTAATTCAACCTCAGGTCAAACAGTTAGCCAAGCCCTTAAGGACTTGCTGAAAGTGAAAGGAATCGGGCTGAAAAAGGAGACCCTGGAGAACTTTTTAAAAGTAGTGGATCAGGTCACTCCTTGGTTCTCCGTATCAGGACATCTTAGAGGGCTCAGGTAGGAGAAGTTAGGGAAGGACTTGAAGTTTGCAGAAGAACAGGGAGTTCTTGCTAAAGGGGTGCTGCCAGTGTGGAAGCTAATACGGGATTGTATCGAGGATACGGAAAGATGTGGAGCAGAACTCCAAAAGGTCAATGAGGCACTGAATCAGGTGAGAGAGGCGTGATCCCAAAAGTCAGAGGCAGAAGGAAGTTCTAGTGATGGGGATGTGTCTGAGGACAATCTGGAGAGCATAGCTGACAGTCTAGAGAAAGTAAAAATGAAGATAGAACCTTCAGGGCCAGGGCCACCTAGGCCGCCGCCTCCGTAAGCCCCTGAAAGAGGATCCGGGCGTAGTCTGTATTCAGAAACCTGGAGGGAACTGGGAGCCCAGTGCTTTCCTGTATTTCAGGATGCACAGGGAGGTCATTATCATGAGCCGCTTGATTGGAAGATTGTTCAAAGATTAGCGTAAGGGGTTCGTACTTACGGTGTCAGTGCTGCTTTTGTAAGAGCACAATTAGAGAACCTGCACCGCTACTGCATGACTTCAAGCAATTGGCAGTATCTGGCTCGTGCCTACTTGTCACAAGGCCAATTATTTAGACTGGAAGGCATTTTTCATTGAGTTTGCTGCCGAGCAAGCAGCAATAAATGCTGGCAACGGCCAGCCAGCCTGGGATCAAGACATGCTGATGGGACAAGGGAGATTTGTAGCAGCTCAAACTATCCCATCCAAGTGTATGTCTTGACTGGTTGTTGGAAGGGCCCTGACCTTTTGGGAGAGAGGGTCTGTTTGTGTGTTTCCCCAGGATCACCGACAACTGCTGTGTATCCCAGAGCGGCTGACCAGAGCAATTCAGGGCAAGCAGAGCGATGAGGACGCGGATATTCCTGTGGCTGGGAATGCTCCCGCTAGTGAGAACTGAAGAGCTACATTGGGGAATTATGTCTGTGTTCCTGAAAACCATGCCATTGATGCATTCAGCACAAGTGTTTTCTCAATTCTTTACATCTAATGCTTTGCTACAATTGCCTTTTTTTATCATGGGATTGAGAGATAGCTCCAGTGCAGGAATCTATGCTGCTTCAGCTAAGGGGATTGTTGTGTTTTCAGATGATTCAAAATATTTCACAGATTAGTGATTATGTTCAGCTGTATCAACTAAAGCTAATGCTACCTGGATTCGAGGGTTGTGGCCTGCCAGTATATCCAAGGGCAATAGCACTATACCCTCCTAACCTATATGGAACCCTTTTCTGTAGGAGTGTTCGTAATTCCCTTCCACCTTGGACCGGCTGTCAATCTAGAAAAGTACCTTGGGCTGTGAAGAATTATTTTTCATTTTCCCCTTATATAGGTACAGTCCATAATAGTTCCTTTTCAGGGTATAATTGGACATATCAAAATCCAGCTCAAGTAGGCGCTAGTAATCCTTTTAATGTATGGTTGTTAGGTGGAGTGAATGGTAGTTGCACTGATCTTTCCCCCTTAAGCATGGTGCCGGGAGGTGCCTGGGGCAATGCAAGTTTTTATTGGAATGGACTAATGTGTTTTAAACTTCTGTATTTCAATTTGCTGGAGGGAGGAATGCTTCTTTTCAGGCTATGCCTGTTTGTATGTGGCCTCCTTTTGTGTTTATTGTTTATAATGGTAGTTATGAGAATAATGTTGTTAATTGTAGTAGTGATACTTGTTATTATAGTATGTGCTGGAATGCATCTGAATATCATTTAGCTGTTGTGACTACGATTCTCGCTTTGTACCTTGGCCCTTTCAGGCTCCTTCTGCTATGACTTTGTTTGAACCTAAGAGGGATTTTTGGCATTGCTGCAGCCATTGTAACTGCTGTAGCAATCTCTGCCACCGCAGCCACCGGTGCAGCCATATCCCTTACAAACTGTCGCAGCGGTGACGTTGATGTTGCACAAGCTTTGGATTGCTGACCGCTGTCTCCTGCTTGAAAGAGTGAGCCGGAATTGATGGACTTGCCCTGTGTCTGATATTAATCACCATCCTGGCCTTCTGGTGCACTTGCTGCATGCAGAGTCATGAGTGCAGAGCCCAAGCCTTGATGATACAGGCTTTTGTGGCAGTGAAAACAGGACAATCTCCTCATGTGTGGCTTGGCATGCTAGAGAAATAGTCAATGACGGGTAAGATGCCCTGGCGTGTCACCAACCTAAGACAGGGATCAAACCAATGCTGTTTGTCTCCCGATGATAGGAAAGGGGCATTGCCGCAGGATGCAACCTAAGACAGACATTCTGTCTGCCAATAAGTACAGAAGGGGGAGATGTGGGGAGTGGGTGTGGCAGCCGTCCCAAGATGGCACCCGAGACTGCAGCCAAGTCTTATGACTTGCACCCAACTTCCTCATACACCTGAAAATAAGCCACGACCATCATGAGAACTGCGCAGGTGCATTATGATGCAAGATCGGACCATATGACAAGTGATGATTCTACCAATGAACTGCTGTTACATGGACTGGGCTGATGGGGCGTGGTTGAGGGGTTATATAAGGGATTGCAATTGGGGGTGGAGAGATACACAAGAGACTATTCCTGGAGAGAGATTCATGCATGCATGTTGAAAGGTTCCTGAATAAACTGCTTTGAGAAGAATGTAGTGTCTTCGCTCCTTTCTAGCTACATGAGACCCTATCTCAGAAAACAAATAAACAAATAAAATTACAAAGGAAAACGACAAAAGGGCCTACAAGGTACCTGTCCATTCAGCCAATTCCCCACTTCAGTCAACTTTACCTTTCCAGTAAGTTCTTCCACAGGAGGCCTCCACTCACAAACCCATCGGACTTCTTTTCACAGATGTCATCAATCACCACATGCCCTTGTGCATAATCTTCCATTTGTAGATCTCTCTGTCTCTCTCTGTCTCTGTTTCTCAGTTTCTCTCTCTCTCTTCTCTCTCTCTCTCTCCCCCCACCCGCCCATGTGTATGTATGTTTGTGTGTGTGTTTGTGTGTATGTCTATGAGAGAGAGACAGTGTTTCTCTGTGTAGTCCTGGCTATCCTAGAACTTGCTCTGTAGCCCAGGGTAGACTTCCTTGAACTCTTATCTGTCTTCACTGTCACTGAATGCTGGGGTTAAAGCCATGCACCACTATTGGCTTTCCTGTTCTCTTTCTTTTAATATAACATTTTTAGACAGGGTCTCATGTAGCTCAGGCTGGCCATGAACTTTCTATATAGTCATAGATGACCTTGAACTTCTGATAATCCTGCCTCTACCCTCCGGTTCTGGAATTACAGATGTGTGGCACCTGGCTACCTGAGTTGATGATTATTTCTGATCAAGATACTGTGGACATTTGAGTTGGTTGTTTGTACAGGGGAGGACATGTTTACATAAGTAAATGTGTGCTTTGAAAGGCAATATCAAGCTGCCATATGTCTGTGTTGAACAAGGAACTTTAAATATCTCCTAGTCATCTAGATAAGTAAATAAAATATGTACATAGAACGCTAACAGCCTGGGAAAGAGGTGAAGAAGACAGGAGAGGTAGCAGGTAATACTGAGTGCATGTCTCATCTTCCTTAACAGGACCTAGCACCTAGTGCTTAGAATTCATAAGGCTCTGAGCAGTTCAGAGTGGTTTCCTTTGGGACGTGGGTAGAGGAGACTCACCCACACTAGTTCTTCTACACATTTCAAAAATAACTGAGCTATGCAGGTGTGTTACTGTGAAAGAAAGAAATCAAAATTGAGGTAGGGAAGTGAATGAGTATTAATGGCCAATGGCCAATCACTGCAGGATCTCACACTTGGACCTTGTAGGAGACTGCAGTGCGGTGTGCTGGCCAAGGAAGCACAGTCCTGAATTTCCATGGGGGATGTTTCAGCTGTTAACATTCACATCGACATTCACCAACCAACTGATGCCAATTCTAGATCTCCCTGGCAGAACAATATCTCATAGGCATAATAAAGAGTGGGGACTCCCATAACTTTCCCAGGTGTCTCTTCTAGGGTTAAAAAACAGCATGGCATGTGCTGGTAACTTTTCCCAATTGTATGGAGGGGGAGAAAGAGGTCTTGGGGGGGGGGATCTATAAACCCGTCAACATGATTCAAAGCTTTTATACCTGGGTCCACATGAAACCCTACTTACCCAGATTAACCCAGAAATCTGCATAAGAATGGGGTTTTTAAATGTCATTTATAAAATTAGGGTTGCTGACAAAAAAAGTTGAACTTTGAAGGGCCAAAGCCATGTTCCTGTTCTCCAGTTTCATCCCTGAGTCCACTCAGGATGCATGTCAACCTAGTTCTAAATTTACCCTAGCTGTGTTAGCTAGAATGTGAACCACTAACATCCGCCTATGCAGGCATGATTTATTTACTATGCAGCATCAGCAAATGTATCTGTGACAAGGAAAGAAACAAACACACCGGGTCCCCCACGAGAAAAAGAACTAGTTGTTCAAAGCAAAGAGTCAGGATTGGGTCCATGAGATCCCTTTGCCCCAAGCTGATGAGCTGAGGGGTTTGTCTCGATCCTGCCTCTTGTATAACCCTTACAGGACATTTGACAAAGCTTCATTCCACTGATTTAGGCTTGCCCCTCCCTGTCCCCTTATACCACGATTCTGCATGCATGCTCCAAGTTGACTGTATTTAGCCATAAAAAGATATTCTTTCTGTCTTTCCTAGAGTGTTCTGGGTTTTGCCATGTTATATAGAACCATTTTGTACCTCCTGAGGAGAGTCATCCTGGAAATACTAAAAGCCAGAGCTTGCACTATCATGGTCTTGAGTTCTTCTGGCCCAGAAGATCTCAACCTGTGTTATCATAACCCCTTTGACGATGGAATGACCCTTTCACAGTGAGTCACCTAAGACCCTCCTGCATATCAGATAGTTACACTATGATTCATAACCATAGGAAAATTAGAGTTATGAAGTAGCAACAAAAATGACTTTATAGCTGGGGGTTCACCACAACATGAGGAACTGTATTAAGGGGTTGCAGCTTTAGGAAGGCTGAGAACCACTGCTGTAATGGATGGCACTGGACATACAGAGGATATTGCTTAGCCAGCATGGTGGTAGGGTGTGATAGGAAGCCAGACTTGGCGTTTCAGGTATCCACAGCTTACCTTGTGTCTTGGCCTTGCAGGTTTAGTCTCCACTGCCAGCTGCCATGGGCAAGCAGAACAGCAAGCTGTGTCCTGAGGTGCTGCAGGACCTGCGGAAACACAGGGAGTTCACTGACCATGAGCTTCAGGAGTGGTAGAAGGGCTTCCTCAATGAGTGTCCCACTGGCCACCTGACTGTGGACAATTTTAAGATGTAGGCCAACTCCTTCCCCTACAGAGACACCTCCAAGTTCACTGAACATGTCTTCCACACGTTTGACACCAACAGCGACAGCACTATCAACTTCTGAGTGTTCATCATTGCTCTGAGCCTGACCTCTCGGGGCAAGCTGGAACAGAAGCTGAAGTGGGCCTTCAGCATGTCTGACCTAGACAGCAATGGCTACATCAGCTGCAGTGAAATGCTGGAGATAGTGCAGGTACCTGCACTTGACAGGGAGGGCCTGGCGCATGGGGAGTGCAGGCATCCAGGACCCCCATCCCGGCCCCATACACCAGGTCATTGCTCTGCCCACTTGCTACCTGGTGTACTAAAGGACTGCATGTCTTTGCACAGAATAACGATAAAAGCCAAGCATCTATCGATTGCTTGCTGGACATCAGGCCCCAGCTGAGCTTATCCATCAGGTTTATTCACATAATTCTATAAAACGGGTCTTTTTTTTTAACCTCTAATGAGATCTGAGGTTCAGATAGGTGATTAGGAATTGTCAAAGCAAGAACTGGGAAAATGGCTCAGTGTTGAAGAACACTTGATACCCAGAATGAGGACCTGAGTTCTGATTCCAGGACCTACGGAAAAGCCAGTAGTGGCTGAGCATGCCGAAACCCTAGAACTAGGGGACCAGTGAGTCCCAGAAGCTTGCTGAGCAGGCAGCCTAGCTACAATGGTAAGCCCCGGCCGGGTTCAGTGAGAGAGAAAAGGGAATCTGGTGAACACCGGTATTCCTGTTTGGCCTTTGCACGTATGGGTGTTCATCTGCACACACATGTATAACATACACACACATTAGCTGTCTATAGGGCTTCCTATAGAAATCAGAACGACACAGTAAAGGATGAGTCAGCAGTCAGTTCTTCACAGGAGCGATGCTTATGTGCACCCTTCATCCTTCCTGCTCCATGCTCTAAACCACCTCTGTATTTGGTCCAGTGGGCTGACTCTGTGGGTTAAGGTATTTGCTACCAAGCCTGGCAGCCTGGGTTCGATCCCTAAGACCCACATGGTAGGAAAAGAGAGCCAGCTTCCATGAGTTGTATTCTGAATTCCACACGAGATCACCTCCCCCAAATAAATAATTACATGCATCCATAAAATAAGTAAAGTAGTTATATACAGTACCTAATACAATGGCTATAGATATTAATAATAATTTGTATTATTTGGGAAATAACAAGAAACTGTGTACCTCCAGTTTCATTTTCTAGATTATTTCCCACCTGTTGTTTGTTGAATCTGCAGATTCATGACCCCTGGGTGGGCAGGGATCAATGTATTTCCCCTTTGACCTTCCATCCAGGATTTCCCAGCTCCCCACCAAAGAACTTCCTTTCAGACAGATGCTTTGCCACACAACCTCCCCTCTACTCCGAACCAAGGAGCCCTCCATTCTTCCACGCCCCAGCTGTATCCTGTGCTCTTGAATGTCACTTAAACTTTCCTGGCTCCCTGTGCCCAGCACCTTGTCTATGAGAGTTGTTCTGTTGAGAGAAGGGTCCTGACTCTGCCCTGTCGTTGCTCCTTGGTTAGCTGAGCGAGGACCATAACCCACCCTCCATCCTCCAGAGCACACTCACAGATGCCCCTTTGCAGGCCATCTACAAGATGGTGTCCTCCGTGATGAAGATGCCCAAGGACAAGTCCATGACCGAGAATTGAACAGACAGGATCTTCAGACAGATGGAAACAAACAATGAAGGTAGGAAACATGGTAGGAGTGAGCAGGTGGGGTGGGAAGAGGGGATTGGGAGAGGGGATGGGGAGAGGGGAGTAGGTGAGCCTGTGAAACTGTTGATGGCACAGAGGTCTTTGGTATACACTCTCTGCCCTATGCAGGCCTGCCCTTTTCCAGCCCACTTGATTCAACTCTGATAGAGGGAGGGAGACTAGAATTCAGGGTCAGGTACACCTAGCCTGCACCCTGCACCCTTCCTAGGGCTCTATAACCATGGACATGTCAGTAGACCCTCTGAGCTGTAGGCTTCATCTGTGTCGTCTGAGTTAGGGTTTCCATTGCTGTGATGAGACACTATGACCACAAGCATCTTGGGGAGGAAAGGGTTTATTCACTCACAGTTTCCATATAACTGTTCATTATTAAAAGCAGTGAGGGAAGGACTCAAACAGGGAAGGAACCTGATGGCAGGAGAGAGGGGGGAAGTGGAGAGAGAGAGAGAAAGAGAGAGAGAAAGAGAGACACAGAGAGAGACAGAGAGGGAGGGAGGGAGAGAGAGAGAGAGAGAGAGAGAGAGAGAGAGAGAGAGAGAGAGAGAGAGAGAGAGAGAGAGAGAGAGAGAACGCCCTACAAGTTTTCCTGCAGACATTTTATACAGACATTTTCGCAACTGTGGCTCCCTCTTTCCTGATAACTAAAACTTGTATCAAGCTGACATAAAATTAGCTAGCACACATGTTGACAGAAACAGTGGTCTTACTATTTCCACAATTATATATGCGGAGGGGAGGAAGGTCATAGTGGTGGCTGAGAGGTGAGACACTGAATCAAGGGGCTTTGAGTCTTGAGATTCTGAACCAGGCCATCATCCTGGGAAGTGAGGCACTGCGGATTCTCATGGGGCTCATCAAACATAGAAACCACTGAGCCTCATCGTACCTAGGACTCTGAGGTCTCAGGAGGAGGTGAGGTGGTGAGAGGTCCTGCTGTGCCTTGGCTGAGTTTCTCACAGGACCTCAGCAAGGGTGAGGTAGCTGCATGGTGAGTTAATTCTGCCCCTCTGTGGCTTTGTAGAGCCAAGACTGGTTGGGTTTTGTTCCAACAGGAAATGCAGCATTAAGGCATGAAAGGCTCCCCAGGTCGCACTGAGATTGAATGTAAGCTAATGCACAGGAAAGAGCAGTGAACAGCCTCCAGTGCTCTGTGCAGGTGAGCTGAGGACAGGGCTCAGTGGGACTCAAGGCTCCCGTGGAACTGTAGACAGCAAAAAGCTTACCAGACATCAAGGAAATGCTTTTCATTGCACACAAAGCAATGCAGCCTCTTGCCTGGTGCTGCCTTTCAGCCATTTTCTAAAGTGTTCTTTCCTCTCTTGTGTACTCTGACACGGAGGCTTGTGTTCCAACAGACCATACTGAGGCTTGCCCACTTCCCAGGTTTGGCTTTCTTCTCCGTGAAATGGGGATAAGCCCACTGGTGTGGGTGTGAGGCTGAAGTAGCACTATGTTGGTGGCACACTTAACATGGAGGGCCATTGCTTCTGATTGTCAAAGTCAGGAGCTTTAGCGGTTTCAGAGTGGAGACCGCGTCCCCACTGTGCACTTGTCCAATTGTTTGTGTCTCTCGATGGAGGCCACTGAGTGCATACTCTGCCCTGTAAGCCAGGGGCCACTTGCTAGCACTGAAGAGATGAGAAGTCTGGGCTGTCAGAGAAACTGGTACAGAATAGGACAAGAATGCGACAGCAAAAGGTGGATAGCTCTCAACATCCGAAGCTGACAAGAGTCTACACTAGGGGGCGCTGTGATAGTTTTAACTGTTAACTTGACTCAGTTTAGAATCACCTCAGAATTCTTTTTTTTTATTTTAATTTTAATTTTTATTTTATTTTAGAATTAGTATTTATTTTCTACATGAGGGTTTGCCTGAATGCATGTTTGTGTAATATGTTAGAGGCCAGAAAAGGGCATTGGGTCGCCCTGGAACTGGAGTTACAAATGATTGGGAACCGCCCTATGGATGCTGGGAACTTTATCCAGGACCCTCTGAAAAAGCAGCAACTGCTCTTAACTGCTGAGCCATCTCACAAGCCATAAAGGAGAGTCTTTTTTTGCTTGTTGGTTTGTTTTTTAGAGACAAGGATTCTCCGTGTAGCCCTGGCTGTCCTGGAACTTGCTGTTTAGACCATGTTGGCTTCAAACTCAGAGATCCACCAGTCTGCCTCCTGAGTACTGGGATTAAAGATGTGTGCCACCACTGCTCAGCTCAGAAGAATCTTAATGAAGAATTATCTAAATCAGTGGTTCTCAACCTATGGGTTCCAACCCCTTTGGGGGATCAAACGAACTTTTCCCAGAGGTAGCATAAGACCAACAGAAAACACAAATATTCATATTCATATTCATAACAATAGTGTAATTATGGTTATGAAGTAGCAGTGAAAATAATCTTATGGTTGAGGGTCACTACAACACAAGGAACTGCATTAAAGGGTCACAGCATTAGGAAGGCTGAGAACCACTCATCTAGATCATGGCAGTCTATGAGCATGCCTGTTGGGGGTTGTGTTGTTGGTTAATTGATGTGGGAAACCCCATTACTATTCTCTAGACAGGGGGCCTGAACAGTGTAAGAAAGGGAAAAGAAGAGTATCAGAAAAAAGTGCAGAGTCTCATTATGAGCCAGGTGCTCATACCTCTATTCTTTCTGCCCCGTGAGGTTTTAAAGCCTTGACTTCCTGAAGTGATGAATTGTAACCTAGAAGTAAACCAAAGAAAACTTCCTCCCTTAAGTTGCTTTTAGTCAGGGGATTTTTATCACAGTAACAGAAATATAATTTGACCTGCAGCCATAATTTGTCCTGTCTCCCCAGCTGCCCCAGATTGTGGTGGCTCTCCAGGCCTCTAGGTGGGGCTATCAGCTTACATCAGGCCCCAGAGTTCATTACCAAACCTAACCTCATGACTAGTGCTCAATCCCCACTACCTACACCTTGAAAGGAGACCCAGCTCTTACAAGTTGTCCTCTGACCACTTGTGTGCCTCAAAATGGCATATGTTCCCATATGTGTGTGTGTGTGTGTGTGTGTGTGTGTGTGTGTGTGTGTGTGAGAGAGAGAGAGAGAGAGAGAGAGAGACAGAGAGAGACAGAGAGACACAGAGACAGAGACAGAGAGAAAGACTGGACATTGTCCATTTTCCAGAAGTTTCCAGACTTTAACCAGAGCACTTGCTAATCCTAAGTCTCCCTCTTCCATTCCTCAGGCAAAATGTCCCTGGAAGAATTCAACAAAGGTGCCAAGAGGGACCCATCCATTGTCCGGTTGCTGCAGTGTGATCCCAGCAGTGCTAGCCAGTTCTGAGGGGAATGGGCTTTTACACACTTGTGAAAACAAAGGCTTGACCTGCCATCTTCAGCTATGCTTGCAAAAGTGGATTTCTCTGTGATTTCTCCTGCTCTCTCGGGACCTGGGTCCAGGCAGCACATCACACTCACCTGGTCTGGCTGGATGCAGCTCCCTCCTCTATCTGATCCAAAAAATGTCCCTCCCCATCCAGTCCAGGCTGGTTCCTTCCAAGATTTCAAGTGTTCTTGGCTGTAGGGCTCCTTCCCAGCCCACAGAGGGCCTGGAGGCCATTAAGGACAACAGACAGGACTTTTCAGTATCTTACCTAGACCAGCTGAATTATTCTATGATCCCAGCTGACTTTGTGAGGATGAAGAAGATGGACAGTAGATAGGCAAGCCCTTCCTGTGCATGGCTCCACCTCCCTTGTTCATTTTCTCTGACCAAAGCTGCTTGCATGTATATACCGTGGTATCCTTACTTTTAATATATAAGTTTTGTATAAAGTGAGAAATTTCAGCCCCTGTATTTAAAGCCTCTGACTGACCTTAAAGCATGGTCCCCCGTGGCCTGTGATTCTCCCCACCCCCAAGTCTAGCTGTGCTGTGATATTTATGTATTCATTTTCCTAATTACACAGGAGATACATGCGTGCCCAAGGCTGTAGACATCTGCCCTCCGTCCTGCAAACACAGGTTTTCCTGTGTGCTCCGTCCTTCCTTGCCATTGACCTGGTATATTAAAATGATCAAATAAACCAAGGTCTGTGAGTTTCCTGTGTTTCCCCAAGCACCCTGTTCATGGTTCACTCTGCAGTGAGTGTGGGGATGAAGCAGATAAGTGGTAGACATGGGGAAAGTCCTTGGATGTCTGGAACAGCCGAGAATTTAGTCAGAGAGGAGTACATGCCAGCCTTTCCCCACTCAGTGGGCTCCACACACAGCAAGGCCATTGGCCCTCCTGCTTAAAGCCACAGAACCTGTAGACTGAGGCCCAGACTGTCTGAAGATGTTCAGGAAACATCCACTAAGCTGGGTGAGAACTGGAGACTCTGAGATTGGCCAGACATTGTCTTTGCTCCCACCTTACCTCAAGGAGAAAGGTGCTGTTGGCTAGAAGGTGTTTTAGATATTGGACACAAGCAGTCCCTCAGGGCCAAACAGGGCATGTGCCTTGGCTAATGTCACCCACCAATCTTGCAAGCCGTCCAGTGGTTCACATGGACAGGGTACACCTGAGTGGCAGGCTGGCACTTAAAGAAAGGGAAACTAGGAGGACGAGAGAGAAATGGAGCCAAGACAATGTTCTGATCAAGGTTCAAATGTTTAATGGCAAATGCACTTATTGGGGGTGGGGGGGGGAAGGCCCATTCCCACCAATTCATCTTTGGAACCGGCTGCAGGTGATGATGTGCAGGATAGGGCATAGTCTCCAGAATAGCTCTGGGGCCTCTCAGCAGGTAGCAGTATCTTGAAGAGGAAGAGCAACAGTGGGTGAATAATTGAGTGATCTAGGGAGGAAGGCTCCACCCTAGTTAATGTCCTTAGTGGCAGCAAGATCAAGATCTGGTTCAGCCAGCTTCAGGCTGAGCGAAGGTTACACAGCAAGTTCAGGATCACTTATTCAAATAATGGGGAATAAGAGGATGGATGGATGTGTCTGCCCAGTTATGAAGACCTCTCTCTCTCTCTCTCTCTCTCTCTCTCTCTCTCTCTCTCTCTCTCTCTCTCTCTCTCTCTCTCTCTCTCTCTCTCTGCCACCATGTGATTGCTGGAATTGGAACTCAGGACCTTAGGTAGACCAGTCAGTGCTCTTAATAACTGAGCCATCTCTCCAGCCATGGGAGTCTTCTCAAATGGAGAACTCAAAGACACACAAGATGTGAGAGTACAGTGAGGGGCAGAAATAAGAGCACAGAAAGGGGCAGCTGAGGCAGGAAAGTCATGAAAGTCATGAGTTCTAGGACAACCTGGACTCCATAGTGAGACCTTAGCTCAAAAATTCAAGATCAAAGACCAAGTCTGATCTCCCAGACCCGCATGGTGAAAGGGAAGAACCGACTCCCATAAGTTGTCCTGTGGCCTCCATCTGTCTTTCCAACCCCAGCAGTCTGGGGACCTGACAATCCCATCAGGAGTCCAAGGCCATTCCTAGCTACATACTGAGTTTGAGGCCAGTCAAGTTTCCATAGTGAGACCATGCCTCAAAAACAAAACGTGACAACTGTCATAGAAAGTACTAATTAGGACTTGGTGGTTAAGAGCACTGGTGGCACTTCCAGAGGCCCTGAGTTCAATTCCCTAACACCCATATATCAGCTCACAACTGTCTTTAACAGAAATAGAACAGAAACACAACTGTCTTTAACAGGAAATCGCTGTTCCAGGCGATGTGGCACCCTCACACAGACATACATACAAGCCAAACACCAATGCCTATGAAATAAATTTAAATAAACTTTTAAAAAGAAAAAGAACTTATTCAAGGAAGAAGCTGTCTTGTGGACAAACCCTGAGCTAGCCTTCTCCATGGGACCCCAGAACACCCACAGGATGTCTTGTTGGAAGTGAAGGTGCTAATCAGCTTTCATAGAATTAGGGACACTACCAGCACATCCCTAAGATTACAGTTCCACAGTCCATTTTCAAATCTAAAGATGAACTTCCTGTCAGGAAGCCAGGGCCATTCAATCACGTGGAGGAAGCACCACCCAAAAGGGACAAAGTCTTGGTGAGCCTTGCAGAATGTGGCTTTTGCACTTCTGTGGCTGTGGGTGGAACTAACCCCAATCCACTCCTTGCCCTATACCAAACCTTGTAGCCAGACAGTGTTGGAGACAGTGGTAGCAGGAAGCCCAGAGAGGGAATATCAAGGTGGGGAGGTGAAAGGTTGGAGGAAGTTTGGAAGCAAGATGGACTCCTGAGCCCTCCTGGAGGTTCTAGCCAAACTCACCTGTTCTATTTCACTCAGTGGATTTTTAAGATTTATTTTATTATTTCAATTGTGGGCATGTGTGTGAGAGAGAAAGACTACATGCATTTGCATATATGCATGCAGGTGCCTGTGGAGGCCCAGAGCAAGATATTGGATCTCCTGAAGCTGGAGTTACTGACAGTTGTAAGCCCTGGTACATGGGTGCTGGGAACCAAACTCTGATCCCAGCAGAAGCGGTAAGTGCTCTAACCATTGGGCTTCTCTCCAGCCACACCTCATCCACTTTGAGCTTAGACCAGGCCAAACTCAATGAAATGCACTCAGCACAGTGGGACAATTCTTACTAAAATGCCTTTGTGCACACAGTTCCTGCATCTGGACTGCTCTTCCCCCTTTGAATGGAAAACTCCTACTGACCCTGTGAAACCTTGTCTCTCTATCTCATTTGTGTAGCCTTCCCTGTTCCCCATAACTCCTGCTTAGTCTTACTAGCTACCAGTCAGTAAGAACTATATATACCTTCCATTTGGTGGCTCTATTATGTTCCTTGTGGTTCACATATTTTTAATGGCCATGCTGGCCTAATTAGGGTCAGATCACTAGTTCTGTTTCCCCCTAGGTATTAAAAACAAGAGTCTCCAAAAGTTTAAGTGGTCCAGTCATGATGGTTCACCCTTCTTATCCCAGCACTAGAGGAGCTAAGGCAGAAGAATCTCAAATTTGAGTCCATGTTTGCCTCCCCAGGAAAGCCCTGTCTCATAGAATGAATGAAGAGGCCTAATTATCTTGTTCTAGGTCTAGTAACTGACAAGGGACAGACTCAGGACTCAAACCCTGTGCTGCCTGACCCACAGCCGCTAGATACTGTCACCACTGCTTGGCTCTGTCCCCTTCCAAAGGCTGTGGGAAGCCTTGTCAGCTTCATCTCAGGGTCCCCTTGACCCCCAGCTTCTCTACACTAGACTTCTTTTTTCTGGGAGCCATTGAAGTTGACTAAATTGTTCTCATTGAAAGGCCAAGGAACAGTCTAACAAGGCTCGATTCCAAGATATTCAAGAGCCACCCTATGGTGCAACACTAAATGTGAGCCTTAGATGGCAGTGGTGCACTACTCAATTGCTGCTTCTGCAGCCTGCAGGACTATTTTCCCACTGGGTGAGTCTGGGGCTTCTGTTTACAGACCTCCAACATCAGAATTCACGGATGGAAGAATTAATATGCTAGTGAGTGACAGAAAATTTGTGGATCAGAAAATTGATATCAAGAAGATAGGGTGTTTCCCTCCCCCTTGTTTCCGTGGGAGTTCACTTGCTAGGTTTCTCAGAGACTGTCTCAGTTAGGAAAGACCCCTCAAAGTGTAGAATTTAGCCAAAAAACAGAAGCACCCCCAATGGGGTCACTTGTGCACGGAGCTATGCTGTAAGCTCATGACACAGACTTCAGGGTCACTCCAGCGTCAGCTGCAGCTGTTAAATGTAATCGACAAATCATGAAAGTGTATTTTCTTTGATTCAAGCTAAAATTAACACAAGGCCCTACAAAGCCTTTGAGACATGTACCCTTTTCTGGTAAATGCAGCTTAGAAACTAGTCCATTGTGATTTCTAAGCTGGTTATTTACCACATGATGGACCACGGGGGGGGGGGTACTCAGAAGTGAGCGTGAGGAGAAAGCCGCCTGGACAAAGGGTACAGAGCTGAGGATGGGGCAGGAAGGAAGGGTGCAGAGCCGAGGATGGGGTAGGAAAGAAGGGTACAGAGCCAAGGATGGGGCAGGAAGGTTCATTATTAGGAGACCCTACAGTTGCCTCCCCACAGAATCTTCTCTGCAATTTTCTAACCATAGGAAGAGCCATCAGTGACAGTGACAGTGCAGATTTACACATGCTCTGAAACTGCATCAGATACCATGCACACAGCATGCATGTGTCTGTGCGCGCACACAATCATGATATGAGAAAGCTGTGTGGATGGTAGCAGTGTCCCTATCCCTGACTTCAATATCACTGTAGCTGTGCAGGACAGGACCAGGGGTGAACCCGAAGGACAAATGCATGGACTCAGCTGCAGCTTCCCTTGGGTCTGTCATTACTCAAACATCAAAATTTTTATTTAATTTTTTAAAACAGGGCTGTGGGGAGACAATGGCTTAGTGCATAAAACATGCTAGATGTAAGCATGAAGAACAGAAATCAGATCTCTAGAACCATGTAATAGCTGGGCAGGTATGGCAGTTACCTGTAATCCCAGTATCTGAGAGACAGACGGGACATCCTCAGGGTCAGCTGCCTGGCTGGAATCAGCAAACTACAATTCAGGAGACCTGGCCTCAATAAATACAGTGGAGCGTGGGACAAGGGAGACACCCAATGTCTACCTTGAGCTGCCCACACATGCACATGTGCCCACAATATGGAAATACACATGCACAGTGCATATGCATACACATGCAAAAACATTAAAATCAGAAATGTAAAGAAATCTGTAGGCCCCGGTGTCTGTGACCAGTCCATTCTTCTGACCTCAAGCTGAGGTTTATAAATCTGGCCCTTTCCTCTCTACATATCACCCAGCTTTCTCAAACTAGCTTGGCCTGAACGAAACCCATCACTGCCTTGGTCTTGAATTCCAGGGCCACTCCAAGATAGAAACTGGGGTCCTCCTTAGCATCTCCTTCTACGTTCACTTAAACAATGATTCTCAACCTTCCTAATACTGCGATCCTTTAATACAGTTCCTCATGTTGTGGTGACCTCCAGCCAAAAAAAATATTTCCCTTGCTACTTCATAACTGTAACTTTGCTGCTATTATGAATTCTAATATAAATATTTTTGGATATAGAAGTATACCAAAAAGCTTAACCCTTAGGTTGAAAACTGATAAATTTGCCTTGCTCATGTTGGGGCTAGTTTCTCCATCGTTAGACCTGTCAAGAGTTCAGGCTCTTGACAATTGTCATCTTGAGCAATCGACACTGAGAATAGACCCAAAGTCCAGACCCATAATCCTGGCCAGGAGCCCTTCCTGGCAGAAAAATCACCTGGCATTGCACCCTGTGGGCTGGGCACCTGCCTTACAGGGTAGCCCTATGGTGGACACAGGGTTTGTCTCCATAGGTAATGTCCTCCTCTTTGTGGAAATTTTAGATAAACTCAGTGTCTGAAGCAAAAGACATGAAGATTTAAGGAGAGTTTCAGACTGAAAGACAAGCAATCTCTAGAGAGACCAGGTTCTATCTGGTCAGAACCAACTAGCCAAATCTGATCCTCTGGTTCCAGAGCCAGGGCTGGCTCCAAAAGTCCACTCAGCACCTCTCAGGCATTAGGCACCAGACAAGAGGCCTGGAGCAACTTCCAAGGGAGCAGGTGGCCATGTGATAGGGGAGTTTGGAGTTTAAGGACATTTTGTACCTCAGCTGCTTTTCTCACCTACAACTAGGACCCGTGTGACATATGTGTGAGCCCACAAGTCATACAACTTCCCAAACCTCTGCTCCTTCCTTTGTGAAGTGAGACTAACTAAACACATGCAGTACTAAAATCCCTCCTCTGGGGAGACAAAATGGTACAGTTCCCCCTAAGGTCTCAACATCAAACGGAAACAAGATTTGCCAAAGTTCATTCTGTAAAGCCAATGAGTTTATTGAGCTTCCATAGAGAACATAAGGGGGAGGTGTTTGCAGTAGTGTGGGTGCTCTTCACCCAAAAGGCTGCTCATAGAAAGCCTTTATGCTGCAGGGACCAGTTCTTCTCCATAGCTATATGGATGACTGACCCCTACCCCTAGTCTTCCCAGATGTCCTGGCCATCTTGGAGGGTGTTTGTTTAAGCCAGGGTGGGGCAGTCTATCTCAAACCCACAGATGTGCAGGCTTGTCACGTACTTTGGTTGAGTCAGTTTGACATAGCGAAAGCTGGGAAACTGACCGATGAAGCAATGGGTTTCAAAGGGGACTCTCTTCCTGAAGTCTGACATTTTTCTCCCCAAAATTTTAAAAATCATAATATTAATCCTCCACTCACCGTTAGTCTAATGAATAGACTCACGTGCACTCTATTAAGCATTACCTTATAGTAAATGCCTTTTAAGATTGAATTCTAACATAGCTAAAGCCTTTCCCAGTGTTCTAAGATCCCAGATAACAGCAAGGAGCTTAACCTATTCAGTAACTAATTTAGCTCTACCATAAAACAATAAAACACTAGCCATTAGCTCAGTTATCTGCAAAAAGAGACTAAAAGTCTCACTGAGATAGAAATATTTACTACAAACTACATTCCACACCAGAGCAAGTTGATATACTATCCTGATAATGGAAATTCTCCAAATTAGATATAATTTAACGAGGCCTAGAGAATTTCGGGGTCAGTGACACTACATTACTCTTGAAGCCTGTCAAGATTTAAACCCCCTGGAGCAATTAACAAAGTGTAAAACTTTTGCCTGGTCAGGGCTAAAGCAGGCGTTTATCTCTAAGTAAACATAGTCTTTTTAAAGTCACTCCTCTTGCACCTGGGAAACTTCAATGTACCGTATCTGTTATGTTTTACAATTTATGATATTCGCTGTAATATAATAGTCTCATGTTTTACCAAGACATTACATTCAGATTCGACACCTCTCTTGTGTGTGTCTCTGTCTGTCCCATCCGACTCTTTGCCCATCTGCTCGAGAGAACTCTTTCCTACGCAGGCACGGGACCCAGAGGGTCTGCGGCACAGGCTGGGATGCAGGAGATAAAGAACAAGCAGGGACCAACCACACACTAACTCTCTCATCTGTGTTTGCAGTTGTATAATCTACTGGTGTACATACATACCCAACAAGTTTGGATTTTAGTTGATGCCAGATGTAGTCAAGACAACTGGCCAAGATCAGTCATCATGGGGGTAAACAGAGGCTGGGCAGCACTTTCTTCACTGTGGCCAGTTGGATACCACCTAGTATGGATTCTGTTGAGCCTGGAACGGTGCTGGCATGGAAAAGGTGCACAGTGAGGGTTAACTGTGGCAGGAAGTTTGGGTAGGAGACCAGCAGTGAAGACAGTCAGTCCATTCAACAGACACTGCTCAGGGGCCACAATGGTGGCTCTTGGCAGGAGTTCAAGCTCCACTGTCGAAAAGGACATTGGGGGTCGGCTGTAATATGAAACTATAGCCTGCAGGGATGTGGTCTCTGAAGGGGTAGAGCAAAGTCTTGAGGAATGATGCTTGGGAGTGGGCCCCCTCACTCTAATAGAGACTCTAAGCAATTCCACACTCAGTCCTTCACTGAGCGACTTCTGACATCCCCTAGGGCAGATCTCTTAAAGACAGTTCCTCAGCTCAGAGTGGCTGAGCAATGCAGCCAGAGCTGGCAGGGTATGCTGGTTTCTTCTCTGGTGTCTGTGACCAAATATCTTCAAAAAGCAACTCATGGGAGAAAGGGTTTCTATGACAGATGGTTTAAAAGGATGCAGTCTATCATGGCAGCAGGAAGCACAGAGAGATGAATACTGGGACTCAGCTGGCTTTCTCCTGTTTATGCTCTCTGGAATGCTAGCTGGGGGAATACTGCTGCCCATATTTAAGGTGAGTGACTCTTCCCATTTCAATTAACCTGACAGATAATCCCCTGAAGACACACCCTGAGTCATATCTCTATGGTGATTCTAGATCAGTGGGTCTCGACCTGTAGGTCTCAACCTCTTTGTTGGGGGGGGGGGGGAATCACATATCAGATATTTACAATCCGATTTGTAACAGTAGAAACATAAAGTTTTGAACTAGCAACAAATAACTTTGTGGTTTGGGGTCAGCAAAGCACAAGGAACCAAGAACTTCCTAACACAAGGGTTGCATTGTTAGGAAGGCTGAGAATCGCTACTGTAGATTCTTTCAAATTAACAACTAATATTAAGTAACCACAGAGGGTCAATCACAATTCTCTTCCAATGGAACTCCATCCATACCTGGCCCACTGAGCCTCACTGTGCTGATTCTTATAATTTGGGTAGAAGAAAAGTTGCCACCAATGTGTCTCCCCAGTGGGCACAGACTAACAACAGGGACATAAATGCCTTTCCTGACCTCCAGCAATCACTGTGAGCATGGCTTGTCAGGGGCCTTGGAGTGAGGAAGGCCAACATTAGGCACTGTAACTCAGCGAGGAGATGGCCCCTTCATGTCTTGGGGCTGAGCAGAAATCAATGTCAGTGGACCAAAGGAGGAAGAAAATTCTATCATGCTCAGGGCTGCATGGAAAAGGAATGGAGATCAGAGAGCCACAGTCCAGAGATGCAATTACTCTGCACAAGTACTTAGAACTGACTGTTCCCTATGTTTGTCTCCAGCCTTGAAAGGCAACTCTGTTAACAACAGTGTTCATGTTCAAGGTGTGTTTGATCCATTATTCCTGCACTAGCTGTCAGAGCGTGGCAGCTAAGGCCAGGACTATACAAGGCTTACATTCAGAGTTTCAGCTGATACCTGCTAGTGGAGATCTCCCAGGCCCAGAAAGACAGACATGCCAGATAGTCCTGAGGTAGCCTCCAAGTTCTGAATGGAACCCTGCTCAGGTCTCTGTGGGACCTGGAAGAGAGATGCCCAGTCTGACCTGGAATGTTCATAGAGGTTGCCTGAAGCTGGTACGGGGAGTTATGGAGCTTAGGCTGCAAGGAGGGCCACCTGGGGAAGAACAAGAAGCATAAGATAGAGGCAAGATGATCAGTGGAAAGGGAGGGGAGGGGAGGGGAGGGGAGGGGAGGGGAGGGGAGGGGAGAGGAGGGGAGGGGAGGGAAGGGGAGGGGGAGGGAAAGGGGAGGGGAAGGGGAGGTGAAGGGGAGGGGAGAGGAGGGGAAGGAAAGGGGAGGGAGAGGGGTGGGAGGGGAGAGGAGGGGATGAGAGGACAGAGACTGTCTGGGCCTTGCTGGTATTTGTTAACAAGCTATGAGATGAGCCAGGGTGCAGGTCAGTTAGAGGTCAGAGGGAGGAAGGAAGGAGACTAGATTGACATCATAGCTTTCTCCCTCAGCCACACAGACAGGACTGGCAAACACTCACTAGAGCATTCTTTGTCATAAGAACTGAACATCAATCCTGAGAGATGCAGTCAAGAAATTTTGGGGTATGGAATGCAGTATGCAGAATGTGTGATACACAGACATAGGTACATACATTCACAAGACTAAGATATATCTAAATAGAGACATGAAAAAGCTTGGCATGCTTCTGTATATAAGAATAAGGCACCAGGCCGTGGTGGAGCATGGCTTAAACCCTATGTCAAATAAGTAAATAAATAAATAAATAAATAAATAAATAAATAAATAAATAAATAAAATAAAGGAGAGAGATGAGAGGCAACCTCCTTAGGGGTCCCCAAGGGCTCCAACCTCAAGCTACGGGTGACTTCTAAGCTCTGGTAATAAAATAGGTTCCTGAGTTGGTCTCTATCAACTTATTGCCCACTCATTATGAGGAGGGAGTCTACCTGCCAGTGTTAGTAGCCCTAAAGAGAGGCCCAGGTAGCAACAGCCCACAAGAACCAGGGTCTGCCAGGTGCCACCTGAAAACACACAGAGAGAAAGCTGCCCCAGCCACAGCCCAGATTCTGGGCCAGCTGAGCTACTGCATTCCTGAGCGACAGGAATGCTGAGAGAGCAAACACTAAGAGTTTAAGGGTAACCTTGGGAGGAGGTCCACTGTCTGAAGGCACACCGGTGGGGACCCGTGGGGAATGTGACTGCTTCCTGAGAAGTCCTGGGCTGCTGACAGTCACTAAGAGCTCTTCAACAGTAACAGACAAGATTTAAAACAAATAGAAAGCAGGCTGGAGAGATGGCTCAGTGATTCAGAGCACTGGCTGCTCTTGCAGACAACCCCATTTGGTTCCCAGCACTCAAACAGCATCTCACAACTGTCAGTTTCTCCAGTTACTCCCTCTTCTGGTTTTCAGAGGTACTGCACTCATGTGGCACACCTACATACATGCAGACCAGTGCTTATACACATAAAATTAAACAACCCCTTTTAAAAAAAAAAAAAAAGCAGAAGCCAGGCACAGTGGCATATACTTTTAATCCCAGCACACAAAGATACAGCCTGATCTACAGCCTGTATCTACATAGCGAGTTCTAGGACAGCCAAAGTTACATTATAGAGAGACCTGGTCTGCGTTGAGAGAGAGAGAGAGAGAGAGAGACAGAGACAGAGACAGAGACAGAGAGAGACAGAGAGAGAGACAGAGACAGAGACAGAGAGAGACAGAGACAGAGAGAGAGACAGATACAGAGACAGAGAGAGAGAGACAGAGACAGAGACAGAGAAGGGAGGGAGAGGGGAGAGGAGGGAGGGAGGGAGCACTGGGCTGAAGTAAAGAAATGGCCCACTAATCCCATTTCCCACCATGCCAACTGCTGGTCTCCAGCACAGACTGGCCAGCAAGTAACAGAGGGAGAATCAGTCCCAAGAGTTTCTCAAGACACACTGAGATAGGTGCTCAGTGCTCTCACCTTCTGTCTGTCTGTCTGTCTCTGTCTCTGTCTCTGTCTCTGTCTCTGTCTCTGTCTCTGTCTCTCTCTCTCTCTCTCTCTCGCTCTCTCTCTCTCTCTCTCTCTCTCTCTCTCTCTCTCTCTCACACACACACACACACACACACACACACATACACACAAGCCCATCTTACTGCCTCCTCTGCCCACTCGCCTACTCCAGAGTTGTTAGTGAGTTTGGCCTGCCTGGCTGAGAGCTGGGATCAGCAGAGGAGGCACAGCAATTGACTGTCTATGGGTTATGTATGAGAAAAGAGAAACTTTTGGTCTCAGAAAGGATGGCATTGCTAGGAGTACTGGGGTGGAATGGGCTCCCATCCTGGCAGGGACTATGAGGAAGTCACCTCCCTCAGGGTGGGGAGAGGGCCCTTAGGGAGCTCACCTGGGACTGCAGTTGTCCCTCTGCTGTGTGCTCTGAGGCCAGTTTGGAACCTAGGAGAGTCTAACCCACAGTTCACCTGCTTTAAAAGGTCTCTGATTTGTATGGGATATCTTTTCTCACAGCAAAATACAGACCTAATACATAAATGTAAGTTAAACCTTCTCTTTACCAAGGGAGAGACTTAGAAGGGCCACACTGTTCCTGCACTTCTACTCCATCCCAGACACCCTTGCCCCATTTTGGTCCTCAGAGCCAGACCTTTAATGAGTCCCATGTAGAAGGGTCTGTAGCAGTGACATTACAGAAGACTACACTATGGGACAATTGTTTCCTCTTCGTGTTTCCTCATGAGCTTTAAATAGACGGCCAGTCACATTGAGACTCTCCCTGCCACCAAGACTGTGCTGTGCCCTGTCTCCAGAAGACAACCTGGTGAGTCACACAGAACCATAAAGACTGTCCCCTTGGCCAGCATCTCCATGCCTCCTCCTGTCCCCTGTAGCTTAGGGTTTCATCAGTAACAAGAGTGTGTTTTAATGAGTAGACTCCCCACAGCAGTTTATCAATTAGTTTAAAATTGCACCCGACCCACCCCACACACACCAGGTGAGCTTGGGCTGAGGCCACTTCTCCAGAAAGAGCATTGGCTGCCCTCCCATGTCTGTCTCCTCTGCTGGCCAGCAACTTGTCAAAGGGTAGAGGGAAACAGCATCTAAAGTTAGGAAGAAGAAATGCCTTTTGTGTCACAGACCTGCATTCTTTCCATATATTTGTTTTCATAGCAACAAACCAAATTTTTTTTTTTTTTTTTTTTTTTTTTTTTTTTTTTTTTTTTTTGGTTTTTGGAGACAGGGTTTCTCTGTATAGCCCTGGCTGTCCTGGAACTTACTTTGTAGACCAGGCTGGCCTCGAACTCAGAAATCTGCCTGCCTCTGCCTCCCGAGTGCTGGGATTAAAGGTGTGCGCCACCACGCCCGGCTCCAAATGTTTTAAAACAGAAACTAGAATTGATGTGAAGCAATTTCAGCACCTGTCTTCTACAGCGTAATTGGCGCCTCCATATCAAGTCCTGAGTGTCCTGTCCTTCCTTTGTGGGCTTCTGTTGGACACAGTTTTCTCTTTTGAGCTACTCACTTGCAGCTGAGAAAGAACCTTTCTTCCATAGTAACAAGACCCAGAAGTGGGTAATCCAAGACAGCAACACGTCCTTATTGCCATCATCAGAAAAGAGCCAGGCCCCCTTCCACCGCACAAAGTGGCACAGACCTAGGAAATTCCCAGCTCCCGCTTTCTCCACAAAGCGAGCTCAGTGACATTTTCCAAGTGAGGAGGCAGGAGAGGAGGTGCAGTCTGTCTAGACTAGACTGATGAATAGGCTTTCTCAGCACACTCAACGCAGCATGTGTGGACACTGCCATGTGGGGCTGCTTCTTGACTTTGCCCCAGAGGACACAAGCCCCACAGAGCCTCACCCAAGAGCCTGAATTCAACTAAGTATTAACTAACTCTCTTCCTTACTCACAGATACAGCTCAGTCCTGGGCAGAACAGACATGCTCATGGGAATTCAGAAGGGAAAACTGTTAGCAATGAGACGGGTCCTATCCTTCCTGAGGGAGCTGGTTACAATATTCAGGCAAGGCAACCTCTGAAGAACAAACATGGCATGCTTATGCAGCAAGGAAAGACCTGGCCCTGATAGAGCCAAAGAGGATGTTTGGAGTAGGAGAGAGACAGAGAAGATAATAAAGAGACCTGTAGATGGGTATGAACAGGAACACCAGCAGCAGATATATCTGTAAGGAACTGATACATCTTCCAGCAACTGATACATCTTCCAGCAGCAGATACATCTTCCAGCAGCAGATACATCTTCCAGCAGCAGATACATCTTCCAGCAGCAGATACATCTTCCAGCAGCAGATACATCTCCCAGCAGTTAATACATCTTCCAGCAGCCAGGGATTTCAGAAAGAGGTGAGGGCAAAGAACAAGAACCCGTGCCTATGGTTCGTGAGTTACAGGCATCCTTGTAGCTTTTGAGGCTGCAGGTGACTCTCAGAAACCTTGTGTCACCAACCTAGGTGGAGATGGAAGTTGTTGGGTAGAAATTTAGAAGTCCTCATTTGCAATAGAAGTGTCTGCCTTCTCACCACCCCTTAGTATCCCAAGAAAGTTCTTCAGGCTCCAACTTAGCAAGGCTTAAGCAACTGCTACAGATATGAAGAGGTCTATTTTTAAAGCAAAAATCTCCCTTGTCGTTACAAAAATAAATCATATTCAGGCTGGGGATGAAGTGAAGTTGGTCAAGGGCTTGCCTAACTTTCATGACACCCTGGGTGGGGTACTCAGTGCTACATAAAACTAGGCATGGTTGCACACAACTATAGTCCCAGAACTCAGAGGTAGAGGCAGGAGAATCATAAATTTAAGATCATCGACGCCTACATAGCAAGTGTGAAGTTTGGGTTCAGTTTGGGCTATATACACCCTATCCTGGAAACAAACAAATAAACAAACAAATAAATCATACTTGTAAAAATTCAAATAAGCTGGCCAGTGGTGGCCCACGTCTTTAATCCCAGCACTTGGGAGGCAGAAACAAGTGGATTTCTGAGTTTGAGGCCAGCCTGTTCTTCAGAGTAAGTTCCAGGACAGCCAGGGCTATCCTCTAGACTGTTTGATGGATTTGACATTGTACTGTAAACTCAACACCTGAAAGACTGAAGCTAAAGGACTTCTGCGTGTTCAAGGCCAGCCTGGCTATGCAACAAGTTTCTGTACATACAAGACTATACAGCACAATGTGATCACAAACAGGACCAAACAAAACGCAAAGGTCAAGTTATTTCTTCTCCCTATCTTGCAGTTCCCTGCATGTGAAACAAGTAGTTTTCAGGTTTCTTGGAGCTTCACTGGCCAATCTGCCTATGCTTATCAGCAAGCCCAGCTCTCAGTGAGAGACTCTTTCTAAAACTTCATGGGGAAGTGACATGATTATATTTTAGTTAAATTTTAAAAAGTGACATGGACAGCACCCTGAGGAAAGACACTTGAATACTTCTTGCCTCCATTTGTGTGAGCACACAGGTACACTCACATCCAAACCCACCCATGCACACACAGAAACAGACACACACAAACTCATGTACACACAGAAAAAAACATGCATATGCACATGCATGCACACACAGAAACACAGACACTCACCCGAACACACACATGCACACACAGAAACAGACACAAACACACACATCCACAAACATATTCACACACACATCCACACATACACACACACACAGAATTTCTTTTCTTTTATGGTTGCTCTGGAGAATAAATAAGATGCTCATATAAAGTGCAGACCACAGTGCAGGACATATAGTGAGCTAGGAACATGCTATTAGGATACTAGTCCGGCTGTGGTCCTGCCAAACAAATAAGGATACAGGCTGGTGGTGGGTGGGGTTAAAGTCCAGATAAGTGAAGCACAGATGGCATCGTTCTCCTGGAAGTGTGATAGGAAGGCACCAGAGCATGGAAAGGCAGAAGTTGAAATTGGGAAGCATGTTTGAGTAGTTGAGAGTAGCGCCCCTTGTGTGTGCTTCTGTGGAATGAAGAAAGGCTGTAGTGAGATACATGTCGACAGTCTCTGGCACAAGGGCTGGCGGTCCAGAGCCCCAGACTATGGACTTGAACCCCAAACTCTGTCAGGTGTCAGGGTTAGTCATGGCATGGAAGGGCACTCTCCTCCTAACCCATCTTCCTGCCCAGGACTGTGAGTTTTGATCCTTGGTGCAGAGTCCTTCCCTCTTTACCATGGCAAACTCTTACTCTTAGGACCTAGGTGGGTCAATGGTCAGCCTTACTAAGCAGGGGCATGGCTATATGCTTCCTGTGGCACTCAAGGTACCCTGATAAGCAGGATCCACACTACCATGGGAGTGGAACAGACAATAATGCAATGATAGAAAGAAAAATGGGGTTCTGAGCCAAGTGCTGCCACCTTCTAGTTATCTGATCCCAGCCTAGGCTTCCTTAATTTGTATTATGAAGCATGGCTTAGATGCAGTGAGGCTCATTAGTTCCAGCAGAAGACATGGTACTAATGGGTCAGTGGAAGTCAAGGTCAACCAGGTATGGTGGTATGTCCCTACAATCCCAGCACTTAGGAGGGGGAAGCAGTCAGATTCTGAGTAAAAGGTCATCCTGGACTAAACAGGAATTTCAGGTATAGTCTGGGCTACATGAAACTCTGTTCCAACAATAGCAATAATAACAAGAAGCCATGGTTAGATGGGAATCTGGGTCAGATGCAGTCATGGATCCTCTCTGCAGAGTGAGTCCAGCCCGGAGAACCCAGCTTGGGAATGGACACTTTGTCAAGCCTTTCTGACCCTGCAGTACTACCTGACACCAACATTTATAAGTTGGATGCACTCATTCTGGCCACAAGCTACATCTCCCACCTCATCCGGACCCTGGGCCATGAGTGGTCTGGCCCCGCCTGGCCTCCCTTCCTGCATGGATTCTGTTACTTCCACCTGCTGAAGGTAGGTCACAGGCCTAGGGACTCTGTCAGGAACCTTGGGAGGAGAATGGGAATTGGGGCCATTTTCTTCTGATTCTCTCAGAAGGAGGACCGAGGCTGGCTCCTGGGGTGGAGTGGGGACTGGGAGCGGCTGCATTGGGAATGTGCTTGCTGCGGGAGGAGGAAAAGACTGAGATTCTTAGTGTCAGGAAAAGAGAGGAGCAGGTTCCTGGTCTGAGGCCCAGAACCCAAGAGAGTCATCTGTCTCCTAACAGCTTCACCTTGATGTGTATCGCCTGCCTTACTTGTCTACAAGTAAGGACTACAGTTATGGCAGAGGTCTGCTCTCTGGGAGAGCAACAGCTAAGCCCAGTAATGCAGAAGTCATCAGATTAGAAGGCCATCAGTCAGGGTAGGAGAGCTTCCAGCACGCACCATGCCAAACTCTTACCTGGTTTTCTGGAACCTCAGCTTGAGAATGTGCAAAATAGAACAAAATGAATGAAAAAGGGATAATGAACAATAATCGTGAATGAGAGGAAAGTTCACAAGAGTCATTCAGTAGCAACAGCTATTGTGCTTGGCCACTAAGGACAAGCTAGAGGCTGAGCTGAACACTTTAGAGTGTTCTTACCTCTTGACTGCAAGAGCCAAAGGAAGATTACCCATGAGGAGATGAGAGGTTGGGGAGGACAAGTGGCTGGATACAGTTTGAGCCTGGGCTTCTGACTGCAGACCTCTGCCTCTCAGCTTCTCTGCCCTCAGTAAGTGCCTCCCTCACAAGGACCTGTGTAAAGAGTATGCTGTGAGCCAGGTGGACCATACAGGAAACCAAGGCAGAGGGATGGCCAGTTCCAAATGGCTCTAGCAATTTAGCAAGACTGTCTTAAAATGAAAAAAAAAAAAAAAAAAAAGCCAGGTGGGAGGCACTCAGGAGGCAGAGTCAGGCAGATCTCTGTGAGTTCAAGGCCAGCCCTGTCTACAAAGGGAGTTACCAAATAGCCAGGGATGCAAAAAGAGAAAACAACAAAGCAAACAAACAAGCAAAAATAAGCAAACACAAAGGACTGAGCTGTATCAGAAAGGGAGGGCAACCTTGCCTTCTAAAGGAGTAACTTTTTTTTCAAAGGCAAGATGTCACATATTCCAAGCTGGCCTCAAACTCATATGTAGCCTATGATGACCTTGACCCTCTGGTCCTCCATCCTTCACCTTCCAGAACTCAGGCCTGCCTGCCACACTTGATTAACCCTGTGCTGGGGATTGGACCCAGGGCTTTGTGCATTCTGGTCAGCACCTGCCAGTCCAGCAGCATCTCTAGCCCTCAACCTGATTTTTGTGGTGGATACTTTTTATTGTCTCTTTCTCTTACATATTGTTCTTTTGGAAAAAAATATTTTCCCCTAGAGAATATAGATGAAATGCAAACCTCTGAGACTAAATAGGGTATGTCTAAAATGCTAAAGGTAGCGCTGGCACAGGGCCATGTGTAAGAGAGCAAAGTCCTTATCTGTACAATGGGGATTAATGTAACCTCTCCCTCTCCCTGCCCCTCTCTATCTCCCTCTCCATCTCTATCTCTATCCATCTTCCCTCCCTCCCTCCCTCCCTCCCTCCCTCCCTCCCTCCCTCCCTTTCTCCCTTTCTTTCTATTTGAGACAGGGTTTCTCTGTGTGGTTTCTCTGTGTGCCCTGGCTGTCCTGGAACTAGATATGTAGGCCAGGGTGGTCTCAAACTCAAGGATATTTGCCTGCCTCTGCCTGCTGAGTGTTGGGATTAAAGGTGTGTCACCACCACTACCTGGCTATTCTTGCATTTTCTAAGACCACCCTTGCTCCTGGTGGAAAGAGCTTGATCTCCTGACAGGGTGTGAGCTGAAGAGCCCCATCATCGCCCTCCTCCATCTCTCACACTCCCTCACCCAGTGCATCTGTCTACCCTCCCCCCACCTCCCCGCCAAACAAGTTGTGCCCCTCTAAAAGCCTTCTCTGCCTATAGTAGGCTCTTCCTATGCCTCTGTCAGACAGTTGGAAGATTATTGAAAATTGTGATATTTGGATACATGTCAAGCAGAGAATGCCAGGGAAGGCCAGACTTAAGGTCTTAGTGGTTCTGGTCTACACAGGACCACAATAGGTGTGTTAATCATCTCCCATGTTCTGTCTTTTTCAGAAGTTGCCCATGCAATCTTGCCTCTATGCAGGAGGCTTGGGATGCTCTGGCCTCGATTCCACCACAGCCATCACTACCAGCCAAAGACTTAGGGACACAGAGATGGCATCTCAGGTCTCTGTAGCTGCAGACAGTCTCCTCACCTCTCCAGACTCTGCAGCATTGGTAAAAAATGACCACCATGATCATCCTATTCTCTGGTGACTCCACTTAAGGACCTGGATTTTCTGCCTGTTCCACCTGTCTTCCCCTTGACTCCCAGCCTTTGGATTTGTCTCAGGCTCAAGTTTCAAGTTCAGGCTTGGCTTCCAGCAGGCAGTAGAAGCAGTAGCCCCTGATGCTCATGGGCATACCAGGGCGCCCGAAGGGCTTTTGGTAGCAGTAAGTATGAACACATCTGGGGTCAGGTCACAAAGCCAGAGAGGAAGCTAAAGAATGGAGTGTGATTTTTTTTTTAAATTTCACTATGAGAGGTTTATCCAACATAAAGAGTTTAGAGTCCTTCTCTCTGGAATATGGTCTCTCCAGTGGGCCTTTGTTGCCACCTTCCTGCACCAGGGCCCTGCAGCCTTTCACATCTCATCAGATGAAGCCACCAGACTTACATGGTTTATAATCCAGGGAAATTTAGCTATCTAGGGTCAGATCATTTTATCCCACAGACAGCTCTGCATTCACTCAAAGAGGCAGCCACTCACAGCCATGCCTGTAAAGGACATTAATGCTCCCAGCCACTCACAACCATGCCTCTTAAAGGACAGCAATACTCCTGGCCATTCATAGCCATGCATGAAAAAGACAGCAATACTCTCAGCTTTATCTCCTTGAATGGCTCAAGATAAAGCAGGCACATCACTCTCCTGGGATGAGAAACAATGTCCTCTCTCTCTCTGGTATGTTAGAAAGCTCACCTCAAAGAAATATAAAACAAGGTGGGCTTCAGCATGATTACTGTACCATCATCGATGGGGGCTTTATTGATTTTGGTATAATATGTGCACTTCTAAATTCAGGTCCCAGGTCCAACTTCTCTTCACAGGCATTGACTTCCCAGGCTTGCACCAAATCCTGGTACAAGGTGCCAAAAGTTTTCTAGAGCTTTAGTGGCATTTGTCCTTGATCCTGAAGAAATAACTGGAGACCAAGCATACACTAAGGTGGGCTTTCCAAGTCAGTTATAGTTTCAGGTTGACCCCTGGGGTCTAAACATAGCAGGAACTGCCTTCCTTTCAAATTTCAACAACTGAGGCCAACTAGAGTCCCAACAGCGTGCTCATGAGTTGAGAGGAGGCTCTGACAGGCTGGGAGGGACTGGGCCTGCTCCTCTATAGGGATGACCCCCTAAGGGATCCAGGAAACGGGGATGATGGGGTGACTAAGCAAACTGTGGTGGAGATAGAAGGCAAAACGTCCCAGCCTCAGCTGCATGGGCTGTGGCTGGGAGCCATGGCAGACAGCTTCATCCAAGGCCAAACCCATAAATCTGCCTGGTCCCCCATTTTTCCTAGGGGACCCTGAAAACTTGTATAGAGCTGGCCCAGCAGCTGGACAGAACCAAGCAGGGGCAGCCACCAGGTGTAGGAGAACTGGAACCATGTTCCTCACAAGACCATAAAAGTCCAGCCTGGGTGCTCTATTTTTAAAACCAAATGGCAGCATCTCCCTGGTTGAGTTGGAGGGTGATAAAAGGGAGCGGGGATAATTTCTTTCCACACGGTGGCATATGATCTGTCTCTGGGCAGTCTGGGGACTAGCTTTGGGTACCTGCTGGAAGTCAGCTCATAGCTTAAAGCATCTCCAGTAATTAAGGATAGTTTGATCTGGAGCTTGTAGTGTCCACCTTGTCTTGAGTCACGCTTTTGCCTCTTTCCACAAACCCTTCAGGGCTGACCACATAACACCACCTTGGTGGAGAATCCAAGGAGGGAAAGGAGGGTGAAGTTGGTAGAGGATAAGGTAAAGAAAAAGTCCAATCAGGAAGAGTGTTTTGTGTTTCCTTTCCTTTTTCCTTTCCTTTCCTTTTTCCTTTCCTTTCCTTTCCTTTTTCCTTTCCTTTTTCCTTTCCTTTTTCCTTTCCTTTCCTTTCCTTTCCTTTCCTTTTTCCTTTCCTTTCCTTTTTCCTTTCCTTTCCTTTTTCCTTTCCTTTTTCCTTTCCTTTCCTTTTTCCTTTCCTTTCCTTTTTCCTTTCCTTTCCTTTTTCCTTTCCTTTCCTTTTTCCTTTCCTTTCCTTTTTCCTTTCCTTTCCTTTTTCCTTTCCTTTCCTTTTTCCTTTCCTTTCCTTTTTCCTTTCCTTTCCTTTTCCCTTTCCTTTCCTTTTTCCTTTCCTTTCCTTTTTCCTTTCCTTTCCTTTTTCCTTTCCTTTCCTTTTTCCTTTCCTTTCCTTTCCTTTTTCCTTTCCTTTCCTTTTTCCTTTCCTTTCCTTTTTCCTTTCCTTTCCTTTCCTTTTTCCTTTCCTTTCCTTTTTCCTTTCCTTTCCTTTTTCCTTTCCTTTCCTTTTTCCTTTCCTTTCCTTTCCTTTCCTTTCCTTTCCTTTCCTTTCCTTTCCTTTCCTTTCCTTTCTTTTCTTGACATGGCTTGTTTTCTGTGTAGCCCAGGCTGGCTTTGAACTTGAAATCCTTTTGCCTGAGCCAGGATTATGGGCTCACAGGCCTATACCACTCTGCCCAATTAGGACAAATCTGTAAGTCTGTTTCCAGAGAATCTGGTTTTTCCCACTGACTAGGACAGTGTAAGGAACAACACAAGAAAATGGAAACCAAACCTAGAATGTGTGCATGAGTATGATAATGGAAACCAAGGTGTGTGTGTGTGTGTGTGTGTGTGTGTGTGTGTGTGTGTGTGTGTGTGTAAGATAAAGTTCCAATTCCCCATGTCTTGTATTATGGTTGTTAATCTGGACATTGCGAATATTGTGTGTTGCATCTTTGTGTCTGGTAGGTGTGGGTAGACATATGTGTTTGCTCCTAATTTAATGGTGTCTTCAAGTGGGATATAGAGAGAGCTATTCATGGTGTTAACTGATGAACCACAGGAAGTGATTGATCAGTATTATGGATTTGTTGCCTAGTTTCTGTGGCATGGCTTTGTTGTGATATCCTGGGTATGAGTTGTCCAGGAATACCTGTATTAGGTATATCTCGCATATGCCTTTTGCACAATATGATCTCTTTTGTTATCTAATAATGTTTGGAAGGCTGGGATGCTTCTTCCAAGTCCTGTTGTAAAATGGGTATCTAACTCTCTCTACTTCTACTAGATTACTTTTATACATTTGGCACATAATTGAGTTATGGCTCTGAGTTATAAGGTTCCTTGTTCTATTATATTCCTGTTTATATTGTTCCCTAAATGCTTGCATTTCGGTGTTCATGGTGTATACCATGATGTGGAAAGAATCTATGCTTCTTGATAGTGCATGGAGTGCCTGGACTGTTTTCTTGTTAATTTGCTGAATATTGTAGATTTCTGCTTTGATGGGTACAACTAGTGCTTCTGCTACTCCTCCTCCCATCAAGCCTCCTAATAATGCTCTGGCCATGAATGCTCCTATGGCCAGTGCCTCTTGTTTGGGCTGCTGTATTGATATGATGTGGTGTCTATTTCTCCAGAATATAACTTAGGAGGTTTAAAGGCTTGTAATGAGATGGAATTCTGGATCTTCTTGATTCTGGGAGTCAACATTATTTCTACTGGCAAGGTTGTGTCTGGTACTACAACTGGGGTCTCTTTGACTGAAGATGGCCCAGGTGGTGGATTTAACCATCCTGGTGGGTAACATGCCATCATGAATCTTATGCTGGTTTTATTAATACTTGCATAGCCTGTTGTAATGTTGAATTTTCCTCTGTCTACCAAGCAAGGATTATTGTGTGAGTGGTCTGATTTGTGGCTGTCTTGTAGTGACATGGGTATAAAATCTTTGCCTAGTCATCTGCGACTGTCAGCATAGGGCTTGCTTTTGGCTTTTGTACTGTCCAATCTGACATTTGCCAGTCTTAATGTTGGGGATTTGGTAGTATGTAGCTAAAATAATATGATAAGCCTGAATGATATATGATTCTTGCATTATGATGTGTGATTCCCCAAGTTTTTCACCATTGTATAGTCCTTTCTGGTGCCTTGATGTGGTATTTAGGTGTTAGGCTGCTAAGGTTATAACTGCAGTCAACTGTTGCTATTAAATTGGGTTTCTCATATCTAATGTTGTTAAATTCTGTGTAGTTAAAACTAGGGATTGTTATGCCGTGGATCCATAGAGTATCTTCATGGGATGCTGCCCCAAACTTTGTGGATGCGTTCCTTTCTAGAAAATTAACTGTAGTGATGTTTCCTGTTGTATCCCATGACATAGGGAAATCCACTCATGTGTCATTTATAGCTGTGTCACAAATGTACCTGTTTTGTATTCTTCCTTCTTATCACATGTGGTCATATAGTGATGTTGATTGTAGTAGGTAACATTTTGTAATAATAATGTAAAGTATGTTCCTACTGGATTCACGTTTATGGTTTCATTCTTGAGTCCAAATGTGATAGATAAGTTTCCTTCTGTCATGGATATATATCTCCTCATCATTGGTAGTCCCCCCAAAATGGGTATTGTTTTCTTTATATATTTCCATACTTCCTTTATTGTGAGGAGCCGCCCTTGCAATCGCCATTAAAAGATGGCGCTGATATCCGGTGTTCTAACTGGTAAACAAGTAGTCTGCACATGTGCTGGGGTATTTTTCCATTCCTTGTGCCCTGCCTGTCCCGTGGCATCATCTGGGCTGATGGTGAGCAACCAGTCAGGGTGAAACACGTCTCCAACCACTCTTGTGGTCTATTTAAGGACCGAGTTTCCTGTGTTCTGGGCCTCCTCCCCAGAAGCTGATCATCTTTCTCTCGAGATGCATTAAAGCTATGCTGCAGAAGGACCCGTGTGTGTCCTGTGTGTGTGTCCTCACCAGCGAGACTCCTTATCACACAGGGACACTTTATTTGTACTATTCCTGTAATACTAGCTCCTTGATCCCAGAGTGCCATGAGTGAGGTATATGCATAATCTCTTGCCTACTTAAATAATGGTAATTATGTTGCTGTATTTCCTTTGAGTAGAGTGAGTGTGACATGTACCTCATGCATGTAGAGTCCGACTTCTTCTTCTGATTTCCTGTGCTCAGTTAGTACTTTATGTCTTTATTCCTCTTGTCTTGTAGACCAAGGGTTTCTGCTGAAGCAGTTCCAGGCGGTGCTTGGCATTCTGTTGGTGTCATTTTCTCAACTCCATCATGACATCCATGAATATCCCTGAGCTACCAAAAAGCATCCATATGCTGCCTTGGGCATTGTGCATAAGGGTGTTGGTGGTTTTTTTCATGCAATGTAGTCTGCCAGGTTGTGGTTGGATGTTGGTTAGTACTAGTGATTGTCTATAAGGTTCCATCCCCAGGGCCATGGCTGATACCCAGTCTTCCCAAGTGGGACATTATTGTGTTTCTATTCTGGTGGCCCATCTTAAGTTGTGGTGATAGCATAGCTTGCTGAACCTGGTTGGGTTTGGGAAGCCTGCTACACAGAGCCAATTTGTCTGGTTAGATTGTCCTCTGGAGTTCTGGGTACAGGTGGTCATATAACTCCCTGGGGCACCTATTTTCCATGGTTTACATAGAGGGGTTATGCCGCTCTTAAGTCGGTAAGATACTGCAAATTCTTTACATTGGGTCCAGTTCATATTTGGACTGGGTTTACACGGATCTGGTGTTGTTGTAGGTGTAGGTAAGGTCTTCCTCCTTGCCTGGTCAGTTTGGCATTGGCTTCGAGGTGTCATACATGTTTGACTTCAAGAGTGGCCAGAGGTTCTTAGGCATAGACTAGGAATGTATATCAGAATTCTACAGCCCAGTAAATGGCCCACAATTTAAAGCATGGCCATTAGGTGGTGCTACGTGGCTGCTAAACAGCTGCTAAGCAGGGCTCCAACTGGTTCCTGGCATGGTTCCAGCAGCCAACTACAACAACAGTTGTGAAACTGTCATGAAACTGTTATGAATCAGGATTAAGGAAAGAGGCAAGAAGTAAGCCTCTGACTTGGAGGTCAGGTTATAGCAACTGGTTTATTCATGATTAGTAACAAGTAGTGAAATGTGGTCACATTGGTACACACACACACACAAACACACTTCACTAACCTTAGGTCTGGCCCGATGTTATAGCCTGGCCTGATGGTGGTATGCGAGACATGTCCTTCTGCTTCTTGGATTCAGCTGGAGCAAGGTCTGAGTATGGACTTGTCTTGTTCAGTGGCAGTGGCTGCAGTTACATCTGAGTAGGTGGGCTCGTCTCTCAGCATGCCAGCATCTCAGTTGGGTTCTGCGAGGGAGGTAATTGCAGTGCCAGACTTGGGTTTTAAGTAACTCTTACCCAATCATAAGGCATTTACATATTACTTCATTGGATGTTTACCTTGCTTCAATTTTATTATACTCACATATTCTAGGCTTGGTTTTCATGGTTACATTATCATACCCACACCCACTCTAGGCTTGGTTTCCATGGTATCATTTCTTTCTCTTGTTCCTTACACAGGCCAACCTAAGTGTCACAGGAAATGTCCAGATAGTTTTCCTATTTTACTATTACACTGGATTGTGTTGCCACAATTACCCAACTCATCTGTTGGACAGACAGCTCTGTTTTCATGCCTGGTGCCCAACATACTACACAGCTCAGACTGAGCAGACATTTCGTAAGTGTTATCTAAGTGAATGAACTCAACAGGGAGGGCCAAGTTAATAAAATCTTTCTTTTGTGTTAGCCATGGAAAAACTTAGCACATTCATTACAGAAAATAATAAATCAGGGCAACCAAGTAGCCTGGAAATATAAAGATTGCTTATAGCTGTTTTTATTTCCCTCCTCAGTCCATCAAATTAATTATGAGCACATATTTGATGTGGGGGCAGAGGACATGCAGGAATACCACTAACTGAAACACACACTCCATTTTTATTAGACTGCATCTTTATTGTAAGCCAGGTTTTCTTTCCCCCACACTAGGCTTATATCTGTAGCCACTACCTACAGATAGTTATTGAAGTTTTAGTCCATTAAAATGAAATAGAATGTGTAATTTGGTTCTTCAATTGTACTAGCCACATCTCAAGTGCCCCAAAGCCATACCTGTGTGGTGGCTAGGATGCTCCACAGTCCAGACACAGAACATCTTTAGCAGCACTGTCTACACCATTACACAAATGTCCTCAGAAAACCTCACTTCTTAGCTCCCATGATCCTGGTGCTCCTCTGCTGCTTAAGGGATGTGGGTCCCAGGGTCTAGCAAATCACAAGCACAGGAGTGTGTGCTAGGGATCTTTGAAGCACATCCACAAAGAGATGAATCCCCCTTGTGCCTAGATGTGAAGCTGTCCCGAGCAACTACTTCAAATGGACTGAAGGCGACACTTTTTAGGAAACCTGTGCCATTCTATTAATTTACAATGTAAAGACAGGTTAACAATACCAGAGCTTTTATCTTTGCCCATTCTCAAAACCCTATCCTAGATAGAGGCTTGAAAAGAAAAGACGGGAAAAAATACATATATATCATATATATGATATATATACATATATATATATGTATATACATATATAAGAAACGGGAGGCACTGGGGATGCTGAAGGAATATAATTACAATGTGTCGAGGAACTCAGTCCAAGGATACGAGGACTAGGCAATAAAAATTAAAATGAGAGGGAAAAAGGGGGTAAGTGAATCTGATATAAAAGGGTGGGGCCTACGATGGGCTCTGAAAAAAAAAAACAACTCTGAGTACAAAACAAAAACAAAGGACCGCATGTTCTCAGCTGGACAGTTCTCTCTAAAGTATAATGGTCACACCAAGAAACTCACCGCAGTGACTGCACCGAGTCTAGAAGACATCACTCCCCCTCCATGCCTAACAATTTCACCCGAGGGCTCCGGACAGAACAACGCCATTTCTGCTCTCCTCGCCTCTCTGGGATGTGATCTAAGCAGCGACTAACGCGGTTCTGAACAGCTACTTCCACCTAGTTGCTTCCGAGGGGGGCTGCGGCAGGAAAGGAGTCACATGATAACTCTTCTTTGGCTTCCATTGAGAACCCGCCCCCATAGCAACAAGGGAGTAGGCAGGCCTTTGGAGCCTGAAGGTTGGAGTAAATGGGAGGAGTCTGAATATTTGAGGGGTCCTCATGAACCAGCATTTGCACACCTACTCCCACCCATCCCACAAGTGGTTTTACAGATGCAAACGAAATTCAAATTGCCCCTTTATTGATCTTAAATTACAGACCCATTCTCTTCTCCTTCCCTCCCAGATAGCTGGTGAGGGGCAGATCTCCCCTTACCCACAAACTTCAGGCCTCCAAACTTGTCCAGCTTTTGGATTTTTTTTGGTGCGGTCCCTGAAAGACACGAGCTCTTTAGCCAAGCTACATCTTGATCTCTCCTTAGGGGAATGATGCTTGGGCCTCTCCTTGGGACCGTGATAGGGTCTCTCATAGTGGTAATGCTGGTTCCTCTCAGAGTGACTTCAGTGCATCCTCTCACAATGACTGTGTCTGCTTTCAGAGGGACTATAGTGAGTTCTCTCAGAATGACAGCAGATGAGTCTGAAAGAATGCCTATGTAGCCTGGGCTTAGAAGAAGTATACTGGCTTCACCTAGTACTATGTCCTTTCCAGTCAGAGGGAATGGAAAAGGATCTTTCAGAAAAACTACCATGGCTCCTTTCTGAATGACTGCCCACTGATGTCTGCGAGACACAGATGGTTCCTTTTTGAGGGACTGAGGCATCTCAGAGAATAGAGAGTCTGCTGGCTCCTCCCTGAAAGACTGTATAGACACTTCTTCACAGAGGGACTGTGCTCTCTTCTCTCTAGAGGTCTACAAGGGCTCCTGCATGAGCACCTATGAGGGCTCCTCCCTGAGGGACTGTGAAGGCTCCTCCCTGAGAGAATACAAGGGCTCCTCAAGTGACTTCTAGGGCTCTTCCCTGAAGGTCTTGGAAGGCTACTCCCTGACAGCCTGTGATAAGCTACTCCCTGAGGGATTTTGAGGACTTCTCCTTGAGGGACTATGGCCTCTCCCCTTAAAGAGACTGTTATGGCTTCTATCAAAGAGACTATGATAAGTTCTTACAGAGGAGCTAAGACTGTTTCTCTGGGAGGGACTTTGATGACTCCTCTCAGAAAGACTTCTAAGGGTCCTCTCAGAGGGACTGCTATGCCTTCTCCGAGGACTGTGATGCCTCCTCTCAGACAGACTTCGCCAATGAGTACTCTGAGGAAGCCTGTGATGGGTCCTTTCAGATGGCTTATTACATAGGGTTCTTTCCATGAAGTAGCCTTGTTGTTCTTCCTTTTTATGGGTTTCTTTCCCAAGTGATTCAGCAAGGTTCCCTGTAAGAAAGGGTAAGATACAATCCTCTTTTGGCCCTAAAATTTGGCTCTTACTTTAGAACAGTTCTTAGATTGTAGACTGGATATTTATCACTACAGCTTTTCATTGCTATACTGTAGACATTTTGAACTCTCTTCAAAGGTTCTGGGACTGAAGTAGCTTGGTTAAAGTCATGTCTTGCACAAACCAAGGTCTTCTGCAATTGCAAGGGAACTGGGTAGGAGAGAGATTACTTGTTTTGGCTGTTGAGGTTGTCTGCAGCACTCCCTGCAACTTGTCCTTTTGCTTAGACGTTGAGCTTCTTGGCTTGTGTCTGACAACTGGTGTCCTGGCTCCTTTGCTATCTCCCATTAAACAATAATTCTTGGCTCTTTGGTTGGGATGCAAGTTTTTGATTGACCACAAATTGTCTAGCCTCATCGTGTACTCAGGTTTCTGTCCTGTAAAAGTAACAGTTCTGTATGCTACTTGGAATGCCTGCCTTAGGCTGTGAAAAAGCAGTTGGATGAATTTGGGTTAGGAGGATTTCTTAGGTTGTCTCTTGGAAGAGTGTGTTTGGGTGTCTTCAATTTTGCTTCATGACAGACCCCTCAGTGTTCTGGGATGGCTGTCTTTTGTGCTTGTACTGATTTTGTAAAGCCTTGTGTTTTGTGTTTTAGGTCTCTTGGAGATTTTCTTGACTGGATGTTAAGACAGAGGTCTTTCTGAGGCTTGATTTATCTCATTGTAGCCTCCCTCAGCCTTGAAGCAGGCTGATCCAGACTTTGATCTTGCTGCCACTAACAAGGAGATTACCTAGGGTAGAGCCTTCTGACCTTGATGGCTCTATTTGCTCTTCTCCAATACTCTCCTTCCTGCTGAAAGGTCCTTGAGACTTCCAGAGACACACCCTGTAGATCTCCTATGGGCTGGCTCCAGGCACCGAGAATGGGCTGGCTGGGGATGAGCCTACTCTCTTTATAAGCACAGACTCCTGGTAAACTTTAGAGGCTTTGAACAGAAAGGTTTGTCTTGGCCTTGTTCTTTTCTCGCCGTCTGATCTCTTTCAGCACCAGCCTGCCTTTCAGGGGAACCCAGATCATGTGGCCAGAGGTGGCTACATCCCATCTTTCATCCTGACTGCTTCTGTACTCACTGTCTGATACAGAATCCATACTCTTTGGCTGTTGTCTTTCTGGCCACACTATGGCTGTGCCATTCCTTTTATTGTGTGGACTTGCACAGAAGCAGGAGAAAGGGAAGAACTGGACTGGAAATCTCTTCTAGGACTCTTGGAAGCTGGCGTAGAGTCTGGCTTTCCTTTGTGATGGTGATGCAGCACCCTTCCACGGATCTGCTTGGTTTCTTGCATGATACTCTGAGACTTGAGGTCTTTTCCCAGTTTGAATCTATATCTGAGATGAAACCAAATCTCACCATGGCCTTCAGGAGTGCTTAAAAGGTGTAACTGTAGATAAGAAGGTACGGCCCAAAAGCAGACTGTAACTTATAACAGCAATTAAGTCCTGGACATTGGCCACATTGTAAGAAAATGGGAAACTTTAGGACAAGACCTGACGCTACAGGCAGAGGGACATTGTGGGGAATTTGACTTCTTAGGAGTTTTCCTGCTATTTTTAGCTGAAGCTCTTTAAGCAGTTGGAGCTGTTCTGAGATATCAGTCTTGGACTGGGAGAGAGAACCTGTCCTGAGGGAATGCTGAAACACAAAAGTCCCAGTCAGTAAATCACATGGTGAAATTTTACTCTGCTCCCAGGAAAAAGAATTTTCCCTAGTGTAAAGAATCTCAAGGTTAGACTTTGATTTAATCAAGGAAGTAAACTCGGCCCCGGGACATGAGACAGACACATGTTCAGTGACTTCCTGGAATATATCACTGAACTTTGAACTTGATTTCTTGACTCCCAATCTAGTACCAGAGTATTGCTGGATTATGGAAGATGTTGAGCTGCGTGTCCACATCGATAAAGGCATTCTTTTCTAATTACTGTGACATAAAATATGTCTCTGAATATAGTTTTTAACCACTGAACTCTGAGAAGTGATCCTTGGAACCCTCTCTAGCAAGCTTTGAGAAAATTCCATTAGTTTAGCTGGAACGCCAAATAAATTATGAATAGATTAGTAGATGTCCATAGGGGATCTTTCTGTTAAAAATGATTGAGAATGAGGCTTCCTTTCCATAGTGGTTCCCAGGACATTCCCCAGCATTAGCATACTGCAGACATATTTCCTAGGTAGTTGCTGCCTACAGACATGACTGTCCCAGACATTCTGCTGTATGCCCAGGAAAGAACGGATAGAACTTCTTAGAGCCACTAGTCCTGCCTGAAACTCCTCCGATAGTAATCTGAATGAATAAGAATACCACCTCTGGAATTCCTCCATTTTCTTCTTTTCACTTTCTTCCTTAGATAAGGCATCCATGCCCAAGATCTCAGGATATGGGTTTCCCTTTGTGTCCCCTGTCTTATCAGAGGATAGATTTGGAAGGACCAAGGGGAGAACTGAATATTTTATCATAATTGTGTCTTTATAGGACTTTGAAGACTGCAAAATACCAACACCAAGGTTTTCCATAGCCAAAGCTCTTGAAACTTCGGGCGCCGCAGAACCCTGAAGATGCCCTAATTCAGTCGTTTTATCGACACTTGAAAGAAAGGATTGAAGGGCTGCATATGAAACTAGATAAGGAATTCTCTGCCTGTAATTTTACTGATGTAATAATTTCTGAGTCTTTATTCTGACACACTGATCCTTGACTCAAAAACCTCAATTTTCATTACTTTAGGAGATTCTATTTTGAGGCCTAGAGATTTTTTATCCTGAAGCCTTTGCTCATGAGTTAATAACACTGTAGGTGCCTTAAGGGGAGATGTTTGCTGAAATATTAATTCTGCAGAAATCATTTGAATATCTGCCCTGGGAATTACCTCCATAGGTATTACCAGGTCTTGAATATGTGGTCTTAGATGTAAATTCAACCACTCCTTTATTTTAATGCTCGATCCTGTGGTGAGTCTTATTGGTTCTACAGCCTGAGTACATGATCCTGATGTCATTTCTTCAGATTTTACAATCGGAACTGTTGGGGCTGGCCTGCGGCTCTCATGTCCAGATTTGAGCCTGGGAGGCAACTTGGAGCTGAAAGAGAAGAGTGAACCTAGGCAGGTTGAGAAATAATGGAACCAAGACATGCTAGTCTGTTCAAGGTTCACCAGTTTACTAAGAGAGTATGCTTATAAGGGGGAAGGCCCATCCCCTTCCAGTCCATTCTTGGTGTCTGGAGCCAGCCTGTAGGCTACGTGTAGGATAGGATGTTCCTCTGGCTTCTCAGCAGGTAGCAGTGTCTTGGAGAGAGCAGTGGCAGGTGACAGAACAAAAGAGCCATCTAGGTCGGAAGGCTCCACCCTAGGTAATCTCCTTCTTAGTGGCAGCAAGGTCAAAGTCTGGATCAGCCTGCTTCAGGGCTGAGGGAGGCTACAATTCCTCCCTGATTATATAATAAAAATAGACGGACTGAGGAATACAATTTATTTATGCTCCATTGTCCTGCCTGTGAGTTATGGTGGCTGGCTGCCGTGCCTGTCTTAGGATCTCAGATTTTCCCGAACCATCCAATTCCATCTTGGAGGCTACGTGCAGCTAGTTTGTGTTATATTTCACACAAACATGGCTCTGTGGTGTGTTATCAACAACCACGGCCTTTTGGCATGTACCTCTGTCTGAGATTGATATGGCTCTGAAATCTGGTTGCCTGTCATTGACTAACCGGCCCTCATAGCACACCTTATTCCCAATTCAGACAAAGGCCACAATATGTACTTAGGATGCTTCTTGATGAAGATTAATAACTGCCACCTGCGCTGTTGGAGGTGAGGCTGTACACCTGCTGCAGTCAGGCTGAACGGCATGGCTCGCCTGCTTGAGAAACAAAGGTGGGACAGTGAAAAGCAACAGTATAAAAGCTTCTTTGTGGAAGTCCAGGTACTTTATTCAGTTGCAAATTAGCAACAATCAAGCTTAGGCTCTGGCCTCCGGGTGTGAGGGAGCTGGCTTTGAGAATTAGCAGAAAGGCCAGAGATTCTCTGGAAGTGGAAGCTCTGCTCCAAATTAACTTTGTTAGGTAAAAAAGAATATTTAGCTATCTTCAATATGAATCTCTAACACTGGAATTATTACTAGACCAGTCTAAGATTGAGTTAGAATAACTGGTCACATGAGGGAAAGAGAAGAATCACTATAACTCTTTTTATATGACCAATCTTTCTAAGTCAGATTACACAGTCTCTGATGTTCTTATCACCATAATGTTTAAAAGCTTGAAGCGAGGCAGCTTCACTTGTCCAAACTGGAAAACTGGCAAGTAAAGGTGGGTAGAAAACATGTACCCAATTCAGCTTTCTTGTTACTACAGTCAGGGCATTGAGCAAACTTACCTGTCAGCTTGTCACAGGAATTAGCCATCATGCTTCTGCAGCATTCTGTGGAGAGAACCTATGCTTTTTCCTTTCCTAATAAGGTAGCTGTTCAGGATCAAGCCATATGCCAATAAGTAGATCTTTTAAGATACTATAAGGCATTTATTAAATTCTTTGACATCCAAATTTCAAAATTCTAAAATAAAAGTATGATTTAAATAATGTGCACGGGAATGCACTAAATAACATGCACGGGGATATAATTTCCCCCTTCTTAGTATTTTAAGAAGAAGAGTTTTAAAGTTTCACAATACCTTGTCCTTGAGAATTAATAATTTGTTGACAAAACATCTCAAATACTTGACTGTTATAGTTAGTATTAATGTAACATGGGCAGTGACTAATTGCACTTTCAATTGTTTCTCTTGAAGAGCAGTTGTAACTAGAAAGCTTGAAAAGTTATTAATAGTCACATGTGTATAATTTACTCAGAAATAAGAGCATTTATTTGCAGCAATTTATTAAGTATAGGTCCTCAAGAATTAACACCATTATGTGGAAACAGAATCTGAGGACACCAAGAACAAAATTTTTTTTACAATTTGACATGCACATTTTCCAAGAATACCAAAATATTATCTTAAACCATAACTGTTTTGAATATATAAAGAATGAGGTTATATATCTAATACATCTTATATGTAGGACCTATAGACTGCCTGAGATATAAATCCAGCATGGCATTGCCTTAAGATGTATTGTCCAGGCAATCCAGAACAATTTATTAAATGTCCAAAAACAGCCTTCTTAAAAGGATAGCATTTTTTCTTATGAGTTGTATATGCATAAGCTATTGCAAATTTGAGAATTAATAGCATCCGAAGGACGAACAATCATAACCAATTGTGAGCTCTGAGATATAATATTGACTATTGATATACAAATTAAGGTTTGATTGTTCAGCATTTAAAAACACCATCCACAGCACACAACTTAATTATCTGTGTTGAAGCAGGGGGAAGCACAAAAGAATAAGCGTGTGATCTAATTCACATCTATTTATTTCCCACAGAGAGGTATCACGAGCTTTTGTCCCCACCGGCAAGAACATGCTCAGGACAACCGGAATCTTCTGCGGCAAAAGCTTTATTGCTGGGCTGGTGAGATGGCTCAGTGGGTAAGAGCACCCGACTGCTCTTCCGAAGGTCCAGAGTTCAACTCCCAGCAACCACATGGTGGCTCACAACCATCTGTAACAAGATCTGGTGCCCTCTTCTGGAATGTCTGAAGACAGCTACAGTGTACTTACATATAATAAATTAAAAAAAAAAATCTTAAAAAAAAAAAAAAAGCTTTATTGCTTACTTCTTCAGGAGGCAGAGGAGAAGAGAAGCGAATGGCAAAACCCCGTCCCTTTTATGGAGAATTGTCCTCCACCTCGGACGTGTCGCTCCCTGATTGGCTGCAGCCCATCGGCCGAGTTGTCGTCACGGGGAAGGCAGAGCACATGGAGTGGAAAACTACCCCAGCACATGCGCAGATTATTTGTTTACTACTTAGAACACAGGATGTCAGTGCCATCTTGTAATGGCGAATGTGAGGGCGGCTCCTCACAGAGAGGTTATTTTTAAACACAGTAACTGTGATGCATTCATACATGAATTTATAGAAGATACAAAAGCATGCATAAAAACAATTTTTAACTTATCTATTATTATTTAAACTGATGGTATGCAATAGGTCAATTATTAATATTCTGTAATAACCAATTTAATTGCTGTTTTGAACACGGAACAGACACTTAGTCAGGTTCTTAAGACACAATTTTTGTTATAGGTTTTCCAAAATACACGAATATGCCTTACAATTCTTTATTAGCACCACAGTAGTTTTAATAAGATGTTAAAACTGTGCTTTGAGGTGAGCACCACCCTGGCCTCGCCCACCTCCGGCCTTTCTCTTAGGCTGAAGGCGGACCAATCTGTTATAGGCCAGAAAGCCCAAGTGAGGGCAGCAGAGCACCCTAGTCTTAGCGGGGGGGAAAAATACGGCTACCCCCGGCAGGGACAGGTGGAGGCTCATGGGTGCAATGGTGAGTACGGCCCTGCCCTGAGTTCGCTACAAAGGTGCCCGCTTTCCAGCGGCCTCCCACACCACCACGCTCAGGGAAAGCTGTGTGCCCCAAGGCCCCACCCCAGAGCAGCCAGCAGCTGGCTGGCTCCACGTGGGCCAACGGTCAGCTGGGAGGAAAAGAAAAATGACTTTACAATAATGTTTTCTCTTGCCAAAGAATTGCTGTGGGCACAGCTAATATTTAATTACCATCGATTATAATTAATAACAATTATAAAAACTTTATTTTCTGCAAAGCCTTCAGTAGTAAACTAAAACCCTAAGTATTAAAAAGATATTGTCTCTGAATCTTTTCTGGAGCAACAGCTACTCTCCGGAACTTAAAAGCTCCTTGTGTGAGAGCAAGGATTTAAAGTAAACTTCCCTTGAGAGGCATTAGCTAATAAAATACTTTCCAGGGCCAGGTGTGGTGGTGAAGAAGTATTAAAAAAGTATAGCAAAGTAAAAACAAAATTCGAGGCTTTTGGGCCCAGGCTTGGGAGTGTAGCCTTTGTGGCTTAGTGCTCCAGGTACTGGTCATAAAACAGATAGCGACATTCCTCCACCTACCCGCTTCCTGGGTTCAATTCAAAGAATGGCACCCTGACCATTACTGGAACCTGCAATGCAAATGTGCTACCTTTAGGGGCTCTTAGATTGTTAGGGGCTCTTAGAAACTGCCTTGAGAGATAACCTGACACTTGTGACTTTATACTTCCTTGTGACTCTTAACTGGTATTTTTGGTATTTTCCAACAACGCCCTCCCCACTTCCTTGAGTTGTGGTTTCTTCCTTTAAATACCCCCTTATACAGCTACTCGGGGCGCCATAGTCCTCTACCCCTGCGTGGTGTATGACCATGGGCCCGAGAACGCTCTCGAATAAAATTCCTCTTGCAGTTGCAGCAAGACCGCTTCTTGTGTGATTTTGGGGTATCGCCTCTTCTGAGTCAGAACGTGGGGGAGTCCTCACGTTGTGGGTCTTTCAGTGGCACATGCCTTTAATCCCAGCACTCAGGAGGCAGAGGCAGGCGGATTTCTGAGTTCGAGGCCAGCCTGGTCTACAAAGTGAGTTCCAGGACAGCCAGGGTTATACAGAGAAACCTTGTCTCGAAAAACAAAAGAAAAAAAAGAAAAAAAAATTTCCACTTAGAAAACAATATACACTGAAAGATTCAAACTCTTAGCTTCTTGTATAGAAGTAGAAACAATAAAAATTCTTCTTACATAATGTAGAGCTATAGTAGCCATACCTAGAGGCAAAATTTTCCAGTGATTACAAGTTCACTAGAAGCAAACCCTTTACAATTATTAAGATGCAAAGGAAAAAACAAACCTTTAAACATATAATAACTTTACAGGAAGTATGCAAGCCAGATTGTAATGCCTTTATAAATTCTACAGGCTGAATGACCTCTTATAAACTTTGAATTAGAACTTTAATTAGAACATCTGGATAGATCTGCAACAGTGTTCTTTCAGCTAAAAGAAAATTCCCCTGGAGACAAGGAGAGGCAAGCTTCAAGAACCTCCCCAGGAACACCGTTTGCAAGACAAAAGAAAGTCACACAAGGCTAGCAGAGGCTGCTCTGAGCTTTGTTCCTCTTGCCATGAGGACAGATTTTAGAAATTTTAAGTTTCTTTTGCAATATTAGACCATAACTACAACTTTGGGAAAGCAAAACCCAATTTCAAAACCATTTATCACCTTAGAATAAATGTCAGAGGCATTACTATCATGTTACAAAGTTTGGCTGCCAATTTATACCTATGAATGCATGATAGTGCAAATTTTAATGCTTCATTAAAGAGACATTGCTTTAAATCTTATCTTTAAGTCTACCTTTTAGGATAAGAATCACATTAAATATTATCTCAACTACAAGTATCCCTAAGAGCCCTAGTTTTTTTGGCCTGCTATGCCATGTGTTTTAAAAGACTCCTGAGTTACCAATTTAAGGCTAACCTTCTGTTACCAATGTAACAATTATTTAATCCTAACCAATAACTTATGAGCTGATACTCTTGTGATGACATGTAGAGCACATTACCAATTTAAAAAAAAAAAAATGAAGCGGCTACACTTAGACCAAACAGAGAATTTTAATTTTTCTAGCTATAATTATAAAATAAAAAGCACTTTGTCATTAGCTAAACGCAATAATCATAACTGCAGAGAATTTTCTTAGGAAAAAACCATCTATCAGCTTTTGCGCCCCAAAACCAAGAGGCTGCAGACTCCCTTTCTTAAAAAAGTTTTTCCAGCAGGGGCCCTCCTGATGTGCCTGATCCTGGCTAAAGTGTGTGGCCATTCTCTTGCTGAACTGGCAGATAAAGTTTTAGCCACCTTTATTTTCCATTCATTTAGAAATTTTATGACAGAACATTCAGTCATTCAGACGACTAGACACGAACACACATGAATTGAACACATGAACAGACCGGTGCACCAGACATTAGATGTTAGACAAAACAAAGGAGCAGAGAACTTCTGCTGTAAGGGCTAGAGAGAAAAAGGCAGGGCGTCCCCCAACATTTCTCTCTGCCTCTGGGAGAGTTTCAAAATCCATTTTCCTCTATATTATTTTATTACTACAAACCCTGTTTCTGCCGCCTGATGAAGCTCTTGTCTGCAGACATCTGCCTGATTATTTAACCCAAACTCTTTTATTTCTCTCACCTAAAAAGCAGCTTCTGAAAGCTGCTGCCGACTGCCTGCTGCGTTCCTAGATCCTGATATCACTGCTGAACCTGAGCAGGTCCAGCAGGGGTCAGCACTGTTCTAGCTCAGACTGTACCACACCTTAGCAACCTTTTGCCCTTTGCTTCTCCATGTCCCAATACGAATTTTCTAATTCTTTCCTATCTGTGGAGCTCCATACCAGCAGTGTTTCTTCCAGCGTCTTCTGTCATTCCCAGGTCCCATGTTAGTATGCCAAATTGTTGGGGCCAGCCTGTGGCTCTCATGTCCGGGTTTGAGCCTGGGAGGCAACCTGGAGCTGAAAGAGAAGAGTGAACCTAGGCAGGTTGAGAAATAATGGAATCAAGACATGCTAGTCTGTTCAAGGTTCACCAGTTTACTAAGAGAGTGTGCTTATAAGGGGGAAGGCCCATCCCCCACCAGTCCATTCTTGGTGTCTGGAGCCAGCCTGTAGGGTACGTGTAGGATAGGATGTTCCTCTGGAATATCTCAGAGGCTTCTCAGCAGGTAGCAGTGTCTTGGAGAGAGCAGTGACGTGTGACAGAACAAAAGAGCCATCTAGGTCAGAAGGCTCCACCCTAGGTAATCTCCTTCTTAGTGGCAGCAAGGTCAAAGTCTGGATCAGCCTGCTTCAGGGCTGAGGGAGGCTACACAGAACCAGTGGTTTGGTAATTAATACAGTCTTTTTAATTCTAATGGCTGGCTATAGTTTTGTTTCTAAAACATGATGTGCTGGCTCTAAAATTAATTTCTTGGATGGCACGTTTTGTAGCCAAAGGCATAGAGCAAATACTGAACTTATCACATCATGTATTTTGGGAGTCAAATCATTGTATTTTGACTTTTGAAGGGTACTCTCTGGAATCATCACAGACTTTATAACTTGAAGTGGTGGTCCAGGTAGTCACTTCCACATTTTCAGAAACTTTGCTGACAGGAACTGATTGAGGAACTGGAAGGGGTGTCTTTGCAGATTCTGTCACTTGATCTTGTTGCTTTGGATTAATGCCTTGGATTAATGTTTACCATTTGATCCAGTGATTCTATTGGAGTAATGTTTGCACTTTCCAGGCTCAGATTCTGAGGTTCTGTTACCTTAGCTGCTACCTCTGCTGGCTGCCGTGTACCAAAAGTGAGCTCTACAGAGTCTGTATTTCCCTCAACTTGACTGGTTTGCTTGCATGACAACTCAGAGGATTTTCAGTCACAGCATAGAGGCCAAATTTTTAATTTGGGAATCTGAGGTCCTGCCCTGGTGTTATTCCTGAAACAGGATCTGGGATGTGACAGAATGGCCTTGGTATTGATACTATAGATTGTTCCCTTTGAGATCTTTTCTTAGAGCCCACCCCCAGAGGTCCTAAGTCTTGAGGACAATGCCTTGGAGATTTTTCTACAAATCTGGACTCTATTTACTGGCTTTGGAGTCATTCTAAGAAATTCTCTCCCTGGCTGTCTTGCTTCACAAGTCACTTCTCTCATGTCTGCAACCTGATTCTTGACGTTGAGGGTCATTCTATCAGATTCTGTAACTTCTTTTATGTGTAATTTTTTGAAATCTTGAAATTGAGGCCATGCCCAAGAATGTAACTCAGGAGTTTCTGGGATCTGGTAGCTTTTCTGTAGGTTTGGTTCTGAGGATTTTGATATTGATCAGTGTTGGAGTCAGATCAAAAAATTCTGGTACTTGAAGATCTAGCTTCAGGGGCATCGCTAATGATTCTATGACTTTATCTGTTTCTTTGGAGCTCAATCTCATAGATTTCTCCATCATTTCTGTGCTTTTATGTCTTAACCCTTTGGTCATTTCTAAAGATGCCAAATCTTGATAAATTGTTGAAGTAAAATTCACTGATTTAAAGACTTGGCACCTAGAATTCATGCTTATTTCTGCAAAGTCCCTGACCTGTCCCTCTGGTCTACATATGACGTTAGCAGATTTTGTGACTGGATCAATTGTCTGGGGATTTAGGCTCCCAGATTTCATGTTTTGAAGAATTGACTTTGGTGGTAAATCCACAGATTTTCCAGGTTCTTGCAGAGACACTGATGACAATGTCACCTGCTTTAAACATTGCCACTTTGGCTCTGAAATACATGTCAACTATTTTGTATTTTGCTGCTGAGATTTTAGTGACAATTTTGAAAATTTGACACTAGTCAGTGCTGGTCCTGCTGAGAGCTTCCTGGTGGACTGTGCTGCCAATACCATCATTGGTTTCTCCTTTGAAGGAAACAGTTAGCAATTCAGATTTTGCTGTTTGGATCCTATCCTTGGCTGCTTAAGGTTTGTATCTTGAAAACATGGCTTTGGTGCAAGAGAAACATAGAATGCTGTGAACTGTGACATGACATCAATTCTGAAGAATTTGCACTTTGAGAATGTGGTGCTGGCTTCAACTTCACAGTTGGAACTGGGCTTATCCTGAGGTTTTGACTCAGGATTAAACCCAGAAGAATTTATATCTTGACTTTGTGGACCAAGGTTGTTGTATTCCATAGGTGCTGTACCCAAATTGTTTGACACGATAGTTAATTCTGACTTCAAGTCTTTCAAGTGTTGTTCTTGAAGTTTTGGAGCTTGTAAATGTGGTCCAGGATTGTAGCCAATAGGATTTACAGACTGAGATTCTTGACTTAGAGTACATGCAGAAGAATTTATATCTTGCAAATGTATTCTAGTATTGCACCAAACAGGAATTACACACAGAATTTGTGGTGATGGAAATGTACAAAAGTTCATACCTTGTAAAAGTGGCCCAAGATTATACCTATTAGAATTTTCACATAGAGGATTTTTGCCCTGCAGTGTATACAAAAGAATTCACATTTTGCAAATATGATTCAGGATTGCAGTCAGGGGAATTTACACATGGAGGTTTTGGTTCTGGTGTGCATGCAGAAGACTTTTCACACTATAGACTTGACCCTGGAGTGCATTCAGTAGAATTTTCATCTTGCAAATATGATTCAGTGTTGCTCCCAGTTGAATCTAAACTTGCTATTTTGATCCTGAAAAGCATGAGGAAGTATTCGTTCCATGCAAATGTATTCCAGGATTGCACTCAAAACTTATACAATGAGCATTTGTCTCTGGAATATATGTAGAGGAATTTGTATCTTGCAAATATGACTCAGATATATACTCACTGGAATTGACATATTGAAAATTTAAATTGGGAGTACATGCAGGCATCACATCTTCCAAGTGTGACCCAGGACATAACACCTTAGATTTTATACCCTGAAGTTCTGGACTAGGGTGCAAGTCAGATAATTCTACATCTTGTATCTCGGTGTTGGGTGCCATAACATTTTTACTGTGACTCCAGTCACAAGATTTCCTAAATTGCAATCTAGGTTTATGCTTCAATTCCTGAGGTGACTCTTCCAGCAGCTTAACCTCTGTGCTCACCACAGAAGGTTTTATCTCCTGCAACTGTGGCCCAGGGTTGAACCCTAAAGACAGTATACCTGTTTCCAGCCCAACTCAGAGGACTTCACATCTGGCAACTGTTGCTCTGAGTTGAATTCCATTGATTTCAGGTCTTGAAGCTTTGTACATAAATCTGATGACTTCATATGTTGCTCATGATTGAACACTGTTGATTTCATAATTTGAAGCTGTTGCTTTTGACTTAATTTCTGAGGTTTCCCATCTTGTTTCTGATTTCTGGCTTTGAGTCCAGAAGGTATCACATTATAAATTGGTGAGGTCAACCCTGCAGAATCCCACAACCTGCAAGTCTTCATTACTACCTCTTGTAGTAAGCCGGCCTACGGCCTACATGAACTGGGTATTTCTGGAAGGCAGGCTGGGGCTGAAAGAGACTTAGACTGCGAGAAAAGAATGATGAAGCCAAGACAAATTTTTCTGTTTAAGGCCCACGAGTTTAATAAGAGTGTGCTAATAAGGGGGAAGGCCCATGCCCCCCCCACACACACACACCAGTACATTCTTGGTGCCTGGAGCCATTCTGTCAACACTTGGTCCCCAGGCTGTTGCTTATTCAGGAATGTCTCAGGGAGATAGGTTCAGCCTCTCGGCAGGTAGCAGAAGAGCAGGGCAGTTGTCAATTCAAAAGGAGCCAGCCAAGTTGGAAAGCTGCACCGCAGGTGGCCCCACTCAGTGGCAACAAGGTCTGTACCAGCCTGCTTCAGGCTGGGGGAGGCTACAACCTCTTTTTCCTTCGTTGTTTGCAGATTTGTGGAATTGGCTTTCACATCTTCCAACTTTAATCCAGGGTTGAAAGTCTCAGGCTTTATTACCTTGAAGATGTAATTCTGGTGTTAGCTTAGTTTCCTGTCCTGTAACTCAGAGGGTACCTGGAACTGCAAAGGTTTCCCATCAAGTGCCTTAGAGAAAATCCATTTAAAAGATTCTACATCTTGCCCGAGTGGCTGATGACTACACAAGTGTCATGGGTTTCTCTTTTTGAATCGTGTCCCTTGAAATCCCTTCAGAACTTTTACACCCTGAAAGTGTGGGTCAGAATGGACCTCTGGAGATCTTCCATCTTGATGCTGATAGAACCTAGTGGGGAAACTCCCACTTGTATCCCGAGTCAATGTGCACCCAAAGAATCCTGAGAGACCGTCTTGATGCAAACACACGAGGGAGTTTAATGACGGAGCTCTGGACCGACACATATCTCACACAGGAGACAACAGATGTCGGCCTCGAGCTCCAAAGCTAGGGGTTTTTATAGAAAAGGGTCTGGGGCTGGGGAAGGAATTGCCGCGGTTTCACACGATTGGACAATTTAAACTTCAATAGAATAATTATACATCAGTAAAAGTGTACATGTAGATCGGGGCTTCAGGAAGTCAGAGGGCCAGGTGCTTATCTAGGTCAGTGGAACATCTGGTTAATATATGACTCTGAACTGAGTCAGGAGGTCAGCGGGCAGAGGGAGGTGCCGGGCCAGATGGTGTTGACTCAGCTATTCTATCTTTATGGTCAAGCTATTCTTAGGAATGCCTTAACAGCCGGCCTGCTAGGACATGCCTGGGCCTGTTCCTCTTTGTTTTCAGCCTCAAGCAGCCTTTCAGGATCACAAACAACTTTCTGGTACATTTTACATGATGTGTAGGTTCTAAAATTTCATCTTTATTTCAATGCTTTGTACCTAGGATTGACTTAGAATATTTCTTATTTTGCAATTGAAGGCCTGAGTTTAACTTTACAGTTTCTCCATGTTGGGGTTTGTCCCTGGTATTGACTCCACAGTCATACTTTGTAAATTTGGGCCTTGATTAAACACTATCTTGGAGCTTTCCCCCTTGAAACAACTCAGAACGCTTTTTATTTTGTGTCTGTGATCCAGAATCGAAGACCACTGATGTTACACCTTGAGAATTTATCTGTGTATTCACCTCAAAAAGTTCTATACTTGTCAAGTGTTGTTCCTTAGAGTCTACACTTGAAGTTTCATGCCTATTACCAGCTTGGGATATTACAAATCTTGTAAATTAAGTCCTGAATCCAGCCCTATAGATTGTGTGCCTAAAAACAACTTCCTTGGGGTGAACTCAGATTTCTCACCTTGTAATTTTGCACTAGTTTTGATTTCTACTGTTTTCATACCAAGAACATTCTTCTCTGTGATGACTTCAGATGGCATACCTTCTAAGTGTGTTCTAGGACTGAGGCTCATAGATTGGACATCTTGGACTTTTACACCCATGATCGTCCTCAAAGATTTCAGATCTGGTAACTCTAGGCAGGATTCACAGCCTTCCATCTTCATTTCTTGAGGCTTTGCCTTCAGAATTGAATCCTATTTTATATCTTGGGTCCAATGGCATGGGTGTAGAGTCTAGCTTGACCCTTCAAATTTTGGACCCCATGATTAAATTAGTAAATGGTTTACTTTTCAAGGGTAGCCTGGGACTTAAATTTCATATTTTGGAATTTTGTTTCAGGTGTCAAGTCAGAACATTTTGCACTTTGCCCCTGGGGCTCAGACTTCATCTTAGATTTCATACCTTGAGACTTTGTCTGAAGTGCCAACCTAGCGGATTTTTCACTTTTCAACCCTATAATTTTATTGTTATGTTACTGTGACCATTGACCTAATACTGAGATTTTGCTTCTGAAGATTGTGACACTTATTTAAACACTGAAGATGCCATGTCTTGAGGCTACTGTATTCCTGGGGATGACTTTAACTGTTTTGCTTCTTGTGACTGTATCCCATGGGTCAATTCAGGAGAGCTCCTGTCGTCTACATAGAACCTGGGTTTGAATGGCATTGATTTTATATTACCTTAGGTTGGGGTCACATTCTTTCAAACTTCTACAAGGCTGTTCAGATTTGTAATCAATGGTTTGGAACCTGTGAGGGAAGTATTCCTGGGCTGACTCAAAAGGTTCTTTACCTTCTGACTTGAGCCTTGTCAACAACTCCTCATATGTCTTCACATCCCTTTCTTGTACTGAGGGTTTTAACTCTTTGGATGTGATTCCTTGAGGTTGTAACCAAAGATTCTGTATACATTTATCTTGGAAGACAGATTTTGTATTTTCAAGCTGTGGTCCATGGCGTAATGGCACAGTTTCCACACACTGAGACTGTGGTTCTGATGATGATGCAAAGTTTCCCCCTTTTTATCACTCTGCTCCTGGTGACAACTGAAGGGTCTTCACACACTGTTCTTGTGGCCTGAAGTTAAAATCTCCAGATTTTTTTCCCTTGTAGTTTGGCCCTTGGGACACATCCAATTGCTTTTCAACTCCCAATTTTATGGAGGGTTTCTGTTCTATCCATTTGACGCCTTGAAATGGTGACCTATTTTTGGACCTATTATTACATATTTTAAGACTTTGTTTCAGGTGTCAAATTAGAACATTTTGTATTGGATCCTAACCTATTATTGGATCCTAAAAACTGCACACCAGGGAATTCCTGTTGTGGTATTCATTGAACAGATCTTACACTTTGAGCCTGTGGCTCTTTGTTTAACTCCTTGGTTGTGATGCCTTGAGGCTGTGGCTCTGAAGTCAAGTTAAAGGTTTTGGGTTCCTGCAACTCTATTGCTAATGGAGAGGTTTTTACTCCCTGTAACTGTCGCTCAATATGATACTTTTATTGTTCTGTGACTGTGACCCTTGGCCTAATACCGAGATTTTGCTTCTGAAGACTGTGACTCTTATTTAAACACTGAAGATGCGCCATGTCTTGAGGCTAATGTAGTCTTGGGGATGACTTTAAAGGTTTCACTTCTTGAGATTTTACCCCAGGGGTCAATTGAGGAAATCTCCTGTCTTCTTTGTCGAACCTGGGTTTGAATGTCATTGATTTTATATTACTGTTCATTAACCTTAAGATGGAGTCACATTCTTTTATACTTCTAATAGGCTTTTCAGACTTGTAATCAATGGTTTGGAACCCATGAGACAAGAATTTCAGGGCTAACTCAGAAGGTTCTTTACCTTCTGTCTTGTGCCTTGTCATCAACACTTCAGATGTCTTCACATCCCTTTCTTGTACTGAGGGTTTTAACTCTTTGGATGCGATTCCTTGAGGCTGTAACCCAAGATTTTGTGTACATTTATCTTGGAAGACAGATTTTGTATTTTCAAGCTGTGGTCCATGGTACAATGGCACAGTTTCCACACACTGAGACTGTGGTTCTAACCATGATGCAAAGTTTCCCCCTCTTTGTAGCTCTGGTCCTGGTGACAACTGGAAGCTCTTCACACACTCTTCTTGTGGTGTGAGGTTAAAATCCCCAGATTTTTTCCCTTATAGTTTTGGCCCTTGAGTCGCATCCGATGGCTTCCCACCTCCCAATTTTATGGAGGGTTTCTGTTCTGTCCATTTGACACCTTGAAATGGTGACCTACTATTGGATCCTAAAAACTTCACACCAAGAAACTCCTCTTGAGGTATCCACTGGACAGATCTTACACTTTGAGCCTGTGGCTCTGTTTAGCTCCTTGGTTGTGATACCTTGAGGCTGTGGCTCTGAAGTCAAGATAAAGGTTTTGGGTTCCTGCAACTCTATTGCTAATAAGAGGTTTTTACTCCCTGTAACTGTCACTCAAGATGAAATGCCACAGATTTTTCTCCTTGAATTTTTATCCTGGCAGTCAGCTCAGATGACCTTACACCTCTCCATAGCACAGGCTGCTTCAGTTCTGTAGGTCTGGCTTCTTGAGACTGTGACCTTGAGTTTGACCCTATACCTTTCTCACTTTGAAACTCAGATATTGGTATCCATTAGATAGTCGTGGTGTTTCCAAGTTGGGGTTCTGTATTTAGTGCCACAGTTTCCACACCTTGGAGCTGTGGGTCCAACATTGACCCCAAGGCTTTCTCTTAGTGCATCTGGGACCCTGGAGTCAACTGGCCAGGCTTCGTACATGGCACCTGTAGTTCATTTCGGAACTCTTCAGCTTTTACACTTTGAACAACCAGCTCAGTACCCAACTCAAATGACGTTGTACCTTTGAATTATACCTTAGAGTTGTTATCTGTGGGTTTCATATTTGCAGGTTTTGGTTCTTGATCTGACATTATTTTCAGATAAAAGCTGTTTTTTATGTTGGTCAAAAATCCCACCTTTCCACTCTAGTGACTTTACAGTTATCTGTTTATCCTGTCTAGACTCAAGAGTTAAGTTCATGAGTTCTGTACCTTGACACCCTTGTTCTGCTGAGGTGAAATCTACAAATTTTACTCCTTGGATCCCTTGTGTTTGGCTAGAGTTTCAGGTTTCAGACTTTGCTGTTTCAAACATAGGGTGATCACAGGTTTCCTATCTTGAATTTGTGGCTGTGAAGTTAGTTCCTTGAGTTTCATACCTTGCTGTTGAGGCCCTTGAAACACCTCCATAGACTTTGCTGGAAACAGCATCCTTGGTTCAAGTCACAGGACTCTCCTCTTGCTTATTTGGTTCAAGTTTCAAGTTCATGGCATTTACCTCTGGAACACGTGTACCACGGGCCAACCCCTTATTTTTCAAATCTTGAGTTCTTGAACCTGGAATCAACTTCACAGAGTTTATATCTCCTCTCAGGGAACTACTTGGGAGATGCTACAGTTGATTTTCTCCTCTTGAGACTTTCTTCTACAGTTAAGATCACAGATTTCCTATTTTCTACTTTTGGCTTTGAATGTAGTAAACTTGGTTTTAAATCCTTTAAGTTGGAGCCTGGAGGCAGCTCCTCAAGTTTCCTATCTCCTGCCTGCATCCCTGGGGTTGACAGCATAGATTTGACATGTTCCAGCTCTGACTTTGACTTTAACTTTGTAGATGTAATGCCTGCCAAATGTAGCCCTGGTATTAATTCTACAGATGTCAGAGCTTCTTGCTTTGAGACTGTGTTCTTCTCCACAGGTTTTATACATCCTAACAGTTGTCCTTTGATCAATTCAGAAGATGATCTGCCTTGGGACTGTGGTCTTCTGATCAGCTCAGAATGATCTACATTTCCTAAGTGTCTCCCAAGAGCCAATTTCATTGTTTCTGCCATTTGCACCTGTAGCTCAGATACCATTTTATAAGACCTTTTGTCTTCAAAGCTTGGTACCTGATCCGCTGTGACATATTTTACTTCTTAAAGTGGAGACTAATGTACTATAAATTCTGATTTCACCTCTTGCCTTTCTGGCTGTGTGGTCAACTAAAAACTTTTACACATTCTAAATGTGGTGCTGAGTTTAGCTCTGAAGTTTTCACACCTTGTGGTTGAGTTTCTGGTATTGCATCTAAAAAAATTGACACTTTGAAGCCATGGTGCTGAGTAAAATCTCACCTGCTTTGTATCTTGTAGCCCTGGAGTCATCTTTGATAATTTGGGATCATTCATCCCTAACTCTGGAGTCATAGAACTTGCACTAACAAACATCGATCCTGAGATTTGTTCCCCAAATTTGATCCCTTGAAGTTTTGGTCTTGAAGCCAGCTCAGAAACTTTGGTATCTTGTTCCTGAGGTCCTGTGTTGACCTCCTCAGATATCACACACGGATGCTGCAGTTCATAGGCTTGTGTTGCAAATTTCATGCTGTGAAACTCTGATCCTTGTGTAGGCAGAGCAAGCTTCCTATCTTCGAACTTTGGCTCTTGGCTTAGTGGCAAAAATGATTCTGGTATAAATCCCTGAGATGTCTTCTCTTGAAGTGGAAAACCTGGTATGAACTGTGCATATTTGAAACCATCTTGTTTAGGTTTTGGGATTGAATCAGAAAATCTCATGTCTTGCAAACATGGTCCTAGATTTACTTCAAAGGATTTCACTTGTTGTACCTTTGGCCTCGGAATAAAACCAGATGACCTGCTCTCTGGCACTGGGGAATATGATATTGCTTCATCAGATTTCAAATTATAATGTGGGGAGCCCAAGATAGAATTTGCTGGATTTTCCCTTAAAGAAGTAGTAATACCAGAAACTCAACCTCAAGGTGTGAAAACTTCAGAGCTAAACTCAGGGCCACATTTAGAATGTGTAAAAAAATATATATCAGTAGCCCTTGATATAACTTTAGAAATCTGACACTTTGCAGGTATGGCCCTGGAATCAATGGTGGTTTGACAACTGGCGGCTCTTGGCCCAGATTCAAATCCATGGATTTCACATTTGGAATCTGTGTTCCCTCAACCAACTCCTTTGGTGACAAACTCTGAAGCTCTGGCTCTGGTTTTGCCTTTTCAGGATCTACCACTCTTTTAGATGACTGTTGTACTAAATCCACAGATAACTCAGTTTGTAACTCTAGTCCTGTATCTATTTGCACAGACTTTACGTTGTGGAGCTCTCGCCCTGGGATCACATCTATAATATGTGGTGTGAGTCCTGTAGGTTCTACAACTAGTACAGATGGTTTCAGAGGCTAATTCTTCAAATTTCATTTTTTCTGCCAGTGACTCTGATTCCTCAATTTGCACTCTTGGTTCAACCCCTGAGATCCCATTTCTGAATATGTTTCTACAATGATCCCCTGGGTACCATCAACTTCAGGCAATGTCAATTTGGTGCTTGCTGTGCATTCATACAGAGTCATTTCTGATGGGTTAGTAACTTCTGAACATGGTTCTGGCGTCACATGAGTTCTGGGGCCACAAATTCAGAATATCTTTAATTTCAATTTGTAATTCTGGAGTTTCTTTCATGGCTTTCACAACTCGGGTCCTAGGTTCAAGAGTGTCTTGAAGTGGTGGTAAGCTCATCTCCATAGATTCTGAAGTTTGGCTCAGTGGTGCTGAAGTCACTCCTACTGATGACAACTCAGCAGATTCTTCCACCTGATGCCAAGTGTCAGAGGTCACCCTTGCCTCTGAGGCTTGCTGTTGTTCATTCAGCCCTTCAGGTTCTGGGAAAGAATAACTTGAGTTGAGGCTCACATCTGAAGATTTTACTGCATAACAGTGTGTGGTCAACTCACCAACTTTCATACTTTCCAACAGTGTCTCAGGAATTAAACTTCTATAGTCTACTAGTGGAATCTTCATATCTTCAAGCAGTGGTACATGGGCTATATTATCAGAGCTGGTGTTTTGGGAACATGGTTTTGGGGACAAGTTTGCAGATTTTATATCTTCAAGTGGCAGTCTTGGGGTCAAGCCACCATTTTTATATCTTCTGGTACCTCTTGTGGTAGGGCTGAATGAACACCTTCCATAACTCGAGACTGTGAACCAGGAATCAAATTTACTGATTCACTTTGTACCTGTGGATTTGGGGGCAACCCAGCCCATTGTACATTTTGGAGTTGTGGTTCAACTGTCAGTTGGCCAGACTTCATATCTTGAAGCTGTGACTCTGGGGCTGATGGGACAGGTTTCTCAGTTTGCAATTGTGATATGGAGGTTAATTCCTCAGACTGTATGCCCTGCTGATGTTGGTCTGGAGCCAGATCTATAGATACCACAGTTGGGCTCAGTGGTCCAGCTTTTATCTTATCTGGACTAAATCTTTGGATATGTCCACGGGTTTCGTACTTTGCAATCTTGGATCTGGAACTAGGTTCTTAGAGTTTACATTCTGTAACTCAGGGGTAAGTTCACTGACTCCATAACCTTAGGTTGTGGGGTTGTTTTCCCCCAAACACTCCACTTCTCAAAGTTTTAGAGTAGCTGGCACTACTTCAGATTCCGTAAGTTGATGCAATTGGGTCATCCCTATAGGTACTGTCCCTTGATCTGGTGCCCCTGGGGCTGTTGTCATAGATTCTGTTATTTGATGAGGTGATGGTGTCCTCTCTGTAGGATTCTTCGTTTGTGGCCAGGTATCAGAGGTCAACTCCATAGATTCTCTGTTTGTGATTTTATTTTGGACTCACCTCTAAACAGTCTAAGTATTGGTGCCATGGGGTGAACTCTGAAGAGTCCATGACCTGAGGGGGAAGTTTTGGAGTCAATGACACATTCTCTGTGTCTTGATGTGGTGTCATCCCTATGGAGTCTCTGACTTGAACCTGGGATGCAGAAGGCAACTCTGGAGATTCTTTGGCTTGAGCCACTGACTGTGCAGTCAAACCAGCTTGTAGTGCTGTGATCATTCCAGTGGGTGACCCCTGTGCCACTGAGTTTCCCTTTAGAGCATGTATGGATTTCTCTGATGCATCTGGAATCACCCTTGTTGAGTCCAGGATATTAGATGGTGGCTGTGGAGGTTGGAGAGAACTAGGAGTAAACCTGATCTGTTTCATGGTTTGATTCTGGGTCCAGGTTTAATGTTTCTGTGACTTTAGGCTGAGGCTTTGGATTCCTTTCCCCAGCTTTGAAGACTATATGCTGTGGCCCTAGACTCATCTTTGCTGGTTCTATAGCTTGATGCTTATGCAATGTATCTACCTCCACTGATACCATGACTTGGTATTGTGGCTTTGGGGCTATCCCTGTTGATTCTATGACATGAACATAATTCATTGATCAGCCCCCTAGAATTCACGATGTGAAACAATGCTACAGGAGTTACTTTTGAGATATTTGTGATTTGATTTGGTCTTGAGGTCATAATCTTTGATTCCCTTGTGTGGTGCTACTTTTATTAATTCAATTACTGGATTTGATGACTCGTGGGGGGCGAGGGGTATACTCACTGATTCAGCTTGGTTTGATGGCTGTGATAAATTAGTCTTCTCTTTTGTTTTCCCCACAGAATTTGTCACATCTAAATGTGAATCTGGGATCATTCCCATTGAATTTATAACCTGAAGCAATGCCATTGAAGTGACCTTTATGCTGTCTGTGGCTGAACATGGTGTCTTGGGTGTCAGCTCCACATTAGTTCCTTGTGCCTTATGTGACTTTATACTTTCTTCTGGAAGACCTATGACCCTCTGTTCTATATTCAGCTCTTACACGTGCTTTGGATCCTTTCTCAGTAAAGTGGTTTCTTCCTGAATTGCATTAAATTCTACATTTCTGGAAGATGGTGTGTCCATTTATATAAGTAAAGGATTGTATCTAATGATTTGGTGGTCATTCTCAGATTCTAACTGCTTGTTGGAGGTAAGTGACCATGACATTCTGGTTTCTGTCCTATTTACTTCAGAATTGGCCCCGATGCTCACATGGGGATGAATTGATGGAACATCTGAAGATCTGTTGGTTCTTGGCTCAGTGCTCTGAGGGATGAGTGTAGGTACCTGAGTGTGGAAGATCTCTTGTTTAGGAACTCCTTGTACATCCATCCAATGATTGTTTTCCATGACTTCTTCTCAGGCAGAGGTACCACTTGTTTCTGCAGAGTAGAAACCTTCTGAGACATATGGCCCTCCAGCTGTCTTCTGACTAACGGACAGAGCTGGAGAGTAGCCCAGGCAATGGGTCCCAGACTCTCATTCAAAACAGAATTTGACCCATGATCTGACAGAAAATGATTCTTTCCCTTATCTTTTGTTATTTCATGTTTGCAAGTATCTAGGGGTTGTAAAATAGAGCTAATAAAAGAGCTATGAGCTTCTAATGGAGGAAGGACTGCAAAATTCTGGAAAAGATCTGACTTCTCAGTGTCTGTCAACTATAAGGTAAGGCAGTGGTATGCTTTGGCTCCTGGACTTGGCCAATTCCTTTTCTGGGGAATCAGGGACAATATTGCTCTGGATTTGCCAAGTTGTTCTTTCAGGAAAGATTGGAAGATAAGACAGGATCAAGCTATTGTTGGAGAATTCAGAGGATATGCTGTAGTCAGTAGAACAGTAGTCATTTTCACATTAACAGCAATGTAGGACACTCTCCTGAGCCACAGTGTCAGAAATGGAGGAAGAAGATGTATCACGGGATTCTGGTAAATCCAGTTCCATACATGTCAAGCTACAAACAAAGAGAATATTTTTTCACTTTCTTTGAAATCAGTAGTGGGAAAATTAGGACAAAGAAAGAGAGTGGTCATTTCTAGTCCAAAATATTTTTGGTCCAGGGAGGTGAGGGTGGAAAGGGGAGCCATTCACAAGCATCAGTTACTTCTGTAAATAATCCCTCTACCAGGAGCAAGAGAGATGAGCCAGTGAAGTGCACAGCACACATGATAATAAAAGCACATGGTGACCCAGTGCTAGACAAGCACATCCCTGGTGCTCACTGGCCAGTCAAGGCTAATTAGTGAGCCCCACTGAGAGACTTTATTTCAAAAGCAAGATGGATAGATCAAAGGAATGACACCTAAGTTTTACACACACACACACACACACACACACACACACACACACACACAGAGTTCCCATTAAACTTGACATTAAGCTGTGTTCTGTTCAAACCCTAAGATCTGTATGTTACAAAGTTGTCTGCTGTGGCTTGCCCTCTGACCTCTGAAAACATGTGGCATACATGTGCACACATGTACAAAAAAGAAAAGTTAAAAATAAATAAATGTAGTTTTAATTGAAAAAAAAAAAAAAAAAGAAACCAACCTCACTGCTTTGGGGATTAGAAAGAAGGGTCAGTAGTTAAGAGCAGTGACTGTTCTTCCAGAGGTTTGATTCTCAGCACCCACATGGTGGTTGACAAACATCAGGAACTCCAGTACCAGGGGATCATATACCCTATTCTGGCCTGTGAGAGAACCAGGCATGCATGTGGTGCACAGACATACGTGCATGCAAACACTCTTACACATAAAATATAAATAAATCTCAAAAAATAGTTCTTTACAACTTAGAGTTTTGACTTTTCCCTCCCCCTGTTACTCTTCTTCCTTCCTTTCTTTTATTTTAAATATTTCTCTACCCCTTACCCAGAAACTCTGTTTCCTGACCTTGCAGTTTCCAGATGTTGGAAGATCTTTGGAAAGCTCTTGTCTATTGAGCATAATATATAGCCCTGGGTCCAGCCCATAGGAAGTCCTGAAATACTGGACACAGCAGGGTAGGTCAGTGGAACTGAAGTGAAATCAAAGAACCAGTAAGCTAACCTAATAGAAAGTTTATTTAGAAATGAGACCATTGTCTCATAGTGAATGAAGTAAAACTACCAGGTATTTTATACTTCTAGCACTTACAATTAAGGTGATGTCTTAGTTAGGGTTTCTATTGTCGTGATGAAACACCATGACCATTATCTGCTTGCAGGTAAAGGGTTTGTTTCGCCTTCCAATTTTCAAGTCATACTCCATTGCTGAGAGAATTCAGGGTAGGAACTCAGGGCAGGATCCATGAGGCAGGAGCTAACACACAGGCTCTACTTACTGGTTAGCTTTCATAGCTTGCTCACCCTGCCTTCTTATGTCACCTGTGACCACCAGCCTGGGGTGGCATCACCCACAGTGAGCTGGATGTTCCCACATCAACCATTAACTAAGGAAATGCATCACAGGCTTGCCCACAGGGCATCCTGGAAGGGGCAATTGAGGATTCCTCTTCCAAAATAACACTAGCTTGTATCAAGTTGACATGAAACTGTCAGTAGGAGAGTCTGAATACAGACTCTGCTTACCTTGTCAGAACACTTTCCATAAGTTTCATCCTGGAGTCATCCAGTTGTGAAACTGGTAATAGAAGTAAAGAAACTAGCCGGGCATGGTGGCACACGCCTTTAATCCCAGCACTCGGGAGGCAGAGGCAGGCGGATTTCTGAGTTCGAGGCCAGCCTGGTCTACAAAGTGAGTTCCAGGACAGCCAGAGCTATACAGAGAAACCCTGTCTCGAAAAACCAAAAAAAAAAAAAAAAAAAGAAGAAGAAGAAGTAAAGAAACTATTTAGCATAGTAACTACTGATATCATCCAACAGAACTCCCTTCATGTAACAACCATGAGGGCAAAAATGGAGTCATGTTAGCCAAGTAGCTAATTAGTGGCACAGCACAGCTATCAACATATTAAAAGTTAAATGCTCTCTGCTGTCCTCATCATTGACCAGAGTGCCTGTGGGAAGCCACATGTGCTGTTGCAGAGTGGCACAGGCTTCTGCTGGCCACCACGCATACATAGGCAGGAAAGTTTTTTGCCAAGATGAGGTTTTGAGAATTGACCAAAATTGACCAATCAGAAGAGAGAGAAATTGACCAATCAGAAGAGAGAGAAATTGACCAATCAGAAGAGAGAGAAAGTAACCAATCAGATAAGAGAGAAAGTAACCAATCAGATGTAGGAATGCAAATGAGGTAGTAAGCATCAACCAAGCAAAACACAATCCGGGTGTGAGACACGCCTCTCCTAGGCCTATATAAAGCAGCACCAGGGCTGGGCTCAGGGTCTTTTCGCCTCTACAATCAAGCTCTCCCAATAAATGTGTGCAGAAGGATCCTGTTGCAGCGTTCTTGCTGGTCGAGTCGGATGCGCGCAAGAAGTGCCCCCATTAAAAGCATGGGAATGGGAACGTAGCAGTGGGAGACACAGAGATCCTGATATATCTTTTCCTGTAAAGATTTCTACCCTTGATCCATAGTAGAAGAATAAAGGTAACAGACCGCCCTTGTCAAACTCTTGGTAGCTATTATTTGTCCATTCTCCTGACCCACCTAGTTTCTTTTCCATATTTTGGGCTCTCCATGAAAACATATGGGATACAGAAGTTCAGGAAAAGGGACCTTGGAGGAGTTATGGGGCTGTTTGCATGACTTTGAAAGTGAAGATGTTAGAAAGATGGTTCTACTCTAGCCACACCTTCTTTTTCAACTTTCTTCCACATGCTGTCAAAGACCAGAGTCTTAAAGCAGAAAGATATACAGCTGATCTGTCATCAATCTTCAGCTAACAATAAGCGACAGAGTCATTCTGTTAGTTTTTCAATCTGTTCAACCTAGAGAAACATACACAAAAGATCTCCCATGCTCATGGATTAGCAGGATTAATATAGTAAAAAATAGCTGTCTTGCCGAAAGCAATCTACAGATCCAATGCAATCTCCATCAAAATTCCAACTCAATTCTTCATAGAGTTAGAAAGGGCAATTTGCAAATTCATCTGGAACAAAAAAAAAAAAAACCTAGGATAGCAAAAACTATTCTCAACAATAAAAGAACCTCTGGTGGAGTCACCATGCCTGACCTCAAGCTGTACTACAGAGCAATTGTGATAAAAACTGCATGATACTGGTACAGCAACAGACAGGTGGATCAGTGGAATAGAATGGAAGACCCAGAAATGAAACCACACACCTATGGTCACTTGATCTTTGACAAAGGAGCTAAAACCATCCAGTGGAAAAAAGACAGCATTTTCAACAAATGGTGTTGGCACAACTGGCAGTTATCATAAAGAAGAATGTGAATTGATCCATTGTTATCTCCTGCTACAAAGCTCAAGTCTAAGTGGATCAAAGATATCCACAAAAAAACTGAGACACTGAAATGTATAGAGGAGAATGTGAGGGAAAGCCTCGAAGCTATGGGTACAGGGAAAAAATTCCTGAACAGAACAGCAATGGCTTGTTCTATAAGATCAAGAATCGACAAATGGGACCTCATAAAATTGCAAAGCTTTTGTAAGACAAAAGACACTGTCAATAAGACAAAAAGGCCACCAACAGATTGGGAAAGGATCTTTACCAATCCTAAATCAGATATAGAGAACTAATATCCAATATATACAAAAGAAGCTGGACTCCAGAAAATCAAATAACCCTATTTTAAAAATGGGCTACAGGGCTAAACAAAGAATTCTCAATTGAGGAATAGTGAATGGCTGAGAAGCACCTGAAAAAAATGTTCAACATCCTTAATCATCAGGGAAACGCAAGTCAAAACAACCCTGAGATTCCACCTTTTACCAGTCAGAATGGCTAAGATAAAAAATTCAGATGACAGCAGAAGCTGGCAAGGATGTGGAGAAAGAGGAACACTCCTCCATTGCTGGTGGGATTGCAAGCTGGTACAACCACTCTGGAAATCAGTTTAGCAGTTCCTTAGAAAATTGGACATAGTACTACTAGAAGATCCAGCAATACCTCTCCTGGACATATACCCAGAAGATGTTCCAACTTGTAATAAGGACACATGCTGCACTATGTTCATAGCAGCCTTATTTATAATAGCCAGAAGCTGGAAAGAACCCAGATGTCCCTCAACAGAAGAAAGGATACAGAAAATGTGGTATATTTACACAATGGAGTACTACTCAGCTATTAAAAACAATGAATTCATGAAATTCTTAGGCAAATAGATGCACCTGGAGGATATCATCCTGAGTGAGGTAACCCAATCACAAAAGAACACACATGATATGCACTCACTGATAAGTGGATATTATCCCAGAAGCTTTGAATACCCAAGATACAATTCACAAACCACATGAAACTCAAGAAGAAGGAAGACCAAAGTGTGGATACTTCGTTACTTCTTAGAATGTGAACAAAATACCCATGGAATGAGTTGTAGAGACAAAGTTTGGAGCAGAGCCTGAAGGAACGACTATTCAGAACGACTGCCCCACTTGGGGATCAATCCCATATACCACTACCAAACCCAGTCACTAGGCAGATGCCAACAAGAGCCTGCTGACAGGCGCATGATATAGCTGTCTCCTGTGAGGCCCTGCCAGTGGCTGGCAAATACAGAAGTGGATGCTCACAGTCATCTATTGGATGGAGTACAAGGTCCCCCATGAAGGAGCCAGAGAAATACCCAGGGAGCTGAAGGGGACTGAAACCCCATAGGATGAACATCAACATGAACTAACCAGTACCCCCCAGAGCTCCTTGGAATAGAAAACACATGGTGGAACTTGTGGATCTAGCTATATTTATAGCAGTCGATGGCCTAGTCGGTCATCAATGGGAGGAGAGGCCCTTGGTCCTGTGAAGGCTCTAGGCCTCAGTATAGGGGAATGCCAGGACCAGGAATGGGAGTGGGTGGTTTGGGGAGCGGGGTGGGGGGGAGGGAAAAAGGAATTTTTGGAGGGGAAACTAGGAAAGGGGATAACATTTGAAATATAAATAAAAAAATATCGAATAAAAAAATAAACAAGAAAGTTAAGTTTATATTGTAGATTGGAGATTTTATTGACAGTATATCTCATCTTACACATGGGATATTAATATGTTTTATATCAGGTATCAACTCAGCTGTCTTCTATAACCATATCATTAGTTACTAATTTTTTTGTTTTTTAATAATTTATTAAATATAGTAAGGAACCAGCAAGATGGATATGTAGGCAAAAGTGCTTGACAACAAGCCCAAGGACCTGGGGTCCATCTTGGGAGCTCTGGCAGTAAAAGAAGAGAAGCAATTTTCACAAGTTCTCCCACATACCTCCACATGCGCACCATGGCATTTGCACATACACACACACACACACACACACACACACACATGTTATTATGTGTTTTTTTAAAACTAAGTTCTAAATTGCTATGTGGTATACTCAGAGTAAACATAAATATGAATACTGTACTCTAGAGACATGCATTAATAAGGAAACCAGCCACCTAAACAAATAAGAGATCATGTGGGAACCAGCAAAATGACTCAGTAGGTACAGGTGCCTGTTGCCAAGCCTTGAAACCTACTTTTAACTCCTATGACCTTCAAGGTAGATGGAAAGAACTGACTCTTGCAGGTTGTCTTCTACTTCTCTATGCCCCATGACACTTGTACACATGTATGCGCACACACATGCACATACACAGGTAATCTTTTTAAAATATGGTAAATGTAATAAAAATGCATCAGTGAACACAGAACACTTTTTACTCCACAAATTTCTATTTGTGATAGAACTCAGAGAGTCAGCTGATTTCTGGGTGAAAATGAACATTATAAGCAAGTAAGACATCACTGAAAATGGCATAATATAATTTTTGTTGTGGGGCATTCACCAGAGAAGACTGGATGGATATGGCTTTAAGCCAACTGAAAGTCTTTATTAGCCACCTGGCAACTACAATGGATGTTCTGGATCCCAGTGTAGCCTCAAACCTTTTTCAGGGTGGCCTTTCCAGGACAAAAACCATGTTCTGGGTTGACATACTTCAGTTAACAAGAACATGGGTTAGAGAGATGGCTCAGCGGTTAAGAGCACTGACTGCCCTTCCGAAGGTCCTGAGTTCAAATCCCAGCAACCACATGGTGGCTTACAACCATCTGTAATGAGATCTGATGCCCTCTTCCAGTATGTCTGAAGACAGCTACAGTGTACTTACATATAACAATAAATAAATCTTTAAAAAAAAGTTTAAAAAACAAAACAAAACAGAACAATTAGCCAGAAGCAGGAGCCAAAAAACGAGGCTAGTACATTTTGAGACTCCCAGAACTATGGACTTTGATGGATTAGGCCGTTGTTTTAGTTTTTGGCAGGCTGGTGCTGTCTATGTGGTGAGTTTTATGACCCAAATGGCACTTCATGGAGTGAGTTGTGCTAAGGTCTGGAGCCCTGCTACAATTTTCAGGTGCAGTTTTGCTGAGCTGTAGGAGATGGGGCTGAGAAGGTGAGAAGCAGGGGAAGCTTGGTGGTAGGAGTTCAATTCTATTCTGTTTTTTTGTTTGTTTGTTTGTTTTTGTTTTTTTGTTTTTTGTTTTTCGAGACAGGGTTTCTCTGTATAGCCCTGGCTGCTCTGGAACTCACTTTGTAGACCAGGCTGGCCTCGAACTCAGAAATCCGCCTGCCTCTGCCTCCTGAGTGCTGGGATTAAAGGCGTGCACCACCATGCCTGGCTCAATTCTATTCTGTAATGTCTTCCTAGAAAGTAGTAAATTTATGGGACTTTGCAGCAATGCCCTCATTTAGTTTATCAGTATTAGTGACATTTGTCACCACTATAATAAAGCAAATGTGCACTCCTTCCTTTTGCATCAGAGCATCAATGTCTAAAGAGCCTAGACGACAATTCTAAAGCATTTGGTATGTCCATGATTTAGTAACACAGTTTACCACAGAGCCAAATATACATCTAGTGGTGGTTTTGATAGGTTTTAACTTATTTTATGATTGCTTAATGATGCATTATTTAATAATCTATGTTCATGATGGGACCATTAAGTAAAGATACAAAGCAAAAGAAAACTGGCATTGAAATCTCAGTTAATAGTCTACCAATGATCCTTCTGCATATGTATCTACATCTGACCTACAAATATCACAGACCTAAGTAATCTGCAAACACCCACATGGTGAAATAACTACAGATACTGGAGAGAACACAGCATGTTCTTAAGATGTAGAGTTTATCCTCTGTGAAAAGAAAGTTAAAACAAAAGCTAAGCTTTTCAAAATGGAGCTCAGGAAACTACTGATGGAACCTCTTCTTGTCCCGTGCTGCTGCTTAGGGAGCTTGGTCACCTTCTCCCTATACTGTGGACATCAGAAACATACATAAGTACAAACCAGATGACTAGAGACCTGGGACACATATCCGTAGGTATCTGGCTCCTGTTTTATGGACATTTACTAGGTGTGTAGATGCTTTTGTTTTGTCTTCTATTGGTCACATGGATCCTGTTTGTCCCCATAATTCCACAGCCAGAACTGCTTGCCCATAGAAACCCCCACTTTTCCCTGTTTTCTTTACAACATTGACTCAAAGGCTCCTGAATCTATGTTTCCTGAGTTGCTTTGTATAGGATCTCAAAGACATCCTTTTACTTTTACAAGGTTCTGGTTGAATTGATTAGTATAAGACACACACACATACACACACATACACACACATACACACACATACAGAGAGAGACAGAGACAGAGACAGAGACAGAGACAGAGACAGAGACAGAGACAGAGACAGAGACAGAGACAGAGAAAGAGACTCCCTACAGGAAAATCACTAAAAAGCAACAGTAAAAACTCAGAGGTTAGTTTGAAGTCCTAACTCACTTCACTGTCAGACTGTTAAAAAAAAAAAATGGGTTGGTAACAGTGTTGGGACAAAGAAATGTCCCTTTTAAAGACCTCATTAAAAAAAGAGAATCAAGATTCTTAGAGTGACACATGCTCAGAGGACACAGGGTGAGGAGATGCTGATTCACAAATAAAATTAGTCATTAGGTTCCTGATTGCTACAGATCAGTACAGTTAGTTCCAAAGACCACATGTGTCACAACATAGTCCTTCTACATCAGTGGTTCTGAATCTGTGTGTCATGACTCTCTTGGGGATTGAAGGCCCATTTCACCGGGGTCACCTAAGACCATCAGAAAACAGGTTTTGTTTACATTATGATGAGAAATAATTTTACGGTTGGGGTCACCACAGCATGAATAACTGGATTAAAGGCTTGCAGTATTGGAAGGTTGAGAACCACTGTTCTTCATGAATTGCATGTTTGTTGTATGCCTCAGTATGAACACAGATTCTACAAGTTTATCTTTGTATCTAAAGCTGCTACCTTAGAGTCAAGATGCTCCCAACAGAATATGTGCCTAGTGACAGCCCTTCAACCAATAGACTGATGCAAACCCATGCTTCAGATGCATGAATTTTGAATCCAAATAGCCCACATAAATTTCTCATTCTTTTAAAAACATATACTCTTTTTTTAATTTTTTTTATTTTTTTTTTATTTTTTTTTAAAGTTTCCATTTATTTTTATTTTATGTTCATGGGTGTTTTCCTTGCATGTATGCCTCTGTGAAGGAATTGAATTCCTTGACATCCACACATCCTCTTTGGGCCTTCCTTATTTCTTAGTTTCCTTAGATCTGTAGATTGTAGCATGGTTATCTTGCACTTTATACCTAATGTCCACTTATTTTTTTAAAGATTTATTTATTTATTTTATGTATATGAATACATGTACAGATGGTTGTGAGCCTTCATATGGTTGTTGGGAATTGAATTTTTAGGACCTCTGCTCTGCTCTTCTCTGGTCGCCCTACTCATTCAGGTCAACTCCGCTTGCTCAGGCCCAAAGATTTATTTATTATTATACATAAATACACTGTAGCTGTCTTCATACGCACCAGAAGAGGGCGTCAGATCTCATTACGGGTGGTTGTGAGCCACCATGTGGTTGCTGGGATTTGAACTCAGGACCTTCGGAAAAGCAGTCAGTGCTCTTACCTGCTGAGCCATCTCTCCAGCCCTAATGTCCACTTATAAGTGAGTACATACCATATGTGTCTTTCTAGGTCTGGGTTACCTCACTCAGAATGATACTTTCTAGATCTATCCATTTACCTGAAAATGTTATGATGCCCTTGTTTTTCATAGCTGAATAGTATCATACTGTGTAGATAAACTACATTTTCTTTATCCATTCTTAAATTGAAGGACATCTAGATTGTTTACAGTTTCTGGGTATTTACTGCTATGAGCATCGTTAAGCAAGTATCTTTGTGGTATATAGTGATGCATCTTTTGAGTATATGCCTAGGAGTAGTATAGCTGAGTCTTGGGGTAGAACTGTTTCCAGTTTTTTGAGAAACCACAAAATTAATTTCCAAAGTGGTTATACAAGTTTGCACCTCCACCAGCTCCAGACCCTCGCCAGCATGTGCTGTTGATTTAGATTTTGACCTTAGCCATTGTAATGGGTGTAAGATGGAATCTCAGAGTCACCTTGATTTATATTTCCCTGATGACTAAATACATTAAGCATTTCTTTAAGTGTTTCTCATCCATTTGAGATTCCTCTGTGGAGATTTCTCTGTTTAGCTCTGCATCCCATTTTTAAACTATGCTTTTAGCTTGTTGGTGTCTAATTTCTTGAGTTCTCTATATAATTTAGATATTGTCTGTTGTCAGATGTTGGGTTGCTGAAGATCTTTTCTCAAACTATAGGCTGCTGTTTTGTCCTATTGATGGTGTATTTAACCTTTCAAAAGCTTTTCAGTTTCATGAGGCCCAACATTTTAATTTTTGATCTTAGTTTCAGAATGTTCTGTTCAAGAATTTGTCTCCGGTGAGAATATGTTCAAGGCAGTTCTCCAATTTCTCTTCTGTTAGATTCAGTGTATCTCGTTTTCTGATCATTTTTACCATACTGTTGGGCAGAATGATAGATGTGGGCTTATTTGCATTCTTCTAAATGCAGCTATCCACCAGCAGCATTTGTTGAAGTTACTTTCACTTTTGTATTGTATGGTTTGGGCTTCCTTGTCAAATACAAAGTGTCCATAGGTGTGTGGGTTTATTTCTGGGTCTTCAATTATATTCCATTGATCAAACTGTCTTTTTTGTGCCAATAACATGTGTTTTTTATTACCATTGCTCTATAGTATAGCTTGAAATCATAGATGGTCCTCCAAAAGTGCTTTTCTTGTTCAGTATTGCATTAGCTATCCTGCATTTTTATTTTTTTCCATATGAAGTAAAGAATTGCTCTTTCAAGGTCTGTAAAGAATTGTGGTGGAATTTTAATAAGAATTATATTGAACCTATAGCTTTCTTTTGGTAAAATGGCCATTTTTACTATGTTAATCCTACTGGTTCATGAGCATGGGAGATCTTTCCACCTACAAAACCTTCAAACCCAAGTTTTTTCTGCATACAAGATAAACAGGGATAAAAATTAAGCCAAGACTGAGGGAATAGCCAACCAAGTACTGTCCAAACTTGAGATCCATCCCCGGGAAGAGAGCAAACACTCTGACACTATTAATGATACTCTGCTATGCTAGCAAAGAAGCAGCTAGCATAACTATCTCCTGAGAGGCTTCATCTGGAAGTTGATGGAATCCGATCCAGAGACCAACAGCTGAACATCGGGTGGAGCTTGTGAAAACTTGAGGAAGCATCAAAGAAATAAAGTTAAAGGACCACAAGAATATCTACAGAGTCACCTAACCTAGGACCATGGGAGTTCTCAAAGAGCATGCATGGGCTGGACCTAGTCCCTTACACATTTATAACATATATGTGGCTTGGTCTTCATGTGGTTGCCCTAACAATTGGAGCAGAGGTTGTCTTTTTTCTGTTACCTGCCATTGGATCCCCTTCCTTTAACTGGACTGCCTAGTTGGGCTTCAGTGGGAGAATATGTGTTTAGTCCTTTTGGACCTGGGTGTCCCAGGGTAGGATGGTACCTAAGAGGGGATTCTCCTTCTCTGAGACTGGGAAGAGGAGAAAGAGAAGGCTGCCATTGGAATGTAAAGAATGAATAAATAAATATTTTTTTTAAAAAAAGAACTCCACTTGCTCCATTAATTGATGGCACCTCATATATAACATTGATTGACATCAATGTTGGTATGGTACTGAAAGCAAAATCTCATATTGTTGCCTGACCTGACTTTTTTTTAATTAATTTAATTTTACTTATACTTAACTCTGTGTCCCAAGTACTAAACCAAGCACTGTCATCTTTCTGTTTGAGACACTTGACTCCCTCTGTGTCTTTTTCCCCTATAATTATGCTCCTTTGTAAAGTGTCGTACACTACCATTGAATTACCGTCCAAGATCTTTAGCATGCCATACAGGAACATGTCTCAACTTTCACTGAGCTCAAACTTCTACACACTCACTCACTCTTCACTATCTCAAACTAGCTCAGGGTCCTGTGTGTGAGTATGCATTGCTGTGTGTCCATCAGCACATATGTAACATATAGACGTCTGTGCATTATTGTAATATTCATAATTTACTTTCAAATGTGAACTACTTTCTTGAATTCTGGCATAACATCTTAAAATTACTACCTTTGACATTGGGCTTTCCTTGCTTGCCAGCTGCTTATAAGCTCCTGATTACTTAAACCTTAAAACTTTCCAAAGCCCCCAGACAACAGCCATTCGAGCACCTTGCATTTGCCTCTGCTAGTAGCATACTATTTGGTTCAGGTTAATGTTCTCCTTCAGGTCCATTCCCACCTTTCTTCTCTCTCTAACTGATGGGAATTTTCTAATAAAAGTCACTGAATATTCACTGTCTGAACTTGTCTTAGTCAGGGTTTCTATTCCTGCATAAACATCATGACCAAGAAGCAAGTTGAGGAGGAAAGGGTTTATTCGGCTTACACTTCCATGCTGCTGTTCATCACCAAAGGAAGTCAGGACTGGAACTCAGACAGGTCAGGGAGCAGGAGCTGATACAGAGGCCATGGAGGGATGTTCTTTACTGGCTTGCCTCCCCTGGCTTACTCAGCCTACTCTCTTATAGAACCAAGACTACCAGCCCAGGGATGGTCCCACCCACAAGAGGGGCCTTTCCCCCTTGATCACTAATTGAGAAAATGCCTTACAGTTGGATCTCATGGAGGCATTTCCTCAACTGAAGCTCCTTTCTCTGTGATAACTCCAGCTGTGTCAAGTTGACACAAAAATAGCCAGTACAGAACTGAGCTGAATTCTAAGGAGAATTCTAAGAACATTCACATGCTCCATAGGAACCACACTTAAAGTTGCACGTAGTACACAGTGGTAGGAAGCACAAAGACAATAAGAAGCCTACTAACAATGATCGGCATAAGCAGAGCTCTTGTTGTAAATGACAGAAACTAAGCTTCACCGATTCTTGGCAAACAATAAAACTATAAGATGACTCCTAAGGTACTGAATTTAATAACAGGAAGAGTAAGTGTGTCTAAGGTGGTAACATTTAACTGGAGTGCAAAACATGTTTGTCTCCTCACAACCTTGTTTTTTGTCCCTCTGCCTTCAGCATCAAATATTCATATATGTTCTGCCTGTCTGTATAGTGTCAATACTCTATTGCTGTCAATTATATCTGACTACATACTAGAGAATACAGTAACCAACATCCTGTAGATTTCAATTTTTGTAATTCCAAATACCAAACAGGAATAACTTATTGGTGTGTATTTCTATGACATTGATAAGGCAAAAAATAGCCAGGCGTAGTGGCGCACACCTTCAATCCCAGCACTCAGGAGGTGGATTTCTGAGTTGGAGGCCAGCCTGGTCTACAGAGTGAGTTCCAGGACAACCAGGGCTATACAGAGAAACCCTGTCTCGAAAAAAAGAAAAAAAAAAAAGATAAGGCAAAAAGAGCACTTATAAGTAGGGAACAGATATGAATCAGAAATTACAAATTTTTGCCAAAATAAGAGATAGAGTAAGAGAGAAGTTGTCAGATCAAATTGGAGTTTCATCCTTTGTCAGCATAGTACATAGATAAAAAATAAAAATAAAAATAAACCTGATTCTCAGGTATTAAAATTGACTTTAGTTGCAATTCTATATTTTCAGAAATATCATAAATATTAAGAGCTTGCTCCAATATTAGTGTGTAATTAGCATTTATAATTCTTTTTTTGTTACTTCAGACATATACATATAAGTATACATATATATGTGTATATATATATATATACTATTTTGATTTAAGTTTTATTGCATTATGATGAGAAAAGATAATTTCAATTTAACTGAATTTGTTAACATTTAAAAACATATTTTGAGTAAATAGTCTTACATCACATTCTTCTTTCCCTTTTGAACCCCAACTCCTCCCAGAGACCCCCCTTCAATACCTGCCATACCTTTCATTTTTATCATATTCTTTAAAATTTATAAAATATTATAACAATAAAAATGAGTATTATAAAAGTTGTCTTATTTAGATGCTTGTCTACAGCAATAATGAAAATATATGTTTTTCTCAATATAAATTTTAAATAACTCCAAATATATTAATTGTATGATATTTCAAAATAATATAACACTATTAGCTTGGTTTTTTTGTTTTGTTTTGGTTTGGTTTGGTTTTTGTTTTTTTTCGAGACAGGGTTTTTCTGTATAGCCCTGGCTGTCCTGGAACTCACTTTGTAGACCAGGCTGGCCTCGAACCCAGGAATCCGCCTACCTCTGCCTCCCAAGTGTTGGGATTAAAGGCGTGCGCCACCCCCACCCCCGGCTATTAGTTTGCTTTAATGAACATAAATAAAGTCTTTTTGTTAGTTAGTTAGTTAGTTAGTTAGTTAGTTTTTAGTAGAGCTTAAAATTTTGGCTCTTACTGTGGTACAAACCCAAAATAAGAACATTTTTTGGAATTGGAGGTCAGTGTAATAAGGCTATACTTCAATATACCTCACATCACCAAAGGATTTCACCTCCATAGTAGCTAAGCTAAGAGTTGACAGTTTGCTGCACCAAGTAATGAATTGTAGGCACAATTTTTGGATACAGATTTCCTGCTATGGTCAAAGCTACTTGAATTGAGTGATTGTCTTCATTCTCAGCCCACAGGGGATAGGTTACATGCCTTTAAGAAATGATGTGAGTGCCGGGCGTGGTGGCGCACGCCTTTAATCCCAGCACTCGGGAGGCAGAGGCAGGCGGATTTCTGAGTTCGAGGCTAGCCTGGTCTACAGAGTGAGTTCCAGGACAGCCAAGGCTACACAGAGAAACCCTGTCTCGAAAAACCAAAAAAAAAAAAGAAAGAAAGAAATGGTGTGAGTATTGAGATGGTCTATTCATGAAGTCATTCATCGAATGTTTCAATGAAGTATGGTTCTGTTTGGAGGGTGGCACAGACATCACATGAGGGTAAGATTCTAGTTCCTTGGCTGTGATGATTTTGAAAAGCATTCATCTCAGAATAAGAGTAATTTACAAAGTCCTCTTCTAGCTGGGTGTGGTGGCGCACGCCTTTAATTCTAGCACTCGGGACGCAGAGGTAGGCGGATTTCTGAGTTCGAGGCCAGCCTGGTCTACAAAGTAAGCTTAGGACAGCCAGGGCTTTACAGAGAAACCCTGTCTCAAAAAAACAAACAACAACAAAAAAAAAAAAAAAAAAAACAAATAAAGTCCTCTTCTTCAAAATTGATAAAATAATTATAAATATCAAGTAGAGCATTCCGTCTCACTCTTTGCTGTTCTCTTTCAAGCCACATCCCAAATTAATTGTCTTCTTTTGGCTGTGTAAATCATTTTAAAATAAGTAAGCTGTTCTGAAAACCATAGTATAGTGTAAGAACATCAAATAAACAATCCTACTAGTAGAGAGGCTGAGATAGGAGAAGCATGATTTCAAGACCATTGTGTGGCACACAGCAACACTGTCATGTACAAACAAGCAGAAAGTGTATATGGATTGTACAATATAAGACTTATTTCTCCAATTACCAAATTAAAGACCACTGGATGACAGCCAACAAATTTCTAATTGCTCATATTTTTCAATTTCAATCGATTAGGATATATTGGTAATATTAATTTTCATATTAAGAGATATTAAGGAAAAGTGATTGTTACTTTCCGTTATTTTTGTTGTTAGAGGTGAAATTATGTTTGTGTGGGTTTGTTGAAAGATTACTTTCTTCTTCTAGGATGTAGTTTCACTCTTTGTGTTGGTGTTTTCCATCTATTATCCTTTGTAGGGCTGGATTTGTGGAAAGACATTGTGTAAATTTGGTTTTGTCATGGAATATCTTGTTTTCTCCATCTATGGTAATTGAGAGTTTTGCTGGGTATAGTAGCCTGAGTTGGCATTTGTGTTCTCTTAGGGTCTATATGACATCTGTCCAGGATCTTCGAGCTTTCATAGTCTCTGGTAAGAAGTCTGGTGTAATTCTGATAGGTCTGCCTTTATATGTTACTTGACCTTTTTCCCTTAATGCTTTTAAAATTCTTTCTTTGTTTAGTGCATTTGGTCTTTTGATTATTATGTGTCAGAAGGAATTTCTTTTCTGGTCCAGTCTATTTCGAGTTCTGTAGGCTTCTTGTATATTTATGGGCATCTCTTTCTTTAGATTAGGGAAGTTTTATAGAAGTATAATTTTGTTGGAGATATTTACTGGCCCTTTAAGTTGGGAATCTTCTCTCTCTTCTATACCTATTTTCCTTAGGTTTGGTCTTCTCATTGTGTCCTGAATTTCCTGGATATTTTGGGTTAGGAGCTTTTTGCTTTTTGTGTTTTCTTTCACTGTTGTATCAATGTTTTCTATGGTATCTTCTGCCCCTGAGATTCTCTCTTCTATCTTGTATTCTGTTGGTGATGCTTGCATCTATGACTCCTGATCTCTTTCCTAGGTTTTCTAACTCCAGGGTTGTCTCCCTTTGTGGTTTCTTTGTTGTTTCTAGCTCCATTTTTAGATCCTGGAGAGTTTTGTTCCTTTCCTTTACCTGTTTGATTGTGTTTTCCTGTAATTCTTTAAGGGATTTTTGTGTTTCCTCTTTAAGGGCTTCTAGCTGTTTACCTGTGTTCTCCTGTATTTCTTTAAGGGAGTTATTTATGTCCTTCTTAAAGTCCTCTATCATCATCATGAGAAGTGATTTTAGATCTAAATCTTGCTTTTCTGGTTCGTTGGGGTATTCAGGTCTTGCTATGGTGGGAGAATTGGGTTCTGATGATGCCAAGTAACCTTGCTTTCTGTTGCTTCTGTTCTTTTGCTTGCCTCCCGCCATCTGGTTATCTCTAGTGCTACCTGCCCTGGCTATGTCTGACTGGAGCCTGTCCTTCCTGTGATCCTTGTTGTGTCAGAACTCCTCAGAGTCAAGCTGTCTCTGTGATCATGTGATTCTGGGATCCTGGGATCCTGAGATCCTAGGTATGTCAGAGCTCCTGGGAGTCAAACTACCTCTGGAACCCTAAGATCCTTGTGTGACCAATGTCCTGGGATCCAGGTAGGTGTGACCACCCACCTCTAGAGCTGCCTCTAGGTGTTGTAGAGCTGTGGAGTTTGTGACCAAAGTCTGCTTGGAGCACTGGCCCAGACAGACCAGAAGGAACCCAAGCCACTGCTCTGGTGGAGCTCCTGAACACCTGGGTAGCACTGGTCCCAGTTACTCCCGGTGTTGGGTCAGATGTTGTGTCCTCCTCACCTCTGATCCTATGATCCTGGGTATGTTAGCGTGCCTGGGAGTAGAGCTACCTCTGGGTGTTGTGGGGCTGGCTGCAGAGTTCACACCCAAGGTCTGATCAGGTCACCAGCACAGACAGACCAGAAGATGGTCTGGGTGTGGGCTATAAGACCCTCATCCTAGCTGCCTGGAAGCCAGTATTCTGGTAGGAGTCTTCAGATGAAGATGTAGACTAACAGCTCCACCTGCACCATGTCTGCCTAGTCTGCCTAGACTTGGCCATGTTCCCACCTTGATGATAATGGACTGAACCTCTGAACCTGAAGCCAGCCCCAATGAAATGTTGTCCTTTATAAAACGTGCCTTGATCATGGTGTCTGTTCACAGCAGTAAAACCCTAACTAGGACAGAAGATAACTTTTATGTTACAACTAGTTTAATAAATGGCCACAATTCACTGTAAAGTCTAGATCATTCCGGATTGCACCAGGAGCCTCCTCCCTGAAAATCTATAGGCAAGCACCACAGTCAAACTCAAGCAGTCACGAAAAAACACCTTTGTCTTTCTGCCACACAAAGTGAATTTTAGTGTCTCATGTCAGGGTCCAGGGCTCACCTTGGCTTTCCCTCCACTTGTACGAACTGGGTTTTTACAATAGGCCTGCTTGCTCTTCTGAAGGTAGCGCTTCCAAAAATTGTGTAAGACTTCATTCTAAGAAGGAAGGAAACAAGTGATGGTGACATCCACACAGGCACATGTACCACACAAGCTCTCACACTCTACAGATGGCCCGGATCTAAATGCCTTCTTACCTGTTTCTCCTTACCAGGGACATGGGAAAACCCAATAAATAACATTCCATTTTGTTTTTCAGTGCTGGGGATTAAACATAGACCTCAAGACATACTTCTACTCTTAGAGTTAGGGGAGGGTCCACTCAATCTCACTTTTCAGACGATGATAGCTAACATCTAGCTTCCTACCTTTAGTTCTGGGCTTACTCCGAGGGTCTCCAGGGCTTCTGCTTGGTGATAAAGTATGCACTGGAAACCTTCACACACATACCAATCCCAGCCTTTCTCTAAAGGACAAATAACAGGCTTTAGACACACATATTCCTAACTTACTATGATGCTCCTACATAATGCAATCTCTGTGGACATGGGCCTGAAGACTTCTATTTTGGTACCTCAAATAGTTTTCTTGTATGTACACGTGTACACTTTATGTATACATGTATGTTTTGTGTGTGTGTGTGCACTCTGTGTCTATTTGTTGTATACACTGTGTGTATATATGTACATTTTATGGATGTATTTGTACATGCTGTGTATTTACATGCTTTAGTTTTTGTTTTGTTTTGCTTTTTAATAAGGTCCCACTATGTGACTGTGTGCAGCGGGGAACTTGCTATGCAGATTAGGTGGCCTCAGATTTGTATCTGTCTCCCTAACTATGTTTCCAACTCCTACATGCTGAAAGCATAGGTGTCAGGGACCATCCCGTGAGAAAGTGATCCCTTCTCAAATCTCTTTAACAAATCAAATGGCCTTGTGCTAAGAGCTGGTTGCCACCCCCCTTCCTCCTTATTCCCTTCCTAACACCTAAGGCTGTAAAGTTGAATAATCGTCCCCTCTTCCTTATCTCTTCCTGAGTTCCCATGACATCCAAGGACATGAGCTATGCCTGAGCCCAGCCTGACACCCAAGGCTGTCAAGGAGGATCTATGTTCCAGAGATAAGATGCAGAGTGCCCACAAGTTTGGCGCCTGACCTCAGCCCCCATGTCAGCAGATGCCCACTTCTTTGTTCTTTGTATAATTCTCCCTCAACCCCTCCCATATTCCCAGCGATGTATGCTTTATAAAGAAGGCACCTCAGCTTAATAAACGAGACCTTGATAGGTACAATTCTACTTGGTCTCCGCCTCTCTTTCTTTTTTTTTTTTTTTTGGTTTTTCGAGACAGGGTTTCTCTGTGTAGCCCTGGCTGTCCTGGAACTCACTTTGTAGACCAGGCTGGCCTCGAACTCAGAAATCCGCCTGCCTCTGCCTCCCGAGTGCTGGGATTAAAGGCGTGCGCCACCACGCCCAGCTCACCGCCTCTCTTTCTTTTCCTCCCATTTCCTTCCAGGTTCAAGGTCCCCCTCGCACCCACGAATAACTGAATCCCGCGGGACGGGATAAGTGGCGCCCGACGTGAGGGCGAGGTCCGGATCGTAATTCCTAATCGGTGGAGGTTCCAGAGAAGTTCGTCGCGACCCCAACAATTCAGAAGCAGTGAAGGACCCTTTCCGCTGCTCACGGAAGAGCGAGAAGTCCTTGGTGAGTGAGTCATCTCCACTTCAGGTTATGGGAAATAAGCTATCTAAAGAGGCAGTCTTCATCAAAGGCTTAAAGGTAGCTCTCAGAGAAAGAGGAGTACGAGTAAAAAAGAAAAATTAGATTAGACCTTTTATTTTCATAGACCAGGTATGTCCATGGTTTATTATAGATGAAGCAGAGATACATTGTAAAAAATGGTGAAAGGTAGGTAGAGACTTAAATGATAAACTAGCTAATGAGGGTCCCGATTCGGTCCCTACAACTGTCTTTTCTTATTGAAGTGTAACTATCAAAGCAACTACTGTGCCTCCTCTCCCTTCTCTGGATGTATTCCCAGAAGAAGAAGATAAGGAAGTAGACTCTAAACATGAGAGAGAGAAAATAAGTTTTAGAAAAGCAGTTATCCCCTGTTTGAGACCTTTTAGCAAAAGAGACCTTTTCTCAAAAGAGAAAAAAATGATAATAAGCTATTTCAGAGCTCTCCTGGAAACAGAAGGAAAACGGGAGACGTCCTGCTTCCTCTCTATCTCCTATGGAGATATTCTTAGCTCTGGTTAAGATATCTGTGTCCCTTTGAGACACCAAGTTCTATTCCCTGTCTGTCTATTGTCTGTTTTTGGTGCACCAAATTGTCCATATATTTGTCAATTCATGTTTGTTTTTGTTTTGTTGTTTGAATGATTGTTGTTCTGTGTTTCATGTTAAAAAATATAAATGGTTAAAACTTTATCTGCTGGCTGTACATCCTTTAATTTAGTTTAACTTGTTTAAAAAGCAGTCTCAATTTGCATAGCACAAACTGATAAGTTAGCTGCACTGTGGCTAAGAGCCAAGTACAGCTAAAAAAGCCCTGCTAAGGGCCAATTACAAGCTCTTAAAGGGGCAGGCAGCCTTTTGCTTGTAACAAAAAGTTAGCTTAAAATTTAGAACTCAGGGTTGAAGTCATTCTAAACAGTACTAACCCAGAAAAACCGGTCTTTAAAGATACTTCAAAATAGGGATAATCTTTGGGCCAGGACTCTGACAGAGTGTTCAGATTGAGAAAATGTTTGCATTTAGGTTGATGCTGAGCTCAAAGGAGAGCAGCCTCAGCGCGGCTTGTGTGGCACTTCTTAGAGCCTTGTTACAGACCTAGCCAGATGTTGTTCTAAATAAAGTTTAAATTCAACGTTTATAAAAGGTCAATCAAGCTGTAGAATTTATCAAGACATTGCGATTTGACTTGCCTACTTTATATAAAGTTATAGTGTACAGAGTTTGCTTATATATATAAGTGTCTTTTCCTTGTTCCAAACAGCCATTAATTTAGTTATTGCAGATTATTGATGTTTGATCTATTACATACCATCATATTAAGTAAAATTAATAGTCATTATCTTAAAATAAGTTAAACAATGTTTTTATGCATGCTCCTATATCTTCTATATATTCATGCATGCATGCATCCCATTTACTGTGTTTAAAAAATAGCATTTATATGAGAGAAAAGTATATGTGAATTAAATCACATGCTTATCCTATTTCAGCACAGATAATTAAATTGTGTGCTAAAGATGGTGTTTAAAAATGTTGAACAATCAAACTTTAAGTTGTATATTAATAGTCAATATTATATCTCAAAGCTTGCAATTGCTCATGCGACTTATAAGAAAAAATACTGTTCCTTTAAGAAGACTGTTTTTAGACAGTTAAGAAATTGTCTTGGGTTGCCTAGAAAAGCCCCCCAAGATTTGCTTTTATGTTGTAGAGGTTTACATAAAGCTTTAACTGTTAAAGATTACAGATAGCTCCTAAAAAAATTACAAACTCAAGATCCTTATAATTATTTGGGTTTTAGACTTACTGATCAAGCTGCTTTTCTCTAGAAGATAGTTATTCTCAAAGCAAACTTAAGGAGTTTCTCTTATTTCTAATTATTAAATAAATAAATTATACACATGTGACTATAATAACTTTTCAAAAATTCTAGTTCTTCAAGAGAAACAATTCTCTCTTCAAGAGAAACAATTAAAAGTTTAATTAGTCACTGTCCATGTTATATTAAAACCAACTATAACAGTCCAATATTTAAGTGGTTTTGTCAACAATTTTATAATTCTCAAAGACAAGGTATTATATAACTTTAAAAACTCTATCTTCTTTAAACAAAAAGGGGAGAAATTATACCCCCATACACATTATTTATACCCCCATACACATTATTTAAATCATACTTTTATTTTTAAGAATTTTAAAATTCAGATGTCGAAGAACTTAATAAATGCCTCATAGTATCTTAAAACTAGACATAATCATGTCTAGGTGAGATGATAAGGATCCACTCATTGACACATGGCATAAGCCTGAACAAAAGGTTATTATGGGGAAAAGAGGGCGCTGTTTCTGTTTTATCCACAGAATACTGCAGAAGCATGCTAGCTTCCAGAATGATTCCTGTGACAGACTGACCTGTGAGTTCATAAGTGCCCTGGCAGTGATGACAAAAAAGCTGTGTTAAGTGCAAAAAAAAAAAAGAGGAATCAGAGAGAGCAGCCACTTACAAACAAGATAAAGAAACTTCCTATCTTCGCCATGGGCTACAGCAAGGAGAGCCAACCTGGTGTCAATTTGAGGACAACTATAAATGAAGACTTGTGAGGCAAAGAGACTGCTACAGTGTATTTAACAAGATTTCATCAGAGACACTGTTTTTGGCCATTCAGGCCAACTCCCCTATAGCTGTGAAAGCTTTTGTACCTTACATATATGCTATATTGTTAGATAATTTTAAGAGTTAAGATCACCAATCTTGACAAGTCTTTTCATATTCATTGTAATTGTTGTCAATTAACTAATTATGTAGATCCTAATTTAGATAAGAAATTTGCTGTTATGATTTTGTTAAAGAGACTTACATATGTTTTGCTGCCTGTTAGAATTAGGATATGATCCTTAGTTTAAAAATCTGGGAATGCAAACTTAAAAAAGGTCAAATGAGCAATTTTAAGATTTACTGCTTTAATTGCAATTTTAACTTCAATATCTACCACAGCTTTAGATCAACAGCTGCATACTGATCGTTTTGTTAATGATATGCATAAGAATATTAGCAACTTATTGTAGATAAAACATTGGAGACAAAGGTTATTGTCTTAAAAGTAGTGGTCTCAACAATAAGACAAGATATAACAAATATTAAAGTTACAAAGACAAAAATTTCAGATATTAGAAGAGTGTTGTTTTTACTCTGACAAGACTGGCTTAGTTCAAGATAGCATAGATAAAGTTAGAGCTAGTTTAAAAGAGAGAAAACGTAACAGAGAGAAACAAGAATATTGGTATAAAAATTGGTTTTCTACTTCTCCCTGGGTCATTACCTTGCTTCCCACACTTTTGGGACCTTTCTTGGGTATTCTGCTGCTTTTGTCTTTTGGCCCCTGGGCCTTTAAAAAATTAACCAGTTTTGTTAAGTCACAGATTGAAGCTGCTCTAAGTAAGCCAGTTGCAGTCCACTACCATCAGCTGGATATCCAGGACTCAGACGAAGAAGATCCTCCTCCCACCGAGACAGAAACTGCGACTCGTCTCCAATTTTCCACCCTTGCTGCTAATGCAGAGTCCCCTTGGTTCCTTAGGCTTTGGAGACAATTGGGATGAAGAAGGGTGACCTCCAGCTCCTATTATAGCTTAAGAGCCACAAATTGTGGCGTTACAATTGACATAATTCTTGTAGAGGCCTTACTGAGTCTGAGGTTGATAATTCTCCTATGAGAACTGCACAAAATTCAGAATTGTGCATGCTGGTTCATTAAAAATGCGAATCTGGTATGGGTCCAGCATGGGTGCAAACTAAGTATTGCAGGGGAAGGTCCATATAGACCATTTCTGAGTTCCCTGAGAGACAAACCCGGTTTGGAAAGAGGTTGGTATCTGATTTCAGTTACAATTAATAATTTTTCTAAGGCTCTGCCTCGCCTCCCCAAAAGATACCAAGAGCCACAAGTGTGGGTCTATGACAGCACCCACGGGAGGAATCGGGTCAATGTCCCCCCAGCCATGGTAATGCCCGCTCATCTAAAGATGAAGAGATTATTTGATCACCTCAGTTAAATGTGGCCTTATTAAATTTAATTCAGAAGGGGGAGATGTCAGAGACCATCCCGTGAGAAAGTGATCCCTTCTCAAATGGCCTTGTGCTAAGAGCTGGTTGCCACCCCCCTTCCTCCTTATTCCCTTCCTAACACCTAAGGCTGTAAAGTTGAATAATCGTCCCCTCTTCCTTATCTCTTCCTGAGTTCCCATGACATCCAAGGACATGAGCTATGCCTGAGCCCAGCCTGACACCCAAGGCTGTCAAGGAGGATCTATGTTCCAGAGATAAGATGCAGAGTGCCCGCAAGTTTGGCACCTGACCTCAGCCCCCATGTCAGCAGATGCCCACTTCTTTGTTCTTTGTATAATTCTCCCTCGACCCCTCCCATATTCCCTGCGATGTATGCTTTAAAAGGAAGGCACCTCAGCATAATAAAGGAGACCTTGATAGGTAAATTCTACTTGGTCTCCACCTCTCTTTCTTTTCCTCCCATTTCCTTCCAGGTTTGCGGTCCCCCTCACACCCACAAATAACTGAATCCCGCGGGACGGGATACATAGGCACCCATTACTATACTCAACCATGAATAGCTTCTTTCTCTTTTTAAAGATTTATTTATTTACTTATGCATATGAGTGCTTTATTTGTGTATATGCCTGCATGACAGAAGAGGACATCAGATACTCCTATAGATGGTTGTGAGTCACCATGTGTGTACTGGTTGGCTTTATGTGTCAACTTGACACAAATTAGTCATAGGAGAGAAAAGACCCTAAGTTGAGAAAATGCCTCTCTGATATCTAGCTGTAGGGGTGGCATTTTCTCAATTAGTGATCAGTGAGGAAGGGACCAGCCCATTGTGGGTACCATCTCTGGGCTGGTGGTCCTGAGCTCTATGAGCAAGCAGACTGAGCAAGTCAGGGAAGCAAGCCAGTAAGCAGCACCCTTTCCTTGGCCTTTGGACGAACTTCTGCCTCTAGGTCCCAGCAGACTTAAGTTTCTGCCTGGCTTCCTTCAATAATGTACTATAATCTGGAAGTATAAGCCAAATAAACCCTTTCCTCCCCAACTGGATTTCTGGTCATGGTGTTTTATCGCAACAATAGAAACTTTAAGACAATGTTGTTGCTAGGAAATGAACTCAGGACCTCTGGAAGAGCAGCCAGTACTCTTAACCACTGAAACATCTCTCCAGCCTGAGAGTTTCTATCTGCATATTGTTTTTTCCAATCAGATGTATTTGTGTAAAAATGCTAAAGCTAAGCATTTTGTTATCATACTCAGTTTTTTAAATTATCTATGATTGTTCTGAAATGTTATCATAAAAGGCAGAAAACTGCCTATTTGGCATGTTTTAAAATAGGTGAAATGTATGTTTGTTTGAGATTTTTATTTTTGTTTTTGTTTTGTTTTAGTTTTGAGACAGTGTCTCACTATGTCACCCAGGTTGTCCTGTAAATCAATACATAGACCAGGCTGGCATGGAACTCACAGAGATCTATCTACCTAGACCTCCTAATGCTGGAATTAAAGGCTTTGCCACCATACCCAGTGAGATTTAAGGTTTTTTAATGTGTATTTCACAGTGCTCAAAGCATATGTGGAAATACATGGTCACTGCATCCACCAGTTTTCTGTTCCATTTCAACACATATTTTGGTTGACGAATACTCAAATGTCAAGATAAATAAATAATTTCTAGCAGTCAGGAAAGGGCAATCCACACATTCAAGAAAACAGACTCACAATGGCACTCTGCTTTTATGAAAATGACTCTTGGTTAGAGAGAGAAACTAAAAATAAGAAATCTGATACATACCAGTGCCTAGGTACAAAAGTATTTGTGTGTTGTATTGTGTGCAGTGTTTATGCATATGTAAGTGGGTTGCATGTGTGTAGGGGGTGTAGATCTGTGATCAATGACAGGATCTTCCTTGATCATGCTGAATCTTTTTTTAAAATTACTATTACTTCATTTCATGTATATGGGTGTTCTGCCTGTATGCATGTATATATGTACCATATACAGAAGCCTGGTGCTCTTCCTGGAAGAAATCATCTAATCCCCTGGATCTCAAATTATCGACAGTTGTAAGTCATCATGTGGGTGCTGGGAACTGAATGAAGGTCCCAGAAAAGCAAATGCTCTTCACTGCTGACTCCAGCCCTTCCACCTTTATTTTTTTTTAAGTACACTGTAGCTATCTTCAGACACACCAGAAGAGGGCATCAGATCCCATCACTGATGGTTGTGAACCACCATGTGGTTGCTGGGAATTGAACTCAGGACCTCTGGAAAAACAGTCAGTGCTCTTATCCACTGAGCCATCTCTCCAGCCCCAACCTTTATTTTTTTAAATGGGGTTTCTCAGTGACTTTGAAACTTGTGGATTTAGCTAGGATGGCTGAGGATCTACCTGTATCTATTCCTTCCAATACTGAGGTTATAAGAAGCATGCCATAATTAGAAGCTTTTACGTATATGTTGGGGCTCTGACCTCCAGTCCTTGTACATTAGGTACATCACTGAGACATCTTCCCAGCTCCCAAATATTTTAAATGGACTTATTCTTGTGAGCCTCACAACTCTAAGAGATAATAAAGAAATTGCCAGAGCAGTCAGAATTATATGTTTAGCTATGGTTAACAACCAATTTGAGACAATGTTACAGTGGGTGAAGACCCTTGTATTTTACCTGCCATGGCCAGACAATCACAGAAATTCATTCAAGAGCATGCTATCAAAATTCCTCACACATGGCTTCTGAAGTCTGTTATTGACTCCCACATAGCTTGTCTGCACCCTGTGAAGACTCCAACTCCTTACACTTCCCAGAATATCAGGGCTTCCTGTCCCCATTGACTAACCAATCCTTCCTGGGCAGAGTCTCAAATATAACAAGAAGCCTATAATTTCTGATGCATGCAGATGCTAAGAGGATTAAACCCTCCAAGTGGTACACATGCACAAGGTTCCCACACACTGTCATACAAATGTAGAAACTGACAATGTTGCATTTTACATTCTCTGTACTCTCCTATGTATATACCAATGGTGTCACTGTTTTCCTTCACAGGTGACAATGCCATGACTCTGGCATTGACTAGGAGACACCACTTAATGCAGCATCCAAGGTTCTGTAGACATTAAGCCTGAACTATACATTTTAACTATTTACATATCTGGGTTACAATTAATCGTGTGTTTCTCTAATAAAACTGAATAAAAACCAACCAGGTTTTAGCCTGTAAAGAGCGACTACTGGGCTGGAGAGATGGACAGTTCAGTAACCTGGGCTTGGTTCCCAGCATCTACATAATAGGTCACAACCATCTGTAACACAGTCCTCTGGCCTCTAAGGGTAGCCATGTAGACATGGTACAGACATACATGTACACAAATACCTACATACATAAACATAAAATAATCATTTCTTTTAAAGTTACTATTAAAGGCTAAACAGAAATCTGTGTTAGCATTTTGAGCATTCCCTGTTATTTATCTAAGAATGTCAATGTATTTCACATACATATTTCATGTATGTCCTTATGTGTATATTCATACACATGTATACACACACATATTTGTATGTATATTTTCACAGCTACCTTTTGTAGAACTCTTTACTATCACCGTTAGGTCAGTGGTTTCCAACTTGAGAATCTATCTGGTCCTAGTTACTCACAAAAAGACAAAAATGCCAGCCAGATATTTTCAGATCCTTCTCAATAATGGCACACTGTAAGGATTCAATGGATCAGTACTCACTCTATAGCTATTTTAGAGAAAGATAATATTCTCAAAAGGTTCAAACTTCAACATGGGAAAGTGTTCTAAACTGAATATGGTGTTGACCTAGCCCACTCTGAGACGCACTCAGCTGAACCATTTCAGAAAATCACATCACTATTCATGGCACAGCACAGGACACAGGCCAGGTACAGACAGCTAACACTTACTACCTTCTGCGGAACAGCCGCCCCTGCAAGAAGAGTAGCTTATGGACAACATATACTTCAACACATTGCTCCCACATTTACCCCAGCAGCAACTTGACTTTAAGAACTTGGATTTGCTGTCATTTTGTCTGGAATTTATTTAAATTCATTCTGTGTCCTCACACCATGAAGGAAAGTGAGGGAGCCTTGCCACCGTGGGGCATCTGTACTCACCATGCTTGCTTCTCTGTCTCAGCCCCCTGTTGATGGAGTTGATCTTGGTGTTGGGGATAACTGCAGCACTCACCACTTCCTCAGATCGCTGCAGGAAACACAGACAGGCCATGAGGAGGAAATTGCTGTACCCTGAAGCACACCTTCCAAGTACACACTGGGAAGTGTCCAGGAACCAACCTGAAAGTGACAGGACAGATGACTGGGAAAACATACTATGACAGTTAATCTTTATGCTACTTTTTTATTCAAAAAGACTTTGGTTCCTAAAAGAGCCAGTTACACAGTAAACAAACAAATAAACCTTTACTTTAAACTATGCAATTATATTGCAATTAAATTTGAATTTAAAAAGCTGGGCATGCTGGTGTATGACTTTAATCCAGCATCTGGGAGCAGAAATAGTCAGATTTTTGAGTTTGAGGCTTGCCTGGTCTACAGAGCAAGTTCCAGGACAGCTGGGGTGCACAGTGAAACCCTATTTTGAAAACAACAACAAAACAAACAAATATATATTAAAAGATAACTTTTATTTAATGTTTAAAAAAAATAATGGGAATCAAACAAGACCAAAAATAAAATATACTCATTTTTTTATCCATTCAAAATACACTTTAACATGACAACAACTTATGGTTAGAGATAGAAGCACATGCCCTAATCCTAACACTTAGGAGGTGAAAGCAGGAAGATCAAGAGTTTGAGGCCAGCCTGTGCTACATGGACCCTCCCTCAAAGCAAACAAAGACAACAAAAACAAGCAACTCCCTGAGTCCCTGCCACCCAGGGAGGCTCATCCTCCTTCAGCATGGCTGTGTGAACATTGATTCAGACAGGATTTTCATTTACAAAAGTACTACCATGGGTGTGGGGAGCATGCCTTTAATCCCAGCACTAGGGAGTCAGAGGCAGGGCCAGCCTGATCTACACAGTGTGTTCCAGGCCAGACAAAATTACAAAGTAAGACCCTATTTGAAAAAATAAAATAAATAAAAGCACTTTTTATTTCCAATAAAAAGAACTTTAAAATGGTAATGGTACCATTCATAACAAACTGATCAGTACAACAGCTATCAAAGGCAATTATCTCACACTGACTTTCTTGCAACCAAAAACAAAATACTGAGTCTTATTTCTGGAGAAAAATAAAAATGTTAAAATAATGAATAATATTAATATATTTTTCTAAATTTAAAGATTGAGAATGAAGCTTATCTTAATTTTTTTTTGGGGGGGGGGGTTCCAGATAGCCTGGGAAAGCCCTTGCCCTTTAAACTCTAGAGTTCTAGGCCCTACTACCCCTTGCAGAGTAAGTCTCATAAGAATAAAAGGCACAAGCTGAGGAGTACCCCACCAACCTAACATGCCCAAATCCTATTCCAATCCCCAAGAGCCAGCCTGGGCTACATGAGACCAATCTCAATCATAGTAAGAGACATGCCTCTAACTATAGGATTTCTGGGTGCAGATATTGTTATCAAAGCACTATGATATATGGAAGATGCTATAGTGAGAAGATAAGACATGCCAAAATAACACTGAAGCAGTTATCTAGAAAAGATAACTGTCAGAGGTGAGAAGGGGCTTTACACTTGAACTATGTAAGACATAGAACAACAAAAAACTAGGGAAGGCTAACACCCCATGGTTAGATTGTGGGATATTCAGTCACATACTTAATAGAAATCTGCGACACTTTGAACCACACAGTAGAAACCATCAAGACAAATACTCAGTGGTACTCGCAAGCATCCCTATCCCTTTCCATACACTGAAAAACAAAAGACTGGACGGGAGCTGCTGAGTGTAGACTGAGAGTGTCGGTGACTTGGGCTTCCACATAGTTTTCAATCTCCTTCAATGAGCATGCACTGTTCTTACAAAATCTATTAAACTCACATAATTTAAGCCCATACTTGTATTAAATACTTAAGGATTTACAAAAAAATATATGTCATCTAAACTGGGCAGATTAAGGACCTTAAGTTCTTTTTCCTGACTAAAACACACCAGGAAAAAAGCCTTCCACACAGAAGGCTTTTCTGGGATTGTACACAGTACCAAGAGCTTGAAGAATCTCACACAGTGCACTGAGGGGAGAGGAGAGAAGCAGACCGTCAGGAGAGCTGTATCGCAGCCTCCACCTGTCCCAGGCTACTGACTCGCTGGTCATTCTTCACCCACTGAATTTCAACAGCACCACACTATACAACTCCAGGAAGCACAGCTGAACACTATTCTGTGTGTTGAATATGCCTGAGTTAGTGTAAAGCCAAGAGTAACAATTGAAGTTGTATAACTTCACTCAGGTTTGCCTATTGTGTGGAGGGCAGCTTCTCAGGGTCACAGTCTTTTACAAAAACACATTGGGACCAGGGCTGTAGTTAATAGGACACTTGTCCAGCACACAGAATGTACTAGATCATGCCCCTGAACAGTAGGAAAAGAAAAAAATGTCATACACCTTCAAGAACTGTACATCCTCACTCCCTTGGGTTGAGACTCTTAAATATGGAGCTTAGTAGTAATATATTTTTTTCAAACTAAAAATGATGGTAGTTGACTTAATCAGACCAAACCAAGAAACATCAAAGACAAAGATAAAAGAAGTCATTAGTTACGGCTATTCAATTCCTATAAAAATAGTGCCCTGACTCCATCTGCAAATGGAGACGCCCCCATTATGACATCCCACTCCTTCACTATGTTTACATTTGAACCACACTATAAAATTAACCCTGACTAAACCACTGGAGCTTCAGTGAGCATCAAAGCACAGGATAAACTGCGTACATTTCAAGTGTAATCTGATGTATTTGTGTACATGAGCATTTATATATCTCGATGGGATGTGTCTGCACTACCATGATCAAGGAGATCACTGCTCCCTCATTGCCCAGTGTTTTAGTTAAGTATATATCTGGGTAATATCCTGTCTGACTAACAGGGAAGCAAACGAGCACCTGAGCTATAGACTAAAGAAGCCACCTCAAAGAAACACCCTGTGTGGGGCAGGAGGGACAGCTCAGGGCCGAGAGCATGCACAGGTCTTGCAGAAGACCTTTGGGTTCCACAACAACCATCAGCTCACAACCACCCCAAACCCAGCTCCCACTGCTGGACTCCATAGACGCCTACACTCACATGCACATGCACATACCCATACATATACATACCTTTTAAAAAGCAAAGTGCTTTGTGAAACTGAGTCATCTGCTAAATTAGCTATGTGTCTTAAGGTGGCTTTTGTTGTTGTTTTACATCTTGTGTCCAGATTTTGAGTTGTCTGAGGTGGGAAGGCACGTCAGTCCCTATCATGCTCTATGTTGGGGAACAGTCTCTTTTCCACCCCAGCTGGCCCTTCTGAGTAAGTGCTGAAAGCAGTGCTTATTCCTTCTTGGCTCTGCACTTCCAGCAAATCCTTCCCTATGAAAAACAGTCATGGCAGTTTAGCTAGTCCAGCACCAGGCTGTCCACACTCTGTTACTGGCCTAAAGGTATGCTCACCAGACAAGGACCTAGAACTTTCAGTGTGGAGATGGCCCCAAACACCATGATTACACAATACAGACTGACAATCTTTAGTTTAAGAAACAGGCATGATGGGGTTAGAAGACTCAGATTCAAGTCTTGTCCCGAACCTTTGTACTCCTGTGGCATTAGCCACAAACTCAACTGTGTCAGGTGTGGTGGTGTCAGGTGTGGTGGTGCATGGCTTGGATCCTAGCTCTCTTGGATCTCTAAGTGGGAGCCCAGTCTGGTCTCCATAGTCAGACCCTGTCTTAAAACAACAACAACAAAAACCATTAATGACTCCTGAGCCCTGCTTACTCTCTCTGGGCATACTGTTGTATCTCACAGGTTGTTGTGAAGCAGGAATTACATACTGGATGAGAAAGTACTTGGTAGGTTGTGAGGAACTACACAAAGATATGTGGTACGGAAGCCTGTTTCCAATATGTCCAACAGTCCCCCTGCATTCTAACATTCCATCCTCCAAATCTCTAAGCGGTACAACACACTAAAAACTAATAAAAATATCCTTCAAGTATAATGTTAAATACTTCAAGTTGGGCATGGTGACACATGCCTTTAATCCCAGCATTCAGGAGGCAAAAGTAAGCAGATCTCTGTGAGTTCTAGGCCGGCCTGCTCTACAAAGCAAGTTCCAGGACACCCAAGGCTGTTATATAGAGAAAACCTGTCTCAAAAACACCAAAACCAAGCAACCAAACAAAAAAACAAAAAAACAAATTAAAAAACAACAAAAAACCCTTCCATATGCATATAGTATAAATGAAACATTCATTTATAAATGTGACTCAACGTAACTTTAGAAGTTCATCATCAATCTAGTTTGCAAATTTCTTAATCCAAGACTGTGCTCTTAAAGCCTGTTTCTATTCTTGGAATTCAGCCATTGAGTGAGTGATACAGATGCACTGTTTAGGAGTCAGGCCACATACCACCCAGAAACTTCAATTTTGAGAACATAATCAAGTTCATAAATAGCACATTACTTACATCTGTGACATTGTGGCAGGAAGTACAGTAATATTTGCCTTCATCGGTAAGGCCCCAGGAGACAGCAGCACACTGAGAACAGCGGTCTCTGAACGCTTTCTGTGGAAGGCAGAAATCTGTTATTGTCAGGTCAACACACTGCACCATGGTTCTAAGTTCTACTTCCAGTGTTCCTGGCAATTTCATACCCCCAAATTAAAAAACAATCAAACTAAAAATACACAGACAGTATCTATAAATAAGGAGAATTTAGTCTCTCTCTCTTTTTTTAAGATTTGTTTATTATTATAAATAAGTATACTGTTGCTGTCTTCAGATGCACCAGAAGGGGGTGTAAGATCTCATTACGGGTGGTTGTGAGCCACAATGTGGTTACTGGGAATTGAACTCAGGACCTTTGGAAGAGCAGTCAGTTGCTCTTATCCGCTGAGCCATCTTGCCAGCCTGAGTCTCATCTCTTTAGTAGCATGAAATGCAGTAACCATTCCATAAAACTACTGAAATATACAGAATGAGAACAAAGAAAGAAAGGTGGACAGGGCTAAATTGTTAACAAAGATATAGATAAACTCCCTGGAAGAGCTGAGGGAGAAAAAGATGACCCAACGTATGGATAATCAAAACAAACAAAGATTGAAAACACTGTTGACTTTTTCTTTGGGGGCACTGAGGCAGATGTTTCGAGTTTTGATTTATTCATCCAACCATAGAAACGGTATCAACTGTATGAGTACTAAACGTTTAACTGGGTGCTTAGGGGTTCTACTGAAAGCAAAAGGAGCATATGGCCCACTTATGGTCTATATGGATTATAATTTTAGGTTTATCAATGTATTATTTAGACATTTGTCATGGATACAGATAGTATCTACTGTCTACCTTGAGTCCCTCTATCATTATTCTGTCAGTGCACACACAGAGAATTGGTTCCTAATTCTTTGGTGTTTGACTTATGGGTCAATTACTGAATACACCCATCGTGTTCAAAGTGCATGCAAGGCTCAGCAGCCTCCTAACCACTCTTACAGTGAGGTGTGGGCACGTGTGCTGGATAGTTTTGTGTCAGCTTGACACAAACTAAAGACATCTGAGATGAGGGAAGCTCAATTAAGAAAAATACCTCCATACCATCAGGTAGCAGGTAGGCCAGTAAGGCACTTTCTTAATCAGTGATTGATGAGGGAGGGTCCATCCCATTGTGGGTGGTGTCACCTCTGGGCTGGTAGCTCTAGGTTTTACAGAACCTGGTAAGCTGACCAAATCATGAGTAGTAAGACAGTAAGCAGCACCCCTCCATGGCCTCTGCATCAGCTCCTGCCTCCAGGAGCTGGATAATACATTGATAAACCTAAAATTTTAATCCATATAGACCATTAGTGGACCATATGCTCCTTTTGCTTCCAGTAGAACCCCTAAGCACCCAGTTAAACGTTTAGTACTCATACAGTTGATACCCTTTATATGGTTGGATGAATAAATCAAAACTCGAAACATCTGCCTCAGTGCCTCCAAGTTCCTGCCCTGTTCTTTAGATGATGAACAATCATATAGAAGTGTTAGCCCTTTTCTCCCCAGCTTGCTCTTTTGGTCATGATGTTTCATCGCAGCAATAGAAACCCTAAGATAGCAAGCACATTAGAACGTCCTCGGCAAGGGTCTGGTATCCGTACCCTAGACAGGCTGACAGGGATTACTTGGAGGCAACCCAAGTTCCAGGTCCTGCTCTTCCTCACGCCCAACCAGCATCAAAGGGAGCTTTGCTGGGTGGTCCCCTCCAAGGAGCCACGGGGGTGGCCATCCCACAAGCCCACAGTTTCATCCTCCTTCTGGCCCACGCCCCTTCTGAACAAACATTCCACCCAATCCCACCCGCAACCTCCCAGAGTGGACAAGCAGTCAGGTTCCAGGCCCAAGTGGCCACCGCCCCCTCGCTCCGCCCCCTATGAGGGTCACCGCCCCCAGCCGATGCCTGCTCCGGGCGCTGCTCCTCCTCCTCCTGGCTGTCCCTGGCCCTTTGAGTTAGGGAACGCGAGTGGGAGCCCCACGCGTTCCTCTAGGTCCTTACCACCTCCTCCACATCCATCGCCGCTCCGCTGAAGACACCGTTACCCAGACAGCAAGCGCCGCTTCCGGGAGAGACCCGGAGAGGGCTCCGATCGGAAACACAGCCTCTGCCTTTGCGTTCCAGAGTCTTCTGTGCTGCCCTTGTGGGACTCACGACCCAGGCTTTAAGCAGGCAGTACAGGACCAGGCCCCAGTGACAGAGCTCAGACCAACGAGGGTTGTCTGTGGTTTTGTTTTTGTGGCCCTGGCTGTCCCGGAATTCAGCTCAGGAGACTATCTATACTGGCCTCGAACTCAACTAAGATCCACCTGCCTCTGCTTCCTGAGAGCTGAGATTAAAGGTGTGTGCCATGACTTCCGGCTTCTGGGTTTTACAAAATGTGTTCTCAGTGTTTGAAGTAGAGAACACAGGTTGTTGAGCTAGAACTGGGTATCTATTTGGATTTTTTTTTTTTAACTTCCCAGATCCTAGGAACCAAACCCTGCTAGTGCATGCTCACCAAGAACTCCATACCACTGAACAACACCCCCAGACCAAGATTTCTAGTAATGACTATTTCTTTCTTGTACCTTCACCTCCTCTTGTGTAAAAAGTATATGTTTGCCTATGAATATAATTATGTCTCGTTTAATAAATTCTTGATACATTTATCTCTTGTTCCCTCGTTGAACACACTAATCCCCTGCTTCATTCCATAAACTAAAGTTGTTTTAGATTTTAGAGATTTACCTGTAAACAAAATAAGTCTCCACCTTCGTGAACATTTATATCTGTTTATTTATTGCTATTTGTTTCCAGACAGGGTTTGTCTGAGTAGTCCTGTCTGTCTTGGAACTCACTTTATAGATCAGGCTGGCCTTGAAGTCAGAGACATGTGTTTGCCTTTGCCTCCTGAGTGCTGGGGTTAAAGACCTGTGTCACCAGAGCCTGACATTTGTTTTAGATACTAACAGTTCTTTCCAGGGGCAGTAGAGAAGAACTGAGATGGATTTCAGATGATAAGGTCCCCAGCAGGGGAAGCTGGGATATGTCAAAGATCCTGCAGCACTCTGGAGACCAAAGAAAACTCTTGATATTATAGATGTTAGAGCGAAAGGATCTCCAAGCCCAGAGGAGAGGGGGTCTCTGCAATTTGCAAATTAATGAAGGTACTAAAAATAAAAGGCCATAATTTAGAAAGCTAAACCTATTTTGCCTCCTCCCACCTTGGGACTGCTATGTTCTAGGAGTTTAGTAGTTTACAGAAGGTACTAAATAAAGTGAGGCTAATTGACTTTAATATCAATACTATGGTAGGAAGAGACAAAAATAAGAAAATCATGGAGCTTGGTGTGGTGGTGCATGCCTTTGATCCCAGCACTCAGGAGGCAGAGGCAGACAGATTTTTGAGTTCGAGGTCTACAAAGTGAGTTCCAGGAGAGCCAGGGCTACGCAGAGAAACCCTGTCTCAAACAACCAAAAAAAAAAAAAAATAGAAAGAAAGAAAGAGAGAGAGAGAGAAAGGAAGAAAGAAAGAAAGAGAAAGGAAAGAAAGAAAGAAAGAAAGAAAGAAAGAAAGAAAGAAAGAAAGAAAGAGAAAGGAAGGAAGGAAGGAAGGAAGGAAGGAAGGAAGGAAGGAAGGAAGGAAGGAAGAGAAAGAAAAGAAAAGAAAAGAAAAGAAAAGAAAAGAAAAGAAGAGAAAAGAAAAAGAGCCCTTCCAGTCCACGCCAGCACCGGGGTACCTTGGGCGCGGAGTCTACGGACACAGGACCCTCCACGGGATCTTAAGACCTCTGGTGAGTGCATCACAACTTCTTCCAGGAGGCAGGTTCGAACACCAGATATCTGGGCACCTTCCCTGCAAGAGGAGACCTTGCCTGCAGAGAGTACTCTGAACACTGAAACTCAGGAGAGAGCTAGTCTCCCAGGTCTGCTAATAGAGGCTAACATAATCACAAGCTCTAACCAGAGACAACTACAACAACTAACTACAGAGATTACCAGATGGCGAAAGGCAAATGTAAGAATCTTACTAACAGAAACCAAGACAACTCACCATCATCAAAACGCAGCACTCCCATCCCACCCAGTCCTGGGCACCCCAACATACCCGAAAAGATAGTCCCTGATTTAAAAGCATATCTCATGATGATGGTAGAGGACATCAAGAAGGACTTTAATAACTCACTTAAAGAAATACAAGAGAACACTGCTAAACAGGTAGAAGACCTTAAAGAGGAAGCACAAAAATCCCTTAAAGAATTGCAGGAAAACACAACCAAACATGTGATGGAATTGAATAAAACCATCCAAGACCTAAAAAGGGAAGTAGACACAATAAAGAAGACCCAAAGTGAGGCAACGCTGGAGATAGAAAACCTAGGAAAGAAATCTGGAACCATAGATGTGAGCATCAGCAACAGAATACAAGAGATGGAAGAGAGAATCTCGGGTGTAGAAGATTCCATAGAGAACATCGGCACAACAATCAAAGAAAATACAAAATGCAAAAAGATCCTAACTCAAAACATCCAGGAAATCCAGGACACAATGAGAAGACCAAACCTACGGATAATAGGAGTAGATGAGAATGAAGATTTTCAACTTAAAGGGCCAGCAAATATCTTCAACAAAATTATAGAAGAAAACTTCCCAAACCTAAAGAAAGAGATCCCCATGAACATACAAGAAGCCTACAGAACTCCAAATAGACTGGACCAGAAAAGAAATTCCTCTCGACACATAATAGTCAGAACAACAAATGCACTAAATAAACATAGAATATTAAAAGCAGTAAGGGAAAAATGTAGAGTAACATATAAAGGCAGGCCTATCAGAATTGCACAAGACTTTTCACCAGAGACTATGAAAGCCAGAAGATCCTGGACAGATGTTATACAGACACTAAGAGGACACAAATGCCAGCCCAGGCTACTATACCCAGCCAAACTCTCAATTACCATAGATGGAGAAAACAAAGTATTCCACAACAAAACCAAATTCACACATTATCTTTCCACAAATCCAGCCCTTCAAAGGATAATAACAGAAAAAAAAAAACAATACAAGGACGGAAACCACACCCTAGAAAAAGCAAGAAAGTAATCCCTCAACAAACCAAAAAGAAGACAGCCACAAGAACAGAATGCCAACTCTAACAACAAAAATAATAGGAAGCAACAATTATGTTTCCTTAATATCTCTTAATATCAATGGAATCAATTCCCCCAATAAAAAGACATAGACTAACAGACTGGTTACACAAACAGGACCCAACATTCTGCTGCTTACAGGAAACCCATCTCAAGGAAAAAGACAGACACTACCTCAGAGTGAAAGGCTGGAAAACAATTTTCCAAGCAAATGGTCTGAAGAAACAAGCTGGAGTAGCCATCCTAATAAAATCGACTTCCAACCCAAAGTTATCAAAAAAGACAAGGAGGGACACTTCATACTCATCAAAGGTAAAATCCTCCAAGAAGAACTCTCAATTCTGAATATCTATGCTCCAAATGCAAGGGCAGCCACATTCATTAAAGAAACTTTAGTAAAGCTCAAAGCACACATTGCACCTCACACAATAATAGTGGGAGACTTCAGCACACCACTTTCATCAATGGACAGATCGTGAAAACAGAAACTAAACAGGGACACAGTGAAACTCACAGAAGTTATGAAACAAATGGACTTAACAGATATCTTCAGAACATTTTATCCTAAAACAAAAGGATATACCTTCTTCTCAGCACCTCATAGGTGCTTCTCCAAAATTGACCATATAATTGGTCACAAAACAGGCCTCAACAGATACAAAAATATTGAAATTGTCCCATGCATCCTATCAGACCACCATGGACTAAGGCTGATCTTCAATAACAACATAAATAATGGAAAGCCAACATTCATGTGGAAACTGAACAACACTCTTCTCAATGATACCTTGGTCAAGGAAGGAATAAAGAAAGAAATTAAAGGCCTTTTAGAGTTTAATGAAGATGAAGCCACAATATACCCAAACTTATGGGACACAATGAAAGCATTTCTAAGAGGGGAACTCATAGCTCAGAGTGCCTCCAAAAAGAAACTAGAGAGAGCACACACTAGCAGCTTGACAACACACCTAAAAGCTCTAGAAAAAAAAAAAAGGAAGCAAATTAACCCAAGAGGAGTAGACGGAAGGAAATAATCAAACTCAGGGGCGAAATCAACCAAGTGGGAACAAGAAGAACTATTCAAAGAATCAACCAAACGAGGAGCTGGTTCTTTGAGAAAATCAACAAGATAGATAAACCCTTATCCAGACTCACGAGAGGGCACAGGGACAGCATCCTAATTAACAAAATCAGAAATGAAAAGGGAGACATAACAACAGATCCTGAAGAAATCCAAAACACCATCAGATCCTTCTACAAAAGGCTATACTCAACAAAACTGGAGAACCTAGACGAAATGGACAAATTTCTAGACAGATACCAGGTACCAAAGTTAAATCAGGATCAAGTTAACGATCTAAACAGTCCCATATCAGGATCAAGTTAACAATCTAAACAGTCCCATATCCCCTAAAGAAATAGAAGCAGTCATTAATAGTCTCCCAACCAAAAAAAGCCCAGGACCAGATGGGTTTAGTGCAGAATTCTATCAGACCTTCAAAGAAGATCTAATTCCAGTTCTGCACAAACTATTCCACAAAATAGAAGTAGAAGGTACTCTACCCAACTCATTCTATGAAGCCACAATTACTCTGATACCTAAACCACAGAAAGATCCAACAAAGATAGAGAACTTCAGACCAATTTCCCTTATGAATATCGATGCAAAAATACTCAATAAAATTCTTGCTAAGTGAATCCAAGAACACATTAAAACAATCATCCGTCCTGACCAAGTAGATTTTATTCCAGGGATGCAGGCTTAGTTTAATATAAGGAAATCCATCAACGTAATCCATTATATAAACAAACTCAAAGACAAAAACCACATGATCATCTCCTTAGACGTGGAGAAAGCATTTGACAAGATCCAACACCCATTCATGATAAAAGTCTTGGAAAGATCAGAAATTCAAGGCCCATACCTAAACATGATAAAAGCAATTTACAGCAAACCAGTAGCCAACATCAAAGTAAATGGTGAGAAGCTTGAAGCAATCCCACTAAAATCAGGGACTAGACAAGGCTGCCCACTTTCTCCCTATCTATTCAACTTTGTACTTGAAGTCCTAGCCAGAGCAATTCGACAACAAAAGGAGATCAAGGGGATACAAATTGGAAAAGAAGAAGTCAAAATATCACTTTTTGCAGATGATATGATAGTGTATATATATAAGTGACCCTAAAAATTCCACCAGAGAACTCCTAAACCTGATAAACAGCTTCGGTGAAGTAGCTGGATATAAAATTAACTCAAACAAGTCAATGGCCTTTCCCTTCACAAAGAATAAACAGGCTGAGAAAGAAATTAGGGGAACATCATCCTTCTCAATAGTCACAAATAATATAAAATACCTTGGCATGACTCTAACTAAGGAAGTGAAAGATCTGTATGATAAGAACTTCAAGTCTCTGAAGAAAGAAATTAAAGAAGATCTCAGAAGATGGAAAGATCTCCCATGCTCATGGATTGACGGGATCAATATAGTAAAAAAGGCTATCTTGCCAAAAGCAATCTACAGATTCAATGCAATCCCCATCAAAATTCCAACTCAATTCTTCAACGAATTAGAAAGAGCAATCTGCAAATTCATCTGGAATAACAAAAAACCTAGGATAGCAAAAACTCTTCTCAAGGATAAAAGAACCTCTGGTGGAATCACAATGTCTGACCTAAAGCTTTACTACAGAGCAATTGTGATAAAAACTGCATGGTACTGGTATAGCGACAGACAAGTAGACCAATGGAATAGAATTGAAGACCCAGAAATGAACCCACACACCTATGGTCACTTGATCTTCGACGAGGGAGCTAAAACCATCCAGTGGAAAAAAGACAGCATTTTCAACAAATGGTGCTGGCACAACTGGTGGTTATCATGGAGAAGAATGCGAATTGATCCATTCCTATCTCCTTGTACTAAGGTCTAATCTAAGTGGATCAAGGAGCTCCACATAAAACCAGAGACACTGAAACTTATGGAGGAGAAAGTGGGGAAAAGCCTCGAAGATATGGGTACGGGGGGAAATTCCTGAATAGAACAGCAATGGCTTGTGCTGTAAGATTGGAAATTGACAAATGGGACCTCATGAAACTGCAAAGCTTCTGTAAGGCAAAAGAAACCGTCAATAAGACAAAAAGGCCACCAACAGGTTGGGAAAGTATCTTTACCAATCCTAACTAATATCCAATATATATAAAGAACTCAAGAAAGTGGACTCCAGAAAATCAAATAACCCCATTAAAAAATGGGGCTCAAAGCTAAACAAAGAATTCTCACCTGAGGAATACTGAATGGCTGAGAAACACCTGAAAAAATGTTCAGCATCCTTAATCATCAGAGAAATGCAAATCAAAACAACCCTGAGATTCCACCTCACACCAGTCAGAATGGCTAAGATCAAAAATTCAAGTGACAGCAGATGCTGGCGAGGATGTGGAGAAAGAGGAACACTCCTACATTGTTGGTGGGATTGCAAGCTTGTACAACCACTCTGGAAATCAGTCTGGTGGTTCCTCAGAAAATTGGACATAGTACTACCGGAGGATCCCGCAATACCTCTCCTAGGCATATATCCAGAAGTTGTTCCAACTAGTAAGAAGACACATGCTCCACTATGTTCATAGCAGCCTTATTTATAATAGCCAGAAGCTGGAAAGAACCCAGATGCCCCTCAACAGAGGAATGAATACAAAAAATGTGTTACATTTACACAATGGAGTACTACTCAGCTATTAAAAAGAATGAATTTATGAAATTCCTAGGCAAATGGTTTGACCTGGAGGGCATTATCCTGAGTGAGGTAACCCAATCACAAAAGAACTCAAATGATATGTATTCACTGATAAGTGGATATTAGCCCAGAAACTTAGTATACCAAGATATAAGTTACAATTTGCAAAACACATGAAACTGAAGAAGAACGAAGACCAAAGTGTGGACACTTTGCCCCTTCTTAGAATTGGGAACAAAACACCCATGGAAGGAGTTACAGAGACAAAGTTTGGAGCTGAGGCAAAAGGATGGACCATCTAGAGACTGCCATACCCAGGGATCCATCCCATAATCAGCCTCCAAACGCTGACACCATTGCATACACTAGCAAGATTTTGCTGAAAGGACCCTGATATAGCTGTCTCTTGTTAGACTATTCCCGGGGCCTAGCAAACACAGAAGTGGATGCTCACAGTCACCTATTGGATGGATCACAGGGCCCCCAATGGAGGAGCTAGAGAAAGTACCCAAGGAGCTAAAGGAATCTGCAACCCTATAGGTGGAACAACATTATGAACTAACCAGAACCCCGGAGCTCTTGACTTTAGCTGCATATGTATCAAAAGATGGCGTAGTCAGCCATCACTGGAAAGAGAGGCCCATTGGACTTGCAAACTTTATATGCCCCAGTACAGGGGAACGCCAGGGCCAAAAAGTGGGAGTGGGTGGGTAGGGGAGTGGGGGGATGGTATGGGGTACTTTCAGGATAGCATTGGAAATGTAAATGAGGAAAATACCTAATAAAAATATTAAAAAAGAAAGAAAGAAAAGAAAAAAATCATGGGGTTGGAGAGATGGCTCAGCAGCTAAGAGAGCACTGCATATCTTGTTAAGATTTCAGTTTGACTCCCAGCATCCACATGGCAGCTCACAACTGTCTGTAACTCTAGTTCCTGGGGATCAGGTGCCATCATCTACTGACGTGGGTACCAGGCACAGACATCGTGTAAACATACATGCATGCAAAACATCCACACATATAAAATAAAAATGAAATAGGGAAGTCATGTTAAATGTGGTGAGAGGGTGGTTTCAGTTGGAGATGGGGTAGTCTGGAAAGGTCTCACTGAAGAAGGATCTTTAATGCAGATACACATTTTTTAAGAAGATAAAGGTTAGACTGAGAAAGAAAACAATAAGAGAAAGGGAGAGCAAGCATTCAACAGGAAGCTGCCACAGACCAATATCAGCTCAAGAAGAGAAGCACATTTGTGAGCCCCTGGGTTGAATTAATAACACCAAAATAGAGTAATATAGGATAAAATATGAACCAGTCTATTATCACTAGAATTTCCATAGGCAAAAAGAGAAAGAGAGAGAGAAAATCTATTTTATGGAAAACCCTAAGCCAGTACATTTAAATTTTCTTTCCAAACAGGGTTGCTCTGTTTAGTCCCGTCTGTACTGGAACTCAATCTGTAGATCAGGCTGAACTCAGAGATCTGCCTGCCTCTGCCTCCCAAATGATTAAAGGCTTGTGCCACCACTGTCTGCCTACATTTGAATTTTTCAAAGGAAGCTACTTTTTTTTCTTTAAGAAAACAACATTATTTAAAAATATACAAGGAGAAATAGAATTATCTGAATAATCTGATAGCTACTTCAGAAATTGTCTTAGGGTTGTGACATCACTCGGTGGTGGTGTGCTTGCCTATCATGTGAAAGACCATGAGCTCAAGCTCTGAGACTGGAAATACATGAATAATAGAAACATCAGCAAAAAAAGAAAAGACAAGAAGTGTTGACACTACTCTGCTCAGGAACGGATTTACATAACCAGAATTCTACATGAATCAATAATGAACAGTTAAAAATGGGCAAGAGACAAGACAGCAGATTATAGTTGTGCTGAAGCTCTTAATCACAGCTCCTCCGGAGGTTGGGGCAGAAGGATCATAAGTTCAAGGCCAGGCTGCACTATATGACATGTGATTTTAAAAAAGAGAGAGAAAACAGATTTAGTTCAGTAATAGAACAAGAAGCTCTAAATCTAATCCCAATATTGCAGAGGGTTTTCATAAGTAATCAATGCAAATGTATTCATAGTCATTACTCATCAGAAAAATGCAAATTAAAAAGGACCAAAAGGAGAAATTATCACACATCCAGCCAGGTGACCTCAATGTAAAAAATGATAATACCAAGATTATGGCTAAGTTAGCTCTCTTCTGTATTATGATCAAAGAGTAATAATTGGTAAAGAAAATTTGGGGGGAAAAAATGAAGTAAAGCCAAATGTTAGGCCAGGTGTGGTGGCACTCATCTTTAATCTCAGCACTCAGGAGGCTGAGGCAGGAGGATCATGAGTTTGAGGGTTACCTAGGCTACATAATGATACCTTGCCTCAAAAAAGGAGAACAAAATGCACATGGGGAAGAGCAGTGATGGAGAGAGAGAGGGGTAAGTTCTGGATATAAGCAAAAGGCAAACCTGGTGGGTTGGGTGAGAGAAGAGTTAAGATGGTCTGTACCTGTCAGCATCTGACCTGCTGTGAGAAGATGGTTAGCCTTTACTGAGGCAGAAAGTCTTCAGCATCCACACACAGGACAGTGGAGGAGAAAGCAGGATTTCGTTTGGGTGTATGTCTTAGTGGTTCTTGTCCCATGTTCATGTGGGGACTCTGAATACCACGCTGAATAGGTGAGTTGGATATTCAGGGGAAGAGGCACAACCGTGGGTATGAATTTGAGGATAAAGACTAGAGGAGATCACTAGGGTAGGGGTATCCAGACAGGAAAAGGTATGAGAGTGAATATCCTTGATGCAGAAGGGAAACCAGCAGCATGAGTATCATGGAAGCCAGCAGTGTCCCTGAGGAAGAGCCACCACCCTCAGCAGATGCTCTTGAGACCTGCAGTCAGGGGAAGATGGGATCTCCTTCCCATCTACTGGATGATTGATGGATCTAGCCACAAGGGTCAGTAGGGAGTAAAGTAATGTGCTGGCTAATCTCCATTAGTAGCTTGACTGGATTGAGAAATGGTTGGGAGACCAGTGAGACACATGTCTGTTAGTGTCTGTAAGAGTGTTTCCAGAGATGACTAACATGTGTGATAGCAACGGAGTGAGGAAAGACCCTCATGAATGTAGGCAGCTCCATCTTAATAAGCTAGGGACCTGGAGGGATCTGAAGTGGAGGAGGGAGCTCCCAGCTCCCACAAACTCCATCATCCTTCTCTGCAAATCCTTCTTGCTGCTGTCATTACCAAAGGACATCAGACCCCATCTGCTTCAACTTTTCAACATGATTCATACCAGCAGGCCTTTAGGGAGCCTGCAGGCTTTTAACCTTACACTTGGGCTGCATGTTTGAGCCCCTTGTTCTGAAGCTTCCAGATTCTTAGATACAGAAGCCACAAGGTTATCAGGCTCCTAATGTGCAGACAGCCATTGCTGAATCACCCAGCTTCCAATGAGCACTAAGGGTGCCCAAACTTCTGAAACTGCAGCTTGACACTGTCATCTACAAAGTTTACACTCACATGCATCCGTGCTTGTTCTTGGATGTTGGGTGTGTGGATGTTAAAGGATAGCTTTCCTTGTTTGTAATTGGGTCTCTTTGTCACCATGGATGTCAGGTTACCTGGCCCTTGAGCTTCCAGAGAGTCTTTGATCTCTGCCTCCCATATCCCTGTAGGGAGAACCTGGGATGGCAGATGCTTGCACTATTGTAGATGTGGGTTCTAGGGATCCAAACCCAGGTCAACAGGTTTGACACTGAACCAACATCTACTTAGCCCAATCATGGACTATACAATACATGGGACTTTTTAAGATCCTGCCTTTCGTGTGGATTGATGCTGCTGTCTGTAGAGTGGATTAGGTATCATAAGAGTTTGTTTTTTACCTTATTTGCCCCTCCCCTTCTTGTATGTGCCTACGCCTATCTTACCCATCTGCTTCCCACCATGGGATGTTACATCAAAAAAAGCTCTCGGGGCTGGTGAGATGGCTCAGTGGGTAAGAGCACCCGACTGCTCTTCCGAAGGTCTAGAGTTCAAATCCCAGCAACCACATGGTGGCTCACAACCATCCGTAATGAGATCTTCTGGAGTGTCTGAAGACAGCTACAGTGTACTTACATATAATAATAAATTAAAAAAAAAAAAAAAAAAGCTCTCACCAGATGTGGTCCCTGAATTCTCAGGTTCCACAGCTGTGAGCCAATTACGTTTCTGCTCACTGTTCATTGGCATGCTAGTTAGTCTTATCCAGCTGTAAAATTTTAATTAGTGATTGCTGAGAGAGGGCCCAGTCCATCGTGGTCAGTCCTGGGTTCTATACAAAAGTAGGGGGAGCAAGCCACAAGGAGCAAGTCAGTAAGCAGCAGTCCTCCATGGCCTCTACATCAGCTCCTGCCTCCAGGTCCCTGCCCTATTTAAGTTCCTGTCCTGGCTTCCTTCAGTGATGCATTAAAACGTAGCAGTGTAAGCCAAATAAACCCTTTCCTCCACAGGTTGCTTTGGTCATGGTGTTTCATCGCAGCAATAGTAATCCTAAAACAATTGCTCAGTCTCAAGGATTGGTTATCGCGGCAGCAGTGCACCAGACTACAACACATTCTTAATGCTTTCTTCAGCAGAGAGGAGCATTCAGCTAATGGCCAGCAAGGCAGGCCAGGGAGAGCTGGTTGTCAGTCAGGAGTGGACAGGCTGGCATAGGGCCCAGCACATTGAATCCTAAAGGGTTTTTATCAGCAGAGCCTTGCATGTCAGCCTTGCAGCCTGAGATGCTGATCTGTTAACTTGACAAGATGGAGCCACTGGTCTAGGAAAGACCCCCCTGACTCATGGGCTATAAAATGTCAACATATGGATTCCTGATGGGAAATATATGTCATATGGACCCACATTTAGCATCCAGTGGTCCATTTTCCTTTCTAGGAAGCAACATCTACTTAGTGACATGAATCTGCATATTAGAATTGAACCACTTGGGTATCTAAGGCATCAGACTGTTCTGGTCATTGCCAGTGGGTTGCCTTGACAACCAACTGTCCTTCAGTGTCACTGACTCAGCCTCCATATCCTCTTTTTTTTACTCCCATGAGGCACCTCTCTCTTCTAAATTGGTACTTCTAAAGCTATATTAATAAATTCAATTAAAATAGAAACAATTTTGTGCTAGAGGGATGGCTCAGTGGTTACGACCTTTACTGTTCTTACAAAGGGCCTGAGTTTGGTTCCCAGAATCAATGTTAGGTGACTCACAACAACCTCCAGCTCCAGGAGACCCAACAATTTTGGTCTCTGCAGGCTGTATTCACATTCATTCACCACACACACACACACACACACACACACACACAACACGCACACACGCACACACATACCTTACTTATACTTTAAAAACAATAAAAATAAGTCTTTTTAAAAATAAAATAGAAAATTTCATTTTTACTTTTTTACTTCTTCTTTTTCTCTCTTTTCTTTTTGGCAAGCAGATAAAATTTAGGGTAAGTTTAGGATATGTTGAAAGCTATTTGGAGACCGGCTAAGAGCTCTCATGAGGAACAGAGACTAAGGCAGAATGATCTTAGTGAATTGTTTCACTTGACAGTGGTTGGCAAGTCCGTAATTTTCAAGGCAGTCTGGCAAGTGACAAGGAGGGGAGAGGGGAGCAACAGGTAACATGACTGCTTAAGCCTAAAGGTGACAGGCTGTGGAGATGGATGCCCTGAGGAGATGGATGCCCTGACCACATCTCCCATCTGTAACAGAAAGCCAGCCCCATCGGATCAGAAGCTCACTCTGCTATGAACGCCTTACCTGCAGGGAGTCCGTTCCCAAGTAAGGTCACCTTCTGGGGTGCTGCTTTAAGAGTTTCCATACACTTGATGGCTGCAAACAATGAAGTTGTTCCTCATAGTTCTGGGGGCTGAGAAATTTAGAATCAGGGTGTCTTGCATGGTGTCTTCCTGCTGTGTGCTCATATAGTGATCTTTTCGGTGTTTTTGAGACAGTTTCCTTTGTAAATCTGACTAGCTAGGAGTTTACTATGTAGACCAATCTGGTCTCAAGTTTGTTCTGATCTCCCTGCCTCTGCCTCGTGTGTGCTGGGATCACAGGTCTGTACTACAATGCCCTGATTCACAGGGCTACTGGCCCCATCATAAGGGTGCCACCATCTTTAATTCTCAAAGTTCTGCCTTCAACTGTCTTTAACCTGAGGGCTGGGGTTTCAACATATAAATGAGAAAAGCACCCATTCAGATTATAATAGGAACACAGTTCGCAGGCTAATAACAGACATGGGCTCAGAGGAGGGAAGAAACAGGCTTATTTACAGTCAGCCAGTCAGAGGGTCTAGAAACATAGAAGAAACAGCCTTTGGCTTGCTGCCAGTGCAACTGACTCTTCATTTCTTCAGAGGACTGGGTTGCCGTGCATGGCTATTATCTTGAGCCCCTCTATTGTTCACATGCCTGAGGGAGCCCTTATCTGGCCTAGTTAAGCCTAGGGCCTGTCTTTTAGTCTGGACAAGGAAAGCAGAGCTACCTTAACCATGATTCCGGTAGACGGTGTGGAAACGTTGACTCTACACTGGCAGATGGTTGAGCAGAGGGAGTGGAAGTCAATGAAAAGTGTGCCCAGCTCCCTCCCAAGTGGCTGTCCCACCTGTCAGGAGGTCAAGTGTGGTCTCCTGACCCAATTCCCGGAGACTTTTCACAGCTGGGAGCAACCAGCTACACAGGTATGGAAGCTGCTGCCAGGTCTGGCAGGGATCCAGGAAGCCCAGGTGTTCCTGACACCTCCGGTCAAGTCCTGGGCGTGGGTCAGCCCTCTTTACCTGAAGCATTTGGAGCAGGTGTGCTCTCAGCCCTTCTGGTCCAGATGTCCATACTGGCAGAGCACAGAGAGAGCTCTGCACTTGACCTCCAAAGTGCATTCTCCAGTTCAAAATCTCCTTATAGCATCCTCTCCTCTCCATCCATCTTCCCCAGGGGGAGGGGACCAAGGCCAGTCCTCTCCTTGGCTTCAGAGGGAGTCAGATACAATTTCAGGTGTGCCAGGGAAATTTGCAAGGTTTAGGATTCCCTGCCAGGACCAAGAGGATCCAGCTGGTACCTTTCTATAAACAGTGGGATGCTCTTGTACTTGGAAGCCCAGGCTAGGGCTCCCAGTGAAACACCCTCTACAACTTAGACCCCTGTCCTGTCCTTAATGGGAAGCCAGCATGGTCTTCAAAACCGCTTGCTGCCAGTGCTTCACATTGCCACTCACTGTCCTATGAGTTCGATACAAGCTGTGCCCAGAGGTCTATGTTTGACAGGCTACAGGCCTGGACTATCTCTAAAGAACCAGAGGCAGAAAATGTCAGCACTTCCAAGAACCTCAGATTAGGAAGCAAGGCTCACAGGCAGTAGGCCTGCACACTGGGGTCAGGAGAGTGACTGCAAGTGGGTCCTACCCTGTGCTTTCAGCTCTTGACTGTTATCAAATTGTGTTCCCCTAGGTAAGGGAGCAACTATTTGAGTGTCCTGAGATTCCTTTCTTTCCCTTTTCCTGCCACAGACAAACCTCACTTGGGTCCTCGATCCATGGGTGAAACTCGTGTTCCGGTTACAGGTGGGCAAGGAGTCGCTGAGAAGGGGGTGACAGACACTACATAAGAGAGTGTGGATCTGAATGTATTGTGAACAAAGTGTACACCAGTCTTATATAAAAACAGAAAACTGTATTATATTAGGATGTCACAGCAGGCAAAGTACATAGAAGTTATCTGACACAAAACAGAGGTGGTATGACTTCAAAAGGACTTACAGGAACCAGGTAATGTTCACAGCAAAGATAAAACAGCCCTGCCTAGAGTCAGCTAATGACAGGTAAGGATTTCACACCCTAGTCACAATTTATGCTATTCCTTTAAGCCTTGTGAAAGCTAGCACCAGGGGGTTCTGCTCTAGCAGACCTTTTCATTAATAATGCAATACTGCAGTTCCCCCTTAAACCACAACCCTCCTTTTTCCTAGGTCTTTCATATGGGAGTAACTTGGCTGCTCTTTTACGTATCTGTAGGGAATCTCCATTTGTCAGAAGAACTCACCAACTTTCTTTTAATATGCAATGTAGTCTGCCATACCTGACTGTAATGAAGATTCTCAGCATACTTTGCTAAGCTTGCCCTGAGATTTCTATCTGGCAAACTGAGATGCCTGATTCCTAACTGTCAACACTGAGGCATTTCGTCTGGATGAATGATATTCCTATGAAATTCCAAGCCCAAAGTCAGCTCAAGGGCTGTCTGGGACATTGATGAAAACCAGGGAGTAAAATTTAACCTGATTAAGTACTTGTAAAAATCATTTCTTGGAAGCACCTATAATAGAAGAAAGCACACAGATCCATACATCAGACTAACTCAGGGACAGGGTTTGAGTATACAGGCTATGGGAATGCCAAGGTTCCAGGAGGCATAGTTTCCTTGAAATTCTTTGCCTCGTGACTGCTTCCAGGTTTCTAAACCTGTAACGCTACTGGAGTGGATGTAGCATTTTTCTTTCCTTCTTTCCTTTCATCTTTTCTTTACTTCAAGACAAGGTAGGCCAGGCCAACCTTACTCATAGCCTTGAATTCCCACTCCCCAGTCTCCCCCTCTCAAGAGTCAGGATGACAGGAACACAACACAACACCCTAAAAGTCCTGGGAAAGATCTTTAACTAGGAGTTTCAATCTGAGAACAATCTAGAAAGAATAGTACTTTCTATTCATGATCATAAACCCCTAATCCCTGGGAACTGCTGGGGCTCTCGGTCTAGTTGAGCTCTGACATCCCAACTAGGGTTGTTTTAACTATTGCAGGCTACAAAGAGAAGAACCAAGAGAAGGCGATGGCGATGTTCTCACCCCTAAGAGCCTGACAGAGAAATGGAGGAAGGCTCAGCCTGGATGGAGGTTTTAAGGCCTACAGGATCCCACCCGCTTGTGGTTCTTTGCCACAGCCAGCGTTTCACGGGTCCTCTTGGTCCCAAAGATAGAGACCCAGGCCTCACAGCAGAATTTTCTAGGCTATGTGACCACAAGATCAACCATCCCAAGAACACTTTGGGTGCTGAGGGTGGGGATCGGATCTTAAGGGCCAGACTCTAGCAGACAGGGGCCTGGGCGGCTCTAGAGAATCCTACTGTGAGCCTGGCCTGAGCAGATTTGTGAGTCTCTAAGCAGCAAACTAGAAGCGTTCTAAAGAAGCAATTACCTCAATTACACAGTACCTTTGCTCTTGGTGCTTAGTGGTCCCTGTCCCTAAATGCCAGTACCAGGTTCCGCCCACCCCTACCCACTGGGAGGCCCTGTCAACCAGAGCATGGCCTAGCTGGAGAGGTCAGAGCTACAGCCAGGTCCAAGAAGCCTGCAGGAAGACTCACTCCAGCCCTGACAAATGCAGGCACAAGCTCCACCCTGTTGGGGGAAAGGCGGGGTTAGGTTTCTCTGATGCTGGTCATGACTCTGTTTGGGCCCCTGAAGCTGCGCTTTGCTCCACCCTGGAACTGTTGACAGAGTGGCAAGGAAATCTAGGTCAGTATTGGGTGAGGCCCTGCAGGTGTGACCCAGTGCCAGGAGAGAAGGCAAGGCCAGCTGAGGAGAGAGCGCCCACGCTTATGACACATTCCCCACTTCCGGGCTCTCCCAGAAACCCTTTCCCTGGAAGCTTTGCAGTGGGGGATAACAGGAACTTAGGATCCCAGGTCTGGACTTAGCTCTATGCAAATGTGTCTTTACTTTACCCTGGGTCTCTGGCTCTGATTTGAGATAGTGATTTCTCTGGCTGGGAGCCCCTGTGGGTGCAGCTTCATGCTTAAAACCATTTCCTCAGAGCACCCTGCTCAGTCATTCCTGGGGTGCCTACCTCGGTCGATGGGACCCCTAGCGAGAAGGGCCTGGGAAGTATTTACTGAATAAAGAAAGAAATGCAAACATGAACCAAGCCCCCGCAGTCTGGAAGAATCTGAAAATGTAGACCAAAACCCCTATGGCTACTATCTGTGCTGACTCTAAGAGGCAGGGAGCCTCAAAATGGGACACCCCTCAATTGACTGCCTAGACCTTGGTTCTCTTAAGAAGTCCTTAGGGTTCTGCTAGAACCATGCATGGAAATCTCTTTGCTACAAGAACTCTGAAGTAATGCATGAACTAATCTATTCCTCCCTCCCTCCCTCCCTCCTCCCTCCCTCCCATCCATCCTCCCCTTGTTCCTTCCATCCTCCCTCCCCCTCCACTTCCGCCTATCCACCCATCCATCCTTCCTGTACACCTGCTTATTTCTTCTGACATGCAGCAGGACCGGCTGAGGTTCGGAATACATTCCAACATTGCTAAAGTTCCCAGCCTGGGGTAGAAGTCACTCCAGTCTGACTAGTTCAGCCAGCCTGCCCAGCACCACTGAACAGAATCTTATGGCATCCTCTACCAGGAACGGAGGTCTGATGAGCCAACTCACACTGGGGTAGAGGGAGGGACTAGTTTTGCCCAGGATATAGCCTGGAGCTCCTTTCTGACAGCCTGAACGGGTTGTCCTATATAAAATGTCCCACCACCACCACCCCCCAAGGAAAAGGTAAAGGGAATGTGCACTAAATTGGATATATTATTCTTCCCACTTTGCAGTTGGGTATCTAAGGTTAGAGAGAAAAGGTATCCTAGACTAGCAAAGTCAAGATTGAACCTAGATCTCAGCCTCTGAACAGCAGGAAGGGAAGGAAGACAGGAAAGGCATAGAAAGGCAAGAAGAAAGAAGTACTCTCAGGCTCAAGTTGGAGCCTCATGGGGCCTGCAGAAGCTACCAGAGTCCTCTACTCCTTTCTCTTCTCCTCCTGGCCCACACATGCACTGGAACTAGATGCTCAAGTGACCACAAAGCCCCACCTTCTTCTGCAGAGTAGCTATACTCCAGGTGCTGTGTGTTCCTGCCCCTCGTGGCCATATCTGGAAGTGCGTATCCATCGGTCCCAGTACTTTACTGGGTACCCTTGGGTGTAAGCCAACCCAGTTCCATCCTCATAGCGGTACATTGAAGGGAGACTGGAGCAAGTCTGGGAAGCTCAGAGCCTCCAAGGAGCCCTTGGTTCCTGCTGGGTAATGGAGTTAAGAAGGCACTATAGGGCCTATATCTGTCCAGGGAAATTGGGAATCCCTGCCTCTGCCTCCCAAGCGCTGGGATTAAAGGCATGCACTACCACTTTCTGGCAAGATGTATTTTTATTAGTTTAGGTATTCACTTAATTTCCATCAATGATGTTTTTGGCTCTTCCATGTACATGTGTGTGCATGTATGTCTGTGTGCACACTCTCAGGTACATGTGTGTGCACATACATTTGGAGACCACAGGTCAGCTTCGAGTATCATCCTTCAGGAGCTGTTCACCTTGACTTCTGAGTCAGGGTCTCTCATAGGATCTGGCACTTGACAGGCTGGCGAGGTTGGCTGGTGAATGCCAGGAATACTCCTCTCTCTACTTTTGCACTGGGGTTACAAATGTGTGCCACTGTGCCTGGCTCTTTATGTGGGTACTGGGCATCAGAAGCAGGTCCTTGTGCTCATCTTCCAAGTATGTTAACTGACTGAGCAATTCTCCCCAGCCCCCCACCCCGCAAGCTTTGCATTTTATACATTTTCCCTCTGTAAGTCTTAAAAACCATCTGTGAAGTATCGTGGTGGTTATAAGCCATGCTTTATGGATCAGAAAATTGGAGCTTAAGGGTCCTCAGGCCATAAGTGGTGGAGCTAGAAAGGAAATCTCTGTCTCCAGCACCCTGTGTTCTATCTCAGCCTGGGAAACCCCCATGATGGGGTCAGTGCTCCCTCCTATGTGACTGAGGAAGGGGGTAGGGGAAGGCCCAGAGTGAGATGCTCTCAGCCAATAAGGGAGCAGGCAGGAACAAGCAAGGGAACTGTTGCTTTTGGGTTGAAATCAGGGGTCCTGGCTTGTGGCTACAGTGAAAAATCACATACAAACTCCTAAAAATAATAGAGTCTAATGAACGAGGAAAGTTGCCCCCTGCAAGCAGGGAGTGGAAGCACTGTGGGCCACAGCTACACAAAGGAATATGCACCTCAGCTGGGATCTAGGTTGAGGCTGGCTCATCTGTTCCTGCCTTGTCCTCTCTGCTACCGCTTGTACTGAAGCAGCTGAGGCAGGGTGGGTTGGGGGTGGGGAGAGTGCTGGCTTTACACTCGGGCTCCAAGCTGTAGTCCTGGCCAATCTTGGTTCTGTCTCATCTTTTCTAAGGCCCATGTCTCTGAGCTGTCCAAGGAGGATGACATATGCCTTAGGAGGTGGGGTCTAGTTTTTTGTTTTTGTTTTTGTTTGTTTGTTTGTTTGTTGGGTTGTTTTTTGGGGGTTGTTTTTTGTTTGTTTGTTTGTTTGTTTGTTTTGCCTGGGTTGTTGTGATTTATCCAGATGGCAAAAGTCACTGTGCCAGCCCTGGGGTTAGATTTGATGAAAACCGGAGACATCAGTCCAAGGCCAAGCCGAGTCCAACCACCAAGTGTGGAAAGGCAACGAGAGCCCATGAAGAGGAGAAGGGTCTGGTGACATTGTCGCCCTGCAGGGTGCCAGCTGTGAAGGAAGCTGTCTGGGATCCTCCCGCTGGCCTGGCCACAGGCTGAGTTACTTGAAGCTTCTCAACTGATTCCCACCTGAGTTTCTAATCCACAAAAATCACAGGATTGACTACAATGGGGTGGTAATTTTTAAATAGCTGTAGATGATTGTGGCTGTTTTGATTATTATAGATCGTTTTACTCAGAAGCCAAAAAGCAGAGTTTTAACCTTGGTCTTGGCTGGCCACTAGAGGTCCACCTGATGGGCTGGACCAAGGCTATCTCCTCCAAACTTGTTCTTGGTCATCATAGCTGCAATTAGACAGGAAGGCATCCTGAGGCAGCTCCATTTGGAAGGTCATTCCTCATGTCCTGGGCTCCATCCCTGTCTACGCAGGGAAATCTTGTAGAAATGTTTATTTGTCTGCATTTATCAGGAGACTGACTCTGTGTGGGCCTAGAATGAGGAGGCCTGGGATCTAAGAACTTCAAAAAAAGCAAATGTGGAAATGGGGAGATTGCCTAGTTTGGTAAAGTGCTTGCCACAGGAACATGAGGACTTGAGTTCAATGCCCCAAATGTGTGTGGAAAAAAGCTGGTCATGGGAGTGCACACTTGTAATTCCTGTGAGGCAGAGACAGGCAAACCCCTGGGGCTCACTGGCCAACTAGCCTAACCTACTTAGTGAGCTCCAACCAGTGAGAGGCCTATCCCACAAAGCAAGGTGGATGGCTCCTGAGGAAAGACACATGAGGCTGACCTCTGTCCTCCACCGGCATGCACATGAGAACCTGCATGTCAGGTCCAAAGGAAACGGTATTCCAAACCCCATGCTTGCCCCCAAGGCTTTCTCAGCATCACAGGTATCTGTCACAGAGCCCATGCTAGTATCCTGGCTCCTCTCAGCTCTTCTTGCCCTGCCCCCATCCTAAGCTTCTCCAGCTCATGGGCTTCCCTTCCCTCAGCTTCTCATTCTTATATAACCCTGCCATTTCAGCTATGATCTTTCTTGGAGGCAAAGGGCTTAGCTCTCACTACTTTCCCAGTAGAACAGGTGTCATCTGGGACCGTGGAGTGGGCCAGACTTCTCAGGATGGAGCCTGAGCTCGGCTGCCCCTTGCTGTGGGCTGGCTGGTCAACCTCTCTGAGCCACTGCCACCTCTTCTAAGGTATTATCCCAGAGTGGGATGAGTGGCCCCAGGTCCCCTGTTGCTCTGTTCTGGTTATTTTTAGCTGAGGAGGCTCCGACAGTCCTTCAGCAAGTTTATTTTGAGTTCAGTACACTTGTGCTGTTCTGGTTCTCAAGCTGTAGGTCATGACCCCTCTGGGGGTCAAACAACCCTTCCACAGGGGTCACCTAAAACTATCTGGAAAACACAGATTTTTATATTATGACTCATAACAGTGGCAAGGTTACAGTAATGAAGTAGCCACAAAAATAATTTTATGATTCGGGGTCACCACAATATCAGGAACTGCCTTAGAAGGTTGAGAATCACTAGTCTAGAGCATCCATTCGGTCTCTGGCTCAGGAGAACTAGGAAAGCCCCTAGTGGAAGGTGGGCCTGCTCCTCCACTCTGGAGGTGCCCAGGTGAGGGCCAGATTTCCCTTTGTGGGACAAAAGAACAGCTCCCCCATGCCCCACATATCCTGAAAGCAGGCTAAAGTGTCCCTCCTGCAACTTCTGTGAAAGGATGATCCTTTGGCAAGCCCAGACACTGGGACAGCACCACAGTTTCAGGTGTGACTCAGATGCCAGATGACCTTCCATGTTCTCAAAGCCTTGGTGGCATCTTTACCAGGCTGCTTTGCTCCAAGACCTGGGGAAGCTGAAGGGTTTATCTAAGATCTGTGTTTGCAAGACTTCTGGGATCCCATGCCCTGGGGAATTCCACCCCTGTGCAAATATGTGCTGCTGTGTGGAACTCTCTCTAGTAAGCAAACTCCCTGGGGTAGCATGGACCTGGCACAGCAGAGAGTGGACACAGCCACCCCCAACATCAAGGGGGTTTCCAGTCTTCCACTCAGCTGCCTCCATTTACTTTCCTGAATTCCCTGCCCGGAGCCTTTCACTCTGCCGTGCCCCCAAGCTTATCAGGCTGCCTTTCCCCTCCTCTGATTAGGAATAAAATAATAAGTGCCCCCTTTGAGCAAAGAGTAACTTCCAGGTCCCGCTTAAAGCCCTCTAAGTGCCTAGGTGCCTTGGCCTGCCACTCATACCAGCAGTCAGGGGCTTTTCTCAAACAAAGGCTGTCCTTCGCTTTACCAGAAGGAATTTTGCTAGTGTTTGCCAAGATGATATTTTTACTTAAAAAAAAAAAAAAAAAAAAAAAAAAGATTCCAACCTGGTCTGCAGAGTAAGTTCCAGGACATCCAGGGATACACAGAGAACAGTATTACTGGTTTTTTTTTTTTAAATACATTCTTTTTCATTTTATTTTTTTTTTAATTACATCTTTTCCTCAATTACATTTCCAGTGCTATCCCAAAAGTCCCCCATACCCTCCCCCCTACTTCCCTACCCACCCATTCCCATTTTTTTGGCCCTGGCATTCCCCTTCCTGGGGCATATAAAGTTTGCATGTCCAATGGGCCTCTCTTTCCAGTGATGGCCAACTAGGCCATCTTTTGATACATATGCAGCTAGAGTCAAGAGCTCCGGGGTACTGGTTAGTTCATAATGTTGTTCCACCCATAGGGTTGTGGATCCCTTCAGCTCCTTGGGTACTTTCTCCAGCTCCTCCATTGGGGGCCCTGTGATCCATTCACTAGCTGACTGTGAGCATCCACTTCTGTGTTTGCCAGGCCCCAGCATAGTCTCACAAGAGACAGCTATATCAGGGTCCTTTCAGCAAAATCTTGCTAGTGAATACAATGGTGTCAGCATTTGGATGCTGATCATGGGATGGATCTCTGGATATGGCAGTCTCTAGATGGTCCATCCTTTCGTCACAGCTCCAAACTTTGTCTCCTTCCATGGATGATATTTTTACTTAAAAAAAAAAAAAAAAGATTCCACCCTGGTCTGCAGAGTAAGTTCCAGGACATCCAGGGATACACAGAGAACAGTATTACTGTTTTTTTTTTTTAACTAAATACAAACTAATGGGTTTCTCTTTATTTTACGTGTGTGTGTGTGTGTGTGTGTGTGTGTGTGAGAGAGAGAGAGAGAGAGAGAGAGAGAGAGAGAGAGAGCGCACCCTTGAGCGTGCGCCCGCATATGTGGTTGGTTGCACAGGCCACAGAGCCTGTGTAGATAGAGGTCAGAGGACAACCCCTGTGGAGCTAGCTCTCTCCTTCCACCTTTACATGGGCTCTGGGGGTCAAACTGAGATCACCACACTTTCATGCCTTCTGTCTGCTGACTCAGCCCAAGCTGTCCTCAGTCTCTACATGCAGAAGTAATGACCTTGAGTATCTGACCCTCCTGATCTCACCTAACAAGTACTGTGCCCCACACTCAGCTGCATTTATGCAGTACTAGGGATGGAACACATGGCTTCATGCATGCCAGGCAAGCACCCCATCAAATGAATGTCCCACACACACAAACACCTTTGGGGGGAAAAAGGCTCAAAGTAAACTGAATACTCAAGTAGCCCTCTGAACGACACGATATGATGCCCTGGAAAGGCTTTCCCATGATTCCCATGAACCCTTCCAATTGCAGCTGGGAAACCTCTTTCGATATCCCTGAGGAGGACCACGATAATGTCAGCGCAGCCAGGAGAGCCAGACCTTAAGTCTCTAGTCCAACAGAGCAGCTTTGAAGGTCAATTGTGTCAGGAGAATAAAGCTTCTCCCTCTAGCCTGCAAGTCTGAGGGAACATAATCAGCTTCCCGGTGAGTTCCAAGGTTAGTAACATCAGCCTTTTCTACCTATCTGTAGTCAGGCCAGTTGTTACCATGGAAACAGCTGTCAACAGGAACACTGCCTCCCTGGGGCCTATCACATCCTTTATTGCCAAAAATGCATGTGCCTGTGTAGAAAGCAAGGCAGCTTTGGCTTTGAGGTCTAGCATACAGGGCTGGTTCCCTTCCTCTACATACTGCTTATTTAAATCCCAAAGGAAATGTGTCCTGAAACAGGATTTCCATGTTCTCCTGTACACTTCTCTTTTTATATTCCGTGAGGGCTGCACGAGGAGGAGTCTGCTGTTTAAAAACATTTTTTAAAATTGTTTGTTTGTTTGTTTGTTTGTTTTCGAGACAGTGTTATTGAACTTGAGGGTCACAACCAGTGCTCCAAATCAGGGTCAGGGATCCATCCTCAATAAGCCGATTAAAACAGACAAGTTAGAGCCGGGTGGTGGTGGCACGTGTCTTTAATTCCTAGCCCTCAGGAGGCAGAGGTAGACAGATCTCTGTGAGTTCAAGGCTAGCCTGGTCTACAGCTTAAGTTCCAGGACACCCAGGACTACATATAAAGAAAATCTGTCCTAACAAAATAAAGGCCAAGTTAAAACAACAAAAATAACAACCACAAAACAAACAACAACAAAATCACCAAGTTACCTAGGGTACTTTTTTTTTTTTTTTTGAGACAAAGTTTCTCTGTGTAGAACTTGCTCTGTAGACCAGGCTGGCATCAAACCCACAAAGAGATCACCTGCCTCTGCCTCTGCCTCTGCCTCTGCCTCCTGAGTGATGGGATTAAAGGCCTGATTAAAGGCCTGTGTTGCAGCCGCAGTTACTTTTCTCTTAGCTATGATCAAATACTTGACAAAAGCATCTGCAGGGAGTATTGTTTTGGCTCATAGTCTGAGAGTCTGACTTGGTGACAGGCATGTGAGACAGCTGGTGGCACTGTCTCTTATCAGGAAGAAAGAGAATGGTGCTGTTCACTTTTAGGGTCTTCCCACACTAGATTAACAAAAACTAGAAACCCCCTCACAGATATGCCCAGAGGTTTGTGTATAGGTGATTCTAGATTACATCACATTGATAATCAATACTGTCTTAGTCATTGTTCTATTGCTGTGAATTGACACCATGACCAAGGCAACTCTTATAGAAGAAAGCATTTAACAGCTTTAGAGGTTTACTCCATTATCATCATTGGGGGAGGTGGGGAGGAGGTGAAGCATAACAGCACACAGAGCACACAGGCAGATGTGACACCAGAGCAATAGCTGAAAATTTATATCCTGATCCACTGGTGTACTGGCTAATTTTGTGTCAACTTGACACAGCTGGAGTTATCACAGAGAAAGGAGCTTCAGTTGAGGAAATGCCTCTATGAGCTCCAACTGTAAGGCATTTTCTCAATTAGTGATCAAGGGGGAAAGGCCCCTTGTGGGTGGTGCCATCTCTGGGCTGGTAGTCTTGGGTTCTATAAGAGAGCGAGCAAGCCAGGGGAAGCAAGCCAGTAAAGAACATCCCTCCATGGCCTCTATATCAGTTCCTGCTTTCTGACCTGCTTGAGTTCCAGTCCTGACTTCCTTTGGTGATGAACAGCAATATGGAAGTGTAAGCTGAATAAACCCTTTCTTCCCCAACTTGCTTCTTGGTCATGGTGTTTGTGCAGGAATAGAAACCCTAAGACAACTGGCCATCCTTTTCTTTTCTTTTGTGTGTGTGTGTGTGTGTGTGTGTGTGTGTGTGTGTGTGTGGTTTTTCAAGACAGGGTTTCTCTGTATAGCCCTGGCTGTCCTGGAACTCACTTTGTAGACCAGGCTGGCCTCGAACTCAGAAATCCGCCTGCCTCTGCCTCCCAAGTGCTGGGATTAAAGGAGTGCGCCACCACACCCAGCTTTCCACTGGCCATCCTGATCCACTGGTCTAGAGAGATATCCTTGGCTTGCCATGAGTTTTTGAAACCTCAAAGCCAACCCCAGTGACATACTTCCTCCAACACCTATTAATCCTCTAATCCCTTCAAATAGTGCCACTGTCTAGTGACTAAGTATTCAAAAATCTCCATGGGGATTGATTTTATTCAAACCACCATAGACACTAAACATCAGGCCTATTCACTGGTCACTCCCTCCCATCTGGAATGACTACATTTACTTGGTTGACTCTTTGGTGACACTTAAGATGCAGTCTGAGAAGGCCATCTCTCCCTGTGACATCCTTCTTCCTATGGCTGAGCTCAGAGGACAAACAGGAGAAAGGGCCAGAGATGGTATGAAGCAAGAAGCCAGGGATCTCATTTGAGTTACTGAGGCCTGTCTCTTAACAGCTATGTTGCCTGGAAACCCTTTCCTCCTTTGAGAGACAGCACTAAGGTGTGATCTCATCAGAATAAATACAGCCAGATTCCAGTACTAGCAAAAGTCCTATTTCTTATTATTGGCCCCTTTGTCTGCAATGCCTGCCTAGTCCCCCTTACAGAAACAGGAGTTACACACATCCTACCCCCATTTTCACCCTGGCAGTGAGACTTACAATTCCCACCTGGGCTCGGCCCTTGCATCCTGGTGGATGTGGCCATGACTATGGTCCAGAGATGAAGATCGGGTATAACAGAACTGTAGCAGTAAGGGCCTGGCTAGTGGCTGCAAACCATAGAAGCATCCATGATGTGTTGAAGACAGTCAGAATGAATCTATGTGGACAGCTGGGCTCCCAACCAGTGGGGACCCCTGCCTGGTGTGTGTTTCATGTTTCACCCTGCTCTGGTGTGGCACACACACAGTGATGCTCTTACTGTGACACTGGCCTTGATTTAAGGAGCACTGACTGGGAATATGTCTCTGAATGATTCTGCAGTTCTAGGCTCTTCCATGCTGAATCTCCATGGCTCTGAGGCCCACAAATTTGCATACCTATGCCATGCTCACTCAAGTGTATTTGGCTCCTTCAACAGCCTGCCTTGTGCCCTCTCAAGGGAACTGAGGGGAGGCTCAGTGTTTGCTCTCCTTCTGGCTCTCCTGTCATGCAGGGATTATCCTCACTCTTGCTGTGACCTTTTGAGTCTGCCTTGTCCTTATCAGAGCCACTGACTGCAACATACGTCCCCAAACACCTTCCACGTTAAGTGTCCTTTTCCCGGGTTTCTATATTCAGGACCCCTTTAACTGTGCAAAATGAGTTCTCCCATAAGGCCTGCAGCTCCTGGCCCAAAAAAAGAGCCAGCCCTGCCAGCCCTGGAAGACAGACTCAGGAGCCCCTGATGGCACCAATCATAAGTGCCATGTAGCTTAAGCAACCACTGGTCCCCTCTTCCAAACTCAGGGTTGGTCGTCAGAATGGCTTCTTCAGGACTGTGTCACCAGCCTGTGATGTCACCAGTCTGTGTCCTCACCCAAAGCTACTTTCCTATCTTCCAGAAATTTCCCACAGGACCCTCAATTGATCAGCTCAACAACCCCATGAGGGTTGCAGCAAGTAAGGTGCTTTGCTTTGGCCGCACTTGGGGACACAGAGATCTAAGGGACACCATGGTGTCGATCTGTCCTTGGTCGATGGCAGGTTCTGGTCTAGAATCCCAGGTCTTTCCCTGTGGTCATGGGGCTGAGAGAGGGTAGGATGGTGACGCCCTGAATTCACTCCTGGTCCCCAGGAGATGTTTCTGAGCTCTCCTCTTTCGCCATGCTCTCCCCCTATGAATGTGTTCCTGTTGCAGAGAAAGACAAGGTGACACCCCTAAGATACGGTGGAAGTGAGTTGTTTTTCAGTCCTTTGTCCAAACTCTCTGTATTCTTCCTCTGTACATCTGCTGAAGTCCTTGTATGAACGAAGCCCGTTCTCATGCTCAGCGGCCATCCCCACCTGTTTAGTACTGAGGAAGGAGTGTAGGTAGGATGATACAGGACTTCATTTTCAGAGAGCATTTAAGCCAGAGAAGGTGAACATTCCTGATGCCAGGTGTGTGGGTTTTCAGGTGGGGCTACTGTCTCCATCCCGAAGGGTTTTAGATGCAAGCTTGGTCCTACCCAGGACCAGTGTGAACTTGCCCTCATGGTCTGGATGGGCTCTATGCTCATTCCTCAGAGCAGTTGTGTTTCTTTTCCTGGGGAAACATAAACACCTCTTGACCTCAGACAGAGAAGCACTCAAACCAAAGAAATGCTTCCAGCCACATCTTGCTTGGTGAGTTTTCTGGGGTTACTGACAGGGTCGTGGTGACCCAAAAGCGACTGCATTGCTGGGAGCTCCACTGGGGCACAGTGTGGGTAATGATTCAGAAAAGTGCCTCACTAGAGTCTACCCACAGGCAACTTTCCCCTCCAAATAACCTTGGGAAGGGGAGGAGCATCATGGGATTGCATGATCCCTAAGAGGCCCCATGGGCTCTTAGCTCCCTGCTCCCTATGCCCAATCTTGAGGGAATCCTGTGTGGTCATCAAACCCACTTTGATTCAAGATTTATTTATTTATTTCATGTTTACGAGTACACTGTAGCTGTACAGATGGTGTGAGCCTTCAAGTGGTTGTTGGGTATTGAATTTAGGACCTCCAGTCAGCCCCACTTGCTCTGTCCCAAAGATTTATTTATTATAAGTAAGTATACTGTAACTGTCTTCAGACGCACCAGAAGAGGGCATCAGTTCTCATTATGGGTGGTTGTGAGCCACCATGTGGTTGCTGGGATTTGAACTCAGAACCTTTGGAAGAGCAGTCCATGCTCTTACCCGCTGAGCCATCTCACCAGCCAGCTACTTTGATTCAAGATAAAAGTAGTGTAGGCCCTCCAGAGCAGAGGTTCTCAACCTGTGGGTTTCAAATCCCTTGGAGGTTGAACAGCCCTATCACAGGGGTTGTCTAAGAACATTGGAAAACATAGACATTTACTTTATGACTTAGAACAGTAGCAAAATTACAGTTATGAAGTAGCGACAAAATAATTGGGTCACCACAACATGAGGAACTGTGTTAAAGGGTCACAGAACTGAGTCTTAGGCATATAAGGGCTGACTGCTCTTTGACAAAGATACATTGTATCAGTTCCTTTTTTCATTGCTATGACAAAACACTGGACAAAAGCAACTTAATGGAGGAAGGAGGTTTTAGCTCAAGGTGCGAGGGTCCTGTCAATCATGGTGAGGAAAGCTCTGTGGAGGAGCTGAGGCAGCTAGTCACATGGCCTTATTTGAAACTGTGATCATAGCAGATAAGATTAGTTAAAATGAAGTCTTATCTGAGTAGGGTGGCCTTTAAACCAGTAAACCATTGTGACTTTCCATGAATACACACACACACACACACACATCAGTTCTCTATTCTTCTTTTAATACCTGTTTGCAGTTTGTGCTCCACTCCAAGTGACAGAAACTCCTGTAGGTTGTAGGCCCATGGTGTGTCAAACTGAGAGACTGAGTCAAAGTCATGCAGAAATGGATTTGCTGAATCCACTCAACAACTCCAAGAAGTGGGAGTCATGATTCTATAAGTTCAGGACAGGGGCCTGGTATAAGGCAAACCTGCAAGTCTAAAGGGGTATGATGGCTAACACTAGTTGTCAAATTGACTGTGCTTGTCATCAACTGAGCCACAAGCTGCTGGGCACCCCTGTGAGGGACATTGGGTACTCTTTTGAGGGACACTGGGTATTCCTGTGAGGAATTTTCTTGACCAGATTATTGGAAGCAGGGAAGACTTGCCTTAAATATGGGTGCCACCTTGAGTGGCTGCCACACAAAAGGACATGGAGGAAGGAAACTTTGCTTTTTGCCTGCTTTCCCTTACTCTTGCTGGCAAGACCATCTACTCTGTTGCTGCAGCATCCCTTTACTGATTCTAGCATCAGCTTCTTTGGGATTCCAATGTAGAGTGAAGACCAGGAATCCTCCACACCTTGGTGCCATACTGGGACTGTTGAGACATCCAGCCCTGTGGACTAAATGACTACTGGGTTCTCGGCCTCTGGTGTGAGACAGCCATTGTTGGGCTATCCCGACTGCATCCCACAAGCCACTGTAATAAATGCCCTCTATATGGTCTATCAGTTCAGTTCCTGTGGTGAACCCTAATTCAGAGGGACAGTAGTATACTGACCTGAGGACTAAGTAGGGACAGAATAACCCTGAGGGAGGGGACAGGATGTCAGAACTTCTCAGAGGAAGGCTGTTTACTATGTCTCCAACCAAATGTCTCTGGCCTCTGTCCTGGGGCCCAAACCCTCCAGCAATCCCCACCCTGGCCTCTGTACCCACTTGCCACCTCAAGAGAAATCTAGAAAGAGAAGGCGAAGTTTCAATTTTTGATGAGACACGGATGAAATGAAGGCTTTTAAATTATTAAAATCCAGAAATAAATTATTTATTCAGGTCAGATGTAAAAGCACCTCTCATTTTATGCCCATTATCCCCCCCCCCCGGGGTTGTCATTAATGTGCTTTTCCTTGATAAGTCATTTGTCTGCTTGGGGTATTAGTGCTCTTGTCTGTAACAGGGATTGGACTAGGGTGTTACTAAGAGCTTCTAGTGTTCAGAGAAGCCTAAAGACCCAGCCAAGTCAGGCTTCTTCCAGGAAGCCTTCCCATCTCCCCCAGGTTTGCCTAGCCTCTTTGCCTTTCCTCCCCACCACACTAGATGCTCCTTGAGTACTGGACCAAATTACAATCTTCTGCATCCACAGACCCCACCCAGGATCCTGTGTAGGGTCCTAGCTAGTGTTTGTTGAGGGAATGAGTGACTGAGTCTAAGAAAGATATGCTGCCCTCACTGACCTGGGAGAGGTGGGTCATTGATTGCTTCAAGACCTGTGCCCAAGAAGCCCTATTAAGTTTGTATAAATTCCTTGGTATTTCTGAGATTATTTCCCCTTGAGGACTCAGCTTGGGAAGGGAAGATAATAGGTTGCCATAGGAACAGATTTTTTTTTCCCTTCTGTCAGAGCAAACATTTTCAAGAAACCTGGAGAGACTGCAGTCAGAGCAACAAGCACTTCATCTCCTCCCACACTCATGAAGGCCTGTGAGTCTGCATGGGCTGGCCTGTTTCCTGAGACATCTATGAGTGGAGAGATCCATGTTTTACCCAATGGCTTCCTCAATTTCCCCACATAACCACCAGCCACACAACTGACCACACCTTTCCTGAACCTTAAGACCCAGGGCCCCCACAAGGGGCCGCTGGAGAGGCAGGGGAAGGGAGGAGGCTGCTTTGAAGAAGGGAAGTCTCACCTCCCCAACTCTGTCAGCCTCTGACTCAGGAGAACTTTGAAGTCTGAGGCAATAGGTCCTAGGCACAAACCTCCGCATGGTCGAGAGGCTTTCTGCAGGACATACAGTGAGTGGCACAAGCAGAATTTGAACCCAGTCCTTGGTGATGAGGCCTGTTATTTTTCCAGGCTTGAACCCACCTTCCTCTTTCCAGAAATGGGATAGACATAGAAGCAGACCTCATGTGTTTAGATGAACATAATACCACATGGGCACTGAGAGGGTAGAGGGTCCAGCTGATGCCCAGCACTGCCTGTTCATGGCCTGTAGGGCTCATCTTAGCCTTTGATACTCTCAGATGGGGCACAGTACCCAGAGATGCTCTATGGCTTCGGCCAGGCTTATGAGTGCTGAGAATGCTGGGAGGCCTGCAGATTATGACACTATGCTGTTCCCTACAGCCCTGGCCTGTATGTTCACTGTCTTGTGGAATGCAGTCAAGGTGAAAAACAAATGGCTAAGGGACATACTCAAGCCAGGGCAGAGGCAGGCAAGCCGGAGTCCATGGTCCAGGTTGAAGCACCTCTAGACAAGACAGAGTACCTATGTGCCAGCCAGGCTCCTTTCTGGAGACGATGGAGTCACCACGCAGTCATGAGAGGTAGCTGGGTTCAGTGATCAAGAAGTGATCAAGGATGCTGGATCCCTGTCTGTCACCATGATGACCTCAACAAAGCAAGAAGCACCATGAACTTGGGGACATGGGCAGATAGCACAGGGTTACAGCCTATAGACCTGATCACAGCAAAGTTTTCAATTTTACTTCTGCTTCTCAGCTAGAATGACTTTGAACTGGGGGAATCTAAATGATTCTTTCTGCCCATTGGTAGCAAGTCTGTCATCCCAGAAACAATTTACATCTTCAGCTTCCAACCCATGTCTTGCCCTTGCTGGTGGGCTTTGCCTTGGCTGTGGCCTCAGAGCAATTGCCCTGAAAGGGATTGCCACTGTACTATGGGAAAGCATAATCCTCTTAGCCTGGCAGCCAGTGATCAGCTCAGAATCTCACAACGTTGTTAATGCCCCCAATCCTGACACCCTAGAATAACATAATAATAATAATAGTCCTATCCCTGCTCAGAGCCCCACTCCTCAACTCAGAGCCTCCAACACCCACTCCCCCTCCTTGAGATCTGTGGATCTGTGGTGCTTAGCTACCCACACATGATGCCTGCCTCCCAGAGCAACATCTTCTGTTCTCATCTCCATGACAACACGAACCACCCCTGAACAGGATCACTGTTGCTCAGCTAACCCTGAGGCCTGGCTCCATATTCTTTGGCTCCCCATCTGGGAAGAGAGGGGTGGGGGAAGAGTTGTCGGGGAGCACCGACACACCTGCTTAAGCTAAAATTTAGTATTCACTCCTGTTCTTGTCACACACACACACACACACACACACACACACACACACACACATACATACACACACACAGAGGCCAGAGTAACAGCATGTGGGTGCGCACAGGGATTTGTGTGAATGAGAGCATAGGCACCTGAGATACCAGCCCCTTATCTAACACATTGAGTGATAGGGTCCACTGGTTCTGGGGTCTTCCAGCCACAACTGAATATATGGCGTGTCTGCCCGTGCATGTCCTATGTGCACATATACTTATCAACATGCCTGCATCTTTGGGTTTGTAATTCAGTTTGTGCATCTGTCCGTCAGTGTTTGCATCTCCAGCAGAGTAGCTAAGGAGCAGGTCCATCCTTCTGCTTATCAGTGATTCAGAGATGACTGCTCCTTTTCTTCTACTTCACCACTAGGAAAAGGACTGGGGTGCAGCATGCTCCCCTAGGGAGCCAGAGCCTCTGCTGTGGCTAAAATGGCTAACTTGCCGCTGCGTTCTCAAACAATGAGCTGTTAATCTAGAGGCACAAAAGGCTCCAGATTAACAGGATCTTCATCTTCTCATGATGAGCCAATCAACCTTTATTTTCTTGTCCAAGGTGGCAGCTATAAGAAGGACCCCAGCCAAGACATACAGTGAAAGGACATTTAGTCATGGATCTGCTAACAGCTGGCCATATGACCTTGTGAAGGTCAGTCTCTTGTTTTCAGTAATTGTCCCATCCAGCAGGACCCAGTTATTCGTGGGTACAAGGGGAACCGCAAAACTGCAAGAGAAATGGGCAGGAAAAAAGAGAGAGACCAAGGAGGATTCCTGTCAAGGTCTAAGTTTATTAGGCTGAAAAGTCAGGTTATAAGCACACAGTGAGGGGAAATAGGGAGGGGCTGAGGGAGAATTAACAAAGAACAAAGGATTGGCATCTGGGGATATGAAGGCTGAATTCTGACTGCAGGAAGGAGGCACCCTGAGTCTTATCTCAGGAATGTAGAATCCTCCTCAACAGCCCGGGGTGTCAAGCTGGGCTCTGCACATAACTCAGGTCCTTAGAAGTCTTGGGAGTCAGGAAGAGATAAGGAAGAGGGGACTATAATTCAACTTTTTAGGGTCTTAGGTGCCAGGAAGGGATAGAGAGGAGGAGGTGACAGGCTCCAAACACAAGGCCATTTGGCTTATTAAGGTGGGAAACTGCGAAAGGCTTACTTTCTCACGGTATGGTCTCCAACAAGTAATTCCTCAGGAACTGTCTCGTTCTTGTCCAGAATGCTACCAGATGACAATTGGCCGACTATATAATTCTCCTGATAGAAACCATTTCCTATTATCTCCTTGACAATCCCTATGGGTACAAGTTACTACCCCAGTTGATAAGGCTGTGAATAGACATATGAAGACTGGATTTAAAAAAAAAATGTGTGGAACTCTGAGGTCAAGGACTGCTTCAGGGACTGGCTGAAGCCTGGACTCAAAAAGCAGTGGAAGACTGAGATGTCCCAGAGTGGGATTCAAGGAGACAGAATCAGCTAGGAGAAGCCCCAGGTGCAGAGATTCAGGGACCAGGGCCTAGAGGCCACAGCCCTACAAGGAAACAGGGCATGTGTGCTCATGGGTGTGAGATGTTATGTGTGTGTGTGTGTGTGTGTGTGTGTGTGTGTGTGTGTGTGTGTGTGCGCGCGCGCGCGCGCGCTCATGGGTGTGAGATGGAGTGTGTGTTTGTGTGCTCATGGGTGTGAGATGGAATATGCATATGCTGATAAGAAATGTGCCTGATGGGCTAGTGAGATGGCTCAGCAGGTAAGAGCACTGACTGCTCTTCCAAAGGTCCTGAGTTCAAATTCCAGCAACCACATGGTGGCTCACAACCACTCATAATGAGATCTGACACCCTCTTCTGGTGTTTCTGAAGACAGCTTCAGTGTACTTATTTATAATAATAAATAAATCTTTGGGCCGGAGTGGGGTTGACTGGAGCCGTGCGAGCAAGGCCAATCAGAGTGAGCAGAGGTTCTAAAATTCAATTCCCAACAACCACATGAAGGCTCACAACCATCTGTACAGTTACAGTGTACTCATATACATAAAATAAATAAGCAAATTGAAAGAAAGAAAGAAAGAAAGAAAGAAAGAAAGAAAGAAAGAAAGAAAGAAAGAAAGAGAAAGAAAGGAAGGAAGGAAGAAAGGAAGGAAGGAAGGAAGGAAGGAAGGAAGGAAGGAAGGAAGGAAGGAAGGAAGGAAGGAAGGTGCCTGGTGCTAAGATTGATAGCCTGTAATTGATCCTCAGAATCCATGTGGTAGAAAAGTGCTGACTTCCACAAGTTTTTCTCAGACTTCAACATTTTGTACCTGGACACACACACACACAAACACAAACACAAGGGTATTCATGAGTATGAGCCTATAGGTCATGGTTTGGGAGTAGAGAAAGAGAAAAAGCTCCTAAGTTATTTAGGTGGAGACCGGAACTAGCCAGGCAATGCTGTGTAAGAGTGTTTGGATACTACATTCATCTGGAATGATTACTCAAGCACCTACTGTGTGCATCACTCAAAGTGAGCAAAGTAATGGACTGATCCTTGCAGAAAGCCCAGTAGGTCAGAAAGAGCCACATTTGTAAATGTGGTTCCTTGGACCCCGCATTCCTGCTTGTATCATATGATGTTTCCTGGAGAAATGGAGAGAATTGTGTACACAGCCCAGAGAGGAACTGACAGACCCAAGGAGGACACCATCCAAGTTCAGCTTGGTGAACCAGTGAATTTATTTGAGTGTCGTAATATTTGTCAACTTCACAAAAACTAGATCGACCAGGGAGGAAGGGGAACTCAACTGAGGAATTGCCTCCATCAGATTGGCCTGTAGGTCATTTCCTTGATAGATGATTGATATGGGAGGGTCCAGCCCACTGTGGGTGGTGCTACCACTGGGGAGGTGGTCCTGATGCTGTATAAGAAAACATACTGAGCAAGCCACAGGGGAGCAAGCCAGTAGGCAGCATTCCTCCGTGGTCTCTGCTTCAGTTCCTGTCTCAAGTTTCTGCCTTGGCTTCTCTTAAGGATAGACTGTAACCTGTAAGTCAAATAAGCCTGTTTTATCGCTGCTACAGTGAAGCAAGCTAGGACACTGGGTTAGTTATAGGAGCATAGGTAAAGGGTCACTTACAAGAGGACAGCTTGAAGAAGCAAAAAGCCCACCTTGGTAAGGTGGCAACTCAGAGAAAGCCAAGCCACTGGAGAGCCCCTGCTCCTAGACATCCTTCCACCTCTTGGGTCTAACACCTGTCAATAACCCTCACATCGAGGAAGGGGTGGTGACAACCCACCTCCATGCCCCTTTCCACAGGAAATGTAACAGCCTCAATTCTATTTCCAAAGACCTGGTTTTTCTCACTGCCATGATTGTGGGTCAAGGTAGTAAGTTTCCATGGCAACTGCTTCGTGATGGTGGATGCTTGGGAGGAACAGCCAATTACATGAGGGCTCTGTTAAGATGAAACCTGCTCAGCAAGTCTGAGTAAATCTGTGTGTCACATCTTCAGCATGGCTGTGGAGAACAGAGGTGAGGACACCCGCCACTTATGTCTTTTCCAGGTAAAACCCGAGGCTACTGGTTGCCATCATTTTGATTCTATTCCAGCCAGCAGGATGAGGTCTGCCCATAATAGCACCTGCAAGGGTTGGCTGGAATGACCGGGCACGGCTGCAGAAGGAGCCTGGGGGACGGCTTGTGCACCAGCGAACACGGCCACAAGGACACACAGCACATCGGGAATGCTGGGTGGTGATGTTAGGATCCAGTCCTGCTTCACCCCCACCCCTGCCCTTCTGACATCAGTCATGAACAGCATGATGGAGCTGGTCTTTTTCTGAAGTTTTCTTCTGTCCCTTAGCTGCAGCTGGCCCTTTCTTGACAGTGTTTCATTCTTCGGGATTCAAGGACCCTGATAGCCCACAGAGTATCTTGAAGTGACCTAGAAAAGGGCCCTTCTTACAGACAAAACACCCTGGGTACTGTGTGGTGGTGAATGGAAGGCAGGCCACATGTAGCCCTTACTTAGCATACCCCCAAACTGGGTACCTTTGGAGAGTGGGCCCTGTACACAACTCCACAAGCTGTCCCTGCCCGTGGACTACGCTATCTGTCCAGGAAATGTAAAACAAACAAACAAACCTGGGCCAGTCAGGAAGTGGAGCACACCTTTGATCCCAGCACTAGAGAGACAAAGGCAGGCGGAACTCTGAGAGTTCAAGGCCAGCCTGAACTACGCAGTGAGTTCTAGGACTGCCAGCACTACACAGAAATCCTACCTCTAAAATTCAAAGGGTGGGGAGAAAGCCTAGTCCTCATATAACTTAAAACCCTGTCAGGTCCTCACTAGTGATTTCCTCTGAGCATTGATCTTCCCCCTTGTAAGGCCTCAGACAGCTGCTCTCAGGTCAGAGATGAATTAGCAAATTCAAAACCACACAGTCCTGTGTATCCTTTTCCCCTGCTTTGCCTTCCTCACCTCCCACCTGGCACTCCATGGTCCTGGACAATTGCATGAGGCTTGAGCTGCATTTTTTGGGAAGGTTTGAGATGAGCCATCCTTAGTCCCCACATCTCAGAGACCACTAGGAGGCCACACACTTGTCCCCCCTAAGAGTACAATAACTCCTGAAATGGTCCTTCTCTTCCTCCAAGGTCCACTAAAATATCTGGTCCCAGAGATGGGCCTCATCTCCCACCTGCCCAGAATGCTCTGTTACCTGAATTTTCCTATTTCCCATGCTGCTAGGATACATGGTGCTGTCTGGAAACATCCGGGGTTTATTCTCCAATGCATTGCTCCTCCAAGTGATAATTCTAGAAAACTCATTCCTTTGTCTTTGAAAGTAACAACCTGATTAGCCGGACACCAAACAGAAAACCACAGTCTTCATTTCCAGACTTGGGGGTGTGGGGAGCCAGACAGGATCACTCCCGTTGTGGGGAAGGTGGTTCTGTCTGTACCAAAGCACATGGCTGCTTAGAGCATCATTAGGATTCAGGAGGCTCCAACTGCTCGATTCTCTCTGAGCCGTGAAACTAGGAATAAAGAAGTAAATAAGGCAAATGGCGTTGCATTCTGCCTGCAAAGCTGAGCCAGGGAGATGAGTTACTGCTGTCATTTCCAGTGGATGGGAGCCCCCAGGAAACATTCTCTGGGGATTGCATGGGCCCGACTCCCTAAAAGGAACTAACTATGAGCTCCATTTGACCATGGAAACAAACAAACAATGTGGCTCACATAAGGTTTTCCTGGCTGATAATCAACTGGATCTGTGTTAAGCACCAAGGGCTATCTTCCTGGATGGAGACTTTGCTGAGCTGGAGCAATATCTAACACTGAGGTTCAGGAGGGCAGACAGCCCACGCCCACACCCACACATTTAACAAGTGTTTGGGCTTTCTTTTCCCTCCCAGGCTGAGCTCATTATCTTAGGCACAAGTGCAGCTGCGCTTCCAGAACCCAGGAAGAGGATCCTGGGGAATCAGGTCTACACTGTTATGCCATAGAGGGGAGAAACTAAGACAGACAAGGCAGGCAGGAGGGACAGGCAAAGTAGGTGGGACAGGTGGGGTGGGTGCGGCAGGCATGTCACTCAGTGCAGGAAGGACAGAAAGGAAGACAGAAGAGAAGGCCATTAGGACATGCAGGGTACAGGGGAAACAAACAGGAAGACAGGCCAGGCGGATAGGCAAGGCTGGTTTCCTCCCTAGCACCTATGCAATGGTGCACCTCATCGTTCTCAGCAGCTGCTACTTTCACCCCTCCTCTCCCCATCGCTTGGTTATAGGACTTACAGACACAACCCCACAGGCTCCATGACACCACTGCATAGCGCCTTTGTTCAGAAGCAGGATATTTGGTGCCTTTCTCTCACACACCCACACATACACAAATGCACCCCCTACACACAAACACACACGTGTGTGCATGCACACACACACACACACTATACACATACACACACAAATGCACCCCCCACACACATGTGTGCATGCACACGTGCACACACATATACATGTATAACACACTCATGATACACACACATATACACACATACACACACAAAATACACATTCTCTTAAATTTTTACTAAATGTTGTAGCATTAAGGGGAAAGTCCTTTAAGGCATGATATGAATACATTAATGCTGTCTTGTGGGCTAGGTTAGTCATCTTGGGAGCAGGTTCCTGATAAAGATTAAGTTTGACACAATTTCCTCTCTAGCACACATGCATACTTGCCCTTCTGTGGCATTCCATGGAGCACAGAGACCCTCACCAAATGCCAGCACCATCTTCTGGATTTCCCAACCTGTAGAACTGTGAGAAATGTTTCTTCATAAATTACCCAATAGGCAGTAGTCTGAGATAATACTAGAAAACAGACTGACTTTGGAATTCTAGCAATTGTGCCAAGAAGGCTCCCAGCTCTGCAAAGATATGGACAGAGTCCTTCAGCCTCCGAACTCAACAGAAGAAACTACGTTGTAACCCAGTGTGACTTAGATTTCATATTGCTAAAAGCTATTATTTGAGTATCCATGATAGTGTAGACCTGTACTTCCAGGACTTAGGAGGTGGAAATGGGCAGTTCCTGAATTAGAGGCCAGTTAGGGTGACATAGTGAATTCAAGCCTAGGTTGGACTGAGCCCCAAATAAATAAATCAATTAATAAATGTTATGTTTGTGTAAAATTTTGTTCTTTTTTATTTCATTTTAATGTTTTGAGATTTACAAGACCAGCCTAGAACTTGGGATCTGCCTACCTCAAACTTTGTTTGCATTCTGACCTTAGCAGCTCTTTAGCATCTCTGGTTTAAAAAATGTTTCCACAGGTAGCTCACTTGATCCGTGTGGGTAGGGGGATGGTTACTGATGTTACACATGGGGGCTGAGCAGAGGATGGCCAGTCCTGTTATGGGGGATTCCTTATATCTGTGGAGACTCTGAGTCTGGGAGCATTGTCTTCAAGAGTTTTTGATATGTAATAGGCTGTTACAGGGGCAAGGCCAAGAAATGGAAACTTTGATCCCCTTTGGGAATAGAAGGGGCAAAAGTTCAAAAGAGCGGGGAGAAGATAGGCAGGGCTCATCTCCAGCAACTGTGTTCCTGTATTACCACCAGAGCCTTGTACTGCCACAGGGCTGACATCAGTCTTTCCTACACCAGACTGTGCTAAGAACAGTCAAAGCATTACAACGGTGTCTAGGTTTTCACTATAATCCAGCAAAGAGAGAATCCACACAGAAGGTCAAGACAAGGGGTCTATGTGAGTTCCTACCACAAGGGTGGCTCATGAAGTATGCTTGCACAGTTTTGCTGGGGTGATGTGAACCTAGTCACACCAGATAAGACATCATTGGGTGAAGGACACAATTTCAAATGGTGAACGGATGAGTTTGTTAGAATCACAGACTCATTCACTCAATATCTATTTATTGGGCACCAGCTTTATAAGAAGCACCATTAACATTTCATGTTTTGACTTGCTCTACAATCCTTTCAAGTAAGGACCAGTAGTACTGAAATTTTTACAGATAAGGAAACTAGGGAGGAGCTAGAATTTGGACCCAAGCAGTGTACTCCAGAGTCAGAGAGAGCCACACTGTCACCTCTAAGGCACTTGCTGAAGACAGAGTGCCTGACTCTGTTTTGTCTATTGGTGAGCTGACGTAACACTACCCCTGAATGAAGCATTCTGTATGACCACAATTGGCTCTGTGGCTCCAGTTTGTTCCCATGAGGAGAGAGGGAGAGACAGAGACAGGGAGACAGAGACAGGGAAACAGAGAGATTAGAAAAGAGAAAAACAAAACCAAAACAAAACAAAAAACAAATAGCAGCAAGCCTGGGCTGGGACTGGTCCTTCTCTGGCCTAGGGGCAGGTAGGAGCGGCGTCTCCATTGCAAACCTCTTAGCTCCCTCTGTAGGACCTACAGAGACATCAGAATGAGGGAACTAATTTAAACTCTTTATTTGTTACTTCTCTTATTGCTGAGACCAAATATTTGACAAAGAACTTGTGAGAGGAAGGTGACTGAGGACATGGCTCAGTTGATAAGGTACTCGTTACATGAAGACCCAAGTTCAGATACCCAATACTCAAAAAACATGCCAGATGTGGCTATGTGTGCCTGTAGTTCTGATTCTGAGAGGTGGAGACAAGAGGGTCCCAGGAGCTTGCCTGAGCAGTGTGGCCAAATTAACGAGCTCCAGGTTCAGTAAGAGCCCCTGTCTCAGAAAAGAAGATCCAGAGTAATAGAGGGCACCAATGTCAACCTCTGGCCTCTGCATATGCATGCATGGGTGCATGAATCCACAGCCTTGTGTGGGGGATGGGGACTTGCTTTAGTTCATGGTTTGAGAGTATAGTCTGTTACAGTAGGGAAGGTTTGGCAGTGACATTGGGAACATGAGGTGGCTTATATATCACACTTCAACAGACCACAAAACAGCCATGCTGAGGCAGGCTATTACCCTCAAGGTCCACCTCCAGGAACCCACTTCATCTAGCACAGTGGTTCTCAACTTTCCCAATGATGCCACCCTTTAATACCTCAGGTTGCAGTGACCCACTCCCCCAATCATAACATTATTTTTGTTACTACTTCATAACTGTAGTTTTACTACTGTTATAAATCATAATGTAGATATCTGTGCTTTCCAACAGTCTCGGGTGACCCCCATGAAAGGGTCATTCAACCCCCCCTTTGGGGTTGTGACCCACAAGTTGAGAACCACTGCTAGTAGGTCCTACATCCTAAGGGTTCTACAACCTTCAGAAACAGCATCACCAGCTGCAGGGGAGGGGGCTGGTAAGAAGACAGGGAAGAGCTCATGTATTCAGATACGTGAGCCCTAGGAGGACATTTCTCATCCAAACAATTACATTTCCTGTGGCCACCCTCATCTCAACAGCCACATGGCTGGTCTTCTTGATGTTTCGTGACTTCTCCCTTATCTACATGCCCCACTGGGTGCCTCAGGTCCAGCCTGTGCAAACAGACACTCAGCATTTTTTTTAAAGATTTATTTACCTATTTTTATGTATATGAGTACACTGTAGCTGTACAGATGGTTGTGAGCCTTCATGTGGTTGCCGGGAATTGTATTTAGGACCTCTGCTCACTCTGGTCAACCCTGCTCACTCTGGACCAAAGATTTATTTATTATTATACATAAGTACACTGTAGCTGTCTTCAGACACACCAGAAGAGGGCATCAGATCTCATTATGGGTGGTTGTGAGCCACCTTGTAATTTCTGGGATTTGAACTCAGGACCTTTGGAAGAGCAGTCAGTGCTCTTACCCACTGAGCCACCTGGCCAGCCCAACATTCAGCTTCTGTTGACCTTTCCGTCTCCATCCCACTTCAGACCCTCAGGTTTTCTCACTGGCATTTCTCAGGTGCAGCTCTGTCTCCGTGGTTCCCAGGTCAGTTACTTTTCTCAGTGATGTGACAAGATACTTGGCAAAGGGCAATTTAAGGAAGGAGGGATTTATTCTGGATCCATGGGATACAGTCTGTCATGGTTGGGATATCAGGAAGGCATGGCAATAAAAGGAAGGTCAGTTGGTCAAATCACATCCAATCAGGAAACAGAGAGGGAACAAGATTTGGAGCTGGTAAAACAAACAAAAACAGTCTGGCCAAATTAGAGAGTTCCAGGTTCTGTATATCACAAATTAAGGAGCAAAGCAATTGAGAAGAATACCCAACACAGACCTGTGATCTCCTCACATTCATGCGCACATGCACACACCAGTGACTAACTTCCTGCAGCAAGCCTTCATCTCCTAAGGCTTCTATAACTCTCCCACGCAGCACAACCAACCGGGGACCAAGTGATCAAACACTTGAGCCTGTGGCGACCTTTCACTTTCAAACTACCACAAATGGTTAAATGTATTAACTTCATTCGATTGGCAAGCACCTAAGAGATGCTCTGGGTGTTTCCAGAAAGGATTGGCATGGCCTGTATGTGAAGAGTGCTTTCTGGAAGCCCAGGAAGAGGAAAGGGGAGAGAAGGAGAAAACTGGGGTATGCCAGTCAGTTTCTATTATCACCTGGGACGTGGGGTTCATAAATGTCTCCACAGACACCTGAGGCCATGGAGTGCATGGCAGCCTTCCTTGTGGCCTGTAGAGGAATAAATCCACGGGAGTAAGGCAGATGTCTCATGGAGATATTGACAAAAAGCAGCTTCTCTTAAAGGCTGGAATGTCAGCAGCCTCCATTGAGGGTGGATAGGCACAGAGCTACTTAACATGCCTTCACCAGAAAATCTGCCCTTGTGTTTTGCCATGCTGGGCCAGGTTCATGGGTGTGTGACCCTCATGGTCACACAGCCCCCAACTTTCAAGAAACCCACACTCAGATAATGTTTGTCACTGTCTTACCTATTCTTAATAACGTTTGTCTAGAGGGCTTACACATTGCACTTTGTGCTAGACCCTCAGATTATGAAAGTCTGATGCTAGGACAGGCTTACTCTGTGGTCTACAGAAGCGATGGAGACAGGACAGCAGGAGGTGGGGTTAGTATGAGGCTGAGTGTCATGAGTGTGCAAAGATTCTTGGTGGGGGTATGGATTGAGACAGGGTTTCTCTGTGTAGCTGGCTATTCTGGAACTCACTCTATAGACCAGGCTGGCCTTGAACTCACAGAGATATGCCCTCCCTCGCTTCCTGAGTGCTGGGACTAAAGGGATATGCCTCTATGCTCAGCAAGATCTAAAGCTCTTAACTGGCAAAGCCAAGTTCAGTAACTCAAACTAGACATTCCAGCACTTAGCCTCGGTTGGGGCAGGAGACTCAGCAAGACTGGAAGCTGGTGGGAGCTGACAGAAACTGGAACAAATAGGAAACCACAACGTAGGCACCAAGCTGCTCACATTCTTGGTGACAGGCCACTGTGTGGGGTCCCTGGCAGCCACAGAGTTTGCCTTGGAAGTGTGTCATATTTCACAGATCCTTGGGCCTTCCTTGAACCACAAGCTAGGACAGTATGTAGCACACACTCTGAGCGTTCACCCCATCACTGAGCAGCAAGCTAGTCCTGCCCCAAGGCCCATTCTTGTCCAGGAAAGCAGAGAGTAGACCTCTGACAGGCTCTGCCCAGCCCCAAGGAGACCTAAAGTTTGCATATTGCTCAGAAATATGGCTCCTTCCTGCTTAGTACCCTGTTTCCTTCCCCCATGGCCCAGCAGGTCCCCCATGGACTAAGAGGACAAACTGTGGATGGAGCTAAAAGGAATAGATTCAAGTTCCCTGGTTTATTTTTGGTCCCACAAGAAAGGCCCAGCCTACCTCTTTGAGATGGGAACATGTCCCATTCACTCCATGTGGAACAACACAGCAAAGTTGGGTGCATAGCGATGCCTCTCTCAGACCTGGGACCATTCAACCACAATGCCTCAAACGGTGGAACTGGAGGCTGGACCCTGTCCTGGAGTCAGCTAATACAATGCCTTCACCTGCTGCTTAGGAAAAGGCAAGCAGGAAGACATGAGGTTCCTCAGGAACCCAGTGACACTTGGGGGCATGCAGGCGACTCCTCTCAATTTGCTTAAGAGAAGTTGGAGAGGTGAAAGGTTTGACTCAAGCTGCCGGGCAGCCTGGGGTAGCATGTGACTTAGGTCTCCTAATCTGATTCCAGAGTTTCTTTTTATCATCTCTGGAATCTCAGGGTCTTCCTGGATTTCTTTCCTGAAAAATCAACCCACAGAGCCTTGGTCTCCTCTATAATATTGCAGATAACATTTGGGCCAGTGACATCATAACCAGGAATAACAACCAGTCGCTTCCCCAGTGAACTTTTCCATGTTTTCAAAACTCAGAATTAATGCAACGATTTCACAACAATGGAATTATATGTTTTTGAGATCCTCTCTGTACAACGTGCAATTTGGAGAGGAACATTGGTGGGGAGCGGAACAGTTACCCCATTCAGTTAAGGAAGCTGAGCCTGGCTCCAGGGAAAGTTGAGACTTTTCAAATGTTTGTGACAAATTTGCATAAATGTCCTCATTTAAAATAAAGGGAGGGGGTGTGAGCCCAGGCTTCTGAAGACAAGCCTTGCTTCCACACATGTGTCCTGAGTCTCTGCTGTGAGTTAATTGTTTCTCTTCCCAAACTGGCTTCCAAGAGCCTCCAGGCTGTACCAACATTTAAAGAGATAAAGATGCAGGGTTTGGGAGCCAAAATACTTCTGATTAGCCTCAAGGCTCAGATCCAGTTTCAGACCCTAAAGATCCTTGTGCATCTTCCCAGTGGCTTCTGGGTAAGAAAGAGCAAGGTTTGTATCATTCCAGGCGGGACCTGAGATAGTCTACAAGAACATATTTATCTGTGCTGCCTGCCCCTGGATATCAGACTATTGAAACAACAGACCCCTCCAAGAAATTATAATTTCCCCCCAGAAGTCTCATGCTGGGAAGGAAAAGGCTATAGCCCTGGTGCCAGGCAGATAAGGATCCTGTCTCCTACGCAATGATGGATGGGTAGGACCATGCCTTGACCAGAACTGACTAGTTATGTACACTTACGTGCCCTTGAATCTGAACTTCACATCAGTATCTATAAAGATGAATTTGGGGGAGGGAGTCCCTACTAGACATCACTGTTCTGCTCCCCAATGTGATTTTTTGAAAAAATCCCCTTTCTCTGTTTTCAGTATTACTTGTTTCTTTCATTGCTGTATTGAGGACAAGGGGCTGAGCCTAGCTTGTCAGCTGCCGGGGCCCAGGTCCTGCACCCATGCTTCGGCAGCAGGCCCATGATGACTGGCAGGTTGATCTTTTAGTTTGTTCAGCAGTGAGTGAGCTAAACAGAGATGGAAAAGGAGAGGACAAAGCATGTTGCTTGGATCTGTGCAGACCTCGGCTCACATTATTGACAAGGCCTGCTTGTTGGCTTATGTCCCTGTGTAAGTAGGTGACCTGTTCAATGACAGTGACAATACACACCACAGGCAACTGGATGTTAGAGACCATAGGAACCTTGGCTCTGAGGAAAGAGAGGTGACTAAAACCCTTAGAGTCTACACGCCACATATATGCACACACAAACACTACTACAAACAAATGCACACACAGACACACTACTTTCATGCACACACACACACACACACACAGAGGCAGGACTTTCATTTCAAACCCTTAGAGTCTACAAATAGTGATAATATTAGAACTGTGGAGTGGCCCAGTGTGTGGCCTTGGCCCTGGTAGCCCAGACTAGCTAGGCTCAGCTGCCTATACACAATAAAACAATTAGTGCAGGAGATTGAGTCAGTGAGTCCACACCAGGAAGAGAAGCAAATAGAGGGATCCAGTGGCCCCCAAGGCCACCTCTGGGGTCCTGACCACCCCCACCCCCCCCAGGCCACCTCCGGGATGCTGACATTAGGGTTAGTTTAGGTTTTTAACATTTGTTTTATTATTGGCGCACGCACGCGAAAGAGAGAGAGAGAGAGAGAGAGAGAGAGTGTGTGTGTGTGTGTGTGTGTGTGTGTGTGTGTGTGACATATATGGTCAGAAAATAGCTTTCAGGAGTTGGTTCTCTCTTCCCACTCTGTCTTCTGGGGACCAAACTCAAGTTATTAGGCAAGTTCTCTCACCTGCTGAACCATCTCACAAGCCAGAGGTTTAGGTTCAAATAGAGGAAAGAAGGTGCACAGAACCAAGCAGTGCTGTCAAGGCCGGGTCTGGCTCATCACCACCGTCTGGGTCCAGGCCCTCCTGAGAGGTGTTATAACAACTCATCAGAACGGTGGGATCTCTTCCTGGGAGGCCAGTTTCTCCTCTGACTAGTACCTGTTCCTTCTTCCGTAGGGGATTTGCTGGGGAGTTTCCAATTCTTAATACCATCAGCTCAATAGTCTCAAGGCCAAAGGGAGAGACATAAGGGTCTCTTTAAAATATCTTTAGAGAGATGATTCAGCTGGTAAAGTGCCTGCTGTACAGACGTGGGTACCTGATTTCAGCTCCCCAGCACCCACACATAAAAGCTGGCACACATATGGATCTATGACTTTAGCATTAGTGGTAAGAAGAGATGGAAGAGATCTTCAGAGCTTCCTGGCTAGCCAGCCAGAAGGCAAATTCCAAATTCAGTGAAAGACCCTGTCTCAAAAGATTAGCTTAGAGAACAATAATAGAAGATACCTGGTGTCAGCTTCTGGCCTTCACATCCCATACACATACACACGCCACATATATGCACACACAAACACTACTACAAACAAATGCACACACAGACACACTACTTTCATGCACACACACACACAGAGGCAGGACTTTCATTTCTTTTTACTAAAGGTTTAGTTTCACTTTGTATTGTTGGAGGAATCTGTAAACAATAAAAACAAAGCCCTTGCCTTTCCTTCTTTAAAGCTTTTACTCAGTTTGCTCACTCATATGACAGGGAGGGAGAGCAGGTTCGCAGGCACAGTCACTGGCATCTTGCTGGCTTCAGAGGACAATCCCTTTTTTCTCTTTTGAACCTTCAACCCCTGCCCCAGTCCCTGTTTGTTCTTCTAACACCTTTGTAAATATTCCCCTGCACTAAGTTCACTCTCAGAATGGCCGATGATTCCCACCCAGAGCAGTACAGTCACCGAGATGGGAAGCAACTTCGTGACTCAGTCCTTCCTTCTCCTCCATCTTGATTTCTCCCTCACAAACCAGGCATTTTCCTTTCCTTACAGGTCTTTCTTGGGCCCTTCGCAATGCCTTTTCTCCTCGGGTTTGTCTCAATGACTCAACCTGACTCTTCAGCCTTTGACATTAGTGTCAGCTCCTCTGAGAGGCCAGCTCTCATTGTATCTTCTAGATAGGTCTCATGATCTCTTATTCTGCACTACTTAATTTTTAAAATGTTACTTATTTTTATATTTATAAAATGTTACTTATTTTTATATATATATGGCTGTTTGGGCCACATGCAGTGTGTTCGCCACATGCAGTTCCAGTAAAGGGCCAGAAGAGGGCGTCAGATCTCCTGGGTGAGAAGTTACAAATGGTTGTGAGCCACTGTGAGTGCTGAGAATGGAACCTGTGTCCTCTGCCAGAGCAACCAATGCTCTTAACCACTGACCCATCCCTCCAGCCCCATCGTGTTTTCCCTTTATTGCATAATTTTGGTTTGTAGTGCAGTGTTTATCTTTTTGGCTCCCTGTGCTAATTGCTAAGGTCCTAGACAGACCAGAGACAATGACTGCTTCATCTTTCTCTCTAAGGCCTAGAAAGTGCCATATACATGATGGTATCAGGGACACTAATGATACACTGGTGAAAAAGCAAAATTGAGAACGGGAAAATTCTAACCCCCCTCAAAGGTAATCACAATCGTGTCTCTATCACTATTATTGTGCATAGAATATCCCATTGAGAAAGCCCAAATTGTTCCGAATATCAGAAACTTTCTGAATACTTACAGAACTGGGGAAGACCACACTTGTGTAGGGCCATGGTCAAAGTGCAGGAGTGCTCACTGAAGATATTGTATGAGGTTGTGCTCTGGCTGGTTTTGTGTCAACTTGACACAGCTGGAGTTATCACAGAAAAAGGAGTTTCAGGTGAGGAAAAGCCTCCATGAAATAGATACAACTGTAAGGCATTTTCTCAATTAGTGATCAAGGGTGGGAGGGCCCATTGTGGGTGGTGCCATCCTGGGCTGGTGGTCTCAGGTTCTATAAGAAAGCAAGCTGAGCAAGCCAGGGGAATCAGCCAGTACGTAACATCCTTCTATGGCCTCTGCATCAGCTCCTGCTTCCTGACCTGCTTGAGTTCTAATCCTGACTTCTTTTGGTGATGAACAGCAATGTGGAAATGTAAGCTGAATAAACCCTTTCCTCCCCAACTTGCTTCTTGGTCATGACAGTTTGTGCAGGAATAGAAACCCTGACTACAACAGGTTGCCTCCATGATGCATGCATGGGGTACTATTAAAACACAAGGAACTTCGTGTGTAGACTTGGTTCCCTTCCTGACATGTATCAATCAGTTTTCTCATTGCTGTGGCAAAATACCCAATGAATGCAACTTAGGGAGGGAAGTGTTTGCTTTGGGTTACAGTCATCCTCACTGCAGGGGATTCATGATGGCTGGTGTGTGAGGTGGCTGGCTAAGGCCATGGAGACAGGGAACTGAGGAGGTTGGATGGCAGTGCTCAGCTTACTTTCCTCCCTTTGTTTAGGAGCCATCCCGTGGAATAGTGTCACCCACAGGTAAAATGGGTCTTTCTGTTACCTAATCCAGAAACCTCCTCACACACATGCCCAGAGTCTTGTCTCTTAGGTGATTCTAGACTCTGTCATATTGACAGTCAGTATCAGCTACCACACCAAGACATCTTCACTATGTTTGGAAATGGTCCAAAGTCCAAACAATGCAAAATCTGACGCTTTTTTTTTTTTTTTTGGAGTATTTCTTTTAAATCCTTTCCTGGTCTCCTGAGCTCTGTGACCTCTCTAAAATTTGTGATATTGTTTTCCTCCCAGGGAGTTCATTTTTAAGCATATGGGGCTCTGCAGGGCTGAGCCGCGGGTTGCCATGGCGATTCCTGCTGGTGGAGGGTGGAGTAATTGTTCTCAATAGCCAGTTTTCCTGGGTGGGTGGAACTCGTGTCTGTGGTGGCAGAAATGGCAACTTTGGGGTAAGACAGAGCCTTCATATAGTTTAGGTAGGCAAGCAAGAGGGCTACAGATTCCCCCCAGAAGGGTGAGTACCAGGCCTGTGGTCCCCACAACTGCCTGTGTGGCTCTGTAACAAACAAGCAAGATGCCCACACTTTTAGCTAAAGATGAGCAGATATAGCAAGAACACTGAATGGAAACCAGTCACCATCACCAGGGTGGTGTCAGCAAACTCCCTGTCATTTCTATGGCCTCTCTAAACGCTTGCTTTTTGTTTTTGTTTTGTTTTGTTTTGTGCTTTGTATTTATCAAATGCTACTTTGTGGCAGTATTTCTATTGAACCATCTGAGCAGCTCTGTCCTGCAGAAAAAAACAATGAGCACCACTGGAGTGAGGTACTATCACAGGGCACATGCGTTCTTCAAAATCAGCTCGCTGTTTATCTGAAGCTCAATCCGTGGACCTTCCGTGTTTGAACCTATGGTGGTATAAAGGGACTAGGGAGATGGCTGAGTAAAGTAAGTATGCTCGCTGTGCAAACATGAGGACCCTCCTCACACATAAAAAGCCTGACCTTGTGCAAACACCTGCAAGGCCAGCCCAGAGGAGTGGGGGCTGCCCCTCAGCACCTCCAGGTCTCAGGTTCCAGTGGCAACTTCTTTTGCAGAGTGGGGTTTATCCAGCCTGACAGAACTATGTCCATTATTTCGCACTGCTGGGATAAAATAACTGACAGAAGTGGTCAGCGTTTCAGTCTGTCATGGTGGGGAGAGCATGAAGGAGCTCAAGGCCTCAGTCACATGTGAGAGAAGCTACTGACAGACACGGAAAGGCCTGGCTCCACCCTTTAAAGATTTGCCCTAGTGACCTGCCTCTAAGGGGTCCAGAGCACTAAACTAGCAGAGGTAGATAGGGACCGAGTATGCAGAACATGAGCCTATGGGGACACTTGAGATTTAGAGTGTGACTGACAAATGTCCTGACCTAGGAGTCATCACTAACACCACCACCACCATCACACATTGGCTGAGATTGGAAGAGTAGGAACTTGCTTTGTGTACACATACCAAAAAAGATTACAGAGGTGCTCTATTGCTAACTAGTCCATGCTAAAATGTCCTGCTTGCTGCTGAGGATGCCACACTAGCAGATTCAGATGCCTGCCATGGGTCCCTTGTGCCATCTTATGCAAGCCATTCTCTGAGTTCTCCCTATAAGATGAACACCAGGAAGTGGAGAGAGGAAACAAATGTACCATCAGCTTCCAGATGTTAAAAAGAGAATGAAAATCTGTCCGACCGGCTCAAGAGGTTGAGTGGACCAGCACTTCTCATCCGTCTCTCCCAAAGTATTCAATAACTATTTCCCACACACCGTTTTCCTGCTATCTCCATCTTGAATCCAGAGAACCCAAGATTGGACAAGGCAAAATGACCTGGCCAAGTTCTGGACACTTCAGGTAAGAACGTCCTGGACCTGGACGCACACACTTCTCTTGCCAGAGCGCAGTCTTGAGAGGATCGATACCCCACAAAAACTCAGGTGTACCATATGAGCTTCCAAAAGCCTGGGCATCCCTGAGCCATCAGAGGGACCTGCTTTGGCTCTGGACACTACAGAGCTCCTGGAAGCTGGACCATACTTCAGGGGCTCTAATTAGTCAAGCTGAAACAACCCCCCCCCAAAAAAAAAGAGAACCCAAACCAAATTTTAAAAACCCACTAACTCCATCCCTGGAACTAAAGCTTTTGGAAGCTCTTGCTCTATGGAGAGTCAGAGAAAGTGGTGTGGCTGCTGACAGAGAGGGGTTGGGGGAAAGATACAGCACCCTCACCCTGTAACATGTCCCTGATGACCTATTTCTAGTTTAGCTCCACATCCTGATGTTGCCATATCCTTCCAAAATAGCACCCAGAACTCCAGGAACCTAGCTTTTAACAGACAATCCTGCAGGGGACATTTCCTTTTCAAACAATAACAGATCATATAGACTTTTTTATTTTTATTATTTATTTATTTATTTATTGGTTTTCTGAGACAGGGTTTCTCTGTGTAGCCCTGGCTGTCCTAGAACTCACTCCGTAGACCAGGCTGGCCACAAACTCAGAAATCCGCCTGCCTCTGCTTCCCCGGGTGCTGGGATTAAAGGCGTGCGCCACCACTGCCCGGTGATCATATAGATTTTAAAATGCAAACTTAAAATGCAAACTCATGGCAAGGAAAAAGTCACCCTCTATTGGGCCCTGGTTGTCACCCTTAAGCACCTAATGCCATCTATAGGCTTTGTCTAAGTGCTTTTTCTTCTTAAGCAAGACTGATGCTCTTTCATCTAATTTTGCAATCCTCAGATAAAAACCCACATTTGAGGGCTAAAGAGATGACTGCGTGGCTAAGGAGATTGCTGTGACCCAAAGGGGCAGATTCCTGTACAAATGCAGCATGGTCTTGGTAGCCATTACAGGTGGTCAACCTGTAATTGTGCTCTTGAAAAACTAAGGTGGGATTCCCCAGAGCAATCTGGCTAAGGATACTCACAGGACTCTTGAGCTCTGAGTTTGATTGAGAGACCCTGCTTCAGTTAATAAACGGAAGGGTCGATGGAGAGGATTCTAGACAGCAACTCTGGGCCTTCGTATGCACACAAACATGTGTGTATGAGTGTGCATGTGTACGTACAGTTGCTCTCTCACTTGCTCTTGCTCTCTCTCTCTCTCTCTCTCTCTCTCTAAGGAGAAAGGCAGATCATCATCTTCTTCTTCTTCATTGAATCAACTCACCATCACTAAGGAAAGTACTCATGGCAAATGTCCTTCCCTGGGGCACACTCAAACCCAGGCATTCCGCCTCTGGGTCTGCAATAGTTCCTACAAGTCCCCAGTGGCCTGAGGCTCTCCTGCAGATCAGGAAGCCAGAAACAGTGCCTTAAGTGGACACACTTGCCTCAGGAGAGCTCCGGGGCTCCATTCCTACCATCATTACTGCAGCAGCCAACAAAAAACACATAGTGTTAGAATCCTCAGGGCAGCTTATTCCTACCCAACCTGGCAGCTGCTCTGGAGCTAGCATGACCACATCCTCCAGCTTTATTCCAGAGGCCAGCACCGACAACTGTCCATGACACCTTCCAACAGTGACAGCACTCATCTCTGTCACAGGTGTCCCTGAGAGATGTCCTGCATAGCTATGCGAGCAGGCTACTTTTTGTCACGTGGGGCTTGGTGGCAAGTGACTTGAATCTTTGACCATCCATCAGAAGTGTATTGAATCCACACCTATGTCCGGCACTTTGCTGCCAGTCTGGAATGGATAAAAAAAGATTGACAAGAACCCCTTATTCCTCACCGTCCATCTGTCCAGTGCATTGCAGAAGAGAGACAGAAACACCAAGAGGAAGGTTGAGAAAACTGAGTTTCCTGGATGATGTTGACCAGACATTGTAGGACAAGGGATGGGACAGACACCCAAAGACACCTGAGAACCCCACCCTGACCCCAGCAGTGTGCAGCTGGCTGTAGCAGGGGTTGGATCTGGTGATGTGGTGGCTCAGACCATTCAACCATGGAGGCTGATTTTTACCTCTGTAGGGTGACAGTGCTGTGTAAAGTGACCACAGTAGGGTACAAGGGCTTCCCCATTGCTATGGAAAATGCCTCCACCACTTTGGGCTAAACTTTTTTGTGTTATTTTATCAAATCCGTGTTCCACGTGTGATTGAAAAAAAATTTTTTTTTGTTTTTTCAAGACAGGGTTTCTCTGTAGAGCCCTGGCTGTCCTGGAACTCACTTTGTAGGCCAGTCTGGCCTCGAACTCAGAAATCTGCCTGCTTCTGCCTCCCGAGTGCTGGGATTAAAGGCGTGAGCCACCACCGCCCAGCTATTAGTTTGTTTTAATGAACATAAATAAAGTCTTTTTGTTAGTTAGTTTGTTTTGTTTTTAGTAAAGCTTAAAATCTTGGCTCTTACTGTGGTACAAACCCAAAATAAGAACAAAAAAAAAGAAAATATTTTTTATCCTAATGGTTCTCATGGCAGACAGTGCTCCAGGCTCAGGGCTAATTGTGTCTGAGTGATATTACCCCTTACCCTGGGCTACCTCTGCACCAGGTCCCTCATTCTAGCTCCTAACCATCAAACTTACCTGCCTCTTGTTTATCACCTACCTTCCTGTGGATGCTGTTTGTCAGTTTTCTGATGCTATATTAAAAACTGGAGGGGGCTGGAGATATGGCTCCTTGGTTAAGAGCACTGGCTGTTCTTCCAGAGGCCCTGGCTCTCCAGCACCCACATAGCAGCTCACAACTGTCTGTAACTCCAGTTCCAGGGGAGCTGACACCTTCACACAGACATACATGTAGGCAAAACACCAATGAACATAAAATAAAAATAAATTTAAAATATATTTAACAAATAAAAACTTGGGCTGGAGAGAGATGGCTCAGTGGTTAAGAGCACTGACTGCTCTTCCAGGGGTCATGAGTTCAATTCCCAGCAACCACATGGTGTCACAACCATCTGTAATGGGGATCTGATGCCCTCTTCCAGTGGGTCTGAAGACAGTGACAGTGTACTCACATACATGAAATAAATAAAAATAAAAAATTGAAACTTGAGGCTGGCTAATTTTTAAAGAAAAGTGGTTTGTTTAGCTTATGGGTATTGTATCTGGTGAGGACTTTTTTTGCTGTGACATAATTTGACAGAGGGCATCACATAAACAGTTTGCATCTCTTTTTGTCTTCTCACAAGGCCACTAATCACCTTTTAGGGAGCCCACCCTCATGACCTCATCTAACCCCAATCACCTCCAGATACATGAACATGACTTTGGGAGTTAAGTGTCTGGCCTATGAACTCCTCAGGCACTTATGCAAACCACAGCGGTTGCTTTTCATAAATGAGATGCCTTTGAGGGCCTTTAAGATCCAGAGACTTGGGGTCTCATCATGTCAGAGCACTTGCCAAGAAAGCCTGATGATCTGAGTTTGACCCCCAGAGCCTTTGCAAACGTAAAAGGAGAACTGAATCTTCAAAGTTGCCCTCTGACCTCCACATCCCCAGCATAAAATTATAGATGCGTCTCCAGAGGCTTGTCTGAGTACACAGCCCAGTTGATGGCGTGCTTAGCTGGTGCACAAAGCCCTAGGTTTGATTCTCCACCACACAAACCAGGTACGGTAGAGCAGGCCTGTGATCCTAGTGCCGTGCCATTTCAGCAGTTGGAAGGTAGATGTAGGCCATGTATCAGATGTTCAAAGTCATTCTCTGATGGTTTGAGGACAGTTTGAGCCACATGAGACTCTGTCTTAAAAAATAAAATCTAGCACTTTGTCCACTAAGAGCGCAATCAAATATAGACATATATATATACTGCAAGTGTTCTAAAAGTTTGTAACAGTAGTTTGGACAATATCTGAGTAGTCTGGTAATATTTGAGCAGGCACTATGGCTCAGACTGCAGTGGGGGCCCAGCTTCCCTTTGTCTTCTTGCTCTGCCCACCCTAGTTGATTGAAGGATATAGCCCAGAAGTTACAGAGCCCACTTGTTTCAGGTTCAGCCAGTGACTTCTACATAGCTGCAAGGAAGGCTGAAATAGTCTTCAGTCTGAGGCAGGGCTGAAAGTTCCATTACTGTGAAGGAGAGATGGGGCAGACACTGGGGTGCAGGCAGTGTCCTTTCCTAGTTTGCCTTTAGCTATATCTTTCTGGTCCTACAAAAGGCAGATGCTAAGGTGAGGTTAGGCATCCCAGTGATGGACATGAAGTGGGAACCAAAGGATGCTGGAAGAGCCACCAGATCTTTACATCAGGAAAAGGGGAAAGGAGAGAAGGTGGTATGGACATGTCTGTTAGAGCAACATAACTCTGAGTTCTGCACTGCATATGAGGGACAATGTGGGCCTGACAGAGGGGTGGGACTGGAGGTTTTGCTCACCTTGACTGTCCCCCACTAGACCTTGAACACACAAAAGGAAAGATGATCATTGTCCTTGTTTCTCCTGGTTCCTGGGGTCATGACCAACCATGGAGCATAGAGCAATATTTTCCTCACTCACTCATGACAGATGAAAGATCCCTGTATGTACAACATTTTACAAAATAACATTCTTAAATCAAAAGATTAATAGCTGATAAATGTCTCCAAGGAAGATTAACAGGCCAGTTATTTGCTTATTGCTACCTGGGCCAGAACCTCATATGCATGGTCATATCCAGGTTAGACCTTTATAGCAATCCTCCTGTCCTCGTTTGACAAATGTAGCAATGGAAGCTTGATGTGTTTAATGCCTTGGAAAAGGAATTAAATTAGGTCGTGTGGAAATTGTATTTGAAAACAGATATTTTCCAAACAAGACTCTTGCTATTATAGTTCAGACACATTCACACAGATAAACTCTTTTACAGTCTTTGGAGTAGACCATACCCTGCCTCTTCAATGTGAGTGGACGTGTGTGTGTGTGTGTGTGTGTGTGTGTGTGTGTGTGTGTTGTCTAACATGTGTGTGCTGTGTGTTAGCAAGTATAGTATGTTGTGCATGTGTGAGCACATGTCTATGTGTTGTATATGTATGTTGCATGTAGTATGTGTATGTGTATGAGTGTGTATATGGTATGTCCTGTGTGTTATGTGTATAGTATATATAAGAGCACATGTGTGATTTGTGTGGTGTGTGGTGTGTATATGAGATTGTATGATATATCTATGTGTATGGAAGTATACACATGTATATTGAATAAATGGCTGTGTGTGTGGTATACGTGTGTGTGTCTATCTTTGACAGCCACACTCTGAGATATTTTTTGTGCAACTGCTCTGTAAATAGAAGACATTTGTTTGCTCGGGAGTGGCTGCCTGAAGTGTCAGCACCCATAAAAGTAAATATAGGGACAAGTGACCAGCTCAGCTGACAGAAAGCAGAGAAGCCAGGGTGAGGCTTGTCTATTGGGATGCTTTTAAACACAGTGACCTACTAAACATGTACATTCCCAATTAATCTCCTTTTCAAGTAGAACATCATCTCCAGAGTACTAAATCACAGTAAAAAGTCACCCTTCCCTGAGAGTCACTTCTGAGCAGCTGTCCCATGATGAGACCCTCCCTCCTGTTAGTTCCTGTTAGTTCCTGTCAGTTACTGGAGCTTGAGGACACTTGTAGCCCTGACTACCACCTTACCTTGGATCCTCAAAGCCATTGCTAAAGAGTACCTCATGGTGATGCTATTGGTTCCCAACAGGAAAACTGAGTGTAGCAGCTTGAGTGAGATTGGTCCCATCAGCTCATGTGTTTGCCTGCTTAGTCACCGTGGAATAGAACTGTTTGAAAGGATTAGAAGGATTGGGAGGTATGACCTTGTTGAAGAAAGTGTGTCATTGGGGGTGGACTTTGAGGTTTCAAAGGCCAATACCAGGTTCTTCCTCTCTGTCTCAGTCAGTCTGTCTGTCTATCTCTGCCCACAGATCGGAATGTCACTCTAACTCTCAGCTACTTCTCCAGAACCATGCCTTTTAAGCCTGCTGCCATGCTCCCTGCAACAATGATAATGGACTAAACCTCTAAAACTAAGTTTATGCTTTCTTTTATAAGAGTTGCTGTGGTCAGACCATGGAACTAAAACACTGACCAAGACACTAAGGCTGAAAGTAGGCACCAAGGTCAAGAGCAGGCTTAATATTATTTCTAATCCTTTCCAAAGCACCCCATTTATACACGAGGAAACTGAGGCACAATACAACATGGCAAGTTCCCAAGATCATCAGGAAGAAATCATGAACCAAGTTGGGACAAGTTTGATCCTGAATGCCTCTGCTAAGCTTGGCTACAAGGTGACTGCACTCTGGGCATATGTGTGGTATGGGTGTGCTATTTGCATATGGGGTGGGAATGTATAGGTGTGTGTATTAATGGGGTAGGCTTGTGTGGTATGGAGTGTGAGTAGTATATGTCATAGTGTTTGTGTGAGTATAGTAAGTATGTGGTAGGATAGCATATGTATACGAAGTGTTTGTGTGAGCGTGGTGTGTCTGTACTGTGTGTGGTGCATGTTAGGAGTAAACAGTATGTGGTATGTGTAGATTGTGTGTGCATATAATATTGGGGTAAGTAGAGATGTGTGTATGTGTGATATACATATGTCTGGTGCTTATATATATTTGATGTAGGTGTGTAGTACATGGCTATGTAAAGTATATATAGTGAGAGATAGTGAGCATATGTAGATGTGGGTATGTGAGGTGTGTGTACAAATGGCATGTGTGTGATGCTTGGTGTGCATGTACAATGTGTGTGATGTTGGGGCTCTGTGGAAGATGTGGGCTTGTAGGATATATGTATGTGATATGTGTGTGTACATACAATGTATGGGGTGTGTGGAGGCTGTGTGTTACACACTGGTGTGGATATGACCTTGTGCCTTAGAGATAAAGTCTTATAGGTTTGTACCTTCTAGAAATAGCAGTGCTGCAGGGCTGAGCCTGAGGCTGGAAGGGGGCAGGTATTTGGGCTTTGATAGTAGACATGAGCTCACATATAAGCCCTGGCAGATGACCACAGCAAATAGCAGGCACTCAAACGGCTCTGCATCACCCTCCTGGGCAGGACTCCCCGGGAATGCTTACAGAGCTCTAGCTCAGTTTGTTTCTACTTTCTCTTGAGGATCAGAAGAGTCTGAGGGCTGAAGAAGCTTCCATGCATTATGTAGAATACAGCCTTGGCATTTTCCATCCTTGCCCTGTACCCTGGATTAGATAATAGTGTCTCCCTGAAATTCACATCCTTGCCAGAATGTGGCTTTTTTGGAAGACAGGGTCCAAATGATTACGTAATTGGTCAAGACAAGATTACTCTGGATTTGGGTAACCCTGGAAACTGGCTAGGACTAGCTTCCTTTTAAGGAGAGAAGAGGGCTGGGGATGGGGTTTGAGGGGTAGAGAGTGGGAGATGGTTCAGTGAGGAGGGCACTTACCACATAAACATGAGGACCAGAGCACCACTCCTCAAATCCCACATGAAAGCCAGATGGACATGGAGACATGCCTGCAATCCCATAATGTGGGAAATGAAGACAGGGAGTCATTTGAGTAAACTGGCATGCCAGACTATTCACAGTCATTGTGAGCTCCAACTTCAGTGTGAGACACCCTTGGTAGAGAAGGTGGAGAGCCATCCAGGAAGACACTGATGTTAACCTAAGGCTTACACACATGTGCACATGTATCCCCCCAAAATCACACAGAGAGAGAGAGAGAGAGAGAGAGAGAGAGAGAGAGAGAGAGAGAGAGAGAGAGGCAGACAGACAGGGAGAGAGAGAGAGAGAGAGAGGCAGACAGACAGGGAGAGACAGGGAGAGACAGAGAGAGAGAGAGAGAGAGAGAGACTGACTCCTGGAATTTGTCCTCTGTTGTTTCTTTATAGGTACCATGTTGTTTACATAATTTCATATTCTATTTTATCTTAGAACATCCTGGCATGGTCATCCTCCCATTCTGTCAGAACTGTTGGGAACCTCTAAACATTCCTGTGACTTTTAGCCTTCTGGAAACCTGGATTCCTCCATCTGTAAAATGGACCCTTAGCACACACACAGCTGACCAAGCAACTGGTACCATATGATCTCTCTTTGGCCCTTTGGTGAAAAGGCCCAAGAGATTTCAGAGTAATGCAGATGTTGGGTCTCAGAAAGGATCTTGAGCTCTTAACCAATCCTACCGGAGCTAGATGTGGGAGGAACTCAGGGTTCTGCCTTTGAGCATTTCCAAAGGAGCTAGTGGCTGAAGCTATGAAACTACCCATAATAGTGGCTTCCCAAGGTCTCCAGTTGTGCCCTTCGAAGCCCACACTGTCACAGGCTCAGGCTCCAGGCAAGGGTGAAGAAAGGACCCTGGGGAAAACCTGCCAGTCTGAAGCCTGGAGTTCCCAGGTCAGAGTTCCTGCCACAAATAAGGACAGCTGTTGCAATGTCCTTGTGGCTATTTTCCACAGCCACCCTTCAATGGCATGTGTCCTCACAGAACACAGTCCTCAGTGGCAAAGTGTGTACACAAGCAATTTCAGTAGCTGCACAGTCGACAGCTCTCATTCTGCAGCCATGCCCCTTGATCCTGGCCATCTCTTCCATTATGTCCTGGAAGGTGGGAGACTTACTGATCCTACTAAAGGTTCGATCCACACGTGAATATGGGATAATCAAGGAAGACCAATCTTCTATGAAAGTTGTATATTCTCCAAGTAAGTACATGGAACTCAGTGAGATGAACCCAAGCCTATGTGTACAGCCTCTATCAGCCCATTTCACGGATGAGGAAATAGTAGACAAGGAGCTTGCAGTAGCCTCATTTGTTGAAGCAGTGTGAGAGGCAGGCTACATGCCAACCTATACCACTTGCAGTGTGCATTTCTTTTTTTTCTTTTCTTTTTTTACATTTCACTTTTTTTCTTTAAAAGGAGTGAGTTGTGTACAGGGGGGTTAAATGCTTTATAGACAAGAAAAAAAACTGCGCTAGAACCAACTTATTCATCATCATCATCTTCTTATTCTTCCTCCTCTTCTTCCTCATCCTCTTCATCCTCCTCCTCATCTTCCTCTTCCTTCTTTTTCTTGCTCTTTTCAGCCTTGAACACCCCCTTTTTCGCTGCATCAAGTTTTCCTTTAGCTCTGTAAGCAGCAATATTGTCTTAGTCAGGGTTTCTATTCCTGCACAAACATGATAACCAAGAAGCAAGTTGGGGAGGAAAGGGTTTATTCGGCTTACACTTCCATGCTGCTGTTCATCACCAAAGGAAGTCAGGACTGGAACTCAAGCAGGTCAGGAAGCAGGAACTGAGCAGAGGCCACGGAGGGATGTTCTTTACTGGCTTGCTTCCCCTGGCTTGCTCAGCCTGCTCTCTTATAGAACCAAGACTACCAGTCCAGAGATGGTCCCACCCACAAGGGGCCTTTCCCCCTTGATCACTAATTGAGAAAATGCCTTACAGTTGGATCTCATGGAGGCATTTCCTCAACTGAAGGTCCTTTCTCTGTGATAACTCCAGCTGTGTCAAGTTGACACAAAACTAACCAGTACAAATATCCTTCTCGTACTTCTCCTTTAGCTTGGCAGCTTTCTTCTCATAGGGCTGCTTGTCATCTGTTGCAGTGTTGTTCCACATCTCTCCTAGTTTCTTTGCAACATCACCAATGGATAAGCCAGGATGCTCGCCTTTGATTTTGGGGTGGTACTCAGAACAGAACAAGAAGGCCGAAGGAGGCCTCTTGGGTGCATTGGGGTCCTTGAACTTCTTTTTGGTCTCCCCTTTGTGGGGGATGTAGGTTTTCATTTCTCTTTCATAACGAGCCTTGTCAGCCTTTGCCATATCTTCAAATTTCCCCTTTTCTTTAGCAGACATGGTCTTCCACCTCCCTGAGCACTTCTTGGAGAACTCTGAGAAGTTGACAGAAGCATCCGGGTGCTTCTTCTTGTGCTCCTCCCGGCAAGTTTGCATAAAGAATGCATATGAGGACATTTTGCCTCTCGGCTTCTTAGGATCTCCTTTGCCCATGTTTAGTTGATTTTCCTCCACGAGGCACAGAGTCGCCCAGTGCCCGTCCGGCTCACGCTTGCCCTGGCACTGTCTCTATGGAGCTCAATGTGCTGCAATGACTGTGAGAGTGGGAGCCAGTGTGCATTTCTTAAGAAGTCTTTGCTATCTGTGGGCCCATGAGGGGGACAGTCATAGGTTTGAGGAGCTAAGTGGGACTCTTCCATTACTAGGGGTTACCACTGCTCTTATACTGGGGGTGTGCTTAACATTTCCATCAAACTATGATCTAGGCAAGATAAGGAAATGTTTATTATCTGTGTGACCCCAGAGTCCCACACTGGGCCTGACACAAAGTAAATGTTTGATGATCAAGAAAGCAGAACTTAATTTTGAAAAGTGGGGTTAACAGTGGGCCAGGATTCAGACCCAAATCTCTGAGCTCTCATGTCTGTTACCTTCTGCTGCCTTAGCCTTGACTGCTAAGCCTCTAATATTTCCCAAAAAGTTGGGGTGAGCTGAGCCAAGGACTGTCAAGGAGAATTTATTTCTTTGGCTTTGTTTTATTTTGTTTTGTTTGAGACATGGTTTCTCTGTATATCCTTGTCTGTCCTAGAACTCACTTTGTAGACCAGTCTGGACTCGAACTCAAATCCACCTGCCTCTGCCTCTGCCTCTGCCTCTGCCTCTGCCTCTGCCTCTGCCTCTGCCTCTGCCTCTGCCTCTGCCTCTGCCTCTGCCTCTGCCTCTGCCTCTGCCTCTGCCTCTGCCTCTGCCTCTGCCTCTGCCTCTGCCTCTGCCTCTGCCTCTGCCTCTGCCTCTGCCTCCCAAGTGCTAGGATTAAAGACATATACCACCATGCCCAGCTGAGGGGGAGTTCTTAACGTCCTATCTCTGAGTCAACTTTCTATTCCACATTTGATGGTTGCCCTCCATGACAAGAATCTATAACTCTAGTGGGAGACAGGATCCAGTAGGATAGGGATCTCAAGAACCAGAACACTTGGGTGGGGACCATCAACCTTCTAGATCTCCCCTGGAGCCAGTGGTGAAAGCTCAGTGGCAAGGCACATCAATGGGTGGCACTCAGAGACCAGTAAAGATGAGCTCACCAAGGCAGTCCCTCATACCCTGGAGAACAAACCCACAACACAAAACCAAAGTGGCATGCAAGCTGGGTGTGGTGAGTGTTAGCAACCCTGCTGTGGTAAGCAGCTATGACAGAGTACCTTGTTTCCCTGACAACATAGTGGAAACTGGCCTGCACACACCAACCAAGGTTTCCCAGAAAGTCTGAGGTCTACCAGAAGTCCAACCCTCAGAGTGCTCTCCCAGAGGCTGCCCTTCATGTGTCTGCTTCTGAGTGTTAATTCTCTCCTTTGGGAAATGTTTACTGTGCCCCAGTGCCAACTGAAGGTGTGAATAATTTAGTTCTAAAATCAACAAGTATGAATACTAAATAGATCCAGGTCTTGACCTGGGGAGGAAGCTAACTGTGCAAAAATATGCTGCACTGGTAGCACAAGCATGAAGATTAGTGTTTCATTCCCTAGCATCCAGCATCCATGAACAGAGCTGAGTGGGGCAGCAATAGTCCCCATCTCTCTCTCTCTCTCTCTCTCTCTCTCTCTCTCTCTCTCTCTCTCACACACACACACACACACACAGAGAGAGAGAGAGAGAGAGAGAGAGAGAGAGAGTCTGTGGATCAGCTGATGCATACTTAGGGATCAATGTGGGCTATATGCCACTCCCCTGAGCCTCAGACTCCTGATCTGAAGAGTGAGACTCGGAGAATACTTTGTCTGCAACAGGAGAGTGGATGGCACATAGCAGGCATTCAGTGACCCACCTGGTGTTACAACTGCACATCACACACAAGCTAGACCTGGCCAGGTGGATCCCTAAGGGACAGAAGATACGCAAATGAATGGGATGCCCTCCTTCTATGAAGGAGCCTGGGCTGGTTATTGAAGCTGTGAGCAGACATCTTCAGAGCTGTGAGAGAAACAGGCAGAGTGCTAGAGAGCATAGGGGAGGATATGGCTGGGGAGCTAGGGAAGTGTGATGGTTTGTATATGCTTGTCCCGGGACATGGCACCATTAAGAGGTGTGGCCTCGTTGGAGTGGGTGTGGTCTTCTTGGAGTAGGTGTGTTACTGTGGGTGTGGGCTTTAAAACCCTTGTTCTAGCTGCCTGGAATCCTGTCTTCTCCTATTGGCTTTCAGATGAAGATGTAGAACTCTCAGCCCCACCTGCACCATGCCTGCTTGGACACTGCCATGCTCCCACCTTGATGATAATGGACTGAACCTCTGAACCTGTAAGCCAGCCCCAATTAAATGTTGCCCTCATAAGAGTTGCCTTGGTCACAGTGTCTGTTCACAGGAGTAAAACCCTAACTAAGACAGGAAGCTTCTAGAAAGTGTTTCCAAACAGTTAACAAAAGGCAGGAATACAAAACCTGTGGTATTTTCTATCCTTGCCCTGTACTCTGGATTGGATAATAGTGTCTCCCTGAAATTAGAGTGAGTGATTGGGACAAAGGGGTTGTGTTGCGGCCTGCCCGAAGTCCACAACACGAACGGTTCAACTGAGAATGGCAGTTCGATCTGAAAAGAGAGGAATCTAGACGGGGCGGAAGAAAGAATGGAGCTAAGACAACAAACATTCTGATCAAAGCTCAATTTTACTATTTCCAGACACTCAGTTATAAAGGAAGGGGGAGGGAACCCAATATCCCGCCAAGTAACTCAGGGTCCAGTAGCAGGACAAACACGTGTGTGCCTCCAGGCAGCAAAGGCAGGTTCCAGCAGTAGGCGTGGCAGGACGAATGAGCAGGTAGCTCCACCCTTGAGCAAGCAGGTTCCAGGCTGGGGGAAGGGAGGCCACATCTCCTCCCATTAGATAACAAAACAAACAAAAATAAAAAAGGGGCTGGCCTGAGGCAGAAAAATTATTTATGTTCAATAGTTCTGCCTGAGTTCTTAGGGCTAAAGAAAAAACCTGTTTCCGTGGGATTCCCTAACTTTTCTAATGGTAAACTGTATTTGGCTAAGACTGTCTTTATTATCCTAGTAAACCACTAACAGAATAGGCTCTGACTTTATAATGCTAATTAGTGCTGAATAGGTAACTACCTGTTTGCATTTTAAGTAGGGCGTTGGAACCCTGGCTAAGTTTAACTAAACAAATTTAGAATAACACTGAGCTGATAATCCTCCGCAATTTTGGGTGACAGCCAGGGAAACAGGGAGAAGGGGGTAAGACCAGCTCTTTAGTACAAGGCCAGTTGGCTTTTTTATTTGGGTGGGAGGCAGTGAAGGGCTTGCCCTTACGACAGTAAGGTCTCCAACCTCTCTCCCCCCTATTAATTAAGTTTAAATAGGCAATGCTTAACAGAGGTGATCAAATGATTTTTTTTTTCATCCATAGATGAGTGGGCCTTTAACCTTGACTTGGGTGGACATTGACCTGATTCCTCCCGTGAGTGTTATAACAACTCACATCTGTGGCTCTTGGTATCTTTTGGGGAGGGGAGGCAGAGCCTTAAGTATTTTTGGTTTTTAGCTGGAGTCAGATACCAACCTCTTTCAAATCAGGTGTGTCGCACAGGGAACTCAGAAACGGTCAAGCTGGACCTTCCCTTCGCAGTAATCTCCTGCACCAAGCAGTACCCATACTGTATTCATATGATTATGAATCAGTATCACAGTTCTGAGTTATGCGTGAGACTTGTCAACCTCAGATTTAGCAAGGCCTAGACAAGAATTATGTCAGTATTAACACCATGGATTGTGGTTAAAATAGGAGCTGAAAGTCTTTCCTCTTCATCTCTGTTATTCCCAATAGCCTGAGGAACTAAGGACACCTTGCAGTAACAGCAAGGGTGAAAAGCCAGAGGCCAGCTAAGGGACTAAGCCCATCTCTATCAAAATAAGAACTAATCTCTGTAAATATATATGAAATTTCTACTTCCCTAGCTCTCCTGGTAAATCTAAATCTTATCTTAGACTGAAAGCCACATGCTGGGATGTCCTTGGAAGGGAGATTAGCAGTACCACCTGTTTGCTCTTAGGGGCGGAGAACCGGAGAATGTAGATTGACCTGCTTGAGAAAAGGAAGAAATCTAAACAATGAGAGTGTAGCAATGTAAATTTTCTGTTTGGAGAAGTCAAGGTACTTTATTTAGATGCAAATTGTAAAACTAATTGTAAAACTCCGGCCTCCTGTAGGGGAATTGGCTCAGAGGAAAACAGTTTTTTGGGAGCTTCCACTCCCAGCTGAATTCTAAGCACAAGAGGAATTTTAGTCTTTAGAATGATACTTACGAGAAGAGACAGAATCTGTGTTTACCTGACGAATTAATCTCTCTGGTAGCCACCGTGCTTCATCTTCATCTCGTGAAAAAACACAAACCGAGCCTCTTCCCCAGATTAGAACTGGATCCGGACCCTTCCATTAATTAGTCAGGGCGTCCTTCCATTTTACCAATGCATAAGAATTAGAAGTAACTAGGTGCCAGTGGCGTTCCGCTGCAGACTGACCTTTAATGTCAGTTTGCAAAAAGTTTAGGACAAATAAGGTGAAGGCAAGATGAGCCTTTGGTGACCTTGGGGGAAATGCTCTGAATTAACTTTGCTAGGTAATTTAGAATATAGGAATCTCTAATAATTGAACTGAATATTAGACCAGTCTAAGATTGAGTTAGAATGGCTGGTCACACTGAAGAAGAGTGAAAAATCATTATGACTCTATTAAATGACTAATTTTACTAAGTCTGAATATACAGTCTCTGATGTACTATTGCCATAAAGTTAAAAGGCTAGAAGCTAGTCTAAACTGGAAAAATGACAAGCAAGGATTTAAGGTAAACTTCCCTTGAGAAGCATTAGTTAATAAAATACTTTCCACTTAGGAAACAATATATACTGAAAGATTAAAACTTTTGGCTTCTTGTAAAGAAGCAGAAACAATAAACATTTTTCTTACATAATGTAAAGCTATATTAGCCATACGTAGAGGCAAAATTTTCTAGTGATTACCAGTTTACTAGAAGCAAAAATCTTTGAATTTAAGCATTATTTTAAACATCTGAATAGATCTGTAACACTGTTAAAAAGAAATTTTCTTGAACACAGGGAAAAACTTTTTTAGACATTGTTTGCAAAACAAAAGAAAGGGCCACAAGCCGCTCTGGGGCTGCCCAGAGCCCTGTATTGACTCAAAGGTAAAATACTTTTTAATCTGAGCATTAATCTTAAATTTGCAATCAAACTGCAAGCTGTAGTCAATGGAACAATGGCAGTTTTAACCATAATTTTTAAGTTTTTGTGCAAGGTTAGGATAATATCTACAACTTTGGGAAAGCAAAACCTATGTTTAAAACAATTTATCGCTGTTAAAATCAATATTAGAAGCATTACTATCATATTACGAAGTTTGGATATCAATTAATACCTATGAATACCTATTAAAGCAAGCTTTAACACTTTAATAAAGAGGCATTGCTTTATATCTTATCTTAAATTTTACTATTTAGGATAGGAACCACATTAATCATTATCTAAACTAGAAATATCTTAAGAGACTCAGCCTCTGAAGCTTAATCTCAAACTCTAACTCGCTTAGCCGTGTGTCCCTATGAGTAGCACCTCCCAAAGTGGTGACTATAGGTGAAGCGGGAGATTTGCAAGAGGACCAATTCTCATTAAGGTAATGGGCAATTCCTCTATCTGAGTGATTTTTGTTAAAATTCAGTCCATCATCAGAGTTTCCACATTTATCAATTTTTGAGTTAAGAAGATCTTTTTCTTTTTTTTTTTTTTTTTTTTTTTTGGTTTTTCGAGACAGGGTTTCTCTGTATAGCCCTGGCTGTCCTGGAACTCACTTTGTAGACCAGGCTGGCCTCGAACTCAGAAATCCACCTGCCTCTGCCTCCCGAGTGCTGGGATTAAAGGCGTGCGCCACCACGCCCGGCTAAGAAGATCTTTTTCTGAGGAGGCCTTCTCTGATAGGCACTCCTCCTGAGATACCACAAGCTCCGCCTGAGGGCAATTTAGCCCTGGAAAAGTTGCATCTTTTATAGCATCATTTACAAGCGCCCAGAGACCTAGGGTAAAATTATCTGTCTGAGCGATATTCAAGGCCTCACCAACTTTCTCCCAGGTTCCACAATCTATCGTTTCTTCTTCTTTGAACCATGGACAACAGCTATCTATCTTATCTAAAAAATTTCTTACTAATTGTACTTCAAGCCTTACTCCTCTGGCCTGAAACAACTCCTGAAAACTAAAAACAACCGCCTGATCCATGACTTTAAACCCTTCCTTCTTCCACCTAAGCAGCTTTCTAAAAAGCTGCGGCACACCGCCTGTCTCCGTATCTAGTTCCGATTAACGAACTGCTGACCCCAAGCAGAAACAGTGTTGGGTCAGCACTGATTCAAACTTGATTCGTATCCTACCGCATCCTCAGCAACACTTTACAAAACTGAAATTTTAGGCTAGCGCTAGCATGTGTACCTGTCCGTTGCTCCGATGCTCCTCCAATACGAAGATCCTTTCCTTTCTTGTGGAGCTCCACACAGCAGTCGTTTCTCTTAGCATCCCTCTGCCATTCTTCAGGTCCCAGTTCTGGCGCCAACTGTTGCGGCCTGCCTGCAGTCCACAACACGAACGGTTCAACTGAGAATGGCAGTTTGATCTGAAAAGAGAGGAATCTAGACGGGGCGGAAGAAAGAATGGAGCTAAGACAACAAACATTCTGATCAAAGCTCAATTTTACTATTTCCAGACACTCAGTTATAAAGGAAGGGGGAGGGAACCCAATATCCCACCAAGTAACTCAGGGTCCAGTAGCAGGACGAACACGTGTGTGCCTCCAGGCAGCAAAGGCAGGTTCCAGCAGTAGGCGTGGCAGGACGAATGAGCAGGTAGCTCCACCCTTGAGCAAGCAGGTTCCAGGCTGGGGGAAGGGAGGCCACAGGGTTGGAGAGGTGGGGGTGGAAGATGGATGAAGGTCAGAAGTAGGCAGTGACTGCATTACAAAATGTCCTAACCTTGGAGTTAAGAAATCAGGACCTCATCTCTGACAATTTCTAAACGAGTGAGTTAGAGCTGTATTCGAAAAGACCACTGTCTGAAACCAAAAGTGTGCTGATGCAGAAATGGACCTGCAGAGCATGAAGCCAAAAGGACTGGGAAGATTCACACATGAATCAGAACAAGGCTGAGAAGACTCCTAAGGAGATGCAGTTCTTGATAGAATGGTACCATAACTAAGCAAGGAGAGAAGTAGCAATTAGCTCTGCATATGAAAAATGCATAATTAATCTGGGCATGATGACACATGCCTTTAGTCCTAGCACTCAGGAGTCAAAGGCAGGCAGATCTTTGTGAGTCTGAGGGCAGCCTGGTCTACACAGCAAGTTCCAGAACAACCAGGGATATACAGTGAAACGCTATCTCAAAACAACAACAACAGTACACAAATGCACACACATATGCCCCCCACATACCTATTTTAGTATGGAGGAATGCATAGGAACCCAAGACAATATTAAGCAAACAGGTCCCTTAAAAAAACTTATTAAGTAATTATGAAAAAAATTAGCCGGGTGTGGTGGCGCACACCTTAATCCCAGCACTCGGGAGGCAGAGGCAGGTGGATTTCTAAGTTCGAGGCCGGCCTACAAAGTGAGTTCCAGGACAGCCAGGGCTATACAGAGAAACCTTGTCTCAAAAAACTAGAACAAAAAAAAAAAATTAAAAACCACATCTGTAGCCTTGGTGTGGACAAAAGTCATAGACAAGGAAGCTTTTATACAACAAAAGACACAACAAGCAAAGTTAAGTCTTACTATGAAAAATGCACACAAAACAAGATAAAGAATTTATGTCAAGGATTTTCTAAGAACCATAAAACAACATAGAATATTTAGTTGGGGGGTGAACAAATATATGGGCAGATAATTTTCAAAATAAGAAACTAAACACATCCACTCAGTAGAATTAATAATCAGAAAAATGCAAATTGAAACTAAAAGAAGATAACTGTAGCTCTGAGGAGGTAGGAAGATCAGGAGTTCAAAGCCAGTCTTGGTTACATACCAAGTTCAAAGCCAGCCTTTACTGCATGAGAAAACAAGACATCAGAAAAGGGTAGGAAGGAAGGAAGGAAGGAAGGAAGGAAGGAAGGAAGGAAGGAAGGAAGGAAGGAAGGAAGGAAGGAAGGAAGGAAGGGAAGAAGGAAGGGAAGAAGGAAGGAAGGGAGGGAAGAAGGAAGGAAGGAAAAGAAAATTGTAAGAAAGCATGTTCATCCATTAAACTAGCAAAAATCAAGCTTAACTGTATCAAGTATTGGTAAGGTTAAAAATGATGGATCCTCTCATACCACAGAGGGCTGAGCTAGCACCATCATTGCAGAGAGCAACTTGGCAACATATGGTGAGCCAGGAAGCATACATATTCAGTGACTTCAATGAGTAACCTGGGACCCCATGATTCAACTACTTATGCAGGTGACTAGGTAAACACTTGTTCCAGAAAGCACACAGTGCCACATACCTGAAGGGTTGTATCCATGTTGCTTGCAATGTGGAGGAACTAGAAACTGTCCACCTAACGAAGAGAAGAATGGGTAGATACACGGTGGAGCACTCTACATGGTAGAGCACTCACACAGTGGAGCATTCACAGTGGCACACTCACACAGTGGAATTATAGACAGCATTTGGAAGGGGGTGGAGGGCTATGCGAACACCAGTGTAGACAGATCTCAGGACACATTGTTGAGAAAAAGATTGAAGTAAGAAAAAAGGACAGCTGGGAGATGGTGGCACATGCCTTTAATCCCAGTGCTCAGGAGGCAGAGGCAATTGGATCATTGAGGCCAGCCTGGTTTACAGAGCAAGTTCCAGGACAGCCAGGGCTACACAGAGAAACTCCATCTTAAAAAATAAAACAAATAAACAAACAACAACAATGAAAAAGAATAGGAGGATAATACCATTTGAGTACATGTGAAAGCACAAAGCAATGTTACATACTTTACACACAGAATAAAAATGGGTGTATAGGAAGCACAAACCTTCCAATGCTGCTCTGTTGTGAGGAATTGCTGGTTGTGCTGGAGCAAGAGGTAGGTTGGAGGCAGAGAGTGGATGTCAACAGAGGAGGGAACAAGGGCCAGCACAACAGGATCACATCAGTCTAGGGACTCAGGATTCCAGACCAGGAAGAGACTTTTGAAGGTTCACAACTGTTATTTCCTAGAACCTGTTTCCTGTTCATCCTTAAGGCCTTTTAAGTCACCATGGATACAGTCGCACCAGGACATCTATCTCCCTGGCCTTGGTCTGAGGCTAAAGCAAAAATTCTTCACAGATGTGTAGGTCAGCATTACCCAAATAGAGCTCTTTGTGGACACATATACAGCTGAATAGCAATATGATTCTGCCTACTCTCAGGAAGGTCATGGTATTGTTTGAGACACCCCACAACACAAGAGTTCTAGGCTCTAAAAAGTCCAAGTTCACTCCCTAAATATAGTGGTCATTTTCTCATCTCGTTTCTGCATACTCCTTTGTACACTCTTGGCTACAAGGTCCTTTCATTGACAAATTCTGACTCCACCTCAGGGTCTTCTGCAAATAGACCCTTATTCATGCAGCTATGTGACTGGATGGATATCAGCCTAGTGCAAAAGATAATCTTGTTACAAATGATTTTGATGGTGCACTTGACAAACAGAGTAGAAGAGGTAGAGTAGAAAGTCAAAATGACTGTAGACACTGTAGGAATGTTGAGATTGCTCCATAGGTAAAGACGACAGCCAAGAAATCCAACACATTGAATTTGGTATCAGAGAGCCACATGGCAGGGGAAGGGAGCCAACCCTGCAAGTTTCCTCTGACCTCCATATGTAGGCGATGGTATGTGCATGTGCACACACCAATAAATAAATGTGATCACTTTTTTGTATTTACATTGTTTTATTTTGTTTTGTTTGTACTGTTTGAAGGTCTCAAAATATTGGCTGGCCTGGAACTCACTATGTAGACCAAGATGGCCTCTAACTCATCCTCTTAGTGTCTGCCTCCTGACTTAGGGTTACTATTGCTGTGGTGAAACACCATGACCAAAAGTAACTTGGAGAGGAAACGGTTTATTTGGCTTACATTTCCACACCATAGACCATCACTGGAATCTGGAGGCAGGAGCTGATGCACAGGCCATGGAGAGGTGATACTTGCTGGTTTGTTCAGCCTGCTTTCTTATAGAACCCAGGACCACCAGACCACGGATGACACAACCCACAATGGGCAGGGCCCTCTCACATCAATCACTAATTAAGAAAATGTCTTACAGTTGGATCTTTTGGGGGGTTTCTCAGCTGAGGTTCTCTAATTTCAGAAAACCCTTGCTTGTGTCAAGTTGACATAAAACCAGCCAGCACACTGACCCCTTGTCAGCATGACGCACAAGCACAGCCATGCTAAGCCATCACCTTTTCTTACTTGTGCTTCTTTAATATCACACATTAGCAACAACATTAAGATACAAACATTTCAAATTTTAAAAGTCCTACAGTCTTTAAAAATTCTAACTCTGGGGGTTGGAGAAATGGCTCAGTAGTTAAGAACACTGGCTGCTTCCCCTAAGGACCCAGATTCAACTCCCAGTACCCACATGGCAGCTTGTAGCTATCTGTAATTCTAATTCTAAGGGACCCAATACCCTCACAGAGACATACATACAAGCAAAACACCAACGCACTAAAAGTAAATACATTTTTAAAAAAATCAAACTCTTAAAAATTCAGTCTCTTTAAAATGACAATTTCGGGCTGGTGAGATGGCTCAGTGGGTAAGAGCACCCGACTGCTCTTCCGAAGGTCCAGAGTTCAAATCCCAGCAACCACATGGTGGCTCAAAACCATCTGTAAGGAGATCTGACTCCCTCTTCTGGAATGTCTGAAGACAGCTACAGTGTATTTACATATAATCAATAAATAGATCTTTAAAAAAAAAAATGACAATTTCTTTTAAAATCCAAAGTCTTTTAAAATTCAAAGTCTCTTGGCTATGGGCTCCTGTAAAATCAAATACTTTCTCACATCAAGAGGGAAGAACCAGGATACAGTCACAATCTGAACAAGGCAAAACCAAACTCCAACAGTGTAAATAATGCAATGTCTGATGTCTAAGATTTACTAGCAATCATCTGGGCTCCTCCATAGATAGGGCTTGGGTCACATCTTCAGCTCTGCCCTCTGCAGCACACACAGCTTGTCACCTAGGCTTAGGCCAGCTTCACTCCTCTGCTGTTCTTGATGGTCATCCCATGGTACTGGCATCTCTAAAACACTGGAGTCTCTGCTGCAACTGGGCTGCACTTTCACTGTTAGCCTTTCTTGGGCTCTTTTTTTGTTTTTGTTTTTGTTTTTTTGTTTTTTTTTTTTTTGTTTTCGAGACAGGGTTTCTCTGATAGCCCTGGCTGTCCTGGAACTCACTTTGTAGACCAGGCTGGCCTCGAACTCAGAAATCCACCTGCCTCTGCCTCCCGAGTGCTGGGATCAAAGGCGTGCGCCACCACGCCCGGCTCTTGGGCTCTTTTCAGGGACTGCAGCCCTGACACACAGTGCCAAGCCTCAGTTCATCTCCATGACCCCTTCACACCTTCAAAACCTGTACTATCTGGGTGACCCTTACTCTAACAAGGACCACTGCCAGCACAGAGTACAACCTTGGCTGCCTCTGGAACACAGCTTGTCTGTGCTGACTCAGAGACAACACTCCATAGAAGATTTCACCTCAGTGATGTTCTTTTTAATCAACACTAATTTCTCAGCTCCAGCTAATCAGCATCAACTGTCTCAGTAAAGCAAAGGTTTCACTTTAGTGGCTCTGGTATCTTGTCAATCACAGCTCAATTTTCAGCCATAGCTGACTGAAACCACAGAGTAACTCGAAATAAACAAATGGCCCTGATAGACCCTCAAAACTTCCCTCTGAATTGTCACATGCCAGGGCCCTGCCATCTGTCTCTCTCTCTCTCTCTCAAGATTCTTATCTTTCAAGCTCCTACAGAATAGCTCACCAAGCCTCGAACATTCAAAGGCTCTTCTCACCCAAAATTCCAAAGTCCTTCCCTAACCATTCCCCAAAACAACATGGTCAGGTCTGTCATAGCAATACCCCACTATGCTCATACCAGCTTCTGTCCTGGTCAGGGTTACTATTGCTGTGACAAAACACCATGAGCAAAGCATATTGGGAAGGAAATGGCTTATTTGGCTTACAATTTCATATCACTGTTCACCATCAAAGGAAGTCAGCATAGGACCTCAAGCAGGGCAGAAACCTGGAGGCAGGAGCTGATGCAGAAGCCACAGAGGAATGCTGCTTACTGGTTTACACAGCTTGTATTTTTATGGAACCCAGGACCCCCAGCCCAGGTATGGTACCCACAATGGGCTGGACCATCCCCCATCAATCACTAATTTTAAAAATGCCCCTTTGTAAATCTTATGGGGTCATTTTTCCAATTTCCTCCTTTCGGATAACTCTAGTTTGTGTCAAGTTGGCATCAAATTAGCCAGCACACCTGCCAAGTTCTGGGATAAAGGTATGTACTACCACAAGTGGCCCTGTAATTTTATTTTTAATTTTATGAGTATGGATGTTTTGCCTACCTATATGTCTGTGCCCCACATGTATGACTGGTGCTCAGAGAAGTCAGAAGAAGGCATTGGATCCTCTGAAACTGGAGTTAGAGATGGTTGCACATACTGGGACTTGAACCCTGGTTTCTAGAACAGCCAGTGCTCTTACCCTCTGAGCTATGTCTACAGCCCCTGTAGTTACTTTTATTTAAAAAGGATCATAGCAAAAGAGAGAGAGAGAGAGAGAGAGAGAGAGAGAGAGAGAGAGAAACAAAAGAGAGAGACAAAAAGGATCATAGCCATTTTCCTAACTGGGAGTTGGGAGTCCTGGGATCCTCCCTCTTTGCATCCAGATCTCTTCTGGAAAATGGAGACTTGAAGTAAATATTTTCTCCTGGGTTCCCAAGCCCTGCAACTTTGTACCTCTGTCACGGGGCGACTCCTCTCCTTTCTCCCAGATGTCCTTTATTACTTCAGGGAACTTACACTGTCACCTCTGTGAGCTGGAGTGGCCTTCAGTCTCTGTTGTCCTCAGCCTTGAGTGGGGCTCATTCTATTTTTAGTGTAGGGTTCTCTGCTCAATTCCTTGCTCAGATGTAGCATGCCCAGCAGCCAGGGGGTTCCCTTTTCTACTCTCCCATGCCACCACCATCACACTCCTGGGGTATTCCAGGGTGGGGCAGTGGACTCCACATGGCCTTCTTCACCCAGAGTGTCTGTGGGATGCACAGCCAATGACCTTCTTCATCAAACTGTCTTCCTCTCAGATTCTCTCTCAACTCTGTCCTCCAGCCTTGCAACCATGTATATGAAATACACAGGAAACAGACTGTGTTCAGAATGGAACTCCATCCCATGGTATCTCATTGTGCACATGAAAATATCCCAAAACGTGACATAAAAATCCCAAACACCTCTGATCACAAGCATTTCAGATAGAGGGTGCTCAGCCTACACTGGGGACCTTTGGAACCAGAGTCAAGGGGTTGTTGAAACAGAGAGAATAAATAGCAGGTTGTTAATATGGCTCAATGATTAAGTGCAAGCCTGGTGACCTGAGGCAGTCCCCAGAGCCTATGTAAAAGGTGACATCTTTAATTCCAGCACTCCTACAGTGAGATGGGAGGCAGAGGCAGTCAGATAGCTTGAAGTACACAGAGACAGCCAGAGACACTGTCTCAATACAGTAGAGGGGAGAACTGACTCCCAAAAGTTGTCCTCTGACCTCCACCTCTCTTTCTTTCCTCTCTTCCTCCCCCAGTACCCTCTTTCTCCCCCCCTCCCAACACGCACAATGAAAATAAGTTCATTCAACATATCTGGAGTGGTGGAAGGCTCCTTATGTCCCCTCCATTTGTCATTAGCAGGCTCTTTCTCAGCCATATTAGCATCAGGAAGGTAAAAAGTGGCTCCTAGGGTTGACATGTGCAGTCACAGTTCAGGGCATCCTTCCTTACCAGAGGACAGGATTAAGCACATTCATGAATGGTGAGTGTCAAGACAACTATCCCTATCACCCTCTGAGAGGAGACAGAAACATGAAACCATGTATGCTCTTCTGTTAGACCACTCAGACCCACATCAGGACACAGAACTCTGGGCCATCTCAGAACATCTGACAAACATTCTCCAGACATAGGCGCTTCTAACGCTACTAGGGCTACTATGAGGAGCATCTTCAATGGAACCTCATCAGAGCTGGGATATAGGAGAACCAGAGCTTCTAAATGGGAGGGGTGGTGAGCTCTGTCCAAACCTCTCTCCTATTCAGGGCGAGGTTAAAGCAAGGATACGTCCAGACCTATAAAGACCCCAGAAACTCACAGCAACACTGCCTTTGGAGAAACCCCAAGAAAAGGTGTTTGATTTTTTATTTAAAATAAAATAAAATAAAATAAAATAAAATAAAATAAAATAAAATAAAGAAGATCACCCCACTTCATGGAGTCAGGTGATGATGCAGAAAATAGGGGACCCCACCTGGAAGTACCCCTTCGTTTAGGCCATAAATGAAGCAAGAGGAGGCATGGGAAAGAGGACTGGACTCCTGCCCAGGAATCATGGCTCAGAAAACACATGCAGAGTCATACTGCTTCCAGAAGGATGCCTGATGGAGTCTGACTCCCCCTGGGAGGACCTTGGGACATCTGAAGAAATCTCTGAAGCTGCACTAGCGACAATGCTCAAAATTAAGATGCTGAGGGCATGATGGGACTTTGGGGATAAATTTCCCTGAGCTATTGCTAAAGGCCAGGCTCACTGCAACTTAGGGAGGATTTCATCTTCCAAGTCACTGTTCAGCATTGAAGGAAGTCAGAGCAGAAACTTGAAGTAGAACTTGAAGGGTAAGCCATGTATATACAGTGTGTGCTGGCCCACTCGCTGGCTCAGGCTTAGCTAGCCTTCTTTCACAGCCCAGGACCACCAGGGGAAGAGGGTAGTGCTGCCCACAGAGGGCCCAGCCTTATTCATCAATTAACAACCAAGAGAGTCTCCCATAGACATGACCCCAGGATAATCTGATCAAGTCAATTAATTCCTCAGTGGAGGATGACTCTAGTCAGTGCCAGGCTGACAATTATAACTGATGAGGGTAGCCTTCATCCCTCACTTAGCACACAACCCAGGGATAAGCTTTCTTAGTGACAGAAACTCCCAGAAGGGCACAAGTGAAGGAAAGAGCCAGGGAAGTAGAAACTGATTCGGACCCAGCCCTCGGTCTGTGGTCAGTTTCTCATCTACACACTTATTTCATATAATCCTCACAATATGAGGAGACTGGAGTTCAGACTTCAGCCTCGAGGAGTGCCAGAGAGTCAAAACTTCCAAATACAGCCTGCCCCTGGCTCTCTTCCACCTCACACCTAAGAAAATGAGTCGATTTAAGGGAGGGTGTTGGCCGGGTGGCCAGACTGTGGGGTGCGCTGTATTTTTAGTCATTTTGTCATGTTGACTGGAGTGGAAAGATGAAAAACCACAGGGGGCTGGCATAGACCTCAGGATGAACTCATGAGCCAGAAATAGGTGAAACCAAAGCCTTCATGCCTCCTGGCTTCTGTTCTGGGCAAACACAAGGGCTGCTCCCCTCTCTTCCCTCCTCTCCCCTCCCCTTTTCTTCCCTCCCCTCCTCTTTCCCCTCTCTCCCCTCTCTTCCCCATTCCCTTTTCTTCCCTTCCCTTCCTCTCTCCCCTCCCTCTCCCTTCCTTTCTCCCATCCCCTCCCTCCCCTTCCCTTTTCCTCTTCTCCTCTTCCCTTCCTCCCTCCCCCTCCTTTCTTTCCCCTTCCCTCATTTCCTCACTCCCTTCTTTCCTCTCCCTGCCCATCTCTCACTTTTTTTCTAGGGATCAGGTCTCCTTTGGATACACCAAATCAACAAATGTTAGAGTTCGACGCAACCTTGGCCATTTCGTACCTAATCCCTGCATTATACAAACGGGAAAGCTGAAGCTAAGAGAAGGCTTATTTCCTGTAAATTAGAGATAAAGATGAAATTCCTACAAGTCCCTGGGGTGCTGATCACATCTTTCCCCACAGAAGCCAGGGCTGAACACGAAACACATAGCTACAGGCCTTAGGAAGTCCTGGGCTCGATAATGATTTAATTACACATCTGAAAAAAATCACTGGGGGGGCGGGGTAAGAAGGCTCCAATCCATCAGCAACATTCATGAGATGAAATGCTGATTATCCTGTGTGGTGGTTTGAATAGGTTTGGCCCCCATAGACTCATGTGCTTGAAAGCTTGTGGTCATGCTTGTGCCATGGGGAGTGGCATTATTAGGAGATGTGGCCTTGTTGGAGGTTTTTATCATTAAAAAAAGTGGACTTTGAAGTCTCCTCCTATGCTCAGGCTCTGCCCAGTGTGGTGAGTCTCCTCCTAGCTGCCTGCAAAAGATAGTCCCCTTCAGCTGCCTGTTGATGAAGAAATAGAACTCTCAGCTCCTCCAGCACCATATCTGCCTGCACACTGCCATGCTTCCTGCCATGATAATGGATTGAGGAGCCGGGCGTGGTGGCGCACGCCTTTAATCCCAGCACTTGGGAGGCAGAGGCAGGCGGATTTCTGAGTTCGAGGCCAGCCTGGTCTACAAAGTGAGTTCCAGGACAGCCAAGGCTACACAGAGAAACCCTGTCTCGAAAAACCAAAAAAAAAAAAAAAAAATAAAAAAGATAATGGATTGATTGAACCTCTGAACATGTAAGCCAGCCCCAGTTAAATATTTGCCTTTATAAGAGTTGCCTTGGTTATGGTGTCTGTTCACAGCAATGAAACCCTAAGACACCCTGTGATGGTTTGTATATGTTCGGCTCAGGGAATGGCACGATTAGAAGGTGTGGACCTGTTAGAGTAGGTGTGACATTGTTGGAGTAGGTGTGTCACTGTGAGCTTGGGTTTAATACCCCAGTCCTACCTGCCTGGAAGTGAGTATTCTGCTAGCAGCCTTCAGATGAAGATGTAGAACTCTCAGCTCCTCCTGCACCATGCCTACCTGGATGCTGCCATGCTCCCACCTTGATGATAATGGACTGAACCTCAGAACCTGTAAATCAGCCCTAATTAAGTGTTGTCCTTACAAGAGTTGCTTTGGTCATGGAGTCTCTCCACAACAGTAATACCCTAAGACACACCCTGATTGGATCATTGTATATTGAATGCACATATGGACTTGTAATGCCATGACCACAAGAAAATATAACTACTATAAGTCAGTTAAAGGTTAGTGTAAAGAAAGCTATGGGTGGCCCATTAGCTACTGGCCAGCTGCTGCTCTCTTATAGTATATTCAATGAAAGATTAAAATGATTTTTAAGGCGGGCGTGGTGGCACACGCCTTTAATCCCAGCACTTGGGAGAACCAAAAAAAAAAAAAAAAAAAAAAAGGATTGAACACACTAAGCAAACATTTTATCAATTGAGGGACATCCCAGCTCAGCAATTATGCTGGCTTGAAAGAAAGTGGCCCCCATAGACTCACAAGAAGTAGCACAATTAGAAGGCGTGGCCTTGCTGGAGTAGGTGTGGCTTTGTTGGAGGAAGTGTGTCTCAGTTCTCCTCTTGCTGCCTGCAGATCCAAATATAGAACTCTCAGCTTCTTCTCTGCCTGCAACCTGCCGTGACATAATGGATTAAACCTCTAAACTGTAAGCCAGCCCCAATTAAATGTTTTCATTTATTTATGTATTTATTTATGTGTTTGTTTGTTTGTTTATTTATTTATTTATTTCGAAGCAGGGTTTCTCTGTATAGCCCCGGCTGTCCTGGAACTCACTCTGTAGTCCAGGCTGGCCTTGAACTCAGAAATCCGCCTGCCTCTGCCTCCCAAGTGCTGAGACTAAAGGCGTGTGCCACCACTGCCCAGCAAATGTTTTCCTTTATAAGAGTTGCTGTAGTCATGGTATCTCTTCACAGCAATGAAACTCTAAGACAGAAAATCTTAATTTAAATTTTTCAAGTTACATTTTACTGAGAGAGAGAGAGAGAGAGAGAGAGAGAGAGAGAGAGAGAGAGAGAGAGAAAACAGACAGACAGACAGAGTATTGGGAGGCTCTACCAAAGACAGGCACAAGAAAAATCTGCATGCATCCTTGGTCCTTGAATGACTCTTGAGCTGCTTGTTGGGCCTAAGATAGAGTTGTTCATAGGAGTTTCATTCCTGATCTAGGTGCTCATTATTTATAGCATCTCCCAGACCTGATCTCAGCACATCTTTATATTCTTTTTTTTTTAAGATTTTTAAAAATTTATTATATGTAAGTACACTGTAGCTGTCTTCAGACACCCCAGAAGAGGACATCAGATCTCATTATGGATGGTTGTGAGCCGCCATGTAGTTGCTGGGAATTGAGCTTGAACCTCTAAAAAAGCAGTAGGTGCTCTTAACCACTGAGCCATCTTGCCAGCCCCACATCTTTATATTCTTAAAAAGTATTGAACTTGGGGGCTGGCAAGATGGCTCAGCATGTAAGAGCACTTATTGCTCTTCTGAAGGTCCAGAGTTCAAATTCCAGCAACCACCCATAATGAGATCTGATGCCCTCTTCTGGCATGTCTGAAAACAGCTACAGTGCACTTATGTATAATAATAAATACATCTTTATTTAAAAAAAAAAAAAAGGTCTGGGCGTGGTGGCACATGCCTTTAATCCCAGCACTTGGGAGGCAGAGGCAGGTGGATTTCTGAGTTTGAGGCCAGCCTGGTCTACAGAATGAGTTCCAGGACATCCAGGGCTATACAGAGAAACCCTGTCTCAAGAAAAAAAAAAAAAAAAAGGATTGAACTCCTCAGCCAAGTAGTGGAGGCACGGAGTAGTGGAGGCGCACGTCTTTAAGCCTAGTACTCAGGGCAGAGGCAGGCAGATCTGAGTTTGAGGTCAGCCTTGTCTACAGAGCAAGTTCCAGGACAGCCAGAGTTGCACAAAGAAATCCTGTCTCCAAAAAAAAGCCAAACAAACAAATAATAAACAAAACAAAATATACAAAAAAATTTAAAAATACAAAAATATTGAAATCTTCAACAAGATTGTAATTATATAGCTTGTAATTATCAATACTAGGTTGAAAATGAACACTGATGAACGTTGTAAAATATACATTCAGGGCTGGTAAAATCACTCAGCAGGCAAAGCCACTGCAGCCACATTAGTGACCGATGTTCTATCTCCAGGACCCATAAGATGGAAGGAGAGAAACAGGTTGTCTTCTGACTTCTACATGTATGCTGGCACACACACGCACATACATACACACAAAAATAAAAGTATTTATATTAATGAACTTAATGATGATGATGATAACCCACTGCAAGTTAATGTAAGCCAGATTTTTTTTGAAAGATAATTGTATTTCTCCAAGCAAAAAATAATTTCAAGGGGACTGGAGGGATTATCAGTTAAGAGCATTGGCTCTTGGAGAGGACCTAGGGTCAGTTCCCAGCATCCCCATGGTAGCTCACAACTGTCTGTAACTCCAATTCCAGGGAATCTGATGCCACCAGACTCTTATGAGCACCAGACATGGTGTTGGCACACATGCCTACGTGCAGGCAAAGTGCTCATACACATAAAATAAAAATTAAATGTACATATTAATGAATTTAAAAACTGTAAGTTAACATAAACTATGTGTTCTTCTGAAAAGTAATTGTATACCTCAAAACAAAATAATTTCATAAGAATAGTGGTGCTGTGCCTTGTTCACGGCTGAGCTCTCAGACCTGTGTCTGCATTCAGCCCATTGAGCCGCTGCTGGTCTGATGGCACAGTTTAATGAATAACTGCCTTCTCAATAACCTTTTCAGATAACTGTGGATGTTCTCTGATGCTGCATAAAACATCAGTAAGTGGTAGTTCCTTAATTACAGGTTGCAGTGTGTAATCTGAATTCAAATCAATATGAGTTTAACACTTTTAACACTCTGTTATATAAAACGCCACTCTTCCTTTTGTTCTTTGAATGAATCTTTTATCCACATGTGAGTTGGTAACATAATGCATTCAGTATTTGGAAAATATTAGTTTGCTAAATTACACAGAGCTTTTAAGTGCTGACACATTTCCTCTTATAATGTAAGTATCAGGAGCCAGTGAGATGGCACACATACATACAATAAATACATATTTGAAAATTAAATATCTATGCTAAGCACCATGCTCATTAATCTCTACCCACACCAAATCCATCTTTGAGTGCCGAGAGATGAAGACACTGTAGATGACAAAGGGACTTAAAACAGGTTGGCTCAAATTCTTATTTTCCCATTGAAAACTAGAACTGGGTCTGGCAGCAAATACCGTCAGTTGTTTTCTTAAAGTGATTCACTCACTCAGTTGATTTTTATGGAAATGTTTGCCAGCCCTCAAAGTCAAGAGGACCGTCATGTGTATGTCAACGTGTCCTTTCCAAGTAAAAATGAGGTTGCGTGAGAGACACAACAAGGTCAGCTTATAGGTCCCGGGCAGGAGCACTGTTCTTCAGATAAATATGGCATTGCAGGATGTGTCACGAGACCCTTTGATCCCTGCTCTGACTCTCGAGTAGAATATTAAGAAGCAGGTGCTTAGGAACCAAGATTTCACACCATAGTAACGTCTACATCAAGAGCTTCTTAAGTGAATTTGTTTTTCTATTTACTTTGTATGTTACAATGCCCAGTGACCACAGCAGCAGGACTGAGGAGGGAGTCACTCACTGGGTTCTGCGCCACTATGGTGAAGGTCGACACACAGTCTTGATCCTGAGGACTCTCTGAAGGGTCTATAGATCTCTAGAGCAGTGGTTCTCAGCCTTCCTAATGCTGTGCCCCTTTAATACAGTTCCTCATGTTGTGGTGACCCCAAACCATAAAATTATTTTTGTTGCTATTTCATAGCTGTAATTTTTCTACTATTAAGAATTGTTATAGCCGGGCGTGGTGGCACACGCCTTTAATCCCAGCACTCGGGAGGCAGAGGCAGGCGGATTTCTGAGTTCGAGGCCAGCCTGGTCTACAGAGTGAGTTCCAGGACAGCCAAGGCCACACAGAGAAACCCTGTCTCAAAAAAAAAAAAAAAAAAAAAAAGAATTGTTATATAAATATCTGACATTCAGAATGTCTAATATGTGATCCCCCAAAGGGGTTGAGAACCACTGCTCTAGAGGTTCATGGGCCACAATGTAAAAACCACCTTAAATTCTGCTTTATGATACACCATAACCTTTAGAAACAAGGAAAGGGGGCTGCCAGTTTTCATGTGGAATTTTTTCCAAGTTAAATGTAATACACAAAAATAGTCATGAAACTTTAATCCCAGCACTCGGGAGGCAGAGGCAGGCGGATTTCTGAGCTCGAGGCCAGCCTGGTCTACAAAGTGAGTTCCAGGACAGCCAGGACTATACAGAGAAACCCTGTCTTGAAAAATCACAAAAAAAAAAAAAAAAATAGTCATGAAAAATAGTGTGTGTCATAAGATTACATAGACATTATGGTGTGTGACAGAGAGGGCAGGCGGGGAGTATATAGGATACTCTCAGTCATTACTTCTATGGATCTCCAAGTTTTCATTATGTCTGTGCTTAAATCATTTGTCACCATAATATATTTATACACTGTTTTGTGCAATTACCAAATATTTAAAGCAAAATAAAGGGGTGGAAGAGGACCCACTCTCTGAGCCAAGTTTCTCCTAACTGCACCTAAAGGGCAAATCTCAGCTCCACTTTCGAGTCAGATGAGAGGCAATATTATTTGTGCATTAAATCATATAAGAAATAGGAATTCTGGGCTGGTGAGATGGCTCAGTGGGTAAGAGCACCCGACTGCTCTTCCGAAGGTCCAGAGTTCAAATCCCAGCAACCACATGGTGGCTCACAACCATCCGCAACGAGATCTGGCGCCCTCTTCTGGAGTGTCTGAAGACAGCTACAGTGTACTTACATATAATAAATAAATCTTTAAAAAAAAAAAGAAATAGGAATTCTGAAATACAGGGCAGATTTATGTTGTGGGCTTGTTTATAGCTTTGTTTTCTACTTCCTTCTATTCATCCTTCCTTCTTCCCTTCCCTCCTTTCTTGGTAGGTTCTCATATACCCCAAATCTGGCCTCCAATTTACTACAGTAGCTGAGAATACCCTTGAACTTGTGACCCAAGTTCTGGGATTCCAGATGTGCACCACCATATCCAGTTTATGTGGTGCTAATTTCTGTGCATACAGTATACCAACTGAGCTACAACCCAACCCCCTCCCCCCAGTTCTACCAACTAGGACCAAGTATTCAAATATATCAGCATATGGGGGCCGTTCTCACTCAAACCAGCACATGCTAGGAATAAAGGCACTTGCTGCTGTGCCCAGGTGTTGCCACCTTTTAAAGAGCCTTTGAAAAAATCCCAAATACTTTCTCTATATCTTCTGTTAAGTCCATTTCTAGAAATTTGTCTTGTAACTATTTCTGCACAGCAGCAATCAAGGGCACAAAAAAGGGTAGGCTGTCCACACAGCATTGCTCAAGAAAGGAATAAAAAATAGTTTTACTCTTCATGGATACATTATCTTTACACACCATTTATGACTTATTACTTAAGGGACAGAAAGACTGAAGTAAAACTGGGTGTTATGGTGCATGCCTTTAATCCCAGCACTCGGGAGGCAGATACAGGTAGGTCCCTGAGTTTATGGCCAGCCTGGGCTACAGAGAGAGTTCCAGGATAGTTAGGGCTACACAGAGAAGCCCTGTTTCAAAAAGCCAAGAAAGCAAGAAAGGAAGGAAGGAAGGAAGGAAGGAAGGAAGGAAGGAAGGAAGGAAGGAAGGAAAGAAGGAAGGAAGAAAGAAAGAAAGGAAGAAAGGAAAAAGAGAGGGAAGGAAGGGAAGGAGGGAGGAAAAGAAGAAAGGAAGGAAGGAAGGAAGAAAGAAAGGAAGAAAGGAAAGAGAGAGGGAAGGAAGGGAAGGAGGGAGGAAAAGAAGAAAGGAAGGAAGGAAGGAAGGAAGGAAGGAAGGAAGGAAGGAAGGAAGGAAGGAAGGAAGGAAGGCAGGCCTGTCCATACTACCTGGGAAGTTTTGGAAGATGTGTTCCTAAGTGGAAAAGATCCTGTGTGGAGCAACGTAAGTTATGTGACACTGTGTGCACACATAGAGGTGCTGGGATGGCTCAGGTAGATCTTCAAGGATGCTCCTCTATGCCTCTGAAGGGAGGGATGAATGACTACATGACAGAAAGGCTGGCAAGGTGGCTCAGGGAATATGGGCACCTGCTGCAGACCCTGTCACGTGGTGGAAGGGGAGATGTGACTCAGTCTAAAAGTTGTCCTCTGACCTCATTGAGCGTGCACACATACACACAAAATAAGTAAATATGTGTAACAAAAAAATTAGGAAGCCTTTATTGGTTTGATATTGGCTTTTTGTTTGTTTGTTTTTTGTTTTTTGTTTTTGTTTTTGTTTTTGTTTTTTGAGACAGGGTTTCTCTGTAGCCCTGGCTGTCCTGGAACTCACTTTATAGACCAGGCTGGAAATCCGCCTGCCTCTGTCTCCCAAGTGTTGGGATCAAAGGTGTGTGTCACCACCGCCCGGCCAGGGCTAAAATCTTAAGAGCAGCCCCACGTGATGAGGAAAGGGCTAGGTAATAGCTTTGTAGATGCAGAGAGTGGAATTGTGCTACAGGGCCTGGGAGGATGGGAGAGGGATAGAACGAGGCTGGTTAGCAGGCACAATACACTTGGCTCAAAGGATCAACATCTATTTTACATATCACCACTCAACAGCTGTTCATTACTATTATTGTTCTTGGTGTTTTTAATGATGTTTTTATTTTTATTTTATGTGCACTGATTGGTGTCTTGCCTGCATGTATGTTCATGTGAGGATGTAGGATGCGCTAGAACTGGAAATACTGAGCAGCCATGTGGGTGCTAGGAATTGAAGCCAGGTGGTCTGGAAGAGCAGTCAATGCTCTTAACAATTGAGTCTCTCCAGTGTCCTTGTTTCAATTTTTTGAGGCAGGGTTCTTGATGTCCTGGATCTCTCTAAGTGCCCCGAGGCTTGCCTCAAACTCATAATTCTCCTGCCTCTGGCCACTATGCCCAGTCTTCAAATTTTAAAATACCTAGTAGAGAGGTTTTAAATGTTTCTAACACAAAGAGATTTTTTTCTAATTGAGATGAGGGATCTGATCACTGTGTGTTGTCTATACATGAAATTCATACTCTCTGCTATAATCATCTACAATTATACATGCAAGAAAGGAAAGTGGGATGGAGGGTACAGGGTGCTGATGGAGTCTGGGTCCAGCACTACCTTTGGGAGGAACTGAGACCACTGGAAGCCAGGCATGGTAGCACATGTCTGTAATCCCAGCACTGGAGTAGAGAGACCATGAGTCCAAGGACATCCTCAGTTACATAGTGACTTGTAGGCCAGGCTATACTACAAAAGATCCTAACAAGCAAACAAAACAGATTATCCAGCTAGATAGACCCCATGCAGGCCCAAGGCTGAAGAGAAAAGAAACACAAGATCCCAGAGACCCTTGAATAAGGTAAGGGTGCTAATGGTTTTGCTATAGTTGACCAGTGTGGTGACTGTGGCCACGCTGTGAGAGGCATAGCTGAAGACAGGCTGAGTGTTCATAGGCTGCGGGTACCCCCTGCAGGGGGTGGAAGCTACCTACCCCTCTTCTGCAGTAATCCCAAGGAAGAGCCTTCCGTGATATAGTCAACATGGAAACTTCTAGAAGGGAAAGATCCTTGCTACCTCTAGTACTTTACAGGATTTTAGAGCAGAATCCCAAATTACATCTCATTTCTTCCCTGGACACAGCAAGCGTGAAAACTGGAAATGAGCAGAGCCAGACCAGGTCATCTGAGCTAGTGTTGTGAAGAGGATGTGTTTGCCCAGGGGCCTCTTTTCTGTTGAGTGAAAATTGCTGAGAGAGCCTTCTTTTGAGTGTGCTCCTAATAGCTCCCTCAAGGTCCTGGTTGTGAAGCCCACAGAGCTCCTTCCCAGCTGGCCAGGAAGCCCAGAGCTGTGTGTGCCTTTCCAAAGCCCAGTCCCACACTCTCTCCACAGAGGAAGAAAGCAGAAAGCAGGCCACACATTTGCACATCTGGGATTCCTGACTGTTGATTCCTATCTGCTTCTGTCATTGACTCACTGAGAGAACAGATCGTGGATGATGTCAGAGGTTTAATGGCTGAGCTAGTCTCAAGGGAAAGGGGTATTTGGTTAATTGAATTCTGTGGCTTCACCTGAGTTGGCATAGTAACAAAAGATGCCTGTGACAGAGTGGAAGGCATAAAGACATTTCAAGATTGCAGTCAATGCACTGACACATTAATGGAAATCCCGTTGTGTGGAACTGAAAAGGAGCCCAGTGGCACTGAGCATAGCTCCTGGGCGTCAGGTTTTCACTGCCTAGATTTTAGATGCAAGAGGTGTTGGGGCTTGCCTTAGATCAACAGCCTCAAACTACCAAGTCTTCTTTGGTTTCTTGTTCAAGACTGCCAGGATGCTGAGTGTTTTTCAGTTGCCTGGCATTCGCAAAGTCCTAGGTTCTCCTAATTATGCATTGATCAGTCATGGTGGCACACACCTATGATCCCAGAACTCAAGGACAGAGGCGATATAATCAGAAACTTAAGGTCATCCTAAGCCATTTTGAATTTGAGGCCTGGATACAAAGAGTCCCTGTCCTTAAACAACAACAACAACACACCATAAAAAGATTGCCAGATTTAGCAAAGGTGAGCACAGCACAGCATGTCCAGTTATATTTAAATTTCAGTTACACAATGAATGACTCTTTAGTATAAAGATGGCCACTAAAAACCCTTTGTTTTCTTGAAACCTGGACTTCATTGGGCATCCTGTTTTCTGCCTGGCAGTGTAACCCCAAAGTGACTTACAGCACTTGCACCTGGTTCCGGATTGACCCCTCCCTGAGTTTCTGCCAGTTCACCATGCCCTTATTTGTACATATGTTTGTTTCTGTCAAGGTCAACTGTAAAACACTTCCTCCTTTTGCTTTCGCTTTCATTTTTCTAGCCTTGGATTTAGGCAAACTAGTTTCCCTTCACTGTGCAGTTTATGATTCTCAGTGGTTGTTAGTTTGTTTTCTGTTTGTTTGTTTACTTGGTTTGGTTAATTTGATTTTCAAGACTGGGTTTCTCTGTGTATCCTGGATGTCCTGGAACTCACTCTCTAGACTAGGCTGGCCTTAAACTCACAGAGATCCACCTGCCTCTACCTCCCAAATGCTGGGACTAAAGGTGTGTGCCACCACACCCAGCCTTGTAGGGTTTTTTTGTTTTTTGTTTTTGTTTTTTTTGTGTTTTTTGTTTGTTTGTTGTTTGTTTGTTTGTTTTTGAGACAGGATCTCAAAATTTGAGGCTGGCCTCAAATTTACTGTGCACCCAAAAATGACCTAGAATTTCTGGTTCTCCCGGTCTCCAAGTCTGGAATTCTGGGATTACAAGCACACACTACTACCTTTCTTTATGCAGTGCTGGGCCTCGAACCCACTACTCCCTGCATGCTATGTAAACACTCTTCCATCTGAGCCCCATTTCTAGCCCCTCTGTTTACTGTCCATCTCAAATGCTTTGTCTACTATACCTGTCCTTGATCAATAGGAAAGCAGGACCTTTTTTCCTCTTCAAAACTCTTTGGTATCCTTCTGAATGAAGTCCGTATTATAGAGAGAAAAGAGTGTTTTGTCAGCCAGCAACTCTGTCCCTTCTGTGAGACAAGTACTCTCCCCCGGAGACAAGTTCTCCTCTGACTCTGACCATCAGAATCTGGTAGGAGCTTCTAGATTGTCCTATGCCATTACCATCTGGCCACAGATGATTGGGCCAGAAGTGAGCACTTGATCAGTGCCAGTCTATCAGAAACTCCCCAGGTCCAAACCTAGAGCACTGAGCCAAGACCTCCATTATTATTGAGGACTTAATTTTATCAGCTAGGATCTATAGTTCAAATTACTAGATCTCGAGAAAAGCCATGCCTATGTGACTGTAGTAGCAAATGAGGCCTCAGTGTGATGGGTTCCCTGGGGTCCTGGGAGCCTAGAGGATGACTTGAATTCAGTTGCAGCTCAGTGGCTACCTCTTTACCTATCTTCTCAACAGATTGGAAACTTTGTAGCAGTTTGATAAGAGACAGATTAATGTAGAGGTTAGGAGATGGCAGCAACAGCAGGTGCTGTTTCTGCATTCAGCTTTCTGTACAGAGTTGAGGGACAGCATTCAGTAACCTTTAAGGACATGCTCAGTGAAAATATTCTACTGTGACCACACCAGGACTACAAGATTCCAAAGGCTGAAATCCAGCACAGATACTGAGCATTAAACCAGTGTCACCACAGCTGTCAAAAGCAGAAGGATTTCCCACAAAGGGTTCACATGCATTCTGACATCTTTAAAGAAGTGGGAGAGACTAGTAAAATAACACTGACTCAAAAATATTAAAATAATAAAAAAACAAAGTCAAGATGGTAACAATTAAAAGCATATTATTATATCAACTAGTTGTATACATTATTTATAATTTATATATTTTATTTTTAAATTCACTGAATTTATAAGATTAACTGTTTTATTAATTTAATTTTATGTATGTAGGTATTTTGCCTGCATGTACATATGTGTACCACACGCATGCAGTACCACTGGAGGCTAGAATTCATTGAATCCCAGGCAGCTGTTAACTGCCCTGAGAGTGTTGGGAACTGAACCTGGGTTTCCTGGGAGGGCAGCCAGTACTCTTAATCACTGAACCACATGCTAGGACCACATGCTCACTCTGTAATTCAAGCTGGCCTGGAGCTCCCTATAGAGATGGGGCAGTCCTCGACTTGTAGTGTTCCTCCAGCCCCTGCCTTCCGAGTGTCAGAACTACTTAATAAGAGGATTAATGACCCAGTTCAGCAGAAGGAAAAGAGTGTGGACAGATGCCTCGCCAAGGGATAGACACAGATGGACAATATACATTTAAAAAAGATGCTCAACACCATGTGCCTCAGGAAATACTAGCTGGAAACAATAATGAGGCACCACTGTATACCCATAAGAACAACTTACATTCAAAACACTCAGCAAGCACCACATGCTGCCAATAATGGGAAGCCCCTCCCACTTGCTGCCAATAGTGGGAGGCCCCTCCCACTTGCTGCCAATAGTGGGAAGCCGCTCCCACTTGCTGGTCCAGCCCCTTAGAAAGTCAGTTTGAAAGTATTTTTGTAAAACTAACCAGGTTCCTACCATATGATTCAGCAAATTGCTCCTTGGAATTGACCCAAGCAAACCAAAAGCTTTTCGTCTGCACAAAAACCTATGTGAGAATGCTTATCAGCTTAATCCATGATTTCCCAAACTTGGAAGCAATTGAAATGTCTGTAACACAGCCACACAATGGGAACTTACCTGGTATTTAGAAGGGGACAAAACAAAACCAGAGCTAAAGAGCCACAAAAAGGTATGGCAGAGCTGGGAACGGGGAACAATGGATTAAGGTGCTCAATGTGCAAATGTGAGGCTTGAGTTTGAATCCCCAGAACCCACAAGAATACCTTGACACACATCTGTAATCACAGTGTTCTGTGGTGAAATGGGAGATGGAAACGGGTCCCTAGAAATACCCAAGCCAGCCGGGCGTGGTGGCGCACGCCTTTAATCCCAGCACTCGGGAGGCAGAGGCAGGCGGATTTCTGAGTTCCAGGCCAGCCTGGTCTACAAAGTGAGTTCCAGGACAGCCAGAGCTATACAGAGAAACCCTGTCTTGAAAAACCAAAAAAAAAAAAAAAAAAAAAAAAAGAAATACCCAAGCCAACTAACCTATCGTATGCATCAGAGACCAGCAGACATAGCCTCAAACAAGGTGGAAGTAGCAGATAAATACCCAAGGATGCCTGCTCTCCCCATCCCCTTCCCCCTCTCCCTATCAACTCAAAATCACAGAGACCAGCCTGCCTCTGACCCTTGAGAGCTGGGATTAAAAATGTGTGCCACTATGCCTGGTCTCACAGTGTACTCTCAGGCTACCATGTTTTAAGGATATTGGTGCTCTGTCCCACATCCCATAGGAAGTATCTATGTCTTGAAAGATACTTTATTTTTAGAGTGGTTTTAGATTCACAGCAAAACTAATCAGGAAGTGCAGTTTCCGTAACTCCTCTATCCATCACAACTCCCAATAGAGTGATGCTGTAACAACTGAGAAACAAAATTGACATATTTGATGTCACATGTTCTCCATGGTAGGATTATACATAATAGCTTCATGTGGTTGACATCCCTTGTGCCCTATCTATTCATCCCTCCCTAACCCCAAATCCCTGGCAACACTGGTATTTTTTAGCATCTCTCTCTATTTTTTTGTTTTTTGAAGTTTTCAAAGTCAAGGTGTACCATATACAGCCTTTTCAGATTCATTATTTATTTTATAATTAAGTTTCCTCTATATCTCTTGTGTGTGTGTATATGTGTGTGTGTGTGTCTGTGCAAGGCAAATCTGCTCTACATATCTAGTTCCAAGCCAGAGCCACACAGGCAACTGTCTTCAAAAAAGCAAAGTAGACTCTGTCCAGTATCAATTCCACCTTCCTTTTTATTAAGCAAACATCTTACACAGACTTCAATTACTGCTACTTTCACAATGCTTATCCACAGATGCATATGCAATTTTTGGTAGTATGCAGGTAAATTTTCTATTCTAATCCTTTGTGTGTGTGTGTGTGTGTGTGTGTGTGTGTGTGTGTGTGTGTGTGGTTTCAGGATGAATATAGCTAAATGGGATATATAGCTGTTACTGAATTAAAATATTCCCTCATAGAGGGAGGAAAAAGCCTAATGGGGTTCATGAAAGTCGCAAGAAACTTTTAAAACTCAAAAAAATTAAAACTGGGTGATCCCTTCCTAAGGTTCTAGAAGGAGTCTATCACCCATAGAAGAGTGGGCTCATTGTTTGATGTAATTACTCCAAGAGTCACCCACACTTCTGTGAGTGACCCCAACAAATTCACTGGCTCACCAAGACAAATCTGTATGGATTCTGTTCTTTAGTGTGTCATTGCCCTATGCAGGGGGACAGGTACTTCTGTGGATCTTCCCAGGCTAAGTGACACAGCAACAGGGCAAATACATGTGACGGTATGGGTCATTTTAAATAATAAGTGCATGTTTAAAAGAAGAACGAATATAGATAGCATGTACAGTACCGGTTGGGAGTTTTTCTTTAAAGTATAAGGGGAGAGGGCACAGCAGGTAAAAGAGATTGCCACCGAACCTTACAACCCGACATACATTCTTAGAACCCACGTAGTAGAGAACTGACTCCACAAAAGTCATCTGACTTCTACGTGTGTGCACATTCCCTGCCAATAATAAATAAATAAATAAACAAACATGCAAAATAAATGACAGAGAGTGCAGAGGATACTGAAATGGCTTGACACACAAATATGGCTCCCAGATCCATATGGGGCTAGAAACATCTCTCATTGGTTAAGAGCACTTAGCATTCTTACAAGACCTAGATTCAATTCCCAGCACCCGTATGGTATCTCACAACCATGTGCTATTCCAGTTCCATGGGATCCAAGGCCATCTTCTGGTCTCTTTGGGTAGCAGGGATGCACAAGGTGCACATACATATATATATATAGGCTAAACACCCATACACATAAAAAATTTAAAACTTAAAAATAATCCCTATGGCTCAGTGTTTAAGGACACTGGCTGCTCATCCAGAAGTCCTGAGTTAAATTCCCAGCAACCACATGATAGCTCATACATCTACAAGAGGATGTGATGGTCTCTTCTGTCATTCAGGTAAACATGCAAATAGAGCACTCATAAACATAAATAAATAAGTTTTTTTTAAGCCAGGCAGTGGTGGCACGCCTTTAATCCCAGCACTCGGGAGGCAGAGGCAGGTGGATTTCTGAGTTCAATATAAATGATGGTATGACAATTGCTGGCCTTGGGGGTACTACAGAGCAGAAACCAACTCTTGCTTCTGCTAGAACAGTCTTTTCTGTACTAGGGTCAATATATAGTAAGCTCCTTCACTTCATAAAATCAACACATTTGGGTTAAAGAGATGGCTCAGTGGTTAAAAAACACTTGCTGCTCTCCAAAAGAGCCTGGGTTCTGTTCCCAGCACCCAGATCAAGAGTCTCGCCCCCCACCTGTAACTCCAGCTTCAGAGATCTGATGCGTTCTTCTAGTCTCTGCTGATACCACCCACATGTGGCAGATACTTACACAGATACATCAACATACATAGAGGTAAAAATAAAATATTTTATATAAATCAGCACACTTACATGCACTTAAAGTGACTTTTAGCAGAGAGAGAGAGGGAGGGAGAGTGAGAGGTCATGTTGTTATTTCCTGTTAGCAGGGTACTGTGATGTCTTTAGGTCCTTTGCAAAAAGAGTGACAGAGACCATGAACAATTCATCAGTCACTTTATGTCATGGTCAGAGATCAATCAATGGCTTTGTGCCCATAGCTACAGCTGCCCAGTTATAGAGGATTGAAGAGTCTCAGGGGGGTCATTTTAATTCAAGGCTTATAGTATCTTGAATCTGTCAGAATGAGAAATTAAACTTTGAGTTCCATGTGCCAACTAGGAGGCTCCGAGAGACATTCTCGAGAAGAGTTAAAAGTCTCTGAGGCCTAGATGTTGACATAGGGGGCCAGAGTGAATTTGGGACAGGGTGGGCACAAAGAAAGGCACAGCAGAAGCCAAATCACCCAAGAAAGCTCAGAAGATGTATGTCCTTCTCGTTCATTCTTTTAAGACTTTTTTTGTTTGTTTGTTTGTTTTTTGGTTTTTCGAGACAGGGTTTCTCTGTATAGCCCTGGATGTCCTGGAACTCACTTTGTAGACCAGGCTGGCCTCGAACTAAGAAATCCACCTGCCTCTGCCTCCCAAGTGCTAGGATTAAAGGCGTGAGCCACCACTGCCCGGCCTTTTAAGACTTTGTAATTTGTATCCTGAAAGGGTTGAGAGATGTGTGCTTGTGTGCATGCCTTGGTGTATGTGTAAAGGTCAGAGGACAACTTTCAGGAGTTGGTTCTCCTACCATGTGCAACTGAGACTCAAATTCGGTTCATCACGTTTGACAGCTTGGCAGCAAGTATGTGTACCCACTGAGCCATCTTTCTCATTCTCTTGTCAGTGAATGGAAGCTCTTGGTGGCTCCCTTGTAACAAGAGAGTGCTCATTTGGAGTCTATCTAGGCCATAGAAAGATTGTGTAAAATGACCCACCAGCATTTACCCAGCTGCCTAAAGCTGTTTGTTTTTTAAGGTAAATATTTCCATTTAGATTCTTAAGTAGAACACAATATCCTGGAGGAAAAGCCAAAAAGGCATAGGGTGCAGATCTGCTGGGTACCTATGAACCCTCACATCTCTAAATCAAGAGTGCAAACTGCTGCTTTGCCCTTTGCCTCAAGACACCAAGATCTGGAGGTGGCCCAAGTGAGATTGCTGCAGAGCCTCCACCAAGTGTTGGGCTCTGCCATGACCTCTAAACCTGATACCCTGACTCAGGCTCTCACCAGCCCAAGAAATGTGAATGTAGGTCCATCGTGAATGTTCCATCACATGGGCAAAGCACAGCCCATCCAGAGAGACTTCACCTTTACCAGAGACGAAAGCCACAGCTACACAAGTCTTTGCCTGAAGAATTCCCTGGCGGTTCTCACACTTTAGACTTAGCAGTAGCATCTCAGGGTTTATTTGCAGTAAATTGAACCCAGGTTCAGAAATATGCGTAAGGATAAAAAGTACCACACAGTCTTGTATGATGGCACACATCTCTAATTCCAGCACTCAGGAGGCTAAGGCATGTGAGCAACATGACAAGTTTGAGCTCAACCTGGACTACAGGGGTATGATGCTGTCTTCAAATATATAATCCAGATATTTACATACAACTTACATGCTTAAGAAAAACATCACCGGGGCTGGTGAGATGGCTCAGTGGGTAAGAGCACCCGACTGCTCTTCCAAAGGTCCAGAGTTCAAATCCCAGCAACTACATGGTGGCTCACAACCATCCATAATGAGATCTGACTCCCTCTTCTGGAGTGTCTGAAGACAGCTACAGTGTACTTACATATAGTAAATAAATCTTTAAAAAAAAAAGAAAAGAAAAAGAAAAACATCACTGCAGGGGCTAGAAAATGGCTATGTTGGTCAAGGGCTTGCTGTATAAGCGTGAAGACAGAATTCAGATCCCCAATACCCTCATAAAAAAGCTGGACTCGGGGCTGGTGAGATGGCTCAGCAGGTAAGAGCACCCGACTGCTTTTCCAAAGGTCCTGAGTTCAAATCCCAGCCACCACATGGTGGCTTACAACCATCCGTAACGAGATCTGGCGCCCTCTTCTGGAGTGTCTGAAGACAGCTACAGTGTACTTACATATAATAAATAAATAAATCTTAAAAAAAAAAAAAAAAAAGCTGGACTCATCTCTGTATACTTGCAAACCAAGGAGACAGAGACAGACCAATCCCTGCGGGTCAGGGCTAGCTGGTCTAGCTCAGACATTGAGTCTCAAAAATGTAGGTCTGCAAGGTGACTTGGTGAGTGAAGACTCCTGCAACCAAACTTGACAGCCTGAGTTTGATGCCCAGGACCTACGTGATGGACAGAGAGACCCAGATCCCAGAGTTGTTCTCTGACCTCTACAGAGAAGTTGGGGCATGAGTCCCTGCCATGCACTCACACATCCTGCTCCAGAACTAAAGATATTACTGCAGAACAAGCCTAACATTAGCAACCAACAACACATCACCTAATAGTGCTTAAGTCCCCACCTGGCATCATCTATTTGGAGTCCGGTCCAGAAGAACTTTTCTCATCATTCTCTTTGTCCCTGATCCATTTCCAGCATCACATGGCCCACAACAGCACAACTCTGTTAGTGTCACCTTTGATCATTATTGAGATGTCTTGTTTCTGTTTGTAAAGTCCTGCAGACCTCACCCAGTCCTGTTACTCCAGGATCTGCCAGTGGTATCTTTCTTTAGGTGTATACCTATATTTATTAGGGTTACTTTTGCTGTGATGAAACTCCATGACCAAAAGCAACATGAGGAGGAAGGGTTTATCTAGCTCACATTTCCACATTGTAGTCTATCATTGCAAGAAGCCTGGGCAAGAACCTGGAGACAGGAGTTGATGCAGAGACCATGGAGGAGTGCTGCTTCCTGGCTTGTTCCTTGTGGCTTGCTCAGCCTGCTTACTTATAGAAACCAGGACCACCAACTCAGGGATGGCACCACCCACAATGGACTGGCCCTCCCCCATCAATCACTAATTAAGAAAATGCCCTACAGCTGGATCTTATGGAGGCACCTTCTCAATTGAGGTTCCCTCCTTTCAGATGACCCTGAAAGTTTGTGTCAAGTGGACATAAAGTCAGCCAGGACAATACCTCTAGCAAGAACAATTATGGGAAGACCTGAGAATGGCTGCAGGCTGCAGGGAGTGGAAGATTCTACATAGACCCTCTTGGCTTCCAGAAAAGAAAAGATGTATTCCAGAGTTGAAAGGGTGACTGTTCTCTCTCACAGGTTTCTTCTGGAGTTTCCTGTGTTGCAACAGTTAGTCATAAACTGGCCTCAGCTTTTTCTCTACTTCCTGGGGGGGGGGGGGGGGGGAGGGGTCATTCTTGCCGGATGGACCTGTCACCCTGTCACACCCAGGTTAAATGGGTCTACCCATGTCAGAGCACCTCATATGCTATCCAGCAGGACACAGAGACCAAAGTCAAGTCTCCCTTGAAGAAGATACTCCTATACCCCAAAGCCCACAGTCATATGTTTTGAGTTCTATTTTTTTCATGAAAATAAACTGTTTCTACTGAATTAAAAGGTTGCTAAAAGGGGTTGGAGAGATGGCTCAGTGGTTAAGAGCACTGACTGCTCTTCTGAAGGTCCTGAGTTCAAATCCCAGCAACCACATGGTGGCTCACAGCCATCTGTAATGGGATCCGATGCCCTCTTCTGGTGTGTCTGAAGACAGCTACAGTGTACTTACATAAAATAAATAAATCTTTTAAAAAAAAAAAAAAAAAGGTTGCTAAAAAAAATGTACTATGTACGATTTTTCTAAGTTGATATTTTCACAGGACCAAAAGCAACTTGGAGAGGAGAGGGTTTGTTTGGTTTATACGCCCAGATAAACTGAGGGAAGTCCACCACTGAGGGAAGTCAAGGCAGGACCTGGAAGCAGAAACAGAAGAGGAGACTGTGGAGGAATGCTGGTGACTGGCTCATTTACTGCTTCTCCCAGTTTGCTTTTTCTATTCCTTAGGACCACCTGAAAGGGACGACACTGGCTACCATAGGCTGGGCCCTCTCCCATCTCCCATCAGTCAAGAAAATGCTCCTCAGACGTCCCCACAAGCCAATCTGATGGAAGCATTCTCTCCTTTGACGTTCCTTCTTTCTAGATGACTCTAGGTTGTGTCAAGCTGGAAAAACAAACAAACAAACAAATGAAACAAAAACCCTACCCAAATCCTGAACCTATGACTTTAGACTTAAATATAATTTGTCGTACAAATAACTTAACCCTTCTATATTTTAGGTCTGGGGAATTATGCCTTTCAGCTACTATTTGGCTTCAAATTAAAAAATGACCTGTAGAAGCAAGGTCACATGTGTCACCAGAAGCAAGACCAAGTTCTAGCTGTTGGAGTCAGCTTGTCTGAGGGCAGAGGCTTTAGAGACAGATCAAGTATCTAGAGGGAAGAAGGGGACACACATTACCTGATCTCCCCATCCCCTCAAGCCAAGAGCTGTTCTCCTGTGGGTTGCTGCCACCAGCCATCTACAGCCTGAGACATAGATAGCTTGAAAAACTTATAGTTTTATCCAGAGAAATGAATCTGCAACAGCCACATTTTGAATGAGTAAGTTTATAAAACACACAGCAAGTGAAGGTCAAAGAAGAAACAGCAAGCAGAGGAGAGACAGCACCCAGAGGTGTGGCTATGGAAGCCTGAGGAGATGGTCTTGCTGGAGTTCCCAACTGAGAGACTTTTGGGCAGCGCAGAATGGTCTCTTCGTGGATACATTTTTTGTATTCTTGTTCCTGCTGTGGGCATTTTTATATCACTGGATAAACAGCAGTAACCTTGGTTAGAAATAGTTTACCTTCTAGCTGTTCTCCAGGGCGTTTTTAATTTAAGGCTCTTAGCTGCTTGCTGTTCTCCTTTCTCCCCATTTCCGAGCCAGGAGGCCAGCCTGACCCAGGAGAGAGTTTTCAAGAACACTTAAATAAATCATGCTTGAATCTGAGATAAAGAAGTCCATCTCTTGATCTTAGAACCAGCTCTCAAGAAGCACGAACAGTATATAACAATTTACCAGTGTACTTTGTATCATACCTGCCCAATACCTCAAAAGGGACAAGTCCTCAACCAGGGGCCTGTCCTAAACCACAACTGAATATTGTTGAAGTGGCTCTCTCCAGCATTTCCATCTATTGCCCCTGGGTCACTCCTACAGCACATAACCTTTATTCCAATTCTATTCTTTCCCTTAGTAGGACTTGCCTCTGAGCCAAAGGCCATAGTTTGGGCCTTTGAATACCTCCAGCTTTCTTTACTCAGGAACCACTTCCAAGTCAGCGCAACAAGTGTTTATTGTTTGTCTGTAACTGAATGCAGGAGAGTAATGACAGGCTACAGAAGTATAAAAGGGTCATGTACAAACCACCTGCTCTGTGTGACCTCCACTCTATCAGGAACATGCAGTGGATACTGTTCTATGCCTCAGAGTTACTCCTCAGGAAAACTGATGAGTCTACATGGAACCCCAGCAGCTAAGACACAGCCAGGATATTGATGTGGCCACCATACGCCAGGGTCTCATAAAAGGTGATGGCTTGAGAGGCCAATGAGAGGGATGAGAGTCACACATCCCCAGGGACTACCGCACCTGCTTGCTTCCTGCAGGAGTTAGCTTCTCAGCACCAAAGGCTCTCTGGCCATTGCCCTTCAGCAGTCTCTATAAACCCTTCACTTTGTGCTACAGTAAAGTGGTTACCACACAAGCATGACTTTCTGAATCAAACCCCTCAGAACCCACATTAAGGAAAACAAACAAACCAAAAAAAAAAATGTACATTAAAAAGAAAATAAAGCCAAGTACAACAGCACATGACTGCAATCCTAGGGCCGGGAAGGTAGAGATGGGAAGCTCACTGGGACTAGTCTAGCCTAATCAGTACTTTCAAGTTCAGTGACAGACCTTGCCAAAAATGAAGAGTGATGGAGGAAGACACCCACATTGCCTATAATATATGTGTGCGCACGTACACAAAGACACCACACACAAAACCATTAATGCTGTTACTGGAATTAGAATCAGAGCCTAAACCCTGACCGCACCTTAACAAGGTAGATGGTCACACTTCCTCCACAGACCAATTAAACAATGGGTAACAGTGAAAATCAGATAAAGGATATATATTCTGTGTAGCCATGTTGGGAAGAAGAGCAAAGAAGTCCAGTGAGCCATCTGCCAGGTCTTCATATGAGGTTCAGGCTCCACTGTGTGAGATCTCTTTCGGGGAGACAAACTCTCCCTCTAGCTGACACCAGGATTCAGCCCTTCCCTTTTACAGCATGAGAGTCCTGGGGAAATTCCATTTTCCTGGGGCCCTTTGTTTCATATCTGACAGTCCAAGGGAGAGCACAAATGTCTTTTTAGAATATAATCATTCTTGCCTGGATGGCTATGGTATCTCTGATAGGTTATGGTCACCTCAAGAAATCCTGTCCTGATGGGAGATATCTTCCTTTTGTCTACCGAGTATTTCTTTTCTTTTTTTCTTTTTTTTTTCGAGACAGGGTTTCTCTGTGTAGCCCTGGCTGTCCTGGAACTCACTCTGTAGACCAGGCTGGCCTCGAACTCAGAAATCCGCCTGCCTCTGCCTCCCAAGTGCTGGGATTAAAGGCGTGGGCCACCATGCCTGGCTCTGTGTATTCTTTTAACTAGCTTGTCTTGGTCTGTGGACACCCATCTTTGTCACCTTGAAGATGAAACAGGTTGGATTTCTTGTCACTTTATGTTTTTAATACATTTTTTTCTTTGAAAGATCCATACATTTAAATTTAGATAGATAGATAGATAGATAGATAGATAGATAGATAGATAGGTCTCCATCAGTACTTCCTTCCAATTCTCCTAGTACTCCAAACCCCATCACCCTCTGTGATGCCTAATCTTGGTTGGCAACTTGACATGTCTTGGAGGAGAGACCTTAACTGAAGAATTGCCTCCATCTGTTTGGCCCATGGGTATGTATGTCAGTGAGGCATTATCTTGATTGGTAGGTGGGGCCACTTCTGGGCAGATGGTCCTGGGTTCTATAAGAAAGCAGGCTGAACTGAGCAGGGAAACAAGCCAGTAAACCGTTCCTCCGTCATTTGTGCTTCCAGCTCCTGTCTTCAGTTCCTGTCTTGATGATGATGTAACCTGTAATCCAAATAAACCCCCTTTCCCCACAAGTTGACTGTGGTCAGTATTTTATCACAGGAACAGAAGGCAAACTAGGACACTCTCCCAGCTTCATATCTTTTTTATTGTATTTTGTTATTAATAACCCCCTCAGTTCAATTAATGCTGCCCTTATGCATATGGGTGTGTGACCATTCACTTAGGCAAGAGCCCAAAGGATAATGACTCCATCTTTCATGTTATTTTGAGACAAGGTCTCTCACTAGGGGCATTTTGTTAAGCTGAATGCTGTTAAGTACTGTCAGGAATGCCACCGATTATGTGTGTATTTGCATCATAGCATCCATTGGGAGTCAGAGGATAACCTTGTAGAGTTCAGTCTCTCTTCTTTTTTTCTTTAGATGGGTTCTGAACATTAAATTCAAGCTGACAGGTTTGCAGCATTAGGGGACAGGAACCTTTACCCACTGAACCATCTCAAAGCCCTGGTGATTCATCTTTACTGTAATCACCTTGAACTTTTACTACTTCAAATAAGCAAAGCTGTTGGGAGTGGGTGGTTTGGGTCCTTTGATTGACAGCAATCTGATCCTTGTCTGTGACTGGTCGCCTGGAACAGTGTCACAGTAACTGGCCAGATGGTCGCTATGGCAACACTTCAAGCAAGACAAGTCTCTATGAATGTTGGGTGACCCTGAAGCTATTCCACACAAGATGGGTTGTGGGAAGAGGCAGGTGCCTTAACAGATGTACTTGGGAGACTGAAGCGGAAGGTCACAAGTCTGAGGTCATTCTGTCCTACAGAAGAAGGAGGAGGAGGAGAAGGAAGAGAAGCCCCCAGTGATTGGTATAATGCTGGACTTGTAATTGGTCCTTATGTGGTGATACTGGAAGCTGTGTGGTGAATGGTGCAGAAACAATCTTTCATTTGAATGTCACATTCCCTTTCTGACTTTATAACCAGACAGCTTGGTTTTCTCTTTGAGTCAGCCAGCAGACACCCTCCTATACCGCCATGCAGTTTTGTAACACTGGGCCACATAAAAGTCTTCTCCTGGGTGATCTTTGCTTGTGTGTGATCTTTATCATGGGTAGAGTAGGCTGATTTGGTCACACAAAGAGGAAACAAGTGGTGGCAGCAATAGTAATAGCATCAAAAAGGTAACTGGGAGCTAGAGTGGAGCTGAGCTGGTGGAGTGCTTTGCCTGGTCCTGGTATGCACAAAACCCTGGGCTCCAGCCCCAGCATTGCATAGACATTTGAGATCATGCTCAAGTTTGAGGACTTAAAAAAGGGGGGTGGGGTAGTTGAGATTCAGAGAGCCACTGGAGGTCAGAGATGGATGGGAGCAGAGATAGCAGAGACAGTAAAGGATCATGGGAGTATCCAAAAGGCTGTGAAGAATCAAAGATGAAGGGCTGTGGGCCCCAGTTACTGAACAGGTTCTGGGGAGCTGGGGAGCCCTAAGGGGTAAAGATCCTGTTGACCAAAGTCCAATAGCTGTAACATGGTCACAGTAAGGATAGCAGCGGGTCCTGATACCTGAGGTTCAGGAGCTGTGGCACTAGCAACAGTTAGGACCTTCACTTGGCTGTCACAGACCTGGAAGGCAGAGATGGCTGCAGCTAAGAGCTGAGGATCACATGAGCTGCTGAGCAGAAAGATTTCAAGCCTGAGTGCCTAGAGCCACCCTGCCTTATAAGCCAATGGTTCTGAGTCTGTCATAAGCCCTTGGCATCCAAGGGAATGGGTTTGCCAACACCAGAAAAATTACTTGCCTACTCACAATTTCTCATTTTTCCTCTTTTAAAAATTTTCATGTGTTTTTGTATGTGGTGTGGGCATATTCACATTCATATCTCTGTATGTGTATAGATGCACACACATGTGGAGACCCAATATTGGTCTCAGCAATCCTTCTATCTTATTCAATGAGCTAGGGTCTTTCAATCAAACCTGGAGCTCATCTATATACCTCAACTTCCTATCCAGCTTGTTCTGGGGATCCTCTGCATCTGCCTTCCAGAGCTGGTATTACACAGGCAGCCTGTCTTGTCTACCTGGTGTTTTATGTGACTTTCTGGGCATCCTCATGCTCACACTTACATATCTGAGCCACTGCACCAGGCCCTATCCACAGTTTCAGAACAGAACAAAAGAACCCCCCCATTCCGCTGAGTAGTGAGAGTAGAAACTCCATTGTGGTGACCCAGCAAAGCAGACTAGGCTAAGTGTTCAACTAATACTGGGGAGGAACAGGTAAAGATCTAGAGAATGTCGGGGACAAGATGGGTTTCGTGTCACATTTCAGAAAGTGTTGGGGTTTGAATAGGCAGAAAGTAGAGGGAGATATATATATATATTTTTTTTTTGTTTGTTTGTTTGTTTGTTTTTTTGTTTTTTTTTTTTTTGTTTTTCGAGACAGGGTTTCTCTGTGTAGCCCTGGCTGTCCTGGCACTCACTTTGTAGACCAGGCTGGCCTCGAACTCAGAAATCCGTCTGCCTCTGCCTCCCAAGTGCTGGGATTAAAGGCGTGTGCCACCACGCCCGGCTGAGGGAGATATTTTTAAGTGGAGAGTTAGAGGAAAGCAAACCCTGATATTCTAAGGACAAAGTTACAAAAAGGAGGGTAAGGAGTTGTGAGTCTCAAGGTATTCACATAAGGACACCAGGGATCACTTGAAGTGTTTGTGCCAGACAATGATACAGGCAGGTACAACAACTGTAAATGTAATTCTTGGGAGAGGGGGAGTCTTTTTCTTTTTTTTTAGATTTATTTATTATTATATGTAAGTACACTGTAGCTGTCTTCGGACACACCAGAAGAAGGTGTCAGATCTTATTACAGATGGTCGTGAGCCACCATGTGGTTGCTGGGATTTGAACTCAGGACCTTCAGAAGAGCAGTCGGTGCTCTTAATGCTGAGCCATCTCTCCAGCCTGTCTTGAGGGGTTTTCAACAACCCCTTTTGCTACCAAGTAACTGCATGATGTTTCTAGGCCACATTCAGCCTGTTTTGGCTCCCAAATAAATGACACAGAGACCTGGTATACTTATGAACAAGCTGCAAGCCTAAGCTAGGCAGGTTGTGAGCCATTCTAACCCCACTAGGCTGTTAATACCCAGATAAATGCCTTGTTACTTGCCATCTGGTCTTGCCCTGGCTTGCTAAATCCACATGTGTCCTCATGGCTACTCTCTTATGAACCTCTCTCACTGAACCTCTCAGGGAATCTTCCTGGTCTCTCCATGTAGTTTCTCCGCGCAATCTTCTCCTCCTGGTCCCTCTCTACTCTTCTCCCTCTCTGGTTTCTCTGGGACAGACAGAAAGACAGATCACCACTACACTTCTATCCTCAACAGCACCAGGTCACCAGAACACTTTTCAGCATGCTTCACTGTTGTCTGAAGAAGAGATTTTTCCAAATTCTTTTATTCTTTTGGCATAACAGCATGGGAGCTGGGAGAACTCAGCCCACAGAGTTTCCTGCAGTGTGTAGCATAGAGCCCAGCTCATCATTAAAGCTTAGCGGGAGGCAGGATGGAGGAAGATAAGATGGGGAGAAAGAAAAGAGAGGTCCACATTTCCCTGGCTTAGTGTCCAGAGGAGGGAAAAGGAGGAGAGAGAGGAGCATGAAAAAGAGGAAGGCATGGGATGTCCACTGTTCCCTGTGCACAAGAGTGTTCAAGGTGACATCAAGGGCAGAGGGGCTACCATGACAGGATGAGGTGGCCATGGCAGAAGCAAGTAAGAGAACCAAGTGCAGGACAGAGCAGCTCCTCTGCAAATGGGAACAGTACATGCACCCACCTCACATCCACAGGATGGAAAACACTCAGAGGGATCAAACCCTTCCTGCAGGTACAGAGGAGGAGAGGATGCTGTCACTGAAGACTTCATGCCCTTGCTGCTACTAAAAGGGCCTTTTTCCTCCTCCTCCTCCTCCTCCACCACACACACACACACACACACACACACACACACACACACACACTGTCCTTCAGATGTCTTGGAGTCAAAGGAGGTTGTCTCAGACACTGACCATCATTACAAATAAGAGTTTCCTAAAGAGAGGTCATTGACATCTTCATATCAGAAGTCTAAATAAGATGAAATATTAAACTTCCCCCTTCTCAGCCGGGCGTGGTGGCGCACGTCTTTAATCCCAGCACTTGGGAGACAGGGGCAGGCGGATTTCTGAGTTCGAGGCCAGCCTGGTCTACAGAGTGAATTCTAGGATAGCCAGGGCTACACAGAGAAACCCTGTCTAGGAAAAACAAAACAAAACACCTGCCCCCTTCTCTGTGAATCAACAAGGTGGAGATGGAAGGGATCCCAAAAGGAAGGTCATATTAATGATGAAAAATTAATGCTGGAGAGTTACACTCTACTTTGATCAAGCAAGAATGATCACATTATGGTCTAGGTATGAACCAAATGGAAGAGACAGGAGCTATTCAAATGAAGAGATCAAAGAGAGGGAGGGAGGGAGGGAAGGAGGAGGGAGGAGAGAGAGAGAGAGAGAGAGAGAGAGAGAGAGAGAGAGAGAGAGAGAGAGAGAGAGAGAGAGAGAGACAGTTTGCAATGGGCAGCCAGCCTCTTGATATTGTGATATGATGCCATCTACAAATGTGTAGATTTGAATCTACATTCAGAGCTATCCCTGGATGAGTGTGGCACACAGGTTGCAGGTTGGACACACAGCCATGGTGTGATCAGAAAAGCTTAGACGACACATTAGAAATGTCATCAACTTGTACCCACAAGGTCAGCAATTGCAGAACTTGGTGATCCTACACACCTCTCTTGTTTCTGTCGAAGTTGCTGCTAAAACACCAGCCTCTCCATATATAAGGTTGGTTATATGGGGCCATAGTTTTTTGTTTTTTTTTTTTTAAATTTATTTATTATATGTAAGTACACTGTAGCTGTCTTCAGACACTCCAGAAGAGGGAGTCAGATCTCGTTATGGATGGTTGTGAGCCACCATGTGGTTGCTGGGATTTGAACTCCAGACCTTCAGAAGAGCAGTCGGGTGCTCTTACCCACTGAGCCATCTCACCAGCCCCGGGGCCATAGTTTCTATATCTATTAGTGTTTTGCGAGACTTAGCTCCCCATCCTGCAGGCTAACCACTGAGACACGAGCCTCCACCCCAAAGAAACAAGCCAGTAAGGCAGGAATGCCTCCACAAGAATCTTTTTTGCAAACTGTAGCTCTACTGTGGAACAGGCAGCACCTATCTCTATCCTAGTTGAAGCCAGGTTTGTTGGCTTCTATGGTAGGAGACAGGAGGAGGTGAGAGTCAGGCTCCCAGGAAACCCAGAAAATGACAAGTTGGGGAAAAGCCTGTCTCTGCTGCTGCTCCTCAGAGACGGAGGAAATTCATACAGCAGCCATCAGGAATTCAGGCTGTGACAGCTGGGAGAGCAGTAGCAGGAGGGGTCATTTTACAGTAGCTTTGGCCGCCACAGAATATTGCATCAGGTTCATTTGATGTGAGCAGGCCCCAGGCGCCACCTCATCACATTACGGTTTAGGTATTAACCAACTGTTCTTCTGAAAACAGGGAGAGAGGCAGGAGGCAGGTGACCGCCTTGAAAGTACACTTTCTCTAGTGCTCTCCTCCCTCTCCCTCTTCCTCTCCCCCTCCTCCCCACCCCCTGTGTCTCTGTCTCTGTCTCCATGTCTCTCTCTCTTTCTGTGTCTCTGTGTCTCTGTCTGTCTCCGTGTCTCTCTCTCTCTCTCTCTCTCCTACATTTTCTCAACACTCATTGTCACTCATCTCAAGCATAGCACAGGACACTACTGAAGATTCCAGTATTGCAAATATCTCCCAAAGACACGAGTTTAATTTACCTTTAAATACAGCTACTAAGACTTGCTACATTCCTTATCAATAAAATAGATACATGGCAGCAACCTTAAAAGAAAAGGTACTTAAAAACCAAAATTAGTGATATTGCCACAATTTAACCCCAAACAGCCATTTCTCATTTTACAAATTACTTTCCATATTCACATTTATTTTTATAGCCATGTAATCAAGTATATATATATATAATTTGATACCCTCCTTTTGTTTTCAAGATATTAAATAACAAATAACCATTTAATATACTGTTGACAATATATCAAAAGCATTTTTCCACATTTTCATAAAGTTGCTCAGTAATAACAAATGATTATATCATCTGTCAAAACATAATATACATAGTTTATGTTTTAAGTTCAAGGCAAAAGCTCTGTCCTGCCTATTGTATCACTAAAAGTGATAGGGTCCCAGAAGACACAGGAGTAGGCAAACTAGAATCAAGTCTGTCTCCACCCTCTCCTCTGAGATAAAGGAAAGTCACGTGACAGTGGTCAGGTTTGGGCTGTGCCAACTGGGAGTATTCTGCCACCGTAGAACCTCACCAAAGCTCTGTTCAGAAGTCTGGTATCTGACCCATGAACAATGACAGTGTCAATATTAACCTAGGCCTTAAAGATATCCGTGTGCATGGTGCACATGAGCGTTTGAATGAGTAAGTGCAGGTGGAATGGTGCCACAGTGCAAGAGTAGAGGTCAGAAGACAACTTTGGTTGTTGACTCTCAGCCTCTACTTTGTTTGAGACAGGGTGTCTTGGTCACGTATGCCAAGCTAGCTGTTCCTTGAGCTTCCGGGAACGCCTCACTGCAGGAATACCTGGATTACAAGCTTACACTATCACATATGGCTTTCCTTGGGTTCTGGGATCCTACCTCAGGTCCTCACACCTGCACAGCAAGCCTTTTACCCACCCAGCTCCCACAGTACCCCATCTCACTCAGCCCACAAACTTTACAGCTGACTGACATGGTATGCCCTCCTCCAGCCTGTTCCTCACAACCTAAGTGGAAGCCCCAGAGTCCATTGTCTCAGGCTCCTTAAAGTTGAGTACAGGGAGTAACATGGGCCTTGCCCCAGGGATGTTGGCTTGAAAGGGACAGGAAACCATCTGGAATTCTAAGTATCACTGCCTTGGGGCCATGCAGGTCACAGGGACCACATCAGTGGCAAAACCACCACATTTTCTTGGGTTAAAAAGTGGGAGGCAAGCCGGGCATGGTGGCGCACGCCTTTAATCCCAGCACTCGGGAGGCAGAGGCAGGCGGATTTCTGAGTACACAGAGAAACCCTGTCTCGAAAAACCACAAAAAAAAAAAAAAAAAAAAAAAGTGGGAGGCAGCTGGGCATGGTGGCACATGCCTTTAATCCCAGCACTCGGGAGGCAGAGGCAGGTGGATTTCTGAGTTCGAGGCCAGCCTGGTCTACAAAGTGAGTTCCAGGACAGCCAGGGCTATACAGAGAAACCCTGTCTCGGAAAACCAAAAAAAAAAAAAAAAAAAAAAAAAAAAAGTGGCTTCACCTTTAATTTGGGAGGCAGAAGCAGGAGGATCTCTGTGAGTTCAAGTCCAAGACCAACCTACTCTACAAAGCAAGTTCCAGGACAGACAGAGCTGTCTTGGAAAAAAAAAAAAACCTCAAAAATAAAATAAAGTTCCTTCTGCAGTGCCTGGGTTCTGTGCTGTAGCTGTGACTGCTGGGTTCTGCGCTGTAGCTGTGACCGCTGGGTTCTGCGCTGTAGCTGTGACCGTTGTCCAGAGCTCTGGATAACTTAGCTCACCTGGCTTAGCGGGTTTCTGGCAAGTCTAATACACATCAATGTACTGTCAATAGATCTCACGATTTCAATTAGTGCAAGTCTCTTTCCGTTGTTTCTGACTAAGAATGCCTTCTGATTCGGTCTTCATTTCCTACTCCCATCAAGTGGGAAATTGAAAATCCATTCCTGCTGAGACATAAAGACATGCATTCTTCTTTGTACAAGATTTTACTGCTTGCAATATTCCTTTTTCATTATGCAGCCCCTCATCTGATTTGTTAAATCAAAGCATTCTGACCTACACATTTTCATCATGTCCAGCTTAAAACTAAGAAAAATAGAGCTCAAAGCAGCTCAGGGAGTAGCCCAGTTTAACACAGTAAATTAATCTGTCTCCTGGAGCTGCTATCTACCTTAACCTGCTTCGCTAGACATGTGGGCACTAAGTGGAAATAGAATGTCAAGGCAGGGGAAGGAGAGAGCATGGCAATGATTTCTGCCAGGTAAAATGGAAAAAGATCTTGAACACACACACAGAGAGAGAGAGAGAGAGAGAGAGAGAGAAGCAATTTTTTCTCTCTACATTCCCATTACAAGGCGCTAAGCCTCCTGTGAATTAGTTAAGAGCCACCCAGCCAAGCAGAAGCACACCTCTGATGAGCTTCTATTTTTGTAACACTAAGTGTCCTGTCCAAATGGACTTGAACTGTTCCTCCTTGGGCAGAAATGAGTCACACCTGAGACTGTGTGGCAAAGTGAAAGGGACTCAAACGCCAGCCTAACACACAGCATCACTACCTCCAGCTGAAGGGCATCAGGGATGAATACAGGCTTAGCTCCCAAAGAGCCTTCTCACTACAGATGGCTCCCAGAGTCTTCTAGACCGAGTCCTGTCATTTTAAGGTTGGCACCTGCTTCTATGGCTACTGTTGGGTCTGGCCCCCAGGTGTAATAGGAGGAGAAGCACATGGTACCATGTAAAAGTCGACTTCCCTAATATAAAAGGAGTCTGGGATTAGCCAGGCCTGGGAATGGAACCGGGATATACCAGCTCAGGTTTCATCAAGAGAGAAGCCTGAGACAAGGTTGTTACCTGGAAAATGGTTCCAGGAATGAGGGAGGGAGGGACTTAAAAATAAAAACCATTCCAAAGGAAAATAAAGCTCTGGGCAGTGGTGGCACACATCTTTAATCACAGCATTCAGGAGACAGAGACAGGCAGGTCTTTGTGAGTTTGAGGCCAGCCTAGTCAGGGAAAGGGTCCAGGTACCCCCAGAGCCCTCCAGGAGCCAAGAGCAAATCCTGCTCGCCATGTGTTTTCTGGAATGTTCCTGGGCAGTGCATCCTGACCATCTTTCTTCCTGTTTCTAGACCTCTCCAGAGGCTCTAGTAAGGAGTTTTTAAAGTCATCTCTACTGTTCAAACAGTTACTGGAGACGGAAATCAGAATAAAAAGTTTGGACTCACCATCTATTTGACTGACAGTTGTGCATCCTCTTCTGCAGGTCTCAATGGAGAGACTTAAAGTTGTGTCATGGAGGTAAGAATCCAAGAGTCATCAGGTCTGACCTCCCTCACTGCCACTGGGAGCTGGCTCTTCCTCTCCAGCATCCTGGTCACCAGGCAGGCCAAGCTGGCTGGGAGTGTCACTAATAACAAGCCACTCACTACCTTTTAGGCAAGTGTCTTCCATCATGGATCAGCTCTTCCAATACTGTCATGCAGTCTCTTTATCTAGACGTTCCTTCTGAAATTCTCGGGAGAAAGTTTGCTTCTCTTCCAACATTCAGCTCTTCGGCCATTTGACAATACTTTGCCCATCCCCATGGTGTGGTCTAAGTGTTTCATTGGCCTATTTTAAAGTTCCTCATCAACTCTGTTGTGGTGGTTTGAATAGTTATGGCCCCATAGAGTCATGTGTTAAAATGCTTGGCCATATTAGGAAGTGTGTCACCGTGGAAGTGAACTTTGAGGTTATATATGCTCAGGCTACACTCAGTGAGACACAGCCCATTTCTGCTGCCTGCAGATTAAGATATAGAATCTCAACTCCTCTTCAAGCACCATGTCTGCCTGGATGCTGCTATGCTTCCCACTGTGAGGATAATGGATTAAACTGTAAGCCAGCCCCAATTAAATGTTTTCCTTTTTTTTAAGAGTTGCCTTGGTCATGGTGTCTCTTCACAACAATGGAAACCCCAAGGCACTGGCTGTCCCTATGCATATGTTTTGAAAACCCATGTGCAGAAGACCACAGTTGTTCAGGGGAGCAGAATATCTTAGTGATGTTGTATGATGCTTAAAATGTGAGGTAGCAATAAGCACTAAGCAGTAGTGGAGAAGAGCAAAAAAAATGACAGGGAGAGGGGAAGGGGAGAAGAGGGAAAAGGAGGGAGGGAAGAGAGATGGAAACAGGAAGGGAAGAGAGATGACTTCCTTTCAGCAAGGCTAGCCAGGTCTAGCAAAGCTGTTGCTATGTGGGTAACCTGCCTCCCTGTGGTGGTTTAAATGAAAATGGCCCCTATAGGTTTATAGGTAGTAGCACTATTAGTAGTGGCCTAATGTTGGAATGATTATATTCTAAAAAGACATTTGTGCACATACTTACAAGCAGGCAAAATAGCCATACACATAAAATAAATCTTCAAAAAATATATCATGCCAAGAACATTACCTTGGTTAAACAAAATCACAGCCAGACTATCTCATATGTTCCTGCCCACTCCCCAGGAGATGGAAACTGAGAAACAGAGAATTGGCTAAGCAGCCCAAGGTCACACGGATAACAAAGGACAGTCTCCAAATTCAAGTATTGGTTGTTTACTCTGTAACGCGGACACTCGGGCGCACTTGATTTCTACGGGAGTTTTCCTCCCATACAAAAGAAATGCCCCGTTTAGATAACAATACAAATAATCTGTGTGAAAAGTCTATTCTGTTCCATTCCTGTGCTAACTCCTCTGTCTGTAGAGCTCATGAACACAAAGCCTTTCCTCAGACACCTGATAGAAGCCATGAAAACATCTCCCATTGTCTTTTCACTGCTGAGCTGCTAAGCGGAAAACTGGTGTGCCAACAAAGATTGGCTCCGAGCACCACATCTATATGAAAGAACAAATGCTTTATTTTAAAAAAGAAAGAAAAAAAGAAAAAGGAAAAAAAAAAGGCATTGCAAACAGAATACAAAATTACATGTTCGCAGTAATCACTGCTGAGTTAAATCGCTAGGCTCGGAGATGAAGACTGGGGGGAAATGAACAATCAGTCCTAGGCAACAAGATGACTTGTCTTTGTTAAGAATGTATTCAAGGTTTTTTATCACTTTTGTGCCATAAAAAAAAAGTGGATCTGAAATACAAAAGATCTCCATGCAATGCTATTCACCTAAAATGTAGCTATGCTGATCTCTGAAGCGTAACAGTTGACCATGTGTGACCTTGACCGGTGCTGGTAATGGTCACCATAGAGATAGATGGGTGGGGGAGGGGAGAGCTGTCATTCCACCCTGCAGTTTTGCTGTTGGTACAGTATAGAAATACTATAACATTTTGACAACAGAGTGTCCCCAGCATCTCCTATTTTGTGAACCGCTTCTGCAAGTGAGCCGAGCTCACTGAGTACCTACTATGTACCATTAGCTAAGTTCATTAAGTACCTACTATGTACTGGGCCCTAGAGTGGTGTGTGTGTGTGTGTGTGTGTGTGTGTGTGTGTGTGTGTGTAAACTGGTCCCTGTCTGTGGCAGCTCCATCCTTGTCTCTCATCAGCCTCAACTTCACCCTAAAAGAGGAAAGCTCCCAAGGTGGGAGGGCCACCCTGTAGTTTTCTCCTGGGCCTGGCATGATGATGCTGAGTATCCTACAGAACAAATTCCAATGCAACTTGCCTTACAGCTAATTCCACAAACTGGTTTCACCATCTTGAGCAAATCTCCTATTTGCATACTCATCCCAGCCTCATTCTTTTTTTTTTTTTTTTTTTTTTTCTTCTTTCTCGAGACAGGGTTTCTCAGTGTAGCCCTGGCTGCCCTGGAACTCACTCTGCAAACCAGGCTGGCCTTGAACTCAGAAATCCTCCTGTCTCTGCCTCCCAAGTGCTGGGATTAAAGGCATGCGCCACCACTGCCCAGCTCCCAGCCTCATTCTTATGGCTGCATAAGAGGCTGTGGAGGGTGGAGCTGAGTCTCATCTTTGTAGGACTGCATCTGCCACATCTGGCAACTAAGGAAGAACTGTTTTTGTAGCTCAGCTGGGGTTTCTTGAGTTCTCTCAACTTCACTCATCCCTGAATCAAGAGGCTCAGCTGTGGAATTCTGAGGCACTACACCATGTCCTCGAGCCTTACACACTCCCAGAGGGGAACTATTGGAGCCACTGCTGGCTCCTGCATGATTCTAAATCTCTTCTGGCTTGCTTCTCTTCACTGTGATCCTATTTGATTTCAGACTTTAGGACCCTTGTTGGTATAGCAGGTGGTGAAGAAAGGCTAGCTCAGAGACTCAGGAAGGGCTGTCCTCCTGGGATATAGTCAGGTGAGCAGCTGACCAGGAGGGAGCTGCTTTCAGAGGAAGATGCTTATGTATATATCCTGTCTGCCAATCTTCCTGATTGTGTAATTGTGTGTGTTTGTGTGTCTTAAAAGGCAAACAGAAAGCTAAGACATAAATTCATAATGAAAAATAAAAGAAGAGCCAGGCGTGGTGGCGCACACCTTTAATCCCAGCACTTGGAAGGCAGAGGCAGGCAGATCTCTGAGTTCAAGGCCAGCCTTGTCTATAGAGTAAGTTCCAGGGCTACACAGGGAAACCCTATCTCAAAAAAACAAACAAAATTGTTCAGAGTCTGCCTCCAACGGCTGCTTTTGGGATGGGATGCAGATTTCTGGTAGGTGTTGCTACAGGTCTATGAGATTGTTAAGGCTCAGAGGATGGGCAGCCAAGGCCTTTTTCAGTCAGCTCAGTTCTGCTGAGGCATCTTCCCGGTAAACCTTCAGATGGAGAGATGAAGGTTTACTTCACTTGATCAAAAAGTATGAAAACCAGAGATTCAAATGCGCTCTAATCCCACTTCCTGCTCAGAGCCTCTGAGATCTAGCTGGCAGCCATCCATCCTCCATTAAGGGCAAGATCTAAAGCAAGCAGTGATTGTCACCCTTCCTGCTGCTTCAAACTACTCTCATCAATAGTCACAATTCCCAAAGTAACTTTAACTCAAAATACAGCAGAGGGATCCCTGGCCTGAATCCTTGGACCATTTTGCAAGCCCAGAACACTTGAGTACTTGGAAAAGCAGGTACCTGCTGTTAGGGAGACAGAAAGTAAGGGGATACGCAGCAAGCCTTTTCTTGCTGTTCAGACCTGGGAAGGTTGTGAGAGCACAAAGCTCTCCTGGGTCCTGCCAAGCCATCACTAATATTTACCCCATGTTTGCCAAGCTCCAGGACAATAGACACCTCAAAGGTGTTAGCTCATTTTCTCTTGGCAGAAGTCCCGGGAGGCGAGTCTGCTTTCCAGGTGAGGCATTTAGGTGTGGAAGGAGTGGCTGCTGAGTTCACCCAGGGCCATGGGGTGAAGTTCGTTACAGGGTCAGGGCTACAGCTGCCCTTGGCTCAATCCCATGCTCACTGAACTCCATTCTCCATCCCACATGGTTATGGGGTCCTGGACATGCCACCAAGAGTCAAACATCTACAGTGTTTGCCCAGCTGGTCTCCCTTGAGTGTGGAGGGTCAGCAAGTGTGCTGGTTTGTGTATGTTCATCCCAGGGAGTGGCACTATTAGAAGGTGTGGCCTTGTTGGAGTAGGCATGTCACTGTCACCCTTATCCTGGGGCTGGAGAGATGGTTCAGTGGTTAAGAGAACTGTCTGCTCTTCCAGTGGTCCTAAATTCAATTCCCAGCAACCACATGGTGACTCACAACCATCTGTAATGGGTTCTGATACCTTCTTCTGGTGTGTCTGAAGACAGCTACAGTATACTCATATACATAAAAAATAAATAAATCTTAAAAAAAAAAAAAAGACCCTCATCCTAGCTGCCTGGATGCCAGTATTCTGCTAGGAACCTTCAGAATGTAGAACTCTCAGCTCCTCCTGCACCATGTCTGCCTGGACACTGCCGTGCTCCCACCTTGATGATAATGGAATGAACCTCTGAACCTGTAAGCCAGTACAGTATTAAATATTGTACTTTATAAGACTTGCCTTGGTCATGGTGTGTGTTCACAGCAGTGAAACCTTAAGACAGCAAGGATAGCCAACACCTCTCCTCCAGGGCACTCTGGGGATCTAGCATGTGTGTTTCCTTGGGGTGGGGGTTGAGGGGGAAAGGTGGGTACTTTAGCCATCAACACAAATTTACAATGTTTTCTAAAAGGCTCAAGAGCTAGACAAAGCAGCTTGTACCTAAAAACTGTACCCAAGAGGAAGTTCAAGGTTAGCATGAACTACACTAGTGATATTCTATCTAAGAAACAAACAACAAATAAAAAACAGACCCAACCGCTCAGAGAGGGCAAGTGACCTTCTGAAGGTCATATAATGGGAAGCAGGTAGAGTTGAGATGGGAACCTTATAAGTCTGACCCCCAAGCCTGGATAAGGCCCAGGAACCACACATATCAGGTATTAGGGTGCATGTTTGGGTCTCATTCCAAGCATCCCACACAGCAGGTAAGAGGCTGCCTGTAGACTTCCAATTCCTGACTGTAAAGATGGTACCCTGGGATGATGGAAAAGGAATGGAACAAGAAGATGCAGTCACACTGTTGGTACCAAAGCGGTACCTGGAGATCACTTGTCCAAGCTTCAGCTACCCTGCTCTTACATTAGACCATGCAAACTGCATCTAGTCACAGGGCCTAGAACGTTGCAAGAAAGCACAGGGTGCTGTGTATGTGTGTGCCTGTGTGTGTTTGTACTTGGAGACCAGACAAGTTTCTCTGTGTAACCCTGGCTGTCCTGGAACTCACTCTGTAGACCAGGCTGGCCTCAAACTCAAAAATCCACCTGCCACTGCCTCCCAAGTGCTGGGATTACAGGCATGTGCTACCACTGCCCAGACAGACAATGTTTTGATGTTGGGTATCTTCATTTCCACCTTATTCTTGTGACAGAGTGTCTTTCATTGAACACAGAGCCCTTTGTTTCAGTAGAGTGGCTGGTCAGCTAGCCTCTGGGATCCACCTGTCTGCCTCTCCAATACTGTAGTTACAGATATGTGCTGCCCTGACTGGCTATTTTTACATGGAAACACTTTATGGCCAGACAGAGTCACCTCCCTAGCCCCCACTGAGTAGAGTCTTTAACCTACCAATATTGCTGTCTCTGCAGTCTAGACCAGCTGCAGCCTGCCAAGAAGGTTGATGGGATCAATGGCATCCAAGGGTGACTTTGAGAGAGAACAGAGGGGGCCTGAAACAGTTCACTCCATGATAGTGACCTCAGGGAAAGGTCATGCTCTACAGGCAAATTGTTTGCTTTGAGAATTCTACCTGTGTGTAATAGAAACCTGTGTGGTACGTCTCAGATACCCCCGATTTTCTGAGTTTCACCAGAGAGTTTGAATTCTTTGTCCTGAGTATTGTGACCCACTTTAGTTTTAATTGACCAAAAGATGGCTTCTCCCATGGGTTTGTGTTGCATACACAGTTTAAGAACTAGGGCAGGAGCCGGGCGTGGTGGCGCACGCCTTTAGTCCCAGCACTCGGGAGGCAGAGGCAGGCGAATTTCTGAGTTCGAGGCCAGCCTGGTCTACAAAGTGAGTTCCAGGACAGCCAGGGCTATACAGAGAAACCCTGTCTCGAAAAACCAAAAAAAAAAAAAAAAAAAAAAAAAAAAAAAAAAAAGAACTGGGGCAGGACTTGGTACAGGGAAGATGGTAGATTCGGGTTCAACCCTCTGCTGTGCCACTAACCTTCTATGGGCTCTCTGGTTCTCTATTTATCTGGTTCCCTATTTGTCTTTTCAGCTCTCTAACCAGTCCAGGCTGGCATTGACATCACTTTGTAGTCCAGATTGGTCCTAGATTCATAGCGATTCTCGGGCCTCAGTAACCAAGTGCTGGGACTACAGGCATGAGCAGCCTGTAAAGGGCCAAGTAAAGGAAGAGTTTTAAAGAGGGGACCTTGGGTTTAAAAGATAAATTGGTGGTGATGAAAAAGGAGGGATGTTATAAATAGGGAGACAAGCACAGCTCAGAGAGGGAGAGAGCAGGGGAGGGACTGAGGACAGGAGGATCCCAGCCCAACTCCCTTCCCCCTGCAGGAAAAGAAAGACATGTGGACAAGACCTTTGAGTCTCCTGCATGGAGAGAAAAAGCTATGAAAAGGGTTTAAACCTGGGGCAAGCAAGCAAGCGCTTCCTCCCCTTCCCTAATTGCTCTCTAATGTCTGCCACAAGCTCCCAGCTCTATGCAAGTGAAGCTGCCTGGAGCTTCATTGTGTGAGTTTCTCAACTTCCTGCGGTCACTTCCCAAGGATTAGCATCTCACCTTATTCACCACTGCAAAGCCTGGTGTGGTAGTTATCCCCAGCCTTTGGGAGGTGGTAACAAGGACAATTAGGAACTCAAGGTCATCTTTGGCTACACAGTGAGTTCAAGGTCTGTCTAAACTACTCGAGAGGCCATATCTAAGAATAAAAACAGCAGATAACAAACAAACAATAACAAGCAGGCAAGCATGGCGCTGCACACTTTTGAGCTCTGCACTGGGGAGTCAGAAGCAGGGACAGACAGGAAGGTCACTATGGGTTTGAGACTATCATGGTCTATATAGCAAGTACTATGCCAGCAAGGGCTATTACATATTGAGTCCCTGTCTCAACCACAACAAAACAACTCAGAGGCTAGAGAGATAGCTCAGTAGTTAATAATACTTGTTATATAACCATGAAGACCGGTGTTCAGGCCCCATCACCTACCTACTAAGTTGAATGCCCCCGAAACACACAATACCCTCTTCTGGCCTCCATATATACAGCTGTATATACACAAGTACGTGCAGCTTGTACATATGTGTGCACATACATGCACATGTGCACAGTGTCAGTCAAAATGTTTAACCACCCAAGAGTCAGGATCTCAACAGGAGCAGAGCCCGACCCTCCACCCCTACTCCATCCCATTACGCTATGGATCCAGATGCAGAGTATCTGGAGTTCTAGGGAAGGATCTGGAACAATAGGGGAACATTCGGGGGACTCGAATGTTATTCCTCAATTATAATTTCCTTATGGAAACAGGTGTGTTTCTACACAGCTAACAGAGGGCTGGAATGGATGCTCATGAGAGAACTTTCTAGCAACAGGGCAGTGAGGACTCCAGTGAGCAGAGTTCAAGTCTGGCTAAACAAAGACTCAGGGCTGAAAGAAGCCTATGCCACTCAGAAGCATTCTTCCTTGCTAACAAACACAAGTGTACTTAAAACACCAATCATGAAACTCCCATCAGAGAACTCGGAAGCTTGTCATTTCTTTCCTGCTTGGATTTTCCCACATATTACACTGTCTGGTTCTAGAGCTTTGTGTCAGACAATGTGAGACAAGGCTCCCTTCCCTCCATTCAGTTGACCACACTCCTATGCATCAGAAGTCAGCCACAGGAATCAAGGAAGGCAGCAGTGAGCACAGGGCCTTGCCGTGTGCAGTTGCTAACAGAGTCTCACTTCTTTATATCAAGGAGTCAGACAAACAGAGAAGTGATCAAGTTGAGGTTTCTGGGGTTGATGGTCTTATGGGAAAAACTTTATTTTTGTTACATATTCCTGATGTTAGTAGTTACTGGGTAGCTATTATGCACCCAACACTGTCAGGAGCTGGGAAAGGCACAAACAGGATTATTACTCTTAAGCTGGAGGACCACCATGGCACCTGCGGAACAATTTGCCTCTGGACAACGTCAGCGGAAGTTGTTGGGAACTGAGAAATAACCAGTAATGATAGGCGATATGGAGCCTGACACACCACAGCCAGAGTCCATTCATAGAACACGATGCAAAATGCCAATGGGGAAGTTTTTTAAAAGCATTTTAAAGCTCTTCCCCCGCCGGGCGTGGTGGCGCACGCCTTTAATCCCAGCACTCGGGAGGCAGAGGCAGGCGGATTTCCGAGTTCGAGGCCAGCCTGGTCTACAAAGTGAGTTCCAGGACAGCCAGGGCTACACAGAGAAACCCTGTCTCGAAAAACCAAAAAAAAAAAAAAGCTCTTCCCTTCGACAGGTATCTGGTTCTCTAATCAATTAGTCCATTAGATGCATGTCCAAGCCTATAGATTTGCCTACAAAGCAAAAGAAAGCAAAATCTGTAAAGGAGGGAGGAAGACACCCCCGCCCCATCCTTCTAGGTTCTTTGGCTGAATTACAAATTAAATTGATGTAAGACAGAGTAACAGGAGAAAAGCCATGCTGGATTACATGCACAAGCATAGGAGTCTCACAAAAAAGAATGAGTCATAGTGCCAGGCATGGTGGCGCACGCCTTTAATCCCAGCGGCAGGCAGAGGCAGGCGATCTCTGAGTTCCAGGCCAGCCTGGTCTACAAAGTGAGTTCCAGGCCAGCCAGGGCTACACAGAGAAACCCTGTCTCGAAAAACAAAAAAACAAAACAAAAAAAGAGTGAGCCACGAAGAAGGGCCTCATAACTAAAGTTTCTAGAGCACCCTGAGCTACAAAAAGGGGAGGGGCGTCCGGAAGGTATGACAGTTTCTGCGAAGAGACTGGCCTGTGTAAAGAAAAGCAGAAGAGTCTGTGCTTCTGGGGAAGGCTCATTCCATTCCTCCTGCCTCCAACACAACCCCTCCCCCCGCCCGGCCACCCCCCCCTCCCCGTCCCCTCCCCGGAGTAGGATTTGCCTTTGTGATGGTAGAGAAGGCCCAGATGCTAAGCAAGGCAGGCAGGGTTACATGTGACCAGAGCAAGTGAGAAAAGAAGAAAGCTGGCAAGGGACTGAGGCAAAGTATGCTGGGGTGGGGGACCCCCACAAGGGGTGTGGCACATGTGTTTTGAAATATCAAGATCAATATAATAGCCGTGCCGCATGCCTTTAACCCCAGCACTTGGGAGGCAGAGACAGGCAGACTTCTGAGTTCGAGACCAGCCTGGTCTACAGAGTGAGTTTTAGGACAGCCAAGGATACACAGAGAAACCCTGTCTCGAAAGAACAAAAACAAATTAAAAAATCCAATATATATATATATAAATATATATGTAATATATATATTACATATACATTAATTATATATACATATTATATATGGTATATATGTTTATATAATTTTTATTTAATAAATATATTATATACTTATATTTTAACATATATTATACGGTAAATATGTTATATATAAGAAATAAATAGGGCTGGTGAGATGGCTCAGTGGGTAAGAGCACCCGACTGCTCTTCCGAAGGTCCGAAGTTCAAATCCCAGCAACCACATGGTGGCTCACAACCACCCGTAATGAGATCTGATGCCCTCTTGTGGTATGTCTGAAGACAGCTACAGTGTACTTACATATAAGAAAGAAAGAAAGAAAGAAAGAAAGAAAGAAAGAAAGAAAGAAAGAATATGTTATTATATAAATATATATTTATATTCATATATTGAAGATGAGAGCCATCAACCAAATGGCCTGCAATTTTGAAATAATTGTGAGCTGATAGAGAATTATTTAAAAATCAAAATTTTAAAACCATAATCTCCTCACTTTCTCCCACAAGAAGTGGCCAGGGGGTCAAAATTGTGAATAGGAATTAGAAAAAAGACATTTTAATTCCGTGGGTGTCTCTGAATTCCAATATCTAACCGACAACTCTGAAATATCTTTGCCCCCTTCCTTCCCATCTGCTCCTGTCACTGTGCCTCCTTCCTCTGCAGCTCACTGAGCCTGCTTCCTATCCCAGGACCTTTACCTCATCCTTTATGCTACAGCCAGAGGGCCTTCTAGAAAGTTACATCAGCTTGCTTCTCGCTTCCTGTAACTCAGGAAGTGGGATGGCAGCTGCCAGAGGTGGGAGAGGGGGAGGGGTGCAGAGTTTTTGTTTGGGAATCTTAGAAGGTTGCAGAGATGAAAGGGCATGACATGTACACACATAAAGCACTGAACTGATACATTTTCAAATAGTTACATTGGGGCTGGGGAGGTGGTTCAGTGAGTAGTGTTTGCTGCTTACCTGTAAGGATCCAGCACCCATAAAAAGGGGGGAATACGGTGGCATGCATCTCTAACCCCAGTGCTGTGGCTGGGGAGGGGTGCAAATCCCCAGAGCTCACTAGCTAAACCGGATCATCTGTAAATTGTAAGCTCCAGGATCAATAAAGAGACTTTATCATATATATCTCCTATATATATGAATGTGACACCTGCCTGATGTTTACCTCTGACTTCCAAATGCACACTCACACACTCACACATACATATATCACCCATAGCTAAACTGATAAATTTTGTTTGGTATATTACTTACATGGTGGTACCTAGAGACCTCAGCATCCATTCCTCAGGAAAATGTTCAAAGCTCTTCAGACTTTCACCAGCGATTCACCCTCAGCTTCATGCAGACCACACATGCACTGTCTTCTAACTACTCTGTCCCAACCCACCGTGCTTCCTCTCTGAGGGTTTGAACACTTGGTGACCAGATGTTGGCCCTGTTTGGGTAGGTTTAGGAGGTGTGGTCTTCCTGGAGGCAGTATGTTACTGCAGACAGGCTTTGGGGTTTTAAAAGCCACACACTGGTTCCCAGTTGTTTTCTCTGCTTCCCCTGTGTAGTTCTACATGGGAGTTCTCAGCTGCTGCCCCAGCTGCCCGGTGTGCTATCTGCCTCCAGGCTACCTGCCCTCATCAGTATGACCCTAAGCCACCTGGAACTGTAAGCCACCGCCACCCCCAAATGCTTCCTGGGAAAGATGCCTAGCCATGGTGTTGTATCACAGCAATAGAAACATGACTCATATACTTAGGGTTCCTCATCTCCATTCCTCCTCTCTGGAATAGTCTCCTCTTCCTCTCAATGGCTAAGAACAGACTCGTCAATTTAAGCCAACTCACCTCCTGTGTTAGTTCTTTTTTTTTTAAATTTTTTAAAATATTTTTTATTACGTATTTTCCTCAATTACATTTCCAATGCTATCCAAAAAGTCCCCCATACCCTCCCCCCCACTCCCCTACCCACCACCCACTCCCACTTTTTGGCCCTGGCGTTCCCCTGTACTGGGGCATGTAAAGTTTGCATGTCCAATGGGCCTCTCTTTCCAGTGATAGCTGACTAGGCCATCTTTTGATACATATGCAGCTAGAGTCAAGAGCTCCGGGGTACTGGTTAGTTCATAATGTTGTTGCACCTACAGGGTTGCAGATCTCTTTAGCTCCTTGGATACTTTCTCTAGCTCCTCCATTGGGGGCCCTGTGATCCATCCAATAGCTGACTGTGAGCATCCACTTCTGTGTTTGCTAGGCCCCGGCCTAGTCTCACAAGAGACAGCTATATCAGGGTCCTTTCAGCAAACGCTTGCTAGTGTATGCAATGGTGTCATCGTTTGGAGGCTAATTATGGGATGGATCGTTAGTTCTTTTTCTATTGCTGTGATAAAACACCAAGACCAAAGCAACTTAAAGAAGAAAGAATTTGCCAAGCCGTGGTGGCACACACCTTTAATCACTGAGCACTTATTAGGTAAAAGTCTAGCTAAGAAATTCAAATGTCCTATGAATTTATGAAATTCCTAGGCAAATGGATGGACCTGGAGGGCATCATCCTGAGTGAGGTAACACAATCACAAAGGAACTCACACAATATGTACTCACTGATAAGTGGATATTAGCCCAAAAACTTAGGATACCCAAGATATAAGATACAATTTGTTAAACGCATGAAACTCAAGAAGAACGAAGACCAAAGTGTGGACACTGTGCCCCTTCTTAGAATTGGGAACAAAACACCCATGGAAAGAGTTACAGATAAAGTTTGGAGCTGTGACGAAAGGATGGACCATCTAAAGACTGCCATATCCAGGGATCCATCCCATAATCAGCTTCCAAACGCTGACACCATTGTATACACTAGCAAGATTTTGCTGAAAGGACCCAGATATAGCTGTCTCTTGTGAGACAATGCCGGGGCCTAGCAAACACAGAAGTGGATGCTCACAGTCAGCTATTGGATGGATCACAGGGCCCCCAATGGAGGAGCTAGAGAAAGTACCCAAGGAGCTAAAGGGAACTGCAACCCTATAGGTGGAACAACATTATGAACTAACCAGTACCCCAGAGCTCTTGACTCTAGCTGCATATGTATCAAAAGATGGCCTAGTCAGCCATCACTGGAAAGAGAGGCCCATTGGACTTGCAAACTTTATATGCCCCAGTACAGGGGAACGCCAGGGCCAAAAAGTGGGAGTGGGTGGTGGGTAGGGGAGTGGGGGGGAGGGTATGGGGGACTTTTTGGATAGCATTGGAAATGTAAATGAGGAAAATACCTAATAAAAAAATTAATTCTAAAAAAAAAAAATTCAAATGTCCCTAGTTTTTCATGGATGTCTGAGGACCCCTTAGAGATGACACTATCAGGGAACAACTAAACTTCTGAGATTTACTATCAGGGCCCTGACTCTACCTTACCACTTCCAGGCAAAGCTTCAAAATGAGTCTTGACTTGCATGAGCAGCAGCTACAACTTCCTGGGTTGAAGACCCAAACATGGTTATATAGTTACTAAGTTTTTGTTACACTGACCCCCTCCCCCTGTGTGTGTGTGTGTGTGTGTGTGTGTGTGTGTGTGTGTGTGTGTGTGTGTGTGTGTGTAAATTGCTCTCAGTTGGGTTCTTGTTTTAAATCTGTTGGCTCAAGAAGGGACAAGCTGCTGCCGCCTCTCCTCTCCGCTTTTTTCCGGAAGTTTGCGCAACAACTGTAGCAGCCGCTGCTGCGGGATTCCATCTGAATACATTCCGGCAGCTCACCCGCTGTAAAGTCTTTCAGAGGGAGGCTGTTTTCCTGTCTGGTGGCTGATTAGGAGCGGCGAGAAAGGCTGGCAATCATTTACTCATTATATCGATTGCATCAATCGCTTACCCCAGGCAAAGAGCAAGCAGTTCATGGTGTATTAACAGCAGAGCGGGGTGGAGACATCTTTCTTCCAGGGGTAACTTTTGATGGATTAAGCTCCCGAGTATCATATTTTGATGTATAAAAGTCTCAGTACCCTGACTTAAGAAAACCCAGAAGAGAAATTGTTCAGCTAAATTAGGACTTTTAGTTGTCACGGACAGTTGAGAATTTGGTTATTGAGCGGGACTGGACGTGACTGGGAGAAGAAGAGTGGGAGGGGCTGCCTGGATCTTCTACCACCCACCCACCCCCACCCAGTTAGAGTCACGGGTGTCTCCAGCTGTGGCTGGACCGTGGCCAAATCCTGAAGCCATCCTGAGCAGTAGCTCAGCTCACCCTGTCCTCCTCCTTCCTGCCTTTGTTAATTCATCCCTTTCACCATTCCTTTCTTGACACCCAGTGTATTCACTGAGTGCTCAGCTAGGCACGGACGCTACTATGTAGGCAAATCACATAAACAGGGCCCTTGCCTTAAGGTACCTTCAGCCTGGGGGGCAACCAGCCCAGAGCTGACCCAAAGTGACTTCTTCCTCGAGAATCACAGGACAGGCTGAGCCCTGATAGCTGGGAGGGTGGAAGATAGCTCAGAGAAGTGCCATCTCAGATAGAATTGAGAGATGAGCAGATAGCCAGGTAGGTGGAAATATCAGAGGATAGGGGACAGCAGGAACAAGGCCCAGAAGAGGCTGAAGCACAGCAGCGGGGTGAGCCAAGAGCCACGACAGGAAAGGAGCAGAGGCGAGGACATTGTCAATACTGCTTCAGAAATCTTCAGAGGAAGGCAAGGAAGCACTCCTATTACCACCTTTGCTTTACTAATAGGGAAACAGAGGCAGCCAGTGGTCAGGTAGCCTGCGGACAATGCTATAACTACAATGGAGTGATGGAGTTCTACTTTGAACCCAGGCCATCTTACTTTCGAGTCCACCCACCATGCTGAGCTACAACTGAGTCATGGTGACTGAATCAACATGGCAAAGAAATGGGAAGGTCTCAAGTTTGTAACAAGATGGGCCTTCTCAGGGACTGTGTGCTTAGAACATAGTTTCTCCAGCACAACCTGAACTTTCTAACATCTCCCTGTGGTTGGTGACTAAATTGTGGCATAACAACAAAGGCAGAGGAAATCCCACCCCCTCTGGCTAGGACTTGGCCTCCCAAGTGATCTTCATTCCCACATTTTGTCCAAACCACTGTGTGATCAACATTGGAGGAGCTTGACAAAATCTAGACCCGGGGTCTGTCTTTAAGGGAGTTTCTACTTTCTACTTGGGTTGATTGAGGTAGGAAGACCAATTTGTGGGTGGCACTATTCCATGGTCTGAGGTCCTAGGTTTAATAAAAGCTACAGCTGAACACTGCTGTCCATCTTTCCTGCTTCCTGCTTCTGGACTCACTGTAACCAGCTACCCCACACATCCTTCCCGATGATTTTCCTGCCATGACAGTCTGCATCCTTGAGCTGTTGAATTTTGTGAAGTGTTTTGTGAATTATCGTAGCAATGAAAGTAACTAATACAGCTATTTGGGGGTGGGGGCTCATCCAAATCCAGGCCTCCCCAGGATTGCTCTACTAGGGCAGGAAGTGTAGAGGTGTAGACCCTTGTTTCTGTGTCTCCCATGGCTTCCTATCATGATCCCTCTCACTCTGGAACCTCCTGCTGCCTGACATCTCTGCCCTCATTCCTGCCCACACTCGTCTCTCCCTTCTCTCAACTCCCATGGCACTTATTGTGAGGCACACACAATCGGCTCCTGTGTGCATTGTTCTCTGTTTGCGTTCACTCATCCATGCAGCTCTCCCGAATTGTCTGGAGATGAGTCATAATTTGAGTGACTGTTAAAGGTTTGGTGCTTTATGTGCAAAAAACATTAAAGCCCTGGTACTCTGGGCATTGAAAAGCCCTTTTCGTTCTGTCTGTCACACTCTCTCCTTGCACCTTTGTCATTATCTAGAGAACTGAGTCAGTGAGGAGGGTTTACTCCTAGCCAGGGAGAAAAACACCAAAACAAAACAACAAAGAAAACAATAATGTGCCAAGAGCAAGAAAAAGAGAGATGACCATGTCTTTCTTCATGCCTTGGGGGGTCTCAAATAAGGGAAAGGCCGAAAAACTACAGGATTCGCTGACCTCCACTTCCAGTTTTGGCAGCAAAGTTTAAAAAGAACTGGTACAGAGCTGTTAAAAATTTAAAATTAAAAAACTATACACTAGAGCTGGGACTATCTGTATACAGCCCAGTGATAGAGTGCTCATGTGGCTTGCAGGAAGCCCTGGGACTGGTTAGTGCATCAGTTAGGCTTGTGGGGCACTCAGAAAGAAGGAAGAGAATTCCAAGTTCAAGATTATCTTTGGTTGCATAGTGAGTTTAAAGCCAGCTTAGGCTACAGAATACTCCATCTTTAAAGAAATATGTATGTATGTATGTATGTATGTATGTATGTATGTATGTATGTATATCCAGAGACATGGATCATAAGTTAAGAGAACTGACTCCTCTTGATGGATTCCAGTACCCATATGGTGCACACAGCCATCTGTAATTCAGGCTCCAATGACCTCTTCTAACCTCTGAAGGTACCATTCATATAAACACACACACACACACACACACACAATGTATGCATAGTACATGCTTGATATGACAAGGTTGAAAACATGAACATTTTTTGTCTGTGTGATTATTAAGGTTCATTGTGTGTCTAGGCTCTGACATATATGGGTCATGTACCCTGATGTCTTAGATTTTTTTTTCTCACTAGCTCTTTGTAAGCTTGATATCTCTATTTTATCATATGATTGCTTTGACGGAAGTGTCTGGATTCCAGGGCATTCCTTAGAACAAACCTGAATTCCATTAAGAACCAGCTGGTGGTAAAAAAAAGAGTTGATACTTATACCTTAGAATTAGCCACTTCTGGATGGTTGTAGCCTAGGAAACTGAGGGGGCCTGTTGCTAAAAGTCCTTCCCCAGAGGAGATGTAAATGATGTCTTCCCTTTCTCATAAGGTTCCAATGGCAAACTGAAGATTTTCACCAAAATTTGGGAAATCGAAGAGTTTGGGAGGCTTACTTACAGAGTAGATGAGTGGTTACTTACAGGAGTAGGGGTGCTCCAAGTTAAGTGCCATATTTTCTACTCTTTTCTAAGCTCTTTGTAGATATCTTAGTCTTTCCCAAAACTTCAACATCTAGAATAGCATCTGGCATATGGTTGACCCTTAAGAAGTATTTTTGATGGATTGATGAGAAATTGAGTCAAGGCTTGGACAGCCTACTACCAGGGTGTGCATTAATTATCTTTGACATGTTTCCTCAGGACCTTCTATGTTAGCTTTAAGAATCTTGGTAAGCAGCCAGGCGTGGTGGTGCATGCCTTTAATCCTAGCACTCCAGAGGCAGAGGCAGGCAGATTTCTGAGTTCGAGGCCAGCCTGGTCTACAAAGTGAGTTCCAGGATAGCCAGGGCTATACAGAGAAACCCTGTCTCGAAAAACCAAAAAGAAAAAACAAAAAAGAATCTTGGTAAGCTCTCATAGTCAGCACAATGACTGAACATAGCTCTGTTCTCTGCTTCTCTGTGCAGTAAGTAGCTCGGTGCCTTTATATGTGGTTGGACACACATTGAGCATGTAATACTAACCATCAATGTGACTGGGCATGTATCTGCTGGATGGTCTGAAATCACTTGCAAAACAAGCCTTCACTAAATGCCTTTTGTAGGCAAAGAAAATAAAAAAGGCAAAGGCATCAGGGACAAGGGAGTGAGATCTAATTTTGCCCACTAGAATAGCACAGTCTGGAGGTTGGAATTGGAGAAAGAAATACAAAAACCATCAAAGAGAATAATCAAGGGATAAGAGAGTGCCTCACTTGCTCTAGATGCATTGAGAGTGAAATGGAGCTTCCATATGAAAATAAAAGCAGCCAACTCACTAGTATATATATACTTAGCCACACACCAGCCCCACATAACTAAACATTGTTCTCACACCAGCCAACAGTAGTGGCTTCTCCCCCACTGCAAGCATACAGAGTCCTCTGGCTGTTGTAGAAGAGAGAAGTCAGACTGTCCTGTTGCTGAATCTGAACTCTAAGGCTTACCAACTGGGTAGGTGGTTTAACTGGTCTGAGCTTCAGCAGAACCACTCAGACTGCAGAGTGTTTAGAGGGCACTGGAGGGATAAGACAGAAAAACAAACACCCCTCCCCCAAACCCCCTTCTCCCTGGGGTTCAAAAAGCCCATGTGGTCTGGTAAGGGAGAGGTCAGACAGACAACTTGTGGGTACATATCTAAAGCTATGGAAAGATCATTTGCTGAGTGGAAAATTATTGGATGTGTTAGTGGGGGCTTCCCAGTGAAATTATATAGAATATACATGTATCCCTTACTTTTCTCATGCTGTGGTAAAGTAATTGACCAAAGGAACTTAAGGAAGGGAGGGTTTGTTTCAGCTCTCAGCTTGAGGGTATGGAGGTAAGAGTGGCTGGAGGCCACTCCAGGCCTGGTGGCACACATCTTTAATCCCAGCACTTGGGAGGCAGAGGCAGGCAAATTTCTGAGTTCGAGGCCAGCCTTGTCTATGGAGTGAGTTCCAGGACAGCCAGGGCTAGACAGAGAAACCCTGTCTGGAAAAAAAAACAAAAACAAAAAAACCCACCACCACCACCAAAAGAGCTGGAGGCTGCTGGCCATGTTACTTCTGTAGTCAGGAAACAGACAATGCAAGTGTTCAGCCAGGTTTCTCCATTTATGCAGACCAGGACCTAAGCCGACAAAATGATGCCACCCACATTTAGAATGGGTCTTCCCACCTCAGTTAACATAATCTCGAAGGCCTCTTACACACAAGTCCACATGCTTGTCTCTTCCATGAACCCAGATCTTGTCATGTTGGCAAATTAATATTACCTTTTACAATGTAAAAATAGGAGAGACTGATTGTAAATAAATGATTTATTAGGCAGGGTGGGCCAACAAGCTGAGCCCCAGAAGGGTTGATGTTCCATTTTCAGTCCAAAGGTTTCAAAGGAGCCCCTGTTACAGATGACACTCAAACACAGACTGCTGAAGGGCTCTCTTGCTCACAGGAAGCTGTTTTTCTCTCTCCTGGATTTCAACTGAATGTATGTGACTCACCAACAATGAGGGCAATCTACTTATACAAAGTTCACAGACAAAAATGTCATTCTCTCTGGGAGGTGGTGGTCTACCCCTTTAACCCCAGATCTCTTGGGTTTGAGGCCAACTATGGCCCACAGAGTGAGTTCCAGGACAACCAGGGCTATACAGGGAAACTCTGTCTCGAAAAGATTAAATTAAAAAAATGAAATGTAAATATCATTTAAGAAAAGTCTTTATGGAAACACCCAGAGTCACATTTGACACTAAAGGAAGCCATCCAGCAATTCTTATCTGTGCTGACTACAACAAAGACTCAAGAGATAGCTTTTCTCTTTTCTTTCCTTTCCTTTCCTTTCCTTTCCTTTCCTTTCCTTTCCTTTCCTTTCCTTTCCTTTCCTTTCCTTTTCTTCTCTCTCTCTCTCTCTCTCTCTCTCTCTCTCTCTCTCTCTCTCTCTCTCTCTCTCTCTTTCTCTCTCTCTCTTTTGTTGTTTTTCAAGACAGTGTTTCTCTGTATAGCCCTGGCTGTCCTGGAACTCACTCTGTAGACCAGGCTGGCCTCGAACTCAGAAATCTGTCGCTACCACCACCTGGCCTAAGAGATAGGTTTTCAATAACATTTCACAAGGCTCCCATGCTCCTCTTAGCAGGACACCTTCCCCAGCCCCAAAGCAGAGGGAAGGAAGAAACTAGGCAAAAACTAATACTACTTACTAGATACTTGTGAGGCAACTCATATTTTCTTACATGATAGCTGACTTAACTCTCTTGAGTTAGAAACTGTTTTTACAGGTTATATAGGTCTAGGAACTGAGATCCAAAGAGGAACAAGATGCCCAAGGTCAAACCTTAAATAGCAAGGACTGAGATTGAGGATCATCTGGCTGCAAAATGAATGTGCCTTGTTCTGTTCCAGTGACTTCTTCACAGGGGAGTCAGGAAAAATAAGGTAACTACCAAGTACTTTCTTTGCTGACTGTTTTCTAAGAATCCTTCCCGACTCATTGGCGTGATGCTAAATACCTCTTGTATGTTCTCGGATGAACTTCCAAGAAGACAGACTAGTCAGGGCCTTAGAATCCTTACAACCCCTATTAGAGCTGGAGAAGACTAGGAGGAACAGCCACAGCAAAGATTCAAGGATGACACAAACACCACATGTGTCCATATATGTAGTTTTTGCTGCTGGGTAGCTGAGTGACCTGTCCATGACCATGATCAGGCTGTGTCTCATTTTCCTTTTTTAATTTGAGATGGTGTTTACAACAGCGTTTCCCTTTTAGTGACATCAAGTATATTGAATGAATTAATCCTTGCAGGATTTAAATGCAGTGTGAGCCTCAATAAATAAATAAAATAATAACAAATAAAGCCACTCTAGATGTCAGCTTTTCTGTGTTCTGGGACTTGAAGTGCCAAGAATTTTTTTTTCAGACACAGGCAGATTCTATGGAGTCCCTCAGATATTACAATTTCATAATGTGTTAGTTTTTGATTTCACATGATCATATAAGCTTGTTTGTGGTAAATATTTGGCACGTGCCTCTTTTGGGTAGGCCACTCTCAGAAACAACCCTTTTGACAATTTCCCTTCATATGTCTCCTTCTCTCTCATCACCTCCATGGGCGTCTCCTCTTTATGGGCTGGGCTTGCTGCTCTAATTTAGGGAATCTTGAAATTCACTGCTTATACAGAAGGCATTTTATCTGACCGTCCACATGTAAATTCTTTCCGTTGGGATTTCTGTGTGTCCAGCTCCACCCCAACCCACAGGAACATAAACGCTCGTGTGTCTTGCAGCCTGGCCTTGGGGATTCCAGAAATAACACCGGGCGGTCCGCCGCTGCACTGGAGCATAGTAAGGCGTTTCAGTATTAAGACAGAGTAGAGTCACTTTCCAACCAGGCCTCTCCTGGTCAAAGCACAAAGCAACCTTTACAAGTTGGGTAGGGAGGGGCAGCTGGGAGGAGATCTGAATTTCTAGAAGCTTCTTCCCTTTCCCTCCCTCCCCTCCCATCTGTGCTCAGTGTCAGACCTTCCTTTCTGTAGTCTTCGGTCTGCTTGGTTCCGTTTAGCATTTGAATCCACTTTGCCTGTGGCAGTCACTGAAGTTCTTTGAACCCTTGAGGAACTACTGGAACTGGCATCTTTTCAGAGCCCAGGTGGCAGTTTCATTCTTTAAGTCCGGTAGGACAGCCACCTCACTAGGAATTGGATTGAGGGCCAGGAAATAAGGGAGCCTATTTAAAGGAAAAAAATGTTAGCTGTGACCCTGAATACATGGCATCTGTGGCAAATGCTCTCATTTCAGAAGGGTGTTTATTGTGCAGAGAAAAACATGAGATCTTCACAAATATATCAGGAAAAAACAAAACAAAACCATCACACACACAAAAAAGCATGCATACACGCTTTACAGAGTACAAAGGTGTGTGTGTTCGGGGCAGGGTGTACTTAGACATTAATGTGGAAAAGTAGTAAAGAAATGTTTAAGAAATATGCTTCCGGGGATCGGGTAGTCACAGCTGTGTTTGTTCAAATCGTACTTAATGTCATTTCCCCGTTTTAAAGAAAAGCTTACCTGACGCTGCCACGCGGACCTGCCCAGATCTCCTGAATCTACCTTTCCATAAGGGGATTGCTGGCTTTCGGGTGCCTGTGTGTAAACTTGAATTAAGCCACTTTCTCTGGGAACGAATCCTTTTTTAATGGGGATCGGGATATTTCTAATTTGTAGCCGAAACAGGAAAATTGTAAGGGTTGCATTTTTAATGTCTTGGGGAATCCAGACCTTTGTCAAGAACAGGAAGATGGAAGAAAGGAAGGCGCTTGTGCAACAAAACGGCCAATTATCTCACCCCTGCCAAGTCCAGCTGCAGCCGCAGCAGCTCGAGAGCTGCAACGCCCCATCTGCAGTGGCTGCTGCTACAGGACACGCGGTCGCAGCCTCGGAGGTCGAAAGCACCTCCGGTCCGGTGCCGCACCCAGGAGTGCCGGGCTGGCGGGGAGGATGAGGGGAGTTGGTAAAAGCATCGCCATGGCAACAGTGACGTCCATTCACCCTGGATCTAATTGGAGGAAACCCCGTGGCCAAAGCCGCAGCCTGCGGGCCAACCGAACCTACCGGAGTCGACCCACCCTCGGAGCCTCGGCTTCGCTTCCCGCCCCGCCCCCTGGGCCCCCTTCCGCGCGCTCGCTTCTCATTGGACAGAGGAGAAGCTGGAGGCGGGACTCCCTGGGGAGGTGCAGCGTTCTATTGGTCGGTGGCGAGCTCGTCGGCTCCGTGCTAGGCTGAGACGGGAGGGTCCTCGGCTAAAGCCCAAAGCAGATCAAAGTGGTGGGACTCGCGTCGCGGCCGCGGAGACTAGAAGGTGAGTGCGGACACAGCTCTGGGACTGCGGCTGCAACTGCTGCCGCAAGATACCGAGGCCGGGGTTGGCGGAGCACGGTCCTCAGATCTGCTAGGCTACCGCGCGCCTGAGGTTCGGGCTGGGACGGGAAGGTGCGGCACCAACGGCCGCTTCCATCTTGGGCCGGGTGGGGCCCGCGCTCCGGCCTTGGGGAGGCGCGGCGGGCGGGCCGGAGGGCGCGGGCGGAAGGCGGCGGTCCCGTAAGAGGCCCGAGGACGCGCGGCCTCGTGCGCCGAGACAAAGCGGGCGTCCGGCTGCATTGTCTGACGCGCTCTCCCCTCGCTCCTTTTTGTCCTCGCCGGCGCCGCCCCGCCCCGCCCCTCGCGGCTCTCAGGAGGACTCCGGATCCGGCTCGGCGCTCGCCCTCGCTCGCCATGGAGAAGACCGAGCTGATCCAGAAGGCCAAGCTGGCCGAGCAGGCCGAGCGCTACGACGACATGGCCACCTGCATGAAAGCCGTGACGGAGCAGGGCGCCGAGCTGTCCAACGAGGAGCGCAACCTGCTGTCGGTGGCCTACAAAAACGTGGTAGGGGGCCGCAGGTCCGCCTGGAGGGTCATCTCGAGCATTGAGCAGAAGACCGACACCTCTGACAAGAAGTTGCAGCTGATCAAGGACTATCGGGAGAAAGTGGAGTCGGAGCTGAGGTCCATCTGCACCACGGTCCTGGTGAGTCGTGAGTCGGCGCCGGCATTAGTGAGGGAGTAGGGCGGCGGGAGCGAGACCCCTTTTGTGTGGGGCTCCCGATGGGGAGAAACCTGTGGGGTAGAGAGTTTGAGCCCCAGGCTTCCTTCATAACTGTTTCAGAGCTTTCTCGGGGGTGGGTAACTCTTATTTTCCCAAGCTCTGGGTTACAAAAACTTGGGGGAGCAGCCGCGTAGGCTTGCACAAGACTGAAAAAGACCTATTTAACCTTGTGCCAGGAGAGTGGTCCTGAGATCTGTAAGTTCTTCCATGTCGTAGAAGGCATGGGGACTTTTACAATAGAGATGCTAGAATTTCCCCAGCCCCCCAAGATTTAGGAATGAAAAATCTAGACATAGTTTTATTTTTCATGTAAGAATATGGTGAGCCTTTCCTTGCTAAAGAGGTGGGGGGGGGAGTTCACTGGATGAAAAATATACAGATAATTTGAAGAATACCATGCTCTGGTCAAATTTCACTATTTAATAGTGTTTCTTTTCTATTTGTTACCTCGCTTAAGTCCGGTGTATGAAAATGAAAGCATTTCTGGTGTGAGTGGGCAAGGAAGGCTTTCCAGGTTTTGCACTGTCCAGTTCCAACCGGGATGTTAACGGGTATGATTCACCCATATTAGAGGGGGCACTTTAAAATCTTGGGTCATTCATTGCCCAGATCTCTTATTCAATAAAGCAAGTTTCTAAAATTTAAATAGCATGCCATAGAGTGTCAGATATTAATGCTGCAAACTGTAACTCCTGTGCACATTGATAGGTAGTTATAGACTGATGATGAAGGAGCTGCTGGGTTTGCTCTTCACATGCCACCTTTATAAGAGGCAGCTGGTAGCTGATAGGCTTGCCCTAGATCTTTTTAGGTGTCTTTTATGCAGGGTTTCATAAGAGAAGGGAAAAAAAGGCTTTTCCCTTCTAGCCTTCATTTCTTTTTTTTTTTTTTTCTTTTTTTCTGTTTTTTTTTTTTTTTTTTTTTTTGAGACAGGGTTTCTCTGTATAGCCCTGGCTGTCCTGGAACTCACTTTGTAGACCAGGCTGGCCTCGAACTCAGAGATCCGCCTGCCTCTGCCTCCCAAGTGCTGGGATTAAAGGCGTGCGCCACCACCGCCCGGCCTAGCCTTCATTTCTTTATCACATCGAATCAATGGAACCTAGAACTTTTTTTTCCCTGTTGTGTAAAACCTACCTGTTTTACTAAAACAAAAGAGATTATCTGAGCAAAATCATGGTTGATAGATACAGATGTTAGGGGTCAGAAGCAATCAGAGTTGGTAGTGAAGTGCAGAAAACTCATTTTGTTCTGTTAACATCTATGTGATCTTAAGTTCTAGTCCCTGTTTAGCTTAGGGGAGGCAGCTCTTAGGCCTGAATTCTTTTACATTCAAGAGATGTCAACTAGGATAGTAATAGCAGACTTTAATAGCATATATTGATGGCTATTGTTAACACTTTGGGGTTTATTTACCCATGCAGTTCTGAATCACCAGATTTTTGTGTAAACTAGCAGTTTAATTCTGAAACAAAGGAATATTTATTCCATCTTGCAGCTCTTACACACAACAAAGAATTGTGTTCTGCCTGTATGTATGTATACCACCTATGGGGATGCATTGTCCAGAGACTGGAAGGAGGAGTCGGGTTATCTCCTGTAACTGGAGTTGTTAGCTACCATGTGGGTTCGGGGAACTCAGCTGGGTTCTGGGGTCCTCTGCAAGAATAGAATAGCAAGTGCTGTTAACCACAGAACTACTCCTCCAGCCCCAGAAAATTTGGGTTTTATGGAAGCATAGATGTGGGAGTTTTCCTTTTTTGATACGGTTTGAGAGAGTGACCAGACGTTTATTGGAGACCTCTCATGCGTATCCTTTTAATAAGAGAACTTTTGAAATTAGGACAGTGGTGCTTTTTTCTTGCACAAGACAGAAATAGAAGAGGTAGGTAGGTTGACTAATTTGTACACTAATGCACAAATTAGCTGAATTTTGCCTTGATGACCAACTTGGAAGAAGAACCCTGGGGAAGCATGTCTCCAGTTGGCAGATATTCTGGGGAACGTGATGTGTTTTGAAAGGTTAAACAATACAGGGAAGAACAAAGCTGAGAACCACTGATGTGACTTGATTTTTTTTGTCCTTGAGCAATTTATAATATAGAGAATTGTACTAGGTAATTTTTTATTTTTTTCGAGACAGGGTTTCTTCTCTGTGTAGCCCAGGCTGTCCTGGAACTCACTTTGACCAGGCTGGCCTCGAACTCAGAAATCCACCTGCCTCTGCCTCCCAAGTGCTGTGGGATTAAAGGCATGCGCCACCACGCCCGGTGGTAATTTTTATAAGGTGTTTATGAGTAAAATGCAGTATAGTTAGAAGGAAACAGAAGCCTCAGAGAAGACTTCACAGAGATAATAGATTTGAGGTGAGTATTGAGGGAGCAGTGTTGGAAGTGGCTGTCATTGGGAGAATTTGGGGTAGAGCTTGAGGGAAGATTTTGTTTTGGTTTGTTTTGTTGGTGTGACTAGGGGGTGGTCTGTTGGTAGGATTCATGATTTGAGCAGGTCAGAAGGAGAAGCTTGATTGAAGTTCCTTTTTGTTTTTTGTTTTCTTTTTTATGTGGGAATTGGGAGCTTTCCAAATGTTAAGACATGTGATCTGCCAGCATGAGCTATGTCTCCAGCCACTTGTGGATGTCTGTACTGGTGCAACTGCATCTAGAATTCATGGTGTGAGTGTGAGCTGACAAGTTTAACCTGAACATATAGACAAGGAAGTGATAAATTAGTCAATAAGAATAAGTCTGATGATTGACAGATTAGCAATTCATTTTTAAGAGCTGGAACCCAGGGCCTTGAATATGCTAGGTAAGGGCTGTACCACTGAACTATAACCATCCTCTTTTTGATTTGTAACTGGTAATTTAGTAAGGTGTCCAAAGAAAAAGCTTTGTATTTCTGAACACACAATAGAATGGTGTGGATGTGTGTACTAGAAAGGAGAATTTTGATATGGAGGAAAAAGGTGAGGCTGATTTGGTTTAAATGCGTCCACTAAATAACTGGTGTTATACCCCTTTATTCCAGCACTCACAATTTCAAGATTTTGACTACTTTTTAGAGTAAATTAGAGATGGATAGGTTTAACCAATTTTCCAGAATAGATGAATAGCCTTTGTAGCTGATGTTTTAAAGGTTCCTAAATTGTGGGGTCATTTCAAGTAAAAGGATTGAAATCCAAATAAATACTATAAAGAGAAGAGGAAATTAAGAGAACCAAAATGGTGCAAACCAGACTCTTGATGGCAATTTTAAAGACGTCAAATGACATTACTGGGTTCCCTATCAGTATAATTTATGCAGATAGAGTTTTGTTCTTAAATTTTAAAGTTAGTTTTAGTTGTAACAATTGGGTGGGACCTTGCCCCTTCACTTCTACTTTAACTCCCACCTTTGTGGTGGTTTGAATGAGATTGGTTCCCATCTGCTCATTTGGTTCAATGCTTGAAGGTAGAACTGTTTATGGGCTGGTGAGATGGCTCAGCGGGTAAGAGCACCCGACTGCTCTTCCGAAGGTCCAGAGTTCAAATCCCAGCAACCACATGGTGGCTCACAACCATCAATAATGAGATCTGACACCCTCTTCTGGTGGATCTGAAGACAGCTACAGTGTGCTTACATATAATAAAAATAAATAAATCTTTAAAAAAAAAAAGAACTGTTTGTGAAGGGTTAGGTTAAGAGAAGTGTGCCACTCATGGGTGTTATTCCCTATTAGCTCTGTCTCCCAGTTTTGGATCAAGAAGTAAACTCTGAGCTATAGTTCTGCCTCATGTGTGACTGCTGTTTGCTTTTTACCATGATAATCATGGACTCTAACCCTCTGAAACTGTAAGCCTCAAATAAACACTTTCTGTTATAAGTTGTCTCTTGGTCATAATATCACAGTAACCTCTAAAAATCATTTTCAGGTTGAGACAAGTGTCATCAAAGATAAATGGTGGTAATAAGTGCCTAGTGTACTGACTTTGTGAAGTGGTACAGAAGTCATTAGCAATCTGAGTGTTGACAAGAGCAAAGTTTAAGTGAAAACTTAACAGTGGATGAATAACAGGTGTGAAATGTCTGAGAGTAATTCAGACCTTGCATGTAAAGTATGAGCAGGTCAAAGAAATATTGGGAACAAAGCTATGTGCAACTTGGGAACAAAATCTATCATTTACAATCTTGGGCTAAGAACCAAAAGCTTAAAGTGTATATGGGACAACCTTAATACCCTCTCTTCTAGGCTTTGCGTAGATGAGTTTCAGTATAATCCTGTAATCCCAGCATTTGGAAGGTGGAAAGATTGGATTCTCAGGATCAGGTTCTGCTACACTGTGTGAGTTTGAGGCTTGCTAGAATTCAGTGGCACCCCATCTCAAAAATAAAATAAAGCCAGAGCCAAGTGCAGTGGTAATGTGCCTAGAATTCCAACCATCTGGGAGGTTGAGGCAGGTTTCAGAGTTTGAAGCAGCCAGTTTGGGGACTAGCAAAGCCATCCTTTAAAGAAAATGTTAAGAATCATATGCCAGGGGCTAGAGAGATGGCTCAGTGGCTAAGAGCACTACTGCTCTTCCAGAGGTCCTGAGTTCAAATTCCCAGCACGTGGTAGCTCACAGCCATCTGTAGTGGGATCTGAGGCCCTCTTCTGGTTGGTCTGAAGACAGCGCCAGTGTACTCATAGTTTTGTTTTGTTTCGAGATAGGGTTTCTCTGAATAGCCAGCCTTGGCTGTCCTGGAACTCACTCTGTAGACCAGGCTGGCCTCAGAAATCTGCTTGCCTCTGCGCCCCAAGTGCTGGGGCATGCATTTTAAAGGCATGCGCCACCACTGCCCAGCATAAATAAATCTTGTGTCAGGAGTTGTGACACACACCTTTAATTCCAGTACTTTGGAGGCAGAGGCAGGTAGGATCTCAGGTCAGCCAGGTCTACATAATGAGTACCAGGACAAAATAGCATTGCACAGAGAAACCCTGTCTCAAAAAAAAAAATCAAGTACAGTGGGCTAGTGCTTACCTTTATTTAATCCTAATATTCAGGAGGCAGAGGTGTGTCTGAAGCCAGCAACAGTGTACTCATATACATAAAATAAATAATTCTTTTGGTTTTTTGTTTTCGAGACAGGGTTTCTCTGTATAGCCCTGACTGTTTTGGAACTCGCTTTGTAGACAAGGCTGGCCTCAAACTCAGAAATCCGCCTGCCTCTGCCTCCTGAGTGTTGGGATTAAAGGCTTGGGCCACCATACCTAGCTGACTGTTTTGAATTTTAATAGTTGGGAGCTAAGGTGCTCCATCAGGTTAGGGTAAGGCTGGAGAGGTGCTATAGTCAGAGTATATACGGCTGGGAAGTGAAGGTAGTATGACAAGCTTGCATACCAAGGTGGTAGGAGGATAGTAATAGAAATAGTAATACAATGGTATGTGGTGTTGCTTTTAACTTTAGAAGCTTAGACATTTAGGAAAACATCTTTCAAGTGTAGATCACAGTAATCAAATGCATGTGACTAAAAAAAGTTGTTTACTCATTTAAATGGAAAAAAAGCATCGATGATGGTGCTGGTGCTTACATGGCTAGTATGGTAGTCAGGAGGCAGATAAAACTTACTGGGTCCAGGTTTTTTTTGTTTTTTTAATTTTTAAATTTTTTTAAAGATTTATTTATTATTATATCTAAGTATACTGTAGCTGTCTTCAGATGCACCAGAAGAGGGCATCAGATCTCATTACAAATGGTTGTGAGCCCCATGTGGTTGCTGGGATTTGAACTCAGGACCTCCAGGAGAGCAGTCAGTGCTCTTACTTGCTGAGCCATCTCTCCAGTCCCTGAGTTCAGTAATAATAAAGAAGTTGCTTAGTAACTGTCATTACTTCTGAAATGTTTTTTTTTGTTCTTTGTTTGTTTGTTGTTTGTTTTTTGAGACAGGGTTTCTCTGTATAGCCCTGGCTGCCCTGGAACTCACTCTGTAGACCAGGCTGGTCTCGAACTCAGGAATCCGCCTGCCTTTGCCTCCCTGGTGCTGGGATTAAAGGCGTGAGCCACCACGCCCGGCTTCTGAAATGTTTTTAAGGCCAGCATCTCCACAGCTGGGATGGATTGGTGTAGCTGGCTTTCACTGCTTTGCAGGTTCTTCTTTCTTCTACCCTTCTCCACCTTTTTCTTACGCTTTCAACCCCCTAACATTAGATAGGAGAGAAAAAAGAGGGGAAGGGAAAGAGTCCTTGACGTCAGAGGTTGGAAAGGGGGCCACATTATCCTTTTTTTTTTTTTAATAAAGTTGTTTTTTTTTAAGACTTATTTATTCATTTATTTATTACATCTAAGTACACTGTATCTGTCTTCAGACACCCCAGAAAAGGGCATCAGATCTCAATACGGATGGTTGTGAGCCATCATGTGGTTGCTGGAATTTGAACTCAGGACCTTCAGAAGAGCAGTCGGCACTCTTAACCGCTGAGCCATCTCTCCAGCCCTTTGGGGGCCACATTATCATTAGACTATTTGAGCTGATTAGAGACATCAAGTCAAGTTCCTTGGGGTAGTTTGATCTGTGTCAGGCTATCTAATCTCTTGTTTCTTCAACAAACTGTGACCAACAATCTTCCTCTACACACATACACACACACACAACAACTCCACCTGTCAGGGCTTTTTATATATCTTTAGCATTTATATATCTTCTGAAAAGTCTCCAGAATTTCAAATGTTGCACAATTGGAGAAACTATCTGCAAGTGGCAAAGCCACGCTTCTGCTAGAGCATAAAGCAAGTCATAGCTGCTCTGGAGCAGTCCCCTTTGTAGACCAGGCTGGCCTCAAACTCAGAAATCTGCCTGCCTCTGCCTCCCGAGTGCTGGGATTAAAGGCGTGCGCCACCACGCCCGGCACAAAAACATATTCATAAAATATTTCTGTATTTTTTAAAGGAAACTAAAATTCTAGAATTCTCACTACAGATTTGTTTGGTACATTGATTATGATTCATGTCACCCTGAGCCATAAGTGTCTTTTTCCCTTTCATCTTTCTGATTCCCACTGTTCTGACAGACCCATCTATATTGTTAATCTGTTTATGTAGTCTGATTGCATTTAAGTCTTAGATTCTTATGAATTTACTATACATCTATACATATTTTACATGCATATATATATATATATTCCAGGCAAGATAACATCTTTTTCAGCTAGTGATGTATAATTAAGAGTGAGGACAGCCGGGCGTGGTGGCGCACTCCTTTAATCCCAGCACTTGGGAGGCAGAGGCAGGCGGATTTCTGAGTTCGAGGCCAGCCTGGTCTACAAAGTGAGTGCCAGGACAGCCAGGGCTACACAGAGAAACCCTGTCTCGAAAAACCAAAAAAAAAAAAAGAGTGAGGAAATAGGTGTTTACAGGTGTTTTTTTTTTTTTTAATTTAAGATTTATATATTATATAAGTATACTGTAGCTGTCTTTATTTAGACTGTCCAGAAGGAGGGTATCAGGTCTCATTATGGATGGTTGTGAGTCACCATGTGGTTGCTGTTGTTTGAACTCAGGACTTTCAGAACAGTGAGTGCTCTTAACCGCTGAGCCATCTCTCCAGCTACAGGTGTTCCTATGTATGCTTCCTTTTCTGAGGTTTTTCAGTGCAGTCTTGACTTCCTGGAGAAAATGACTTCTGGGGTTTCAGTGATTATACAGAAGGCAGGCAGAATGCCAAAGGAAGTGGTAGAATAATACCAGCCTTCTAAGTCAGCTGAGTGTTCTCTGTGAGAAAATAGGAGAAAAATTGGTAGATTGAATGTGAAAGTTAGAATTTTAGATACAAGTTGTAACTGTAGCTCAGTTGATAGCCTGTCTAATGTGTGTGTCTAATGTGCCTAGGATTTGATCCCTAGCATCACATGAGCTGGCTATGGTGCTCACACTTGTACTCTCAGTGCTTGATAGGTAGCAGTAGAAGCAGGAGTGTCATTCCTGGCTTCATAGTCCATTTGAGGCTTCTTTTTTATTTTTATTTTATTTTATTATTTTGTTTTGTTTTTCGAGATAGGGTTTCTCTGTGTAGCCCTGGCTGTCCTGGAACTCACTTTGTAGACCAGGCTGGCCTCGAACTTAGAAATCCGCCTGCCTCTGCCTCGCAAGAGCCACCACGCCCTGGGAGACCTCTTTTTAGCATGGGCTGTATTGTCTCACTCAAAACAGTAAAATCAGGGTTAAAATTAGAGCTGAAAGTCTCAGTGACTGATCTAGATAATCATATCAGTCAGTTTGTTAGATAAATACTATCCATATTTTGAAGAATAGTAGTAAACCATGTAGTGTTTTATTAACTCCTTTCATCTTACAACATTTGTGAGGTAAATTGTCAGTAACTTTATAGTTCAGAAGCACTATAAAGGTAATTAGGGAAGGAATGAGCTTGTGAACATGGGCACTAATTTGTTGTGTCCATGATTGTGAGCACACAATGTACTGTTGGGACTTTAGTTGAGGTTCTTTAAATGATCACAACTGATACAGTGAACTTATATATTAAAAAGGAGATTTATTAGACTGGCTTACCAGATGTGGTCTGGATACTCTAGCAATGGCTGTCTCATACTAGAAAGGTCAGGATCTGGTAGTTAAGTCCATGAGGCTGGATGCTTTTATAGTCTTGGAGGATTCCCAGAGAGAAAGTCTTCAGTCTAATGAAATACTAATACTAAAAAAATACTGTGAAGCCGGGCAGTGGTGGTGCACGCCTTTAATCCCAGCACTCGGGAGGCAGGGGCAGGTAGATTTCTGAGTTCAAGGCCAGCCTGATCTATAGAGTGAGTTCTGAAGTAGTTTCTTTGACCCCCACTTTCAAGTTTTTGAGTGTCTATGGAGTGTCTGGCTACTGTAGACCTATGATGCAAGAGTGGTCCGTCTTCTATTAGGTTGGTTACTCTGAGTTTACACTCTGGGGTGGGGTGGGGTCATGCTTTTTCAGAAAGTTCTGAAGAGAGGGGATACCAGCCAGATCTGCTGAATGAACTCTGGCAATTGGCAATTGGAGTTCCAGGTAACACAGCTGCATTGTCTCCCATCCCTTGTTGAATTTTAGTATATGTGCTGTCCAAGCAAGTACCGGTGGTGGCTTAAGTGAATGTGGCCTACCGAAGACTCATATATTTAAATGCTTGGTTCCTAGTTGGTGTAACTGTTTGGGGATGATTAGGATTAGACATCCCTTGTTTGGAAGATGTGTGCCACCATTGCTGGGAAAGCCCACACCATTCCAATTTAGATAAGATGTTAGCTTTCAGTTACTTTTCCAATTACCCACCTGCCCACTGTTATGCACCCTACTGTGATGGTCATGGGCTGGCCCTCTGAAACTATAAGCAAGTCCCCAGGTAAATGAATTTTTTTTTTTGTAAGTTGCCTTGGTTATGGTATCTAATCACAGCAGTAGAAGAGTAACCAAGGCTGCAATGACTTCTGTACTGACTAAGGGGCTGGAGTGATACCTAGATCAGCTTGGCTACAAAGGTGTAGTGCTGATACATCTGGGGACCTTGAGAATAATGGGCACAGTGTACCATCTCTGAACTGGTAGTACAACCTGTGACTTCTGGCTGCACCATGGCATGAATGTGCCTTTCCAGCACCTGTCTGTGGTCTTTGAGCACAAGCTGCTGTTTACTATTAGGTCAGAGGGTGTTTGTGGTAAATAAGCAAGACCAAGGTTGGGAGCCTGTAGAAGGCATTGGCAGAAGAAGTGGACTGCCTCTGTGGTCTGAGGCAGAGGACACTGTACCATACCTTTCTTGTAGCTGGAACTGCCTTCTCACCCCAATCCAAGGCACAAAGGCTTAGGAATGTCTGCACTAAAGAAACTATGGCAAGGGAATCCCCTTCTTTCTCCTCTCCTGCATAATCAACACCAGTCCAGCCTTTCAGAAAATAAGTAGCTAAGACAAACTCCTTCCTTAATTTATTACATTCATTTTTCCATTTTTAAAATTTATATTAGGAAAATAACAAAAGCTTATGCAAAAAGAAAGAATAATTCACACCCATCGCCTAGCTTCAGTAGTTTAAGAAGTCTTGATTTGTTGTTGTTTATTCTCGAAACAGGGTTTCCTACTACGTATTTTGGCTGTCCTGGACCCTGCTATGGAGATAAGGCTGGCCTTGAACTTAGAAATCCTCCTGCCTCTGCCTCCCAAGTGAGATATCTTAGAGGGATTACTATATGGAGAAACTAAGTTGTAGGGTAATATATGAAAGGTGTGGAAGAGAAAAAGGACAGTAGATTCCAAATATTTTGAATTTCTGGAAAAACACACAAGCTAGTACTATTGGCTGCTTTGCAGGAATTGAAGATCTAGATGTCTAAGGAATTATAGGGGGTGAACTTCTGTTTTTCTCTTCTGTGATTTATATGAAGTACATGTATTACCTATTATTCAGCAGGAGCCAGTGATTGTATGCAAAGAAAAAAACATACAATCAGAAAAAGGGAGAGAAGACTTGTGTTAGATTTGAATTGGATCTGCCACTGTGAGCTGATTTCTTCTTTTTTAAAAAAATTTCCTGAGGAGGCGGAAAACCATTGTAACTTGATCATTGTGCTTGACTCTAGGACCAGATACTGCTTCAGTATCCATTTCTGAAATATTTAGATATAGTTCATAATGTCTTAATGACCAAGAAATTATTATTATTTTTTAAAGATTTATTTAGGGGCTGGTGAGATGGCTCTGCGGTTAAGAGCGCTGACTGCTCTTCCAAAGGACCTGAGTTCAAATCCCAGCAACCACATGTTGAACTCAGGACCTTCGGTAGAGCAGTCAGTGCTCTTAACCACTGAGCCATCTCACCAGCCCCAACCAAGAAATTATATGTGAACACAACTGTTACTTAAAAATGAAGAGAGGGTTGTATTTTGCTTTGTCTTAAACTTGAGTGGAGATGGAGAGGTACTTGAACAAATTGGTAGTTAAATTTTCTTTGCAATTCTTTTTTTTTTTTTTCTTTTTGTTTTTTTGTTTTGTTTTGTTTTGCAATTCTTAAAAATGTATTTATTTTTATGTCTCTGAGTACTTATCTGCATGTACACCTGCATGTCCGAAGGAGGCATCATCACATAAATAGTTGTGAGTGAGCCACCCTGTGGTTGCTGGGAATTAAACTCAGAACCCCTGGAAAAGCAGCCAGTGCTCTTAACTGCTGATCCATCTGTCCAGCCATTCTTAGTAATTCTTAAAATCTGATTACACTGTTTATGGTTTAGAAATATGAAAGTTTAGATACTGAAATTCATAGTTTTACTACCAGTTTCATTTTAATGTAGTTAAGAAAGCTTTAATACTCTAAAGTATCTACCAAACTTGTGTTATTTGGGGTATAGATGAGGTTAATATATACAGTTGATTGTTACAGTTAACATCTGATTACAGAACTGGAGACTTTTAGTTGAAAAACGTTAAAGAACCTCTCTTAGGGGCTGGAGAGATGACTGCATTTAAGAAGTTACTCTTCTTGGGTTGGCTTTCCAGCACTGGTACCAGAAGGCTCACAGCCTATTCCAGGGGTTCTGGCACCCTCTTCTGGTCTCTGAAGGTTCTAATACACACCACACACACCATAAATAAAAAATGCTTCTTAAAAAGACTTGTTTATTTTATGTATATGAATACACTGTAGCTGAACAGATGATTGAGCCATCATGTGGTTGCTGAGAAGTGAACTCAGGACCTCTGCTTGCTCCAGACCAAGGATTTATTTATTATTAAGCCTAAGTACACTGTAGCTGTCTTTAGACACGCTGGAAGAGGGCGTCAGATCTAATTATGGATGGTTCTGAGCTACCATGTGGTTGTTGGGATTTGAACTCAAAACCTCTGGAAGAGTAGTAAGTGCCCTTAACCACTGAGCTAACTCTCCAGCCCAAAGAAATACTTTTTTAAAAATGATTCTTTTAATCCCAGCACTCGGGAGGCAGAGGCAGGCGGATTTCTGAGTTCGAGGCCAGCCTGGTCTGCAGTGAGTTCCAGGACAGCCAGGGCTATACAGAGAAACCCTGTCTCAAAACAAACAAAAAAAGATTCTTTAGTAGATGCTATCAAATGTGATTCTTGGTGTGTAAAAAGCTTTTTTGTATCTTTTGCATAAGTGTTCTTTTCACTTTTTTTTTTTAATTTATTTTTTTATTAGGTATTTTCCTCGTTTACATTTTCAATGCTATCCCAAAAGTCCCCCATACCCACCCTCCAATCCCCTACCCACCCACTCCCCCTTTTTGGCCATGGTGTTCCCCTGTACTGGGGCATATAAAGTTTGCAAGTCCAATGGGCCTCTCTTTGCAGTGATGGCCGACTAGGCCATCTTTTGATATCTTTTCACTTTTTAAAGATTTAAAATGTTATGTGTTTTGTCTGCATGTATGCTGCATATGTATGCAATGCCTGTGGAGCTCAGATAAAGGCACTGAATTCCCTGTAGCTGGAGTTACAGATAGTTGTGAGCCACCATGTAGGTGGGTCTTCTGCTAGAGCAACAAGCACTTGAGTCATCTCAACCCCTATGATGGAGCAAGTTTTAAATATTGAATAATCCTTGGGGGCTGAGTGAGGTGAAATCCCCAACACCAACAGAAACAGCATACTTTGATTTACAATGTTGATGCTGCATCTCCTCAGGATGATTGCATATTGTCTTACAAAGCAGAATACTTCATAAGAGTGCAAAGAAATGGTGTTGGCAATTTATACTATGACAGCAAGTTCTAACTGAGAAGACAGATCTGGACATGGTTGCTCTATTTTTCTAGCACTGCTGCTTTTAATGATACTTTATGGGGGCATGAATTTAGTGTGGGCTTGATGAAGTGCTGACTTTGCAGGATCTGAGGTAGTAAGGATTCTATTAAACTTTCAGTTGAAGCTTGAGTTCTGAGTACCAGGGCTTGCTGTGTTGTGTGATTGTCAGCTGACACATCATCTGGCCCATATAAGGATTGCTTTTATTTCCATAAAAATTTTTTTTTCTTTTTTTTGAAAAATGTATTTATTTTATCTATGTGAGTACACTGTAGCTGTCTTCAGACACACTCGAAGAGGGCATCAGATCCCATTACAGATGGTTGTGAGCCACCATGTGGTTGCTGGGAATTGAACTCAGGACCTCTGGAAGAGCAGTTGGTGCTCTTACCCACTGAGCCATCTCTCTAGCCATATTTTTATCTTTTTTCTTTTTTTTTTTTTTTTTTTTTTTGGCGATTGTTTCATTTTGCTGGCTTTAAGCTTGCTGTCTGCCTGAGGCTGGCTGGCTGGCCGGCCTTCTTTCTGCCTCACAAATGCTGAGGACTACTGCCATACCTGGCCTTTTTACTTTATTCTTTTAATTATTTTAAATTAATCTCTTGTCTAATAATCTAATTTCTTCTTACCCCACCCCCCACCCCTAAGACAGGGTCTCACTATGTAGCTTTGGCTGTCCTGGAACTCACTATGTAGACCAGGTTGGCCTCAAACTGAGAGGTGTGCCTCTGCTTCCCAAGTGCTAAGATGAAAAGTATGTGCTGCCATCACCTGGCTAATAATTTCTAACGCTCATATTCCACAATAACATGGTTATTCTGTCTATATTATTAATTATAAATAAACAGACCTCTAACTTAAGTTTTGTTTATGCCTCTTATATAATGCTCCATTTTAGGATATATTCTTGTTTTTATTAAATGAAGAAAAGATTCCCTGTCAGTAGTGTGTTTCTTAATGAATTTTTGTCACGTGACAGAAACTGGAAAATGTTTGAACATTTGTTTTGTTTGTTTTCAAGATTCCTCTTCAGGTACCTGCTTAGTCAATTCTGTATGAAGTAAGTGTAAGTTCTATAGTTAGAGCAGTGTGTCTTGTTTTCTTTGTCCTTGTTTGTTTGTTTTCTTTTCAATTTTATGTATGTGAGTACACTGTTGCTTTCTTCAGACCCACCAGAAGAAGGCATTGGATCTCATTACAAATGGTTGTGAGCCATCATGTGGTTGCTGAGAATTGAGCTCAGGACATCTGGAAGAGCAGTTGGTGCTCTTAACCTCTGAGCCATCTCTCCAGCCCTAGCATATCTTGTTAACAAAATAGTAATCACTTCTGAATGAAGCTAGGATAAATTTATTTTGATGAGTGCTGTAGACTATCACCACTGAATGCAAGTGGATTACTTCAGTAAGACTGTTATTTTTCTAGTTCTTTTTCTTTTTTTTTTTTTTTTTTTTTTTTTTTTAATTTTTTTGTCTCTGTAAGGTTTTTTTTTTTTTTAAAGATTTATTTATTTATTATATGTATGTACACTGTAGTTGTCTTCAGACATTCCAGAAGAGGGCACCAGATCTCGTTTCGGATGGTTGTGAGCCACCATGTGGTTGCTGGGATTTGAACTCTGGACCTTCGGAAGAGCAGTCGGGTGCTCTTACCCACTGAGCCATCTCACCAGCCCTCTAGTTCTTTTTCTAAGACATGGGAGCAAATAAATAAAAGGAAACAATAACTAATCTACATTTGCTTCAGGGCTGTTTCTTGGCAGACTAGTTTTTTAGTTTATAGCTTTTGTGGTATTGTATTCCTGTTACTCCCATCTTGTTTTTCTGAGTGTTTTCTGATGCTTGCACCCTTCCCTTGAGCTCTTGTCATTTTGATCTAGAATAGTGGTTCTCAGTCTGTGTCTGCTATCCCTTCATATCAAGTATTTACATTACAGCTCATAACAGAAAAATCACAGTTACGAAGTAGCAAAGAAATAATTTTATGGTTGGGGTCAGCACAGCATGAGGAAGTGTAGTAAAGGGTTGAAGTGTTAGGAAATTTGAACCATTGGTCTAGAGTGTTCCCAATTACCAGATCATGGAGTAAGTAGTGTACTGGCAGGTTATGGCTCCTTAACATTATTTTATTTTCTATTGCCTTCAGTCCAGTGCCAGTGCCAGAGGGAGCCCCATTGGGAGTCCTTCAAATCTCCCAGGATCTTTGTTGAAGACTACAGTTCGAGTTACAATAAAAATAATCCATGGAAGTAGCTGTGGTGGCTCATGACTGTACTTAAGTCTGAGCCCAATACCAGGATTATCTCGATAGAATAAAATAATTACTACTACTAATAGGAAAACCTTTTGTTTGTTTGTTTGTTTGAGACAGGGTTTCTCTGTGTAGCCCTGGCTGTCCTGGAACTCACTTTGTAGACCAGACTGGCCTTGAATTTAGAAATCTGCCTGCCTATGCCTCCCAATGCTGGGATTAAAGGCGTGTGCCACCACTGCCCGGCTGGAAAACTTTTAACTATATATGCTAAATTATTTACTTCATCCCTTCTGAGTTCTTACTAGCACTCTTGTCCAGAGATTGTTTTTTTCCTTCAAGGAGCCAGTTGGCCTGCCTCCCCATCCCCACCTATATGAAGTTGTTAAAAATAATTAAGAAGTTAGTACAAGCTAAATTATACAACCGGGTTGATTATTATTGTTGTCTTTTACTCAGGCTGGTCTTGAACTCAGATCTGAGCCCTGGGATTAAAGGCGTGAGATACTGCCACCTGGCAAAGCTGTATATCCTAAGGAATTATAGCCTATCTATTTTGTATTAGTAGCTAGTATCTAGTATTGATAATTTGATATAGCCCTGATCATTTTTGTAAGGAATGAAACAAAATCCTTGAATATTTTTGAATTTGATTTAAAGTATTTGACTCTACTACTGATAGTGTATGGGAAGTACCCTTTGTTTCCTTCTCAGAAAGCTAGTGGGATTGACAGAGAACCATGACCCTGGCTGAAATAAAGTAACAGAAGTCAACTTGTAAAAGCCCAGCATTGTAAAGTGCATGTAATGGCAGTGTGAAAAAGAATTGTCAAAGTTGATAAATTTTATAAAAGAAAAGTTAGTTTTTTTAATGGCTGTGTGGTAACTAATGGCAGCAGGTGGTTGATTGATAGTTCCTGGAATATTGGAAAGCAAGTATGCCTCAAGGTGATTGTAATAATAGTCCTGGCAACAGAGCCATGAGCATTGTTCATATTTGACACAAGTAATTCAGAAAGGACTGATGTTAGAATGGAAATTTCTTTCTTCCTGGCTCTTTACCCCAAGTCCTTACTCAGTGGAAATCTAATTTATCTTAGCCTCTTCTGCCACAATTGTATCGCAGAATAAAAGCAACAAAAGCAGGGGCTTCAAAACTCACCCTCTCCCTCTGTCTCTTGTCTTCTTGTCTGGATAGGGTCTCTTTATGTAGCCCTGTCTGGCCTGGGACTGGGTGCTGGGATTAAAGGCGTGCTCCACCATGCCTTTTAGCTTAGACTAATTTAAGTTATTTGCATGCGTATGACTGCAAGTAGTATGGTCACCAGAACTGGCACCTTTTCAGAGATCCTTTGGTACCTTACTGACTCTCTTGGGAAAACAGACAAGAGGGAGAAGCTTTGCATGGAAGTCCCTCAGTAGCTGGACAGGTATTTATCTCAGATACACTACTTCCATTTTTAAAATAGCATGATATCCTAAGGTTATAGGGAGTTTCTTTGATTCACTTTAAGTAGCTACTAATATTGTACTGGTGGGAACTGGAGAGATGGCTCAGCAGTTAACATCTGCTCTTCCAGAGGACCCAGATTTACTTTATACCCATATGACAGCTCATGACTGTCTGTAACTCCAGTTCCAGGGGATCTGCCACCCTCACATAGGCCACCCACCACTGCACATAAATCATTAAAAGTATTGGTGAACATGAGCTCAAGTTTTGGGTTTTTGTTGTTGTTGTTATTTGTTTTGGTTTTTCAAGACAGGGTTTCACTGTGTAGCCCTGGCTGTCCTGGAACAGGCTGGCCTCAAACTCAGAAATCCGCCTGCCTCTGCCTCCCGAGTGCTGGGATTAAAGGCGTGTGCCATTGCCCGGCAATGAGTTCGTGGCCAGCCTGGTCTACAAAGTGAGTTCCAGGACAGCCAGGGCTATACAGAGAAACCCTGTCTCGAAAAACCAAAAAAAAAACAAAAAAAAAAAACCAAGGCGTTCGCCAATGCCCACCTTGAGCTCAAGTTCTTTTTTTTTTTTTTTTTAATTAGGTAATTTCCTCAATTACATTTCCAATGCTATCCAAAAAGTCCCCAGTATACTCCCCCCCCCCAGTCCCCCACCCACCCACCCCCACCCCTTGGCCCTGGCATTCCCCTGTACTGGGGCATATAAAGTTGGCAAGTCCAATGGGCCTCTCTTTCCAGTGATGGCCTACTAGGCCATCTTTTGATACAAATGCAGCTAGAGACAAGAGCTCTGGGGTACTGGTTAGTTCATAATAATGATCCACCTATAGGGTTGCAGACCCCTTTAGCTCCTTGGGTACTTTCTCTAGCTCCTCCATTGGGGGCCCTGTGATCCATCCAATAGCTGACTGTGAGTATCCACTTCTGTGTTTGCTAGGCCCCGGCATCGTCTCACAAGAGACAGCTATATCTGGGTCCTTTCAGCAAACTCTTGCTAGTGTATGCAATGAGCTCAAGTTCTTAAATCTGGTCTTTGGACACCGTTTTTCAGTTCCATGTGTGGTGTGCAGAAATAGCACTTATTTTTAGTCTGGTCTTTATAGAGTTTGGGAATTACCTTTGAATGCTTTGCTATATTCCCGACTCAGCAACTTTCTAACTTGAACGTAGTTTTCATGTTTGCCACTTCCATAAAATAAAACTTTTGGCACTATATTCTGTGCTTTTGATTTTATTAGATTTATCTCCAGCCCAGGTTTTTGAAGATAGTTTAGTAATGTTAATTTTGTTTTTCTTTTTAAAGATTTATTTTATGTATTTGAGTGTTTTGCCTACATAAGTGCACCATATGCATGGCTGGTACCACAGAAGTCAGAAGAGAGCAACAGACCCCTGGGTTGGATAGTTAGAAAACACCATGTAAGTGCTAGGAATTGAACCAGATTGTCTGTAGAAACAAGCGGCTCTTAACCACTGAGCCATCTCTACATCCTCATGCATTTTTTAAATTTAAATAATTCAGGTGCTTTTTTTTCCTACTCATTTCTATCAATCTGACATACAGTGGTTGCACTTTGTTGGGCAATTTTTATTAGATCTTTTCCCCACATGTTATTTGAGATCTGGTAAATCTTTTTCTTCAATAATAGATTTATTTGAATTTAAAAGTCTAATTCTGGGTTACTTTCCAGACTTCCCAGATTGTATCATAGTTGGCACTTTATTTATAGCTTGTTCACAGATAGTTTAAGAATTCAAACATGAACTTATGTTCTTTGTTCAGCTCCTCAAAATGAACTGAGGCAGAGGAGTTAGTGACTGCTTTCTGAGTTCTTAGCATGTGACACTATTCTAGGCTTTGACTTCTTTTGATTGGTTTTATTCCCAGAGAATGCTTATTATGAAGGTGTTGAGACTATAATATTTTTATAAGAAGTAAATTTTAATTCTCTTATATCAAATACAATTTTTTTTTTTTTTTTTTTTTGGTTTTTCGAGACAGGGTTTCTCTGTGTACCCCTGGCTGTCCTGGCACTCACTTTGTAGACCAGGCTGGCCTCGGAACTCAGAAATCCGCCTGCCTCTGCCTCCCGAGTGCTGGGATTAAAGGCGTGCGCCACCACGCCCGGCTTCAAATACAATTTTTTTAAAGCATAAAATAAACACTTCTGTTTAGGTCACTAGTTTAAGTGCAGATACCATTGTATGAAATGAGATGAGACAGATGTGGTGACATACATCTATATATAATCCCTTGGGGGCTAGAACATGAGGAGCAAGTAAATAAACAATATAACCACATTTTAAAATAATTAGGCTCATCGGTAGACAGTTGTGTAGCTCAGTGGAATAGCTCCTGTCTACAGAACACATGCAACATTGTATACCAGTTTGGTCCCCAGCAGCACTTTAATACAGCTATTCAATTTAGATCCAGTTGATGTAAATGATGTAAAAGTTACACCCTGATTGCTGTACACATGTCTAAATCTAGTCTGCAGATCCTGTGCTTAATCTTTCTTTAGATTGACACTTGTCTGCCAAGGATACTTATGAGAAATGACATTCTAAGCCATAATGATTTATCTGTGCTGTCCATATTGTTATCCCTCATACTTGATGCCTTAAACATTTTGTGTTTTTGCCTAAAAATAAATAACCCCATATCTTAGTGCATTCTTGTCCCCAATTCCCTGTATTTTAAGCTGAGGGGGAATGTCTTACTGTGTTGTATAGGCTCTATATAGGCTGGTCTCAATCAAACTTTTGGGATCTGTTGATCTTTACTAGCCTCTTAAGAACTGGGACTAGGCCCACGCCTTTAATCCCAGCACTCGGGAGGCAGAGGCAGGCGGATTTCTGAGTTCGAGGCCAGCCTGGTCTACAAAGTGAGTTCCAGGACAGCCCAGACTATACAGAGAAACCCTGTCTCAAAAAAAAAAAAAAAAAAAAAAAAAAACCAAAAAAAAAAAAAAGAACTGGGACTACAGGGCTGGTGAGATGGCTCAGTGGGTAAGAGCACCCAACTGCTCTTCTGAAGGTCCAGAGTTCAAATCCCAGCAACCACATGGTGGCTCACAACCATCCGTAATGAGATCTGACTCCCTCTTCTGGAGTGTCTGAAGACAGCTACAGTGTACTTACATATTAAAAAAAAAAAAAAACTGGGACTACAGATGTGCCCAGTTTCTTAATTCCTTTCCTTAAAAAAGGGGAATCCCAGCACTTGGGAGGCAGAGGCAGGTGGATTTCTGAGTTCGAGGCCAACCTGGTCTACAAAGTGAGTTCCAGTACAGCCAGGGCTATACAGAGAAACCCTGTCTCGAAAAAGCAAATTAAATAAATAAATAAATTTAAAAAGGGGGGGGGGAGGTGTAATATGTTCATTTAATTTTATTATGCTATCTTCATATTTGCATGCCATGTGTTTTGATGATATTCACCAGTCCATACCACCTTCACTTGTCTCCTTCCATTCGTCCTCTTCTTCTAATTGTCCCCCCTTTGAAAAAAATTCCTTATTTGTTTGTATATAGAGCTTTGTGCATGCGAGTGAAGGTGCTCAAGTCCAGAGACAATGGATTTCCCCGGAGGTAGAGTTAGTTCTAAACTGTCTGATGTGGGTGGGTGCCCGCACCTGATCTCTAGTCCTATTCGAAAGCATTATGTGTGTTCTTAATTGCTGGGCCTTCATCATCCCTGCAAGTGCGTCCCCCCGCTCTCCCCCAACCCCGTGTTTTTTGTTTTGTTTGATGATCCAATGAGCTTCATTGGGTTTGCTTGAATGCCTTACCAGTATCTCTCCCCTTAGTAGCTATTAACTATCTACAGATCCTTGAGAATTGGGGCTTTATGAGTCTCTCTCCCAATTGTTAATTGATTATAAATAAGAAAGGGATAAGGCCCCATAAGTCCCTTCCCCTATCCATAACAAGATATTGATGGTATCTTATCTTATACAAGATCTTATACAGGTGAAGCCAGCATTTCACAACATCTCCACCACCCTATCCTCTGGCTTCTACTTTCTTCATATGGCCATCTGTCATATTCCCTGAGCTTTGGAGTGAGTAATGTAGATATTGTTTATAGATGAACATTTAACTCACTTATTCTCAGTACTTTGACCAGTTTTGATTCTGTACTCTGGGTGATAGCAGTAATACTGTATGGAAATAAAAGTAATTATTTGGAAGGCAGTTTGACAGGTACATCATGTCCTTTTATCAGAACTGCTCTAGCTTCCTCACTAGGTCCTGTGACTTCCCCAGCTATAGGATATGGACCAGGTTTATAGCACCAGATAAATGACTCCCCTACTGTGGAGCTAGACTTAATTCTTTGGTTACTCCTGTAGTGGATGTAACACTAGGGCGGCAGTGGGGACTCTAGCCCTGCTGTCCAGTGGCATAGCAGGCAGGGAGCATAGTTGTAATACTGGTGGATGACAGATTTCTCTTCAGTCAGCATAGCCCTTTTAACACTGAAAACCAGACAGGTGGAAATATTCCAGCCCAGTTTGATTGCTCTATGTGTGCTACCTGGGTTCTGTTGCCTTGATAAAACACCAATTAAAACGGGGGGGGGGGGGGGCTGGAGAGATGGATCAGCGGTTAAGAGCACTTGACTGCTCTTGAGTTCAAATCCCAGCAACCAAACCACATGATGGCTCACAACCATCCGTAATGAGATCTGACACCCTCTTCTGGTGTGTCTGAAGACAGCTACAGTGTACTTATATATAACAAATAAAATAAATCTTTAAAAAAAAAAACCCCAACAACTTTCTGTGGGGACAAAAAGGTTTCTTTCTGCTTAAAACTCCCAGATCACACTCCATCAGGGCAGGAACTCAGGGAATGAACCCAGAGGCAGGAAGTGGAGCAGAGACCATAGAGGGACACTGTTTATTGGCTTACTTTTCATAGTTTGCTCTATTTGATTTTTTTATATAACCCCTCGCTACCTGGCTAGTGTTGGTGCTGCCCTTGGTGAGCCAGGCCCTACCACATCAATCATTAAGATTGCCCCACAGGCATTCATAGAGTACAAATTATTGGAGACGTTTTCTCAATTGAGGTTCCTCTTCCCTGTTACCGCCCCCCACCCCCCCAAAAAAAGCTGACTAGAGCATTTACTATCTCTAGCAGTAGAGTCTTACTCTCTAGTGCTGAGGGTATCCAATTCCAGTAACAGCAGTGATAGAATAGTGGTTTGAAAGCTCTATGAGTAGGGAGGTGCTCCATCCATCCCTGGTTCTGGATGGAGTTTTTAGGTAATAAATATGGGTTTTTGGGGAGCAGCTTTATCCATTCATACAAAGTGCCTCTTCAGGTTTCTTTATATCACTTTCAGCTTGACCCTCTTCTACCTGCTTCTCTCCTCTATCTCCCTGCCTGTCCTCAGATCACCTTCCCCTGCCACCTTTCCTAACCTAGAGGCTATCTCAGGGCCGGGTTTTTTAAGATTTATTTTATTATGTACGTGAGTACTCTGTCGCTTTCTTCAGACAAAGCAGAAGAGGGCATCAGATCCTATTACAGATGGTTGTGAGTTGCCATGTGGTTGCTGGGAATTGAACTCAGGACCTCTGGACAAGCAGTCAGTGTTTGTTCTTAACCACTGAGCCATTTCTCCAGCGCCCCACCCCCCCAAAGAGCTAACTTTTATAACATCTCATTCATCTTTCAAAACGTGTGGGTGTGTAGTTCATGATGTGCTTACCTTAAGACTGAGCACTTCAAAAAAAAAAAAAAAGACTGAGCACTTCTTGAGGGCAGCATGAACCTTATTTCAGGCTTTTTAATGTGTTTCTCAAACACAGGTTTATGGCACCAAACTAAGCAGGTATCAGTTAATATTGGGTAAATAGACTACTGACTGGACAAGCTTCTTCTAACAACAGTATTTGCTGTTATCTAAGTTTTTTGCTATATAAACCATGGGCTGAATCATTTAAGGCCCACTGGGGAAGCTAGTATAACAACCTAACCCTGAAACCATATTTCAGATCCAGGTTTGAATGATAGGCAGAAAGAAGTATAAGTTGTTGTCTGTGATTAAATGGCATTTTACTAGTTTTTGTTTTGTTTATTTATTTATTTGTTTATTTTTAGGAATTGTTGGATAAGTATTTAATAGCCAATGCAACTAATCCAGAGAGTAAGGTCTTCTATCTGAAAATGAAGGGAGATTATTTCCGGTATCTTGCTGAAGTAGCTTGTGGCGATGATCGAAAACGTAAGTATATTTGACCCACAGGTAAATCCAGAATACATAAAAAGAAGTGGGAATGGGTAGTCACTTGTCACTGTGACAAAATAACCCGAGAAAGATAGCTTGAAAGGAGAGAATTACATTGGCTTCAAAGGATTGGTTCATTAGATAATTCTGTTAGTGTGGACCCTGAAGTAGGCAGAACTTGACAGGAATTGCTCATTTAATTGCAGCCAAGAAGCAAGAGGGTGGGGATCTAGAGACAACGTATATCTTTTCAGGAAATACTCCTTTGGCCTGTTTCCTTTAACTAGCCCCTGCCTCCTGGATTTCATCACATCCTGATAATACCCTTATCAAAGGACTGATCCATTGGTCTGATCAGTACACTAAGTTTGTAGTTCTTAAAAGCCATACAAACTTTGAACCCTATCTTTAACACGTGCCTTAGAGAGTATTTCATATTCAAACCATAACAGGATAATTAGCCACATGTAGGGTAGTAGTCTGTAGGTAGTTTGCAGGTTCTTTGTAACTTAAAAATAAAAAATTATGTGTCTTGTCCCAGTGGATGCCCCCACACCTGTGCCTATATGGCAACTCTTAATTAGATAGGGAGGGATATTAAGTACAACCAAAACAAAGCCATGGGGATGATGGGGTAGGGGCACTAAGAGTATTTTGGAGAGGATGATGGTGGGTGGATATGATTAAATTGTCTAAATGTATGAAAATTTAAAAGAATAAACAAATGGTATTTAAATTTTTAATTTTTTTTTTCTGTGTATACATGTTTTGCTTGCGTGTATGTCTACACCTATGGGTGCCTGGTGCCTTTGGAGGCCCTGGAACTAGTTTACAGATGGTTGAGCTGCTGTGTGGCCTTGGAAAACCACCCGTGTCTTAACCACTGAGATATTTCTCCAGCTACACCAAAGAAAATAATAAATAATGTCTTCAAAATGAATACTTGTGGTGGTACACATCCTTGGTCCTAGAACTTGCGAGGCAGACAGGTGTATCTCTGTGAGTTCAAGGCCAGCCTGGTCTGTATGATGAGATTTATGATAGCCAGAGATATGAAGAGATACCCTGTCTCAAAAAAGAAGTATTATATAAAGGAAATTGAATATTACTTTGTATTTCTGAAAAATGGAAACACTGCAGCATCTAGGAAGCTGGAGCAGAATTGTCAGAACAACCTGGACTATATAGTGAGACCCTGCCTCAAAAAAAAGAAAGAAAGAAAGAAATGAATTTATCTTCAACAAAGTTGGGCTCATGGTGAACTCTAATAATACTTTTATATTACAAGCAGCCTTAATCTTTCATGCTTTAGGAGTTTGTTACAATTATAGCTGTAATTCTATGTAATTCTAATTCCTTACATAACACTTCTATATTTCTAATAAAATTATATGTAGAATATAGAAATAGGATGTTGTTGGTTATTTGTGTAGGGTATGTGTGCTAGAGCTTGAAACCAGGACTTCACACAGAATATTTACTTTTTTTTAGTATGTGTGTGCCTGAATGCCATAGCACACATGTAGGGATCAGAGGACATCTACCATGTGGGTTCCAAGGATCAAACTTGTGCTGTCTTACTGGTCTCAATAGGTTTTTGTTGAAGTATACTGGAGCTGTGCTGATCAGAACGACTCATAGCCAGATAGCTATGTTGAAGTTGTTAGCATGCTACATATTGGATAGATGCTTTGGCTGTTGTGCTTAACTTTTTTTCCCTTTTTCAACTCACAGAAACGATAGAAAATTCCCAAGGAGCCTACCAAGAGGCATTTGATATAAGCAAGAAAGAGATGCAGCCTACGCATCCGATCCGCCTGGGGCTGGCTCTTAACTTTTCTGTATTTTACTATGAGATCCTTAATAATCCAGAGCTTGCCTGCACACTGGCTAAAACGGTAAGATTGCTGTTGGGTTCATCCCTCTTTTTATGAGAATGTTTTAGAAACTAAGTATATTAATTTTTAAGTATTTGGATGCTCAAAGGAGGCCATTTTCATATGTGTGTTAGACAGCTTCTTTATTAGTGACTCTCCTCCATCCCTACCCCGCAAACTACACCAGTTCTTGTAAGAATTATATTAAGTGTTGTTTAATGTACTGTGTATATTGTGATACAACCAACAAATGTTTGTAAATATTTAGAGTGAGTTTCAGGTTATATAATTTTTTTGGTTTTTCGAGACAGGGTTTCTCTGTATAGCCCTGGCTGTCCTGTAACTCATTTTGTAGACCAGGCTGGTGCTAAATTTTTTTTTTTAAGATTATTTATTTTAGGGCTGGTGAGATGGCTCAGCGGGTAAGAGCACTGACCGCTCTTCCAAAGGTCCTGAGTTCAAGTCCGAGCAACCACATGGTGGCTCACAACCATCCTTAATGAGATCTGACGCCTTCTTCTGGAGTGTCTGAAGACAGCTACAGTGTACTTACTTATGATAAATAAATAAATCTTTTTTAAAAAATTATTTTAGCTGGGCAGTGGTGCCGCATGCCTTGGGAGCAGCACTTGGGAGGCAGAGGCCAGCCTGGTCTACAGAGTGAGTTCCAGGACAGCCAGGACTGCACAGAGAAACCCTGTCTCGAAAAACCAAAAAAGAAAAAAAGACTATTTTTTTTTTTGGTTTTTCGAGACAGGGTTTCTCTGTATAGCCCTGGCTGTCCTGGAACTCACTTTGTAGACCAGGCTGGCCTCGAACTCAGAAATCCGCCTGCCTCTGCCTCCCGAGTGCTGGGATTAAAGGCGTGCGCCACCACGCCCGGCTCTTTTTTTTCTTTTCTTTTCTTTTTTTTGAAAAAGACTATTTTATGTATATGAATACAATGTAGCTGTCTTCAGACACACCAGAAGAAGGCATCAGACATCATTATAGATGGTTGTGAGCCACCTTGTGGTTGCTGAGAATTGAACTCAGGACATCTGGAAGAGTAGTCAGTGCTCTTAACTGCTGAACCATCTCCCATCTCATCATCCACCCCCACCCCCTTTTTTTTTAAGAAGCAGAGCAAGTATAGCTTTAGTGAGGAAAGGTGAGGCTAGAACTCTCCCAAATTGGGGTGTGGGGGCAGGGGAGTGGGACTTGAAGTGAGGAACCCTCACAAAATCTTAAACTGGGTCTCCAAGGGAGTACTTCCATAGTGTTACCCTGTAGTGTAATGTGGCTGTATACGGTTGTAATTGCAGACTGGCTAGCTTCTGTTCCTGAACTGAATGTATAATACTTACTAGGAATGTTTGTTAACTTTACCAGGCTTTTGATGAGGCCATCGCAGAGCTTGATACACTGAACGAAGACTCCTACAAAGACAGCACCCTCATCATGCAGTTGCTTAGAGACAACTTAACAGTGAGTTGTTCACTATTAACATGTTTGTTTTCAGAAACAACAGTAATTTTGTTTTTGGGGGGCAGTTATAGGAAAACTATAGCCTCTTTTTTATTGTCACTTTTGAGACAGGGTTTCTCTGAGTAGCCTCCTTGGTTGTCCTGGAAATCACTCTGTGGACCATTCTGGCTTAAACTCACAGAGATCCACTTGCCCTGCCTCCCAAGTGCTGGGATTAAAGGTGTGCACTACTACTGTAGGACTAGAGCTATGGTCTCTTACAAAATTTGGAGAAATGTCTTCATGATAACAAAGTATTTTATCAGACCTTTATATGCACTGTAGGAACACAGTATTATCATTACTTTTAGACTTAGTGGAATGTGTTGGTAACAGTTAATGTAGAGAGCTTGTATAGTTCTAGTATTTCCTTTCTTTGGATAAATTAATATAACAAATTAGAGATTCTATATGTGTTGCAATCTCATTTTACTAAAAGTTTACTTGGAGGGCTAGAGAGATGATTCAGTGGTTAGGAACATTGGTTGCTATCTCAGAGGGCCTGGGTTTGAGTCTCAATGCCCACATAGTGATTCACAATGGACTCCTGTCCTAAGGAACCTCTCCCCTGGGCACTGTACATACATAATATACAGGCAGCATGTCAGTGCCTATAAAGGTTTAACTTTTTTTCTGTTGTGTTTGAATATTGATAGAGGGTTTCCTATTTTGCATTCTATTGCAGTGTGAAAACGTGATGACTAAAAAAGTATTGGGAAGAGAAGAATTTAGTTTAGATTTTACACTCTAGCATGGAGGGAAGTCAGGAGCTGGGCAGTGGTGGTACACACCTTTAATTTCAGCACGTAGGACAGAGGCAGGAAGATCTCTGTGAGGTTGAGGTCAGCCTGGTGTATAAAATGAGTACCGGGATAGCCAGGACTATACAGAAAAAGAAATCCTATCTCAAAAGAAGAGGGAAGTCAGGGCAGGAACTGAAGCAGAGGCCATCGAGGAGTGCTGCTTTTACTCAGTTGTTTCCATGACTTACTTAGTCTGCTTTCTTATATAACCCAGAAGTACATGCTCAGGGGTAACACTTCCTTCCCATAGTGAAGCTAGGCCCTCTCATGCCAATCATTAATCAAGAAAATGCTGCCAATCTGATGGAGGCATTGCTTCAGTTAAGGTTCCCTCTGTCCAGATGACTTTGGCTTTTGTCAGGTTTACAAAAACAAAAAGAACTGACACAGGCTAAGCCTATGTGTAAGTTTACCTCTGCTTGTAAGCTAAAGCCTGTTTTATCTTTCCCTTTGGTTTTTCTTCCTCATTCTTAAGCAGTAGGTAAAGGATGCATTAGTGTTCTGTCCTTGTGACTAACCGGATTAGACAACTTTAAAACAATGTTGAGTTTGTTAGGATTCACGAGTTTAAAGGTTTCAGTCCACAGGAGTAGCTTGGGTGCATTGTGTTGAACAGCTTGACAGGTTCAATGAGGTGAAGGCCTGCATCTCCCCTGGCAGCCATAGAAAAGACACCTGTCAGTGTCCTTCAAGGGTGCTCCCACAATGACCCAGCTTTCCCTAACTTGATAGCTCCTCTAAAGGATTGTCCTACCTCTCTAAAGGTGCAGCATGAGGAGCTGAGAGTTTAACTTAAGCCTGTGGGGACATTTCATACTAAAGTATAGCAGGAAACAATTGAGAAATGGTGAAGCTTGAACTTAGTCATTTTCTGTGTTCAAGTAAATTTGATAGGATAATATCTTAGACTGAAGACAGAGAACAGGAGGGAATGATGCCTTTTTATATAAAAATAGTTTTCCCAGCATCTGGTTGTGCTGCTGTAGCTTTCACTTTCACTATGTGGTATTAATATTACAGTGTTTTTAAAGTTCCATATCTGTTCAGTTCTCCTGAGCAGATGATGAGTTCATGGAAAAGGAAATCAGGAGAGCGCTGGGTGTTCTTAGATGTCAGCAGAGCAGAGCCACACACAGCTGCTCTTATGAATTGTCTGTAAGCTCCTTCATGGACTCGGGACTGTTTACTTTAATGGTGATTTAAGATCATCTAAGAGCCTAGTTTTTTGCTCTCTGCCCCTCTTCTCTTTCCGTCGCCACCTTGTCCTTTTCCCGGCTCAATAAACCTCACATGGAACTGTGAGGGGTTTTTTTTGTTTGTTTGTTTTGTTTTAGATCCTAGTCTGTCTGTCTGTCTTTCAGATTTATTTATTTATTTATTTTATGTATGTGAGAGTTGTGCAGATAGATGGTTGTGAGCCTTCGTGTGGTTGTTGGGGATTGAATTTTTAGGACCTCTGCTCACTCCAGTCAACTCCGTTCTGCCCAAAGATTTATTTATTTATTTATTTATTTATTACTATACATAAGTACACTGTAGCTGACTTCAGATGCACCAGAAGAAGGCGTCAGATCTCATTATGGGTGGTTGTGAGCCATCATATGGTTGCTGGGATTTGAACTCAGGACCTTGGGAAGAGCAGTCCATGCTCTTACCCCTGAGCCATCTTGCCATCCCACGCCTACTTTTTCCTTTTTTTTTTGTTTTGTTCTTTTGTGGTTTTTTTGTTGTTGTTGTTGTTGTTGTTTGTTTGTTTGTTTTTTGGTTTTTCGAGACAGGGTATCTCTGTATAGTCCTGGCTGTCCTGGAACTCACTTTGTAGACCAGGCCAGAGGCTGGCCTCAAACTCAGAAATTCGCCAGCCTCCGCCTCCCGAGTGCTGGGATTAAAGGCGTGTGCCACCACCGCCCAGCTACAAGCTTGCATTTTCTTAAGTTGCAAGTAGCATCTTAGTGTTGATAAATTACGGTTTTCTGAACTGATTGCAGTTAGTATTGACGGTGGACATTTCGCTTCCTCTTTTCAGTCTTAACTAGAGACATCTTGGAATACTCTAGTTTTAGCATTCAGTTAATGCACACATATTCATGCTATGTCTGTAGCCTTTATCACACACCACCATTTAAATTTCTGTCGGTACAGAGTAATTCTGTTGCTTTTTCTGTTACTCCTTCGTGTACTTGGAAATAGTTAACAAGACCATGATTTTCTCCTTATATAGTTCTTGCTTTATTAGTCTCATAAATTATATTTAAACAGTTTTCAAGGAAAGTGTTTCACTATTGAGACTGAAGAACATGGAATTCTCAGCACTTTGTATATTCTGTAATTACAGTTTAATTCCTTTACTTGTGTGGTATTGGGAACTGTCTCAGTCTGCTTTTCATTGCTGTGATAAAGTCCATGACCAAAACAACTTGGGTAGAAGTATGTATTTGATTTACATGTTATAATCCATTCTTGAGGACAGTCAGAGCAGGACCTCAAAAAGGAACCTGTAGATGAGTGATAGATACTGTCCACAGTACATATGTATGAATATATGCAGTTGTGTGACATTGTAAATGTCTTGTTAGGCTATGTTTTAAAGGGGTGATTGTTCTCAGTTTGAGAAAGGACAGTCTTGATTATCTTGCTTGAAAGATTGGTGTTTTAAGGGACTTAATGTCTGGATGGAAATAATAACATAATTCTCTTTTTCTTCTTCTGTAGTTATGGACATCAGACAGTGCAGGAGAAGAATGTGATGCAGCAGAAGGGGCCGAAAACTAAAGGCATCCAGGGCACCAACCTCCTTCCCCTCAAGAAAACCTTTTTACATCTCCATCCCTTATTCCACTTGGATTTCCTCTAGCAAGGAAGCCCATTCATGTGTATGGGATCAACTGTTTATAGTCTTTTCACACTGCAGCTTTGGGAAAACTCATCCCTTGGTTTGTGTTATCTCCGCCTTCCTGGTGTGCAGTTACTGCTGTAGAAAAGTATCAATAGCTTCATTTCATATAAACACGAGTAACTTCCAGACACTTGTGTAGAGGACTGACAGCACAATTGGTATTTAAGTAATCTGAACCAGTCCTTCAAGTGACTGTGTTTTGTATTACTGCGAAGATATGGAAAATGTAGTGTGTTACAATTTAAAGTAATTGTAATAATAACGTCTTGATTTCTACATTCCTTTTCTGAACCTTCTTGGGGGTTTCCTTTCAGAAGCAACTTTTCCATGCTCTTATTACAAATTCCTTTTTAGTAGGAATCCAGAAGTGTTAGATTGAATGGGAAAGCGCTTAATGCATCCGGGCTTGGGGTCACAGATTGAAATGTCTCCTGTGTCACATATTCTGGAGGTTACATCTGTCTGTGACAACAGGGAGTTTCCTTATGCATTCTTCATTTGCTGCTGTTTAAGTTGACAACTTCCTTCCCAATAAAAATTCACTTACACCTCCTGCCTTCATAGCTCTGGTATTCACTTTACCTTGTGATAGAAGTAGCATGTTGCTGCCAGAATACAAGCATTGCTTTGGGCAAATTAAAATGCATGTCCTTTCTTAATACACTAGGAAGGAGAAATAAAGTCCACAAGTCCACGTCTATACTTCAGTACTTTTCCATGCAGATTTGTGCACATGGGAGAGGGTATCCGGTTTGTCCAGTGATTGTTCTTTAGAGAGTTGGACCACTATATTGTGTGTGTGCTAATCATTGACTGTAGTCCCCAAAAAAAAGCCTAGTGGAAATGTTATGCCCTATGTAACAGCAGAGTAACATAAAAATAAAACTACATTTTATAAAACCATTTATTACGGCTTTGTAACAATTGCATACCCGTATTTTAAGGAACAGGTGAATTTACTACTTTTTGAAGTTTTTTGCTATTTCTCTTAATGTAACATGTAGTGGTGATACCCATATTTCTGCATTGTGGTACACTTGTCTAAGGTGCCTGGCACTGTAAGTTGGACTATATTTCTCCAGATAGCCTCATGGGTCATCTTCCTCAGATGTAATGATAATCTGGTTAGGTGTCATATGAAATAAAGTGATGTGATGATGAGGCCTTGGCTGGTATTAGAATTGGGCTTCAGTTATGTGAGCGTCAGGAGTATCGAGTTTTCAGATAACCCACTTAGTGAGGGCTCTGTCTACATTCAAAATGATGGTTTTATGTCAGTGATTTTTAAATATTAAATATTTGAGAAATGATCTTCAAGGCAACATGATTAGAAAGAAAAAAAAATAGCATTGTAAGTCTGTCCTCTTGTAAACCACGCACAAGGCCCAGGGCTACATCCGCTGTTGCCCTGTGCTTGCTCTCTGGCTTCTGCTTTTTGCCCTTCCTTTTTTTTTTTTTTTTTGTTCATTCTTTCTTGCTTCCCTTCCCTCAGAGCCTTGTACAGAAAGAACATCTTTCACTTGTGGACATTCCCTGCTCCTTACTTGTTTTTTGAGGAAACCAGAAGAATCTTAACAGCGTTTAAATGAAGCTTGGGGTGTAAATGGATGATAGCCAGACATTGTTGTGTCTGCCTTTAATCCCAGCACTTTGGTTTGACTAGCCTGGGCTTCATGGTGAGAACGGGTTTCAAAACAAGCCTTAATTTTAGAAAGCTCATTTGATCATAGAGCCCCTAAAAGGGGGAAAAACCCCTCTGAGACATTTAGCAGGACCATTCTCCTTTAGATTACAAATAAAGAAGTTGAGACTTTGTGAATTTGAATTGGGAGATCTTTTTTTTAAAAAAATATTTATTATATATAAGTACACTGTAGCTGTCTTCAGATACTCCAGAAGATGGCATCAGATTTTGTTACGGATGGTTGTGAGCCACCATGTTGTGGTTGCTGGGATTTGAACTCAGGACCTTTGGAAGAGCAGTTGGCACTCTTAACCGCTGAGCCAACTCACCAGCCCAAATTGGGAGAGGCAATACATAATGGGTTGACAGAGCAGCTTCTAAGGTGTGCTTTGGTCTCTGTACTCTACCCCACATTTATATTCTTAATTGCAAGACTCAGCAGATAAAAGTGCTTGTTGCTTTTTTCAGAGGATTCTGGTTAGGTTTCCAGAACTCATGTGGACAACTACCTGTAATTCCAGCTCTAGGGAACCAACATTCTTGACCTCCCTGGGCATTCTTAGGCAAGTACACTCATTTAGGAGAACTTGACATCTAAAGTTCTGGTATCACTGCCCTTGTGCTTTATGGGCCTCCCAACACTAGATCGAAAGAAATATCTTAAGGGAAAGTGTATAAGTAATAAGGGTTTAGTGTGATAGGCTTTAAAGCCACAGTGAGGGCTTTTTTTCTCTAAACTTCATTTCTGGAATTGTACCCAGGGCCTCATGCTACTAGGCAGTTGAAAGCCCTTGAGCTCTTAATTTTTGAAATTACTCTCTTAAGGCTGGGTGTGGTAGTACACACCTTTAATGCCAGAACATGGAAGGGAGGTGGATCTCTGAGTTCCGAGGCCAATTTGGTCTACAGAGCTAGACCTTATCAAGAAAAAGACAATTCCCTTTTGTAAAAGCTCATATTTGCCAGGCAGCAGTGATGTGTGCCTTTAATCCCAGCGCTTGGGAAGCAGAGGCAGGCCGATTTCCAAGTTCAAGGCCAGCTAGGACTATACAGAGAAACCTGTCTCAAAAAAACAAAAAGCTCACATTTGTCAGTGTTGCATCTATTTGTTTTTAGAACTTAAAATTGCACTTTTAAAATGGCAGTAAGTTTTGTCTGTCAGAATGCAGTCATTAAGAAAATATCCAAGATGGGTCAGCTCTTTTTTTTTTTTTTTTTTTTTGGTTTTTTCGAGACAGGGTTTCTCTATAGTCCTGGCTGTCCTGGAACTCACTTTGTAGACCAGGCTGGCCTCGAACTCAGAAATCCACCTGCCTCTGCCTCCCGAGTGCTGGGATTAAAGGCGTGCGCCACCACGCCCGGCTCGGGTCAGCTCTTAAGAATACTTGTTATTTTTGAATTTTTTTAGATTGAGACAGGGTTTCTCCTTGTAGTCCTGGCCATTATGGAACTTTGCTCTGTAGACCAAGGTGACCTTGAACTCAGAGAAACACCTGTCTCCTGCCTCCTGAATGCTAGGACTAAAGGTGTGCACCACCAAGCCTAGCAGGTTCAGTTTTAAGGATCCACATGGTGGCTCATAGTTACTTTTACTCCAGCTCCAGGAGAATCAATGACCTATTCTGGTTTCCATGGGAACCAGGAATTCATGTGCCATACATACAGGCAGGAAAACAGTCATCCACACAAAATAGAAATACATAAATACTTTTTATTTTCTATATTGTGTTTATGGTTTCCCCTGGATATATGTTTTGTGCCACATGCATACCTGATATATAACCCTTGGAACCCCCAGAAGAGGGTATTGCATCCTTAGAAAATGGAGCTAAAGATAATTGAATTGAACCTGGGTCCTCTGCAAGAACTGCCAGTATTCTTAAACACTGAGCCACCCCTTCAGTTCCTATTCTGACCACCCCTGCCCCCTCTTGTTGCTGGTGAAGATGTAGACAAAAGGGAGCCCCTTTCACTGCTGATAAGAATAAAATTAGTCTAGGTATTGTTAGAAGTCGATATAAAGATTTCTTAAAGACCTAAAAGTCCTTGATAGGACCCTTCTGTACCACTCTTGGATTTTTACTCCTAAGTCAGTGGACCACAAACACTTGAACATTATTGTTGTAGCCTATCCACAATAGACAAATTATGGAAATAAACTAGATGTCCAACATCAGTAGTGGATAAAGGGAAATGTGTGTATGCACAGTAGAAGTTTTTCCAGCTTTAAAGAATGAAATATCATTTGCAGGGAAGTTAATACAACTGTAGGTAATGTTAATTAAGGCAACCACAAAGTTCATTTTATATATATTATTTAATTAGATCTTTAAGTGTAAAATAATTGTTTTCAGATTACTCTTTTGCCCTGATTATTCATATTAGAAGAGATTTATCTAGGTTAAAAGACAAGTTTTCCTCTAACATGATTAGTAGAATGTATGTACTCAAAGGTTTATGACTTAAGTAATTGGAGAGGTGCTTTTTTAAGTAGTGAAAAAAATTGGGAAGACCATTTTAAAATAAAACTTAAAGTACAAAGTAATTTGGGATCAGAATTTTTAGGTTATTTTTAAATGCTGATTATTGGGACAGGGTCTCATGCATCATCTTGGCTGACTTGGAACTCACTATGTAGATAAGTTGGTCTTGAACTCAAAAGAGAGCTATCCACCTGCCTCTGCCACCAGAGAACAGATTAAAAATATATGCCACCATGCCTGGTCCTAGTTGTACTTTTTAATTTTTTTTTTTAGAAATCTGCTGCCTCTGCCTCCCGAGTGCTGGGATTAAAGGCGTGCGCCACCACGCCCGGCTATGTGTACCTTTTTATGCCGAGGCCTCTAGAAGAAGAAAAAGACTCCCTTTTTTGAGAGTAGTAATAACACATTCTCATAAGAATATATTGCAATTATTAAAACATTTTCCTGCAGTATATCAGTCTTGCCTCAAGACTACTGTTGTGTTCAGACTGATGCTGTGGCAAAACTTAAGGTTTGTTCAAGTGCCAGAGAGGCAGTTTATGATGCTGTACCTGTGAGGCCTAATGAGGCGTTGGTTCCTTTAGATCTGCAGTTACAGATGGTAAGCAGCCATGTGTGTGCTGGGAACCAAAGCTGGGATCTCCGCCAGAGCAGGGTGTGCTCTTAACCAGAGCCATCTCTCCAGCTCCTCAGACAAAACAAAACGATGAAAAAAACAAAACAAACAAACACGAGTGTGTGTGTGAGACCTGAGAGACCTGAGGTGTGTGTGTGTGTGTTTGTGTGTGTGTGAGAGAGACCTGAGGAAGCCAGAAGAAGGTAGTACGTAATGTGGCTTCTGAGAATTGAACTTGGTTCTCTGGAGAAGCAGCAAGTGCTCTTAATTACTGAGTTATCTGACTAACTGCAGAGAGATTTATTTTAATTTAGGGGTTTACATGGGATACAAAGTATTGTGGGGTGGGGTGTGAGACCTGAGTAAAATTCACTTGTAGACCTTACTACAAGTTGCAGTATAGTTGGTTTGAGGTAGCCGTAGTAACTCATGCCAGTAATTCTTGAGCCACGCAATGTTAGCACACACCTTTAATCTCAGCACTCAGGAGGCAGAGGCAGGCGGATTTCTGAGTTCGAGGCCAGCCTGGTCTACAAAGTGAGTTACAGGACAGCCAGGACTACACACAGAAACCCTGTCTCGAAAAGCCAAAAAAAAAAAAAAAAAAAAAAAAAGAATTCTTACACACGGGATGCTGAAGCAGGCAGCTCACCACAAATTTTATTTTAGCTTGGGTTTTACATATGGTTCCATGTCAACCTGGGCTGCTACAGGCTAAGATTGTCTCAAAGATCCCCATATTAAATCAGCCTATGTAGTGGCATACATGTATAATTCCAGCAAACGCCAGACTGTTGTGAATTCAGGTCAGCCTGGCTTGCTGTTTCCACCGTCACCAGAACAAATGTTACTGCAATTAAACAATCAAAACCTGCAAGGTTTGAGGCACTGGGCTTTGGTGATTGAGGGCTAATAAATTTAGTGTAGACATTTGCTTTGTTCTTACTGGGATTTAAATTTTTTTTTTCTTTTTCTTGTGTTAGGGTTTAAGCTTGGACTCATATGTTCTAGATAAATATTCCAATAAACCCATATCACCAGAACTAGATGTTAGGATGTTTTTGTTTGAAACATGGTCTATGCAGCTCAAACTACCGTCAAATTTTTGATCCTCCTATGTGCTGGGATCATAAGAGTATAACATCACCATGCCTGGTAGTTGATTTAGTGTGATAGAAATCTGTTACCATATTTTTTTTAAAAAATGTGCATTTAGGAACTGGAGAGATAAACCAATGAATATGAGCGTTTGCTGCTTTTAAGAGAGAACCTGAGTTTGGTTCCCAGAACTTTTGTGGCTGTTCAAAACTGTATTACTCCATTCCAATGGCTCTGACCTTTTCTGACCCCCACAGGCAGGGGCCATGCATATATCTACAGTCAAAGACGCATACACAACTTTTTTTTTTTTTTTTTTTTTGCAAGTATTTGCTTTGTGGAAAAACACTGTAGCCTTCTAACAGTTTGGTATATAGTTAACTGAAACTTTCAGCCTGGTGTTTTTAGTAGAAAGGATATAGGACTTTCAGGGCCCTGTAATTGGAATGAGTCCACTTTAAATCTTTAATGAGGGTCCATTGTATTCAGTGAGTGCAGCTGCTGGGGGGGTGGGTGGGAGTGGGGGCTGTAACATTCTGGGCAAGGTGGTGTGGTGTCACAGGATGTGCTCCCCCTACCCTCCAAACCTGGCTCCCTTTTCTTGCAAAACTCTGAGCTACAGAGTCACCTCACCATCCTACCCCAACAATAGGAGCTTTTCAAGGATCGCAGAGTGTATATTGTTCAATTTCTGCAGGCATTACTAGCATTTTGGGGTTTGTTTTTTCCCATCTGGAGTTAGTTGCTAAGCATGCTTCTAATTTATCCCTAGGGTCTTTTCACAGGCCCTGTGTTTCAGCTATTCTCCATGATCTGTGATTTTTTTCCCCCAGATCTCTGGACCCCTTCATGAGTCTTGGAATATTGATTTATTTTACTCATAGATCCGAGACCTGTGTAGCAGCACCACAACTTTAGAGCTAAGAAAATCAATAGGGAGAAGCTGCTAACCCTTTTTGAAATTAGATTTGATGACTGAGTGTGAGAATGGTTTGATCGAGTGGTGGATATATGACAAGTCTAGAAGTCAAGCTCTCTGGCTTTCATATGTATTCATTAGAGGGCTTGTTAGGGGTGAGAGCCTGGTCTAGTATTAGGGAGAACTTTTATCCACACAAATTTATAGCTGCCACCTTAAAAGGTACTTCACCTTTCTTAGCTATAAAAGTGCACAACCTCACCTGCCTGTGAGCCACTACATACAAGAATTTCCAAATGTAGAGGGCTGGGTACATCAGGACAGCCTAATTTAGGACCAGAGGATACTGATGAGGAAGAACAGTCAACTGTACCAAGCAGTCCTAGTGCCCTAGATCGTCAAGGACACAGACACAAAAAGAAAATTACTAACTTGGGAATGAAAGGTTTATTAAGCAGTGATTTTGCTTCTAATTAGCATCCTCTGATAGAATACAGTGTGTGTGTGGGGGGGGGAGTTTTTCTGATGAAATAAATTAGAAGATAATGAGGACCCAGAGAAGAAATGACTGTGTTTCTTGTTGGTCAAGAGTTTTCTTGCAAGCCGGGCGTGGTGGCGCACGCCTTTAATCCCAGCACTCGGGAGGCAGAGGCAGGCGGATTTCTGAGTTCGAGGCCAGCCTGGTCTACAAAGTGAGTTCCAGGACAGCCAGAGCTACACAGAGAAACCCTGTCTCGAAAAACCAAAAAAAAAAAAAAAAAGAGTTTTCTTGCTTGGTGTGTTAGCACATACTTATAAGTCACTTGGGAGGCTCAGGCTGGACTGTACAAAGAGACCCTTTCCAGAAGGTGGGGAGGGGTACTAACTGTTGCAGCTGTTACTGGTAATGCAAATGATTTCAAGTCTCTCCCTCATTAATGAGTTGTTTGGTTTTTTTTTTTTTTTGTTTGTTTGTTTGGTTGGTTGGTTGGTTGGTTTTTTGACACAGGGTTTCTCTGTGTAGCTTTGGCTGTCCTGGAACTCACTCTGTAGACTAGGCTGGCCTCAAACTCAGAAATCCAACCTGCCTCTGCCTCCCAAGTGCTGGGATTAAAGGTGTGTGCCACCATGCCCGGCCATTAATACGTTTTTAGAAAATAATTTAACTTGTTGTGAAGTGGTGTTTTACCTGCATTCATGTTTATGTGAGGATGTCAGAGTTCTCTTCAACTGGAGTTACAGTTGTGAGCTGCCATGTGGGTGCTGGGAATTGAACTTGGGTCCTCTGGAAAAGCCTCCATCTTAACTGCTTTTAACTGCTGAGCCATCTCTCTAGCTCCCTTCATTTACGAATTTATATATTTTTGACAATATATTCTGTATCATCACGACCTAACTGCCTATGCTAATGTTAGTAACCACTGACCATAACATCCTGAGCTATAATATGCTGTTCAAGACTGTCATCTCGGAGTTGCATCTAATGAGGCTGGATGAGGTAGTACATGACTGTAATTCTAGCACTTGGGAGGCAAAGGTAGGTGAGTATCTATGAGTCCCAGGCCAGTCTGGCTTTAATAGAGAGTTCCAGGGCTATTGGCTACCTCCTCCAAAAGGCCCCCAAGAGTTGTATGTATTGGGTTCTAGCTAAACATTCACAGATACCTGAGCATGGTGTCGCCTCTGTATCCTCATAGTTTGACGGCACTAGAGAGTGAAAGCAATGCCAGCCTGGTTCTACCATATACCTTGCTTATCCCTATCTGAAGGGAGGGTATGGGTAAGAATGTATGGGTTAACCGCTTAATTTAGAGATTTTCCAGTCTTTGTAGACTGCCTAGTTTCATCAGAGACTTTTCTTTCTGTTGTTGTTGTTTTGTTTTCCGAGGCAGGGTTTCTCTGCATAGCCCTGGCTGTCCTGGAATTCACTCTGTAGACCAGGCTGGCCTTGAACTCAGAAATCTGCCTGCTTTTGCCTCCCAAGTGCTGGAATTAAAGGTGCATGCCACTACTGCCTGGCCATCACAGACTTTTCAAAATATGTAGGCAATAAAAATATGATAGGATTTTATTTTTGTTTTGTCTGTGGGCATTTTGCCTTTGTGTCCAAGCACAGTGTTCATGGAGGCTAGCAGAGGGTGTCAGATCCTCTGAAACTGTTAGTAGCAGTGTGAATGCTGGGAACTACCCTGGTTCTTGGAAAGGACAGTCAATGCTGTTAACTGGCCATTTCCCCAGCCCATCTCACAGGTTTTCTTTTTAGTTTATGAACAGCAACTTGGAAGGAAGGTAGGCTGGTAGCCCTGGGCCTTTCTTTTTTTTTTTTTTTTTTTTTTGGTTTTTCGAGACAGAGTTTCTCTGTATAGCTCTGGCTATCCTGGAACTCACTCTGTAGACCAAGCTGGCCTCGAACTCAGAAATCCTCCTGCCTCTGCCTCCCAAGTGCTGGGACTAAAGGCATGGGCCACCACGCCCGGCTTACACTGGGCCTTTCTTAAGTATCTGCTTTATCAGTGCTTTCTATTTGTGGGAAGAAATCTGGGAGCAATCTGGGAGAGAAAATGAATTCAGTTGGACTTCCAGGGAAAGTTCACCTGCCTTTCCGACGCTGGTGGAAACATTGCATTTATAGAGGGGAAGTGGTGCAGCTTCCTGCATGGAGCAAACCCCCAAAGCCTGACAAACAAGTCAGTGAGATTAACCCTGTCTCAAAAAACAAAACAAAACAAAAAAACCCAAAACAAAAAAAAAGAAAACTCATTAATGAGGGTGAGACTTGAAATCATTTGCATTACCAGTGAGCCGAAGAGTGGCCACAACTAGAAAATGAAAATTAAGACAGGCCAGGCGTGGTGGTGCACGGCTTTAATCCCAGCACTTGGGAGGCAGAGGCAGGCGGATTTCTGACTTTGAGGCCAGCCTGGTCTACAGAGTGAGTTCCAGGGCAGCCAGGGCTATACAGAGAAACCCTGTCTTGGGGAAAAAAAAAAAAAAAAAAAAAAAAAAAAAAAACGAAAATAAGATAGAACAATGGGGCTTGAAACTAACAATCAAATGGCAACCACATTCTACACTAAAGCTCTCATTATCCTACTAACAAGTTTAAATGATGCTTTTAAATTCTTTCTGGAATCAAGTAAAATGTCAACGAAGAGTAATCAGATGTGCCAGGACAGCCAGGGCTACACAGAGAAACCCTGTCTCGAAAAACAAAAAACAAAAAAAGAAAAAGTAATCAAATGCCAAGGACTCCACCTTACACAGACAATGTTTAATTGGTAACAGGGTGACTGACTTGTCATATCACATTGCACAAGGATCACACAGAATCAGAATTAGGGGACACCTAAGCCCTACTATGTGGGTATTTCTCTGTGACACTTGCATCATCTGAATACACATTGAATGCTTTTGCCTAGGCTAGATCCTAAATGTTTCCAGGAAGAAATCCTGGTCATCTCTGGTGATGCTTCCCAGTGCAGTGTTAATGTGAATGCTCACTGTTTGAGCCATGGAATCTACATCATTAGATGTTCCCCAGATCCCGTACCATTATGAATAAATTGTTCTTTACAAGGTGGATGGGCTTACCTGCTAGTAGTCAGGAATTTCTACATGTAAACTTTAATAAATATATTGAGCATTAAACAGGGAGGAAAACCATTGGTTTAGTTACAGGCAATCCCACTAGGCTCATCCCAAGGACCTAGCAACAGCTTACATCATTACCTGCTCATCTGCCAGTGTCCTGGCATATAAAAAGATGTCTACCCCAGCTCTCTCCTCTTTCTGTTCCCTGACAGTCTTTCTCTTTACCCCTTTCTGTTCTTCTTTCTATCCTTTGTCCCTTCTTTGTTCTCATGGCTCCATTTTCGTCTGTCTGCCTCTACCCCTTCTCCATGTTCTCACTCCCTGTCTTAGTCAGGGTTTCTATTCCTGCATAAACATCATGACCAAGAAGGAAGTTGGGGAGGAAAGGGTTTATTCAGCTTACATTTCCATACTGCTGTTCATCACCAAGGAAGTCAGGACTGGAACTCAAGCAGGTCAGGAAGCAGGAGCTGATACAGAGGCCATGGAGGGATGTTCTTTACTGGCTTGTCTCCCCTGGCTTGCTCAGCCTGCTCTCTTATAGAACCAAGACTACCAGCCCAGAGATGGTCCCACCCACAAGGGGCCTTTCCCCCTTGATCACTAATTGAGAAAATGCCTTACAGTTGGATCTCATGGAGGCATTTCCTCAACTGAAGCTCCTTTCTCTGTGATAACTCCAGCTGTGCCAAGTTGACACACAACCAGCCAGTGCACTCGCCTTCCTTCCCCTAAGTAAACCTCCCTTACGCCAGACCTGTCTCGGGGACACCTTGGCACGGGCCCACCACATAACCCCCTACTTGACGCCTTATATTTCATAACAACCACTACCAAACCAACATCTGTTTAAAACATCTGATTGTTGTCAAAGATAAAAGCCACTTCTAGATTCTGACCTGTTTTTTCAGGGCCTGTTATCTAAAACTTAATCTTTTTTTTTTTTTTAAATTGTCTTTCCAGTCTCCTAGCATGTGTTGTCTTATGATTTATGAAAGGCTCTCCGCCAATAAGCAGGATGAGAGGGAAGAAGCTGAGGGACAGAGACACAGCTACTTGCCTTGGATGAAGAGAAAGGAGGTTAAATTGCTGGGCAACAATTAGACTTACTAACGGATTTTATTCTATTCCTTCAAGCAAAACTGGGGCCAGGGGAAGACAATTAAATCACATGACTTAACCCCAGAATTCAGAAGTTGAGGGAAATAAGCTGTCTCTTGGCATTATCCTGTCAGAATGCCTTTGAACCCAAATATTTGCCTCATATTAACATATGGCTCTTCTGCATATACATAAAAGCGGGCTAGGAACCATAAACACACACACATACACACACACACACACACACACACGGATGAGATATATTATACAGTTGGTTATAGCATCAGTTCCACAGCTACTCACTCTCAGCCGATCATCAGCAGGACTGCACAGGACATATCTCAGATTGACGGCAACATGACCTTCCAAGACCTTCCCTACAACAGTTTACTTCCTAATATGATAATCTCAGAAAATGCTCTTTTGGGGCAGGTGTAGAAGTGACAAACCTTTACATATCTTGCCAGCATGTGTATATATGCGTGTGTATAAAATCCACTATGCTGGTAGCTTTTTTGTAGGAGAAAGGAATGTGACCTTTGATAAACAGCTGGTGGCTTGAGCTGGGGTAGGACAGAAGGAAGAAGCAGAACAGGAGCACTCCAGGGAGCTGGGTGGAGCTGGATGGGTAGCTGAGGGGCTGCTCCAGCAAACAGCTAACAACCTTATACCATACAGATGTCTCTGTGTATCACTGAACCCCAAGTTGGATCCCCCCAAACTCCCACAATACTGATGCCATTGGAGGCCAGAAGAGGGCATCAGATGCTCTGATCTGGAACTGTGTGAGTGGGTATGTTGGGAACCTGACTCCTTCAAGAACTAGTATTTTGGGCTGGTGAGATGGCTCAGTGGGTAAGAGCACCCGACTGCTCTTCCAAAGGTCCAGAGTTCAAATCCCAGCAACCACATGGTGGCTCACAACCATCCGTAACAAGATCTGGCGCCCTCTTCTGGAGTGTCTGAAGACAGCTACAGTGTACTTACATATAATAAATAAATAAATCTTTAAAAAAAAAAAAGAACTAGTATTTTAATCTCCCTGATTTCTTTTTTGTTGTTGGTTTTTTTTTTTTTTTTTTGGTTTTTCGAGACAGGGTTTCTCTGTATAGCCCTGGCTGTCCTGGAGCTCACTTTGTAGACCAGGTTGGCCTCGAACTCAGAAATCCGCCTGCCTCTGCCTCCCGAGTGCTGGGATTAAAGGCGTGCGCCACCATGCCCGGCTCTTGTTGTTGGTTTTTGAGACAGGGTTTCTTTGCATAGCCCTGGCTGTCCTGGAACTCACTTTGTAGACCAGGCTGGCCTCGAACTCAGAAATCTGCCTGCCTCTGCCTCTGGAGTGCTGGGATTAAAGGCGTGAGCCACCACGCCTGGCTAGGGAATGGGCTTTCAGTTAAGGTCTCTGGCCACTGTAAAACTGGAGAACTGATGGGAGTCTCTTCTGTGGGCCAGTCAATTCAAGTCAGAACTCGGGCACTTTAGACTGTAGCTACTTCCATCAAGCTTTTTTCCAATTCATTCTCTTCATTCAAACTCTGTTTAGTTTCTCATGTGGTCCAGTTTCTCTGAGCTCCCAAGGGAGGTAAGTATTTCAGAAGGAGAGATCCACTTCAGTTCCTTCTGCACACCAGATAGTACACATGAGGTATGATACTTTTGCACACATCCAGAATATTGACTGCAGGTAATTCCATAAAATGTCTTCCAGAGGTAATTTAAAGTTAAAAAGTTCTAGAAATGGATCTTTTCAAAATAATGTTAGGACTCGTTTCTCAATGAAATTACATCAATTTTCTTTTTTCCAAATTGAAGGGAAATATGACTGGTTTTCTGCCACACTAAAAACCCGCAGGCTGGTGATGTAGCTCCATGGGTAGAGTGCCTGTCTAGCAAGCATGAAGCTCTGGTTTAACCTCCACATCACACAAATGACTCTGTACACACCTCACCTGAAATCATACTACTCAGGAGGTAGAAGCAAGAATCAGTCCAGAGCTAGCCTAGGAAAAAATGAAACCCTATCTCAAAGGGACAATGTGTTTGTCAGTCAGGCTCACTGAGCAATTTTGTGTACCACGTTTGATTTTCTGTTTTTTTTCTTTCTAAAAGGATTTTATGGTTTTGTATGAACTGTTTGGACTAAAACCTTGGAAATGAGTTCTTGGTACTTGAACTTTGTACAGTCATATGTAAGTAGTATTGGTGCAGTGTTTGTTTGTTTTTGAGACAGGGTTTCTCTGTATAGCTCTGGCTGTCCTGGAACTCACTTTGTAGACCAGGTTGGCATCGAACTCAGAAATCCTCCTGCCTCTGCCTCCTGAGTGCTGGGATTAAAGGCATGTGCCACCACCCCTGGCTGTTTGTTTTTTAACTGTCTTATTGGGTTCTTATACCTCTACCTCCCTTCCAAGCCTCATTCTACCCTGATCCCTTTCAACCACCCCCTACCCTCACTAGGTAAGAGAGAGAAGGATAGAGGACGGGGGTGGGGGAGTGGGGGGTGGGGTGGGGTGGAGGAGTGGGGGGGGGGAGGTGTGTGTGTGACCTCTATAGGCTACTTCCAGCTCAGTAGGAATGTTGAGTTTCTTGGGGCTGTCCAATCTTGGTTGTCAGGATATCTCCAGTTTCCTCTTGTCTCTGCTCAGGGACACTTGACAAACCGTAACAAAGGCAATGGGAAGCAGAAGTCACCACAGGCCCTCTTGGGACTTTCCCATTTATACCCAAACTCCAGAGTCCCCAGAATTAAATTATCTGCAGGTGGCAAAGATCACACCCCGACTAGTGCATGAGGCAAATCCTAATCACCTGCTGTGAAGCAGCCTCTTATCTCACACCTGGGATTAAAACAAAAACATTCTCATAACTGGTTTTTAAGAGAAACTAAAATTCTCACTACAAAGCTGCATTTTTTTTTTTTGAGACTTGAGAATTCATATTCCTTGAAGGGCTAGCGCTATCAACTTTATTCAGCAGCAGAAAAAAGCATCCAAATTAAGGTTTTATGACAGATAGGGTAAGACAGGGCTTCAAGGTGGCTCAGTGAGTGGGTAGATATTATGGGGGTGATTTTTTTTTCTCTTAAAAAAAAAAACTTTGAGAATAAGATAAAGGCTTGTAGCCAAGTGTGATGGCCCATGCCATCATCCTAGCAACAGGGAGGCTGAAGCAGGAAGTCCTGGGCAGGGTTACAAAATGAGCCTAGCTCATAAAGCCCATCAAAATTTTCCCCCTGCTAGAACAAATCCCCCAAAAATAAATCCTTGAGGGTCAGGCTTGGACTGTCAGTTTTGGGACTCTTGATTTAACATAGCCCTGGCTGTTGTTCTGTGTCAGCCTCCTAGTGCTGGGATGGCAGGCATGGGTCACCACCAAGCTGTAGGTGCCAGTTCTGCCCTGCAGGCTTTTATCCAGCATGGCCCTCTGAGATGTTCCTCTGGCTCTTCATCTCCCCCAGGTGGAGTTATTTTATACTAAAGATAGGGACTATTGTCAAATCAAAGATGATTTTCAAATTGGAATCTTAATTTGAATACTGACTTGTGAATGTTGAAGACTACTTAAAATTGGGACTTATCCTGAAAACTTGTTATGATAAAGTGGATCAGGAGTTTTTTTTAAAAATTAGCACAGTGAAGCCAGCCTGGTCTACAGAGTGAGTTCCAGGACAGCCAGGACTACACACAGAAACGCAGTCTTGAAAAACAACAACAAAAAAACCAACAAAAATCCAACAAACAAACAAACAAACAAAAACCCCAAACAACAACAACAAACCAAAAACCTAGCACAGTGGTACTCAACCGGTGGGTCAGTATCCCTTTTGGGGGAGCCGAGTCCCATTATCAGGTAGCCTGCATTTCAGATATTTACATTACCATTTATAACTAGCAACATTATAGTCATGAAGTTGCAATTAAACAATTATGGTTCAGGGTCTCCACACATGAGGAACTGTATTAGAGGGTCCGAAGCATTAGGAAGGCTGAGTGCCACTGAAATAGCATTTACTAAAGATAGCTCAACTGCACAAAAGCTAGGCGACACAAACAATATAATCTGCAGTCAACTAAAGTTACAAGCCTGGGGACATGGAGCCTGGACACTTAAGAGAAATATCATAGCATTTCTATTATTAAAAAGCTGACATCTAATTTGTGGGGGTGACCTTTTTTTTTTTTTTTGGTTAGGTATTCCTTGAATGTGTATCTAGTGAAAGTGTTTATATCTCGGTTGTACAGACTAGTT